>NC_066584.1:266530343-269426183 GCF_024323335.1 Lathyrus oleraceus | reverse complement strand
AAATCGACTATGAATAAAAAATTTACTGTGTCATTTCATCATAAAAATATCAGGGATCAAAACCCTATATTTTCTCTAAATACAGGCACCACCCTAAAAACCATAAATTCCTTGTTTTCTATTTTATTTGATTTATTTTTTGTTTTTCTATTTCGAAAAAAATCCGAAAAAATTTGTATACTCTTAATTAGATTTTATTTTATTTTTAGTTGTATTTTCATATTTTTATAATTTTATTTTAATCACTTTTCTATTTTGCAATTGTTTTTTTCCGGTATGGACATTGTTGGTATTTACATACTTGTTGCATTGTTGATGCATGACTACTAGGTTTGCTTATCCTGATGCACCTTATACTAAATTTTAAAAATACCACAATATGGAACTTTACAGATATTCATATTCGAAAATACCTTTTTCATAAAATAAATATGGTGTATTCGAAGATACATCTCTGAAATTAAGTATAATAAATGTGGATCACTCGTTTACGTTCAATTTAACGGAAAATGGATGCGTCTGAAGATATATCTTCGAATTTATGAACATTTTTTGGTTTTCACCAAAGGTTTCTGAGAAAGTATAAGCGTGAGAAAAGAAATTCCTTAACAAGCCTAGTCTTTTTTCCCACCAGTAGTTTTGGGGATTTCTTATCCCATACTATATGGTGGAAAACTCCCTATGAAAAATTCAAAATGTCACTCAGATTTCGGAGATGCATCTTTGGACACACTATTGTTTTAAGTCAAAATGTTACTTCTGAATTGGAGATGCATCTCCGAAATATTTCAAAACACACCTCACGCATCCCTCTCTAAAACGCTAATTTAAATATTTATTGATTTGAAAATGCATCTTCATAATTTTTTCACATTAAATCAGATTTCTTTTTATTTAAAATGTATTCGAATATACATCTCCAAATTCTAAAAGTATTTTTATATTTTTACATTACGTCTTAATACATTGACTTTAATAATACATAGACTTATGCTTAGTAATAGATATGGTGTGGATTAAGAAATTCTCATAGTTTTCATCACATAAATGCTCATTTTGGGGGGGAAATTGACTAGTTTCTCATATATGAATGTTGGGCCCACCTTGCACGAATTCTTGATTGGGGGCATGCATAAAACAAGACACTTTCATTTAAACTAAGACCTTACTTGTATGTACAAACTTTGACCCACGAATGGCTGAAACAGTATAATTGACCACGTTTTTCAATCTAGCACACCATTTCCTCAACATATATAAATTCAACACCAGCAACACACTTTTCTCTTACTTTTAAACTAAACAAAAAACATTATGGATCCTTTTTTTCCTGAGAATCTTCTTCTAGGTGATGTTTTCTGGGACGAACCTCTTCTTTCAACAACTAATTTCGTTCAAACACAACCTTGTCCTATTCAAAACCCAAGTGCTTTTGTTCAATATAGAGACCAACCCAAGATTAGTTTAGGAAAACAAACTTCTCTGAAAGGGTCCAATTCACATTCCATGAACAAGAGAATGGTTGCATTTTTGAGAAAAAGTTTGCCGTTAGAGAGAAATAAAGCAGCTGAATTTGAAAGAGAACGTGGATTCAAACACATGATCAGTGAAAGAATGAGAAGACAAAGACAGAGACAGTGTTGTTCCAACTTACATTCAGTTTTACCTCATGGAACCAAAGTAAAGATATATACAAACTTTCGCTGGTTGAAAATTGCAGTCGCAGATGCAGATATATTTACACTGTAATTTTTTCAAAGTTTTTCTAATATTGAAATTTTCTTTCTTTTGTGGTAGACAGATAATAATTCAGTAGTTCAAACAGCAGCTAAGGAAATTCAAAGGCTGCAAGGACGCAAAGAGGAGTTAGAGAGGAAAAACTTTGTGCTCGAAGGAAACATCGAGGGAAGAAAATTCCAGCATTTGAGAGTGACATATTCATCTAAATCTGGAATTGATTCTATAGTTGAGACACTGAAATTGTTGAAAGGACATGGTGTGGATACTAGAAGGGTCAAGACAGATTTTTCTCAGCCGGAGTTTTTTGCAGTCTTGGAGATAGAAACTGAGGTATGTTTTTGTTTAAAAAATTCTGATTTTTCTAATAGCAAATTATTTAATATTTTTAGTGTTAGGTTTTCTAGTTGTAAGTTTTGGAAAGTTTTGGAAAGTTGGAACATAAATAATATTTGTTTATGCTAATAATTGGTTGGTTTGTTGAAAGATTGCAAGAGGTGATGTGGAAGAGGCTGTTAAGAGAACACTTGATGAACTTGAGTGGAAGTTTCGTTCTCATGTCCAAGAAGGTTCTGAAAAGCAAATACTACATCCATTTTAGATGGAATTAGTTTAATGTTTTTGTATATAGATTAATAAATATGATAAAGTTGTCGATAGACACTTATTTTTGTATAGTAAATTTACTTCTTTGACTATTGGTGTAATTTTATTACTATCTTATAACGAGAGTATTAAGTGTATTCTAATCCTTTTTATAAAAAAACAACTCTAATAAAAAATTGAGAAAAGAGAGAATGCAAACTATAACAAATAAGTAATAATTTTGAGATTTGAGATTGATTTGAGCTCAAAAACAATATGTTATTTATTATTATTAATATATTTTTTATTTGTTATTTTCTCGAATCCACTAATCACAAGTCTCACGTATCTACGAGTTTGAAAAATATTTCTTGTTGGATAAGGGTTTGAATCTTGAGCCCATGAATCTGATACTTTTTCTAAGGTCAATATTTCGCCTGACTCAAAACTGATGCACTATATCTATGAAGTATTGTCTTATTTTTAGAGTGGATTGCTTCATGATTTTTTTTTTTAGAAAAAATCATAGTTGAATTGAGGAATGTGAATATTATATATAAATTACAATGGTTTTAGATTTTTTTTAATATACTAAAACAATGACATTTAGGTTTTTTAATGTTTTCTTTTTATTTTTGAGTTGTGATTGGATTATCATATGAATTATTTATATATATATATATATATATATATATTATATAGATATATATATATATATATATCTATAATATATATATATATAATATATATATATATCTATATATATAATAATATATATAATTATATATCTATATATATATTATATATATATATATATATATATTATTTATGTCATGTGTATTATTATAATTATAAAGAATATTTAGATTTCTATATTAATTTTTTAAGGAAAATTTGGTCCCATGAATATTGTTTTTAAATCAAAATTTGTTAAATATTCATGAAAAGTGTATCAAATTTTAAGTTTTTTGAATTTTAAAGGATCAAATTGATACAAGAATTGCAAAACTCAAATACATTCTAGAAAAAAAAATCATATTTAGGGCCTATTTGTTTAATTTTTTTTAAATGATTTTTATAATCTTACATATTTTTGTGTAAAAAAATACATAGAAGTTTTTCATAAAAGTTTCAAATATAAATTTAGTTTGAGTAATTATTATTAAAATATTATTTTAAGTATTTTATCATTCTATTGAGAAAAAAATTGGATATCAAAATTTCAAAAATCACTTAATTTTGAAGTTATTTCAAATAGTTTTCACAAAAATCATTTTTGAAATACAACTTTTTGAAAATTTTACGATTTCGACTATGTTTTGATCTTCAATAATGTATGGGTTCCGTTCGGGAACCATAAATGGACATTCCAACATTATGAATAATAAAAAAATGAGGATAGTTGGATAACTGTTGATCTTAAATGGTGACTTTGATCTCCTTTATGGTGGCACGGGGTGGACCTACATGGTTAGAACTTCAACGCTCAAGTAAGTTCAAGATTCAAAATGAGTATAATGAAATTGTAGATCCTAGATTGTGTATGTAAAACCCTAAAACCCCATGCTCGAAATTATAAGGAATAAAACAATTATAAACAAATAATTCATATAGGGTGTCACGCAACCTCCACCAACAATTTGCTATGCCACACTTAGTAATATAAATCATTTAATTTAAAACACATGTCATCACATGCTCGTCTTTACTTAGGCTCATCACAACGGAATTAATCATTAAAAACAACTATTCAATCAAATAAGTTAAAACATAACTTATATTTAATAATAAACTCAATCAGGACAATATGCATTCATCATCGAAGCAACTCAAAACGGGAGTTATAACAATTAATCTCTCAACAATAGCGCATAATAAAATAAGACATAACATTTTCCTATCCTGTGTTACAGATCAGAGCAACGATAATCTAATAATGCATAAAACTCGAAAAGAAGAATAGTCGCAACAACATCCTTCAGCTCTAAAACAACAACTCATCTACCTGCTTGTCATTACCCCAAGAAGAAGCACAAAACACCACAACAAAACAAAAGGGTGAGAATACGCTCAAAAAATATAATGGTGAAAAAGAATTCAAGGGTAGCCTAAAGGCAAAACATCAACTTCCATACATTTCAATTACACAAATTCATACAACAAGTACTCAACAACATCCAAACAACTCATATGCACGACCTTTATGTAATGCAATGCAACAACTACTCAACTCATGCATGTGGTATTAACTTAAAAATGGTTCTTCATACGAACTAGGTCCCAACATTTGAACCCTGAGCCCGAATATATGAGTTATAATCCCTAACATCTGAGCTTGAGACAAGTCACTAGTCCCAACATCTAAACTCGTGACTCGCCTCTTTCAAAACAACGACAACTTATGATGCATGTACAATATAATTGCACACCCACAACAACTCAACAACGGATGTACAATTCCACATCTAACTGTAAATAACCACATAAAAGTAATCCCCACAGCTGGACTACTCATCACAATCTCAATTATATGATCATCACATAAGTATATCATCATCAACACAATACAACACCATTAGATTAATCAAAAAATTCAATTAATCAACAAATATTCATTAAAATACATCAAACATCAGCCAAACATTGATCGCACGACAAAACGACATCAAAAATCCAGCTCAACAACCTAAAACGCATTCGCTGACACGATGACGGGTAGCCCGTCACCAGGGAGATGCACGTCACCCCCTTTTTTCCTCAATTATCACCCTTGTGACAACCGACAAGGCTCTATGCTTTCCTGGAGACCATGACAGTGTCCCCGTTTGACAGCTAACGTTTGTCAGCATCTTAAAGTGCATGACGATCAGGTTGTCTCGTAGGTGACATCCTCACCCTGTTAATAGAAGCGGGATTCATTTATTCTATGAAGTTTAATTCAGAACTCCAATTTTTTGTCTCAGACCCTCCAATCAACCATAAACAACAAGGAAACAACATGTTATCATCACAACCTCACATACCAGTCAATTATTACTCAAATTAATCAATTCATCATAAATTTTAACACTTTATTCAACACATTCATGTAAAACATATGAAAACAACTAATACCACTTTTATGATTTCAAACACCTAATTTTCATGGCAAATTGGTATACGGATTTCAGAATAATTGCAGCAATCACATCATATTATCACAATGATTTCATCCATATCATCAAGCATTCAATCAATGAAGGAAAATTGAGAAAATCTAATGGAGATTAAGGACTTCTCCCTACCCAACGTGCAATTGACCATATTTAGAGTAATCTCCCCCCCCCCCCCCCCCCCCCTTTCACCTTGGATGTTCAGCAGCAACTTTAAACCTTGACAATGGTGATTTTCTCTTAAACCTTTATTCTCCCTTTTGCTCTCACTTTGCCTCTTTTTCCAAAAGAATGCTTACTAGCAACTCTTAGGTCTTTCTAATCTCTTTTTATTGAATAACCTAATTTTATCTCCTACTAATTATCCTATGACTCAACTCCTCTCATAGTTCTCACCATTCACCTTATTTTTCTCATAAAATTTATTTTGCATCCAAAACTTTCATTCTCTATTTGATTTTAATATTATTTAATTATCTAATTATTTAATTAAATAATTAATATTTTCTACCAGCCCAACATATCATAACATGTCAAAACATCAAATTATCAATCCAATGCATACCAATTTATATAATTAAATAAATAAAGTATAAATTAAATTAAATAAATAATTTAAATAAAATGGGGTGTTACAGTGTACCTTCTAATCACATGTGAATTGTTTTATATGTTGGGTCAAGTTGAGTGAACTTGAGATAGATTAGACCTTGGTCAATTGGGCATTTGGTCGGTCCATAACAATATGTTTATGTTATAGGGTGTCAAATTAGTCTTTCAATTTTAAAAAAAAAAATTTAAAAACTTGTAATATTTTAAAAATCATTTTTATAAAAATCACTTTTAAAAATATAAAGAAAAAATCTATTTTTTAAAACTAAAACAAATAGACCTTTAATCTCTTAAAAAGTTCAATTGGACTAGGTTAGTCCCTCTGTTTATATATACATTATTAAAACTAAGGATCAAACGTTCGATCGATATATACATTACCTTGCACATTATGAAATCATCAATTTCAAAAGACAATTGTACTGACAATTACTTTAAAAAATCAAAATATTATAGTATTATCGAATTCGAAAGACCATTGTACCAATAATTAGAACTTCAAATCCAAAACATTTGGTTACATCAAAATAAAACCAACAAAACAAAGTACCATAAACTTTCAAAAAGTATTGTACCAACGATTACAACTTCAAAATCAAACATCATAATGCCAAGAGAAATCCAAAAGACAAACTAATTAAAATAAAATAAAATGTCAAGTAGACTGCCATTATATAAATCCAAAAGTAAGCATGAATCCAAGACTATTAGGTCTATTTTATAGAGGTTAAGATGAACTTGGAGAGTGAAATTGAGGTATTGGTAGTCAGATTGATGAAATTCCAAGTTTTGAAGGACGTGTAACGAAAAGAGGCGGTGGTGGCCTAACTTGAAAAAGTGGTGGTCTATCGGGAGGAAACCTTATAAGAGGAGGCTTTACAACCTATGGTTTTGATGATAAACTTACTATAGTGGTTGTTTTCTTATTTGCTACTTTTTTGTTTTCTTTTTCACATATCCTGATTTGGGAGGTCCTTTACATGTGTTTTTCATAATGAACAGCTTCACTACATTTGATTCAATCAACTTTTCAACAACCTTTTCTTGATTTCTATTGACATCGTCATCTTCATGGTTTTCATTGTCTTACTCAAAGTCTTCACTATCACAAACGCTTTCAAAATCACTTACAAATGCTCATGCACATCAACACAGTGTAACAATAGCACAATGACAAAGTAAAAACATAATGAATCACTCTCAAATACACGACCATGGAAGAAAGACACGTATTCAAAACTGAATTACTATTGCTCCGACAGAACAACAAGCAAAATTTGCTCAAAACTAAACAACACATGTTTCATTTGACTTTAACAAAATAGGCTTACATATGTGACTTTGACAAAAGAATTGAACCGTATATATATATATATATATATATATATATATATATATATATATATATATATATATATATATATATATATATATATATATATATATATATATATATATATATATATATATATATATATATATATATATATATATAATTATATATATATATATATATATATAATATATATATAATATATATATGATTTTATATAAAAAAACAATATTAGAAAAATTGAATAACATATACATATGCCATCGTTGGTTTGAATTGAAAAAATATATTAAACCATATCAATATATCATGAAATTATTTTAGAATATGTTATTGTTAATATTAAGTTTATAGTAAAAACGAAAGTACGTTATATCCTCTTCTCCAATTGAATCAGTTTCCATCACTGTCCTCGATGCCATGTGTGGCTATGTGGATGGAGAAAAAACAACAAACAAAGAGAATATGAAAGGTGTGAGACAAAAGGGATAACCTAATTATTTCTATTTTGGGGAGAAAAAATATCATTCAACTCATTTTCTTCATTTTTTTATTTTATTACTTTTTCAAATGAATCATAAATTTGTCCCATTAAAAATTATTTAAATAAGCTAATGATATATATGTTTAAAAAAATTAAACCTATAAAAGATTAAGATTTAAATTGTCTATTGATATTTTTAAACGTTGAATTTCATTTGATTTTAGTTTATAATGATTAAATCCTTAAGAACATCCGTAGATTTTCTAATATTTTTTATAGATTTAAATTTAAGAATTAAAATTAAAATAATTTTAATATTTAAAAATTATTTAAAAATAAAATAAAAATGGAAATATTACTTTTTTTTTTGCTTTTTGTAGGTGTCAGTGGACTATGCTATCATGCTACATCTAGAATGTAGTATAGGCGGCTTTTAATTACAACTCTCTCCAATTTAATTATGAGAAAAAAAATATTTTTTTATAGAGAAATATGATGTACAAGAATTATGAAGCATGGTGAATTTGGATGTTAAAACTCCGTGATTTTAATGTATTGAATATTTTAGATGATATTGTATTATTGATTTTTTTGTGTATCCCATATCAAACATAGTTTAGATGATAAACAGAGCATTGGCTCTTGATTTGGAATGATGTATTAAGATCATTTAAAATATTATTAATTTTAAGAAATGATAAAAATAAAAATAAAAAAGAGTTATTTGATGTTATTTATTGCGTTTTCATTCCATTTCAGTGATATCCAAATGTAACAAATTACTTGCATTGTTTATGTATAAAACTGAAAACAAATAAAAACAAATAAACAAACATTTAAATGAATATTTACACACACTTAATACAAACTATTTACATTAAAGTTTAAAAAAATATTATAAATTTAACCAATCAAATACGGCAGGATACATTGATTAGGATAGAACTGAAAACAAATCAAAACAAATAAACAATTGTATGGAAAACAAAAGAGAAAAACATATCAATTGATAGCATATTGATTAGGATAGAACTTCGGTAATAGGAAAAAAACCATTTAGTCCAAGTTGTGATAAATTGTCCTTCATGATCTCGAATGCAAGCACATACGGTGGTGTATATAGAGGAATGCCCAAGATATACAGAAGGATATGTCAATGTTGCATTTGAGATGTCTAACCGAAAGTTTTGCCCCAAATAAAATCCGGAGACTCTTGACTTTGGGTGAGTTAGTGACATAATCCCTTATGTCATTACTAGTTTTTATATTAGTGATGAGACAGTATAGCTAGCATGATTCTTGGATCTTGGTCTCCAAGACTCACTTTTTATATATATATATATATATATATATATATATATATATATATATATATATATATATATATATATATATATATATATATGTTTCTGATCTTTGTGATATAACAATAATACATATAATACAAGTTTTCTAACTTGGTATCACAGCTTCATTGCCCTGAAGGTTCTCAATCCATTCTCTCTTTTTTTTCTCAATCATGGCATCTGCTGCAAACTCAAACACCAAAAATGACCTTTCATCAACTGTTTCTATCAAGTTGGACAGAGATAATTATCACAAAGGCAGATGTTAATGCAGTAACAATCAAGCAACTGAATCCTACGAATGAAGACTGGAAG
Organism: Lathyrus oleraceus; assembly: GCF_024323335.1. Taxonomy (NCBI): domain Eukaryota; kingdom Viridiplantae; phylum Streptophyta; class Magnoliopsida; order Fabales; family Fabaceae; genus Lathyrus; species Lathyrus oleraceus. Next base: position 269,416,619 of record NC_066584.1, on the reverse strand, counting down.
GCATGCGATCAACAACTCCTTGGTTGGTTGGAGAATTCTATGACTCAAGATCTTGCAACACAACTTCTACACTATGAAAACTCGAAGGAACTTTGGGAAGAGGCCCAAAGCCTAGCCGGTGCAAACACAAGGTCTCAGGTCATCTACTTAAAGCTAGAATTTCATAGTTTAAGGAAAGGAGAAATGAAAATGCAAGACTATCTCATCAAGATGAAAAACTTCTCAGACAAACTGAAACTTGCAGGTAATCCAATCTCTAACCCATATCTTATTATTCAAACCTTAAATGGTCTGGACTCAGAGTGCAATCCTGTAGTTGTTAAACTTTCTAACCAAACTACTTTGAGTTGGAATGATTTGCAATCCCAATTGTTAAGTTTTGAAAGCAGAATTGAGTAGCTAAATAGTCTCAATAATTTAAGCATTCAGTCCTCAGCAAACTTGGCCCACAAAACTGATCATCACATAAATTGGAGAGGTAACAAGTTTGGCTCCAATGGTAATTGGAGAGGCTCCAACTTTAGAGGTTGGTGAGGTGGAAGAGGACTTGGCAGAAACTCAAAACCAACATGCCAGGTTTGACAAAGCCTATCAAGGATCAAACCAATCAGCAGATGGTGACAAACAAGGGCCACACAATGCATTTCAGGCATCACAAAACTTTGTGCAAGATTATGACTAGTATTTTGATAGTGGTGCAAGCAACCATGTGAGACATCATACTGACAAATTTCAAGATCTGACTGAGCACCATGGTAAGAATTCCTTAGTTGATGGAAATGGTGAGAAATTAAAAATTGTGGCCACATGTTCCTCCAAACTTAAATCACTTAATTTACATGATGTGTTATATGTGCCTAACATTACCGAAAATCTTTTGAGTGTGTCTAAACTAGCTGCTGACAATAACATTCTTGTTGCATTTGATGCCAATTATTGCTTTATGAAGGACAAGTTGATAGGGAATGCAATACTAAAAGGGACACTTAAGGAAGGATTATATCAGCTCTCATGGATTGAAAAAGATCAATGTGCTTATGTATCTGCCAAAGAGAGCTGGCATAGAAGACTTGGTCACCCAAGCAATAAAGTCCTAGATAAAGTCTTAAGATGTTATAATGTGAAACTATCACCTAGTGATCACTTTAGCTTTTGTGAGGCCTGTCAATATGGAAAAATGCATTTGTTAGCATTTAAATCTTCCTCTTCCCATGCTCAGGAAACCCTTGAGTTGGTTCTCACTAATGTATGGGGCCCTGCACCAATAACATCACCATCTGGGTTCAAATATTATGTTCACTTTGTTGATGATTTTAGTAGATTTACATGAATTTATCCTTTGAAACAAAAATATGATAATGCATAAGTTTTTATTCAGTTTAAAAGCTTCGTAGAAAATCAATTCAATAAAAGGATCAAAATAATTCAATGTGATGGTGGGGGTGAAAATAAACCAGTGCAAAAACTTGCCATAGAAACAAGCATATAATTTAGAATGTCATGTCCCTATACCTCACAACAAAATGGTAGAGCTGAGCAAAAGCATAGGCACATTGCTGAATTTGGACTAACCTTACTTGCTTAAGCTCAAATGCCTTTACATTATTGGTGGGAAGCCTTCTCTACTGCAGTATATCTTATAAACATGTTACCCTCATTAGTCACTCAAAATGAGAGTCCTTATTCTCTCATATACCACAAGAAACCAGATTACACATTATTGAAGCCTTTTGGTTGTGCTTGTTATCCTTGCCTCAAACCATACAATCAACAAAAGTTACAGTGTCACATAACCAGATGTGTATTTCTTGGCTATATCAACTCACACAAAGGCTACAAATGCATCAATTCCCATGGAAAAATCTTTACCTCCAGACATGTCATCTTCAATGAAGATCGTTTTCCATTCCATGATGGATTTCTCAATATAAGAAGTCCCTTAAAAACACTAACTTAAAATTTTGTTTCATTTCCTTTACATCCTGCAAGTAATTTCAAAATAGTGATCCTACATCAGTGATTGCAGAAGTAACTCAAGCTGACACCACCCTGAAAATGCAGAAGAAACAACTCAAACGGAAGATGTTCAAGACAGTCACATTGAGTCAGATCACGTCAACAATAGTTCACCAGCAAACAACTCAGTTCATGAGGCCATGGATCACTTTGAGGCACCAGACATTACTCAACAAAACATCACAGAACCAGTCCCTAGTACTGACTCAGACACAAGTATGCATACCAGAAGAAAATCAGGCATTCATAAAACCAAATTACCATACATTGGATTGACTGAGACATGTATTGATGATGTGGAACCTACCAATTCCAAAGAAGCCCTCACAAGATCCCAATGGAAAGAAGTAATGCAAAATGAATTTCAAGCTCTAATATCCAACAATACTTGGACACTAGTTCCTAACCAAAACCAAGAAAATATCATTGATTGCAAATGGGTTTTCAAGACCAAGTACAAAGCAAATGGATCTATAGAAAGAAGGAAAGCATGTCTAGCTGCCAAAGGTTTCCAACAAACACTAGGACTAGACTATGAAGAGACATTTAGTCATGTGGTCAAAGCAAGCACTGTCAGGATCATCCTCTTAATTGTAGTTCATTTCAATTGGAAAATCAAGCAATTAGACATCAACAATGCCTTCCTCAATGGCTCTCTCAAAGAAACAGTATTCATGCACCAACCAATGGGATTTGTAGATTCAACGAAACCAAATCACATATGCAAATTGTCTAAGGCAATCTATGGATTGAAACAGGCACCACGAGCTTGGTTTGATAGTCTCAAAAATGCACTGCTTAGTTGGGGATTTCAAAATACAAAAAGTGATTCCTCTATTTTCATACTCAAAGGTAAAGATCATATTACTTTTTTCCTCATTTATATTGATGACATCATAGTTACGGGAAACAACACCAAGTTTCTTGATTCATTTATCAAACAACTCAATGTTGTTTTCTCATTAAAAGATCTGGGTGAATTACACTACTTCCTGGGAATATAGGCCCATGGAGATGCAAGTGGCATGTACCTCAAGCAATACTATGGTGTGACAACTTAAGTGCTAAGGCATTAGCATCTAATCCAGTCATGCATGCTCATTCAAAACATATTGAAATTGATGTCCACCATGTCAGAGATCAAGTACTACAAAATGAGATTGTTGTTGCATATGTTCCCACAACTGATCAAATTGCTGACTATCTCACTAAGCCTCTAAGCCATACACGATTCAATCAACTTAGAGACAAACTTGGGGTGATTCTCTCACCACCAGTTTGATGGGGGGAGTTAGACACATAATCCCTTATGTCTTGGATCTGTCATGACAAAATCAAATTGTAATTAACATTCATTAATAGCCTAACATTACTAGTTTCTATATTAGTGGTGAGACATTATAGCTAACATGATTCTTGGATCTTGGTCTTCAAGGCTCACTTGTATATATGTATATGTTTCTGATCTTTGTGATATAATAATAATACATACAATACAAGTTTTCTAACTGGGTGGTATTGCTCAATCAAAATTGTTGGGCATTCCTCCATCCTAATAACAAATAAGAAGCACGATTACAAATAGTATCCAAAGAGTCTTCTATGTGGTTTCAAATTTGATTATTCTTACACTTTCAGATACTCTATAAAATGGTTGAGAACACTTCATCTTGATCTTGATTTAAGACTTGTAAAAACGATAAAAAAAAATATGGTGGCAAAAGAGGATTTATCATTCAGCAGTTACTGTAACATAGGTCAAAGTCTCATTTTCTCTCAGTCCTTAATAGTCTTTGGTAAATGTAAAAATAAATGTTTAACGCCTTCAACACCTTCTCCACGTACACCACAATAATATGACATTGAATATCTTTGTCTATCAAACGCATTCTAGTTGGCACGCAATTCCTACATAAACACCATAGAAAATTTTTAATTCTCTGAAGGGTCTTAGTTTTCAAATAAAAATCTCTCACTTCTCATCAATCCCTAGATGTGAAGTAGCAATAGCATCTTCTATACAATAAAGATAAGCATTATGCACTGAAAACCTTCCACGCTAGCTTATCTACCCGAACAACTTCAAACAATTGAGTATTGAGAACCTTCGCCACTTCTCTACCCCCCAACTATAGTATGAATCAAGTTTGAGTTCCATTGTTTAGCATTACTAACCAACGAATCTAAAAATTTTAGATTATCCATTATCAGGTTGGTCGGACAAGGATTATTCAACGATATGATATCATAAAACCAATTTTCGCTCCAAACTGAGATATTCTCTCTAGATCCAATACTCCACTTGTGCCTACCTCGCACCACAAATTTCAAACTCGAAATACTCCGCCACGCATAACCGAGGTTGTGCCCAATGACCGGATTAAGGAAACCACACTTAGGAAAATACTCGGCCTTGTAAAGACGAGTGACTAAATTACACGGTTTTATCATAAAACTCCAAGCTTAACTACTAAGCATAACATTATTGAAGATGCTTAGATTTTCGAACCTCATACCTCTGTCATTCTTATATATAGACAAACGGTCCCAGGAGAGTCAATATATACCCTGAGTCTGATCTCGATTATGCCCCCCACTAAAAAGAGTTTGGCAATTTCTCAATTTCATCACTTAAAGAGGTTGGCAACATGAAGATACTCATTACATAAGTTGAAATAGATTGAAGAATTGGCTTGATAAGTGACCCCCTAATTGCTTGAGATAAAACCCCCTCATTGCTTGAGATAATCCTTTTCCAAATTCTATTCTTTTTTTTTAATTTGAACATTGCTTTTCTATTCCTACCAGTCATAGATGGTAGTCAAAATTACTTGCAAGTATCCAAAATTTGTTGAACTCCTAAAATATTAGTCATTATGTTCTTAACATTATGAGCAAGATTCCTACTAAAAAAAAGTATAGATTTGTGAATAATAATAACTTAACACCAAGCTTCTTTATAAATAAAATGAATATTTTTCGCTTCATTAACATCTAAAAAAAAAAGAAATAGTCATGAGCAAAAAGAAGATGAGATATGACTAAAGCATTCTTACAAATTTTTATGTTTTGAATATCACCCCTTACTTCGACTTGCTTGATAAACATTGAAAGTCCTTCAAAACATAGAATAAATAAATAAGGAGACAAACAAGCGATCACCCTGCCTCAACCAACGCCCAAAACAATCAGTCCCACCATATTGCCATTCAAAATCACATAGTGCACTCTTTGCACGCATAGCATGATCCAACCTATCCACTTCTAGATGAACTCCATAGTGACGGGGACATCCTTCAAATTATAGAATATACAGAAAGTGTATATTTATTATGTCATTTACGTGAATCATGAATGGAATAAATAGGAGATACAACTTATGGAAATTAATTTGTTGCCAATAATAGTATAACAAATCAGCTAAAACTAAGGCAACAAATCAACACATATAATGGCTAATTTGAATATATAATAACTATACAATATTTCTAAATTAATAGTTGCTGCTATAATTAAGGAAGGTGAGGCAAGGATCAAGGAGCAGTTACGTGACTGTGCTAATACGCCCCCGCAAGATGGAGGAGTGGTCAACGACACCAATCTTGGAGAGAAGAAACTCATGACGAGGCCGAGAGAGTGGTTTTGTTAGTAAATCTGTAAGTTGGTGACTGGAAGGTACATGAGATACTTTGAGTTCACCTTTTATAATGATGTCACGGACGAAGTGATAGTCGATAGCTAAGTGCTTCATTCGTGAGTGGAATACTGGATTTGCACAAAGATATGTTGCACCAATATTATCTGAAAATATGTTCGGCGGATGAGTAATTTTGATCCCAAGTTCCAATAGAAGCTGCTGTAACCACAAAAGTTCAGATGTAGTAGTTCCGATTGTGCGATATTCAGCCTCTGTGGAGGATCTCGCAATTGTCGGTTGTTTCTTGCAGGACCAAGAAATGACATTTGATCCGAGATAAATTATATAGGCACCCGTAGACTTTCGATAAACAGTGTCACCGCCCCAATCTGCATCACAAAATGCAGTGAGTTCAAGATTCTTTGTTGCTACTAGATGGAGACCATATGAGATAGTGTGCTTGAGATATCGGAGAATGCATTTGAGGGCTTGCATATGAGTTGCCGAGGGTGCTTGCATGAACTGTGACAACTTATTGACAACAAATGCCACATTTGGTCTAGTGATAGATAAATAATGCAAAGATCCAATAATGCTGCGAAAAGAAGTAGCGTCACATGGAGGTGTATCATCATGAGTGCCAAGGGAGCAAGTAGTAGACATTGGAGTTCCTACTGGCTTAGCATCAGTCATATTTCCTTTTTGTAGTATGTCTCGAATATAATGATGTTGAGACATGAAAATTCCAGTGCTTGTGGGAATGAGTTCGACACTAAGGAAATGACTTGGTCTTCCAAGATCTTTTAGAGAAAATTTTGTAGCAAGATCAGCCTTGAATTTATTTAAGAAGTTGATATTGTTTCCCGTAAGAAGTAGATCATCAACATATACTAGGAAATAGGCAGTGATATTACTGTGATTGTAGATGAAGAGAGATGGATCTGATTTGCTATTAAGAAATCCAGAAGCAACCACAAAGGACTCTAATTCATTGTACCAAGCTCGGGGAGCTTGTTTTAGACCATATAATGCTTTGTGGAGCTTGCATACATGATAAGATAGTGTAGGATGAACAAAACCATATGGTTGACACATGTAGACATCTTCAGATATGGTACCGTGCAAAAAGGCATTGTTAACATCCATTTGGATTAAATTCCAGCCTTTTGAAAGTGCAATACACAAAACCATTTTGATCGTTTGTGGCTTAATAACAGGACTAAAGGTGTCTTTATAATCAATACCTGGTCGTTGATGAAAACCTTTTGCAACAAGTCGCGCTTTGTAACGAGCAACGGATCCATCTGGATTTCTTTTCAGGCGAAACACCCATTTGTTTCCAATGACATTAAACTGGGGTTGTGGAGGAACTAAAGACCATGTACCATTGGTCATGAGAGCTGTAAATTCTTCAGACAATGCTTGTTTCCACTCGTGGAACTACAGTGCTTTGGATACACACGTCGGTTCTGCAGCTGGTGGTAGTGGATGTTTAGACACAGAAAAAAGTTTCTTTGGTTTGAATATTCCCGCTTTTCCACGAGTGATCATGGAGTGATTTGGCATTACCGAAGTTGAAGCTTGAGAAGGAGAACCTGCTGCAAGTGATTGAGATGAAGATGAAACATGTACAGGTGGTGATTGAGGTAGGGAATGTATTGTGGTTTGAGGAGGGGAAGGAGAGTTGATGGGTTGGTTGGATGGTGAGGTATCACTTTGGTTTAAGGATTTTGTTGGTGATCTAGATGAGGTTGGGGTGGCTGAGCGAGAGATTTGAGTAAGGTTAGTGGGAGTAGATTTTGAGATTGGTATTATAGAGGTTAAAGGTTGATCTCCATAATCTATATCTGTGGAAGATTGTTTAGAGTCTGGATCAAGGTCAGATATATGTGATGGTTTATTTTTGTTTGGTGAGTATGGGAAAATGTCTTCTAGAAATTGAACATGTCTAGAATGATGGATTTTGTTGTTTTTGAAATTGAAGCAAATGTATGCACTTTGTGTGAGGCTATATCCAAGGAACAAACATGGTTCAGATCTTGGTTCTAACTTATTATTTGTGTATGGTTTAAGCCAAGGAAAGCATAAACACCCAAATGTTTTTAGTTTTTTGTAGTTTGGAGATGTTTTAAATAGTACATGGTGTGGTGAGCTCATGTTAAGGCCATGAGTGGGTAACCGATTAATTAGATAGGCTGCTGTTTGAAAGGCATAAGACCAGAAATTTAAAGGTAGGGAGGCGTGGTTTAGGAGGCAACGAGCAGTTCCAGTGAGGTGACGGTGCTTTCGTTCCGCGAGACCATTGTGTTTAGGGGTATGGGGTGGGGTGGTTAAGTGAGAGATACCATTGGCTTGTAAGAATGGTCGAATTTTTATAAATTCTCCACCATTGTCAGAGTAAAGGGTTTTAATTCTAGAGTTAAATTGTCTTTCTACCAAGTTTTTAAAAATTGGAAATATTGTTGAAACATCAGATTTGAGTTTTAAAGGATAGAGCCAAACATACTTGGAAAAATGGTCCACAAAAATTACATAATAACGAAAACCATCAATTGAATTTACTGGAGCCGGTCCCCATAAATCTGAGTACAAAATTTCCAAGGGGCTAGAGCTAGAAATAGAAGACCTTGAAAATGGTAGTTTATGACTCTTATTAGAAAGACAATCTAGACATTTATTAAAAGAACCGGATTAGGAAATGTTGTTTGACTTGAGGGCGTGAAGAAGAGTAGGAGGTGCAGGATGGCCGAGTCTGTGGTGCCATAGTTTGAGGGAGGGGTTGGAGATTACATAGGAAATTTGTGGGGCTGGTGCATTTGGTTGAAACCTGTACACATTATCTTCATTCAATCCTCGTAGAAAAATCTCCTTCGTATGCAAGTCCTTTACCTCGAAATGCCAAGGGAAAAACTCAATAGAAACTTTGTTAGTTTGGCACAATTGAGAGACAGATATCAAATTTTGAGTAACATTTGGAACATAGAGAATATCTGACAACTTTAAGGGAGAATTATTTGTGGAAATATTTGTGGAACCAATATGAGTAATGGGAAGTTTATTACCATTTGCAACTTGGAGATTGTCAGTTCCATGATAGTCTTCTTTGATGGATAAATTTCTCATGTCATTGGTAATGTGGTGGGATGCGCCAGAATCAAAGAGCCATGAAGGTGGAGACGAGTGAGAGGCCACTGTTTATGCAACATGCGCAGTAGGATGGCGAGGCTTGTTTGGGTAGCCATGAATCTTGTAGCACTGCTTTGCTGAGTGGCCAGATTTTTCACAATATTGACATATGACAACATTGTTGGATGTTGGCTGCTTAGTGTTGGGAAAAGTTTGGTCATGACCATTATAGTTATTCCGCCTTTGTGAATCATGGTTATGGTGATGATTGTTACGGCCACGTCCTCGATTGTAGCCGTTGTAATGACGTTGTGCAAGGTTGGCAGTGATGGGAGCCGGTGTCGAGATATGTTCTTCTCGCTGCAAAAACATCTCGAAATCCACCAATTTGTCATAGAGTTCGTTGAAGGCGATTGATGAGTCACGAGTGCGAATGGCAGTAGTAAAGTCCCTGAAGGTCGGACCGAGACCATTCAAGGCATGGATAACCATTTCAAGATTGTCGATAGGATGACCAATGAGGGCCAATTCATCAGCAATATTGCGGATTGAATGCAAATAGGTTGAGACAGAGGAATTCCCTTTGGTGATTGGACTGAGACGTTCTCGGAGTGACATAATTTTGGACTGAGATCGATTTGAGAAGGCACGAGCAAGAGCAGTCCAGGCGTCATAAGACGTATCTGAAGCCGCCATGACAGATCGTGCTTCAAAATCACACGAGCCAAGAAGAGCAAGATAAATTAGTTTATCTTGTCTGATCCATAAGGAATGATCAGGATTTGGTGATGTAGTTTCACTGGTAACAATGGTAGCAGGAGGACACTTCTTTGTGCCTGTAACATAACCTTCAAGGTCACGAGCAATGAGAAGGGCGCTGCACTGTTTGTACCAGGCAGGATAATTGGTTCCATTTAACTTAATTGGAAGGTGAGAATTTGTGTTGAATTCCATAAGTTCTTTAAGGTTAGAGTTGTTGTTTGGAGCTGCCATGATAAGGATCGGAAAAAAGAAGAAGCTGTGAAGCAATGGCTATTCTGATACCATATAGAATATACAGAAAGTGTATATTTGTTATGTCATTTACGTGAATCATGAATGGAATAAATAGGAGATACAACTTATAGAAATTAATTTGTTGTCAATAATAGTATAACAAATCAGCTAAAACTAAGGCAACAAATCAACACATATAATGGCTAATTTGAATATATAATAATTATACAATATTTCTAAATTAATAGTTGCTGCTATAATTAAGGAAGGTGAAGCAAGGATAAAGGAGCAGTTACGAGATGTGCTAATACAAATTTCCTCAATCAGTTTTATCATAAGCTATACTAATATCAAATTTAAAAGCCACATCACAATTTTTGCTTTTCATCTCTGACTTCATATTTAAAAGCCACATCACAATTTTTGCCTTTTATCTTTGACTTCATATGATGAACCACTGTCTTTCGTTTTTGACTGAACCACCTCAATAACTACCATAGCATTATTATGAATAAATCGCATTATTAAGAATAGATCTCTCGAGAACAAAAGTTGATTGGTTATCAAAGATGATTGGCAAAAGCTTTAGCTCATTGTTTCAAAAAAAATATCATCTTTTACCGTGAGGAAATTCATGTTTTTTAAGAGCTATAAAATAATTAATGTGTCCTTCACCAACATCCGGGCAGACTAACTTTTTAATACTTGAATATTCCTATAGAATTTATTTTCCAGCATAAAAACTCTCAAAATGGAGGGGGGAATTCACAACGACTCTTTATTAAATATAACCAAACACTACAAAAATAGTCATCAATGAAAAATTACAAAGAAAACATTACTGAGACATGGATGTTCCGATATGATTCGAATAACTTACAATGTTCTTGAATAATTTTCAACTTATTCTCATAAGTTTAATACAAGTTAAAAAACAATTTATAGCATATACAAATATAATGTACCTTTATTTTTTCCTCTGCTATAAAATTAAGTTATACAAAAGTACTTATCATGATAAGTGCATATTGTAAGCTGCAAACAAGTGGTTTATCCAATCAGGACCAAAATATGAGCAGCATGAGATCCAAACCCAACCTCCAGAAAGCAATCACACATAATAAATTAAACAACAAGTTGTCTCATTTTCCAAATTTAACAATGGTTATCAGTGCATGAACTTATAAATATGAATGGTTGACAGGCCGTGAACAAGGGGACAGGGACAACTCACCCCGAATTAGATTAGATCAAGAATTTGCAACATAAATTTCCGCCGAACTTAATAAAAAAGAAAAAAAAAATTATTTCATTTCATGTAGAAGGAACAAGTAAAAAAAAATGTTTTTCCCCTGCATAATTGTATTTGTATGCCTCCATCTTATAGGTCTCAGAATCTGAAGTCAGGATCCACATCCATTGCCCAAGCAAATTTTTCCAGCAGAGTTTTACTGAAAATCTGCACATTTCAGGGTTATGTTAGTCATATGCCAATCAAAATCAAACATCAGAGTTATATTCATCAAGTGTAATCGTAATAAGTGAAGAAGTCCAGACCTTTTCAATAGGAACCTCGTGCCGCTTGCACCAGGCAACTGTTATCCTGGGATCTAAGTAGTTTATCTTGGACGTGCCGAGTGCCACAGTTTTTAGATCTTCTTTCGTCCTCATATCACGTTGCATTTTATCAATTTTTGCACTGGTTTGATCCATCTTTTTCTCTATCCTGTATGTTATGTTACGTAAATCACAATTGCAAATTACACTTAATAATTATAATGTGTACAAATGCTGAGAAAGATGTATATTACGCTTCAGGAGTCAAGTTCCTTTTGTTCTTTCCATCTGAACTCTTTAGAGGCGGCTTTCCTTTTCTTGCCCTGTCCAAATCGGTTTTCAGCTCCTTCATAAGAGCCTACAATTAAAAAATATGTCAGCCCCAAGAATGTGTACTTGCTTTGCCCTCTAAATTTCAAGCAATGAGAAATTCATCCACACCCAGGTTTCGAAATTCTAAATAGTATTTCACCTGAAGTTCATCAATCTTTTCATTCAACTTTGAAATTTGTGCACTGTGAGATTTTGAAACACTACGTTGATGATTACAAATGATTGCAACCTGTTATGGAAAAGACACATCAATGCAACTTAGCAAACCAGTAAAATACACAACAATCTGCGCACTACACGTTAACAAAGGAATCAAAAAGGAATTTTGTGAAGTCTACCTACCTGTTTATTTGCATGCTGATAGACAACAATTTTTTCTGCAAGATCTCCATCTTTAGTTTCCTTATTCAACTGCCGTCACACAATTCAAAGAAAATTTAATATACAAGTTCTAAGATTACATGGCAGAATAAAATCAACAAAACCTTTAATTTGATCTTTTAGAGATCGAGATGTGTTCAATATAGCTTTTAAAAGAGGCAGTAATACAGCATTGACACAAATGACAAAGAAATTAATTGACAGTACATAAAGTATAGAAGAGAATATAGTAATCTCTTTTTGATGGGAATGTGTATTTCTGGGTATTAGTTTCAAAGCACGTTTACCATATCATCCAAAGTGAATGATGCATTGAATGTACGGAAGACTTTTGCTGTCAGGTTGGGCATGAGTTCCTTCAGATGAGCATTTAATATACTTGTATCCAGCTTGTCGAAAAGATCATCACCAGGACGTTTATCTGATAATTGAGAAAAGAAGATACTTAATGAGCTTTAGTTTCATAGACAGTATATCAAAGAGGGTAACCATTTTCCCACCTTTCTGGAACTTCAAAATGGCATTGTAAACAGGAGGCTCCACCTCAACTGTATTTTCATACTTGATTGAATCTTTACCAAGGAAGTCAAACTGCATTAATCCAGCAAGGAAACATGACATTATTATCCGAAACTTAAGAAAAAATCACATGTAGTGTAGTGCTGTTCATCCTCCTCAACCTAAGAAACAGACAAACGTAGATAGATATTGAAGCTCGAATACCTTCAACTTGTTGTGGCCTTCTGCAGTCACATTTTCTACTTTTAATGTACAACAACCAACTGTATCGGCTTCTTCATCATCCTGAGGAAATGTAAATGATAAGCAACTATATTGGATTTGCAAAAGTCGAGGTCATTTTCAGACGATAAAGGCAGTGAAAAGAAATAGAGAAGAGGTATTTCTTTGTACCTTCTCATTGCCAGCCCTCAAAGCTAGTTTGTCAATAAAATAAGTAGCAACAGCTATTTGCTGCTTCGTAATATCTTTATTTGTGAAATCTTTCGTATACGCAGCCCTGATGTTCCCTATATAACTCTGCACCCAGAAGTCAAGGTATTGCATAATTAAACAGGTTCTTTTAAATATCATACAAAATATCATGTGAAAAGTATATTTAATAAAAGCTGATAAACAAAGAGCATGAAAGCACCTTCAACATCCTTGCTTTTTCATACTTTTCCTTGTCGCTTTGACCCTTCCAAGAACTACTAGCTGCCAGAAACACATATTTGAATAACTTTGGATTGATTGGATCATTCCAGTAGGCTAACCAAGTAACTGTATTATCATGTCTTATCTCCCCCCAGCTGCCAAGGGAACACAAATCAATGATTTCAGAACATAACAATGACTATCAATTTGCACTATTCATTTTCTTTCAAGACTTGTTCACCAAGAAGATTTGAGCAATAATACCTTTCACCGGGAATAGGACATTCAGGAATTGGTGCATCCTTTCCAATATTAATTATGACATCATTTGGAGTGATGCGTCTTTTCACTTTGCCCATCTAATAACATAAAGTATAAGTAGTTAAGTGTCAAAATTTGTCGGATACTAGTAAAAACTCTCAAGATTCACCTAAAATTCATGAAAACCATTACATCTGAAGTTTGTTTACATGTTTTTATTTCCAATAACAATAGCAATTATCATAACAACCTTGGGATGCTCTCCACGTCCACGGAACAATCCTGGAGGTTCAACTCTAAAATTGCCAACCTAAAAGAATTAACGAAAATCAATCATAAAAAGCTTACCAAGAAAAAAATTTGAAACTAAGTTTCATAAGAACATTTCGAAAGTAAAAGCTTAGATAGAGAAAGGTCAATAGGAGAAAAGATAAAAGGTTAAACATTATGAACACATGACCCCTTCAAGTTAAAAAGTATACTTTCTTTATTTTCAAAGCTGTACAAATTCTAAGGCAAAAACTAGGCAACATTTTTTCAAGTGATGCAGGGAAAGGGGTTTTATTCAGCAGAGAAAGGAGAGAAGATTAAACCTTCTCTTTAACACCATCAACAATAGCCCACATGTATTTCTCCTCTTGTTTCATTTTCTCTTCCTTTAGGGCCTTTTTCTCCTGATAAAAAGAAAGAAAAAAAAAGGTCAAAACTTTGGCATAATAAATAAATAAATGACACTAATGATCACATCTCAAGCTAACTAAGAAAAAGCTTCACAAAAGGCACATACTTGCATAAAGATGTATCCTCCGACTGTATTATCCAGAACAAACCACATCAATTAAAATAAAAAAGCTTCAAAGGGAGTATGAGATTTACCACTTAAACTTTATAAAGTAGCCTAGATTCATCTCAACTTTTTTCCAGAAGATTGTTAAAAAATCAATAAAGTGAAGCAAAGTATGATATACGTTATTATTTATAGTTGTCAGATACAACTATAAGTCAGATTGTTGAAACACATAACTCTACATGCTATGCAAAAATGATCCTCAACCCAACGCAGAACACATTTTGTTGGGAAAGTGGAAAAGTTGCAAGGTTGGACATTAAACTCGCTGATACTGTGTGAGATACACGGACACCTGCTGATACACCAAATTCAACAACATTCCAGCCCACTCCCAGAGGAAAAAACTCAATGATTTGGAGAATACAGAACTAAGCTAGCTAAACATAAAATTAAATCTCAACAATTGTCTCTGTATGTGATATTAGAAAGCACGAAAAAAATCTACTTAAAAAACAAAAGATGCTTGGAGATATTCACTTTGATCATTTTCAAATGAGAATACACAAAACAACTTACCTCTGTACTCAGTTGTTTCTTCTTCTCCTTTTCAATTTGGTACCAATCATAAATCGGTGTAAAGTCACAATCATTCAAATTCTGAATCACGTGATTCTTTCCCAGCAACTTCCGCCAGTCAGTCCAAAAATTTTCCTTGAATTTTTCTTTTTGCATGTAATCTGTATCCCGCATGACCGCAAACAATGTGGCAACCTGCATATATATGATATTCCAAGTTCATATTAACTCTGAGAAAAAGACTTACTAATGTGAGAATTCTCACATTGAAATACTTGACTCGCCTAAATTTCACAAACTAAAAATATAGAAAGAAAAAAAAACTCTTGGAATTCTCAATAAAAACAAAACAAAAAAGCAAGATCAAACAGTCGCCAAAACCGTGTAAACATTTTTCACAGACAAACTCATACCTCCTCTTGCTCAGGGGTCAAAGTCACTGGCTTCCCCTTATAGAGAATATTTATCCCATGAGGCTTGTAAAGAGGTGGGAAGATGATACCATTGTGAACCAAAGTAGTCCATTTTTTCTGCCCATCACCAGAGCTCGGAGTAAGTTTAGTAGATTTGAATTGTTCTGATTTGTTGCCTGATTTTTTGAAATTGGCCTTTTTCTTAAAAGATGGAGCAGCACTTTTATTGACTTTAGTGACATTTGTCAACTTCTTCAAGGAAGTTGGTTTATCCACTGGTGCGGCTAACTTATTCATTCTTTGGGAAAGAGGAATATCATCATCATCATCATCCTCTTCAACCTTCGGCTCAGATTTCATAGATGTTTGTTTAGCATTAGTCGATGGAGTTGGATCTGAGAGTTTTGACTTCTTACTAGAAGAGTGCAATGAATCAATCTTATGAAGTGGTCTCTTAACAGACAATGGAATATCATCATCATCATCATCATCCTCAACCTTTGGCTCAGATTTCACCGATGTTTGTTTAGCATTAATTGATGGAGTTGGATCTGAGGGTTTTGACTTCTTACCAGAAAAGTGCGAGGAGTCAATCTTATCAAGTGGTCTCTTAACAGGCAGTGTAGATGGCCTTTCCTGTTTAGTACTAGCATTGGAACCATATTGATGTCCAATCAGAACTTTTGGAAATGGTTTCTTCTGATCGGCGGCATTATAATTAGAACTAGATTTTCCCAAATTAGTATTCTGTGACAACCTTGCTGACAAAGGAGTATCATCGTCATCAGAGTCTTCATAAGGTTTCTTTACAACAACAGGAGTTGTTTTCTTAGCATTGTCTTCATAAGATTTCTTTACAACAACCGGAGTTGTTTTCTTAGCATTGTCATTGTTCATCTTCATCCTAGCACTCAATGGCATATTATCCTCCTCGTCATCCGAATCTTCACATTTGTCTTCTTTAAGATGTTTGGTAGAATTCTTTTCCTCTTTAACTTGAATCGGAATTTTCTTTTCTAAAAGAGACTCTTTTTTATTTCCAAATGATGGAATTTTATTTGCTGAAGGGGACCTCACATAGGTTTTGAGAACTGACGGTGATGCTTTTGTTACACTCACAGAAGATTCAGCGGCATATGCCTTAGAAGATGATGGGACAAGTTTTCCATTTTGTGAGCTAGAACTTTGGCCATTTGAAGAAGGCACGTCAGAGGTCTTTTTATACGGCCGTCCATCATGACTATGAGAAGTTGACTTCCTCACTTCTGAATGTAATTGATTACTCTTCGACGCAGAACTCCTCTTAAAAATTACCGGCCCATCATCATCATCAAATTCGTGCGACATATTTAACTTACCAGAAGCCTCCACAGCCATTTGTCAACTACGGAATGTCATAGCATGTACATCACAACAAGTTCTGGGGGAAAAAGCAAGAAAATTATAAGTTCCAGGCCAATTACTAGTTACTATACTAAAATCACATAGCAAACATTAACAACAACAACAACGAGAAATTATCAATTCTATATAATAGCGAAAGTGAATGCATGTGTACATTGAATTCTGAAGTCAACTGAACTTCAGAAACATTCACATAGTTGTCAATTTAAACCTTCGGTATATAAAATGACTTTAAGATACCATAATAATCTTTATGCTAACGATGCAGCCCCATGAACCAATACGAACACCCGAATACCAATTATCGCCTCAAACTTAAGAATATATGAACCATATATATCAAACTTAGGGCATTTAAATAGCGGCTAAAGAGCTATAGCATATCAGAATTTGAACAAACCACAATTTCCTGTTATCCCCGGATGATAACACTGCCAAATGCTTAAATCCTAGGGCAAAAGAAATAGAGTACTACCGGTCTCAACAAATTAAATAACATAAATGTGCAGAAAAACAGAAAACACAAACTGGAACACAAAAGGAAGATTGAAAATTCAAATCAGCAAAATCCATACAAAATATCTGAATTGAAACAAAACCAAGTCAATAATAAGCCTAAATTAACACCAAGAATGTGTATAAGTTTGTATTCATATATTAGAGCAAGCTTAAGACAAAATTTCCACAACCAACTAAACATAAAATAAAAATACGAACTTTTCAATCTTAATACTAATTAAAACCTAATGCCAATGATTGGAATAAGATAAATTGCATGCAAAAAGGAAAGAAAATGCAGAAACAGATAAGATCGAAAACATATGTATTCTACAGAAACAAGAGAAGCAAGTGGAATGAACAGAAATTCGATACGAGCTACAATATGAAGAAGTAACGGAAAAAAAAGGGGGGGAAATTAAAAGATTAGATAGGAAAGAGGGAAAAGAGGGGTAACTGAAAATTGATGAAAATGGAGGGTGAATCCTTGGGGTTTTGGTTTAGTTATGGTTGATGAAGAAGATGGAGTTGAGTGAGGTTGAGAATTTGTGGTGGTGGGGGAGAAGGGAAGAGGGGTCGGAAAGTAGCTGAGGAACAGTTGTGGCAGGAAAGGTGATTCGGAGCTCGGGTTTCCGGTGACCTGATTATCTAACATCTATTGTATATATTTTCCTTTCTACAAGTTACAATGTTTTGTTTTTGTTCAAAACATCAACTTTTTTTTTGTCTTTTTTAACTTTACCCAATGGGCCTATTATTGATGATTTGAGCCCATTATACTAATGGACCTAAGCCCATATATATCCAAATCAACCGAATGGGTTTCAATCGAAATGGACACTTGACCCTTTCTTATTTGTTTTAATAAGAAAGATTCTCAAGATTAACTTTAGAATCAAAACAATGGTGAGTTTATGAAATTTTTTAAGTAAGTAGTGTAACTTTAGGATGTTTAAACATAAACTGATAAATGCAAGAGATAATTATATAGTTATAAAGTAAAGAGTTAATGATAGATACATTACTTATATTATCCTTGTTAATTTAAAGTGGGTTAGTCTAGTCCTCACAATTATGATACTTTACTATTATGTTTTAGTTAAAATGTTAATTTAAAGTGGGTTAGTCTAGTCCTCACAATTATGATACTTTACTATTATGTTTTAGTTATAATCGTTCAAAGTCTTGCATGAATAATTTTTTGATCTCAAAGGACTTTACTATATTCTTTCTTAGTCTTATTAGATTTACAAATATGTATTCTCTTAGTCTAATCAAACTTTCATAAAATTCACTCAATTTAGAGTAAAACTTCAGAACGTTACAACATGATTATGATTGGTTTGAGATTTGATATCATCCGTTATAAATAAAACCTTAATTTTCCACCGTCATAAGCCCCTGCAAACAACCAAAAATCCCAATAATACACATTTTCGACGACTTTTTATTACAGAAAAATGATTATTACAAATGTTATCGGCAATACAAAATCCGCACAATTATCAGACATTATCGATGGCCTAAAAGCCTTCTAGACCTCATTTAATTTCTTCACTATTTTTTTGAAAAAGATATTTTTAGCGGACAAAAAATCCTCCAACTATTATTTAATTTTTTTATAAAAGATATTATCCGTTGCCAAAAGTCACAACTAACACCTATTTTTAGGCCACCAAAAAAATCGCTCCTAATATACTTATTCAAATAATATTTAATTATTAAAATATAATTATATTATTAAATTAAATAATATATAAAAAAGAGAAGGTATAATTATATAAATATATTAGAATTAATAAAAAGATTATTTAAATTTGTCAACATACTAAAGTAGATTAACATAACAAATAATAAAATTATATTATATTAAAAAAAATATAGAGAGAAAGGATAATAATTAAATGTAAAGAGATGTAATGTGGTTTTTTTATTGCGGCAAAGGAAAGAGATGTGTATTTGTCTTTATTACAGTTTTGATTTCTCTATTTTATCTTATTTACGAAATTGATCTTTCTATTTTTAATTTTAACAGTTTTGATTCTCTTATTTTAAATTTAAATGGATTTGGTCCCCCTCTTATACTTTTGCATTTAAAATTACTGATGTTTTCATTTTTTAAAAGACAAATTACTTGTGAAACATGACAAATTATTGTATATAAACATATTGTTGAACTTTATAGAAAAAAAAATATAAGTTAAAAAACAAACATCTCATCGATTTTTTTTATAAAAAAACGTGAGAGAGACTAAAACTGTTTGAATTAAAATAGAAGGACAAAACTGTTTGAATTTAAAATATGATAACTAATTTCGTGAATTAGATAAAATTAAGGGACCAAAGTTATAATTTAGCATATGCATTTTAATACCATATATATTTGCGGGTTTTTTTTTTTACCATCAGTAGCATTTTTTAGTACAAGAATCCCTAATTATTTTTGTTTATCGGATGCTATTAGGGGTAAAAACAAAATCTCAAAAAATGGAGAAAAAACCTACATAAATATTTTTTTTAAATGATATTTTTGTGTGTCCAATTTGTGGGAACAAAAATCATCAATAACTAGTCGAATATCCGTGCATTTGCACGGATGCTAATGTGTTACGCACATTTATTTTTAAAATATAATAAGAATATAAAATAGAAAAACAATTTTTTTACCAAAAGAGTTTATTAGTTTTAAATATGATTTTTCCATATATAAAAATATTTTGATAAACGATATATAATCTTGTAGGTGATATTATTATTGTTTTGACATTATTTATAAAAATAATTAGATAAAAAACACTTGTTCTCATTTACAAAAAAAATAATCAAGATTCACTCATTAATTTAAAAATAACATTTCTCATTAATAATATATATTAGTGAAATGATTACATCAATAATATATAACTCATTTTTTCTATTATTATTTTAAAAAATATTATATCTTAAATTAAAAAATAATTTAAAAATAAAAATATCAGTAACATAAATAATTAAAAAACAACACATTTTTTTCGTGTTTGGATTCATACATTATTTTAAATATATTTACTTTCATTTTTTTAATTGTACAAAATATGTAATAATATGTGAGTTGCACGAATTATGGTCTGAATACTCGTGTGTTCGCACGGTACTGATTTGTTATGAACATTTGTTTCTAAAATGTAATAAGAATGAAAAAAAAAAAGAAAAACAAAATTATTTAATCAATAAAGTTTATTATTTTTAAAAGAAAAACATATTTTTATTTATATTTGGAGCATAAATATAGATGTTCCATATATATAAATATTTGGATCAACAGTATATTTTTCCGTGTGTAAATATTAATTTTATTTTAACTTTTTTTATAAAAATATTTATGTAATCATTTAGTTTTTATAAATATCAACTAATAACATAATATTTGTAAATATTATTTTAATTGTATAAATAAATATTAGTAACATAAATAAATATATTTTGACTGTGTTTGGATTCATATATTATTTTAAATATATTTACTTTTATTTTTTTTATTTGATAAAAAAATGTAATAACTCGTGGTTCCGCACGAATTCTGGTCTAGATACTCGTGCACTTACTCGGGTACGGATGAACTATGCGCATTTGTTTTCAAATTATAATAAGAATGAATAAAAAGAAAAACAAAATTATTCAAATATTAGTCAAATTATTACATCAATAATATATAGCTCACCTTTCATTTATTTCCTTAGCAAATATTGTATCTTAAATTAAAAGTAATTTCAAAATAAAAATATTAGTAATAGAAATAATAAAAAAATAACACATTTTTCAAATGCTTGGATTCATATATTATTTTAAATATATTTACTTTTATTTTCTTTAATTGTACAAAAAAAGTAAAAATATGATATAAAAATATGATTTAAAAATAGGATAATATATAAATATAAATATAATAAAGATATAAAAATGTAAAAACATAAATGTAAATATGTAATAAAAATATAAATATAAATATATAAATATGGATTCATACATTATAATAATTAGACAAAAAAAAATTAAAAATCTAAATATAAAAATGATATAGTAATATTATTTATACGAATAAGATATAATAAATGTGAAATTATATATTTCTATAAATCAATATATTAAAATGTTTTAATATAAATAATAATGAAATGTATATATGCAATATATTGAAGTAGATGTAAATTTAAATCAATGTTAAATTATATTAAATAATTTTTGACAACTATATAAGTAAAATATTGAATAATCAAACAAATATAAGTATGATTTATTTTAACATTTAAAATAAAAACTATAAATATAGTTTTTATTAAATTGTGACAAAAGGAGTATATTTTTAAATGGAGTATATCTTTAGTGATTTTTTTAATAACAAATTAAGAATTAAATTAACTATTTTTTTAAGCAATTAAATAAACTATTTAATAGTTTTAAAGATCAAGATGAATATTTAATATGTGTTAAATTATAACTTTATTTATTAATTTCATGCATATTAAAAAATGTAGTTAATGTCTATTTAGACCGTTAAAATAATTGTCTATATAAAAAACCATTTAAAATAAAGTGTTGATATAAGAAAAACCATTTAAAAAATATCACTTGTCTATATAAAAAACCATTTAAAAAAATTGATTTAAGAAGAAAAAAAACAATATCTAAATAGTTGTTTTTCACTCTCTGATGCTTTCCCCTAACTTATCTGATGTTGATTGATCATGTTCATCATTTAATTTTATTTTTCGTGGCTTGCTTGTTTCTGAAACTTCTTTAAAATTCCCTTTGCTCAGTTCACATGAACGAATTTGAAGCATAAGATTGAATTTAAGATGAGAAGAGGATCACAATGGTGGTGGTCTCGTGTCTTGAATTTACAAAATAATGAAACTTCGGTGAGAGCTTACCGGAGAAGACAACCAGAGTATCTCTCAGATGGTTTGAGTTTGGACTAGACACATTGTCATTTTGGAATGTTTTGATTGGTTAAATTCAAACTGGATCCTGTGTTTGGCTTGTAGTGTGTTCCATCGTGTTTCTTAACATTTGGAGTGTTGGATCTGCCACGTCAAATAATGAGGCGTGATCCAACGCTCCTGGTTTTTTCTGATTTTAATTATTTTTCTTTTATTATTTTAAATTGTTTTTCTTTAAAAATTTATAGTAATTTCATTTTTTATCCAAAAAATCCCAAAATAATTTCTAAATTTTATTTTTATTTTTCTTCATCTTATTTTTACTTTTCCATAATTATTTCGTTGATTTTCTAATTTTTATGAACTTCTTCTTTCTCCTTTATTTTAATTGGTTTAAAAATACTTTTCTGCATTTTTTTAATTCTGAAATTTTTATTATATGTTTCTCATTTTATTTTCAACCTTCCAAAATTCTCTTGATCATTTATTTGGTGCTTTGAAGGACTTTGTGGATTTTCCATTTTATTTCTATTTTAAAAATATTTTTAATGCATTTTTATTTCATTTAATTGCATTTTAAATTTTTTTTACCTTGTGAACTTCTGTTGGTCTTTGATCATGATGATTTTGACTTCATGTCTCATCAAATTCAATGAATCTTGGGTGTTGATGGGGTGAAAATCCCAATCCACCAAAATAGATGATTGATTTTGATGATGACTTGATCAAATTTGTGGTTTAATTTAGGTGTAACTTCTCTTGTCTCCTCCTTCTTACAGGAAAGGCAAGACATACTTGGTACATAAGAGATGAATATAAGATTGAACATAATTTTCGTATTAGAGCATCCACCCCAACTTTCTAACATTTTCAGGCGTGCTAGATTTGGTTGGTAACAAAAAATGATTCGTCCTTATTAGATAGGCAAGATGTCAAGAACTACTTGTATATTGGGATTCATATATGCTTAAGAAAAAAATCTAAAAAAATCAAAGAAAAATTAAAGACTCTGAAGTAGGAGGTTGCAATCATGCAACAAGGAGTATACGTGTTTCCCAATATGCTCAGCGGGTGGTAATCATGAACACTATTTTTTTAAAATTATATTTGCATTTATTTATTGTATTAATTAGATTAAGTAGAATGGAGAACCCCACTAATTAATGAGTTTTATGAGAAGACTCGTACTAGAAAAACTAATTAATGAGTTTCATGAGAAGACTCGTACTAGAGAAACTGACAAACATGTCGATGAATGCTCTAGAAAAACGCAAGTAAGTTGCCATTTATATTTAATTACTTTATTTAACTCTTTTATATAACTAAGTTGGTTAAATAAACTCTAAAAATTTATATTTTATTTAATTTTTTATGCATGTGTTATATTCTTTTACATTCTCTGAGTACTATCTTAAAACTCTAAGTAGAGAAAATATAATGTGCATTGATAGTGTAAAATAATGTTATGTTGTAAACCAATGATGGACATGTATCCCGCCAAATCACGTTTTTATTTTAAAATACTGATATGACATGAAAAATATAAAGATTTTGATTTGTTGTATATGTAATATTATTTTACACACTACCAAAAAAAGTCGTATTATAGTTGTGATTTACCCACAAATATTTTAGTAGGCCATTGGTGTAAACATCATATATGGAAAATAAAATATAAAATAAAAGAAATATCATCGTAACTAGGGCTCGAACCCAAGACTTTAACAATTATTTGTTTTAGTTTATAGTTTATTATCAATTTGGCAAAGATAAAACTATTTTTATTAACTATAATTAAATTTAAAATATATAGTATTACATTTTTTATGCAAACAAATATCAACACATTTTAATTTGTTTGATCAAATTTAATTTAGAGTTTAAATCAATACTATTATATTTTTATGCAAAAAATATCAACAAATTTTATTAATACTTAAATTAATTTTTAATAAAATCAATATCTTTAATACCTTTTTTGTTAATATACTTTTTTTATTTTAATTAAAGTATTATAATATAAAAATGGTTTAAATAAAGTTTTTTAATTAATATAAAACATTTCAATTAAAAAATATACATAATTAGTTAAGACGATGTTTGTAAGAAAAAAAACTAAACTAAACTAAAAAAAAGAAAAAGTTGCTTACAAAAAAATCTTAAAAAATCCCTCGTGCTAAACTTTTTCCCGAAAGAACTAAAGGGAAATTTGTCGCTCAAAATCAGCGCTAAACTTTTCAGTAACCGAATCCTAACCTAAAATTTGATGAGATTGCAGTTTCTCTTTAATTAACAATTATCGTCTCTTCTCAATTTTACCAGTAGACATCTCTTTACCTCATCTCTTGTTTTCGTAAGATATCAGCTTTTGAAGGTATATTCTTTATCAATTTAACTTAATTTTATCTTAACTTGTCTTTCATCAGTGATTCTGTAACATTGAGCCTGTTGTTCCGTCGAAGAGTCCTAACCGAGATAAAAAATATTATCTTCGTCGATGGCTCGTCGAAAATACTCTTACCGATTGTTTGTTACTTTTCAAAAATTTGATTGATAAGTTTCCTGAAACTTTTAATTTTAGGAAGTTATTAGATTGGTCAATTTGTTCTTTTGTTGTTACATATAGATATCATTCAATTCACTTTTGAGTCATTCTTGTAACTTCCATGTATGCAAAATATGGTTGCTTGAATCCTGCAAGAGATATGTTGAATAGAATGCCAAAGAGAAACACTGTTATGTGGTTTGATCCTTGTATTTGTTATTTTCGATTTGTACAACTTATGTCATTATAATAGTACAATAGTTTTCTGCAGAATGATAAAAATTTGATGTGCCAATAAGAACTTAAACGAGTTAGACGTCCAACAAGAACCTAAACTAGTTAGAGGTCCAACAAGAATGTTAGATATATGGGAAATAAAGACGATTTCATAATTGTTATTTAGATAATTATGGTCGACCAACTAGTGAGGAAGCGACAAGTTTTACTCGTTTCATAGGTAGTTTGGCTAGAAGTGCTCAATATGCTCCCATCCACTTCAAATCTTTGAAAGACATGTCCTGGACTTACAAAGATGAGATGCTAAAAATAATAAAGGTATTATGATAGTTTGGCTAATTTACTTTTTATAAAAAAATGTTATATAACTTACATTTTTATTTGACATTTCATTCACTACGCCAAAAACTGGAATAGACAGCGCCCCTTAGAGGGCGCTTTATTACAAAAGCGCACTCTAAAGTGAAGAGAAAAAATAAGGAGCATACTATTGGAATAGACAGCGCACTTTAGAGGGCGCTTTTGTAACAAAGCGCACTCTAAAGTGAAGCGAAAAAATAATGAGGAAATGGAGGGACACCAATAGAGGACGCTTTATTGAAAGCGCCCTCTAAGGGTAACCTTAGAGGGCGCTTTTAAAAAAGCGCTCTCTATGTCCATGTACATTTCCAGTTTATAAGGCGCTTTTGGAAAGCCTTAGAGAGCGCTTTTAGAAGCGCCCTCTTAGGCCCCCTTTAGAGGGCGCTTTTGTAACAAAGCGCCCTCTAAAGTGAAGCCAAAAAAAAAATAATGAGGAAATGGAGGGACAACAATAGAGGATGCTTTAGTGAAAGCGCCCTCTAAGGTTACCCTTAGAGAGCGCTTTTAAAAAAGCGCTCTCTAAGTCCATGTACATTTCCAGTTTAGAAGGCGCTTTTGGAAAGCCTTAGAGAGCGCTTTCAGAAGCGCCCTCTTAGGCCCCCTTTAGAGGGCGCTTTTTTTACAAAAGCGCCCTCTAAGGTCCCCTTTAGTAAACATTAAAATTATAACATATACTGCATGTCTCTTTATTTTCCCTCTCTACAAGCTATTTCGTTTACGTAACTGGGTTTTCTCTCTACTGCGATTACTCTCTACTGCGATTACTCACCGTCGTTCTCCCTCCCTCACCGTCATCGTCGCCGTCGCCTTTTTCTGCTGCTGCGTTCACGTTCACTGAGTTATCTGCGTCCACCGTCACTGTTCACTTTCTTCTCCATCGTTACCGTCACCTTGAAGGTATTTCTCTTCTCCATCGTTACCGTTCACTTTCTTCATGTGTTTGATTAGGGCCTTTTCTAAACTTAGTTTTACATTTTGTGCATTATGTTGATTAATGTTATTTAGGGCAAACTGAGTTTTTTATTTCTGATTGAAAACTGATATCATTTGAAGTGTGTTTGAGCTTGTGCTTGGAAGTTTGATGATTATGGATGCAAGTTTGTTCATGTTCCAAACACCATAAGTTTGCATTGGTCTTTTGCATGCAGTAGGTGTATGTGAGTTTGTATTCAATAATGATAAAAAAAAAAGAGTTTAGATTGTTGTAACATGAGAGAAATGGAAGGTATATGAATGTGTTCACGTATTGAATCATTGTCTTACTTGGGTCTTATTGAATCATTTCTATATTACAGATAAAATGGCTAACCAAGATGATACCCATGACGCGAATGTATCACGTAACAATGTTGAAAAAGAAATCAAACGAGGATTGACTGTTATGAAGTCAATCATTCGTGCAAGAGACAAGGGTGTAAAATTTGAAGTACATTGGAGTGCTGAAGACCAACTAATTGAGCCTAACGGTTCAATGTTGGCAAGTTACATTGGTTTCCTTGTTCGACAACATATTCCGATTACATGTGATAATTGGAGAAGTCCGGACTTGAAGGTTGGCAAAGAAAAAATATGGTCTGAGATACAGGTACTTACCATATATTGTTATATGTTTTTTTTGTTGACTATTTGTTGACCATATATTGTTATAATATTACTTTATAATAACACACTCCATGTGTATGTTTTTTAGAGATCCTTTCACATCGATGAAAGCCGGCAAAAATATTGTATTCAATTGGCCGGAAAAAGACTCCGAGGATTTCGATCCTTTTTGTCCAACAAATTTCTCAAGGATGAGGAAGGAAAATTTGTTGAAGCAGAACGGCCAATGAAGTATGCCGAGATTATTTCAGCCGATGAATGGGATAACTTTGTCGCCAAATGAAGAAACGAAAAATTCCATGTAATGTCTATTAATTATGGTATTATACAATTGTTAAGTTACTTGGTTCTAATATGCCTTAAACTTTTTTATCCAGGAAGTAAGCGACATAAATCGGAAAAGGGCATAAAAACCCGCGTATCCGTACAAAAAAGGGCGTACGGGATATGCACGGTTACAACAAAGAATTGTGAGTATATTCAAATGCTATGAGCTTATACATTGTCACAATATGTTATAATTGATGATCTTATAATCTAATTCAATGTGTAGCTAGCCGAGGAGAAAAGTGACGCAACATCTCTTCCGGAGCACGTATTATGGAAGGCTGCTCGGGTTGGGAAGGATGGGGCTGTCGTTGAAGCGGTCCAAACTGTTTATGACGAATGTGTAAGTATATGTAACATTATTTCTTTAATTATATCGAAAATTTTGTTAGACATATAATTCATTTTTAATCTCCTCTAATAATATTTCAGGAGACTTTATCCCAAACCTTACCTTCAACCGAGGTCCAGGATTGCAGGAGCGTACTTAGTCGAGTACTAAATGTTCCTGAGTATTCCGGTCGTGTGAGGGGTAAGGGTTTTGGTGTGACTCCGTCGTCATTTTATAAAAAACCAAAAACAAAAAATCCTACCAACAAAGAGGTGATGGAGACCTTGGCGGAGTTAAGGGCACAAGTACTCCAACTGTAAAACGAGAATGCAAGGTATAGAGAGGAAAGGTGCGCCTCCGAGGCAAAAGATACTAGTGACCGAGCTAGTATCAATTGTCAACCGAAATTTCCCGAGGTAATTATATATGTTATTATGAAATTAAAATAGCACTTTTTTACTTGACACATATACACGTTAACAATAACATTTATTATTGGTTTAGGGCATTTCACCTTGTCAGCTGTATCTATCGTCACCAACTTATCGCATGGTTGGCAAGGGAAAAGTGCACAACACTTCGGGTGAATTACTTCACCATAATCCCCTCCCGGTGGGATATATGAAAGTTTCGGTTGACCTTGTATTAGATACCGACGCGCTTCTACCATTACCTGACGTTGTTTCAGAGACAACGTTGATGCGAGAAGCAGTCGGATCCTTTGTTGGATGGCCGTCAGATCTAATTTTCCCAGATGCCGAGGTATATATGTTCTAAATGATTATGAATCTTTAGTATTCACATTTCAATTCAGCTATAATTATGATATTTAATCAATCCTTATTACATGGTAATGTTAGACTCCTACAAGACCCACGCATAAAGCTGGTAAAGGGATTTCAAGACGCATCGAGTCGGTTGCATCTCTAAAAGAGGTACAAATATATATACCTATTGAATTATATACGCAACGATTCTGTTGCATCACAAAAAGTCATGATTTAATTTATATGAATTTTTAGGTTCCCGGTCGAAAGTTGAAAAAAGCTGGTAACGATATTCCTCCAACGACGTCCGGGACAAAATCTCAAATTATGACGCGTCTTGAGAAAATGGTGAATGAGTCCGATATTATGCACGGGGCCATTCGTAGTATAGATTTTGATGAAGGTGTTTTCGGAGCTGCTCATTTCGAAATAATTGCAAAGGAGGACATGCAACAACTTTTTAAACACGACGAATTGCGCATCGCTGTCATTCATACATACATATGGTACTCCGATCAATCTATAATTTACTTAGTTGAACAATTTATTTACACATTTCAATGAGTAGTCTAATGTTTATTATGTTTCTATTTAAGGTATATGTATGTAACATTGCTGCGGGGAACTGAATTGTGTAACCGTTTCAATTTTATTGCTGCTTCCCGTATCAACGCAACGTTAATAACGAAAAATCCAACATCCGTAAAGAATGATCTAGTCGATAGATTCATGGCGGCCGGCGATAATACTACACCCAGTTTGTATTTTTTACCGTTTAATTCTGGCAACGGGTTAGATTTTCTTTCTAATAATTTCATTCTAATCTATGTATATCTTTTACGTAGAAAATTTTCATTCATCTAAATTTTTGTTTTATTTTACAGTGGTCACTGGGTGTTGGTTGCTATGGATCTTTCGAGACTAATAGTGTATTATCTCGATTCGTTATCGGGTGATTGGAGTAAATATCCGAGTATGAAGAAGACGGTTGACGCGTAAGTGAAATTCCCCTAAATATTCGTGTGTATTTGTATATTTAATTATGTCTGTCAGATTGATCTCAATATACGTTTTTATTTTGTTAGGGCAATAATAAAATTTAGATCGAAAAAGAATTATCGCAATAGGAAGGACATTACCTGGATCAGAGTTCAGGTATATATTAAGTATCTTATTTTTGCTTATAATAGTGTTTGTTTTTTTGCTTATAATAGTGTTTGTAAGAAATTAACTATATATATATTGTTTGTTTTTCTGTGTAGTGTCCTCAGCAAAATAATTCGGTCGATTGCGGATTTTTTGTATTGAGATTTATGAGAGATATCATTGCGTTGAATCGTATAGACATCCCAAAAATGGTATGGAATAATAACTTAGGGTTTATTTTAATATTATCGGATATTTCATCTAATTTGTTACTAAATCATGAATATGTTTTATTCTCTTAATTGTAGTACTTTGAGGAATACAAATCTTACTCAAGAGCTCATTTGGATGAAATGAAGGATGAATTGTGTCAATTCATTGTTGATCAAAGAATCATATAGCTAGGTTGTATATTGTTGTACATATATGTATGGAATGTTGTTGTTGTATGCTGTTGTTGTATATATGTTGTATATTGTTGTTGTACTTTTACTAAATCATGAATATGTTGTTGTATATTGTTGATCAAAGAATCATATATTAATGTTGTATATATGGAGGATTAATGTTGTATATAAATGGATTCATGTTGTATATATCAATGGATTAATGGTGTATAACATTGGATTAAAGGATGAAATCAATATGAATTTTACACTTTTGCAGCATGCGAACAGGTTACCAATTAAATATCCACTGTTTTTCAAACAAATTTTTTTAAAATAACTAACACTTTAGAGGGCGCTTTCTGTAGGAAGCGCCCTCTAAACATTTTACATTGACAACTTTAGAGGGCGCTTTGTCTAGAAAGCGCCCTCTAAACACTTTACATTGACAACTTTAGAGGGCGCTTTTTCCAGAAAGCACCCTCTAAACACTTTAATTGACAACTTTAGAGGGCGCTTTTTCCAGAAAGCGCCCTCTAAGGTGTCCCTTTATGGACCACTCCAGAGGGCGCTTTTTTCTGAAAGCGCACTATAATGTGGCCCTTAAAGGGTCACTTTAGACAGCGCTTTCTCCAGGAAAACAAAGCGCTGTCTTTACCTATGCCAGCGCCACTTTAGAGGGCGCTTAAAAGCGCTGTTATAGGCCAAAATAAGCGCCCTCTTTTCCCTTATTTGGCGTAGTGATTGTGTATAGTAAGTTTGAGTTTGTTTCTTAAATAAACGACTTAATTGAAGAAATGATAAAATGTGAGTTGAACGAGAAGTTGAGGCAATGGAAGGCTAATATAAAAGCAATGGCATATGATCCGAGTAAAATAGAAGAAGAAGTTGCATCTAGAGTACCTAATCCTAGGGTCGACAAAGATCAATACCATGAGTTGGTTCATCATTGGTTTTTTCATGAAGGACAAGTAAGTCATACATGATATGAGTAATTGTTAATGGATCAATTATCAATGAAAAGGCGCAAAGTTGATTGTAAGTTTTTATTATAATTTATTATGTGTTGTGTCATAATCTTCTGATTTATTTGTTTCTTATGAAAATTATTTTTTATCATTGCTTTGATTTTATATTATTCTTTTGGATAAATGGTTGACATGAATTCATATTCAAAAGTTCTCATTCAGATTGTTCATAATGATGTTGTTTTAAAGTATAATAATAAGAATTTGTGCTTTGAAGCATGTGTATGTCATGAACACTTTAATAAGTTTTAAGTAGTGTATGACTATATAATTGTTTATTTACATTAGTTTTTATTTATAATTTTTAACTTTTAATCATACAATTGATATATGGATTAAGAAATGATATTCTAGTTACATGTATGTCGGGTATTTTACAAATATTATTTATGTTACAAGAAAAACTAAACATGTATAATAATGAGGCTGAAAGATCTCAATCATCCTAAATATTTAAGATTATATGTCTTGGAAGGACTTCCAAAGAAAAAGGACGCGTGTGATGTATGGAGAAGTTTCCTAAATCTAAAAAATCAAAGGTACACATGTCATAAAATAAAGAGTTATGTGATAGAGTTAAACATATGGAGGGCTTTTAAACAAATGTCATGACATTGATTCAACATCGGTTTTCTGGAGAAGACGTGAATGATATAATTCAAGTTGCTAGAGAAGTATATCATAATTTACTAATCTTCATATAAAAATACAAGTTGCTTCATTGATTTAATACTAATTTTTATCACAAAATTTTGCAATAGGTTACCGATGCTCCTAGTGTTCCTGCCATTTAAATTCTCATAACTCAAACAATAGTGAAGATAATGAAAACGTTACTAACTAATTACATGCTAGTTTTTTTGAAATGGAGGTATCTATGTTTAATTATGTTATTACTCATGTGTTCCTTTTATTTATTGTAGGTGAATATTAGAAGCTACTAATGAGACTTGAACATGGGAACTTGAAGATGGAAACTTAAATATAAGTAGAAACAATTTGTTTTTTTTTTGTTTTGTTGTTGTTAAACTATCTTTTTTGTTTTTAGTATAATGCTCCAAATTAATCAAGGATTGATATGATTTAACCATAGTTAATTTTATATATTTTGTAAGATATTATGTTAATTTTCAATATATATACATACATATATGGTGTGAAGCTTTCATCTTATTTTGCATTTATAAATATATTTTTTCATGGTGTAAGGAATTTGATTAATTTTGTAATAATAATTTATATATAATTAAGCATCACGAGTATTGTGTTTATATGAATAAAAAATAATAACGGAATATATATTAAAGGTA
This sequence comes from Lathyrus oleraceus, assembly GCF_024323335.1. Classification (NCBI taxonomy): domain Eukaryota; kingdom Viridiplantae; phylum Streptophyta; class Magnoliopsida; order Fabales; family Fabaceae; genus Lathyrus; species Lathyrus oleraceus. The sequence continues at coordinate 269,384,518 of NC_066584.1, read as the reverse complement.
AATATTGTAGGTATAAAAAGGTAAAAATCATGAATTAAAATATTTATTATTTAGTATACCAATAGTATATTTGATTTCACTAAATTATGTAGCAATAGAAATAATCTGTAGGTAAATTATTTTACTATGTCTACGACTAACTCCAATAGGTAAACCTTTTTAAAAATTTCAGATAACTCTATACAGTCCAAATTTGTAGGTAAAACACTAAAGTAGATCCTACGATTTCATTTCCGTTACTAAAGGGTATAGTGACGGGCAAAAACCGTTGGTATAAGTTAACAATACTCAAATTTGACCGTCAGTATAGGTATATGAGGTTATACCTACGGAAATACAACTTTTACCTATGAAGTACGATTGATATTATCTGCTATCTTTGAACTCTAAGTAGAGAAAATAAAATGTACACCAACAATACAAACTAATTTTATAATGTCAATTAATAAGAGACGTGTATCCCACCAAATCATACTTTTATGTTAAAATATTAATATGACATTGTAAATATAAAGATTTTGATTTGTTGTATGTGTAGTATTATTTTACACGGTCTATGTACTATCTTTATACTCTAAGTAGAGAAATTAGGATGTGCATTGACATTATAAAATAATTTTACACTATCAATCAATGAGCAACGTATATCCCATAAAATCAAGCTTTTATTTTTAAAATACTAAAATGACATGTCAAATTTTAAGATTTAGATTTTTTATATGTGTAATATTGTTTTACATTGTCTTCATTATATCTTTAAACTCTAAGTAAAGAAAATAGAATGTGCATCGACAATGTAAAATAATTTTACACTGTCAAATGTAAATACTTGAGTTTGTTAAATGTGTGATTATTAGAATATCATTGTTACTCATATGTTATTAGTAAGTGCATGGAACTAATCCTAAAACCCTAACCTAATATAGTCGTTGTCGCCCTCTTGCTTCTCTACCAAACATGTGTCATCCCTCATCACACAACCAACCGACACACCTTATTATGTCGCCCTCTTGCTCTAACTCAGACTCACCTTCTGTAACCACATAGAATACCAATCCTTCCATTTATCCCACATTCACCATCTTTAACATCACCAATTTTATCAAAATTACCCCACATATTGAAAAAGCCCAATACAACACTTGCCCTGAAGTCTTCAAAATCCATGCTTGTGTTCATTAAGTGATTGATCATATCATCCAACCGAAACCACATCACCTCTTAATATCAAAGACACAGATCTCCTTCTCTGGGCACGTCTTGATGTTGTTATCCGTTAATGGATATATGGCACAATTTCTTATGACCTTCTTCACACCATCATTGAGCATGATTCAAGGACAAGAAATGCGTGGAACAAATTAGTTAACATTTTTTGTGACAAAAAAAATTATAGGGCTCTCTACCTAGAGCAATAATTTTCTAATGTTTATATGGAGCAATTTATTGATGCTTCGACCTATTGTCAACATCTCAAATCCCCGTATGATTAACTCTCTAAGGTCGGTGCTCCAGTGTGTAATGAAAGGCTTGTTCTTCAGCTCATTTATGGCCTGACAAATGTGTATTCCATGATGGGTTCACAAATTTGTCGTGTGATGTGTTGTTAAACTTGGTGTTCGCAAGTGTACGAACGCGTCAGAATAATATAAAAGATTATCGAACCACAGAGACCAAGTGTCAATCTATCGTTATCTATTGTTATGGTGTTTATCAAAGGCAGTCAAAATAGGTGTTTTTGTAGTGTGCAATGAAAAGTAAAGTATTGAAAATAGAATATAATTTATAAAGACAGGGTCGAATGTAATTCACGTAATCAGTTGATAATCCAAGTACGTGCTAATAGAACTACTTATGGGCAATGTTTCCTACTTTGAAAAGAACTAATTTAACAGGAACTTTCGCTTTCGCGTATTCAGAACCGAGTTGTACTCCCTAATCAAACCCTCTTATTGTCACTTATAAAAAGGCGCGCATTGCGTTAGAGTAGTAAACCTATTTTTAAGAAATATAGTATCTTAACTAAGTTGAAAAGTATTATAACCTGGATTTCTTAACCAAAAGAGGTTCTTACGAACCAGACTCTAAACTTATAAACGCGTCCGAAAATAGTTTTAAAATCTCTTTTCTCCTTGATGTTAAAAACTCCTAATGAACTAGATAAAGCGTTTTCGCTGTTTTTGAAATAGTTAAAAACAATTAAGTTTATAAAGACGTTGGACAACTTTCGATCTTACCCAACGGAATTGAAGTGCGGGAAAACTTAAGTTGAAAGTTAAAATAGCCCTTAAGTGTTTCTACGAACAATTGTACGGATTATCGGTTTAATTACGATCCTTACATTCTAACCTTTTAGATTTAGTTAGACATGGTAAAGTAAAAGTGCATTAAAGTAAATAAAAGTAGTGCGAGTGCGAGAAATAAATAAAAGTAGTGCGAGTGCGAGAATTAAATAAAAGTAAAGCGAGTGCGAGGAAATAAATAATTTAAAGCGAGTGCGAGGAAATAAATAAAGTAAAGGCGAGTGCGGGAAATAAATAAAGTAAAGCGAGTGCGAGAAATAAATGAAAGTAAAGCGAGTGCAAGGAGATAAATGAAAGTAAAGCGAGTGCGGGAAATAAACAAAATAAAGCGAGTGCGGGAAATTAAATAAGATAAAGACAAGTAATAAAAACCTGCTCCAATCGAAGGGCTGAGTAAATTGCAATGCGGAAAAGAAAATGGCGGCAGGATTAACTTCCTTCCAAAGTGCTCCAAACTCGATTACAGACTCTATCACAGACTTGATGACACAATTGTGGTAACACTCCAATACGAAACGACTACCACTATAAAATACTGAATATATGCCAAAGTGAAACAAATTTGCTTCTGAGTTTGCCTCTGTTCTAAGTTTGGATGATTGTAAAACTGAATTCGCGTTTCTATTTATAGGAAAATAAAAAAGGTGGAATTGACTTGGATGCCCTTCAACTTGAAAATAGAGGAAACCGTTTCCTTCTTGTGGCGCCCGCCACAAGGCTATGGCGCCCGCCACAAGCACAAAGTGGGGCGCCTTAGCGGATGAAGTGGGGAAACGTGGGAGTTGAGGAAGTTGGACTTGGACACGTCATGGCTTGGTCTGTGGCGCCCGCCATGGGGTATGCCATAAGCATAAAATGCTGAATTTTAGGGTTTTTAGCCCTTTTTCACTCCTTTTCTCGATCGGGGCTCCGATTAAAGTAAAAACCTGAAAACAAAGGAAAACACAGTAATAACACAACAAAATGACAATAAAATAACTAGAATGCATGTGAAATCGGAGTCGAAAATACGTAAATTTTAGTGTGATCAAACTCTCCCACACTTAAACCTTTGCTTGTCCTTAAGCAAAACATTGAAAAGCTCATAAAAGAAAGACTGGTGCAAACGAGTGCTTCAGGTGAAAATTCTAAGTTCAAGTCGGGATGCAGTGATAGGTACTAACTGAGTGAACTAAGGGTATCATGATAACACTAATCCGCAAATACAGACATAAACTTCATTCCTATATTAACCAACCCATATTATCCCACAACACCTAGGCCTTCCTCTTCATCTCCTTTTATGTCCTTTTCATTCAGGCGCAATCACATTAAGCCCGTTATCCGTACATGCTTCATAGTAGAGTGGCCTGTTAGTGATTATGATCAGAGCTTGGGGTTTCTGGCACATCAACATGTGTAAACCCTTTTATTGGACCCAACTGTAGTTGTGGGGGATCGGATCGTAATCCGCCCTACCGAGTTCAGTGCCAGATACCTCTGAACCAACCAACAGTGGGTACTGCTTTTCTTTTTCTTTTTCTTTTTGTAGCAATTTTTTACAATTCTTTGGTTTAAATGACTTTGTGAGGGTCACCTATACCAGAGTTGCCTTTTTGCTTTCTTTTATTTTTTTGTTTTTCTGGATCATTCACTTATTTGCATCGGTCCCCTACGTAGAGGATGCGTAGGCCAGAGCTGACTGCTGAGATAAACTACTAAGGACTTATACGGGAATGATGATTAAGGCCATGGTATATGGGGTTTCGGGAATGATTCCTATATTTACGAAGCTTATGGTGCTAAAACAGATACTGATGTTTCGCAAAGTTCTCCCAAGTCACCGCATCCTTAGTCAAAACATGTCTTAAAAACCTGAAAACTTTCGGAATAACGCTATTTTCTTTTGCAAAAATTATTTTGGTGGGGCTAAAGGTATGGGGAGACTAGATTGTACTAAAGATTTACTATATTCGGTGACTCGTCATGCATTATACTAAAAAGCAAAATAAACAACTAAAAGGGAAATTAAACAACTAAAAGGAAATAAACAATCTAAAAACAGTAAAGAAAAAGCGATAAAGGAAAACGAGAAAAGACAATAAAGAAAAGACGATAGAGTCTCCTCCCACACTTAAATCGAACATTGTCCCCAATGTTTCGAAATAAGATAAGGGAAGAGTTACCTGGCAACCTACTGCTGACCACTAGTGCCCTCGCCATCCTGAGGTGGACGACGGGATCGGGTACGACGACGGTCTCTCTGAACCATCCTCGCCTGCAGGGCATCCTGAGCAACCCTCACCTCTCAAATTTTTAGTCTCGATGCAAAATATGATCAAACAAAATAAAAATAAAAATAAATAAATGCAAAAAAGTAAAATGAAAGAAAAACCATGGGTTGCCTCCCACGCAGCGCTTGTTTAACGTCATTAGCTTGACGATTAGAATTTATATACCTGTAGTAGTATGAATCGGTGGATCAATCAGGGTGTGGCTCGAGTAGTATGCTGGAATGTCTCCTCCTTCGTAGAGCTTCAGTCTTTGTCCATTTACAATGAATGGAATACATGTTTGGTTCTTGATTTCTACGGCTCTTGATCTCAGAATCTTGGATACTTCGAAAGGACCAATCCATCTTGAACGTAGCTTTCCAGGGAAAAGTTGTAACCTAGTGTTGAAAAGGAGAACATAATCGCCTACATTGAAGTTTTTCTTTACTATTCTTTTGTCATGATAGGCTTTTGTCCTCTCTTTATATATTTTTGCATTTTCGTAGGCAGATTGCCTAAGTTCTTCTAATTTATGAATGTCTAGGATACGCTTTTCTCCAGCGGCTAAGTAGTCTAAATTCAAAGTTTTAATGGCCCAATAGGCCTTATGCTCTAACTCGAATGGTAAGTGACAAGATTTTCCATAAACTAGTTGGTAAGGAGTAGTTCCTATAGGGGTTTTGAAAGCGGTTCTATAGGCCCATAATGCTTCTTGAAGCTTCTGAGACCAGTCTCTCCTAGAAATAGAAACAGTTTTCTCTAGGATTTATTTTATCTCCTTATTAGATACTTCTACTTGGCCACTAGTTTGTGGGTGGTATGGTGTTGCTACTCTATGCCTAACTCCATATTTTCTTAAAAGTTTGTCAAATATTCTCGATATAAAGTGTGATCCTCCATCGCTTATGACCAAACGTGGTGTTCCAAATCTAGGGAATATATAGTTTTTAAATAATTTGATTACTACCCTAGTGTCGTTTGTGGGTGCGGCTATAGCTTCAATCTACTTAGACACATAGTCTACAGCTACTAAGATATACATGTTCCCTAAGGATGGTGGGAAAGGTCCCATGAAATCTATACCCCATACGTCAAAGAGTTCTACTTCCTGAATGTTTCTTAGAGGCATCTCATCACGTCTTGAAATGTTTCCAGTGCGTTGGCATCTATCACATTTGACAATGAAAGCATAAACATCACGCCACATGGTAGGCCAGAATAGGCCAGCTTGAAGAATCTTGGCGTATGTCTTAGAGGTGCTCGCATGTCCACCATAAGGTGCAGAATGACAATGCTCGATAATATTATTTACCTCTTCTCCTGGAACGCAACGGCGAAAAATGCCATCTTTACCCCCTTTTGAAAAGGAGCGGTTTGTCCCAGTAGAAGTTTCTCACATCGTGGAAGAATTTCTTCTTGCGGTGGTAGTCAAGATCAGGGGGTACTATATCAGCAGCTAGGTAATTAACGAAATCTACATACCATGGTACGTTACTTATTGCTAAGGAATTTTGGGAGTGCTCATAAAGGTCTAGGTTATTGTCTTCAATGGTTTCTACTTTAGCGATCAGTCTATCATAGGCGAAATCATCATTTATAGGTACTATTTCAGGTTTTAGATGTTCTAGCCTAGAAAGGTGATCAGATACTACATTTTCAGTGCCTTTTTTTATCTCTTATGTCTAAATCAAACTCTTGTAGTAATAGAATCCATCGGAGTAACCCGGGCTTGGCATCTTTTTTACTTAATAGGTAACGAATGGCAGCATGATCGGTGTAAACAATAATTTTTGCTCCTACTAGATAAGATCTAAATTTGTCTATAGCGAAAACTACAACGAGTAATTCTTTTTCAGTTGTTGCGTAGTTAAGTTGGGCAACATCTAGGGTTCTACTGGCATAATAAATGGCATGTAATTTTTTATCTTTCCTTTGTCCTAGAACGGCTCCAACTGCATAATCACTAGCATCGCACATTATCTCAAAAGATTCCGACCAATCGGGAGGTTTCATAATAGGTGCAGAGATTAATGCTTGCTTTAAGAGATTAAATGCGTCATTACATTTTTCGTCGAAAATGAATTCAACATCTTTCATTAAAAGTCCGGTTAACGGTTTAGTTATTTTGGAGAAGTCCTTAATAAAACGCCGGTAGAATCCAGCGTGTCCAAGAAAGCTTCAGACTTCTCTGATTGTTTTTGGTGGTTTTAGGTTTTCTATAACTTCTATTTTAGCTTTATCTACCTCTATACCTTTTTCGGAAACTATATGTCCTAAAACTATTCCTTCGGTCACCATGAAATGACATTTTTCCCAATTTAGCACGAGGTTTACCTCCACGCTGTCGCATTACGCGAAAAACCGGCGGGAAAACAAGAACAACAGAGCCGCCACCGTGCGTTATTTATCCCAAAAGAGGGAAAGGAAACGCTCAGAGTAAACCTGAAAAAAGCATGGTCTCGCGACCAAAAAGAATGGGATCGGGAGTCGGTTATGCGAAGGGAAGGTATTAGCACCCCTACGCATCCGTCGTACTCGACGGGATCCACGCACAATAGGAAGGAAAATGGTTGCTAAAACACTGCTCATAAACCAACAAACACTGGCTGAAAGAGACACAAGAAAACAAACAAGACTGACTCGGCAGGATATCGCATCCCGGACCTACTTAGTCTATCAGGCATAGACATCAGAGCATAGACATCAGAGTCAAAGTAGTTCGAACAAAGGGGGGAAAACGCATGCTCGCTAGGATGTCGCATCCTATGCATACGTATCTTCTTGGACGAAGAAGAATCAGAGCATTCGTAGCTCGGCTCACGCACACAAACAAAACAACACAGGAAATCGACTGCCAATCGCTGGGCTTACGTCAAACTCCACACAAAAATAGGCAAACATGGAACCCGAATGCCAATCGCTGGACTTATATCAGCTTCCGAACCAAACACACCCACACTGGAAACCAGATGCCACTTAATGGACTTATACCGGACTCCAAGCACACAACAAGAGGATACGGAATGCTAATCGTTGGGCTTACATCCATCTCCTGACACACACAACACAAAACAAAACGGGCGCCCGGAGAGATCAGCTCATCTCCTGCCTACGTACCTCATCTGGTATGAGGATCAGGGCGACGTAGTTCCCCTACGAAGGGACACAGGGCTAGCCTAACCAGATAACAGAGGGAGACACAACTAGGGAGACTACGACTCGAGCCTAGATGTTATCATGCAAAATCATCCCTAAGTTAAGGTTTCTAGCTAACTTGCACAGGAAGCAAGCCTATCCTAAAGCACAAGCAATAGCAAACAATCACAAACAGCACACACTATATGCACACAAGTGAGGCTCAAACAAGGGTGGGGCTGCAAGAGCAAGCCAACTGTACAAGGTGAGTTTTGCTCTTAACCTTGACATTGAGAGCCAAGGTGAAGCTGAGGAAAGGTGGGTGAAGATAAGACTTCACAGCTCTTATCCCTGGCCAGGGAGAGCTTCAGACAAAGGAGCGTGGGTTCAGAATGTGGGAACCCTTCTACACTCAAGACACGGACTCAACTGTACAACTGTACAAGATCTTGGGTTACTGTCCTCAATGCGTCAACACAGTGGTGTGAGCAGAGGGACGACTCAACAGAATAGCGGGAGATAGATTGCATATCTCTTATATCCGCCAATTTCCTCATAGAGGTCTTTACCTGCTTGGGGACAAAAGTTAAACAAGCACAAACATCGCCTCTTAAGGAGGACTTCAGACAGGTGCCTGGCCAAGTAACAGGCCAGGTCTTCCAGACTACATGGAGACAAGAATGTTATACCTCAGTGCAAATTGCTTATCAAGCAAAGTAAAGCAAAGCAATGTTAGCAACTAATGTACCTGAAATCAATCAAATACAATCAGTATACCAATCACAGAACTAAACAGCAAATGTTTCACAATTAACTATACACAGACAAACACAAGCCAATGCACCAAGGTGCAAGTCATTAAGGCTCAAACTCAAATATCAAACCCTGCAAAACAAAGTCAAAATTAGCCATATACAAGTCACAAGTCAACTCCAATGGAGGCACATCATCCAGCATAGGCCATTTGTGCTATTAACCTGAAACACAACTCAAAAGTGAGATCACAAACCACTAGTCCAAGACTAGGGTCAAAATGAGAACAAAAAGTCGAAACAGAACCTGAAACTCATTTAATCAAGAGATAACATGTCCTAAAATTAAGGGAGCATGCAAGATTGAATTACTTCTAAGCCTAGGGGTAGAATAGTCATTTCACAGTTAGGGAGTAATATTGAACCAAAATTCTATTTATATCTAACCTAGACTAAATATTTCTAAAATCTAAGTAATTCTAATCTAAAACTGTTTAATTCTAATCATTAACAGTAACTAAACAATTAACCTCCTAATCACATCTAATTATTTCTAAAAATCTATTAGACTATTCTAAACATTATTCTAAATCAACATATTCTAATTCTAATTTGACAACTAATTAAAATGATAAAATTCTGAAATTAATTTCTAATAATATTTCTAATCGTTAACTAAAATTTCTGATCAGCTCTCTAATATCTTCTAAGCAACTCCTAATCCTAAAATTAAGCTAATCTAATCCATCTAATTAACTCTAAAGTTAATCCTAATAATGTACTCATCGTAACAGTCCTAAGATTAATTTCTAACTACCATTATCTATTAACACTAATTAAGAAACAAGAATCAGTGGAAACGGGTCTTGGTCTATAACCGGGGGTGCAGGCCCATTCGCAGGGGTGCAAGGTGAGGTTATTTGGGTTGGGCCTAATCCGGGCCCGTGCTAAGCAAGCAATGGAATGAGAGGCCAAGTTCAGTCTCTCATGGTGTTCTTGTGCACATCGAAACAGGCTCAAAACGTGATTCCTCCAAAAGCACTTCCTAGACGCGCTTCTCTCCTCTCACCGACGTTGACATTTCGACGTAAACAACAACAAAAGGAGATGGGATCCGATAGCAATCCGTTCATCGTGGCCTCTTCTCTCATCATCTCCTGCTTGCCTTCTCCGATTCCGACGTGGTTAACGGTGAAGCAATCGAAGAACCGATTCGAAAGTTGACCTTAATCTCCAATTGAAGTACGAATCGAGAGCCGCATAAAAGGAAAACTCACAAAACAGGTATCACATATTCCGCTCAGATCTTCGCTCGATCCTTCTTCTTGAGCTCTTCTGAGAGGGCTTTGCGTCGATGTTGTTCGATGCGGAATGGAGAACGCGATTCGTTTCCTTTATCAGTTTTCGGATTCACAGGTTCACATCGCCAAATACGACTCGATCTGCTATGGTATGAATAAGCGAAGGTAGAAGTGACATCGAAGGTGGATCGAAGGCTTACCGTACGGTGCAGGTATCGAATCTTTCGCCGAATTTCCGATCGATTCTTCGTCCTCTTCTCTGCTTCTGTTCGTTTTGCTGTGGATTGAAAATTTGGTTTTGCGGTTCGATGAAGATTGGTGCGGTTTGTTGTGATTTCACGTGGTGAAGGTTGAAGTCGAAGAACAAAGAAAATAGAGGATGATTGATTCCGAAAGGTGCGATCCGATTTCTATCCTCTACCTCTGCTATCTGTTTTCTGTTTGAGATGAGAGTGTAGTTGAGAGTTAGGTGAATAATCAAGTGGAGGCGTGAGGCTTTGGTAGGTTCAGTAGGAATTGCAGGGCGATGGTTTTTGAATGTGTATTGGGGATTGAAGGTGGTTCTTGATGCTGAAGATTGGATTGTGGTGAAGGTTTGATGAAGGTGGAGATCACCGTTACGGTTACGGATTCGCAATGGTTGAAGGTGGAGGAAAGTTCTGTGAATGGGTTGAGAGCTTGTGATGAAGTTTTGAAGAAGAATCTGGAAAAAAAACTTGAGAAGTGAAGATTTGTGAGTTTTTATAGAGTGATGAGAGTGAGATTTGCAGTCTGTTAGGAAGTTTGTTAGCAAAAAACTGTTATTCAATTTTCATTTTTATGCAGAATTTTTTTATGCAGGAATTGATTTATGTTGCAGTTTTGCATTTGCTTGAGCTTGGAAGCTTGCAGCTTGTTGTTGGCTCGGCTGGGTGTTTGGAATTGCTTAGCTGCGGTTCAATTGCAATTTGGTGTTGTGGCTCGCGTTTTGCTTTGCGGTTTACCGGCTTGGAATTGTGGCTATTGTTTGGCTTGGCAGCAGAATTTTGATGCATTTTATGCAGAATTTTTGATGCCTATTATGCAGAATTTCTACATGCCTATTATGCAGAATTTTTGATGTGTTGCTGAATTTTTAATGCAGAATTTTGTTAAATGCAGTGCAGAATTTTTAATGCAGAATTTTGTTAAATGCAGGTGCAGAATTTTGGTTTTGTACAAATGGATATGGGTATGATTGGATAATGGCAATTGGTTTTAAATGGATAAACTAAATTGGATATGGATAATGGATTATTGTAAAAATGGATTTGCATTGGATATGAGAGGATTTTCTAAATGAATGGAAATATGATTTTGGATAATGAAAATGGATCGATGTGGATTTAAAAATTGTTTAGAAACATGGATTAATTTGGAAAATGGTTAATGGACCAAACTTATGGACTTAACAAAAAAAAAGAATGGGCTCAATGCAATCACGATTAAATTTCCACAACCAAATCAAATTTTCAGTAATCAACTCGGATCATCCAACTCAACTTGAATTTCCAAGATTAATTCGAGAAAAGAACAAAATGATTTCTAAAACCGAATTTCTTCAAGATAAGTATTTGTAATGACAAATGAACTTCTTTGGGACATGAAGGAAGCGTCTCAAACCATCTCTCCACCTCCTAGCCCTCAGTTGACTTTTATGGATCCCAGATGACCTGAAACTGCATTGTGGACTTTGAGCTTTCAACACTTGGCCAAACTGCTTCCAAATGACCCTTGAGCTCACATAAGCTCATTGGAACACCCATAGGGCCTTTTTCATCATGAAAATCCCTTGCTCTCTTGCACAGATGATTCTCGTGATCAGTCTTGACTGATGAAATGCAATGGACTATGCAATGTGAATGCAATGTTAATAACCTAAAAATGAAATGAATGTACAAATGGGAGGTGCAAATTTGAGGTGCTACACACGCATCTCTCCAGGATTTTCTCAAGGTTAGCAAGGCAATTGTGGAAATCGAATCCGCAAACCGAGAAATCGTCCATAAACACTTTCATGATACCATCAAGGTAATCTGCGAAGATTGACATCATGCAGCGTTGGAAAGTAGCTGGGGCGTTACAGAGGCCAAAAGGCATTCGTCTGTAGGCAAAGGTTCCATAGGGGCATGTAAAAGTAGTTTTTTCTTGATTTTCGGGGTGAATAGGTATTTGGAAGAATCCAGAGTACCCATCTAAATAACAGAAGTAAGAGTGTCTGGCTAGACGCTCCAACATCTGGTCTATAAATGGTAAAGGGAAATGATCCTTCCTAGTTGCTTTATTTAATTTTCTATAATTTATACACATCCGCCATCCTCCTTCTAAACGTTTTGCTACATGTTCGCCTTTATCGTTTTGCACGACTGTGATGCCTCCCTTTTTAGGTACTACATGCACAGGGCTCATCCACTTACTATCCGAGATCTGGTAGATTATACCTGCCTCAAGCAACTTAAGAACTTCCTTCTTAACAACATCACTCATTATAGGGTTTATTCTTCTCTGATGCTCCCTAGAGGGTTTTGAATCTTCTTCTAACGAAATCCGATACATGCATACGGACGGGCTTATACCTTTCAGGTCAGAGATATTATATCCTAAGGCTGAGGGATGTCTTCGCAAAACGTCTAAAAGTTGGTTCGTTTCCTCTTGGCTCAAGGTAGCACTGACTATAACTGGACGGTTCATCTTTTCCTCGAGGAACTCATATCTCAGGTTCTTAGGCAGTTCCTTAAGTTCTAAGGTTGGTTTCTTAGGGCATGGCATAGGATCTGGGGTAAGGGATAAACATTCGTAAAGGTTATCATCGATGTAAGGTTCTTTAAAGTCATCATCTTCCTTTATGGGGGTTGATGGTAACTTGATAATTTCTTTTTGTTCTAATTCTCTAACACATTCATCAATGATATCTAAGGCATAACACGAGTCTCCCATCACAGGTGCCATAAGAAATTTCGAAAGTATAAATTCTATTTTCTCGTCACCTACCTCAAATGTCAACTTTCCTTTCTTGACATCTATTATGGCTCCTGCAGTCGATAAGAATGGTCTACCTAGAAGAATTGGTATATCATTGTCCTCTTTGATGTCCATGACGACAAAATCAGTAGGGATAAATAGTTTACCTATCCTAACAGGGACATCTTCTAAAATGCCTATCAGATATTTGACAGATCTATCGGCTAACTGAAGTGACATCTTAGTGGGTTGTAATTCTCCTAAGTTTAACCTCTCACAAACTGCTAGAGGCATTAAGCTCACACTAGCTCCTAAGTCTAGAAAAGCTTTATCGATGACATGATTACCCAAAAGGAAAGGAATGGAGAAATTTCTAGGATCTTTATCTTTCTTTGCTAATTTGTCCTCGGAAATAGCATTACATTCCAAAGGCTTCGGATCGTCAAGTCTACGTTTGTTGGTAAGGATGTCTTTCAGAAACTTTGCATAAGAAGGTATTTGGGTGATGGCTTCTGTGAAAGGGATTTCTACATGAAGTTTTTCTATAACTTTAATAAATTTGTGGTACTGTTTATTGATCTGGGTTTGTTTGAGTCTTTGCGGATATGGTATAGGTGGTTTATATGGTGGGGGAGGTACGTAAATTTTATCTTTAGGTTCTTCTCCTTTCTCTCGACCTTCCTGGTTTTCAGATTCTTCTGGTTCCTTTACTTCGTCCGGGGGTTTGGTACATTCCATAGAAGTTTCGGGTTCACTCAGTCTTGGGTTTGGTGGCTCATCATAAGCGTTCCCACTTCTTAGGGTAATGGCATTGGCTTGTTCTCTCGGATTTTGTTGAGGTTGTCCAGGGAATTATCCTCCAGGTGTAGTCTGAGGGGCTTGGTTTAAAGCTACCTGAGAGATCTGTGTTTCAAGCATCTTGGTATGAGTAACTATTTGGTCAACCTTGGTTCCTAACTGAGTAATCAATTCGTTAACATGAATGTTTTGGTTCATGAACTCCTTGTTTTGTTGGGTTTGAGCGGTGATAAAATTTTCCATAATTTTCTCAAGGCTCGACTTTGGTGGTACAGGTTGCATAGGTTGATTTGATCTAGGCGCTTGATAACTAGGTCTCAGAGGTGCATTATTTTGAATTGGGTTATTGTTTCTATATGAGAAGTTAGGGTGATTCCTCCATCCAGGGTTATAAGTATTTGAATATGGGTTCCCTTGGGTGTAGGTCACTTTCTCGGAGTGGGTTTCGTTCAATAGACTGCATTCAGCGGATTGGTGTCCTTGGGTTCCACATATCTCACAATCCGACGAAACTGCGGCTACAGTATTCGGGTTCGTGTACATATGCTCGACTTTGAGAGCTAATGCGTCCATTTTAGCTTGCATCATGTCTATAGAGCTTAGTTCATGCACTCCTCCTTGGGCTTCCTTCTTCTCCACTGTCGCTCGTTCGACTCCCCATGATTGATGGTTTTGAGCCATGTCTTCGATGAGGGCACTAGCTTCAGGATAAGGTTTGTTCATCAGAGCACCGCCTGCGGCAGCGTCGATGGTCATCTTTGTGTTATAATGAAGTCCATTATAGAAGGTTTGAATGATTAACCAATTTTCTAAACCATGATGTGGGCATGCTCGTAATAACTCTTTATATCTCTCCCCCAAGCTTCGAACAACGATTCTCCTTGGTTTTGGGTAAATCTAGTTATATGGTTTCGAAGAACGACGGTCTTACTCGGGGGAAAATATCTAGCAAGAAAAACTCTTCTAAGGTTATCCCAAGTCGTAATGGAATTGGGTGGAAGGGAATCTAACCATGATAGGGCTTTATCTCTGAGGGAAAAAGGGAATAATCTTAAACGTATTGCCTCAGGAGAAGCTCCATTGGTTTTAAAAGTATCTGCTAATTGAAGAAATATTTTTAAATGTTGGTTAGGGTTCTCGGTAGCGAGACCCGCGAATTGTCTCTGTTGCACTAATTGCAACAAGGATGGTTTAAGTTCAAAATTATTGGCTGGGATGGTTGGGTTTACTATACTAGAACTAGGTTCTTCGTTAGATGGTTGAGCGAAATCTTTAAGAGGTCTTTGGTTTTGATCTTCGGCCATAGCTCTCTTAATTCTATGAAAGAATAAACGTGCGCGAGCGTAACGTTCAGGTTCCGCCAGAGGATTTGCTAAACTTAAACTTCCGATACTGCAAGTTCTTCGCATTGACCGGCGGGAAATAACCTAAGTCTAAACGATATAACAACAGGAAAATGAAATTTGACGAAATTGGTCCCCGGCAACGGCGCCAAAAACTTGATGCGTTGTTAAACTTGGTGTTCGCAAGTGTACGAACGCGTCAGAGTAATATAAAAGATTATCGAACCACAGAGACCAAGTGTTAATCTATCGTTATCTGTTGTTATGATGTTTATCAAAGGCAGTCAAAATAGGTGTTTTTGTAGTGTGCAATGAAAAGTAAAGTATTGAAAATAGAATATAATTTATAAAGACATGGTCGAATGTAATTCACGTAATCAGTTGATAATCCAAGTACGTGCTAATAGAACTACTTATGGGAAATGTTTCCTACTTTGAAAAGAACTAATTTAACAGGAACTGTCGCTTTCGCGTATTCAGAACCGAGTTGTACTCCCTAATCAAACCCTCTTATTGTCACTTATAAAAAGGAGCGCATTGCGTTAGAGTAGTAAACCTATTTTTAAGAAATATAGTATCTTAACTAAGTTGAAAAGTATTATAACCTGGATTTCTTAACCAAAAGAGGTTCTTACAACTAGACGTCATCGGACGAATAGGAAAAACTCGACGTTTATCGACACCAACGGAGAGGAGGAAACTCTGAGGGGAACCATATGGTATTACCACATGATCTGTAGGGAATAAGCAACTAGACGTCATCGGACGACTAGAAAAAACTCGACGTTTATCGACACCAACGGAGAGGAGTTCTGGGGACGACCCTGTGGGGAAAAGATATCAACCATACGCCAACGGACGCATAGGAAAAACTCGACGTTTATCGACACCAACGGAGAGGAGGAAACTCACTGGGGATCAAGGTCACGACAAAGAGTAGACAGGAAGGAACACCAAGGATGTCGGGTTGTAGGCAGAAAATAGGTGACCGACCAAAGCGTGAATTGGTTTGTGTTCCAAACACTCAACATCCTGAAGAGGGCTAGAAAAGCAGTCTTGTTAGAGGATGGACATCCGATTCCATAGGGAATACGAATCTTACTCTGCTGGAGAAAACAATCAAAAGATTGACCAAAGAGTGCATGAGATATATCATCTATAGCTGTCAAAACGTAGATAATACACTCGCAAGGAAGATTATCCATAATCGGGTGGAGGTTGTTAAATGGATAAATCGACCGACATCATCCTGAAGAGAGCGAAAGCAAACTTGTTAAAGGATGGACATTCGATTCCACAAGGAATACGAATCTTACTCGACCGGGGAGGACGACTTCGACCCAAGAGCGCATGAGATACATTATCTATAGCCGTCAAAACGTAGATAATACACTCGCATGGAAGATTATCCATAACTGGTTTGGAGGTTGTAAAATGGATAAATCGACCGACATCATCCTGAAGAGAGCGAAAGCAAACTTGTTAAAGGATGTACATTCGATTCCACAAGGAATACGAATCTTACTCTGCTGGAGATAACAATCGAAAGATTGACCAAAGAGTGCATGAGATATATTATCTATAGCCGTCAAAACGTAGATAATATGCTCGCATGGAAGATTATCCATAACCGGATTAGAGGTTGTTAGATGGATAGATCGACTGACATCATCCTGAAGAGAGCAAAGGCAAACTCGTTAAAGGATGGACATTCGATTCCGAACAAAGGAATACGAATCTTACTCAACTGGGGAGGACGACTTCGACCCAAGAGCGCATGAGATACGTTATCTATAGCCGTCAAAACGTAGATAACATACTCGCATGGAAGATTATCCATAACCGAGTTGCAGGTTGTTAGATGGATAAACGACCGAAAAGAAAGGCATCAGGGTGCCAGGACTAGGTATGCAAAAGATGACCAACCGAAAGAGGATAAAGTTGCCAACTCGGAACAAATACCCAAAGGGAAGAGGAAGACCCACTAGGGACAATACTGCTTGATCAAGGCAAGTATCCAGAGGGGAAAAGAATATCAATACCGCAAACTGGGTACTGATAACTGCAAAGAGGGGATTACATCTACCGGTTTGTAGGTAGAAAACCACAGAAAAGTAACCAGTCATCAATAGGATGAGCACAAAGGGTTAACTCTGCTAGGGGATGAAAGTGGGATTTTACAACTACCAGTTAGTAGGTAGAAAACCACAAAGATAGGACTTACAACTACCGGTTTGTAGGTAGAGGCCACAAATTCCGCTGAGGATAAGATGAATGAGTGCCGGTTAGTGAGCCACTATTCATTCATGCCCCAGGGAAGCACAAGAAACAGTCAATAGGAAGCCAATTTAGGATCGATCCAAAAAGGCAAACTGAATCAAGACTCATCCTAATGAGGAAAGAACTCAATAGGGAAAACCCATCCCGTTAGGGAGGGAACGGAAGCAACCGTCATCCACGAGGATGTATCTCAGTGGGGAGCGCAGAAGGAATGGTAGACACGTTCTGCTTAAGGGGTAGACTCTACATGGAGAGATCGGACACACCCACATCTTCTAGGAGGCTACTGGGGGGAAGAAACAGGTTTTCCTTTCACCAACGGATGAGGAAATAAACCTCTCTGGGGGTACCAATCCTGAAAGCCGTCAGGAGCAACTGTAGCAATCGTGCCGTACAGATGTCGAACAAGAATCTGCCTCTGCCGGGGATACGGTCTGATCGGGTTAACACATGAATGCATATGTTTGAATTTTTCTATGGCGTAATGCTCCATTATGAATGGAAATGTTACGCAGTTGAGAATGCAAGGATCACTACATGCAAAATGCAAAAATGAATGAAAACTCCGCTAGGGAGCCCACTGATCAAATACTCCAACTCTGTGGGGAGACTCTGCTGAGGCAATCTGCTCGAGGAAAACTCTGCAGGGAGAGCACCGACTTCTCACTCATGCTGGAGAACAAAATATCCAGGATCAACCAGATCTCTGGTGAAAATAGATAGGCATTGATGAAGTTCCTCATGTCAACCACTCTGCTGAGGACCTACCCGAGAAAACGACGGAATACTGGGATGTCAATCCTCCAAATATCGAATCGTTGCAGAAAAGCACCCGTGCCAGAGAGAAGAGGACCGCTCTGCTGGAGAGACGAAAATTGAAGTCTTCAACACACCTACTGCTTGAGAACTGGCCCACAATAATGTTCAAATAGCAAACTTGCTAAGGATGCCCCACGATAGGGCTCAAACAGCACTCTACTGGGGATGCCCCACCATAGGTGCTAATAGGGACCTGGAGGAAAAATGCTGCACTGCCGGGGACATGAAGATGAACAACTTCAACCAACACTGTGTCGCAACCCGAAAAAAATACGGTATGCGAAAAAAAACAACCGACGAAGAAAGAAATGACAGAAGAGTCGCCACCGGGCGTTATTTATCCCAAAGGAGGGAAAGGAAACGCTCGAAGTAAACCTGGAGAAAGGAAAGGAAAAGACAAGGTCTCGCAACCAAATCTTGGGTTCGGGAGTCGATTATGCGAAGGGAAGGTATTAGCACCCCTACGCATCCGTAGTACTCTACGGGATCCACTCTTGTTGTTTCTTGTCTAAAGGGTGTGTGTTTATCTAATGTACTATTTACTAAAAGAGAGGGTCAAAGAAAATGACTCGCACGGATGTCCTTAAGGGGTCTATGAGGTGCATATTGAGTCAGTATGACTAGTCTTATCGAAAAGAGCACGCGATTTACCTAAGCAAAAAGTTTATCGACTGTGAAACAATACACTCACTGCTCGAGAAAACTTGATGTACTTTGGCATAGGCTGCTCGTCGATTGAGACAGTGTATGCTGGTTCATACCACCTTGTGGATGTTCGAAATGGATCTGATCAAGTATGTGCTTGAGGAGCTAGCATCGAACGGACGGGTTGCGAGAGGGCAAGTGATGAATACGATATTCAGTATGCCTCCCAGAAAGCAACCAAGAGGAGGGTATTGTATGTTTATCTCGCCCAACAGCCCACTGATGATTGTCAACCAAGGAAGTCTGAAGTCCCTGATGAGGACGTCTCGAGGTACTCGAATCAAAAGATTGAGAGTGACCGATCCCGGAGGAGGGGCCTGACCCCGAATCCGAACGGGTTTTGATGTCTGATGAGGAGAGTTTAAAGAGAGTGAGCTAGTGCTTCCCCGATAACATGTGAATGCACCAATGATAGTGGCTGAGTACGAAGTTGGTATCCTGAGTGTCGTACTTTGGTACGTGCATCTACTGGGGCAACGCCTTCCTCATGCGGTATGGGATGGAAGTGATATTGCCTGCTGGAGGCTAGATTTCATTGTGAAGAGTCCGGATGGATGAGAAGTTAGAAAAGGGCGAGTGGATGAGGACTCGGTATAACACATTGAGCCTGATTGAGAAAAGAGGCTGACAGTTACTTGTCATGGGGCAGTTGTACCCAGTAAATGAAGCGTGTTGTTGACCGAGAAGTGCGACCTCGTGGGTAGCATGGAAGAGATGTGGTGTTGAAAAGGATCCTTCCTCCTCAAGACGATCGTGGGGCAAGTGGATAAACAATTATGAATGTCCGTTCGTGGTCAAAAAGGGTTTTCTCTGACAGAGCCTTGTTGCTGACGACCACGGATGATGAGGATTTTCCATCCCCTGTGAATGCGGACGCAGTTAAAAGATACTTCGTGAAAAAGAGATCCGCTGGACAAAAAGAATAAAAGAGTCCAGGCAAAAAGGGGCATCCCGGCGAACCAAAAAAAAAGAGAGAAAAGGTTCGGGCAAAAGTTAGGGATAATAAAAGAAAAGAACTGTACACCCGGCAAGTTGAAAACCCGCAAGGGCGACTTGGGCAAAAAAGGGTATCCCGATGGACTGAAACCCGAAAGGGCGGTCCAGGCAAAGAGGGAATGGAACGAACAACTGCGTCTAGCATGATCGTTTGTGCTCATGATGACTTGGATAATCTCCGACAGAGACCGATCGGAAGCATCTTGTTCAGAAGACAGAAAGTGCGGAAAGTCTTGAGGACATATGAGGTGTAACTGAGTTGGAACCCGATGAGATCACAGTTTCACGTTGCCATTAGGATAGATTTTTTCCTTTTATGTGCAATCACCTCTTTCCAGGGTTTGCTTCCTGTGTGTTGCTCGGTTGTGAGCCATCTTTTATTCCAGTCAATAAATGCGTGTTCAGTCAAATAATTTTGTTTTTGTTTTCATTACCGTTTTGATTACGAAAACATCCATTCGTTTTGATAAGAATAGTTACATTTGGAAACATAGAGGTCCCTTCCGATGCGTGCTTATAAGATTGAAATCTGGAAATCTTATTCGGAAGTTTGAGTGACCAAGGTGTTGAAGTGTTGGCACGCCTGGGGCACGCTTTTATCTAACAATCTCTTGTGCAGGTGCTGTTAGATATCTTCATTCGTTGGCATGTAGTGGTATGAAACCTTTTGACAAAAGAGATCCCTGCAAAGCCCGACCAGGGGCAATGGATAGACAAACGGTGAAAAGTCCGTGACAGAGTTGTGACGGCGACCCTGGAGGATTAATCATCTTCAAAGTCTAAGGACTGGAAAGTTTGTATGAATCCCAGGTATTCGATCTTCGTGGGATGAATCAGAGGAGTCTAGGCGAGTCTGGGTGTTCTCAAAAGAGGAAAGCCGACACTGTGGGTGGACGATGGATGCCGCTGTTCGGCGACTCGACAGGTGTTCCGTGTCCAATAAGCTGTATTTCCCCAGTGGGTGTGAGAGGGTTACCTCCCTAACAGATTTGAGATCAGTGTCTCCTCAGCGAGCCTAAAGGTTACTGCCTTCCCAGTAGGGTTTGTGTTGATGGTTTTCCCTCAGCGAGGTCCCCAAGCGGATCGGGTTCGGAGAAAATCATCCCCAGTAGAGATAAGAATGGGTTGCCTCCCCTAGCAGGGTAATCTCCAAGCAGTTCAGGTTCGATGGAGTGCATCCTCAGCAAGGTTTGTCTTTCCCCAGCAGGGTGGAAGTTGACGTGATTATAAGATCCTCAGCACAGTTCCTGGAGTTCCCCGGTGTTGTCTCTGGAGGAGACGTGTGTTTATGCATTCATCATTTAGATAAGCATAGCATATTGCATCATTAGTGCATAGCATTTCCATGATCATGGGGCATTGTGTAAAACAAAAAAAACTCATGCATCAACATTGCAAACGTGTCCATTAGCCCTAGGCCGTGGTGACCAGCCGAGATTGGGTTGTTGGAAAGAGTTTAGCATCGCGCCATTGGATCGGCTTCAGAATTGGGTTCATCAGCATGGTTGAGAAGTTGGTGTTTTCCCAACAAGTGACTCCTTAGTTGAGTGGGTATCCCCAACAGTGTTACTCCTCGAAGTTCGCAGCATCTTGCAAGCTTGGGTCCATTCCTTTAGCAGAAGTGGGTGTGTCTGATCTCTCCATGTAGAGTTTACCCCTTAAGCAGAAAGTGTCTACCATTTCTTTCTGCGCTCCCCACTGAGTTATATCCTCGTGGATGACGGTTGTTTCTGTTCCCTCCCTAACGGGATGGGTTTTCCCTATTGAGTTCTTTCCTCATTAGGATGAGTCATGTTTCAGTCTGCCTTTTTGGATCGATCCTAAATTGGCTTCCTGTTGGCTGTCTCCCGTGCTTCCCTGGGGCATAAATGAATAGTCGCTCACTAACCGGCACTCATTCATCTTATCCTCAGCGGAATTTGTGGCTTCTACCTACAAACCGGTAGTTGTAAGTCCTATCTTTGTGGTTTTCTACCTACTAACTGGTAGTTGTAGAATCCCACTTTCATCCCCAGCAGAGTCGCCAGCTGTCGCAACCCGAAAAAAATACGGTATGCGAAAAAAAACAACCGGCGAAGAAAGAAATGACACCTATCAAGACGTATCACTGTGAAATTGGTAACTTCATTCCAAAATTTCACTATAATCATGGAAGCCAATGTTGCAAGAGCATCTGCCATCCGATTTTCATCTCGAGGGATATGATGAAACTCAATCTTTGTAAAGAAAGTTGAAATCCTCATCGCGTAATCTCTATATGGTATCAAACCGGGTTGATTCATCTCCCATTCACCTTTAATTTGGTTCATAACCAAAGCTGAATCCCCATAGTCGTCAAGATATTTGATTATGAGATCAATGGCCTCTTCAAGCCCCCTTTAATGCAAGCTTCATACTCAACCATATTGTTTGTACATTTGAAGGTTAATCTAGTTGTAAACGGAAAATGAGTGCCTTGAGGAGTAATAATCACGACCCCAATGCCATTACCATACGTATTAATAACTCCATCAAATACCATACCCCAACGGGAACCAGATTCTAGCCCTTCTTCAAGCAATGATTCATCATAATCTTTCATCTTCAAGTACAAAGTCTCTTCGTCAAGAAAATCATACTGCACTGACTGATAATCTTCAATCGGTTGGTGAGCTAAATGGTCAGCCAAGACACTACCTTTGATAGCTTTTTGAGATCGATATTCAATATCATACTCTGATAACAACATCTGCCAACATGCAATCCTCCCAGTTAAAGCAGGCTTCTCAAAAATGTACTTGATTGGATCCATTTTGGATATCAACCAAGTAGTATGATTCAACATATATTGGTGCAAACACTTAGCAACCTAAGCCAATGCGCAACATGTCTTCTCAAGCATGGAATACAGAGTCTCACAGTCAGCGAATTTCTTACCGAGGTAGCAAATTGCATATTCTTTCTTTCTGGATTCATCTTACTGACCAAGAACACAACTCATACTTTCATCAAGCACCGTCAAATATATGATCAAAGCTCTTCCTTCAATAGGCGGAGACAGAATCAGAGGCTCAAGCAGATACTCCTTGATATTATCAAAAGCTTTCTGGTAATCCTCGGTCCAACCACAAGACTGATCTTTCCGAAGAAGCTTAAATATAGACGCACATGTGGCAGTCATATGTGATATAAATCTTGAGATATAATTCAAACGACCGAGAAAACCTTTGACTTACTTCTCAGTTTTGGGCGCATGCATTTCTTGTATTGCTTTGACCTTTGCAGGATCAACTTCGATACCCTTCTCGCTGATAATAAAGCCCAACAACTTACCAGAACAAACACCAAAAGTGCACTTATTGGGATTTAGGCGGAGTTTATACTTTCTCAAATATTGGAATAACTCAACAAATGCTCAACATGCTCTTCTTCATCACCTGGTTTAGCATCATATCATTAACATAAACCTTAATCTCTTTGTGCATCATGTCATGGAAAAGAGTAGTCATGGCTCTCTGGTACCTTGCACCAGCATTCTTTAAACCGAAAGGCATCACTCTAGAACAGAATGTTCCCCAGGGTGTAATGAACGTGGTCTTCTCCATATCTTGAGGTGCCATCTTGATTTGATTATAACCGGAAAATCCGTCCATAAACGAAAAGATTTTGAATTTAGTTGTATTGTCTACCAACATATCAATGTGTGGCAGAGGAAAATCATCTATCAGACTGGATTTATTCAAAAATCTGTAATCAACACACATGCATACTTTTCCATCTTTCATCGGAACAAGCACGATATTGGCCACCCATTGCGGATACTCGGAGGTAATAAGGAAACCAACATCAATCAGCTTCTTCACTTCCTCCTTAATCTTTACTGTCATATCAGGATGATTTCTTCTCAACTTCTGCTTGACTAGCGAGCATTCTGGTTTCAAAGGAAATCTATGCTCCACAATCTCAGAATCCAAACCAGGCATGTCTTGATAGGACCAAGCAAACACATCAAAATAATCTCGAAGAAGATCAATCAACCCCTTCTTAGCCTTTGGACACAGTTGATACCCAATTGAGATGATGATGAAGTTTGAGAAAGGTGACATCAAGGGGAACAACTTTGATGTTGAACACATTTCAATTTGGTACTTGGATCATGATGAGGTTTGAGATGGAAGTTTGAGAAATCAAACATATTTGAAAATTTTCTAAGTACCAAGTCAAATGACCACTTCTTCCACCTTGAATAACTTTTGCTATGAGCTTCAAATGGAAAAATTTCCTTTATAAAAGTTGTAGCTCTTTCATCCATTTTCAATTTAGTCACAAATTTGACATCATTTGGATTTGGCATGAGGGAGTTATGCATTTTAGAATATTTCCTTTTGGCACATGCCATTGAAAGTTGTATTTGAAATTTATAAAAGAATAAAAGTTGGAGAAGACATCTTGAAATTGATCATGAAACTTAGATGACCTTTATATCATAAAAATTGAGCAAGTTATGGTCCTTGGAAGTTGACCTCCTAACTAGGGTACAAACAAAATGACCTATAATCTTTCACCATAAAGATGATTTTCCAAGCAAAACTAGCTCTTGATATCAACATGAAACTTTTTTTGAATGTCATAAAGAGTAAGTTACTTTTGAAATCAATATAGCCTCTATCTATATCAGATAATGTAGTTACTTTTGAAAAAATTATAAAAATACAAAATAATAAATATTTAATAAACTGATATTTTTTATAAAAATATTTAATAACCTTATATACTTTGTTTTAATAAAATACTATAAATACAATATATTATAATATTTTCAGTTTTAATATATATATATATATATATATATATATATATATATATATATATATATATATATATATATATATAATTAAAAATATTTTGGATTTTAAAAACAACCACAAAATACCAACCACAAAATACCAACTTGATTATCCCTCAATCTACCATCTGCCATCTTATTAAAAAGATAATATGTTTCCGACGTGATTTTCATGTCATTACATAAAAACGTGTTAAGATATCTGCACTACAATCAATTCTATCTTATTTAAATTTTTAAAAATTTTGAAATTTATTACTGAAGTAAAATCCATGTTTCCGGTGCTAAGAAACCAAAATATTAAAGGCAAATGGTATGAATTAAAGATTGAAAGATATATTTGAAAATAATTAAATCAAAAGAGATATGGTATTGTTTAGATCATGATGAGTTTTCTCATGCAAACAAAGTAAATTCTTAAGATTTTAGTACAAGGAAAATTCTAAAAACAACTACAACCAAGATTTAATGATACCAGATTAATTTGTATCACCGTTTGCAGATTGGTTACTGTTTCCCTTAAGCACACTATCAAGATCTATTACAAATCTCTCCATGGCTTGTTCTGGCAAACAAAGTGGGACAACAAAACCTTCTTCTCCTTTAGCATTTGTAAAAGGTATATAAAAGCTAGCAATACCAGGAAAAGGAGGATCCATAGCTGGTCCTCCATAAACAGCTTTTCCCCAACCAAAATCAACATCTCTAAATCCTAAACGTGTAGTATCAGACACTATAAACATAAGTTCCGTCGTAGTAGACAGAGGTCGACTCTTGATAACAATTAAATCTGCCAATGAATGCATATATTCTTTGGTCACTTTAGCTTTTGATTTCTTAACTAAGTTCAATGCATACCCCAATGGATTTTCAATTAATTTTCCCGCAGTTGTAACAATAGCAGGACTTGCAATAACGTTACCATAGTAACCATTCGGTAATTGTAGGTCAACAAATTTGCTACGTCCATTGACTGCAAAATACATACAGACTTCTTCGTTTGAATCTAGCTGTAACGCTATTGTACGATAACGCCAAAGGAAAGCGGTGATGATTTCAAATTTGGAGCATTGTTGTTGTTCGTCGGTTGGAAGGAGAGAGCGAATTGTGGCTACCTCTATGGGGCCGAAGAAGAAAGTTCGTCGGGCCATGTTGTCTAAGGGTATGACATTAACGATTCCTTTGTTATCTGGTGCTTGTTCGAGTTCGGGATGATAACATGTCACTCTTGGTGGGTTCCTTGCGCTTAGAAGTTCTCTGCGCCACACCGGTGAGATTGAAGGTTCATTCATTCCACGACATATTTCTGCTAAGGCATTCATGAATTGAGCTATACCAAATGCATCACTCATTGTATGGTTTATACGAATAGCAAATATGAAACCACCGCACTTGAGACGTGTTACCTGCACGTGGTATATATGAAGTAACTATAGAATTTTTTTCAAACAATCATACAAAAAAAGAAAATTATAATTAAGTAATAGATGGATAGATCTCACAGCAATAATATAGTATCTATACCTGAATAAGGATCAATGGAGCGTTGATAATGTTTGAAGAACCAGGAACATCATAAAGAAGCTCATCCAAGCAAGGAAAAAGAGGAAGAAGAACATCACCAAATTCTTTAAGAGTAACATCAGCATCAGCTTCAATGAATAAAACACCTTCTTCATTACAATCTACCATAAGTTTTCTACTAGGACCTTCTCTCAACCTACCTGCAAATGGATAATAAAACACAAGTGTTTTCGCAAGTGCTTTTTTAATTATATCAACAGGGTCTTTTCCTTTCATATTTGGATCGTAGTTATAAAATTGTATCAGTGGAATATGTAAACGTAACACATCTTGGTCATCAATGTCGGATAGTAATTTTACTTCATGAGGTGTTGGTTTCGATGGAGTAACTAACTCAGGAGCATGCTTCTTGACGGGGAATATGAGAGATTGGGCCATAATGGATAATGGTTTTTGATGGTGTATATTGGATGGAGTGACCAATCCAGCGGCAGGCTTCTTCACTGTGAATAGCACAGATTGGGCAATACTTGATAATGGTTTTAGATGGTATGGTATATGCAAGTATTGAAAGTGGAGATGGTGTATATTTGATTGAATGGCACGCCTCTTCATCGTGAATAGCAAAGATTGGGCCATAATTGTTTTTGAAGGGATGGCATATGGAAAAGTAGAGATGATGTATATATAAGATAATACATCATGCACTTATTAAATTCCATTGCTTCTCATATGTTGAATATTTTATGTTTGCATTAGAGATTCAACTCTACCATTAAATAACACAAACTATGCCATCGTGAGAAAAGGAATGCCAACTAAAACTCCACCATTCATAAGCATTAAAAAATATCTCAAATAGAAGTAAATCAAGTAGTTTATTTATATTTATCAACTAATCACAATTATTGGAAATGAGTTGACGAATGAAAAAAAAAAAAAAAAAAAAGATATATATATATATATATATATATAAAAGTATCACTTCATTACATAAGTGGTCTTTGCATTGTTCTTTCAGGTAGGCTTTCATTAATATTTTATCGTATTTTATTAGATTTTCTTTTATTTGTCATGTTTTAGGCTTTTGTTTGTGTTTAATTGTGAATTCTACGGTCTAACGAGCATCCAAGCAAAAAGAGATCAAAGGCAAGAGAAACGAAGCGAAAATGATAATTTTGGAAATTTCTCTTATACAAAGTCAGAGGCTGCTACGGGCCGTAGCATTATGGTACCCAAACCCCCTATTTTGATGATTTTTTGAAGCAAAATGGCAGTGACCGTCATCCGTAGCAGGGTGGTGAGAGAAAACCCCAATTTTGTTTGGATTCATTAAATGAGAAGATCCCCCATTGATTGTGGCTCTTAGGCTTGATTGGATATGAATCAAATATGATCTTTTTGCATTGAACCAAGGATATATGACACTTTTATTTTTCCCTATAAAACTCATAGTCTGTTATGAGTTTAGGGTATTCAACTCTTCTATATTTCATTCATAGTCTCTAAAGTTTCTATTTTCCTATTCTCTTTGTAACTCAAATCTCCAAGGGAATAATTTTCAGAACTAGTTTATAATTCAGTTCATGTTTTCTATTTATTCTCTTTATTGTTCATCTGTTTTGTTGGATTAATATGAGTTTGATGATGAATATCTTTGTGGTTGTTTTCATCCTCACAATGAGTGAGTAGTTTTCTAAGGACTATGGGTTATGGAGATTGTTTCATGACCTATCATATGATCCTTCCTATCGATTGTGAGAATTTCAATTAAACTTATTTTATAATTTGAGTGCGTGCATTCCAACTTTGTTACGAAAGTAAGTGGTTCTCAAGTATCGACCATAGACTGAAATGATATGTGTCGATGCTGGAGCACAAATTTTTAAACAACCTAATTAGGATGATGCGAAAGCCGATGTACAAATTTGAGAAAACATCTAACTAGGCAAAAGTAATGACTCATCGGATAATAATTCGGATGATGCGAAAGCCGACGGATTATTCAGCGATGATAGGGGCAATGTGCTGACAAAAGTAGGTAGTACCCAATTTTATCTATTTCCTATAATTTATGCAAAAGACTCGCAATAGATGTGACAAGGATTGTATGGCAGTGTTAGGAACATGAACTGTAACATGGGGTCCTATTTTCCCTAATTTCTTAGTTAAGTGATTTTTCTGATATTTCTATTTAATTCCATTTTCATTCAAGTTGTTTACTAAAAACTCTCTTTCATTTCTCTAGATATACACCGATTGGATAATGATTCGATACTTAAACCATTGGTCTGTGTGGTTCGACATCTATTTAATTACTTTGCGGCTGCCATGCACTTGCGGTTACATTAAGTTTTTAGCGCCATTGTCGGGGACCAATTGTATTTGATATAGAATTTTTGTTTAATCATCGTATAAACTAGAGCTTATTTTTCTGCATTTTTTTTGTGTTTGTTTGGTGTGTGGTTCTCGCTGCTCTTGTATGCGTAGAACTCGTTTTGTTGATAACTTAGTTGAGCTCGTTGACGAAATCGAACATTTCTTACTTGAGAGACACCAAAATATTATATTAGAAGCTATGGCCGACCCGGTTAATACTAACCCCTTAAGGATTATGTTATTCCCACTGAAGAGGAACAACATTATTGTAATGTGCACCCACTGATTGGGGCTCATAATTTTGAACTAAAACCTTCCTTGATCAGTATGGTGCAACCAAACCAATTTGCCGATTACCTTCGGAAAATCCTAATGTTTATCTTTCTATTTTTGTTGACAATTGTGGTACCGCTAAGGCAAATGATGTTGATCAAAACTCCATCCGCCTTCTTCTATTTCCCATTTCTCTAAGAGACAGTGCGCGGGCTTGACTTCAATCCTTACCCGCCAATTCTATTACTTAATGGACCAAATTTTGAAAGCGACTTTTTAGCACAATACTTTCTGCCAAGTAAAGCTGACCAAGTTAGAAATGAGATCAACAACTTTAGGCAATAATAAGGAGAGTCAATGTTTCACGTGTGGGAGCATTATAAAGATTTGCTAAGACTTTGCCATTTTCCAACTTGCCAAAGCGTAAAGAACAACAAGGTATAATTCTTAATCGATATGTTTAACTTACTTTCGTTTACGTCTTTCCTACCTTTTGATTTTCAGATGAATCGGAAGCCCCGATTGATGACGACGTCGAAAATCCTTCTGATGATATGGAAGTGAGTCAAACAGAACATCCAAAGAAAAAGGTATTCCTTTCTTATTCAAACTTCCTCATTATCTGAGTTGGTCTTTATAGTCTAATCTTTTCAGATTCGAAAACGTGACCCTTGTTCTGCCATCAAACACTTAAAAAAAATAGAAAGCTACTACCACTTCAACCCAAGTACTACGTCACAGTTTAACTTAACTTGTTATCCTCTCCTTTTTATTTTTTTATGCTTGTTTAAATCGATCTACTCTTTTTAGGCTTCTCCTCCGCTACCCAGAGTCCAAGTCGATGAATTGAGTTCGGAAGATTATGACAAACCTCTTTACTTCTTCAGGTCGAGGCCTAAAGCTTTCCCAAAACCAACTGTCATCCCTAAGAAGAAAGGAACTCCCGTAAAGCCCAAATCCAAACAAGGCCACGATACCACCACTGCTGGTCCTTCTAAAGACACACAAGGAAAAGAGAAAAAACAAAAGGAGACTCCCAACTCTTCACCTCATGCCAATGAAGCACTCAACCAACCCCAAGACAAACACAATGAAGAAGCACAACTCAGCGTCTCCAAGGTATGCCTTGTTTTTTTTTCTATATATCCTAAATGACTTCATTTCAACTTTAAAAGTTACTTCTCTCTTTCCAGGAAAACCCATAGATACTAGATGACAATGCAGCGACCCCAACATGTATCTCTCGATCCGCTTCCTCCGACACAAAACTCACATATTCATTGGTCAAAATTTCTTGACTCTAGTGTTTTGACTGTTCACACATCTCCTCCAACAACCAACAAACTGATAATTCACTACGCCAAAAACTGGAATAGACAGCGCACCTTAGAGGGCGCTTTCTTAAAGAAGCGCACTCTAAAGTGAAGAGAAAAATAAGGAGGAATAGACAGCGCACTTTAGAGGGCGCTTTTGAAACAAAGCGCCCTCTAAAGTGAAGCAAAAAAATAATGAGGAAATGGAGGGACACCAATAGAGGGCGCGTTTATGAAAGCGCCCTCTAAGGGTACCCTTAGAGGGCGCTTTTAAAAAAGCGCTCTCTAAGTCCATGTACAACAGCGCACTTTAGAGAGCGCTTGTGTAACAAAGCGCCCTCTAAAGTGAAGCGAAAAAATAATGAGGAAATGGAGGGACAACAATAGAGGGCGCGTTTATGCAAGCGCCCTCTAAGGATACCCTTAGAGGGCGCTTCTAAGGAAGCGCTCTCTAAGTCCATGTACAACAACGCACTTTAGAGGGCGCTTTATTACAAAAGCGCTGTCTAAAGTGAAGCGAAAAAATAAGGAGCAATAGACAGCGCACCTTAGAGGGCGCTTTTTTTCCACAAGCGCCCTCTAAGGTCCCGTTTAGTAAACATTAAAATTATAACATACTGCGCATTTTGTTATTTCACTCTCTGTTATTTTCGTTCTTTTTCACGTTAGGGTTCTAAGGCGTTCTCCTTCCACCTCTGTTAGATCTACGACGTTTCCTCCTTCTGGCACCAAAGGTACGTTTGTTTCGTTTTAGCTTTGCCCTATTTCTTGCTTTGTTTTAGCTTTGCCCCATTTCAGTTTTTTGTTATTGTTGTCTATGCGTTGTCTATGCTACGTTTGTTTCAACCTGTAAAGTTTCAATATTCATAGTCATTTTAAATTTGATAGCGCATGCGTTAAATTTTAAGCCCTACGTTTGTTTGGGTTTATTAGGCAATTTCAAGCCCTATGAATATCTGATTTTGTGTCAACACCAATATCATTAGAAACCTAGGTCCGAATGTGTTTGAACTCTTCTGAAATTGTTTTTTGTTTATTCTAATTAGTAATGGATAATACATGGATGTCTTCCAATCGATTATCGAGAGAGTACGGGAATGGGGTATTAGAATTCGTTAAGTTTGCCGTTGCGAACGCCGAAGACCCCAGTAGAATGATATGTCCTTGCTTGGGTTGTTGTTATGGGAAACGGGTTGACGCAGTTCAGTTGACATCGCATCTAATGAGGCATGGAATTGATCGAAGTTATACATGTTGGAATTTGCATGGTGAGAAAAGTAACGAAAATGTTGAACCGGGGGATAGTACGACCTATGCCTCAAACTATAGTGGCGCAGATACATACGATTGTGATCGAGTTGAAGAGATTGCAGAAGCACTTGAAGGAGATCTTAAGGATTGTCCCGAAATGTTTGAGAGGTTGGTAAGTGATGCAGAGAAACCTTTGTATGATGGTTGCACTAAATTCACAAGATTGTCTGCGGTATTAAAGTTGTACAACTTAAAGGCGGGCAATGGGTGGTCGGATAAAAGTTTCACAGAGTTATTAGCCCTTTTGAAAGATATGCTTCCTGAGGATAATGTTCTTCCCAATCGAACATATGAGACCAAAACGATGTTGTGCTCTATTGGCATGAGCTATGATAAGATACATGCATGTCCAAACGATTGCGTTTTGTTTCGAAATGAGTATGCATCGTTAAATGAGTGTCCTAAATGCGGTGTCTCGCGATATAAGAACAAGTTGTCTCCAGCAAAGGTCTTGTGGTATTTTCCTGTTATTCCGAGATTTAGACGCATGTTTCGTAGTGAAACCGATTCAAGACACTTGACCTGGCATGCATATGAAAAAATTATAGATGGAAAGTATCGACATCCGGCAGATTCACCACAGTGGTTGAAAATTGATAATGATTATCCTGAATTTGGAGAAGAATCAAGAAACCTTCGCTTGGCATTATCTACTGATGGAATGAACCCACACGGTATCCAGAGTATCTCACACAGTACATGGCCTGTGATTATTATGATTTATAACCTACCTCCATGGCTATGTATGAAGCGTAAGTACATGATGTTGTCTATGTTGATTTCTGGACCTAAACAACCAGGGAATGACATAGACGTGTACTTGAAGCCCTTAATCGAAGATTTAAAGATTTTGTGGGAGACCGGTGTGGAGGTTTATGATGGATATAGGAAAGAAAGTTTCAACTTGAGGGCGATGTTGTTTGGCACAATTAATGATTTTCCTGCATACGGAAATCTATCAGGGTATAGCATAAAAGGTTAATGTGCGTGTCCTATTTGTGAAGATAAAACAGATTGGAAGCGCTTGGAGTTTGGTCAGAAGAATGTCTTTCTCGGTCATCGGAGATTCTTAAATTCAAATCATCACTACCGTGGATGGAGAAAGGGGTTCAATGGAGAGACAGAACAAGGCAGAGCTCCACCTATATTGACGGGTGATCAAATTTTTGAAAAGGTGAAAGATTTGGATACTCAGTTTGGCAAGCCTTTTGCCCACACACTTGTCAAAAGTGGGTGGAAGAAGAGGTCAGTTTTTTTTGAATTGCCGTATTGGAAGTCCTTGTATGTGAGACATTTTCTTGATGTTATGCATATTGAAAAAAATGTATTTGAAAGTGTTATTGGCACGTTACTCAATATACAAGGAAAGTCTAAGGATGGCCTTAAGGCAAGAAAGGACTTGATAGCGATGGGAATAAGAACTGAATTAGGACCCTTGAAGAAAGGAAAACGAACATATCTACCGCCTGCTGCTTATACTCTATCTAGAAAGGAGAAAAAAACATTGTGTAAGTTTCTAAGTGAAGTTAAAGTTCCAGAAGGGTACTCTTCAGATATTAGAAGACTTGTGTCTATGAAAGACCTCAAGTTAAAGAGTTTAAAGACCCATGATTGCCATGTTATAATGGAACATTTTCTCCCAATAGGTATACGTTCTATTCTTCCAGAAAAAGTAAGAAGCTCTATAACTAAGTTGTGTTCTTTCTTCAAGTCAATTTGCAGTAAGGTGATCAATCCTGCGATCTTACCAATGTTGCAAAAAGAAATCGTTATTACTTTGTGTGAGCTTGAAATGTTTTTTCCTCCATCATTTTTTGACATAATGGTACATCTAGTTGTTCATCTTGTGAAAGAGACACAATTGTGTGGACCAGCTTATATGAGATGGATGTACCCTGTTGAACGTTATATGAAAATATTAAAAGGGTACGTGAAGAACCGAAGTCGACCAGAAGGTTGTATGGTTGAAAGATACATTGTTGAAGAAGCGATTGAGTTTTGTACTGAATATTTGTCTAATATTCAGTCAATCGGACTCCCCAAGTCTCAGCTTGTCGAAAAGAAAGAAGGAAAAAATCTAATTGGAAATAAAATCGTGGCAGTATCAAGGGTCGAACGGGATCAAGTGCATTTGTATGTTCTGCACAATGAGAATGAGGTTGAGCCGTATGTTGAAATTCACAAGGATGTTCTCCGAGGTTTAAATCCCAATAGAAATGAAAATTGGATAGTACGAGAGCACAATCGATGTTTTATACCTTGGTTTAAGGATCATATTTATTCAAAGTATTATTCAGATCCCGCTTCAATAACAGAAAGGTTGAGATGCTTAGCATATGGTCCAAGTTTCCATGTTTTTTCTTATAGCGCATACGCGATTAATGGATACACATTTTATACTAAAGAACAAGATGATAAAAGTACTATGCAGAATAGTGGTGTCACCGTGGTAGCTGAAGCAATGCACATATCAAGTGTGAAGGACTTAAACCCCAAATTTGCAAATCTGTCGTATTTTGGTGTTATCGAGCGCATTTGGGTGTTTGATTATGAGAAGTTTCAGATTCCTATATTTGGTTGCAAGTGGGTTGAAAATAATAACGGCATTCGAATGGATAAGTCAGGATTTTTGCAAGTGGATCTTAATAGGGTGGGATACAAAGATGAGTCTTTTATTCTAGCCTCTCAAGCTAGACAAGTGTTCTATGTCAATGATCCGAAAAGTACGAAATGGTCTATAGTTCTTTTTTCCAACAAAGTAATTGATGAAAACACTGGAGATCAAGGTGATGATATTGATGTTGAGATTGAATCGTTTACCAGAAATGATCAAGATGAGAATAATATATCAAATGTTTCATATATTAGAAATGATCATAATGAGGGTATTTGGATCAATCCAACCGTTCGTGTTGTTAAGAGACATGTAGAACATATTCCAACCAAGAAAAGAAAGAGAACTTAGTGAAAAAGGTACAGGTCAAATGATTTTAATTGTTTTCTTTATTAAAGGTAAAATGACTTTTATGATTTTAATTGTTTTTACATTTGTCATCTGATTTTAATTGTTTTCTTTTTTACAGGTAAAATGGCTATTATGAAGTCAATCATTTGTGCAAGGGGCAAGGGATGCTCGAAAGTATCAATTGATATTTGTTTAGATGATGATGCTGGATATTTGAAAGTATCCCTCTACGACATTGGTTTCCTTGTTCGACAACATATTCCGATTACATGTGATAATTGGAGAAGTCCGGACTTGAAGGTTGGCAAAGAAAAAATATGGTCGGAGATACAGGCTTGTGTCTCAATAGAGGATGGGTATCTACTTAAAGTTACTTTTGTAGTGGTCCAAAAGAGACATCACACCCGTCTCTTTCCTGTCAACCCCAAAGAGACCGATAGAAGTGGAAAAATTATGCCAGGTTTTTTCAATATATTTCTCAATGCAGCTGGTATATATTATCATTTGAATTTATCACTTTTTGCTGATTTTGTTGTTCTAAATTGTCAAAGGAACCGTGGTAGACACCAGCATTTGTCACCCTAGGGAATTTGATTTTTACCTTAACAGCCATGCAGGAATTCAGGTAATATTAGCTATGTCATTTAACTTTATGCCATTGTTTACTATTTGTTGCTCAATCGCCTTTTGACAGTTCTGTGTTATTTGCATTTGGACGTGTTCTTTTTGTAGGGGACTACTTATGCTGCCATCTGTTGTTTTGGTTGAGCCTTATTTTGTATGGATGTGCGATAGAACTACTAGACAGCTTTTGGATACAGAACATGTTTGCCACCATGGGTGGATGGGCGTTTTTGTTTAGTATTGGTTAGAACTACTAGACAGCTTTTGGATACAGTGGTCACTGGGTGTTGGTTGCTATGTTTTATTCTCTTAATTGTAGTACTTTGAGAATATGTTGTTGTATATTGTTGATCAAAGAATCATATATTAATGTTGTATATATGGAGGATTAATGTTGTATATAAATGGATTCATGTTGTATATATCAATGGATTAATGGTGTATAACATTGGATTAAAGGATGAAATCAATATGAATTTTACACTTTTGCAGCATGCGAACAGGTTACCAAATAAATATATATCCACTGTTTTTCAAACAAATTTTTTTAAAATAACTAACACATTAGAGAGCGCTTTGTCCAG
This sequence comes from Lathyrus oleraceus, assembly GCF_024323335.1. NCBI lineage: Eukaryota > Viridiplantae > Streptophyta > Magnoliopsida > Fabales > Fabaceae > Lathyrus > Lathyrus oleraceus. The sequence goes on along the minus strand of NC_066584.1, from coordinate 269,349,057 downwards.
AAAGCGCCCTCTAAACACTTTACAATGACAACTTTAGAGGGCGCTTTTTCCTGAAAGCGCCCTCTAAACACTTTACATTGATAACTTTAGAGAGCGCTTTGTCCAGAAAGCGCCCTCTAAACACTTTACAATGACAACTTTAGAGGGCGCTTTTTCCTGAAAGCGCCCTCTAAACACTTTACATTGATAACTTTAGAGGGCGCTTTTTCCTGAAAGCGCCCTCTAAACACTTTACAATGACAACTTTAGAGGGCGCTTTTTCCTAAAAGCGCCCTCTAAACACTTTACACTGACAACTTTAGAGGGCGCTTTTACCAGAAAGCGCCCTCTAAGGTGTCCCTCTATGGACCACTCCAGAGGGCGCTTTTTTCTTAAAGCGCACTATAATGTGGCCACTTTAGACAGCACTTTCTCCAGGAGAACAAAGCGCTGTCTTTACCTATGCCAGCGCCAGATTAGAGAGCGCTTAAAAGCGCTGTTATAGGCCAAAATAAGCGCCCTCTTTTCCCTTATTTGGCGTAGTGATTGTATCCAACCAACCGCCTCCTGACATGGTAATTGGTGTCGAGTCGAACCCTTCCCACTGCGTGGAGGATATGAAAAATACTTCCTCCGTTCACGACAACATTGTTCCCACTGATTTTCGACCTGACAACCTAGTAAGACATAATGAAAGACAAGTTGTGCCCATCACCAAAACTGTGCCAACCAAAGAGATTCTCCAACCTGGTCACCAAAACCATGATCCAGTTTAGACCAACGTGCATGACTTGATGTCGAACACCTCACAGAGTACGAAAGAGATTATTGCACTCAAGAGAAAAAAATCCTACCGAGGCTCTTAAAAGGATACAGAAGCTACGCAGGCTATCAACGGATTCTAAATCAGCTCATTCTTCTGATGCGTCATTGGATAATACTGTTAGGATCTTTACTCCACCAATATAACAAGAAATTGTAAACTTACCTAGGTCTTTTAGCTTTGGTGGCAATGTTTGAGGCATTACCATATCATCATTTTCAATCATCCTTACTTGTTCCTTGACCACTTTCTCTTTTGTTCCCTTTTCCCTTTAGTAACGTCTTCATAATTTTAGTAAACTTAGGCATTAGTTCTAATATTTCATGGAACGAAATACTTACCTGAATTGTAGCTAACATCTCCTTGAACTTTGCAAACATCCTTACCTCTTCGTCTCGAACCAGTTTCTTCTTAATTATGGGATATGGTGGTTTTATGTAATCTGATAGTTCTGGATTTGGATCATTGAGGATCGTCTTCTTGGTTCTTCTACAAGTGGAGTTTTTATCTATTAATTGATGTTTTTTTTTTATGTTTTTTATGAAGATGGATGATGTTACAGATGAAGATTGATGTTCCCTTGAGTTCCCTTGAGCCTTATTGAATGAAATTTAACTTGGTGTAGAGATGAAATTTGAGAGAGGTTGAAGTTGGCGCGACTTAACCTCCAAAATATTCCGGAGATGCATCTCCAGAATATTGTAACATTAAATGATCTTTTGGTACATCCAGAGATCTATCTTCAGAAATTTGGAATATTTTTAAAATTCTGTGTGGTGCATAAGAAGCATATGAGATGCATTAAGAAATTCTCTTAAAATTTATGCCTTGAATCCTTAGGCCTTTAATTGTGGTACTTTTTTTAAAGGATGTGTGGTACTTATTGCTACTACTGCAAGACGATTCACTTCATATTGAGTTAAACGAAATGACACGGTAAGTGATTCTTCAAGAAGCGAATGATGTGTTTACAACATATGACTAAGTGAATATAATTTTTAAAGAATAGATCTACCTAAGATGTGTTTCCTTTAACCTATGAATCAATACTATTTACAACTATGTTGAGAAAAAACCTCGCAATCGAGGTCGTAAATACAAATTTGTATAGGAAATGATTTTTTTAACTGCTACAAAACTCATTCATGACCATAAAATGTCAGAGAATGACTAATATTTTACAGGGATGCTATTCTTACACCCTTTTTTACAGGGATGCTACTCCTACACCCTTTTTTACACCAAATAATATTTTTTATGACAGCGTGTGATTAGTGTATGAACATTGTATGAATAATGCATGGACAGTGTCTGTGAACAATGATTTTAAAGTAGCGAAATAAAATTGGTTAATAAAATGTAAAATGTTGGTTAATAAAATGATGAAGTTGGTTAATACACGTCCAAATATTAAAAATAATTTTTACTAGTAGACCAAAGTTGGTTAATGAAAAGTATAAAGTTGGTTAATGAAGTTATGAAATTAGTTAATAAACGTCCATGTATCAAAAATAATTTCGAGCAGCCACTAAAGTTGGTTAATACAATATAAAAGATTGGTTAATAAAATCATAAAGTTGGTTAATCACACAATTTTATATCAGTATCATTTAATCTAAAATTAATATATATATATATATATATATATATATATATATATATATATATATATATATATATATATATATATATATATATATATATATATATATATATATATTATTATTATTATTATAATATTTCGCTGTTCACCGTATTGTTGAACAATGAAATATGGTGTAGATATATGTATTTGGTGTAAGAATATCTTTTCTCAATATTTTAACTTCAATCGCAACTTTTTTGGTTAAACACTATTTTTTCCTCTAAAAAAGTTATCAACGATTTAGTCAAACTTTGTTCAAAAAGTTACAAATGGATCAATCCCACTCAAAGATAATCATAAATCACTACTAAAAACTTCTTGTTTAATGACTGAGTTAGAGATTGAAAAAGCTTAAAAATTGATCACTATAACGTTTAGCGGTCAATAAAGCGACGACAACTTTCCGGTGGGAAAAATGCTAGCCGCTAACCATTAACCACGTATTCAACAATCGAAATGTAAGGACCGAAATCGAGACCGATTTAGCCATCGTTTTTAGTGTGTTAAAGAAATTAAAGTTAAATGAAAATAATTGTAGGACGAACACAAAATATTTAAAAATGAGAGAAATGGTAACTTAAAAAAGAAAACAAACAAAATTATTAGTGACGAAATTTCAATCATCGAACTTTTTCAATAAATTAGTTTTATATAAAAATATATTTTGTGAATGAATATTATGGTCATAAAATTTGAGTTACTAATTCAATGACTAATTTTATTTGGTGACCGATTTAGCAACTTTAAAATTTTTATTAACATCATGTTAAAATTTGGTGGCTAGAGTGGCCGAAATTTTTTAGTCACTAAATTGATCGGTTATAGCGAATTTTCAGTAGTGAATAAATAAAGTATATTATTTACGGTATTATAAGTAAAGTTTCAATATTTAGATTCAACACAAACAAATAGAAGCTAAACAATTTTTTTGCGGGAGATGTTTGGACACCATTAACTCAACCAAAACGACTATTAGTATGGTGAATTACGCCGATCATAAACACTAATTGAGACTCATACATGCCAAAGCAAATGCTGGTACTGTCCCCATTTAAAAGGTGGAACTCTACAGAGGCACGACTCAGTCATGGCATACCAGTTCTTACTCCATCTATAAGGCCACACATTTGCGAGGAAATCACAAATGCAACCGAATAATTCAACAAAATAATCTCTTCTTATCAAATGCAACGACAATTAACAAAAATACATCCAAAAAACACAACAACTTTAGCGTGGAAAACCTCTGTCAATTAGGAGTAAAAAATCACGGGATCCGTAAGCGGCTTAATATCTCCACTATAATCAATAATGTTGACACTTTTAGTGATATAAGTGATTGTTGGTGCAAAGGTAGAATGAAAGATGAATATTCTATTAAGAGAATGACGGCTACAAAACATGATAAAAGTTACAATGATTGTCACCCTATTTATAAGCTAAAACTAGGGTTACTACAATAGGATAAAATACTGAAATACCCTCTAACAAACTTAGGGGCTAAGAAAATAATATAATTAATAAATATGAATTACTTCTAATACCATCCCTTAATTCATATTCCATCAAAGCTTGTAACGCCAATTCCATCCCTTAATCTGACGAGTTGATCAGTCTTGATAGCTTTCGTCAGAACATCTGCCAACTGTTTCTGAGTGCTGCAGTGTACAACTTCTAACACTCCCCTCTGAACTTGATGTCTCAGAAAATGATACTTGGTCTCAATGTGTTTGCTTCTCCCATGCAACACTGGGTTTCTGGCAAGATTGATTGCAGACTTGTTGTCAATCATCAGCTTCAGAGGTTTGTTTACTTTAATCTTCAGATCCTGCAATAGATTCAGAATCCACACAGCCTGGCATGCAGTAACAGCACCTGCAATGTATTCAGCTTCACAAGTTGACAATGCCACAACAGGTTGCTTCTTGGAACACCAAGAAATGGGACCTCCCAGAAATTTGAATAAGTACCCAGACGTACTTCTTCTGTCAACTCTGTCTCCACACCAATCAGAATCTGAATAACTCAGAAGTTCTGACTCATCCTTTCTTCCAGAAGGAAATAATACTCCATACTTCAGAGTTCCCTTGATATACCTCAGAATCCTGACAGCAGCTTGGTAATGGGACCACTTAGGTTTACTCATGAACCTACTAACCATCCCAACTGAATAGCAAATATCAGGTCTGGTATTGCACAAATACCTCAGAGAACCAACCAACTGTTTGAAGGTTGTAGCATCCACATCCTTTCCATCAGAGTCAGAATCCAGTTTCTGATTTGTATCAGAAGGTGTGACAGTAATCTTACAATTCTTCAGATCAAATCTCTTCAGAAGTTCTAATTCATACTTGAGCTGATGCAAAATAATACCTTTCTCAGAGTATCTGAATTCCATCCCTAGAAAGTATGTCATTTTGCCTAGATCAGTCATTTCGAATTCATTCATCAGAACTTTCTTGAACTTGGCTATCTCCTGTTCAGAACTTCCAGTCAGCAGTATATCATCAACATATAAACATACCAGAGTCATATTTCCTTCAGAAGTATGCTGAACATAGACACCGTACTCCATCTCACATTTCTGAAAGTCTTGCTTCTTGAAAAATGAATCAATCTTCAGATTCCAAGCTCTGGGCGCTTGTTTCAATCCATATAGAGCTTTGTATAATTTGTACACCATCCCTTCCTGATTCTTTTTCACAAATCCAGGAGGTTGTGACACGTAAACTTCTTCTTCTAATGGACCGTTCAGAAATGCAGATTTTACATCTAAATGCATCAGAGGCCAATTCCTGTTAGCAGCTATTGCAATCACCATTCTGATTGTTTCATGTCTTGCTACAGGTGCAAACACTTCAGAGTAATCCAACCCAGGTTTCTGTAGAAATCCTCTGGCTACCAACCTTGCTTTATGTTTGCCAATTGAACCATCTGGCTTTAACTTCTGCTTGAAAACCCATCTGACGCTGATGGCTTTCTTGTCTTTTGGAAGTTCTGTCAGCTTCCAAGTCTTGTTTCTCTCTATAGCATCAAGTTCTTCTTTCATGGCCTTCAGCCAGAGCTTCTGCTTAAGAGCCTCTTCTGTACTTATGGGTTCAGAGTCTACTAACATGGCACACTGAATAACTTCTCCTTCAGAGTCTACTTCAGTGTCTTGCAGCATGTCAAATTCTGCATATCTTCTGGGGATGTTTCTGATTCTTTGTGGTCTCTGAACTTGTTCAGAGTCTTGAGCTTCAGAGTTTCTAGCTTCAGATGGTTGACTTCCTCCAGAGCTTTGACCATCTTCAGGGGCTGGCATATTTCCAGAGTCTGAATTGCCACCAGAATCTGGATTACCATCAGAGTCTGGGTCATCAGAGTCACCTTCATCTTCTGAGTCTTCTCCAGAGTCAGAATCACTATCAGAATCAGAATCAATGTCAGAGTTTACTCCAACTTCAGAAATTCTTAACTCTGACCTTTCTTCAGAAGTTCTAACATCAGAATCAGATTGAGACATATCCCAATTCCAAACTTCTGATTCCTTCACAATCACATCTCTGCTGAATTCAATTTTATTGGTTTCTGGACAATAGAGCTTGTATGCACCTGTATTGTGGTACCCTATCAGAATCATCACTTTGCTTCTATCATCCAGCTTCTGTCTTCTGGCTTCTGGAACATGTTTATAGCAAACAGAACCAAACACCTTCAGATGACTAACACTTTGCTTATCTCCAGTCCACTTCTGTATTGGAACTATTTCCTTCAACTTCTTCGTAGGACATCGGTTGAGTACATAAGTTGCAGTGGCAACAGCTTCTCCCCAGAGCTTCTGAGGAAGCTTCTTCTCCTTTAGCATGCTTCTCACCATATCAAGCAAAGTGCGGTTTCTTCTTTCAGCAAGACCATTGTGTTGAGGGGTATAAGGAGCAGTAACCTCATGCTCAATTCCATTCTCCTCACAGAACTTCTGGAACTCTTTGGAGTTATACTCACCTCCACCGTCAGTTCTAAGAATCTTCAACTTCTGACCACTCTGATTCTCAGCCTTCATTCTGAACTTCTTGAATTCATCAAACACCTCGTGTTTAAACTTAATAAGGGATACCCATGTCATTCTTGTGAATTCATCAACAAATAACACAAAGTATTTATTCCCTCCAATCGATGCTACTGGAAATGGACCACACACATCAGAATGTACAACTCCCAAGGCATGTTTTGCTCTTGGAGCAGTTTCTGACGCAAATGGCAATCGTGGTTGTTTTCCTTCCATGCAAACTTTGCATGACTTTTCAGGCTTCTTAATTGCAGGAATTCCATGTACCAACTTCTTTGAATTCAGATGTTTTAAGCTTCTGAAATTCAAATGACCAAATCTTCTGTGCCACAACTCACTCTCCTTCTCAGCACTTGTTGCACTAAGACATTCTGAGTTTGCAGTTCTGACATTCACCTTGAATGTTCTATTCCTTCCCTGTTCTGACTCCATAATCAACTTCTGATTGCAGTCATACAGCTTCAGAAGATTGTCCTTCATGGTAACTGAAAAACCTTTCTCAATTAATTGTCCCACACTCATCAGATTGCTTCTGATGCCAGGTACATACCACACGTTCTGAATCAATGCTGTTTTCCCATTGTTCAGAATCACTCTGACATTTCCCATACCTTCTGCATTAAGATATTTGTCATCAGCACATCTGATCTTTGTCCTCTTTTCAGAGTCAAAGTCAACCAGCCATTTCTTGTTTCCAGTAAGATGATTTGAACAACCAGTGTCCATATACCACCAGTCTATCAGATCCATATCATCAGATTCAGAGGCCATCAATAGCACAGATTCGTCATCAGAACTTCTGGCTATATTTGCTTCTTCTGATTTTCTCTCCTTGTTTGACCAACAGTCTCTAGCAAAGTGACCAAACTTCTTACAACAGTAACATTGGATTTTCTTCTTGTCATACTTCTCTTTTCCCTTCTGAGCATTCTTTTGTCTATCAGAGGTTGAGCTTTCTGACTTCTGACCACCATCAGATCTTCTCCTGGCTTCTGACTGCTTCTGATACCTCCTATCAGAAGTTGCTTTCAGAGCCTGCTGCTCTACTTCCCTTTCAGAAGTTCTCTCAGTCAAACGCAACTCTTGCGCTTCTAGACTGCTCTGCAGCTCTTCAATTCTCATAGTGCTCAGATCTTTGGAATGTTCTATTGCTACCACAATGTAATCAAATTGAGAGGTAAGGGATCTCAATACCTTCTCCATGATTGTTTCTTCAGAAAGAGTTTCTCCACACGCTTTCATCTCATTAGTGATCAGAATCACTCTGGAGATGTATTCAGAAACTTTCTCATTATTCTTCATGTTGAGATTCTCATATTGCTTTCTCAAGGACTGAAGCTTCACCTTCTTCACTAATGCGTCACCACCATAACATCTAACCAGTGTGTCCCACGCAGCTTTTGCTGTCGTTGAATCTGCAATCTTCTCAAACACATTTACATTAACACATTGATGAATGAAGAACAATGCTTTCTGATCCTTCTTCCTTACTTCCTTCTGCGCGTTTTTCTGTTCATCCGTCGCATCTGCTGCTACCGGAACATAACCATCAGTGACAAGATCTAGAACATCTTGAGCACCGAACAGTACACACATTTGGATCATCCAACGATTCCAGTTTTTACCGTCAAATACTGGAAGTTTGGTGTTCATGTTGCCGTTTCCGTTCATCTTTCTACCTTGCACAATACACTCAGATTTCTCACACAGTGTTTCCCAACCCACAGAATTAAAATTCTGATCAGATTTTGTTCAAGATTCAACACGAATCTAAGAATCAAAATCAAACACACAAGACCTCACGTTCACTCGTGTTTCCCGTGTTTCCCAATGAATCCGAACCGGAGCTCTAGATACCAATTGTTGGTGCAAAGGTAGAATGAAAGATGAATATTCTATTAAGAGAATGACGGCTACAAAACATGATAAAAGTTATAATGATTGTCACCTTATTTATAAGCTAAAACTAGGGTTACTAGAATAGGATAAAATACTGAAATACCCTCTAACAAACTTAGGGACTAAGAAAATAATATAATTAATAAATATGAATTACTTCTAATAGTGATATCATATAATTTAAATTTTTATCAATAATTAAGAAAGTTTTCATGAAATGACACGGGACACAACCAGTTAACTTCAAGTAAAAAATATAAATATATCTCTTAATGAAGAAAGCTCTTAAATGTTGATAGGATATTATGTATTCTAATCTTTTTCTCTTTAATATGATTGAAGAAATAATTTATTTTTATTGTCCAGATAATTTGTTGTTAGGATATTATTTGGTAGATGTATATACATGTTTGTTCTTCAATTAAATGTGTCAACAAATGTATGTTGCTGAAAAGATGACTATTGACTTATGGACAATTTGTGTCTATACTCTGAACCTTCCATGCCTAAATCTTTCATTAATTTGTGTGGATGTGCAGATCTTCTACTAATTATTATAATTTGAATATGTGTTATTTTAGAAAACATATCTAACCCTTTGTAACTCTAGAGGAAGAGGTTAAAACCGACACTATAAATATGATCGTAGTCAAAGTGTCATTGTTATTATTCCAGCGGTTAGTAATAACATCTGCTAAAAGGTATCCCAACTCTTTAAACTATGACATGTCTCAAACTGTCGCTGGAGACTTTTTGCGGAGGTTATTAACCGCAGCAGTCATCTTTTTTATCCGCCGCAAAAAATAGCATCCTTTCAAGAAAATACGAAAATGTTGTTATTCGAAATTGAGTCCATGACCTGTTCAACTTTTCTCTTGGGTGATAATTCAACTAGGGAATATATGACTTCTTTATCTCAAACTCTTTTTTAATTTAGTGAAAATCACTTCTCCATAGTAGTGAACATTGAACACTCAATGAAAGATAATTTAGGATCTGAGAAAGAATGAAGCATCAAAATAACCTTATCAAGCTTAAAGCAATTGAGATCAATTCATCATAAATACATAGCTTCTACTACAAGCTTTGAAACTAACTCAAAAACTTGTAACTAACCTTTACTAAATAATAAATTTCCAACTAACTTTTGAATTCAACTTACCATAAATGAAAAATGTGTTAGGAGTCAAAATCAGCCTTGATGGAATCCTTTCATGCCTTTCATTCTTTCAACAGATAGCAAAAATAGCAAAATCAATCATTTTAAAACTACATTCATTTATCTATGAGAGTCAATATTACTATGCATGAGTCTTTGAATTCTCAAGAAACAAAAATATCAAAGACAAATGATATGAATTAAAGATGAAAAGATATATTTGAATTTAATTAAATCAAAAGAGGTATGATATTGTTTGGATCGTGATGAGTTTTCTCATGCAAACACATAGTAAATTCTTAGGATTTAGTACAAGGAAAATTCTAAAAACAACTGCAACCAAGATTTAATGATACCAGATTAATTTGCATCACCGTTTGTAGATTGGTTACTTTTTACCTTAAGCACACTATCAAGTTCTTTCACCATCCTCTCCATGGCTTGTTTTGGCAAACAAAGTGTTATAACCAAACCTTCCTCTCCTTTAGCATTTGTAAAAGGTATATACAAGCTAAAAATACCAGGAAAAGGAGATTCGATAGCCGGTCCTCCATAAATAGCTTTTCCCCAACCAAAATCGACATCTCTAAATCCCAATCGTGTAGTATCAGACACAATAAACATAAATTTCCTTTGAGTAAACAGAGGTCGACCCTTGATAACAATTAAATCTGCCAATGAATGCATATACTCTTTGGTGACCTTAGCTTTTGCATTCTTAACTAAATTCAATGCATACATATACCCCAACGTATTTTCAACAATTTTGCCTGCTGTTGTAACAATAGCAGGATTTCCAACAACATTACCATAGTAACCATTTGGTAATTGTAGGTTTACATATTTGCTACGTCCATTGACTGCGAAATACATACTAACTTCTTCGTTTGAATCTAGTTGTAACGCTATTGTACGATAACGCCAAAGAAAAGCGGTGATGATTTCAAATTTGGTGTACTGTTGTTGTTGGTTGGTTGGAAGGAGAGACCGAATTGTGGCTACCTCGTTGGGACCAAAGAAGAATGTTCGTGGGACCATGTTGTCTAAGGATATCCCATTGACGGTTCCTTTCTTATCAGGTGCTTGTTCGAGTTCGGGGTGATCACATGTCACTCTCGGTGGGTTCCTTGCGCTTAGAAGTTCTCTGCGCCACACCGGTGAGATTGAAGGTTCATTCATTCCACGACATATTTCTGCTAAGGCATTCATGAATTGAACTATACCTGTTGCATCACTCATTGTATGGTTCACACGAATAGCAAATATGAAACCACCACACTTGAGGCGTGTTACCTGAATAAGCATCAATGGAGCGTTAAGCATGTTTGAAGAACCAGGAACATCATAAAGAACTTGATCCAGAAACGGAAATGGAGGAAGAAGATTATCACCGAAATCTTTAAGACTAACATCGGCATCAGCTTCAATGAACAAAACACCTTCTCCAGTACAATCAACCATAAGTTTCCTACCAGCTCCTTCTCTCAACCTACCTGCAAATGGATAATAAAACACGAGCGTTTTCGCAAGTGCTTTTCGAATAACATCAACAGGGTCTTTTCCTTTCATATTTGGATCATAGTTATAGAACTGTATCAGGGGAACTTGTACACGTAACAGATCTTGGTCATCGATGTCGGATAGTAATTTTACTTCACGAGGTGTTGGTTTCGATGGAGTAACTAATTCAGGAGCACGCTTCTTGACTGGGAATATGAGACATTGGGCCAGAATTGAAAATGACTTTTGATGGTGTATATTGGATGGAGTGACCAATCCAGCGGCAGGCTTCTTCAATGTGAATAGCACAGATTGGGCAATACTTGATAATGGTTTTTGATGGTATTGTTTATGTAAGTACTGATAGTGGAAATGGCGTTTATTCGATGGAGTGACCAATTCAGGGGCACATCTCTTCACTGTGAATAACAAAGATTGTGCCATACTTGAAAATGGTTTTAGATAGTATGGTATATGCAAGTATTGAAAGTGGAGATGGTGTATATTTGATGGAACTGCACGCCTCTTCATCGTGAATAGCAAAGATTGGGCCATAACTGAAAATGGTTTTGATGCTATATGCAAAAGTAGAGATGATGTATTATATAGTAAGGTAATACATCATGTGTAATGTTCCGTGGCTTATTAAATTCCATTGCTTCTCAAATGGTGAATAATTTATGCTTGCATTACAGATTCAACTCTACCATTAAAAACACAAACTTTGATACCGTGAGAAAAGGAATGCCAACTAAGACTCTACCATTCATCACCATTAAAAATATTTCAAATAGAAGTAACTCAAGTTCTTGATTTATATTTATCTAAATAATCACAATTATTGGAACCCTCGTTAAATCAAACGATGAGTTAACGGATCAATATATAAACAATTACTCCGTATATTGTTTCGATCGAGATACTCACCCACATGAATGTATATCCTAAAACTAAATGGATTTCAATTTTTTTTTACATTAATGCTTACACTTGAATATTAGGTTTAATGTTTTGTTTAATTTAATTTAAGATTTCACTATAACCCATTATTTAATAAATATTATTTTTTATTTCACAAAAATAATTTCTTTGTCTATTCCTTTAATATTTAATTTTAATGTTTTAGATAAGACATTATTGTTGATTTTTGAGTGTCCATCATATATTTTACTATTATTCTTTTAATTTTAATTATTTAATATTTTTCACAAACTCTACATTTTTTAATCATGAAAGTCTATTGATTATAGTAATTAAACTCTAATACTTTTTATTTACCTTCATCATCTTCTCCTTTCTTCATCTTCATCATCATCTTCATTTTTCATCCATATTTCAAAAAAATCCTTAAAAAATTAAAATTTTAAAAACCAATAAATCTATATTCAAATTCCAAAAACTAACGAATCATATAAAGTTGAAGTCAATGTAGAAAGATGTAGGTTATTTTTCTCCGGTAAAAAAACTCAAACTAAAATCTCTAATTTTTGTGGGTCATAAGAAAGAGCATCAATATTAGATCAAGATTAAGACACAAATGAGAAAGACACCATCTATTCATCCAAAATCTAAAAGTGATAGGTGTGTAGATTCTCTCAATCTCCATATTTATAACCAATGTAAGACTCAAATTCATACTTAACTTATTATTCTTAACACTTCCCCACAATAATCATAATATAAACAAGTCTCGACATTTATAACCAATGAATAAATTTTATTATTTTTTGATATAGTTTAATTCGATTTTCTCCGTGAATCATAGTATGAACAACCATACTTAATAACCAACATGCTGGGAATACGAGCTTCAAGTTGTTATTTGTATTGCAGGATTATATATATCGTGGATCCTTTTAAATCTCATAGACTAATCAAGCATTCAAGGTATCATGGTGAGTAGAAGTTTGATTATGTTCCTTATGGCCAAACCAAGCTATTCGGAAGTTCAAGTTTAAGTTTTAAAACTCAATACTTTTCATTAGGTTCATAATGTTACATCAAGTTATGTACTTTATACTAGAACTAGAACAAGGCAAAAAAAAAACCACATGATGGTGGGCCTATCATTTGAAGCACTAATTTAATATGTATTAGTATATATTTTATAGACTTACAATCTAGTCTTTTTTTTATCATGTATTAAGTATATAATTTTTTTTTAGTGTAGTTACATTTGAGATAATTTTATTGCTTTTTTTAAACCTGATAATTTGGAACAAACTAACGAAACTCATGAACAAGCTAATGGCTTTATTTATTTCATAATTTTTAGGTCTTGACTTTATTTATTTTATAATTTTTGGGTTTGAAATTCAGGCTCGTTGGTAAATATGAGGTGGTCGTCACCATATAGTCCGAAATTGAGTCAAGAGAAAGAAATTAGTATAATGAGCAAAGAGTGAGTGGATATGGTCATAGAGATTTTATTTAATTGTTTACTTAAAAAAAAAATTGTGTGTGAATTACTTCGATTTTACAAGTTTGAACATTTTTCTTTTGATCATGAGTTAGGAATATGAGTTAGAAATGAACAACATATTTACAAGCAAACCATTACTTTGATAATGTACATTTCAGAACTTCCGAGGACGAGTAGTTAGATCGGACATGAAGAGATAGTGTGCCGAGTATGCTGAAGGCAACAACTAAGTCAGATCACGGTCATGAGAGTGCTGGTATACGATATGAAAAGGTTGGATTTCAGTCATGAGAGTGTTGCTGGTATACGACATGAATATGTCAGATTCAGTTTCCTAAGAATGCTGGTAGATGACATGAACGACCACATGTGACAGTTTCAACATAGCTTCATGATTGTATGGGATTTACAGAAACTGACGAGGAAGACGTTATGTGATGATAAAAGAGGACAACAAACATTATTGGCACCATAAAAACATGGAATTCATAGGGACTCTTCTTAAGGGACCCTTGGAGGCATGATAGGTATAAAAAGGCTGGCCATCGAGGAAGAAAGGACAGACAACAAAAATCCCATACATACAATATGATTGTGATCTCACCTGAAGGGTCTCAGGGAGATTAACCAAATAGTATTTATCATGAACATTTGGCGTCCACCGTGGGGTCTTGGCAAAACTTTCTCAGGCCTCACAAGAGAATACATTCTACCATAAAAATACAATGTCTGGATCATCTCTTACCAGGAGTGAACCCTGCATCCCACCAGACATGGAACGACTCCTTACAATTATGGAGAATCTGTGGCCAGTAGAACGAATCTTTGCAAGAAAGTGTCCACACATTTCAACAGTCTCAAAGCATTAAGGAAGATGAAGAGGAGGAGGGACTGTTGGATCCTCAACCTCTTTCAGAGGTGATTTGCGGCGATCAAGTCTCAGAAAACTTCAAACCACCACCTTTACCATCATTCAAAGGAAAAAGTGATCATCAGGAGCATATAATATCAATTAGCAATCAAATGGCAATAGTCGGGGCTTTCGACTATTTGAAATGCAAGCTTATGTCGGGAACATTCAAGGATGTGGCATTACGTTGGTATATGAGCCTACTCATATTATCAGTCACTGGTTACCAAGATCTAACTAGGAAAATGGTGCAACATTTCTTCATCAACAAACATAGAAATGTGACAACTACTATCATGTTAAACGTCCGCCAGGGAGCCTCTGAGTCCCTCTGAGAATATATGGCGTGATTCAATGAAGAAACTATAATGTATCCCATCCTAATCACTAAATTTTCGTGGGAGCTTTCCAAAACATCTTAAAAACCGACCATTTCAATGAATAGTTGGCACAAAAGCCGACCACTAGCATGAAGGAAGTAATGAACAGATTGGAATGTTATATCAAGGGGAAAGAAAGCAATATGGAAAAAATATTCTGACACATTAAAGAAAAGACACAGTCTAGGCATGACGGATCTGGTCTCAAGAAAAACATCATAAACAGGGTTCGAGGGAAAGGTCAGTGATAAAACCTTCCTAGAGGCTATATGATAACTTCATTGAGAACTTTACCCCACTAAATGCAAAGTGAGCTGACATCTTGCGAGTGGTATATCATCTCAAGCTAA
Organism: Lathyrus oleraceus; assembly: GCF_024323335.1. Taxonomy (NCBI): domain Eukaryota; kingdom Viridiplantae; phylum Streptophyta; class Magnoliopsida; order Fabales; family Fabaceae; genus Lathyrus; species Lathyrus oleraceus. The sequence continues at coordinate 269,333,942 of NC_066584.1, read as the reverse complement.
TACCAGAACACATTCGTCCTAAGAGGGTAAACGATGTGCGAGGAAAATATAGGGATGAATGGTCTGCCTATCATCATTTGAGAGGCTACCATACTGAAGATTTTCATCAGTTGAAAAAGGAAATCAAGATCCTAATCCAAAGAGGCCGGTTGTTGTTGTATGTAAAATAAGTTGAAGGGTCAACAAGAAAGAGAAGCCCTTCCAAGAGAGAACCAGACTCGAAGAATCTCTCTTCCAAAAAAGGAAAAAACACTAAGGAGGTACGTGAGACCCGAATGGCCTGTCACACGCTCAACATCATTTCAAGAGGTTTCACTTGTGCAGGAGAAACAAGTTTGACCAGAAAGAGATACGCCCCGATCAGTAACGCATGTGTCTCAAAAATTGTCTCCAGAAGAAGAAGAAAGATATGTCATTATTGGTTTCTCAAGACATGATTTAGAAGGTGTACTAGCGCATGAGAATGACCCGATGCTCATAAAGTACAGATTTGTGATTGGAGTTTCAAGATGGTGTTGATTGATCTAGGAAGCTCTGCCGGCATATTGTATTGTGATGCTTTCAAGGGAATTAACCTGAACACATCCGAGTTGCTACCCTTTAAAGGTACCCTAGTCGGTATCTCTAGGAAACAAGTATGAGTATTAGGGCATCTGCTTATCATGACCGTCTTTGGAAGTGGAGGAAACACCAAAAGTATCAAAGTGTGGTACCTGATAGTCAATGCATCATCACCATATAATATCATCATCGGAAGATAGGAGTTCAACGCTTTGGACGTTTCTTTGTCCACTCTTTATTTAACCATGATATCCTTTGGAAGGTGGATAAGTCGGAGTAAAAGAAGGTTATCAGAGTCTAGATTGGAAATGCTACAAGGATAGCCTAAAATTGAAAGAAAAAAAAAAGCCCAACAGGATCATCCTATTACAGAAAACACTTTAAAGGTGAAATTGGTCGGCCTCGATCCTCGGGAAGATCCAGCAGATGATAACTTGACCCCTCTTGGAGAGTTAAAAAAGGTGTAAATCAGTGATGAGTATTTTCAGGTCACACAGATAGGTTCAGAGCTGTCTCAGGAAGAAGAAGCAGACATCATCAAGTTATTGAGAAATAAAGTCAACCTTTTCTCATGGAGGCCGTAATATATGTCCGGGATCGACCTAAATGTTGTGTGCCATCAGCTTGCATGATCCTTCATTGAAGGCTATAATGCAGAGGAAACACAAAAAATAGAGAAGAAAAAAGAAAGGTTGTTTAGAAGAAGTCGAAAAGCTCTTGAAGGCTGGGTTCATCTAGGAAATAAAATACCCCACCTGGTTGTCCAACGTCATCATGGTAAAGAATAAATCGGGAAAATGGTGCATGTGTGTAGATTTCTCTGAACTTAACAAGGTTTGCCCAAAGGACCTATATCCATTACCACACATTGATAGATTGGTCAACGCCACATCTGGGTTCCGTTTGCTCAGCTTCACGGATGCTTATTCTGGATACAATCAAATATGAATGAACCCGGCTAATACTCCCAAAACAACATTCATGACCGATAGAAACAACTATTACTCTGAAGTAATGCCATTTGGTCTCAAAAATGTTGGGGCTACGTATCAGAGGCTGATGGCTATGGTATTCTCATCACATATAGGGAGAAACTTGAAAGTATATGCCGACGACATGTTAGTCAAGACCCAGGAGGAAGTAAGTCATGTAAAAGACTTGAAAGAAACAATTGAATAAATAAGGAAGTTCAACACGAGGCTTAACCCCAACAAGTGCACCTTTGGGGTACAAGCCGATTTTTTTTGGGGTTTCATGCTAACACATCAGGGAATAGAGGAAAATCAAGACAGGTTCCAGGAAATCATTAATATGAGAAGCCCGACATTAGTGAAAGAAGTTCAACAGCTGACTGGAAGATTAGGCGCCTTGTCTTAATTCCTGTCTTACGTAGGCTATAAGTCTATACATTTCTTCACATATATAAAGAAGTTTGCATAATTCCAGTGGATGGAAGAATGTGAGAAGGCGTTTACAAAGCTGGAGAAGTTATTTTCTAGCCCGCCGATCTTGGTGAATTAGAAGGAAAATTCACCCCTTACCTTGTACTTAGCAGTCTCCGAGAGAGCTATTAGCTCGGTACTGGTTCAGGATAGTGATGGGATGAAAGGTCGGTTTATTTTGTCAATAAGGTTCTTAAAGGAGAAAAAGTATGTTATCAAAAGATAGAACAATTAGATTTGGAAGTAGTAATTACCGCAAGGAAACTCATACAATACTTTTAAATCAATTAAAAGAAAGGAGAAAAGAAAAATTCCATGAAAAATAGAAAATCAATAAAATAAAACGAGGAAAAATCAAAATCAGATGAAGAAAAATAAGAATCAGATGAAGAAAAATAATTAGAAATATTTTGGGATTTTTTGGATGTAAAGTGGATTTTCTATGAATTTTAAAAGAAATAAGAAATTAAAAATAATAAAATAAAAAGAATTTAAATCAGAAAAAAAAAACACAGAGCGTTGGATCACGCTTCATAGTTGACGTGGCGGATCCAACACTCCTCAGATTAGGGCGTACAATGGAATCTAACACAAACAACACACGAGATCCAAATCAAAACGAACTAATCCAAATATTTAGTTTGTCCAAGGTGTCTGACCAAGCTCATACAACCTAGAACACTCTAGTCATCTTCTCTGGTGGTCTTTCACTGGAATTTCATCGTTTGTTAAATTCAGAACATGATACCACCACCATTGTGATCCTCTTCTCATCCTGGATTCAACCTTATGCTCCAAATTCATTTATCTAAATTGAGCACAGAGAATTTCAGATAAGTTTCAGAGGAAAGCAAGCCACAAAAAATAAAATAAAATGACGAACACGATTAATCAACACCAGATAAGTTAGGGGAAAGCATCAGAGAGTGAATGGCTACATTGTCGTAACTTATTTGAGTTCAAATGTGCTCAGAACTACCTTGTCCAAATGGTGATAAGAAGTTGGTGAAGCTCGATTTGGTTAGAGCACTTCATAAGGTCTCAGAGCTTGGGAATTGTTGCAACAACTTCATAAGATTTCTAATATGCTAATGGAATCAAGAAATCGGGTTGAAACAAGCTGGAATTCAAAACACGATAATTGGATTTTTCTGGTAAACTTCTGATTTCAGCAGGGATTTCTTAGCTCTCAAAAGCTTGAAAATAAATGTAGTAGCTTCCTCTATATATAGGGAATGTGTTTGGATCCAAATACGTATGGAATTAAGCCTAATTCGTGCAAAACGAATTTGATCCGAATGTGAGAAAAATGTGACTTGAAATCCATCTAAATCAGCCAAATGATGCATTTCAAGGGTCAATTAACTTCTGGAGACTTGGTTAAACATGTTTAGATCCAAAACACATGTTAATTTGTCTTCGAATTGAGATCAGTGAAGTTCAAATTTCGGGCAATGGTGATTTCTTCAGTTCCAAGTCACCATGTTCAACTCAATGGGGCATCTTACTCAGGAGACTTTTTGATCTCATTCTTTTTACAATACGTTGACATTATAACATAAATTAAAATGTGACAAGAAAGGTTGAATTTGGATGCTTGAGCACAAAATTATGTCATGTTGAAGTTGGCATGAAAAACTAGTCACATAACTTAGAAAATTTTAAGTATCCGAGGGCTGAAAATGACCTGTAATATTTCAATGAATTCCTTGGTCTTTCAAGCACAACTTGATCTTGATCATTGAAGAAAAATTGTAGAGGGCATCACAAATGACATTGTGCAAAACGAATCAACCTCTAATGTTGAAAATTGAAAAATTGTAGAGGGCAACCACAAATGACATATAATGTCTCCAACCTTTTGATGACCCTCCAAGCATAATTGGATCTTGTCATGTAAATATAAGTTGTAGAGGATGTTCATAAGAGTCATATGCAAAAAGAAGTACTAAAAATATTGTGAATTGAAGGAGTTGTGGTCCTTGGAACTTTGACATCAAATATTGAATATTTGGTCAAACCACTTGGAACAAGCTTGTGTACTTGGACTTTCCTTGCAATTCAAAGCACATGGATATGAACTCAAAATAAGGTGTCCTTGAACGTTTCTTGATTAGATTGCTCAAAGTTTAAAGTAACTTGTTGAAGAAGGCATGGAAATAAACACATGAAACTTTGACTTTCCTTGAGAAGTAAACAACAAAATTTTGATGTATTCTTGATCAAAATGAGATCGAAAGGTGCTTTAGAACCTTATAGATCATGCATTAGAAGATATCTCCCTTTAAAATCAATGGTTGACCACACTTTGACTTAAGGAATCAATACAAACCCTAACTGAGAAACCATGATTGATGCTCTTGATGAAAAGCCATACCTTGTACAATAAGTTTAAGAAAAACAAAACATATTTTTGCTATTTTGAATAGTGGTTAGATAAGTAATGAACATTGTAAACATAAAGGTAAAAACACCAACAAAGAGGTGCTTGATGATCCCTGAAAAAGAAAAACCCCAAAGATGAAAGGGAGAGGGACCAAGAGGTGATCTTGTTTGTGTGCAAGGATGTCAATGGTATGTGGGATCTTAGGGTTAAAAATTAGGACATGACACCTGGGTATTTTAGCTTTGGTGACAATGTTTGAGGCATTACCATATCATCCTTTTCAGTCATCTTTACCTGTTCCTTGACCACTTTATCTTTCGTTCCCTTTAATAATGCCTTCATAAATTTAGTAAACTTAGACATTAGTTCTAAAATTTCATGGAACGAAATACTTACATGGAGTGTAGCTAACATCTCATTGAACTTTGCAAACATCTCCGCCTCATCATCCTGAACCGATTTCTTCTTAATTATGGGTGATGATTTTATGTAATCTGGTAGTTCTGGATTTGGATCATTCAAGATTTGTTTCTTGGTTCTTCTCTAAGGTTTTTTTTATCTATTAATTGATGTCTTTGATGAAGATGGATGATGTTATAGATGAAGATTGATGTTCCCTTGAGTTTTACTGAATGAAATTTGACTTTGTGTAGCGATGAAATTTGAGAGGTTGAAGTTGAGTTGAGTTTGAGTAATGTGAAATGAGGAAGGAGAATAGTATGACGCGACTTAACCTCCAAAATATTCGAAGATGCATCTCCAAAATATTTTAACGTTAATTGACCTTTTGGTGCGTCTAGAGATGGATCTCTGAAAATTAGAGATATTTTTAGAATTTCAAATAATGCGTAAAAACTATATGAGATACGTTAAGAAATCCTCTTAAAATTTACCCCTTGAATCGTTAGGCGTTTAATTGTGGTATTTTTTAAAGAATGTGTGGTACTCATTGCCACTACTACAAAGAGGATTCACTTCATATTGAGTTAAATGAAATGACTCGCTAAGTGATTCTTCAAGAAGCGAACGATGTGTTTACAACATAAAGCTAAGTGAATGCAATCGAGGTCGCAAATACAAATTTGTACAGGAAATTATTTTTTCAACTGCTGCAAAATCATTCATGACCATAAAATGTCAGAGAATGACTAATATATTAACTTCAATTGCAAGTTTTTTGATTAAAAACTAATTTTTCCTCTATAAAAAATCAACAATTTAGGCAAACTTTGTTAAAAAAATTACAAGTGGATCAATCCCACTCAAAGATAACCATAAATAAATAAAGTATAATATTTACAGTATTATAAATAAAGTTTCAATATTTAGATTCAACACGAACAAATAGAAGCTAAACAATTTTTTTGCAAAGAGATGTTTGGACACCATTAACTCAACCAAAACGGATATTAGTATGGTGATCATTACGGCGACCATAACCGGTAATTGAGACTCATCCATGCCAAAGCAAATGCTGGTACTGCCCCCATTTAAAAGGTGGAACTCTACAGCGACACATTCAGCCATGGCATACCAGTTTTTACTCCATCTATAAGGTATCTGAATAATTCAACAACATAATCTCTCCCTGATATCAAATAGAATCACAATTAACAAAAACATATCAAACAACACAACTCAATTTTAGTCTCGAATAACCTATGTTAATTATGAGTAAAAAATCACGGAACTCGTAAAAGACTTAATATCTCCACTATAATAAATAATGTTGATCACTTTTAGTGATATAAGTGATAACATAGAATTTAAATTTGTGCTGATGATTAAGAAAATTTTCATGAAGTGACACGGGACAAAATCAGTTAGATCAAAGTAAAAAAACATAAACATATCTCTTAATAATGAAAGGTCTTAAATATTGATATGATATTATGTATTCTAATCTTTTTCTATGTAATATGATTGAAAAAATAATTTATTATCATTCTAAAGATAATTTATTGTTATTTGATAGATATATACACTTGTGTGTTCTTCATTTAAATGTCCCCATCTATACCCAAATGTATGTCACTGAAAAGATGGTTATTGCCTCATGGACAATTTGTGTCAATACTCTAATCCTTCCATTCCTAAATTTTTCATTAACTTTAATTGTATTTCATATAAATAATTTAAGATATAAATATTTTTATCCGTGCAGACACACAAGTCTTCTATTAATTATTATAATTTGAATATGGGTTATTTTAGAAAAACATATATGATTGTCTGTAACTCTGGAGGCAGAGGCTAGAATCGACAGTATAAATATGACCGCAATCAAAATGTCATTATTATTATTCCAGCTGTAAAAGGGTATCTAGACTCTTTAAACTACGATATTCTCATCTGTTGCGAACGACTTTTTGTGGAAGTTATTAACTGATGCAGTCATCTTTTTTATCCGCCGCAAAGTCTATCCTTGATATGTTCATCCTAACCGGTGACAGATATTCTCTCTTTGGTATTATATCTAGTAACTGATAGATATAATTCCTATTTTTCTCCGACAGTCTATCCTTGATATGTTCATCCTAACCGATGACGAATATTCTTCCTTTGAGTTTATCCTTGATATGTTCACTGTAACCAGTGACAAATATTCTCTCTTTGGTCTTCTGCCCAGTAACAGGTAGTTGTAATTCTTATTTTTCCCAGCAGACTATTCTTACCCAGTAACTAGTAACGAATACACTGCCTTTTTCTCAGCGAGTCATTCTTGATATGTTTACCCAAATTGGTAACAGATGATCCTCTGTCAGAATATATTATCTGTCTATCCAGTAACCGGTAATAGATAATATACTTCTGATACTCCTGCTTTGAAGTTTATCCTTCCCCAATTGAGTTTGAGTGCATATTTCCTCAGTGAAGTCACTAGTCCCCTATTTGGTTCAGGTATTTCAGTTTTGTTCTGATTTACCCATTTCCCCTGCAGATTTCCCTTATCCCGAACCGAGTCATTCCGTTGATTTATTTTCATGGAAGTCTCTCTCGTGTCCCTAGTAGTTTTTAAGTCATAGCCGTACCTACACGCAATTGTTTATCCCCATAGTCTCTGTCTCCCCAATGAATATTCCTTATGGAATGTGTTATGCTCCTGTGCACTTTCAGTCTCTCCGGATTCTTTTTCTTTGTGGCAATATTTTTCCCGCAGAGATTATTTTTTAACATTTCATATCATATGCGTCATGAGGTCTCTTAGGGACCGAAAATTGTTTCTATTGTTGTTATTTAACTCCATTCTACTGAGTTGATACGAAGATTTTAACCTTCACACCCTCAGTTAGAATGTCCTTAAATAGGGACAACTGTAAGACCCCAATTTTGACCCTAAGATCCCTCATGTTATCTCATCATATGCATTGACTTTGGGATCACACCTTGACATCCTCCTTACCCCTCATTCATTGGATTTGCATTGGGAGAGATTACCAAACACATTTGATTGTATCATACTTTGTTTTTCATTATTTACTAACCAAAATGCCAAAAATATGTCAATATATAGTTTGTTGCTTTTGTAGGTAGTGTGTGTGTGTTCACCCATGCTCCATCAAGCTTATATCTAGGGTTTAAGACCCTCAATGCAAGGAGACTATTCAAGAGATGGTTTAAATTTGTTCTAAACATCATATATGGATCCCCATGATCTTCACATATAATTTTGATCAAGAATTCATCAAGAGTTTGAAGTTTGTTTGCCTTGGAAGTCCTAATTCATCTGGGTATCTTGTGTGACTTCCTCAGCAAGTTTCTTCATCAATTGATGAAATATTTCAAGGGATACTTCATATTACATCATCTTACACATATATGATCCTCTATGAGTCCCAAATATCAAAAATTCAGATACACTTTTTATGGAAATTTATTTGGGTCGCTGTTTATATTATGAAACTCAATAATTTTGTTATAGTTTTTTCCTTTTTCTATCATAGGATTAACACTTATGGATGTGGAAATAAAACAACTCACCCTTATTGCAATAGAGACTCAGTTACAAAAGAACAACAAAATTTTGAAAGACTTCAAGCTGATGCCGTATCCAAATGACTTTGTACTTTCTTTTGTTGGAAATCGGCTGGTTTAGGAAGAGAGGCAGTATGAACCATTTGCTCAAGAATTTTTTTTCAATGATTTGTACTCATGTCTTACTTGTAAATTATCCATCCTTCGACAAACTTAAATCATGTCCAAAATAATGACTTTATAAATTGTTTACTTTGTCTATATTTCATAATGCAAATTTATTTTATATTTCATCATCATTTATTTTCTAATGTCATATTTCATATTTCATATATTCTTATATAAAACTGTTATTCTAAATGTCATACTTAATATATTGTCACATCAACTATATTTGTAATAGAACATAAACATATTTATGTTGAAATCATGAAAGTTGTAGAAAGACAAAATGGTGGAGTATTTTTTTTTATATGGCTATGATGGAATATGTAAAACTTTTACGTGGAACACTTTGGAAGCAACACTTTGCTCTAAAAGAAAAATTGTCTTGCCTGTTGGCTCAAGTGGGATTGCAACACTTAATTTTGTTTTTACATTGCTATGTTGTTTAAATTTTATAGGAGAAGAAAATGAATATTTTAGTAGTGATTCTATTTATACATCTGCAGCTACAGACTTTGATGCTTTTGAGCACTTAACTCCTAAATTTCAAAATGCTCTGAAAATTTCTGGTTTTCCTAATCATTCAATCAAGTTGAAGTTTGGTGTCACTATTATGTTGATGTGGAACTTAGATCAGTCTGAATGCTTATGCAATGGAACAATACTAACTGTAACAAAGTTTGATAATCATGTCATTGAAGCTAAAATTATTTCAGGGAAGAATTTATGTACCATCATTTATATTCTAGAATGTCTTTGTCCACGTCACAGTCACCATGGCCATTTAAGTTGGTGAGAAGACAATTCCCCATCATTGTTTCTTTTGCTTTGACAATTAATAAATCTCAAGGGCAATCTTTAGACAATGTTGGTTTTACCTACCAAATAGTGTTTTTAGTCATGGTCAATTTTATGTCGTAATGTCTCGAGTTAAAACTAAAGAAGGTCTTAAAACTTTGATTCATGGCAAAGATAAAATTACTACAACAAGTACGACTAACGTTGTTTTCAAGGAGTTTTTCACAATATTTAATAGATATAACATGTTAACTCTTCTCTAACAAAAAGTTTGCAATTCAAATTTTTGGACTTTTGGTAAATAGCTTCAATTATTTTGTTTTTAGGTGAAATTATTGATGTCAAATTGAAGACTTATGTTCCTTTTTTAACTTGTGTTTTGCACTTTTTTGAGATCATAACTTTGATATTATTTCGTGTAGGAAACTTTGGATATGCTGTTTTTAAATGTAATGTAACTCATTTTGCTATAAATTCCAATTTTATTGTTCTTACTCATACTTTTTATATTCAGTTGAGCATTCTACTAGTTAAAGATGAAAAAATATATTTGAATTGAATTAAATCAAAAGAGGTATGATATTGTTTGGATCATGAGTTTTCTCATTCAAACACATAGTAAATTCTTAAGATTTAGTACAAGGAAAATTCTAAAAACAACAATAGTTAAAAACTCCAACCAAGATTTAATGATGCCAAATTAATTTGTATCACCGTTTGCAGATTGGTTACTGTTTCCCTTAAACACACTATCATGTTCTATTACAAATCTCTCCATGGCTTGTGCTGGCAAACAAAATGGTACAACCAAACCTTCCTCTCCTTTAACATTTGTAAAAGGAATATAAAAGCTAAGAATACCAGGAAGTGGAGAATCGATAGCTGGTCCACCATAAACAGCTTTTCCCCAACCAAAATCAACATCTCTAAATCCCAAACGTGTAGTATCAGACACTATAAACATAAGTTCCGTCATAGTAGACAGAGGTCGACTCTTGATAACAATTAAATCTGCCAATGAATGCATATATTCTTTGGTCACTTTAGTTTTTGCATTCTGAACTAAATTCAATGCATACATATACCCCGACTTATTTTCAACAATTTTGCCTGCTGTTGTTATAGCAGCAGGAATTGCAACAACATTACCATAGTAACCATTGGGTATATGTAGGTTTACAAATTTGCTACGTCCATTCACTACCATATTCATATGAACTTCTTCGTTTGAATCAAATTGTAACGCTATTGTACGACAACGCCAAAGGAACGCGGTGATGATTTCTAGTTTGGAGTATTGTTGTTGTTGGTTTGCTGGAAGGAGGGAGCGGATTGTGGCTACCTCGTTGGGACCATAGAAGAATGTTCTTCGGACCATGTTGTTTAAGGATACGACAGTTCCTTTGTATTGAGGTGCTTGTTCGAGTTCGGGATGATAACATGTCACTCTTGGTGGGTTCCTTGCGCTTAGAAGTTCTCTGCACCACACCGGTGAGATTGAAGGTTCATTCATTCCACGACATATTTCTGCTAAGGCATTCATGAATTGTGCTATACCAATTGCATCACTCATTGTATGGTTTATACGAATGGCAAATATGAAACCACCACACTTGAGGCGTGTTACTTGAATAAGCATCAATGGAGCGTTAAGCACGTTTGAAGAACCAGGAACATCATAAAGAACTTCATCCAAAAATGGAAATGGAGGAAGAGGATTATCGCCGAAATCTTTAAGAGTAACATCATCAGCATCGGCTTCTATGAACAAAACACCTTCTCCGGTACAATCAACCATAAGTTTCCTACCAGCACCTTCTCTCAATCTACCTGCAAATGGATAATAAAACACAAGCGTTTTCGCCAGTGCTTTTCTAATTGCATCAACAGGGTCTTTTCCTTTCATATTTGGATCGTAGTTATAAAATTGTATCAGTGGAATATGAAAACGTAACCCATCTTGGTCATCAATAGCCGAGAGTAATTTTATTTCATGAGGTGTTGGTGTCAATGGAGTGACTAATTCAGGGGCACGCCTCTTGACTGTGAATGTCAGAGATTTGGCCATCATTGAAAATGGTTTTTGGTGGTATGGTATATGCAAGTACTGAAAGCGGAGATGATTTTTATTCGATGGAGTGACCAATCCAGGGGCAGGCTTCTTCCATGTGAATAACAGAGATTGGGCAGTACTTGATAATGGTTTTTGATGGTATGGTATATTCAAATATTGAAGGTGGAGATGGTGTATATTCGATGGAGTGACCAATTTAGGTGCACGCCTCTTCATTGTGAATAACAAAAATTGGGTCATAATTGAAAAAGGTTTTTGATGCTATGGTATATGCAAAAGTGGAGGAGATGGTGTATATATATAAGATAATACATCATCAGGTGAAATGTTATATTGACTAAATTACTCTTAATTTATCATTGGATAACCCGGATCTCATGTAGAAATATTCATTTTTTTCTCTTATCTAAGCACTTATTATAAATGATAAACTATAACGCCGTAAGAAAAGGAAATCTCCACCATTCATCAGCACTAAAATAATTCAAATTGAAGTGAGTTACTCAATTCATACTCTTTATCATTCAAACTCATTTATTGGCATGTTCCTCAAATGAAACATGAGTTGACTCATGCTTAAAAACTTTTATTTTTGGTTATCAAAAGAACATGCAAAAGATTAAAAAACATCTATAAATGTCATTTTCAACGGATTTTCTTTTTCTTCTGAAAAATGATGTTAGATAAAGATTATAAATTGAATAGATTCAGACTGTGCATTGTTAGAAGTTTTAATTTGATATTTTGATGGAAAATTAGCATTCGACTGTGTAGAAGTAGCTAGTCGAATATATCATATAGTAGTGTCGAAAATAACTTAATTTTGTATTTTATATTTTGTACGTTTTGGGATCGGGTCGGTTTGTATAGTTTGGGTCTGAGTTTTAGTTGCTTATATAAAGGGTTTTGTATGATGTAAACATGACTTCACTGAATCCTAATTTTTATAATTTAGTTTTCACTTTTCTTTCTTTCCTCTCTTCTTCTTCTTGGTCTTTTATCTTTCTTGAAAACTTTTGTTCAAAGAAATTGGTATCAAGGAGTCCGGTTGCGATTTAGAGAGAATCTGTAATAGAAAACGGAACAACAACATCAACGCAATTTCCATCGAATCTACCGGTTTTCAAAGGGGAGAACTATGAACGGTGGGTTGCACAAATGAAGGTCATCTTCATATTTCAAGATGTGTCTGAAAGCGTGAATGATGGAGTACCGACATTGAAAGCGAATGAAGATGATGCTCAGAAAGTTGCGCACAAGGAACAAAGAAAGATACAAAATAAGATACGAAAGCTTCTCGATCTTATCTATTCTTGTCAGTCGGAGTCAGAAAATTCAAACGTGTTCCCTCGACTGGATGGTCTTTAAGGGCTTCCTCGGTTCCATTGGAAAATTTAGCATCCAGAGAAATCTCAAAAGTGGCGTTGAGCCAGAGTTGAAGTAGCTAGAAATGTCCAAATAACAATCAGCCATCTTTTAGATGGATATTCCTCAAAGCTTCAGTTCCTAGCCTTAAGGATTTATAAAGGGACCCTAGGATCAAATGACTAAGGCAAACATCTTTGCCTTCACGTATTTGGTTGTCTACGGTAATGTATCTTTTCGCCACTTTCAAGGACCTACAACAAAAGATGCACCTTGATACCCACGCAAGAAAGACGACGTGTTCTTTGTCGGAACCTTCGTCAACGTCAATGATGTGATAGTCTTCAATATATCAACCAAAGCTGGCACGATTACCATCGAAGTTTATGGTGTCTTCTGTAGCGGTAAATTCATGACCATCAAGCTATGGATAAACCTAACGTCAATAAAACTAGAGTCACCACCACACTTTTATTGTTTCCAAAGGAAAAAGGGAAAAGTACGAACAAAACCCAAAGATAAGAAGTTTACAAGTCAAAACTAATAAAGTGCCAGACATTACAGGTAAGGGGGTTGGTTACACAGAGGGAAGGTGTTAGCACCCAAAGTGTCCTAGGTACTCCTAAGAAGCCCCTTTTATGTGTGTATGTAATTTTGGTAAAAGATGTTAGAAAAAATAGAGTGTGGGGATGAGAAAAGAATTCATTGATCATATTTTTGTGTTTGACAAGACCTTCGGACTTGTGCCTACGTACTAACATAAAAATGAGGGATCAAAACCTCGTAGTTCGTGGTATCAATTTCAAAATGAGTGGATTGCTTTTAATCAAAATTTAAGTTAAAAAGGGGTATAAAGAGCCCAAAAGTTTGAATAAGTGTTAGTTCTTTTTGTCTTTTGAAATTTTAAGTCAATATGATTAAGTTCATTTACAAGTTTGATTTAAGAAAAGAGTTTGAAAATTCAATGGTATAAGGCCAAAGTTTCTAATCATAAAAATAAGGTCAAAGTTTGAAATCACAAGCATAGAAGATTTTGAAAAGGGGGAGGGATTTTGAAATTTAAGAAGTGGGAGGAGATGAAGAGACTAATCCTAAGCATAAAATTAAAAGTTAAGAGTTGAAAAGATCTGACCAATGAGATGCAATCCAACAGACAAGAATGTCATATAGAAAACTCACTTTTCCTTTGGACTTTGAATCAAGAAAATATTAGCAAATAAATAGCAATATCAGACATCATGAAGATCAAGGCATCAAATAAAGATAGCCATATCCAAGCAAGAAAATCCCATAGCTAGCAGTCTTCTTTGTCTTCTCATGTATCAGATGAAATACTTCTTGATTAACTCAGAATAAGGCATTAGACACCATATCAAAACAATAGTTGCATCAAGACCATGTAGCAGATGAATTCAAGTGGATCCCTGATTTACCATCTCTGGTGGCGGTTGGTTTTGTGGAATTTGGTTAATAGTAGGGTCTTCTTCGAAGGTTACCCCTTGATTTTCCCTTATCCCGTCCCTTGGAGGGTGTCGATGAGGTTGTGGCACACCCAAGAAGCCAGCCATTCGCGCCACCTGCGCTGTCACCCGCTGATTCTATCGGGCCGTATTTTGAATCAAGGGATTTAATACAATGGTCAATGTTTGGGTAAGCATTTAGACCATATCATGGTTGTTTTCGTCCATCTGCTGCCTCCACACCGCTGCAGAATTATTGGTAAGGTTAGACATTTGTGTTCGGTATCCCAAGCCTAAAGGTTGGTTATTTCGACCCACGTGAACCCTAGATCCCGACCCTTGTAATGGGGAGGTTATGTTAACCACTGTTTCTGAAAATATCGAAGCAGCGTTATGTAAGCTTACCATTGTTGAAGTTGGCATTCCATAAGATTGTTCTTGACCACTAAAAGGCATAGAGAAACTTGGGGGCACTAAAGGCCTATTTGGGACATTCCCAATTGGTAGGAGAGTGTTTGGAGGTCCCCTCGACCCAATGCAAGTCAAAATCAATTCAGTATGGGCAATCAAATGTGTAGGCATCGAACTTGCCATAGGTGGCACCGATTCAGACACGGGCATTGTGGCCGTGTTTTCCCTTGTTAAAGAAGAAGGGGGTGGTACATTATTGTTTGGATTTTGAGGATTTTGGTTAGTTGGCACATTTTAATTCGCCATTCTCCTTGGTCTATCTTCGTTGGTTGTGGCTACTTTACCACTTCTTAATAATATACAACAAATTTTTTCAAAAGGGAAAAATGATTAAAAGACCAGAATTAGAATAAATGAAGATTTTTTTTTCTTTTTCAAGTGTTAGCACTGTCCCACTGGGCGTGCCAATTTGTTTGCCGTGAAAATTGGTAAACGACCGCTGATCTTCCAAATCACTATATTTGATTACTCACTGGATCGATCAGGTTTATCCTAGGACATGTGCTAACCGTTTTTAAAGATAAATTCTAATGAACATAAACACTTCGACAGTGTTCATACCAGCAATGGTTTGTTAAAATATTTCAATGAAAATATAAAGTGAAAGAGGGCGAAAAAAATACTGTAAATCAAAAATAAATGGCAGTAAAGATAAACTTCTGGATAAAAGTCCAATTAGGGAAATAAAGAAATGGTTAAATTACTTCAAGTAAAACAATAGTGTAACATCAAACGTACATTTCTCAATTTACTCTTTCTCTCCACACGGATACTTAGGTAAAATTGAAAGATTTTATACACACTTGAACACACACTGATCCTAACACTAAGATCTCTTATTTATACTAGTCGAAGTAACCGTCCCCACCGACCTTTCCACCAAATCGAGACAAGTGGCACTTCGCATGTACGTAACCATCCACTATGCTCCATGTGTATTTTTAATAATTTAGATAGGAACAAAAGTTTCCTCCTTTATTTGAATTTGAATCTCTCGTCGAACCAAAACTAGTGACGCATCTGAAAAAACACCTTGAACTACTTAAAAATATTTCTAAGTCCACGCAACATCCTTACCCTTGTACCAAGGCATCTTCGACTAGAACTTCAAACACACAATTTTGTCGAAACGTCCTCATAGGAAACTTTACTCTCTTAATTTATATGGGCGTCAAAATTGAGATCTAACAGGTTTGAGGAAAACAAAATCTATGATGAAGCTAAGTTGTTGACATATGGTGACTTTGTCTCTAAATTTGTTTACGATAAAAGAAGCAAAACATGGAAGCCTAGGAAAAGAGGGTATACTATTGGTCGCTTTTTTTGAGGTGCCTCAGAGCACAAGTGAACTATATTATTTACGGATGATATTGACTGTCATAAAAGGACCAATTAGTTATGAAGACATCAAAAATATTGATGGTTTTCAACATCAAACTTTCAGAGAAACATGATTTGCTATGGGTTTTCTACAAGATGATAGAGAATTTATTGAGGCTTTAAAGAGGCGCATCTTTGGGGGTCTGAAATATTTTTAAGGAAGTTATTTGTTACTATATTGTTATCCTCATCAATAAATAGATCAGAGCATGTTTGGAGTAAGACATGACAATACTTATCTGATGATATTCTTTACGAGAAATATGTTTTGACCAAAAATCCAGGTACACTTTTTATGGAAACTTATTTGCGTCGTTCTTTATATTATGAAACTCATTAATTTTGTTACAGTTTTTTCCTTTTGATATCATAGGATTAACACTTACTGATGAGGAAATAAAACAACTCGCCCTTATTGCTATAGAGACTCAGTTACAAAAGAACAACAAAAGTTTGAAAGACTTCAAACCGATGTTGTATCCAAATGACTTTGTACTTTCTTTTGTTGTAAATCAGCTTGTTTACAAAGAGAGGCAGTATGAACCAGTTGAAGGAGAATTGCGGTCCAAAACGCAGCGGAAATTAAAATTTTCTCCTTTAGAGATCCTTACGAATGGTCATGATCAGTGATAGAGTATTTACCTCTTGTGACGGTTGAAACCTTTGGTGCAGATCTCTTGTGACGATCAAAACCTTTGATGCAGATCCACGAAGCGATCACGAACGTTGAACGATGACAACGTCTCTACTCAGTCCACACGAACGGGTTCCTTCAATCTCAGTGCTAGCTGGTACGAATGAAGGCTTTGAGTGAGAGAGAGAGAGAGAGAGTGAAAACGAAAAGAATGCAACCGCAAAATTTTTGCTTCTGCACAAGGGTTCTATTTATAGAACCACTTGTGTGGGCTTCAAGCTAAAAGCCCACTTAAGTGTATTTTGGCCCATATCTTATAATATGCCCAAAATCACTTAAGCTCATGGTACCTTACCATATTTCGTATTCTATTCAAGTACATCGTACCTTACGATGCTCTATAACTCACTTAAGGGCACCGTACCTACGGTATTCCTTAGTTACTCTATCTCTCATCAATCCGTCCTTTGTGTGTGACCCTGTAGGTTTTCGTGACGTTGGCAATTATATTAAATCACGCATTTAACATAATAAACAGTGAGCGGTATCTAGCAACACATCACTGCTACCCAAGACACGAAAATGTCATGTGATCTGACAATTCCTTCTGTGATAATACTTATGTGTATAATTACCCTTTTGCCCTTATGTCTATATTGAACACAAGGCATAGACCGTGTCATCCTTGTCCAGTTCAATATTGGGCCCATAGACATTTATCCTGTTATGCAGGATGGGCAAATTCCATCTAGGTCACTCATGTCCCTCAGCATGCTTTGTGGAGTACCCATCAACTGTCTTTATGGTTATCCAGTTACGGACAACGTTGGATCAGCAATAAAGCACTCGACTCTACATCTAGGATCCATAGTGGTTTCAGGTCGGAGAGTGAAATACACTATTATCACCATGAGAATAACTTATGACACTTTGCATAACTTTCTATATAGTATTCTCATAGCGGGTCAATCCGGTATAAATATTACTCCTAATATTCATACCTATGTTTAAGACTTGATAACTCTTTATCCATGATCCATGAGATGTGATCATCAGTCTACAAACATAATAGTCTTAATGCTTTAATGTTATCCCACTTCACACTAAAGCTCGACTACGGATACTTTAGGAATAGTGTCCTTATGTTTAATGTGTTCTCATGATTAAGTCACACTTAATACATTAAACGGACTATCTATTCCAGGGACTTTATTAATCAACCATAATAAAGAGAATGCCTTTTATTATTCGATACAAGTACCAAAATGTATTGGCCTCTAGGGCTTACACCAACACCAGTTGCTCAAGATTTTTTTTTAATGATTTGTACTAATCTCTTCCAGGTAAATTGTCCATCCTTCGACAAATTTAAAGACATATGTATCATGTCCAAAATTGTGACTTTTATAAAAAATTTACTTTGTCTATATTTCATTATGCAAATTCATTTTATATTTCATCATCATTTATTGCCCGATGTCTTTTTTCATATATTGTTATATAAATTTTTTATTCTAAATGTCATACTTAATATATTGTCACATAAACTATATTTGTAAGAGAACAAAAACACATTTATGTTGAAATCATGGAAGCTGTAGAAAGACAAAATGGTGGAGTGTTTTTTTATATGGCTATGGTGGAACAGGTAAAACTTTTATGTGAAACACTTTGGCAGCAACACTTCATTCTAAAAGAAAAATTGTCTTGCTTGTTGTCTCAAGGTTTAAGATTCTTGTCACTATATTGGAATCTTAATTTGCAACATTGACAAAAAGGATGATCTTGCTGAGCTTTTAAAGTTGACAAATCTTATTATATGGTATGAGATTCCAATGACAAACAAGTTTAACTTTGAGGCTCTTGATAAATCTTTGAAAGACATTATGAGTGAAATTCCTAGAGCTTCTAAGAAACTTTTTGGAGGCAAAGTAGTAGTTTTTGGTGGTGATTTTAGACAAATTCTGCTTGTTGTCCCGAGAGGTAGTAGATATGGTATTATTCATACAACAATCAATGCTTCTTACATTTGGGACGAGTGTAGAGTCCTCGGGCTTACCAAAAAAATACGCCTTCAAAGTGATACAGTTTCTTCTAATCAAAAGGAAGTTTGCATATTTTCTGAGTGAATATTAAAAATTGGAGATGATACCACGTCAGAGCCTAACGATGATTATGTTGACCTTTCAATTCCTGATGAGTTTCTAATTTCTAATTTTTCACATCCTATTGGTGCTATTGTTAAGAGTGCTTATCCCGATCTCATTCATAACTACCATGATCCCAATTATCTACAAAGTCGTGCTATATTGGCTTCAACAATTAAGGTTGTTGATGACATTAATCAATACATCACAAATCTTCTTCCAAGTACTAAACATGTTTTTTCATTGTTTTAATGATAACTAGAATATAGCCCGCGCGTTGCGTGGTTGATCTATAATATATTAATGTCAGTGTATATGAAATTTTAAACTTTATCAAAATTTTAGATTTTTTGTATTGAGTAATTTTTAAATAATTATTATATGTAGTTTTATAAACACATATTAGAAAAAAGATTGGACTTTAAGAGTAATAGAGAAAATTAATTGATTATTTTGATAGAATTTTTTTTCGAGTGAATTTATTTGAATAACTATTATGAGTTTATTAGGACATTTGAGACTAACTTAAATTTTAAGGAGTAATAAATAAGATCGATGTAATTGTAAATAATATAAGAATTATACTAAAATTTAATAATTAGTTTGTATCTTAAAAATTTAATAATTGAATAATAGATAATAGAACAATTTCATGGTTAAATTTATAATTTAGTTTAATTTTTTTTTTCAAAGAGAATAATTGAGTTATTGGTAATTACAAAGCAATAATAATTGTACTAAAATATAATGAAAAAAACACTTTCAAAATTTTTAATATTACATTAATTGTTGATTTAGAAATTGGAATTGTAGATAATTATCATCAATAATAAGTAAAAAATATAATTTCAAAATTTCTAATAGTCCTTAATTATAGGTTGAGGACTTAGATTGATAGATAATTAGTAAATAGTGAGAAATTTCTAATAGTCCTTAATTATAGGTTGAGGATTTAGATTGATAGATAATTATTAAATATGAATGTAGAATCATAGATTATTATTGGCCACAATTAGAAAGAAATAAAAAATAAAACTTCATAACAATTGAAATGAAAATTAAATATTATATATACACACTAATTATAGTATTGTTAGAAATAAAAATTAAATATTATTTATATGCACTAATTATAGTATTGTTAGAAATAGTTTGTCTAAAGAAATAAAATATTTTTTATAAATAATAAAAATATCAACTATTCCATATAGCTAAACCACAAAAATATTTTAAAATCAAGGGAAGGAAATTAAACCAAAAAATGACTTCGTAACAATTAAATGGAAATTAAATATGGTTGGCATTGTTATATTCGAAAGAGATCGTAAGAGAAAGAAGGAAATTAAACAAAAAATAATAATCTAACTGGTATGGTTATATATGGACAAAAACATGTGTATTATAGTTCAATTTTTTTTGATGATCTAAATGATTATTATTCATAGAGACTATAAACTTTCAAATTGAAGACCCGTAAATTTATATGAACTTTGAAATTGAAGACCCGTAAATTTATGTACATCTTTATTATAAAGACAGTAAACAACATATCTCAAAATAATTCTGAGTATAAAATATAATTAAGATAATAATAAGAATTTATACTAAAGAAATAAATAAAATTTTATATTCGAAAGAAAGCATAAATACTACAATTCTAGAATTATGAAGAAAGAGGAAGGAAATTAAACCAAAAAATAAAATAAAAATCAATACAAAAAATAAGTATTGCATTTTCTAGAATTGTGTTTCTTCAAATGATTATAAGAGACGTGTATTTCAATTTTCATTCTAAGATTGTTGTTTGTAGGAGTTGGGATCGATTGAACTCTCACTCAAATTACAAAACCTGCAAAATAATAATTAAAAATTATGTTAGACTATATAAATATGAATATGAAATGAAATTAAACATAATAAAAATAATATTTATGAAATGAAGTTAAATATGACCAAAACAAAAAAATTAAAATTTATATGAAAAAATATGGACAAAAAATTGATTTGAATAGATGTAAAACAAAAAGATGAAACCTTCCAAGAGCTTTTGGATTAGATAAAGATAGAAAAATCAATTTTTTTTTGAATCTGTGTTGAATAGTTCACCCATTCATCTCATTTTTTGTCTGGTTATGCAAATTTCTAAAATATACGTGTGAGGGAGAAAGTGAGAGGAATTTATCTATTTATTTTCCAAGAGCTTTTGGATTAGATAAAGATAGAAAAATTATTTTTAATCGGTGTTGAATAGTTTATCCATTCATCTTATTTTTTGTCTGGTTATGCATCAAGTTCTAAAAGATACGTGTGAGGGTGAGGGAGACCATGAGAGGAATTTATCTATTTAAAGAAAAAAAAGTGAAACAAATTGACTATTTAAGAATAATAAAATAATATTATTGGAGAAAATCAAACATCACATATATCTTGATTGAGTTTATAACTGAAACAAAATCTATTAAATTTAATTTATATCCATGTGACTTAATTTATAATTTAAAATTTCATTACATTCACCCTTTCATAAAACTCTTCCTTTTCTAAGCATTAATTTTTATAATAATTAAAAGAGTATAACTAAAAACTAAAAACTTGTAACTAATAGTGATATCTAAATATTATATTATATTATTATTATTAGTCAAATATTATATTATTATTTATTATTTATATTAATATTATTGTTAATAGTAGTGACTATTGACTATTTAAGAATAATAAAATAATATTATTGGAGAAAATCAAACATCACATATATCTTGATTGAGTTTATAACTGAAACAAAATATATTAAATTTAATTTATATCCATGTGATTGAATTTATAATTTAAAATTTCATTACATTCACCGTTTCATAAAACTCTTCTAAGCATTAATTTTTACAATAATTAAAGGAATATAACAAAAAACTTGTAACTAATAGTGGTATCAAAAAACATGTAACTAAAAACTTATAACTAAAAACTTGTAACCAATGCTTCTTACATTTGGGACGAGGCTTACAAAAAAACACGCACCTTCAAAAGTGATACAATTTCTTCTAATCAAGAGGAAGTCTGCATATTTTCTGAGTAAATATTGAAAATTGGAGATGATACCATGTTAGAGCCTAACGATGGTTATGTTGACCTTTCAATTCCTGATGAGTTTTTAATTTCTATTTTTTCACATCCAATTGACATTATTGTTAAGAGTGCTTATCCCGATCTCATTCATAACTACCACGATCCCAATTATCTACAAAGTCATGCTATATTGACTTCAATAATTGAGATTGTTAATGACATTAATCAATACATCACAAATCTTCTTCCAAGTACTAAACATGTTTTTTCATTGTTTTAATGATAATACTATAATTTACATTAATTTTGTTTTTACGTTGCTATGTTATTTAAATTTTATAGGAGAAAAAAAATAATACTTTAGTAGTGATTCTATTGATAGATCTGCATTTATAGACTTTGATGCTTTTGAGCACTTGACTCCTGAATTTCTAAATGCTCTGAAAATTTCTGATTTATCTAATCATTCTATCAAATTGAAGGTTGATGTCACTATTATGTTGATGCGGAACTTAGATTAATCTGAAGGCTTATGCAATGGAACAATCCTTATTGTAACAAGGTTTTGTAATCATGTCATTGAAGTTAAAGACAAATTAAAGACTCATGTTCCTTTTGTAACCTGTATTTTGCATTTTTATTCCTATTTCATTATTCTTACTTATACTTTCTATTTCAGTTGAGCATTCTACTAGTTAAAGATGAAAACATATATTTGAATTTAATTAAATCAAAAGAGGTATGATATTGATTGGATCATGATGAGTTTTCTCATGCAAACACATAGTAAATTATTAAGATTTAGTACAAGGAAAATTCTAAACACAACAATAGTTAAAGACTCCAACCAAGATTTAATGATACCAGATTAATTTGTATCACCGTTTGCAAATTGGTTACTGTTTCCCTTGAGCACACTATCATGTTCGATTACAAATCTCTCCATTGCTTGTGCTGGCAAACAAAATGGTACAACGAAACCTTCCTCTCCTTTGACATTTGTAAAAGGTATATAAAAGCTAAGAATACCAGGAAGTGGAGAATCGATAGCTGGTCCTCCATAAACAGCTTTTCCCCAACCAAAATTGACATCTCTAAATCCCACACGTGTAGTATCAGACACTATAAACATAAGTTTTGTCGTAGTAAACAGAGGTCGACCCTTGATAACAATTAAATCTGCCAATGAACGCATATATTCTTTGGTCACTTTAGTTTTTGCATTCTGAACTAAATTCAATGCATACATATACCCCGACGTACTTTCAACAATTTTGCCTGCTGTTGTTATAGCAGCAGGAATTGCAACAACATTACCATAGTAGCCGTTCGGCAATTGTAGGTCAACAAATTTACTACGTCCATTGACTCCGAAATACATACAGACTTCTTTGTTTGAATCTAGTTGTAACGCTATTGTACGACAACGCCAAAGGAATGCAGTGATGATTTCAAATTTGGAGTATTGTTGTTGTTGGTTGGTTGGAAGGAGGGAGCGGATTGTGGCTAACTCGTTGGGACCATAGAAGAAAGTTCGTCGGGCCATGTTGTCTATGGATATGACATTGATGATTCCTTTGTTATTAGGTGCTTGTTCGAGTTCAGGATGATAACATGTCACTCTTGGTGGGTTCCTTGCGCTTAGAAGTTCTCTTCGCCACACTGGTGAGATTGAAGGTTCATTCATTCCACGACATATTTCTGCTAAGGCATTCATGAATTGAGCTATACCAAATGCATCACTTATTGTATGGTTTATACGAATAGCAAATATGAAACCACCGCACTTGAGGCGTGTTACCTGAATAAGCATCAATGGAGCGTTAAGCACGTTTGAAGAACCAGGAACATCATAAAGAACTTCATCCAAAAATGGAAATGGAGGAAGAGGATTATCGCCGAAATCTTTAAGAGTAACATCATCAGCATCGGCTTCTATGAACAAAACACCTTCTCCGGTACAATCAACCATAAGTTTCCTACCAGCTCCTTCTCTCAATCTACCTGCAAATGGATAATAAAACACAAGCGTTTTCGCCAGTGCTTTTCTAATTGCATCAACAGGGTCTTTTCCTTTCATATTTGGATCGTAGTTATAAAATTGTATCAGTGGAATATGAAAACGTAACCCATCTTGTTCATCAATAGCCGAGAGTAATTTTATTTCATGAGGTGTTGGTGTCAATGGAGTGACTAATTCAGGGGCACGCCTCTTGACTGTGAATGTCAGAGATTTGGCCATCATTGAAAATGGTTTTTGGTGGTATGGTATATGCAAGTACTGAAAGCGGAGATGATTTTTATTCGATGGAATGACCAATCCAGGGGCAGGCTTCTTCAATGTGAATAACAGAGATTGGGCAGTACTTGATAATGGTTTTTGATGGTATGGTATATTCAAATATTGAAGGTGGAGATAGTGTATATTCGATGGAGTGACCAATTTAGGTGCACGCCTCTTCATTGTGAATAACAAAAATTGGGTCATGATTGAAAAAGGTTTTTGAGGCTATGGTATATGGTATATGCAAAAGTGGAGGAGATGGTGTATATATATATATAAGATAATACATCATCAGGTGAAATGTTATATTGACTAAATTACTCTTAATTTATCATTGGATAACCCGGATCTCATGTAGAAATATTCATTTTTTTCTCTTATCTAAGCACTTATTATAAATGATAAACTATAACGCCGTAAGAAAAGGAAATCTCCACCATTCATTAGCACTAAAATAATTCAAATTGAAGTAAGTAAATTACTCAATTCATACTCTTTATCATTCAAAATCATTTATTGGCATGTTCCTCAAATGAAACAAGAGTTGACTCATGCTTAAAAAAACCTTTTATTTTTGATTATCAAAAGAACGTGCAAATTATTAAAAAGTATCTAGTTTTCAACCATTTTTTTCATCAGAAAAATGATGTTAGATACCTATTGTAAATTGAATAACGTAGGAATATCCAAGATAATTCGATCTAAATCAGATAAGTGAAAACTCCAATATAAAGAAGATGGAAATCTAAAATTTACATTAAAGAGAAAGATTAATGTTATGTATTTTTTCTGAATCTAAAACGACAAATCTATAGGCTAAGTAGTATTGTATCACAAAGTTGTGACTCTTGATGAAACACACTATTTCAACAATACTTCACACTAAGTATTGAAGCTTTTCACTTTTTACCAACTATTGCAACACTTCACAAAGCATTGTCATTTTCAAATTCTAAAATAACAACATGCAACAACTACAAAAAAAGCTAGAGCAATGATGACAACAACCATATGTGGCGACTTTCCGCCACGAGCCAGCCGAAAACCCGCCACCAGAGTCTTCATACAACACATGATTAGTCCGATTGCTCTGATGCGTCATGTCGAAGTGCTCAAGTGCATCTATAAGTCGCCACTAGCATTTCTACGCCCACGTCCCTACTTGGGACGAAGGGGACTATGATGGTGACAAGTGGCATAAGACTTGGAGTCACCATACTTGTCCATGTGACACTTTATCTTATTTAACTCTTTGGTTGAATTAATAAATACAATTCTATATCAGGAACATTAAAGTGAGTTAAACTTTCCATGTGAGTTTATTTCCCATGTATTGACGAATCATTTACTCACTTGCAAGTTTTCTTGATCTTTAGAAAAACACTAATAGTCAATAATAATTATTAATTACAACAATCTCACACATGGTATAAACAAAAATGACAAACTATGACACCCTGAGAGAATCAAATCTCTAACCTTTATCAGCACTAGAATAATTCAAATTTAAGTAAATCAATTACTAAATTAATACTATTTATAAACTAAGTCCAATAAATGGCATGTTCCTCAAATGAAACATGAGTTAAATGATTCATAAAAACCCTTTTGGTTGTCCCATCATGAGTTAAATGTTCCTTAGAGGTGGGAAAATTGAAAAGGTCTACTAGGCCAGTTTATTTGACCTAGCATTTTTATGGATCAGGTCGAGTTTTCCTGCTCGTTGCCTTAAGTTGACTCATCCAAACTAATTTGCTTAATAAACGGGGCGAGCAGGTTTGACCTGCACGTTTTTTGTTAAAAAATTTATTTTTTACTTAAAGTTTAAATAATATTAATGTGGCATGTCTGTCTCTCCACACACCTTCTTTAAAAACAACCCTAATTTCTATTGTAATTTATAAATAAGAAATGTCCATGATTATGTTCTAAAATAAAAATAAAAATAAAAATAAAAGTGAGTAAATGCCAATAAATGCATGCAAAATAGTCTCACATAGAACGTAACACTCACGCTAAAAGCCTTTATAAAGACTTATGATCATTAACTCAACAAACAGACAGAAAAGGATAAAGTGTCACATGGACAAGTGTGGTGACCCCAAATATTATGTCACTTGTCTCCTCCATACACCTCATCATTGGTGTCGCCACCGGCGACACGGGCTCTGGCTCCGAAATCGGGTTCGAGAGCGTGGACGTAGAAGCGCTAAAGACGGCTTGTAGGCGACACTTTAACACTTGAGCACTTAGACACGACGCATTAGAGTAATTAGGCTACTCGCGGCGTTATACGACGACTCCGATGGT
This sequence comes from Lathyrus oleraceus, assembly GCF_024323335.1. Classification (NCBI taxonomy): domain Eukaryota; kingdom Viridiplantae; phylum Streptophyta; class Magnoliopsida; order Fabales; family Fabaceae; genus Lathyrus; species Lathyrus oleraceus. The sequence continues at coordinate 269,307,424 of NC_066584.1, read as the reverse complement.
GCTCCGACGACTAACATATGGTAAATGGTTGTTGCTCTTGTTTTTTATCGTTACTTGAGTTTGAATTTTGAATTTTGAAATAGAAAACACTTCGTCAAGTGTTGCTAAATGAAGATATGTAACTCTTAAAAAACGTTGATGTAGGTGAAACAACACATCTTTTGGTAAAAATGTTGTTGAAAGGATGTTGTTTCATCAAGGGTCACAAACTTTTGGAAAAACACAAACATGACATATAAATAAAACCTTCAGAATTCAGAAATCACATATCCTCTTCAGAAAAATTCTAGATTCTCTTCCCTAGATTTGAGTTTTTATCCATCTTGTACAAACTCGACTATATGATGAATTATCCTAGGTATTCTTGCATATAAACTCTAAGACATTTTAGAGTGCTTGAAATACTATAAGGAAATTAATATGTTCACGATTCCATCCTGGATCCATTCAATCTGGAAGTTTTATCTAACAGTATTGTAGTATCTCAAATCATGGCCACCGACGCTTCAATTTCAAGCATCAAAGTGATTAACCAGGACCAAGTTGGATCATTTCGATGGAACAAACTTCACCTGTTGGCAAGAAAAAATGAAGTTTCTATTGACTGCCTTGAAGATTCATTATGTCTTAGATCCGAATTTGACACCAATTCCAGAATCAACAGAAGATGACATCGATGAAGTCAAGAAGGACCGAAAGAAACGAAAGGAAGATAAACTGTTATGTCGTGGACATATTTTGAACGCATTATCTTATCGTCTCTATGATCTATACACTGATACACAATCTGCAATAGAGATCTAGAAAGCACTCGAATTCAAATTTAAGACTGAAGAGGAAGGTACAAAAAAGTTCTTAATATCTAAATACTTTGATTTTAAAATATTGGACTCCAAGCCGATTCTTGCACAAGTACACGAGTTACAAGTTCTCGTGAAAATAAAACCTTCCCAAGTTGGTGTAATCACTTCAAAGTTTTCACCTTCGTGGAAAGGATTCAGAAACACCTTCGAATAAAGGAGGATGCGAAGGATATAGAAAAGTTTGAGTCTGTTGGAAACTCTAAAGTTAATATTGTGATTGGAAAAGGAAAGAGAAAACATGATGGCATGAAGAATCATCATTGTATCTGTATCAATCTTCTTGATTGATTTCAAAATGACTCTGAAATCTCTGTCATTCTCCCGGGTTAACGCGAGACTGTTAGGATCGAAAGAGTCTTGAATGCTTGTTGTGATTTATCGCAAGGGGTTGTTGGGATGTGAATTAGCCTGTGTTGACGGTCGGTTTTTTCGCCATTTTTCAAACCTTAGTTGGTGCTTGCAGATGTTCACTATGCTCGTGACCAGTGAAAATATGATAGGCTCGATTAGGTTAGTTCCACTTGCGTTGTTTTATATTTTTGTATCGCCTGTTTGGTTGTTGGATTGTTCCATTTCGGCGTTCCTTCTCGACAGTGTTGGATTTGGTTTTTATGGCTCTTTAGGTTGACATAATTTCTATATTTTACCTGCGTTTTTTGGTCAGCTGCTATTGATCTTTCTGTTTGAAACTAGATCTATAACTTGGTTGTTGATTTGATGCTATTTCGTCGGTGGAGTTTCTTCTGCATCCTCTGATCCGGTGCTTTAGTTTGAATGAACATAAATGGTCTTATTGATTGCTACATTAATCAGTAAGTTGTTGGTTAAGGAATTCGTTACCGTGATGGCGGTCGAATTCATTTACCATTCTTTAAATTTGAGTTTAGTTCACAAATCACATTTTTTGCAATTCAGTTTCGTATCTGTACGTAGGTTCGCTACAATGTATCTGAGATGTATTTCTGAATTTAAATTTGCTTTATAATTTAGTGACTAAAGTGATCGAGATATTTCAATCACTAAATCGGTCACTAAAGACAATATTTTTAGTAGTGTTTAAAATTATCAATAAATGTCGTTTTCGACGTGTTTTTTCCCATTAGAAAAATAATGTTAGATAAATATCGTAAATTGAATAGATTAAGACTTGAATTAGACATGTTTTTATAATCGTGTAGGAATACCCAAGGTAAGTCAATCTATATTATAATCTATATAAGAAATATGAAAATTCCAATGTAGACAAGATGGAAATTTGAAATTTATACGGAAGAGACAAATTAATGTTATGTATTTTTTTTTAATTTAAAATGAAAAATTTATAGGCTAACTAGACTTGTTTCACAAAATGTGACCCTTGATGAAACACACTTTTCAACAACACTTTACACTAAATATTGAAAATTTTCACATTTTTTCAACTATTACAACACTTCACAAAACATTGTCATTTCCAAATTCAAAAAATAACAACATGCAACAACTATAGAAAAACTAGAGCAATGACTACCACAACCATATGTGGCAACTTGCCGCCACGAGCCAGCCGAAAATCTGCCACCAACGTTGCCATATAACACAGTGCTAGTTTGATTGCTTTTATGTATCATTCCTAAATGCTCAAATACACCTGCATGCTGCCACTAGCATCTTTATACTCACGCCCCTACACAGGTCGAGGGAGACTATGATGATGACAAGTGGGATAAGATTTGGATCTAACAAAATTGTCCATGCGACACTTTATCTTCTTTAACTTTTTGATTGAATTAATAAATGCAAAATAGGAACATTAAAGTGAGTTAAAATTTTTATGTGATTCTATTTCCATGTATTGGATGTTCATTTATAAGATAATACATGTGAAATGTCATATTGAATAAATTACTCCTAAAAAGTCTTTGGAAAATCCAGATCTGATATAAATTGCATTCCTTCTCGTAGGGTGAATAATTTATGCACGCGTTACAAATTCAACTCTTAATCCCAAATATATGCATGTTTATTTAGTCAAAAAAATGACAAACTATGAAAGCGTGAGAAAAGGAAATCTCTACCATTCATCAGCACTAAAATAATTCAAATTTAACTAAATCAATTACTCAATTTATACTATTTATAAACTAAGCTCAATAAATGGCATGTTCCTCAAATAAAACATGAGTTGAATGATGCCTTAAAAAAAATAGGGGTGACAAAATTGAAAGGATCTATTGGACGGATTTGTTTGACCCACCATTTTTTATGGATTGACTCGAATTTTCTCGTTTGGTGCCTTAAGTTGACCTGTATCTCTCCACACACCTTCGTGTTTTTTTTGTTTAATTTTATATTTTAAATTAAAATAATATTAATGTGGCATGTCTATCTCTCCACACAACTTTTTTAAAAATAATTCTAATTTCTATTTTGTAATTTATAAACAATAAATATTATATGCGTATGTTCCAAAATGAAAAGAAAAGTAGAAGTGACTAAATATAAATAAATGCCTATAAATAAATCATTCTAAATTTTAAAATCACATCACAAAATCACATTTCCTCTTCAGAAATATTCCAGATTCTCTTCCTACATTCAATTTTTTATTCGTCTTGTGCAAACTCGAGAATAAGCTGAATTATTTTGGATATTCTTGTATAGAAACTCTGAGAATAAGCTGAATTATTTTGGGTATTCTTGTATAGAAACTCTAAGATATTCGAGAGTGCTTGGAATACTATAAAAAAAGTGATATGTCATGATTTTAGTCTGGATCCATTCAATCTAGAAGCTTTATATAACAATATTATAGTATCTCAAATCATGGTCATCGACGATTCAGTTTCAAGCATTAGAGTGATGAACCACAACTAAGTTGGATTGTTGCGACGGAATAAACTCCACATGTTAGCAAGACAAAATGACATTTCTATTGACTTCCTTGAAGATTCAATATGTCTTAGATTCTGATTTTACACCAATTCCAGAACCAACCGATGATGACACCGATGAAGTCAAGAAAGACCGGAAGAAACGAAAGGAATATGAATTGCTATGTAGTGGACATATTTTGAACTCATTACCTTATCGTCTCTATGATCTATACACTAATACCCAATCTACAATAGAGATTTGGAAAGTACTCGAATTCAAATTCAAGGTTGAATAGGAAGGTACGAAAAAGTTCTTAATATCTAAATACTTTGATTTTAAAATTTTGGACTCCAAGCCGATTCTTGCACAAGTACGTTATTGAATTGTAATTCCTTGTGTCGAAGCAGGTTGCTCGACAGAGCAAGGAAGTGTCCAACCACCTAGTGTGTTAAATAGTGTTAGCTATTTTGGGCTTTTATAGTTTTGGGCTTTGACTTGAGGTCCAAGTTAACCTAAATTTATCAATAGAGGGAATAACCCTTATTTTGTAATAGAGGTGAATAGAGTATTCATAATACTTGTAATTCACAGTATTTTGCAGTTGGAAACTGAATCAGAAGTTTTCAACAGTTTGTTCATCACCTAATTCATTGTGTCTAAGCTATCTACATTCATCATAGCTCTTAGCCTTCTAAACACTTCGACCTGCACTCCCTTCGTCATGATGTCTGCAATTTGATTCTCAGTTCTGCAGTGTTCCACATTCATCTTCTCATCTACTACATACTCTCGAAGATAATGGAACCTCATTTCAATGTGCTTGCTTCGACCATGTGCTATCGGATTCTTCACCAGATTGATAGTTGATATGCTTTCGATCTTCATAGTAATAGCTCCATGGCTCTTTGTTGTTATTTCTTCGACCAGATTCACCATCCATGTTGCTTGACATGCACAAAGAGAAGCAACTATATATTCTGCTTCACATGACGATAATGCCACTACTGGCTTTTTTCTCGAACTCCAAGCAACTGGTGCACCATCTAACATAAACATATAACCAACTGTGGATTTTCGATCCTCAGCATCACTCCACCAACTTGTGTCAGTGTATCCCACTAATTTGTATTCTTTTGCTTCATCAGCTGCACGAAACAAAATGCCATAGTCGAGAGTTCCTTTCAGATACCTTAGTATCCTCTTCGCTGCTGCTAGATATGATACCTTTGGCTTCTGTATGAACCTACTCACCATCGAAGTGACCCAATAAGTCTTCTATATTGGGTTGGGTCGGCATCATCTTCATCTGAATCTTTCGACAGTTGTAATATGGGCTCAGCTGAAGTTGAAGTTAGGTTGCAATCTTGCATCTCAAATCTCTTGAGAATTTCACCTGCATACCTTCTTTGATGAATCACCAAACCTCTACCGCTCTTGTAGAATTCGATGCCAAGGAAATATGAAATGCCATCCAGATCTGACATTTCGAATTCCTTGTTGAGATCACCTTTGAAGTCTTTGATCTCCTTCTTGCAACTACTTGTTATCAACAGGTCATCAACATAGAGGCATAGTATAAGCAATTCATTCTTGCTTCTTCTTACATATACTCCATGTTCGATTTGCACTTCACAAATTCCTTCTCCCTTAGAAAGTCGTATATCTTCTTGTCCCAAGCTCTTGGAGCTTGTTTAAGTCTGTACAAGGCTTTATGCAGCCTGTACACTTTTCTTTCTTCGCCATGTTTCACAAACCCGACTGGTTGTGCAACATAAACTTCTTCTTCTAAGGGGCCATTAAGGAATGCACATTTCACATCTATCTGACACATCTGCCAGTTGTTCATGTTTTCTAGACCAACAATCAACCTGATTGTTTCGATCCTAGCAACAGGTGCAAAAACTTCATCGAAGTCGATTCCTTCTTTCTGAAGAAATCCTTTAGCCACAAGTCTTGCCTTGTGTCGAGTCACTTCTCCTTTGGGATTTAACTTCACCTTGGATACCCACTTCACATCGATTTCCTTCTTGTCTTGGGGAAATTCGACAAGTGACCAAGTGTTGTTGACTTCGATTGACTTCAGTTCTTCATCCATTTCTTTCATCCACTTCGAATTTTTCAATGCCTCAGCTGTATTGACAGGTTTGACATCTGCGTAGAAAGAATAATGTACCAGCTCACCTTCATCATTGACCATATCATCTGATGTAATCACACATTCTTGCAACCTTACATGCATGTGTCTTGTTCTTTGAGGTCTGCTTGTGCTTGCTTCACCTCTGACTTCTTCCTGTCGAACTTCTCTTTCGACTTCACTAGCTGGTTCATCACAAAATATTATCATTGAATATTTCTTGACATTCTCAGTCCAATCCCGCTCCTTAAGCTCGTCTATGATCACGTCCCTGGTGATCACTACTTGCTTATTCACTAGGTCGAACAAATTGTATTCTCCAGTCGAATGATATCCTATCAGGATCATCTGACTCGACTTGTCATCAAGTTTTCTTCTCAACTGATCTGGCACATGTCTACGTGTTATAGATCCAAACACCCTCAGATGACTCAAGCTAGGCTTGACACCAGACTAACATTCTTCTGACGTGATTCCTTCTAGCTTCTTCGTCGGACATCTGTTCAGGATATATGTCGCAGTCGACACAACTTCTCCCCATTATTCTTTGGGTAGATGCTTGCCTTTCAACATACTTCTAACCATATTCATAATGGTTCTATTCTTCCTTTCTGCGACTCCATTCTGCTGTGGAGTGTAGGGTGGAACCACCTCATGCATAATCCCTTCTTTCATACATAATGCATCGAAGTCTTTCGACACATATTCTCCACCATCATCAGCAAGGACGATACCTCAATCACTTCACTTTTCTTCTGGACCAGGTAAGACCATAGTTTTCAGCTGAAATCGTCTATGAATGTAACAAAGTATTTATTACCTCCAATCGAATCCACCTGGAGAGGACCACATACATCAGAGTATATGACTTCAAGAATTTCCTTCGACCTGCTTCCTGCATCCTTACTGAAGTTGTTCTTATGTTGCTTCGCTTGCACACATTCTTCACAGACTTCGTTTGGAATGTCAATTTCTGATAATCCTGAAACCATATTTCTTCTCTTCAAATCTCTAATGTCTTTAAAATTGAGATGGCCAAGTCTATAATGCAATATCCATTCCTCTCTACTGGCTGCTGTTGCAAGGCACTTATGCTCCATCACATTTAGTTCAATCTTGAAGGTTCTATTCTGAGACATTGGAGCCTTCAAGATCAACCTTCCATTTGAGTCGAGAACTCTCATCATCTTGTCTTTGATCGACAACTTGTAGTTCTTTTCGACCAACTACCCTATGCTGAACAAATTACTCTTCATGCCTGGTATGTACAACACATTTGAAATTACTGACCTCTTGCCATCTTTCCTCATAATCAGAACATCACCAACACCTTCAACTGCTAAAGTGTTTTCATTTGCAAATTTCACCATGTTCTTCATTGAGGGTTTTATGTTGACAAACCAATATTTCCTTCCACACATGTGTGATGAGAATCCTAAGTCCAAGTACCGCTGGTCCTTGAATCTCTCTTCTTCTCTTGTTGTAACCATCAGCAACGTCTCTTCTTCGTCATATTTTGCCAGCTTTGCATAAGTTTCTTGATTCTTATGCTTTTCTGGACAATCACTAGAATAATGATCATACCTTTGACAATTGTAAAACTGAATGTGACTCTTGTCTGACATTTGACCACCAACTCTTCCTCCACCTGCAACACCACCTTTTTGGTTGCCTTGGTTCCAGGGTTTTCTCTAATTCAACCAGTTTCCTTCTTGCTAATTTTGACCAGTCGAATTGTTGTAATCTCCTCTGCCTTTGTTTCTATTCCAGCTTCCTTTGCCTTTTCTTTCTTTTGCTGATTGAGCCTGCAAAGCCATATCACTCTTCGACTTTCCTGCAACTCTTTCAGCCATTCTTTTTTCATTAGATTCAAGCGTCCATTGAAGCTCTTCCTTTGTCAATTTTGATAAATCTTTCGACTCTTCTATGGCTATTACCACATGGTTGAACTTTGGAGCCAACGGCCTTAAGATCTTTCCAATAACAGATCTTGATGTCAACACTTCTCCATATACCTTGATTTGATTCACCAGTTTCTTAACCTTGGTGAAGAAATCAGTTATGTTTTCATTGTATTCCATCTGAAGCAATTCATACTTTTTTTTGTGAGTTTGTAACCTCACATCTTTCACCTTCTCCGCGCCTCCAAACGATTTCTCCAAAATTTCCCATGCTTCTTTCGCTGAATCTGCATCACTAACCATTTTAAAATCATCTGCATCAACACATTGATGGATTATAAAGAGAGCTCTATAATCTTTCTTCTTTAGTTCTTTATGTGCAACCTTTTCTTGATATGTCGCAGCTTCTGCAAGTGTCACTACTCATTCCTTCACAAGATCCCAAAGATCTTGATAACAAAACGCAACCATTATCAGCTTGCACAAATTCTCATAATTGTTGTTCTTGAGAATCAGAAGATTTGCTGGAAAATGTCCGTTTGGATGATTCGTTGCCATGGTGATTTTCTTCCCACGAATCGATTTAACCGGAGCTTTTGATACCAGATGTTGGAAATCCCCATAAACCTATGGAGAATTTCAATCAATCTTAATGAACAAGATTGTTATTACCCACACAATAACAACGAAATGAAAGAACAATGGAGAAAGAAAGTGTGTAAAGAACGATGAAGGAGAATAGTAATATACTTTTGTAGAGTTTCTCTCTGCCCACAAACTGTGGAAAACTTCTGATTCACTTTGCAACTACAAAATACTGTGAATTACAAGTGTTATGAATACTCTATTCATCTCTATTACAAAATAAGGGTTACTCTCTCTATTTATAGATTTAGGTTAACTTGGGCCTCAAGTCAAAGCCCAAAACTATAAATAGAGGGAGTAACCCTTATTTTGTAATAGAGGTGAATAGATGATTCATAACACTTGTAATTCACAGTATTTTGCAGTTGCAAAGTGAATCAGAAGTTTTCCACAGTTTGTGGACAAAGATAAACTTTGCAGAATTATATTACTCTTCTCGTTCATCGTTTTTACACACTTTATTTCTCCATTGTTCTTTCTTTTCGTTGTTATTGTGTGGGTAATAACAATCTTGTTCATCAAGATTGATTGAAATTCTCCATAGGTTTTGGGTGATTTCCAACATACGCGAGTTACAGGTTCTCGTGAATAAAATAAAATCTTTAAAAATAGACATTCCAGAAGCTTTCTAATTTGGTGCAATCATTGCAAAATTTCCACCTTCGTAAAAAGGATACAGAAAAAAAAAATTGCTACATAGTTCTGAGGATTTCTCGTTGTAGAAACTTCAGAAACAATTTCGAATCGAGGAAGAGACGAAGGATATAGAAAAGTTTGAGTCTACTGGAAACTTTAAAGTCAATGTTGTGATTGCAAAAGGAAAGAGAAAACATGATGGCACGAAGAACCATCACTGTATCTGTATCAATCTTCTTGATTGATTTCAAAATGACTCTGAAATCCCTGTCATTCTCTCGGGTTGACGCGAAACTGTTTGGCTCGAAAGAGTCTTGAATGCTTGTTGTGATTTATCGCAAGGGATTGGGATGTGAATCAGTTTGTGTAGACGATCGGTTTATTCCTCATTTTTCAAACCTTAGTTGGTGCTTGCAGATGTTCACTATGCTCGTGATCGGTGATAATATGATAGGCTCGATTAGGTTGATTCCACTTGCATTGTTTTATATTTTTGTATCGCCTGTTTGGTTGTTGGATTGTTCCATTTCGGCGTTCCTTCTCTCACAGTGTTAGATTTGGTTTTTATGACTCTTTAGGTTGACATAATTTATATATCTTACCAGTGTTTTTTGGTTAGCTGCTATTGATCTTTCTGTTTGAAACCAGTTCTATAACTTGGATGTTGTTTCGGCGTGGAGTTTCTTCTGCATCCTCTGATCCGGTGCTTCAGTTTGAATGCACATAAATGGTGTTATTGATTGCTACATTCATCAGTAAGTTGTTGGTTAAAGAATTCGTTACCGTGTTGGTGGTCGAATTCATTTATCATTCTTTAAAAAAAGTTCAAACAATATATTAATAACAAAAGGCAAAGGCAAAAGACGCCAAAAAGGAAACACAAAACCAACAAATTCGCGACCAAAGAAACAAAACAAACGAAACAAGACACAAAGGGAAAGGCAAGCAGAAGGAAAAGACATCCCAGCAACCAATCACACAGCAAATCAGCATTTGTTAAAGACTACTACAACAATGATTCGATGATTGAAGATGTTGGATCATCCTTAGTAGGATGGTTATTGTTTCCCTTAAGCACACTATCAAGCTCCTTAACGAACCTCTCCATGGCTTGAGCTGGCAAACGAAGCGGTATAACCATACCTTTCTCTCCCTTCTCATTTTGAAAAGGTAAGTAATAGGTAGCAATGCCAGGAACAGAACTATCGTTAGCTGGTCCACCATAAACAGCTTTCCCCCAACCATAATCCACATCATTAAGTCCAACATGTGTAACGTTGGACACTATAAACAATCCCCTCGTGGAAAAACTATGTCGACCCTTGATAACCATTAAATCCACCAATGAATGGATATACTCTTTGGTGACATTAGCATTTGATTTCTTTATTAAATTCAATGCATACTCCAATGGATTTTCAATTAATTTTCTTGCGGATGTCACTGCTACAGGATTCACAACAACATTACCGTAGTAACCATTTGGTAGTTGTAGATTAAACGATGTCCTACGTGCATTGACTACGGTCATCATACGAACTTCTTCGTCTGAATCTGGTTGTAAGGCTATTGTGCGACATCGCCAAACAAATGCGGTGATGATTTCATATTTGGTGTACTGGTGTACCATGTTGGTTGGAAGGAGAGAGTGAATTTTGGCTACCTCGACCGAACCAAAGAAAAATGTGCGTTTAACCAAGTTGTCTAAAGATATGATGGCTTCCTTGTTATCAGGTGCTTGTTCGAGTTCAGGATGAATACATGTAACTCTTGGTGGGTTCCTTGCGCTTAGAAGTTCTCTGCACCACACCGGTGAGATTGAAGGTTCATTCATTCCACGACATATTTCTGCTAAGGCATTCATGAATTGAACTATACCTGTTGCATCACTCATTGTATGGTTTATACGAATAGCAAATATGAAACCACCACACTTGAGGCGTGTTACCTGAATAAGCATCAATGGAGCGTTAAGCACGTTTGAAGAACCAGGAACATCGTAAAGAACTTCATCCAAAAATGGAAATGGAGGAAGAAGATTATCACCGAAATCTTTTAGAGTAACATCAGCATCGGCTTCTATGAACAAAACACCTTCTCCAGTACAATCAACCATAAGTTTCCTACCATCACCCTCTCTCAATCTACCTGCAAATGGATAATAATACACCAGCGTTTTTGCTAGTGCTTTTCTAATTACATCAACAGGGTCTTTTCCTTTCATTATAGGATCGTACTTGTAAAATTGTATACCAGGAATATGAAAACGTAACGAATGATTGTCATCAATGTCTGAGAGTAATTTTATTTCATGAGGTGTGGGTTTCGATGGAGTGACAAATTCAGGGGCACATCTCTTCACTGTGAATAACAAAGATTGTGCCATAATTCAAAATCGTTTTTGATGGTATGGTATATGCAAGTATTGAACGTGGAGATGGTGTACATATAACATAATAGCTCCAGTTAGTAATGCACGGAAACGGATTTTAAAATTGAAATTTTTAGTCTTCACTTATCACATGGGTGCTATTTTTATAAAACCATGTGTTGATTTTGTTTATACTTTATTTTCAATGAGGCCATTTTTTAAAAATATTCCTAATACTAGCTTCACAAACAATTAAGATATTCGAGTTGGATCATACATGGTAATCTGTAAGATCCTCAAGCTTAATAATGAACACCGAGCATGTTAATACCTTCATTTATCCCGGGTTTAGAATATACTATAATATAGAAGTTTTTTCTTTTATGTACAACAAACAAACGAGAAAGATTTAGTGGAGAAAAATATCCTTTTGACTTGGAAGTAATTTTTAAGGAGATCGTTTGACAAGTCTTGCACTTTTATAAAATGATTTCAAAATTTTATCCTCAAGATTAACCAATAGCGGATTAAGATCTATGGTCATGTTGTGAATGTGGTTGTTCTTTTTCTTTTTCGGGTAGACTTTGATCCGACGGTAGAAGTTCTATTGGCTTAAGATCTATCTTGTTCTTCATTATGGTGTACTATTGAGGGCGATTTACTCTGGGCTTTAGATTGTGGGGGTTTATTGTATTTTCGATTTTTATTTTCTTTTGTCGTGTTTATCTTGCTTCTCCTTGCTTTTTTGGATGTAGTTTTTGGTACTTATGTCAATTTTACACTTTTGTACTCTTTTAAAGATTGTACTTATTTCTCTTTTAACTAAATTTTAACTTTCATTTATTCTTGCAACTTTTATTTTCATCTTCATTTCTCCTGCGAAATTGAATAGTCCCTAAATGGAACATATATCTAGATGATTTTTATTTTCATCTTGTCCATCGAAACGCCATAAATGTATTTCTAAACACAACTTCCATTATTATAATATGAAACTTAATCTCTTCCAACACACATATGTGTTCAAAGCATCATTTCATTTCTTTATATGTCATTAACACCATTGAAGCACCAACGAAGCTTGAAATGATGGAAAGACAACGAAACTCAAACGAAGCTTCCTCCACCATTATCAGGTCTTCTTCATCGCATTTTTAGTATGTATCTCACTTTATCCATGCACGTAACATAGAAATGTTAGTTTTTATCGTTGTGGATTTCTTATTGCTTATTTATTATGTTAAGGGAAGTTGCTTTTTGTTATTTTTTATTTTTGAAATCTGAAGTTAGGTTATTCTGATGAGGCATTGTTAGGAGGTGGATAGAACTAGATAAAACAGGAACATAGGTTTTTCCTGAAATTCTAGTAACAGACTATCGATGTCACACTGGATGTTATGACATCCAATTCTGCGCAGACATGAAATGTATGCAGAAGGTAAACGAAAAATGCAGTAAAAGACACAGACAATTGTTTACCCAGTTCGGTGACAAACACACCTACGTTTGGGGGCTACCAAGCCAGGGAGGAAATCCACTATAAGCAGTATTAATTCAGGACTTAAACCAACTGTTTAATCCTATCACTTAAGACCTACCCAATGCAATTTCAATCTAAACTAAGATCAGAGTTCCTACTCACTCCCCCTCAATCACCACAATGATTACAACCTTTAATAAGTTTAAAGTCAGTGGTGAAGTTATACTTCAAACAACTCTTGATTGTGCTTAGAAGCTTTAATAAAATAAACACAACACTCACGCTTAAAAGCTCAGAGTGACACAACAATTACAACTCAATGAACACCCTAGTCCAATGCAATCATCTAGGTGATAATTGCTTGGCTCACAAGTAAAACCTAATACAAAACACAATCAAAATACAACAGTGAAATATATTGGTATAATTAATTCTTCACGCTTCAAACCCCTAAGTTGCTGAAAGTAGGATTGCCATCCTTTTATAATGCAGCACTTGGGCCTTGTACTTGAATTTCCTAAAATTAAGGTTAAGCAAGTTAACCTAATTTCCACATATTAGGGTGCTAACAAATAGGCTATTTGTTAGGGCTCTTGAATTTATCTCTTCTGTTAGTTTCCTGGATTTTAGCACAGCTGTTAGATTCCTGAAAAACAGCCTGAGATAAATACTGAAACAGAAAAACTAACTAGCCTACACTTTAGCATATGCTGTCAGGAATGAATGTCATAACATTCAGTTTGACGTCCAGAACATAGGCCATATGCTAGACAACTTTAATTCTAGCTCAGCTGTTAGTTTCCTGAAACAGCAGCCTGTAATAAATACGGAACTATACCAGAAAAACTAACTGGCCTATAATTCAGTATCTGCTGTCAAGAATGAATGTCATAACATTCAATTTGACATCCAGACAATAGACTATGTGCTAGGTCTGTTATTCTCCTGAAAAACAGCCTGAAATAAATACTGAACTATAACAGAAAAACCAACTAGCCTATAGTTCAGTATCTGCTGTCAGGAATGAATGTCATAACATTCAGTTTGACATTCAGTAAATCCTGTATTAGCTAATCCTGCAGCATACTACTCAAGCATGTCATGACATCAGTCCAGACATCAGAGTATAGTAAGTGTTTTAACACAAAATGCAGCCAATCAAAAACATCTACAAACTCCCCCTTTGGCAAATTTTTCGCTAAAATAACTTGGCATCACAACAGAGTTCTCAGCAGCGGAAAACACACATCCAAGCAGAGAATTAAATTAGCTAATACACTCAGCACACATAGAAGTTGAACAACAACACACTCAGCACACATAGAAGTTAAACTTCAAATAGCAGCAGCACAAGTAGAATGCACACAGCACCATAACCTCTTGTTTAGAGGACCTTCAATGAAATCTGTTGTCTTGGGGTACATTTGTTACTCCCCCTTTTTGTCAAAAATGTTGCCAAAGCAACACTTAATATTACAGACCAACAAAAATAAAATTACAAGCAAATTTCAGATACACACACTTGATTTTATTTCACAGTTTCAATCAAGAATACACACTCTTGATCTTGCTTTACAACTTTGATCAAGACTACACCCACTTGATCTTTGTTCACAGCTTTGATCAAGTAGACACACACTCTTGCTTCACAGCTTTAGAGTGACGAATTTCAGCCACAAATTAGATCTTCAATCAAACACATATTGCCATTAAGTGTGCAATCACAAAACACCAGACATTCACACTGAATGTTCTGTGTACAGGGTGTCATGACATCGGGTCTGACATCCTGGAAAAATCCTACATAATTCCATAATTCCTTTTATAACTTCCAGCAGGTACAATCATATCAGATGCCATGACTTTGTGTATGACTTCTTGAAACACTCCTGCATGAACATGTTCTTGAACTCCAGCAGGTACATATCATATCAGATGCCATGACCTTGTGTATGACATTCTGAAACAAATACTGCATGAACATGTTTTTGAACTCCAGCAGGTACATAGGATATCTTATGTTAAGACATCACACATAACATCTTGTGAACACTCTTTGTTTTACCAAAATTGCTCCCCCTTTGGCAAATTTTGGCTAAAACATATATCTTTCCTTTTTGTTCACAAGGTAAACTATCAGCAGTTAAACAACATAACAGTAGTTTAAACAGCAGCAGAAGCAACATAATTACTAGCTTTATAGTTACTAGTAATACACACATGCACAAGGGTACTTCTCCTCCCCCTAAATCTGTGCAACAAAAACAGAATTACTAGTTAAGGATGCAACTAGTAAGACACACAAATGCACAAGGGTACTCCTCCTCCCCCTAAATCTGTGCATACATCAAATAATAGTAACTCCAGCACCTGTACTAGCCAGAATGTCATTCTGACATCTGCTTCAACATCAACACCTGTGCACCATATCAGACATCCTCTTTGACATCTGTAAACAGAACAACAACTATTGTAACTACATCACCTGTACCAGCCAGAATGTCATTCTGACATCTGCTTCAACATCAACACCTGTGCACCATATCAGACATCCTCTTTGACATCTGTAAACAGAGCAACATTCTTGTTTTAACACCTGTGCACTTCTTTCAATAATAGTTGTCCTTCAGTTCAGCTACATACACAACTGCTTCCACATTCCACATCAACACTTCTCCCCCTTTTTAGTCAAAATTGACCAATTAGACAAAATAAATGTCAATTAGTTTATCAGAGAATGTTAGGACAGGTGTTATAACATCAAACATGTTAAAACATAATAGTTAAGCAGTGCAAACCATCATCATACACAGCCGTGATAGCTGAGATAATGAACAACTCCAAGGAACTCATTAAGAGCCCAAAAAAAATTACAAACATGCATCAATGAGGACTGCAAGCATCCAACCATCAGCACCACATCTTTTGCCACAACACATTCTTCACACAAATTAACAATAAATTCCTTTACCAACATCTCATAACACTTGTTGCAAGTGAAATAACTAGTATCTGTTGACCAATCAGAGCACATTTTCAATTGTTTAATAATCTGAAATATTAAACAGTAAATTTCTGACATCATTAGTTGCTATAATTCCTCAGAAAGACATGTTCCCACTTTGCCCCTTAAATTTTCAAACTGAGTAGCATCCAATGTCATGACATTCTGAGTGACATTGTACTCAGTCTGCATCTGTTTCATCCATACCAGTTGGGAACAACTGCTACCAGATGCTATGTACTTAGCTTCTGCAGTGGATAATGATACACAACTCTGTTTCTTCCTTTCAACTACACCATTTTGATGAGGAATAATAGATGAGGACAACTCATGACTTTCAATCTGCATAGGTCCCATTAAGTCCATGTGCAAAAGTTCCAGAGTTTTGGATGTTTTAGGATGTCCAAGCTTAGGATGTGACATTTTGGTTTGCTTGCCAACCTGACATTCTCCACAGACTTTTCCTTCATCAATAAGCAGCTTTGGGATTCCTCTAACTGCTTCCTTGGATATGATCTTCTTCATTCCTCTTAAATGAAGATGTCCAGGTCTCCTATGCCACAACTTCACTTCTTGTTCTTCCTTGGCTAAGGAGCACATTGAGGAGTAGTTTGAGACTTCAGGTTCCCATAGATAGCAGTTATCTTTGGATCTGGATCCTCTCATAACTTCCTTATTTTCTCCATTCTTCACAATACATTCTTCCTTAGTGAACTGTACATTGAAGCCTTGATCACATAGTTGGCTTATGCTGATGAGATTAGCAGTTAGTCCTTTTACTAACAACACATTATTCAGTTCTGGAACTCCAGGACTCTCCAGCTTACCAACACCTTTGATTTTTCCTTTAGCTCCATCACCAAAGGTCACATAACCGGTAGCATGAGGTTGTCTATCTACCAATAAGTTCTCCATCCCAGTCATATGTCTTGAGCAACCACTGTCAAAATACCAGTCTTCTCTGGTAGACTCCCTTAGAGATGTGTGAGCTAATCTAGCAACCCATTGTTGTTTCTTGATGGGGGCATTATGCTTAGATGCCTTCTGCTTAGGTCTGACTTGAAGGGTCTGGTTAGGATAACCATGCAACCTGTAACAGAAGGGTTTTATGTGACCAAATCTACCACAGTAGTGGCATCTCCATCTTTGAAATTTCTTCTTTTGATGGTTAAACCTCTTGCTTCCATGATGTTGTGACATTGGTTGTGACTTTTGCTTGGTTTTCTGAACTTCAGCCTTTGAGTTGTTGAATTCAGATGGGGATTCCTTAACAAAGCCTAAACCAGACATGGTTCCTGATTTCTGTCCCACCTTTAGAATTTCTTCCAAAGTGTCAGTTCCTTTATTCAGCATTCTGATGGATTTTGTCATGTGATCTAGCTTAGAGGTCAGCAAGGTTATCTCACCATTTAGACCATCTATGACTGTCAGATGATTCTTCTTCTCAGCTTCCAGCTCCTTGATGAGTTTCTTCTACTTTTCTCCTTGATCACACACTTATGCACTTTTGACACATAACTCTTTATATGAAGCAGCAAGTTCATCAAATGTAAGTTCATCTCCACTTAAGTCATCATCAGAGGCACAGACACTAGTTAGTGCAGTGACATGTTTTGTAGATTCTCCTTCTGATTCACTCTCAGAGTCTCCCTCATACCAGGTGACAGATAGTCCCTTCTTTTGCATCTTGAGGAAGGTAGGACATTCAGCTCTAGTGTGTCCAAAACCTTCACATCCATGACACTGGATTCCCTTGCCTTGGTTGAACTTTTCTTCAGATTTTGATCTTCTACTGATGTCAGATGAAGAGTTCTTGACATTTGGTCTACCATTTTGATCAACCTTCTTTATGAACTTGGTGAACTGTCTTCCAAGCATGGCTATAGCTTCTGATATGCTTTCATCATCTCCAATACTTCCCTCTTCTGAATCCTCTTCAGTATTTGATACGAAAGCTATGCCTTTGTTTTTCTTTTCAACATTATCATACAAGCTCATTTCAAAAGTTTGGAGAGAACCAATAAGCTCATCAACTTTCATATTGCAGATATCTTGAGCCTCTTCTATAGCAGTAACCTTCATGGCAAATCTCTTGGGCAATGATCTGAGAATCTTTCTTACAAGTTTTTCTTCAGACATTTTCTCTCCTAAGCCTCTAGAAGTGTTGGCAATTTCAAGAACATTCATGTGGAAGTCATGAATAGTCTCATCCTCTTTCATCCTCAGATTTTCAAACTTAGTAGTCAGCATTTGAAGTTTAGACATCCTTACCTTGGAGGTACCTTCATGAGTTGTTTTGAGAGTATCCCAAACTTCTTTAGCCAGCTCACAGTGATGCACCAGTCTGAATATGTTCTTATTTATCCCATTGAACAGTGCATTCAAGGCCTTAGAGTTTCCAAGGGCTAATGCATCTTGCTCTTTGTCCCACTCTTCTTCAGGAATTTGCATAAAGATTCCATCTTTGCCTGTCCTCGTTGGATGCTCCCATCCTTTGTTGACAGCTCTCCAGACCTTGCTATCCAGAGACCTCGAAAAGGCTATCATACGAGGTTTCCAGTCATCATAGTTAGAACCATCCAACATGGGTGGTCTATTTGAGAATCCTACATCCTTGTCCATGGTACTAGAAAGTAACGTCCCTAGATCTCACCTAGAAATTAACAGGCAGGGTGCTTGCTCTGATGCCAATTGAAATTCTAGTAACAGACTATCGATGTCACACTGGATGTTATGACATCCAATTCTGCGCAGACGGGAAATGTATGCAAAAGGTAAACGAAAAATGCAGTAAAAGACACAGACAATTGTTTACCCAGTTCGATGACAAACACACCTACGTCTGGGGGCTACCAAGCCAGGGAGGAAATCCACTATAAGCAGTATTAATTCAGGACTTAAACCAACTGTTTAATCCTATCACTTAAGACCTACCCAATGCAATTTCAATCTAAACTAAGATCAGAGTTCCTACTCACTCCCCCTCAATCACCACAGTGATTACAACCTTTAATAAGTTTAAAGTCAATGGTGAAGTTATACTTCAAACAACTCTTGATTGTGCTTAAAAGCTTTAATCAAGAAACACAGCACTCACGTTTAAAAGCTCAGAGTGACACAACAATTACAACTCAATGAACACCCTAGTCCAATGCAATCATCTAGGTGATAATTGCTTGGCTCACAAGTAAAACCTAATACAAAACACAATCAAAATACAGCAGTGAAATATGATGGTATAATTAATTCTTCACGCTTCAAACCCCTGAGTTGCTGAAAGTAGGATTGCCATCCTTTTATAATGCAGCACTTGGGCCTTGTACTTGAATTTCCTAAAATTAAGGTTAAGCAAGTTAACCTAATTTCCACATATTAGGGTGCTAACAAATAGGCTATTTGTTAGGGCTCTTGAATTTAGCTCTTCTGTTAGTTTCCTGGATTTTAGCACAGCTGTTAGATTCTTGAAAAACAGCCTGAGATAAATACTGAAACAGAAAAACTAACTAGCCTACACTTTAGCATATGCTGTCAGGAATGAATGTCATAACATTCAGTTTGACGTCCAGAACATAGGCCATATGCTAGACAGCTTTAATACAAGCTCAGCTGTTGGTTTCCTGAAACAGCAGCCTGTAATAAATACTGAACTATACCAGAAAAACTAACTGGCCTATAATTCAGTATCTGCTGTCAGGAATGAATGTCATAACATTCAGTTTGACATCCAGATAATAGGCTATGTGCTAGGTCTGTTATTCTCCTGAAAAACAACCTGAAATAAATACTGAACTATAACAGAAAAACCAACTAGCCTATAGTTCAGTATCTGCTGTCAGGAATGAATGTCATAACATTCAGTTTGACATTCAGTAAATCCTGTATTAGCTAATCCTGCAGCATACTACTCAAGCATGCCATGACATCAGTCCAGACATCAGAGTACAGTAAGTGTTTTAACACAAAATGCAAAATCAAAAACATCTACATTTCCTTTTTAATCTTTGAAATTATGTTCCTCAGGGGACAAATGTCGAACTCGATGCTTCGACAAACGGTTCGACAAGATACACCAGAACCACTACAATAACAGTTACTAGATGATCTTAACTGAGATCTAAAATTTCATCGCATATTAACTGAGATCTAAGTTTGCGATGGTCTTGCATTGGGTTCGTGAGCATGCATGTGTGAACTGGACCCATGAATCCAATATCCTAAGAATCACTCCTCTTCCTGTAAGAAGCTGACAACCGGAAAAGGTAGCGCTCATTTCGAAAATAAATCTTGTACCTCATTGCATTAGTTCTATCAACTCTGTAATCAGCTAATAGTTCCATGTAATATTTTTTAATAACTTTTACACAATCTTCTTTTGTGCGAAATGTGTCTCCTTCTTTCAATGATCCTTGAATTTGCACATAAGGATTGTAAAATATATCTGATGAAGGTTCATCGACACCCAAATTCAAGCTTGTGTATATAGTGTGTTGTGTCAAAATGCTAAAAAAAATACTTGTACCTTTTATTCATGCGCATATTTCCTACTAGCATTGGGTTGGTCAAGAATGTCGTCACTCGCCCCAGTAAACGAGAAGCCATTATCAAATTAATTATCAAATTACATATCTGTCGCATCGCGCGAAAAACCGGCGGGAAAACAAGAACAACAGAGCCGCCACCGTGCGTTATTTATCCCAAAAGAGGGAAAGGAAACGCTCAGAGTAAACCTAGGAAAGAACATGGTCTCGCGACCAAAGAGAATGGGTTCGGGAGTCGGTTATGCGAAGGGAAGGTATTAGCACCCCTACGCATCCGTAGTACTCTACGGGATCCACGCACAATAGAAAGGAAAATTGGTTGCTAAACACTGCTTAAATACTCACACACACTGGCTGAAAGAGACAAAAGAAACTGACTGAAACTGACTCGGCAGGACATCGTATCCTGGGCCTACTTAGTCTATCAGGCATAGACATCAGAGTCGAAGTAGTTCGGACTGGGGAAACGACACATGCTCGCTAGGATGTCGCATCCTATGCATACGTATCTTCTCGGACGAGAGAAGAATCAGAGCATTCGTAGCTCGGCTGACACGCACACAAACAAACACAGGCAAAGGCAAACATGGAGCCTGAACGCCAATCACTGGACTTACATCAGCATCCGAACCAAAACGCGCTCAAGAAGGCAAACATGGAGCCTGAATGCCAATCACTGGGCTTACATCAGCATCCGAACCAAACACACGCACACTGGAACCCAAATGCCACTCGATGGACTTACATCAGCTTCCAAGCACACAACAACGCAACAAGTTAATAGGGAGTCGGGGACTCGAGCCTATAACTGTCAAGCACACACTCAAACAAACAGACAACAGGTTGCTAAGGAGTCAGGCACTCGAGCCTAGCAACTGTCAGACAACACACACAAAAAGAAAAAGGCGAACAAACAAACTAAAAGGGAGACTAGAGCTCGAGCCTAATAGTTGCCACGCAAACAAAAAGAGACGCTGAGACGTCAGAAGGAACACAAAGGTTGAAAGGACAAACTAATAGGGAGACCAGAGCTCGAGCCTAATAGTTGCCAAACACACACAAAAAAAAGAAAAAGGCGCCCGGAGAGATCAGCTCAATCTCCTGCCTACATACTTCATCTGGTATGAAGATCAGGGCGATGTAGTTCCCCTACGCAGGGATAAGGACTAGCCTAACCAGATAACAGAGGGAGACACAACACTAGGGAGACTACGACTCGAGCCTAGATGTTGTCATGCAAATCATCCCTAAGTTAAGGTTTCTAGCTAAATGGCACAAGGGCCAACCTATCCTAAGTATGGCTCACACGGGAAGCAAGCCACACACACTTAACTTGCACAGGAAGCAAGCCAAGCAAAACCTAACTTGCACAGGAAGCAAGTCAAACTATCCTAACTTGCACAGGAAGCAAGTCAAACTATCCTAACTTGCACAGGAAGCAAGTCAAACTATCCTAACTTGCACAGGAAGCAAGTCAAACTATCCTAACTTGCACAGGAAGCAAGTCAAACAATCCTACAAGCACAGATAGCACACGCTATACACAAACAAGTGGCTCAAACAAGGGTTAGGTTTTAGTCAAGGGGTCATATCAACCTCAACAAACAAACCTCTGGAACTGGGTGAATGTTGCTCTTAACCTTGCCATTGAGAGGCTAAGGTGAAGCAGATGAAAGGATGAAGTGAGGATGAGACCTCACAGCTCTTATCCCTGGCCTGGGAGAGCTCAAGACAAGAATGTGTGGGTTCAGAAAGTGGGAACCCTTCTACACATTAAAACTGACTCAACCGTGCAATTGCACAAGATCTTGGGTTTGTATCTGCAATGCATCAACACAGTGGTGTGAGCAAAGCGGATGACACACTGAATAGTGGGGGATAGATTGCATATCCCTACCTTCCACCAATTGCCTCTTCACTTAAGAGGTCTTTGACTCTATGCAAGGACAAAAGTAAACAGTCACAAACATTGCCTCTTAAGGAGGACTTCAGACAGTTGCCTGGCCAAGTAACAGGCCAGGTCTTCCAGACTACATGAAGTAAAGGAGACATACCTCAATGCAAATTGCTTATACAAGCAAAGCAAAGCAACAAGTTCACAAGGAACTAAGCAACTAAAAGCACCTGAAACAGTCAAGCAGATGTTAGTATGCAACTTCAAACAAAGTAAAAGGAAGCAGACATCAACCAGTCTACACAAGCAAGTGAAGGTGCAAGGCTTAAGGCATGTGAGCCAAGCCACCTACAAAACAAACAAGTTAGACAATGATGTTTAAGCAAGCTCAGTCAAATGAATTGGTCTTAATGGCCATTTGATGGTCAACCTGAAAACACAAGCTCAAAGGTGAGTAACAGGACCACTAGGGCAAGCCTAGGGTCAAAAGAGATTAAGAAAGTCAAAACAGCAAGGGGTAAGTATCCAAAATCATGTTCAAACAATTAGGAAACAAAACCAATTGGGTTCACATTCATATCAATCATCATCAACATTTCATGAACCATTTAGGTCAAAGTATGGCAAACAGAAGCTCATAGAAGTCAACAGCAAGACTTGCATCAAAAGCAAACTAAACAATTTCCAAAAATCACCAAATAAATCATGGTCACTCCTAACACATAGCATGGTAAGCATGTCAAATTTCATCTTATTTGGACAAGTGGAAGGCAGTCAATGAAAATCAGAAAGTCAAAGCACATTTGAACATGCTCAAAGAAGTCAACCAAACATGCATCAACTTAGAAAAATCATAAGTCAAGAATGGTGTATGATAAATGAATGGGACTAAAGCCATGGTAAAGATGAAGATGTCTAGTTATCTCATGTAAAATTTCATGTCCATCTAATGAAGTATGAGAATTTCACAAATGAAATGGGAACAAGTGTCACACAAGGTCAACATTTGACTAGGCAGGGAAGAAAAATCTCAAACAAATGGAAAATAGTTCAATTAAATCCAAGAAAATTCACAAGTCAACTAGACATACAAGAGTAGGTTCATGCAAAATTTGGGGTCATTTGGATGTAAGGAAGCATGGTAATGAAAATCATGAAGTTGGACATCAATGGTGTGACACAAATTGTCACACCCTAATTCAAAAAATCATAACTCTCAAACCACAAATGATAAATTTACAAACTTTACACCAAAATCACCATGAGTGTGTCTAGTTTGAGCACAAAAAATTTGGGAGCCATTGGATACATTCTCATCATTTCACAATTGATTTGGCAAAGTGTACAAAATTTGGTCACATGTCACAAACCCTAATACAATTTAAATTCTACACGTGGAAAAAATCTAGAAAAAATACCATAAAAAACTAGAGGTCAATATGAACATGATGCAGAAAGTCCCATGAAATTTGGAATTAAAATGAATGAGTTATGCATTTTGTAAATTAGGCATGGCAAATGAAATACACATTACAAAATAAAATGATTAATGGAACAAATATTTAATTAAAAGGGCAAATGACCAGCGTGCCCCTCGCTGAGTATGAAACTCAGCGTTTCATTAAAGGGGGTCAGCGCCCTGGTCAACGGAAGTCAAGGGCCAATAGCGCGTGAGCATGGGCCAGGCGTTACAGCCAATCACGTTTCATCCTCATCATACACACACAAGCCCTAATTGCTACAGTAACAATGGGAGCAGAAATCTGGGCAGCGTTCAATTCCAAACACGATAAAATCAGGTCAAGAACAAAACTTTTGTATTTCAATTTTAAGCATACCAACTTGTAGCTCCTACTTCATACATCACGAATATGCATATTAATCACAACAAAACGTCACAGCCAACGTGAATTGAAGTAAACGAGCTTGGTATCTCAAACATAAATCAGAGCTATCTCACTCAACTCTCAATGATAATCAAAAATAAAAGGTTCAGGGTATTCATGGCAGTGAGATGTACATAAATCAACATATCATTTCATGAATTTTGAAGGTAAGTTTCTAACCTTTGATCTATGGCAGAACTGGGAGGGTGGTTGTTGGGCTACCAAACGCGAAAACAGAACATCCAAAGGGTCCCAGTTGAAGGATGGACGAAAGAAAATGGCTCAATGGTATTCCAACTTCTTCTAATCATGAACTGTCATGTATGAGTTTTGATGAGGACAAATTCGAAAAGCTTCACAGTAGTCAAAACAAGCTTGCAGTGAACTCTATAATGATGGCATATGGTGTTGCAAACAAAGGCAGGTCATGTTCTATGGAGTTTTGGGAAGAACTTTGGAAAATGGCCAAAAAATGAATTTGAGAGAGAGTGAGGTTTTGTTCAGGCCAAGTGGTTTGTGTGGCTGCTAGTGTTTTTCAATGGCCGGAAATCATGTTTTGATATGCTGTTTTTATGTTGCATTTTTGCCAGGCCATGTCTTGTAACTTTTTGTTTTGACAGCCTCTTTTGTAAAATGCCAAGATGATGTCTTAATGAAAAAAAAAATGAGTGAAGTTCTGTTGTGTATGCTGCTTTTTGGACAGAAAATGGTGAAGCAGTCCCTGTTACCAAGCAAAGCAAGGACAGGTTTTTGTAACTGCAAGAGCAAGGTGTGATTTTAGGCTGTGCAGAAAATCAGTTCTGTTTGTTTTTTTTTTAGGCTGTGTTAGGCTGGCTTTTTTTTGTGCCTGCTATTGTCCTCAATCTGCAGAAAAATATGATGAGGAGGTATGTTGTGGAATGGCTGCAAGGTACCTTTTCCCCAATTTCAAACAAACAAGGAATGGCTCCTTGTACTACTGGTTTTTGGCTGCAGATATGTGTGCACAATGACAGAAAAAAATGCTGCATAATTGCTGTTCTTTTGAGGTACAAGGCAAGGCATGGTTAATGGTATGGACAAGTATGGTTAAATGGTACTTTTCTTACAATTCAAGCAACCAAGCAATGGCCTTATGTACTGCATATTTTGACTTTGCAAACACATCCTAAATGACATTTATGAGCTGTTCCAATTGGCCAAATGTTGAAAAAATGTTTAAATCAAAAAGTCAACTCTTGGTCAAACTTTCATTTAAATGAAAAAGGTCAAAATATGCCATTTTGATTGGTGAAGTTTTGGCACATGAAATTTATATTTTTGGAAAGAGGGGATCAAATGTGACTTGTAGGAAAAAACCCCACCAAAATTGGCCAAACGGTTTGGGAGATATGGCCCTTTGAAGTTCAAGATTTTCTGAAATCGATTCGATCATAACTTGCCAACCACACATGGGAATTGAGAGTTCTAGGACTTTTTGGAAATGGGAGAACAAGATCTTCAACTTTCATGTTGGGCAAAAATTCATCTGAGGCTTGTATCATGATGTAAGTTTGAGGATCAAAACTTTCCATTTTTGGTAAGTTTCAGTTACAGGCCCAGTTTCCGTTTTGGGAAATTCATGATCTGGCTTCAAATTCCTCCATGATGGTGTTTGGCATGATATATGATGACTATTTGGACATGAATGAACTCTCACAAACCAATTCCAATCATCCAATCACTGATTAAATGGACAGTTGACCAACAGTTGACTTTTAGGGTTTTTGACTGTCTGTGTATGAACTGATGACCTCTGAGCCTTCAATCCTTGACCAAAATACTTCAAATAGACCACCAAGTCATGTGAACTTGTTGGACAAACCCCAAGGCCTTGATTCAATGAGAAATTCTTTTACTTGCTTGGTTGACTGATCAGGAGATTAGTTTGACCTGATTCTTGATTGCTTGCTCTTGAGGCAACAGAGGGACAATGCAAATGCTATGCAATGGACCATGATATGCTATGACCTAGTATGAAAATGTATGTATAATGGTAGGTGCAAATTTGAGGTGCTACAATATCATCTAATCATGTCGTATTCTTGTACAATTTATCTGGAGGTCATATCTGGGTCTTGATCACCAGGTTAACCATGATAATGATATAGTTTGGACAACAAAAACACCAATTATCTGGTTCACTACTATGGAGATGCACCAGAGTGATCGGGTAAAACTGCAGTTCGGTATGCAGCAACAAATTTCATAACTTCCGACGTGTTTGGGAGATTGACATCAACAAAGATTCGATGCCTAATGGGATTATTCCGAATGGAGAGACTTCGCAAAAGAGATGTGTCGTCATTGGAGGAATCGACGATAACACATCTTAACCAGTCATACAGGGTGCTAGACCAACTCAACAGTATATGGCATGGTTTAGGTCGGTTATAATCTCATAATTTATGTATGAGCCAAGGTATTTGATTGATCCACGCAAACTAGCTTCATCATTATACACCCAACAACAAATCCCCGTCCAAGAGCAATGTCAACCCACCCAAACCCAATGACCAACCTCACACCATCACCCTACCATATACACCTAACAACCAAACACCCAACCTCACAACCTATTCATGCCACACACCCGACCTCAAAACCAAGAATCAAACCCTACCCACCAATAACCATACACGGCCACCATAACAGTCTATAGCCCAGATGATTCATACAATTCATGTCATCATAGCCCCCCCCCACTAATGACCACCCAAACATCTCATCGCCACAACACCCAACCATTGTTTGACAATAGTACACCCCGGGAACCATTGATTCGTTTCCAAACCGATTCAATGTCCCAATTCGGGAAACCATACCGTCCATAATTCACCCAACCATAACGACCCAACTACGATAACATGGGAACCGAACTCAATTACGGAAGCGCTGTTGGCGAAAACCCCTCAGCTATTGGGAATAAATGATGACACATCTATCAAATACCGTTGGACCTTCCACCAGACCTTCACACCAACCACCATTGGATCATGTCAGCACTCAAAGACCCCAAACACCTCAGGAAAATCGTGGGACACCTCGAAGACAAACTAACGCACCTGGATGTGGAACAAGGGGCATTTCAATTGGGCAGGTCATTGAATTTCTTATCAATTCCATGTAATTTTTTATTATAATATAAATATAATTTTTATTTTCAGTATTTTTTTTAATTAATTATAAAATTAACATTTAAATTTTTTTAAAAAAATAAAGATGCATGCACCACATGCATTGGTGCATACACTATGCAGTGTATGCATGCGCCAAGAGGCATGGCGCCTAGGTGAAAAGCCATTGGGAGCATGCGCCAGCTCCAATGGCGCCTCCTCTATAGGTTAATTGGATGCGCCAGTTCAATTGGCGCATCAGTTAAAAATATGGTTATTTTGGTATATTTTTTGAAATTTTGGTTATTTTGATATTTTATTTGAAAATGTTGGTTATTTAAAAAAAATCACAATAGTTAAAGACTCAAACCAAGTTTTAATGATACCAGATTAATTCGTATCACCCTTTGCAGATTGGTAACTTTTTACCTTTAGCATATTATCAAGTTCTTTCACCATCCTCTCCATGGCTTGAGTTGGAAAACAAAGTGGTATAACCAAACCTTCCTCTCCTTTAACATTTGCAAAAGGTATATAAAAGCTAAAAATAACGGGATAAGGAGAATCGATAACTGGTCCTCCCTAAATAACCTTTCCCCAACCAGAATCGACATCTCTAAATCCCAATCGTGTAGTATCAGACACAATAAACATAAATTCCCTTAGAGTAAACAAAGGTCGACCCTTGATAACCATTAAATATGCCAATGAATGCATATAGTCTTTGGTGACCTTAGCTTTTGCCTTCTGATCTAAATTCAATGGATACATATACCCCAACGTATTTTCAACAATTTCGCTTACTGTTCTAACAATAGCAGGATTTCCAACAACATTACCATAGTAACCATTTGGTAATTGTAGGTTTACATATTTTCTACGTCCATTGACTGCGAAATACATATAAAATTCTTCGTTTGAATCTAGTTGTAACGATATTGTACGATAATGCCAAAGGAAAGCGGCGATGATTTCAAATTTGGAGTATTGTTGTTATTGGTTGGTTGGAAGGAGGGATCGGATTATGGATACCTCTATGGGGTCAATGTGCTGGCGAAAGCAGGTATTGCCCATATTTATCTATTTTCGACAATTTATGCGGATTTCTCGTAATAGAAGTGACATGGATCGTGCGATTATATTAGAGTAAGAGTCATAACCCCAGGTCCTGCTTGCCCCAATTGAGATTTAAGTGATTTTTCAGATAAGTTGTTTTCAATTAAGTGCTTTTCCATTTAAGTTGTTTTACCAAAATCCTTATTTTAGATTTCTCTAGATATATATCGATAGGACAAAATTTGGTAGTTAAGCCAATGGTCTTTATGGTTTGATATCTTTTTACTACTTCGCGCAACCGTGCATTTGCGGCTGCATCATCATTCAAACCAGACAAAAACTTGATAGCATACAATAGGATGTGAGTGTTCCTTATCTGCCTCATATATTCACATGAGCAATGAACACTACAGGTACAATTAGGAATTGACATTTAGATCTCAGATTATTTCCAAAGAAACATACTTAATATCATGTTTAAGAATGTAAATTTCTTATTGTAATTCTGAAACACGAATAAGATCACCTTGATAAACTATCTTTTTCAAAAATTTCAAAGGATGGACTATGCTATTAATTTTGAAACTAAATTAAAAATCCAAGAATAAATCAGCATGTTGCATATGTTCCAAGCATGAATCGTAAGATCAAAAGAATAAATTGGAAATGGTATAGATCCATCAACATATTCAATCGTCATCTTTCCACAAAGAGCATGATGCATTGATTAGGCCCATAAATGATAATTGAATCCATTAATAGAAGAAGGTTCATCACTTGAATGAACATAATAGGGACTATTTTGATTTAATTGTGAATGAACAGGAGTTGCACGATGAGACATTGATGGAGGAAGAATCAAAGAAGAATGTGAAGATCACGGGTAGATCGGACATGTGTATAATACAATGTTAGAATATTGAAAGCATCATCCACTACTACAAAAACACATTTAATCTTGGACGTGAAATGCATTTAATCTTAGATACAGAAGCCATATTTTGCAGATTTTTGAAACAGAAACTTGTACATTTTGTCAACTCCTTAAAGAGGAACATTGTACCACAAATATTAATTGTTTAGACAAAATGCAAAGCCAAAATGGCAAACACCTTATAATTTTACAACAAAACTAAAATAAATGATTAACCAACAAAAACAATAACAAAAATGGAAACTCTTGTAGGCTATCCAAAAGTTTTATGCTAAGGTTTGTCATTGGTCGTTAAGCATCTACAATTTGAATAACATTTGAAACCAATTAGGATAATCAACAACATCATTAAATATTTAGTAAATGGAATAAAAATGAGTAAAATGAATAAAATGAATAATTATAAATTACTAAGTGATATAATATATTTACTTACTAGTTTTCCCATAACTCCTCTTGATGATCACGACGAATAGCATTCACATCATCTGAATCATTCAGATGAATGACGTACATGTGTTGAGAAAACTAAGGGGCTCATAGTTAAAATCTTGATGTTCATCAATATTGTTAGGAAGATGTTTCCCGTGAAGAAAAATTGATCATCTAGTGTTAGAAGGATTAGTGACATAAAAAACTTGTTTTGCTTGGGTTGCCATGATTAATGATTAGTTCTTATAAGTTGGCTTTCGAAGATCAACCCGTGTGAAAATAACTTGTCTTAAGATTAAATAGTCTTAACACATCTGACAATCTTGTAAAACTTTTGCACCCCGGATACAACGAATCTTCCATGTCTCTTTGCAAAGTATCTACCACATTAGCTTTCTTGAAAGCATCTACTCCAATATCACGAATCATGTCTTCTAAAGTATCATTTATAAATTCATCATCATCTTCAACTGTATGTGATAAGGATCTTTTTTTAGTCACTTCACCATGCCATACACATTTCATGTAATTTTGAATAATTTCATCACAACCTAAATGACTGAATATAACAACACTTGAATATTTTTGCACATTTCGGTAAATTTTACAAGGATACTAAAAAATCCCATTATCGTTACGAATTTTTTTTCCTGCGAATTCAAGAAAGTGAATCACTCCATTCTCATACTTTTTACTTAATTTATTGAATTCCATCCAACTACGATCCATAATCACATACAACTTCTGAAAATAAAATGAAAATAGTACTAAACAAAAAAAATGAACATTTCATCTTAGCAAAACAATAATAACAATAAACAACAACTTAAAATACCACCACCACCACCAACAACAACAACAATAACGAGGAAACAACATCAACGACGACCACAATACCACCACCAACAACAAAAATGAAGAAAACGACAACAACAACAACAACAAACAATAAAAACAGTAATGACGAATTTGTACATACCGAAAATGTGATGAGAGACTCATAGAAAAATGTTAGTTTGAGGTTCTAACTTCCTTCCTCCTTGGAGAATACTGTTGTTTCTATTTCGTTCACTGGAGGAGAATAGTATTTCAGTATCGTTCGTTAGCTAGGGAGCAAAAAGTGAACGAGCTTTAACATTAAATCTAAAGGAATAAAAAATTATTTAAAGAGTTTTTATCTCGGTTTTCTTAAAAATCGAGGGAACATATCCGACGTAAAAACTATGAAAAATAAAGGGGTCTTTTTAGTTCTAAAATTACAAGCGTTCAGAATCGAAGCTCAAACCCTGAACAATTTGTTATGTCAGTTTTTGGGAAAACTGATGTAAAAGATTAAGTATTTTAAACAAAAATAAATAAATAGTGTATTTTAGGTCATTTGATCTCGGTTTTTTAATAGCTGAGATTAAAGTTTTATCTTAAAATGTATTATTTACAGTAGTGATCAAAGAGAGATCAAAAACATTGAACACCCAATGAAAGAAAAATTAAGATGGAAGAGAGACTCAACCATCAAAATTATGTTATTGAACTTAAAGCAATTGTAATCGATACATTATAAATATATAAATTCTATTACAAGCTTTGAAACTAACTCAAAAAACTTGTAAATAACAACTTTACTAAAATAGTAAATTCTCAACTAACTTTTATATTCAACTTACTATAAATGGAAAGTCTATAATGAGTCAAAATCATCCTTCCTCAATTCATCGCTTAATGGTTTTATGTCTTTCATTCTTTCAACAAATAGTAAAATCAATCATTCTAAAAACTATATTCATTGATCGAGAAGACAGAATATTGATATGCATGCGTCTTTGAACGGTCTATAAGAGATGTCTATAAGAGATCGACTACCTCCTCCGGTACTAAGAAACCAAAATTTCAAAGACAAATGATTGATGAGTTTTCTCCATGGCTTGTTCTGGCAAACAAAGTGGTACGGCGAAGCCTTCCTCTCCTTTAGCATTTGTAGAAGGTATATAAAAGCAAACAATACCATGAAGAGGAGAATCGATAGCTGGGCCTCCATAAACAGCTTTTCCCCAACCAAAATCAACATCTCTAAATCCCAAACGTCTAATATCAGACACTAGAAGCATAAACTCCGTCAGAGTAAACAGATGTCGACCTTTGGTAACAATTAAATCTGCCAATGAGTGCATATATTCTCTGGTGACTTTAGTTTTTGCATTCTTAACTAA
Source organism: Lathyrus oleraceus (assembly GCF_024323335.1). Taxonomy (NCBI): domain Eukaryota; kingdom Viridiplantae; phylum Streptophyta; class Magnoliopsida; order Fabales; family Fabaceae; genus Lathyrus; species Lathyrus oleraceus. Next base: position 269,275,453 of record NC_066584.1, on the reverse strand, counting down.
ATCCAATGCATACATATACCCCAACGTATTTTCAACAATTTTGCTTGCTGTTGTAACAATAGCGGGGATTGCAAAAGTATTACCATAGTAACCATTTGGTAATTCTAGGCTTACAAATTTGCTACGTCCACTCACTAGGATATTCAAACGAACTCGTTCGTTTGAATCTAGTTGTAACACTATTGTACGACAGCGCCAAAGGAACGCAGTTACGATATCATATTTAGAGTACTGTTGTCGTAGGTTGGTTGGAAGGAGAGAGCGAATTGAGGCTACCTCGTTGGGACCAAAGAAGAAAGTTCGCGGGACCATGTTGTCTAAGGATATAACGGCTCCTTTGTTATTAGGTGCTTGTTCGAGTTCGGGATGATAACATGTCACTCTTGGTGGGTTCCTTGCGCTTAGAAGTTCTCTGTGCCACACCGGTGATATTGAAGGTTCATTCATTCCACGACATATTTCTGCTAAGGCATTCATGAATTGAACTATACCAAACCCATCACTCATTGTGTGGTTCAATCGAATAGCAAATATGAAACCACCACATTTGAGGCGTGTTACCTGCACGTGGTTACAATTCAAGTATCACCATACTGACTGAGTGATGAAAAATTATAAATTTATAGATATTATGTATAAAATCTATACCTGAATAAGCATCAATGGAGCGTTTAGCATGTTTGAAGAACCAGGAACATCATAAAGAACCTCATCCAAAAAAGGAAATGGAGGAAGAAGATTATCACCGAAATCTTTAAGACTAACATTGGCATCAGCTTCAATGAACAAAACACCTTCTCCAGTACAATCAACCATAAGTTTCCTACCAGCTCCTTCTCTCAACCTACCTGCAAATGGATAATAAAACACGAGCGTTTTCGGAAGTGCTTTTCGAATAACATCGACAGGGTCTTTTCCTTTCATATTTGGATCATAGTTATAGAACTGTATTATTATTATTATTATTATTATTATTATTATTATTATTATTATTATTATTATTATTATTATTATTATTATTATTATTATTATTATTATTATTATTATTATTATTATTATTATTATTATTTATTATTATTATTATTATTATATATTATTATTATATTATTATTATTATTATTATTATTATTATTATTATTATTATTATTATTATTATTATTATTATTATTATTATTATTATTATTATTATTATTATATATATTATTATTATTATTATTATTATTATTATTATTATTATTATTATTATTATTATTATTATTATATTATTATTATTATTATTATTATTATTATTATTATTATTATTATTATTATTATTATTATTATTATTATTATTATTATTATTATTATTATATATTATTATTATTATTATTATTATTATTATTATTATTATTATTATTATTATTATTATTATTATTATATTATTATTATTATTATTATTATTATTATTATTATTATTATTATTATTATTATTATTATTATTATTATTATATTTTATTATTATTATATATTATTATTATTATTATTATTATATTATTATTATTATTATTATTATTATTATATTATTATTATATATTATTATTATTATTATTATTATTATATTATTATTATTATTATTATTATTATTATATTATTATTATTATTATTATTATATTATTATTATTATTATTATTATTATTATTATTATTATTATTATTATTATTATATTATTATTATTATTATTATTATTATTATTATTATTATTATTATTATTATTATTATATTATTATTATTATTATTATTATTATTATTATTATTATTATTATTATTATTATTATTATTATATTATTATTATTATATTATTATTATTATTATTATTATTATTATTATTATTATTATTATTATTATTATTATTATTATATTATTATTATTATTATTATTATTATTATTATTATTATTATTATTATTATTATTATTATTATTATTATTATTATTATTATTATTATTATTATTATTATTATATTATTATTATTATTATTATTATTATTATTATTATTATTATTATTATTATTATTATTATTATTATTATTATTATTATTATTATATTATTATTATTATTATTATTATTATTATTATTATTATTATTATTATTATTATTATTATTATTATTATTATTATTATTATTATATTATTATTATTATTATTATATTATTATTATTATTATTATTATTATTATTATTATTATTATTATATTATTATTATTATTATTATTATTATTATTATTATTATTATTATTATTATTATTATTATTATTATTATTATTATTATTATTATTATTATTATTATTATTATTATTATTATTATTATTATTATTATTATTATTATTATTATTATTATTATTATTATTATTATTATTATTATTATTATTATTATTATTATTATTATTATTATTATTATTCAAGTGAAATACGAGGATCTAAGATCAATTTTGCTAAACAGACGAGCTCTCACTAATTAATCTATAAGATCATCAATCTTCAGAAGGGAATCTCTCTTATTTAACTGCCGATAATCCACACATAATTTCATGCTCTCATCCTTCTTTTTAACCAATGGCATTGGCGTTCCTAAAGGTAATATAATAGGCCTCACAAATTTCTTTTCTAATAGCTCCTTCAACTGCTTCTTAAGCTCACTCAATTCTGATGCAGATATTCTATACGGTGCCATGGATATAGGTATAATACTTGTTAGAACAAGATTTGATTATGCATATGGCATTTAGTTTCGATGATAACAATGCATTGTTTTTTAGAGATCAATTTTGTACATTAATGGTTTTTATCTAGTGTGTAGCTTTTCCTAACAAGTTCTGACTCTGAAGCAATGACTGAAGACATCATTAGATTCTGGAATCAACACACTCTGACTCTAAAGAGATACAAGTGTTTTACGAGATGTTGTCAAATTCTAGAAAGTTCTTAGACAACGGTTTTGATGATCGTTCGTGCTAAAGCTTCTGACTGTGACTCTGATTGTTAGAGTCGCTGAAGGTTTGTCTGCCTTCAAGATTTTGCGCTCAATTTTGGAAGATTATGAAGAATAAGATCTAAAGACTCTGAAGATCAGGTTTTGAGGAACTGTGTCAAGACTCTAAAGACCAAGGTTTTGAAGATTTTTTCAACTTGTCTCTTGATCCTTCTAAACATACTTCAACATCATTTTATTAGAAGCCTTTGTAGATTAGAAGATAATATCAAAAGGTTTTGCATCAAGAAAATAGTATACAGTAGAAGATCACCATTTCTGCCACTACCCTGATTTTGTGGGCTAAAGACAATAGTATTGTGTAGCGGTAAATTCATGATCATAAAGCTATTGACAAGCTAGAGATCAATAAAACTGGAGTCACCACCGCGCTTTTATTATTTCCAAGGGAAAAGGGAAAAAGTACGAAAAAAACCCAAAAGTAAGAAGTTTTCAAATCAACACTAATAAAATGTCAGAGATTACAGGTAAGGGGGTTGGTTACACAGAGGGAAGGTGTTAGCACCCAAAATGTCCTAGGTACTCCTAAGAAGCCCTTTTTTGTGTGCATGTGCATTTTGTACAAAATAATGTTTACAAACAAATAAAATGGAGAGATGAGAAAAGAATTATTAATTATATTTTTGTGTTTGACAAGACCTTCGGACTTGTGCCTACGTACCAACATAAATATGAGGGATCAAAACCTCGTAGTTCGTGATACAAATTTCAAAGTGGATGCATTGCTTTTAACAAAATTAAGTTTGAAAGGCGCAAAGGCCTGAAAATGGTTTGAATGAGTTAGTTCTTTTTGGTTTTTGAAAGTTTAGGTCAAGTATAATTAAGTTCATTTACAAGTTTGATTAAGAAAAGAAGTTTGAAAATGCAATGGCATAAGGCCAAAGTTTCTAATTTGCAAAGTGGTCAAAGTTAAGAACAAAATGAGTTCAATCAAAGAAGATTTTAAAAAAAGGAGGGAGAGATTTTAAAATTAAAGAAATAGGGAGGAGATGAAGAAACTAATCCTATGCACAAAATTAAAAGTTAAGGATTGAAAAGACCTGACCAATGGGTAGCAATCCAATAGACAAGAATGTCAATAGAAACCCAAATTCTCATGGACATTTAGAATCAAGCAACACACAAATGCATAATTATATCAATCTTGAAGAGCAAGGCATTAAATAAAGATAGCCACATCCAAGCTTAGTTATTCCATGATCTTCTTCAAATTAGCCCATGTAACAGATGAATTCCACAAGTCACAGGTTCAAAATAAAAGCTTCACAATGATCATGTTGCAGATGAACTCAAAGGGATCTTGAATGATGTATCAGATGAAGTTTCAAATTGCAAGCACTTGGTTTCTCAAAAGTTGGCATTGGCCAAGTCCTTTAGCATAGGATAGTTTCCTAGATTCTAAGTCCAATTGTCCAAGATCAAGCCAACAGTCCACACAAAAGTTTTTTAGGGTTTTTGTTGTTATCATGTACCTTAATGGTCAAAGACCACACAAACAAACAAAAATATACACAAGCAATATATATCACACAATATGGTCCAAATAGACAAAGTGAAAATGGCATTAATGTAAACAATTAGAATGGTATGAATAATGGTAAATGAATAAAGACTAAAATTAAATTGCATTAAAATAAATGGCTTGAAATTAAATGTTAGTTGTTAGTGAGTTAGAAGTTAGTATTATTTTGCTTTTGCTTTTTTTAATTTAAAGTCATTCTTTGGAGAACGCTCAATCCACTTATCACAAGCATGGATCCTTGAACCAAGACATCTTCCAAAGGAAGGAAAAAAGGCCAAGTTTCCACACAATACCATGAAAGAGGGGAGACTTACAATCTCACTAACTTGAATGCTATGCCTTTTTGTGTCACAAATTTAGCGCTATGTTAAGCAATCGTAATTGGACTTATGTAGAAGTCACAACTATTTGAGGTCGGGCAATAGAATTTTGGTGTTAATTCATGTTAGAGACATAGTATAATGGACTATGCTCATGAAACATACCAAACACAAAAAGTATATGCAAAAGAGGTGGCCTAATCTCATCCATATTTATGTTGATTTTACAATCAACTATCCTTAGGCCAAATGAGATGAATGCATAAAGAATGAGAATGAGATGAAGAGGGAGGGGAATGGATCAAAACTCAAATTGGTCAAAAGAGGACTTTTACCAAATTAATATCATCCATTCATTTCAGGAGAAGGAATGTACATTCCATCAATCCCCTAAATCCAATGATATTAACTTGACAAAGTCAAATCAACCTTGACCAAGGCCCAACAACAAGAGTCAAACTTATACAATTTATCACAATAGGTCAACACAATTAATTGGCATTTATTCAAATTAAAAATACTAAAATAATACATTTAAATTAAATATGTTTTTTCAAATTCCTAAAAGCTCATCAAAACACCAAAGAAATGGCCATGAGATTTATCATAGGTCAAACAAGGTCAAAGAACCTTGGAGAAAAAATTTCAGAATTTTTAAAGACTTAAAAGTATTTTTAAACAATTAAAAACAATCACAAAATCAATTAAATCATGAAAAATATTAATAATGATCCAAAAAATATTTTAATTTGAAATATGAAAGAGAAAATTATTTGAATTTTTTTGGTGAAACTCTCATATTTTTTGGATCAATATTAAAATTAATATGAATTAATGAAAATAAAAGGAATAAAAGAAAAATTAGAAAATATCAAAAAATATGGCCCACTTGATATGCCTCATTAATTGAGGTGGCAGATCAAGTGGTGAGAAACACGTGTTCCATGGTACACGCTAGTCAGCGCGCCACACACTTGGTCATTACAAGCAACGTCCCTGATTAAAACATTTTAAATCCATCCAATGGCTCAGAACACTTCCAGCTCATCGCCGGAGCCAAAGGCCGGTCATCTTCTCCGATGACCCTGGTCAGACTGGTTCTTTCATCACCATAACATCAATGAAAAGGAGGACATGATCTGAAAGATAAAATGGTGTAGATCACGAATATCACCTCAATTTTAACTAACTCCACATATATAGAAAGATATGAGGAGTTGAATTTTAAGGTGTGTCAACTGAGTTGCTTCGATTTGACCTCTAAGCAACTCAATCTTCTTTCCTACATTGGTAGGACTTCAGACAACCAAAGATCCAAGAGAATTGATGAGAATTGAGTGAGAATCGAAGAGATGAAGTTTTCTGAAAATTACCTTCAATGTTGTGCAGAACTTGATGTTGCTTGCTTCAAACACGATTTGATCACACTTGAGAAGCTTGCAGGAAGTGATTAGCAAGGGTGCAAGGCTTTGGATCCTGGAGTTATTGAATCTCCAATAGTTGAGATTCAAACTCAATTTTCAAATTGAAAAATCTCAGGTTTTCCTTTAGAATGAGAGGGTTTAAATTGGGGGGCAAAGCTGGCGCGCAAGGTCTCCTTGAATTGAGCACAGAGGTCATGTATTTATAGCATGAGGGACCAATATTTGCACACTTGAAATTTTGTCCAAATTTAGCAATGTGAATGGCACGAGTGCATGGGCATGTACAGGCCCATGAGGCAATGAATTAAGGTCCAAAATCAATCATGTTGAAGTCTGAATGAAGCTTGATTGACAACGCAATGTGAAATGAAGTTTGTACATTTGATTTCCTCCAATGATGCAGCTCTGTTAAAGCCATGCGCAACCCTAGCAAACCTCATCCAAAATGCATGAACTTGGGTTCTTTGGAAAGCTTGGATCAAGGGGAACAAGTTTGATGTAGAACACTTTTTCATTTGGAGCTTGGATCATGGTGAATTTTGAGGTGAAGTTTGGAAATTTCAACATGTTGAAATTTTTCCTAAGTGTAAAGTCATATATCTCAATATTCCACCTTACTTAACTTTTTATGTGAGCTTCAAATGAAAAAAGTGTATTCATTAAAGTTGTATCCCTTTCAAAGACCTTCAAAATGGTCACCAATTTCATGTCATTTGGATTTAGAATGATAGAGTTATGCATTTTTGAAGTTTGGAAAAATCACTTGTTCAATGGTATAGGTCAAAAATGACCTATAATGTATCCTCATATCACATGCTCATAAAAGTTGAATTTGCTTCCACTCCAAACATCAAAGTTGAAGTAGACATCTTGAATTTGATTTTGCAGCTTGGAAATCTTTCATCTCATAAAAATTGAGCAAGTAATGGCCTTGGGAAGTTGACTTTTAAATTAGGGTTTAAACAAAATAACCTATAATGTTTCAACATAGAAGATGATTTTCAAAGCAAAACTAGCTCTAGGTCTTAAGATGAAAGTTGTTTGGAATTTCATTTAGAGTAACTTGTCTCTTAGAATTATTCATATGGTGAAAATTGTAGGAGATAGGGTCTAGGGAGACCCAGTTTTGATCAGATGAATTCATCTGGCCAACCACCATCAACCAACTTGATAACCTTCAATTCTCTTGGCTTTATTGGCTCATGGTAGATCATATATGCATAAGATGATGAATTTTGAAGTGTCCCTTGAAAAATTTGATCAATTGGTGAGATATCTTGTTGAAGAAGTTACTCAAGATACCCAGTCAAACTAGGGTTTCCAAGGGAAATCACCCTCAAACTCTTGAAGAAGACTTAATCAATATGACATGTAGAGATCAATGGAACTCATATATGATGCTCATAACCATTCTTAGATCAACTCATGGTTGTGCTCTTTGTCATGAGGGTCTCAAACCCTAGATATGAACTTGATAGATCAATGGTGATCATGCCCTACCTACAAAAGAGTTAGGCAAATACAAAGACATATTTTTGGTATTTTGGTTAGTAAAATGATAAAATACAAGTATGATACAATCACATGGTGCTTGGTGATCTCTCCCAAAATCCCAATGAAAGAGGGGTAAGGAGGATGCCAAGGTATGATCCCAATGCTAATGCATATGATGAAATTGCATGAGGGATCTTAGGGTAAAAATTGGGGTCTTACAGCTTCCCCTATTTAAGGACATTCTAATAGAAGGTGAAGGTTAAAATTTTCGGCTCGACTCAGTAGAATGGGATTAAATAACAACATAGAAACAAATTTTGGTCCCTAAGAGACCCCATGATGCATATGATATGAATGTAAAAGTTAATTCTCTGTGGGGAAATATTGCCACAAAGGAAAAGAAATTAGAGAGACCGAAAATCTGCAGGAGCATAATGCATTCCATAAGGAAAACTCACTGGGGAGACATAGACTCTAATGGGGAAAGGAGTTATGTGTAGGCCAGGTTACGAATTAGAACTGCTGGGGGACTAGAGGAATTCCATACAAAATGGAAAGACTCATCCAGGGAAACAAAACATCTGCAGGGGATACGAGTAGATCAGGATAACACTGAAGTACTTGGATCATGCAGGAAAAGCGATTTCACTAAGGAGATGCACGCTCAACTTGACTAGGGAAGATAACTTCAATTCAGGAGGAGCAGAAATTTATTATCCACTACCTGTTACTGGGTAAGGAGATAATAAAGATCTGAAAGAGAGGACACCCGCCACCGGTTAGGATGAACATATCAAGGATGACTCACTGGGAACCACCAGGAGGGAGTATTCATTACCGGCTACTGGGTAAGAATAGCCTTGCTGGGGAAAACTGTAGAACAATAGGATTTACAACTACCAGTTATTGGGTAGAAGACCAAAGGTGAGAGTATCCGTCAACCTCTAGGATGAACATATCAAGGATAAACTCAACAAGGAAGAAAATCCGTCATCGGTTAGGATGAACATATCAAGGATAGATTTTCCTGGGAATGTCAGGAGGATACCGTCACCGGTTAGGATGAACATATCTAGGATACACCAACTGAATAAAAAGTAGGAATTACATCTATCGAATGCTGGATAGAATACCATCAAAGAGAAAATCCATCACTGGTTAGGATGAACATATCAAGGATAGACTCTGTGAGGAGAAAAATAGGAATTACATCTATCAGTTACTGGATAGAATACCAAGAGAGAGTATCCGTCACTAGTTAAACTGAACATATCAAGGATAAACTCTGCGGGAGAAAGTAGGGTTTACAACTACCGGTTACTGGGTAGAATACCATAAGGAGAAGGAAATCCGTCATCGGTTAAGATGAACATATCAAGGATTAACTCTCTGGGGAACAAAATAGGGATTACAACTACCTCTTTACTGGGTAGAATACCAAAAATGAGAGTATCTGTCATCGGTTGGGATGAACATATCAAGGATAAACTCATGCAGGGGAAAGAAAGATATCTGTCACCGGTTAGGATGAACATATCAAGGAAAAACGAATCCACTGGGGACTCTACTTAGGAATCAGGAAAAACGAATCCACTAGGGACTTTACTGCTGGAAAAACAGGGACACTTTTGTCGTGTATTGGGCAAGAAGTAACAAACTGCAAACTAAGAAGAATATGACCAGTTACTGGGTAATAAGCTCTTAGGAGACTCAAAGCATCTATCTAGGCAAGAGCTAGAAAGAAACGGTCAATCAAGACTCAACCCAATGAGGATATAACTCAAGGGGAGCAATTCCATCCAGATAATCAACTAGGAGGAAGCTGAAGTAATAATCATCCACGAGGAAACAACTCAGTGGGAAAAGGAGAAAGGTTAAAGTCTTTCTGCCTAAGGGGATGACATACTACAATTGAGGGAGGACAGACACCGAATTTGTATGGGGATAAAGTACCGCCATAACAGAGAATAAGAATCTCAAATAAATCAATTAAATATGATGATGCAATTATGAAATTATGAAATTATATGAGTGTATATGTATATATATGATGATTATAATGATAAAACGATCACAAAGGATACAAAGGTGTCGCAAAGAATTTGAATCATCGATATTGTCGCAACGCGAAAAACAACCGGCGGAAAAAAACACAGAGCCGCCACCGTGCGTTATTTATCCCAAAGGAGGGAAAGGAAACGCTCGAAGTAAACCTGGAAAGGAAATGGTCTTACGACCAGAGATTGCTAGGATCGGGAGTACGTTACGCAAAGGGAAGGTATTAGCACCCCTCACGTCCGCCGTACTCGACGGGATCCACGCTCAAAAGAATAGAAAAAGGTTGCTGAAAAACTGCTCAAAGAATGCACACACACTGGAATAAAACACAGATGGAAGAAGACGGAAACGGACTCGGCAGGATGTCGCATCCTGGGCCTACGTAGTTTGTCAAAAACAAACATCAGAGTCAACGTAGTTCGGGGAAATGGGGAACGGGCTCGCTAGGATATCGCATCCTATGCCTACGTATCTCATCTGGAATGAGAATCAGAGCTGCCATAGTTCGGCTAACGCACGCCGAAACAAAACACACGCAAAGACGCTGAGACGTCAAAAGAAACTCGCAAAATGGAAACAGACTGCCAATGGCTGGCCTTACGTCCGACTCCGAACAAAAGAAACACAAACAGGAAACCGAATGTCAATCGCTGGGCTTATATCAGACTCCACAAAAGAAACAGGAAACAGATAGCCAATCAATGGTCTTACATCCGGCTCCAAACAAATAAACAATCGCTAACCAGCGAACACCAAAGGTACAAAGCAAATTGACAAACTAAAAGGGAGTCTGGAACTCGAGCCTAGTAGCTGTCAAGCAGAACATAGACAAAAAGAAAAAAAGGTTGAAAGAAAGAAAACGGGCGCCCGGAGAGATCTCGCACGATCTCCTGCCTACGTACCTCATCTGGTATGAGGATCAGGGCGACGTAGTTCCCCTTAACAGGGGAGAAACTTCTCCTAACTAGAGACCCAGGGAATAACAGACTAAAAGGGAGACTGAATCGAGCCTAATAGTCATCATGCAAATTATAACCCTAGGTTGAGGTCTCTAACAAGAGTTAGACTCACACAGGCAGTGAGTCAACTCAAGTCTATCTCTACGTACGTTCAACTTCCTCGAAAGTTGATCATACGACTCCTACAGAAAGGAGATGAGAAGCAAAAGCAGATAAACATCAAAAGCAATCATCACACACTATATGCACGCAAGTGGCTCATACAAGGCTGGGCTTTAGTCAAGGGGTCATATCAACCTCGACAAACAAGCCAACACTGGAAAGGTGTCTGAGGCTCTTAACCACTGACATTGACCGTCAGGCTGAGCAGATGAAAGGTAATGAGGGTTGGACCTCATAGCTCTTAACCCGGGCCTGGGTGAGCTTGAATCAATGAAAACGTGGGGGTCCAGAATGAGGGACCCTGCTCCACTTGACTGACACTGTACAAGATCTGGGGGACGTGTCCAAGAGCATCAGCACGTAGTGCGAGCATAATGGACGACTCAAATGATTAGCAGGGGACTGGCTACTAGCCCCTTCTATCTGCCAATTGCCTCTTCACTTAGGAGGACTTAAAGTACATGGCACAAAAGTAAACAATCACAGACATTGCCTCTTAAGGAGGACTTCAGCCAAATGCCTGCCAAACAGAAACGACAGGGCTTCCAGACTACATGAAGTTAGAGGATGATTACCTAGGTGGTATGCCAACCACAAGCAAAGCAACTCAAGCAATGAGCTAAAGCAACTAAAGTACCTGTAAGAAAGTCAAACAAATCAGTATTCACATTCAGACAAATCAAACAGACAGTCAACAGTGGTTCTATATGTACACAAGTCATGCTCTATGTGCAAGCATTCAAGGAATTACACCACGCTCAAGGAACCTACACACAACAAGGTTAGTGGACAAAGAATTGGCATCTCAAGCCATAAGATCAACATAAACCATTAGGACTAGAAGCTTGAACCTGAAATGCAAAACTCAAAAGGTGAGTACAAACCACTAGCACCAAGGCTAGGGTCAAAGACAAAGTAAAAAGTCAAAACAACAACCAATATTCAACATGAAGCATATTTATTCAAGTAAGAACATGTCCTAAAAAGGACCAAACTCAAATCCTAAGGCAAATCCATCTAATGGTCATGTTAAGACAAAGGCAATTACAAAGCACACAATTGGACATCAAGAATCAAAATTCCATATTAAAACAGAAATGAATCAAACAATCATGAAATTTTTTATGTGCATACAACATGTCAAACACAATCATCATGCAAAAATTGGAATCAACAGAGCTCAATTGGCATGGCAATGAAAATGAACAAAATCAACATCCAAAGGTGTGTGTCATACGGTGAACTGACTTTTTGTGTTTTTGCTTTTAATCGCAATGTCGCGGATAGTAAGAGTCGCCACCGACTTTTCTTTTATCCAATAAGGAAAGGTGGAAAAGAACAGGAAAGACCTTAATTAGATTTTGGGTTCGGGAGGTACATTATACAAAGGGAAGGTGTTAGCACCCTTTGTATCCATGGTTATCCATGGGCTCTTAATTGCTTGATCACTTATGTTTGTCTGGAAAAAGTGTTTGTGAAGTGCTTAAAAAATGTTTGAAAAGAGAATTTAACTTTGTAATGATTCTTGTATGAATGTATACAAAGTGGTTATCTCGTTTAGTTTTGAAAGTTGTTTAGAAAAATATAACTCGGTAATGATTCTAGTATGAATGTATACCAAGTGCTGATTTTCTAAAAGATGTTTTGAAAGGTGTGGGGTGTGAAAAATATTTTAAGTTGTGAATAAGCAATTAAGAGTTATACCTATCCAAGGTCTTTACGGGCATTTCCTATCCTTATGAGGGTAAAACTGTCCTTACTATTGAGAAGTAAGTAGTTTTATCCTTTGGATGTAAAAGGGTCATCGTAGGGTCATCGATTGGTCATTGAAGGCAACATTTGTAGGGATACCTTAGCATTCGAAGGGACTATCATCCTTTAACCGTAGGCTACACCGAAGGGTCATCGAGGGACAAAGGCAACATTCGAGGGACTATGATGATTTAACCGAAGGATCTTTGCTAAGTGTATCCCCATATTCGCGGGACATGACCATAATACCGTAATATCGTAGGGTAACAAAGAGAGGTCCAATATCACTTATTTAAAGGCAAAGTTTTACAATTAATTAGATAGCCGTAATCAATTAGGTAATTAGGTCCACATTACAATTGATGAAATCAATACATTAAAATCAACTAGGTAATTTAGGATGAATCTCCACATTAAAATTAAGTAATTCAGAATCCATCTCCATAAGGGTATCCCACACATAAGGTGGAATACCTAGCCGGCCGTTTCCTCGGGAATATGTAAGCCTTTACACAATTCAGCACACGGGTTAGAGCATCGAGATAAAGTACAATTGAAAATTGCACCACAACACAACAGTCATAAAGTCAGGCCAAATAATGCAGAATTATAATGAATCTTGATTAGATAAACATAAGGCAGAACAGAAAAGAAACAAAACAGCCACTGTCTCATTCGCTCCTGCTTCGCCTAGCGAAGGCTCAGCGAATGCTCGCTACAGGCTCGCTTAGCGATTTGCTAGCGAGCGGCCACGGGTTTGGAATTTGATAGCAGCATGATCTCCGGAACCCTGAACTTTATGGCATTTAATTACAGGAATAACATGGACAAACATTCAAGATATTCAGGCATACTTAAATTCACATGTGAAATCAAATTACATATCCAAAAATTTAATCATGATGTCTTATGTATGTAGAGATTACCGATTAAAAGCATAAAACAGTAGTGATGCGCAAACCTGTTTGCAGCTGAGCTGCGATGTTGAAAGGACTGATCGCTCTTGGTATCAGATGGAGTTGGGCGGCGGTAGCTTCGGCGCGGATGAGCGGCCTTCAGGGTTTCTTTATTCGGAATACTCTAAGTTGATCTCTAGGGTTTCTATGTCAGGGTTTCCGTCCGTCTTCCTCTGTCCCTTTTTTCGTGACTGAAGCTTGGCTATTTATAATGCTCTTGTTGTGACCTAATGGGCTCAGAATGAAGCCCGAAAATTCTGATGTTCGCAAGCTTCGCTAGGCGAGCGTTGTAGCGAAGGGTTCGCTAGGCGAAGGATTTGCTCGCCTAGCGAGCAGGCCAGTTTGGGCCATTTTCTGGATTGGGCCTGTTGTGAGCCGGGCTTTTGTTCCTTTAAGGTCAGTGCCTTGCAGAATAAGTTGGAGTGCCTTGAAGAATGCCTTGGAAGATTAACGGGCAAATTTTGGGGTATGACAGCTGCCCCTGTTCAATATTCTTGAACTGAGTGAGTTAGAATGGTGTGTACGCCATTCGTGGTCTGGAGGTGGAAGATTATTGAACACTAGAATGCCCCAAAAATTTGCTCTTGTTAATCAAAGGTTAGTCTTGATGAAGATGGGCTTAAAGATACCATCCAGGAAGTTTGATGATGAGAGCTTCAGATTGTGTCGTACGTTAGGCGATATCTGAAGACATGGGTGTCATACCGGGTCGTACGTTAGACCGTATAGTGAGTCGCCCATTAGGCTGTCGACTTCGTTGGGGAGTCGGAGTGTGTTATATACCGCTGGGGATAAGGGATCAGAATGGATCATACGCTAGATCATATCTGAATAGCAGAATGAGTCGTTCCTTAGGCTGCATCTGGAGAGGTAAAGATCAGAATGGATCGTACGCTAGGTCGTATCTGAGTAACTGAATGAGTCCTCCATTACGCGGGTGATTTCACTGGGGATAGAAGATCAGACCGGATCAAATGCTAGATCGTATCTGAGTTGCAGAATGAGCCGTCCACTAGGCTGTATCTGAGGATGAAAGGGCAGTCGTATGTTAGACCATGTCAGAATGTACCATACGCTAGGTAGCATCTGAGCAGCAGAATGAGCCGTCCGTTAGGCTGCATCTGATGAAATAAAGGTCAGACCGGATCGTACGCTACATCGTATCTGAGTAGAAGAATGAGCCGTCCGTTAGGCTGAATCTGATTGTGAAGGGGGTAGTCGTACGCTAGCCTACACTTCAGAAATGTACCGTACGCTAGGTAGCATCTGAGGATTTGAAGGTCCAACTGGGTCGTACGCCAGACCGTCTCTGAGCAGAATGAGTCGTCCGTTAGGCAGAATCTGATGATGAAAGGGGGTAGTCGTACGCTAGACTACACTTCAGAAATGTACCGTACGCTAGGTAGCATCTGAGGATTTGAAGGTCCAACTGGGTCGTACGCCAGACCGTCTCTGAGCAGAATGAGCCGTCCGTTAGGCTGAATCTGATGATGAAAGGGGGTAGTCGTACGCTAGACTACACTTCAGAAATGTACCGTACGCTAGGTAGCATCTGAGGATTTGAAGGTCCAACTGGGTCGTACGCCAGACCGTCTCTGAGCAGAATGAGCCGTCCGTTAGGCTGAATCTGATGATAAAAAGGGGGTAATCGTACGCTAGACTACACTTCAGAAATGTACCGTACGCTAGGTAGCATCTGAGGATTTGAAGGTCCAACTGGGTCGTACGCCAGGCCGTCTCTGAGCAGAATGAGTCGTCCGTTAGGCTGAATCTGATGATAAAAAGGGGGTAATCGTACGCTAGACTACACTTCAGAAATGTACCGTACGCTAGGTAGCATCTGAGGATTTGAAAGTCCAACTGGGTCGTACGCCAGACCGTATTGGAGTTGTTGAATGAGTTGTATGTTGAGCTGAATCAGAATGAACCGTACGCTAGGCTATATCTGATAGTATTTGTATATGCTGTATTTGCAATAAATGTCTGGGATGGGCTTATAGATGCCATCGTTAGGAGGATGTCAGAATGAATGTTGACATGGAGTATATCTGAAAGATGTAGTTGAATCCTGAATGTAATTGATAAAGATGTCCGTCTGAATGGACCTTTGTTTTGACTGTATCAGGAGGATAATTAACCTGAAAAATAAAGTTAGCTTCATGCCATGTCATGATGCATGAGATGTTTTATGCTTATGAAAATAAATACGAACAATGTATGCATGCGTATGCTGTGAAATGATGTAATGAATGAATTATGCGTCTGAAACGTTCTTCCAGGGGACTCTACTGGGGAAATAAATCTCAGTCTTCTGGTCGGAGATATTTGTATTGATGATCCTTTCTTAGCTGGGGGATACTTGATTTCTGTCTGACGATGGACACACTCAACAGAGCCTGGCTGGGGATGGAAGATGACCAGTCTGTCTGGTGATGCCGACCTCTTCTGGGAAATAGCTGGTTTTTGTTGGGGAAAGGAATTAGCAACCGGATTCATTGGAACGCATGGTTAAACCTTCTCCTCGATCCTAAAGTCTTTTAGTAACTGCTATTGCTATTTTATGTATGTATTTTTGATAAACATCGATCATATTCAAATGCATATATCAATTCAAATTAAATCAATGGACGTTTACGCAAACAAAACAGAGAAAGTAAAATAAAAGCATCTTTTTGGAAATAAAATTGTATCGATTTTGAAAGAGGGCCTATGAACAGGCAATTTGAATACAAGGAGACAGAAATCCTAGTAAGAGGAAATTGCCGAGAAAAAGCTATGAAGGAAAAGTCCTATCGATTTTAATTCCACTACTGTCATTATGTCTTCAAGCATCTCATCACCTACTGTCGGATAGAAGTGATTGGCTTGTTCAGTCCCTTGAACTTGGTTGAAGCTGACAGAGAACGGGACATAGTCATACGCTTTAATCCCTAATTTTTGCCTGGACTGCCTTTTCAGGTTTTCAGTCCACCGGGATACCCTTTTTTGCTCAAGCCGCCTTTTCAGGTTTTCGACTTGCCGGGTGTACGTCTTTATATGTTTATCCCTAATTTTTGCCCGAACCCTTTTGGTTCGCCGGGATGCCCTTACTTTTGCCTAGGTACGTCGACCTAGCGGGTCTCTTCTATGCGTAGTATTTTTTAACTATGTCCGTGTTTACAGGATGCGGGAAATCTTCGCCATCCATTGTAGCAAGTATCATGGCTCCACCAGAGAATACTTTCTTAACTACAAATGGCCCTTCGTATGTGGGAGTCCATTTGCCCCTGGGATCACTTTGTGGTAGGATGACACGCTTGATCACCAAGTTGCCAATTTGATACACCTGTCCCTTGACCTTTTTGTTAAATGCCCGGGTCATGCGCTTCTGATATATCTGCCCATGACAAACAGCCGCAAGTCTCTTCTCATCAATCAAATTTATCTGATCGAGTCGAGTCTGAATCCATTCATCCTCGTCTAAACCCACCTCTTTCATGATTCTTAGAGAGGGAATCTGAACTTCCACTGGTAAGACGGCTCCCATTCCGTAGACTAAAGAGAACGGAGTTGCCCCCTGTCGAAGTGCGGTAACCATGAAGAGCAAAAGGTAACATCTCATGCCAGTCTTTGTATGTTACTGTTATCTTTTGGTATGATCTTCTTGATATTGTTAGCAGCCTCCACGGTGCCGTTCCTCTTTGGCCGGTACGGGGAAGAGTTGTGGTGTTTTATTTTGAACTGCGTGCAGAGTTTAGTTTAGTACCATTATCAGTGATAACTCTTACAGGGAACAGCAGGTTTCTCAAATAGATATTTGATAGAATCCATCTTAGAAGTCAATAAAGTGGTATGGTTCAACATATACTGTCTTAGTCGGCGAGCAGCCCAAGCCAAAGCACAACAAGCTTTCTCGAGTTGTGAGTATCTTGTTTCACAGTCGGTACCTTTTGCTAAGGCAGTGTATGGCATGCTCTTTTCGACCAGACTCGTCATGTTGCCCCAGCACACCCTATTGAATTTTCTACCACGGTCAAATACATGATTAGAGGTCTTCCTTCAACTGGTAGCATCAGAATTGGAGGTTCTTGGAGAGATTTCTTGATTTTGTCATTCATCATTCCATACCATCTCTTGATTTTTCTTTTTTAGTAACTTGAAGATGGGTTTGTAGGTAGCAGTCAAGTGTGGAATGAATCGGGCAATGTAATTCAAGTGTCCCAAGAAACCTCTGACTTCTTTCTTGTCCATTTCAGTACCCAGATTTACAATTTCAATTGATTTCTCATGCGGCTGTATGGTCTTTTCTTCTTGTAGTACCAGTCTGGCAAGTTCTCCAGGGGCTTCACAATCTTCCTCACTTCCATCCTCGGCTTGGTAGATCGGATTTTCGAAGTCATAGTGAACAGTAGTGGAACTATTATCAACAGGATTCAGAGTGGATATGGATATGCAATTTGTTACGTGAGTGTGTGCAAGAAAACATAGCTTATTTGAAAAATGACAGGAAAGATAAAGAGCGCAATATTTGAATGCAAAAAGTCCATTGATTTATTGAATATGAACATGCTTATGAAATGACAAACCCTTAAAATTAGCTATTATGCCCCGGGTATAGACACAATGCTTTGAAACACCGAAATAGAAATAACAATTACTCCTGACTAAAGGAAATCGGGATAGTGTCTTCAGCCTTCCAATTATTGAGTCCGTCACCAATTGTTGGGAAAATCCAGCTATCCAAGTCACAATCGTTATCAGCGTCTTCTACAGCATTAAGAGTTTTGTCATGATTAGGCAGAGGAGCAGTGATGACATTAGGATTCTCCGGAGGATCAAATTCAAATTCCCCAGCATCGATCATATCCTGAATCTTGTTCTTCAACAACCAACAATCGTTTGTATCGTGCCCGGGGCTATCGGAGTGATATGCACACCTGGCGTTGGGATTATAACTAGGAGAAGTAGTGTTGGGATTTGTAGGAGGAACTCTGAGGGTAATCAAATTTGCCTTTAGCATACCCTGCAGCGCTTGTGCTAAAGTCATATTGATCTTCGTAAACTGCCTTCTTCCCGGGTTAATGTAACTCCCAGATTTCTTGTCTTTCTTCTTCTCGAGCAAGAGTGCCTTCAGCTCCTCCTGCCCCTTGGATAAGTTCAAGATCATCTCCTGGAGTTGAGCATTCTGAGCCTGGAGATCTTTGACAATTTGTTCGAGGGCCATTTTTCTATTTGGAGGAAAACCGTGAGAACATTGATCCCTTTAGAACACCTGTTATGCAATGTTATGCTATGCAATGTATGAAATGTTTTCACGGACTTTTGGAATTTAACTTTGCATAAACTACCAAAAAAGGAAACTCTTTTTTTTTTTTTTTTTTTTTTTTTTTACAAAATAGAGCAAATTTAAATCCCTAAGTCCTCAAAATGGTTAGTACAATGCCATGATGTTATGATGTCATGATGTTAAGTAAATAACAAGCACAAGCAAGTCACACAACCATCATTCCTAAGTTTTAAGGCTTGCATGAGTTCCATAGGTAAGTACCCTCCCCACTGAAGTTTGGTTGGTTCAACCTGTCCTAGAATAGTAACCGGGTTCTAGAAGGATCTCAAATCATTGACCTTTCTCTAAGTCCACTTCAGTGCAACACCAAGTGGTTGACCAAAGCTTCCCTAAAGTCCAATCTCAAAGAGTGTAGTATCGAGTCTCAACCAACCCCAGTCGGAACCGAAGCCAGTTATCTCACTACTTTCTAATGGATAGGATGAGTCAATTAGGGTTCTAAAGGTCTGGTTAATGCTTTGATGACACCACGCGAATGCCAAATTTTTCCTCAAGTAAACATGAGGAACATCAGGACATCCAAAGTGTCACATTAACCGTAGCCATCATTTTAACCATTCCAGTATACGCCGGATAGTCGCGATGATCTATTGCTACTTACCTAAGGTACACTAGATCCGGGTGTAGGATCTTTCACTCAAAAATTCCCTTAAAAGAAGGAACAATTTTGAAAACATAAATGATTTTTAAGGTGACCTCTCTTTGTATTCCCCAGCAGAGTCGCCAGTTCTGTCATACGGTGAACTGACTTTTTGTGTTTTTGCTTTTAATCGCAATATCGCGGATAACAAGAGTCACCACCGACTTTTCTTTTATCCAATAAGGAAAGGTGGAAAAGAACAGGAAAGACCTTAATTAGATTTTGGGTTCGGGAGGTACATTATACAAAGGGAAGGTGTTAGCACCCTTTGTATCCATGGTTATCCATGGGCTCTTAATTGCTTGATCACTTATGTTTGTCTGGAAAAAGTGTTTGTGAAGTGCTTAAAAAATGTTTGAAAAGAGAATTTAACTTTGTAATGATTCTTGTATGAATGTATACAAAGTGGTTATCTCGTTTAGTTTTGAAAGTTGTTTAGAAAAATATAACTCGGTAATGATTCTAGTATGAATGTATACCAAGTGCTGATTTTCTAAAAGATGTTTTGAAAGGTGTGGGGTGTGAAAAATATTTTAAGTTGTGAATAAGCAATTAAGAGTTATACCTATCCAAGGTCTTTACGGGCATTTCCTATCCTTATGAGGGTAAAACTGTCCTTACTATTGAGAAGTAAGTAGTTTTATCCTTTGGATGTAAAAGGGTCATCGTAGGGTCATCGATTGGTCATTGAAGGCAACATTTGTAGGGATACCTTAGCATTCGAAGGGACTATCATCCTTTAACCGTAGGCTACACCGAAGGGTCATCGAGGGACAAAGGCAACATTCGAGGGACTATGATGATTTAACCGAAGGATCTTTGCTAAGTGTATCCCCATATTCGCGGGACATGACCATAATACCGTAATATCGTAGGGTAACAAAGAGAGGTCCAATATCACTTATTTAAAGGCAAAGTTTTACAATTAATTAGATAGCCGTAATCAATTAGGTAATTAGGTCCACATTACAATTGATGAAATCAATACATTAAAATCAGCTAGGTAATTTAGGATGAATCTCCACATTAAAATTAAGTAATTCAGAATCCATCTCCATAAGGGTATCCCACACATAAGGTGGAATACCTAGCCGGCCGTTTCCTCGGGAATATGTAAGCCTTTACACAATTCAGCACACGGGTTAGAGCATCGAGATAAAGTACAATTGAAAATTGCACCATAACACAACAGTCATAAAGTCAGGCCAAATAATGCAGAATTATAATGAATCTTGATTAGATAAACATAAGGCAGAACAGAAAAGAAACAAAACAGCCACTGTCTCATTCGCTCCTGCTTCGCCTAGCGAAGGCTCAGCGAATGCTCGCTACAGGCTCGCTTAGCGATGTGCTAGCGAGCGGCCACGGGTTTGGAATTTGATAGCAGCATGATCTCCGGAACCCTGAACTTTATGGCATTTAATTACAGGAATAGCATGGACAAACATTCAAGATATCCAGGCATACTTAAATTCACATGTGAAATCAAATTACATATCCAAAAATTTAATCATGATGTCTTATGTATGTAGAGATTACCGATTAAAAGCATAAAACAGTAGTGATGCGCAAACCTGTTTGCAGCTGAGCTGCGATGTTGAAAGGACTGATCGTTCTTGGTATCGGATGGAGTTAGGCGGCGGTAGCTTCGGCGCGGATGAGCGGCCTTCAGGGTTTCTTTATTCGGAATACTCTAAGTTGATCTCCAGGGTTTCTATGTCAGGGTTTCCGTCCGTCTTCCTCTGTCCCTTTTTTCAGGACTGAAGCTTGGCTATTTATAATGCTCTTGTTGTGACCTAATGGGCTCAGAATGAAGCCCGAAAATTCTGATGTTCGCAAGCTTCGCTAGGCGAGCGTTGTAGCGAAGGGTTCGCTAGGCGAAGGATTTGCTCGCCTAGCGAGCAGGCCAGTTTGGGCCATTTTCTGGATTGGGCCTGTTGTGAGCCGGGCTTTTGTTCCTTTAAGGTCAGTGCCTTGCAGAATAAGTTGGAGTGCCTTGAAGAATGCCTTGGAAGATTAACGGGCAAATTTTGGGGTATGACAGTGTGACACACATTGTCACACAATACATTCATGTGCCTAAAACAGAGATGAAGAATGCTAAAAATGCACAACCAAGCCTCAAAAATCAAGCAACATGTTGGGAATCAGCATACCAAATTTCAAATCAATTGGACAATGTATGAGCATTTCACAATAGAATGAATGATGCATGTCACATTTGCATACATGGTCAAATAATAGTCCACAATTCAAAATCATGAAATGATAAAATCATGAAATCACAACCAAAAAATAATAGACATCCATATGAACATGTAGCAAAAAATTTGAAGTGATTTGGATTAATTTGCTATTTTTTATGATTTTTGTAATTAACATGAATAAAATGAAATAGTATTGAAAACATGGAAAATAATAATGTGAATGAAAAATGGAAAAAGCAACCAGCCAGGATTCGAACTGGAGACGTAAGGCTCATAGGCGCATCATCAAAACGCCAGCGTTTTGGCTATGTGAGGAATAAAATGAAAAAAAAGAAGAAGTGCTCAGGCAGGATCGAACACATGAGACCATGGTGAAAGGCTTCTCTACAGTACACATGAAGGCGCTGAACCAGGGAAGCCCTAACGTTGTACATGCACGGCTAGGAACGGTGGTTTCCACCGTCTTCTTCATGAAGACGGTGGTGCTACAGTAACTCGTTCAATTTTTTTTCCAGAATCACACAAATTATACATCAAATGAAAGATCTCAATGTGAGGAACACAAATCCAGCATTATTTTGGCTTAAAACTCAAAGAATCATGCGAATCGAATGAAAATATTTTTGACATTCAAACTTTAATTCCACATAACTCAGTCAATTCTCAACCAAATTTCATGAAATTTATATCAGCGTGACCAGCATGCAAAGATCTACCATAACATGTCCATAAAACTAAGAATTAAGAGCTTCGAATTTTCACCAACCTGGAATGGCAGTGATGAAAACAGCGTGTTCCAAGCCTCCAAAGTGTGTAGATCTTCTCCTTTGCTCTTGTTATGAAGCTTGATGTAGAAATGGATGCTTGCCACGACCTAGATCTTGCTTAATTTGGAACTTCCATCTTCATGTTCTTGAGCTTGATGCATATGAATCTTCACCAATTTCTTCAAACCAAAGATCAAATCCTACTTAATGATGCATGCTGAACCAGAATATGCAGAGAAATTGATGCCTTATGTGAAGAAATTTTGAATTTCAAAGAGAGAGAGTTTTGGAGGGAAAAGAAATTCTAGATCTAGAAATAGAGATTATGCCAAATTCTGTTATGATTAAGGCTTTATACTATTCACTAATCATGCTGAAAAATTAATTAGGCAATGGTTAATTAGAAGTTAATGAGAATGAAGTGTTTTAGCAAATTTGGAAAAGTGTGGTTCATGGCCTAATTTGGACGTGAATAGTAGCATGCAATGATCCATTTTCACTCAAAATCACCTAATGAACACAATGGGATTGGAATTAGGCTTGTAGCTTGCACCAAATTTAAATTCCCCAATTTCCCTCCAAAATGCACTTGAATTAACACATGGCCATGTGAACCTTTTTCATGCAATGCAATGATATATTTTGAAATCATAGGTCATGAGAAGAAATTTGCAAAAAGAGTAGCTTCATTTGGAATTTTGAGTCAAAAGTTATGCCACTTTGAAGTTTCATGCATACTTCATGATCATTTGGCCATATCTCCTCAACCATTCATCAGATGATCATGATATTGGACTTTTTGGAAATGGGAGAGAAAAATATTCAACTTTCATGTTGGACAAAATTTCATTTGAAGCTTCTTTGATGTTGGAAAGTCAAGTTGAATGTGGTCCAAAAACTTTCCATTTTTGGAAACTTGAAATTACAGGTCACTTTCCATTTTTGGAAACTTTTGATCTAACCTCAAATTCTTCAAGATAAGTATTTGACATGATGAATAAGCCTCTTTGTGACATGAATGAAATGTCTCAAACCATCTCTCCCCCTCCTAGCCCTCAGTTGACTTTCTGTTGACTTTTATGGGCCCCAGATGACTTGAAAATGCATTGTGGACTTTAAGCCTCTACCACCTGAGGAAATGGCTCAGAAATGAACGCCTAACTCAAATGAGATTCTCCAAATAACCACATGATCCTCAGCCCAAGAAATAACCTCATCTCTTTGAGAAATCCTGACTGGCAAACTGGCACTGATTAGGGTTGACCAGAGGTCAAAACCCTAATCCAGAGGAACCTGAGCATGAATCATGAAGCCCTTGGTGATGACATAACCATGATGATGGTGAAATACCCTTGCCAATAAGATAATGCTCAACCTCCTCGAGGAACCAAGAAAACCCTAATTGAAACACAAACCCTCAGATGGTTGGTGATCAATTCAATAAGACCCTCAGGCTTGAACCATACAACTTCTCCATCTCTGACAAGACCTTAGAGGATGACTTGTTTATTTCACATGATATGCAATATGCAAATGCCTAATGTCCTAAAACATGAAATGCAATATGCTAAACTATTCTTAAGAAGAGGAGGGCAAATTTTGAGGTGTTACAGCTGCCCCTATTCAATCCACTGTGAACCTGTCGATATGAACAACCTCGGCTTTCAGATGATCAGGGTGAAGAGTGATTGAATACCAAGAACAGACGAACAATTTGTGCTCCGTTGGGGATTATTATTATATTTTTAGCTTTTCTTGAACCCCACAACTTTCTGATGTTTTTCTTCTCTAGAACCCCGGTACTTCTTTGATTGATTTTTTTTTGCTTTTTCTTGGATCCTGAACAATTATTTTCGCGCGTATGATCCCTGATCACCGCATTTGAACCCCGACAACTTCATAACACTCCTGTTTGCCAAACAATGAACCCCGATCTCCATTTGAACCCCAGTCACCTGACGATAACTCACGATCCCCATTGTGAACCCCGCTCTCCAGAAAACACCCCGTGTCTCCTTTTCTCCATTTGAACCCCGCTCTCCAGAAAATGCCCAGCACTTCCTTCTATCGATTTGCACCCCGTTCTCCATTTTCTTGTGATAATTCCGCTGGTAACACCGGAAATAACACCAAAACACCACTCTGATGGCGACATATCAGAGGGTACACCTTCTCAACAGGAAGGTAATCATGTGCATTTCTTCCTCCGAAGATACCCATAACGGCTTCTGTTGGCCTCGCCAAAGTCTAAGGTGACACATGATCAGAAGACAATCCTGAGGACCTCATCCCGGATATAATCTTCAACTCCAATCTCCATTTGAACCCCGTTCTCCAGAAAATGCCGCAACACTTCCTTTTTTCCATTTGAATCTCAATTTTCGCGCTGATCGTTTAACGTTCTCTGATTTTCATTTACATCTCCGCCCGACGGAAAATTTTCCTCCAATATCGCGCTATTGGGGAACATTGTTGATCCAACGTCATGATGCTAAACCCCTCAGAGTAACATCTTCACTATCCGGCGAAACCAATTCTCAAGCGGTAACCACTGCTTGAGTAACATCTTCCAACTTCCATCTCGCACGACAGAAATCTTCTCCAGTATCGCACTACTGGGTAATACCGTTAACCCAAAATCACGATGCTAAACTCCTCAGAGTAACATCTTCACCATCCGGTGAAACCAACTCTCAAGCGGTAACCATGGCCCGAGACTAATTGATGCTCGCAATGCTGATGCTGATCTTCCAACTAGCGAAACCACTTCTCAAACGGTAACCACGGCTTGAGTAGCATCTTCACCAACCGGCGAAACCAAATCTCAAACGATAACCACGGCTTGAGACTAGCTTATGCTTGCAATGATGATGCATGATTTTTTTTCAGCGTAATGCTCAATAACCATGGAAATGCTACGCAATGAGCTATGCAATATGCTATGCTTCTCTAAATGATGAATGCATAAAAGTATCCCCCTCAGGGGACTCTACTAGGAAGCTCGAGGCACTCTGCTGAGGAACTCGATATCGCTCCAATCTCCAACCCTGGTGGGGAATAGCACTGCTGCTGGGGAAAAGACAACCCTCACCAGGGATGACCACCAACGCACTTTGCGGGGAAAATAGAAATCTTCGACTTGCTGGGGAACTAACAAGCTCCATCACGCTAGGTGAAACAACAACCTTCTGACCTGGCTGCCGAGGAAATACTGATCTCGAACCTGTTGGGGAGATAACAATCCCGACCCTGCCAGGGAAAATACGGAATATTGACATGGAACACCTGTCGACTCGTCGAATGCTGGTATCCACCATCTAATCAAAGCATCAACTTTCTACTTTCAGACTTTGAAGAGTCTTCTTGATTAATCCTCTAGGATCGTCGCACGTCTCTCGCCGTCTTTTCACCATTCTTCAACCCCTCGTCCCTGATTAGACTCTGCGGGGATCTCTTGTCAAAAGTTTCACATCACAACCTGCAAGTGAGTGAAAATATCTAACAGCTCCTGCAAAAGAGATCGTTAGATAAAAACGTGCCCCAGGCGTGCCAAATTTCAACACCTAGGTCATTCAACCTTCCGAATAAGATTTCAGGTTTTCAATCTTATAAACATGCATTGGAAGGGATCTCCATGTCTCAAAATGCAAAGATTCTTTATCAAAATAAACGGATGTTTTTGCAATCAAAGCGGTAATGAAAACAAAAACAAAATTATTTGACTGAATATGCATTTTATTGATTGAAAAAGGTGTGGCTCGTAACTGAGCAATACAGGAAGCAATTCCTGAAAAGAGGTAATTGCGCACAAAAGGAAAAATCTATCCTAATGGCAATGTGAACCCGTGATCTCATCGAGTTCCAACTCGGTTACACCCCATATGTCCTCAAGACTCTCCATGCTTTCTGCCTTCTGAACAAGACGCTTCCGACCGATCCCTATCGGGGATTATCCATGTCATAACCAAAACACAAACGATCATGCTAGACGCAGTTGTTCGTTTCACTCCCTCTTTTGCCTAGACCGCTCTTTTGGGTTTTCAGTCCACCGGGATACCCTTTTTTTCCCAAGCCGCCCTTGTGGGGTTTTCGACTTGCCGGGTGTACAGTTTTTTTCCTTTTTATCCCTAATTTTTGCCCGAACCTTTTCATTTTTTTCTGGTTCGCTGGGATGCCCATTTTTGCCTGGACTATTTTATTCTTTTCGTCCAGCGGGTCTCTTATAGGAAGTATTTTTTAACTGCGTCCGCATTCACAGGGGATGGAAAATCCTCGCCATCCATGGTCGTCAACAACAAGGCTCCGCCAGAGAAAACCTTCTTGACCACGAATGGACCTTCATAATTGGGTGTCCATTTGCCCCTATGATCGTTTTGAGGAGGAAGGATCCTTTTCAGCACCATATCTCCCACATGATACACCCGAGGTCGTACCTTTCGATCGAAAGCACGCTTTATCCGCTGCTGGTACAACTGCCCATGACAAATGGCCGCCAGCCTCTTTTCCTCAATCAGGCTCAACTCTTCGTACCGAGTCCTTACCCATTCAGCCTCTTGCAATTTCACGTCCATCAGGACTCTCAACGAAGGAATCTGAACCTCAACCGGTAACACGGCTTCCATTCCATACACAAGTGAAAAAGGCGTTGCCCCAGTAGAAGTACGCACCGAGGTTCGCTACCCATGCAATGCAAACGGAAACATCTCGTGCCAATCCTTATAGGTCACGACCATCTTCTGCACAATCTTCTTAATATTCTTATTAGCTACCTCGACCGCCCCATTCATCTTCGGACGATAAGGAGAAGAATTGTGATGCTCAATCTTGAACTCCCGGCACAGTTCTGCCATCATCTTATTGTTCAAATTAGAACCATTATCAGTAATGATTCTTTCGGGAACCCCATATCTGCAAATGATATCTCTCTTCAGGAATCTGGCCACGACCTGCTTCGTCACATTCGCATAAGAGGCTGCTTCCACCCACTTGGTGAAGTAATCGATAGCCACCAATATGAACCGGTGCCCATTCGAAGCTGTAGGCTCAATCTTTCCAATCATATCAATGCCCCACATAGCAAACGGCCACAGAGATGACATCAAACTCAACGAATTAGGAGGCACGTGCACCTTGTCAGCATAAATCTGGCATTTATGACACTTCCGCACGAAATTGAAACACTGGGCCTCCATCGTCATCCAATAATATCCAACTCTCAGCAATTTCTTCACCATTGCATTCCCGTTGGCATGGGTACCGAACGACCCCTCGTGAACCTCTTTCATCAATTGGCTTGCTTCTTTATCATCAACACATCTGAGCAAAACCCAATCGAAATTCCGCTTGTATAAAACCCCATCCTTGTTCAGATAGAACACCATGGCCAACCTCCTCAGAGTCTTTCGGTCCTTCTTGGATGCTCCCTCAGGATACTCCTGGGTCTCCAGATAGCGTTTAATATCAAAATACCACGGCTTCTCATCATCAGGCGCTGTGTCAACAGCAAACACATAAGCCGGTCTATCCAGACGTCCCACCTCAACATTAGGGAATTGATTCCACCACTGCACCTTAATCAAGGCGGCCAGAGTAGCCAAAGCATCTGCTAACGAATTCTCTTCTCTCGGCACATGATGTAATTCCACCTTGGTGAAAAACGTCAACAATCTCCTCGTATAATCCCGGTATGGAATTAAATGAGATTGATGCGTATACCATTTTCCGTTAACCTGATTCACAACCAAAGCTGAATCTCCATAAATGACAAGGTTCTTGATCCGCAAATCAATCGCCTCTTCAATCCCCAGGATACAAGCTTCGTATTCAGCCACGTTGTTGGTGCACTCAAATGTTAGCCAGGCAGCAAATGGAATATGGGATCCTTTCGGCGTAACCAAAACAGCACCAACTCCACTACCATTCACGTTAACGGTCTCATCAAACATCAGAATCCATTCGGATTCAGGGTCAGGCCCCTCCTCCGGGATTGATCCCTCACAATCTTTCGATTTGAGAAACATGATGTCCTCATCAGGGAACTCAAACTTCATCGGTTGATAATCCTCAATGGGTTGCTGGGCGAGGTAATCAGACAATACACTCCCCTTGATCGCTTTCTGAGAGGTATACTGGATATCATATTCAGTCAAAATCATTTGCCACCTCGCAACCCGTCCGGTCAATGCTGGCTTCTCAAAAATGTACTTGATCGGATCCATCTTGGAAATCAATAAAGTGGTATGAACCAACATATACTGTCTCAGTCGGCGAGCAGCCCATACCAAAGCACAGCAAGTTTTCTTGAGCAGTGAATATCTTGTTTCATAGTCGGTAAACTTTTTGCTAAGGTAGTAAATCGCATGCTCTTTTCGACCAGACTCGTCATGCTGCCCCAGTACACACCCCATAGACCCCTCGAGGACCGTCAAGTACAGAATTAACGGTCGTCCTTCCACATGAGGCATCAGAATCGGAGGCTCTTGCAAATATTCTTTTATTTTTTCAAATGCCGCTTGGCAATCATTATTCCACCTGACCGTTTGATCTTTTCTCAACAACTTGAATATAGGTTCACACGTGGCCATTAGATGAGATATGAACCGTGAAATGTAGTTCAATCTACCTAAGAAACCACGAACCTCTTTTTCTGTCCTCGGTTCAGGCATTTCTCGTATTGCTTTTACTTTAGCAGGATCAACCTCGATTCCTCTTTCACTCACAATAAACCCCAGCAATTTTCCGGACCGCGCCCCAAAAGTGCACTTATTCGGATTCAACCTCAGTCTGAACTGTCTCAACCGGTCAAACAGCTTGGCCAGATCCACCAGATGTCCCTCTTCTGTTTGGGACTTTGCTATCATGTCATCAACATAGCATTCAATTTCATGATGAATCATATCATGAAACAAAGTCACCATAGCTCTGATACGTGGCACCGGCATTCTTGAGACCGAATGGCATCACCTTATAACAAAAAGTGCCCCACGGTGTGATGAACGTTGTTTTCTCCATATCATCTGGCGACATTTTAATTTGATTATAGCCAGAAAAGCCATCCATGAAGGAAAACACCGAGAATTGAGCTGTATTATCTACCAACACATCAATGTGAGGTAGTGGAAAATCATCCTTCGGGCTAGCTCTGTTCAGATCCCGGTAGTCCACACACATTCTCACATTCCCATCTTTCTTCGGCACTGGCACAATATTTGCGACCCAAGGTGGATAATTAGTGACAGCGAGGAACCCAGCATCCAACTGCTTCTGCACTTCCTCTTTGATTTTCATGGCCATCTCAGGTCGAGTTCTGCGCAACTTCTGCTTCACTGGAGGACAGTCTGCTCTCAATGGTAGCTTGTGCACAACAATATCGGTATCCAACCCTGGCATATCTTGATACGACCAGGCAAAGATATCAACATACTCTTTCAACAATGCTACCATTCTGCTCTTGACATTTACCTCCAAAGCAGCCCCAACTTTCACTTCTTTTCTGACCTCGTCGGTACCCAGATTCACAACCTCAACTTGCTCCTCGTGCGGCTGAATCACCTTCTCCTCTTGTTTCAATAACCTGGCTAATTCCTCCGGCAGTTCACAATCTTCTTCGTCTTCTTCTTCGGCATGATAGATTGGATTGTCGAAGTCATACAAAGGTGTAACCGAATTGTTATCAATGAGATCCGGAGAAAGATCGCATCTGCATGAATGTTGATTCATGCATTGCTTTAGAACCGGAGCAAAGCAAATTAAAAGAAAAATGAAAACAAACATTGCCATTTTTATTTTTGTTTTTAAACTGCAAAAATAAATGAAAAACAGGGAACGCCGCTTTTAATGAAAAAACATCCTTTTATTTATGATGCAAATATTGCAAAATGAAACACATGAGATGGCCCTTACAATGAACCATTACGTTTCGGGCAAAACGTATGGCTTTCATGCAGACAGAATTGAAAAACAGGAAATATTACTCTTCACGTAGAGTGACTGTGATGATCTTTTCGGCCTTCCAGTTCTGGATCTCCATCCCTGGTACGCACGGTTTTATCCACTGATCAAGCTCACAGTCACTGTCGATCTCCTCACCTACCGCACAGATGCGATCTGGATCCAGCATTCCAGCACTGGTGAACGTGAATGGCTGACGACGGCCCTTGTTCTGCCGAGACGAGCCTCGGCCTGGCTGATAACCAACCCCAAACCGGTCTTCCTTGGCGGCGATGTCAATCATCTTTCCCCAACCTGGGGCTTCTCCGCTCTTCACCACCTCAGCAACCTGCTTATACGAAGAAATGGACGGCTTCTTCTCTTCCTTAACAAAAACGGCATTCTCCACCTTGACGGTTTCAAATGCTTGACTTGGCGTTTCCCATATTTCACGGTCCATTTCCACGTACTTGAACGATGACAGGTGGCTTACGAAGATGTCTTCCTCCCCACAAACGGTGACGACCTTCCCATCCCAGATATACTTCAGTTTCTGGTGCAAAGTCGAAGTCACTGCCCCAGCAGCATGTATCCACGGTCGACCCAACAGGCAACTGTATGCCGGCTGAATATCCATGACATGAAATACAGACTTAAACACCTCGGGCCCGATCTTCACAGGGAGCTCCACTTCCCCAAACACAACCCTTTTAGAACCATCAAAGGCTCTAACTATCAGGTCCGTGGGCCTCAAGATCAACCCTTCACAGTCCAGCTTCGCCAGGGCCTTCTTAGGCAACACATTGAGTGATGAGCCGGTATCCACCAACACGTGCGAAAGCACTGCTCCTTTACACTCCATTGCAATGTGTAATGCCCTATTATGATTACACCCATCAACCGTCAAATCAAGATCAGTAAAACCCAGCCCATGGCTGGCATTAACATTGGACACCACTGTCTCTAGCTGATTAATCGTTATCTCCTGAGGAACATAGGCTCTCTTCAATATTTTCAACAAAGCCTCTCTATGCCCCTCGGAGCTCAACAACAATGACAAGATTGAAATCTTAGACGGCGTTTGCTGCAGATGGTCAACAAGCTTATACTCAGACTTCTTGATGATCCTCAGAAACTCTTCAGCTTCATCATCAAGTTCTTTTTCCGACCCACCAGGCGCCGGTGTCACCACAGAAGTACCTCGCTCACCACCTGCTTCCCTCTTGCCCTGACTAAAGCCTCGGCCTTGTCTTTCTTTTCTTTTTCTCCCTCTCCACTCCTCAAAGCATCAGGTGCAAACAACCTACCACTGCGAGTGAAACCACTGGGTCCGGCATTATCCACCTTTGAAACGGTGGTTTCACCTGCAGCCTGATCTTCCTGCTTCTCCCCATTACAGTACACTTCTCCACCATAATCCCATGGTACAACATCATCGTTGTCATAAGGAATAGGCCCAGGTACCGTGATGGTAACCGGAGCCGCATCTGCCAGCGTTGACAAATCGATCGGATCAAAGTAGATGGTTATGGTGGAGACATCCTCCTTCCCCAAATCAACCTTCTCAAATCTGAGGCTTCCCTCATCCATCATCCTCTAGACAGCCTCCCTCAGCAAAACACACCCATTAGGAGCCACGGTGCATGCAGCACAACAATCAACACAACCCGGGAAGACCCCATTCTTCAACAGTTGCCTCTTGACCTCAACCAATAGAGTCCTCAACTGATCTACATTTATCAGCCCAATTATCCTCCTATCTTCAGAAATTGCATTCACCCCCATCTGACCATGCGCCGACATGGGATTAGCGTTAACATTCGGAGATGGTGCAAAATTAATAGCCTTGGAGTCCACCAGGTCCTGGACAACATGCTTAAAATCTTTACAATTCTCCACATTGTGTCCAGGGGCACCAGAGTGGAATTCACATTTAGCATTCTCATCATAGTTGGCAGGTCTCTGATCAGGTCTCAACGGAGCCAACGTCCTCAGCTGGACCAACCCCAAGTCTTTAAACTTCCTCAGCAAGAATGAGTAGGTCACAGGTGGTTTATCAAATTGACGATCATTCATACGCCCTCTCACCTGATACCCAGCCCTCTGAGGTCTCTATTTAAACGTCTGTCGTTGCTGTTGCGGTTGTTGTGCAGGGTGATTATCAGCAGGAATTGTTACCGCAGCAGTGTGCTGGTAGTAACGATCCCTACCTTGTCCCCTCTGGGTATACACAGCACTTGTATCACCCTCCTTCTTCCTCTGGCCATTACCAAAGGGCTTCTTCGATCCAGACGACGAAGCGTTACCCTGTATCTTCCCCAGCTTCAACCAGCTTTCTATTCTTTCCCTAGCCACCACTATGTCAGCAAAGTTGGTAACCGGGCATCCCACCATCCTTTCTGCAAACATCCCCTGAAGGGTACCCATAAACAGATCAGACATCTCCCGGTCTACCAACGGAGGTTGGACTCGGGCAGCCAACTCCCTCCACCTCTGCGCGTATTCTTTAAACCCTTCACTAGGCTTCTGAGACATACCCTGCAATTGGGTACGGCTAGGAGCCATGTCAGCATTGAATTGGTATTGTTTAAAGAACGCATCTCCAAGATCCTGCCAGCTCTTGATATCCGAAGATTTCAGCTTGGTATACCATTCCAGAGACCCACCAGACAAACTGTCCTGGAACAAATACATCCAGAGCTTCTGGTCCATTGTATAAGCAGAAATTTTTCGGACGAAAGCCTGGAGATGAGTTTCCGGGCAAGAACTCCCATTGTATTTATCAAACGCAAGCGCTTTAAACTTTTGTGGGATTACAATCCCCTCAACCAGCCCCATGTTCGACATGTTGACAACCCCCGGAGTAGCATAGCTTTCCAAAGCTCTGATTTTGTCTGCCAACACCTGAATTTCTTTGTTTGGTGGTTGGACACCGTATTGACCAAACTGTTCATTCAGTACCGAGAACTGATCTTCTTCTCTATCCTCCTCAGCCCCAAAGAAAGGAGGAAACATGTTATCTTTCACATTATTGACTGCAGGACCGGGCCCACCACCTGCAGCAAAACCAAACCCACCACCATTGTTGATAACCACACCAGCATTAGTCGCCTTTTTCCTGGGATCACCATCATCCCTTGAGTCACCGAGACCGTTGTTGGAAACACCCTCCTGATTATTACCACTGTTGGCAGCCGAAGCCCGCTCGAGCTTTTCCACTTTCTCAACCAGTGCCTTCTGTCCCAAGGCGAACCCTTGCATAACATTGATCAGCTCTCCCATCTTCTCTTTTAACTCGAGAATATCTGCGTTGGATGTATCCATCAGCTTGGATTTGTTGCGCCTGGTAGGGTATCTGTGTGGACGTGCTACGTGTAAAGGAATGATTCTACGTGCGCGAGCAATGATTCCTGAAACAATCAAACACGTTAGAAACTGACGCCTGCAAAATAGAAGACAAGTTATTATGATTCATGCATGAATGCAATGTCTATCCATATGAGGAACACTTTGTCTTTTAATCCTGGTTTCATCGAGACAGAGAATAATTTGACAACCATATTCTGACACCAGTCAACTGATTTTGCCATACAGAGCAGAGAATTATGATTTAGCAAAGATATCACCCAACCATATGTGTGCTATGTCAGCGCATACAGGAAAGCAAATAGATCTTGAAGATCAATCACTGAATGAAAATAACCACTGTATATCAAAAGTGCACTACACGTGCAAGAGTCATACATCAGGCTGATACAAATCAAATTACAATTCTCCAGATTCAGAAAGAAAATACAAGCAAGTGAATTCCGTCAACAGGCCTGACGATAATCCACACATAACAACAAAAGTCTACACCGAAGAAGATCCCACAGAAGGCTCTGCATCATCAACCATCCTGGTAAACTTCACGGCGAACCTGAGCTCAGTGTTCTCCTGCTGCAATCTCCCCACCTCCTTCTGGTGAATCTTCATCTGTCGAAAATAATGATCCCTCTCAGCAAGATAATGATCTCTCTCAGCAATAATCTTTGCATTCTCTTCTTCCTTAATCTTCAGCTTTGTTTCCCATTCTGTGATAAGGTCTCTGACTCTGGCATCTCTCTGATTCTTCACAAGGATCTGTCTCCTCTTCTCATCTTCAATGACTCTCAAAGCTCTAGCCAACTTCTCCTTGGTGATGTCGTGCTCCTTCGTAGATGACTCAAATGCTTGGCTGATCTTGCGGTAATAAGCGGTGTCTATCTCAAAGCGCTTCACCTCCAGAGCATGTCTCTTATCCTGGTCTTCTATTTTCCCTTTGATTTCCTGATTAGCCATTTGAATTCTAGCAACACTCATCTCCAACTCGGTCTTCTCTTCCTGCAATTGATCTCTGGCCTTCTTCATCTCAAGGAACTCTTCCATACTGACAGAAGAACATGGCCCCTCAATCAATGGACACCAAGGATCACCCCCAGGAAATGGTAGATGCGTGAGCTCAATCCTCTTTCTGAGCCAATCATCAAACAGAGGAAAAGACCTATTATTAACCATACCAAAAGGAACCTTGCCCTTTCTCTGAATGTTACGCCATGCTCCAGACACTTGCCTCATCCGTGTCGGATTACCCTCAGCCGGGAAGTAGAAAGACTCCTGAATCTCACACTCGAGAGGAGGAACCTCCATGGCAAACCCCATTTGCCTCCTAAGAAGCGTCGGGTTGTAATTAATGCAACCCTGAACTCCTATGAGAGGCACATTGGGAAAACTCCCACAACTGTAAATGAAGTCTCGTCCAGCCACACCATTGTGAGTCCAAGCTATGTCCTTGGCTCACAAACCCATCAACTTGGTGGCCTAATTAACCGTATGGTCAAGAAGAACAAAAGCAAAGGCACCTCTGGAAGGCAAATACCCCATGAACCACTTGTACAACAGTTGAGCACAGCAACTGATTAATCCCCCTCGCCGCTTCTCGTGCCGATTATGGACCGAGTAATAAACATCCCCAACCAGGGTAGGAATAAGATTCCTCTGCATAAACAACCGGATGGCATTAATGTCCACAAAGTTCTTCTGATTAGGGAACAGGATGATCCCATAAATGCTTACAGCTAGCAAAGCACAAACGACCCTCCAATTACCCAACACAGTATGCTCCTTGGCCTTAGCCTCCAAGAAACTCAGATGAAGACCAGGCAACTTTCCCTTCTCCTTCAAACCCCCCTTAGTCACCTCTGGGCTCAAATAAAGAGCACGAGAGATCTCAGCAACATCAGGTTCATCCTTTAGTGGCATAGAAAGGAATTTGATCTCTGATCTGAGTACCTAAGATGCTGGCATAGTCCTCCATCAAAGGTCCCAACAAGTAATCCAGGAAGACGAAACATCTCAAACCAGGGTCATAAAACTGGAGAAGAGTATGGGTGGCACTCCTATCATCATCTGTAAGCCTGAAAACCAACTTCAGAATACCCCCATAAGTCTCACAGAACATCCCCACATGGTCAGGTGTAATCAATGCTATCATCTCTTTCAGTGCATCAATCTCTGGATCAAAGAAACTGTATACAACATCATTATTCAAGCAGGGCCTCATATCTGGAACAAGGATGTCTCTCAACCAGGATCTCGATCAAGAATGTCCCCTGCATATGGATAAACATGAGTTAGATGCAGATAAATGCAAAATGTGAATGATGCTGATGTATGAATGCAATGCACTGTGCCATCCTCCAAGTCATCTGAACACCAACTGCACTGGATTACGGTCTCTGAACTGATCACAACCATCTGAGGGAATAAATAACCATAAATCCAACTCAGGAGTTCCGAAATAAACGGAACCGGAAAATACATCACCATCATCACCAGAAAGTCCTCTAAATAGATAACCACAAGATCCTCTGAACCAGCCCAGGGAATCCTGAAATAAACGGATCCCCACTGATAAATACCACGGACAGAACTTCGGCGTCTCAGAAATAAATATCCATAAATCCGACTGAACCATAGTCACCATCAAGGAGTCACCAACAGAACATGCATTTGTAGAAATCAAACCCTCCCCTCACAGGTGAATTCTAATCAGGTCATCCTAAAGCGGATAATGGTCTCGACAATCGGGCAAGATACTCAACGGGTTTGCCCTTTCGGGTGTGCCGTTGCAGCTCTCATAAGATCATCTAAACCAAAGATCCGGGAAAGAACGGTCACCGAAGCCAACAACTCAAATGAGGTAACCCAACCAAAGTGGAATACTCCACCCGGAAGAACTCTCTCAAAAGAACCTCGTCCGGCTTGTGGTATGTCACGTCGCAACAACATGCTGATCCAACATGTGAGGAAACGTGAGACCACGCTAATCCTAGGTGTATACTCGGGCTTGGGTTTTAGCCCCACTCAGAACACCCAACCCAAAACAGAGGAACCAACCTGTACAGAGTCCATCACAATGATAATATGATGCATGCAAACATTTATGCAAATATATACACAGTATAATAATCATAAATGCAATAAATAAAGCAGCACAAGCAACCAAAACTATCCTAGAGAGCGCTAGGATTGACTCGCTTAGGGAAGATGGACCAGCCAGAGGTCAACTTCTAAGTCCCCAGCAGAGTCGCCAGCTGTCGCAACGCGAAAAACAACCGGCGGAAAAAAACACAGAGCCGCCACCGTGCGTTATTTACCCCAAAGGAGGGAAAGGAAACGCTCGAAGTAAACCTGGAAAGGAAATGGTCTTACGACCAGAGATTGCTAGGATCGGGAGTCGGTTACACAAAGGGAAGGTATTAGCACCCCTCACGTCCGCCGTACTCGACGGGATCCACGCTCAAAAGAATAGAAAAAGGTTGTTGAAAAACTGCTCAAAGAATGCACACACACTGGAATAAAACACAGATGGAAGAAGACGGAAATGGACTCGGCAGGATGTCGCATCCTGGGCCTACGTAGTTTATCAGAAACAAACATCAGAGTCAACGTAGTTCGGGGAAATGGGGAACGAGCTCGCTAGGATATCGCATCCTATGCCTACGTATCTCATCTGGAATGAGAATCAGAGCTGCCGTAGTTCGGCTAACGCACGCCGAAACAAAACACACGCAAAGACGCTGAGACGTCAAAAGAAACTCGCAAAATGGAAACAGACTGCCAATGGCTGGCCTTACGTCCGACTCCGAACAAAAGAAACACAAACAGGAAACCGAATGCCAATCGCTGGGCTTATATCAGACTCCACAAAAGAAACAGGAAACAGATAGCCAATCAATGGTCTTACATCCGGCTCCAAACAAATAAACAATCGCTAACCAGCGAACACCAAAGGTAGAAAGCAAATTGACAAACTAAAAGGGAGTCTGGAACTCGAGTCTAGTAGCTGTCAAGCAGAACACACACAAAAAGAAAAAAAGGTTAAAAGAAAGAAAAAGGGCGCCCGGAGAGATCTCGCACGATCTCCTGCCTACGTACCTCATCTGGTATGAGGATCAGCGCGACGTAGTTCCCCTTAACAGGGGAGAAACTTCTCCTAACCAGAGACCCAGGGAATAACGGACTAAAAGGGAGACTGACTCGAGCCTAATAGTCATCATGCAAATTATAACCCTAGGTTGAGGTCTCTAACAAGAGTTAGACTCACACAGGCAGTGAGTCAACTCAAGTCTATCTCTACGTACGTTCAACTTCCTCG
The DNA here is from genome assembly GCF_024323335.1 of Lathyrus oleraceus. Lineage (NCBI taxonomy): Eukaryota > Viridiplantae > Streptophyta > Magnoliopsida > Fabales > Fabaceae > Lathyrus > Lathyrus oleraceus. The sequence continues at coordinate 269,237,235 of NC_066584.1, read as the reverse complement.
AAAGTTGATCATACGACTCCTACAGCAAGGAGATGAGAAGCAAAAGCAGATAAACATCAAAAGCAATCATCACACACTATATGCACGCAAGCGGCTCATACAAGGCTGGGCTTTAGTCAAGGGGTCATATCAACCTCGACAAACAAGCCAACATTGGAAAGGTGTCTGAGGCTCTTAACCACTGACATTGACCGTCAGGGTGAGCAGATGAAAGGTAATGAGGGTTGGACCTCATAGCTCTTAACCCGGGCCTGGGTGAGCTTGAATCAATGAAAACGTGGGGGTCCAGAATGAGGGACCCTGCTCCACTTGACTGACACTGTACAAGATCTGGGGGACGTGTCCAAGAGCATCAGCACGTAGTGCGAGCATAATGGACGACTCAAACGATTAGCAGGGGACTGGCTACTAGCCCCTTCTATCTGCCAATTGCCTCTTCACTTAGGAGGACTTAAAGTACATGGCACAAAAGTAAACAATCACAGACATTGCCTCTTAAGGAGGACTTCAGCCAAATGCCTGCCAAACAGAAACAACAGGGCTTCCAGACTACATGAAGTTAGAGGATGATTACCTAGGTGGTATGTCAACCACAAGCAAAGCAACTCAAGCAATAAGCTAAAGCAACTAAAGTACCTGTAAGAAAGTCAAACAAATCAGTATTCACATTCAGACAAATCAAACAGATAGTCAACATTGGTTCTATATGTACACAAGCCATGCTCTATGTGCAAGCATTCAAGGAATTCCACCACGCTCAAGGAACCTACACACAACAAGGTTAGTGGATAAAGAATTGGCATCTCAAGCCATAAGATCAACATAAACCATTAGGACTAGAAGCTTGAACCTGAAATGCAAAACTCAAAAGGTGAGTACAAACCACTAGCACCAAGGCTAGGGTCAAAGACAAAGTAAAAAGTCAAAACAACAACCAATATTAAACATGAAGCATATTTATTCAAGTAAGAACATTTCCTAAAAAGGACCAAACTCAAATCCTAAGGCAAATCCATCTAATGGTCATGTTAAGACAAAGGCAATTACAAAGCACACAATTGGACATCAAGAATCAAAATTCCATATTAAAACAGAAATGAATCAAACAATCATGAAATTTTTTATGTGCATACAACATGTCAAACAAAAGCATCATGCAAAAAATTGGAATCAACAGAGCTCAATTGGCATGGCAATGAAAATGAACAAAATCAACATCCAAAGGTGTGACACACATTGTCACACAATACATTCATGTGCCTAAAACAGAGGTGAAGAATGCTAAAAATGCACAACCAAGCCTCAAAAATCAAGCAACATGTTGGGAATCAGCATACCAAATTTCAAATCAATTGGACAATTGTTAATACCTTAGGATTGGCATTAATTTTGTAAAACAAATAATGTAATCATCTCTGTTGTTTTAATATGTTGGGTTGAAGAAGTTCAACATCTGGACCAACATGTCATGTACGATGTCATAACATCATGTTTGTGACATCGCACATGTGTAGAAAACTGAATTAATTAATTCAGTATATATTCTGGGATTAGTAAGGATATTTGGTGAATATCCTAACACCCATGTGGAGGTCTTAAAGACTCAATCAGAATATATATAGGCTCAAAATAAGGAGATATATATGGAGAGATTCTAGGATTGAAGACCTTGTTTGTAGCAGAAATTTTCTGCTGTATTTGTAACAGCAAAGAATAAGTTTGCTGCGATTTGGAGTTGCAGTTCTTTGGAGTTGATGGATAGAAAGGATGTTACATGTTCATGTCTTAGAAAATCTAAGTTTTGTTCAACATGTAGCTTGAAGTTCAAGTCTCACTTGGAAGGTCAGAATATCTTTGGGAGAGGTTTGATAAACGTGGAGAGGTCAAAGAATGGCAGTTGACTTTTTCATATGAGGATTCATGAAGGAGGTAATCAACCAGTGGCATTTGGTCTATCTCAGAAGTGAGTTCGAAGAATCAAGATAATCCACATATGGAAGCTGATTATTCTTGAGGAAAGTCTGAGACAAATTACTTTTGAGCAGAAAAGTAGTAAGTTGAAGACAAAAGGAGGTGTTTTCTATTCATCTCTTGGAGCTTGTGGTAGGAGTTCTGAGCTATCTATGGAAGATTATCTCTTGTAATGGGATGAAAATGTATATGTCCCAATTTATGTCTGGGTTCTTCTTGATCAAGCTGGTGACTCAGTAATATCTGAAGACTATCAGATGGTGTTCCTTGTTATATTGTGAAGGATGTCCCAGCTGATGTTAGAACATCTTGTGAAGGGGTCCTCTGTTCTGGTTAGAAGAGAGAGTGACACAGAGTGTGGATGTGGTCAGCCAAGAGGGTTGAACAGAGGGTGTGCTCTTGAAGACATGAAGATGCGTCTTATGTTTTCTATTCATCAAGTGGTCTGGGTTCTCTTTGAATCAGGAAGTATGTGAAGGTCCAACTTTGGGATGTTGGATATGCCCATGTGTGATCTCCAAGTTTCAAGAGGAGAGTGGGTTGTTCATAACAGGGGGAGTTCTGTCTTTGTGCTGCAAGTAATCATCAAGCTTGTGGTCTTTGTGGTCTCAGATAACTGAGTATGGCGCCTTGTTAGGATGATGTGGTGTAAGTCAAGGCTGAGTGAGCAGAAGAATGTCTGACCGGATGTCATGACATTGCCCTGGACAATGCTGTTAATTCCTTCTGAATCTTAAAGTCATTAGGAATTATAAGGGTGATGTGTCTAATTCTGATAAATCAGAATAAGTTTGATGGCTACAGCTGTGTGGTACAGGGGGAGTAACCATCTACTGAAGTGTGGGAATTTGGCTGTAGCAGTGCCAGATGTCAAGTCCCTACTGGAGGTATGACAGGGGTCTTGGGATATGTTGAATACTGGCAGAATGCAGGAAAAAGCCGCGTGGAATGTTAAGACATCGCGTGCAACGTGTCTGACTGCATATATGGAATAATCTCCATGCACTGGAACTGCTGTTTTGGAAAAGAAATAGTCAAGAGCTATAAAAGGTATTCAAAGATAGTCTGAGATTTTGTTGGTGATTCTCTGACTGTTTCTCAGCAAAAATTAATGAATCTTGACCAAGCATTTATTCCTACCGTTAATTCCTAAGCACGGGCTGGACTATTTAAAGGATGTAATAGCCCTCTTCTTCTCACAAGAGAAACACTCCATTCCCTCAGAATCATGGGGTATGTTAAGGTTTGGGCAAGCTGCGCCTGGATCTGGTTTTGTAAGGGGTGCCTTTACAAATGTTTAGCTAAAAAGGGGGAGAGAAATACAGTCCTGGGGTTGAGAATGTACCAGAAGCAAGCTAACTGTGGTAGCAAACAGAAGTTGGTGTCAGGCACAAAATCCACCAACTGGGTATATCACTTGTGTCTTGTGATCTGAGTTAAGAGGACAGTTGTGTCTTGTGATCTGAGTTACATTATCTATGTACTCAGCATTACATATTCTTCAAGAAGCTCTCCTGTTGAGGGGAAGGGTTCTGGTACAACTGATCCGTGTACCTCTACTTCCTCATGTACACCAACTTTGGTGTTTGTGGTGGTGGAGTCAATGACAGAGATGAAGAGCATACCCATATTGGGATGTTTTGTCCAGTGTAATGTTTATTTGTTTTAGCTAAAATTTGCCAAAGGGGGAGATTGTTAATACCTTAGGATTGGCATTAATTTTGTAAAACAAATAATGTAATCATCTCTGTTGTTTTAATATGTTGGGTTGAAGAAGTTCAACATCTGGACCAACATGTCATGTACGATGTCACAACATCATGTCTGTGACATCGCACATGTGTAGAAAACTGAATTAATTAATTCAGTATATATTCTGGGATTAGTAAGGATATTTGGTGAATATCCTAACACCCATGTGGAGGTCTTAAAGACTCAATCAGAATATATATAGGCTCAAAATAAGGAGATATATATGGAGAGATTCTAGGATTGAAGACCTTGTTTGTAGCAGAAATTTTCTGCTGTATTTGTAACAGCAAAGAACAAGTTTGGTGCGATTTCTGAAGGCCCAAATCCAGTTGGGTGATTAGGTTATAAATAGCACATTGTAACCTAGTTTTTGTAAGCCTCTTAGAATGAAAATTTAGGGGTGTGTGTGAGGTAAACCTCCCAATCTGTGGGAAGGTTACCATGTGTTTCTCAGTGGTAAAAGCTGAGAGTATTTGTAACTCAAAGCCTGTAGGCAAGAGTGATTATGTTCTTGAATGAAGTTGTGAAGCAAGTTCAAGGTGTTTGAACATTACATTGTATTTGTAGTGATAGGAATGGAAACTGGAGGTTTCTATCTAGGAGTTCCTAGGTATAGATTGCATTGGGTAGGGATTAAGTGAAGAGTTGTAAACGGGGGAGTTTAACTCTGAATTAATACTGCTGATAGTGGATCTTCTTCCTGGCTTGGTAGCCCCCAGATGTAGGTCATGTTGGACCGAACTGGGTAAACAATTTTCTGTGTTTGTTTTCCTTCTGCATGTTATAATCTTGTCTGCCATAACTCAGGTTGTATTGCAGTCTGCTAATCAAGATGATAACAGACCTAGTACATATCCTTCTGTGTGTATGTCAATCAGAATGTTTTAACATTCATCACTGACTGCATATACTGAACTTTAGGCATGGTGATCTCAGTTCAGTATTTAAGTAAGTCTGATCCTCAAGAGGATAACAGACCTGGCCAAAGGATCATAGTGAAACTGTCAAACTGGATGTCTTGACAGTTGTTCATGTAGGCTGATACTGGAGTAGAGACTGGTTAGTCTTTTACAGTATAGCAAAGTTAGCACAGTCTGGTTTCCAGAACATAACAGAATCAGCATGAGGAATATGTTCTGGATGTCAACCTGAATGTTGTAACATTCACACCTGACTGCTTGGGATAAATTGTAGGATAATTAGTTTTTCTGTTTCAGCATTTTTCTCAGGCTATTCTTTAGGAATCCAACAACTGAGCTAAAATCCAGGAAACCAACTACTACCCTACAATTAATGAACCTAACAAATGGCCTATTTGTTAGCAATCTAATAAGTGGTAATTAGACTAATGTATTCAACCTTATTTCAGGAAATACAAGTAAAAGGCAAACATACTGAAATAATGTAACAGATGATGTCCAAACCAAGATTAAGACGTCGTGCTATTAACTGTGTAGGAAAACAACAGAAGTGAGTGCTATGATGGATCTTTGTTGAGTGTGTATACCAGATGCACAGGACTAGAGGTTCCTTCCCTCTAGGGTGACATAGAAGGAGATGTCGTGACATCTGTGAAAGAGTGCGTCAGTACAGGTTTTTTTTTGTGTTAACTGTCTTGCTGTATTAGTTACAATTTTGGATCAGATGTCATGACTTGGAGTAGAACATCTGAATTCTGACTACGCCAGAATTTCAAATGGTATCAGAGCAGGCATCCTGTTCTGTTTCTGGATGAGATCCATGGCTGATACTTTCTGGTATCTGGCAAGAAGTTATGTTAGTACTGATGTTGGAACCTGTAGATGGTTTTGTGGTTTCCCTGAATGGTCCCTTGAAGTAGGTGGATGGACTATTCATGACAGGAACTGTGTGCACCTGCCTCTGGAGATTGGCAATTGGCCTTTGTGTGGGACAGCTGTGCAAGTATTGAATCATATTCAAACTTGGTATGCTCTTGGAGGCTGATCCGATGAAGTGTGTGTTCATTGGTTGAGTTGTATTATGATTTCCGCTGCATAATACCTGGCAAAACTCAAACTCTGATGTAGTTTCCCCTCATGTGGATGAAAGGCTGCTGTATTCAAGATTTCATCATAACCTACTGAAGATGTCAAAGATACTTGAGTCTCCTCAAGTCCACTCATCAGGACGTTCTCACTTTAGGATGGTAAGAATCACCTGATCACTGATTCTTTTACACTCTTGGGTAGTGTATGTGAAGACCTTGAAGACCTTCGAGGAGGATTTGTTTCAAGGAGGTTAAACTAATGTTCTATGTGATGTTAGAACATGTTGTTCAACAAGTATGCAGCTACTAGTTGAAGAGCAGATGTTTTTAGGAGTCAAACAAAGGAATACCTTGGTTTGAAACCTACTCCTGACCTGGAAGAGGAGACATCTGTGGGTGCTAAGTTGACAAGGGTAGGGTCAACTGTGTGTATACTCAAGAAGGTCACTTTTAGAAGTCTGATATCTAGAAGTAGAGCTGGTTGAGAAGTGACATTGTGCTATCCATGTTGTGTGCCTTATTCCTGTAGATTGATCAGAAGTACTATGCTGTGTTGGAAGACAAGTTCCCTGAATGATTAGAAGTCAATATTGGGGTAACCTGATTGCTATATCATTTAAGAGGATTGGAACCATGAATCTTGTTAGTCAAACACCACGTTCAGAAGTGGCAGTTCTGTCAAGGAGTGAGAATATGAAGATTCAGAGGTTGGTTGAGGTAGTATGCTCTGGCAATGCATATCTACCATTGACTGGTGTTGTTTTTCACTAGTACTTATGGTCAGCTGAAGTCTGATTGGTGTGATTGGAGTATGTATAGGTATAACTCATAGAGTTAGGTGCCACTGGTAGGGATGGTGTATGTCATGTTGAGACATGCCTGTACAATGCATGGATATTTGTGTGAAGTTTCCATGATTGTTAATTTGAGGGGGAGTTTTGGTTAACCTCCTCACATTTGGTCAGCCTAGGGTCTGGTTGGCTGTTGACCTGTATCACATGGGTTCTGGTGGTTGTGTGACACATTTGCAAGGAAGAATTCATCTCTCTCTTTCCTAAGGGTGAATTTAATCTGGGAAGACTTTCAAAATTGTCGAGGTGCTTGCAAGCAGAAGATGTTGACACAAGAAGAGTACTTTCAAAGTATTCTTATGGTGGAAGTATCTGAAAGGATAATTGGGAAAGGATTTAAGATCAATGTCTACTTGTGCCAAGTACAAGTGTTTAATTGATTATCCTTGGAGCTCAAGATAACTGATGTTCTTAAAGATGTTGGAACATCACTTCTTCAAGACCCTGTGCAGAATCACAGGAAGGATAGTACATTGGCTTATGATCTATCTCTTTGGTGGCAGCAAAAGCATATGATCTCTGAAAAGGTTTCCTGGCAAGAAACATGTTCAGCCTTGGTATGTACAAGAAGAAGAAGACATCATAGTCTTGATGGTGGTTACTTGGATCAGTTTAGTTCTGATCTAGGTAAGGAAGTGCATTAGCTTATGCACACTGTGGAGTCAAGAACAAGTGGCAGCAGTCTTGACATCATGGAAACAGCCTTGCTTTAGGATGTGGAGTCCTTGGTATAGCTGAAGGGTCAGTTTCTAACTGGTCCTTCTGAAGACTCATGCATCAGAGTGTCTGATGTCTTTGGAGAAGAAACAGGAATTCATCAAGGTGTGAGCTTGGATGACTTAACTGCAAACCTGCAGGATGGAGGTTGTTTACTCAAACTTGGTTCCACAATCAAGTCTATGAGAACATTGAACTCTTGTTCTGTGAAGGGAGGAAGTTCTTTCAAGTGGCAGAAGAAGGAGCTGAATTCAACAGCTAGATGTCAAAACACAATGTTGTGACATTTGGTTCAACATCAGATTCTTAGTTGGTGAAGTGACACGTCAACTTGAGATAGAAGGGTCTACAGGGTTGTAGATTGGATACTTCAAAAAGGCCGTTCTCGTTGCAGTTCTTTGGAGTTGCTGGATAGAAAGGATGTTACATGTTCATGTCTTAGAAAATCTAAGTTTTGTTCAACATGTAGCTTGAAGTTCAAGTCTCACTTGGAAGGTCAGAATATCTTTGGGAGAGGTTTGATAAACGTGGAGAGGTCAAAGAATGGCAGTTGACTTTTTCATATGAGGATTCATGAAGGAGGTAATCAACCAGTGGCATTTGGTCTATCTCAGAAGTGAGTTCGAAGAATCAAGATAATCCACATATGGAAGCTGATTATTCTTGAGGAAAGTCTGAGACAAATTACTTTTGAGCAGAAAAGTAGTAAGTTGAAGACAAAAGGAGGTGTTTTCTATTCATCTCTTGGAGCTTGTGGTAGGAGTTCTGAGCTATCTATGGAAGATTATCTCTTGTAATGGGATGAAAATGTATATGTCCCAATTTATGTCTGGGTTCTTCTTGATCAAGCTGGTGACTCAGTAATATCTGAAGACTATCAGATGGTGTTCCTTGTTATATTGTGAAGGATGTCCCAGCTGATGTTAGAACATCTTGTGAAGGGGTCGTCTGTTCTGGTTAGAAGAGAGAGTGACACAGAGTGTGGATGTGGTCAGCCAAGAGGGTTGAACAGAGGGTGTGCTCTTGAAGACATGAAGATGCGTCTTATGTTTTCCATTCATCAAGTGGTCTGGGTTCTCTTTGAATCAGGAAGTATGTGAAGGTCCAACTTTGGGATGTTGGATATGCCCATGTGTGATCTCCAAGTTTCAAGAGGAGAGTGGGTTGTTCATAACAGGGGGAGTTCTGTCTTTGTGCTGCAAGTAATCATCAAGCTTGTGGTCTTTGTGGTCTCAGATAACTGAGTATGGCGCCTTGTTAGGATGATGTGGTGTAAGTCAAGGCTGAGTGAGCAGAAGAATGTCTGACCGGATGTCATGACATTGCCCTGGACAATGCTGTTAATTCCTTCTGAATCTTAAAGTCATTAGGAATTATAAGGGTGATGTGTCTAATTCTGATAAATCAGAATAAGTTTGATGGCTACAGCTGTGTGGTACAGGGGGAGTAACCATCTACTGAAGTGTAGGAATTTGGCTGTAGCAGTGCCAGATGTCAAGTCCCTACTGGAGGTATGACAGGGGTCTTGGGATATGTTGAATACTGGCAGAATGCAGGAAAAAGCCGCGTGGAATGTTAAGACATCGCGTGCAACGTGTCTGACTGCATATATGGAATAATCTCCATGCACTGGAACTGCTGTTTTGGAAAAGAAATAGTCAAGAGCTATACAAGGTATTCAAAGGATGTAATAGCCCTCTTCTTCTCACAAGAGAAACACTCCATTCCCTCAGAATCATGGGGTATGTTAAGGTTTGGGCAAGCTGCGCCTGGATCTGGTTTTGTAAGGGGTGCCTTTACAAATGTTTAGCTAAAAAGGGGGAGAGAAATACAGTCCTGGGGTTGAGAATGTACCAGAAGCAAGCTAACTGTGGTAGCAAACAGAAGTTGGTGTCAGGCACAAAATCCACCAACTGGGTATATCACTTGTGTCTTGTGATCTGAGTTAAGAGGACAGTTGTGTCTTGTGATCTGAGTTACATTATCTATGTACTCAGCATTACATATTCTTCAAGAAGCTCTCCTGTTGAGGGGAAGGGTTCTGGTACAACTGATCCGTGTACCTCTACTTCCTCATGTACACCAACTTTGGTGTTTGTGGTGGTGGAGTCAATGACAGAGATGAAGAGCATACCCATATTGGGATGTTTTGTCCAGTGTAATGTTTATTTGTTTTAGCTAAAATTTGCCAAAGGGGGAGATTGTTAATACCTTAGGATTGGCATTAATTTTGTAAAACAAATAATGTAATCATCTCTGTTGTTTTAATATGTTGGGTTGAAGAAGTTCAACATCTGGACCAACATGTCATGTACGATGTCACAACATCATGTCTGTGACATCGCACATGTGTAGAAAACTGAATTAATTAATTCAGTATATATTCTGGGATTAGTAAGGATATTTGGTGAATATCCTAACACCCATGTGGAGGTCTTAAAGACTCAATCAGAATATATATAGGCTCAAAATAAGGAGATATATATGGAGAGATTCTAGGATTGAAGACCTTGTTTGTAGCAGAAATTTTCTGCTGTATTTGTAACAGCAAAGAACAAGTTTGGTGCGATTTCTGAAGGCCCAAATCCAGTTGGGTGATTAGGTTATAAATAGCACATTGTAACCTAGTTTTTGTAAGCCTCTTAGAATGAAAATTTAGGGGTGTGTGTGAGGTAAACCTCCCAATCTGTGGGAAGGTTACCATGTGTTTCTCAGTGGTAAAAGCTGAGAGTATTTGTAACTCAAAGCCTGTAGGCAAGAGTGATTATGTTCTTGAATGAAGTTGTGAAGCAAGTTCAAGGTGTTTGAACATTACATTGTATTTGTAGTGATAGGAATGGAAACTGGAGGTTTCTATCTAGGAGTTCCTAGGTATAGATTGCATTGGGTAGGGATTAAGTGAAGAGTTGTAAACGGGGGAGTTTAACTCTGAATTAATACTGCTGATAGTGGATCTTCTTCCTGGCTTGGTAGCCCCCAGATGTAGGTCATGTTGGACCGAACTGGGTAAACAATTTTCTGTGTTTGTTTTCCTTCTGCATGTTATAATCCTGTCTGCCATAACTCAGGTTGTATTGCAGTCTGCTAATCAAGATGATAACAGACCTAGTACATATCCTTCTGTGTGTATGTCAATCAGAATGTTTTAACATTCATCACTGACTGCATATACTGAACTTTAGGCATGGTGATCTCAGTTCAGTATTTAAGTAAGTCTGATCCTCAAGAGGATAACAGACCTGGCCAAAGGATCATAGTGAAACTGTCAAACTGGATGTCTTGACAGTTGTTCATGTAGGCTGATACTGGAGTAGAGACTGGTTAGTCTTTTACAGTATAGCAAAGTTAGCACAGTCTGGTTTCCAGAACATAACAGAATCAGCATGAGGAATATGTTCTGGATGTCAACCTGAATGTTGTAACATTCACACCTGACTGCTTGGGATAAATTGTAGGATAATTAGTTTTTCTGTTTCAGCATTTTTCTCAGGCTATTCTTTAGGAATCCAACAACTGAGCTAAAATCCAGGAAACCAACTACTACCCTACAATTAATGAACCTAACAAATGGCCTATTTGTTAGCAATCTAATAAGTGGTAATTAGACTAATGTATTCAACCTTATTTCAGGAAATACAAGTAAAAGGCAAACATACTGAAATAATGTAACAGATGATGTCCAAACCAAGATTAAGACATCGTGCTGTTAACTGTGTAGGAAAACAACAGAAGTGAGTGCTATGATGGATCTTTGTTGAGTGTGTATACCAGATGCACAGGACTAGAGGTTCCTTCCCTCTAGGGTGACATAGAAGGAGATGTCGTGACATCTGTGAAAGAGTGCGTCAGTACAGGGTTTTTTTTTGTGTTAACTGTCTTGCTGTATTAGTTACAATGTTGGATCAGATGTCATGACTTGGAGTAGAACATCTGAATTCTGACTACGCCAGAATTTCAACAATGTATGAGCATTTCACAATAGAATGAATGAAGCATGTCACATTTGCATACATGGTCAAATAACAGTCCATAATTCAAAATCCAGAAATGATAAAATCATGAAATCATAACAAAAAAATAATAGACATCCATATGAACATGTAGCAAAAAATTGGAAGTGATTTGGATTAATTTGCTATTTTTTATGATTTTTGTAATTAACATGAATAAAATGAAATAGTATTGAAAACATGGAAAATAATAATGTGAATGAAAATTGGAAAAAGCAACCAGCCAGGATTCGAACTGGAGACGTAAGGCTCATAGGCGCATCATCAAAACGCCAGCGTTTTGGCTATGTGAGGAATAAAATGAAAAAAAGAAGAAGCGCTCAGGCAGGATCGAACACATGAGACCATGGTGAAAGGCTTCTCTACAGTACACATGAAGGCGCTGAACCAGGGAAGCCCTAGCGCTGTGCATGCACGGCCAGGAACGGTGGTTTCCACCGTCTTCTTCATGAAGACGGTGGTGCTACAGTAACTCGTTCAAATTTTTTTCCAGAATCACACAAATTATACATCAAATGAAAGATCTCAATGTGAGGAACACAAATCCAGCATTATTTTGGCTTAAAACTCAAAGAATCATGCGAATCGAATGAAAATATTTTTGACATTCAAACTTTAATTCCATATAACTCAGTCAATTCTCAACCAAATTTCATGAAATTTATATCAGCGTGACCAGCATGCAAAGATCTACCATAACATGTCCATAAAACTAAGAATTAAGAGCTTCGAATTTTCACCAACCTGGAATGGCAGTGATGAAAATAGCGTGTTCCAAGCCTCAAAAGTGTGTAGATCTTCTCCTTTACTCTTGTTATGAAGCTTGATGTAGAAATGGATGTTTGCCACGACCTAGATCTTGCTTAATTTGGAACTTCCATCTTCATGTTCTTGAGCTTGATGCATATGAATCTTCACCAATTTCTTCAAACCAAAGATCAAATCCTACTCAATGATGCATGCTGAACCAGAATATGCAGAGAAGTTGATGCCTTATGTGAAGAAATTTTGAATTTCAAAGAGAGAGAGTTTTGGAGGGAAAAGAAATTCTAGATCTAGAAATGGAGATTATGCCAGATTCTGTTATGTTTAAGGCTTTATACTATTCACTAATCATGCTGAAAAATTAATTAGGCAATGGTTAATTAGAAGTTAATGAGAATGAAGTGTTTTAGCAAATTTGGAAAAGTGTGGTGCATGGCCTAATTTGGACGTGAATAGTAGCATGCAATGATCCATTTTCACTCAAAATCACCTAATGAACACAATGGGATTGGAATTAGGCTTGTAGCTTGCACCAAATTTAAATTCCCCATTTTCCCTCCAAAATGCACTTGAATTAACACATGGCCATGTGAACCTTTTTCATGCAATGCAATGATATATTTGGAAATCATAGGTCATGAGAAGAAATTTGCAAAAAGAGTGGCTTCATTTGGAGTTTTGAGTCAAAAGTTATGCCACTTTGAAGTTTCATGCATACTTCATGATCATTTGGCCATATCTCCTCAACCATTCATCAGATGCTCATTATATTGGACTTTTTGGAAATGGGAGAGAAAAATATTCAACTTTCATGTTGGACAAAATTTCATTTGAAGCTTCTTTGATGTTGGAAAGTCAAGTTGAATGTGGTCCAAAAACTTTCCATTTTTGGAAACTTGAAATTACAGGTCACTTTCCATTTTTGGAAACTTTTGATCTGACCTCAAATTCTTCAAGATAAGTATTTGACATGATGAATAAGCCTCTTTGGGACATGAATGAAATGTCTCAAACCATCTCTCCCCCTCCTAGCCCTCAGTTGACTTTCTGTTGACTTTTATGGGCCCCAAATGACTTGAAAATGCACTGTGGACTTTGAGCCTCTACCACCTGAGGAAATGGCTCAGAAATGAACCCCTAACTCAAATGAGCTTCTCCAAATAACCACATGATCCTCAACCCAAGAAATAACCTTATCTCTTTGAGAAATCCTGACTGGCAAACTAACACTGATTAGGGTTGACCAGAGGTCAAAACCCTAATCCAGAGGAACCTGAGCATGAATCATGAAGCCCTTGGTGATGACATAGCCATGATGATGGTGACATACCCTTGCCAATAAGATAATGCTCAACCTCCTCGAGGAACCAAGAAAACCCTAATTGAAACACAAACCCTCAAATGGTTGGTGATCAGTTCAATAAGACCCTCAGGCTTGAACCATACAACTTCTCCATCTCTGACAAGACCTTAGAGGATGACTTGTTTATTTCACATGATATGCAATATGCAAATGCCTAATGTCCTAAAACATGAAATGCAATATGCTAAACTAGTCCCAAGAAGAGAAGGGCAAATTTTGAGGTGTTACAGATATAATCCTCGGTCAATCCACAAAAAGTGGGAGACAACTGCTAGAAAACAGAGAGAGAGAGATCAACGAACCAAAGGCTCAACTCTAACTGAGGAAGGAGGAGATCCGTTGAGTAGAGGAAATTTTATCAAATCTGCAGGGAATTTTATGTCAACACCATATCAAAATGGAAGACAACCATACAGAGGATAAACACAAGTAGCTGCTCAAAAACCAGGAGGAAACTCTAACTAGGAGCAAGTCGGATGGCGACTGGTGGAGAAACCAACGTGATCTACTGGGGAGTCTAATTACTCTGCTGAGGATCAAAACTGCTGAGGAATACACAAATTCTGTCTGGGGAAGCAGAAATTCTGCTGGGGAAGTAACAGGCCGCAGGGCACTGAGTCAACCAACTCAGCTGGAAAAAGAAACGAAGCTCCGCTGGGGATCAGACATTCCGCAGGGGGAACTGGGTCAACAAACTCGGCTAAGGATACCCGAAGGGTTAACTGCTTTGGGACACCAAAAAATCTCATTATTGTTAGAAATGTTTTTTCCGCAAATTCAAGATATTTAATCACTCCATTTCTCATTCTTTTTACTTAATCTATTGGATTTCATACAACTACATTACATAATCACACTTCTGAAAATAAAATAAAAATAGTATAAAAATAAAATAAAATGAATATTCCATCTAAGTAAAATAACAATAACAACAGACAACAACAAATTAAAATGCCTACAACAACAACAACAACAATAACAACAACGAGGCAACAACATCAACAACAACGAAGGAAACAACGACAACAATAACAACAAAAACAACAAACAACAACAACACTAATGAAGAATTTGTACCTATCGAAAATGTGATGAGAAACTCAAAGAAGAGTGTCGATTTGAGGTTCCAGCTTCCCTCTTCCTTGAAGAATAATGGTGTTTCTGTTTTGTTCGGTGAAGGAGAATAATGTTTCAGTATCATTCACTAGCTAGGACACAAAAAGTGAACGAGACTTAACATTAAATCTAAAGAAATAAAAAATTGTTTAGAGATTTTTTATCTCGGTTTTCTTAAAAACCGAGGGAACATATCCGACGTAAAAACTATAAAAAAATAAAAAGGTATTTTTAGTTTTAAATAAAACATAAAATTGCAAGCGCTGAGAATCGAAGCTTAAACCCAGAGCATTTAGTTATGTCAGTTTTTGGAAACACTGAGATAAAATATTAAGTTTTAAAAAAATAAAAAATAAATGGTATGTTTCAGGTGATTTGATATCGATTTTTCAATAGTTGAGATTAAAGTTTCGTTATGAAATAAAATATTTGTAGTAGTAATCAAAGAGAGATCAAGAACATTGAACACTTAACGAAAGAAAGATTAAGATGGAAGAGAGACTGAAGCATCAAAATTCTATTATTGAGCTTAAATCAATTGTAATCATTACATTAGAAATATATAGATTCTATTACAAGCTTTGAAACTAACTCAAGAAACTTGTAACTAACAACTTTACTAAAATAGTAAGTTCTCAACTAACTTTCGAGTTCAACTTATTATAAATGGAAAGTCTATGAGTCAAAGTCATCAAATTGGATCCTCTCCAACTTATTGTCTCGTAGTGTCAATTCTGCTTTAATCTAATGGTGGAGAAAGAAAGAAAAAAAATAGGATATCATGGGAGATCAAACCTTTAGATTAAATCCAATGATCAGAAATGGTACAGGAGGAACGGCAGAAGGAAAAAGGCAGCAGAAAATCCGAATCCAAAATCATCCTTCATCAATTCATCACTTAATGGTTTTATGTCTTTCATTCTTTCAACAATAGCAAAATCAATCATTTTAAAAAGTATATTCATTGATCTAGAAGACAGAATATATCTCAAAGACAAATGATTGATGAGTTTTCTCACGCAAACACATAGTAAATTCTTAAGATTTAGTACAAGGAAAAACTGAAAACAACAATAGTTAAAGACTACAACCAAGATTTAATGATACCAGATTAATTTTACAAATCTCTCCATGGCTTGTGGTGGCAAACAATAGTTAAAGATCACTGTCAGCAGATTGTTTACTGTTTCCCTTAAGCACACTATCGAGTTCTTTTTCAAATCTCTCCATGGCTTGTGCTGGCAAACAAAGTGGTACCGTGAAGCCTTCCTCTCCTTTAGCATTTGTAAAAGGTATATAAAGGCAAGCAGTACCATGAAGAGGAGAATCGATAGCTGGGCCTCCATAAACAGCTTTTCCCCAACCAAAATCAATATCTTTAAATCCCAAATGTCTAATATCAGACACTAGAAGCATAAACTCCGTAGGAGTAAACAGAGGTCGACCCTTGATTACAATTAAATCTGCCAATGAATGCATATATTCTTTGGTGACTTTATTTTTTGCATTCTTAACTAAATTCAATACATACATATACCCCAACGTGTTGTCAACAATTTTGCCTGCTGTTGTAATAATAGCAGGATTTGCAACAACATTACCATAGTAACCATTTGGTAATTCTAGGTTTACAGATTTGCCACGTCCATTCACTACGATATTCAATCGAACGCGTTCATTTGAATCTAGTTGTAACGCTATTGTACGACAACGCCAAATGAAAGCAGTGATGATTTCATATTTGGAGTATTCTGGTCGTAGCTTGGTTGGAAGGAGAGAGCGAATTGTGGCTACCTCGTTGGGACCAAAGAAGAAAGATCGTGGCACCATGTTGTCTAAGGATATAACGGTTCCTTTGTTATCATGTGCTTGTTCGAGTTCGGGATGATAACACGTCACTCTTGGTGGGTTCCTTGCGCTTAGAAGTTCTCTGCACCACACCGGTGAGATTGAAGGTTCATTCATTCCACGACATATTTCTGCTAAGGCATTCATGAATTGAACTATACCAAATGCATCACTCATAGTGTGGTTCAAACGAATAGCAAATATGAAACCACCGCACTTGAGGCGTGTTACCTGCAAGTGGTTACAATTCAAGTATCTCAATACTGATTGAGTGATGAAAGATTAATTAATAGATATAGTATATAAAACCTGTACCTGAATAAGCAGCAATGGAGCGTTAAGCATGTTTGAAGAACCAGGAACATCATAAAGAACCTCATCCAAAAAAGAAAATGGAGGAAGAAGATTATCACTGAAATCTTTAAGACTAACATCAGCATCAGCTTCAATGAACAATACGCCTTCTTCATTACAATCCACCATAAGTTTTCTACTAGGACCTTCTCTCAACCTACCTGCAAATGGATAATAAAACACAAGCGTTTCTGCAAGTGCTTTTCTAATGACATCAACAGGGTCTTTTCCTTTCATATTTGGATCATAGTTATAAAACTGTATCAGTGGAACATGTAAACGTAACAGATCCTGGTCATCGATGTCGGATAGTAATTTTACTTCATGAGGTGTTGGTTTCGATGGAGTAACTAATTCAGGAGCACGCTTCTTGACTGGGAATATGAGAGATTGGGCCATAATTGAAAATGGTTTTTGATTGTGTATATTGGATGGAGTTACCAATCCAGGGGTATGCTTCTTCAATGTGAATAGCAGAGATTGGGCAATACTTGATAATGGTTTTTGATGGTATGGTATATCCAAATATTGAAGGCGGGGATAGTGCATATTCGATGGAGAGATCAATTTAAGGGCGCGCCTCCTCATTGTGAATAACAAAAATTGGGTCATAATTGAAAATGGTTTTTAATGGGATGCTATATGCAAAAGTGGAGATGATGTATATATAAGATAATACATCATGTGTAAATCAAATACTTTATTTACATATTTATCAACTAGTCACAATTATTGGAATCCTCATGAAAGGAAACATGAGTTGAAGCACAATTATATCTACAATTATATTCATTTGATCGACACTTGCCCACATGGACGCATACTTAATCGATGCATAATAACAAAAATAAAATTATAAAGTACTTATAAAAAGGAACTTAAGATTTATGTGTCTTAACAACCCGGCAAAAATCTTCTATATTTTACATCGATGCATTATTATTATTATTATTATTATTATTATTATTATTATTATTATTATTATTATTATTATTATTATTATTATTATTATTATTATTATTATTATTATTATTATATTATTATTATTATTATTATTATTATTATTATTATTATTATTATTATTATTATTATTATTATTATTATTATTATTATTATTATTATTATTATTATTATTATATTATTATTATTATTATTATTATTATTATTATTATTATTATTATTATTATATTATTATTATTATTATTATTATTATTATTATTATTATTATTATTATTATTATTATTATTATTATTATATTATTATTATTATTATTATTATTATTATTATTATTATTATTATTATTATTATTATTATTATTATTATTATTATTATTATTATTATTATTATTATTATTATTATTATTATTATTATTATTATTATTATTATTATTATTATATTATTATTATTATTATTATTATTATTATTATTATATTATTTATTTATTATATTATTATTATTATTATTATATTATTATTATTATTATTATTATATTATTATTATATTATTATTATTATTATTATTATTATTATTATTATTATTATTATTATTATTATTATTATTATTATTATTATTATTATTATTATTATTATTATTATTATTATTATTATTATTATTATTATTATTATTATTATTATTATTATTATTATTATATTATTATTATTATTATTATTATTATATTATTATTATTATATTATTATTATTATTATTATTATTATTATTATTATATTATTATTATTATTATTATTATTATTATTATTATTATTATTATTATATTATTATTATTATTATTATTATTATTATTATTATTATTATTATATTATTATTATTATTATTATTATTATTATTATTATTATATTATTATTATTATTATTATTATTATTATTATTATTATTATTATTATTATATTATTATTATATTATTATTATTATTATTATTATTATTATTTATTATTATTATTATTATTATTATTATTATTATTATTATTATTATTATTATTATTATTATTATTATTATTATTATTATTATTATTATTATTATTATATTATTCAAGTGAAATATGATGGTCTAAGATCAATTTTGCTAAACACACAAGTTCTCACCAACTAATCTATAAGATCATAAATCTTTAGAAGAGAATCTCTATTTTTAATAGTGACCTTATTTAACTGTCGATAATCCACACATAATCTCATGCTCCCATCCTTCTTTTTAATCAACAGTATTGGCGTTCTCAAAGGTAATATATTCACTACTAGAAAAACTGTTTTTAGCGTCGGCCATTTACAGACGCTAACTGTGGAAAAACAGACACTAATATGTGGTTAGCGTCGGTCTAGCGTCGGTGTCGGGCCTTGAATAAAAGTTGCGAAGCTACTGTGTAACGTCGGCCAAAGATACACCGACGCTACGTAGCCTCGGGGAGACGGAGGCTAAATCGGACACTAACGGAACCGACGCTATGTTGTTTCAAAATCATGAAAAGTCAATATTATGTTTAGCGTCCGTGTCACCGACACTAAAGTCAACAAAAAAGTCAACAGATAGCGTCCGTGTCACCGACACTAAAGTCAACATAGAAAAGTCTATACTAATATTTAGCCTTGCATACACCGACTCTAAATTCAACAAAAAAGGACAATAACGGGTTGCAACATGACAACCTCACTCGAACAAATTTTTTCAATCCACAATATCATATTTATGGTAAAACATTTGGAAACAATTTTAAACATTCGTGAAAGTAACTACAAAAGTTCTACCCACATTAACTTCCAAAAAACATACACAAAAAGTAATCACATCCGAGATTAATTCATTCTACTAAAAGTACAAGATCAATCTTCATCTAATGATTGATCATCCAAATCGTCATCATAATGATGAGAATGTGATACAAAAGTTGAAGTGTCAAATTTCTTCATCATAAATTCCTTCCAAGCATTCATCTCCCTCTCCATCCTTTGTGCAGTCTCGGTAGCAGCTTTTGCAGCCTCGGTAGCAGCTCGCATTGCTTCGTTAGCCTCTTGTAATTGGGTCGTTGCAGCCTCGGCAATTTGTTCAGCTCTAATTCTAGCTGCTCTTTCAGCTTCTAATGACATCCCAAACATAGAGTGTTGAGGAGTTTGAGATTGTTGGGTAAAACTTTTTGATCCACGTTTTAGATTAATAGCTAAATCTGCAGCGCCATAAACCCGACCACGGTTACGGCCCCCAGCAGCCTCTGTCCATAGCTGATTTACACGCTCTCCATCTAACACCTGAACAACCTCTCCATTCCCTTCTTCAGTTGGCTGAAGTTCTGCATCAAACTTCTCTTTAAAAGTCTTTTGCATAACAAAACATTATAATGCTAAGTTAGTGCTCTGTTAAGAATTTAGAGATGATATGTTGGTTAGAAGTTAGTGCTCTGTTAAGAATTGTTAGAATTTGTTAAATGTTGTTAAAAGGTTGATTTTTATAACAGTTCATATTAGCTTCTATCCAAGTATTTCATATTAGCTTCTATCCAAGTATTTCACCATTTCATATTAGCTTCTATCCAAGTATTTCACCATTTCTATAACAGTTCAATAATCAAAATTTAACAGGTTCCATTTAACATTCAATTCGTAACCAATTTACACTTCATAGTCATAAACTAACATACTAACTTCCTAATAGTTTTTTGATGTCAATAACCAAACAAGCCAAACTACTTTCATTTATTTCCAACAATTCAAACCATGGTAGCCAAACTATAGTAATATATTACATGCTGCGGTTATTTTATGAATTAGGCAGCAATTATGCGATTAGACAGTTACCGAGTGAAAACTGAAGGAAAAATCAGAAGACAATTAATTGGGACTGAATACTGATTTGGATAGACCAAGACTCTTGAATTTCTTGGATAGGAATCCTTTATTCTTTTTTATGCAAAAACTGTGAGTATTGTGTGTCTGTATATTGTAAAACAAATTCCTCTGTTTTGAGAATCATTTTTCAGAGGGTACAGTAATAAATTCTGTGTTTATTCTTTTATTTTCTGAACCATAGATATGAGTTTCTTTCATATATCAATATCAGTATGCTACTACTCAACAATACTAAGGTGAGATTTGCGTATAAAGATTTATTAACCTCTTCCCAAACCTCTCTTTAAACCACAAAAGGACCTTTATGATTATGTTGTGGAAAATTATTGAAAAAGATGTTCGCAAATTCAGGATTGCAAAAATTTACACCTGAAGATGCAAGCCAGATGGTCATTGAAAAAGTGTAAACAACCAAGATTTTTGCTACTAGGTAAAGTTGACTATATGGATCAGTCAAAATCATAATGTGCTATCATGCATTAGGCCTAAAGATAGACCACTTACCTCTAAACTTCTTAAAATTTGGGCTGGGCCTAACACAACCTTATAAAATGACTAGTAAGATGTGGACAGCTCCCACTTATAAACACATTAAACGAATTCACTGCAGCACCAGTCTGAAACACTTCCAAATCACATAACAATTGATTCAAAACATGAGCTAATGCAACAACATATAGTAGTATCCCATTGACTAACTGATTAAAACAAGACTAACTTCTTCACTTAACAAATTCTAACTGTTCTAAACATCAACCGAACTAACTATAGCTACCCATTAGTTTCTTGAATTTTGAACGTAAAATATAACTACCAAATATATATCTGCAGTAGGTGAAGGCCTTGAAGTAACATAATGTGTATATGGAATCGTATGATGTACTATTCATTTTCATTCAGATAAATAGTTGGATATATTAAAAGGTGTTCTAACTTACAGCAAATATTTGTTAGTGTTAGGACTGTTAGTGTTAGGACTGCAACTAAAACAAATATCAAACAGCACAGCAAACTGATTGCAGGAATTTCAAACTGATAGTTACGAGAACTTACATAAGTAGATGCAGCACGACTGTCAACCCATTCACCATTTTTCCTCTTGTGTGTTTTTAAAAATAACTCATCGGGACGCAGATCCCTTTGAAGTTCACGTGACTACAAAAATCAAATAATCCAATAATCAATACAGAATACGAGTAAAACTGTCAAGATATAAAGAATCTTCATAATAATAATAATTTGTTAGGATTTTATTACTTACAAGTTGAAGTGCAACATCAATATGAGCCTTACGGCCTGTGGTGTGGACTGCTCCGCCTCTTGCGGAAGCTCGATTGGTCTTGTTTTGAGAAGACACAACCAAAAACTCGGTCTTTTTCCAATAAGTTTGAAGTTCAACCCAAGCATCATCACCAATCCATGAAGGTCGAGTCCCTTTTCTCCTCGCCTTCCCCAACATGTCGTTTAATCGTTTTCTTCCTTTTTTTTCAAATGCACTATAGACAAATGCATGATCGAAAGGATCCCACGAAACCTTCTCCTAAAAATAATTAAAATCACATAATTAATATTAATAACCAATTAGTTACTTTTTTAAATATAATTTGATCAACTTAAGTGACAAAAGTCAATAAATACTTACTCCAAACAACTTAAACCAATCAGCTTTCGTATCAGGATCGAGTGCAGACCAATGATGTATAGGTTTATAAAATTGTTTGCGTATCGCATAATTAATGGCACCAGCAACTTCTTTGGCAGGAACTAGCCTACAAAATACAATAATAAAACTACTAAATTATTAAGAATCATATGGATAGTAATATTCTCAACTTTCTTAACAGGTTATATATATTATAGACAAAATACAATAATAAAACTACTAAATTATTAAATTATGAGAATATATATGACTTACCCAGTACCAGATGGTTTTATAATAACTTTCCCATTCTCATCTATTGTTGGCACAAGAGGGGTAATAGTTTCTTGACCCACCGCCTCATCCTCATCAGCATCCACATCTTCCTCCTCTGCCAAATTTGAAGGGCTAGCCATTGTTTGAAGGTTTATACTTTGAGGGCCAGCCATTGTTTGATGGCTTAAAGTTGGAGTAGGAATAAAACTGAATTTCTCAAAGGTAGTGGCATGAACAGGTACTACAGTTGGAGCTGGTGTTGGCATCGACGATGCAGCCTGCACAGACGATGCTGCCTGAGCTTGTGTTGGCATCGACGATGCAGCCTGCACGGACGATGCTGCCTGAGCTGGTGTTGGCATCAACGATGCAGCCTGCACACACGATTTTTTAGAAGCTGATGTTGGCATTGATGATGCAACCTGCACGGACGATGCTTCCTGAGCTGGTGTTGGCATCGACGATGCAGCCTGCACAGATGATTTTTTCGAAGCTGATGTCGGCATCGACGATGCAACCTGCACGGACGGTGCTGCCTGAGCTGGTGTTGGTGCCGATGATGCATCCTGCATAGACAATGTTGTTTGAGCAGGTTTCCTAACGATATGCTTCTTGTTAATTATGCGATTTCGTTCTTCTTGAAGTTTTCCTGGTGCTAATACCTTAGCTTTTCCACCTCTTTTAGTCATCTGTTGTCATAAAAATAAAAGGATTAGTTAGTGTCACACTCTTAACAGTATCATAACATTATCAAATGCAGTTTCTGATAAAATTAAAAGTAAAAGAAAAGATGTGGCGAGTATAATATTAAATTAATTTTAGTTCAACAAATGCATAGTAAAGTCACTGCAAATTATTTCATCAATTGTGAAAGCATCACTTCTGAAAACAACAGTGGAAAGAATGCATAAGATACATTTACACAACAGTGGATATGATAATATAAAATAATTCCTCGCAAATGTAATTTAACAGTCTATACTTGGCAGCATCAAGTTACAATGATATATCAAAATGAAAAGTTTAGTACGATATCCTACCTGCATCTGATTGAAGGAAAAGGTTGCAAAGTGGGAAACAGAAATGCAACCGAAAAAGGACAAAATAGAAAGTACTCAGAAGTCATCAGAAAATCCATTAATCAAGGAAATCTACAGTGTTCAAATATTCCATTATAGAAACCCTGTAATCAAATACAAAGGAATGCTGCTAACAAAGGATGGGTAAACAAAGAAAAAGTTCTCTACAGGGAAAAGATAAATGCACAGCGACTTAATTTATCTTCATCAATGCCCTCTATCTGCTTCACTAGTAGAGCAATCAAAAATCTCTTCAAACACATCTAATTGTGACATGTCACGCAAACAAGATATTGCTTCAATTTCTACATTGGGTAGCGCCGGTAACATCCCATCAGATTGATAAGGTACTTCATCCTCTATGTTGTCAATCTCTACGCGACCCCTTGGTTTTGTGGTGATTGCCGCACACCATCCACGCATATCTCTACACATTTCTGGATATGGGACATAATACACTTGTCTTGCATTTTGCGCAAGGATGAAAGGATCATAAGGACGATAACGTTTATCCATCTTAATATCCACAGTTTTATATTGTGGGTGAACCTTTGTGCCCGTATTCCTTGTTGGATCAAACCATTCACAATAAAAAACTGGAATCTTATGCTTCAGACCAAAGTAATCTAGCTCAAAGATATGTTTGATTATTCCATAAAAATCAGTATTTCCTCCTTCTGCAAGACCTTTCACGTGCACACCACAATTGCTAGTTTTTCTACCTTTGCTCCATTCTTCAGTATGAAACTTGTACCCATTGATAAAATACATGTTCCATGATATGGCCATTGATGCAGGACTGCGAGACAAGGCAATTATATCTTGGTTAGTAACTCCATTTGTCTCCTCATTTACATATTTCTTCAGCCATATGGGAAACTCTATATGTATGCGCCCAGATGAATCTTCTATATCTAGAGAGTGGTTCTCTAAGAATATGCTGAAATAAATCACACGATTCATAAGTAAATATCTATTATGATATGCATCAATAATTTGATTGAATATATTATGATGCACACTTACTCAAGATATGGTTTAACCTCATCACAATTTATCAAGACATGCACATGTGAAGACTTCCATTCCTTATCAGATAGAAAATATTTTCGTGACTTCCCACTTGGTCGACCGCCACTTTGTAGAATGGACATTGTAGGTAGAATGTCATCATTGTCTAAATGAGGTTTGTTACTAAGATTTATGGTTGGCAACAAACGGAAAGAGTTGAAATAATGAGAGCAAAAGTAATTTGTCTCGCGATGTATATAATCACTGCATATGGAACCTTCAACTCTAGCCTTATTTGTCACTGCCCTCTTTGAGACTCCCATAAATCTGCACATTCAATCATTCCACGTTTATTAATTTATGATAAACATGCAATAACTTAATAAAATCAACCACAACAATTACCTTTCGAATGGATACATCCATCGGTACTGTACTGGACCACCTAGAATTGCTTCTTTGGCAAGATGGATTGGAAGATGCTCCATTGAGTCAAAGAAACCTGGTGGAAAAATCCTTTCCAACTTGCATATGATAATTGGAATATTCTCATCCAACTTAATTAAGTCGTCCATCCTCAATGTATTGCAACAAAGATCTTTAAAGAATCGACTTAGCTCAGTTAATGGTTTCCAAACCAAATCTGGCAATGAATGGAATGCAATTGGGAGTAAACATTCCATGAAAACATGACAATCATGGCTCTTCATCCCATGCACCGTACCCTTTTCTACATTCGCACACCTACTGAGGTTTGAAGCATAGCCATCTGGCATTCTCAATTCCTTAAGCCATTTACAAACCAACTTGGCTTCAGATTTGGTTAGAGTGTAACTAGCCTTTGGTTTACCATTCTTTCCGTTTTCTAAGGGTTGGAGCTCCAAGTCCCCGCGAAAGCATAATTTAGCCAAGTCTTCTCTTGCCTTTTCATTATCCTTTGTTTTATCCTTAACATTCATGACAGTATTAAATATATTATCGAAGACGTTTTTTTCTATGTGCATCACATCGAGGTTATGCCTTAACAAATTATCCTTCCAATATGGGAGATCCCAAAAAATACTTCGCTTTTTCCAATTGTGATCCACTGCATACCCTTCGAATTCTTTCCATTTCGCCTCCCATCCAATTTCAGTAACTTTTGGAAAATTACTTATTACCGCCCATATATCTTTCCCTGTGGAAATGGGAGGTGGCTCATTGGTCACAACCCTATTTTTTAGGAAACTTCTTTTACTCCTTCTGAAGGAGTGATTAGATGGCAAGAAACGACGATGACAGTCAAACCAGGAATTCTTATGGCCACTTTTCAAGGTGAAAGCATCAGTGTGTTCCATACAATGAGGGCATGCCAATTTACCTTGTGTTCCCCATCCAGATAACATACCATAGGCTGGAAAATCATTAATTGTCCACATCAAGCAGGCTTTCATGATGAAGTTTTGTTTTGTAGATATATCATAGGTCAATATTCCATTGGACCACAATCGATGTAGATCATCAATCAATGGTTGCAAGTAGACATCTATCTTTAATTTAGGGTTTTTAGGTCCGGGTATGAGGCATGCCAAAAACAAGTATGGTTTGGTCATGCACATTTCAGGGGGGAGATTATACGGAGTAACTATTATTGGCCAACATGAGTATGGAGAAGCAGACGCTTGAATGTAAGGAGTAAAACCATCTGAACACAGACCCAACCTTACATTTCTGGGTTCCCTAGAAAAGTCAGGATATACACTATCAAAATGTTTCCATGCTTTTCCATCTGACGGGTGGCGAAGGATGTTGGAACTATTTTTGTTCATGTGATGCCATCTCATTTCACTTGCCGACTCAGTTGATGCATACAATCTTTGTAATCTGGGAATGATTGGGAAGTAGAACATTCTCTTCACTGGGATATCTTTGTACTTTCCCATGCCAGTCTTGCGAGGAATGAACCTAGGAGCATTACAAAATTTGCACTCTGATAGATTGCTATCATCCTTGTAATATAACATACAACCATTCTTACAACAATCAATCTTCTCAACCTTTAGCCCTAACTTAGATACCAACTGTGTTGCTTGGTAATAGTTATCGGGCAAGCCTTTTTGAACTGGACATACACTTTTAAGCATTTGTGCAACAAAATCTAAACCTTTTTGTGGTACATGCCAATTAGACCTAATTTCAAGAAGTTGAGTAGATATTGATAATATTGATTGGGTAGCTCCCTCATAAATGGGCTTGTTGAAAGATATCAACTTGTCATAAAATCGTTTGGCATCTTCGTTGGGAAACTCATCCTCCGTATATTCCTCAACTTCTATGTTATCATTCACGTGAGAGAATACTCCATAAGGCCTAAAAGCATCATACACCATCTGATTCATTGCCTCAATTTGGTCATCATGATGCACATGCTCACTACTATTTGAATCATTCCTTGTATTAACATTGAGCTCTACTTCTCCATGTTGAGTCCAAATCCAATAGTCTCGTTGAAATCCATCTCGATACAAGTGAAGTCTAACATTAGTTGGTGTTCTTATCTTGAGACACTTGCAATTTATACACGGACACCTTATCCCTCCCTCAGATTTACAAATAGGTTGTTTCAAAGCCCTCTTTACGAAGTCTTTAACCCCGCGAACATACTCTTCTTTCAATCCGTGTCTATTGGAATATACTCTATCGTACATCCAAGTACGATCCATTTTCTATAAGGCAAACAATTAACTCGTCAACCACTGAAAATTAAAACATATATTAGACAAAAATGAATGGCTGATAAGTTCCTAATGGGTATTAGGAGAAAATCAGATAACTTCCTAATGGGTATTAGGAGAGAATAGAATACATGCATTCCAAGGGATTTTTATTTTATTTTCAGTGGTTCAAAAATTAAACATGACGAACATACCAAATTTTAATACTATTGTACATTATTATTTCAGACTAAAACAAATCCAATAAGCTGCTGTATATTTTAACAAATCCAATAAGCTATTGTACTCACTTCCTGAAATCTAACTAAAACAATGTAAGCCTTAATTCTTAGTTTATTTTTTAATGTAAACCGAACCATATGCTTCATATACATTCAATGATCATTAACAAGTGATTCAAATGCAGACTTGCAGAGAGTGTGGATCAAAAATTCGCAAGTGTCACATATGTAGAACGAAAATCAACAATCGTATCAGATTGTTTCCTGGCTGATTGACAATGGAGTATAAACAATTCGCAAGTCTTTTTTTACTAACTGAAATCAACAATCCATACTGTTACACTATATCACGAGAGATCTTTGATAAACTTGCTCTTCCATGAAGTTTGTGTTATAATATTATTGGCTGCCTGTATCTGAGTTGCAATATGCTTTTGCTAGTGGAAGGTTTTTTTCCCTGAAAGCCAAAACTCAACCTTTTGTATTGAAAACAGAGGCATAAGGAATGCCACAAATACAAAAGGATTCCAAAAGCAAAAAGCACAGGTAGAAAAACAACCAGCAAGTCCATCCAGCAACAACACTACAGCTCCTCTCCCACTCTCCTACTTGATTCCACTAGAACAGAAAATAAAACACTGCTACCCCTAAACTAAATGCTTGAAAGAATACAGCAACAGGCTTTTAAACTGATTTAGCTGCAGCATGACTACGTCTACAGAAGCCAACAACATCAGTAACAACTGAAAGCCGCCTCTAACACCTGCTGCTCCTGACAAATTCACTGTATCACTCAAAAACACAGAGACTTCCCACCCTTTACATGATCCATCCCAAACATTCTTTCGGAAATGACATTTATTGCCAAAAAGAATATGAGAAACCTTTCACTTTAGCCGATAGCCATTTCCAAGAGTTCAATTGAATTTCTTCCATAATATTAACTACCCTGCAGTCTGATGTTCTGAACACCTTCTCATTTCATCTTCTCCTAATATTCCATATGTATCCTAGAAAAATGAGACACATAGACAACCTTCCTTCAGCCATGTTTGGACCTCACTCCATACCAAAAACGCGTGCGGACTTTGGAAGAAAATGTGTGAGACATTCTCTTCACTACCACAGGCAAACAGACATGAATTTTGATATTCAACTAAGATGCCTCTTTTTTATAAGTTAATTGTAGTCGAGATTTTGTTTTGCCAAATTCTCCACACAAGCACAAACATTCTTAATGAAACAAATTTGTTCCAAGCATACGCTAGTTCTTTTTCAACCCTGATACCTCTTAGCAAACCATCCATAATTGTACAATAAGTCTCCTTAAACGAATATTCCCCTAAATTCTAAGCATGTTTATACTCTAAATTCTAAGCCGTAATGATCTAATGACTGAAAAATGGCATGTTTATATTCTCATCAAGCATGTTTATACTCTAAATTCTAAGCCGTAATGATCTAATGACTGAAAAATGGCATATCAAATAAAATGTCTAAAAGGCACTGAGCACAGGCCATAGGGCACTAAAAATGACATGACTCAACAAAATGAAAGCTAAAACCAATGCAGAGAATCAACTCCAACAAGGGATGCGTACTGTTCCTGACAAACTCAAAGATCGCAATTCTTAAACAAAATATATGACCAAAACCAAAGCATAATACATAATTTAAATAAACAATCACTTGGAATATATATGATAACAGCTTTAAATTGTTTGTAATCATACCTCTGTCCTATAGCGTGTATCAGCTGGTGGAATCTTTAGTCTTGCCTTCCAATCTTGTGAACTAACATACAAAATCAATTGAGAATAAAATTAAAAGACATTCTTTTCTTAGGGAAAAACAATCACATTAGCTTTATCTGGCAGTAGAATAATTGAATTTTACAAGCTATTTTCAAACCTTTCATAAACACATGATAGAGCAAACATCAACCAATATCATATTAGATTTGCAATAGCAAGGCATTAGAAATCATTGTAAACATCATCAAATCAACTTTACATTAGAGCACTATACAGAAATTAATGCAATTCTGGTTATGTTGGACAGAGATAAAACACTCAGAACCTAGAACTTCATAAAACACTATCAAACATTCAGCTTCCCTGCTCAAATTTGAGTTTCAGCGATCATTTACAGACCATGATAATAACTTTCAAAATCATATAAAGCTCTTGATTAAATGAAAAAAAAATCTAATTTGATTCTTCACTAGATAGAAAAAGAAAATAAAACCAATTTACTACATAAGACAGGAAAATTAAGCAAACCACAGTGGAAGGAGACAGATTGCTATCAACAGTTAAGAAAAGAGTTGGCGAGCTAAAATAATCAAGCTATCAAAGTTACACAAACCATATCAACGAACAAACATTAACAGCAAACAACCACGCACACAAATCGCATATAAGAGGAGAGGATTCCCTCCTACAGCAAGATATCACCGAATAGACAGCCTGGGCAAACAACCACGCACACAAATGTATAAACATCGAAAAGGATTCACGGATTAGGGATTCACCGAATATGCATTACCTTTGATGATTCAGAAACCCTTTAATGAGGGATTTTGAATTAGGGATTCTTCAATGGATTCACGGATTAGGGATTCACGAATCGGTTCACGAAATTGGGAAAAAACGGATTCACGAAATTGGGAATTAGGGTTTTCGTGTTGTGAAATGAAATGGAGGGAGAGTGAAAAATGACGAGGGAAAAGGAAAGAGGGAAATAAGCTGTCGCGCAATTTTTAGAAAATTCCTTAGCGTCCGCCAAGCGGACTCTACTTAATAAATAAAATACTTAAACCTTAAATATATATACATATTATAGATAAATAAATGGAAAAATTATATGTTATAATAATAGCGTCGGCTACGCAGTCTCTAAGTAAATAAATACTAATTAAAAAATAATGCTACTAGATAGAGTCGGTCACACCGACCCTAAATAAATTAATCAAACATTCTTCAAAGGTAACATAACAAGTAGTGTCGGTTTTGCCGACACTATTAAAAAAAATAACTTGTCTTAAGTGATGTACGTAAATAGAGTCCGTTAGTGTAGGCTTAGCCGACACTAATAGTGTCCGTGTCGGTGGCCGACTCTAAACTAGGAGGCTAAAATGACTTATTCTAGTAGTGATTAGACCTCACAAATTTCTTCTCTAAAAACTCCTTCAGGTGCTTCTTAAGCTCACTCAATTCTGATGCAAATATTTTATACGGTGACATCGATATAGGTCTAATACTGGCCTTTAGTTTTGATGATAACAATGCATTGTTTCTTAGAAAACAATTTTGTACACTAATGATTTTTATCTAGTGTGTAGCTTTTTCTAACAGGTTCTAACTCTGAAGCAATAACGCGAGGCGTCATTATATTTTTGAATCAACACACTCTGACTCTAAGGAGATACAAGCATGTTACAAGATGCTGTCAAGTTCTAGAAAGCTCTTAGACAATGGTTATGATAAATGTTCGTGCTAAAGCTTCTGACTACGACTCTGATTGTTAGAGCCTCTGAAGGTTTGTTTTCCTTCAAGATTCTACACTCTGGTTCTGAAGATTCTAAAGAACAAGATCTGAAGACTCTAAAGATCAGGTTCTGAGGAACTGTGTCAAGACTCTCAAGACCAAGACTCTAAAGATTCTATCAATTTGTCTCTAGATCCTTTTAAGCATGTTTCAACATCATTTTATCATTAGCCTCTGTAGATTAGAAGATAAGATAAAAATGTTTTGCATTAGGATAATTGTACACGGTACAAAATCACCCTTTCCACCACTACCCTAATTTTGTAGGATGAGCACAGTACTATTGTACCATTTTGCGGCTTGTATGCAAACCATTATGAAAGAGACACTCGCACTTCAGTATTCTAATTCTACCTTGCAACGAATCTCTTATATGGCTATAAAAGGAGACTTGAAGATTAGAAGAAGTTGTTAACTCTTTGCTAATGCTTTGATAATGCTCACACTACTGAACATAGACACACTTTTGCCTTAGTAAATATTATATGTGTATATTATTGGTAAACACACGAGAGTGTTTGTTCGTTACTGTGTGAGAAATATTCATTGTATTAACTTGTGTTAATCTGCTTTTTAGAAGCATTCTTTGTTAACACAACTTGTAAATCTCAAATCTGTTTGAGTGGTTTCCTTGGGTAACTAGGTTTTAGTCAGATAGACTCAAGAAGACAAGGAAGGTTTCTCTTTGTGGTGTCTGTAACTAGGTTTTGATTATAATGGATTAAGTCCTTATTGAGAAGGCGAAATCACCTTGGTAGGGTGGGCTGGAGGTAGCTTCGTTAATAATGAACCAGTATAAAAAATAACGTTGTTATTTTTCTTGTTCATGATATTGTTTTATCAAATTGGTTTTAAAAAAGTTTTTATTTTTAGAAACTCAATTCAAACTCCTCTTTCTTGTGTTTCTTGCCAACTTCAGTACTAAGTACAAATCTATTGCAAATTAAATTTCACGCTCAGGCGGCAAATCATCCTTGCCATCAAAGTAATCATCAGGGAAATTGCACACAACCGGAAGATTAGCAATCAAAGCTTCACTCTCTACTTTCAAGGAAGCTAGCATCATTACACTTAGGCATCCTGTTTCGAGGACATCTCTACTTGGTTGGCGGATATAAATCTCAAATCCCTACTACCTTCCGACTATGAAACAACACAGTCTTATTAGAATAATTTATGTAAACTTGGTTACAGGATATCTGGTTCACTCCCAAAATAACGTCTAGTTGACTTATAGGTAAAAAAAATTAAGTCAACTCCAAAGTCTCCACCATAAATGGACATGGGATAATTTTGACAAACTAACGATGTGGCTACAGAACCATTGGAAGGTGTCTCAATGACCATATTAAATTTCATAAGAGACACTACTAGATTTAGCATGTTAACACAATAATGTGATATGAATGATTCATTGCACCCGTATCGATGATAATAATTAAGGATATACCATTTATGAAATATGTACCTTGAATCAGTTTATCCGACCCCGAGGCTTTAACACCACTAAGAGCAAAGATTTTCCCATTGGCTTGAGCACGCTGACCAATACCTGGTTCTCTCTTTGGTTTTTGACAATAAGTGTTGATGTAACCCTACTCCCCACAATTGAAACATGTTGGAGCTGCATCCTTGCACTAAAAGACTCAGTGACCTAGCTTTCCACATTTTCCACACCTCATAGGAGTAGAAGCACCTCCCCCACTATTCTCATTCTCGATTATGGCTTTCTATTTTTTTTTTGGAACTTGGGGTGTCATAAGACTTGCCACGATTCTGATTACCAAATTTATTCTCGTTCACACTCTTATTGTGACTAGAACTCGGTCTAATGTCTTCAACATAAATCATTCACTTGTTGACCAACATCGAGAAATGGTGAATCTCCTGATATCCAATAAACTGCTTAATCTTAGGGCGCATACAACTTTCAAATTTCACACATTTGGAAGCTTCAACATCCACACCATTATAATGAGGATATAACTTGGAGAGTTCTACAAACTTGGATGCATAGTCAGCCACATACATGTTACCTTGCTCTAGCTCTGAGAATTCAATCTCTTTAGGGTTACGAACATCCGCTGGAAAATACTTGTCCAAGAGCTCTCTATTAAAATTATCCCAAGTAATAGCAGTGCCAACGACCTCCAATTTTTGACGGGTATTCTCCTACCAGTACTAAGCTTTCTCATATAACATATGAGGTCCTGATCGAAAAAATAGCAAGTGTGCTATTTTGTCTTTATAATAATAATGAGAAAAGTTCCCCGAATGTCGATCTCAAGGACTATTTAGTTCTAATTGTTGTTCAATTAAATAAAAACTCGTGTCAGGGTTTTTTGATTCAAATATATTAAAATAATTGCAAATAAAATTAGATAGTGTTGAGAAAGTGTTTTAAAGATAGAGTGATATGTTAGGGAATGTGTGTGATTTCTCCCCATAACAATTCTGAGTCACTATTGCATCAACAAATATCAATTAACTATTACGAATTTTCAAGGGTATTTTCTCCCAATGCCTTGGTGATAAAATATTTAATTATTCGACCCTAATCTCTATGTTCATAGAAATTACCGGTGAAATTGAGCCTTAATTTGACTTAATATAAAGAAGAAATTTGAGAGAAGTTGAAGTTGAAGTTGAATTTGAGTAATATAAAATGAGGAAGAAGAAGCATATGACGCGACTTAATCTCCCAAAAGTTCCAGAGATATTTTAATTTTAATTAACCTTGTGGTATTTTTTTAAAGGATGTGTGGTACTCATTGCTACTATTAGAAGAGGATTCACTTCATATTGAGTTAAATGAAATGATTCGGTAAGTGATTCTTCAAGAAGGGAACGATGTGTTTACAACATATGGCGAATATACTTTTTAGAATAGATCTACCTAAAATGTGTTGCCTTTAACCTATGAATCAGTACTGTTTACAACTATTTTGAGAAAAAACCCCGTAACAGAGGTCGCAAATACAAATTTGTACAGGAAATGACTTTTTTTCAACTGCTGCAAAGCTCATTCATGACCATAAAATGTCAGAGAATGACTAATATTTTAACTTCAATTGCAACTTTTTTTTGGTTAAAAACTAATTTTTCCTCTATAAAAGTTATCAACAATTTGGTCAAACTTTATTCAGAAAGTTACAAGTGGATCAATCCCACTCAAAGATAACTATAAATAAATAAAGTATATTATTTACAGTATTGTAAATAAAGTTTCAATATTTAGATTCAACACAAACAAATAGACGCTAAACAATGTTCACCATTAACTCAACCAAAACGGTTATTAGTGTGGTGATCATTACGGCGACCATAAACGGTAATTTGACACTCACACATGGCAAAGCAAATTCTGGTACTGCCACCATTTAAAAGGTGGAACTCTACAGCTACACGATTCAGACATGGCATACCAGTTTTTAAGGGAAGAAATCACAAACGCAACCGAATAAACAACATAATTTCTTTCTAATACTAAATATAATGATAATTAACAAAAAAACCACATCAAACAACACAACATAATTTTAGTGTAGAAAAATCTATATTAATTAAGAGTAAAAAATCACGGAATCCATAAGTGACTTAATATCTCCACAATAATCAACAATATTGATCACTTTTAATGATATAAGTGATAACATAGAATCAACAATATTTATCACTTTTAATGATATAAGTGATAACATGAATTTAAGTTTGTACTAATAATTAAGAAAATTTTCCAGAAGTAACATGGAACACAATCTATTAGATCCAAATAAAAAAAAATATAATGAAAGGTATTAAATTTTGATATGATATTTTGTATTCTAATCTTTTTTTCGGTAATATGATTGAAGAAATAGTTTATTCTCATTGTCAAGATAACTTGTTGTTATTCGGTAGATTTATACACATGTTTGTTCTTCATTTAAATGTCCCCATTTGTAGTAGCGAACATTGAACACTCAATGAAAGAGTGAAGCATCAAAATAATGTTATCAAGCTCAAAGCAATTCAGATCGATACATCATAAATACATAGCTTATACTACAAGCTTTTAAACTAACTCAAGAAACTTGTAACTAACATCTTTACTAAAATAATAAGTTTTCAACTAACTTTTAAATT
Source organism: Lathyrus oleraceus (assembly GCF_024323335.1). Lineage (NCBI taxonomy): Eukaryota > Viridiplantae > Streptophyta > Magnoliopsida > Fabales > Fabaceae > Lathyrus > Lathyrus oleraceus. The sequence continues at coordinate 269,202,009 of NC_066584.1, read as the reverse complement.
CAGTTTACTATAAATAGAAAATGTGTTAGGTGTCAAAATCAGCCTTGATGGAATCCTTTCACGCCTTTCATTTTTGTAACATATAGCAAAAACCAATTATTTTAAAAGATACATTGACTTAACTATGAGAGACAATATTATTACAAATCTCTTAAGCACACTATCATGTTCTATTACAAATCTCTCCATGGCTTGTGCTGGCAAACAAAATGGTACAACCAAACCTTCCTCTCCTTTAACATTTGTAAAAGGAATATAAAAGCTAAGAATACCAGGAAGTGGAGAATCGATAGCTGGTCCTCCATAAACAGCTTTCCCCCAACCAAAATCAACATCTCTAAATCCCACACGTGTAGTATCAGACACTATAAACATAAGTTTTGTCGTAGTAAACAGAGGTCGACCGTTGATAACAATTAAATCTGCCAATGAATGCATATATTCTTTGGTCACTTTAGTTTTTGCATTCTGAACTAAATTCAATGCATACATATACGTAGCAGCAGGAATTGCAACAACATTACCATAGTAGCCGTTCGGCAATTGTAGGTCAACAAATTTACTACGTCCATTGACTCCGAAATACATACAGACTTCTTCGTTTGAATCTAGTTGTAACGCTATTGTACGACAACGCCAAAGGAATGCAGTGATGATTTCAAATTTGGAGTATTGTTGTTGTTGGTTGGTTGGAAGTGTTGAATAAACTTTAATGCTAGAATTAATAGGTTTTATTAATAAGTTAAATGGAGAGATTTGGAAGGTCAAGAGACAGTAGACAAGTTAATAGTATTTACAATTATGTTTCCTAGAATATCAAAAGTTTCTGAATATGTATAAAGACCAAAATTGTACTCAATGAAAATACAGACGTTGCAATTGATTTGTCTTCTCTTATCACAAATTGGCATCAGAGCTAATGGCAAACATGATGAATCAAATGCCGTTGCCACGGCTAACGAAGTTAAATTACGAAAACTGGAGTATCCAAATGAAAGCTCTTCTCGGATCTCTAGACGCGTGGGAGGTAACCAAAGATGGGTTTGAAGAACCAACAGATGTTGAGGGATATACGGCAGCTCAAAACAAGGCGTTGAAAGAGACGCTATCGAAGGATAAAACAGCACTATACATGCTGTTTAGGGTTGTTGATGAATCAGGCTTCGAAAAGATTGCCAGTTCAACTACGTCGAAAGAGGCGTGGGGCACGCTAGAGAAAGTGTTCAAAGGAGCAGATCGAGTAAAGCAAGTTCGACTCCAAACTCTCCGTGGCGAATTGGAGAGGATGCAGATGAAGGAGTCAGAAAATGTATCTGACTACATCACGCGTGTACAAAAGGTGGTGAACCAACTCACCAGAAATGGCAAAACAGTAACTGATGCACGAGTTGTCGAAAATATTTTGAGATCTTTAACAGATAAATTTGAGAATATTGTGTGTCCAATAGAAGAGTCGAAGGACCTTTCGACGCTTGCAGTCGAAGAGCTCGCTGGTTCCCTCGAAGCACACGAACAACGAAAGATGAAAAAGAAGGAAGAAGGAGTAGAGGACGCAAATCAAACCAAGGAGCAAATCAAAGACGAAAAGGTACTTTTTTCTCAAAACTTTCGAGGAAGAGGACGTGGTCGTGGAGGACGTGACAATGGTTGAAGTGGTAGAGGCAGCAACTTCGAGAGAGGACAGTCAATCCAACAAAATTGGCGTGGCAGAGGACGTGGTCAAAGAGGTGGTAGGTCGAACCATTCCAACTTTGAATGCTACAAGTGTGGGAATTATGGTCATTATGCGAAGGATTGTAACTCATTCAAATGCTATAACTGTGATAAGGTGGGACATCTTGCAAAAGATTGTCGAATCGAAAAGAAGGTAGAAGAAACAACCAACCTAACTTTGGAAGCTGAAGCAAATGAAGGTTTTCTCTTGATGGCTCAAAATGAGATCAACACAAATGACAATGTTTGGTATCTTGACTCAGGAGCAAGTAACCATATGTGTGGTCACAAACACTTGTTTAAAGAAATGAGAAAGATTGAAGATGGCAATGTGTCTTTCGGAGATGCATCGAAAGTGAAGGTCGAAGGCAAGGGAACGATCCGTTACTTGCAAGAGGATGGGTTGATTGGATCAATTCAAGATGTTTATTATGTACCAAATCTTGAAACCAACATCTTGAGTTTGGGACAACTTACAGAAAAAGGTTATTCGATACTTATGAAGGAACGAATACTGCATTTGAAGGACAAGCTGGGACATCTGATTGCTCGTGTCGAAATGGAGAGAGATCGAATGTACAAACTGAATCTGGCAAACGTTCGAGAAAAATGTTTACAAGTAAATGTCGAAGACAAAGCGTCACTATGGCATCTACGCTTTGGTCATCTACATCATGCTGGTTTAAAAAGGTTGGCAAAAAGGAACATGGTGCATGGACTACCAGATATGGATTATGAAGGAAAGTTCTGTGAAGAATGTGTGCTGAGCAAACAAACAAGAACTTTATTTCAAAAGAAGGCAAAATATCAAGCTAAGCATATCCTTGATTTGATTCACACCGACATATGTGGGCCAATCACGCCAGAATCCTTCAGTAGCAAAAGGTACTTTATTTCCTTTATCGACGATTACTCACGGAAGACATGGGTTTATTTCTTGAAAGAAAAGTCTGAAGCATTCGAGGTGTTCAAAAGGTTCAGAGTAATGGTGGAGAAGGAAACCGACAGACACATTAAAGTAGTTCGATCAGATAGAGGTGGTGAGTATACTTCGACAGCCTTTATGAAGTATTGTGAAGAGCAGGGTATAAGGAGATTCCTAACTGCAGCATACTCACCTCAACAAAATGGGGTGGCTGAAAGGAAGAATCGAACAATCCTTGACATGGTTCGTTCAATGCTTAAAAGCAAGAACATGCCAAAGGAATTTTGGGCAGAAGCTGTAAAATGTGCCATTTACGTTCAGAATCGATGTCCACATTCGAAGTTAGAAGATAAAACACCACAAGAAGCGTGGAGCGGACAGAAGCCAACAGTTTCTCATCTCAAAGTATTTGGAAGTGTGGCTTATGCACACGTACCAGATCAACGAAGAACGAAACTTGAAGACAAAAGTCAGAAATACATACTCATTGGGTATGATGAGAAAACAAAAGGGTACAAGCTATTTGATCCCATAAGAAAGAAGGTGATAGTGAGTAGAGACGTTCGAATAAACGAAGCAAGTAAGTGGGACTGGAACAGTTCGACAGAAGCTGTTGTCGAAGTTGAAGAATCATATGTCACTGTACCACCAAACATTTCGACAAAACTTGGAGATTCTGACAGTGAAGATGAACCTACACAACCCAGAATGCGAAGTTTGCAAGATCTGTATGATTCGACAAGTGAAGTGCACCTTGTATGTCTTTTGGCAGATGCTGAAAACATCAGTTTTGAAGAAGCAGTACGAGACAAGAAGTGGAAAAGTGCCATGGACGAAGAGATGAGGGCGATTATCCACAACAACACTTGGGAGCTAGTTGAATTGCCAAAAGGTAGTCAACCCATTGGTGTAAAGTGGGTATTCAAGAAAAAGATGAACGCTCAAGGAGAAATAGAACGATACAAAGCGAGACTTGTTGCGAAGGGATACAGACAGAAAGCAGGAGTTGATTATGACGAAATATTTGCACCTGTTGCAAGAATGGAGACAATTCGATTACTCATATCTCAAGCTGCTCAATTCAAATGGCCAATATTTCAAATGGATGTCAAAACAGCTTTTCTGAATGGTGTACTAGAAGAAGAAGTCTATGTCGAACAACCACTCGGGTACATGAAAGCTGGAGAAGAGAAGAAGGTACTGAAATTGAAGAAAGTGCTATATGGGCTGAAGCAAGCACCGCGAGCATGGAACACACGTATCGACACATATTTCAAGGAGAGCGGGTTCGAGCAATGCCCGTACGAACATGCCCTCTATGTGAAGAAAAATGGAAGGAATGTATTACTTGTTGCTCTCTACGTTGATGATCTTATTTTTCTGGGCAGTAATGATCAGATGATAGAAGAATTCAAAAGCACAATGACACGTGAATTCGAGATGACAGATTTAGGCCTGATGAGATTCTTTCTTGGTCTGGAAGTTCGACAAGAAGAAACAGGAATCTTCATCTCACAAGAAAAATATGCAAAAGAAATCTTGAAAAAATATAAGATGGAAAGTTGTAATCCGGCTTCGACGCCAATGGAACCAGGAACAAAATTGTCGAAATTTGATGGAGGAGAACGTGTCGAAGCAGGCAAATATCGAAGTTTGGTAGGAAGTCTTCGCTATCTCACATGTACAAGACCAGATATCTCATTAAGTGTAGGCATTGTAAGTCGATTCATGGAGGAGCCAGTTTACACACATTGGAAGGCATTGAAGCGAACTCTGAGGTACATCCAAGGAACAGTGTCACTTGGGATGTTTTACTCGAATTCAGAGAAATACAAGTTGGTTGGTTACTCTGGCAGTGATTGGTGCGGAGACATAGATGATCGAAAAAGCACTTCTGGATATGTGTTTTTCATGGGAAATACTGCATTTACTTGGCTTTCTAAAAAGCAACCAATAGTAACACTTTCGACATGTGAAGCAGAATATGTAGCAGCATCCTGGTGCGTTTGTCATGCAATATGGCTCAAAAGATTGATGAGTAAAATGGAGATAGAACAGAAAGATGCAACAATAATACAAGTTGACAACAGGTCATCAATTGAGTTAGCAAAGAATCCAGTAAACCATGAAAGGAGCAAACACATTGACATTCGTTTCCACTTCATTCGAGAACACGTGAAGGAAGGAAATGTTGAATTGAAGCATGTAGCAAGTAAGGACCAAGCAGCAGACATTTTCACAAAATCATTATCAAAAGAAATCTTCGACAGAGGCAAGAAATTGATAGGGATGATGAATAGAAGAAACATTTAAGTTTACAGAGGAGTTTTGTTGAATAAACTTTAATGTTAGAATTAATAGGTTTTATTAATAAGTTAAATGGAGAGATTTGGAAGGTCAAGAGACAGTAGACAAGTTAATAGTATTTACAATTATGTTTCCTAGAATATCAAAAGTTTCTGAATATGTATAAAGACCAAAATTGTACTCAATAAAAATACAGACGTTGCAATTGATTTGTCTTCTCTTATCACAGGAAGGAGGGAGCGGATTGTGGCTAACTCGTTGGGACCATAGAAGAAAGTTCGTCGGGCCATGTTGTCTAAGGATATGACATTGATGATTCCTTTGTTATTATGTGCTTGTTCGAGTTCAGGATGATAACATGTCACTCTTGGTGGGTTCCTTACGCTTAGAAGTTCTCTGCGCCACACCGGTGAGATTGAAGGTTCATTCATTCCACGACATATTTCTGCTAAGGCGTTCATGAATTGAGCTATACCAAATGCATCACTTATTGTATGGTTTATACGAATAACAAATATGAAACCACCGCACTTGAGGCGTGTTACCTGAATAAGCATCAATGGAGCGTTAAACACGTTTGAAGAACCAGGAACATCATAAAGAAGCTCATCCAAATAATGAAATGGAGGAAGAAGAACATCACCAAAATCTTTCAAACTAACGTCAGCATCTGCTTCAGTGAACAAAACACCTTCTCCGGTGCAATCAACCATAAGTTTCCTACTAACACCAATTTAGGTGCACGCCTCTTCATTGTGAATAACAAAAATTGGGTCATAATTGTAAAAGGTTTTTGATGCTATGGTATATGCAAAAGTTGAGGAGATGGTGTGTATATATAAGATAATACATCATCATGTGAAATGTTATATTGAATAAATTACTCTTAATTTATCATTGGATAACCCGGATCTCATATAAGAATATTCATTTTTTTCTCTTATCTAAGCACTTATTATAAATGACAAACTATAACACCGTTAGAAAAGGAAATCTCCACCATTCATTAGCATTAAAATAATTCAAATTGAAGTAAGTAAATTATTCAATTCATACTCTTTATCATTCAAAATCATTTATCGGCATGTTCCTCAAATGAAACATGAGTTGACTCATGCTTAAAAGAACCTTTTATTTTTGATTATCAAAAGAACGTGCAAACTATTAAAAAGTATCTAGTTTTCAACCATTTTTTTCATAAGAAAAATGATGTGAGATAACTATTGTGAATTGAATCGTGTAAGAATATCCAAGATAATTCGATCTACATCATATATGTGAAAACTCCCATGTAAAGAAGATGGAAATCTAAAATTTACATTAAAGAGAAAGATTAATGTTATGTATTTTTTCTGAATCTAAAACGACAAATCTATAGGCTAAGTAGTATTGTATCACAAAGTTGTAACTCTTGATGAAACACACTATTTCAACAATACTTCACACTAAGTGTTGAAGCTTTTCACTTTTTACCAACTATTGCAACACTTCACAAAGCATTGTCATTTCCAAATTCTAAAATAACAACATGCAACAACTAAAAAAAACTAGAGCAATGATGACAACAACCATATGTGGCGACTTTCCGCCACGAGCCAGCAGAAAACCCGCCACCAGAGTCTTCATATAACACACAATTAGTCTGATTGCTCTGATGCGTCATGCTGAAGTGCTCAAGTGCATCTATAAGTCGGCACTAGCATTTCTACGCCCACGTCCCTACTCCGGATGAAGGGGACTATGATGGTGACAAGTGGCATAAGACTTGGAGTCACCACACTTGTTCATGTGACACTTTATCTTATTTAACTTTTTGGTTTAGTTAATAAATACAACTCTATATCAGGAACATTAAAGTGAGTTAAAATTTCCATGTGAGTTTATTTCCCATGTATGGTTCATTTACTCACTTGCATGTTTTCTTGATATTTAGGAAAACACTAATAGTCAATAATAATTATTAATTACAACAATTTCACACATGGTATAAACAAAAATGACAAACTATGAAACCGTGAGAGAATCAAATCTCTAACCTTTATCAGCACTAGAATAATTCAAATTTAAGTAAATCAATTACTAAATTAATACTATTTATAAACTAAGTCCAATAAATGGCATGTTCCTGAAATGAAACATGAGTTAAATGATTCATAAAAACCCTTTTGGTTGTCCCATCATGAGTTAAATGTTCCTTAGAGGTGGGAAAATTGAAAAGGTCTGCTAGGCCAGTTTGTTTGACCTAGCATTTTTGATGGATCGGGCCGAGTTTTCCTGCTCGTTGTCTTAAGTTGACCCATCCCAACTAATTTGCTTAATAAATGGGGCGAGCAGGTTTGACCTGCACGTTTTTTGTTAAAAAATTTCTTTTTTACTTAAAATTTAAATAATATTAATGTGGCATGTCTGTCTCTCCACACACCTTCTTTAAAAACAACCCTAATTTCTGTTGTAATTTATAAATAAGAAATGTCCATGATTATGTTCTAAAATAAAAATAAAAATAAAAATAAAAGTGAGTAAATGTCAATAAATGCATGTAAAGTAGTCTCACATAGAATGTAACACTCACGCTAAAAGCCTTTATAAAGACTTATGATCATTAACTCAACAAACGAACAGAAAAGGATAAAGTGTCACATGGACAAGTGTGGTGGCCCCAAGTATTATGTCACTTGTCTCCTCCATACACCTCATCACTGATGTCGCCACCGGTGACACGGGCTCCGGCTCCGAAATCGGGTTCGAGAGCGTGGACGTAGAAGCGCTAAAGACGACTTGTAGGCGACACTTTAACACTTGAGCACTTGGACACGACACATCATAGTAATCAGGCTACTCGCGGCGTTATACGACGACTCCGATGGTGCTCCGACGACGAACATATGGTAAATGGTTGTTGCTCTTGTTTTTTATAGTTACTTGAGTTTGAATTTTGAATTTGGAAATAGAAAACACTTCGTCAAGTGTTGCTAAATGAAGATATGTAACTCTTAAAAAACATTGATGTAGGTGAAACAACACATCTTTTGGTAAAAATGTTGTTGAAAGGATGTGGTTTCATCAAGGGTCACAACCTTTTGAAAAAACACAAACATGACATATAAATAAATCCTTCAGAATTCAGAAATCACATATCCTCTTCAGAAAAATTCTAGATTCTCTTCCCTAGATTTGAGTTTTTATCCGTCTTGTGCAAACTCGACTATAGGATGAATTATCCTAGGTATTCTTGCATATAAACTCTAAGACATTTTAGAGTGCTTGAAATACTATAAGGAAATTAATATGTTCACGATTCCATCCTGGATCCATTCAATCTAGAAGTTTTATCTAACAGTATTCTAGTATCTCAAATCATGGCCACCGACGCTTCAATTTCAAGCATCAAAGTGATTAACCAGGACCAAGTTGGATCATTTCGATGGAACAAACTTCACCTGTTGGCAAGACAAAATGAAGTTTCTATTGACTGCCTTGAAGATTCATTATGTCTTAGATCCGAATTTGACACCAATTCCAGAATCAACAGAAGATGACATCGATGAAGTCAAGAAGGACCGAATGAAACGAAAGGAAGATAACCTGCTATGTCGTGGATATATTTTGAACGCATTATCTTATCGTCTCTATGATCTATACACTAATACACAATCTGCAATAGAGATCTAGAAAGCACTCGAATTCAAATTTAAGACTGAAGAGGAAGGTACAAAAAAGTTCTTAATATCTAAATACTTTGATTTTAAAATATTGGACTCCAAGCCGATTCTTGCACAAGTAAAGAGTTGCAAGTTCTCGTGAAAATAAAAGCTTTCAAAGTTGGTGTAATCACTTCAAAGTTTCCACCTTCGTCGAAAGGATACAGAAAAAAAATTGCTACATAGTTTTGAGAATTTCTCGCTGGAGAAACTTCAGAAACACCTTCGAATAAAGGAGGATACGAAGGATATAGAAAAGTTTGAGTGTGCTGGAAACTCTAAAGTCAATATTGTGATTGAAAAAGGAAAGAGAAAACATGATGGCATGAAGAACCATCATTGTATTTGTATCAATCTTCTTGATTGATTTCAAAATGACTCTGAAATCTCTGTTATCCTCTCGGGTTAACGCGAGATGTTTGGCTCGAAAGAGTCTTGAATGCTTGTTGTGATCTATCGCAAGGGGTTGTTGGGATGTGAATTAGCCTGTGTTGATGGTCAGTTTTTTCGCCATTTTTCAAACCTTAGTTGGTGCTTGCAGATGTTCACTATGCTCGTGATCGATGATAATATGATAGGCTCGATTAGGTTGATTCCACTTGCATTGTTTTATATTTTTGTATTGCATGTTTGGTTGCTGGATTGTTCCATTTCGGCGTTCCTTCTATGACAATGTTGGATTTGGTTTTTATGGCTCTTTAGGTTGACATAATTTCTATATCTTACCTGCGTTTTTTGGTCAGCTGCTATTGATCTTTCTGTTTGAAACCAGATCTATAACTTGGTTATTAATTTGATGCTATTTCGGCGGTGAAGTTTCTTCTGCATCCTCTGATCCGGTGCTTCAGTTTGAATGAACATAAATGGTCTTATTGATTGCTACATTAATCAGTAAGTTGTTGGTTAAGGAATTCGTTACCGTAATGGCGGTCGAATTCATTTACCATTCTTTAAATTTGAGTTTAGTTCACAAATCACATTTTTTGCAATTCAGTTTCGTATCTGTACGTAGGTTCGCTACAATGTATCCGAGATGTATTTCTGAATTTAAATCTTCTTTATAATTTGGTGACTAAAGTGACCGAGATATTTCAATCACTAAAGACAAAAAATTTAGTAGTGTTTAAAATTATCAATAAATGTCGTTTTCGACGTGTTTTTTCCCATTAGAAAAATAATGTTAGATAAATATCGTAAATTGAATAGATTAAGACTTGAATCAGACATGTTTTTATAATCGTGTAGGAATACCCAAGGTAAGTCAATCTATATTATAATTTATATAAGAAATATGAAAATTCCAATGTAGACAAGATGGAAATTTGAAATTTATACGGAAGAGACAGATTAATGTTATGTATTTTTTTTTTAATTTAAAATGAAAAATTTATAGGCTAACTAGACTTGTTTTACAAGGTGTGATCCTTGATGAAACACACTCTTCAACAACACTTTACACTAAATATTGAAATTTTTCACATTTTTTCAACTATTGTAACACTTCACAAAACATTGTCATTTCCAAATTAAAAAAATAACAACATGCAACAACTATAAAAAAAACTAGAGCAATGACTACCACAACAATATGTGGCGACTTGCCGCCACGAGCCAGCCGAAAATCTGCCACCAACGTTGCCATATAACACACGACCAGTTTGATTGCTTTTATGTATCATTCCTAAATACTCAAATACACCTACATGTTACCACTAGCATCTTTGTAGGTGTTTAATTGGCTGCATTATATGGTAAAACACTAGCTGGATTCTAATGTCTTGACTGATGTCATGACATGGTGTGTATGTGTGACTGCATTGTAGGTTAGAATATCTAACTGTACTCTGATGTCTTGACTGATGTCATGACACACTTGAGTAGTTACTGCAGGATTAGCTAATACAGGATTTATTGAATGTCAAACTGGATGTTGTGACATTCATCCCTGTCAGCAGATACTAAGGAATAGAACAGCTTGTGTTCTGTTAGAACTTAGTATTTATTTCTAGTCTGGTTATCAAGGAAATACCAGACCTGGCATAAGGCCTACTGACTGAATGTCAAACTGGATGTTATGACATTCATCATTGACAGCATATACTGAACAATAGACAGGGTGGTGTTCTGGTACACTTCAGTATGTTTCTTAGTCTGTTCTTCAAGAGGATAACAGAACTAACTTAAGGCCAAATGTGTAAATGTCAAATTGGATACTTTGACATTTATTAATGTAAGCTGTTACTGTAGAATGGTCATCTTGGTCATGTACAGGTCAGCAAAATTGTACAGTCTGTTTTCTGGAAAAATAGACTTAGCATATGATCCTTGATGTCAATCTGAATGTCGTGACATTCATTCCTGACAGCATATGCTATATTGTAGGTTGTTCAGTTTTCTGTTTCAGCTTTTTCTCAGGCTATTCTTCAGGGATTCAACAGCTGAGAGAAAATCCAGGAAATCAACAACCAAGCTACATTTAATGAACCTAACAAATAGCCTATTTGTTAGTAACCTAGATGTGGAATTTATGGGAACTCGCGTGACCTTAAATTCAGGAGAATACAAGTGCAAAGGCCCAAGTACTGCAATATAAAAGGAAGTCGTTCCTTCATTCATAACTGGGGATTTTGAGGCGTGAAGATTTAGTGTGTCCATCATACTTCACTGCTGTATTTTTGTGAGTCTTGTATTAGACATATCTTGTAAGCCAAGCCATTATCACGTAGATGATTGCTTTGGCATAGGGTGTTCATTGAGTTGTAAGTGTTGTGTCGCTCAAAGCTTTTAAGTGTGAGTGCTGTGTATCTTGATTAAAGTTGTAAAGCACAATCAAGAGTTGTTTGAAGTGTGACTTCAAAGTTGTCTTTAATATTGATTAAAGGTAGTAATCACTGAGGTGATTGAGGGGGAGTGAATAGGAACTCTGATCTTAGTGTAAGATTGAAATTGCATTGGGTAGGGATTAAGTGACAAGTTGTAAACGGGTGAGTTTAGCTTTGAATTAATACTACTGATAGTGGATTTCCTCCCTGGCTTGGTAGCCCCCAGATGTAGGTCATGTTGGACTGAACTGGGTAAATAATTACTTGTGTTATTTACTGCACTTACTTTTAAGTTCTGCATAATTCTTGTCTGTGCAGAATTGGATGTCATAACAACCCGTGTGACATCTAAAGTCTGATAACTAGAATTTCAATTGGCATCAGAGCAGGCACCCTGCCTGTGAATTTCTGGGTGAGATCTAGGGAAGTTACTTTCTAGTACCATGGACAAGGATATAGGACACTCAAATAGACCACCCATGTTGGATGGCTCTAATTATGATGACTGGAAGCCTCGTATGATAGCATTCTTAAGGTCTCTAGATAGCAAAGTCTGGAGAGCTGTCAACAAAGGATGGGAGCATCCAACGAAGACAGGTGAAGATGGAGTCAGTATGCAGATTCCTGAAGAAGAGTGGGACAAGGAGCAAGAGGCATTAGCTCTTGGAAATTCCAAGGCCTTGAATGCTTTGTTCAATGGAATCAGTAAGAACATCTTCAGGCTGGTGCACCACTGTGAACTAGCTAAGGAAGTTTGGGATACCCTCAAGGTAACTCATGAAGGTACTTCCAAGGTGAAGATGTCCAAACTTCAGATGTTGACCACCAAGTTTGAAAATCTGAGGATGAAAGAGGATGAGACTATTCATGACTTTCACATGAATATTCTTGAAATTGCAAACACCTCTGGTGGACTAGGTGAGAAAATGGCTGAAGAGAAACTTGTAAGAAAGATTCTCAGGTCCTTGCCTAAGAGATTTGCTATGAAGGTCACAGCCATAGAGGAGGCGCAGGACATCTGCAATATGAAGGTGGATGAGCTCATTGGTTCTCTCCAAACCTTTGAAATGGGCTTGTGTGAGAATGCTGAAAAGAAGAACAAAAGCGTAGCTTTTGTATCTAATGCTGAAGAAGAGTCAGAAGCAGGATATACTGAAGGTGATGAAAGTATATCAGAAGCCTTAGCCATGCTTGGGAGACAGTTCAACAAGTTCGTGAAGAAGATTGATCAAAGAGGGAGACCTAATGTCAAGAACATCCCGTCTGACATCAGGAAAAGATCAACTTCTGAAGAAAAGTTCAACCAAGGCAAGGGAATCCAGTGTCATGGTTGTGAAGGGTATGGACATGTCAGAGCTGAATGTCCTACTTATCTCAAGATGCAAAAGAAGGGGCTAACTATGACATGGTCTAAAGGAGATTCTGAAAGTGAATCTGAAGGAGAATCTGCCAAACATGTCACAACACTAACTAGTGTTTGTGCCTTTGATGATGACTCAAGTGCAGATGAACTGACCTTTGATGAACTTGCTGCAGCCTATAAGAAGCTGTGTACCACCAGTGCAGAAGTCCGTGCACAAGGAGAAAAGCAGAAGAAACTCATCAAGGAACTGGAAGATGAGAGACAGAAGCATCTGACAGCCATAGAGGGTCTAAATGGTGAGATAGCCTTGCTGACCTCCAAGCTGAATCAGATGACTAAATCCATCAGAATGATGAACAAGGGAACTGACACCTTGGAAGAGATTCTAAAGGTGGGACAACAGCCTGGAACCAAATCTGGCCTAGGATTTGGGAAAAGATCCTCAGCTGAACACAAACGCCCAAAGGCTAAAGTTCAGAAGTTCAAGCGGAAGTCAAAGCCAATGTCTCAACATCGGGAAACTAGGATGAATAATCATCAGAAGAGGAAATACCAGGAGTGGAGGTGTCACCACTGTGGTAGGCTTGGACATATAAAAGCCTTCTGCTACTGGCTTCATGGTTTCCCTAACCAAGCCTCGCATGTCAGGCCTAAGCATAAGACATATAAGAGTTATGTCCCCATCAAGAAGCAACAATGGTATGCTAGGTTAGCACACACAGCCCTAAGGGCTTCTACCAGAGAAGACTGGTACTTTGACAGTGGATGCTCAAGACATATGACTGGTATGGAAAATCTACTGGTGGATATTCAACCCCACACTACCAGCTATGTGACCTTTAGTGATGGTGCCAAAGGAAAAATAAAAGGTGTGGGTAAGTGTTCGCTGTGAAATTTGGCGAACAACCTCTGGTTTACCAAAACTTGTAGAATTGGGTCACTTGCAGGATCAACCACACAAATCCTAGGACATGTGCAGATTTAGATGGTCTTGAAGATGTCTAAAATCACTTTCATATCTTTCATTTCTGTTCTCTAAGTGTTTTACGTCGAAATATGTTGATTAAAATGTTAAGTAGATGTAAATTTAACAAGATAAAGTAAATGGCAGAAATTAACTGATGAAATGTAAAGTGTCGAAAAATAGAAAGTGCAGAAAGATAAATGACTGGAAAACATAAAAGGAATTTGTAAAGAACTTTGAACTTTATAAAATAAACTTTGAAAGAATTGGTGTTTGTTTACACATACATTTTCCAAATATGACTCTTTTCTCTCACACGGGTACTTTGAGTGTTTTCAGGAATTTTGTATAAGTAATTTTTCACACCCTTTTTAGATAATAACTACCCTATATATACATAAATAACATAACTGTCATTAACGACTAAATCCTAAAACTACGACACATGGCTTTCCTCCTTTCGCCAGATGCTTCCACGCGTCTTCTGCCAAACGTCACAACTTTTTAAATTCAAATTTATACATTAAGTCGAAATGACGTCTTCTTTCAGGATTTTTGTCGAATTATCAACATACTGCAATGTCTTCCGTGTCTTGTCGAAAGTACCTTTCTAACTGCAAATATCTTTGTCGAAAATGACGAAACCTCCCTCTTGTCGAAGTATCGAACCATACTTATTAATCAAATCGTTCCAACCCATGTCATCATTTGTCGAAAACATCATTTCTTACACCAAATCTCATGGCGTCGAAAACGCACGTGTACAAATTGCCCCCCAGCAAAGACGTTTCGACTGTTGTTCTAGAGAAACAGTCATTTGTTGTCAATCAGTGCTTTGATGCCATGTCATTTAAACTTCATTAAATGCAAGTCTGATAATCCCAATTTCCAAGGCAAATTCATCATTACACTTTCTCCACAATGTCACGTCTAGCCCACGTTCACAGCCTACTTCCATCATTTCCTCACGTCATGGTTTCTTTTTAACTTCCACCTCTTTATCATTTCCATCAGAAATGGCCACGTGTCCCACTAACACCATCACCATCTAAAACGTTTCAACATCTTCTTCCTATAAATACCCATAAATCTTTTCTTTAAACCCTTTTACGTTTCAGATTTCCTTTCTTCATACCCATTCCTCAAGCTTTTCACATTTTCTGAGAAATCTTCTTCAGTTTTTTCAGCAATGGCGCCTCAAAAACCCTCAAGCAGTAAACACTCCAAGAAGAAACAAGACTCATCTTTTCCTCCTGTGCATGATTTGAAAGGGCCAATGACCATTGGAAATCAACAGTATGTTCCGGAACCCCCAAACGAAAAGGAAAAAGACTGCATCTATAAATCTCAGGTACTAATCCCTGTTCTTATTTCTGGAAATTATCACGCTATGTTAGGTCCCCTTCCAAACCCAGAGATTAAACCAGAGCGTTTAAGAGAGTTTTTTCCATCTTACTTTCACACAAAACCCATAGGCGCTGGAAGAAAACCTCAGCCCAAAGAGAAAGTTGTAGAACAAAAAGATTCATCGGGTTCGACGGATACTGGAGAGTTGGACTTAACCTATTTGAATTTTCCCAGGATATTTAGAACCTGCCCATGGTCGAAAGATCCTTCTGACTACATATCTTGGTTAGATAAAATCGAAAAAGTTAAAGGGTCTTTCTGGAAAGAAGTAGGTATTTTCGACCTTATCCAGTTGTCTAGAGTAGGACCCAATATCTGTCCAAATATGCTTTTGGCTTCTCTCTACTTTTGGGATAGTACTTACAACACCTTCCACCTTCCTTGTGGGATGGTTACGCCTACCCTTTTCGACGCAGCAGCCATTGTTGGTCTTCACCCCAATGGTATAGATTTCGATCCTACTGTCTTAAGTGAAGATACCATTGCTTTCGAGACTAGCCTTGCACCCTACTCCTTATTCATGTCCTATTATCACGATAAGAGTACTGCTGAAGTCTTAGATGTCGAACATATAGCTTTTCTAACACTGTGGCTATCCAAATATGTGTTCTGCTCTCGCTCTCTTCAAGTTGCCAAGAGATTTATCACCATAGCCAATCAGCTTCATGCAGGCACGAAACTATGTTTGAGCGAAATGATTCTGGCGAATCTCTATGAATCTCTGAGTGAGAGTGTGCATTTCTTAAAGAACACCAAAACCCAAGGGAAAATCAACTTATCAGGACCCTTTTGGCTCTTGCAACTATGGCTCAATGCCACATTTGAAGCTAGTCTTCCTGTAGCACCAGGATTAGTGCTATTAACGCCAACTGATGAAGGAATCAGCCTTCGACAAGCTTTTAAAGGCTATGTTATGATGTTTGCTAAAAGTCATCAATTTACTTCGACCATGGCACCTTTTGCTGATAGAAAGATTGGACCTAAGTGGTTTACCCAACAACTGCCCTTGGAGATGCAAAAGGACGAAAACACATTTCTGAATGTTTGGGAATCGTTCTTGACCCCTAGGCTCCTTTTTTCTTATCGTAACACCACTAAAAACCAAATTGCTTTGATAGTTTATCAACCCAACCTTGTTTCTAGACAGTTTGGTCTAATCCAAATCAAACCTCAACCTATATTCCCCAAAAAAGGGTCCATCATCTTTTATAACTCCCTTCATACTGAAGACGAAGGCAAAGAGCTGTCGAAGAAACTAGCTGATGCTTCTCTCGACATTCGACCAGTTATTTTTCGACCATCATTCTTATGCACTCCTGAGTTTGATGAATGGTGGAAGGATTATTATTCCAACAAATTTTTCGACGTAGTTGCTTTTGCTACACATTTGACAAATGCTTTCGCTTTTGTGCAGGATCGGACCAAAAAAGGTATTCAACGACATATTAAGGAAATACAGAAATTTCAAAAATATTTTGAAACTGCGTATAGACCTGATGATCTTAGTCGAACCATATGCGAAGCAGCGGCTGAATTAAAACGCAAATTGACAGAGAAGTTTAAAAAACTGTCATTGCCTTCCAATCTTTCACCAGAGGCGCGCTATGACCTTGCTTTCAATTGTCATCCACCAAGGTTTCCTCCTTTGCCAACTGCTGACTTTGGGGTGGCGTTTGGTTTTCCACTTCCAGACTGGTTCCTTTGTGGGGATTTTATGAAAATTCTTCGTCAAAAGTATCAAAAACCTGCTGAGCGTGTGGTTCCGACTAAGTATCATCTGGGCGAATATCCGGGACACCTTCATATTGGAATAGAACACGTTCGCGTGGAAGATACCATTCTTGAAGGTGTTCACAGAAAAATATGATTTTTCTTTCTGTTATTCTAACTGTCTTATCATGTATCTCTTATATTTGTTTCTGAATTTTCTTTCTTTCCTTAGCCGTGAAGATCCCTGCTAAGAAAGCTGCTGTCGAAGCGTCGCCCAGTACTGCTAAGAAGCCTTCGACAAAGGTACAAAACTTTTTCTCTTCTTATTATTTTCCTTCCATTATTCAAAACTAACTGGCTTTGGCCGGTATGACTAGGTAAGTCGAAAACCCTCAACAATCCAAAAGAAGAAGAGTGAAGAGGAGAGAAAAGAGGATAAAGTCCCTAGTGAAGAGTCTGGTGATGAATCTCCAGAGTTACTCCCTCCCCCTCCGAAGAAAAAGAAACTCACGAAGGTCTCTTCCCAAAGGTCCATTGCTAACCCAATCAGGAAGGATCCTGCCAGTGCTTCTCCTGCCAAGCCTCAGTCGAAAGATATGGGGAGTGGGAAGTCCAGTTTTAATACTGAAATTCCTGAGGTAATTTTTATTTCGACAGCATATGTTTTACCTTTCCTATGTCTTTCCTTCTAAATCTTAGAATTTATTTTTAGGAACAAGTGGTCGTCGAAAAAACGCCTGAGAAAATTCTGGAGGAAACAGCCCCAGAGGAAGATGTCCCCCCAAGTGACCATGATATGCAAACCGTAGAAGAATTCGACACTACAGTGGGTGACGCCTCTGAAGATGAATCTCCTCCTCATCCAGGATTGCACGTTGCACCTCAGGGTGATGATATTGAAATGGAGGTTGTGGTCGAAGATGACCCTGAAGATGGAGCTGCCAGAGACGGGGACAACCAGTCGAAACGAACAGAGGTCGAGCATACTTCGACGCGAAACACTCCACCTGCTCCTGACCGGGTCCAAGGGAGTAGCAAATCAACTGGTTCGACCAGCTTCTCTCGTGAGGAGCTTGAAAATCTCAAAGTACAAAGACCTTTGGAGTACCTGAAAGCCATGCTTAGCACCCGTTTCAATTTCCAGGATTCTTCTCAGAGCAGTTCGACCACTTCTGGGGCAACTTCTGAAGCACCATCACTTGGCAGCCTCCTGACCAAGATCAAAACGAAAATCCTTGATGTCGATTTGTTTAAAGTCTTGGAAGAGAATTCCCTTGCTCAAATTGGTCTTAAGAAAGTCTTGAAGCAAGTGAATGTTTTGGAAACTTCTGCTGAGATTGGAAGTTTTGTGATGGAGTTGATGACTCTCATTGACCTGGCCACTGCAGACCTCCATCGTCAAAGGGATCTTACCGCTCAAATCTCCTCCAAATCTGAAACTCAAACTGCCGAATGGGATGCCGTTTCGACTTCGACTGACAAAGTTTCAAAATTGCAAAAGCTCTCTGAAACGTATGTCGAAGAAGTTGCTGCTTGCAATGATAATATTCAAAAATGGAAAACACAGATAGCAGCACTTCAAGAAAAGATCTCTCAAGAGGAGAAACGTAAGGCATCCATTCAACAACCCAAGCAGAGCGAGATTGACGAAGAATTGAGGGTGGGTATTCGACATGCAGAGAAAGCCCATCAACTTAGTCAAGAGATTGAGACTCTCTCTACTCACAAAAGTCTTTGTGATCATCGACTCCAACTCCAAAGGCAGAAGTTCGCCACTTTGAAGGATACTTTTGCCAATTTTAATTTTTAGTCGAATTTATTTAGCAACTCTCAGCCCTTTGAGGCTTTCTTTGTAATAACTTTTGAATGCCGTTTTTATTTGGCCCATCTTATCACAATTATGTTTTGCACTTATTCTGTTACTACTTTTACTTCCTGCAGTATAGGCTTATATTTTTTCAAATACTTGCCATTTATTCTTAGGATTCTCTTATCCTTCTCTATCTCTTCTATTTCATACGCGCCGTTCGAGAATGTTCTCAAAACCTGGAAAGGTCCTTCCCATTTAGGAGACCACTTTCCCATCAATTTATCCTTTCGATCCATAGGAAGGATTACTTTCCACACAAGATCACCTATTAAGAAGATCTTGGATCTCACTCTCTTGTTGTAAAATCTTTCGACTCTCTTCTTTTGTCTTCTTATTAGGTCTAGCGCGCGCAATCTTTCTTCGTCTAAATCAACTAGTTCGTCCATCATCATACTCCAATATGTGTCTGATGGGATTTCATGATGCCTTTGCACTCTAACTGACTGCAGATATA
Organism: Lathyrus oleraceus; assembly: GCF_024323335.1. NCBI lineage: Eukaryota > Viridiplantae > Streptophyta > Magnoliopsida > Fabales > Fabaceae > Lathyrus > Lathyrus oleraceus. The sequence goes on along the minus strand of NC_066584.1, from coordinate 269,182,773 downwards.
TTTCGACTGGCAAAACTGCATCATGTCCGTAAGTCAACTTGAATGGAGTCGAATTCGTTGCCTCTTTGGGGGACGTTCGACAAGCCCACAAGGCTTGATCCAAAGTCTTATGCCAATTTCTAGGTTTTTTCCCCACATGCTTCTTAATCAAGTTTATCACTACCTTGTTGGCTGCTTCAACTTGCCCATTTGCTTGAGCGTAGTAAGGTGTCGAAGTAAGGAGCTTAAAACCTGTTTCTTGTGCAAACTTCTGCATGTTTTTACCAGTGAACATAGATCCTTGATCTGTTGTTATTGTCTCAGGTATCCCAAATCTGTAAATTATGTATTTTTGGATAAAGTCTATGACTGCTTCTTGATCCACGTTCACCAATGGTATGGCTTCGGTCCATTTTGTGAAATAATCTATCCCAACCAAAATGTACCTTTGCCCTTTTGAGGAAGCTGGTCGAATCTCCCCGATCAAGTCCAACGCCCATCCTCTGAATGGCCAAGGTTTTATAATTGAGTGCAACTCACTTGCAGGGACATGAGGTATGCCTGCATGTACTTGACATTCCCGACAACCTTTTGCGAATTCGACACAATCTTTCAGCATTGTTGGCCAATACATCCCTTGTCGAAATAAAAGCCACTTCATTTTGTGACCTGCTTGGTGCGCGCCACACGCTCCACTGTGTACATTCGACAAGGCTATGTAGGCTTCATCCTCACTCAGGCATTTCAACAAAACTCCTTCTGCAGTCTTTTTGAACAATTCATTTCCCAAAAGTACGTAACTCAAAGCTCTGTATTTTATCTTTCTTTCTGCTTTCTGATTTGGGTCTTGTAGATAATCCTTGACAGGCTTTCTCCAGTCTGTTATTCCTGAATCATCCATGTTGAATATCTCAAAGTTTTCTTCGTCACCGTATCCTAATCTTATTGACTCTAGATCTGATGGAGACAACTTGGTGGATACGACTCTTCTTCTGACTTCAATGGCTTCTTCTAACTTTTCCTTCGACACTTTGTATCCGGATGCTAGTTGAGCAAGATCATTCGCTTCTTGATTCTCCAACCTAGGAATGTGCCTGAAGATGACATTGTCGAATGCCTTGAGAAGTCTATTGGCTATTACAAAGTACATGATCAAATTCTCTTTCACGCACTTATACTCTTTCGTCAGCTGCTTTATTACCAGTTCAGAATCACCCATTATTTCGACTTTTGTTGCCCCCAATTTCAACAAGATTTCAAGTCCAGCGATCAAAGCTTCGTATTCTGCTTCATTATTTGAACACAGACTTTCAACTTTGTACTTGAATTTTGTTGGAATTTTTTCAGGAGAAATAATCAACATCCCAACGCCAGTTCCATTTTTATGACTGGAACCGTCGAAGTACAGTTTCCAAGGTTCCAGTTCGACGTATTCTCCGTCTTCGTTTATAGAGTGGTCCGCTATGAAATCAGCGACCACTTGTCCTTTCACTGCTTTTAATGGCAGATATTTCAAGGAGTATTCTGTTAAAGCCAAAGCCCACTTTCCAATTCGACTATGTAAAATAGATTTAGATAACATATACTTTATTACGTCGAAATGGGAAGAAATATATACATCGACAGGTTTTATATAATGCTTTAGTTTAATACAAGAGAAATATACACATAGGCATAACTTTTCTATAATGCTATATCTAGTTTCGGCATCGTTCAAGACTCTACTGAGATAATAGATGGCCCTTTCGACGCCATTCTCATCTTCTTGACACAACATACTTCCTAATGTTTTGTCTGATGCCGAAATGTACAATCTCATATTTCTTTTTCTGCAAGGAGACATCAGGATTGGGGGATTAGCCAGGTACTCCTTGATTTTGTCGAAAGCCGCTTGCTGTTCTTGCCCCCATGCGAAGTCTTCTTTCTTTAGTCGAAGTAGAGGAGAGAAAGCTTGTGTCTTCCCACTGAGGTTGGAGATGAATCTTCTGAGAATATTGATTTTCCCTAGCAGAGACTGCAACCCCTTTTTGGTTGATGGCGCTTTCGCTTCCATTATGGCCTTGGCTTTATTCTCGTTTATTTCGATCCCCTTCTTATGGACCACAAAGCCTAAGAAATCACCCGCCTGCACACCAAAAGCACATTTAAGTGGGTTCATTTTCAAACCAAACTTCCTCATCCTTTCAAAGGATTGTCGAAGATGATCTATATGATTTTTTCCTGAAACAGACTTAATCACAATGTCGTCAATATACACTTGCATAAAAGTTTCGATGAAATCGTGAAAGATGGAATTCATGGCACGTTGGTAAGTCGCCCCAGCGTTCTTTAAACCAAAAGGCATTACTACCCATTCGTACGTTCCTATGGCTCCAGGACAACGGAAAGCCGTTTTAGGAACATCTTCTTCGGCGATAAAAATTTGGTTATAGCCAGAGTATCCGTCTAACATACTTAGGTACTCATGGCCGGCTGCGGAATCTATGAGCATTTCTGCCACTGGCATAGGATATTCGTCCTTTGGGGTAGCCGAGTTTAAGTCTCGAAAATCAATACATACCCTTAGTTTGCCATTTTTCTTAATTACTGGAACAATATTTGCAATCCATTCGACATACCTGGTTGTGCGGATGAACTTGCATCTTAGAAGTCTTTCGACCTCTTCTTTTATCTTCGACAGGATTTCTGGTGCGAAGCGTCTCGGAGTCTGCTTTACTGGCTTCTTCCCTTCCATTATTGGCAACTGCATTTCGACCAGACTTCTGTCAAGACCAGGCATTTCGTCATAATCCCATGCGAAGCAATCTTTGAATTCTTTCAGCAACTGGACTATTTCGACCTTGAACTGGGGGTCCATTTTCGCACTTATGTACGTTGGTCGATGTTCTGCCCCCGCTCCTAAGTTTATCTCTTCTAAAGGATCTTGCGCCACCATCTTCTCGTTAGTTGACACTGGATCTTTTTCGAACCCCAGAGGTTCGTCGTCGTAAATGGCGTCAAGCTTTTGATGTTGCCATCCGCCCATTTGGTTGGAGATGTGATCTTCCGCAACGTCTTCTTGGGGACATTGTTTGTTGGAGTTCTCTTGGTTGGCTTCGACAGCCATATTTTTTACCTCAGCCTCAAGGGCCTCTTTTAGTTTGTTTTCGGCTATGTAAGCCGTAATCTTTTCAATCGCTGATTGTTCACTCGTCATCGTCAAATTCACTCCCCCATCCCGTCGGCGCTATATGAGTGGTACCCCATATGTAAGTCTCGCCAATCACTTCTTTATCCCATTGGAATCCATGCGTTGGATGCAGGTACATGGAACAATAGGCATTGTCTGTCGTCTTCAAGTCGAATCCTGCCGGACTGCAGGGAGGTATATGAGCCAGGTTTTTGTCGAAGCTTTGGCTGTTGACGGTGTTTACCTCGGTCATGAAGTAGCTTTGGTCAGCCTCGATGTTTTCGACGATTCCATCTGGCCTCCATATGGCTATCCGCTGGTGCATTGAAGAGGGTACCGCTCCTACGCCGTGAATCCATTCCCTACCAAGCAGCAGGTTGTAGTTGGCCTTTGAAGCGATGACTATGAACATCGTAGGTCTTGTTATGGTTCCTACAGTTAAGTTCACTTGGATGACTCCCATAGTTGTTCCTATCTTCCCTTCGTAATTCGACAGCACCATGTTGTGGGGCTTCGCGTCCGAATCGTCTTTTCCAATCTTCTTCAGCATGTAGTGGGGCATCAAATTCACTGCCGCTCCCCCGTCCACCAGTATCTTATTCACGCCGACATTTTCCACCTTTCCTTTTATGAACAGAGGTTTCAAATGCGCTTTCATGGAGTCGTCTGGTCTTTCGAAAAAAGCGTTTTGCTCTTCGACGCATCCGTTGTTCATCACATAGTAGCAGACAGGCTTGTGTGCCATTGTTTCTTCCTCCATTTCGTCTCCTTCATCCTCAATTTCCATGACTCTATCATATTCTCTAGGGAGAACAGAGACCATGTTGCAAATCACGTTGAAGGATGCCTCTGAGTCAGAGTTAAAACTGTCGGTTACTTCATCATCTTCCTGCATCTTCTCTTTCGACGCCACCGATTCGACAACTCTGCTAGGATTGATCTGGAGGGGAGTCTCTTTCCTGCTCCTTGTCTGACGATTGTTGCTAGATTCTGCTTCGTTTGGACCATTCATGTTCTTTTTTGCCATCTCCATTTCTGCCCTCTTTTGCCTTTGGAACCTCCTCCATTGGGACCTGGACATGGGATTTTTGCCTTTGTAATTCTCTGACGGGTATGGTCTTGGCTTGTGTTTTTCCATTTCCTTCTTGCCCTCCATCGACGTGCCTCTCTGAACTTCGAACTTTCCCCATTTCTTCTGCCCCTGGGCGTCCCTAATGGGTTGAACCCATTTGTCGTCTGTGGCTTTATCAGATGGTTTATAGGTGTTCTGGCGTCTCTCTCCGTGCCCCCACTGGTGGTGATTACTTCTCCTTGGGCCGTATCTCACTGTTCCCCAACTTTCTTTCCTTTTGGTCTTATCCACCGCTTCCAGGTTGGTTGCTGCCTTCCTGTCGAAGACTGCGCTGCAGCGTGGGCACAACATCACTTCGGTTTTCATCCTTTGGCACCTCTTGATGAATTCCATTAAGTTTTCCTCCTCTCTAGGGTACGCCAGCCTTTGGTACTCTTTTCGACGACGATCTTCGCCCTCTTCGACCTGGTCCTTCTGAGATATTTCTACCATATTTACCCCAACATTTCGTTCGTCGGCGATGCTTAATTCGTTCATCTTCCTGATGAGCCTCTCTTCTTCGCCTTCGACGCCTTGTGGTGTTTTGTCGAATTCTTTCTCTGGGCAGCAGCACCAAGATATGGTCCTGGGACCATGTTTGCAACAGCATTTGTTCCAGTTTCTTCTGGGGTCTTCCATTGTCCTACGCAGAATCCCACTGATCACGGGCTTCGAAGGACCGTTAGCGGCTTCCGCTTTGATTTTTGTGATTTCTTTACTGAAAGGCCCCATAGTGTTGACGCAGTTGGCGATATCACCATTCTTCGTTTTGGTAGAATCAAAGCCTTCAGCAGCCTTGTTTTCAAACGCTGGGTCTTCAGTAACCCTCTCCTTCGTATTAGGGGTATGCTCAGTTTCGTCGACTGTTTCCTCATTGTTTTCTGAAGAAGCATCTCCCCAACCGCTTGGTTGGATTGTGTCGATGTCGATCTGAGAGCTTGCCGGCGCGTTGTACTTCACAAGAAAATCATATTTCCCACTTGGCTGTCCCAAGCGGTCCCAATTCTCCTCTTGTCGAAACTCCACATTCTCGACAGCATTGTCACTGTCCTTCTTGTCGAAACCTTCAGTAGTTTCTATTCTTTTCTGGCTTGCGAGATCATCAGTAATCTCGACCATGTTGACATTTGCGTCGAAGCTTCCAGGGGCTTCCACCATTTCCGAATTGCCATCAGGAGCAACTTCGGCCTCTACCATGTTTACGACGGATGGTTCAGCGTAGTGGGCTTCGACTGCTTGCATAGGATTCGAGTCGATCTTCATCTGTTGTTTTGGTTTGTCACCAAACTTCAGCCTTCCGTCCCGGATAGCATTTTGAACGAGATCCCTGAAAAGGAAACAACGAGACGTCTTATGGCCCAGAAAATTATGGTATTTACAAAAACCTCTCTTTTTCTGTTGTTCCATAGGCGGTTCTTTAGCGCCTGGTGGTTTTATTAATTGACCATCTTTAACCAACAGATCGAAGATTTCGTCACATTTGGTAATGTCGAACGTATAAGTCCTTTTGGGGAACTTATCGTTGGTTTCGACTGGGTTTCCGTTCGACGGAGTTAGTACTTTGCACGAATAAGGTGGCCCTTGTTTTAGTTCTGCCAGGTCAATTTCTTGTTCGTCGAAGCTACTTGGTTCGTGTTCGTCGAACTCATCATCTTGGCGAACCCCTACGTAGGCTACCCTCTCTTTTTTATTCTTATTTGCCCTGAATTTTTCGTCCCTTAACCTTTCGACCTGTCTCACCCTATCCGCTAATTGTGCCATATCCCTCAGATACTGGGTATCTAGTTTCTTCCTTATAGAATAGTCTAGTCCCCCTGCGGCCATTTCGACCAACTCATGTTCTGGCACTGGGGTGAAACATCTAGCCTTTAGCAATCTGAACCTATTTAAATAATCATTTATTGGTTCGGAGTGTTTTCTCTTGACACTGGCTAATTCTTTCAGACTTATTTTTGTTTGTCCCATGTAGAATTGTTCATGGAACAACCTTTCTAATTGGGTCCACGTGTATACTGAGTTTGTAGGCAAAGATGTAAACCAAGTAAACGCGTTTTTTGTTAAAGAACTAGGGAAATATTTTATTTTCAAATTTTCGTTACGGGCTATCTCCCCTGCCTCGATCAGATAACGTGCCACATGTTCTATAGTGGACTCACTAGTGTCCCCTGAGAACTTTGTGAACTTAGGGACTTTCCACCTTGGTGGCAGTTCTTCTTGCAGAATGTATTCTGATAGTGGGGATGCGTAACTATGCCTTTGTAAACCCATGTTCATCCCATTTTGTGCCATTATCGTTTCGACCATGGCTGCCAAGTTGTTTTCGACAGGCGGATTATTATACCGTATCCGTTGTTGCAATACAGCATCCGCGTCCTGGCCTCTCTGGATTACTATCCTTCTAGGCTCTTGTGGAATGGGGATTTCGACACGAGGCTGTTCGACTACATCCTCTTGGTTTCTGACGTTCGTTTGAGGGTTGTCTAACGGTATCTGGTTTATCGTAGGCTCTTCCTGGACCGCTACCGCTGGGTTATGCATCACTTGTTCTCTGTGTCGAGTTTGAGGGACTCCAAAGAAATCAGCAATGCGCGTCATTTGCGCTGCCAATACTTGGTTTGTTTGAGTGGTGTTTTGTATTAGTGGATTAAACACCGCTCCCATTTGTTGCGTCAACATTTGGACCATATCATGATTACTCTCGTCCATCTGCTGTCTAATTACTTGCGCCGAATTATTTGTTATCGGCGGCACGTAAAGTGGTTGTTGATTCAGTCTACTCACGTTTCCACCATATCCTGACCCTTGTAAGGGTGAAGACACGTTGGCCATCGAGTCTGAATATATTAATGGGGAGTTATGTAAATTTGCCATCACCGAAGTTGGCATTCCGAAGGGTTGTTCCCTACCAGGCGGAGGCATGGTGAAATTCGTTACAAAAGGCCTAGAAGTGTTTCCCACAGGGGGGGTGTCCCAATGGGCATTTGTTGTGCCCTGAAGGACGAACTAGGCGCGTTTTGTGACATCGAAACCGCTGGTATTGACCCCGCTGACGAAGGTACAGCCTCTGACACAGGGACCGATCCTATATTGCCTTCTGTCGAAGGGACAGGGTTAGATACTGGGATGGATTCGTTAGGATTATTTGACTGGTTCGCCATTTTCCTTACTCTTGTTCTTTTAGGTATTTCTACTTCGGACACGGCTAATTTACCGCTTCTCAGTCTCATACAATGAAGAACAAATTTTGATTAGTGATTATCTAACTTTCTAAATTTCTGCACAGTCCCACTGGGCGTGCCAATTTGTTCGCTGTGAAATTTGGCGAACAACCTCTGGTTTACCAAAACTTGTAGAATTGGGTCACTTGCAGGATCAACCACACAAATCCTAGGACATGTGCAGATTTAGATGGTCTTGAAGATGTCTAAAATCACTTTCATATCTTTCATTTCTGTTCTCTAAGTGTTTTACGTCGAAATATGTTGATTAAAATGTTAAGTAGATGTAAATTTAACAAGATAAAGTAAATGGCAGAAATTAACTGATGAAATGTAAAGTGTCGAAAAATAGAAAGTGCAGAAAGATAAATGACTGGAAAACATAAAAGGAATTTGTAAAGAACTTTGAACTTTATAAAATAAACTTTGAAAGAATTGGTGTTTGTTTACACATACATTTTCCAAATATGACTCTTTTCTCTCACACGGGTACTTTGAGTGTTTTCAGGAATTTTGTATAAGTAATTTTTCACACCCTTTTTAGATAATAACTACCCTATATATACATAAATAACATAACTGTCATTAACGACTAAATCCTAAAACTACGACACATGGCTTTCCTCCTTTCGCCAGATGCTTCCACGCGTCTTCTGCCAAACGTCACAACTTTTTAAATTCAAATTTATACATTAAGTCGAAATGACGTCTTCTTTCAGGATTTTTGTCGAATTATCAACATACTGCAATGTCTTCCGTGTCTTGTCGAAAGTACCTTTCTAACTGCAAATATCTTTGTTGAAAATGACGAAACCTCCCTCTTGTCGAAGTATCGAACCATACTTATTAATCAAATCGTTCCAACCCATGTCATCATTTGTCGAAAACATCATTTCTTACACCAAATCTCATGGCGTCGAAAACGCACGTGTACAGTAAGCTGGACTGCTCTGGAGTTCCAAAACTGAATAATGTGCTGTTAGTAAGAGGACTAACTGCAAACCTCATCAGCATAAGCCAACTGTGTGATCAAGGGTTCCATGTTCAATTTACTAAGGAGCTATGCATTGTGACAAATGGTGACAATCAGGAAGTTATGAGAGGAACCAGGTCCAAAGATAACTGTTATCTGTGGGAACCTAAAGTCTCTAACTTTTCCACAATATGCTCCTCAGCCAAGGAAGAACAGGAGGTGAAGCTGTGGCATAGACGTCTTGGACATCTCCACTTACGGGGAATGAAGAAGATTATATCCAAGGAAGCAGTCAGAGGAATTCCAAAGCTGCTTATTGATGAAGGAAAAGTCTGTGGAGAATGCCAGGTGGGCAAACAAACCAAGATGTCACATCCGAAGTTGGGACATCCTACAACCTCCAGAGTTCTGGAACTGTTGCACATGGACTTAATGGGACCTATGCAGGTTGAAAGTCTTGGTGGGAAGAGATATGCTTACGTGGTGGTTGATGACCATTCCAGATACACGTGGATAAGCTTCATCAGAGAGAAGTCAGATACATTTGATGTCTTCAAAGACCTCTGCATAAGACTTCAAAGGGAAAAGGACAGTTGTGTGGTCCGGATTAGGAGTGATCATGGTACGGAGTTCAAGAATTCCAAGTTTGATGAGTTTTGCTCGTCTGAAGGAATAAGTCATGAGTTCTCCTCCCCTATAACTCCCCAGCAGAATGGGATAGTTGAAAGAAAAAATAGAACTATTCAAGAATCTGCCAGAGCAATGATTCATGCAAAGAAGCTCCCCATGCACTTTTGGGCTGAAGCAATGAATACCGCGTGCTATGTTCACAACAGAGTTACCTTGAGAAAAGGAACCTCCTCCACTCTATATGAAATATGGAAGGGCAGAAAACCCACAGTGAAGTACTTTCATATCTTTGGAAGTAAATGCTACATTCTCACAGATCGTGAACAGAGAAGGAAGCTGGATCCCAAAAGTGATGAGGGTATATTTCTAGGATACTCCACTAACAGCAGAGCCTACAGAGTGTTCAACTACAGGACCAATGTCCTGATGGAATCCATAAATGTTATTGTGGATGATAAAGAGGAAGGAATCGATGTCACAGAGGATGTTGAAACATTCCTTGACAGTTCAACTGACATTCCAGTCAAGTCTGAAGAAGTACAGGAACCTCCTCCTGAATGTGAAGTAGATGCAATCACCAAAATGCCATCTATCAGAATTCAGAAAGACCACCCTAAGGACCTTATCATAGGGGATCCTAATAGTGGTGTGACTACCAGGTCACGGGGAATAAGCTCAAATTACTGCTTTGTATCCAAGGTTGAACCAAAGAATGTGAAAGAAGCCCTGACTGACGAATACTGGATCAATGCCATGCAAGAGGAACTTGAGCAGTTCAAAAGGAATGAAGTATGAGATCTAGTTCCAAGACCTGAAGGGACCAACATCATTGGTACCAAGTGGATCTACAAAAACAAATCTGATGAGAAAGGAGTAATTACTAGGAATAAAGCAAGACTAGTAGCTCAAGGATACACTCAAGTTGAAGGGGTTGATTTTGATGAGACATTTGCTCCTGTTGCTAGGCTTGAGTCCATCAGATTGCTGTTAGGGGTAGCATGCATTCTAAAGTTAAACTATTCCAAATGGATGTAAAGAGTGCATTCTTGAATGGCTACTTGAATGAAGAAGTCTATGTGGAACAACCTAAAGGGTTCTGTGATCCTAACCAACCTAAGCATGTATACAAGTTGAGGAAAGCCTTGTATGGGTTGAAAGAAGCACCTAGAGCATGGTATGAAAGGTTGACTGAATTTCTGACCTCAAATGGATACAGAAAAGGTGGAACAGATAAAACCTTGTTTGTGAAGGATGAAGACGGAAAAATCATGATTGCTCAAATCTATGTGGATGATATAGTCTTTGGTGGTATGTCAGAACAAATGGTAACACATTTTGTTCAACAGATGCAATCTGAGTTTGAAATGAGTCTGGTTGGGGAACTAACCTACTTTCTTGGAATGCAAGTCAACCAAATGGAGGACTCTATGTTTCTCTCCCAAAGCAAGTATGCCAAAAACATCGTTAAGAAGTTTGGTATGGATAATGCTAGGCACAAAAGGACTCCTGCTCCTACTCATCTGAAGTTAACCAAAGATGATGGAGGGCCTAGTGTTGATCAATGCTTGTATAGAAGCATGATAGGAAGTCTACTATATCTAACTGCAAGTAGACCTGACATTTCTTATGCAGTTGGAGTGTGTGCGAGATACCAAGCAGAGCCTAAGGTGAGCCACTTGAATCAAGTCAAAAGGATTCTCAAGTACATCAATGGTACTTGTGACTATGGGATGCTGTACTCACATGGGTCTGAGCCCGTCCTATTTGGGTACTGTGATGCTGACTGGGCTGGAAGTGCTGATGACAGAAAAAGCACATCAGGAGGATGTTTCTTCTTGGGAGACAATCTCATATCTTGGTTCAGCAAGAAGCAGAACTGTGTATCCCTGTCCACTGCAGAGGCTGAATACATAGCTGCTGGAAGCAGTTGTTCCCAACTGGTGTGGATGAAACAAATGCTCACTGAGTACAATGTCACTCAAAATGTCATGACATTATTCTGTGATAATCTCAGTGCCATCAATATTTCCAAGAATCCCATCCAACACAGCAGGACCAAACATATTGATATTAGACATCACTTCATCAGAGATCTGGTGGAAGACAAGGTGATTACTTTGGAACATGTAGCCACTGAACTGCAACTGGCTGACATATTTACAAAGGCTCTGGATGCTACTCAGTTTGAAAATTTAAGGGGCAAACTGGTTATATGTCTCTCTGAGACCTTATAGCAACCAATGATGTTTGGAATGTATTTATTGGAACTATGTTCTGATTGGTCAACAGATCATAGCTATACCACTTGCAACAAGTGTGGCAACAAGAGGGTAAGGAGACACCCTAACGTGAGAAGGCCTACGCACCTGCAGGAATTCAAGGACGCTGTTCATGTAGGAGTGGTTCTGGATGTCAGAAACAAAGTCATGGCATCTGATATGGTTGTACCAACAGTAAAGCAAAAGTGGGTGATTACTTGATCAAAGCTGTGAAGCAAGATCAAGTGGGTGCTAACTTGGTTGAAACTGTGAAGTAAAACCAAGTTTGTAAGTCTGTCATTTGTTTTTGTTTATGTTGTTGGCTTTGGCAACATTTCTGACAAAAAGGGGGAGTAACAGGTGATACCCCAGACAACAGATTGGTCTGTTAAAAACAGACGTTCATGACAGATTCGAAGATTCCCTCCCCTGCAGCTGATGTGTGTTGAAGTTTTATTTAACTTCTGTACCTCTATATGTGTGCTGTGTATGTGTGCTGTAATTAGAAGTTTTTATTTAACTTCTGTATGTGTGCTGTAATGTGAAGTTTTACTTAACTTCCATGTGTGTGAGTGTGCTGCCACTCTGAGTGTATTAGCTAGGTCTATTTCCTGCTAGATGTGTGATTCCGCTGCTATGAACTCTGTTATGGGGATCAAAGTGTTTTAGCCAAAAAATTTGCCAAAGGGGGAGTTTGTAGGTGTTTAATTGGCTACATTATATGGTAAAACACTAGCTGGATTCTAATGTCTTGACTGATGTCATGACATGGTGTGTATGTGTGACTGCATTGTAGGTTAGAATATCTAACTGTACTCTGATGTCTTGACTGATGTCATGACACACTTGAGTAGTTACTGCAGGATTAGCTAATACAGGATTTATTGAATGTCAAACTGGATGTTGTGACATTCATCCCTGTCAGCAGATACTAAGGAATAGAACAGCTTGTGTTCTGTTAGAACTTAGTATTTATTTCTAGTCTGGTTATCAAGGAAATACCAGACCTGGCATAAGGCCTACTGACTGAATGTCAAACTGGATGTTATGACATTCATCATTGACAACATATACTGAACAATAGACAGAGTGGTGTTCTGGTACACTTCAGTATGTTTCTTAGTCTGTTCTTCAAGAGGATAACAGAACTAACTTAAGGCCAAATGTGTAAATGTCAAATTGGATACTTTGACATTTATTAATGTAAGCTGTTACTGTAGAATGGTCATCTTGGTCATGTACAGGTCAGCAAAATTGTACAGTCTGTTTTCTGGAAAAACAGACTTAGCATATGATCCTTGATGTCAATCTGAATGTCGTGACATTCATTCCTGACAGCATATGCTATATTGTAGGTTGTTCAGTTTTCTGTTTCAGCTTTTTCTCAGGCTATTCTTCAGGGATTCAACAGCTGAGAGAAAATCCAGGAAATCAACAACCAAGCTACATTTAATGAACCTAACAAATAGCCTATTTGTTAGTAACCTAGATGTGGAATTTAGGGGAACTCGCGTGACCTTAAATTCAGGAGAATACAAGTGCAAAGGCCCAAGTACTGCAATATAAAAGGAAGTCGTTCCTTCATTCAGAACTGGGGATTTTGAGGCGTGAAGATTTAGTGTGTCCATCATACTTCACTGCTGTATTTTTGTGAGTCTTGTATTAGACATATCTTGTAAGTCAAGCCATTATCACGTAGATGATTGCTTTGGCATAGGGTGTTCATTGAGTTGTAAGTGTTGTGTCGCTCAAAGCTTTTAAGCGTGAGTGCTGTGTATCTTGATTAAAGCTGTAAAGCATAATCAAGAGTTGTTTGAAGTGTGACTTCAAAATTGTCTTTAATATTGATTAAAGGTAGTAATCACTGAGGTGATTGAGGGGGAGTGAGTAGGAACTATGATCTTAGTGTAAGATTGAAATTGCATTGGGTAGGGATTAAGTGACAAGTTGTAAACGGGTGAGTTTAGCTTTGAATTAATACTACTGATAGTGGATTTCCTCCCTGGCTTGGTAGCCCCCAGATGTAGGTCATGTTGGACTGAACTGGGTAAACAATTACTTGTGTTATTTACTGCACTTACTTTTAAGTTCTGCATAATTCTTGTCTGTGCAGAATTGGATGTCATAACAACCCGTGTGACATCTAAAGTCTGATAACTAGAATTTCAATCTTTATACTCACGCCCCTACAGAGGTCGAGGGAGACTATGATGATGACAAGTGGGATAAGATTTGGATCTAACAAAATTGTCCATGTGACACTTTATCTTCTTTAACTTTTTGATTGAATTAATAAATTCAACTCTATATATAGGAACCTTAAAGTGAGTTAAATTTTTTATGTGATTATATTTCCATGTATTGGATGTTCATTTATAAGATAATACATGTGAAATGTTATATTGAATAAATTACTCCTAAAAAATCTTTGGAAAATCCAGATCTGATATAAATTGCATTCCTTCTCGTAGGGTGAATAATTTATGCACACGTTACAAATTCAACTTTTAGTCCCAAATATATGCATGTTTATTTAGCCAAAAAATGACAAACTATGACAACGTGAGAAAAGGAAATCTCTACCATTCATCAGCATTAAAATAATTCAAATTTAACTAAATCAATTACTCAATTTATACTATTTATAAACTAAGCTCAATAAATGGCATGTTCCTCAAATAAAACATGAGTTGAATGATGCCTTAAAAAAACAGGGGTGACAAAATTGAAAGGATCTATTGGACGAATTTGTTTGACCCACCATTTTTTATGGATTGACTCGAATTTTCTCGTTTGGTGCCTTAAGTTGACTCGTCCCTACTAACCCTCTTAATAAACGGGGGCAAATTGGTTTGGCCTTCATGTTCTTTTTGTTTAATTTTATATTTTAAATTAAAATAATATTAATGTGGTATGTCTATCTCTCCACACACCTTTTTTAAAAACAATTCTAATTTCTATTTTGTAATTTATAAACAATAAATATTATATGTGTATGTTCCAAAATGAAAAGAAAAGTAGAAGTGACTAAATACCAATAAATGCCTATAAATAAATCATTTCAAATTCTGAAATCACATCACAAAATCACATATCCTCTTTAGAAATATTCCAGATTCTCTTCCCTACATTCAATTTTTTATTCGTCTTGTGCAAACTCAAGAATAAGCTGAATTATTTTGGATATTCTTGTATAGAAACTCTGAGAATAAGCTGAATTATTTTGGGTATTCTTGTATAGAAACTCTAAGATATTCGAGAGTGCTTGGAATACTATAAGAAAAGTGATATGTCACGATTTCAGTCTGGATCCATTCAATCTAGAAGCTTTATATATTAATATTATAGTATCTCAAATCATGGTCATCGATGATTCAGTTTCAAGCATTAGAGTGATGAACCATGACCAAGTTGGATTGTTGCGATGAAATAAACTCCACCTGTTGGCAAGACAAAATGGCGTTTCTATTGACTTCCTTGAAGATTCACTATGTCTTAGATCCTGATTTTACACCAGTTCTAGAACCAACCGATGATGACACCGATGAAGTCAAGAAAGGCCGAAAGAAACGAAAGGAATATGAATTGTTATGTAGTGGACATATTTTGAACTCATTATCTTATCGTCTCTATGATCTATACACTAATACCCAATCTGCAATAGAGATTTGGAAAGCACTCAAATTCAAATTCAAGGTTGAATAGGAAGGTACGAACAAGTTCTTAATATCTAAATACTTTGATTTTAAAATTTTGGACTCCAAGCCGATTCTTGCACAAGTACGCTATTGAATTGTAATTCCTTGTGTTGAAGCAGGTTGCTCGACAGAGCAAGGAAGTGTCCA
Organism: Lathyrus oleraceus; assembly: GCF_024323335.1. Classification (NCBI taxonomy): domain Eukaryota; kingdom Viridiplantae; phylum Streptophyta; class Magnoliopsida; order Fabales; family Fabaceae; genus Lathyrus; species Lathyrus oleraceus. Next base: position 269,167,590 of record NC_066584.1, on the reverse strand, counting down.
ACCACCTAGTGTGTTAAATAGTGTTAGCTATTTTGGGCTTTTATAGTTTTGGGCTTTGACTTGAGGTCCAAGTTAACCTAAATCTATAAATAGAGTGAGTAACCCTTATTTTGTAATAGAGGTGAATAGAGTATTCATAACACTTGTAATTCACAGTATTTTGCAGTTGGAAACTGAATCAGAAGTTTTCAACAGTTTGTTCACCACTTAATTAATTGTGTCTAAGCTATCTACATTCATCATAGCTCTTAGCCTTCTGAACACTTCGACCTGCACTCCCTTCGTCATGATGTCTGCAATTTGATTCTCAGTTCTGCAGTGCTCCACATTCATCTTCTCATCTGCTACATGCTCTCGAAGATAATGGAACCTCATTTCAATGTGCTTGCTTCGACCTTGTGCTATCGGATTCTTCACCAAATTGATAGTTGACATGTTGTCGATCTTCATAGTAATAGCTCCATGACTCTTTGTTGTTATTTCTTCGACCAGATTCACCATCCATGTTGCTTGACATGCACAAAGAGAAGCAACTATGTATTCTGCTTTGCATGACGATAATGCCACTACTGGCTCTTTTCTCGAACTCCAAGCAACTGGTGCACCACCTAACATAAACACATAACCAGCTGTGGATTTTCGATCCTCAGCATCACTACACCAATTTGAGTCGGTTTTTCCCACTAATTTGCATTCTTTTCCTTCATCAACTGCAGGAAACAAAATGTTGTAGTCGAGAGTTCCTTTCAGATACCTTAGTATCCTCTTCACAATTGCACAGACCAAGCTCGGATCTTTCTTTCCTATACATATTATGCCAAGCATGCACAATCTTCTGCTTCAAATATTGGGGATCTTTACCCTCTTGATAGAAAAGACCTTCTAACAACATGTTATTAGGTTTGTCTCTCAAGGGGAACCCAAGTTGACGACGAGCCAAAGTAGGGTTGTAGTTAATTCCTCCTTGTGTACCAATGAGAGGCACATTGGAGAATTCACCACAACTATCAATAATATCTGAACTGCTCAATGACGGATTATACCAAACTATATCATCATTAGTGAGAGACATAAGTCTCTAAGACCACCGTAGACATTGTTTGTTCTCCACAAAAGCAGGTGTCTGAGGCAAGTGCGAAATAAACCACTTGTACAGAAGAGGAATGCAACAGACAATCGTTCCACCACCCTTAGAATTCCTTAGATGCAAGGAGAAGTACATATCACCCAACAAAGTAGGCACAGGATTCCCAATCAAGAAAAGTCTTATGGCGTTAACGTCAACAAAACTGTCGATGTTAGGGAACAAAGCTAATCCATAGATGAGCAACACAAATATAGCTTCAAAAGCATTCGCACTACCGGCATGAGCAAAAACAGTAGCTTCCTTGATGAGTAACTCAGATGGCAACCCAAATAATCCTTCTTTCTTCACCCAATGAGCCTCTATCTCATACTTCTTCAAGTGAAGAGCTTCAACAATAATACTAGATCGGGGAATCTCCTCCAATCCACTAAAAGGCACTCTACTAGAAACAGGTATCCCCAAAAGGTGAGAATACTCCTCCAAGGTAGGCACAAGCTGAAAATCTGGGAAAGTGAAACAATGGTAGAGAGGATCATAGAACTGCACCAATACACTTGAAAGTCCTTCAACCACATCAGCAGACAAGATGGACAAAATCTTCCCATGGCGTTATTTGAAGTCCAAGGGATCTAATACAAAAGATGCTAGCTTCCTTAACTCTTTCAAGTCGGGACATCTGAAACTATACTTCTTAGTGTTCCTTCGTCCATAATCCATGGTCTGAAAATATTTGCAAATAACACCTCAGTTCCTTGAAATTTTTGTGTGATGATTGTTATGATGCGCATGAATGCATGAATGCAACAATCATAAATAAGGGATCACACACAAGGCACACAAAGGTCAAGGGATGAATCAAGTCATTATCAAGATCAATCATCCATTTTGGTGGATTATGGTTTACACCTTATCAACACCCAAGTTCCATTGATATTGACAAGACTTGATTGGATTAACCAAGAATCAAGGTGTAGCACCTCAAATTTGCACCTCCCATTTGTACATTCATTTCATTTTTAGGTCATAAGCATTGCATAGCATGTTGCATGTCATCAGTCAAGACTGGTCAGGAGATTCAACTGTGCAGGCAACAAGAGCATTTTCCATGAGATGAAAGCCCTATGGTTGTTATAATGAGCTTACATGACCCAAGGATCACTTTGAAGCAATTTGGCCAAGTGTTGAAGGCTCAGAACTCATCAGTGCATGTGCAAGTCATCTGAGGCCCATAAAAGTCAATTGCAAGTCAACTGCAAAGTCAACTATGGATTTGGAGGTGGGAAGTGATTAGAGATACTTCATTCATTTTCAAACAAGTCTCATTTGACATTTCAAACACTCACATTGAAGGATTTGAAGTCAGGTCAAGAATTTCCCAAAATAGAAAGTGACCCATAATTTGGAATTTCCAAAAATGGAAAGGTTTTAGACCAACTTCAACTCAATTTTACATCATCAATAAAGCTTCAAATGAAATTTTGTACAACATGAAAGTTGAAGATCTTTCTCTCCCATTTCTAAAAAGTCCAAGATCATGGATTTATGATGTGTGGTTAAGGAGATATGATCCAATCATGGCAAAGTGTGCTTTAAAATTCAAATGGGCATAACTTTTGAACCAAGGCTCCAAATTTGGTGGTTCTTTTTGCATTTTGTTCCTCATAACATGTAGTTTCCAAAACATCCATTACATGGCATGAATTTCACTTGCATGATCATGTGCTCATTCATGAAGTTTTTGGAAGAAAAATTTCTAAAATCAATTTGGTTGATCATATGCTTAAAAAACCATTTCCAAAGTGTGCATGGACATTGTTTAAGTGGTTTTGGGCCAGAGTTGAGCACTGTTCACGCATGCATGAAAGGCATGAGGTGAAAATCCAATTTTGTGCACACACCTTGCAACTTGCTAATCTCAATTGGTTTTGGCTTAAACATGTTTTCAGTATCATTAGCAAGTGATATATAAGGTTAATCACAACTGCATTTGGCATTAACAACAGTTTTCAGATCTAGATCCCAAAATCAATCAAATTTTGCTCTCACCAAGAATTTCCAATTTCTTCACATCCAAGCCATTTCTCTTGTTGGATTCATGATTAGGAAGTGTTCTTGAAGCAAATTGGACGTGGAATTGGAGGAATTCGTGCCAGTTTTGACCATACATGGAGCTTGAAGGTTCAATGGAGGTTGCAAATTGAGCTAAATTCGTGCGTGCTGGAGCATCCAATTCATCATCAATCACCTCAACAAGCATTGTAGAAGAGATTTGAGACATTGCTGAGCCTTATAGCACGAGTTTCAACTTGCTGTTCTTCAAGAGGTTGATTTTCGATCTCATCTATTCTCCAATTCATTATGATATTCATGTAGATCTTTGATTGGTGATGATTCTGGTATAAAATTTGAGTGAAATGGTGCATTATCCATGAAGTTATGCATGTTTGAAAGTTTGATGTCAAATTTTATTTCCTTCGATCTGAGTTTGTTATGATGTTTTGGCATGATTTGTTGCTTGATCTTGCATGTGCATGAAGTGATGAGTCGATTGGTGCATTTGTTTTTGATTTCTGGACGTTTTCTGGAAAATCTGAGTTTGGCGCATGAAGTTCATGCAATCTTCATCTTCAACCTCATGAAGAGGATGAAGATCATGTGTTTTTCCAGCATTGCTATGAACTAGCTACGAATTTGCTATGCATTGCCAGTTTAGCTACGAATTTCTGGGCGCGCTTAGGGTTTTACCAAAACGCCACCGTTTTGGTGAGGCGCGCATATTTGAAAATCAACCAGGTTCGATCATGGTGCGCACCAATATTCAAATTGCCTCTCATTTTCATGTTTCCCTCCCTTATTTGCCATGCTTGGTTCATTTTTTATTTCATTTTTTTTCTCACCTTAGAAAAATCATATTAAATTGAAAACTCATCCAAATTAATCCCAATTTTTTGCAAAATGCTCCTTATTCTGCCTAGTTTTTTATGATCATAAATTGGAAAATTGTGCATGGTTGGATTTTATTTGGTGCTAGGTTATATGAGCATGTATCCATTTTTGACCTTGCCTTGCTTATCTTATTGTGAAATGCTTGTTTCTTATCCAATGAACTTGAAATTTTGCATGCTAATTCTAGACACATAAATGGAGATTTTGGTTTTGGTTTGACATTTTTCCCATGTACCATTTCTGTTTTATGCTTGTGTTAATATGGTGTGACAATTTGTGTCACACATTTGGTTGTCTGACTTGTACAATGTGATTTCCATGCCAAATGATCTCCAATGTTTCTGATTTTTTGTGTGATGGATGTTGTGGATGTCTTGATTACTCATGAATTTTTCCAGAATTATTTGAATCATTTCTGTTTTGATTGAGAATTTTCATTCATGTTGATCATTTGGATGCTTTGAGTTGGTCTTTAACTTCACTTGCTTCCTACATGAACTTGCTTATTGGTTATGATTTGGTTCTTTTTAGGACTTATTCTTGAGTGATTAAACATGCTTTGTGTTGAGTTTGAGGTTCTGTTTTGGATTTTTGATCCTCTTTTGACCCTAGGCTTTGACCTAGTGGTTTGTTGCTTACATTTGAGTTGTGAGTTTCAGGTGCAAGTGTACATTTCCATGATTGGAGTGGCTCCTTCATTTAAGCTTGGTCCTTTGTTGCTATTTGCTAACCTTTGTGTGTTTTGTAGGTTGAGGATAATTCATTTGTGCTTGACTTGTGGATTACTCATTGTTGTCTGATGATGACTTGTTTGTCTGCTTGATATTGACTGTTGATTGTTTGTCTGAAAGTTGTACTGATTGGTTTAGCTGTTTCCACAGGTACCTAAGTTGCTTTAAGTTCATTTGAACTTTGCCTTGCTTGCTTGTGGTTTGCATACCACTGAGGTATAATTTCTTGATCTTCATGTAGTCTGGAAGACCTACTGTTATTGGTAGGCACCTGTCTGAAGCCCTCCTTAAGAGGCAATGCTTGTGTTTGTTTAATTTTTGTGCCAAGCAGGTAAAGACCTCTTAAGAGGCAATTGGTAGATAAAAGGGATGTGCAATCCATCCCCTGCTATTCAGTTGTGTCATTCACTTTGCTCACACACCATGTGTTGATGCATTGTGAATAAGAACTCAAGATCTTGTTGTGTCAGTCATCTGTAGAGAAGAGTTCCTACATTCTGGACTCTCACACTTTCTATTTGAGTCAAGCTCTCCCAGGCCAGGGATAAGAGCTGTGAGGTCTTATCCTCACTTCCCATTTCATCTGCTTCACCCTAACTCTCAATGTTAGGGTTAAGAGCTAAAAACACCCCCATTCCAGTTGGCTTGTTTTTACAGCCTAGCCTTGTATGAGCCCAATTGTTTGCATATAGTGTGTGTGCTTGCTTTATTGTGCTTGTATGTGTTTGACTGTGTTGTTTAGGTTAGCTTGCTTACTGTGCAAGTTAGGATAGAAACTTCAACATAGGGATCATATGCATGACAACTTCTAGGCTCGAGTCGTAGTCTCCCTAGTAGCTTGTTATCTCCCTTGTCTCTGGTTAGGTTAGAAGTTCTTTCCCTGTTTAGGGGAACTACGTCGCCCTGATCCTCATACCAGATGAGGTACGTAGGCAGGAGATGAGTTGATCTCTCCGGGCGCCATTTTTATTTTGCAACCCTTTTGTGTGTGTTGGAGTCTGACATAAGTCCAGCGATTGGCAGTTGGTTTTCTGTGTGTGTGTTTGTTGGTTCGGAGTCTGATGTAAGTCCAACGATTGGCAGTCGGTTTCCTGTATGTGTGTTTGTTGGTTTGGAGTCTGATGTAAGTCCAGCGATTGGCATTCGGTTTCCATGTTTGCCTGTTTGTGTGGAGTCTGACGTAAGTCCAGCGATTGGCAGTCGGTTTCCTGTGTGGTCTTGTTTGGCGTGCGTTAGCCGAGCTACGAGTGCTCTGATTCTTCTCTGATTAGAGAAGATACGTATGCATAGGATGTGACATCCTAGCGAGCACGTTTCCCTTGTCCCGAACTACGTCGACTCTGATGTCTGTGTCTGACAGACTACATAGGCCCAGGATGCGATATCCTGCCGAGTCCGCCTCTTCCGTCTTTCATCTGTGTTTCCTTCCAGTGTGCGTGCAGTTTGTGAGCAGTTTCTAGCAACCTTTCTTCTATTCTTTCTAAGCGTGGATCCCGTCGAGTACGACGGATGCGTAGGGGTGCTAATACCTTCCCTTCGCATAACCGACCCCGGATCCCATCTTTCTCTGGTCGCGAGACCATGTCTTTTCCAGGTTTACTTCGAGCGTTTCTTTTCCCTCCTTTGGGATAAATAACGCACGGTGGCGGCTCTGTTGTTTCTTTTTCCCGCCGGTTTTTCACGTAATGCGACACAAGGGTTTGTTGTAAGTCACGAGCATGGAGTCTGGGTAAGAACCATCCCAAAGGAGTGAACTAAACATAAAAACCTGTAGATCATGTTCTAAAAAGTTCCCAGAGTCTCAATTCCATCTATCGGATATTATAGGTTAAGATGACTGACTCATCGATCCATAATATTCTCAAGAGAAACTCGTCTGAGTGTATTATCGCGTAACAACTGTTATCAAGTCTATACTTGAATAGTTTCCGCACTACGTCCTAAATAGCCAAGATGGGGTAAAATGTTCTAAGGTCCTCAGCTTCTCGGACCCGATTAGAGATAGTAATGCCTAACCACAAATACTTGTGTGATATTTCCAAATCCAAAAGAGTCTCCACTGAGAAGATGGGTCTCAAGCCAACTTGTTAAGGACTACTCCACACAAGTCAAACATGACTATACCGTCCTCCTATCTTAATTGCACTCAAGTTCGGGTTAGAACTTATCTCACCATTCAGAGATCATCAAGCACAACAAGCAGATCATATCACACATACATATATACAAACATCACATATATACAATTATATACACACAAAAAAGTAGGCTAAACCCACTGGAGACTACTCCCCATCAGAGTCCCTACTTAATTTTTATAGCGGTAAATTCATGATCATCCAGCTATGGATAAGCTAGAGATCAAATAACAAGAGTCGCCACCGCACTTTTATTGTTTCCGAGGGAAAAGGGGAAAAGTACGAACAAAACCCAAAAGTAAGAAGTTTTTAAATCAAAACTAATAAAATGTCAGAGATTACAGGTAAGGGGGTTGGTTACACAGAGGGAAGGTGTTAGCACCCAAAGTGTCCTAGGTACTCCTAGGGAGCCCTTTTTTGTGTGTATATGTATTTAGTACAAAAATGATGTATACAAACAAATAGAATTGGGGGATGAGAAAAGAATTCATTAATTATATTTTTGTGTTTGACAAGACCTTCGGACTTGTGCCTACGTACCAACATAAAAATGAGGTATCAAAACCTCGTAGTTCGTGATACAAATTTAAAAGTGGATGCATTGTTTTTAACAGAAATTAAGCTTGAAAGGCACAAAGGCCTAAAAATGGTTTGTATGAGTTAGTTCTTTTTGGCTTTTTGAAAGTTTAAGTCAAATATAATTAAGTTTATTTACAAGTTTGCTTTAAGAAAAGAAGTTTGAAAATGCAATGGCATAAGGGCGAAGTTTCTATCTTTTTACAAAGTGGTCAAAGTTTAGAATAAAATATGTTCAATCAAGGAAAGTTTTGAAAAGGGAGGGAGAAATTTTAAAATTAAAGAAATGGGGAGAAGATGAAGAGACTAATCCTATGCACGAAATTAAAAGTTTAAGTTTAAAAGATCTGACCAGATGGGTAACAATCCAATAGACAAGAATGTCAATAGAAACCCAGAATTCCCTTGGACTTTTAGAATCAAGCAACACACAAATGCACAACTATATTATCTTGAATAGCAAGGTATCAAATAAAGATAGCCACATCCAAGCTTAGCCACTCCATGATCTTCTCCAAACTAGCCCATGTAACAGATGAATTCACAAGTCACAGGTTCAAAATAACAGCTTCACAATGATCATGTTGCAGATGAACTCAAAAGGGATCTAGAATGATGTATCAAATGAAGTTTCAAACAGCAAGCACTTGGTTTATCAAAAGTTGGCATTGTCCAAGTCCTTTAGCATAGTAATGTTGCCTAAGTTCTAAGTCCATTTGTCCAAGATCAAGCCAACTGTCCACACAAAAGTTTTTTAGGGTTTTTTGTTGTTATTATGTACATTAATGGCCAAAGACCACACAAGCAAGCAAAGTATACACAAACAAAATATATCACACAATATGGTCCAAATGGACAAAGTGAAAATTGAATTAACATAAACAATTAGAATGATATGAACAATGACAAATGAATAAAGGCTAGAATTAAATGACATTAAAGTAAATGACTTGAAATTAAATGTTAGTTGTTAATGAGTTAGGAGTTAGTATTGTTTTGCTTTTGCTTTTCATTTTAAGACATTCTTTGGAGAACACTCAACCCACTTATCACAAGCATGGATCCTTGAACTAAGACATCTTCCAAAGGAAGGAAAAAAGTCCAAGTTCCCACACAATACCATAAAAGAGGGGAGGCTTACAATCTGACTAACTAGAATGCTTATGCCTTTTATGTCACAAATTTAGCGCTATGTTAAGCAATCATAATTGGACTTATGTAGAAGTTACAACTATTTGAGGCCAGGCAATAGAATTTTGGTGTTAATGCATGTTAGAGACATAATATAATGGATTATGCTCATGAAACATACCACACATAAAAAGAATATGCAAAAGAGGTGGCCTAATCTCATCCATACTTATGTTGATTTTTCAATCAACTAGCCTTAGGACTTTGAGATATCATAGGCCTAATGAAATGAGTGGATGAAGAAGGGGAATGAGATGAAGTGGGTGGGGAATGGATCAAAACACAAATTGGTCAAAGGAGGACTTTTATCAAATTAATATCATCCATTCATTTTGGGAGATGGAATGTACATTCCACCAATTCCCTAAATCCAATGATATTAACTTGACAAAGTCCAATCAACCTTGACCAAGGCCCAACAACAATAGTCAACTCAAACAAGTCATCACAATTGGTCAACAAAATTATTTGGTATTTATTCAAATTAAAAATACTAAAATAAGACATTTAAATTAAATATGGTTTGTCAAATTCCTAAAACCTCATCAAAACACCAAATAAATGGCCATAAGATTTATCATAGGTCAAACAAGGTCAAAGGACCTTGGAGAAAAATTTTCATCATTTTTGGAAACTTAAAAGTATTTTTAAACAATTAAAAAAAATGTAAAATCAATTAAATCATGAAAAATATTAATAATTATCCAGAAAATAATTTTAATTCAGAATATGAAAGAGGAAACTTTTTGGTGAAACTCTCATATTTTTTGGATCAATATTAAAATTAATATGAATTAATGAAAATAAAGCAATTAAAATGAAATTCAAATAATCAGAAAAAATGTGGACCACTTGATCTCCCTCATTAATTGAGGTGGCAGATCATGTGGCCACCAGCGTGCGTTCCATGGTGGACTTGAGTCAACGCGGCAAAAGCTTGGTATTTAAAAGAAATGCACGAGATTAAAACAAATTGAAAAGGATCAATGGCTCTGAACCATGCCAACACATCATCGGCGCCCAAAGGCCGATCATCTTCTCTAGTGACCCTGGCCAGACTGGTTCACTCATCGCCATTGAAAAAATGAAAAAGGAGGACATGATCTGAAAGAAAAAATGGCGTAGAGCAAGGATCTGACCTCAATTTTAACTAACTCCTCACATATAGAAAGATATGAGGAGTTGAATTTTGAGGTGTGTCAACTGAGTTGCTTCGATTTCACCTCTAAGCAACTCAATCTTCTTGCCTACATTGGTAGGACTTTAGACAACCAAAGAATCAAGAGAATTGAGCAAGATTGAGAAAGAATCGAAGAGATGAAAATTTCTGGAAAATACCTTCAATGTAGGTCTGGATTCAACTGTTCTTGCCTTGGCTCGTGCTTGATCTCACTCAGGATGCTTGCAGAAGTAGAATAAAATGCACAAAAGGTCTTGGATCCCTGGAGTTTTGAATCTCAAAACAGTGAGAATTCAAACTCAATTTCAAATGAAAATCTCAGGATTATCCTCTCAAAGGGAAGGGTTAGGGGTTTGGGATCAAAGCTGGCGTGAATGTGTGTTTAATTTTGAGCATATGGAGCTCTATTTATAGTTGGATCATGTGATATTTGCACCTTCCAAATGATTTTCCAAAATTGGCAATGGATGATGCATGGGTGCATGGGCGTGTATATGCCCATGAGATTATTGCTTTAGGTCCATAATCAAGTGTAAATGAGTCTGAAATCAACTTGGAATGCAAGGCAAGTGTACATGGAAACTTGAAGTTTGATCTTTGCCAAATGATGATGTAATGTTCAAGCCATGCACATCCTATTCAATTCTTGTCCAAAATTGATGAATTTGGACTTTTTGGAAAGGTCAAATCAAGAGGAACAACTTTCATGTTCAACACTTTTCCATTTGAAGCTTGGAATATGAAGAATTTTGAGGTGGAAGTTTGGAAATTTTAACATATCACAAATTTTTCTAAGTGTCAAGCCATATGTCTCAATATTCCACCTTACTTAACGTTTTATGTGAGGTTCAAATGAGAAAAGTGTCTTTATCAAAGTTGTAGCTCTTTCAAATAGCTTAAAAACGGTCACCAATTTCATGTCATTTGGATTTGAAATGATAGAGTTATGCATTTTTGAAGTTTGGAAAAATCACTTGATCAATGGTATAGGTCACAAATGACCTATAATGTAACCTTATATCACATGCTCAAAAAAGTTGAATTAGCTCCTACTCCAAACATAAAAGTTGAAGTAGACATCTTAAATTTGATTGTGAAACTTGGAAATATTTCATCTCATAAAAAAATGAGCAAGTTATGGCCTTGGGAAGTTGACTTTCAAATTAGGGTTTAGACAAAATGACCTATAATGTTTCAACATAGAAAATAATTTTCCAAGAAAAACTAGCTCTAGGTCTCAACATGATAGTTGTTTGGAATGTCATCTAGAGTAAGTTTCATCTTGTAATCATTTTAATATGTGTCGCATCCGCGAAAAACAACCGGCGGGCCGAAACAAAAACAACACAGAGCCGCCACTGTGCGTTATTTATCCCAAGATAGGGAAAGGAAACGCTCAGAGAAACCTGGAAAAAAGCATGGTCTCGCGACCAAAGAGAAAGGGTAAGAGAGTCGGTTACGCAAGGGGAAGGTATTAGCACCCCTCACGTCCGTCGTACTCGACGGGATCCACGCTCTAAGAAAAGAAAAGGTTGCTAAAACACCACACACACACACGCACCGAAGACAACACAGGTGGGGTTAAGAGGAAGAGAGCTCGATAGGACATCGCATCCTATGCCTACGTATCTCGTCTGGAATGAGAATCAGAGCTGCCGTAGTTCGGCTCACGCACGCCAAACAAGACACACGCGCCCACAGGCAAACCTGGAACCCGAATGCCAATCGCTGGACTTACATCGACTTCCGAACCAAACAAACACAATCAGGATACGGACAGCCAATCGCTGGGCTTACATCCATATCCTAACACACAAGAAGATTAACAAGCAAACGCACACAAAAAGAAAAAAAGTGCCCGGAGAGACCTCGCACGGTCTCCTGCCTACATACCTCGTCTGGAACGAGGATCAGGGCGATGTAGTTCCCCTGAAAGGGAAAGAAATTCTAGCCAGAAACCAAGGGAAGACACACTACCAGGGAGCTGTACTCGAGCCTAGTGTTATCATGCAGCATTGCCCTATGTTGTGGTTTCTACCTACTTGCACAACAGCAAGCTAATCCTATCCAGGAAGAAAGCAAGCATGCAAGCATCAATCAAAATAAAACAAACATTTCACATAGCACACACTATATCCAGTCAAGTGAGGCTCAAACAAGGGTGGACTGCCGAGGCAAGTCATTTGTACAAGGGTAGAGTTAGCTCTTAACCTTGTCATTGAGAGGCTAAGGTGAAGCTGATGAAAGGTGAGTGAAGCTTAGACTTCACAGCTCTTATCCCTGTCCAGGGAGAGCTTCAGACAAAGGAGCGTGGGTCCAGAATGGAGGGACCCTTCTACGCTCAAGACTCTGACTCGACTGTGCAACAGCACAAGATCTTGGGTTTGTGCCCCAATGCATCTACACAGTGGTGTGAGCAGAGGGACGACTCAACAGAATAGCGGGGGATAGATTGCATATCCCTTGGATTCCGCCAATTGCCTCATAGAGGTCTTTACCTGCTTGGCACAAAAGTAAACAATCACAAACATCTCCTCTTAAGGAGGACTTCAGACAGTTGCCTGGCCAAGTAACAGGCCAGGTCTTCCAGACTACATGGAGACAAGAGAGTCTACCTCAACTGGTTTAAAAACCAAGCAATAGCAAGCAAGTTCTTAAAGAACTGTAAGCAACTTAATGTACCTGAAATCAATCAAGTACCATCAGTACTCAGACAAACCAACAGTAAACAGCAAAAGTCAAACAGTCAATTTGTACAGTCAAAACAAGTTAATGCACACAAGTGCAAGCCATGAGCTCCAGCTCAAGCATCAAACCCTACAACACAAAACCAATGTTAGTTTACAACATCAAACAAAACTCAATTTAATCAGCTTGCAATTTTCTCCTTAAGGCTTTTGCATCTCAACCTGAAAATTCAAACCAAATGTGAGAAACTAGACCACTAGGCCAAGCCTAGGGTCCAAAGGGGATGAAAAGATCAAAACAGCAAGTAAAATTTATCCAAAATCACATTCAAACAAATCAAAAGCAAATGCAATTGGTCCCATGCTCATATCAATCACCATTATCATTTCATGCACAATTTAGTATCAAACATGCAATTTGCAACTCCAAATGCCCAAACAGAAAGATCTCAATCAAATCCATATCAAAACAATTCAATTAATTCCACAAAAATTCACACCTAAACAAGACACATTCAATGTATAGCATGTCAATTTTCAGCTCAATTGGACTAAAGGAAGTAGGTCAATGAAAATCATAAAGTTCAGACAATTTCAAACAAGCCAACACATGGTATCCAAACAAACCTCAACTTCCATAAATCATAAAACGGTGACAACAATTAAGAAATGAATGGGATCAAAACCACAATGACCTATAATGTGTCTACAATCCTCATACCAAATTTCACACTCATACAATCAATGATCAGAATTTCACAAAGCAAATGGTAACATGTGTCACACAATGTCAACAAAATGACCAAACAGAGGGAAAAATTCCAATCAATTAGAAAATGTCATCAAAAATTCCAGAAAAAATCTCATGTGATCTCAACATACAAATTCTCAACCATGCAAAACGTTGGCTCAATTCAACATCCCTAAGCATTTTAAATAAAATCATGAAGTTGACCTAGCTTGGTGTGACACAAATTGTCACACCTCCATTCAAAAATTCATAACTCAACAACCAGGTATCCAAAAACCACAAACTCTACATCAAAATCACCATCAAAGTGTCCAGAGTATGCACAAAAAATTTCATCCATTTATTTGAAGGTATCATCATTTCATGAGAGATATGGCATGGTATACACAAATGTGACACATACAATCAATCCCTAAGCCAATTAATTTTCTACACGTGCAAAAATTCCACAAAAATCATGATTAAATTCTACACATCATCAGGAGTATTATGAAAAAAACCTCACAAAAATTGGATGAAAAATGAGTGAGTTATGAATTTTACAAGTTGTGGCATCAAAACGAAATAAAGAATGAAAAAGGAAATGAAATAAAATAAATAATTATTGAATCAGTGGCATTCTCGTAATATTAAAGTGCCAGAGCGAAACGACGTCGCTTCAGTTAGAAGCCATGGCGCGTTTCTATTGGACGCTACTGGCGGTAAACATGAATTTGAATCCAGGCCAGGAAATAATGGATCTACGCGTGCTATTTCATCATCTTCAGCAAACACCAAAACCGAATTTCCAGAAAATCATGAACATCAAAACTCCATCAAAATCAACAAGTTTATAATCAAAAGAACCGTCTCATCACGTACGTCATGGATATGCAAACGATTTGCCCTAACTCTAACTGTAGCGACGAGATCGATCCAAAAAAGAAATGAACACAAAACTTCAAATCATGATTATTCTCTCCATACTCAACCAAATCACAAGCCACGAGTATCATGTTAACCTACACTGAAAGATCTACAAAAGCCACCTAATGATTTACGCAATTAAGGAAGTCGAATTTTGCACCTTATGATGAAGCAGTGATGAATCTGGATGTTTCCTCGAGCAAGAGCCAAAAACAGATGATGATTATGGATAAGGAAGTGGATTGGAACTCGTGCTTCAACTCAAGATTGCTTCAATTGCAAGAATTAGCAAAATTCCATTGATGAACATATGCATGACAGTCGCGATTTGGCAAGGTTATGGCACCAATTTTGCAAAACAGTTGTGGATTAAGGCTTGTAGAAGATGAACCAAAGAAGAATCGTGCCAATTGATGAAGAATTGATGAAGATTGATGAAAAAAAGTGATGAAGATTTTGAGAGAATTTGGCAATTTTGGAGGGAAAGTTTGTTATGATTCTTGGAATATGAAATGTAATTAACAAATTCTGTTACAGTTAACCATTTATACCTCACACTAATCCATCTCTTAATCTCAATTATCCAAAACCAAGTGATTAATGTTAATTCATTTTCAATGAAAGTCCAAAAATGACCTTGCCAAATATTGCACCATGACAGCTCATGACAGTTGGAACAAGTCACATTTTGCATTTGGAGAGTGTGGGAATTGGTTTCATGTCCATTGGCCTTGTATTGCTCAAATTCACTATCTCACACCAAAAATGCACTTAAATCCACTTGAAATTTGACTTTTTGCATTGACCATTTTTGATGAATTTTGATCATACACCATGAAAGTACATGTGAAATGGGGTTTGCTCATAAAAAGATCACTCAATTTGGACATTCCATGTGAAAGTTATGCCACTTTGATTATAGGCATTTTTGGAAAATGAATGGACCATAACTTGTCAACCATACATGGGAATTTCAAGTTCTTGGACTTTTTGGAAAGGTGAGAACAAGATCTACAACTTAGATGTTGGACAAATTTTCATTTGAAGCATTTTTGGACATGTAATTTTATGGTGTAAAACTTTCCATTTTTGGAAACTTCCATTACAAGTCACTTTCTATTTTTGGAAATTTTTGTCCTGACTTTATTTTCTTCATTCTTGAGCTTTGACATGTCAAATGAAACTTGTTTCAACATGAATGAAGTGTATCCAACTCTCTCCTACCTCCAAATCCATAAAATCAAGCACAGTTGACCACAATTGACTTTTCCAACTGATAGATGAATTTGGCAATGCACTGATCAATTTGAGCCCCAATTCTCTGATGAAATGGCTCAAGGATGAAACCCTAGCCTCCATAAGCTCAATATATTCACAGGATGATCCCCATATCCATTGTAGACCTCATCTCCTTGCCATGCCCTGATTGGCCCAATGCAACTGATTAGGGTTGACTAGTGGTCAAAACCCTAATCTCAAGGTAGCTGGTCAATCACTTGAATCTTCTAGATGATATCAAGACCATGATGATGATGATGTACCATTTCAACCAAGATGAAGACCAATCCCCTTGAGAATCATGAAACCCTAATTTGGACCACCACCCTCAGACAGTTAATGATCCAGTCCAATGAAACCCTAGCTTGCATCATGAACTCTTCATCTTCTGACCAAGACTTAGGAGGATGATTGGCACAATGTAACCACATGATATGCAATATTCAATGACTAATGACCTAAAAATGCAATGCAAATATGTTATGCTAGTCCCAAGAGAGGAGGGCAAATTTTGAGGTGTTACAATATGGTGAAATTTGTAGGAAATGGGGTCTAGGGAAACCTAGTTTTGATCAGATGAATTCATCTGGCCAACAACCATCAACCAACTTGCTAATCTTCAATTCTCTTGACTTTCGAGGCTCATGGTAGATCATATATGCATAAGATGTTGAATTTTGAAGTGTCCGTTTAGAAATTTGATCAAGAAGTTACTCAAGATACCCAGTCAAACTAGGGTTTCCAAGCCAAATCACCCTCAAACTCTTGAAGAAAACTTGATCAATATGACATGTAGAGATCATTGGGACTCATATATGATGCTTGTAACCATTCTTGTATCAATCCATGGTTGTGCTCTTTGTTCATGAGGGTCTCAAACCCTAGATATGAACTTGATAGATCAATGAGATCATGCCCTACCTTCAAAGAGTTAGGAAAAATGCAAAGACATATTTTTGGTTTTTTGGTTAGTGAAATAATAAAATACAAGTATGATACTATCACATAATGCTTGGTGATCTCTCCCAATGAAAGAGGGGTAAGAAGGATGCCAAGGTATGATCCCAATGCTAATGCTTATGATGAAATTGCATGAGGGATCTTAGGGTCAAAATTGGGGTCTTACACTTAGCCACTCTATGATCTTCTTCAAATTAGCCCATGTAACAGATGAATTCCACAAGTTACAGGTTCAAAATAACAACTTCACAATGATCATGTTGCATATGAACTCAAAAGGGGTCTTGAATGATGTATCAAATGAAGTTTCAAATTGCAAGCACTTGGTTTCACAAAAGTTGGAATTGGCCAAGTCCTTTAGCATAGGAATGTTGCCTAGATTCTAAGTCCATTTGTCCAAGATCAAGCCAACAGTTCACACAAAAGCTTTTTAGGGTTTTTGTTATTATTATGTACATTAATGGTCAAAGACCACACAAGCAAACAAAGTATACACAAACAAGATATATCACACAATATGGTCCAAATGGACAAAGTGAAAATTGCATTAACATAAACAATTAGAATGATATGAATAATGGCAAATGAAATAAAGACTAAAAGTGAATGACATTGAAGTAAATGGCTTGAAATTAAATGTTAGTTGTTAATGAGTTAGAAGTTAGTCTTGTTTTACTTTTGCTTTTCATTTTAAGACATTCTTTGGGGAACACTCAACCCACTTATCACAAGCATGGATCCTTGAACAAAGACATCTTCCAAAGGAAGGAAAAAAGGTCAAGTTTCCATACAATACCATGAAAGGAGGGAGACTTACAATCTCACTAACTAGAATGCTATGTCTTTTTGTGTCACAAATTTAGCGCTATGTTAAGCAATCGTAATTGGACTTATGTAGAAGTCACAACTATTTGAGGTCGGGCAATACAATTTTGGTGTTAATGCATGTTAGTGACATAGTATAATGGACTATGCTCATGAAATATACCACACACAAAAAGAATATGCAAAAGAGGTGGCCTAATCTCATCCATACTTGTGTTAATTTTTCAATCAACTAGCTTTAGGACTTTGAGATATCATAGGCCAAATGAGATGAATGCATAAAGAAGGGGAATGAGATGAAGAGAGAGGGGAATGGATCAAAACTCAAATTGGTCAAAGGAGTACTTTTACCAAGTCAATATCATCCATTCTATTTGGGAGATGGAATGTACATTCCATCAATCCCTTAAATCCAATGATATTAACTTGACAAAGTCAAATCAACCTTGATCAAGGCCCAACAACAAGAGTCAAACTCATACAAGCCATCACAATGGGTTAACATAATTAATTTGGAATTATTCAATTTAAAAATACTAAAATAATACATTTAAATTAAATATGGTTTGTCAAATTCCTAAAACTTCATCAAAACAACAAAGAAATGGCCATGGGATTTATCATAGGTCAAACAAGGTCAAAGGACCTTGGAGAAAATTTTACAGAATTTTTAAAGACTTAAAAGTATTTTTAAACAATTAAAAACAAACACAAAATCAATTAAATCATGAAAAATATTAATAATGATCCAAAAAGTAATTTTATTTCAAAATAAGAAAGAGGAAATTATTTGAATTTTTTTGGTGAAACTCTCATATTTTTTTAATCAATATTAAAATTAATATGAATTAATGAAAATAAAAGGATTAAAACAAAAATCAGAAAATAGCAAAAAACGTGAGCCACTTGATCTCCCTCATTAATTGAGGTGGCAGATCAAGTGGCCTAAAATGCGTGTTCCACCAAACATACGAGTCAGCACGTTGCAGGGATGGTAATCATAATGGACGCGTGAGATTAAACCATTTCAACTGAATCTTGTGGCTGGGAGACGTGCCAACGCACCGCCGAAGCTATAACTCCGATCTTCTTCTCCGGTGGACCTCACCGGACTGGTCCACCCTCAACCATCACCAAAATAAAAAAGGAGGACATGATTTGAAAGAAAAAATAGCGTAGAGCACGAATCTGACCTCAATTTCAACTAACTCCAAATATATAAAAAGATATGAGGAGTTGAATTATGAGGTATGTCAATTGAGTTGCTTCGATTTGACCTCTAAGGAACTCAATCTTCTTGCCTACATTGGTAGGACTTCAAACAACCAAATATCCAAGAGAATTGAGTAGAATTGAGTGAGAATCGAAGAGATGAAGTTTTCTGAAAATTACCTTCAATGTTATGCAGAACTTGATGTTGCTTGCTTCAAACACGATCTGATCACACTTGAGAAGCTAGCAGGAAGTGATTGGCAAGGTTGCAAGGCTTTGGATCCTGGAGTTGTTGAATCTCCAACAGTTGAGATTCAAACTCAAATTTCAAATTGAAATTTTTGAGGTTTTCCTTTAGAATGAGAGAGTTTGAATTTGGGGGCAAAGCTGGCGCGCAAGGTGTCATTCAAATGAGCCCATAAGCCTTCTATTTATAGCCAAAGGGATTGATATTTGCTCACTTCAAAATCTGTCCAAAATTGGCAATGTGGATGGCACGAGTGCATGGGCATGTACATTCCCATGATGCAATGCTTTAAGGTCCAAAATGATTCATGTTGAAGTCTGAATGAAGCTTGAATGGCAAGGCAATGTGAAATGAAGTTTGTACATTTGATTCTTTCCAATAATGCAACCCTATTAAAGCCATGCGCAGACCTAGCAAACTTCATCCAAAATGCATGAACTTGGGTTCTTTGGAAATCTTGGATCAAGGGGAACAAGTTTGATGTTTAACATTTTTTAATTTGGAGCTTGGATCATGGGGAATTTTGAGGTGGAGGTTTGGAAATTTCAACATGTTCAAAAATTTTCTAAGTGTAAAGTCATATATCTCAATATTCCACCTTACTTAATTTTTTTGAGAGCTTTAAATGAGAAAAATATCTTCATAAAAGTTGTATCTCTTTCAAAAAACTTCAAAATGGTCACCAATTTCATGTCATTTAGATTTAGAATGATAGAGTTATGCATTTTTGAAGTTGGGAAAAATCACTTGTTCAATGGTATAGGTCAAAAATGACCTATAATGTAACCTCATATCACATGCTCATAAAAGTTGAATTTGCTTTCACTCCAAACATAAAGGTTGAAGTAGACATCTTTAATTTGATTGTGCAACTTGGAAATCTTTCATCTCATAAAAATTGGGCAAGTTATGGCCTTGGGAAGTTGACTTTTAAATCCGGGTTTAGACAAAATGACCTATAATGTTTCAACATAGAAAATGATTTTCCAAGCAAAAATAGCTCTAGGTCTCAACATGAAAGTTGTTTGGAATGTCATTTAGAGTAACGTTTCTCTTGGAATCATTTTCATATGGTTAAAATGGTAGGAGAAAGGGTCTAGGGAGACCCAGTTTTGATCAGATGAATTCATCTGACCAACCACCATCAACCAACTTGCTAACCTTCAATTCATTGGACTTTATTGGCTCATAGAAGATCATATATGCATAAGATGGTGAATTTTGGAGTGTCCCTTGAGAAATTTGATCAATTGATGAGATAGCTTGTAGGGGAAGTTACTCAAGATACCTAGTCAAACTAGGGTTTCCAAGGCAAATCACCTCCAAACTCTTGAAGAACACTTGATCAATATGACATGTAGAAATCATTGGGACTCATATATGATGCTTGTAACCATTTGTGGATCAATCCTTGGTTGTGCTCTTTGTCATGAGGGTCTCAAACCCTAGATATGAACTTGATAGATCAATAGGATCATGCCTTACCTACAAAAGGGTTAGGCAAATACAAAGACATATTTTTGGTATTTTGGTTAGTAAAATGACAAAATACAAGTATGATACAATCACATGGTGCTTGGTGATCTCTCTGAAAACAAACCCAATTAAAGAGGGGTAAGGAGAATGCCAAGGTATGATCTCATTGCTAATGCTTATGCTGAAGTTGCATGGGGGATCTTAGGGTCAAAATTGGGGTCTTACAAGGTCCAGCGCCGGTGGTGTGCTGGACAGGTTCTGAGCCATTGATCTCATTTGAAATGTTTTAATCTTGAGCGTCCAAAGTAATTACCACGCGTGTCGAACAGTTGACTGGGTGCATGGTTGAACGCACGCTCATGTCCACTTGATTTTCCACCTCAATTAATGAGGAAGATCAAGTGGTCCACATTTTTTTGATTTTTTTATTTCATTTGATTTTCATTAATTCATATTAATTTTAATATTGATCCAAAAAGTATGAGAGATTCACCAAATTTTTTAAAATAAATTCCTCTTTCATATTTTGAATTAAAATTATTTTTTGGATCCTTATTAATATTTTTAATGATTTAATTGATTTTGTGAGTATTTTTAATTATTTAAAAATACATTTAAGTCTCCAAAAATTCTGAAAATTTTTCTCCAAGGTCCTTTGACCTTGTTTGACCTATGATAAATCCCATGGCCATTTCTTTGGTATTTTGATGAGGTTTTAGGAATTTGATAAACCATATTTAATTTAATGCATTATTTTTAGTATTTTTAAATTGAATAAATGCCAAATAATTGTGTTGAGCTATCTTGATGGTTTGTATAAGTTTGACTTGTGTTGTTGGACCTTGGTCAAGGTTGATTTGACTTTGTTAGGTTAAGATCATTGGATTTAGGGGATTGATGGAATGTACATTCCATCTCCCAAAATGAATGAATGATCTTTATTTGGTAAAAGTCCTCCTTTGACCAATTATAGTTTTGATCCATTCCCCTCCCTCTTCATCTAATTCCCTTTCTTTATGCATCCATTTCATTTGGTCTATGATATCTTTAAATCTTAAGGCTAGTTGATTGCAAAATCAACATAAGTATGGATGAGATTAGGCCACCTCTTTTGCATATTCTTTTTGCGTGTGGTATGTTTCATGAGCATAGTCCATTATACTATGTCTCTAACATGTATTAACACCAAAAGGCATAACATTCTAGTTAGTGAGATTGTAAGTCTCCCCTCTTTCATGGTATTATGTGGAAACTTGGCCTTTTTTTCCTTCCTTTGGAATATGTCTTGGTTCAAGGATCCATGCTTGTGATAAGTGGGTTGAGTGTTCTCCAAAGAATGACTTAAAATGAAAAACAAAAGCAAAAAAATAATACTAACTTCTAACTCATTAACAACTAACATTTAATTTCAAGTCATTCACTTTAATGCAATTTAATTTCAAGTTTTTATTCATTTTCCATTATTCATACCATTCTAATTGTTTATGTTAATGCCATTTTCACTTTGTCCACTTGGACCACATTGTGTGATATATCTTGTTTGTGTATATTTTGTTTGTTTGTGTAGTCCTTGACCATTAATGTACATAATAAGAAAGAAAAACCCTAAAAAACTTTTGTGTGGACTGTTGGTTTGATCTCGGACAATTGGACTTAGAATTTAGGCAACATCCCTATCAAGACATGCCCGGTTTCGATTCTGAGATTATGGAGCATAGATTGTCGTTGAAGCCAGAATGCCCGCCAATCAAGTAGAAGTTGAGAAGAACGCATCCTGATATGGCTGTGAAGATCAAAGAGGAAGTGAAAAAGCAGATCGATGCCGGTTTCCTTGTGACCGCTGAATATCCGTAATGGGTGGCAAATATTGTGCCTGTGCCAAAGAAAGATGGAAAAGTACACATATGTGTCGACTATAGAGATTTGAATAAAGCCAGTCTGAAAGATGGTTTCCCTATGCCACACATTGATATGTTGGTAGACAATACTGCTAAATTCAAAGTCTTTTCGTTTATGGATGGATTTTCCGGATATAATGAGATCAAGATGGAACCCGAAGATATGGAGAAGAATACATTCATTACACCTTTGGGAACATTCTGTTATAGAGTGATGCCTTTCGGTTTAAAGAATGCTGGTGCAACTTACCAAAGAGCAATGACTACTCTTTTTCATGATATGATGCATAAAGAGATTGAAGTTTATGTCGATGACATGATTTCTAAATTAATTGATGAAGAGGAACATGTTGAGCATTTGTTGAAGCTATTCCAGCGTTTGAGGAAGTATAAACTCCGCTTGAATCCCAATAAGTGTACTTTTGGTGTTCGTTCTGGTAAGTTGTTGGGCTTTATTGTCAGCGAGAAGGGTATTGAAGTTGATCCTGTCAAGGTCAAAGCAATACAAGAGATGCCTGCGCCTATATTCAAGCTTCTTTGGAAAGATCAGTCTTGTGATTGGACCGAAGATTTCCAGAAAGCTTTTGACAGTATCAAAGAATATCTGCTTGAACCTCCGATTTTATCTCCGCCCGTTGAAGGAAGACCGTTGATCATGTATTTGACTGTCCTCGAAGATAGTATGGGTTGTGTTCTTGGTCAGCAAGATGAAAATGGAAAGAAAGAATTTGCAATTTACTACCTCAGTAAGAAGTTCACCGACTGTGAGACTCGGTATTCTATGCTAGAGAAGACTTGTTACGCATTGGCTTGGGCTGCTAAGCGTTTGCGTCAGTACATGTTGAATCATACCACTTGGTTGATATCAAAAATGGATCCAATCAAGTATATATTTGAGAAGCCTGCTTTAACTAGGAGGATTGCCCATTGGCAAATGTTGTTATTAGAGTATGATATTGAATACCGATCTCAGAAAGCGATCAAAGATAGTATCTTGGCTGACCATTTGGCTAACCAACTAATTGAAGATTACCAGTCAGTGCAGTATGATTCTCCTGATGAAGAGATTTTGTACTTGAAAATGAAAGATTGTGATGAACCATTGCTTG
The DNA here is from genome assembly GCF_024323335.1 of Lathyrus oleraceus. NCBI lineage: Eukaryota > Viridiplantae > Streptophyta > Magnoliopsida > Fabales > Fabaceae > Lathyrus > Lathyrus oleraceus. The sequence continues at coordinate 269,144,392 of NC_066584.1, read as the reverse complement.
AAGAAGGGCTAGAACCTGGTTCCAGTTGGGGCATGGTATTTGATGGAGCTGTTAATCAATATGGTAATAGCATTGGGGTAGTAATTATTACTCCTCAAGGCACACATCTACCATTCACAACTAGATTGACTTTCAAGTGTACAAACAACATGGCAGAGTATGAAGCCTGCATTATGGGGCTCGAAGAGGCCATTGATCTCCGAATCAAATATTTAGATGTCTTTGGAGATTCAACTTTGGTTCTGAATCAGATCAAAGGAGAATGGGATACGAATCAACCCTATTTGATACCATATAGAGATTATGCAAGGAGGATTTCAACTTTCTTTACAAAGGTTGAGTTGCATCATATCCCTCGTGATGAAAATCGGATGGCAGATGCTCTTACAACATTGGTGTCAATGATCGTAGTGAAGTATTGGAATGAGATTCCCAATTTGATTGTAATGCGTCTTGATAGGCCAACTCATGTGTTTGCTGTTGAAGAGATCAAAGACGAGAAGCCGTGGTATTATGATATCAAATGTTTCCTCCAAAGTCAGATTTACCCGTCTAGGGCATCTTTGAAAGATAAGAAGACTTTGAGAAGATTAGCCGGCAATTTCTACCTAAATGGCGATGTATTGTACAAGAGAAACTTCGACATGGTTTTGCTCAGATGCATGGATAGACACGAAGCAGACTTGTTGATGACTGAAGTCCATGAAGGTTCCTTTGGTACTCATTCCAATGGACATGCAATGGCAAAGAAGATGTTGAGAGCAGGTTACTATGGGCTAACAATGGAGTCTGAATGTTGCAAGTTTGTGAAGAAATGCCACAAGTGTCAAATTTATGCGGATAAGATTCATGTTCCTCCGACACTGTTGAACGTCATTTCCTCTCCATGGCCATTCTCCATGTGGGGAATTGATATGATTGGCATGATTGAGCCCAAAGCTTCGAACGGACATCATTTCATTTTGGTGGAAATTGACTACTTCACAAAATGGGTTGAAGCGGCATCGTACGCAAATGTAACCAAGCAAGTTGTTGTAAGGTTTATCAAGAATCAGATTGTATGCCGTTATGATGTGCCAAGTAAGATCATTACTGATAATGGATGGAACTTGAATAACCATATGGTGGAAGCTCTTTATAAAGACTTCAAGATTGCACACTATAATTCTTCTCCCTACAGACCTAAGATGAATGGGGTTGTTGAAGCTGTAAATAAGAACATCAAGAAGATCATCCAGAAGATGGTTGTGACATATAAGGATTAGCATAAAATTCTCCCATTTGCTTTGCACGGGTACCGTACATCCATCTGCACTTCAACAGGGGCAACCCCTTTCTCTGTTGTTTATGGTATGGAAGCAGTGCTCCCCATAGAGGTCGAGATTCAATCATTGAATATGCTCATGGAAGCCAAGTTGACTGAGGCTGAATGGTGTCAGACCAGGTTTGATCAGCTAAATTTGATTGAAGAGAAGAGATTGACTGCCATGTTTCATGGTCAGTTATATCAGCAGAGGATAAAAAAGCTTTCGATAAGAAGGTCAGACCTCGGGTATTCAAGGAAGGTGACCTTGTTCTCAAGAAGATTTTATCGTTTAAACCAGATTCTAGGGGCAAATGGACTCCTAATTACGAAGGCCCATATGTTGTCAAGAGAGCCTTTTTAGGTGGTGCTTTGATTCTTACAACTATTGATGGTGAAGAGTTCACTCGTCCTATGAATGCAGATGCAGTCAAGAAATACTTCGCCTAAAAAAGAAAAGAACAACTCACTAAGTTGAAAACCCGAAAGGGCGGCTTAGGCAAAAATGAGCGTCTCGGTGGATTGAAAACCTGAAAGAGCGATCCAGGCAAAAGTTAGAGACATAAAATAGAATGAATTTTCTCGATAAGTTGAGTACCCCACCTTGGGGTAACTTATGCAAAAATTAGGGATTATGGCAAGTAACTGCATTCTGCTGATCTTCAAATTTTGGAGAAACTTTGTTGATCACAAGGGTTGACGTCAATTCATCATCCCCAGGAGCGGTCAAAAGCACAGCGGATATCAAGAGTTGGTAGAAGGATTAGTGGTCAATTGTATTTAATGTAACCCTTTTTCATGTAAATTACCATTTTCAACTTTGTAAAGATCTATGGAGTCTTGTCATTTACAGACTACCATTCTATTAAATAATGTTGAGCTTTTATCCAATTGTTTCCACTCTTATTTACTTCAACCAAATAGTTTTAAATTTTTATTATGATCATTTTTGAAATTAATTTTTTTTAATCAAAATCATTTTCTTAAACATATAAAATCAAGACTTTTAAAGAAATTAAAAAGAAATCTCAACATCATTTCGAAAACAGCAAGTCCTAAGTGTGGAGCATTAATGGTTCCCCTGAGCAGTTAACCCTTCAGTTATCCCCAACCGAGTTGGTTGATTCAGTTCCCCTGCGGAGTATTTGATCCCCAATGGGTTTTGTGTATTCCTCAGCAGGGTTGATATTTATTTTAATCTCCAACAAAGTAAGATTGGTTTCCTCAGTAGATTGCGTTGGTTTCTCCCCCAATCGCCATCCGGCTCGATCCCCAGTCAGAGTTTCCTCCTGGTTTCTGAGCAAATATTTATGTTTATCCTTTGCACGGTTGTCTCCCATTTGATATGGTGTTGACCTAAAATTCCACGTAGGTTTGATAACGTTTCCTTTCCTCAACAGATCTCCTCCTTCCCCAACTAAGGTTGAGCCTTTGGGATGTTGATCTCTCTTTGCTCCGGCAGTTGTCCCCCTCTTTTGTGGATTGACCAAGGATTGTATCAATGATTCAAATTTTGCGACACCTTGGTTGACTTATTGTTTGAGATTCTTATTCTCTGTTATGACGATACTTTATCCCCATACAAATTTGGCGTCTGTCTTCCTTCAATTGTAGAGTGTCGGCCCCTTAAGCAGAAAGACTTTAACCTTTCTCCTTTCCCCACTGAGTTATTCCCTCGTGGATGATTATTGTTTTAGTTTCCTCCCCAGTGGATTATCTGGATGGTCACTCCCCTTGATTTATATCCTCATTGTGTTGAGTCTTGATTGACCGTTTCTTTCTAGTTCTTACCTAGATAGATGCTTTGGGTTCCCTAAGAGTTTATTACCGAGTAACTGGTAATATTCTTCTTAGTTTGTAGTTTGTTATTTCTTGCCCAATACCCGGAAAAAGTACCCCTGTTTTCCCCATCAGTAGAGTCCCCACTGGATTCATTTTTTCCCGAAAGTATATCCTTGATATGTTCATCCTAACCGGTGATGTAACACCCTTCTAAAATAACCCAATTATTTAATTAGAATAATGAACATATAACAATTCAGAGTAATTATGCCCTTCAAGGGTGTCACACATAATATTCACACCATTCAACAATATAACGGTCATGCTCTTTTATTAAATCAAAACAGTTGCATAAAACACAGCGGATGTAAGTTTCATCAATCATGTAAAACATTACATGTAAAATGGTTCTCAACCAACATTAAACATTCGAAACAAGTTAAACAACCCATCCCGATGTTACATCTATCAGAGCACGACCCACTAATGAGACTACACTAGACTCCAAGCATTAACTTCTACTCAACTCACTGCTCGTTACCTGAAAAACAATTGTAAGGGTGAGTTCCTCAATCAATATAATAAGCGTTATAAAACATTATGTAATGCTAAGTAATTTTAACACACTTCATCGCCTTAATCCAGACATACATTCAGTAACAGCACATCAACTCAACATAATACTCAACACCAACACAAACACACGTATAATATTGGAATACATCCATTCATATTATACGCCATACATATATTATGCAATGAGACTCCATGCATGCGGTACCTGTAACACCCCGATAATAATATAATAATTATTTAAATTAAGTTATTAATATGTTTATTAATTTAATTAGATAATTGAATTATTATTATTATTATTTTGGAATAATAATTATTGGGATAATTATTTATTGGAATAAAATAAGTTGGAATAATAAAAAGTCCCATTTTTTGGTAAAAAGGGTTTGCACGTGAAAAGGAAAACACAGAGAAGCGGTTGAAAGTGGAAAAAGGGCAAAAAGGCAGAGCAAGAGAAGAGGAAAAGCTTGGAGCTCAGAGATTGCTGGATTAACTCAGGTAAGGGGGGTTTTATCATCGATTAACGGGTATTATGGGATGATATGTACTGGGTAGTAAGAAACTATTGTTTTACCTCTGATTAGATTGATGCATGATGAATTGTGAACCCTTTGGATGAACGAAATTGGGGTATAATTGAGAAAGAATTCGTAGGAATTAGATGTAAAAGTGTCAAATTTTGTGTAATCGAATAAGATACGAATTGTGTTGAAAATATGAATGATTTCTGTGTAGAAATTGGACTGTGGAAGGTTGGATTGGGTAGATCTCGTAGCAGAGAAAGCCATGGCAGATCTGAGAGTTCTGGTCTCTGGTCATACGCGTATGGCACTAGGCAATACGCGTATGAGATGGCTGGTACGCGTATGGCACTAGGCAATACGCGTATGGATGAGGAAGATGAAATTTTGAACGTGAAATGGTCTCTGGTGGTACGCGTATGGGGAAGTGATACGCGTAGCATACGCGTATGAGACAGGTGATACGCGTATGGGTTGGGCGAGGAAATGCGCAATACGCGTATGAGAGTGGGCATTACGCGTATGGATTTGGTCAGGCGTGGGCAATACGCGTATGGGCATAGGCAATACGCGTATGGGCAGAATTGTGTATTTTCTGTGCTGTTGTTGTGCAGTTTTGGTTGTTTAGGCTGAGTGTTGTAATTCAGCTGATGTATGACATATTAGGGATCATTTCCCGTGGCTTTGAGTAGTATAGGTATTAGTAGAGTGTACTAATACTGTGGTTGTTGTTTGTCATGATCTGATATGCTTATGTGATAAAATATTGAGGATGTCTGATGATATGCATATCGTTGTGAATGTATATATTATGCATGGCATAGCCTTTGGGGCTGTAGCTAATTCCCATGGTGAGGAATTAGTGAGTGAATCATTGTGGATTTGTTGTTGATGTTTGCATGCTAGATGATTAGTGTGCATAGTCTAGCCTTCGGGCCTGTAGCTAATTCCCACGGTGAGGAATTAGTGAGTGAGTCATTAGATCTCAAATGAGTGGGACTAGTGAGCTTAGTAGCCGTATCTGGATTTGATCGGTGAGCTTGAACTGTATGTTCAAGAATAGTCGGTACCGCATGTGTGGAGTCTCATTTCATAATGAATGTATGGCATATAATATGAATGGATGTATTCCAGTATTATATGTGTGTTATGTGTTGTGTTGTTGATGTTGAGTATGGTTGAGATTATACATATGCTATATGTTACTGTTGAATATGATGTTTGAACGGATATTGCCGTTGCTGAGTGCGTAGTCTGATTAGGGTGAATTGATGTGTTATTTACTTAGCATTACATGTTGTTCTATAATGCTTATTATATTGATTGAGGAACTCACCCTTACATCTATTTTTCAGGTAACGAGCAGTGAGTTGAGTAGAAGTTAGTGCTATGGAGTCTAGCGTCGTCCTTAGTGGGTCATGCTCTGGTAGATGTAACATCGGGAGGGAATGTTTGACTATGTTTTAATTTAGTTGTTGATTCAACTTTACATGTAATGTAGTACATGATTTGAATGTCGATGTTTTGTACCCGCTGCGAATTATGCAAAAGAGTCTTATTTTGATTTAATAAATGAGCATGACAGGATATTTGATAATTGTTGTGAAATGATTGTGTGACACCCTTCGGGGCATAATTACTCTGATTGATATGTTATTATTTTAATTAAATATTTTGGGGTATTTAGAAGGGTGTTACATTAGTGGTATCAGAGCATAGTCGGTCGAGTCGAGTCGTAATTATTCTGTTTCCCCTGTACGGTATAGGTGTTGTGTAACCTATCAGTACTCATGGTTTTAGTTTGTTTGGGTTTTCAGAATAGAGATGGCTGGAAGAGGTAGAGATGATGCTGCAATTGCTGAGGCTCTGGGTATGCTAGCTGGAGTACTTGGAGGAAATCCGAATGTTGTGGGAATGGGAGCTGCTCGTCAACTGAGTGAGTTCCAGAAGAACAATCCTCCAATGTTCAAGGGAGCATACGATCCAGATGGCGCTCAGAAGTGGTTGAAGGAGATCGAGAGAATCTTCCGAGTAACTGAGTGTGCCGAGAACCAGAAGGTCAGGTTCGGTACGCATATGCTATCAGAAGAAGCTGATGATTGGTGGGTTGCTACCCGCACTGAGTTGGAAGCTGCTGGAGGTGCTGAGATCACTTGGGCTGTGTTCAGAGAGAGATTTCTGAGGAAGTACTTTCCAGAGGATGTCGGAGGGAAGAAAGAAATAGAATTCTTGGAATTGAAGCAGGGTAACCGGTCTGTTACTGAGTATGCTGCTAAGTTCACAGAGCTGTCAAAGTATTATACTCCCTACAGTGAGGCTACTGGGGAATTTTCCAAATGTGTGAAGTTTGAGAACGGGCTGCGTCCCGAGATCAAGCAGGCGATTGGATATCAGCGGATCAGGGTGTTTTCTGATTTGGTTGACTGTTGCAGGATTTTCGAACAGGATTCCAAGGCTAGAGCAGAGAGCTATCAGCAAAGGGTTGATAGGAAAGGCAAGAGTCAGAATGACCGTGGAAAACCGTATGCAGCTGGCAAAGGTTTTCAGAGACAGAGTGGGATGAAGAGGCCTAGTGGGGGAGACTCTAGCGCCCCTGTTAAGTGTTATAGATGTGGTCGGGCTGGACATCGTGTCCATGAGTGTACCAGTGCTGAGATGAAGTGTTTCAAGTGTGGAAAAGGTGGTCATTTGGCTGCAGAGTGTCGGTTGAAGACTGTGACTTGTTTCAACTGTGGAGAAGTGGGTCATATCAGTCCACAGTGTCCTAAGCCGAAGAAAGAGAATCAGTCAGGAGGTAAGGTCTTTGCTTTATCGGGTTCTGAGACTTCTGCAGATGATCGTTTGATCCGAGGTACGTGTTATATTAATGGCTTTCCTCTTGTAGCTATTATTGACACAGGTGCGACTCATTCTTTTATATCTTTGGATTGTGCTGTGAAACTTAAGTTAGAGATATCTGAGATGTTGGGTAGTATGGTGATTGATACTCCTGCGAAGGGTTCAGTGACTACTACTTCGGTTTGTTTGAATTGTCCTTTAAGTATTTTTGGTAGAGACTTTGGGATAGACCTTGTGTGTCTTCCACTAGTGCAGATTGATGTTATCCTGGGTATGAATTGGTTGGTGTTTAACCGAGTCTCTATCAACTGTTTTGATAAGACTGTGATATTTCCTGGGATTGAGGAAGGAAAGAGTTTGTTTCTATCTGCAAGACAGGTGAATGAGGCAGTAGTAGATAGGGCAGAGTTGTTTATGCTGTTAGCGACTATGGAAGCTAAAGATAAACTGGTGATTGGTGATCTAGCTGTGGTGTGTGATTTTCCTGATGTGTTTCCGGAAGAGGTGAATGAATTGCCGCCAGAGCGTGAAGTTGAGTTCTCGATTGATTTGGTACCTGGTACTAGACCGATATCGATGGCTCCGTACCGTATGTCTGCTGTTGAGTTAGCTGAATTGAAGAGTCAGCTGGAAGACCTGTTGGATAAGAAATTTATTCGTCCGAGTGTGTCACCGTGGGGTGCACCAGTGTTGTTGGTTAAGAAGAAGGAAGGTACTATGAGGTTGTGTGTGGACTATAGGCAACTGAATAAAGTGACGATCAAGAATCGGTATCCTTTGCCGAGGATTGATGACTTGATGGATCAGTTGGTTGGTGCGAGTGTGTTCAGCAAAATAGATTTGAGATCTGGGTATCATCAGATACGTGTGAAAACTGAAGATATTCAGAAGACTGCTTTCAGAACAAGGTATGGACATTATGAGTATTCTGTAATGCCGTTTGGTGTGACTAATGCGCCTGGAGTATTTATGGAGTATATGAATAGGATTTTCCATCCGTATCTAGATCAGTTTGTCGTGGTGTTTATTGATGACATTTTGGTGTATTCGAAATCTGAAGAAGAGCATGCTGAGCATTTGAGAGTGGTTTTAGAAGTTCTCCGAGAAAAGAAGTTATTTGCTAAACTCTCTAAATGTGAATTTTGGTTAGAAGAGGTGAGTTTTCTTGGTCATGTGATTTCAAGAGGTGGTGTTGCTGTTGATGCTTCTAAGATAGAAGCGGTGTCTAAGTGGGAAGCTCCGAAGTCTGTTGCTGAGATTCGAAGTTTTCTTGGTTTGGCTGGTTATTATAGGAAGTTCATTGAGGGATTTTCTAAGTTGGCGTTACCGTTGACGATGTTGACTAGAAAGGGGCAAGCGTTTGTTTGGGATTCGAAATGTGAAGAAGGTTTCCAAGAGTTAAAGAGAAGGTTGACTACTGCTCCTATCCTGATATTACCGAGTTCGTCGGAACTATTCGAGGTTTACTGTGATGCTTCATTGTTGGGTTTGGGTGGTGTGTTGATGCAGAATAAGCAGGTTATAGCTTATGCTTCGAGACAGCTGAGGGTTCATGAGAGGAACTATCCGACACACGATTTAGAGTTGGCAGTTGTGGTGTTTGTTCTGAAGTTGTGGAGGCATTATTTGTACGGATCAAGATTTGAGGTTTTCAGTGATCATAAAAGTTTGAAGTATTTGTTTGATCAGAAAGAGCTAAATATGAGACAGAGGAGATGGTTAGAATTTCTGAAGGATTATGATTTTGGTTTGAATTACCATCCGGGTAAAGCAAATGTAGTGGCTGACGCATTGAGTAGGAAATCATTGCATATGTCTATGTTAATGGTTAAAGAATTGGATTTAATTGAGCAGTTTAGAGATTTGAGTTTGGTGTGTGAAAGTACTCACAATAGTGTTAAATTGGGAATGTTGAAGTTAACGAGTAATATTTTGGATGAGATCAGAGAGGGTCAGAAATCCGATATGCTTTTGGTTGATAAGTTGACTTTAGTGAATCAAGGTCAAGGTGGTGAATTCAGAGTTGATGAGAATGGTGTTTTGAGATTTGGTAATCGGGTGTGTATTCCGGATGTTACTGAGCTTAAGAAGAGCATTCTTGAAGAAGGACATCGTAGTGGTTTGAGTATTCATCCTGGAGCTACGAAGATGTATCATGATTTGAAAAAGTTATTTTGGTGGCCGGGAATGAAGAAAGAAATTGCGAGTTTTGTTTATTCTTGTTTGACTTGTCAGAAGTCAAAGATTGAGCATCAGAAGCCGTCTGGGCTAATGCAACCGTTGGCTATTCCAGAGTGGAAGTGGGATAGTATCAGTATGGATTTTGTTTCTGGTTTGCCGAGGACAAGTAAGAATTTTGAGGCTATATGGGTAATTGTTGATAGATTGACGAAGTCGGCTCATTTCATTCCGATCAGAATGGATTATCCGTTAGAGAGATTAGCCGAGTTGTATATTGAGAAGATTGTAAGTTTGCATGGTATTCCGTCGAGTATTGTTTCAGACAGAGATCCTAGATTTACATCGAAATTTTGGGAAGGTTTGCAGAAGGCTTTGGGAACTAAGCTGAGATTGAGTTCTGCATATCATCCGCAGACTGATGGTCAGACTGAGAGGACGATTCAGTCATTAGAGGATCTTTTGAGAGCTTGTGTTTTGGAAAAGGGAGGTGCTTGGGATTGTTATTTACCTTTGATTGAGTTTACCTACAACAATAGTTTTCATTCGAGCATTGGTATGGCACCGTTTGAAGCCTTGTATGGTAGGAGATGTCGGACACCTTTATGTTGGTATGAGTCCGGTGAGAGTGCTGTGGTTGGACCGGAGATTGTTCAACAAACTACGGAAAGGATTAAGATGATTCAGGAGAAGATGAGAATTGCTCAGAGTCGTCAGAAGAGTTATCATGATAAGAGGAGGAAGTCACTTGAGTTCCAAGAGGGAGATCATGTGTTTCTTCGTGTTACTCCGATAACTGGTGTTGGTCGAGCTTTGAAGTCAAGGAAGTTGACACCTCGATTTATTGGTCCTTATCAGATTTTGGAGAGGATAGGAGAGGTAGCCTATCGTATCGCTTTACCGCCGTCGCTTGCGAATTTGCATGAGGTTTTTCATGTGTCTCAGTTGAGGAGGTACATTCATGATCCGTCGCATGTAGTCCAAATAGATGATGTACAGGTGAGAGATAACCTGACTGTGGAAACATCACCTATGAGGATCGAGGATCGAGAGTTGAAGCAGTTGCGGGGTAAAGAGATTGCCTTGGTAAAGGTAGCTTGGGGAGGACCAGCAGGTGGCAACGTGACTTGGGAACTGGAGAGTAAGATGAAGGAGTCTTACCCAGAGTTGTTCGCTTGAGGTATGTTTTCGAGGACGAAAACTCTTTGAGTGGGGGAGAGTTGTAACACCCCGATAATAATATAATAATTATTTAAATTAAGTTAATAATATGTTTATTAATTTAATTAGATAATTGAATTATTATTATTATTATTTTGGAATAATAATTATTGGGATAATTATTTATTGGAATAAAATAAGTTGGAATAATAAAAAGTCCCATTTTTTGGTAAAAAGGGTTTGCACGTGAAAAGGAAAACACAGAGAAGCGGTTGAAAGTGGAAAAAGGGCAAAAAGGCAGAGCAAGAGAAGAGGAAAAGCTTGGAGCTCAGAGATTGCTGGATTAACTCAGGTAAGGGGGGTTTTATCATCGATTAACGGGTATTATGGGATGATATGTACTGGGTAGTAAGAAACTATTGTTTTACCTCTGATTAGATTGATGCATGATGAATTGTGAACCCTTTGGATGAACGAAATTGGGGTATAATTGAGAAAGAATTCGTAGGAATTAGATGTAAAAGTGTCAAATTTTGTGTAATCGAATAAGATACGAATTGTGTTGAAAATATGAATGATTTCTGTGTAGAAATTGGACTGTGGAAGGTTGGATTGGGTAGATCTCGTAGCAGAGAAAGCCATGGCAGATCTGAGAGTTCTGGTCTCTGGTCATACGCGTATGGCACTAGGCAATACGCGTATGAGATGGCTGGTACGCGTATGGCACTAGGCAATACGCGTATGGATGAGGAAGATGAAATTTTGAACGTGAAATGGTCTCTGGTGGTACGCGTATGGGGAAGTGATACGCGTAGCATACGCGTATGAGACAGGTGATACGCGTATGGGTTGGGCGAGGAAATGCGCAATACGCGTATGAGAGTGGGCATTACGCGTATGGATTTGGTCAGGCGTGGGCAATACGCGTATGGGCATAGGCAATACGCGTATGGGCAGAATTGTGTATTTTCTGTGCTGTTGTTGTGCAGTTTTGGTTGTTTAGGCTGAGTGTTGTAATTCAGCTGATGTATGACATATTAGGGATCATTTCCCGTGGCTTTGAGTAGTATAGGTATTAGTAGAGTGTACTAATACTGTGGTTGTTGTTTGTCATGATCTGATATGCTTATGTGATAAAATATTGAGGATGTCTGATGATATGCATATCGTTGTGAATGTATATATTATGCATGGCATAGCCTTTGGGGCTGTAGCTAATTCCCATGGTGAGGAATTAGTGAGTGAATCATTGTGGATTTGTTGTTGATGTTTGCATGCTAGATGATTAGTGTGCATAGTCTAGCCTTCGGGCCTGTAGCTAATTCCCACGGTGAGGAATTAGTGAGTGAGTCATTAGATCTCAAATGAGTGGGACTAGTGAGCTTAGTAGCCGTATCTGGATTTGATCGGTGAGCTTGAACTGTATGTTCAAGAATAGTCGGTACCGCATGTGTGGAGTCTCATTTCATAATGAATGTATGGCATATAATATGAATGGATGTATTCCAGTATTATATGTGTGTTATGTGTTGTGTTGTTGATGTTGAGTATGGTTGAGATTATACATATGCTATATGTTACTGTTGAATATGATGTTTGAACGGATATTGCCGTTGCTGAGTGCGTAGTCTGATTAGGGTGAATTGATGTGTTATTTACTTAGCATTACATGTTGTTCTATAATGCTTATTATATTGATTGAGGAACTCACCCTTACATCTATTTTTCAGGTAACGAGCAGTGAGTTGAGTAGAAGTTAGTGCTATGGAGTCTAGCGTCGTCCTTAGTGGGTCATGCTCTGGTAGATGTAACATCGGGAGGGAATGTTTGACTATGTTTTAATTTAGTTGTTGATTCAACTTTACATGTAATGTAGTACATGATTTGAATGTCGATGTTTTGTACCCGCTGCGAATTATGCAAAAGAGTCTTATTTTGATTTAATAAATGAGCATGACAGGATATTTGATAATTGTTGTGAAATGATTGTGTGACACCCTTCGGGGCATAATTACTCTGATTGATATGTTATTATTTTAATTAAATATTTTGGGGTATTTAGAAGGGTGTTACAGTACCGACTATTTGTGAACATATAGTTCAACCTCACCGTCCAAATCCAGGCACGGCTACCAAGCTCACTAGTCCCACTCATTTGAGACATAGTGACTCACTCACTAATTCCTCACCATGGGAATTAGCTACCACCCCAAATGGGCCATGCTATGCACGTTAATCACCTAGCATGCAAACATCAACAACAATCAAAATGATTTACTCACTAATTCCTCACCATGGGAATTAGCTACCACCCCAATGGGCCACAATATGCATGCTAATCACCTAGCAATGCAACAACAACAACAACACAAGAATAGACGTATGCTCACACTCTAAGCCATAAAACGGTCTATTCACAAATGTATACATAACTGATACATTCACAACATCATCAACACATTTTATCACACAAGCATATCATATCATGCCGCATAATCAAACACAGTATTAGTACACTCTACTAATACCTATACTACTCAAAACAACGGGAAATGATCCCCACCACGTCATACATCAGCTAAGTTACATCACTCAGCCTAAACAACCAAAAACTGCACAACAACAGTTCAGAAAAACCACAAGTCTGCCCATACGCGTATAGCCTAGTCCCATACGCGTATGGCGCATTCCTCAGCCAAAACCCATACGCGTAACACCATCCCATACGCGTATGCTACGCGTACCACATCCCCATACGCGTACCAACAGAGAGCAAAACACGTTCAAAACATCATCTTCCTTATCCATACGCGTATTGCCTAGTGCCATACGCGTACCATGCCATCTCATACGCGTATTGCCTAGTGCCATACGCGTATGACCAGAAACCAGAATTTCCAGATCTGCAATGGCTTTTGCTCTGCTACGAGATCTCTACAATCCCAACCTTCTACAGTCCAATTTTCATACATGTTCGTTCGTTTTATCAATTACAGATCATACACTTTCATCTTCCCAAATCGCTAACCTTATTATCTCTAATTCCTACGAGTTTTCGTCAATTATCATCCAAATTCGTTCATCAAATATTTCACAATTTCAGCATGCATCCTTCAAATCAGAGTCAAAATCCATGGTTTATCACTACCCATTACATATTATCCCATAATACCCATTAATCGATGATAAACCCCCCTTACCTGAGTTAATCCGGCAGTCTCTGAGCTCCAAGCTTCCCTTCCTTCAACCTTCGTTCTTTGGCTTTTTGCCCTTTTCCCTTTTCTGCCTCTTTTCCCTTTTCACGTGAAATTAACCTTTTTACCAAAAATGGGATTTTTCTAAATTCCAACTTATATATTTTCCGAATATTAATAATAATCCAAAAATAATAATAATAAAATTTCCAATTATTTAATTAAATTAATAAATAAATTATTAACTCAATTTAAATAATTATTTTATTATTATCGGGGTGTTACAACTCTCCCCCACTAAAAGAGTTTTCGTCCTCGAAAACATACCTCAATCGAATAACTCCGGATAAGACTCTTTCATCTGACTCTCAAGTTCCCAAGTCGCATTGCCACCTGCTGGTCCTCCCCAAGCTACCTTTACCAAGGCAATCTCTTTACCCCGCAACTGCTTCAACTCTCGATCCTCGATCCTCATAGGTGATGTTTCAACAGTCAGGTTATCTCTCACCTGTAAATCATCTACTTGGACTACATGCGACGGATCATGAATGTACCTCCTCAACTGAGACACATGAAAAACTTCATGCAAATTCGCAAGCGGCGGCGGTAAAGCGATACGATAGGCTACCTCCCCTATCCTCTCCAAAATCTGATAAGGACCAATAAAACGAGGTGTCAACTTCTTCGACTTCAAAGCTCGACCAACACCAGTTATCGGAGTAACACGAAGAAACACATGATCTCCCTCTTGGAACTCAAGTGACTTCCTCCTCTTGTCATGATAGCTCTTCTGACGACTCTGAGCAATTCTCATCTTCTCCTGAATCATCTTAATCTTTTCCGTAGTTTGTTGAACAATCTCCGGTCCAACCACAGCACTCTCACCGGACTCATACCAACATAACGGTGTCCGACATCTCCTACCATACAAAGCTTCAAACGGTGCCATACCAATGCTCGAATGAAAACTATTGTTGTAGGTAAACTCAATCAAAGGTAAATAACAATCCCAAGCACCTCCTTTTTCCAAAACACAAGCCCTCAAAAGATCCTCTAGTGACTGAATCGTCCTCTCAGTCTGACCATCAGTCTGCGGATGATATGCAGAACTCAATCTCAGCTTAGTTCCCAAAGCCTTCTGCAAACCTTCCCAAAACTTCGATGTAAATCTAAGATCTCTGTCCGAAACAATACTCGACGGAATACCATGCAAACTTACAATCTTCTCAATATACAACTCGGCTAATCTTTCTAACGGATAATCCATTCTGATCGGAATGAAATGAGCCGACTTCGTCAATCTATCCACAATCACCCAAATAGCTTCAAAATTCCTACTTGTCCTTGGTAAACCCGAAATAAAATCCATACTGATACTATCCCACTTCCACTCTGGAATAGCCAACGGTTGCATTAGCCCAGACGGCTTCTGATGCTCAATCTTCGACTTCTGACAAGTCAGACAGGAATAAACGAAACTCGCAATTTCTCTTTTCATTCCCGGCCACCAAAATAGCTTTTTCAAATCATGATACATCTTTGTAGCTCCAGGATGAATACTCAAGCCACTACGATGTCCTTCCTCCAGAATACTCTTCTTAAGTTCGGTAACATCCGGAATACACACCCGATTACCAAATTTCAAAACACCATTCTCATCAACTCTGAATTCACCACCTTGGCCTTGATTCACTAAAGTCAACTTATCAACCAAAAGCATATCGGATTTCTGACCCTCTCTGATCTCATCCAAAATATTACTCGTTAACTTCAACATTCCCAACTTAACACTATTGTGAGTACTCTCACACACCAAACTCAAATCTCTAAACTGCTCAATTAAATCCAATTCTTTAACCATTAACATAGACATATGCAATGATTTCCGACTCAATGCATCAGCCACTACGTTTGCTTTACCCGGATGGTAATTCAAACCAAAGTCATAATCCTTCAGAAATTCTAACCATCTCCTCTGTCTCATATTCAGCTCTTTCTGATCAAACAAATACTTTAAACTTTTATGGTCACTGAAAACCTCAAATCTCGACCCTTACAAATAATGCCTCCATAATTTCAGAACAAATACCACAGCTGCCAACTCTAAATCATGTGTCGGATAGTTCCTTTCATGAATCCTCAGTTGTCTCGAAGCATAAGCTATAACCTGCTTATTCTGCATCAACACACCACCCAAACCCAACAATGAAGCATCACAGAAAACCTCAAATGATTCCGACGGACTCGGTAATATCAGAATAGGAGCAGTAGTCAACCTTCTCTTTAACTCTTGGAAACCTTCTTCACATTTCGAATCCCAAACAAACGCTTGCCCCTTTCTAGTCAGCATCGTCAACGGTAACGCCAACTTAGAAAATCCCTCAATGAACTTCCTATAATAACCAGCCAAACCAAGAAAACTTCGAATCTCAGCAACAGACTTCGGAGCTTCCCACTGAGATACCGCTTCTATCTTAGAAGGATCAACAACAACACCACCTCTTGAAATCACATGACCAAGAAAACTAACCTCTTCTAACCAAAATTCACACTTGGATAGTTTAGCAAATAACTTCTTTTCTCGTAGAACTTCTAAAACCACTCTCAAATGCTCAGCATGCTCTTCTTCAGATTTCGAATACACCAAAATGTCATCAATGAACACCACAACAAACTGATCTAGGTACGGATGGAAAATCCTATTCATATACTCCATGAATACTCCAGGCGCATTAGTCACACCAAAAGGCATTACAGAATACTCATAATGTCCATACCTTGTTCTGAAAGCAGTCTTCTGAATATCCTCGGTTTTCACACGTATCTGATGATACCCAGATCTCAAATCTATCTTGCTGAACACACTCGCACCAACCAACTGATCCATCAAATCATCAATCCTCGGCAAAGGATACCGATTCTTGATCGTCACTTTATTCAGTTGCCTGTAGTCCACACACATCCTCATAGTACCTTCTTTCTTCTTAACCAATAACACTGGTGCACCCCACGGTGACACACTCGGACGAATAAATTTCTTATCCAACAGATCTTCCAACTGACTCTTCAATTCAGCTAACTCAACAGCAGGCATACGATACGGAGCCATCGATATCGGTCTAGTACCAGGTACCAAATCGATCGAGAACTCAACTTCACGCTCTGGCGGAAATTCATTCACTTCTTCTGGAAACACATCAGGAAAATCACACACCACGGCTAGATCGCCAATTGTCAGTTTATCTTTAGCCTCTAAAGTCGCTAACAGCATAAACAACTCTGCCCCATCTACTACTGCCTCATCCACCTGCCTTGCAGATAGAAACAAATTCTTTCCTTCCTCAATCTCAGGAAAAATCACAGTCTTATCAAAACAGTTGATATAGACTCGGTTAAACACCAACCAGTTCATACCCAGGATAACATCAACCTGTACTAGTGGAAGACACACAAGGTCTATCCCAAAGTCTCTACCAAAAATACTCAAAGGACAATTCAAACAAACTGAAGTAGTAGTCACTGAACCCTTTGCAGGAGTATCAATCACCATACTACCACGCATCTCAGATATCTCTAACTTAAGTTTCACAGCACAATCCAAGGATATAAAGGAATGAGTCGCACCTGTGTCAATAATAGCTACAAGAGGAAAGCCATTAATATAACACGTACCTCGGATCAAACGATCATCTGCAGAAGTCTCAGAACCTGATAAAGCAAAGACCTTGCCTCCTGACTGATTCTCTTTCTTCGGCTTAGGACACTGTGGACTGATATGACCCAACTCTCCACAGTTGAAACAAGTCACAGTCTTCAACCGGCAGTCTGCAGCCAAGTGACCACCTTTTCCACACTTGAAACATTTCTTCTCATTACTGGTACACTCATGGATACGATGCCCAGCCTGACCACATCTATAACACTTAGCAGGAGCACTAGAGTCTCCCCCACTAGGCCTCTTCATCCCACTCTGTCTCTGAAAACCTTTGCCAGCTGCATACGGTTTTCCACGATCATTCGGACTCTTACCTTTCCTATCAACCCTTTGCTGATAGCTCTCTGCTCTGGCTTTGGAATCCTGTTCAAAAATCCTGCAACAGTCAACCAAGTCAGAAAACACTCTGATCCGCTGATATCCAATAGCCTGTTTGATCTCGGGACGCAGCCCGTTCTCAAACTTCACACACTTCGAAAATTCTCCAATAGCCTCACTATAGGGAGTGTAATACTTCGACAGCTCTGTGAACTTAGCAGCATATTCTGTAACAGAGTTGTTACCCTGCTTCAATTCCAAGAACTCTATCTCTTTCTTCCCTCTAACATCCTCTGGAAAATACTTCCTCAGGAATCTCTCTCTGAACACAGCCCAAGTGATTTTAGCATTCCCAGCAGTTTCCAACTCAGTGCGGGTAGCAACCCACCAATCATCAGCTTCTTCTGACAGCATATGCGTACCGAACCTGACCTTCTGGTTATCGGCACACTCAGTCACTCGGAAGATCCTCTCAATCTCCTTCAACCACTTCTGAGCACCATCTGGATCGTATGCTCCCTTGAACATTGGAGGATTGTTCTTCTGGAACTCACTCAGTTGACGAGCAGCTCCCATTCCCACAACATTCGGATTTCCTCCAAGTACTTCAGCTAGCATACCCAGAGCCTCAGCAATCGCAGCATCATCTCTACCTCTTCCAGCCATCTCTATTCTGAAAACCCAAACAACTAAAACAATGAGTACTGATAGGGTTACACAACACCTATACCGTACAGGGGAAACAGAATAATTACGACTCGACTCGACCGACCATGCTCTGATACCACTAATGTAACACCCTTCTAAAATAACCCAATTATTTAATTAGAATAATGAACATATAACAATTCAGAGTAATTATGCCCTTCAAGGGTGTCACACATAATATTCACACCATTCAACAATATAACGGTCATGCTCTTTTATTAAATCAAAACAGTTGCATAAAACACAGCGGATGTAAGTTTCATCAATCATGTAAAACATTACATGTAAAATGGTTCTCAACCAACATTAAACATTCGAAACAAGTTAAACAACCCATCCCGATGTTACATCTATCAGAGCACGACCCACTAATGAGACTACACTAGACTCCAAGCATTAACTTCTACTCAACTCACTGCTCGTTACCTGAAAAACAATTGTAAGGGTGAGTTCCTCAATCAATATAATAAGCGTTATAAAACATTATGTAATGCTAAGTAATTTTAACACACTTCATCGCCCTAATCCAGACATACATTCAGTAACAGCACATCAACTCAACATAATACTCAACACCAACACAAACACACGTATAATATTGGAATACATCCATTCATATTATACGCCATACATATATTATGCAATGAGACTCCATGCATGCGGTACAGACTATTTGTGAACATATAGTTCAACCTCACCGTCCAAATCCAGGCACGGCTACCAAGCTCACTAGTCCCACTCATTTGAGACATAGTGACTTACTCACTAATTCCTCACCATGGGAATTAGCTACCACCCCAAATGGGCCATGCTATGCACGCTAATCACCTAGCATGCAAACATCAACAACAATCAAAATGATTTACTCACTAATTCCTCACCATGGGAATTAGCTACCACCCCAATGGGCCACAATATGCATGCTAATCACCTAGCAATGCAACAACAACAACAACACAAGAATAGACGTATGCTCACACTCTAAGCCATAAAACGGTCTATTCACAAATGTATACATAACTGATACATTCACAGCATCATCAACACATTTTATCACACAAGCATATCATATCATGCCGCATAATCAAACACAGTATTAGTACACTCTACTAATACCTATACTACTCAAAACAACGGGAAATGATCCCCACCACGTCATACATCAGCTAAGTTACATCACTCAGCCTAAACAACCAAAAACTGCACAACAACAGTTCAGAAAAACCACAAGTCTGCCCATACGCGTATAGCCTAGTCCCATACGCGTATGGCGCATTCCTCAGCCAAAACCCATACGCGTAACACCATCCCATACGCGTATGCTACGCGTACCACATCCCCATACGCGTACCAACAGAGAGCAAAACACGTTCAAAACATTATCTTCCTTATCCATACGCGTATTGCCTAGTGCCATACGCGTACCATGCCATCTCATACGCGTATTGCCTAGTGCCATACGCGTATGACCAGAAACCAGAATTTCCAGATCTGCAATGGCTTTTGCTCTGCTACGAGATCTCTACAATCCCAACCTTCTACAGTCCAATTTTCATACATGTTCGTTCGTTTTATCAATTACAGATCATACACTTTCATCTTCCCAAATCGCTAACCTTATTATCTCTAATTCCTACGAGTTTTCGTCAATTATCATCCAAATTCGTTCATCAAATATTTCACAATTTCAGCATGCATCCTTCAAATCAGAGTCAAAATCCATGGTTTATCACTACCCATTACATATTATCCCATAATACCCATTAATCGATGATAAACCCCCCTTACCTGAGTTAATCCGGCAGTCTCTGAGCTCCAAGCTTCCCTTCCTTCAACCTTCGTTCTTTGGCTTTTTGCCCTTTTCCCTTTTCTGCCTCTTTTCCCTTTTCACGTGAAATTAACCTTTTTACCAAAAATGGGATTTTTCTAAATTCCAACTTATATATTTTCCGAATATTAATAATAATCCAAAAATAATAATAATAAAATTTCCAATTATTTAATTAAATTAATAAATAAATTATTAACTCAATTTAAATAATTATTTTATTATTATCGGGGTGTTACAGGTGACAGATATCTTTCTTCTCCTGTTTGAGTTTATCCTTGATATGTTCATCCTAACCGATGACGGATATTCTCATCTTTGGTACTCTACCCAGTAAAAAGGTAGTTGTAATCCCTTTTTCATTCCGAAGAGAGTTATTCCTTGATATGTTCATCCTAATCGATGACAGGTTTCCTTCTCTTTGTGGTCTTCTACCTAGTAACCGGTAGTTGTAAATCCTACTTTTCCCCTGCAGAGTTTATCCTTGATATGTTCACTTTAACCAGTGACGGATATTCTCTTTGTGGTATTCTATCCAGTAACTGATAGATGTAATTCCTATTTTGCTCCACAACAAAGTCTATCCTGGATATGATCATCCTAACCGGTGACAGATTTTCTCTTTGATGGTCTTCTATCCAGCATTCGATAGATGTAATTCCTACTTTTTGCTCAGTTGGTTTATCCTTGATATGTTCATCTTAACCGATGACAGATATCCTCCTTGACATCCCAGGCAAGTCTATCCTTGATATGTTCATCTTAACCGATGACAAGGTTTCTTCCCTTCTGAGTCTATCCTTGATATGTTCACTTTAACTAGTGATGAATATTCTCATCTTTGGTCTTCTGCCCAGTAACTGGTAGTTGTAAATCCTATTTTCTGCAGTTTTCCCAAGAAAGGCTATTCTTACCCAGTAACCGGTAATGAATACTCCCTCCTGGCGGTTCATCATCGAGTCATCCTTGTTATGTTCATCATAACCGATGACGGATGTCCTCTCTGTCAGATCTTTATTATCTCCTTACCCAGTAATAGGTAGTGGATAATAGATTTCTGCTCCTCCTCTGTTGAAGTTTATTTCTTCCCCAGTTGAGTTGAGTGCGCATTTCCTTAGCGAAATGGCTTTTCCTGCAATGATTTAAGTACTTCAACTTTACCCTGACTAACTCGTATCCCCCGCAGATGTTTTGTTTCCCTGGCTGAGTCTTTCCATTTTTTATGGAATTCCTCTAATCCCCCGATAATTTTAAGTCGTAGCCTGGCCTACGCATAACTCTTTGATCCCCTCAGAGTTTCTGTCTCACCAGTGAGTTTTCCTTACGGAATGCATTCTGCTCCTGCGGATATTCGATTTCTTTGATTTCTTTTCCTTTGTGGAAACATTTCCCCACATAAGATTTGCTTTTACATTCATATCATATGCATCATGAGGTCTCTTAGGGACCAAAATTTGTTTCTATATGTTGTTATTTAAGCCCATTCTACTGAGTCAATACGAAGATTTTAACCTTCACCTCCTCAGTTAGAATGTCCTTAAATAGGGGAAACTGTAAGACCGTAATTTTGACCCTAAGATCCCTCATGCAATTTCATCATATGCATTAGCATTGGGACCATACCTTGGCATTCTCCTTACCCCTCTTTCATTGGGTTTGTTTTGGGAGAGATCACCAAGCACCACGTGATTGTATCATACTTGTTTATTATCATTTTACTAACCAAAATACCAAAAATATGTCTTTGTATTTGTATAACTCTTTTGTAGGTAGGGCATGATCCCCATTGATCAATCAAGTTCGCATCTAGGGCTTAAGACCCTCATGGCTAAAAGTACAATCAAGGATTAATCCACAATGCCTTAAAGCATCATATACGAGTCCCAATGATCTCTACATGTCATATTGATCAAGTATTCTTCAAGAGTTTGGACGTGATTTGTCTTGGAAACCCTAGTTTGACTGGGTATTTTGAGTAACATTTCCAACAAGATATCTCACCAAGTGATCAAATTTCTCAAGGGAAACTTCAAATTTCATCATATTATGCATATATGATCTACCATGAGCCTATAAAGTCAAGAGAATTGAAGGTTAGCAAGTTGGTTGATGGTGGTTGGCCAGATGAATTCATCTAATCAAAACTGAGTCTCCCTAGACCCTATCTCCAACAATTTTCACCATATGAAAATGATTCCAAGAGAAAAGTTACTCTAAATGACATTCTAAAAAACTTTCATGTTTATACCTAGAGATATTTTTGCTTGGAAAATCATTTTCTATGTTGAAACATTATAGGTCATTTTGTCTAAACCCTAATTTGAAAGTCGACTTCCCAAGGCCATAACTAGCTCTATTTTTATGATATGAAAGATTTACAAGTTACACAATCAAATTAAAGAGGTATAATTCAACTTTTATGTTTGGAATAAAAGCTAAATCAACTTTTATGAGCATGTGATATGAGGATACATTATAGGTCATTTTTGACCTATACCATTGAACAAGTGATTTCCCCAACTTCAAAAATGCATAACGCTATCATTATAAATCCAAATGACATAAAATTGGTGACCATTTTGAAGTTCTTTGAAAGCGCTACAACTTTTATGCAGACACGTTTCTAATTTGAAGCTCACATCAAAAGTTAAGCAAGGTGGAATATTGAGATATATGACTTGACACTTAGAAAAAATTTCAACATGTTGAAATTTCCAAACTTCCAACTCAAAATTCACCATGATAAAAGTTCCAAATGAAAAGGTGTCCAACATCAAAGTTGTTCCCCTTGATCTAAGCTTTCCAAAGAACCCAATTTCATGCAATTTAGATGAGGTTTGCTAGGGCTGCGCATGGTCTTAACAGGTCTGCATCATTGGAGAAAATCAAATGTCCAAAACTCCATTTCACATTGCCTTGCCATTCAAGCATGATTTGAACTTCAGTGCAGTTGCAATTGGATCATAATGGATTGCTTCATGGGCATGTACACGCTCATGCATCACCATGGCCAAATTTAGCAATTTTTCAAGTGTGCAATTTTCAATCCCAAATGATATAAATACAAGGCCTCTGAGCTCATTTGAAATGGACCCCGCACGCCAGCTTTGCCCCCCAATTCAAACCCTCACCATTCAAAGGAAAACCTGAGAATTTTCAACTTGAAAATTGAGTTTGAATCTCACTGTTTGGAGATTTAAAAACTCCAGGATCCAAAGCTTTGTACCATTGCCAAACCACTTCTGCAAGCTCCTCGAGTGTGATCAAGTCAAGTTTGAAGCAAGCACGATCCATTTCTGCACAGCATTGAAGGTAATTTTCAGAAATCTTTTTCTCTTCGATTCTCACTCAATTCTCATCAATTCTATTGGATCTTTGGTTGTCTGAAGTCCTACTAATGTAGGCAAGAAGATTGAGTTGCTTTGAGGTCAAATCGAAGCAACTCAGTTGACACACCTCAAAATTCAACTCCTCATATCTTTCTATATATTTGGAGTTAGTTGAAATTAAGGTTAAATTCGTGCTCTACGCCATTTTTTCTTTCAGATCATGTCCTCTTTTTTCATTTTGGTGATGGTGATGAGTGAACCAGTCCGGTGGACCTCGCCTGAGAAGGTGACCAGAGGTCCAGCGCCGGTGGGGTGCTGGACAGGTTATGATCCATTGATCTCATTTGAAATGTTTTAATCTTGAACGTCGAAAGTAATTACCACACGTGTGGAACAGTTGACTGGGTGCATGGTGGCACGCGCGCTCATGTCCACTTGATCTGCTACCTCAATTAATGAGGGAAATCAAGTGGCCCACGTTTTTTTTATTTTTTGATTTTCATTTTATTTCATTTGACTTTCATTAATTTATATTAATTTTAATATTGATCCAAAAAATATGAAAGTTTCACCAAAAAAATTTAAATAAATTCCTCTTTCATATTTTGAATTAAAATTATTTTTTGGATCATTATTAATATTTTTCATGATTTAATTGATTTTGTGAATATTTTTAATTGTTTAAAAATACTTTTAAGTCTCCAAAAATTCTGAAATTTTTTCTCCAAGGTCCTTTGACCTTGTTTGACCTATGATAAATCTCATGGCCATGTATTTGGTATTTTGATGAGGTTTTAGGAATTTGACAAACCATATTTAATTTAATGCATTATTTTTAGTATTTTTAAATTAAATAAATGGAAAATAATTGTGTTGAGTTGTCTTGATGGTTTGGGTAAGTTTGACTTGTATTGTTGGGCCTTGGTCAAGGTTGATTTGACTTTGGTAGGTTAAGATCATTAGATTTAGGGGATTGATGGAATGTACATTCCATCTCCCAAAATGAATGAATGATCTTAATTTGGTAAAAGTCCTCCTTTGACCAATTTGAGTTTCGATCCATTCCCCTCCCTCTTCATCTAATTCCTCTTCTTTATGCATCCATTTCATTTGGTCTATAATACCTCTAAATCCTAAGGCTAGTTGATTGCAAAATCAACATAAGTATGGATGAGATTAGGCCACCTCTTTTGCATATTGTTTTTGTGTGTGATATGTTTCATGAGCATAGTCCATTATACTATGTCTCTAACATGCATTAACACAAAAATTCTATTGCCCGACCTCAAAAAGTTGTGACTTCTACATAAGTCCAATTACGATTGCTTAACATAACGCTAATTTTTTTGACACAAAAGGCATAGCATTCTAGCTAGTGAGATTGTAAGTCTCCCCTCTTTCATGGTATTGTGTGGAAACCTTGCCTTTTTTCCTTCCTTTGGAAGATGTATTGATTCAAGGATCCATGCTTGTGATAAGTGGGTTGAGTGTTCTCCAAAGAATTACTTAAAATGAAAAGATAAAGCAAAAAAATAATACTAACTTCTAACTCATTAAGCACTAACATTTAATTTCAAGTCATTTACTTTAATGCAATTTAATTTCAAGTTTTTATTCATTTGCCATTATTCATACCATTCTAATTGTTTATGTTAATGTCATTTTCACTTTGCCCACTTGGACCATATTGTGTGATATATCTTATTTGTGTATACTTTGTTTGTTTGTGTGGTCCTTGACCATTAATGTACATAATAAGAAACAAAAATACTAAAAAACTTTTGTGTGGACTAATGGTTTGATCTCGGAGAATTGGACTTAAAATTTAGGCAACATCCCTATGAAAAGGACTTGGCCAATGCCAACTTTCATGAAACCAAGTGCTTGCAATTTGAAACTTCATCTGATACATCATTGAAGATCCCTTTGAGTTCATCTGCAACGTGATCATTATGAAGTTGTTATTTTAAGCATGTGACTTGTAGAATTCATCTGCTACATGGGCAAATTTGAAGAAGATCATGGAGTGGTTAAGCTTGGATTTGGCTATCTTTATTTGATGCCTTGCTCTTCAAGATTGACATATTATGCATTTTTTGTTGCTTGATTCTAAATATCCAAGGGAATTTGGGTTTCTATATGAAATTCTTGTTTATTGGATTGCTACCCATTGGTCAAATCTTTTCAACTCCTAACTTTTAAATTTGTGCTTAGGATTAGTCTCTTCATCTCCTTCCCACTTCTTTAATTTCAAAATCTCTCCCTCCTTTTAAAAAAAAATCTTCTTTACTTGTACTAGTTTTTTTCCTAAACATTGACCACTTTGCAAACTAGAAGCTTTGGCCTTATGCCATTGCATTTTCAAACTTATTTTCTTAATCAAATTTTTAAATAGACTTAATTATACTTGACCTAAACTTTCAAAAAATCCAAAAAGATCAAACTCATTCAAATCATTTTTAGGCCTTTGTGCCTTTCAAACTTAATTTTTGTTAAAAGCAGTACATCCACTTTGAAATTTATACCACGAACTACGAGGTTTTGATCCCTCATTTTTATGTTGGTGTGTAGACACAAGTCCGAAGGTCTTGTCAAACATAAAAATATAATTAATTAATTCTTTTATCATCCCCCCATTCTATTTGTTTGTATACATCAATTTGTACAAAATACATATGCACACAAAAAAGGGCTCCCTAGAAGTACCTAAGACACTTTGGGTGCTAACACCTTCCCTCTTAGTAACCAACCCCCTTACCTGTAATCTCTGACATTTTATTAGTTTTGATTTGAAAACTTCTTATTTTTGGGTTTTGTTCGTACTTTTCCCTTTTCCCTTGGAAACAATTAAAGCGCGGTAGCGACTCTTGTTTTATTTGATGTCTAGCTTATAGATAGCTTGATGATCATGAATTTACCGCTACACAAGTATTGAAGATCCATTTGAGTTCATATACAACATGGTTTTGATGCATTTGTTACTTTGAACTTGTGCCTAATGACTTATTCTGAGACTTTCCAAGGATTATTTCATGTGATACATGGAAGATTTGGAAGAAGATCATGAAGTTGCTAGCTTGGATGTGGCTATCTTTATTTGATGCATTGCTCTTCATCTTGCTATTTGTGTATTGATATTGCTTAATTCTAAAGTCCAAGGCAAAATTGGGTTTCTATATGACATTCTTGTTTATTGGATTGCATCCCATTGGTCAAATATTTTCAACTCTTAACTTTTAAATTTTTGCTTACGATTAGTCCCTTCATCTCCTCCCACTAATTTAATTTCAAATCTCTCCCTCCTTTTAAAATCTTCTTTGCTTGTGATTTCTAAACTTACACTTTATTGCAAATTAGAAACTTTGGCCTTATGCCATTGCATTTTCAAACTCTTTTTCTTAATCAAACTTGTAGATGAATCTAATCATATTGACTTAAAAATGTCAAAAGACAAAGATAACTAACACTCATTCAAACTCTTTTAGGCCTTTTGTGGCTCTTTTTTTAAACTTAAAATTTTGTTAAAAGCAACTCACTCATTTTGAAATTGATACCCGAACTACGAGGTTTTGACCCCTCATTTTATGTTGGTACGTAGCCACAAGTCCGAAGGTCTTGTCAAACACAAAAATATAATTAATGAATTCTTTTCTCACCCCCACACTCTATTTATTGCAAACATCATTTTATACCAAAATACATACACACATAATAAAGGGCTCCCTAGGATTACCTAGGACACTTTGGGTGCTAGCACCTTCCCTCTGTGTAACCAACCCCCTTACCTGTAATCTCTGGCATTTTATTAGTTTTGATTTGAAAACTTCTTATCTTTGGGTTTTGTTCGTACCTTTCCCTTTTCCCTTGGAAACATAAAAAGCGCGGTGGCGACCCTAGTTTAATTGAAGTTAAGTTTATCCATAACTTAATGGATGAGATAGCTAAGTGGACAAGTGTATCCCTTATACTTTTCAAAGTTAGGGACTTTGAACTTCATCGGGATCTTGACATTCGACACTAGGCAAAGTTCAGCAACACTCTTACCGAACAAGTCCTTTTCTCTCAGAGTCTTCAATTCCTTTCGCAACTCAAGGAACTGATCTTTCATCTCGTAAATATTTTCATAAACGTCTGGACCCTCAGACGGTTCAGAATGGTAGATGGTGTCCTCAACACTAGGCAGAGTGTGAACAACGGGAGGTGGAACAAACATGATCGGGCTAGATGCCTTATGGAAGCAAAAGTAGGCGCAAATCCTTCGGGCATAAAGTTCGGTGGAATTCCCCACGGGAATCCAACAGGCATAGTCGCAACAAACTGAGTGGCAGGCACAGTTGAGGTAGCAACCTCTAAAATGACAGTCCTCTAGGAGGACGAGTTACAAGCGTTAGAGAAGACTGGTTTTGAGCAGCTAAAATAAACTCCATCATGGCAGTCAAACGAGCAATCTCGTCTTTCAACTCCCGATTCTCTTGTTCCAAATGTTCCATGATTATTGGTTGATTGGCGCGAGTATCGTATCTATGAGTCAGCTTGGCTGAAGCACAAGAGAATAACCAATAAGACATCTGGCAGAAGAAAACCTGTTATGAAAATGATGCTTGAAATGCAATGTTTTATTTGTTTTTATTTTTAAGGAGCATACTATTTGATTTGTAAGTATATAACAATTTGATTGACCATAAAAAATATCTTTTATTCATGTAATTTTGGAAGGATTACACTGAGTACAATTTCAGAAAACAAGATACAAGTACAAGAGAAAAGGAAACTATCATACTAAGGATCCCCTAACAACAATGTTAGATGATCTGGCTGCATGCACGTACTTCCTTCGGATGCGTCGAATCTTGGACTCAAAAGAAGTTTCCATCCGAGCCTTCTCGAGGACAAGCTGGTCAACGATCTTCTTCCAAGCACTGGAAGGCCGAGGCATACTAGAGGAAGGTGGACCCTCTAGGTCTCTCTGTCTTTCACTGTTCGGTCTATAAGAAGTTCAATAAGTGCGTCTTTGTCCTTAGACTCAACCTGCAACTCCTCATGCTTTCGGCTCAAAGCGTGAAACCGCTCTTCCCACATATCCTTTTCTTGCTTCATCCTGGCGAGTGCATCTTCCAACTCTTTTACATCTTGGTTAGGGAGAGTTAATGGCTCAACCACAACCATAGACATAGGTCTTTCATAAGCATACAACATCTTCAACTCCAAAGCTCTATTTTTTACCCAAGTAGTATAAGCTTTCAAAGCTACACAATTGCGCAGACCAAGCTAGGATGTTCCTTTCCTATGCACATTATGCCAAGCATGTATCATCTTCTGCTTCAAATGTTGGGGATCTTTACCCACTTGATAGAAAAGACCCTATAACTGAGTGTTATTAGGTTTGTCTCTATAGGGGAACCCATGTTGACGACGATCCAAAAAAGGGTTGTACTTGATTCCTCTTTGTGTACCAATGAGAGGCACATTAGAGAATTCACCATAAATATCAATAATATCCAAGCTACTCAATAAAGAATCATACCAAACTATATCATCATTAGTAAGATACATAAGTCTCTGAGACCACCGTAGACATTGTTTGTTCTCCACAAAAGCAGGCGTCTGAGGCAAGTGCGAAATAAACCAATTATACAGAAGAAGAACACAACACACGATAGTTCCACCACCTTTAAAATTCCTTAGATGCAAAGATAAGTATACATCACCCAACAAAGTAGGTGCAGAATTCCCAATCAAGAAGATTTGAATGGCATTAACATCAACAAAACCGTCAATGTTAGGGAACAAATCTAAACCATAGATGATCAACAAAAGATAACTTCAAAAGCATCCATACTACCGACTTGAGCAAAGGCAGTAGCTTTCCATATGAGAAACTCAAAAGTCAACCCAAATATTCCTCCTTTCTTCACCCAATGAGCCTCAATCTCAGACTTCTTCAGATGAAGAGCTTCAGCCAAAATATGAGATCTGGGAATCTCCTCCAATCCACTAAAGGGAACTTTGTCAGAAATGGGTATTTCCAAGAGATGGGCATACTCCTTTAACATAGGTGTCATACCCTGAAATTCGCCCCACCCGTCACATAATCATATAGGTCACTAACCATAAACATTTGCATATCATTTTCATCCATACATTTCATTTGAATAAGCATCGTTCAACAAGAGGCGACACATGACTTGAATTTGTGTGTTTATTGGTGCACTGATGCATTTGGTCAGTCATTTCATTCGACCATGGTTTAATACGATTTACAAGTCTTGTGATCATTTGGGGTCATTGGTTCACTGCATGTCGTTATCTGATTCGTCTTTTCATCATTGCATCATAACATTTTTCCATTGATCTCAGCTTCAAACGGATTTTTGATTTCAAGTTAAGTCGAATGGATTTTTGTTCGAGTTAATGTTGGTTCAAATTGATGTTTGGAAGTTCGATTGAATTTTTAGAATTTTAATCGTTGTAGAATTTTATTTCTTTTTTCTAATGGGTCATTTTTGTTTAATTAGAATTAAGCCCATTAACCATTTTCCAAATTTATCCATTTTTTAAACTTCATCTAATATCCACATTTGTCCATATTTCATTTTAAATCCATTTTCAAAAAAAAACCAATTAGCCATATCCAAATCCATTCATTTAATCCATTAAACCATTTTTCTAAATCCTTTTTCATTTACCATTAACCAATAACCAATATCCAAAATAACTATCCATTTAACCTTTTATCCATCAACCTTTTTTTAATCCATTGTTAAATCCAAAACAAAAATAACAAATCCAAATATCAATTTAATTACAACAACGCAATATCCAAAGCCCATGAACCATAACCCATAGTCATTTGACCACTTATCCATGTTCCAGCCCAAGTCCAGAGTGCGGTGCAGTAAGTTGCAACATAGCAGGAACGGAGGTACATCAGTACACGCATACCACACACCAACTGATAAGCGGAAAAACAACTGCTACATGCTATAATCAAAACCCAACTGCATAGAAAGTACAACCAAGCCAAATCCAATGTGAAACGGCAACTGCTACTCATGATCCAAAACGCGGGTGAACGTACAACATAAGCTGAAATACTGCAGTGCAGCAAAGCCAAATCCAACAGCTGAGCCAAACAGGCAGCTCACAAACTACAACAGAAGACACTACATCCCAAACGGCAGCGCCAAGAGGCCAAACACAGTCCAAGCCGCGAATGAAAAAAGCTGCTGAGCATAAACGTCAACTAGCTGCAAAAGCCAACATGAAAATCACCTGCAAACGACAACAAGCCAAAGTGAAATGCAGTCCAAAAATCAGCGCAATAAGCCGCAGCTACAACACGAGCTAGCAGTAAAAGTGATCCCAAAATGCAACGGCATTCAAAGCAAAACGGCAAGGAAGAATTCAAATCGAAACACAACAATGCAATTCCAAAACTCAATACATAGGAGTATTAGAAGTAATTCATATTTATTAGTTTTACTATTTTCTTAGCCCCTAAGTTTGTTAGAGGGTATTTTAGTATTTTATTATATTCTAGTAACCCTAGTTTTAGCTTATAAATAGGGTGACAATCATTGTAACTTTTATCATGTTTTGTAGCCGTCATTCTCTTAATAGAATATTCATCTTTTATTCTACCTTTGCACCAACAATTGGTATCTAGAGCTCCGGTTCGGATTCATTGGGAAACACGGGAAACACGAGTGAACGTGAGGTCTTGTGTGTTTGATTTTGATTCTTAGATTCGTGTTGAATCTTGAACAAAATCTGATCAGAATTTTAATTCTGTGGGTTGGGAAACACTGTGTGAGAAATCTGAGTGTATTGTGCAAGGTAGAAAGATGAACGGAAACGGCAACATGAACACCAAACTTCCAGTATTTGACGGTAAAAACTGGAATCGTTGGATGATCCAAATGCGTGTACTGTTCGGTGCTCAAGATGTTCTAGATCTTGTCACTGATGGTTATGTTCCGGTAGCAGCAGATGCGACGGATGAACAGAAAAACGCGCAGAAGGAAGTAAGGAAGAAGGATCAGAAGGCATTGTTCTTCATTCATCAATGTGTTGATGTAAATGTGTTTGAGAAGATTGCAGATTCAACGACAGCAAAGGCTGCGTGGGACACACTGGTTAGATGTTATGGTGGTGACGCATCAGTGAAGAAGGTGAAGCTTCAGTCCTTGAGAAAGCAATATGAAAATCTCAACATGAAGAATAATGAGAAAGTTTCTGAATACATCTCCAGAGTGATTCTGATCACTAATGAGATGAAAGCGTGTGGAGAAACTCTTTCTGAAGAAACAATCATGGAGAAGGTATTGAGATCCCTTACCTGTCAATTTGATTACATTGTGGTAGCAATAGAACATTCCAAAGATCTGAGCACCATGAGAATTGAAGAGCTGCAGAGCAGTCTAGAAGCGCAAGAGTTGCGCTTAACTGAGAGAACTTCTGAAAGGGAAGTAGAGCAGCAGGCTCTGAAAGCAACTTCTGATAGGAGGTATCAGAAGCAGTCAGAAGCCAGGAGAAGATCTGATGGTGGTCAGAAGTCAGAAAGCTCAACCTCTGATAGACAAAAGAATGCTCAGAAGGGAAAAGAGAAGTATGACAAGAAGAAAATCCAATGTTACTGCTGTAAGAAGTTTGGTCATTTTGCTAGAGACTGTTGGTCAAACAAGGAGAGAAAATCAGAAGAAGCAAATATAGCCAGAAGTTCTGATGACGAATCTGTGCTATTGATGGCCTCTGAATCTGATGATATGGATCTGATAGACTGGTGGTATATGGACACTGGCTGTTCAAATCATCTTACTGGAAACAAGAAATGGCTGGTTCACTTTGACTCTGAAAAGAGGACAAAGATCAGATGTGCTGATGACAAATATCTTAATGCAGAAGGTATGGGAAATGTCAGAGTGATTCTGAACAATGGGAAAACAGCATTGATTCAGAACGTGTGGTATGTACCTGGCATCAGAAGCAATCTGATGAGTGTGGGACAATTAATTGAGAAAGGTTTTTCAGTTACCATGAAGGACAATCTTCTGAAGCTGTATGACTGCAATCAGAAGTTGATTATGGAGTCAGAACAGGGAAGGAATAGAACATTCAAGGTGAATGTCAGAACTGCAGACTCAGAATGTCTTAGTGCAACAAGTGCTGAGAAGGAGAGTGAGCTGTGGCACAAAAGATTTGGTCATTTGAATTTCAGAAGCTTAAAACATCTGAATTCAAAGAAGTTGGTACATGGAATTCCTGCAATTAAGAAGCCTGAAAAGTCATGCAAAGTTTGCATGGAAGGAAAACAACCACGATTGCCATTTGCGTCAGAAACTGCTCCAAGAGCAAAACATGCCTTGGGAGTTGTACATTCTGATGTGTGTGGTCCATTTCCAGTAGCATCGATTGGAGGGAATAAATACTTTGTGTTATTTGTTGATGAATTCACAAGAATGACATGGGTATCCCTTATTAAGTTTAAACACGAGGTGTTTGATGAATTCAAGAAGTTCAGAGTGAAGGCTGAGAATCAGAGTGGTCAGAAGTTGAAGATTCTTAGAACTGACGGTGGAGGTGAGTATAACTCCAAAGAGTTCCAGAAGTTCTGTGAGGAGAATGGAATTGAGCATGAGGTTACTGCTCCTTATACCCCTCAACACAATGGTCTTGCTGAAAGAAGAAACCGCACTTTGCTTGATATGGTGAGAAGCATGCTAAAGGAGAAGAAACTTCCTCAGAAGCTCTGGGGAGAAGCTGTTGCCACTGCAACGTATGTACTCAACCGATGTCCTACGAAGAAGTTGAAGGAAATAGTTCCAATACAGAAGTGGACTGGAGATAAGCAAAGTGTTAGTCATCTGAAGGTGTTTGGTTCTGTTTGCTATAAACATGTTCCAGAAGCCAGAAGACAGAAGCTGGATGATAGAAGCAAAGTGATGATTCTGATAGGGTACCACAGTACAGGTGCATACAAGCTCTATTGTCCAGAAACCAATAAAATTGAATTCAGCAGAGATGTGATTGTGAAGGAATCAGAAGTTTGGAATTGGGATAAGTCTCAATCTGATTCTGATGTTAGAACTTCTGAAGAAAGGTCAGAGTTCAGAATTTCTGAGGTTGGAGTAAACTCTGACGTTGATTCTGACTCTGATAGTGATCCAGAATCTGATGTTCCAGACTCTGATGTTCCAGACTCTGATGTTCCAGACTCTGATGATCCAGACTCTGATGATCCAGACTCTGATGACCCAGACTCTGATGGTAATCCAGATTCTGGTGGCAATTCAGACTTTGGAAATATGCCAGAACCTTCAGATGGTCAAAGCTCTGGAGGAAGTCAACCATCTGAAGGTAGAAACTCTGAAGTTGAAGACTCTGAACAAGTTCAGAGACCACAAAGAGTCAGAAACATCCCCAGAAGATATGCAGAATTTGACATGCTGCAAGACACTGAAGTAGACTCTGAAGGAGAAGTTATTCAGTGTGCCATGTTAGTAGACTCTGAACCCATAAGTACAGAAGAGGCTCTTAAGCAGAAGCTCTGGCTGAAGGCCATGAAAGAAGAACTTGATGCTATAGAGAGAAACAAGACTTGGAAGCTGACAGAACTTCCAAAAGACAAGAAAGCCATCAGCGTCAGATGGGTTTTCAAGCAGAAGTTAAAGCCAGATGGTTCAATTGCCAAACATAAAGCAAGATTGGTAGCCAGAGGATTTCTACAGAAACCTGGGCTGGATTACTCTGAAGTGTTTGCACCTATAGCAAGACATGAAACAATCAGAATGGTGATTGCAATAGCTGCTAACAGGAATTGGCCTCTGATGCATTTAGATGTAAAATCTGCATTTCTGAACGGTCCGTTAGAAGAAGAAGTTTACGTGTCACAACCTCCTGGATTTGTGAAAAAGAATCAGGAAGGGATGGTGTACAGATTATACAAAGCTCTATATGGATTGAAACAAGCGCCCAGAGCTTGGAATCTGAAGATTGATTCATTTTTCAAGAGGCAAGGCTTTCAGAAATGTGAGATGGAGTACGGTGTCTATGTTCAGCATACTTCTGAAGGAAATATGACTCTGGTATGTTTATATGTTGATGATATACTGCTGACTGGAAGTTCTGAACAGGAGATAGCCAAGTTCAAGAAAGTTCTGATGAATGAATTCGAAATGACTGATCTAGGCAAAATGACATACTTTCTAGGGATGGAATTCAGATACTCTGAGAAAGGTATTATTTTGCATCAGCTCAAGTATGAATTAGAACTTCTGAAGAGATTTGAACTGGAGAATTGTAAGATTGCTGTCACACCTTCTGATACAAATCAGAAACTGGATTCTGACTCTGATGGAAAGGATGTGGACGCTACAACCTTCAAACAGTTGGTTGGTTCTCTGAGGTATTTGTGCAATACCAGACCTGATATTTGCTATTCAGTTGGGATGGTTAGTAGGTTCATGAGTAAACCTAAGTGGTCCCATTACCAAGCGGCTGTCAGGATTCTGAGGTATATCAAGGGAACTCTGAAGTATGGAGTATTATTTCCTTCTGGAAGAAAGGATGAGTCAGAACTTCTGAGTTATTCAGATTCTGATTGGTGTGGAGACAGAGTTGACAGAAGAAGTACGTCTGGGTACTTATTCAAATTTCTGGGAGGTCCCATTTCTTGGTGTTCCAAGAAGCAACCTGTTGTGGCGTTGTCAACTTGTGAAGCTGAATACATTGCAGGTGCTGTTACTGCATGCCAAGCTGTGTGGATTCTGAATCTATTGCAGGATCTAAAGATTAAAGTAAACAAACCTCTGAAGCTGATGATTGACAACAAGTCTGCAATCAATCTTGCCAGAAACCCAGTGTTGCATGGGAGAAGCAAGCACATTGAGACCAAGTATCATTTTCTGAGACATCAAGTTCAGAGGGGAGTGTTAGAAGTTGTACACTGCAACACTCAGAAACAGTTGGCAGATGTTCTGACGAAAGCTATCAAGACTGACCAATTCCTCAGATTAAGGGATGGAATTGGTGTTACAAGTTTTGATGGAATATGAATTAAGGGATGGTATTAGAAGTAATTCATATTTATTAGTTTTACTATTTTCTTAGCCCCTAAGTTTGTTAGAGGGTATTTTAGTATTTTATTATATTCTAGTAACCCTAGTTTTAGCTTATAAATAGGGTGACAATCATTGTAACTTTTATCATGTTTTGTAGCCGTCATTCTCTTAATAGAATATTCATCTTTTATTCTACCTTTGCACCAACAAGGAGCGCTATATAAACCTCTGTTCTGCAAAGTTTGGAGGACCTTTTCGCTGCCAAAAAATACTCTCCTCACTTCGTTGCTAAATCTTCCTCCATCTTCTCCTCCAACCGTAACAAACTTCTTCTCCCTCTCTCGAAATCTCTCTTTCTTCGTCGCCGCCACCGCCGCTCTGCACCGCTTTCGATCGTCATCGTCCGATCTTCACCGCACGAGCACGGCGTAACAGTTTCGTCTTCGTCAAGAAGCTTGGATTTAGACACGATCTTGCACTTGCACGGAGGGACTCGAATCGCTCACAACGAAGACGTTAGCACCGACGGTGAGAACTTCTTCTTTCAATACTTCCGCGCGTTCGATATTCAATTCCGTTATGCCACATTGCATTGGAATCCAGTTCGAGTGAGTAGAGTTTATCTCGGTTAGGTTAGGGAGTGGTCGAGGCCGTCGTGGAGTTACCGTCGCCGGTGACAAGTCGGCACGGTCGATGATGCGTTCCACTCTCTCCCGTCTTCCTGCTTCTGTGAGTCGCTGAAGCAAGGAAGAAGAGTGGTGTTTTGTGGTTTTCTCACGCAGGCCTTTGGACTGTGGGCCTGAGACTTTGTTTCCATCAGCATACCCCCTCAGTGCACTTCGTACCCCACAGATCCCATCCGTAGGCCTGCAATAGGCCCGATCCTTGCTTTTTATTGTTTGTTTGGGATTATTAGTTATTAGGATAGTAACATTTAGGATCAGCATAAGTAATTAGGTAATTAGGGTAATAATTATTTTAGATATTGTTTAGAATAATTAGATAATATTTTGGATATTAATAATGTTGATTAACTTGTTAAAATTAGAGCTTAATTGACAAATATTAATTAATTGTTAATTCTAGAATTAATTTTTTTTAAATTTGTTTACTTTGGATATTTGTTTAGAATCGGTAATTGTTTAGATTGATATTGGGTTAATACTTTAGAATTGATATTTGTGTTAATTGTTTTCTTGAATAAATTTTACATTAACATAACATCTAACAATTAATATTTGATTCATTTTTTTCGCAACTAACATTTTATTTCCGCTTTTAATTCTTTAATTTCCGCATTCTACCCACTAACTTTTAAATTCCGCTTCTAACATTTAATTTCCGTCATTTACTTTATTTGCTTTTATTTTGGTTCATATTCCATATTCCATCATATTCACTTCATCTTAAAATGAACATAAAAGAGGCAAAGACTTAAAAAATACAAAAATAAGATAATTCTCAAGCATGTAATGAACATTGGAATGGACTTAGAGATTGTTGTTAGGCCCCTTGCAAAAGATCTTGGACAATCATTCAACCCTAACATGGAAGGAGCATTCAAGAATCAAGATAAATTGTAACTTTTTATGTGCTTTCTAGTTTAGGACACAATTGTACACACATGGCTTACTCCTGGGCTACCTGACAATGAGATCTTTTATTTCCTGCAATCCCTTGTACTTTACATGTACCCCATCCCCTTTCTCATGTACGCATTTACTTGCTTTCTTTTATTGCTTTATAGTTACTCCTTAGGCATTAGGAACGCACACATTTCATAACCAATAATCAAACCCTTGATTCAACGTCAAGAGGTATTTTTCAAATCAAATTCAATAAACAAACCCTTGATCCAACGTCAAGCGGCATCTTTCTCAAATCAAACTCAAAAATATAATAAATGGCGATTAGGATCGTACGTCACGAGCCTTAAGCGATAAAGAATGGATGAGACTGGAGCTTTCCTACACTCATTCTGAATGCTTCGAACACAAGACGTTTGGCTTGATCGTTTGAGGTATTCACCTTTATCCATAGTCTTTAGTGCAATCCGAATTCAATAACACTTTCTTCAAAACTTAAAAACAACTTAACACATTCAAACCTTTTGTTTGAGCCTTAGGGCGACACCATCGAAAACCCTTCTTCAAGGTAATAAAATCAACAAAACAAACCAAACATTTTAAACCCACAAACTACGAAGGCTCTGATTTCTCACTTCAACAAGTGGGCATACGTAGGCACGAGGATCCATTCCTTGGCGAGCACACTAATTTAAAATCTACCTCCACTCCGCAAACCTTTGGCAAGAAAGCATTCGATAAACAATACACACGTAAGCGCAAATATCCTAGATGGTTCCCATGGAGTACCATGGATGTGAGGGGTGCTAATACCTTCCCCTCCCATAACCGACTTCCGAACCTGTTCGTGGTTGCGATGACCATTCTTTGGGGTTTTCTCGATATTTTCCCTTTCCTTTGGAATAAATAAAAACCGATGGCGACTCTGTATTTTTTGCGTAGCGACAATAGGCATAAGATGATAATCGGGAAAAGTGAAGCAACGATAGAGAGGGTCATAAAACTAAACCAACACACTCAAGAGTCCTTCAACCACATAAGTAGATAACACATATAGAAGCTCCCCATGATGTTTCTTGAAGTCCAAGGGATCTGAAACTGTACTTCTTAATGTTCCTTCGTCCATAATCTATGTCTGAAAATAGTTGCATGTAAAACCTCAGTTTCTTGAAGTTATTTTTCGTGTGATGAATGTCATGATGCGAATGAATGCATGAATGGAACAATCACAAGTAAGGGATCACACACAAGGAAAACAAACAAAGGTCAATGGATGGATCGAGTCATTGTCAAGAACAATCATCCATTTTTGTGGATTATGGTTTTCACCTTATCAACACCCAAGTTCCATTGATATTGGCAAGACTTGATTGGATCAACCAAGAGTCAAGGGTTTGTTGTGAGTCACGAGCATGGAGTCGAGTTAAGAACCATCCCTAAGGAGTTTACTAAGGATAAAAACATGTAGATCATGTTCTAAAAAGTTCCCAGAGTCTTATTTCCATCTATCGGATATTACAGGTTAGGATGACGGACTCATCAACCCATAATATTCTCAAGAGAAACTCGTATGAGTGTAGTATCACGTAACAAATGTTATCAAGTCCACACTTGAATAGTCTCCGCACTACGTCCTAAATAGGCCAAGTTGGGTTAAATGTTCTACGGTCCTCAGCTTCTTGGACCCGAAATCAGAGAAAGTAATGCCTAACTACAAATAACATGTGTGACATCAATAGATCGAAAAGGTTCTCCATTGAGTAGATGGGTCTCAAGCCAACTTGTTAAGGACTACTCCACACAAGTCGAACATGACTATACCATCCTCCTATCTTAATTGAAATTCAAGTTCGGGTTAGAACTTATCTCACCACTCAGAAATCACCAAGCATAACAAGTAGATTACATGACATAAAAAATATACAAACATCAAATATACAATTATATACACATAAAAAGCAGGCTAAACCTACTGAGGACTACTCCCCATCAGAGTCGCCACTTAATTTCTATAGCGGTAAATCCATGACCATTAAGCTATGGATAAACTTAACGTCAATAAAACCAGAGTCGCAACCATGCTTTTATGGTTTCCAAAGGAAAAGGGAAAAGTATGAACAAAACCCAAAGATGAGAAGTTTTCAAATCAAAACTAATAAAATGCCAGAGATTACAGGTAAGGGGGTTGGTTACACAGAGGGAAGGTGTTAGCACCAAAAGTGTCCTAGGTACTCCCAGGGAGCCCTTTTTTATGTTTATATGTGTTTTTGGTATAAAATGATGTTTGCAATAAATAGAGTGCGGGGATGAGAAAAGAATTTATTAATTATATTTTTTGTGTTTGACAAGACCTTCAGACTTGTGCCTACATACCAACATAAAATGAGGGATCAAAACCTCATAGTTCATGGTATCAATTTCAAAGTGAGCGAATTGCTTTTAACAAAAATTTAAGTTTAAAAGAAGCACAAAGGGCCTACAAGAGTTTGAAAGAGTGTTAGTTTTTTTTATCTTTTTTGAAATTTTAAGTCAATATGGTTAAATTTATTTACATGTTTGATTAAGAAAAGAGTTTAAAAAAAAACAATGGCATAAGGCAAAAGTTTCTAATTTGCAAAAGAATATATGTTTAGAAATCACAAGAAAATAAGATTTTTGAAAATAAGGGGAAAGAGATTTGAAATTTAAGAAATGGGAGGAGATGAAGAGACTAATCCTAAGCAAAAATTTAAAAGTGAAGAGATGAAAAGATATGACCGATGGGATATAATCCAATAGACAAGAATGTCATATAGAAATCCACATTTTCTTTGGACTTTAGAATCATGCAATATCAATAAACAAGTAGCAAGATGAAGAGAAAGGCATCAAATAAAGATAGCCACATCCAAGCAAGCAACTTCAAAATTTCCTTCTTAATCTTCCCTTGTATCAGATGACATACTCCTTGAATGGCTCAGAATAAGGCATTGGACACAAGTTCAAAGTAACATTTTCATCAAGACCATGTGGCAAATGAATTCATGTGGATACCAATACTTGCATCAGATGGAAGCTCAACTCAGAAACTTGGTTTCAGAAATGTTGGCATTGGCCAAGTCCTTTTGCATAGGGAATGCTACCTAATTCAAAGTCCAAAGCTCATATCAAATCCAACAGTCCACACAACCATTTTTTTAGGGTTTTTGTTGTTTATTAAGTATCTTAAGGTCCTAAGACCACAAACACAAACAAATATATACAATCACAATATATGACTCAAGTGAGCAAAGTTAAAATGGCATAAGTATAAACAAGTTAAATGATTAGTAACATGGCAAATGAAATGGTAAATGACTTGAATTTAAGTTGTATAAAGTGAATGACTTGTAATTAAAAGATTAGTCAAATGTTAGTTGATTAAATGTTATTGGTGTTTTGCTTTTCAATTGTTTAAGTCAATCTTTGGAGAACACTCAACCCTCTATTCACAAGCATGGATCCTTGAACCAAGACATCTTCCAAAGGAAGGAAAAAATGCCAAGTTTCCACACAATACCATGAAAGGGGGGAGACTTACGATCTCACTTACTAGAATGGTATGCCTTTGGGTCAAAATTTAGCGCTATGTTAAGCAATCGTAATTGGACTTATGTAGAAGTCACAACTATCTGAGGCTGGGCAATAGAAATTTTGGTGTTAATGCATGTTAGAGATATGGTATAATGAACCATTCTTCTAAAGTATACCACAGACAAAAAGAAAATGATCAAAGGATGGACCTGATCCCATCCATACTTGTATTGGTTCATCTAACACAAAGTTATTGATGAACCAATTAGCCTTAGGATATTGAGACTTCATTGGTCAATGAAAGGGGTGGGATAGAATGGTATTGAAGATGAAGAGGGAGGGGAAATGAGACAAACACAAATTGGTCATGGGAGGAATTTTACCAAATTAAAATCATTCATTCATTTTGGGAGATGAAATGTACATTTTATCAATCCCTTAAATCCAATGATTTTAATCCAACAAAAGTCAAATCAACCTTGACCAAGGCCCAAACACATAGTCAAACTTCACAAGTCAATAAAAGTGGCTCAACATAATTTTCACACAATTAAACAATTAAAAAATCAAATTAAAATGCATTAAATTAAGTTATTTTTTATCAAAAACCTAAAACCTCTTCCAAACACCAAATAAATGGCCAAGAGATTTATCATTGGTCAAACAAGGTCAAAGGACCTTGGACAAAAAATTTCATTATTTTTGAAAATTCAGAAGTATTTTGAAACAATTAAATATATCGACAAAAACATTTAAATCATGAAAAATATGAATATTGATCCAAAAAATAATTTTAATTCACAAAATGAAAGAGGAAAATATTTGATTTTTTTTGGGTGAAAGTCCTATATTTTTTGGATCAATAATGAAGTTAATATGAATTAATTAAAATTAAGCAATTAAAAGAAATATTTAGAAATTCAAAAAACGGAGAGCCATCTGATCTCCCTCATTAATTGAGGTGGCATATCAGATGGATGAAAGCGGTTCCATGGTGCACTGCAGTCATCGCGGTATAAGTTTGGTATTCAAAAGCATCGCATGAGATTAAAACATTTTAAAAGGATCTTATGGTTGAGATGCAAGACAACTCATCACCGGAGCTAGAGCTCCGGTCTTCTTCTCTGGTGGACCTCACCGGACTGGTCTATCGTCAACCATTACCAAAATGAAAAATCAAGAAATGGATTTAAAGAAAAAAATGCTCAGGAGCTTCAATATGGCCTCAATTTTGTCCAATTCCAAGTATATGAAAAGATACTGGAATTTGAATTTTGAGGATTATGAATTGAGGTGCTTCGATTTGACCTCAAAGCAACTCAATCTTGTTGCCTACATTGGTAGGACTTCAGAAAACCAACAATCCATCAAAATGGATGAGAAATGAGGGAGAATCGAAGAAGAAAAGTTTCTGAAATCTCATCTTCGAGGAGCTTCAGATTAGCTTGATCTTTCTTCCAATTTGACCTTGGACTCTTAGAGTTTCAATCCTAAAATAGAAGGAGAATTGAAACTCAGTTTCTCAAGAAACCTTCAAGGTTATCCTTTCAATGGTGTTTGGGGAAGAAGGGGGTCGATGCTTGGGTAAGAGGGATCCTATTTTTGATCATGAAAGGTCTTATTTATAACCAATGTGAATGATATTTTCACACTTCCAAATTTGGAAAATTTTCAAATTCTCCATTGCATGGATGCATGGGCATGCATTAGGCCTATGAGATGATGCCAACTGATCCAAAGTTCAATGTACTTCATGTTGAAATCATGTTAGAAGCTCATGCAAATGTATGTGGAAATTGGAACTTCAAATTATCCAAATGGTGCTTTAACTTACACCCAAGCGCAAGTCCCTCAATTTTAATCCAAATTAGATGACCTTTGATGTTTTGGAAAGATGAGATCAAGGGGAACAAGTTTTATGTTGAACACGTTTTCATTTGAAGCTTTGATCATGATGAATTTTGAGGTGGACGTTTGGGAAATCAAACATATTTGAAAATTTTCTAAGTCCCAAGTCAAATGTTCACTTCTTCCACCTTGAATAAATTTTTCTATGGGCTTCATAAAATTTGTAGATCTTTCAAACCTCTTAAATTTGGTCACAAAATTGACCTCATTTGGATTCGGCATGAAGGAGTTATGCATTTTAGAAGTTGAGGAAAACCACTTGTTCGATGGTATTGGCCCAAAATGACCTATAATGTTTCCTCTTGGCACATGCATTTGCAAGTTGAATTTTCACTTCCTATAAACATCAAATTTTAATTAGACATCATACAAATTGAGCAAGTTATGGTCTTGAGAAGTTGACCTCCAAACTAGGGTTCAGACAAAATGACCTATAATCTTTCACCATAAAAAATGAATTTCCAAGAAAAAATAGCTCTTGACTTAATCATGAAAGTTGTTTGGAATGTAATTTAGAGTAACTTTTCTCTTGGAATCATTTTCATATGACAAAAAGTGTAAGAGATAAGGTCTTGGGAACCCCAGTTTTGACCAATTGACTTTCATTGCTCAACCATCATGAACCAACTTGCTAGCTTGACAATATATTGCCTTTTGGGACTCATGGAGGATGCTATATGCATAAGATTATGTAATGTGAAGTATCCCTTGAAATATTTGATCAATTGTTGAAGAAACTTGTTGAAGAAGTCACACAAGATACCTAGATGAATTAGGGTTTCCAAGGCAAACCAACTCCAAACTCTTGATGATTTCTTAATGAAAATAACATGTGAAGACAATGGGGATCCATATATGATACTTATAACCATAGTAAACCATTTATTTATTGATCTCCTTGCATTGAGGGTCTCAAACCCTATATATGAGCTTGATAGAGCATATGTGTGCATGTACACCACCTACAAAAGAAACAAACTATACATTGACATATTTTTGGTATTTTGGTTAGTAAATAAATAAAAATGAAGTATGATACAATCTAAAGTGCTTGGTGACCTCTCCCAATACAAACCCAATGAATGAGGGGTAAGGAGAATGTCAAGGTGTGATCCCAATGCTAATGCATATGTTGAGATAGCATGAGGGATCTTAGGGTCAAAATTGGGGTCTTAAAATGCTTGGCGTAATGTGCATAGGAAGAGAATATCTAAGCTTGGTCCGGGTAACTGTAAGACCCCAATTTTGTCCCTAATATCCCTTATGGCATCATAACATTGCATTTGCATTGCCTCAAGGATCACTAGCATCTTGGTTCCCTTTACCCTTTGGGTGAGACTCCTTGTGAGTGGTTTGAGATCACCAAGCATGCTTTAATTGTATATCATTGCTTTTCTCATTGTGTTTACTAACTAAAAGCACAAAAATATGTCATTAACACCTTTTGTTTGTAGCTTGAGCAATCACCAGGTCAAAAGCTTCAAGGAGATCATTAGTACAAAGACATGGCCAAGAGGAGATGAAAGCAAGCATGTTAATGGATTCCAAAACTCTCATCTATAAAATATGCCTCCCTAGTATCTCAATTCATAATTTTGATCAAAGCAAGTCAAAGGGTTTGAGATCCTGTCCTTCAAGGAAACCCTAATTCATCTGTGCACCACAATGCCTTGCTCATGAAGCAACCTCAGCCCATGGTCAAATATAATCAAGGGAAGTTCTTTAACTCTTCATTTCATGCATATTTGAACTTATTTGAGTGTCCTCAATCATCAATTCATCAAGATATGGGTTGTGGACTTGAGAAGTTGATCAGTCAATTCATCTAACTATTTTGAAATGCACTGAGACCTAACTTTTTATGTGTTAGTCAAATGGAGATGGTTACAAAAGCAAAACTGTTCTTAAGGACAATATGAACAACTTTCATGTTCAGCAAAAATTGATTTGAAGCTTGGAAGACCATCTTCCATTCCAATACATTATAGGTCATTTTGACTGAAACCCTAATTGTAGGTCAACTTCCCAAGGACATAACTCATTCATTTTTTATGATTTTGAGGTGGGATCAAATGCATTGGAAATATTAAGATGTCTAATTCAAATGCTATGTTGAACAAAATTTCAAAATCTCAAAGGAAATACATGTGATAATGCAAGACATTATAGGTCCTTTTTGACCAAAGGCATTAAAAGGCAAAAAAGTCCAACTTCAAGTGCCCATAACTCTTTCATAAAAAATCCAAATGATGCAAAATTTAAGTCCATTTTGATTGTGTTGAAAAGATCTAAAACTTTTATGTTGGAAGTTTTTCTATTTGAAGCTTGCATCATCAAAACAGAAGGGCTTGAAAGTTGGCCA
Organism: Lathyrus oleraceus; assembly: GCF_024323335.1. NCBI lineage: Eukaryota > Viridiplantae > Streptophyta > Magnoliopsida > Fabales > Fabaceae > Lathyrus > Lathyrus oleraceus. The sequence goes on along the minus strand of NC_066584.1, from coordinate 269,099,474 downwards.
ATTTTAGAAACCTTGCCTTGGCATATCTTGCACCTTGCACTTTAAACTCAAATTTCATAAATTTACACACTTAAAATGAGTTTTTGTCCAACATAACATTTGTTCCTTATACAAATACCTTTCCAACCATTACCCATATGCCTATGTTTGGATTTTCTAAATGGTACTTTTGAAGAGATGAATGTTTAGGTACAAATGAAGAATTCACTTGAAATCTTGGTGCATGAGCAATTGCCTTGCAAGTCACACGTCCAAATTCATTTGGCTGATGCTCAGAGTTCATTTGGCATTGTTTTTGGGCCTTGTGCATGATCATGCAAGCCCATGCAATGAAGTTTCACATGCCATGCACACGGATCATTTCACACTCTCCTTGCCACTTCCTCTATAAATAGAGACTTCGTTCCACTCATTTGAGACGCCTAATTCAACCTGAAATGCTACAGAATTCTCTCCATAACCATCACTAAAGAAGCAAGTTCCATTTCTCTACAAAATTTTCAGATCTAAAATTCAACTTCATTTGGTTGAATTCTTAGATCTAATGCTTCTAAACCTTCACCATTCATCTCACTGAACTTCTGTTTTGGCAAAGCAAGCAAGGCATCAAGCTCAAGATACTAGAATTCAAGCACACACTCCAACTGGTATTTTCTTCGATTCTCATCATCCATGGACCTTTTTGCTTGGATCTAATGTTTTCTGAAGTCCTCACTTGAGGGGCAAGCTAGTGGTAGCTTCAATTTTGCTTTTCCTTGATCTGCATTTTGCATGCCTGAATCTTCCACCTCATATTTCTCTGTTTATAGGAATCTTGAGTGTGATTCAAGGTTACAGGGGTGATGTACATCACCCCAGCTTCATTTTGGTATAAGGATCGTTCATTTCCATGGAGGTTTGAAAACCTGCAAACTGGCCGGAATCTGCAGGCTCACCGGAGAAGAAGGTGGCTCCGGTGGCCGCCTGTTTCCAGTTTAAATCCTGGCCGTGTGATCTTGTTTCCAGATCGAATCCTGATCATCCATTGTTATGACTTTTATTTGTTTCCCATGTGCTTGCATTGACTGTGGACTTCCATGCGCGCGCATCTCCCAGCCTTGTGATCTGCCAGTTCAATTAATGAGCTCAGATCCAAGCGCTGTGGATTTTTCTAATTTTTTTATTTCTGTTTTTATTTTCTTTAATTCCTTTTATTTCAAAAAATCACATCTCTCTCATTTTTTATCCAAAAATTATGGGACCAATTGCATTATTTCCCAAATAAGTTCTAGTTTCTATTTCTGATTTTTAATATTTTTTATTTTGTCATTTGATATTTTTTGTGAATTTTCTCTTTTCTGGTTATTTTTAATTCATTTTAATTAGTTTTTGATATTCAAAAAGTACAAAAATATTTTCCTAACCTATTTGAATGATGATGGATCTATGAAAAATATTCTCATCAATTTTTAAATTGATTTGAGATTTATTTGATATTTTAATTCAATTAGGTTATTTTTATTCATTTTTAATTGGTAAAAAATAGTTTGTGACTTTTAAAAATGCTGAAATTTTTTGTCAAACTTTGTTTGACCTTGTTGAACTTAGGATAAATTACTTGGACCTTTCAAGGTTGATTTGAAGTAATTTTGAAGTTTGACCTTTTCTTTTATTTTTAATTCAAGTTTAATTAAATATTAAAAAATGCCAAAAATATTTTATTCATTTCTTGACTTCCAATCTTCATCTCACTTCTGTTTTTGATTGTTTAACCTTGACTTTCAATGTTATTGGTCAACATATGAGGATTGGTATATGTCATTTCATTTAATGCATTTTAATTTTGCCATTTCCATTTCTCTTATCCATCTTCTTCTTATTCATTTTCTTCTTCTTTCCCTTTGATCAATGAGTTGAAGGTTGATAAGTTAGCATTGATTAGGGAGATTTAATCTTCCTTGATTCAAATCTAATTCATCATGATCAAGTGATCAAGGGAATAGCTTTGCATTAAGGATAGGTTGTCTTCTAAATCATGCAAAAGGCTTAAACCAATACAAGATCATTTCTCTTCTTCTTTTTGGCATGGCAAGTTGTTGGGACTTGGTTCACTAATCAAGACTCCTAACTTGTGTTTGTTGCCTACATTATTATTGACCGGCCTCAGATAGTTGTGACTTCTACATAAGTCCAATTACGATTGCTTAACATAGCGCTAAATTTGCCTTATGGCACACTAACTACTAACACTAACTATTGACAATTAACATTTACTTTATGCAATTTACTTTTATGCAATTTACTTTTATGCAATTTACTTTACTTGCACATATTATCCATTTGCTTTTCTCTTTGCTCACTTGAGCACATGTTTATTTTAATTCCATTTGCCTTTTGCTCACTTGAGCACATAAAAGTATATATGTTATTGTGCTTGTGTTTTGTTTTGTTTGTTGTGAACCAAATACAAAGAAATGGACTTAGTTTCTAGGACTTTCCCTATGCAAAGAAATGGAGAATTGGACTTAGATTCTAGGACCTTCCTTATGCAAAATTGGAGTAAAAGGATCTTAATGATGAAGATGGGTTAGAGGAACCAAATCTCTAAACTCACTCTTGTCCATTCTTGTTTTACTTCATGGAATCTTTGATGTGTGTGCTTTTGTGATAGGAGTTTCCATTTGAGCTTGATTGGAGAACCATTGCCATGTGCATCCAAGTGGAAGATACAAGATACATTGAGGATCTCTTGTGAGACTTATTTGATTGCTTATGCTTTGTGGTTGCTTATTCCAAAGGATGGGAGCTACTTGGATCATCAATATGATCTCAAGAGAGGGACTCCTTTTGTGGTTTTGATTCTTCATCCCTTCTCTTTTTTGTTTTACTTAGGACTTAGCCCTTCTTCTTCATCTCTCCACTCTAACCTAAGCCAAAACCTTTTGTGCAAACATTTAACCTTTGCTTTCAAACATTAGAAACCTAAGCCTTATGCTTTTGATTTTCAAGCCTTCTTTTCATAATACTTATTTTGAATTGAACCTTTAAACCAACTTTGACCATTTTTGTATATACTTTTAATTGGTAAATATAACCCATTCAAATGTCTTTTTGTGGTTCCAATGGCCACTTTCTTAATCAAATTTTCCATAACCTTTAGCTATTAGGTTTGAGTTATCCTTGTGGTAGATGTAATACTCATCTATATCCTTAGTGATGGACAATGAGTCTTCCATGCTTATTATAGGGTTAACCCCTCACTAGCATGTTGAAGTTATCCTCACATGGTGGATTTGTGATTTGGTTGAGTTTTCTCCCTTTGATAACAAAAGACCTTAAGGCTTTTGGACCAATCAATTCACCAACTTGTTTTGAGATTTTTACCCCGAACTACGAGGTTTTGATCCTAATCTTTTTATAAGATGGTACGTAGGCAATGGGTTTATCCATCCAAACACAAAATGTAAATAAACTTGTATATTCTCTTCTCATCTCTTCAATCATGTTTGCACAAACAAAATTTTCACAAAACAAACAATCTTTGCAACAAATATGAAAAGGGCTCCCTAGGAGTACCTAGGATGTTTTGGGTGCCTAACACCTTCCCATTGCATAACCAACCCCCTTACCCAGATCTCTGTTCTCTTTTACTAGTTTTGTTAAAACTATTAGGTTTTTGTTCGCTTTCTAACCATTCCTTTGGATAAATAGAAGTACGGTGGCGACTCGACTTGTATGATTTACGTTGGATTTAGTCAATATCTCTAATGGTAACGAATACCCCGCTACAGTAACTGTGTAGCTTTAGAATCTTACACTACTTGGGCGAAGAAAAGAGCTTTAGAATTAAAGATGTCGTATGCTTGTGAAAGACCCATGTCTTTGGTTGTGGTTGAGCCATTAACTCTCCCTAACGAAGATGTAGAGGATTTGAAGACGCACTCATCAAGATGAAGCAAGATAAAGATATGTAGGAAGAGCGGTTCCATGCTTTGAATCGAAAGCATCAGGAGTTGCAACTTGAGTCAAAGGATAAAGATACGCTTATTGAACTTCTTGGAGACCGAGTAGTGAAGAGACATAGAGAGCCAGAGGGTCCATCTTCCTCTAGTATTCCTCATCCATCCGGTGCTTGGAAGAAGATTGTTGATCAGCTTGTCCTTGAGAAAACTCAGATGAAAACACCTTTTGAGACTGAGATCCGACGCATCCGAAGGAAGTACGCTCCTGCAACCAGATCATCTGACATTGTTGCTAAGGGATCCTTAGGATGATTAGTTTCCTTTTCTCTTGTATTTGTACTTTGGTTTCTGAAATTGTACTTAGTGTAATCCTTCCAAATTTTATGAATAAAAGATATTTTTATAGTCAAATTGTTATTATTGTTATTATATCTTTGCAAATAAAACAACATGTTCCTTGAAATAAAAAAAAACAAAAACATTGCATTTCATGCATCATTTGCATAATAAGTTTTCTTCCGGCAAATGTCTTATTGGTTATTCTTATGTGCTTCAGCCAAGCTGACTCACAGATACAACACTCGTGTCAATCAACCAATAATTATGGAGCATTTGGAAAAAGAGAACAGAGAGTTGAAAGATGAGATTTTGTGACTGACTGCCATGATGGAGTTTGTTCTTGCTGCGCAGAATCAGTCTTCACCACCTCCTACAACTCCTCCCCAGAAGAATATCATCTCCGAGGTAGCTACCTCGACCATTCCTGTTACTGATACTCAATCTGGTCTGTTTATGCCTGCTGGATTCCCGTGGGGAATGCCACCAAATTTCATGCCTGAAGGTTTTGCACCTACCTTTGCTTTTATGCCGGCATTGAGCCCTGCCATGTTTGTGCCACCTCTATTTGTTCATACCTTTCCTCGTGTTAAGGACACCATCTACCATTCTGAGCCATCTAAAGGCCCATATGTTTATGAGAAGATGGATTAAATGAAGGATCAATTCCTTGAGTTGCGTAAGGAGTTCAAAACGTTGAGAGGAAAGGCCTTGTTTGGGAAGAGTGCTACTAAACTCTTCTTGGTACCAAATATAAAGATCTCGATGAAGTTCAAAGTCCCTGCTGAAGCTGTAAGACCCCAATTTTGACCCTAAGATCCCTCATGCTATCTCATCATATGCACTAGCATTGGGATCACACCTTGGCATCCTCCTTACCCTTCATTAATTGGGTTTGTATTGGGAGAGATCACCAAGCACCATTTGATTGTATCATACTTTGTATTGTTATCATTTACTAAGCAAAATACCAAAAATATGTCTTTGCATTTGTCTAACTCTTTTGTAGGTAATGCACATGCTCACCTTTGATTTGTCGAGCTCATATCTAGGGCTTAAGACCCTCATTACAAGGAGCTCAATCAATATTTGATCTAATATGAATCTTAGCATCATATATGAATCCCCATGAGTTTCACATGTTATTTTGGTCAAAAATTCATCAAGAGTTTGGAATTGGTTTGCCTTGGAAACCCTAATTCACCTGAGTATCTTATGTGACTTCTTCAACAAGCTTCTCCACCAATTGATCAAATATCTCAAGGGATACTTCAAAATTCCATCATCGTATGCATATATGATCTCCCATGACTCCTAAAGTCAAGAGAATTGCAAGCTAGCAAGTTGGTTGATGGTGGTTGACCAGAGGATTTCATATGATTAGAACTGAGGTTCCCTAGACCCTGTATCCTACAATTTTTGTCATATGAAAATGATTCCAAGATAAAAGTTACTCAAAATTACATTACAAACAACTTTCATGTTTGGTTATAGAGCTAGTTTTGCTTGGAAAGTCATTTTTTATGGTGAAAGATTATAGGTCATTTTGTCCAAACCCTACTTTGGAGGTCAACTTACCAAGGCCATAACTTGCTCAATGTTTATGAGATGAAATATTTCCAAGTTGCACAATCAAATTCAAGTTTTCTACTTCAACTTTTATATTTGGAGGAAGAGAGAATTCAACTTTTATGTGCATGTGATATGAGGATACATTATAGGTCATTTTGGACCAATGCCATTGAACAAGGGATTTTCCTCAACTTCAAAAATGCATAACTCGTTCATATTAAATCCAAATGAGGTTAACTTTGTGACCCTTTTGAAGGACTTTGAGATAGATACAATTTTTATGAAGGAACTTTTCTTATTTGAAGCTCACATAAAAAGTTAGCCAAGGTAGAATAAGTGAACTTATGGCTTGAAATGAAAAAGTGTTCAACATGATAGTTGTTCCTCTTGATCCAACCTTTCTAAAAAGTCTAATTTCATTCATTTTGGATAAGATTTGAATGGGTTGTGCATGGCTTGAACATGAGTGATCATTTGGCACTAATTGAGCTTAAAGCTTCCTGTAGCGGTATTTTCATGATCATCAAGCTATGTATAAGCTAGACATCAAATAAAACAAGAGTCGCCACCGCACTTTTATTGCTTCCAAGGGAAAAGGGAAAAGTACGAACAACACCCAAAAATAAGAAGTTTTCAAATCAAAACTAATAAAATGCCAGAGATTACAGGTAAGGGGGTTGGTTACATAGAGGGAAGATGTTAGCACCCAAAGTGTCCTAGGTACTCCTGGGGAGCCCTATCTTGTGTGCATATGTATTTTGTACAAATTGATGTTTACAAAAAAATAGAGTGGGGAGATGAGAAAAAGAATTCATTAATTATATTTTTTTGTTTGACAAGACCTTCGGACTTGTGCCTCCGTACCAACATAAAATGAGGGATCAAAACCTCGTAGTTCGTGGTCCAAATTTCAAAGAGGATGCATTGCTTTTAACAAAATTAAGTTTGAAAAGGCACAAAGGCCTAAAAATGGTTTGAATGAGTTAGTTCTTTTTGGCTTTTTGAAAGTTTAAGTCAAGTATAATTAAGTCTATTTACAAGTTTGATTAAGAAAAGAAGTTTGAAAATGCAATGGCATAAGGCCAAAGTTTCTAGTTTGCAAAGTGGTCAAAGTTTAGCAAAAAACTAATACAAGCAAAGAATATTTTGTAAAAGGAGGGAGAGATTTTGAAATTAAAGAAATGGGATGGAGATGAAGAGACTAATCCTAAGCACAAATTTAAAAGTTAAGAGTTGAAAAGATCTGACCAATGGGTAGCAATCCAATAGACAAGAATGTCATATAGAAACCCAAATTCCCTTGGACATTAGAATCAAACCACAAACAATGCACACTATTTCAATCTTGAAGAGCAAGGCATCAAATAAAGATAGTCACATCCAAGCTTAGCCACTCCATGATCTTCTTCAAATTTGCCCATGTAGCAGATGAATTCCACAAGTCATAGGTTCAAAATAACAGCTTCACAATGATCATGTTGCATATGAACTCAAAGGGATCTTCGATGATGAAGTTTCAAATTTCAAGCACTTGGTTTCATAAAGTTGGCATTGGCCAAGTCCTTTGCATAGGGATGTTTCCTAAATTCTAAGTCCAATTGTCTGAGATCAAACCAACAGTCCACACAAAAGTTTTTTAGGGTTTTTGTTTCTTATTATGCACATTAATGGTCAAAGACCACACAAACAAACAAAATATACATAAAAGAAGATATATCACACAATATGGTCCAAGTGGACAAAGTGAAAATGACATTAACATAAACAATTAGAATGGTATGAATAATGGCAAATGAATAAAGACTTGAAATTAAATTGCATTAAAGTAAATGACCTGAAATTAAATGTTAGTTGTTAATGAGTTAGAAGTTAGTATTGCTTTTGCTTTTGCTTTTCATTTTAAGTCATTCTTTGGAGAAGACTCAACCCACTTATCGCAAGCATGGATCCTTGAACTAAGACATCTTCCAAAGGAAGGAAAAAAGGCCAAGTTTCCACACAATACCATGAAAGAGGGGAGACTTACAATCTCATTAACTAGAATGCTATGCCTTTTGTGTCAAGAATTTAGCGATATGTTAAGCAATCATAATTGGACTTATGTAGAAGTCACAACTATTTGAGGTCGGGCAATAGAATTTTGGTTTTAATGCATGTTAGACACATAGTATAATGGACCATGCTCATGAAACATACCACACACAAAAAGAATATGCAAAAGTGGTGGCCTAATCTCATCCATACTTATGTTGGTTTTGTAATCAACTAGCCTTAGGATTTAGAGATATCATAGGTCAAATGGAATGAACGCATAAAGAAAGGGAATTAGATGAAGAGGTAGGGCAATGGATCAAAACTCAAATTGGTCAAAGGAGGACTTATACTCAATTAAGATCATTCATTTATTTTGGGAGATGGAGTGTACATTCCATCAATCCCCTTAATCCAATGATCTTAACTTAGCAAAGTCAAATCAACATTGACCAAGGCCCAACAACACAAGTCAAACTTATAAAAACCATCAAAATAGCTCAACACAATTATTTGGCATTTATTCAATTTAAAAATACTAAAAATAATGCATTAAATTAAATATGGAATGTCAAATTCCTAAAACCTCATCAAAACACCAATGAAATGGCCATAAGATTTATCATAGGTCAAACAAGGTCAAAGGACCTTCGAGAAAAAAATTCAGAATTTTTGGAAACTTAAAAGTATTTTTAAACAATTAAAAATATTCACAAAACAATTAAATCATGAAATTTATTAATAATGATCCAAAAAATAATTTTAAATCAAAATATGAAAGAGGAATTTATTTAAATTTTTTTGGTGAAACTCTCATATTTTTTGGATCAATGTTAAAATTAATATGAATTAATGAAAATCAAATGAAATAAAATAAAAATCAGAAAATAAAAAAAAACGTGGACCACTTGATCTCACTCATAAATTGAGGTGGCAGATCAAGTGGACATGAGCGCGCGTTCCACCATACACCAGGTCAGCTGTTCCACACGCGTGGTAATTACTTTAAACGCTCAGGATTGAAACATTTCAAATGAGATCAATGGCTCAGAACCTGTCCAGCACACCACCGGCGTTGGACCTTCAGTCATCTTCTCAGGCGAGGTCCACCGGACTGGTTCACTCATCACCATCACAAAAATGAAAAAAGATGACATGATCCGAAAGAAAAAATGGCGTAGAGCACGAATCTGGCCTCAATTTCAACTAATTCCAAATATATAGAAAGATATGAGGAGTTGAATTTTGAGGTGTGTCAACTGAGTTGCTTCGATCTGACCTCAAAGAAACTCAATCTTCTTGTCTACATTGGTAGGACTTCAGACAACCAAAGATCCAAGAGAATTGATGAGAATTAAGTGAGAATCGAAGAGAAGAAGTTTTCTGAAAATTACCTTTAATGCTGTGCAGAAATGGATCTTGCTTGCTTCAAACTTGCCTTGATCACACTCGAGGAGCTTGCAGAAGTGGTTTGGCAATGGTACAAAGCTTTGGATCCTGGAGTTTTTGAATCTCCAAACAGTGAGATTCAAACTCAATTTTCAAGTTGAAAATTCTCAGGTTTTCCTTTGAATGGTGAGGGTTTGAGTTGGGGGGCAAAGATGGCGCGCAAGGTGTGTTCGAAATGAGCTCAGAGGCCTTATATTTATAGCATTTGGGATTGATAATTACACACTGGAAAAATTGCTAAATTTGGAAATGGTGATGCACAAGCTTGCAAGTGTGATGAAGTTTAAATCATGCTTGAATGGCAAGGCAAAGTGAAATGGAGTTTTGAACATTTGATTTTCTCCAATGATGCAGACCTGTTAAGACCATGCCTATCCCTAGAAAATCTCATCCAAAATGCATGAAATTAGGTTCTTTGGAAAGCTTATATAAAGGGGAACAACTTTGATGTTGGACACTTTTTCATTTGGAACTTATATCATGGTGAATTTTGAGGTGGAAGTTTGTAAATTTCACCATGTTGAGAATTTTTCTAAGTGTCAAGTCATATATCTCAATATTCCACCTTTATTAACTTTTTATGTGAGCTTCAAATGAGAAAAGTGTATTCATAAAAGTTGTAGATCTTTCAAAGAACTTCAAAATGGTCACAAATTTCATGTAATTTGGATTTAGAATGATAGAGTTATGCATTTTTGAAGTTGAGGAAAATCACTTGTTCAATGGTATAGGTCAAAAATGACCTATAATGTATCCTCATATCCCATGCTCATAAAAGTTGAATTAGCCTTCACTCCAAACATAAAAGTTGAATTATACACCTTGAATTTAATTGTGCAGCTTGTAAATCTTTAATCTCATAAAAATTGAGCAAGTTATGGCCTTGGGAAGTTAACTTTCAAATTAGGGTTTAGACAAAATGAACTATAATGTTTCAACATAAAAAATCATTCTCCAAGAAAAACTAGCTCTAGGTCTCAACATGAAAGTTGTTTGGAATATCATTTAGAGCGACTTTTATCTCTGAATTATTTTCATATGGTGAAAATTGTAGGAGATAGGGTATGGGGAGACCCAGTTTTGATTAGATGAATTCATCTGGCGAACCACCATCAACCATCTTGCTAACCTTCAATTCTCTTGACTTTCTAGGCTCATGGTAGATCATATATGCATAAGATGATGAATTTTGAAGTGTCCCTAGAGAATTTTGATCATTTGGTGAGATAGCTTGTTGAAGAAGTTACTCAAGATTCCCAGTCAAACTAGGGTTTCCAAGGCAAATCACCTCCAAACTCTTGAAGAATACCTGATCAATATAACATGTAGAGATCATTGGGACTCATATATGATGCTTTGAGACATTGGGGGGACAATCCTTGGTTGTGTTTTTAGCCATGAGGGTCTTAAACCCTAGATATGAACTTTATAAATCAATGATAATCATGCCCTACCTACAATAGAGTTAGGCAAATACAAAGACATATTTTTGGTATTTTGGTTAGTAGAGTGATAATATACAAGTATGATATAACCATATAGTGCTTGGTGATCTCTCCCAAAACAAACCCAATGAAAGAGGGGTAAGGAGGATGCCAAGGTATGATCTCAATGCTAATGCATATGATGAAATTGCATGAGGGATCTTAGGGTCAAAATTGGGGTCTTACAGCTTCCCCTATTTAAGGACATTTTAACTGAGGAGGTGAAGGTTACAATCTTCATATCGACTCAGTAGAATGCGCTTAAATAACAACATATAGGAACAAATTTGGTCCCTAAGAGACCTCATGATGCATATGATATGAAGGTAAGAGTAGATTCTCTATGGGGAAATATTGCCACAAAGGAAAAGAAATCAGAGAGACCGAAGGTCCGCAAGAGTATAGTGCATTCAATAAGGAAAAATCACTAGGGAGACAAAGTCTCTGAGGGGATAAAAGGTTATGTGTAGGCCAGGCTACGACTTAAAACTGCTGGAGGACTAGAGGAATTCCATAAAAAATGGAAAGACTCAGCCGGGGAAACAAAAACATCTGCGGAGAATACGAGTAAATCAGGGTAAAGCTGAAAAACTTGAATCATTGGAGGAAAAGCGATTTCGCTAAGGAGATACGCACTCAACTCAACTAGAGGAGAAATGAACTTCCACAGGAAGAGCAGAAATCTATTATCTACTACCTGTTACTGGGTAAGGAGATACTATAGATCTGATAGAGAGGACATCCCTCATCGGTCAGGATGAACATATCAAGGATGACTCGTTGGGAACCGCTAGGAAGGAGTATTCATTACCGGTTACTGGGTAAGAATAGCCTTACTAGGGAAAACTGCAGAAATAGGATTTACAACTACCAGTTACTGGGCAGAAAACCAAGGATGAGAATATCCGTCACCGGTTAGGGTGAACGTATCAAGGATAGACTCAAAGGGAAAGAAAATCCGTCATCGTTTAAGATGAACATATCAAGGATAGACTTGCCTGGGATGTTAAGGAGGATATCCGTCATCGGTTAAGATGAACATATCAAGGATAAACCAATTGAGCAAAAAGTAGGAATTACATCTATCGAATGCTGGATAGAATACCACCGAAGAGAAAATCCATCACCGGTTAGGATGAACATATCAAGGATAGACTCTATTGAGAAGCAAAAATAGGAATTACATCTATCAGTTACTAGATAGATTACCATAAAGAGGATATTTGTCACTGGTTAAAGTGAACATATCAAGGATAAACTCTGCAGGGGGAAAGTAGGATTTACAACTACCGGTTACTGGGTAGAATACCACAAAGAGAAGGAAACTTGTTGTCGGTTAGGATGAACATATCAAGGATTAACTCCGTGGGGAACAAAATAGGAATTACATCTATCAGTTACTAGATAGAATACCAACGAAGAGAAAATCCGTCACCGATTAAAGTAAATATATCAAGGATAAACTCCCGGGGAAGATGAATCCACTAGGGACTCTACTGATGGTAAAAATAGGGGTACCTTTGTCGGGTATTGGGCAAGAAGTAACAAACTGCAAAAAAAGAAGAATATTACCAGTTACTGGGTAATAAATTCTTAGGGGACCCAAAGCATCTATCTAGGCAAGAGCTAGAAAGAAACAATCAATCAAGACTCAACCCAATGAGGATATAGCTCAAGGGGAGTAATTTCATCCAAATAATCGACTGGGGAGGAAACTAAAACAATACTCATCCACGAGGAAATAACTCAGTAGGGAAAGGAGAAAGGTTAAAGTCTTTCTGCTTAATGGGCCGACACTCTACAATTGAAGGAGGAGAGACGCCAAATTTGTATGGGGATAAATTACCGCCATAATAGAGAATAAGAATCTTAAACAATGAATCAACAAATATGATAATGCAATTATGTAATTATGAAATTATATGAGTGTATAGGTATATGTATATATGATGATGATGTTGACAAAACAATCGCAAAAGATACAAAGGTGTCACAAGATTTGAATCATCGATACAATTCTCGGTCAATCCACAAAAGAGGGAGACAACTACCAGAGAAAAGAGAGATCGACATCCCAAAGGCTCAACCCTAGCGGGGGAAGGAGGAGATCTGCTGAGGAAAGGAAACGTTATCGAATCTGCAAGGAATTTTAGGTTAACACCATACCAAATGGGAGACAACCGTGCAGAGGATAAACACAAATATTTGTTCAGAAACCAGGAGGAAACTTTGACTGGGAGCTAACCGGATGGCGACTGGTGGAGAAACCAAAGCAATCTACTGAGAAACCCAATCTTACTCTGCCGGAGATTAAAACAAACTTGGCTGGGGATACCCGAAGGGTTAACTACTTGGGGGAACCATTAAGGCTCCACACTTAGGACTTGCTATTTTTCAAAATGCTGTTGATATTTCTTTTTAATTGCTTTGAAACTGTTACTTTTATATGTTTAAGAAAAATGATTTTGACTAAAAAATTTAATTTCAAAAATTGATCATAGTAAAGTTTAAAACTATTTGGCTGAAGTAAATAAGAGTGGAATCAAATAGATAAAAGCTCAACTTTATTTAATAGAATGGTCGTCTGTAAATGACAAGACTCCATAGATCTTTACAAAGTTGAAAATGGTAATTTACATGGAAAATGGTTACATTGAGTACAATTGACCACTAATCCTTCTACCAACTATCGATATCCGCTGTGCTTTTGGCCGCTACTAGGGATGATGACTTGATGTCAACCCTTATGCTCAACAAAGTTTCTCCAATACTGGAAGATCAGCAGAATGCATTTACTTGCCATAATCCCTAATTTTTGTATAAATTTCCCCGAGGTGGGGTACTCACTTTATCAGGATAATCTTTCTGTTTTATGTCTCTAACTTTTTCCTGGATCGCCCTTTCGGGTTTTCAATCCACCGAGGCACTCATTTTTACCTAAGCCGCCTTTTTGGGTTTTCAACTTAGCGAGCTATTCTTTTCTTTTTTAGGCAAAGTATTTCTTGACTGCATCTGCGTTCACAGGACGAGTGAACTCTTCACCATCCATAGTTGTAAGAATCAAAGCGCCATCTGAAAAGGCCCTCTTAACAACATATGGGCCTTCATAATTAGGAGTCCATTTGCCCCTAGAACTGGTTTGAAAGATAAGATCTTCTTGAGCACAAGGTCACCTTCCCTAAATACCCGAGGTTTGACCTTCTTATCAAAAGCTTTCTTCATCCTTTGCTGATATAACTTACCATGACACATGGCAGTCAATCTCTTCTCTTCAATCAAATTCAACTGATCATACCTGGTCTGACACCATTCAGCCTCAGTTAACTTGGCTTCCATGAGCACACGCAATGAAGGAATCTCAACCTCTATGGGGAGCACTGCTTCCATACCATAAACAAGAGAGAAAGGGGTTGCCCCTGTTGAAGTACGGATGGGAGCATCTTATGCAAATCCTTATACGTCACAACCATCTTCTGGATAATCTTCTTGATGCCCAAGTATGATCCCAATGCTAATGTGTCATACCCCAAAATTCGCCTCACCCTTCACATAATCATATAGGTCACTAACCCCGACCATTTGGGTATCATCCTCATCCATTCGTTTCATTGAATAAGCATGGCTCAATCCAATTTACGAGTTGTGGCAGGGGAATCCATCGGTCCATGGCCCATTATCATGACAGTCATCATTTTGTCATCGTGCCAATAATTGTTCCGATCAATTCTAACGTCGTATTAATTTCAATTTTCAAATTAACTTTTGAAGTTGAATTGATTTGGAGGTTAGATGTGGTCTTTGAAAATGAATTTGGTTTTAGAAATCATTTCAATCTTTTTTGAATTGATTTTGGAGATTCAAGTTGAGTTGGACGGTCCAAGTTGATTATTGAAAAGTCGAATTGGTTTTGGAAATTTAATCATGTCATTTTTGTAAAGCCCATTCCTCCTTTTGTGATAAGGCCCATTAACCACTTAAATTTCTAATTCCACTTAACCAATTTCTCAAACCATAATCCCATTTGATTTTCAACCATTTTTGTATCCATTTTTCCGATTAGTCCAATTCATGTTATAACCATAACCATAATCCATTTTAAATTCAACCCAATTCTCATTTTATCTTTTATCCAACCAAATTAACTAATCCAATTTTAACTATCTAAGAAAATCAATACATTCAATTATCCACTTGTCCATCCAATTATCCAAAATATCCATTAAATCCATTTATCCAATTTAAATTCATTCTTTTTTTTATTATTAAGTCATAACCTTCTTTTTCATCCATATCCCTAGATAATTCATTTTTATATCCACTGACCAAATATGCCATCATGTGTTACTTTGATATTTTACATAAAAAAGGAATGAAAAGAAGTACAGCATGAGAGAAGCCAACACTTCAAGCCACATGCTACATCCAGCGACCAAGCCACGAAATCCAAACGTGAAATGCATCCGCTACCTCCACAAGCTGCTAAAGCTGCAACAAAACGGAAAGGCTACACAAGCAATAGCTAAGCCAAACGCAGTAGATCCAAACTGCAACCAAAAGCGTAACGGCAAACTTCCGAAGCTGCTACAACGAGTTACTGCATAAGCCACTACTTCCAAGTGCAGCCAACAACAACAAGAACGTGCAGCCGATAAAGAGAAAACAGAAAAAAAAATTGAAATGCAGCCAATGCATCTAAAACGGCGAGCTGCAAAATGGCAATGCCGACATGAAAAAAAAGAAGCATAATACCAGCTGCTGAAACTCAACGCAGCTTAAAAGCCAAAGCCAACTTCCAGCGAGCAAAAAACTCCATCAGGCCAACAACAATAAACCGCAGTTGTAACGGCTTCCAAACAAGCCAATCCAAAAATGCAACGCGCGACAAACAGAAAAGCCAAGCTGCTGCTGCACAAAATCAGCGTAAACGACAATCCAACGGCATCCAAGCTAAAAGCAAAACACAGAGGCATCCGAATGAAACGAATTCAAAACGCAAGCGCATATTGGAATAAAAAACTCACCATAACAGAGTCTATAAATAAGTGATTATAGCAACGAAGCAAGGACCTTTCTTCACTTTTCTTTTCCATTTTTCTTTTCAGAAGCTCGGATTCTTCTTCGTAACCACCACCGCACCTCTCTCGTCATCTCAACCTTCATCCATCTTCAACCTCAATCCTTCAAACAACTTCCTCCACCGAACCATAACCGTAACAAACTCTTCCACCGTGACCAGCTTCCATAGACTTCCGCTTCAACGCCGTTTCAATCACAGCCTCTCTTTGCCGCTTTCGATCTTCATTGTCCGGTTAACACACCGCGCCACGACGTAATTGATTCGCAACGAGACAAGGCAGGAAAGGAGATAGAAGAGTAGAATTGAATCTCGGTTACCCGAGCTTCGATCCTCCGTAGATCTCTCCGGTAGGATTTTCTTCCTTTCGCGTTATCAGTTCTACGGTTTGTGATAGGATTCGAGCACCGTTTGGCTTTGTCCGTTGAGATTTTCGTATAGTGTTGGCTTCGAGTTATTTAGTTAGAGGTTTTTTAGTATTGGATTAGTAGAGGGAGGAAGACGTGGCGACCACCGTGTCGCGTCGCCGGTGTGGCAGGGATCGGCATTTTTTGCATTATGCCGTGTCTGTGAGCGAGTAAGGAAGATGACGCGTTCTTTCATTGGATATCCGTCCAAATTTGGGCTTAGTCTCTTTTAAGGCCCAATCAGGCTGTTGAACCGCGTACATACCTCAAATCCTGACGGTACACCCCTCACCCCAAGGCCCATTCTGAAATTGTGTAGATAATAGGAAATTTAATTAGTAATTAGGATTTATTAACATATCATAGGATTTATTAGATTGTAGTTTCAATTAAGGTTAGTATATAGTTCAGACTAATATTAGGATTAAGTTTAGAATTATGTTTTAGGATTAGATTAGAATTAATATTAGGAAGTAGTTTAGGCACATTAGGATTGATTCTAGAATATACTTAATATAATTGTTTGATAATATTCTAATTTTATTTTGATTAATCCTTTTAGAGTTTTGTTTCGATTGATATTTTAGATATTGGTTTTTGACTTAATTCTTGATATTGGGGTTAAATATTCTTTTATATTGTTTTGATTCTAATTTCTAACAATTAACATCTAACCATTAACATCTAACATTTAAATTCCACAATTAACCTCTAACTTTAATTTCCGTATTTTAATTTCCGCTCCTAACATTTAATTTTTTCCATTTACCTTATGCAATTTTATTTTTGCTACATCATTGTACATTCTTCATTCATCTCATCTTAAAAATGACGAAAAATGGATAAGACTTTAAAAATAAAAGAGATAATTCTCAAACATGTAATGGACATTGGAATGGACTTAGAGATTGTTGTTAGGCCCCTTGCAAAAGACCTTGGACAAATATTTGACCCTAACGTGGAAGGAGCATTCAATATCCAAGACAAATTGTAATCTTTTATGTGCTTTCTAGTTTAGGACACAATTGCAAACACATGGCTTTCTCTTGGGCTACCTGACAATGAGACATTTTATTTCCTACACTCCCTTGTACTTTACATGTACCCCCTCCCCTTTCCGATGTACGCATTTACTTGCTTTCTTTTATTGCTTGTTAGCTAGCCCTTAGACATTAGGAACGTTCACCCATTCAAAATCGATAATCAAACCCTTGATCCAACGTCAAGCGGTCTTTTTTCAAATCAAACCAATAAACAAACCCTTGACCCAACGTCATACGGTCTCTTTCTCAAATCAAAGTAAAAAGCACAATAAATGGCGATTAGGATTGTACGCCACGAGCCTTAAGCGATAAATAAGGGACGAGACTGGAGCTTTCCTACACTCATTCTGAATGCTTCGAACACAAGACGTTTGACTTGACCGTTTGAGATATTCACCTTTATCCATAGTCATTAGTGCAATCCAAAATCAATAACACTTTCTCAAAGCCTAAAAACAATTCAACACATTCAAACCTTTTGTTTGAGCCTTAGGGCAACACAATAAAAAAATCCTTCTTCAAGGTAATAAAATCAACAAAACCAACAAACAATTTCAAAACCACGAACTACGACGGCTCTGATTTCTCACTTTAACAAGTGGGCATACGTAGGCACGCGGATCCATTCCTTGGCGAGCATACTAATTTAAAATCTACCTCCACTCCGCAAACCTTTGGCTAGCAAACATTTGATAAACAATACATACGTAAGCGCAAACATCCTAGATGGTTTCCGTGGAGTACCATGGATGTGAGGGGTGCTAATACGTTCCCATTGCATAACCGACTTCTGAACCTGTTCGTGGTTGCAATGACCATACTTTGGGGTTTTCTCGATATTTTCCCATTCCTTTGGAATAAATAAAAACCGATGGCGACTCTATTTTTTTCGCGTAGCGACAGCTGGCGACTCTACTGGGGACACCTCCCTAAGCAAGTCAAGCCTAATTTAGGTTGATTCCTCGCATGTGTGTATGTTTATCCTTTTGATTACTTGCCTTATTTATTGCCTTTTGCTTTAAATTTTATGATCTAACATGTGGATTCCATGATTCTATGATATCAAATGGATGGCACTTTGATTGCAAGTAACCTTGTAGGAAAGACTCTCCACTTGAGTCTAGAGTGTAAAGATAAGATAGGAGAGGTTGAGTAGTATGGACCACCGAAAATCTTTTCTCGTAAGGGTCTATACGAGAACCTCACTTAGAGTAGATTCTTTTGGAGACGTTGACGACCATCAAGCTTTTGGCGTAAGCGATCAATGTCTTCATTTGGATCCATGACTCTAAGGACCTTTGTAGAACATTAAACCTATGGCCTATTAAGATTGATGGTCGCGTAGTGTGGGTCCCTGAGAAGCTTTTCTCCCGTGGGTCGGCACGAAGATCTCACTCGAAGTTAATTTTCTTGATGGAGTTGACGACCGACAAGCTTTTTCCGTAAGCGGCAAACAGTCAAGGAAGTCTATGACTTTGAGACCCTTGTCTAGAACCTGGTGTCGATGGTCGCATAGTTTGGGCCCTCGAGAAGCTTTTCTCGTGTGGGTCGGTACGAAGATCTCACCCAGAAGAGGCTCATTTGAGGGAGTTGATGACCGGTAAGCTTTTGCCGTAAGCGTCAAACAGCCAAATGAATCAATGATTTTGGGGTCCCTATCTAACCCTAAACTTCGACCGGTGAGATCCCAATAGAGGAAAGCAATCAAGTGTTGCCCTCCATCCGTATTTTGAGACTTTGATCCTGAACCTGTTTGCGTGTATAACTTATGAAGGCCATGCTTATGAACCAAATCACTCATGCATTCATATACTCATGCATCGTGTGCATAGACAATAAAAGCAAGGCTCTTAGTATCTGATGTTTATTGCAGGAAACTACGAAGACTTTTGCAAAGCAATCATGAATTCTCTCCTCAGAAAAAGTACATTCTCCTTTAGGTACAAGGAACCCAGATTGGATAACTTGGAAGCCCTGATCTCCAAGATAGCCCCTATCAAATACAAATGCTATGCGGCCTATGGGAACATTCTGGATTTGGTGAACAAGAATGTGGACTACGTGGCCCTCACTACCTTGGCTCAGTACTACGATATCCCGATGCGTTGTTTCACCTTCCCTGACTTCCAGATGGCTCCCACATTGGAAGAGTTTGAAAGGCTTCTGAAATGCTACATCAAGGACCATAATCCGTTCCCCAAGATCGAAGAAGACTTCTTCATGCCCAAGCCAGCGTCTGTATTGGCGATTGATGTAGGTGAGTTGGCAGCCAGTTGGGCTCCGAAGGGAACTCACAAAGGATTCGCCAGAAAATTCTTGGAAGGTCATGCGTGGAGGTTCGCCAAAGAAAAGAAGTGGGATTCTTACATCGCAGTATTAGCATTGTTGATCTATGGGATTGTTATATTCCCAAGTATCGACAACTTCATAGATCAGGCTGCAGTGAACATCTTCTTGTCCGGTAACCCAATGTTGTTTCTCTTGGCCGACTTCTACCATACTTTCCACACTCGCCATGAGAAGAAATAGGGAAGTTTCCTATGTTGTGCTCCACTATTGCACATATGGATGAAGACTCACATGCCGCTAGCCGGTCCCTTCATGTCTAAAGATCTCCCTTGGTGCCAGAAGTTTGCGTCATTCTCTTCCAATACTATCCAGTGGTATAAGAGGGAATGGGAAACCCAAAACATCATTCTCAGATGTGGAGGATTTCCGAATGTACCCTTAGTAGGCACACATGGATGTATTAACTATAATCATGTGTTGTGCATGAGGCAACTTGGACACGCGATGAATGGGCCCCCAAAAGAAGAGGACTTAACCCCTTTTGTCATCAACACAGTAGATCCACTCAACTCGGCGGTGAGAAAAGTAAGGCAAGCCTGGAACAGGATTGTTAGAAGTGGTCCGGAACTTGGCAAGAAGAATGTCATTGCTAGAGGACCATACGTGCAATGGGCAAAAGAGAGAGCCCGAATAGTCAAGATGCCCTTCTACTACGAGTCCACATCTCTCCCTCAAGTGCCTGAACCTGAGCCCATCTTACAAGACGATGTCGACAAACTCACCAGTAACATAAGTGAGCTCGAACTAGAAAACACCCGCTTATGACTCTAACTCATCAAGGAGAAGCAAAGGGGTGACGATCTAGAAGACAAAGGAAAAGAGGTGAAGACCTTGTATGAGACCAGTAAGAAGAGAGCAAGAGATGAAAAAGGTAAGAAAGAGTGGGTCGGCGGTGCTCTCCTAGGAGCAAATTCAAAACTTGATGGACGAAACAACGAACTGGATTGAGCATGGCGTATTGTTCGAGACTTGGAAAGAATTCTGGAGCTTACCAATAGGGATAAGAAGAGTGCCAAGGAAGATTACGAAGCTCAGATCAGCAAATTGAGGAAGACCATCAAAGAATATCAAGATCACGCGGCCCGCGAGAAACTGGAAAAAGAGAAGATACATTGAGCCTACCTTCACGAAAAGTTTCAGCTAGAAAGAGCTCACGAAAAGATCCGAAGCATGAAAGCTGGAAAATTTGATGAAGAGTATCAAGAGATGAGGAATAACTGCCTATATTGGGAAAACTCTTACCAAAGAGCCGAAGGAGCTATAGCTGAGAGGGATGCCATCATTGGGAACCTGCAAGGGTTATATAGTGAATGGAGAGACAAGTATGCTAACATGGCAGTTCTGACCAACTACGCCCTCCAGGACTTCCCTGATAAGCTGAAGGAGGCAGATAAGATCATGTGTCCCAATAACACTCCTCACCAAGTTTACAACTTTGTGAAATTTTGCAAGAAGACCATGGCTGAGCTGATCACAGATATCGAAGCTCTCCGCAATGCTCAAGGGGTTACCTTTCAAGTCAATCTGTAGTCTGTTTATGATTTAATGCAAGTAGGATTGTCTCTTTGATTTCCTTATACCTGTTACCAAAAAAATGAATGAATGAATGAGGTTTTATGGTTCCGTATTATGTGTGTCATTATTTTTGATTGCAATGCTAACTGTCTGAATTGTTCCTCGTAATAAATAACACGACAACTAAGAGCCTTGCCAAAAAATAAATAAAAATAACAATACAACCAAATCATGCATCATTCTGCATAACATAAAAGCAAAACAAGGAACTTACCACTTGATCTTTCTCTCATCCAGAAACAGCAAGCTGACTTCTCAACACCGGCACAACACCCGCAGTGAGCAGAAAACACTCATGGATCAGCTTGAACAAAATCAGAGTGCTTTGAGGGAGGAAATGTTCGGTATGCGTGCCCAGATGGGGCAACTGATGGAGACCCTCCAAGTTGTGGTCAGAGGCCAAGAAGTCATTGCTAGGGTCCACGAGGAACTCCGCTTAGCCAGTCAGAGAGCTGCCGCTACCATTCCTGTGCCGCCACTTGGCAACCCTCCAATCCAGATCCCTATGGGACCACTAGGAGGTGTACCCCCGCTTGGAGGAGGAGGTCCAGTGAATCCAAATCCTGTGGTTCCCCCCGGCATCGAGGCGGACGATCAGAATGACGCCTTCTACAACCCCAAGGAGGAATCGGTCTATGATGCTTTCGGACCGACCAGTGCAGAAATCGACAAAAAGTTTCGTGCCATAGAGGAGAAAATGAAGGCCATGGAAGGACCCAGTGCCTTCGGCTTGGATGCTGCCGAGATGTGTTTGGTGTCAGACGTTCAAATACCCTCCAAATTCAAGGTACCTACCTTTGAAAAGTATCAGGGGGTCAGTTGTCCCAAGACACACATCCGAGCATACTGCAGCAAGATGGTTGCATACTCAAGAGATGAGAAGCTACTCATGCACTTCTTCCAAGACAACCTAAGTGGGGCTTCTTTGGAATGGTACATGCAGTTGGAGAGTACAACTATCCGGACTTGGAAAGACTTGGCCGAGGCATTCCTAAAACATTACCAGTATAACACGGATATGGCTCCGAATCGGACCAAACTCCAGAGCTTGACGCAAAAATTTGAGGAGTCTTTCAAGGAATACGCCCAGCGTTGGAGAGAGCTGGCGGCTAGGGTTCAGCCTCCACTCTTGGACAAAGAGTTGATCAATATGTTCATGGGGACGCTCCAAGGACCCTATTATGAGAAGATGGTAGGGAGCACATCGATTGGATTCTCTGATATGGTGGTTTCCGGAGAAAGAATCGAGAGCGGGCTAAAAAGTGGGAAAATACCAAGTGTTGTTGGCCCGTCTAATGGGGAAATGAAACCGTATGTCGGTTTTGCCAAGAAGAAGAAGGGAGAGACTAACAACACGTCAGTGGCTAGAGGGAGAGGCATATCACATCGGGTTTCCTATCAATAGGTGGCTGCTATAGCGCCTGGCCCGTACCAGCAGGTGGCCGCCATGGAACCCAATCCTTATCAGCAACCCTTCGCCGTGCCAACCGGTCAGGATATGGGTCCACAGCCAAATCATTACCAACAACAGTATGCTCCTCCATAACAACAATACTACCCGCCCGGACAGAAGAGGCTAAGGAGGATAGAAAGGAAACTTGATCCAATTCCTACTACGTACGCTCGCCTGCTCCCATACTTAATAAAAGGGTCATTGGTACAGTTGAGGGAGTTGAAACCTCCGACTGTGATTCCTCCTGGATATGATGCCAACGCCCATTGCGAATTCCACTTTGGGGGCGCCCGTCCATATGATTGAGAATTACAAGGCCCTCAAGCATAAAGTACAAGACCTAATTGATGCTAAAGCCATTACTTTCGCACCAAATGGTCCCAACACCAACAACAATCCTATGCCGCCACACACCGGTCCCTCCGTGAGTGTGATTGAGGAAGAAAAGATGGTGAAGCGATGCGTAGGGGATATAAGAACTCCGTTGGCTGTTGTCAAGGAGCAATTACTAATGAATGAGGTACATCCCGGGTGTGATGCCAAATGTGAAGACTGTTTGATGAATCCCCAAGGATGTGAGAAATTGAAGGTCGGTATCCAGAGGTTGATTGATCAGCAAGCATTGATGGTGGAACAGATTCCCCCTACTAATGAGGTAGACATGCTCGAAATTCCATATGATCCCATACGAGTACCTGTCGAGATCCCTTACGATCCGATTCTAGTACCTGCTACAGCATACCCGATCACACCACTTGTGATTACGGTCCCTGCTCCGTTCGCTTTTGACAACACAAAAGCAGTGCCATGGAACTACGACTCGAAGGTATTTCTATATGGGCAAGAGGTGAAAGAAGAGCCCACTAAACCTGAAGAAGCTAGTGTGAATATCACTGGATCCGGGGGCATAACCCGCAGTGGTAGGGTATTTGCACCAGCACCTCCCGCAAGTGGCGGGGGTCAAGAAGCTTCAAACAGAAACCTTGGAAAACAAGTAGCAAATGATGATGGCCAAGGGCCAAATACGGCACAAAAGGCACATCCTGATGATGAAGTGGAGGAATTTCTCCGCCTTATCAAGAAAAGTGACTACAAGGTGGTTAATCAACTCAATCAAACACCGTCAAAGATATCCATACTTGCACTCTTGATGAGTTCAGAGGCACACTGAAAAGCTCTGATGAAGTTCTTAAGGACCGCACATGTCCCTCAAGAAATATCGGTAAACCAGTTCGAAGCTGTGATGGCCAACATATCTGCAAGCAGTTGCCTAGGGTTCAACGATGATGAATTGCCACTTGAAGGTAGAAATCACAACAAGGCGCTCCACATTTCGATCGAATGTGTGGACACGATCTTGTCCAGGGTATTGGTGGACACCGGATCTTCATTAAATGTCTTACCCAAGAACTCGCTTTCCAAGCTAACCATCGAAGGATTGTTGATGAAGCCCAGCTCACTCATTGTGAGAGCATTTGATGGGTCAAGGCGGACAGTAATAGGAGAGGTGGATCTCCCCATGAAGATAGGGCCTCACATATTCTTCATCACCTTTTATGTGATGGATATTTACCCCGTCTACAGTTGTCTCCTGGGACGTCCATGGATCCATTCGGCAGGCACCGTAACCTCAACCCTCTACCAAAGGTTGAAATTCATGATTGGAAGCAAACTGGTAGTGGTGGAAGGGGAAGAAGATATAGTGGTGAGCCATCTAGCATCATTCAGGTATGTCGAAGTTGGAGGAGAGATTCATGAGACTCCTTTCCAAGCCTTCGAAGTAGTGAACGTGGAGATGACACCACCGATGAAAGTAGCTCCGGGCGCAGAACTCCCTATGACTTCATGGAAGGACGCTAAGACTATAATTCAGGCTGAACACCCCACAGGCTGGGGAAGAGTACTTGATTTGCCTGTAAACAAAGACAAATTTGGGTTGGGGTTCCGTGCTCACCAAACGACTCAGAAACCAAACATTGTTGATACGAACAAATGGTCGATTCCCGCAATGCCAGATACTTTTACTAGTGTGGGGCACCTCGGAGATGACTCCATCTGTGTGACAGAAGCAGAAAGCAGCCTGCTAGAAGAAGCATGCCTCGTGTACCAGAGGGCCGAAGGACAAACACTCAACAATTGGACTGCCGTGGATATACCATAAGTCACCTTCATTGAAGAGTAATTTTCCTTGTTTTGCTTTGAAAGCTCTGCGCCCTGCCCAAGGCGTAGAGTAAAATTGTAGGGCCCCCCATACTTTCAAACAAATTTTATCAATGAATAAAATAAGCGTCTTTGCATTCAATTTGTGCTCCCTGTCGTTCATTTTATTGTTTTGTTTTTGTTTGTCAAGAAAAATGTATGGAAATGTTTTTTGTTTATCATCCTTTCCATCCTACTGTTCTAAAATAAAACATAAATCATGCAGATCCGCGTCGAGTTCCATTGATAATCAAAATGCTATAGCCCAATATGACTTCGATAATCTAATTTACCAAGCTGATGAAGGCGGTGAAGAAGATTGTGAACTCCCCGAAGAGTTATCCAGGCTCTTACAGCAGAAATCAAGAGTCATCCAACCGCATCAAGAGGCAGTGGAGATTGTGAACCTAGGGTCAGAGGAGGAAAATAAAGAAATTAAGGTAGGTTCAGCCCTGGACAACGAGGTGAAAAGAAAGTTGATCGAACTCTTGCAAGAGTATATGGATGTATTCGCCTGGTCTTATCAAGATATGCCAGGGCTAGATACGAATATTGTGGTGCATTGATTACCTCTCAGAGAAGAATGCTCCCCGGTGAAGCAGAAATTGAGAAGGACTCGTCCTGACATGGCCATCAAGATCAAAGAAGAGGTTCAGAAGCAATTGGATGCAGGTTTTCTGGCAGTGGCAAACTATCCTCGGTAGGTGGCTAACATCGTACCTGTGCCAAAGAAAGATGGTAAAGTACACATGTGCGTTGATTACCGAGACTTGAATAGGGCGAGCCCTAAAGATGATTTCCCGTTACCTCACATTGATGTGTTGGTAGACAATACGGCCCAATTCTCGGTACTTTACTTCATGGATCGGTTCTCTGGATACAATCAAATAAAAATGGCACCAGAGGACATGGAGAAGACCACGTTCGTCACCCCTTGGGGCACTTTTTGCTACAAAGTGATGCCATTCAGCTTAAAGAACGCGGGTGCGACATATCAGCATGCAATGGTCACTCTCTTTCATGATATGATTCATAAAGAGATTGCAGTATATGTTGATGATATGATCGCAAAATCCCAAACTGAGGAAGAGCATTTGGTTCATCTCGAGAAATTGTTCGCACGGTTAAGGAAGTTCCGGCTTAGGTTAAATCCTAATAAGTGCACATTTGGGGTAAGATCTGGCAAGTTACTAGGTTTTATCGTGAGCCAACGAGGCATTAAAGTCGATCCCGACAAAGTTAAAGCAATACAGAACATGCTAGCACCGAAAAAAGAGAAAGAGGTTCGTGGATTCTTGGGGCGATTGAACTACATAGCTGTAGCGGGGTATTCGTTACCATTAGAGATATTGACTAAATCTAAGGTAAACCATACAAGTCGAGTCGCCACCGTACTTCTATTTATCCAAAGGAATGGTTAGAAAGTGAACAAAACCCTAAAAGTTTTATCGAATCAAAAACTAGTAAAAATGTCAGAGATCGGGGTAAGGGGGTTGGTTATGTAATGGGAAGGTTTTAAGCACCCAAAACATCCTAGGTACTCCTAGGGAGCCCTTTTCACACTTGTTGTAAGGTTGGTATTTTGTAAAAATTTATTTGTGCAAACATGATTGAAGAGATGAGAAGAGAAATATACAAGTTATTTACAATTTGTGTTTGAATGGATAAACCCATTGCCTACGTACCATCTTAAAAAGATTAGGATCAAAACCTCGTAGTTTGGGGTAAAAAATCTCAAAATAAGTTGGTGAATTGATTGGTCTAAAAGCCTTAAGGTCTTTTGTTATCCAAGGGAGAAAACTTAACCTAAAACCAGAAATCCACCATGTGAGGATAGCTTCAACATGCTAGTGAGGGGTTAACCCTATAGTAAGCATGGAAAACTCATTGTCCTTCACTAAGGATATAAGTGAGTATTACATCTACCTCAAGGATAACTCAAACATAATAGCTAAAGGTTATGAAAAGTTTTGATTAAGGAAGTGGCCACTGAAACCACAAAAAAACATTTGAATGGGTTATATTTACCAATGAAAAGTATTTACAAAATATGGTCAAAGTTGATTTAAAAGTTCAATTCAAAATAAGTATTATGAAAAGAAAGTTTGAAAATCAAAAGCATAAGGCTTAGGTTTCTAATGTTTGAAAACAAGTGTTAATGTTTGCACAAAAAGTTTTGGCTTGGGTTAGAGTGGAGGGAAGAAGAAGAATGGCTAAAGTCCTAATCATACAAGAGATGAGGGATAAGAAACAAGACCACAAATGGAGTTCCTCTCTTGAGATCATATTGATGATCCAAGTAGCTCCCATCCTTTGGAATATGCAAGCAAAATAATTGTAAGCTCAAGCAATCATCATAATCAAACAAGCTCTTAGAAGATCCCCAATGGCTCTTGTATCTTTCACTTGAGATGGACATAGCAATAGTTCTTAAATTTGAGTTCTCATAGGATCCCCTAGCACAAAAGCACACACATCAAAGAATTCTAAGAAGCAAATCAAGAATGGACAAGAGTGAGTTTAAAGGTTTGGTCCTTCTAATCCATCTTCAACATTAAGGTCATTTTACTCCAATCTTGCATAGGGAATGTCCTAGAAACTAAGTCCATTTGTCCATTTCTTGCATTTGGTCCACAACAATCAAAACAAAACACAAGCACAATAATATATACACAATTATGTGCTCAAGTGAGCAAAAGGCAAATTGCATTAACATAAACATGTGCTCAAATGAGCAAAGGGGGAAAAGCAAATGAATAATATGTACAAGAATAGTAAATTGCATAAATGTAAAGAGCAAGAATTAAATGTTAATGGTTAATGGTTAGTGTTAATAGTTAGTGGGTCATAAGGCAAATTTAGCGCTATGTTAAGCAATCGTAATTGGACTTATGTAGAAGTCACAACTATCTGAGGCCGGTCAATAATGTAGGCAACAACACAAGTTAGAGGTCTTGATTAGTGAATCAAACTCCAACAACTTGCCATGCCAAAAAGAAGATGAGAAATGATCTTGTATTAATTTAGGTTCTTTGCATGATTTAGGAAGCAATCTATCCTTAATGCAAAGCCATTCATTTGATTCATGATCAAGATGAATTAGATTTGAATCAAGGAAGATTAAACCTCCATGTATCAATGCTAACCACCAATCTTTAACTCATTGATCAAAAACAAAAGAAGAAGAAGAAGAAGAAGAAGATGATGAAGAATTAAAGTGCATTAATAGAAATGGTATGTACTAATCAACAAGTGTTGACCAAAGATAGAGAAGATCAAGGTCAAACAATAGAAAACAGAAGCAAAATGAGAATTAGAAGTCAAGAAACAAATAAAATATTTTTGGCATTTTTAATATTTAAAATAAAACTTGAATTAAAATAATGAAGGTCAAACTTCAAATTCACTTCAAATCAACTTTGAAAAGTCCAAGTGAATTATCCCAAGTTCAACAAGGTCAAGCAAAGTTTGACAGAAAATTTCAGCATTTTTAGAAGTCAAAAACTATTTTAAATCAATTAAAAATGCATAGAAATAACCTAATTGAACTAAAATCTCAAATAAATCACAAATCAATTAATAAATTGATGAGAATATTTTTCATAGATCTATCATCATTCAAAGAAGTTGGAAAAATATTTTTGTATTTTCTGAATATAAAAAACAATTTTAAATGAATTAAAAATAACCAGAAAAGAGAAAATTAATAAAAAATATCAAATGATAAAATAAAAAATATTAAAAATCATTTTTAGAATGTAGAAATTAAATGGAATTAAGCGTGAGCCATTGGTCCCATAATTTTTGGACCAATAATGAGAGAGATATGAATTTTAGAAATAAAATGCAATTAAAAGAAATAAAAGAAATTAAAATCAGAAATTAGAAAATAGGAAAAAGTGTGAGCCATTGGATCATCCTTCATTAATTGACGTGGATCATCACACGGCCTAGAAGTGCGCGTTCACCAAACACGTGAGTCAAACGAGATACACCTAACCTTTAATGAAGTCATAACAATGGATACACGAGATTCAATCTGGAAAAACAAATGGAAGGTCCTGATTGAATCTGGAGACCAGACGGTGGCCAGCGCCACCGTCTTCTCCGGCCAACTCCGGCGAGGTTCAAAATTTGCAGAGGAAAAAAATGGCAACCAAAATGCACGATCCAGGCATCATTCGAAAGATGGGGTGATGTACATCACCCCTGTACCACTCAATTCCATTCTAGATCTCTAGATTGAGAGAAATCAGAAGTGGAAATTTTGTGGTGTTCAAATGAACTTCATGATTTTCAAAAATTGAAAGCATAACAACGTTGCCTCTATGCAGAGGACTTCAGATCACACAAGAACAAAGAAAATAGATCAATATACAAGCTGGTTCGAAGCAAATAACAGTTGAAGTGAACCTTTGAATTGCAAGGATTTGAGTCAAGATCTTTGGATTCTTTTGCAAACAGTAGACACTATGGATCAAGAAGAGAAGGATTAGGAACTTTGAGATCTGAAGATTGATCAATGAAATCAAAATTCAGATCTGAAAAATTGGAAGAGAAATGAAATAGTTCCTTTGGTGATGGCTAGGATTTCAATTCAGCAGCAATTGGGGCGCCCTTAGGTTGCTAAAATGAGAGGCCAAGGCATTGTATTTATAGCTGAAGCAATGTTGAATGCATGAATCAAAACTTGCATGAATGGAAAGGGCCTCCATGCATGGGCCTGTACAGACGCATGGAGGGCCCAATTCCAACTGGAAATGAAAGCTTATGCATGATGTAAGTAGAACGGACGTGCAAATTGGATTGTACGAGCTCATGCATGACAATTGAAATGATTTTCACAAAATGCACTACTACATTCAAGTCTTCGAAAATGCCATGTCCAAAATTGAAATGCAACCTTATGAGTAATGGTTGGAAAGCTTGTTGCATAAGGAAAAAATTTCATGTTGATCAAAACTCCAATTGGGCCTTGGAAATTAGTGAAAATTGAACTTGAAGTGTAGGGTGCAAAACATGCATATGTGAAATTTTCAAAATTGGCCAAAGTTCAAGCCCTTCTGTCTCAATGATGCATGCTCCAAATGACAAAATATTCAACATAAAAGTTGTAGATCTTTTCAATACAATCAATTTGGACTTAAATTTTGCATCATTTGGATTTTTGATGAAGAGGTTATGGGCACTTGAAGTTGGACTTTTTCACATTTCAATGCATTTGGTCCATAGTGACCTATAATGTTTTGCATTATCACATGTATTTATTTTGAGATTTTGGAATCTTTCTCAACATAACATTTGAATTAGACATCTTAAGATTTCCAATTCATTTTATCTCACCTTAAAATCATAAAAAATGAAGGAGTTATGTCCTTGGGAAGTTGACCCAAAATTAGGGTTTCAGTCAAAATGACCTATAATGTCTTGGAATGGATGATGACCTTCCATGATTCAAATAAATTTTTTATGAACATGAAAGTTGTTCAAATGGTCCTTAAGAACATTTTTCCTCTTGGGTTCATCTCCATTTGACCAACACGTAAAAAGTTAGGTCTCAGTGTAATTCAAAATAGTTAGATGAATTGATTGATCAACTTCTCAAGTCCAAAACTCCTATCTTGATGAATTGATGATTGAGGACACTCAAATAAGTTCCAATATGCATGAAATTATGAATTAAATAACTTACATTGATTGTATTTGACCATGGGTTGAGGTTGCTTCAAGAGCAAGGCACAGTTGATGAACAAATGAATTAGGGTTCCCTTGGGAAACAAACCTCAAACCCTTTGATTTGCTTTGATCAAAATGATGAGTTGAGATACTTGGGATGCATATTTGATGGATGATAGCTTTGGGAATCATTTCGATGTTTGCCTTTATCTTCTCTTGGTCATATCAATGCACATAGGATCTCCTAGAAGCTTTTAGACCTTGTGACTGCTCAAGCTACAAACAAGAGATGTTAGTGACATACTTTTGTGCTTTTGGTTAGTGAATAAAAATGAGAGAAGAAATGATATATAATTCAAGCGTTCTTGGTGATCTCAAACCAACTCACAAGAGGTCCAACCCACAGGCAAAAGGAACCAAGATGCTTATGATCCTTGAGGCTATGCTAATGCGATGTTATGATGTCATGAGGGATCTTAGGGTCAAAATTGGGATCGTACAATAGCTAGATTCATATCTTACCTCACGGCCACCTGCGAGCCGATATTCAAATTACTTCGTAAGGATCAAGCAATCGAGTGGAACGACAACTGCCATAATGCATTTGAGAAGATAAAAGAATACTTACAAGAACCACCGATCTTGATGCCTCCTGTGCCAGGCAGACCTCTTATTATGTACCTCACGGTTCTTGAGGGATCTATGGGGTGTGTTCTCGGACAGCATGATGAGACATAATGGTTTTGGGCTATATCCTCAATTAGGTCACAAGCTTCTGGATAAGGTTTGTTCATCAGCGCGCCACCTGCGGCAGCGTCGATGCTCATCTTGGTATTATAATGGAGTCCATTGTAGAAGGTATGAACGATCAACCATTGTTCTAGGCCATGGTGTGGGCAGACTCTTAATAGCTCTTTATATCTCTCCCAAGCTTCGAAAAGCGATTCTCCTTGGTTTTGAGCAAATCTAGTTATTTGGTTTCGAAGAACATCAGTCTTACTAGGGGGGAAATATCTAGCAAGGAATACTCTCCTAAGGTCTTCCCAGGTAGTTATTGAATTGGCTGGAAGTGAATCTAGCCATGAACGTGCTTTATCCCTGAGGGAGAAAGGAAATAATCTTAAACGGATCGTATCGGGTGAGGCGCCGTTAGATTTAAAGGTGTCGGCTAGTTGGATAAAAACTTTTAAATGTTGATTCGGGTTCTCGGTAGCGAGACCCGCGTATTGGTTCTGTTGTTCTAATTGCAACAAAAAGGGTTTTAGTTCGAAATTGTTAGCAGGTATAAGGGGGTTTACTATACTCGAACTAGGTTCCTCATCAAAGGGTTGAGCAAATTCCTTAAGAGGTCTCCTATCGCGATTCTCGGCCATAACTTTCTTAATTCGGATGAGTAAGAGGCGTGTACAAGTATAACATTCGGGTTCCGCTAAAGGATCTACTAAATTTCCGGTACTACGGGTTCTTTGCATTTACCGGCTAATAATTCCTTAGTCTATACGGTGTAACAACAGGGTACGAAATTTGATGAAGTTGGTCCCCGGCAACGGCGCCAAAAACTTGATCGCTGTAATTCTCAAGTTCAAGAATAACGTCAAAGTAATATAAAAGAATATCGATCCCACAGAGACCAATCATCAATCTATCGAATACTATCGTTATGGTGTTTATCTAAGGCCGTATAAAAGAGATATTGGGTTTACAAAATAACGGTAAATAATAAATGCAGGTAAAGACAGGTTGAATGTAATTCACGTCAGTTAAGTGATGTTTCAATTGTCTAAATAGAACTACTTATGAGGCAATATTTTCTACTCTTGAAAAGAATCCATTTAACGGGAACTGTCGCTTTCGCGTACTCAGAACTGAGTTTACCCTTAAATTAAGGTCTTTTATTGTCACTTATAAAAGGCGCCCAGAACGCTAAAGTAGTAAACCTATTTTTAAGAAATGAGACTTGTAAACTTAGTTGAAGAGTCATTTTGATTTGGAAAGTTTACATAAGGAGTTTACCGATTTTAAACCTATAAGCACGTCTGAAAACAGTTTCAAAAATAGTTTTTCCTTAAAGTGATAAAGATTCCTAGTTACTACGCCAAGGTGCTTTCACACTCCTCGAATAATTAAAACTAACCAAGTTTACTTTAGAAAACTCAAGTTAAAAATCAAAACAGCCTTTAAAGTATTTCTACAGATTTCAATATGTGAAACATTATTTTAACCGCGATCCTTACATTCTAACCTTTAAAAGATTTAGCCAGACATGGCAACACAAACGAACACAACGGTGTTAATCATGATGAAAAGTTTGTTTTAGAATGTGAGGCGTAGAAAGCGAGTAAAATGTGTAAAATAAATAAAGTAAAGCGAGTGCGGAAAATAAATAAAGTAAAGCGAGTGCGGAAAATAAATAAAGTAAAGCGAGTGCGGGAAATAAATAAAGTAAAAGCGATGCGGGAAATAAATAAAGTAAAAGCGATGCGGGAAATAAATAAGATAAAAGCGATGCGGGAAATAAATAAAATAAAAGCGATGCAGGAAATAAATAAAATAAAAGCTATGCGGGAAATAAATAAAATAAAAGCGATGCGGGAAATAAATAAAATAAAAGAGATAAATAAGAACCTGCTCCAAACGGAGGCTTCGATTCTGGTATAAAAATAAACCTCCGACTCCTGAAGCTAAAGACGACAGCAACACGAAGTGACCCAACTCAATCTCACAAAGGTGCGATAACCCCCCGATGTGACGGATTATCGCTATTACAAATGATAACTATATGCTTAGTGTTGTAAAACTAAGTTGAATGATAGAAAACGAAATGAAATGAGCTATTTTTAGAGATTCTCAGTAGTTTGTAAAGACCGTGGTGGCCTCCAACTTCTCCTTAGTGGGCTTTAGTGGGAACGTGATTTCCAAAGGTGGCGTCCGCCATCCCTTCATGGCGCCCTCCATGTGTGTAAATGGGGTGAATCATGGGAACGTGGTGGTTACCTCTTAGTTGAGGGCTGATGACTCATGGCTTCCCCTATAGCGGCCGCCATGTGCAACGCCATGTGTGTAATTTCGCCGAAAAACCCTAATTTTAGGTCTTTTTGCTTCGTTTCTTCCAAAAGTGTCCGAAAGTGCTAAATATCTGAAAACAAGAGAAAATAGAGCATAATACAAATAAAATGATAATAAAGTCCTAATAAACATGTGAAATCCGAGTCAAAAACATGGTGTAAATCAGTGTGATCAACCTTCAAGCTATGGATAAGCTAGATGTTAATAAAACGAGAGTCGCCCCCACGCTTTTATTATTTCCAAGGGAAAAGGGAAAAGTATAAACAAAACCCAAAAATAAGAAGTTTTCAAATCAAAACTAATAAAATGCCAGAGTACATGTAAGGGGGTTGGTTACACAGAGGGAAGGTGTTAACACCCAAAATGTCTTAGGTACTCCTAGGGAGCCCTTTCTTGTGTGCATATGTATTTTGTACAAAACGATTTTTACAAACAAACAGAGCGGGGGGATGAGAAAAGAATTCATTAATTATATTTTTGTGTTTGACAAGACCTTTGGACTTGTGCCTACGTACCAACATAAAATGAGGGATCAAAACCTCGTAGTTCGTGATATCAATTTCAAAGTTGATGCATTGCTTTTAACAAAAAATAAGCTTTGAAAGGCACAAAGGCCTAAAATAGTTTGAATGAGTTACATCTTTTTGGCTTTTTTTTTAAAGTTTTAATTCAAGTATGATTAAGTATATTTACAAGTTTGATTAAGAAAAGAAGTTTATAGTTTGCAAAGTTTATAGTTTGCAAGGTGGTCTAAGTTTAGAAATCAATAAGCACAAGCAAATAAGTTTTTTCAAAAGGAGGAAGAGATTTTGAAATTAAAGAAGTCGGGAGGAGATGAAGAGACTAATCCTAAGCATAAATTTAAAAGTTAAGAGTTGAAAAGATCTGACTAATGGGCTACAATCTAATAGACAAGAATGTCATATAGAAACCCAAATTCCATTGGACATTAGAATCAAGCAACAAACAATGCACAATATATCAACTTGAAGAGCAAGGCATCAAATAAAGATAGCCACATCCAAGCTTAGCAACCCCATATCTTCTTCAAATTTACCCATGTAGCAGATGAATTCGACAAATCATAGGTGCAAAATAACAGCTTCACAATGATCATGTTGCAGATGAACTCAAAGGGATCTTCAATGGTGTATCGGATGAAGTCTCAAATTCCAAGCACTCGGTTACATAAAAGTTGGCATTGGCCAAGTCCTTTGACATAGGGAATGTTGCCTAAATTCTAAGTCCAATTGTCTCAGATTAAACCAACAGTCCACACAATAGTTTTTTAGGATTTTTGTTCTTATTATGTACATTAATGGTCAAAGATCACACAAGCAAACCAAATATACACAAACAAGATATATCACACAATATGGTCCAAGTGGACAAAGTGAAAATGGCATTAATATAAACAATAAGAATGGTATGGATAATGGCAAATGAATAACGCTTAAAAATAAAGTGCATTAAAGTAAATGACTTGAAATTAAAGTTAGTTGTTAATGAGTTAGAAGTTAGTATTGTTTTATCTTTTGCTTTTTATTTTAAGTCATTCTTTGGAGAACACTCAACCCACTTATCACAAGCATGGATCCTTGAACCAAGACATCTTCCAAAGGAAGGAAAAAAGGCCAAGTTTCCACACAATACCATGAGAGAGGGGAGACTTACAATCTTACTAACTAGAATGTTATGCCTTTTGTATCAAAAATTTAACGCTATGTTAAGCAATCGTAATTGGACTTACGTAAAAGTCACAACTATTTGAGGTCGGGCAATAGAATTTTGGTGTTAATGCATGTTAGAGACATAGTATGATGGACTATGCTCATGAAACATACCACACACAAAAAGAATATGCAAAAGTGGTGGCCTAATCTCATCCATACTTTTGTTGATCTTGCAATCAACTAGCCTTAGGATATAGAGATATCACAAGTCAAATTAAATGGATGCATAAAGAAGGGGAATTAGATGAAGAGGGAGGGAAATGGATCAAAACTCAAATTGGACAAAAGAGTACTTTTACCAAGTTAAGATCATTCATTCATTTTGGGAGATGGAATGTTCATTCCATCAATCCTCTAAATCCAATGATCTTAACCTAACAAAGTCAAATCAACCTTGACCAAGGCCCAACAATATAAGTCAAACTTATACAAATTATTAAAATGGCTCAACACAATTATTTGGCATTTATTAAATTTAAAAATATTAAAAATAGTGCATTAAATTAAATATGGTTTGTCAAATTCCTAAAACCTCATCAAAACACCAAAGAAATGGCCATGAGATTTATCATAGGTCAAACAAGGCCAAAGGACCTTGGAGAAAAAATTTCAGAATTTTTGGAAACTTAAAAGTATTTTTAAACAATTAAAAATATTCAAAAAATCAATTAAATCATCAAAAAAGTTAATAATGATCCAAAAAATAATTTTAATTCAAAATATGAAAGAGAATTTTATTTGAGAATTTTTGGTGAAACTCCCATATTTTTTGGATCAATATTATAATTAATATAAATTAATGAAAATAAAAGGAATAAAAGACAAATCAGAAAATACAAAAAAACGTGGACCACTTGATCTCCCTCATTGATTGAGGTGGCTGATCAAGTGGATGAAAACACGCGTTCCATGGTATTCAAAAGCAATGCTCAAGATTAAAACAATTTAAACAAGATCAATGGCCTAGAACTTGTCCAACATACCACCGTCGTTGGAAATCCGGTCACCTTCTCAGGCGAGGCTCACCGGACTGGTTCAGTCATCACCATCACATAAATGAAAAATGAGGACATGATCTGGAAGAAAAAATGGCATAGAGCATGAATCTGACCTCAATTTCAACTAACTCCAAATATATAGAAAGATATGAGGAGTTCAATTTTGAGGTGTGTCAACTGAGTTGCTTCGATTTGACATCAAATCAACTCAATTTTCTTGCCTACATTGGTAGGACTTCAGACAATCAAAGATCCAAGAGAATTGATGAGAATTGAGTGAGAATCGAAGAGAAGAAAAATTCTGAAAAATACCTTCAATGTTGTGCAGAAATGGATCTTGCTTGCTTCAAACTTTGCTTGATCACACTCAGGGAGCTTGCAGAGGTGGTTTGGCAATGGAACAAAGCTTTGGATCCTGGAGTTTTTGCATCTCCAAACAGTGAAATTCAAACTTAATTTTCAAGTTGGAAATTCTCAGGTTTTCCTTTGAATTGTGAGGGTTTGAAGAGAGGGAGCAAAGCTTGCGCGCAAGGTGTCATTGAAATGAGCTCAAAGGCCATGTATTTATAGCATTTGGGATTGATAATTGCACACTTGAAATTTTGCTAAATTTGGCAATGTCATGCCCAAGCTTGCATGGGCGTGTACAGGCCCATGAGGCAATCCATTTTGATCCAAATTCAACCGTACTGAAGTTCAAATGAGGCTTGAATGGCAAGGCAATGTAATTTGAGGTTTTGGACATTTGATCTTTCCACTTGATACAGACCTGTTAAGACCATGCGCAACCCTAACAAATATCATCCAAAATGCATGAAATATGACTCTCTGGAAAGCTTAGATCAAGGGGAAAAACTTTGATGTTAGACACTTTTCCACTTGGAACTTGTATCATGGTGAATTTTGATGTGGAAGTTTGGAAATTTCAACATGTTGAAATTTTTTCTAAGTGTTAAGTCATATATCTCAATATTCCACCTTGCTTAACTTTTTATGTGAGCTTCAAATGAGTAAAGTGTCTTCATCAAAGTTGCATATATTTTAAATACCTTAAAAATGGTCACCAAATTCATGTCATTTGGATTTAGAATAATAAAGTTATGCATTTTTGAAGTTGAGGAAAATCACCTGTTCAATGGTATAGGGCAAAAATGACCTATAACGTATCCTCATATCACATGCTCATAAAAATTTATTTAGCTCTCACTCCAAACATAAAAGTTTAATTATACATCTTGAATTTGATTTTACAACTTGGAAATCTTTCATCTCATAAAATTGAGCAAGTTATGGCCTTGGGAAGTTGACTTTCAAATTAGAGTTTAGACAAAATGACCTATAATGTTTCAACATAGAAAATGACTTTAAAAGCAAAATTAGCTCTAGATCTAAACATAAAAGTTATTTAGGATGTCATTTAGAGTAACTGTTCTCTTGGAATCATTTTCATATGGTGAAAATTGTAGGAGATAGGGTCTAGGGAGACCCAATTTTGATCAGATGAATTCATCTAGCCAACCACCATCAACCATCTTACCAACCTCCAATTATCTTGACTTTCTAGGCTTATGGTAGATCATATATGCATAAGATAATGAATTTTGAAGTGTCCCTTGAGAAATTTGATCCATTGGTGAGGTAGCTTGTTGAAGAAGTTACTCAAGATACCCAGAAAAACCAGGCTTTCCAAGGCAAACCAACTCCAAACCCCTGAAGAAATCTTGATCAATATGACATGTAGAGATAATTGGGACTCATATATGATTCTTTGAGGCATTATGGATCAATCCTTGGTTGTGCTCTTTTCCATGAGGTTCTTAAACCCTAGGTATGAACTTGATAGATCAACAGGGACCATGCCCTACCTACAAAAGAGTTAGGTAAATGCAAAGACATATTTTGGTATTTTGGTTAGTAAAAAGATAATATACAAGTATGATAAAATCACATGATGCTTGGTGATCTCTCCCAAAACAAACCCAATGAAAGAGGGGTAAGGAAAATGCCAAGGTATGATCCCAATGCTAATGCATATGATGAAATTTCATGAGGGATCTTAGGGTCAAAATTGGGGTCTTACAGCTGCCCCTATTTAAGGACATTCTAACTAAGGAGGTGAAGGTTAAAATCTTCATATCGACTCAGTAGAATGGGCTTAAATAACAACATATCGAAACAAATTTTGGTCCTTTAGAGACCTCATTATGCCTATGATATGAATTTAAAAGCGAATTCTTTGTGGGGAAATGTTGCCACAAAGGAAAAGAAATCAGAGAGACCGAATATCCGCAGGAGCATAATGCATTTTGTAAGGGAAACTCACTATGGAGGCAGAGACTCTGGGGGGGATAAAAGGGTTATGCGTAGGTCAGGCTACGACTTAAAAATACTGCTGGGGAGGAATTACATAAAAATGGAAAGACTCGGTCGGGGAAACAAAAACAACTACAGGGGATACGAGTAAATCAGGATAAAACTGAAGTACTTGAATGATGCAGGAGAAGCGATTTCACTAAGGAAATGCGTACTCAACTCAACTCAACTGGGGAAGAGATAAACTTCAACATAGGAGGAGCAGAAATTTAATATCTATTACCTGTTACTGGGTAAGGAGATAATAAAGATCTGACAAGGAGGACACCCGTCATCGGTTAGGATGAACATATCAAGGATGCCTCGTTGAGAACCACCAGGAGGGAGTATTCATTACCGGTTACTGGGTAAGAATAGCCTTGTTGGGGAAAACTGTGGAAATAGGATTTATAACTACCAGTTACTGGGCAGAACACCAAAGATGAGAATACCTGTTGTTAGACTATGGCACGGATCTAGCTGGGGGGGGGGGGGGGTTGAATAGATCCCAATTAAAAATTGAGTCGACGCTACCAATTAAAAATTGGTTTTGAAAATTTGTTTTAAGTGCGGAAGCGGCCAAGGAAAATATAGTCTAAAACGAACTGTTATTGGAAAACCGGATATGCGTCAAGCCTATGGATTAGTGATAATGTAGAATACGAATCACTACACTCGTCATACTATCAATGATTTGTTTCACTTGCTAGGATTCCTAGTTCCAATGATTCAAAGAGCAAACCAAACTAGATACACAACTAAGATAATTTTGGTTTAGGCAAATTATCAAACACTTGGTGTGCAAAAACACTCCAAGTGATATTTGTGTTGAGTAAGTGATTCCAATTAGTCTAGTACAATATCTTATTGTACTTTGGATTCAAAAACAGAGTTTTAACTTCTTACTCAATTAATATCAAGGTTTGATAAAAGTGCTTATACAAAAATCACTTAATTTTTAAGCTAAAAACAAATATGCTGAAAAATAGAGAAGGCAAAGATTTGATGAGGCAGTTCCCCCGTCGTCCTCGCTTCGGGGTACGTCTGCCCTCAACTCTAAAACTAGAATTGAGATTGCTTTAATAGATATCACCTGTTGAGTATAACAATTTATACAAGGATTGCAAAGCAAATATACAACAAAATTCTCAAGACGTTGAATGTTGCTTCCACTCCTTGTTCCTTGATTCAAGGTGAATAAAGTCCTTCGATTGTTGTTGATAGACCTCCGATTCCAGCCCCTTTGTTGAATAACCCTCAGTTCTCCAAACCCTCGGCCCGACTGATCTCAACTACAACAAATCAAACCCGAAATCTTCCCTTCAATATCACTGACTCCGCTACTAGATTGACGAAGACTTCCTCTTCTCAATCACCTTCGCTCAGCTGAAAATTGATGAAGAAATTCGTCCAAAAACCCCCAAAAATCAAACCAGTCTTGGAGGACAAAACCCTAAAGGTTTTATTCAAGAAAAAACCTGTCACAAGCTTTAACCCGAACCGGATTCCCCAATCTCGGCTTCGAACGTTATTACCTTTAACCAATCACAAAGCACTTCAAAAATGGTTGTGTGTAGTTGATGTGTTGTGAGATGTTGAAGATGAAGATGAAGAATCTTGGACACCTATTTCACTTTTTCTTGTTCTTTGAACACTTGAATCAAATTATCAAAATGTTAGTTGATACAAGTAACTAAGCTTCTATTTATAGTAACAAACCAACCAACCCATTTAACAGCTTTTCAAACAGAGTGGGAAATACTTAAAAACTAAATTTGCGCACGAACGGTCGACCATAGCAGGTCTATGCGTCGACGCATAGCCTGCAGTTTTTGACAGATAGAAAAGCGCAACAGTATGCGTCGACCATAGGTCGGCGTGCGCTGACCCGTGGTTCATGCGCTTACCCCTGCGGTCGACTCAAGCCTTTTGTGCGCTGACCCGTGGGAAATGCACTAAGTTATGCGCCGACCCGTGGTTCATGCGCTGACCCCTGCGGTCGACTCAAACCCTGCAAATCTGCAAAAAGTCATATTTTTGTGGTTTTCATGCATTTTGTCATGACCACATTTTATCCACATATGTTGTATGAAATATAACAGTTTAGATGAGCATAGAAAAGGATATGATAGGTGATATGTTGCATTTGTTTTGTAGAGGTGGAATCGACAATGCCAATTCATCCATGGTGGTAATTTGTCATCATCGAAACCTATGATCGTATGTTGTATGACAGTTTGCCCTTACATACTCCCCATTTTTGATGATGACAACCTGTGTGAAACCAAAGAAAAACAACATGCAATATTTACACACATTATACACACTCCGCCTTTCTTCTGTAATCTAAGGCTGGCTGCAAAACAAACTGTTAATTGTTGTGAATATCTTGGCTTGGCTTTGGTACATGCTCTTCTCCCCCTTTGACAACATCAAAAAGAGAAAGAGATCTATTATTCAACATAACATGATATTCAACAGGAGATAACGAATCATATAACAATACCACACCAAATATTATTACTGAACAAATTGAAAAGGAGATAACATTAAACTAGATTAACAAACAAGCATAACAGGTAATAGGTTCAGTCAAACAATAAAAGTACAGATGCATATGCTGTTTTATGCCCTAATGGCCTCGTCCTCGACCGAAACAACCATCCGTTATTTGGTCAGCAACAC
This sequence comes from Lathyrus oleraceus, assembly GCF_024323335.1. Classification (NCBI taxonomy): domain Eukaryota; kingdom Viridiplantae; phylum Streptophyta; class Magnoliopsida; order Fabales; family Fabaceae; genus Lathyrus; species Lathyrus oleraceus. The sequence continues at coordinate 269,058,051 of NC_066584.1, read as the reverse complement.
TACTTAGATACTTGAGGCCCACATCGACGGACCGCTCCTGTCGTTCAAATGTTTCGATGAATGCTGCATACCGTTCATTCATGCTGGTAGAGAGGTTATCGAGCCTCTCATTTTGTGCTTGAAGCTGGCTACTTATATGAGCATAGCGCTCATCCTGAGTTTGTATGAAGGATTGTTGAGCCAGCTGCATATTTTGCATCATATCTAAAAGTTCAGAAGAGTTTTCTTGCTGCGGAGGAGACGATGAAGATTCTTCAGCACCATATTGATACGGCTGATAGAATTGGCGTTGTGTTGACCAGCCCATATGTTGCCATTCACCCCAGGCACCATGGTTGGGGGCATCTTCTTCAGTTGAATATGTATTCTGAACCCAAGCGGTGTTTGTGTAGTCGTGAGTGTCTGCTTGTGGAGGACTATCATGCTGCTCAAATGCTTGTCCTGCTCCGTCTTCTTCATTTTCCTCTTGGTCTTCTTCTTCACTTTCATCACTTTCATCATCTTCTTCAACAGTCGTAGGAATATACCCCCTGCGAACAAATTTGTATATTCTCCGCTCATCACACCAAAAGTATCCCATCATAGAGAGAGTTTTTGGGCTGAATTCTTTATCTGAGGAAATGGAGGTATACGGAAAGGACGGATAATCAACGTCGGCTGTAGTAAGGACCTCTTGAATAAAAGATCCATAGGCAAGAGCCGTTCCTTGTCCGGAGTCTCGTAAACTGAACATCCTACTAGCAATGTAGTAGGGCCAGTTTATTTTGCGCTGATTTTTCAGGATATATATGAGATGAACCTCAGCCTGTTCAACTCGAGAAAGACCACCCTTCTTAGGTCGCAGGATGCGTGACACAATCCACTGGAGAATGCGCTCACCTATTTTCAGCTTACCGGTAGTGACAGTTCGTGGGAACGCATAACTGTTCACAATGTGGTCTGGGTAGGGTCGTTTCAGCATAGCGTTCAAAGCGCTCTTAAACTCATATCCTTCTATTGTGTGAGAATCAGTTACCTCAGCAAGAGGATTTTCATCAGCAACCAATGTCAGATCAAAGTATTTATTCCAAACAGCAGACTTGAAAGATACCTTTGTTGTGTCGATCCTGGAGTGAATCTTTTGACCACGAAATTTGTCATGAAGGCAAGTGTAGAACACACGGACCAGGTCTTCGCTATATTTGGCATTGCATTCCAGGAATTTGACAATACCGTGATACTGAAGCAGATTCAGGATTTCTACGAGATGCATGCGTTCTGCTGTGAGTTTGTAGAATGCATGTTGCCTCACAACTCCTCTTTTACCAATGTCTTTGTTGAAGGAGTCGACAAGAGCCGGTGGAACTAATGATACAGCGGTGATGGGTAAGGAGGCAGAGGATGATTCCTTTGATCTCTTACCGGTAGGTCTGCGGGATGAGGAAGCCATGGGTAATGATTTTGAAGCTTTTTGTGAAAGTAGAGATTTAAGGTTGGTGTAAGATTTTGAGAGTGATTTGCAAGAAGGAGGTTTTCCCTTTTTATGGATGAGGATTTAGGGTTTTTGGGAAGAGGAGAGGCCAAGAGACAATAGGCACAAGGTAGATGCAACTCACAATGTAGTGGGTTGAATGCACACTTAATGAGAATTTGAAATGTAAATGCATGGGAAGTTTGAACGTTTTCTGCAGAGAAAAACTGATTTTTCGTGCGATGCGTCGACCATACCCTCTGCATGCGTCGACACATACTGTTTGAATTTTAAAAAAAAGAATTTTTTTGAAGTGTGCGTCGACCATTGCCCTGTTATGGTCGACTCATACATGCAAATTTTGCAATTTTCACTGTTATGCACATATGCTCACATGTTTGATGCATAAATAGAATGCCACACAACATTTAAACATCCAAACAGATATGGTATAAGAGACAAGTCATATATATACAATATTATCATGTAATACACCTATTTAGCCATGAAGGTTGAGAGAGAGAGAAGGGTAAAGGAACAATATCACCTCGATGCCAGAATAACTTGATGAACAATATACTTGTGCTTGCAACAACATTAACTTGTTAGAAGTATAAGATTATAGTTTAAAATGAAATAAGATAAAGCAAGCAATTTATAACGCTTGTTCCGAAATGTCGAGAATACTAAGTTCTCGGCGAATATGAAAGAAAGGCTCAGTAGCTAGTGGCTTTGTGAAAATGTCCGCTAGTTGATTTTTAGTGTTAACATGTTCAAATACAATATTACCTTTCTCTACATGATCTCGAAGAAAGTGGTGTCGAATTTCGATATGTTTGGTGCGAGAATGCAACACAGGATTTTTGGTAAGATTAATGGAACTTGTATTGTCACAGAAAATGGGAATACGTTCGAGTTTGAGATTAAAATCCAATAATTGTTGCTTAACCCATAGGATTTGAGCACAACAACTACCAGCGGCAACGTATTCCGCTTCGGCGGTTGACAAAGCAATTGAGACTTGTTTCTTGCTATGCCAACTGACCAAGGAATTTGAAAATAAGTGACAAGTGCCACTAGTGCTTTTCCTATCCGATTTGCAACCGGCAAAATCGGAATCAGAGAAACCTACCAATGAGCAATCATTACCTTTGGAATACCATAGTCCATACTTCGGAGTACCGGATAGGTATCGAAGTATTCGTTTGACAGCTTTTAGATGGGATTCCTTGGGACATGATTGGTATCTTGCGCACATACACACGCTAAACATAATGTCGGGACGAGAAGCAGTAAGATAGAGAAGTGATCCAATCATACCTCTATACCTTTTTACCTCTACGCCCTTACCGTTTTCATCTTTATTCAAGTTTGTACATGTTGGCATGGGGGTGTCAATGGCCTTGGCTTTTGCCATGTCAAATCTCTTGATAAGGTCCAAACAACACTTTGTTTGACTCACGAATGTTCCTTCATTGTGTTGTTTAATTTGCAAGCCGAGAAAGTATGTGAGCTCCCCCATCATACTCATCTCGAATTCACCCTGCATAAGATCCGAAAACTCTCTCACGAGATTCATGTTAGTAGACCCAAATATAATATCGTCAGCATAAATTTGTACTAATATCAAGTGCTTTCCTTGACGTTTAATAAAGAGAGTTGTGTCAACCTTTCCTCTTGAGTAACCTTGATCAAGTAAAAATTTACTTAGTCGCTCATACCAAGCTCTAGGAGCTTGTTTGAGACCATATAAAGCCCTTTCTAGTTTGCAAACATGATCGGGATACTCATGAGATTCAAAACCCGGAGGTTGTGCGACGTAGACCTCTTCATTTATGTAACCGTTAAGGAACGCACTCTTAACATCCATTTGGAATAGTTTAAAGTCTTTCGCACAAGCGAAGGCAAGGAGAAGGCGTATAGCCTCGAGTCGGGCAACCGGCGCATAAGTTTCCTCATAGTCGATGCCTTCCTCTTGGTTATACCCTTGCGCTACTAAACGCGCCTTGTTACGGGTTATTACCCCGTTTTATTCCAACTTATTCCTAAACACCCATCGGGTGCCGATTACTCGATGACCTCGCGGAGGAGGGACAAGGTCCCAAACTTCATTTCTAGTGAACTGATTTAGTTCCTCCTGCATTGACAAAAACTAGTGTTCATCGAGTAGGGCTTCTTTAGGGTTTTTAGGTTCCATTTGTGAAACGAAAGCGAAGTGATAACAGAAATTACTTAGCTTCGATCAAGTTGTAACACCCTTTGAGATATCTCTGAGAATGTTGTCAATTGGATGGTCTTTGGGAGACTTCCAAGCTTGAGGGAGATCATCGTTTGAAGGCGGATGAGCTACCTCGGTTTCCTCATGGTGTACATCTTTATCCTCATCAACTTTGACTTTGTCGGGTTGATCAATCCCCGGCTCGCCACCCTTGAGTATGTCTTCCGTAGATGTACCTGCACCATGAACAACACTACCCTTTCCGACGTTTCTCGGATAGGATTCGTCAAAAGTGACATGTACAGAATCTTCCACAACAAGTAATCGTTTATTATATATTCTATATGCTTTACTCGATTGAGAGTATCCGAGGAAGATACCTTCGTCGGCCTTGGAATTGAATTTGCCCAAGTTTTCCTTTCCATTATTTAATACAAAACATTTGCAACCGAAAACATGTAAGTGAGAAACATTTGGCTTTCGCCCTTTTAAAAGCTCATATGGTGTTTTATTTAGAATGGGGCGAATGAGCACCCTATTCAAAACATAACACGCCGTACTAATAGCGTCAGCCCAAAAATATTTCGGTAAACCACTTTCGTTAATCATTGTTCTTCCCAATTCTTCCAAAATTCGATTTTTACGCTCCACAACCCCATTTTGTTGAGGAGTACGTGGAGCGGAGAAGTTATGATCGATACCATGGTTACCGCAATATTCTTCAAATAAATGGTTTTCGAACTCACCCTTATGGTCGCTTCTAATTGAAACAATGTTTGTATTTAATTTATTTTGGGAAAGCTTAGCAAACCTTTCAAAGGCGGCGAACGTATCGCTCTTGCTTACTAAAAAGATAGTCCAACAAAATCTAGAAAAATCGTCCACTATTACGAAACCGTAATAATTTCCTCCTAGACTTTTAATCCTAGACGGTCCAAATAAGTCCATATGAAGAAGTTCGAGAGGTCTCGTTGTTGAAACGATATTTTTGGATTTAAATGAGATCCTCGTTTGCTTCCCTTTTTGACAAGCATCACAAAGGTGATCCTTGGTGAACTTTATTTTGGGGAGACCTAGGACTAGATCTTTTGAGACTACTTTATTTAGTAAGTCAAAGTTAACATGTGCTAAACGCCTATGCCATAACCATGAATCTTCACTCATTGTTACAAGGCATTTGTCACTTGTTAACGATACTTCGTTCAAGTCTAACATATAGACATTATTCACTCGCAGGCCATTAAACATACTCTTCTTATCATCATTATGTACAATTTTGCAACAATCTTTTGAAAAAGATACAATGTATCCTTTGTCACATAATTGACTGATGCTAAGTAGATTGTGTTTAAGACCTTCGACAAGCAATACATCAGAAATAATAGTGGAAGAAGGGTTACCTACACTACCTTTACCTAGTATTGCTCCACGGTTGTTGTCACCATAGGTTACATATCCTTTCTTCTTAGCCACGAAGTCAATGAAGAGTGATATGTCTCCTGACATGTGCCTTGAGCATCCACTGTCGAGAACCCATCTTCTCTCGGTGGTCTCGAGGCATTGTACCTATGGAAATGTAATTAACACGAGAAGGTACCCAATGGCTTATTGGGTCCTGAATGGTGAGTAACGAAATGGTTGCATTTGGGCAGCCTTTGATAAATGCCTTTAGGAACTAAGAATCTACTAAACCTGCATTTAGCAATGGAGTGGCCTTTCTTGCAACAATAAAGACAAGAGAAATTAACATTTTGATTGCCTTTGCTATCTTCATACTTTATAACATATTTATATTTTTGATATGGATTGACCATACTTTTTCGAAAGTTTGATTTATCGATTGCAAAGGTAATCTTGGGCTCAAGAGCCTTGTCAAGTTTGGCCTTTAGGTTTCTTACTTCACCTTGCCAAATATAACAAGTATCACACCCAAAGTTTATTATCCTATTTCTAAGGTCCTCACAACCTGCTTTTGTGCTTTCTACTATAGAAGCTTTGAGTTCCTCAAGTTTCCTTTCGGATTCTCGATTTTTTTATTCCAAATGGGTAAAAATTTGGTTATTTGAGGCAAGCCTTTTAAAGGCCTCTTTAGCTTCACAGTGTAAAGTATCAAATGCAGCTTGTAATTCATGATGAGACATACTAGAGGATTTTTCATATTTAGCATGTCGTACCTGTTTCTTTTTGTTCTTTTGATGAGCAGAGAGGCATAGGTTTGCAGCTTCATCTTCATCACTAGAACTTTCATCATCGGAGGAGTCGCTATCGCTTTCCCAAGCTATGTATGCTCTCCTTGGCTTTGATGATTTCTTGTGTGATTTGTATGATTCCTTTTCCTTTGTCCTCTTGTTCATCGGACAGTCCGGTTTGTAATGACCAGGCTTCCCACAAGGGTAGCACGACCCTCTAGTCTTTTTGCCTTTTGAGTCATCATCTTTAGAGTACCTCGATTGTTTCCGGAAGTTTACCAAGTTCTTCTCGGAATGTTGGATGCCGTTCTTTCTCACGTAATGATTGTAACGTTTAACAAACAACCTCATATCTTCGCTCTTGTCCTCTTCTTCTTCGTCGCTCGAGGAATAATCACTTTGCTCTTTTGCTTGAGACTTCGAGGAGGAAGTCTTAAGAGCTATTGATTTCTTTTCACTCACCTTTGTTTTGTCCTTCTTTTCTTTCTTTTCGTGTTGTTCTAGGCTCAAGAGTACTTGTTCGTGCTCTTGTAGTTTGCCAAATAATGTTGTCAAGTCTAATACGGTGAGATCATTTGCTTCTTTGATGGCGGTCACTTTCGGCTGCCATTCCCTGTTAAGACATCTCAAGATCTTATTAGTAGCAATATCATTGGAAACCGGCCTACCTAATGAATGTAATCGATTGATGAGATGAGTAAATCTCTTTTGCATGTCAGTAATGGTTTCCCCTTGCTCCATGAAAAAGAGATCAAACTCTTGTGTTAGTGTGTTGATTCTTGCCAACTTAACATCGTTCGTCCCCTCATGGGCGATTTGTAGTGAATCCCACATGGCCTTAGCAGTAGGACAATGGGATACACGATAGTATTCATCTACACCTAATGAGGAGATTAGGATATTTTTGGCTTTCCAATCATAATTGTATTTCTTTTCATCATCATCGGTCCATTGTGCTTCGGGCTTTGGCACTAATTCATCATTCTCATTGGTCATGGTTATTTCAATTGGACCATTGAGAATAAGGTTCCATATTTTTCTATCTATGGAATTTTTGTCCACCCGCATACAGTCTTTCCAATAACTATAATTTTCACCATTGAAAACGGAAGCTCTATTATAAGCCCCTTTAGGTTCGTTAGCCATTTTCTATCAAAGTTATATTTTGAAGCACGGAGTGAACCGGAGCTCCTGATACCACTTGTTAGACTATGGCACGGATCTAGAAGGGGGGGGGGGGTTGAATAGATCCCAATTAAAAATTGAGTCGGCGCTACCAATTAAAAATTGGTTTTGAAAATTTGTTTTAAGTGCGGAAGCGGCCGAGGAAAATATAGTCTAAAACGAACTGTTATTGGAAAACCGGATATGCGTCAAGCCTATGGATTAGTGATAATGTAGAATACGAATCACTACACTCGTCACACTATCAATGATTTGTTTCACTTGCTAGGATTCCTAGTTCCAATGATTCAAAGAGCAAACCAAACTAGATACACAACTAATATAATTTTGGTTTAGGCAAATTATCAAACACTTGGTGTGCAAAAACACTCCAAGTGATATTTGTGTTGAGTAAGTGATTCCAATTAGTCTAGTACAATATCTTATTGTACTTTGGATTCAAAAACAGAGTTTTAACTTCTTACTCAATTAATATCAAGGTTTGATAAAAGTGCTTATACAAAAATCACTTAATTTTTAAGCTAAAAACAAATATGCTAAAAAATAGAGAAGGCAAAGATTTGATGAGGCAGTTCCCCCGCCGTCCTCGCTTCGGGGTACGTCTGCCCTCAATTCTAAAACTAGAATTGAGATTGCTTTAATAGATATCACCTGTTGAGTATAACAATTTATACAAGGATTGCAAAGCAAATATACAACAGAATTCTCAAGACGTTGAATGTTGCTTCCACTCCTTGTTCCTTGATTCAAGGTGAATCAAGTCCTTCGATTGTTGTTGATAGACCTCCGATTCCAGCCCCTTTGTTGAATAACCCTCAGTTCTTCAAACCCTCGGCCCGGCTGATCTCAACTACAACAAATCAAACCCGAAATCTTCCCTTCAATATCACTGACTCCGCTACTAGATTGATGAATACTTCCTCTTCTCAATCACCTTCGCTCAGTTGAAAATTGATGAAGAAATTCGTCCAAAAACCCCCAAAAATCAAACCAGTCTTGGAGGACAAAACCCTAAAGGTTTTATTCAAGAAAAAACCTGTCGCAAACTTCAACCCGAACCGGATTCCCCAATCTCGGCTTCGAACGTTATCACCTTTAACCAATCACAAAGCACTTCAAAAATGGTTGTGTCTAGTTGATGTGTTGTGAGATGTTGAAGATGAAGATGAAGAATCTTGGACACCTATTTCACTTTTTCTTGTTCTTTGAACACTTGAATCAAATTATCAAAATGTTAGTTCATACAAGTAACTAAGCTTCTATTTATAGTAACAAACCAACCAACCCATTTAACAGCTTTTCAAACAGAGTGGGAAATACTTAAAAACTGAATTTGCGCACGAACGGTCGACCATAGCAGGTCTATGCGTCGACGCATAGCCTACAGTTTTGGATAGACAGAAAAGCACAACAGTATGTGTCGACCATAGGTCGGCGTGCGCTGACCCGTGGTTCATGCGCTGACCCTGGCGGTGACTCAAGCCTTTTATGCGCTGACCCGTGGGAAATGCACTAAGTTATGCGCCGACCCGTGGTTCATGCACTGACCCCTGCGGTCGACTCAAACCCTGCAAATCTGCAAAAATTCATATTTTTGTGGTTTTCATGCATTTTGTCATGACCATATTTTATCCACATATGTTGTATGAAATATAACAGTTTAGATGAGCATAGAAAAGGATATGATAGGTGATATGTTGCATTTGTTTTGTAGAGGTGGAATCGACAATGCCGATTCATCCATGGTGGTAATTTGTCATCATCGAAACCTATGATCGTATGTTGTATGATAGTTTGCCCTTACACCTGTCACCAGTTAGAGTGAACATATCAAGGATAGACTCAAAGGAAAGAAAATCCGTCATTGGTTAAGATGAACATATCAAGGATAGACTTGCCTGGGATGTCGAGGAGGATATCCGTCATCGGTTAAGATGAACATATCAAGGATAAACCAACTGAACAAAAAGTAGGAATTACATCTATCGAATGCTGGATAGAATACCATCAAAGAGAAAATCCGTCACCGATTAAGATGAACATATCAAGGATAGACTCTATGAGGCGGGAATTAGGAATTACATCTATCAGTTACTGGATAAACTACCAAGAGAGAGAGTATACGTCACTGGTTAAAGTGAACATATCAAGGATAAACTCTGCAGGGGGAAAGTAGGATTTACAACTACCGGTTACTGGGTAGAAGACCACAAAGAGAAGAAAAACCGTCATCGGTTAGGATGAACATATCAGGGATTAACTCTCTGGGGAACAAAATAAGGATTACAACTACCTTTTTACTAGGTAGAATACCAAAAGATGAGAGTACCCATCATCTGTTAGGATGAACATATCAAGGATAGACTCAAAGTAGGGGAAGAAAAATATCTGTCACCGGTTAGGATGAACATATCAAGAATATACTTCTCGGAGAAACATGAAAATGAATCAACTGGGGACTCCACTGAGGAGAAAGACAAGGATACTTTTTCCGGGTATTGGGTAAGAAGTAACAAACTGCAAACTAAGAAGAATATTACAAGCTACCGAGTAATAAACTCTTAGGAGACCCAAAACATCTATCTAGGTTAAAGATAGAAAGAAACGGACAAACAAGACTTAACTCATTAAGGATATAACTCAAGGGGAGCGATTCCATCCAGATAATCAACTGGGAGGAAACTGAAGTAATACTCATCCACGAGGAAATAACTCAGTGGGGAGAGGAGAAAGGTTAAAGTTTTTCTGCTTAAGGGTATGACACTCTATAGTTGAGGGAGGACAGACACCAAACTTGTATGGGGATAAAGTACCACCATAGTAAAGGATTAAAATCATAAAATGTAATAATGCAATAATGCGAGTTATATGAGTGTATATGTGTATGCATATGTATATGTATATGCATCTGTATATATGATGATCATGCTGACAAAACGATCGCAAAGGATACAATGGTGTCATAAAATTGAATCATCAATACAATCCTCGGTCAATCCACAAAAGAGGGAGACAACTGCTGGAGAAAAGAGAGATCAACATCCCAAAGGCTCAACCCTAGTTGGGGAAAGAGGAGATCTATTGAGGAAAAATATCGTTATCGAGTTTGCAAGGAATTTTAGGTCAATACCATATCAAATGGGAGACAACCATGCAGAGGATAAACACAAATAGCTGCTAAAAAACCAGGAGGAATCTCTGATTGGGAGCGGATCAGATGGCGACTGGTGGGAAAACCCAGGTTCTACTGCAACTAAGCAGACTACTGAGGATGCCATCCTCACTCTGCTATGCGGGGAATAAACAGGGTAACAATCACTAATTCTCCTGGGGAATATACACAAACTTTGCTGGGAAATAAATCAACCACCCGGTTGGGGACAACGGAAGGTTAACTGCTTGGGAAGAACCATTAATGCTTCACACTTAGGGTTTGCTGTTTTCGAATGGCTATTGACATTCCTTTTAATTGCTTTAAAATTCATGTTTTTATATGTTTAAGGAAATGATTTTGATTTTAAAGTTTTTAATTTTGAAAATGATCATAATAAAATTTAAAACTATTTGGCTGAAGCAAATAAGAGTAGAAACAATTGGATAAAAGCTCAACTTTATTTAATAGAATGGTAGTCTGTAAATGACAAAACTCCATAGATTTTTACAAAGTTAAAAATGGTAATTTACATGGAAAAGGGATACATTGAATACAAATGACCACTAATCCTTCCACAAACTTTTGCCTGGATCGCCCTTTCGGGTTTTCAATCCATTGAGACGCTCATTTTTTCCTAAGCTGCCCTTTCAGGTTTTCAACTTAGCGAGCTGTTCTTTTCCTTTTTTTTAGGTGAAGTATTTCTTGATTGCATCTGCGTTCACAGGACGAGTGAACTCTTCACCATCCATAGTTGTAAGAATCAAAGCACCGCCTGAAAAGGCACTTCTAACAACATATGGGCCTTCATAATTAGGAGTACATTTTCCCCTGGCATCCGGTTTTAAAGATAAAATCTTCTTGAGCAAGAGGTCACCTTCTCTAAACACACGAGGTCTGACCTTCTTGTCAAAAGCTTTCTTCATTCTCTGCTGATATAACTGACCATGACACATGGCAATCAATCTATTCTCTTCAATGAAATTCAGCTGATCATACCTGGTCTAACACCATTCAGCCTCAGCCAACTTGGCTTTCATGAGCACACACAATGATGGAATCTCAACTTCTACTGGGAGCACAACTTCCAAGAGAGAAAGGGGCTGCCTCTGTTGAAGTGCGAATGGATGTACGATACCCGTGCAAAGCAAATGGGAGCATCTCATGCCAATCCTTATATGTCACAACCATCTTCTGAATAATCTTCTTGATGTTCTTATTCGCATCTTCAACAACCTCATTCATCCTGGGTCTGTAGGAAGAAGAATTATGATGTGCAATCTTGAAGTCTTTACAAAGAGCTTCCACCATATTGTTATTCAAGTTTGATCCATTATCAGTAATGATATTAACTGGCACACCATAACGACATATGATCTGATTCTTGATAAACCTTACAACAACTTGCTTGGTTACATTTGCATACAATGCTGCTTCAACCCATTTTGTGAAGTAGTCAATTGCCATCAAAATGAAACGATGTTCGTTCGAAGCTTTGGGATCAATCATGCCAATCATATCGATTCCCCACATGGAGAAGGGCCATGGAGAGGAAATGACGTTTAACAGTGTCGGAGGAACATGAATCTTATCTGCATATATTTGAAACTTGTGGCATTTCTTCACAAACTTTCAACAGTCAGATTCCATTGTCAGCCAATAGTAACATGCTCGCAACATCTTCATCTCCATTGCATGTCCATTGGAATTTGTACCAAAGGAACCTTCATGGACTTCAATCATCAATAGGTCCGCTTCGTGTCTATCCACGCATCTGAGCAGAATCATATCGAAGTTTATCTTGTACAATACATCACCATTTAGGTAGAAATTGCCAGCTAATCTTTGCAAAGTCTTCTTATCTTTCAAAGATGCCCCAGCCGGGTAAATCTGACTTTGGAGAAAACACTTGATGTCGTAATACCACGACTTTTCATTTTTGATCTCTTCCACAAAAAACACATGAGCTTGCATATCAAGACGTATCACAGTCAAATTGGGAACCTCATTCCAATACTTCACTACAATCATTGATGCCGACATTGCAAGAGCATCTGCCATCCGGTTTTCATCTCGAGGGATATGATGAAACTCAAGCTTTGTAAATAAAGTTGAATTTCTCCTCGTAAAATCTCTATATGGTATTAAACCGGGTTGATTCGTCTCCCATTCCCCTTTGATCTGATTCACCACCAAAGCTGAATCTCCAAAGACATCCAAATGCTTGATTCTGAAATCAATGGCCTCTCCAAGCCTCATAATGCAAGCTTCATATTCTACCATATTGTTTGTACACTTGAAATTTAATATAGCTATAAATGGAAGATGCGTTCCTTGAGGAGTAATAATCACTGCCCCAATGCCATTACCATATTGATTAACTGCTCTAGCAAATACCATGCCCTAACAAGGACCAGGTTCTGGCCCTTCTTCAAGAAACGGTTTATCACAGTCTTTCATTTTCAAGTACAAGATCTCTTCATCAGGAAAATCATATTCTACTGAATGGTAATCTTCAATCGGTTGGTGAGCCAAATGGTCAGCCAAGACAGTACCTTTGATTGCTTTTTGAGATCGTTATTTGATATCATACTCTGATAACAAAATCTGCCAACGCGAAATCCTCCCAGTTAAAGTAGGCTTCTCAAAAAAATACTTGATTGGATCCATTTTGGATATCAACCAAGTGGTATGATTCAACATATACTGACGCAGATGTCTAGCAGCCCAAGCCAATATGTAACAAGTCTTCTCTAGCATAGAATACCGAGTGTCACAATCGATGAACTTCTTACTAAGGTAGTAAATCGCAAATTCTTTCTTTCCAGTTTCTTCTTGCTGACCAATAGCACAACCCATACTCTCATCAAGCATAATCAAATACATGATCAACGGTCTTCCTTCGACAGGTGGTGACAAAATCAGAAGTTTAAGCAGACATTCTTTGATGCTATCAAAAGCTTTCTGGAAGTCTTCGGTCCAATCACAAGACTGATCTTTCCCAAGAAGCTTGAATATAGGCGCAAATGTGGCAGTCATGTGTCAAATGAATCTTGAGATATAATTCAAGCGGTCGAGAAAACCTCTGACTTGCTTCTCAGTTTTGGGCGCCGACATCTTTTGTATTGCTTTGACCTTGGCAGGATCAACCTTAATACCCTTCTTGCTGACAATAAAGCCCAATAACTTACCAGAATGAACACCAAAAGTACATTTATTGGGATTCAAGCGGAGTTTATACTTCCTCAAACGCTGGAATAACTTCAACAAATGTTCAACATGTTCCTCTTCATTAGTTGATTTAGCAATCATGTCATCGACATAAACCTCAATCTCTTTATGCATCATATCATGAAAAAGAGTAGTCATTTCTCTTTGGTAAGTTGCACCAGCATTCTTCAAACCGAAAGGCATCACTCTATAACAGAATGTTCCCCAAGGTGTAATGAATGTCGTCTTCTCCATATCTTCGGGTGCCATCTTGATTTGATTATATCCGTAAAATCCATCCATAAATGAAAAGACTTTGAATTTAGCAGTATTATCTACCAACATATCAATGTGTGGCAGAGGGAAGTCATCTTTCGGACTGGCTTTATTCAAATCTCTATAGTCGACACACATGCGGACTTTTCCATTTTTCTTCGGCACAGGCACAATATTGGCCACCCATTACGGATACTTAGCGGTCACAAGGAAACTGGCATCAATCTGCTTTTTCACTTCTTCTTTGATTTTCACAGCCATATGAGGATGCGTTCTTCTCAACTTATGCTTCACTAGCGGGCATTTTGGCTTCAACGGAAATCTATGCTCCTGTAGCGGTAAATTCATGATCATCAAGCTATTGACAAGCTAGAGATCAAATAACAAGAGTCTCCACCGCACTTTTATTATTTCCAAGGGAAAAGGGAAAAAGTATAAACAAAACCCAAAGGTAAGAAGTTCTCAAATCAAAACTAATAAAATGTCAGAGATTACAGGTAAGGGGGTTGGTTACACAGAGGGAAGGTGTTAGCACCCAAAGTGTCATAGGTACTCTTTTTGTGTGCATATGTATCTTGTACAAAATGATGTTTACAAACAAATAGAATGGGGGGACCAGAAAAGAATTCATTAATTATATTTTTGTGTTTTGCAAGACCTTTGGTCTTGTGCCTACGTACCAACATAAAAATGAGGGATCAAAACCTCGTAGTTCGGGATACAAATTTCAAAGTGGATACAATGCTTTTAACAAAAATTAAGTTTGAAAGGCACAAAGGCCTAAAAATGGTTTGAATGAGTTAGTTCTTTTTGGATCTTTGAAAGTTTAAGTCAAGTATAGTTAAGTCTATTTACAAGTTTGATTTAAGAAAAGAAGTTTGAAAATCCAATGGCATAGGGACAAAGATTCTATCTTTTTTCAAAGTGGTCAAAGTTTAGAATAAGTAAGTTCAATCAAAGAAAGTTTTGAAAAAGGAGAGAGAGATTTTGAAATTAAATAAATGGGGGGAAGATGAAGAGACTAATCTTATGTACAAAATTAAAAGTTAAGAGTTGAAAAGATCTGACCAAATGGGTAGAAATCCAATAGACAAGAATGTCAATAGAATGATATGAACAATGGCAAATGAATAAGGGCAATAATTAAATGACATTAAAGTAAATGGCTTGAAATTAAAAGTTAATAGTTAATGAGTTAGAAGTTAGTATTCTTTTGCTTTTTATTTTCATTTTAAGACATTCTTTGGAGAACACTCAGCCCACTTGTCACAAGCATGGATCCTTGAACCAAGACATCTTCCAAAGGAAGGAAAAAAGGCCAAGTTTCCACACAACACCATGAAAGAGGGGACACTTACAATCTCACTAACTAGAATGTTTATTCCTTTTATGTCACAAATTTAGTGCTGCGTTAAGCAATCATAATTGGACTTATGTAGAAGTCACCACTATTTGAGGTCGGGCAATAGAATTTTGGTGTTAATGCATGTTAGAGACAAAGTATAATGAACTATGCTCATGAAACATACCACACACAAAAAGCAATATGCAAAAGGTGTGGCCTAATCTCATCCATACTCATGTTAATTTTTTAATCAACTAGCTTTAGGACTTTGAGATATCATAGGCCAAATGAGATGAATGCACAAAGAAGGGGAATGAGATGAAGAGGGAGAGGGATAGATGAAAACTCAAATTGGTCAAAGGAGGACTTTTACCAAATTAATATCATCCATTCATTTTGGGAGATGGAATGTACATTCCATCAATCCCCTAAATCCAATGATATTAACTTGACAAAGTCAAATCAACCTTGACCAAGGCCCAACAATCAATAGTCAAACACAAACAAGTCATCACAATTGATCAACAAAATTATTTGGCATTTATTCAAATTAAAAATACTAAAATAAGGCATTTAAATTAAATATGGTTTGTCAAATTCCTAAAACCTCATCAAAATACCAAATAAATTGCCATGAGATTTATCATAGGTTAAACAAGGTCAAAGGACCTTGGAGAAAATTTTTCAGAATTTTAAAAGACTTAAAAGTATTTTTAAACAATTAAAAACAAATGAAAAATCAATTAAATTATGAAAAATATTAATAATGATCTAAAAAATAATTTTAATTCAGAATATGAAAGCGGAAATTGTAAGACCCCAATTTTGACCCTAAGATCCCTCATGTAATTTCATCATAAGCATTAGCATTGGGATCACACATGGGCATCCTCCTTACCCCTCTTTCATTGGGTTTGTTTTGGGAGAGATCACCAAGCACTTTGTGATTGTATCATACTTGTATTTTATCATTTCACTAACCAAAATATCAAAAATATGTCTTTGCATTTGTCTAACTCTTTTGTAGGAAGGGCATGATTCCATTGATTCATCAAGTTCACATTGTAAGACCCAAATTTGATCCTAAGATCCCTCATGCACTTTCATCATAAGCATTAGCATTGGGATCATACTTTGGTATCCTCCTTACCCCTCCGTCATTGGGTTTTGTTTTGGGAGAGATCACCAATCACTTTGTGATTATATCATACTTATATTTTATCATTTCACTAACCAAAATACCAAAAATATGTCTTTGCATTTGTCTAACTCTTTTGTAGGAAGGGCATGATTCCATTGATTCATCAAGTTCACATCTAGGGTTTGAGACCCTCATCAATAAAGAGCACGACCAAGAATTGATCCAATAATGGTCACAAGCATCATATATGAGTCCTAATGTTCTCTACATGTTATATTGATCAAGTTTTCTTCAAGAGTTTGAGGATGATTTGCCTTGGAAACCCTAGTTTGACTGGGTATCTTGAGTAACTTCTCCAACAAGCTATCTCACCAATTAATCAAAATTCTCAAGGGGGACTTCAAAATTCATCATCTTATGCATATATGATCTACCATGAGCTAAGAAAGTCAAGAGAATTGGAAGTTAGCAAGTTGGTTGATGGTGGTTGGCCAGATGAATTCATCTGATCAAAACTGGGTCTCCCTAGACCCTATCTCCTACAATTTTCACCATATGAAATTTCTTCAAAGAGCAAACTTAATCTAAATGACATTCCAAACAAATTTCATGTTGAGACCTAGAGCTATTTTCGCTTTGAAAATCATTTTCTATGTTGAAACATTATAGGTCATTTTGTCTAAACCCTAATTTGAAAGTCAACTTCCCAAGGCCATAACTTGCTCAATTTTTATGAGATTGTTGGTTCTAAGTGTTGGCAGTAATTTTGGTAAAACCTAGAGTTTTCACAAGTTGTCACATGTGTTGTCTTGACATAAGATAACTTGTACCTGCTGGATGTTTAAAATGTGATTATGCAGGTGTTAGCTGGAGATTTCGACAATTAGGTGAAGTTCTTTGAAAATATTGTGTTTTAAACAATGAAAAATGGCTTTTTGTCGAACTATTTATTAAATCCTTTTCTTGGGAGAAAGGACCTTTTTGTCGAAGCTTGAGACTTAGAAGATTTTTGGGTCTCCACAAGTTCTTTTCGACATAGGCGTTTGACAGGTTCAAAGCATCGAGCGGGAAAGATTTGAAATTCAAATGAAGTGGTTTCATCAGGCAAACGCGTGGAAGCATCTGAGACACGTAACGTTTGAAAATGTCGAACGTGGCAATCATCTGTGTAGAGACCGTTAGGGTCGAATTGTAATAAATATGAGTCTTAGTTTTTAGATTTCACGTGTTCAAACTGATATACAAAATTCACTAAAAATACTCAAAGTACCGGAGCAAGAGAAACGAGTCTTTGCTGAAAATGTATGTATGAAGAACACCATGATTACATTTCATGTTATTTGTTTAATCCAAATTACTTAAGTTAAATCATTTACTGTCTTTATTTATATTTAAGCCTTCTGTCGAATTGCTTGTATCTTCAAAGCCTTTCATCATTGCTTTTACCTTTGCATTTACATTTCGTCAAACCTTTATTTCCAGCATCTTTTCAAACTTAAAACCTTTTACTTCAAGTTATTTATCTTTACTTTTTCCAATTACCTTTGTAATCTTAAAAAAAACCCTTTTTACAGAATTACCACCATTTATCCTTTGTCTTCAAAGTCATAAATTTCGTTTAGAATTTATTGTCGAAACACCTTTTACCATTCATAAACCAGAAACAAACTTAATCATGAGTCAAATCACCATAACACTAGTTCTTGAGACACATGTCCTAGGATCAATCTAGTCGGTCCTGTAAGTTACCAAGATTCATAATATTGGAGGACTAGCAGTTGTTTGTCAAAAATTACTGGTAAAAAAATTGGCACACCCGGTGGGACCGTGTCAAAAGAACTGTTAATTATAATAGTTTGCTTTACTTTTACAATACAAAATTATTGTTATTCGTTTGGATTAAAAAATCATAGTGTTATATTAACCCTAGAAGTGGTAAGATATCCAACAATTCGCAACCTATAACCAAAAGAAAAAACACAAAAAAGATGGTTAATACAACCAGTCAAGGGGAACAATTTCTTCCCCAGGGAACAGGCACAATCGGAGAAAGTTCGATTGATGCACCCACTAAGATCCCTAGTGCACAGGCCATACCAACATCTGGATCCATGACCTTAAATAATTCGACAACGATGCCTATTATGTCAAGCGTAGCAGACATTTATGGAAATTCAACCCCTAAGCCACTGGGATTTGAGAATTATAGGCCTTTGAGAGAATACCCATATGGAATGCCATCTACTGCCATGGCAGGACTTCAAAATAATACTTCCATATATACTCAACCCCATAATACGGTTATTTCGCCAATTCAAAATTCTAGTTCTGGCATGAACCATGTAGGTCGAAATACCCAATCACAAGGAGTATCCACCCTATTACCTACCCTTATAACGAATAACCAGGCAACCTTTAGACAACAAATGGATGCTAGTAACCATGATATGGTAGGAGTTCTTGCCAGAGAAATGAATACCATTTTTTCTCCCCTAATACAGAATGTAAATAAGACTAACAATGATAATGCCTAAACATACCAACAACTGTCAGCGCAGATGAGGCGCATAGCAGATTTCCTAGGCGCCCCTCAGTCCTCTGTTCGACGCAGACCAAACCAAGTTATAATCCAGGAAGAAGAACAACCTATAAATCAGGTTCGACCACCTAGACAAGCACCTATCAAAAGGGTCATGGGGGAAAGATTAGAACAACAACCAGTTCGACAGGAAGTCCCTGAAGAACAACCTAGGAGAGTAATAATGGTTAATAGAAACCAGGATGCAGACGAAGTAATTTATAGGGCTAGGCGAGAAAACATGATGGAAAATGACTTAACTACTATGATAGAGAGAATCATGGCTCAGAATGGTCTGAATACAGGACTTCGACGGCCAAATTATACCTCTCCTTTATCAGAATACGTCCTAAAAACTGAATTACCAAGGGGTTGTAAAATCCCTAAGTTCACCAAATTCTCAGGGGACACTAGTGAATCCAATATAGAACACATAGCCAGATACATGACTGAGGCAGGGGATTTGGCAAACAGTGAGAACCTAAGAATGAAATATTTCCCCAGTTCTTTAACGAAGAATGCCTTCACGTGGTTTACAATTTTGCCACCAAATTCTGTAGATACTTGGCCTCATCTGGAGAGATTGTTTCATGAACAATTCTACATGGGCCAAACTAAGATAAGTCTTAAGGAATTAGCCAGTATTAAAAGAAAATTCACTGAACCTATAGATGATTATCTGAATAGGTTCCATTTGTTGAAATCTAGATGCTTTACAATAGTGCCTGAACATGAATTGGTCGAAATGGCCGCTGAAGGTTTAGACTATTACATTAGGAAAAAGTTAGATACCCAGTGTAGCGGGGTATTCGTTACCATTAGAGATATTGACTAAATCCAAGGTAAATCATACAAGTCGAGTCGCAACCACACTTCTATTTATCCAAAGGAATGGTTAGAAAGCGAACAAAAACCTAAAAGTTTTAACAAAAACTAGTAAAAGAGAATCAAAGATCTGGGTAAGGGGGTTGGTTATGCAATGGGAAGGTGTTAGGCACCCAAAACATCCTAGGTACTCCTAGGGAGCCCTTTTCATACTTGTGGTAAGGTGGGTATTTTGTGAAAATTTGTTTGTGCAAACATGATTGAAGAGATGAGAAGAGAATGTACAAGTTTATTTACATTTTTTGTTTGGATGGATAAACCCATTGCCTACGTACCATCTTAAAAAAGATTAGGATCAAAACCTCGTAGTTCGGGGTAAAAATCTCAAAATGAGTTGGTGAATTGATTAGTCCAAAAGCCTTAAGGTCTTTTGTTATCAAAGGGAGAAAACTCAACCTAAAACCACAAATCCACCATGTAAGGATAACTTCAACATGCTAGTGAGGGGTTAACCCTATAATAAGCATGGAAGACTCATTGTCCATCACTAAGGATATAGGTGAGTATTACATCTACCACAAAGATAACTCAAACCTAATAACTAAAGGTTATGAAAAAGTTTGGATTAGAAGGTGGCCATTGAAACCACAAAAACACATTTGAATGAGTTATATTTACCAATTAGAAGTATATACAAAGTGGTCAAAGTTGACTTAAAGATTCAATTCAAAATAAGTATTATGAAAAGAAAGTTTGAAAATCAAAAGCATAAGGCTTAGGTTTCTAATGTTGAAAACAAATGTTAAATGTTTGCACAAAAGTTTTGGCTTGGGTTAGAGTGGAGAGAAGAAAAATAAGGACTAAAGTCCTAAGTAAAGCAAAAAGGTGAGGGATAAGAAGCAAAACCACAATGGAGTTCCTTTCTTGAGATCATATTGATGATCCAAGTAGCTCCCATCCTTGGAATAAGCAATCAAAAATCAATAAACTCAAGCAATCAACAACCAAATGAATTTGGAAAAACTCCTCAATGCATCTTGGATCTCTCTCTCTTGGAAGCTCATGGTAATGGTTCCTCAATTAAGCTCAAGTGGGATATCCTAGCACAAAGAAAACACACATCAAAAGGTTCTATAATACAATCAAAGAATGGACAAGAGGGAGTTTAGAATATAATCCTTTCAATGTTCATCTTCAAGCTTAAGCATTCTAAAGGCTCAATGACTAGTTTCTCTTTGACTCCAAATTTGCATAGGGAAAGTCCTAAGATCTAAGTCCATTTTGTCCATTTCTTTGCATTTGGTTCACAACAATCAAAACAAAACACAAACACAATAGTATATACACAATTATGTGCTCAAGTGAGCAAAAGGAAAATGGCATTAACATAAACATGTGCTCAAATGAGCAAAGGGAAAAGCAAATGGATAATATGTACAAGAATAGTAAATTGCATAAAATTAAAATGCAAAAAGTAAATGTTAATTGTTAATGGTTAGTGTTAGTAGTTAGTGTGCCATAAGGCAAATTTAGCGCTATGTTAAGCAATCGTAATTGGACTTATCTTGAAGTCACAACTATCTGAGGCCGGTCAATAATAATGTAGACAACAACACAAGTTAGAAGTCTTTATTAGTGAACCAAGTTCCAACAACTTGCCATGCCAAAAAGAAGAAGATAATTGATCTTGTATTGGTTTAAGCCTTTTGCATGATTTAGGAATCAACCTATCCTTAATGCAAATCCATTCATTTGATCAATTGATCAAGATGAATTAGATTTGAATCAAGGAAGATTAAGCATCCCAAATCAATGCTAACTTATCAACCTTCAACTCATTGATCAAAAAAGAAAAAGAAGAAGAGGAAGAAAGAGATGAATAATGGAAAAGGAAATGGAAAGAATAAAGTGCATAAGGTGAAATCAAATGTACCAATCCATATGTGTTGACCAAATGACATTGAAAGTCAAAGTCAAACAATGAGAAATCAGAAGTGAGATGAAGATTGGAGGTCAAACAATAAGCAAAATATTTTTGGCATTTTCTAATATTAAAATAAACTTGAATTAAAAAATAAAAGAGAGGTCAAACTTCAAAATCACTTCAAATCAACCTTGAAAGGTCCAAGTGATTTATCCTAAGTTCAATAAGTTCAAACAAGGTTTGACAAAAAATTTCAGCATTTTTAAAAGTCAGAAACTATTTTTAATCAATTAAAAATGAACAAAAATAATCTAATTGAACTAAAATCTCAAATAAATCTCAAATCAATTAAAAAATTGATGGGAATATTTTTCATAGATCCATCATCTTTCAAATAGGTTAGGAAAATATTTTTGTATTTTTTGAATATCAAATACTATTTAAAATGAATTAAAAATAACCAGAAAAGAGAAAATTCACAAAAAATATCAAATGATGAAATAAAAAATATTAAAAATCAAAATTAGAAACTAGAATTTAGTTGGAGAAGAATGCAATTGGTCCCATAATTTTTGGATTTAAAATGAAGAAGATATGAATTTTTGAAAATAATGGAAATAAAAGAAATAAAATGAGAAAATAAGAAATTCAAAAAAACAAGGAGCGTTTGATCCAGCCTCATTAATTGACGTGGCTGATCAAACGCTCCCGAAGCGCGCGCTCATGGATGGAAGCATGATGGTGTTCATCATGAACTTGACTAATTTAAAAAATTAAGTGCACAGTAATGATGCCTCTATTGAGAGGACTTCAGCCAACACAAAACCCAAGCAAATAGATCAATAATTGGTGAGTTTCGAAGAAAAAACCAGTTGAAGAACCACCTTGAATTCTGGAGACTTGAGCTTGCTTCCTTGCTTCCTTTGGCCAAACAGAAGATCAATGGAGTATGAGAGAGAGGTCTAGGAACTTTAGATCTAGAAATTCAACCTGATTTAGTTGAATTTAGAATCTGAGAAATTGAAGAAAATTGGAATAGTTCCTTTAGGTGTGGCTCGGTTTTGATTTCTGCAGCAATTCATATTGATTCCAGGATGAAATTTGAATGGAATAGAGCTCTTATTTATAGAGGGAATGGCAAGGTAAGTGTGATTCAATCCGTGTGCATGGAATTGGATATCCATTGCATGGGCTTGCATGATCATGCAAAAGGCCCAAATTCAATGCCAAATGCAATATGAAATGAATGTGAGATGATTTGGACGCGCAACTTGGAGTGAATTGGCTTGTGGATGGAGTTTTGATATGTTATGCATAATTGAACCAAAAACGTCCCCTCTTCGAAAATGCCATTTGCCAAATCCAAACATGAGCATGTGAGTAATGGTTTGAAAGTTTTTGATGTAAGGAACAATTGTTATGTTGGGCAAAAAATCCATTTGAAGTGTGGAAATTGGTGAAATTGGAGTTTAAAGTGCAAGGTGCAAAACATGTAAAGGCAAAGTTTCTAAATTTGGCCAATGTTCAAGTCCTTCTGTTTTGATGATGCGAGCCTCAAATTAAAAAACCTCAAACATCAAAGTTGTAGATCTCTTCAAGCCAATCAAAATGGACTTAAATTTTGCATCATTTGGATTTTTGATGAAAGAGTTATGGGCACTTGAAGTTGGACTTTTTTGCCTTTTAATGCATTTGGTCCAAAAGGACCTATAATGTCTTGCATTATCACATGTATTTCCTTTGAGATTTTGAAATTTTGTTCAACATAACATTTGACGTAGACATCTTAAGCTTTCCAATGCATTTGATCCCACATCCAAATCATAAAAAATGAATGAGTTATCTCCTTGGGGAGTCGACCCAAAATTAGGGTTTCAGTCAAAATGACCTATAATGTCTTGGAATGGGATATGACCTTCCAAGCTTCAAATCAATTTTTGATGAACATGAAAGTTGTTCATGTTGTCCTTAAGAGAATATTTGCTTTTGGGATCATCTCCATTTGACAAACACACAAAACGTTAGGTCTCCGTGTATTTCAAAATAATCAGATGAATTGACTGATCAACTTCTCAAGTCCATGACTCATATCTTGATGAATTGATGATTGAGGACACTCAAATAAGTTCAAATATGCATGAAATGATGAATTAAAGAACTTCCCTTGATTGTATTTGATCATGGGCTGAGGTTGCTTCAAGAGCAAGGCATTGTGGTGCATAGATGAATTAGGCTTTCTTTGGGGAACAGACCTCAAACCCTTTGACTTGCTTTGATCAAAATGATGAGTTGAGATGTTAGGGAGGCATATTTGATGGATGAGAGCTTTGGGAACCATTACCATGCTTGCTATCATCTTCCCTTGGCCATATCTCTGCACAAAGGATCTCCTTGAAGCTCTTGACCTTGTGATTGCTCAAGCTACAAACAAAAGATGTTAGTGACATATTTTTGTGCTTTTGGTTAATAAACAAAAATGAGAAAAAATGATATACAATTCAAGCATGCTTGGTGATCTCAAACCACTCACAAGGGATCCCACCAAAAGGTAAGGGGAACCAAGATGCTTATGATCCTTGAGGCAATGCAAATGCAATGTTATGATGTTATGAGGGATCTTAGGGACAAAATTGGGGTCTTACAGATGCCCCTATTTAAGGTCATTCTAGCCGGAGAAGTGAAGGTTAAAATCTTCGTCTCGACGGGGTAAAATGGGCTTAAATAATAACAAAGAGATGAATTTTGGTCCCTAAGAGACCTCATGATGCAGATGTATGTATGCAAATGGTAAAACTCTGTGGGGAGAGGTCCACAAAGGCAAAGATCAAGAGGAAACCGACGATTCCTATGGATAATTCATTCTATGGGGCAGAGACTCTACCGGGGAGTAAAGGGATGAAAACGCGTGAGCAGGTCACGACTTAAAACTTGCTGAGAGACCCGGAGAGAGACCATGAAATGAATCCATGGAAGGACTCGAGCTGACTCGGAGATCCATGTATTGGGGAATATGCCAATACAACAAAATTGTCCGTAACGGATACTTCGGATACAAATTCGGACTCAGGTGGAGATGTCCACTAAGGACTCAGCTGAGGAAAAAAAAAGAGGTATTACCGGTTACTGGGTAATAAGCTCAAAAAGAGATCATGTGATCCCACCGGTATAAGGGTGAAGGAAAAACATGCTCCGGGAGAATGAATATCTAAGACCGGTATAAGGGTGAGAGATATCAATCAACTAAATCATCTGAGGGAGACCTAAAAGGTATATTTCAACTCAGGAAACTCTGACTCCACAGGGGACAAAAAGTCATAATAGGGAGCAGAAGGAGGGAACACCAGGGATGCCGGATACTAGGCATATAATAGATGACCAACCAAAACGTGAATTTGGGAATATTCCCAAAACACTCATCATCCAAAAGAGGGCTAAAAGCAAACTCGATTATGGGATGGACATTCGATTCCAAAAAGGGATACGAATCTTACTCAACTGGGGTAGAACAAAAGGCTTCGACCAAAGAGTGCATGAGATATATTATCTATTACCGTCAGAACATAGATAATATACTCGTATGGAAGATTATCCACAACCGGTTACTGGGTTAATAAAGGATAAATCGACCGAGAGAGAAAGGCATCGGGATACCGAAACTAGGTATATAATGATGACCATTCAAGGGGAGCAACAAACATTACCGGCAACCGGTATATGAAAGATGAATTGCTGGGGATAAACTGCGTAATCAGAGCAATTATCCAAAAGAATGAGGGAATATCAACACCGAATATTGGATAATGATAACCGTCAATGAGGGGATTACATCTACCGGATACTGGGTAGAAAACCACGGAAGAGTAACCGTCATTGATTAGGATGAACAAAAGGTTAACTCTGCAAGGGGATGAAATAGGGTTTACAACTACCGGTATAAAGGTAGAACACCACAGACTCCGCCGGGGATAAGATGAATGATTACTAATTACTGAGCAATTATTCATTTATACCATAGTAAAGCGCAGGAAAAAGTCACAAAAGGCCAATCTAGGATCAAACTAAGGAGGCAAGCTGAATTAAAACTCGTCCTAGTGAGGATATAACTCAATAGGGAAACCCTATCCCAATATATGTTGGAAAGGAACAGAAACAACCATCATCCATGAGGATATAACTCGATGGGGAATATGGAAGGAAAGATAAACACTTTCTGCTTAAGGGGCTGACTCTATATGGGGAGATCAGACACCGACATCTGCTTGAGAAATGTATTACCCACTAGCAGGGGATAACAAACAAAGATATATGGCAAATAATGCAATCATGAATATCTGAATGTTTGAAAACTATATGCACGCATGCATGGTTTATGTATGATGAATGCTGACAAACAGACATTTCTAACACAAACAGCTCCAAAGGATAAGTACACAAACATCCAGTACTACATCTCAAGAGAGAAAGCCAGGTTCACCGGAGAGTATCCAATCTGATGAGGGCAAGAGATACCAGGAAGCAAAGATCTCTGCAGGGGAACAAACATCAGTCATTCCAGCTGGGGACAGGAGTTATTGCACATATATAATCCGCCGCATGAGCAAATCTACTGGGGAATCTATCTGAGAAGGTGGGGGATCTGTGGAGAACAACCGCCAAACAGGAGGCTTCCAAGGTCACCGCCAAATACCGTACTACCAAAGATCACACCTGCTGAGAAGGAAAGGTCGCTACTCTGCTGAAGGGAAGAGTGGTGAATATCTTATCAAACACTCCGCTTAGTAGAAAAAACTATAAAAGGCTCCGGCAGGAAGAGGATACAAACATGCCAGGAATATGAACAAATGTCTTACCCTGTTGGGGATCATACCATCCTTGGGAGAGCACTGAAGATCTCTTAAGTATCCTTATGTCATTGTGAATGTTCATTTTGTTAAAAAACAAATTTATGAAAAGTTCGATTATTTAAAACAATGATACTTTTTCAATGGAAACATGCAAAACATTTGTTGAATAGACACAAACAAGAGTGCAAATAATTGGATAAAAGG
This sequence comes from Lathyrus oleraceus, assembly GCF_024323335.1. Classification (NCBI taxonomy): domain Eukaryota; kingdom Viridiplantae; phylum Streptophyta; class Magnoliopsida; order Fabales; family Fabaceae; genus Lathyrus; species Lathyrus oleraceus. The sequence continues at coordinate 269,031,511 of NC_066584.1, read as the reverse complement.
CTCAAATTTATTTGATGGAATGGTAGTCCGCAAATGGCAAGACTCCATAGATCTTTACAAATTTGAAATTGGTGATATATATTGGAAAAGGGCTACATTGAACATAATGACCATTTCTCCACCAATTCTGAATCCGATGTATTTGTAGCTTTGGTTGATGACAAATAAGCAAGAATCCCTGACAGATTGACAGTTGTAGAACGAAGCTTTGTCAGGATGCAGTTACTTACCAAATCCCTAATTTTTGCCTAGATTTCCCTAGGATGAGGTACTCAATCTAGCGGGATATGTATATTCATTTTTTTTATGTCTCTAACTTTTGCCTGGATCGCCCTTTTGGGTTTTCAATCCACCGAGACGCTCATTTTTGCTTAAGCCGCCCTTTCAGGTTTTCAACTTAGCGAGCTGTTCTGTTTTTAATTTTAGGCGAAGTATTTCTTGACTGCATCTGAATTCACAGGACGAGTAAAATCCTCCCCATCCATAGTTGTAAGTATCAAAGCACCGCCTGAAAAGGCTCTCTTAACAACATATGGGCCTTCGTAGTTTGGAGTGCACTTGCCCCTGGAATCGAGCGCGAAAGACAAGACTTTCTTGAGCACAAGGTTACCTTCTCGGAACACACGAGGCTTGACCTTCTTATCAAAAGCTTTCTTCATCCTTTACTGATATAATTGACCGTGGCACATGGTAGTCAGTCTCTTCTCTTCAATCAAATTCAGCTGGTCATAACGACTCTGAACCCATTCAGCATCAGTCAACTTGGCTTCCATCAAGACTCTCATTGATGGGATCTCCACCTTTACTGGGAGTACAACCTCCATGCCATAAACAAGAGAGAAAGGGGTTGCCCCTGTTGAAGTGCGGACAGATGTACGATATCCATGCAAAGCAAATGGCAACATCTCATGCCAATCTTTGTACGTGACAACCATCTTTTGGATAATTTTCTTGATATTCTTATTAGCAGCTTCAACAGCCCCATTCATCTTGGGTCTATAGGGAGAAGAGTTATGATGCACAATCTTGAACTCACTACACAGCTCTTTCATCATCTTGTTGTTCAGGTTAGATCCATTATTAGTAATGATCTTATCTGGAACACCATAACGGCATATGAGTTGATTCTTGATAAACTTCACGACCACTTGCCTGGTCACATTTGCATATGATGCAACTTCAACCCACTTGGTGAAGTAATCAATTGCTACGAGAATAAATCTGTGTCCGTTAGACGCTTTTGGCTCTATCATGCCAATCATGTCAATTCCCCACATGGAGAAAGGCCATGGTGATGAAATCACATTCAGAAGTGTCGGGGGAATATGTATCTTATCCGTATAAATTTGACACTTATGGCATTTCTTCACGTATTTGCAGCAGTCAGACTCCATTGTCAGCCAATAGTAGCCTGCTCTCAGTATCTTTCTAGCCATGGCATGTCCATTGGAATGAGTACCAAATGAACCTTCATGGACCTCAGTCATCAACAGGTCTGCTTCGTGTCTATCCACGCATCTGAGCAGAACCATGTCAAAATTTCTCTTATAAAGCACATCACCATTGAGGTAGAATCTTCCTAATAATCTCCTCAGAGTCTTCCTGTCTTTCACAGATGCCCCAGGCGGGTAAGACTGGTTCTGAAGGAAACACTTGATATCATAATACCACGACTTATCATCTTTCACCTCTTCTATTGCAAATACATGAGCTGGTCTGTCCAAGCGCATCATAGTGATATTGGGGACTTCATTCCAAAGTTCTACCACAATCATTGAAGAAAGTGTAGCAAGAGCATCCGCCATCCGATTCTCATCTCGAGGAATATGATGGAAGTCAACCTCAGTAAAGAATGTTGAAATCCTCCTCGCATAATCCCTATATGGAATGAGGCCAGGCTGATTCGCTTCCCATTCTCCCTTAATCTAATTAACAATGAGAGCCGAATCACCATATACATCAAGATGCTTGATCCTAAGATCAATGCACTCCTCCAATCCCATAATACAGGCCTCATACTCAGCCATATTATTCGTGCATTTGAAAGTTAGCCTTGCTGTAAAAGGAATATGTGTGCCCTGAGGAGTAATAATCACTGCCCCAATACCATTTCCATACTGATTTAAAGCACCATCAAATACCATACTCCATCTGGAACCAGGCTCTGACCCTTCATCGAGTGTAGGCTCATCGCAATCTTTCATTTTCAAATACAAAATCTCCTCATCTGGGAAGTCATATTGAACTGACTGATGATCCTCAATCGGTTGATGTGCCAAGTGGTCAGCCAAGATACTACCTTTAATAGCCTTTTGAGCTCGATACTCAATATCATACTCGGATAACAACATCTGCCAACGGGTAATCCTCCCTATTAAAGCAGACTTCTCGAAGATATAATTGATTGGATCCATTCTGGATATCAACCACGTCGTATGATTTAACATATACTAGCGTAGGCGCTTAGCATCCCAAGCCAAAGCACAACATGTTTTCTCAAGCATTGAATATCGAGACTCACAATCGGTGAACTTCTTGCTCAAGTAGTAAATAGCATATTCTTTCTTTCCTGATTCGTCTTGCTGACCAAGGACACAACCCATTGAGTCTTCAAGAACAGTCAGATACATAATCAATGGTCTTCCTTCCACGGGCGGAGACAGGATCGGAGGCTCAGACAGATACTCTTTAATACTGTCGAAAGCTTTCTGGAAATCCTCGGTCCAATCATGGGACTGATCTTTCCAGAGGAGCTTGAATATCGGCGCACATGTGGCAGTCATGTGGGATATGAATCTGGAAATATAATTCAAGCGGCCAAGAAAACCTCGGACTTGCTTCTCAGTTTTGGGCGCAGGAATCTCTTGTTTTGCTTTGACCTTTGCAGGATCAACCTCAATACCTCTTTCACTAACAATAAAGCCCAATAACTTGCCGGAACGGACTCCAAATGTACACTTGTTGGGATTCAGACGGAGCTTATACTTCCTCAAACGTTGAAAAAGCTTCAACAAGTGCTCTACATGTTCAACTTCCGTTCTTGACTTTGCAATCATATCGTCAACATATACCTCGATCTCCTTGTGCATCATATCATGAAACAAGGTGGTCATAGCTCATTGATACGTGGCTCCGACGTTCTTCAAACCGAAGGGCATCACTCGATAACAGAATGTTCCCTAAGGTGTGATGAATGTTGTCTTCTCCATATCCTCGGGTGCCATCTTAATCTGATTATATCCAGAAAATCCATCCATAAATGAGAAGACATTGAATTTAGCTGTATTATCTACCAATATATCAATATGTGGTAGAGGAAAATCATCTTTCGGGCTAGCTTTATTCAAGTCTCTATAGTCCACACACATCCGGACTTTTCCATCTTTCTTAGGCACGGGCACAATATTGGCCACCCATTGAGGATATGTAGAAGTCACCAGAAACCCCGCATCAATTTGCTTCTGAACTTCCTCTTTGATCTTCACTGCCATATCAGGATGAGTTCTTTTGAGCTTCTGCTTCACAGGCACGCACTCAGGTTTCAAAGGTAGGAAATGTTGCACATATTTGTATCTAGACCAGGCATGTCTTCATATGACCAGGCAAAGACATCGACGTATTCTCGTAGCAATTCAATCAACCCCTTCTTAACAGACTCTTCCAGGAGTGCCCCAATCTTCACTTCTCGCACACAATCTTCAGACCCCAAGTTGATTGTTTCTAGATTCTCGAGATGTGGCTGAATGATCTTCTCTTCATGCTCAAGTAGACGGGTAATCTCGTCAGGAATCTCTTCAACATCATCTTCTTCCGCCTCAAATACAGGGAATTCAAAGTTGGAAGATGGTGTTGGGTCATTATGTTCAATGGGTTTGATCAACCTGCATATTGATTTTGGATATGAAAAGCTTTAGAATTTAAACAAGGCAAATAATTATGCAGATGAAAAGATTGATTTTAATCTATTTTTAGGTTTTATGTGATCACCAATTTCATGCAAAAATCGAAAAAGGAAAATAATTGGAAAAACACACATTTAACATGAATCTATTGAATGAAAATATCATTGTATTTATGCGCCAACAATGTCATCACTCCTCCTTTTGGCATGGGAGGAGGGTTTTTAAACACAATGAACATTACTTTGACTTATGGATAACTGTTGGAATATCCACAGCGACCTAATTATTGCAGATCCCCCAAGGGATGACGAAGTTGCCAGAATCCTCTTCGTCCTCTTCCAAAACGGCAGCAGCCTCTTCGTCTTGACCAGTGTGGATGAACCCTCCGCTCTTGAACAACCCTTGCGTATTAAAAATCCCAGATGAATAACCTATGCCAGCCCGGGACTTGTTGTCTTCTAGCTCAATCATTTTCCCTAATCCAGCAGTTGCACCACGCTCAATGGCCAACTTTGCATCTTTGTAGGAAACAAATGAAGGAGTTCTCTTCTCGATAGGTTTAGCAATAGATAAAGCTTGGAAAGGAGTTCCAACTTCATCCTCAGCATCTATATAAGAGAAGGAAGACAAATGGCTAACCAGGAGAGCCTTTTCTCCCCCTACCACCACCAGCTTCTTATTCTTCACAAATTTCAGTTTCTGGTGTAGGGTGGATGTCACGGCGCCTGCCTCCTGAATCCATGGTCTGCCTAGGAGACAACTATATGATGGGTGAATGTCCATAAATTGGAAGGTAATATGGAAATCACTTGGTCTGATCTTGATTGGGAGATCAACTTCCCCAATCACAGTTTTGCGAGACCCATCGAAAGCCTTCACAACTACTCCACTCTGCCTCATGGGAGGCCCTTGATATGACAACTTCGAGAGAGTGGATTTTAGCAATACATTCAATGATGACCCAATGTCCACCAGCACATTGGACATGGCGTCATCTTTGCAACCCATAGATATATGTAATGCCAAGTTGTGGTCTCTTCCCTCCTCGGGGAGATCAGAGTCACAAAAGCTCAAGTTGTTACAAGCAGCGATAACACATATATTTTGGATGGCGTTTGTAGAAGCTGGTCTACAACATTGTACTCGCTCCTTTTGATGAGCTTCAGCATCTCATCGCAGTCTTCTTTCATATTGCCGCTTGGGCCAACAGAAGCAGGAGTTCTCAATGTCGAGGAGGACTTAGCAACAAGTGCCGGATTCTGAGTGCTCACAGCATTCCCAATTGGGCGCTCATCAGAATCAGTATTAGCTTGAGGCTTTAAAGGTGCTGAAAATACACGACCGCTGCGGGTCAACCCACTAACATCGGCAATGTTAACAACAGATGAGGATGGCAAGGAAACCTCTTTCCCATTTTCTACCGCGACAGTATTGTAGCGATAGGGGACCGCCTTTTCAGAAGAGTACGGTACCGGTCCGACAGGCTTGATGGTTAATGCGGGAGAAACCTTCTGCTTGCTACCGTCATACTTGATAATAACAGGCTCGGGGATCCGGAATACTGGAGAAATTACGTTGACCTCATCAGCGTCTTCGTCAACATTTCTGTTTTGAAGGATCTCAATAACTCCTTCATCCAGCATTTCTTGAACATCTTTGCGCACCTGGCGACAACCTCTTTGATTAACAGAACAGACTCGGCATCTATCGTGGTCATGCTCATAATGACTATAATCACATAGCAAACGATGCATCTCGACCAGAGATTGTCGAATATGAGTGACGTATTTGACTTTGTACTTGCCAGGGCAGCCCTGGACCATGTTGACAGATTTCCCATGCTCGGGCAATGGGTTCTTCTTCACATTAGGACTTACATCCTTGAAACACAGAATGCCACACCTCACAAGGTCTTGAACTTTGGTCTTCAAAGGGTAGCAATTCTCCATGTCGTGGCCGGGAGCACCAGAATGGTAAACACAGTGTAATTCAGGCTTATACCACCACTGGGGGTTAGTAGGTATAGCCGGTGGGTCTCACGGAGTAATCAACTTCCTCTCTATCAAAGAGGGGTATAACTTTGCATACGTCCTCGGAATAGGATCGAAGGTGACCCTTTTCCTCTCGTAACTTGTGCTGGTTTGATTACTGTTTCGAGGTAGGTAGGCCTGCTGTTGCGGACGGTGCTGTTGATGTTGATATTGCGGATGTGGTTGCTGATTGTTGTTATGTTGCTGGTACTTCTGATTATCTCTGAAGACAGATGCTATATGAGCCACCTGGTGCTGGTTACCGGCGGGACGCACGGTCTTCCTCCTCACAGAGGGTCTTCTCGGTTTCATATGGGGGTCACAACATGTGCCTCTCCATCCTTCTTTTTTGCAAACGCTCCATAACGTTTGGCAGAAAGGACTTCCTCTCTTGTCAGACGCCCTTCCCTAACCCCTTTTTCTAGACGCATCCCCATATTCACCATCTCGGTGAAGTCAGAAGGAGCGCTAGCAATCATCCGCTCATAATAAAAAGAACTCAAGGTCTTCAAAAAGATCTTAGTCATCTCTTTCTCTTCAGGCGGGGGCACGATCTGTGCTGCTACCTCTCGCCACCTCTGAGCGTATTCTTTGAATGTTTCCTTGTCCTTCTGGGACATGACCCTCAATTGATCCCTATCGGGAGCCATATCCACATTGTACTTGTCTTTCTTGACGAAGGCCTCGCCAAGATCGTTGAAGGATCGGATGTTCGCACTGTCTAAACCCATGTACCAACACAGAGCAGCACCGGACAAACTGTCCTAAAAGTAGTGGATGAGCAGTTGGTCATTGTCGGTATGAGTCAACATTTTCCTGGCATACATGACCAGGTGGCTGAGAGGGCAAGTATTTCCCTTGTATTTTTCAAAGTCAGGGACCTTGAATTTCACAGGGATCTTCACATTAGGAACTAAGCAGAGTTCGGCAGCAGACTTGCCGAAAAGATCCTTTCCTCTGAGAGTTTTCAATTCCTTGCGAAGCTCAAGAAATTGATCGTTCATAGCGTCCATCTTCTCATAGACATCTGGGCCCTCAGACGGCTCAGAATGATAGATGGTGTCGTCTACTCTGGGCAAAGTATGCACGACAGGAGGAGGAACAACAAGGACCGGGCTAGATGCCGGCATAGAAGCAAAGGTGGGAGCAGGACCCTTAGGCATGAAATTGGGAGGCATCCCCCACGGGAATCCGGCTGGCATGGCCGTTGGAGCAAAGTGTGCACTGGCTGCAGGCACAGTCGAGGAGACAATCTCGAAGATGACGGTCCTCTGGGGAGGAGTTGAAGGTGTCGGAGAAGACTGGCTCTGGGCAGCCGTGAATGACTCCATCAAGGCACTTAATCTGGCCACTTCCTCTTTCAGCTCGCGGTTCTCTTGTTCCAAATGATCCATCAGTCTTGAAATGTTGGCTCTGGTGTTGTACCAGTGAGTCAGCTTGTCTTCAAAATAAATGAAGAACACAGAGTTAGACCACAGGACAAGAAGCCGGGAACAAAACCTGCTTATGCACATGATGCATGCAATTCTTGTGCACATGATTTGTTGTTTTTTTTTATTTCAAAGGAATTTTAGGGTTCTATTTGCAAATTTTGGAAATATTAAACACTTTTATATGGAAACGTAATATCTGGGAAATATTTTATACCAAAGAAGTACAACATTGGTAACCATATACAAGAGAAAAGGAAAATAATCATCCTATGGATCCCTAGAAACAATCATCTAAAGCTCATGACACAGGAAGATAGGATGCACGAAGTCTCTTCACCTCCCTCTCGTAGGCTGCCTCCATATCTGCCTTTTCCTGGGTGAGTCGGTCGTACTTCCTCTTCCAAAACCTGGAAGACTGAGGAAGTAGAGAAGTCCATGCATCATCAGGATCATCAATAACCTGATGCTCGAGAAACTCAATCAAAGTATCCTTCTCCTTGATCTGCTGAAGCAACTCCTCTCTTTCACGGATCTAAGCACGTGATCGGTCTTTGTCTCTCAACTCCTCTACTCCTTGGTCAGGGAGGGTTGAAGGCCCAGCCCTAACCAAAGGCGTAGGTCTTGGATACCCGTAAGGCATGAGATACTCAGACGCTCTCCTCCTAACCCAAGCAGTGTAAGGCTCCATAGCAACACAATTCTTAGGACCCAACTCTTTCCTTCCTTTCCTATGAATCTTACGCCAAACGCGGACCATTCTGCCCTTCAAGCCTTGGGGATCTTTACCCTCCTGAAAGAACACACCCTCTAACAGAATGTTATTAGGTTTATCCTTTAGGGGGAACCCAAGCTGACGACGTGCCAAAACAGGGTTGTAGTTAATCCCACCACATGTACCAAGAAGAGGTACATTGGAGAATTCACCACACGAGTCGATAATCTGCACACCATCATACACACAGTTGTACCAAAAGATATCATCATTAGTGAGAGACATGAGTCTCGTGGACCACCGTAGACATCTTTTGTTCTCCTTGAAGGCGACCGTCTGTGGTAAGTGAGAAATAAACCACTTATACAACAGAGGCAAACAGCACACAACGACACCACCCCCTTTGCATTCCTCATATGCAAAGAAAAATAAGTGTCACCCGACAGAGTCGGAACGGGATTAAGAGTAGAGAAGATCCTAATAACGTTCACATCCACAAACTTGTCGATGTTGGGGAACAACACTAACCCATAGATGAGAATTACAAATATGGCCTCAAAGGGGTCCTCACTCATGGCCTTCCCATACGCAGTAGCTTGAGAAATGAGGAACTCAGAAGGGAGACCTTGAATTCCATCTTTGGTAGTCATACGAGCATCAACCAGAGATTCATCTATATGCAACATGTCTGTTATCTCTTGAGAAGTAGGAATACTCTCCAAGCCACTGAACGACATCTGGTCTAGAATCGGTATACCTACAAGGTAGGCATACTCCTCAAGCGTAGGCAAAAGCTGGAAGTCCGGAAACGTGAAGCAACGGTACAAGGGATCATAAAACTGTACCAATACACTCATCAATCCTTCATCCACCTGAGTAGTCAGAAGAGGAAGAAGCTTCCCAAAACGAGCCTTGAAACCCAAAGGATCTAATACATAGGATGTCAAATTCCTTAACTCTTTCAAATCTGGTTGTCTGAAACTGTACTTCTTTGTATTCCTTCTTTGTCTTTCCATGTCTGAAAATTTGCAAATAAACCCCTTAAGTTCCTTGAAAATTTTCTTCATTATTGATGATATGGATGCAAATGGGTGCATGAATGCATGAATGCAACAATCACACTCAAGGATCAAGCAAAGCACACCAAACAAAGGTCATGGGATGGATCATATCATCCTTAATATCAATCATCCATTTTGGTGGATTATGGTTTTCACCTTATCAACACCCAAATTCCATTGATATTAAGGATGCATGAACGAATCAACCACGAATCAAGGGTTTGTTGCGAGTCACGAGCATGGAGTCTCGGTTAAGAACCACCCAAAGGGAGTGTACTAGGGTTTAAACCTGCCAAACATGTTCTACAAGAGGTTCCCATAGTCATCATCCCATCTTTCGAATATTATCGGAGAAACGACTACTCGTATTCCAAAAATATTCTCAAGAGAGACTCTTATGAGTGTAGTATCGCGTAACAGTCGTATCAAATCTTACATTTGAACGACTTTCGCACTACATCCTAAGAATAGGCCAAGATGGGCTTGGTAAACTAAGGTCCTTGGCTTCTAAGGTCTATACTGGAAAGAGTAATGTCTAACCACAACTACTTGTGTGACATTATTGATCCCAACATGACCTCCACCAAGTGAATGGACTTGCAAGTCAACTTGCTAAGGAATAACTCCACACAAGTCAACAAGACTATACCATTCTCCTATCCTAAGTGCACTCGAGTCCGAGTATAGAACTCATCTCACAAAGATCACCAAGCATACAAGGAAGTAATATCAAGCAAATCAATCATTACATATAATACAGTAATCCCAAATTGCACAAAAATATGCCACAAAGCAATATACCATACAATACAACAAATATGAAAAGTAGGCAAAACCCACTAGGCAAATGATCCCCAGCAGAGTCTCCATTTTTCTGTAGCGGGGTATTCGTTACCATTAGAGATATTGACTAAATCCAAGGTAAATCATACAAGTCGAGTCGCCACCGCACTTCTATTTATCCAAAGGAATGGTTAGAAAGCGAACAAAAACCTAAAAGTTTTAACAAAAACTAGTAAAAGAGAATCAGAGATCTGGGTAAGGGGGTTGGTTATGCAATGGGAAGGTGTTAGGCACCCAAAACATCCTAGGTACTCCTAGGGAGCCCTTTTCATACTTGTGGTAAGGTCGGTATTTTGTGAAAATTTGTTTGTGCAAACATGATTGAAGAGATGAGAAGAGAATGTACAAGTTTATTTACATTTTTTGTTTGGATGGATAAACCCATTGCCTACGTACCATCTTAAAAAAGATTAGGATCAAAACCTCGTAGTTCGGGGTAAAAATCTCAAAATGAGTTGGTGAATTGATTAGTCCAAAAGCCTTAAGGTCTTTTGTTATCAAAGGGAGAAAACTCAACCTAAAACCACAAATCCACCATGTAAGGATAACTTCAACATGCTAGTGAGGGGTTAACCCTGTAATAAGCATGGAAGACTCATTGTCCATCACTAAGGATATAGGTGAGTATTACATCTACCACAAAGATAACTCAAACCTAATAACTAAAGGTTATGAAAAAGTTTGGATTAGAAGGTGGCCATTGAAACCACAAAAACACATTTGAATGAGTTATATTTACCAATTAGAAGTATATACAAAGTGGTCAAAGTTGACTTAAAGATTCAATTCAAAATAAGTATTATGAAAAGAAAGTTTGAAAATCAAAAGCATAAGGCTTAGGTTTCTAATGTTGAAAACAAATGTTAAATGTTTGCACAAAAGTTTTGGCTTGGGTTAGAGTGGAGAGAAGAAGAAGAAGGACTAAAGTCCTAAGTAAAGCAAAAAGGTGAGGGATAAGAAGCAAAACCACAATGGAGTTCCTTTCTTGAGATCATATTGATGATCCAAGTAGCTCCCATCCTTGGAATAAGCAATCACAAAGCAATAAACTCAAGTAATCAACAACCAAATGAACTTGGAAAAACTCCTCAATGCATCTTGGATCTCTCTCTCTTGGAAGCTCATGGTAATGGTTCCTCAATTAAGCTCAAGTGGGATATCCTAGCACAAAGAAAACACACATCAAAAGGTTCTATAATACAATCAAAGAATGGACAAGAGGGAGTTTAGAATATAATCCTTTCAATGTTCATCTTCAAGCTTAAGCATTCTAAAGGCTCAATGACTAGTTTCTCTTTGACTCCAAATTTGCATAGGGAAAGTCCTAAGATCTAAGTCCATTTTGTCCATTTCTTTGCATTTGGTTCACAACAATCAAAACAAAACACAAACACAATAGTATATACACAATTATGTGCTCAAGTGAGCAAAAGGCAAATGACATTAACATAAACATGTGCTCAAATGAGCAAAGGGAAAAGCAAATGGATAATATGTACAAGAATAGTAAATTGCATAAAATTAAAATGCAAAAAGTAAATGTTAATTGTTAATGGTTAGTGTTAGTAGTTAGTGTGCCATAAGGCAAATTTAGCGCTATGTTAAGCAATCGTAATTGGACTTATCTTGAAGTCACAACTATCTGAGGCCGGTCAATAATAATGTAGGCAACAACACAAGTTAGAAGTCTTTATTAGTGAACCAAGTTCCAACAACTTGCCATGCCAAAAAGAAGAAGATAATTGATCTTGTATTGGTTTAAGCCTTTTGCATGATTTAGGAATCAACCTATCCTTAATGCAAATCCATTCATTTGATCAATTGATCAAGATGAATTAGATTTGAATCAAGGAAGATTAAGCATCCCAAATCAATGCTAACTTATCAACCTTCAACTCATTGATCAAAAAAGAAAAAGAAGAAGAGGAAGAAAGAGATGAATAATGGAAAAGGAAATGGAAAGAATAAAGTGCATAAGGTGAAATCAAATGTACCAATCCATATGTGTTGACCAAATGACATTGAAAGTCAAAGTCAAACAATGAGAAATCAGAAGTGAGATGAAGATTGGAGGTCAAACAATAAGCAAAATATTTTTGGCATTTTCTAATATTAAAATAAACTTGAATTAAAAAATAAAAGAGAGGTCAAACTTCAAAATCACTTCAAATCAACCTTGAAAGGTCCATGTGATTTATCCTAAGTTCAATAAGGTCAAACAAGGTTTGACAAAAAATTTCAGCATTTTTAAAAGTCAGAAACTATTTTTAAACAATTAAAAATGAACAAAAATAACCTAATTGAACTAAAATCTCAAATAAATCTCAAATCAATTAAAAAATTGATGGGAATATTTTTCATAGATCCATCATCTTTCAAATAGGTTAGGAAAATATTTTTGTATTTTTTGAATATCAAATACTATTTAAAATGAATTAAAAATAACCAGAAAAGAGAAAATTCACAAAAAATATCAAATGATGAAATAAAAAATATTAAAAATCAAAATTAGAAACTAGAATTTATTTGGAGAAGAATGCAATTGGTCCCATAACTTTTGGATTTAAAATGAAGAAGATATGAATTTTTGAAAATAATGGAAATAAAAGAAATAAAATGAGAAAATAAGAAATTCAAAAAAACAAGGAGCGTTTGATCCAGCCTCATTAATTGACGTGGCTGATCAAACGCTCCAGAAGCGCGCGCTCATGGTAGGCTTCAGTCCACGCGTAACACCAACAATTGATGAAAGTCATAAGAAGCAATGGTGGAGATTAAATCTGGAAATAAGAATGGACGGCCACGATTGGATCTGGAGACCAGACGGTGGCCAGCGCCACCGTCTTCTCCGGCTAGCTCCGGTGAGAGCTCAAATTTGCAGAAGAGCAAATGTGCGCCAAATGACGCGATCCAGGCATCAATCGAAAGAGGAAGTGATGTATATCACTCCTATATCACTCACTTCCACTCTAGATCCCTATAAATGGAGAAATCAGAGATGGAAGCATGATGGTGTTCATCATGAACTTGATTAATTTCAAAAATTAAGTGCACAGTAATGATGCCTCTATTGAGAGGACTTCAGCCAACATAAAACCCAAGCAAGTAGATCAATAGTTGGTGAGTTTCGAAGAAAAAACCAGTTGAAGAACCACCTTGAATTCTGGAGACTTGAGCTTGCTTCCTTGCTTCCTTTGGCCAAATAGAAGATCAATGGAGTATGAGAGAGAGGTCTAGGAACTTTAGATCTAGAAATTCAACCTGATTTAGTTGAATTTCAGATCTGAGAAATTGAAGAAAATTGGAATAGTTCCTTTAGGTGTGGCTCGGTTTTGATTTCTGCAGCAATTCAGGTTGATTCCAGGATGAAATTTGAATGGAATAGAGCTCTTATTTATAGAGGGAATGACAAGGTAAGTGTGATTCAATCCGCGTGCATGGAATTGGATATCCATTGCATGGGCTTGCATGATCATGCAAAAGGCCCAAATTCAATGCCAAATGTAATCTGAAATGAATGTGAGATGATTTGGACGCGCAACTTGGAGTGAATTGGCTTGTGCATGGAGTTTTGATATGTTATGCATAATTGAACCAAAAACTTCCCCTCTTCGAAAATGCCATTTGCCAAATCCAAACATGAGCATGTGAGTAATGGTTTGAAAGGTTTTGATGTAAGGAACAATTGTTATGTTGGGAAAAAAATCCATTTGAAGTGTGGAAATTGGTGAAATTGGAGTTTAAAGTGCAAGGTGCAAAACATGTAAAGGCAAAGTTTCTAAATTTGGCCAATGTTCAAGTCCTTCTGTTTTGATGATGCAAGCCTCAAATTAAAAAACCTCAAACATCAAAGTTGTAGATATCTTCAAGACAATCAAAATGGACTTAAATTTTGCATCATTTGGATTTTTGATGAAAGCGTTATGGGCACTTGAAGTTGGACTTTTTTGCCTTTAATGCATTTGGTCCAAAAGGACCTATAATGTCTTGCATTATCACATGTATTTCCTTTGAGATTTTGAAATTTTGTTCAACATAACATTTGAATTAGACATCTTAAGCTTTCCAATGCATTTGATCCCACATCAAAATCATAAAAAATGAATGAGTTATGTCCTTGGGAAGTCGACCCAAAATTAGGGTTTCAATCAAAATGACCTATAATGTCTTGGAATGGGATATGACCTTCCAAGCTTCAAATCAATTTTTCATGAACATGAAAGTTGTTCATGTTGTCTTTAAGAGCATTTTTGCTTTTGGGATCATCTCCATTTGACAATGACACAAAAAGTTAGGTCTCAGTGTATTTCAAAATAATCAAATGAATTGACTGATCAACTTCTCAAGTCCATGACTCATATCTTGATGAATTGATGATTGAGGACACTCAAATAAGTTCAAATATGCATGAAATGATGAATTAAAGAACTTCCCTTTATTGTATTTGATCATGGGCTGAGGTTGCTTCAAGAGCAAGGCATTATGGTGCACAGATGAATTAGGGTTTCTTTGGGGAACAAACCTCAAACCCTTTGACTTGCTTTGATCAAAATGATGAGTTGAGATGCTAGGGAGGCATATTTGATGGATGAGATCTTTGGGAACCATTACCATGCTTGCTATAATCTTCCCTTGGCCATATCTCTGCACAAAGGATCTCCTTGAAGCTCTTGACCCTGTGATTGCTCAAGCTAAAAACAAAAGATGTTAGTGACATATTTTTGTGCTTTTGGTTAATAAACAAAAATGAGAAAAACAATGATATACAATTCAAGCATGCTTGGTGATCTCAAACCACTCACAAGGGATCCCACCCAAAGGTAAGGGGAACCAAGATGCTTATGATCCTTGAGGCAATGCAAATGCAATGTTATGATGCTACGAGGGATCTTAGGGACAAAATTGGGGTCTTACACCCAGTATCTAAGAGATATGGCCCAATTAGCAGACAGGGTTCGACAGGTCGAACGTTTAAGAGCTGAAAAGGCCAGAGTGAATAAGAATTATAAGAAAGAAAGGGTTACTTATGTTGAATTCGAAGATGGGGAGTCTGAAATCTCTAATGACCCTTATGGTCTCGAGGAATTCGATGTAGGTTTGGCTGAATTAAAAGAAGCACCACCTTATGCTTGAAAATTACTTACACCTTCGAATGACAGGAACCCTGTCGAAACTGAAAAGAATGATAGATTTCCTAAAAAGACTTACACATTTGATGTTACCAAATGTGATGAAATCTTCGATTTATTAGTAAAAGATGGCCAAATGATAGTGCCTCCTAATACCAAAATTCCTCCGTTAGAACAACGGAAGAAAAGAGGCTTCTGTAAATATTATAATTTTTTAGGCCATAAAACCTCACAATGCTTTCTTTTCAGGGATCTTATTCAAAATGCAATTAAGGATGGCCGCCTCAAGTTCGCTGACAAGGGGAAAAACCAGATGAAGGTTGACGCTGACCCCCTCAACATTGCTGACACAAATTATGCTGAACCTGTCGAAATCAACATGATTGACATGGTGGAAGTGGAGGCTGTGAAGGAAACAAGAACTGAAGGCTATGTGCTAGTTGGAAAGCAGGCTACTGATGGCCTAAATAATGATGTTCCCTTTGGAATTTCTGTCGAAGGTGAACAGGTTGCTAATGTCGAACCAAAGGCCACTGAAGGTCTTCATGGGAAGGAAACTAAGGCTACTGAGGTCCTAAGGAAGAAATTTGAAGAAATTTCAATCGCTGATGGCGCCAATCTAGGTGTCAACATGGTGGATCTGAACCACCCCCCCCCCCCCCCCCCAAAAAAAATGGAGGAAGTGGAGAGGTGTTTGAAGATAGAGTGAGAGGGAATGCAGTTTGGCTACCCCAAAGCTAATGAGAGCCTACGTGAATACCTTTGGAGGTGTCACAAACAAAATTCTGACATGCTGTTGTGCGCATGGTGTAGCATCATGATATGTCGAAGGGTGGCTGAGGACTATGAAAGATGGCAACGAACTAAGACTGAGAGAAATGGGAGAAAGGAAAGCCAACTACTGAAGGTGTATCCCAAGCCTGGAGAAAGCCTTCTTCGTTTTATTGTGCATTGCTACAAGTACGGAACAGAATGCTTGATGTGTCCCAGATGTGGGGCAGTTTACAACAGGGAATTGGCTGAAGCGTTCGAGAGAATTCTATCTAACCAAGGTTGGAATGGACACGGAGGTAACCTGAATATGTACATATTTAACAAAAGAGGAGTTCATAAGAGGCAATACAGCCCTCACCCAAGGGCGAAAAGAGTTATGTTTAAACTTCCGGCAGAAGTCCCTGGGGACAAATGGACTCAAGCGGGGTCGAAGAAGGGAAAGTGGAAAAATTTCGAGGATGGAGGAAGAACCTGTTGGGCTTATAGAAAACAGTTCCAAGCATCTAAGAGAGAGGCTATCAGACTGGAGAACTACAAAGGAAAGAATCCCATGTCAAGGTCCCAGTGGAGAAGACATTAGAGGTTGAGGAAGGCTGAAAGAGAGATGACTTCGAGGGATACTGGAGAATCCAACAACATCATGGTTCCCACAAATGCTACAAATTCGACCAAACCCCTTGTGGGAAGGAAGTTGTTTCGAGATGAAAACAAAAATCAGAAAGCTCAAGAGCAACAAATAAAAAAGGAATAAATTCTCACTGACGACTTTGAGTCCGATGGAGTGTCATCTGTTAATATGAATTGCAATGTGGTCTCAGTTCTGCCATACGAATATAATCAGGAGATGGAGATTAAAGATAATGAGGAAGCGGATGTTGTGGAGATGGCGAAGCGTAAACCTGTGTGTTACTATTTTCTCAACAACGGCGTTGTCGAAGAGCAGAACACTCTTTTTGAAAGGCCTCACCAAGGGATGCAGAACCATCTCAAGCCCCTATACATTAGAACTAAAGTTAAACATGTGGAGGTGAACAATGTTCTGGTGGACGGAGGAGCAGCAGTCAATCTGATGCCTCTGTTCATGTTAAAAAAGATATGTATGTTTGATACTAATGTTAAACCTCATAATATGGTATTGTCAAACTATGAAGGTAAGATAGGGCAGACTCCGGGTGTCATACAAGTAGATATGCTTGTTGGATCAATCACAAGACCAACAATGTTCATGGTGATACCTGCGAAGGCGAATTACAACTTGCTACTAGGAAGGGAATGGATCCATGGAATAGGGGCAGTTCCATCGACCATGCATCAGAGGGTATCCATCTGGAGAGAAGATGGTGTAGTAGAAAATGTTGAAGCTGACCAAAGTTACTTCATGGCAGAAGTGAACCATGTAGATAAGAAGAACTTTGACAGGAACTTGGCTCATATAGGACCATGCCACCCAGCTGAAGACAGCTACTCCCCAAATAAAAATGCTTTGTATTTCTTGACTCTACATCCCAATGGCTTTCAGTGGGATAGGGAAATTATGGGGGACCCAGAAGAAGGGGAATCATCTGAAGTACGGCCAACAGACTGGGATGAAGACCTGGATTATGCCTGAGTCTTCTTTTTTCGAAAAGATTTCGGCCTACATGGCTGAGAACAAAAGAAAAGCGGCTCTCGAAGCCGAGATAACTAACATGGCCGACGAAGCCACATATGGTGAAATTTATAATGCAGGACCTAGGGAGTACTTTAAACCAAAACCCCCTGATGAACAGGTGCCTATGGAATTAACAGACCAGAGGTTAGATGCCATATATGACGAAGAGCCTCTGGGATTCGAAAAAGATCCAGTAACGTCGAGTGCGAAGATGTTAGCGCAAGATCCTCTTGAAGAAATTGATCTTGGAGATGGGAGTTCAAAAAGAATCACCTACATCAGCACTAAACTATACCCCAAGTTGAAAGTAAGAGTAATTGAACTGCTAAGAGAAAACAAAGATTGTTTTGCTTGAGACTACGACGAGATGCCTGGTTTGAAGAGGGACCTGGTCGAATTGAAGCTGCCTATCAAGGATGGCAAGAAGCCCATCAAGCAGACTCCAAGGAGATTCTCCCCAGAGATCCTCTCAAAGATCAAAAAAGAGGTCGAAAGGCTTCTTCGATGCAATTTCATTAGGACCACAAGGTATGTCGAATGGATTGCAAACATAGTTCCTGTTATCAAGAAAAATGGCTCTTTAAGAGTATGTATAGATTTTCGTGATCTAAATGCAGCAACTCCTAAAGATGAGTATCCAATGCCTGTGGCAGAAATGCTGGTTGACTCAACTGCAGGCTATGAATATCTCAGCATGCTTGATGGATATTCTGGATATAACCATATTTTCATTGCTGAAGAGGATGTTTCCAAAATAGCATTTCGATGTCCAGGGGCAATAGGCACTTATGAGTGGATAGTTATGCCCTTTGGTTTAAAAAATGTTGGGGCGACATACCAGCGAGCAATGAATTCTATATTCCATGATTATATAGAGACATTTATGCAGGTTTATATAGATGATATTGTGATAAAATCTATATTAGACAAAAATCATCTAACCCATCTCAGCCAATCATTCGAAAGAATGAGAAAACATGGCTAAAAGATGAATCCTCTTAAATGCGCATTCTTTGTGCAGGCTGGAGATTTTCTGGGCTTTGTGGTCCATAAAAAGGGGATAGAAATCAATCAGAATAAGACGAAGGCTATTATCGAGACCAAAGCACCATCAACTAAGAAAGAATTGCAATCATTATTAGGAAAGATAAACTTCCTGAGAAGATTCATCTCAAACTTAAGTGGTCGAACTCAAGCCTTCTCTCCCCTCCTACGCCTGAAACAAGGGAAGTTCGAATGGAATGATGAACATCAAAAGGCATTTGACAAGATCAAGCACTATCTGACGAATCCTCCTATCTTGGTACCAACATGTGGAAAGAAGCCTATGAGACTGTATATATCAGCTTCCGACACTACTATAGGTAGCATGTTGGTGTAGCACCTCAAATTTGCACCTCCCATCTTGTACATACATTTTCATTCTTAAGTCATTAGCATTGCATTGTCCACTGCATAGCATTGCATTATCCATTGCCAAGTCATCAGTCATCAGTCATCAGTCAAGACTGGTCAGGAGATCCAGTTGTGCAAGCAAGCAAGTGTATTTGTCATGGAAGCAAAGCCCTAGGGTTGGTTCAATGAGTTCATATGATTCAAGGATCATTTTGAAGTGGTTTGGCCAAAGGTTGGATGCTCAAAGCTCAACAGTCAATGATCAGTTCATCTGAAACCCTAGAAAGTCAACCAAAGTGAACTATCAGTTCAATCATGGATTTGAAGGTGGGAGATGGTTAGAGAGGCCTCATTCATGTCCATACAAGTCTCATTTGACATTTCAAACATCAACAATGAAGAATTTGAGGTCAGATGAAAAGTTTCCAAAAATAGTAAGTGACCTGTAATTTGAAATTGCCAAAAATGGAAAGGTCTTCTCCTCAAGATTACATCATCAAGCAAGCTTCAAATGAAATTTTGTCAAACATGAAAGTTTAAGATCTTGCTCTCACCTTTCCAAAAAGTCTAAGAACATGAATTTCTCATGTATGGTTGAAGAGATATGGATCAATCATGGTCAAAGGAATTTGAACTTCAAGAGTGCATAACTTTCAAACCATAAGGCCAAATGGAGTGGTTCTTTTTGCAACATTTCTCTCTTGACATGCACTATCCAATTCATGCATCATAAGCCATGCATTTTGATCACAAAAATATTTGCATTTTCATTTGAATTTTGGAGGGAAATTCCAAATTTGAAAACTATGCATTGTTTTCATATTGTATCACTTGCATTTGGCTAAAAACAACATTTCAAGGGAAATTAAAACAGGATTCGTGCACTGTAGCATTATATTCTCATGCATAAGGTGCATTTGCAAAATTGGCATTATACCTTCAATTTTCACTAATCCATTTGCATTGCTTAATTGTGATTAACAAACATGATTAGCATACCATATATAAGTGAAATCATAACAGAAAATAGGATTAACAACACCAGAATTCAGATCTAGATCCAATTTGCACATTTTTCTCTCTCACTTTTTCTTCAATTTTCTTAATACACATTGCTATTTCCTCGAGTGATTCATCATCCACAAGCATAATGGAGCATTGTTGAAGCTAGATCCAGCAAGAATCGTGCAGATTTGAGGACTGTTGAAAGTTGCATCCATTAATGGCAGTTGAAGATTTAAGCAATATCAAGCACGATTGAGCACTAATTCTTCATCCATTCATTCATCTAAGCATTGGAGATCATCTGTTTCTGCTTTTCAGGACTTGAATCAACCAATTCCACTTCTGTTTCTCCAACAAGGTCAGAACTCGAGTACTTTAATTCATGAAATTGATGTATGCATGCTATAGATCTCTCATTGGTGATTAATCTGAGCTTTGTTCCATGAAATTCCATGAAGAAATGACTTAGTTCTGTTGATTTTAAGTTTAGCATATGAATGTTCTTGGCCTCGATTCTTTTGATATAGTTTGAATTAGCATTAACCAAGCCTTGATCCGTGATGTATGTTGAAAGATGAATGCAATGGTGTATTGGTTTTGCATTTCTGTGCACATGTGTTCTTGAGCTCAAGAACACGATGAATCTGTATGAAGAACTTAGGGTTTTTGTTCCAGAATGTTGTTTGATCCTTTGTAGCGCGCGTTTGCATGCGTTTCCCTGTTAATAAGCATGTACTGGTCCACATGTAGCTTACATGGCATTATGGTTGGTCACCGTTCATTTGCCTTGCCACGCAACTTAAATGAAACGGCGCG
Source organism: Lathyrus oleraceus (assembly GCF_024323335.1). Classification (NCBI taxonomy): domain Eukaryota; kingdom Viridiplantae; phylum Streptophyta; class Magnoliopsida; order Fabales; family Fabaceae; genus Lathyrus; species Lathyrus oleraceus. Next base: position 269,010,760 of record NC_066584.1, on the reverse strand, counting down.
TTTCATTAGGAAACCCGCTCAGTTCAAATCTTGGCACGGTTCGATCCTTAGTGGAGACAGTTTCAATTATACGCCTTGCATTTTATTCCATTGTTCTAACACATTCATGCTATGCCTTGTTCATGTTTTTTTAATTTCTTCTCCACTTCCGAAATTCATAACTCCATGATTAATGATCCAAATGACCTGGGAATTTTTGCATGTTGTTCCTCATGATGTCTAATATTTTATGACTATTTTTCCTGAAATTGTGCACGGTTTAAAAATGTTTTGGCTTAGGGTTTGTGTATGCATGTGTTTTCTTGACCTTGCTTGCCATTTTCTTTGTGAAATGATGAGTTTTAATCCATTGCCTTTGAAACTTTTCATGCTTAAACTAGACATCTTTAGGGACCTTTTGGTGTTGAGTTTTCATTTTTAGCATTTCTGGTTGTTGAGATTTGCTCTGGTTAATGTAGGTGTGACAATGTGTGTCACACCTTTGCTTGCTCAATTTGATGATTTTCTTTGCCATGCCAAATTAATGCCAATTGATGTGATTTTTTGCATGTTGCTTCTTCTGGATGTTGGGATTGCTCATGAATGTTTGTAGAATTTTTGGATTGATTTATGATTTGTTTGGTATTTTTCTTGCTGGATGACCATTTGTGGACTTTTCGATAGTCATGAACTTCAATGATTTGTGAAATGCTGGTTGTATATCATATGAATGTGAAATTTTGCACATTGTTTCTAGACACTTTGAAGTTTATTGTGGCTTTGGTTTTGGGCATTTATCATTTGTCAATTCTGTTTTAGGCTTGTGTTAAGTTGATGTAGCAAATTGGTGTGCTATTGAGCTTGTTTGTGCTTACCTTGCCTTATGGAATTTGATTGATATGCTTAAACTTCTCCAAATTCCTTGATTTTTGGTGTGTTGATCATGTTATGTGTTCTATTTAGCCATGATTTTTCTTGGGATTTATTGAGCCATTTTTGAATTAATGTGGATGTGTTCATTCTGTTGCTTCAATGAGCTTCTAACTTGCACGCTTTGTCTTATTTGACTTGTGAAATGAATTTGGTGAATGCTATTGACATGGAACTTTTTGGATGATGTTCTTATTGGATTGAAGTTGATTCATGTCAATTTTCATGTTCTGTTTTGAATTATTTCCCCCTCTTTGACCCTAGGCCTTGTCCTAGTGGTTGGTGCTTATGTTTGAGCTTTGTTTTCAGGATAAGAAGCATATGGCCATGAGGATTGATTCACATTGCTTGAGTTGGATTATTTGAGCTTTGTTGACTAAGCTTGACTTGTTTTGTAGATTGCTTTAGCTCATTTGAGTTGAGCTAGTGCTTTGCACATTGTTGCCTTGCTTGTTTGACTGTGTACAGTTAACTGTTGATTATTGAACTGTCTGTTTGACTTTGTGAGTTGTGTACTGACTGAGTTGGATTGTTCTCAGGTACATTAGTTGCTTAAGTTCTTTTGAACTTGTTTTTGCTGTTGCTTGGTTGCTTAACCATTAGAGGTATAACTCACTGACTTCATGTAGTCTGGAAGACCTGTCCTGTTACTTGGGCAGACACCTGTCTGAAGTCCTCCTTAAGAGGCAATGCTTGTGTTTGTTTATCTTTGTGCCAAGCAGGAAAAGACCTCTATGAGACAATTGGCAGATAAAAGAGATGTGCAATCCATCTCCTGCTATTCAGTTGAGTCATCCCTTTGCTCACACACCTTGTGTTGATGCATTGTGGATATTAACCCAAGATCATGTTGTGTCAGTCATTTGTGGAGAAGAGTTCCAACTTTCTGAACTCCCACACTTTCATTTGTCTGAAGCTCTCCCAGGCCAGGGATAAGAGCTGTGAAGTCTTATCTTCACTTCCCATTTCATATGCTTCACCCTAACTCTCAATGTTAGGGTTAAGAGCTAACATCACCCTGTTACAGTGGCTTGTGTTTCACAGCCTAACCTTGTGTGAGCCCACTTTGTTTGTATATAGTGTGTGCTATTTGTGTGAATGTTTGCTTTGCCTGTGCTATTTAGGATAGCTTGCTCCCTGTGCAAGTTAGATAGAAACTTCAACCTAGGACCATGGTGAATTTACATGATAACTATTAGGCTCGAGTTAGTCTCCCTTCTAGTTTGTCATTCCCCAGTCTCTGGTTAGGTTAGAAGTTCTTTCCCTGCGTAGGGGAACTACGTCGCCCTGATCCTCATACCAGATGAGGTACGTAGGCAGGAGATGAGCTGATCTCTCCGGGCGCCCTTTTTGTTTTGTCTCTTGTGTGTGTTAGGAGATGGATGTAAGCCCAGCAATTGGCATTCCGTATCCTTTTGTTGTGTGCTTGGAGTCCGATGTAAGCCCAGCGATTGGCATTTGGTTTCCAGTGTGTGTTTGTTTGGTTCGGAGTCTGATGTAAGTCCAGCGATTGGCATTCGGTTTCCATGTTTGCCTGTTTGTGTGGAGTTTGACGTAAGTCCAGCGATTGGCAGTCGATTTCCTGTGTGGTTTTGTTTGGCGTGCGTTAGCCGAGCTACGAGTGCTCTGATTCTTCTTTAGTCCGAGAAGATACGTATGCATAGGATGCGACATCCTAGCGAGCACGTTTCCCCCTGTCCCGAACTACGTTGACTCTGATGTTTGTGCCTGACAGACTACATAGGCCCAGGATGCGATATCCTGCCGAGTCATGTTTCTCTTGTTTTCTGTGTCTCTTTCCAGCCTGTGTTTGATGTTTGTGAGCAGTTTTAGCAACCTTTATCCTTCCTTTTGTGCGTGGATCCTGTCGAGTACGACGGATGCGTAGGGGTGCTAATACCTTCCCTTCGCATAACCGACTCCCGATCCCATCTCTTTGGTCGCGAGACCATGTCTTTTCCAGGTTTACTTCGAGCGTTTCCTTTCCCTCTTTTGGGATAAATAACGCACGGTGGCGGCTCTGTTGTTTCGTTTCCCGCCGGTTTTTCGCATAATGCGACAGTTGGCACAAGAGAATGAAGATGGCGTCGAAAGAGCCATTTATTATCTTAGTAGGGTTTTAAATGATGCAGAAACTAGATACACTTCAATAGAAAAGTTGTGTCTTTGTTTGCATTTCTCTTGTACTAAACTCAAGTATTATATAAAACCTATTGATTTATACGTCTCTTCACACTTTGATGTCATTAAGTATATGTTATCGAAGCCAATAATGCACAGTCGAATTGGCAAATGGGCATTAGCCCTCACTGAATACTCTTTAGCCTTTATGCCTTTAAGGGCAAGGAAGGGACAAATAGTATCAGACTTTATTGTAGACCATGCAGTGGTCGAAAGTCCCAAACTTCAAGTTGAGTTAAAACCTTGGAGATTATTCTTCGACGGTTCCACTCATAAGGATGGAAGCGGAGTAGAGATCATGATAATTTCTCCTGATGGAATTCCAACAAAACTCAAATATAGAATCTAAGGTCCCCTTTGTTCTAACAATGAAGCAGAATATGAAGCCCTCATTGCATGACTTAAGGTTTTGTTGGAATTGGGGGCAACTAGGGTCAAAATTATAGGAGACTCAGAATTAGTAATTAAGCAACTAAGGAAGGAATACAAATGTATAAAAGAAAATTTGATTATGTACTTCGTCATTGCAAATAGGTTGCTAAAAAAATTGGAATATATAGACATAAAACATGTTCCTAGAATAAAAAACCAAGAAGCTAATGACTTAGCACAAATAGCCAGATTGTCTCCGACAGATTTGGAAAGCACTCAGTTAGGATATGCTAACAAATAAGAGTTTGAAGTACTGGCCATTGATACCTTAATGGAGACAGATTGGAAGAATCCAATTATTAATTATCTCAAGGACCCTTCGATAGATACAAAAAGAAAAACCAAATACAGGGCTTTATCTTATGTTTTGATGGGGAATGAATTATTCAAGAAAACCCCTGAAGGGATCCTGTTGAAATGTTTAGGAGAAAACGAGGCCAACTTAGCATTATCTAGTGTACATAGTGGAGCCTGTGGAGCACACCAGGCAGGCCATAAGATGAAATGGTTGCTTTTCAGATATGGAATGTATTGGCCCACCATGTTAAAAGATTGTATAGAGTTTGCTAAGGGTTGCCAAGAATACCAAATACATGCAGGAATTCAACATGCTCCTGCAAGTGAGCTTCATGCAATTATCAAGCCTTGGCCTTTCAGAGGTTGGGCATTAGATCTAATTGGGGAAATTCGACCTACTTCATCCAAAGGTCAAAAGTACATCCTTGTAGGAATTGACTATTTCACTAAATGGGTCGAAGCAGTACCTTTAGTAAATGTGGATCAAGAAACTGTCATTGAATTCATTCAAAGGAAAATATTATATAGATTTAGGATCCCATAAAGTATAACAACAGATCAAGGATAAGTTTTTACTGGTCGAAAAATTCAAGAATTTGCAAAGGAAATGGGTTTCAAATTATTAACATCCACACCCTATTATGCTCAAGCCAATGGGCAAGTCGAAGCAGCCAATAAAGTAATAATTGGTTTAATAAAAAAGCATGTAGGGAGGAAGCCAAAAAATTGGCACAAAACTTTAGATCAAGCACTTTGGGCTTGTCGAACCTCCCATAAAGAAGCTACTAATACTACACCTTTCCAACTTACATTTGGGCATGATGCAATATTACCTGTCGAAATCTACTTGCAATCAGCGAGAATCCAAAGACAAGGAGAAATTCCTTCTGACCTATATTGGGAAATGATGATGAATGAACTGGTTGATTTGGACGAAGAAAGGTTCCATGCATTAGAAGTATTAAGAAGACAGAAGGAGAGGGTAGCAAGAGCATACAACAAGAGGGTCAAAGGTAAAACTTTCATTATGAATGATTTAGTTTGGAAAGTTATATTACCTATGGATCGAAAGAATAAAACATTAGAAAAATGGTCTCCATATTGGGAAGGACCTTTTCGAATTATAAAAGCATTTTCAAATAATGCATACGAAATAGAAGAACTAGCAGAGGATCGAAGAATCCTAAAAGTAAATGGAAAATACTTAAAGAAGTATAAACCATTTGTGCATGAAGTTAAAATCATAACAACGTAGTAAGCAAAGAACAATCATAGCCAAGATGGTGAATATATTTAAAACTTCAAATTTTGCTAAGATGGCTTTGTCTTAATCAAATTACAAACAAACAAAAGTCGAATAGAACAAAGACAAGTGGAAATCAGAAAGGGATAGTGGCCTTCATCTGGTCATACTTTATCTCGCCAAGCCAATCTTGTACTGAACAACAGCTTTAACCCCTCTGAGGCGTGCAATATCTGCATTGATAGCAGTAGCCTTTTCGACGTGATCTACGCTCTGCTTCACCAGATTATCAGCTTCAGTACTATCCAAGCCTTGGATAGCAGCCTGCTTCGCTTTAGCATCAGAAATCTTCTTCTGCAATTCTGCAATATGAGATTCCTAGAGTCGTATCGAAGCAGTATAAGTGTCAAATTCTGTTTGGGCTGATTTTCTGGAAGCGGTTAAATCCTCAGAGGCTTTTGAAGTTCGAAGGGCGTTATCAAACTCAGTGGCTTGAGCTTGTTCAGTTGATTGAAGCTTTGCTTTGGCATCCACCTCCCTACGGTATTCAACAGAAACTTGGTCAATGAGGTTTTGGATGTCGATAAGGGCTTCACCTATATCAGTGGGGCAAGCAGTGATGTTGATCTTGCTTATCAGCTTCTTTATGCCAAAGCTTGCTCCCACATCCTTCTTCAACTCTTCAAAGAGATCTACATCAAAAACAACCTTCTTCACCTACTTAAGGAGTTCGTCATGTGATGCTTCGTTTGCACTAGCACCAGAGTGGGTCGAAGCTCCAGAAATCCTGTTTTCTGAAGAAGATTCTCTTTGAGCCATCATCAATCTTACATACTTGAGGGGATCATTTTGTTTCAAAGCATTTTTCTCCTCCTCAGTAAGTGATATAGGCGAAGTCTGGATTGCGGATGATCGAACATTAGTTGGATTTGGGACCGTTTCGACAATAGCATCACCAGTTCCAGTCGGATTTCCTTCAAGATCAGCTTCTCCCTCACTCATGTCTTCATCTTGCTGAAAGTACCCCTCAATCTCATCAGAATCCTGATCATCCTCGTCAGCGTAATCTGAAGGGAACATAACTCTTGGAGGAGAGTTACTGGGAGTATCCTCAGAATCTTCTTTCTCTTCTGAATCCTTCCCTTCAGCTTGCTTCGAATCTTTTTTACCATCGTCACCAGGAGAAGAGGTTTCTTATTTGTTCTGGACATTATCTGCTTCGAGATTTTGGACATTATCTGCTTCGAGATTCTGGACATACCGCTCGAAGGATCACTCTGATTGGCAGTAGAAATGAGGGGAGTGGTGGGTTTTTCCTGAAAACAAAGTCTTAGAATAAAAAAGAAGTTTATTTAAAGATAAAAGACTCAGGATAAAATTTCACCTGTTGAGCCTCAGGGTCGGAAGCATTGCTCCCAATGTGCTCCATCACTGCGCCACCAGAGGGATGGGATTGAGTTTCCTTTGAAGGAGGAGGGAGAATCTTGATTTCGTCACCTTGTTGTTTGGTTTTTTGGTAAGGGGCAACTGTTGCCTTATTCTTTTTCTGTTTCTTCATAAGTGGAGTTGGAGGAGTTTCTTTTTCATCATCTTCGACAAGAATTACACTTTCAATTGGGACTTTTCTTTTCTTTGGCGTCAAAGGAGGCTTGCCACTACCCTGAAAGAAGGAAAATTATAAACAGTTAGAAAAATACAAAAGAGACAAAGAAGTTATTTGATGTAATACCTTTGAACTCATTTTATTTTTCTAGAGCAGCATCCTTGGCAGAAGGAGCTCCCTGGCTCAAAGAGGTAGTTGGCTTAGAAGCAGTATTCGAACTAGCTTTTGCCACAGGCATCTCTTTCCTCACCACCTTCCTTTCGATAGCTAAAGAAGAATATGAGTTAGTCGAAACATGCAAATGTTTAAAAGATTAGAAAAAGATGAAAAGGAGTTGTAAAACCAAGAAATCCAAACATTTCACACCTTCACATGTCGCAGAGGTAATTCTCACTGCATCCAAATCAAAGTGAAGAAAGCCTTTGAAACTGTCTAAGGTATGTTTGGTTGCAACTACTCTTTTGGCAGGTTTTTGTTGGTCATTTTTCAGTTTATTAAAAATGTTCCCACATGTGAACCAATTTGGGTAAGGGGGAAAATGACAAAGCAAAGTCTGCACTGGGTAAATTTGGAAATTTGGGTGGTTCGCACTCAAAAGCCAAATCATATTTAAATTCAGGTATTACAGCTTTGGGAAATTTCTTTTTGGCAATTTGTTTTTCAAATTTCTCTTTTAAAATTGGCGTTGCGTAACAGACGGTTTGAACAAGTTCCATTGGGTTATAGACAGTTTCAAAGTACTTTTGGAATGCTTGGATTTCTTTAAAATGAGTAAGCTTACCCTTGTAGACATTTTCCTGCAAAGATGAAAAGGCCTTCGTTAGACGTTCCTTGATTTCAGCAGTAGTAAACATGTTTTTGTAATAGAAATCTGTCCACCAAGTGGCGAACCCATTGGTAGAGTGGAATGATGGTTGGTATGCTATTAAGTGAAATTCAACAAAGTTTGCATGGAATTCCTGATGTGTTGCAATGTCTCGAGCGCTCCAATCAGTCCCTGCACAACATATCTCGCACTTTCGATTGAATAGAGAGACATGAATAAGTTGACACAACCCAAATTATCGAGAGACAAACTTAGGTTGGTAAGCCAAAAAGCAAACATGGCTCTTTACTGGCAAGATCCTTGAAACAAGCAGCCTTGGGAAGAGAAAGGCACGCCATATATCTTCGATCTCTGTGCTGGCGTCCTTAACAGCATCCTCAAGAGAAGCAGTGAACCAGGAAGGACCATGGGTTTCACTGGAAAATGGAGCCATCGAATGAGAGAAATGGTGACGCTTCGAGAACATCAGGGTGTATTTGGCGAAGGAAGTTTGCAGATTGTCAACATCATCAACTGGAGTCAGCTGAAGGATCTGGTGCCTTTAATGCTTCGATTTACTATCTCTGGGGCATTTTTGTAACACCCCAATTAAAATAAGCTAATTATTTAATTTAAATTAATATTTTATTTATTAATTTAATTGAATAATTGGAAGTTTGGATTAATATTATTATTTTTGGAATAATAATTATTGGGATTATTATTATTGGATTATTATTTTATAATTGGAATAAAAGTGGAAATCAGTAAAAAGGTCCCATTTGGTAAAAAGGTTTATTGTTTTCACGTGAAAAGGAAAAAGAGGCAGAACGTGGAAAAGGGCAAAGAGAGAGCCAGAGAACAAGGGTTGAAGGGAGGAAAAGCTTGAAGCTGCAGAATTTGCCGGATTAACTCAGGTAAGGGGGGTTTATCGTTGATTAAAGGGTATTATATGAGAATATGTCATGGGTAGTGATAGACCTTCGATTTACCTTTGAATTGGATGATTATGATGAACTTGTGAAAATAATTGATGAACGAAAATGAGTTATAATTGAGGAAATTCGTAGGATTTAGATGTGGAAATGTTAGACTTCGTGAAATCGAATAGGATCTGTTTTGTGTTAGGCAATAGGAAGGAATTATTGAGAAAAATTGGACTGTGGAAGGTTGAATTGGCAGATCTCGTAGCAGAGAAAGCCATTGCAGATCTGGGAGTTCTGAGTTCTGGTCATACGCGTATGGCACTAGGCAATACGCGTATGGGATGACTGAGAAAAGGGAGTTTTGGCGCTGGTACGCGCCATACGCGTGTGATACGCGTATCCCTGGATGTGGTACGCGTATGGTGTATGTCATACGCGTATGAGTGAAAGAGATGAGGTTTTGAACGTGAAAGTGTCTCTGTTGGTACGCGTATGAGGATGTGGTACGCGTAGCATACGCGTATGAGAGTGGGCATTACGCGTATGGAGTTGGTCAAGTTTGGGCAATACGCGTATGGGCATGGGCAATACGCGTATGGGCAGACTTGTGGTTTTCCTGAGCTGTTGTCGTGCAGTTTTTGGTTGTTTAGGCTGAGTGATGTACTTAGCTGAGGTATGATGTTGTAGGGATCATTTCCCGTTGTGTTGAGTAATATAGGTATTAGTAGAGAATGCTAATACTGTATTTGATTATATAGCATGATGTGATATGCTTTTGTGATAAAATGTATTAATGATGTGTGAATGATATGCATGATGCTGTGAATGTATCGGTCATGTATGTATTTGTGAATAGACTGTTTTATGGCTTAGAGTGTGAGCATAGGTCTATTCTTGAGTTGTTGTTGATGCTGCATTGCTAGATGATTAGCGTGCATGGCATAGCCTGTGGGGCTGTAGCTAATTCCCATTGTGAGGAATTAGTGAGTGAATTGTTGTGATAATTGTTGTTGATGTTTGCATGCTAGATGATTAGCTTGCATAGTCTAGCCTTCGGGGCTGTAGCTAATTCCCATGGTGAGGAATTAGTGAGTGAGTCATTAGATCTCAATGAGTGGGACTAGTGAGCTTAGTAGCCGTATCCGGAGGGATCGGTGAGCTTGAACTGTATGTTCAAGAAGAGTCGGTACCGCATTTCATGGAGTCTCATTGCATAGTGAATGCATGGCATAGCCTGTGGGGCTGTAGCTAATTCCCATTGTGAGGGATTAGTGAGTAAATCGTTGTGTTGTGTTGTTGGTGTTGAATATGGTTTGAAAATTATACATATGATATATATTATTGTTGAGTATGATGTTGGAGTTAATACTGCCGTTATTGGGTGTGTAGTCTGGTTAGGGTGAATTGTTGCGTTATTTACTTAACATTACATAATGTTGTATAATGCCTATTATATTGATTGAGGAACTCACCCTTACAACTATTTTTCAGGTAACAAGCAGTGAGTTGAGTAGAAGCTATTCTTTGGAGTCTAGTGTCGTCTTTAGCGGGTCATGCTCTGATAGATGTAACATCGGGAGGGGATGTTTTAATTAATTTGATATTGGTTGTTGAATGATTTACATGTATCGTGTTACATGCTTTACATTGATGTTGGATTTTATTCCGCTGCGAATTATGCAAAAGAACCTTATTTTGATTAAATAAATGAGCATGACAGGACATTTTGATAATTGTGGTGAAATGATTGTGTGACACCCTTCGGGGCATAATTACTCTGATGAATATATTGTTATTTTAATTATAATATTTTGGGGTATTTAGAAGGGTGTTACATTAGTGGTATCAGAGCATAGTCGGTCGTGTCGAGTCGTAATTATTCTGTTTCCCCTGTACGGGATAGGTGTTGTGTAACCCTATCAGTACTTATTGTTTAGCTTGTTTGGGTTTTCAGAATAGAGATGGCTGGAAGAGGTAGAGATGATGCTGCGATTGCTGAGGCTCTGGGTATGCTAGCTGGAGTACTTGGAGGAAATCCGAATGTTGTGGGAATGGGAGCTGCTCGTCAGTTGAGTGAGTTTCAGAAGAACAATCCTCCAATGTTCAAGGGAGCATACGATCCAGATGGTGCTCAGAAGTGGTTGAAGGAGATTGAGAGAATCTTCAGAGTAACTGAGTGTGCTGATAACCAGAAGGTCAGGTTCGGTACACATATGCTGTCAGAGGAAGCTGATGATTGGTGGGTTGCTACCCGCACCGAGTTGGAAACTGCTGGGAATGCTGAGATTTCTTGGGCTGTGTTCAGGGAAAGATTCCTGAGGAAGTACTTTCCAGAGGATGTCAGAGGAAAGAAAGAAATAGAGTTCTTGGAATTGAAGCAGGGTAACCGGACCGTTACTGAGTATGCTGCTAAGTTCACAGAGCTGTCGAAGTACTACACTCCCTATACTGAGGCTGCTGGGGAATTTTCAAAGTGTGTGAAGTTTGAGAACGGGTTGCGTCCCGAGATCAAACAGGCGATTGGATATCAGAGGATCCGAGTGTTTTCTGACTTGGTTGACTGTTGCAGGATTTTTGAACAGGATTCCAAGGCCAGAGCTGAGAGCTATCAGCAGAGGGTTGATAGGAAGGGTAAGAATCAGATGGATCGTGGGAAACCGTATGCAGCTGGCAAGGGTTTCCAGAGACAGAGTGGGATGAAGAGGCCTAGTGGGGGAGACTCTAGTGCTCCTGTTAAGTGTTACAGATGTGGTCGGGCTGGACATCGTGTTCATGAGTGTACCAGTGCTGAGATGAAGTGTTATAAGTGTGGAAAAGGTGGTCATTTGGCTGCAGAGTGTCGGTTGAAGACTGTGACTTGTTTCAACTGTGGAGAGTTGGGTCATATCAGCCCACAGTGTCCTAAGCCGAAGAAAGAGAATCAGTCGGGAGGCAAGGTTTTTGCCTTATCGGGTTCGGAGACTTCTGCAGATGATCGTTTGATCCGAGGTACGTGTTATATTAATGGCTTTCCTCTTGTAGCTATTATTGACACATGTGCGACTCATTCTTTTATATCTTTGGATTGTGCTGTGAAACTTAAGTTAGAGATATCTGAGATGTTTGGAAGTATGGTGATTGATACTCCTGCGAAGGGTTCAGTGACTACTACTTCTGTTTGTTTAAGTTGTCCCTTGAGTATTTTTGGTAGAGAATTTGGGATAGACCTTGTGTGTCTCCCGTTAGTGCAGATTGATGTTATCTTGGGTATGAATTGGTTGGTGTTTAACCGAGTTTCTATCAATTGTTTTGATAAGACTGTGGTATTTCCTGAAGTTGAGGAAGAAAAGAGTTTGTTCTTATCAGCAAGGCAAGTGAATGAGGAAGTAGCTGATGGGGCAGAGTTGTTTATGCTGTTAGCGACTTTGGAGGCTAAAGGTAAACTGGTGATTGGCGACTTAGCCGTGGTGTGTGATTTTCCTGATGTGTTTCCGGAAGAAGTGAATGAATTGCCGCCAGAGCGTGAAGTTGAGTTCTCGATTGATTTGGTACCTGGTACTAGACCGATATCGATGGCTCCATATCGTATGTCTGCTGTTGAGTTAACCGAATTGAAGTGTCAGTTGGAAGATTTGTTGGATAAGAAATTTATTCGTCCGAGTGTGTCACCGTGGGGTGCACCAGTGTTGTTGGTTAAGAAGAAGGAGGGTACTATGAGGTTGTGTGTGGACTACAGGCAACTAAATAAAGTGACGATCAAGAATCGGTATCCTTTGCCGAGGATTGATGATTTGATGGATCAGTTGGTTGGTGCGAGTGTGTTCAGCAAGATAGATTTGAGATCTGGGTATCATCAGATACGTGTGAAAACTGAAGATATTCAGAAGACTGCTTTCAGGATAAGGTATGGACATTATGAGTATTCTGTAATGCCTTTTGGTGTGACTAATGCGCCTGGAGTATTCATGGAGTATATGAATAGGATTTTCCATCCGTATCTAGATCAGTTCGTTGTGGTGTTTATTGATGACATTTTGGTGTATTCGAAATCTGAAGAAGAGCATGCTGAGCATTTGAGAGTGGTTTTGGGAGTTCTAAGAGAAAAGAAGTTATTTGCTAAACTATCCAAGTGTGAATTTTGGTTAGAAGAGGTTAGTTTTCTTGGTCATGTGATTTCAAGAGGTGGTGTTGCTGTTGATCCTTCTAAGATAGAAGCGGTGTCTAAGTGGGAAGCTCCGAAGTCAGTTTCTGAAATAAGAAGTTTTCTTGGTTTGGCTGGTTATTACAGGAAGTTCATTGAGGGATTTTCTAAGTTGGCGTTACCGTTGACAATGTTGACTAGAAAGGGGCAAGCGTTTGTTTGGGACTTAAAATGTGAAGAAGGTTTCCAAGAGTTAAAGAGAAGGTTAACTACTGCTCCTATTCTGATATTACCGAGTTCGTCGGAACTATTTGAGGTTTATTGTGACGCTTCATTGTTGGGTTTAGGTGGTGTGTTGATGTAGAATAAGCAGGTTATAGCTTATGCTTCGAGACAACTGAAGGTTCATGAGAGGAACTATCCGACGCATGATTTAGAGTTGGCAGCTGTGGTATTTGTTCTGAAGTTATGGAGGCATTATTTGTATGGGTCGAGATTTGAAGTTTTCAGTGACCATAAGAGTTTAAAGTATTTGTTTGATCAGAAAGAGCTGAATATGAGACAGAGAAGATGGTTAGAATTTCTGAAGGATTATGACTTTGGTTTGAATTACCATCCGGGTAAAGCAAACGTTGTGGCTGATGCATTAAGTCGGAAATCATTGCATATGTCTATGTTAATGGTTAAGGAATTGGATTTAATTGAGCAGTTTAGAGACTTGAGTTTGGTGTGTGAGAGTACTCACAACAGTGTTAAATTGGGAATGTTGAAGTTAACGAGTGGTATTCTGGATGAGATCAGAGAGGGTCAGAAATCCGATGTGCTTTTGGTTGATAAGTTGACTTTAGTGAATCAAGGTCAAGGTGGTGGGTTCAAAGTTGACGAGAATGGTATTTTGAGATTTGGTGAACGGGTGTGTGTTCCGGATGTTGCCGAGCTTAAGAAGAGTATTCTAGAGGAAGGACATCGTAGTGGTTTGAGTATTCATCCTGGAGCTACGAAGATGTATCATGATTTGAAAAGGTTATTTTGGTGGCCGGGAATGAAAAGAGACATTGCAAGTTTTGTGTATTCCTGTTTGACTTGTCAGAAGTCAAAGATTGAGCACCAGAAGCCGTCTGGGCTAATGCAACCGTTGGCTATTCCAGAGTGGAAGTGGGATAGTATCAGTATGGATTTTGTTTCTGGTTTACCGAGAACAGTAAAGAATTTTGAGGCTATTTGGGTGATTGTTGATAGATTGACGAAATCGGCTCATTTCATTCCGATAAGAATGGATTACCCGTTAGGGAGATTGGCTGAGTTGTATATTGAGAAGATTGTAAGCTTGCATGGTATTCCGTCGAGTATTGTTTCAGACAGAGATCCTAGATTTACATCGAAATTTTGGGAAGGTTTGCAGAAGGCTTTGGGAACTAAGCTGAGATTGAGTTCTGCATATCATCCGCAGACTGATGGTCAGACTGAGAGGACGATTCAGTCATTAGAGGATCTTTTGAGAGCTTGTGTTTTGGAAAAGGGAGGTGCTTGGGATTGTTATTTACCTTTGGTTGAGTTTACCTACAACAATAGTTTTCATTCGAGCATTGGTATGGCACCGTTTGAAGCTTTGTATGGTAGGAGATGTCGGACACCTTTGTGTTGGTATGAATCCGGTGAGGGTGCTGTGGTTGGACCGGAGATTGTTCAACAGACTACAGAAAAGATTAAGATGATTCAGGAGAAGATGAGAATTGCTCAGAGTCGTCAGAAGAGTTATCATGATAGGAGGAGGAAGTCACTTGAGTTCCAAGAGGGAGATCATGTGTTTCTTCGTGTTACTCCGATAACTGGTGTTGGTCGAGCTTTGAAGTCGAAGAAGTTGACACCTCGATTTATTGGTCCTTATCAGATTTTGGAAAGGATAGGAGAGGTAGCCTATCGTATCGCTTTACCGCCGTCGCTTGCGAATTTGCATGATGTTTTCCATGTGTCTCAGTTGAGGAGATACATTCATGATCCGTCGCATGTTGTCCAAGTAGATGACGTACAGGTGAGAGATAACCTGACTGTTGAAACATCACCTATGAGGATTGAGGATCGAGAGTGGAAGCAGTTGCGGGGTAAAGAGATTGCCTTGGTGAAGGTAGCTTGGGGAGGACCAGCAGGTGGCAATGTGACTTGGGAACTTGAGAGTCAGATGAAGGAGTCTTATCCGGAGTTGTTCGCTTGAGGTATGTTTTCGAGGACGAAAACTCTTTTAGTGGGGGAGAGTTGTAACACCCCAATTAAAATAAGCTAATTATTTAATTTAAATTAATATTTTATTTATTAATTTAATTGAATAATTGGAAGTTTGGATTAATATTATTATTTTTGGAATAATAATTATTGGGATTATTATTATTGGATTATTATTTTATAATTGGAATAAAAGTGGAAATCAGTAAAAAGGTCCCATTTGGTAAAAAGGTTTATTGTTTTCACGTGAAAAGGAAAAAGAGGCAGAACGTGGAAAAGGGCAAAGAGAGAGCCAGAGAACAAGGGTTGAAGGGAGGAAAAGCTTGAAGCTGCAGAATTTGCCGGATTAACTCAGGTAAGGGGGGTTTATCGTTGATTAAAGGGTATTATATGAGAATATGTCATGGGTAGTGATAGACCTTCGATTTACCTTTGAATTGGATGATTATGATGAACTTGTGAAAATAATTGATGAACGAAAATGAGTTATAATTGAGGAAATTCGTAGGATTTAGATGTGGAAATGTTAGACTTCGTGAAATCGAATAGGATCTGTTTTGTGTTAGGCAATAGGAAGGAATTATTGAGAAAAATTGGACTGTGGAAGGTTGAATTGGCAGATCTCGTAGCAGAGAAAGCCATTGCAGATCTGGGAGTTCTGAGTTCTGGTCATACGCGTATGGCACTAGGCAATACGCGTATGGGATGACTGAGAAAAGGGAGTTTTGGCGCTGGTACGCGCCATACGCGTGTGATACGCGTATCCCTGGATGTGGTACGCGTATGGTGTATGTCATACGCGTATGAGTGAAAGAGATGAGGTTTTGAACGTGAAAGTGTCTCTGTTGGTACGCGTATGAGGATGTGGTACGCGTAGCATACGCGTATGAGAGTGGGCATTACGCGTATGGAGTTGGTCAAGTTTGGGCAATACGCGTATGGGCATGGGCAATACGCGTATGGGCAGACTTGTGGTTTTCCTGAGCTGTTGTCGTGCAGTTTTTGGTTGTTTAGGCTGAGTGATGTACTTAGCTGAGGTATGATGTTGTAGGGATCATTTCCCGTTGTGTTGAGTAATATAGGTATTAGTAGAGAATGCTAATACTGTATTTGATTATATAGCATGATGTGATATGCTTTTGTGATAAAATGTATTAATGATGTGTGAATGATATGCATGATGCTGTGAATGTATCGGTCATGTATGTATTTGTGAATAGACTGTTTTATGGCTTAGAGTGTGAGCATAGGTCTATTCTTGAGTTGTTGTTGATGCTGCATTGCTAGATGATTAGCGTGCATGGCATAGCCTGTGGGGCTGTAGCTAATTCCCATTGTGAGGAATTAGTGAGTGAATTGTTGTGATAATTGTTGTTGATGTTTGCATGCTAGATGATTAGCTTGCATAGTCTAGCCTTCGGGGCTGTAGCTAATTCCCATGGTGAGGAATTAGTGAGTGAGTCATTAGATCTCAATGAGTGGGACTAGTGAGCTTAGTAGCCGTATCCGGAGGGATCGGTGAGCTTGAACTGTATGTTCAAGAAGAGTCGGTACCGCATTTCATGGAGTCTCATTGCATAGTGAATGCATGGCATAGCCTGTGGGGCTGTAGCTAATTCCCATTGTGAGGGATTAGTGAGTAAATCGTTGTGTTGTGTTGTTGGTGTTGAATATGGTTTGAAAATTATACATATGATATATATTATTGTTGAGTATGATGTTGGAGTTAATACTGCCGTTATTGGGTGTGTAGTCTGGTTAGGGTGAATTGTTGCGTTATTTACTTAACATTACATAATGTTGTATAATGCCTATTATATTGATTGAGGAACTCACCCTTACAACTATTTTTCAGGTAACAAGCAGTGAGTTGAGTAGAAGCTATTCTTTGGAGTCTAGTGTCGTCTTTAGCGGGTCATGCTCTGATAGATGTAACATCGGGAGGGGATGTTTTAATTAATTTGATATTGGTTGTTGAATGATTTACATGTATCGTGTTACATGCTTTACATTGATGTTGGATTTTATTCCGCTGCGAATTATGCAAAAGAACCTTATTTTGATTAAATAAATGAGCATGACAGGACATTTTGATAATTGTGGTGAAATGATTGTGTGACACCCTTCGGGGCATAATTACTCTGATGAATATATTGTTATTTTAATTATAATATTTTGGGGTATTTAGAAGGGTGTTACAATTTTCATCAACATTTCCATGTGTTGGCAAAAAGGATTCGAAGGTGGCATTGAGCCACAATTGAAGAAGCCAATAAGGCCCAGACAGTAATAAGTTTGTACCAGCTTTATACTCCTTTAAATTGGCACTAGCAGACCCTAGACTTTCATATAAACTAGCCAATAGCAGTTCGATTAAACACACTTTCCGAATAGCGTGCAATTGATTAGAAAGTGTTAGAAATCTCTTTTCAACTTGCAGAGATTTACAGCAGAAGAAGAACTTGGATAACCACAGACCCAAGAATGCTATATGTTCTACGTCAGAAACTTCTTCCCCATCAGTATGATACAAATTAATATAAGTGTTGGACGAAGCGCTCTTGACGTTAAAGTGAATTAGGTTTTCGCAGTCTTGATATGGGTCGAAGGTCTCTCCTGTTGGAGGAAGTCCAGAAATAGCACCTACGTCGAAGAGCGTAGGGGTTATCATTCCACATGGGAGATGGAAAGTATTATACATACTATCCCAGAAATATAGACTGGATAGTAACAAAGGTTGGCAGTAGCTAAACCCCAGTTTCGACATCTGTATCAGGTCGAAAATGCCCAACTCTTTCCAAAATGGAGCTTTCTTTTTCTCAACTTTCGTCAACCAAGCTAAATAGGATTTGTCTAAAGTTGGACAAGAACGAAAGGGTCTGAAACTATCAGTAATGTAATCTAGTTGAAAAGCCTCTCTTTAGACTGACTCTTCAGCAGTTCGGGAGGAAACAATTTTATTTTCTATGGGTCTTGTAGTGTGATAACAAGGAAAAAACATTGCGCATTTCTCTAAATGTCCTTCAGGAACTAATGGGCCTAAAAATCCTAAAGTATTTCCAGAGAGTAAAGAGGGAATCATTACCCGGGAAGCATATATTGCTTTCTGTTCTTTGATGAGTTTTGGAGGAGTAATGTACTCCTGATTCCCAACGGTTATGATTTTTCTTGTTGGAATGTTTTGAGAAGTAGAACTCTTTGAGGAGCTAGCACCTTTAATGTTCTTTGATTTCTCTTGCTGTTTATCAGAAGACATTTTTATGGGTTTTTGATGTTTTGAAAAAGTAAGTCTTGATTAACTGACAGTTATGGACTTTTGGGTTTGTGAAAGGTCTCTGGTCGAAATCTGGTGATTACAAAAAATGCCCATTTCTGCATTGATTCGAAATAGAAATTTATTGGGGGAAATTTCTTAGCTGGAGATTTCGACAATTAGGTGAATTTCTTTGAAGATATTTTGTTTTAGAGAATAATGAAAAATGGCTTTGTCGAACTATTTATTAAATCCTTTTCTTGGGAGAAAGGACCTTTTTGTCGAAGCTTGAGACTTAGAAGATTTTTGGGTCTCCACAAGTTCTTTTCGACATAGGCGTTTGGCAGGTTCAAAGCTTCGAGCGGGAAAGATTTGAAATTCAAACGAAGTGGTTTCATCAGGCAAACGCGTGGAAGCATCTGAGACACGCAGCGTTTAAAAATGTAGAACGTGGCAATCATCTGTGTAGAGACCGTTAGGGCCGAATTGTTATAAATAGGAGTCTTAGTTTTTAGATTTCATGTGTTCAAAATGATATACAAAATTCACTAACAATATTCAAAATACCGGAGCAAGAGAAACGAGTCTTTGCTGAAAATATATGTATGAAGAACACCATGATTACATTTCATGTTATTTGTTTAATGCAAATCACTTAAGTTAAACCATTTACTGTCTTTATTTATATTTAAGCCTTCTGTCGAATTGCTTGTATCTTCAAAGCCTTTCATCATTGCTTTTACCTTTGCATTTACATTTCGTCAAACTTTTATTTCCAGCATCTTTTCAAACTTAAAACCTTTTACTTCAAGTTATTTATCTTTACTTTTGAGAATTACCTTTGTAATCTTAAAAAAGCCCTTTTTATAGAATTACCACCATTTATCCTTTGTCTTCAAAGTCATAAATTTCGTTTAGAATTTATTGTCGAAACACCTTTTACCATTCATAAACCAGAACAAACTTAATCATGAGTCAAATCACCATAACACTAGTTCTTGAGACACATGTCCTAGGATCAATCTAGTCGATCCTGTAAGTTATCAAGATTCATAATATTGGAGGACTAACGGTTGTTTGTCAGAAATTACTGGTAAACAGCGGGATTTTACTGAGATGTCAGACCCGATGTCATGACATATGTATACAGAACATTCAGTCTGAATGTTATGTATTATGTGATTGCGTTTTTAATGCTAATATGTGTATGATTGATGAGATGATTGAACACACTATCAATCAGTAATTACAACGAGATTAACTTATTTTCCAAAGAGATCTAATCAACTGTCATGAGAAGATATGAATGGAAAATAGTTTTAGGGTTTTATGATGTCCAAGCCCAGCCAAATGCTTCTATAAAAAGGACATGGAAAACCTGATTTGATACACAAGAAATAACGAACGAAATATTGAGAGAGAATAAGGGTTTTAGTCTTGTGTGGTCATGTGAATTGTAAGCTATTCAATTCATCCATAGATGATTGAATTGGTCTGATTTTTGAGTTATAATTTATCACTCTAAGATTTTAAGCATGAATGTGTGTCTACTTGATTGAAGCTGTTAAGTAAGATCAAGTGTGTGTCTTTGAAGAGTGTCTTCTTTTCATTGTAATTCTTGTTTTATATCACTGCTATGATTGAGGGGGAGTGAGTAGGGTCTCTTATCTAAGAGTTCTTAGGTAGAAGTCGCACAGGTAGAGATTAGGTGAAAAGACTGTAACTTGAAGTTGTTTACTGAGAGTCTTTGAACTGATTCTATTTAGTGGATTTCCTTCCTGGCTTGGTAGCCCCCAGACGTAGGTGAGTTTGCACCGAACTGGGTTAATAATTGCTTGTGTCTCTTGCATTACTGTTCTTTATCTTTTATCCTGTTTGTATTGTTCATATATTAGTGTCGTGACATTACCTTCGAAATCTCATATCTGATACCAGAATTTCAATTGGTATCAGAGCAGGCATCCTGCTCTGGTTCTGGGTGAGATATAGGGACGTTACTTTCTGGTACTATGGAGAGAGATGAAGGATCTGTTCACAGACCACCTATTCTGGATGGATCCAACTATGACTACTGGAAACCTCAAATGGTAGCCTTCCTAAAATCTCTGGATAATAAGGCTTGGAAAGTTGTTTTAATAGGCTGGGAACATCCAATTATTACTAAAGATGGAGAAGCTACTACTAATAAGAAGGCTGAAGAACAATGGACCAAGGAGGATGATGATTTAACCCTTGGGAACTCTAAAGCATTGAATGCTATATTCAATGGAGTAGATAAGAATATCTTTATATTGGTAAACAACTGTGAGGTGGCTAAAGATGCTTGGGACATTCTCAAAACCACTCATGAAGGCACCTCTAGAGTGAAGATGTCTAGATTGCAGCTGCTCACTACCAAGTTTGAAAATTTAAGGATGAAAGAAGATGAAAATATTCATGAATTTCATATGAATATCCGTGAAATTGCTAATGCCCCAGGAGCCCTGGGTAAGAAGATGTCATATGAAAAATTAGTAAGGAAAATACTCAGGTCACTCCCTAAGAGATTTGCCATGAAAGTGACAGCCATAGAAGAGTCTCAAGACATTTCCAATATGAGAGTTAATGAGCTAATTGGATCCCTCCAAACATTTAAGATGGGAATGTGTGATGGATCTGAAAAGAAAGTCAAAAGCATAGCCTTCATGTCAAACACTGAGGAGACAGAGGAGGAAAGTGGTTAAGATATTGATGAAGATCTGGCAAATGATGTAGCAATGCTAGGAAGACAATTCAAAAGACTTCTGAAAAAGATGGATGTAATATCTAAGGCTAATGTCAAGAACATCTCATCTGACATGAGTAAATCCAACAATGCTGGAAGAAGAACAAGGTCAGATGAAAAGCCCAAATAAGGAAAAGGAGTTCAGTGCCATGAATGTGATGGGTATGGACACATTAGAACTGAATGTGGAACCTACCTCAAGAAACAGAAGAGGAGTCTTGCTGCCACTTGGTCTGATGAAAGTGAAACAGAAGAGTCTGCAAATATTATGATTGCCTTGACTGGAAGATGGGGTTCTGATGAAGACTCAAGTGATGATGAAGTAACCTTTGAAGAGTTGGCCATTACCTACAGAAAGTTATGTCACAAAAGTGCAGAATTATATCAACAAGTTGAAAGCCAGAAGAAAGTGATAGCACAACTGGAGAATGAGAAGGAAGAACATTTGGAAACCATCTCCAAGTTGAAGACTGAAGGAGATGAGATGACCAAGTATGTAAGAATGCTAAATCATTGATCTGACACCTTAGACAAAATTCTCCAGACTGGATAAATAACAGGAGACAAGTCTGGCATTGGGTTCAATGAATCTAAACCTGAGTGCAGCCATACTGGTAGCAAACCAAAGTCTAAACCCAAGTGAAGTCACACTGGGAGCAAACCAGAGATGTCACATCATATGTCACAACATCATAAAGGAAGACAACAGAAAGGGAAACATCAAAGATGGAGATGTCATTACTGTGGAAAATTTGGCCACATAAAACCATTATGCTATAAGTTGTATGGCTATCCTAGTCCCTCACATCATCAACCTAACCCCAAACATTACAGACCTGTCAACAAAAAACAATGGGTTCCTAGGACTGATGTTACAAGTTTGATAGCTCACACTTCCTTCAGAGTTTCAGCCAAAGAAAATTGGTATTTTGACAGTGGGTGCTCCAGACACATGACTGGAAACAAAAACCTGCTAACTGGCCTTCATCCTCATGCCACCAGTTATGTAACCTTTTGTGATGGAGAAAAGGGTGGAATCAAGGGAATTGGTAAGCTTAACTACCCTGGAGTTCCTAATCTTGACAATGTCCTACTTGTTAAGGGACTGACTGCAAACCTAATAAGCATTAGTCAACTATGTGACCAAGGTTTAACTATAAACTTCACAAAAGATGAATGTCTGATTACTAATAAAGAAAATGAAGTGATCATGAAAGGAGTGAGGTATAAGGACAACTGCTATATATGGAGTTCTCAAGAAACTAGTTATTCTTCAAAATGTTCTCCAACCAAAGAAGAAGAAGTGAAGATATGGCATCAAATATTGGGCCATCTGCATCTTAAAGGAATGAAGAGGATTATATTTGTTGAAGTTGTTAGAGGAATTCCCAACTTGAAGATTGATGAAGGAAGAATTTGTGGGGAATGTCATATTGGAAAGCAGACAAAGATGTCACACCAGAAGCTTAGACATGACACCACTTCCAGAGTTTTGGAACTCCACCATATGGATTTGATGGGACCTATGCAGGTGGAAAGCCCTGGAGGGAAGAAGTATGCTTATGTAGTGGTATATGACTTCTCCAGATACACCTTGATCAATTTTATAAGAGAAAAATCTGATGTATTTGAAGTCTTCAAAGATCTTTGTCTAAAGCTTCAAAGAGAAAAGGAAAGTCAAGTTGTCAAAATCAGAAGTGATCACGGGAAGGAATTTGAGAACAACAAATTTGCTGAATTTTGTTCATCAGAAGGAATTCATCATGAGTTCTCATCTCCCATTACTCCCCAGCAAAATGGTGTGGTGGAAAGGAAAAATAGAACCCTTCAAGAATCAGCCAGAGCTATGATTCATGCTAAGAAATTGCCCTACCACTTTTGGGCTGAAGCTATGAACACAACCTGCTATGTTCATAACAGGGTAACCTTGAAGAAAGGGACTCCTACTACCTTATATGAAGTCTGGAAAGGGAGAAGACCTACAGTCAAATACTTCCATGTGTTTGGTAGTAAATGCTATATCTTGACTGATCGTGAACAAAGAAGGAAGATGGATCCCAAAAGTGATGAAGGAATATTTCTGGGCTACTCAACAAACAGCAGAGCTTATAGAGTCTTTAATTCCAGAACAAAAGTAATGATGGAATCTATCAATGTAGTGGTTGATGATCCATAGACTGATGTCACAGACGATGTTGAGACATCCCTAACTGGTCCCCCAGCTGATGTCTCAGACAAAAATAAGGAGAGTGAACCTCCTCAATCTGAATCTGAAGATGACAAAATCAACAAGGGACCCTCCATCAGAATTCAGAAGGATCATCCCAAAGATCTCATTATAGGAGACCCAAATAAAGGGGTCACAATTAGATCAAGGGAAGTGATCTCACATGGTTGCTTTGTGTCCAAGATTGAGCCTAGGAATTTCAAGGAAGCCTTGACTGATGAGTTCTAGATCAATGCCATGCAGGAGGAGTTAGGTCAATTCAAGAGGAATGAAGTATGGGAACTAGTTCAAAGACCTGAAGGAATAAATGTCATAGGTACAAAGTGGGTGTATAAGAATAAATCTGATGAACAAGGGGTGGTTACTAAAAACAAAGAAAGATTAGTAACACAAGGATATACTCAAGTTGAAGGAGTGGATTTTGATGAAACATTTGCCCCTGTAGCTCGCCTTGAGTCCATTAGACTATTGCTTGGAGTGGCATGTATTCTGAAGTTCAAACTGTTCCAAATGGATGTAAAAAATGCCTTCTTGAATGGCTACTTAAATGAGGAAGTATATGTTGAACAGCCTAAAGGATTCACAGATCCAAATCTTCCAAAGCATGTGTACAAATTGAAGAAAGCCCTCTATGGTTTGAAACAAGCTCCTAGGGCTTGGTATGAGAGACTCACAGTGTTCCTCACTAACAATGGATATAGGAAGGGAGGTATTGACAAGACCCTATTTGTGAAGAATGAAGGAGGAAAGCTCATGGTGGCTCAAATATATGTGGATGATATTGTGTTTGGTGGGATGTCAGATCAGATGGTAGAACATTTTGTTAGACAAATGCAGTCTGAGTGTGAGATGAGTCTTGTTGGAGACCTGACCTATTTTCTTGGGCTACAAGTCAAGCAGATGGAAGATTCTATCTTTCTATCTCAAAGCAAATATGCCAAGAACATTGTTAAGAAGTTTGGCATGGAGAATGCAAGTCATAAAAGGACACCTGCTCCTACACATCTGAAAGTCTCCAAAGATGAAAATGGTGTTAGTGTAGATCAAAGTCTATACAGAAGCATTATAGGAAGTCTGCTATATCTCACAGCAAGTAGACCTAACATTGCCTTTGTTGTAGGTGTTTGTGCTAGATATCAAGCTGAACCAAAAGTCAGTCACATAAACCAAGTGAAGAGAATACTGAAATATGTCAACGGCACCAGTGACTATGGGATGTTATATACTCATGGATCTGGATCTATGCTGACTGGTTACTGTGATGCTGACTGGGCTGGAAGTGCCGATGATAGGAAAAACACATCAGGAGGATGTTTCTTCTTAGGGAACAACCTGATATCATGGTTTAGTAAGAAACAAAATTATGTGTCCCTATCCACTCCTGAAGGTGAATACATAGCAGCTGAGACTAGTTGTTCTCAACTGGTTTGGATGAAACAAATGTTGACTGAATACAATATCACACAAGATGTCATGACATTGTACTGTGACAACCTGAGTGCTATAAATATTTCCAAGAATCCTATTCAGCACAGTAGGACAAAGCACATTGATATTCACCATCACTTTATTAGAGAACTAGTGGAAGAGAAAATCATAGCCTTGGAGCATGTTACTACTGAAATGCAATTAGCTGACATATTTACAAAGGCTTTGGATGCTAATTAATTTGAATGTTTAAGAGGGAAATTAGGGATTTGTATCCATGAGAATTTATAGCAATTAATTTGGAGTGGAAAAGGTAATAAAAATATTGTTTGCCCACTTAAAAGAAAGTGCCTCATTTATGGTAAATCATTACCTAATATTGGAACTACCATTTATACCATTCTCACACGCAACCTCAGCACAGCCACTTCCATCTTCATCAAACTGTATTGACCTTCTCTGCTAGGGCAACAAAAATATTTTCACAAGCTCAACAAGATGTCACAACATCCGTCATCTTTTGGTTCAGAACATACTCACAAAGCAAGAACACCCTGTAGCGGGGTATTCGTTTCCTTATGATTTATTGACTAAATCAAAAGTAAGCATACAATTCGAGTCACCACCGCACTTTTATTTATCCAAAGGAAAGGTTAAAAAGTGAACAAAAGCCAAGTAAGAAGTTTTATCAAATTAAAAACTAATAAAAATGTTAGAGATCTGGGTAAGGGGGTTGGTTATGAAATGGGAAGGTTTTAAGCACCCAAAACATCCTTAGTACTCTAAGGGAGCCCTTTTTGCAAATATGTATTGTTGGTTGGTATTTGTGAAAATATGTGCAAACAGACTGAGGGGATGAGAAAAGAATATACATTATATTTACAATTTTGTTGTTTGAATGGATGAACCCATTTCCTATGTACCATCACAAAGGTAGGATCAAAACCTCGTAGTTCGGGGTAAAAATCTCAAAAGATTGGTGAATTGATTTGATCAAAAGCCTTAAGGTCTTTTGTCATCAAAGGGAGAAAACTCAACCTAAACCAACAATCCACCATGTGAGGAGAGATTCAACAGACTAGTGAGGGATCCACCCTATAATAAGTATGGAAGACTTATAGTCCAATCACTAAGGATAAGGTGAGGTTTACATCAACCACTATGATAACTCAAACCTATGGCTAATGTTTATGAAAAAGGTTTTAACAAAGGTGGTCATTGGAACAACAAAAACAATTTGAAGTGAGTTGTATTTACAAGTTAGAATTATTCACAAAATGAGGTCAAAGTTGACTTAAGGTTTATTCACAATGAGTATTAATGAAAAGATTTGGAAAAATCAAAGGCATCAGGCCTAGGTTTCTAATTTGAAACAAAGTCAAAGTTTGCACATAAATGAGTTTGGCTTGGGTTAGAATGGAGAGAAGAAGAGAAGGTCTAGTCCTAAAGCATACAAAGATAAGAGAAGAGATAAAACCATTGGAGTTCCTTTTCTTGAGATCATAAAGATGATTCAAGATGCTCCTTTCCTTTGGACTTAGCAATCACTCAAGCAATCAAACAAATATTATATTCAAGCTCCTAGGATTTCTATTTGGCTTGTCTCTCTTAACTTGGGTACTCCTGACAATGGTCCATCTTACTATCTCAAGATGGAATCCCTATCACACAAGAACAAACATCAAAAAGTTCATAACACAATAAGAGGAATGGTCAAAGAATGAGTTTATATTAGGGGTCCTTTGAAGTCAACTTTCAAATTTAGCATTCTAAAGGCATGAGGCCTAGTTGCTCTTCAACAAATTTAGCATTCTAAAGGCATGAGGCCTAGTTGCTCTTGAACTCCTTTAAGCATAGGTAAGATCCTAATTCTAAGTTCTTTCTCCTTTTTGCATTGAGTTCACATAAACAAAGACAAATTAATCACAAAGCAACAATATATTTACATACAATAATGAGCTCAAATGAGCAAAAGGAAAATGACATAAACATAAAATATGTGCTCAAGTGAGCAAAGGGTAAAGCAATATGAATAAATGAGGAAGAAAGTAAATTGCATTAAAGTAAATTTCAAGAAATTAAATGCTTGAATTAAAGTTAGTAGTTAGTAGTTAATGTTAGTGTGTCATAAGACAATTTAGCGCTATGTTAAGCAATCGTAAGTGGACTAATGTAGTAGTCACACGTATCTGAGGCCGGTCAATAAAACTATAGGCAAATAAAGACAAGTTAGAGATCATGACTGAAATTCTGGTATCAGATATGAGATGTCGAAGGTAATGTCACGACTCTAATATCTGAGTAATGCAAACAGAATAAAGATAGAGAATAGTAATGCAAGATACACAAGCAATTGTTAACCCAGTTCGGTCCAACTCACCTACATCTGGGGGCTACCAAGCCAGGAAGGAAATTCACTAAAATAGAATTAGTTCAAAGACTCTCCGTAAACTTCAACAAGTTACAATCTTTCTCACCTAATTTCTACCCGTGCAATTTCTACCTAAGCACTCTTAGATATGAGAACCCACTCACTTCCCTACAATCATACCTGTGATCTTAAACAACAATCCCTTGAGAAAAGGAAACACTTTTCAATAACACACTCTTGATTTTACTTCACAGTTTCAATCAAGAAGAGACACTCTTGATCTTGCTTCACAACTTTGATCAAGAAGACACACACTTGATCTTGCTTCACAACTTTGATCAAGTAGACACACACTCTTTCTTAATAGCTTTAGAGTGACAAATTACAACCACAAATTGGTCCAATTCAATCATCAAAAGATGACTTGAATGGCTTACAAGTCTTACGACTAAACAGACACAAACCCTAGCTCTCTCACTATATTTCACTCAGTATTGGTTGTGTTGTAAAACAGGTTTTCTAAGTCCCTTTTTATAGAAGCATTCAGCTGGGCTTGGACATCTTGAAAACCCTAAATCTATTTTCCAATCAAATCTTTTTATAACAGCTGGTTAGATCTCCTTGGAAAATAAGTAAATCAGGTTGTAATCCATGATTGAATGCGCCAGCTAATCAGATCTTCAATCATACATAGATTGCCATTAATTGTGCAATCACAAAACACCAGACATTCACACTGAATGTTCTGTGTACAGGATGTCATGACATCGTGTCTGACTTCCTGGAAAAATCTTGCATAATTCAATAATTCCTTTTATAACTTCTAGCAGGTACAACCATATCAGATGCCATGACCTTGTGTATGACATCTTGAAACAATCCTGCATGAACATGTCTTTCATTTAAGCTCCAGCAGGTACATCCAATATCAGAAGCCATGGCATTGTATGTGGCATTCTGAAACAATCCTG
Source organism: Lathyrus oleraceus (assembly GCF_024323335.1). Lineage (NCBI taxonomy): Eukaryota > Viridiplantae > Streptophyta > Magnoliopsida > Fabales > Fabaceae > Lathyrus > Lathyrus oleraceus. The sequence goes on along the minus strand of NC_066584.1, from coordinate 268,983,010 downwards.
CATGAACATGTTCTTGAACTCCAACAGGTACATAGGATATCTCATGTTAAGACATCACACATAACATCTTGTGAACACACTTTGTTTTACCAAAATTGCTGCCAACACTTAGAATCAACAAACTCCCCTTTTGGAAAATTTTGGCTAAAACATATATTTGTCCTTTTTGTTCACAAGGTAAACTATCAGCAGTTAAACAACATAACAGTAGTTTAAACAGCAGCAGAAGCAACACATTTACTAGCTTATAGTTACTAGTAATACACACATGCACAAGGGTACTTCTCCTCCCCCTACATCTGTGCAACAAAAACAAAATTACTAGTTATGGATGCATTTAGTAAGACACACAAATGCACAAGGGTACTCCTTCTCCCCCTAAATCTATGCATACAACAAACAGTCTTCATGAACATAACAACTACTGTAACCACAACACCTGTACCAGCCAAAATGTCATTCTCACATCTGCTTCAACATCAACACCTGTGCACCATCTTAGACATCCTCTTTGACATCTGTAAACAGAACAACATTCTGTTTTAACACCTGCGCACTTCCTTCAATAATAGTTGTCCTTCAGTTCAGCTACATACATCTTACAACTCCACATCAACAACTGCTTCCACATTAACACTTCTCCCCCCTTTTTAGTCAAAATTGACCAAAGGTGACATATTAGACAAAATAAATGTCAATTAACCTAGCAGAGAATGTTAGGACAGATGTTATAACATTAAACATGTTAAAACATAATAGTCAAGCAGTACAAACCATCATTATACACAATTGTGATAGCTGGGATAATGAACAAATCCAGGGAACTCATTAAGAGCCCAAAATATTACAAAACAGGCATCAATGAGGATTACAACAAAAAAATAGTAAAAACTTCAGCATCCATCCATCAGCAACACATCTTCAGCCACACTAGACCAGTCTTTGCCACAACACACTTCACCTAGTCAGAAATATCCTCTGGGATGAACAAACCCAAACTCCTTTGCTTGCTATAGGTTCTCATGAACACAGATCCCCAACTTTCCCCATAAACATTCAAATTGATTGGCATCCAAAGCTTTAGTGAAAATGTCTGCTAATTGGTTTTAAGTAGTGACATGCTCCAGAGTTATGATCTTTTCTTCTACAAGTTCTCTAATGAAGTGATGACGAATGTCAATGTGCTTTGTCCTGCTATGTTGAATAGGATTTTTGGAAATATTTATGGAACTCAGGTTATCACAGTATAATATCATGACTTCTTGTGTGACATTGTATCAGACAACATTTGCTTCATCCAGACTAGTTGAGAACAGCTACTCCCAGCTTCTATATATTCAGCTTCAGCAGTGGATAGAGATACACAGTTTTGTTTCTTGCTGAACCATGAAATCAGATTGTTCCCCAAAAAGAAGCATCCTCCAGATGTGCTTTTCCTATCATCAGCATTTCCAGCCCAGTCAGCATTACAATAACCAGTCAGCATGGATCCAGATCCATGAGTATACAACATCCCATAGTCACTGGTGCCATTGACATATTTCAGTATTCTTTTCACTTGGTTTATGTGACTGACTTTTGGTTCAGCTTGATACCTAGCACAAACACCTACAGCAAATGCAATTTCAGGTCTGCTTGCCGTAAGATATAGCAGACTACCTATCATGCTTCTGTATAGACTCTGATCTACACTAACACCATTTTCATCTTTGGAGATTTTCACATGAGTAGGAGCAGGTGTCCTTTTATGGCTTGCATTTTCCATGCCAAACTTCTTCACAATGTTCTTGGCATACTTACTTTGAGATAGAAAGATATAGTCTTCCATGTGTTTGACTTGTAGCCCAAGAAAGTAGGTCAGTTCTCCAACAAGGTTCATCTCAAACTCAGATTGCATTTGTCTAACAAAATGTTCAACCCTCTGTTCTGAAATCCCACCAAATACAATGTCATCTACAAATATTTGTGCCACCATGAGCTTTCCTCCTTCATCTTCACAAACAGAGTTTTGTCAATACCTCCTTTCCTGTATCCATTGTCAGTGAGGAACACTGTGAGTCTCTCATACCAAGCCCCGGGAGCTTACTTCAACCCATAGAGGCCTTTCTTCAATCTGTACACATGTTGTGGAAGATTTGGATCTGTGAATCCTTTAGGCTGTTCCACATATACTTCTTCATTTAAGTAGCCATTCAGGAAGGCACTTTTTACATCCATTTGAAACAGTTTGAATTTCAGAATACATGCCACTCTAAGCAATAATCTGATGGACTCAAGGCGAGCTACAGGAGCAAATGTTTCATCAAAGTCTACTCCTTCAACTTGAGTATATCCTTGAGCTACTAATCTAGCTTTGTTTTTAGTAACAACTCCTTGTTCATCAGATTTATTCTTATATACCCACTTTGTACCTATGACATTTACTCCTTCAGGTCTAGGAACCAATTCCCATACTTCATTCCTCTTGAATTGGCCTAACTCCTCTTGCATGGCATTGATCCAGAACTCATCAGTCAAGGCTTCCTTGATATTTATGGGTTCAATCTTTGACACAAAGAAGCCATGTGAGATGACTTCCCTTGATCTAGTAGTGACTCCTTTATCTAGATCTCCTATGATAAGATCTTTGGGATGATCCTTCTAAATTTTGATAGAGGGTCCCTTGTTGATTTTGTCATCTTCAGGTTCAGCTTGAGGAAGTTCTTCCTTATTTTTGTCTGAGAAGTCAGCTGGAGAATCATTCAGAGATGTCTCAACATCGTCTGTGACATTACTCTATTGGTCATCAACCACAACATTAATGGATTCCATCAATACATTAGTTCTAGAATTAAAGACCCTGTAAGCTCTACTGTTTGTTGAATAGCCCAGAAATATTCCTTCATCACTTTTGGGATCCATCTTCCTTCTTTGCTCACGATCAGCCAAGATATAGCATTTGCTACCAAATACATAGAAGTATTTGACTATAGATTTTCATCCTTTCCAGACTTCATAAAGGGTTGTGGGAGTCCCTTTCTTTAATGTCACTCTGTTGTGAACATAGCAGGCTGTGTTCATGGCTTCAGCCCAAAAATGGTAGGGCAATTTCTTAGCATGAATCATAGCTCTGGCAGATTCTTGAAGAGTCCTATTTTTTCTTTCCACCACACCATTTTCTCGGGGAGTGATGGGAGATGAGAAATCATGATGAATTCCTTCTGAAGAGTAGAGTTCAGCAAATTTGCTATTCTTAAACTCCTTCCCATGATCACTTCTAATTTTGACAATAGGACTTTCTTTTTCCCTTTGAAGTTTCAGACAAAGCTCCTTAAAGACTTCAAATACATCATATTTTTCTCTTATAAAATTGATCCAGGTGTATCTGGAGAAATCATCCACCACCACATATGCATACTTCTTCCCACCAAGGCTTTTAACTTGCATGGGTCCCATCAAGTCCATATGAAGGAGTTCCAAGACTTTGGTAGTTGTGTCATGTGTGAGCCTCTGGTGTGACATCCTTGTTTGTTTTCCAATCTGACATTCTCCACAGATTTTTCCCTCATCAATCTTTAAGTTGGGAATTCCTCTAACAGCTTCAACTGATATGATCATTTTCATCCCTTTAAGGTGCAGGTGGCCCAATATTTGATGCCATATCTTCACTTCTTATTCTTTGGCTAGGGTACACATTGAAGAGTATCCAGTTTCTTGAGAGCTCCACATGTAGCAGTTGTCTTTGGACCTAACTCCCTTCATGATTACTTCATTTTCTTTGTTAGTAATTAGACATTCAGTTCTGGTGAAGTTTACATTCAGACCTTGATCACACAGTTATCTGATGCTTATAAGATTAACAGTTAATCCCTTAACAAGTAGGACATCATCAAGGTCAGGAACTCCAGGGCAATCCAGCCTACCCATTCCCTTGATTTCACCCTTTGCACCATCACCAAAGGTAACATAACTCATGGCATTAGGGTGAAGTTCAGTTAGCAGATTTTTGTTCCCAGTCATATGTCTGGAGCAACCACTGTCAAAATACCAATCTTCTTTGGCTGAAACTCTGAGGGAAGTGTGAGCTATTAGACTTGTGACCTTTGTCTTAGGAACGCATTGCTTTTTGTTAACAGTCTTTTAATGCTTGGACCTTGATTGGTATTGAAACTGAATAGGGCCAGGATAACCATATAGCTTATAGCAGAAGGGCTTCAGGTGGCCAAATTTTCCACAGTATTGGCATTTCCATCTTTGATGTTTCCCTTTTTGCTGTTGTGACATCTGATGTGACATCTCAGGTTTGCTTATAACATAACTGCACTTAGGTTTGGATTTTGGTTTGCAACCAGTGTAACTGCACTCAGCCTTGAATCCAATGCCAGATTTGTTTCCTGTTATTTGGCCAGTCTGGAGAATCTTGTCTAGGATGGCAGATCCATTGTTAAGCATTCTTACATACTTAGTCAGCTCATTTAGTTTGGAATTCAAGAATACAACTTCAGTCTTCAATTTTGAGATGGTTTGCACATACTCTTCCTTTTCATTTTTCAGCTGAGCTATCACTTTCTTCTGGCTTTCAACTTTGTCGCATTACGCGAAAAACCGGCGGGAAAAGGAAACAACAGAGCCACCACCGTGCGTTATTTATCCCAAAAGAGGGAAAGGAAACGCTCGAAGTAAACCTGGAAAGGACATGGTCTCGCGACCAGAGAAGGATGGGATCGAGAGTCGGTTATGCGAAGGGAAGGTATTAGCACCCCTACGCATCCGTCGTACTCGACGGGATCCACGCTCAGAAGAAAGGATAAAGGTTGCTAGAAACTGCTCAAACATCACACGAGGCTGGAAGGAAACACAGAAAGACAAGAGAAACTAACTCGGCAGGATATCGCATCCTGGGCCTACGTAGTCTGTCAGGCACAGACATCAGAGTCGACGTAGTTCGGGACAATGGGAAACGTGCTCGCTAGGATGTCGCATCCTATGCATGCGTATCTTCTCTGACTGAAGAAGAATCAGAGCACTCGTAGCTCGGCTAACGCACGCCAAACAAAACCACACAGGAAACCGACTGCCAATCGCTGGACTTACGTCAGACTCCACACAAACAGGCAAACATGAAAACCGAGTGACAATCGCTGGACTTACATCAGACTCCGAACCAACAAACACACGCACAGGAAACCGACTGCCAATCGCTGGACTTACGTCAGACTCCAACAAGCAAACACAAAGAGACAAAAAGCAAAAGGTTTCCCGGAGAGATCAACTCATCTCCTGCCTACGTACCTCATCTGGTATGAGGATCAGGGCGACGTAGTTCCCCTTAATAGGGAAAAAGGACTAGCCTAACCAGATACAAAGGGAGACACAAACTACTAGGGAGACTACAACTCGAGCCTAGAAGTTATCATGCATACGATCCCTATGTTAAGGTTTCTATCTAACTTGCACAGGGAGCAAGCTATCTTAAACAGCACAAGCAAATCCATACAAGCACACAAAGCAGGCACACACACTAGATGCATACAATTGGGCTCACACAAGGTTAGGCTGTGAAACACAAGCCAACTGGAATCGGGTGTAGTTAGCTCTTAACCCTAACATTGAGAGTTAGGGTGAAGCAGATGAAATGGAAAGTGAGGGTAAGACCTACAGCTCTTATCCCTGGCCTGGGAGAGCTTCAGATAAATGAAAGTGTGGGAGTTCAGAAAGTAGGAACTCTTCTCCATATATGACTGACACAACAAAGATCTTGGGTTAATATCCACAATGCATCAACACAAGGTGTGTGAGCAAAGTGAATGACACACTGAATAGCAGGAGATGGATTGCACATCTCTTTTATCTGCCAATTGCCTCATAAGAGGTCTTTTCCTGCTTGGCACAAATTTAAACATTCACAAGCATTGCCTCTTAAGGAGGACTTCAGACAGGCGCCTACCCACATAACAGGACAGGTCTTCCAGACTACATGATGTCAGAGATTTATACCTCAATGGTTAAGCAACCAAGCAAAGAAAAAGCAAGTTCAATAAGAACTCAAAGCAACTTAGGTACCTGAAAAAATCTAACCCAATCAGTATACAATTCAAACAATCAAACAGACAACAGTTAATCACACAATCAGACAGATAAGCAAGCAATACAACAGTGAGCAAGGCACAAGCTATCAAGCCACTTGGTCTCAAAGCCTACAAAACAACTCAAGGTTAGCCAACATCTAGAGCAAACATCAATGCTCAAGTGAGGAAGCATCATCAACTATGGACTTGGATGTATAAACCTGAAATCAAAGCTCAACTGTGAGTCACAAACCACTAGGTCAAGGCCTAGGGTCAAAGATGGAGAAAAAATTCAAAACAGAACATGAGATTTAACATGAATCAACTTCATTCAATCAAGAACACAATCCAAAAGGTCTTATGTCAATATCATTAACCAAATTCATTTCATGAACCAAACATGGATGGGTATGCAACTTGTAACCACATTGTGACATCAGGAGAAACAAATGCACATTAAATCAAAAATGATTCAAATAATCTTGGCAAAATTCATGAGTAAACAGAATATACAACATGATCATCAAACAAAAAATTAGAGGCATTGGACATCACTAGGCATGGCAATCACATAGCATAAGTCAAGGCAAGCACAACAAGCTCATGTGTGACACAAATTGTCACACCAACTTAGCATAGGCATAAAACAGAAATGAATCATGGTAAAAACCTCAGACCAAAGCCAAAACAACATTCAACATGTCTAGAAATAGTGTTCAAAATTTCACATTCATTGAATAAGGAACAAGCATTTCACAATCAAATGAAGTTCAAAGCAATTTTAAAGCTCAAATGTGACCATCCAGAAGGAAAAATCTCAATTAAATCAGAAATGATCCCAAAAATTCCATCAAAAATCATGAGCAATCACAACATGTATAGCATGCATCATACAAAACATCAGGGCAATTGGATATCATTTGGCATGGCAAATTCATCAATCAAGTTGAACATCACAAGGTGTGACACAAATTGTCACACCTAACTTAGCACATTCATAAAGCAGAAATGGTAAATGATAAAAATACCAAATCAACACCAAAATGTCAAGCAATGAGTCTAGTTATAGCATGCAAAATTTCAAGAGCATTGGATAAAATCTCAGCATTTCACAAATGATATGGCAAGGCAAGGTCAAGATGCATACATGTATTCAATCTCCTTACACAAAAATATTTCCAGGCCATGCACAATTTTGGAATTAATAATAAAAAAAAAGTAGACAAAAATAGAAACACAATGCAAAAAATCTCATCATTTTTGGATCAATTTTAAATTTAATATGAATTTGTGAAGTTGAAGAAAAATTGAAAAATGATTTATGAAGCAAAACATGAAAATATGAATAAAATGGAGAAAAACACAAGGCAATGGGAAAATGTCCTCATCCGGATTCGAGCCATGTACGCATTTGAATCACAAGCGCGCCAAACCAAAGACGCCATCGTTTTGATCACTCAAACCCTAACGCGCGCCCTGCCTGGATTCAAAAATCCGCAGGTAACTAACATGAACTGGCAGCAAAATCCGCAGGAAGCCTCATGCGTTCCGCAGGTAAATACGTAGGAAAACTGGACATGTGCATGAATCACGAAGCACATGATGAACATCTTCATCCTAATTTCCAGAATTTTTCCAAACGTTCCAGAAGTTAACCAAAAGCATACCATTCGATTTGTCATGGTTCATACATCAAAGCTCAATAATCATTTCATGGAAAAACATCATCAAATGCATGGATCGAAGAAAATAAAAAACAACATCCAAACTTGATTCACATGGATCTTTGCGTACAGTGCATCATTTTAGCTCATTCAAAGCTCAGATTCATCACCAATCTACGAACTATACAATAGGCACAACAATTTTGAGAATTAAAGAGGTCGAAAATGTAACCTCTTGATGAGCAGCACTTGAAATCACGTGTTTCCAGGCTTGGCAATGCTTCAATCTTCTTCCAACGTGCTTCTTGAGATGAATGATGATGAAATGGAGGCTCAAATGCTCTTGAATCTTGCTCAATCTTCACTTGCCATGGAAGCTTCAAACATTGAACATGAACTCGAATGCCATGAATTCCTCTGTTTCCACGTCCAAAGATGATCAATAACGGCTCAGGATGATGAATGAATCAAGGAAAAGTGATTATGCTTGAAGAAATTTGGAGAAAAAAGTGAGAGAAAATTTTGAGAATTTTTGAAAACCTAGATCTAGAATTGATAATTGTGATGAAACAGTTAGGATTGAGGCTATATAGTCCATGCTAAACATGATTAGGAAAGGATTAGGGCAAATGCTAATGAGATTAGGGGCTTTGTGGTGTGAATGCAAAAAATGGATTTTCTACTTCATGCACCTTCATGCACGTGAACAGTGCACATGCAAGGCTTAAAATGACTTAAAAATGTTCCATGCACATGTTAGAATTGACTTGGTATGCTCATGTTACACCAAAATGAATTGATGAAATTTTCCCAAAAATCTGCATGAATGAACCAATGCCATGCAAATAAGATTTCATGCCAAATGATTGTATGCTTGGAAAATACATGTTATAAGGAGCAATGTGAAAAAAGAGCCACTCAAATTGGACTTTTGGTTGAGAAGTTATGCCCATTTGAAGTCTAAACCACACTTTGTCAAGTTTTGATCACATCTCCTTAACCACACATGAGAAATTGATGATCTTGGACTATTTGGAAATGGGAGAGAAATATCTTCAACTTTTATGTTGGAAAAAATTTCATTTGAAGCTTTCTTGATGATGTAATCTTGAGTTGAAAACCTTTCCATTTTTGGCAAATTCAAATTACAGGTCACCTGCTATTTTGGGCAAGTTTTGATCTGACCTCAAATCCTTCAATGTTGATGTTTGAAATGTCAAATGAGACTTGTATGAACATGAATGGGGCATCTCTAACCATCTCCCACCTTCAAATCCATGGTTGAACTGACAGTTGACTTTTGTTGACTTTTTGGGATTTCAGATGATTTGCACATGGACTTATGATCTCTGAGCCTTCAATGCTTGGCCAAAACACCTCAAAATGATCTTTGAATCATGAACTCCTTGTACCAACCCTAGGGATTTGATCTCATGGAGACTGCTTTTGTGGCCTTGAACAGTTGAGTCTCCTGACCAACCTGACTGATGACATGATGGACCATGCAAATGATAATGCAATGTTAATGTGATGTTACTGACCTAAAAAATGAAATGAATGTACAAAATAGGAGGTGCAAATTTGAGGTGCTACAGCTGCCCCTATTCAATCAACTGGGAACCTGAACGGATGAGAGCAATGGCTGTCAGACCTTCAAGGTACACAGGGATTGAATACCAAAGAACCGTAGAAATTTGCACTCTGCGAGGATCCAAGAAAGGAAAATTCACCAACAGGTGCTTCCACTAGGGATTTTGATTTTTTCAGAAAAAAGGAACCACATCCAGACATCGAAGGACGATGAACAGAAATAGAAATCACAACTAGACGCCAACGGACGACTAGGAAAAACTCGACGTTTACCAATACCAACGGAGAGGTGACCAAACATCAACGGATGAACTAGGAGAAAGAGATACAACCATACGTCAACAGACGAATGGGAAAAACTCGACGTTTATCGACACCAACGGAGAGGTGGCCAGACATCAACGGATGAACTGGGAGAAAGAGATACAACCATACGTCAACGGACGAATGGGAAAAACTCAACGTTTATCGACACCAAAGGAGAGGTGGCCAGACATCAACGGATGAACTGGGAGAAAGAGATACAACCATACGTCAACGGACGAATGGGAAAAACTCAACGTTTATCGACACCAACGGAGAGGTGGCCAGACATCAACAGATGAATGGGAAGACTCGACCAGACGTCAACGGACGAACGAGAGAAGCTCGACGTTTACCAATACCAACGGAGAGGTGACCAGACATCAACGGATGAACTGGGAAGACTCGACCAGACGTCAACGGACGAACGGGAGAAGCTCGACGTTTATCGACACCAATGGAGAGGTGACCAGACATCAACGGATGAATGGGAAGACTCGACCAGACGTCAACGGACGAACGGGAGAAGCTCGACGTTTATCGACACCAACGGAGAGGTGACCAGACACCAACGGATGAATGGGAAGACTCGCCCAGACGTCAACGGATGAACGGGAGAAGCTCGACGTTTATCGACACCAACGGAGAGGTGACCAGACATCAATGGATGACTGGGAAGACTCAAAGAAAGGGGTGAGGTGTTACCGGGAAGAAGGAATATCTAAAACCGGTGCACGGGTGAGAGATATCAATCAACCAAAAACATCTGAGGAAAACCTGAATAGGCATATTTCGACTCAGGAAAATCTGACTCCACAGGGGACCTAGGTCGCAAAAGGGAGCAGGAAGGAAGGAACACCAAGGATACCGGGTTGTAGGTATGAAACAGGTGACCGACCAAAGCGTGAATTGGTTTGTGTTCCAAAACACTCATCATCCTGAAGAGAGCGAAAGCAATCTTGTTAAAGGATGGACATTCGATTCCACAAGGAATACGAATTTTACTCAGTTGGGGAAACAAGCAAAGGGTTCAACCAAAGAGCGCATGAGATATATTATCTATAGCCGTCAAAACGTAGATAATACACTCGCATGGAAGATTATCCATAACCGGGTTATAGGTTGTCAAAGGATAAATCAACCGAAAAGAAAGGCATCGGGATACCGAGACTAGGTATGCAAAGATGACCAATCAAAAGGGAAACCACAAACATTTCCAGCAAACGGTGAATGAAAGAGGACCCACCGAGGATAAAATGGCTTACTTGGAGCAATTATCCAAAAGGAAGGGGAAGACCCGCTGGGGGATAAGATTGCTTAATCAAAGCAAATATCCAAAAGGGAAAAGGACTATCAATACCGAAAACTGGATAATGATAACCGCAAAGAGGGGATTACATCTACCGGTTCGTAGGTAGAAAACCACGGAAAAGTAACCGTCATCGACTAGGATGAGCACAAGGGTTAACTCCACAAAGGGGAGAACATGGAGTTCACATCTACCGGTTAGTAGATAGAAGACCACAAATATAGGACTTACAACTACCAGCTTGTAGGTAGCAGCCAACAAATTCCGTTGAGGATAAGATGAATGAGTGCCGGTTAGTGAGAAACTATTCATTTATACCACAGGGAGGCACAAGAGACAGCCAATAGGAAGCCAATTTAGGATCGATCCAAAAAGGCAGACTGAATCAAGACTCATCCTAATGAGGAAAGAACTCAATAGGGAAAACCCATCCCATTATGTGTGTTGGGAGGGAACGGAAACAACCGTCATCCATGAGGATATAACTCAGTGGGGAGTGCAGAAGGAAATGACAGACACTTTCTGCCTAAGGGGTCGACTCTATATGGAGAGATCAGACACACCCACATCTGCTTGGGGAATCGATCCAAGCTTGCAAGATGCTACCAATTGTGGGGAGTAGCATTGCTGGGAATACCCACTCAACTAAGGAGTCACTTGTTGGGAAAACACCAACCTCTCAACCATGCTCGGGAACCCAATTCTGAAATCGATCCAATGGCGCGATGCTAAACTCTTTCCGACAAACCATTCTCGGATGGTCACCACGGCCTAGGGCTGATGGATATGTTTGCAATGCTGATGCATGAGTTTTTTTTTAGCGCAATGCTCCATGATCATGGAAATGCTACACACTAATGATGCAATATGCTATGCTTATCTAAATGATGAATGCATAAAAACACATCTCCTCCAAAGACCACACCGGGGAGCTCAAGGAACCCTGCTGAGGATTTCATCACCACGTCAATTTTCACCCTGCTGGGGAAAGACAAACCTTGCTGGGGATGACCTCCATCGAACCCGAACTGCTTGGGGATTACCCTGCTAGGGGAAAACACCAATGCTTATCTCTAATGGGGATAATTTCACCGAACCCGATCCACTTGGGGACCTTGCTGGGGGAAAACCATCAACACAACCTCTGCTGGGGAAGACTACCCACCTCAACCTTGGAAAACAAACACAACTATACTGGGGAAATGCATTCACGACCATGCTGAGGATTACAATACTTCATATCCAACTGCTGAGGAACAAACTACTCATTGATACCTCCGTTGGGGATACAACAACCTTCTGGTTCAATGGGGACCAACAGTCTTCGGACTAGCTGGGGAATAGACCAACTCTCAGGTCTGCTGGGGAGCTAAAAATCCTTAGACATGCTGGGGATTTAATAGCCTTTGAACCTGCTACTGAGGGACACACTATCCACAGATGCCTCTGCCAGGGAAGAACAGTTCTAAAGCTTTCAGACCTGCTTGGGGAAACAACCACTTCCAAGCCTGCTGGAGAAACATCCTCAACCCTTAGAAACAATCTACCCACCGACACTTCCACTGGGGATATGGCAACCTTCAGGCTCACTGGGAGACACCGATCTCGAATCTGCTAGGGAAATAACACTTTCAAACCCACTGGGGAGATACGGCTTATTTTACACGGAACACCTGTCGATTCGTCGAACATCGACATTCATCATCCAACCACAGTGTTGAATTTCCACTTTTGAGAACTCCCAGACTCGTCTGGACTTTTCTGATTCATCTTGTATTCTCGGCTTCATTCTGCTTCGAGACAAACGATCTCCTCAGATTCGGGCTACCCCTCTAGCCTGCAGACTTTGAAGAGTCTTCTTGATTATCCTCTAGGATTGTCGCCCTTCTTTCGTCGTCTTTTCACCGTTCTTCTATCCCTTGCCCCTGATTGGACTCTGCGGGGATCTCTTTTGTCAAAAGGCTTCATATCACAACCTGCAAATGGATGAAGGTATCTAACAGCACCTGCACAAGAGATCGTTAGATAAAAACGTGCCCCAGGCGTGCCAAAATTTCAACACCTAGGTCACTCAAACCTCCGAATAAAATTTCCAGATTTCAATCTTATAAACATGCATCGGAAGGGATCTCCATGTTTCCAAATGCAAATATTCTTATCAAAAATAAACGGATGTTTTCGCAATCAAAGCGGTAATGAAGACAAAAACAAAATTATTTGACTGAACATGCATTTATTGACTGAAAAAAAGGTGGCTCAGAACCGAGCAGCACACAGGAAGCAAACCCTGAAAAGAGGTGATTGCGCACAAAAGGAAAAACCTATCCTAATGACAATGTGAAACCGTGATCTCATCGAGTTCCAACTCGGTTACACCCCATATGTCCTCAAGACTTTCCGCACTTTCTGTCTTCTGAACAAGACGCTTCCGATCGATCTCTGTCGGAGATTATCCAAGTCATATCTCAAGCACAAACGATCATGCTGGACGCAGTTGTTCGTTTCATTCCCTCTTTTGCCTGGACCGCCCTTTCGGGTTTTCAGTCCACCGGGATACCCTTTTTTTTGCCCAAGTCGCCCTTGTGGGGTTTTCGACTTGCCGGGTGTACAAATTCTTTTCATTCTTTATCCCTAACTTTTGCCCGAACCTTTTCCTTTTTTTTTCGGTTCGCCGGGATGCCCATTTTTGCCTGGACTCTTTTATTCTTTTCGTCCAGCGGGTCTCTTTTTACGAAGTATTTTTTAACTGCATCCGCATTCACAGGGGATGAAAAATCCTCGTCATCCGTGGTCGTCAACAACAAGGCTCTGTCAGAGAAAACCTTCTTGACCACGAATGGACCTTCATAATTGTGTGTCCACTTGGCCCTACGATCGTTGAGGAGGAAGGATCCTTTTCAATACCAGTTCTCCCACGTGGTACGCACGAGGTCGCACTTTTCGGTCAACAACACGCTTCATTCACTGGGTACAACTGCCCCATGACAAGTAACTGCCAGCCTCTTTTCCTTAGTCAGGCTCAACGCGTCATACCGAGTCCTTATCCACTCAGCCTTCCCTAATTTTCCATCCATCAGGACTCTCCACAATGGGATCTAGACTTCAGTAGGTAATACCACTTCTATCCCATACACGAGCGAGCGCGGCGTTGCCCCAGTAGACATACACACCGAAGATCGATACCCAGGATACAAGCTTCGTACTCAGCCACCATTGTTGGTGCATTCAAGTGTTATCCGGGCAACAAAAGGAATGTGGGATCTTTTCGGCGTAACCAACACGACACTAACTCATCCACATTAACCTCCCCCCATCAGACATCAGAATCCGTTCGGATTCAGGGTCAGGCCCCTCCTCCGGGATCGGTTCCTCACAATCTTTCGATTTGAGTACCTCGAGATGCCTTCATCAGGGAACTCAAACTTCCTTGGTTGATAATCCTCAATGGATTGCGGGGCGATGTAATCGGACAATATACTCCCCTTGGTTGCCTTCTGAGAGGTATACTGAATATCGTATTCAGTCAAAATCATTTGCCCTCTCGCAACCCGTCCGATCAATGCTAGCTTCTCAAACGCATACTTGATCGGATTCATCTCGGACATCCACAAAATGGTATGAACCAGCATCTACTGTCTCAATCGGCGAGCAGCCTATGCCAAAGTACAACAAGTTTTCTCGAGCAGTGAATGTATTTTTTCACAGTCGATAAACTCTTTGCTAAGGTAAATTGCATGCTCTTTTCGACCAGACTCGTCATGCTGACCCAGTACACACCTCATAGACCCCTCGAGGGCTGTCAAGTACCAGATTACCAGTTGTTCCTTCCACAGGAGGCATCAGAATCAGAGGTTCCTGCAACTTATTTTTTTACCTTTCAACGCCCCTTGGCACTCATTATCCACCTGACCGTTTGCTCTTTTTCCGTTTGCTTTTTTTCGGTTCAGGCCTTTCTTGCATTGCTTTTTCCTTTTCTTTTCTTTCCTTTCTTTTTCTTTTTTTTTTTTTTAGCAGGATCGACCTCGATTCCTCTTTCGTTCACAATAAGCCTCGGCAACTTACCGGACAACACTCTACAAGTGTACTGATTCGGACTCAACCTTAGTCTGAGTTGTCTCAACCGATCAAGCAACTTGGCCAGATCCACCAGATGCCCCTCTTCTGCTTGGGACTTTGCTATCATGTCATCAACATAGCATTTGATTCCACGATGAATCATATCATGAAACAAAGTCACCATGACTCTTTAATACGTGGCACCGACATTCTGCTTCACTAGAGGACAATCTTCTCTCAATGGTAGCTTGTGCACAACGACATCGGTATCCGACCCTGGCATATCCTGATACGACCAGGCGAAGGTATCCACATGCCCTTTTAACAGTGCTACCATTCTGCTCTTTATACTAGCCCCTGAAGCGGCCCCACCTTTCACTTCCTTTCTGACCTCGGCGGTGCCTGGAATAACAATCTTGAATCGCTCCTCGTGCGGTTGAATCACCCTCTCCTCTTGTCTTAACAACCTGGCTAATTCCAGCAGATCACAATCTTCTTCGCCTTATTCTTTGGCATGATAGATCGGATTGTCGAAGTCATACAAAGGTGTAACCGAATTGTTATCAATGAGATCAGGAGGATAATCACTTTTGAGGTCGGAACAAAACGAATCAAAAGGAAAGAAAAATGAAAATAAACATTGCCATCTTTATTTTTTAAACTGCAAAAATAAATGAAAAATAGGGAACACCGCTTTTAATCACAAAACATCCATTTATTACTGATGCAAACTGTTGCAAAATGAAACACATGAGATGGCCCTTACAATGGACCATTACGTTTCGGGCAAAATGTATGGCTTTTATGCAAACAAAATTGAAAAACAGAAATACTACACTTCAGGATGAGTGATAGTGGCGATCTTTGAGGCCTTCCAGTTCCCTGGTACGCACGACTTTATCCACGACTCAAGCTCGCGGTCACTGTTGATCTCTTCACCCACTGTACAGGCGTGACCTGGATCCAGCATTCCGGCACTAACGAATGTGAACGGTGGACGACGTCCTCTGTTTTGCCCAGACAAGTCTTGATCTGGCTGATAGCCAACCCCGAACATATCCGCTTTCACCATAATGTCTATGATCTTCCCCCAGCCTAGGGCTTCTCCATTCTTCACCACTTCCATGGCCTGTTTGTAAGAAGAAATGGACAGCTTCTTCTCTTTCTCAACCTTAACGATTTCAACTGCCTGACTTGGCGTTTCAAATTTTCCACCGTCCATTTCTACTTCCATCATTCCCTGGATCGTTTCCCCCATCATTGCACACCCATTTGTGGCGACGACCGCACAACAATTATCAACACTAGGGAATGCTCCACTCTTCATCAGATGTTTTGAGACCACAGACACTGAAGTTTTGAACTGATCCCCCTCAGGCACCTCTATTCCTCTCTTGTCCTTTGACATCACCTTCACCCCCACGGGGCCTGGCATCAGCACGGGGTTAACATTATCATTCAGTATCTGTGCCAAACTTATAGCCTTAGAGTCCACCATATCTTGGACGACATGCTTAAAAGCTCTGCAACCCTCAATGTTATGTCCTGGTGCCCCAGAGTGGAACTCGCACCTGGCATTCTCATCGTAATTTGCAGGCCTCCGATGCGGTTCTACAGGAATCAATATCCTCGGCCGAACTAACCCAAGATCCCTCAACCTCTTGAACAGAAGGGTATAAGTCACGGGTGACTTATCAAACTGACGATCCGTCGCCCCCTTCTTCCCTTGGCCCTTAGCTTTCGGTGCCTTTTGTCGAGGTAGCAGTTGTTACTGTTGTACAGGTGGATTACCAACAGGAGTGGTTACAGTGGCAGCATAAGGGTGGTAACGATCCTTACCGTGTTCCTTTCGGGCAGGCACACCACCTGATTCAACCTCCTTGAGCTGACCATTGCCAGAGGGTTTCTGTACCACGGATGACGGAGCCTTTCCCTGAACTTTCTCCGCTATCATCCATTTCTCAATCTTCTCCAACCTCTCAGGAATTGCTTTCTGCCCCAAGGCGAGCCCTTGCACGACTTTGAACAAATCCCCCATCATTTCTTTCAATTCGAGAATGTAGGCGTTGGGCGGATCCATCAGCTTGGATTTGTTGAGTCTGGCTAGATATCTGAACGGAAGAGCTATGCGCACCGGTTAGATACTGACACCTACAAAACAGAAAATAGGTTAATATGACTCACGCATGCAATGTCTATCCGTACTAGGAATATTCTGTCCTTTGATTCTAGCTTCATTGAGACGGATAATATTTCATCAACAACATTCTGACATCCGGAAGTCTCTCGACCAGAATCTCAATCAAAAATGGACCCTGAGTACGGAGAGACATGGGTTAAATGCAGATGAATGCGAAATGGGAATGATGCAAATGCATGCAGGCAGGTCCCTGTGCCATTTTCCAAGTCCACTGAGGATCAACTGTACTAGACCGGTCTCTGAACTGATTACAATCATCTGAGGGCCCGATTAACCATAAATCCAACTTGGGAAGTTCCGAAATAAACGGAACCGGGGAATATATCACTATCATCACAAGAGATCCACTGAACGGATGACAACCAGATCCTCGGACCAAGTATCCTCAAATTCAACCCGGGGATCCGAAATAAATGGAACCCGCTGATAGATATCACGGACAGAACTCCGTCGTCAGAGATAGATATCCATAAGTCCATCTGAACCATAGTCACCATCTGTACCTGCAAATGATTCAATCCCGCCCCACTCACGGGTGTCATCTAGGCCAGGGTAAGGTCAAGAGAAACGCAGGATAAACAACCCTTTCATAGAATATCATCATGTACACACCAGATGTATGCACCGATAATACCCCATCAGGATCTGAACTGCTCGTGATATCATGTTCCGCTAAGTGGCGCAATACCACCCGCTTCCCATGAATCACTCTATTCCTAGGTGTCCTAGAGTTCACTCATAGCCTGGGTATTGGGCCTTTTACCTCTTGTAACTCCCACCCCACAGAGAGACAAACACACAGCCAACACAATGAAAATATGATGAATGCAAACATATAATGCACATATGTACAATCACATCATAATCATAAATGCAATAAATAAAGCAGAAAAAGCAACCAAACCCTATCCTAGAGAGCGCTAGGAGAGACTCGCTTAGGGAAGATGGACCAGCAAGAGGTCAACTTCGCTGTGTCCCCAGCAGAGTCGCCAACTGTCGCATTACGCGAAAAACTGGCGGGAAAACGAAACAACAGAGCCGCCACCGTGCGTTATTTATCCCAAAAGAGGGAAAGGAAACGCTCGAAGTAAACCTGGAAAGGACATGGTCTCGCGACCAGAGAAGGATGGGATCGAGAGTCGGTTATGCGAAGGGAAGGTATTAGCACCCCTACGCATCCGTCGTACTCGACGGGATCCACGCTCAGAAGAAAGGATAAAGGTTGCTAGAAACTGCTCAAACATCACACGAGGCTGGAAGGAAACACAGAAAGACAAAAGAAACTAACTCGGCAGGATATCGCATCCTGGGCCTACGTAGTCTGTCAGGCACAGACATCAGAGTCGACGTAGTTCGGGACAATGGGAAACGTGCTCGCTAGGATGTCGCATCCTATGCATACGTATCTTCTCTGACTGGAGAAGAATCAGAGCACTCGTAGCTCGGCTAACGCACGCCAAACAAAACCACACAGGACTTACGTCAGACTCCACACAAACAGGCAAACATGAAAACCGAATGCCAATCGCTGGACTTACATCAGACTCCGAACCAACAAACACACGCACAGGAAACCGACTGCTAATCGCTGGACTTACATCAGACTCCAACAAGCAAACACAAAGAGACAAAAAGCAAAAGGGTGTCCGGAGAGATCAACTCATCTCCTGCCTACATACCTCATCTGGTATGAGAATCAGGGCGACGTAGTTCCCCTTAACAGGGAAAAAGCACTAGCCTAACCAGATACAAAGGGAGACACAAACTACTAGGGAGACTATGACTCGAGCCTAGAAGTTATCATGCATACGATCCCTATGTTAAGGTTTCTATCTAACTTGCACAGGGAGCAAGCTATCTTAAACAGCACAAGCAAATCCATACAAGCACACAAAGCAGGCACACACACTAGATGCAAACAATTGGGCTCACACAAGCTTAGGCTGTGAAACACAAGCCAACTGGAATCGGGTGTAGTTAGCTCTTAACCCTAACATTGAGAGTTATGGTGAAGCAGATGAAATGGAAAGTGAGGGTAAGACCTCACAGCTCTTATCCCTGGCCTGGGAGAGCTTCAGATAAATGAAAGTGTGGGAATTCAGAAAGTAGGAACTCTTCTCCACATATGACTGACACAACAAAGATCTTGAGTTAATATCCACAATGCATCAACACAAGGTGTGTGAGCAAAGTGAATGACACACTGAATAGCAGGAGATGGATTGCACATCTCTTTTATCTGCCAATTGCCTCATAAGAGGTCTTTTCCTGCTTGGCACAAATTTAAACATTCACAAGCATTGCCTCTTAAGGAGGACTTCAGACAGGTGCCTGCCCACATAACAGGACAGGTCTTCCAGACTACATGAAGTCAGAGAGTTATACCTCAATGGTTAAGCAACCAAGCAAAGCAAAAGCAAGTTCAATAAGAACTCAAAGCAACTTAGGTACCTGAAAAAATCTAACCCAATCAGTATACAATTCAAACAATCAAACAGACAACAATTAATCACACAATCAGACAATAAGCAAGCAATGCAACAGTGAGCAAGGCACAAGCTATCAAGCCACTTGGTCTCAAAGCCTACAAAACAACTCAAGGTTAGCCAACATCTAGAGCAAACATCAATGCTCAAGTGAGGAAGCATCATCAACTATGGACTTGGATGTATAAACCTGAAATCAAAGCTCAATTGTGAATCACAAACCACTAGGTCAAGGCCTAGGGTCAAATATGGAGAAAAAATTCAAAACAGAACATGAGATTTAACATGAATCAACTTCATTCAATCAAGAACACAATCCAAAAGGTCTCATGTCAATATCATTAACCAAATTCATTTCATGAACCAAACATGGCAAGGTATGCAACTTGTAACCACATTGTGACATCAGGAGAAACAAATGCACATTAAATCAAAAATGATTCAAATAATCTTGGCAAATTCATGAGTAAACAGAACATACAACATGATCATCACACAAAAAATTAGAGGCATTAGACATCACTAGGCATGGCAATCACATAGCATAAGTCAAGGCAAGCACATCAAGCTCATGTGTGACACAAATTGTCACACCAACTTAGCATAGGCATAAAACAGAAATGAATCATGGTAAAAACCTCAGACCAAATCCAAAACAACATTCAACATGTCTAGAAATAGTGTGCAAAATTTCACATTCATTGGATAAGGAAGAAGCATTTCACAATCAAATGAAGTTCAAAGCAATTTTAAAGCTCAAATGTGACCATCCAGAAGGAAAAATCTCAATTAAATCAGAAATGATCCCAAAAATTCCATCAAAAATCATGAGCAATCACAACATCTATAGCATGCATCATACTAAAAATTAGGGCAATTGGATATCATTTGGCATGGCAAATTCATCAATCAAGTTGAACATCACAAGGTGTGACACAAATTGTCACACCTAACTTAGCACATTCATAAAACAGAAATGGTAAATGATAAAAACACCAAATCAACACCAAAATGTCAAGCAATGAGTCTAGTTATAGCATGCAAAATTTCAAGAGCATTGGATAAAATCTCAGCATTTCACAAATAATATGGCAAGGCAAGGTCAAGATGCATACATGTATTCAATCTCCTTAGACAAAAATATTTCCAGGCCATGCACAATTTTGGAATTAATAATAAAAAAAAAGTAGACAAAAAGAGAAACACAATGCAAAAAATCTCATCATTTTTGGATCAATTTTCAATTTAATATGAATTTGTGAAGTTGAAGAAAAATTGAAAAATGATTTATGAAGCAAAACATGAAAATATGAAGAAAATGGAGAAAAACACAAGGCAATGGGAAAATGTCCTCATCCGGATTCGAGCCATGTACGCATTTGAATCACAAGCGCGCCAAACCAAAAACGCCATCATTTTGATCACTCAAACCCTAGCGCGCGCCCTGCCTGGATTCAAAAATCCGCAGGTAACTAACATGAACTGGCAGCAAAATCCACAGGAAGCCTCATGCGTTCCGCAGGTAAATACGTAGGAAAACTGGACATGTGCATGAATCACGAAGAACATGATGAACATCTTCATCCTAATTTCCAGAATTTTTCCAAGCGTTCCAGAAGTTAACCAAAAGCATACCATTCGATTTGTCATGGTTCATACATCAAAGCTCAATAATCATTTTATGGAAAAACATCATCAAATGCATGGATCGATGAAAATAAAAAACAACATCCAAACTTGAATCACATGGATCTTTGCGTACAGTGCATCATTTTAGCTCATTCAAAGCTCAGATTCATCACCAATCTACGAACTGTACAATAGGCACAACAATTTTGAGAATTAAATAGGTCGAAAATGTAACCTCTTGATGAGCAGCACTTGAAATCACGTGTTTCCAGGCTTGGCAATGCTTCAATCTTCTTCCAACGTGCTTCTTGAGATGAATGATGATGAAATGGAGGCTCAAATGCTCTTGAATCTTGCTCAATCTTCACTTGCCATGGAAGCTTCAAACATTCAACATGAACTCGAATGCCATGAATTCCTCTGTTTCCACGTCCAAATATGATCAATAACGACTCAGGATGATGAATGAATCAAGGAAAAGTGATTGTGCTTGAAGAAATTTGGAGAAAAAAGTGAGAGAAAAGTTTGAGAATTTTTGAAAACCTAGATCTAGAATTGATAATTGTGATGAAACAGTTAGGATTAAGGCTATATAGTCCATGCTAAACATGATTAGGAAAGGATTAGGGAAAATGCTAATGAGATTAGGGGCTTTGTGGTGTGAATGCAAAAAATGGATTTTTTACTTCATGCACCTTCATGCACGTGAACAGTGCACATGCAAGGCTTAAAATGACTTAAAAATGTTCCATGCACATGTTAGAATTGGCTTGGTATGCTCATGTTACACCAAAATGAATTTATGAAATTTTCCCAAAATTCTTCCTGAATCAACCAATGCCATGCAAATAAGATTTCATGCCAAATGATTGTATGCTTGGAAAATAGATGTTATAAGGAGCAATGTGCAAAAAGAGCCACTCAAATTGGACTTTTGGTTGAGAAGTTATGCCCATTTGAAGTCTAAACCACACTTTGTCAAGTTTTGATGACATCTCCTTAACCACACATGAGAAATTGATGATCTTGGACTTTTTGGAAATGGGAGAGAAATATCTTCAACTTTTATGTTGGAAAAAATTTCATTTGAAGCTTTCTTGATGATGTAATCTTGAGTTGAAAACCTTTCCATTTTTGGCAAATTCAAATTACAGGTCACCTGCTATTTTGGGCAAGTTTTGATCTGACCTCAAATCCTTCAATGTTGATGTTTGAAATGTCAAATGAGACTTGTATGAACATGAATGGGGCATCTCTAACCATCTCCCACCTTCAAATCCATGGTTGAACTGACAGTTGACTTTTGTTGACTTTTTGGGATTTCAGATGATTTGCTCATGGACTTATGATCTCTGAGCCTTCAATGCTTGGCCAAAACACCTCAAAATGATCTTTGAATCATGAACTCCTTGTACCAACCCTAGGGCTTTGAACTCAAGGAGACTGCTCTTGTGGCCTTGTATAGTTGAGTCTCCTGACCAGCCTGACTGATGACATGATGGACCATGCAAATGATAATGCAATGTTAATGTGATGTTACTGACCTAAAAAATGAAATGAATGTACAAAATGGGAGGTGCAAATTTGAGGTGCTACAAACTTCTCTGCACACTCCTGCACTTCTGTGGCACAACTCTTTGTAGGTAGTGGCCCACTCTTCAAAGGCTCTTTCATCATCAATTGACTCTTCCTCAGACCCCCATCTTCCTGTCAATGCAGTCACATGGTTTGTAGCTTCTTCTGTTTTACTTCCATCAGACCAAGAGGCCACAAGACTCCTCTTTTGTTTCTTGAGGTAGGTCCCACATTCAGTTTTAATATGACCATACCCATTACACTCATAGCACTGAACTTCTTTGGGCTTTTCTTCAGACTTTGTTTTCTTACCAAAGCCGTTGGATTTACTGATCTCAGATATGATGTTCTTGACATTGCCCTTTGCTCTCACATCTACCTTTTTCATCAGTCTGTTGAACTGTCTTCCCAGTATTGTTATCTCATTTTCCAGATCTTTATCAATATCTTGACCACCTTCCTCATCTCCCTCTTCAGTGTTTGACATAAATGTTATGCTCTTGGCTTTCTTTTCAGCTCCATCACATATTCCCATCTCAAATGTTTGGAGGGATCCAATTAGCTCATCAACTCTCATATTTGAGATGTCTTGAGATTCTTCTATGGCTGTTACTTTCATAGCAAATCTCTTACGGAGTGATCTGAGTATTTTTCTTACTAACTTTTCATCTGACATCTTCTCACCCAAAGCTCCAGAGGCATTGGCAATTTCAAGGATACTCATGTAAAATTCATGAATATTTTCATCTTCTTTCATCCTTAAGTTTTCAAACTTGGTGGTGAGCAGCTGTAGTCTAGAAATTTTCACTCTAGAGGTACCTTCATGAGTGGTTTTGAGAATGTCCCAAGCATCTTTAGCTACTTCACAATTGTTTACTAATCTGAAGATGTTCTTGTCCACTCCATTGAAGATGGCATTCAATGCTTTAGAATTTCCAAGGGCTAGGTCATCCTCCTCCTTGGACCATTGTTCTTCAGGCTTTTTCTCAGTAGTGGCTTCTCGTTCTTTAGTAACTACAGGGTGCACCCAGCCTGTCAACACAGCCTTCCAAGCCTTGTTATCAAGAGATTTTAGAAAGGCTACCATTCGAGGTTTCCAATAGTCGTAGTTAGAACCATCCAAAATTGGTGGCCTATGAACAGATCCTCTATCTCTCTCCATTGTACCAGAAAGTATTGCCCCTAGATCTCACCCAGAACCAGAGCAGGATGCCTGCTCTGATACCAATTAAAATTCTGGTATCAGATATGAGATGTCGAAGGTAATGTGTCGACACTAATATATGAGTAATGCAAACAAAATAAAGATAGAGAATAGTAATGTAAGATACACAAGCAATGGTTAACCCAGTTCGGTCCAACTCACCTACATTTGGGGGCTACCAAGCCAGGAAGGAAATTCACTAAAATAGAATTAGTTCAAAGACTCTCTGTACACTTCAACAAGTTACAGTCTTTCTCACCTAATTTCTACCCGTGCAATTTCTACCTAAACACACTTAGATATGAGAACCCACTCACTTCCCTACAATCACACCTGTGATCTTAAACAACAATCCCTTGAGAAAAGAAAACACTTTTCAATAACACACTCTTAATTTTACTTCACAGTTTCAATCAAGAAGACACACTCTTGATCTTGCTTCACAACTTTGATCAAGAAGACACACACTTGATCTTGCTTCACAACTTTGATCAAGTAGACACACACTCTTGCTTAACAACTTTAGAGTGACAAATTACAACCACAAATCAGTCCAATTTAATCATCAAAAGATGACTTGAATGGCTTACAAGTCTTACGACTAAACAGACACAAACCCTAGCTCTCTCACTATATTTCGCTAAGTATTGGTTGTGTTGTAAAACAGGTTTTCTAAGTCCCTTTTTATAGAAGCATTCAGCTGGGCTTGGACATCTTGAAAACCCTAAATCTATTTTCCAATCAAATCTTTTTATAACAGCTGGTTAGATCTCCTTGGAAAATAAGTAAATCAGGTTGTAATCCATGATTGAATGCGCCAGCTAATCAGATCTTCAATCATACATAGATTGCCATTAATTGTGCAATCACAAAACACCAAACATTCACACTGAATGTTCTGTGTACAGGATGTCATGACATCGGGTCTGACATCCTGGAAAAATCCTGCATAATTCAATAATTCCTTTTATAACTTCCAGCAGGTACAACCATATCAAATGCCATGACCTTGTGTATGATATCTTGAAACAATCCTGCATGAACATGTCTTTCATTTAAGCTCCAGCAGGTACATCTAATATCAGAAGCCATGGCATTTTATGTGGCATTCTGAAACAATCCTGCATGAACATGTTCTTGAAGTCCAGCATGTACATCACACATAACATCTTTGTTTTACCAAAATTGCTGCCAACACTTAGAATCAACAATGACTAGTAAGCCAAGCTCCTACAACTTGCCATGCCAAAAGAAAAGAAGAAAGGCCTTGTATGGATTTTAGGTCTTTTGCTTGACCAAGAAGTAACCTATCTTGGACACAAAGCAACTCACTTGATCTTTGATCAAGTTGAGTTTGATTTGGATCAAAGAAAGTTAAGCCTCTCATATGTCAAGACCAACCACAAATCATTAACTCATTGGCCAAAATAAAAAGAAGAAGAAAAGAGATGAAGAAGAAATGAACAAAATGAGAATTCAAATGACACAATCAAAACATAATGATCAAATGTGAATCAAATCATCATCAACCAATGTAAAGCAGAAGAGAAATGAAGATTAGAAGTCAACAAGTCAAATATATTTTTTGGTATTTTTTGGAATTAAAATAAATACAAAATTAAAATGGACAAAATATGGTCAAACCTCAAATTCAATTCAAATCAACTTAGACAAGTCCAATTGAATCATCATAGGTCTAACATGGCCAAACAAGGTTTGACAAAAATTTTCAACATTTTTTGAAAACAGAAACTATTTAAAATCAATTAAAAACAATAAAACATAACACAAATGAATTAAAATCTCAAATAAATCTAAAATCAATTAAGAAATTGATGAGAATATTTTTCATACTCTTATCATGATCCATATGTGTTAACAAAATATTTTTGTAATTTTCAGATATCAAAAAGTATTTAAAATGAATTAAAAACTATTAAAAACAAAATAACTCACAAAAAAAATATTAAATGAAGTCACAAAAATAATTAAAAATCAGATTATGAAAATAGATTTTTTAAGAAACTTTTTGCCATTGGTCTCATATTTTTGTGACTTCAAATCAAATAGTTATGAATTTTTGAAATAAAAAGGAATTAAAAGAAAATAAAACAGAAAATAGAAAATAGCAAAAAACCAAGAGCGCTGGATTGATTTCATTAATTGACATGGCGTCATCCAAGGGCTCAGAAGCGCTGATGTACCATGGTCTTGAGTCAAGCGTGAAACAAAGTGAATTAAAGCAAGTCAATAGAACGCATGGCCACGATTAGATCATTTGAATGAGATCCAAAGGCTCAGGCTCAGCCACGTGGGGATGGTGGTGGAAACCACCATCCTCTCCACCCAACAAACAACTTTGGGCCACCACGCACAGGTTTTTCAACCTCAACCAAAATACATAAGCCTGGTACCAAAATGAAGCTAGGGTGATGTACATCACCCCTGTAACCTTGGATTGTGCTCAATGTTTCTATTAAAAATCAGATTATGAAACTAGATTTTTCGAGAAATTTTTTCCTATTGGTCTCATATTTTTGTGACTTCAAATAAAATAGTTATGAATTTTTGAAATAAAAAGGAATTAAAAGAAAATAAAACAGAAAATAGAAAATAGCAAAAAACCAAGAGCGCTGTATTGACTTCATTAATTGACGTGGCGTCATCCAAGGGCTCAGAAGCATTGATGTACCATGGTCTTGAGTCAAGCGCGAAACAAAGTGAATTAAAATAAGTCAATAGAACGCATGGCCACGATTAGATCATTTGAATGAGATCCAAAGGCTCAGGCTCAGCCACGTGGGGATGGTGGTGGAAACCACCATCTTCTCCGGCCAACAAACAACTTTAGGCCACCACGCGCAGGTTTTCAACCTCAACCAAAAGACACAAGCCTGGTACCAAAATGAAGTTGGGGTGATGTACATCACCCCTGTAACCTTGGATTGTGCTCGATGTTTCTATTAGTTGAGAAATATGAGCTTGAAAATCAAAGTATGCAAACTAAAATGGTTCCAATCATGAAATCAAGACCACCACTGGCCTGCCTCTTGCTCGAGGACTTTAGAAAATAGTTCAAATACAAGCAATTCACGTTGTATGATGAGATTCAGATCAAAACAGTTTGGTGTTATACCTTTGAAGAGCAACTTTGAACAACACGATTCCTTCAAGCTTTTGCTTCCAATTTGATCTTAAGATGTGATATGAATGCAAGGCTAAGGAATAAGACTTGAAGATCAACTAATTGTGTTGAAATTCAAGCTTGAAATTGAGAAATGAAAATTGGAATTCCTTTGGGTGAGGTTAGGTTTTGATTCCAATAGAGTTTCAGATCACCATAGGGTTAACATTTGAATGAGCCAGGCCATGCATTTATAGCTGGAGATGAAGTAAGCAAGTCTAATACTCATGTGCATGAAGCTTTGGGTCCTCCATGCATGGGCCTGTACAGGCGCATGTGAGGCCCAAAATTGGGTGGAAATGCAAGCTGATATCATTTGAAGAAGGTTTGGACGTGCAAAAGGCCTGTTGTTAGCTTATGTATCAGGTTACAAAGTGAATTGCATATTTGGTCATAAACATTCACCTTTTCGAAAATCACACATGGAAAATCCAAACATGGTGATGTGAGTAATGGTTGGAAATCTATTGACATAAGGAATAAAAGCTATGTTGGGAAAAATCCATTTGAAGTTTGGAAATTTGTGAAAACTGGCCTTGAAGTTTGAGGTACAAAACATGTCTAGTTTTACTTTGAATTTTTTTCCCAAATATGACCAACTTCAAGCCCTTTTGTTTCAATGATGCATGCCTTGTATGGATTTCAGGTTCTTTACTTGACCAAGAAGCAACCTATCTTGGACACAAAGCAATTCACTTGATCTTTGATCAAGTTTAATTTGATTTGGATCAAAGAAGGTTATGCCCCTCATATTTTCAAGGCTAACCACAAATCATTAACTCATTGGTCAAAAGAAGAAGAAGAAGATGAATATGGAAATGAAATGGATCAAAATGAAAATTCAAATGACATAACAAAAACACAATGATCAAATGGGAATGGAATCAACATCAATCAATTGTAAACAGAAGTGAAATGAAGATTAGAAGTCAAGAAAGGTCAAACATATTTTTGGTATTTTTTGGAATTAAAATAATGCAAAAAATAAAATGAACAAATGAGGTCAAACTTCGAATCCAATTCAAATCAACTCGGATAAGTTCAATTGGATCATCATAAGTCTAACATGGTCAAACAAGGTTTGACAAATTTTCTCAACATTATTTGAAAACAGAAACTATTTTTAAACAATTAAAAATGAAGAAAAATAACACAAATGGACTAAAATCTCAAATAAATCTCAAATCAATTAAGAAATTGATGAAAATATTTTTCATAGACTTATCATCATCCACATGTATTAAGAAAATATTTTTGGCATTTTTGAATATCTAAAAGTATTTTAAATGAATTAAAAACTATTAAAAACAAAATAATTCACAAAAAGTATTAAATGGAATCACAAAAATAATTAAAAATCAGATTATGAAACTGGAAATTAAGAGAAATTTTTTGCAATTGGTCCCATATATTTGTGATTCCAAATAAAAGAGTTATGAATTTTTGAAAATAAATGGAATAAAAGAAAAATAAAACAGAAATAAAAAAATGTGAAAAAACCACAGCGCTCAGATCTACTTTCATTAATTGACGTGGCTGATCCTAAGGCCATGAGGCGCGCGCGCATGGGGTTCACAAGTCAACAACATCACATGTTGTATTTAAAAAAGTAAACATAATGCAAGGCCCAGATTAGATCTGGAGAGTTGGATCCAAAGGCTAGGAAAGTTCCACGTGGGAACGGTGGTGGAAACCACCATCTTCTCCGGTGAGTTCACTAAATCCGGCCACCAGTTGCAGGTTTTGCAACCTCAACCAAATCAAACGATCTTCTGACTACTCACGTTTCCGGATTTTCAGCTTTTGCCTACACTTGAGGAGTATGCCTACCTTGTGGGTATACCGATTCTAGACCAGTTGTCGTTCAGTGGCTTGGAGAGCATTCCTACTTCTCAAGAGATAGCTGACATGTTGCATATAGATGAATCTCTGGTTGGTGCTCATATGACTACCAAAGGTGGAATTCAAGGTCTCCCTTCTGTGTTCCTTATTGCTCAAGCTACTGTGCATGGGAAGGCCATGAGTGAGGACGCCTTTGAGGCCATATTTGTACTTCTCATCTATGGGTTAGTGTTGTTCCCCAACATCGACAAGTTTATGGATGTGAACGCTATTACGATCTTCTCTACTCTTAAACCCGTTCCGACTCTGTTGGGTGACACTTATTTTTCTTTGAATATGAGGAATGCAAAGGGGGGTGGTGCCATTGTGTGTTGTTTGCCTATGTTGTATAAGTGGTTTATTTCTCACTTACCGCAGACGGTCTCCTTCAAGGAGAATAAAGGTGTCTACGGTGGCCCACGAGACTTATGTCTCTCACTAATGATGATATCTCTTGGTACAACCGTGTGTATGATGGTGTGCAGATTATCGACTCTTGTGGTGAATTCTCCAATGTACCTCTTCTTGGTACATGTGGTGGGATTAACTACAACCCTGTTTTGGCACGTCGTCAGCTTGGGTTCCCCCTAAAGGATAAACCTAATAAAATTCTGTTAGAGCGTGTGTTCTTTCAGGAGGGTAAAGATCCCCAAAACTTGAAGGGCAGAATGGTCCGCGCTTGGCGCAAGATTCATAGGAAAGGAAGGAAAGAGTTGGGTCCTAAGAATTGTGTTGCTATGGAGCCTTACACTGCTTGGGTTAGGAAGAGAGCGTCTGAGTATCTCATGTCTTACGAATATCCGAGACCTACACCTTTGGTTATGGCTGGGCCCTCAACCCTCCCTAACCAAGGAGTAGACGAGTTGAGAGACGAAGACCGATCACGTGCTTGGATCCGTGAACGAGAAGAGTTGCTTCAGTAGATTAAGGAGAAGGATGCTTTGATAGAGTTCCTCGAACATCAGGTTATTGATGATCTTGATGATGCATGGACTTCTCTACTTCCTCAGTCTTCCAGGTTTAGGAAAAGGAAGTACGATCGACTCGCCAAGGAGAAGGAAGACATGGAAGCGGCCTACAAGAGGGAGGTTAAGAGGCTTCGTGCATCTTATCTTCCTGTGTCCAGAGCTTTGGATGATTGTTTCTAGGGATCCATAGGATGATTATTTTCCTTTTCTCTTGTATTTGGTTACCAAAACTATACTTCTTTAGTGAAAAAATGTTTCCAGATAGTATTTGATGAGATATTTCCATATGTGATAAATGATTAATACTTCCAAATTTTGAAAATAGAACCCTGAAGTCCCTTTGAAATAAAAAGAAAAACCAAAAAAATCATATGCACAAGCATTGCATGCATCATGTGCATAAGCAGGTTTTGTTCCCGGCTTCTTGTCCTGTGGTCTAACTCTGTATTCTTCATTTATTTTGAAGACAAGCTGACTCACCGGTACTACACCAGAGCCAACATTTCAAGACTGATGGATCATTTAGAACAAGAGAACCGCGAGCTGAAAGAGGAAGTGGCCAGATTAAGTGCCTTGATGGAGTCATTCATGGCTGCCCAGAGCCAGTCTTCTCCGACACCTTCAACTCCTCCCCAGAGGACAGTCATCTCTGAGATTGTCTCCTCAACTGTGCCTGCAGCCAGTGCACACTTTGCTCCAATGGCCATGCCAGACAGATTCCCGTGGGGGATGCCTCCCAATTTCATGCCCGAGGGTCCTGCTCCCACCTTTGCTTCTATGCCGGCATCTAGCCCGGTCCTTGCTGTTTCTCCTCCTATCGTGCATAATATGCCCAGAGTAGACGATATCATCTATCGTTCTGAGCCGTCTGAGGGCCCGGATGTCTATGAGAAGATGGACGCTATGAACGATCAATTTCTTGAGCTTCGCAAGGAATTGAAAACTCTCAGAGGAAAGGATCTTTTCGGAAAGTCTGCTGCCGAACTCTGCTTGGTTCCTAATGTGAAGATACCTGTGAAATTCAAGGTCCATGACTTTGAAAAATACAAGGGAAATACCTTCCCTCTCAGCCACCTGGTCATGTATGCCAAGAAGATGTCGACTCAGACCGACAATGACCAACTGCTCATCCACTACTTTCAGGACAGTTTGTCCGGTGCTGCTTTGCGTTGGTACATGGGTTTAGACAGTGCAAACATCCGATCCTTCAACGATCTTGGCGAGGCTTCGTCAAGCAATACAAGTACAATGTGGATATGGCTCCCGATAGGGATCAATTGAGATCCATGTCCCAGAAGGACAAGGAAACATTCAAAGAATACACCCATAGGTGGCGAGAGGTGGTAGCACAGATCGTGCCCCCGTTGGAAGAGAAAGAGATGACCAAGATATTTTTGAAGACCTTGAGTTCTTTTTATTATGAGCGGATGATTGCTAGCGCTCCTTCTGACTTCACTGAGATGGTGAATATGGGGATGCGTCTAGAAGAAGGGGTTAGAGAAGGGCGTCTGATAAGAGAAGAAGGCTCTTCTGCCAAACGTTATGGGGCGTTTGCAAAGAAGAAAGATGGAGAGGCACATGCTGTGACTTCTCATATGAAACCAAGAAGACCCTCTGTGAGGAGGAAGACCGTGCGTCCCGTCGGTAACCAGCACCAGGTGGCTCATATAGCACCTGTCTTCAGAGATAATCAGCAGTACCAGCAACATAACAATAATCAGCAACCACATCCGCAATATCAACAACAACAACTCTATCCACAACAGCAGGCCTACCAGCCTCGAAACAGTAATCAAACCAGCACGAGTTACAAGAGGAAAAGGGTTACCTTCGATCCTATTCTGATGACGTATGCAGAGTTATATCCCTCTTTGATAGAGAGGAAGTTGATTACTCTGTGAGACCCATCGGCTATACCTACTAACCCCCAGTGGTGGTATAAGTCCGAATTACACTGCGTTTACCATTCTGGTGCTCCCGGCCACGACGTGGAGAATTGTTATCCCTTGAAGACCAAGGTGCAAGGCCTTGTGAGAAGTGGGATTCTGTTTTTCGAGGACGTAGGTCCGAATGTGAAGAAGAACCCATTACCCGAGCATGGGAAGTCTGTTAATATGGTCCAGGGCTGTCCTGGCAAGTACAAAGTTAAATACGTCAGTCATATCCGACAATCGTTGGTTGAGTTGCATCGCTTGCTGTGTGACTATAGCCATTATGAGCATGACCACGATAGATGCCGAGTCTGTTCTGTTAATCAAAGAGGTTGTCGCCAGGTGCGCAAAGATGTCCAAGAAATGCTGGATGAAGGAGTTATTGAGATCCTTCAAAACAGAAATGTTGACGAAGACGCTGATGAGGTCAATGTAATTTCTCCAGTATTCCGGATCCCCGAGCCTGTTGTCATCAAGTATTATGGTAGCAAGCAGAAGGCTTCTCCCGTATTCACCATCAAGCCAGCCGGACCGGTACCGTACTCTTCTGAAAAGGAGGTCCCCTATCGCTACAATGTTGTCGCGGTAGAAAATGGGAAAGAGGTGTCCTTGCCATCTTCATCTGTTGTTAACATTGCTGATGTTAGTGGTTTGACCCGTAGCGGTCGTGTATTTTCAGCACCATCAAAACCTCAAGCCAATACTGATTCTGTTGAACGCCCGATTGGGAATGTTGTGAGCACTCCGAATCCGACACTTGTTGTTAAGCCCTCCTCTACATTGAGAACTCCTGCTTCTGTTGGCCCGAGTGGCAATATGAAAGAAGACTGTGATGAGATGCTGAAGCTCATCAAAAGGAGCGAGTACAATGTTGTAGACCAGCTTCTACAAACGCCATCCAAAATATCTGTGTTATCATTGCTTTTGAATTCAGAACCACATCGAGAGGCTCTGCAGAAGGTGTTGGATGTGGCATATGTGGATCACGATGTCACGATAGAACAATTCGATAACATTATTGCAAACATTACTGCTTGTAACAACTTGAGTTTCTGTGACTCTGATCTCCCCGAGGAGGGAAGAGACCACAACTTGGCATTGCATATATCTATGGGTTGCAAAGACGACGCCATGTCCAATGTACTGGTGGACACTGGGTCGTCATTGAATGTATTGCCAAAATCCACTCTCTCGAAGCTGTCATATCAAGGGCCTCCCATGAGGAAGAGTGGAGTAGTTGTGAAGGCTTTCGATGGGTCTCGCAAAACTGTGATTGGGGAAGTTGATCTCCCAGTCAAGATCGGACCAAGTGATTTCCAGATTACTTTCCAGGTTATGGATATCCACCCATCGTATAGGTGTCTCCTAGGCAGACCATGGATTCACGAGGCAGGCGCCATGACATCCACCCTACACCAGAAATTGAAATTTGTGAAGAATAAGAAGCTGGTGGTAGTAGGGGGAGAGAAGGCTCTCCTGGTTAGCCATTTGTCTTCCTTCTCATATATAGATGTTGAGGATGAAGTTGGAACTCCTTTCCAAGCTTTATCTATTGTTGAACCTATTGAGAAGAGAACTCCTTCATTTACTTCCTACAAAGATGCAAAGTTGGCCATTGAGCATGGTGCAACTGCTGGATTAGGGAAAATGATTGAGCTAGAAGACAACAAGTCCCGGGCTGGCATATGTTATTCATCTGGGGTTTCTAATACGCAAGGGCTATTCAAGAGTGGAGGGTTCATCCACACTGGTCAAGACGAGGAGGCTGCTGCCATCTTGGAAGAAGACGAAGAGGATTCTGGCAACTTCGTCATCCCTGGGGGAATCTGCAATAATTGGGTCGCTGTGGATATTCCAACAGTTACCCATAAGTCAAAGTAATGTTCATTGTGTTTGAAAACCCTCCTCCCATGCCAAAAGGAGGAGTGATGACATTGTTGGCGCATAAATACAATGATATTTTCATTCAATAGATTCATGTTAAATGTTTGTTTTTCCAATTATTTTCCCTTTTCGCTTTTGCATGAAATTGGTGATCACATAAAACCCTAAAAATAGAATAAAATCAATCTTTTCATCTGCATAATGATTTTCCTTGTTTGAATTCTAAAGCTTTTCATATCCAAAATCATTATGCAGGTTGATCAAAACTATTGAACATAATGACCCAACACCATCTCCCAACTTCGAATTCCCTGTATTTGAGGCGGAAGAAGATAATGTTGAAGAGATTCTTGACGAGATTACCCGTCTACTTGAGCACGAAGAGAAGATCATTCAGCCGCATCTTGAGAAGCTAGAAACAGTCAACTTGGGGTCTGAAGATTGTGTGCGAGAAGTGAAGATTGGGGCACTCTTGGAAGAATCTGTTAAGAAGGGGTTGATTGAATTGCTACGAGAATATGTTGATGTCTTTGCCTGGTCATATGAAGACATGCCTGGTCTAGATACTGATATCGTGCAACACTTCTTGCCTTTGAAGCCTGAGTGCGTGCCTGTGAAGCAGAAGCTCAAAAGAACTCATCCTGATATGGCAGTGAAGATCAAAGAGGAAGTTCCGAAGCAAATTGATGCGGGGTTTCTGGTGACTTCTACATATCCTCAATGGGTGGCCAATATTGTACCCGTGCCTAAGAAAGACGGAAAAGTCCGGATGTGTGTGGACTATAGAGACTTGAATAAAGCTAGTCTGAAAGATGATTTCCCTCTACCACACATTGATATGTTGGTAGATAAT
The DNA here is from genome assembly GCF_024323335.1 of Lathyrus oleraceus. Taxonomy (NCBI): domain Eukaryota; kingdom Viridiplantae; phylum Streptophyta; class Magnoliopsida; order Fabales; family Fabaceae; genus Lathyrus; species Lathyrus oleraceus. The sequence goes on along the minus strand of NC_066584.1, from coordinate 268,948,246 downwards.
ACAACTAAATTCAATGTCTTCTCATTTATGGACGGGTTTTTCGGATATAATCAAATTAAGATGGCACCCGAGGATATGGAGAAGACAACATTCATCACACCTTGGGGAACATTCTGTTATCGAGTGATGCCCTTCGGTTTGAAGAACGCCGGAGCCACGTATCAACGAGCTATGACCACCTTGTTTCATGATATGATCCACAAGGAAAAGCTCCGTTTGAATCCCAACAAGTGTACATTTGGAGTCCGTTTCGGCAAGTTATTGGGCTTTATTGTTAGTGGAAGAGGTATCGAGGTTGATCCTGCAAAGGTCAAAGCAATACAAGAGATGCCTGCGCCCAAAACTGAGAAGCAAGTCCGAGGTTTTCTTGGCCGCTTGAATTATATTTCCAGATTCATATCCCACATGACTGCCACATGTGTGCCGATATTCAAGCTCCTCCGGAAAGATCAGTCCCATGATTGGACCGAGGATTGCCAGAAAGCTTTCGACATTATTAAAGAGTATCTGTCTGAGCCTCCGGTTCTGTCTCCGCCCATGGAAGGAAGACCATTGGTTATGTATCTGACTGTTCTTGAAGACTCAATGGGTTGTGTCCTTGGTCAGCAGGACGAATCAGGAACGAAAGAATATGCTATTTACTACTTGAGCAAGAAGTTCATCGATTGTGAGTCTCGATATTCAATGCTTGAAAAGACATGTTGTGCTTTGGCTTGGGCTGCTAAGCGCTTACGCCAGTATATGTTAAATCATACGACTTGGTTGATATCCAGAATGGATCCAATAAAGTATATCTTCGAAAAGCCTGCTTTAACTGGGAGGATTTCCCGTTGGCAGATGTTGTTGTCTGAGTATGATATTGAGTATCGAGCTCAGAAGGCTATAAAAGGTAGTATTTTGGCTGACCACTTGGCACATCAGCCGATTGAGGATTATCAGTCAGTTCAGTATGACTTCCCAGATGAGGAGATTCTGTATTTGAAAATGAAAGATTGCGATGAGCCTACGCTCGATGAAGGGCCAGAGCCTGGTTCCAGATGGATTATGGTGTTTGATGGTGCTGTAAGTCAATATGGAAATGGTATTGGGGCAATGATTATTACTCTTCAGGGCACACATATTCCTTTTACAACAAGGCTAACTTTCAAATGCACGAATAATATGGCTGAGTATGAGGCCTGTATTATGGGATTGGAGGAGTGCATTGATCTTAGGATCAAGTATCTTGATGTTTATGGTGATTCGGCCCTCGTTGTTAATCAGATTAAGGGAGAATGGGAAATGAATCAGCCTGGCCTCATTCCATATAGGGATTATGCGAGGAGGATTTCAACGTTCTTTACTGAGGTTGACTTCCATCATATTCGTTGAGATGAGACTCAGATGGCGGATGCTCTTGCTACACTTGCTTCAATGATTGTGGTAAAACTTTGGAATGAAGTTCCCGATATCACTGTGATGCGCTTGGACAGACCATCTCATGTATTTGCAGTAGAATAAGTAAAAGATGATAAGCCATGGTATTATGACATCAAGTGTTTCCTTCAGAACCAGTCTTACCCGCCTGGGGCATTTGTGAAAGACAGGAAGACTCTGAGGAGATTATCAGGGAGTTTCTACCTCAATGTTGATGTGCTTTATAAGAGAAATTTTGATATGGTTCTGCTCAGATGCGTGGATAGACACGAAGCAGACCTGTTGATGACTGAGGTCCATGAAGGTTCATTTGGTACTGATGCGTTGGAAAACTTGATGTTCGCAAGTATACGAACGCGTCAGAGTAATATAAAAGATTATCGAACCACAGAGACCAAGTGTCAATCTATCGTTATTTGTTGCTATGGTGTTTATCAAAGGTAATCAAAATAAGTGTTTTTTGTAGTGTGCAATAAAAAGTAAAGTATTTATATAGATTTAATTAATAAAGACAGGGTCGAATGTAATTCACGTAATCAGTTGATAATCCAAGTACTTGCTAATAGAACTACTTATGGGCAATGTTTCCTACTTTGAAAAGAACTAATTTAACAGGAACTGTCGCTTTCGCGTATTCAGAACCGAGTTGTACTCCCTAATCAAACCCTCTCATTGTCACTTATAAAAAGGCGCGCATTGCGTTAGAGTAGTAAACCTATTTTTAAGAAATATAGTATCTTGACTAAGTTGAAAAGTATTATAACCTGGATTTCTTAACCAAAAGAGGTTCTTACGAACCAGACTCTAAACTTATAAACGCGTCCGAAAATAGTTTTAAAATCTCTTTTCTTTTTGATGTTAAAAACTCCTAATAAACTAGACAAAGCGCTTTCGCTGTTTTTGAAATAGTTAAAAACAATTAAGTTTAAAAAGACGTTGGACGGCTTTCGATCTTACCCAACGGAATTGAAGTGCGGGAAAACTTAATTTGAAAGTTAAAATAGCCCTTAAGTGTTTCTACAAACATTTGTACGGATTACTGGTTTAATTACGATCCTTACATTCTAGCCTTTTAAATTTAGCTAGACATGGTAAAGTAAAAGTGCATTAAAATAAATAAAAGTAGTGCGTGTGCGGAAAGTAAATAATTTAAAGCGAGTGCAGAAAATAAATAAAAGTAGTGCGAGTGCGGAAAGTAAATAATTTAAAGCGAGTGCGAGGAAATAAATAATTTAAAGCGAGTGCGAGAAATAAATAAAGTAAAGGCGAGTGCGGGAAATAAATAATTTAAAGCGAGTGCGAGAAATAAATAAAGTAAAGGAAAGTGCGAGAAATAAATAAAGTAAAGGCGAGTAATAAAAACCTGCTCCAATCGGAGGGCTGAGTAAATTGCAATGCGGAAAAGAAAATGGCGGCAGGATTAACTTCCTTCCAAAGTGCTCCAAACTCGAGTACAGACTCTATCACAGACTCAATTACACAATTGTGGTAACACTCCAATGCGAAGCGATTACCACTTTATAAAACTGAGTATATGCCTAAGTGAAACAAAGTTGCTTCTGATTTCGCCTTGTTCCAAGTTCGGATCTTCGTCTGCTCTAAGTTTGGGTGATTGTAAAACTGAATTCGTGTTTCTATTTATAAGCAAATAAAAAAAGATGGAATTGACTTGGATGCCCTTAAACTTGAAAATAGAGGAAACCGTTTTCCTCTTGTGGCGCCCGCCACAAGGCCATGGCGCCCGCCACAAGCACAAAGTGGGGCGCCTTAGTGGAGGTGGTGGGAAAACGTGGGAGTTGATGGAAGTTTGTATTGGACACGTCATGGCTTGGACTGTGGCGCCCGCCATTGGGTAGGCCATAAGAGCAAAATGTTGATTTTTAGGGTTTTTGGCTCTTTTTCGCTCCTTTTCTCGATCGGGGCTCCTATTAAGGTAAAAACCTGAAAACAAAGGAAAACATAGTAATAACACAATAAAATGATAATAAAATGACTAGAATGCATGTGAAATCGGAGTCGAAAATACGTAAATTTCAGTGTTATCAAACTCTCCCACACTTAAACCTTTGCTTATCCTCAAGCAAAACATTATAAAGCTCATGAAAGAAAAATTGGTGTAAACGAGTGCTTCAGGTAGAAATTCTAAGTTCAAGTCGGGATGCAGTGATAGGTACTAACTGAGTGAACTAAGGGTATCATGATGACACTAATCCGCAAATACGGACATAAACTTCATTCCTATATTAACCAACCCATATTATCCCACAATACCTAGGCTTGCCTCTTCATCTCTTTTGTGTCCTTTTCATTCAGGCGCAATCACATTAAGCCCGTTATCCGTACATACTTCATAATAGAGTGGCCTATTAGTGATTATGATCAGAGCATGGGATTTCTGGCACATAAATATGTGTAAATCCTTTTATTGGACCCAACTGTAGTTGTGGGGGATCGGATCGTAATCCGCCCTACCGAGTTCAGTGCCAGATACCTCTGAACCAACTAGCAGTGAGTACTGCTTTTCTTTTTCTTTTTGTAGCAAATTTTTACAATTCTTTGGTTTAAATGACTTTGTGAGGGTCACCTATACCGGAGTTGCCTTTTTTTTTTGCTTTCTTATATTTTTTTTGTTTTTTCTGGATCATTCACTTATTTGCATCGGTCCCCTACATAGAGGATGCGTAGGCCGGAGCTGACTGCTGAGATAAACTACTAAGGACTTATACGGAAATGATGATTAAGGCCATGGTATATGGGGTTTCGGGAATGATTCCTATATTTACGAAGCTTATGGTGCTAAAACAGATACTGATGTTTCGCAAAGTTCTCCCAAGTCACCGCATCCTTACTCAAAACATATCCTTAAAACCTGAAAACTTTAGAAATAACACTATTTTCTTTTGCAAAATTTTTTGGTGAGGCTAAAGGTATGGGGATGTAGGATTGTACTAAGGATCTACTATATTTGGTGACTCGTCAGACTCATGCATTATACTAAAAAGCAAAATAAACAACTGAAAGGGAAATTAAACAACTAAAAGGAAATAAACAGTCTAAAAACAGCAAATAAAACTAAAAATAAAAGGAAAATGATAAATGCTCCTCCCACACTTAAATTGAACATTATCCCCAATGTTTCGAAATAAGATAAGGGAAGAGTTACCTGGCAACCTATTGCTGACCACTAGTGCCCTCGCCATCCTGAGGTGGACGACGGGAACGGGTACGACGACGGTCTCTCTGATCCATCCTCACCTGCAGGGCATCCTGAGCGGTCCTCTCCTCTCAAAGGTTACCAATAATGGAACCTTGGGTGGAATCAATTAGTGCCATGTGTCTCTGGTTATATTGTTGTTGACGGGCTTGTGAGTCTGTGATCACTTGCAGAGACTGTAGAACAGTGTCATAGGACCTGTCTGTCCTCCGCTGCGAGTCTTGCATGAAGTTCATAGTACCCGTTATTTGTTGCTGAAGTGTAGAGAGTAGTCGTCACGCCTTTTCTCTCTAGCCAGGTGGTCACGCCGCATCTCCTCTATAATATAGAAGCCAGGAGTGGTACCTGCAGAAGAAGAAGATGGTGCGGTGTGTGGTGGTGAAGGATGATGGGGGGACACATGTGGTACGGGAGATCTCTCTCCGATCATATTCATCATCAGTGTCTGGTCCCGCCTCATCAGGAATGTTAGGAGGAAGAGGACCCAAAACAGGTGGAGCATCTAAATCGTAGGTCCAGTTCCTCTCATTATGTATATCTGTACGTCTAGTGCAAGGTAGAATAACAGATGGGATGGCCACACCATGAATCATAAGTGTATAACCTCCTTCTCTCCTTGAACGACACAATTTCATGTCTCTCAGAAATTTAAAATTAATTGTGCGAGGAGGTAAGGGGTTTAGGGTAGCCATCTCATTGTTCAGGTTAAGTGCCCGAGCAATAGACGTAATTAATCCACCAAAAGAAATCGGTCCCGCCTTATTCAGAGTTAAAATCATATGGGCGAGTATGAACGGAACCGAATTAATTTTCCTATTTGTGAGGCTTCCTTGCAAAAATAGAAGCTCTCTAGCGTTAACCTTATTTGGATTCTCCCGGCCAAAAACAGTGCATACCAACAGATATCTAAAAACTCTGATGGTCGGGTTATGGATGGTTGAGGCAAGAACTCCTTCAAAATAGTTAATGGAAGTGTTTTATAGACGCTCCCAGAAGGAAAATACCTCAACAGCCCATTCAGAATCCAAAGGGGCCTCAAAAATAGCATCCTCCCCATTAGGGATCCCTAACAGACTGGCTAGTTCATCGGTACTGAATTGGTATTCAACAGCAAACATTCTAAATTGAACAGTACCGACTGTGCTAGCAGTGTTAGGGCGGACAACATAAATTAAAGAACTTAAAAATTCAATTGTCAGCCACTCATAGGTGGGTTCTTTGTTGATAAATAAATTATGCAAACCTAAGAAGTATAATAAATGGAAAATGCTATGGTAGATGCCTAAAGTATATAGACAATCTTCGTCAACATACCTCATCGGGAGAAGTTCCCGATTTTGCAATCGTTCAATGATTTTTCTTTGTCACTCCCCTGGTTTCCCTCCTCGAAGAACGAATCCGTTGAACTCCATTTGAATGCTCTTGAAATGTGGATGAAGAAGATGAAGTGGTTGGTGAAAAGGTTGGATTTTTACAAAATCCGGCGGATGAAATCAAAAACGGAAAGTGGATTAATGATTTGTGTGGTATGATGGTTAGGAAAGTATGAGCTTTTTGGGGGTTCAAGGACTTTTTTCCAAGGTGAAAAAATGGGTTTTGAAGGTTGTAAGTTGCAAAAATGGTGAAGAAAAGGGGTCTGCCCCGACCATTTACAGACGCTGTGGCGGGCGCCACAGGTCCTATGGCGGGCGCCACAAGGCAAAATCCGGCTGGGCCAGATTTTGGTCCTTTGGTTTGGGCTTCGCTTGTCTTTTGGCTTTGAGGGGGTCTGGATAGCATTTATCTTGTGATTCTCCTAGTTTCTTTGACTTGCATAATTTTATAAAAGTAAAAACGAAAATAAAAAGTGAAACTGAAACAAAAACAAAAACAGAAATTAAATATAAATATAAATAAATAACTGAAAAAATTAAAATGCAAAATAAAATAAATATAAAACATATATAGATAAAAATAGAAATACTAATGTACGGTAGTAGTTTATATAATATCCAAATGCGATAATGTAAAATGAGTAATGCAAATACGATAAATATATGAAAGAGAAATAAAGTGAAATGGTGAGATTAGGTATTAGGGTGGTCGTCTGCCTGAGTGGATTCACGGAGCACGGCTATCTCCTGCATGAGCTCGGTGATCTCCTGATATAGACAATCGGCTTCAGTAGCATGGGTGAGATCAGACACTCCAATCTGTAAAGTTAGGTCCGCCACTTCCTGTCTAAGCGCTGCAATCTCTCTATGGCACTCAGCAATCTGGGTGCGTATGTCGGGTGTCTGCAATGAATGATTATTAGAGAGAACAGTGATTCTAGGAGATGGTGGTGCAGGTGTGTATTCAGCAACTGGGGGCGATCTCGGCTCAGCAACAGTGATTCATTGGATCATGCACACTGGTCATTATAGAGTCTGGCAGTGTAAAGTAATGGATGGCCTCACTGTCGACTAACAATCGGAACTGACATGGGTGGAAAGAGGCTCTCCTCATCAATCCTCTGGTCAAACAGAAATCAATGTACATGGTAGTATATCCACAGTTGGTCCGAAGATGCAACAGCTTGCGAGACAGACCCAAAGCGACAGCAATCTGTGTGATGATTCCACCAACATGGATGACTCCTTCGGTGGATCTAGAGATACCACTGAGATTATTCAATAAAAAGTTCCCACATGCTACTGGGCGAGACTGGGATGCGCAAAATAATAGGAAGATCTCCTCTTCACTCAGTAATGTCTCTGCATCCTGTCTTCCCAAGAAGGAATGTGCTAATATCATCTGAAAATATCTGAAGGTTGGGTTATGTATGACATAAGATAACTGTGTAGATGGATCCTGGCTTCCGCCGCCTGATATATCACTCCAAAACTTCTCCACTTCCTTACCCAGGAAATATCCCAAAGGTGTCTCCGGGATAGCATCAGGAGTAGTCTGGAAACCTAATAAGTCGTCGAACTCTTTCTGGCTGAAGGAGTACTCAACTCCAAAAAGCCTGAAAGCAGCATACCCATCTGGTCCAGAATATGGGTCGTAGTCGAATGAACTCAGGAACTCCAAAGTCAGGTTCCTATATGTGTTGCTCAAGTCATCAGCAAATTCGTCCCAGTGGAGCTGGTGGCTAAGGAATCAGATACTAGGCTCGATACCCAGTGCCTCCATACAATGCTGATCAGGGTAACGTTTGGGTGCCATAGGGCGCTGGTATAAAGCAATGTAGCGCTCCCTCTGAGCATTGTCTCTATAGGCGACATGCATGTCATCAAAACCCTGCATCCTGTAAAAGTTAGGAAAGTGATCCTGAAAATACAAAAGTAAAATGAAAAGAAAAATAAAAATAAATGTAAATAAATGCGAAAAAAGTAAAATGAAAAGAAAAACCATGGGTTGCCTCCCACGCAACGCTTGTTTAACGTCATTAGCTTGACGGTTAGAATTTATACACCTGTAGTAGTGGTAATTGGTGGATCAATCAGGGTGTGGCTTGAGTAGTATGTTGGAATGTCTCCTCCTTCGTAGAGCTCCAGTCTTTGTCCATTTACAAGGAATGGACTACAGGTATCGTTCTTGATTTCTACGACTCTAGATCTCAGAATTTTGGATACTTCGAAGGGACCAGTCCATCTTGAACGTAGCTTTCCAGGGAAAAGTCGTAACCTAGTGTTGAAAAGGAGAACAAAATCGCCTACATTGAAGTTTTTCTTTACTATTCTTTTGTCATTGTCGCATTACGCGAAAAACCGGCGGGAAAACAAGAACAACAGAGCCGCCACCGTGCGTTATTTATCCCAAAAGAGGGAAAGGAAACGCTCAGAGTAAACCTGGGAAAAGACATGGTCTCGCGACCAAAGAGAATGGGATCGGGAGTCGGTTATGCGAAGGGAAGGTATTAGCACCCCTACGCATCCGTCGTACTCGACGGGATCCACGCACAATAGGAAGGAAAAAGGGTTGCTAAAACACTGCTCACACACACACACTGGCTGAAAGAGACACAAGAAAACAAACAAGACTGAAACTGACTCGGCAGGATGTCGCATCCTGGGCCTACTTAGTCTATCAGGCATAGACATCAGAGTCGAAGTAGTTCGGACTGGGGAAACGACACATGCTCGCTAGGATGTCGCATCCTATGCATACGTATCTTCTTGGACGAAGGAGAATCAGAGCATTCGTAGCTCGGCTGACACGCACACAAACAAACACAGGCAAAGGCAAACGTGGAGCCTGAATGCCAATCACTGGTCTTACATCAGCATCCGAACCAACAAACACACACAGGAAACCAACTGCCAATCGCTGGACTTACGTCGGACTCCAACCAGAAAAGGAGAAACAACTCACACAAACAAAACAAAAAAAGGGCGCCCGGAGAGATCAGCTCATCTCCTGCCTACGTACCTCATCTGGTATGAGGATCAGGGCGACGTAGTTCCCCTACGCAGGGAAAAAGGACTAGCCTAACCAGATAACAGAGGGAGACACAACACTAGGGAGACTACGACTCGAGCCTAGATGTTGTCATGCAAAGTCGTCCCTAAGTTAAGATTTCTAGCTAACTTGCACAGGAAGCAAGCCTATCCTAAACATGACTTGCACAGGAAAAAGAAGGGTCTCGATTGCGACTAGGGCAAGATAAAGGGGAGGTCTCAATCGCAACGAGGGCGAGAGAAGAGAATTAGTGTTAGTTGTTAGTCAAACTCGACAAGACATCGCATCTCGTGCCTACGTATCTCATCTGGACATGAGAATCAGAGTTGCCGTAGTTCGGCTAAACTATTCCCGTTGGTTTGTGTTTTTTAAGTGGACAACGTCACTGCGCAATCTACCTGATGCTCGACCTTTGGAGACTTACTCACCTGTAGTAGAAGGAGTTAACGTATCCTTAAGAGGGGATAATGTTTGTTTGTGTTTTAGGAAAGCTCAAGCAAGAAAGGAAGTCCTATACGAAGGAACCGTGCTACCTTAATTGACATGCAAACGAGACTACACGGAGTCTAACAAACCTAGGGGATACAATCACACCACACAAGCACATACAGCATGAAATAAACACACCAACAAGGGGCTCAAACATCAAGGCTAGGTTTTAGTCGAGGGGTCATATCAACCTCAACAAACAAACCACTGGCACTGGGTAGTGTTAGCTCTTAACCTTGCCATTGAGGGGCTAAGGTGAAGCAGATGAAAGGTGAGTGAAGATAGGACTTCACAGCTCTTATCCCTGGCCTGGGAGAGCTTAAGACAAGAATGTGTGGGTTCAGAAAGTGGGAACCCTTCTACACATTTGAAACTGACTCAACTGTACAATTGTACAAGATCTTGGGTTTGTATCTGCAATGCATCAACACAGTGGTGTGAGCAAAGCAGATGACACACAGAATAGCAGGGGATAGGTTGCATATCCCTTGGATTCTGCCAATTGCCTCTTCACTTAGGAGGTCTTTGAATATGTACAGGGACAATTTTAAACAATCACAAACATTGCCTCTTAAGGAGGACTTCAGACAGTTGCCTGGCCAAGTAACAGGCCAGGTCTTCCAGACTACATGAAGATGAGAAATTATACCTCAATGCAAATTGCTTATCAAGCAAAGCAAAGCAAAGTTCACAAGGAACTAAAAGCAACTAAAGTACCTGAAATCAGTCAAGCACAGTTAGTATACAAGTCAAAATTAAATCAGAATGAAACAAAGGTTAACAGTCAATACAAGCAAGTGAATGTGCAAGGCACAAGGATCTAGGCATGTGAGCCAAGCAACCTACAAAACAAAACATGTTAGTCATGATAAACAAGCAAACACAACCAATTTGTATTGGTCTCATTGGACAATTGTTGGTTAACCTGAAAAGATGAGCTCAAATGTGAGTAACAGGACCACTAGGACAAGCCTAGGGTCAAAAGGGAATGAAAGAGTTAAAACAGCAAGTGGCAAGTATCCAAAATCATGTTCAAACAATCAAGAAACAAAACCAATTGGTTTCACATTCATATCAATCATTATCATCATTTCATGAACAAAAGAAGTCAAGGCATGGCATTTAGAAGCTCATAGAAGTCAACAGCAAGACTTGAATCAAAAGCAATCTCAAACATTTCCAAAAATCATCAAATAAATCATGATCAATCACAATCGACAGCATGGTAAGCATGTCAAATTTCAACTCATTTGGACAAGTAGAAGGTGGTCAATGAAAATCAGAAAGGCAAGGCAATTTTAGACATGCTCAAAGAAGTCAACCAAACATGCATCAACTTGAAAAAATCATAAATCAGGGAGGGCATATGAGAAATGAATGGGACTAAAACCAGGGCAAAGCTTAAGATGTCTAGTAATCACATATCAAATTTCATGTCCATCTAATAAAGTATGAGAATTTCACAAATGAAATGGGAACATGTGTCACAAAAAGTCAACATAAGACCAAACAGGGGAGAAAAATCTCAAACAATTAGGAAATGCCACAAATAACCCCAATAAAAATCACATGTAATCTAGACATACTCAAGTACTTTCATGCAAAAATTCAATCCAATTTGAGGTCAATAGGCATGGTATTGAAAATCATCAAATTGCACATCAATGGTGTGACACAAATTGTCACACCCTACTTCAAAAAATCATAACTCAATGACCAGAGATGATAAATTCATAAACTCTATACCAAAATCACCATGGATGTGTCTAGTTTATGCACAAAAAATTTCAAGGTCATTGGATAATGCATCATCATTTCACAAATGTTTTGGCAAAAGGTACAAAATATGAGCACATGAACAAAACCCTAATACCAATTAAAATCCACTTATCCAAAAAATCAGGAAAAAATATGATAATAAACTAGAGATTGTGATGAACACAATGCAAAAATTCCCATGAATTTTGGATTTAAAATGAAGGACTTATGAATTTTGCAAATTGGTGTATCAAATTGAAATAAATATTAAAAATGACATTATTCAATGAGACCAATGGCACGGACGGTGGCAGTTTTGTAATTATTGGAACAACTAAATGAAACGCTGCGTAGCAGCCCTAGGCGTGGCAAGCTGTGATTCGTCATGGCCAATCAAACAGTAACAACAGCATGCAAACACGAATTCCCAGCCAACCAAACACGATTTTCAGGTCAAACAGAAATCTGGGTGGAAAATTCTAGGGTTTATGGTGTACAGTCATCGTGTTCATCACTTTAAAAAAAAATCAGCAAGATCAATGTGCAACCAAAATCAACAAACAACATATGAATGGATTCACCTCATCACATACATCATCATGCCAGCAATTATTAACATCAATTTGAGTTATCATGAGAGAAATAAGCAAAAACATGTTTGGATATCAAACTTCATGTCAACATATCTTCCAAAATACACCACCATTTTCAGTGTTTCAAAGCTCAACATGTTCATGGCAAGGAAATCTACCTAATACATAGCATGGTTTAACGAATGGTGATGCTCGAAAACTTACTTGATTTGGAAGAAAATGATGAAACAGGTGTTGTTTGGATGTGTTGGCCCAAAACAGATGCACAACAAGTTTCCAGGAAGTGAATGGATGAAGAGTTTTGGCTCAGCAACCCTTGAAACGAACCAATTCGAAATCTGCCATTGATGAGTTTGGAAATAGCAGCCCACGAAAGGAGCTTTACAGTCAGTGTTTTGAACTTCCAATGAGCTCAAGAATGATGGTACAAGATGCAGCAACTGACCAAGGCTCGTGTGTTTTGCAAATTTTCAGTAAAATCTCAAAAGTGAAAAAGTGAGAAATTGAGAGGAATGAGTTTTTCTGCTTGCAAGAGTGGCTGCTAGGGTTTCAAATGAGCAGAAAATGACAATATATACTTCTGTTTATGATTGCTAAGCATGGTTAAGTGGTATGGTAATCCAAATTTGTGAAATGATAAGTTTTGCTAATTGGTCATTTTGGCTTGAATGGTGAGGTGCAAGGGCAAAAGCCACGAAATTGGGCTTGTAACAAGTCTCAAATATCATTTCAGACCTTATTCAAATGGCAAAATGGATTAAAAATGGTTATTTGGAAAATTCACTTTTCACCCTCACTTGAAAATAAATCATGTAAGTGCAAAAAGGCCATTTTGATTTGTAATGTTTTGGTGCATGAGGGTTACATATTTGGAAAGAGGAGGTCAAATGTGACTTGTAGCAAAAAACCCCACCCAATTTGGCCAAATGGTTTGAGAGATATGGCCTTTTGAAGTTCAAAAATTTCTGAAAATGATTTGATCATAACTTGCCAACCATACATGGGAATTGAGTGTTATTGGACTTTTTGGAAATGGGAGAACAAGATCTTCAACTTTCATGTTGGGCAAAAATTCATTTGAAGCTTGTATCATGATGTAAGTTTGAGGATCAAGACTTTCCATTTTTGGCAAATTCCAATTACAGGTCAACTTTCTATTTTTGGAAATTTCCTGTCTGGCTTCAAATTCTTCCATGATGATGTTTGACATGATATATGAGGCCTATTTGAACATGAATGAGCCCTCTCAAACCAAATCCCACCCTCAAAACCATAAAATCAGGCACAGTTGACTATGGTTGACTTTTTAGGATTTCTGATAGACTGTGCATTGACTGATGACTTCTGAACATCCAATCCTTGACCAAAACACTTCAAAAGGACCCCTAAGTCATGTGAACATGTTGGGCCAACCCTAGGGCCTTGGCTCAATGAAAATTGCACTTGCTTGCTTGATTGACTGACCTCCTGACCAGTTTGACCTAATTCTTCTGAATGGCTTGCACTTGAGCAAAAGGGACAATGCAATGTTATGCAGTGGACTATGTTAATGCTATGACCTAATATGAGAATGTATGTACAAAAGGTAGGTGCAAATTTGAGGTGCTACAGCTGCCCCTATTCAATCAGCTGAGAACCCGAATGGATGAGAGCGACGGCTGTCAGACTTTCAGGGTAAACAGGGATTGAATACCAAGAACCGTAGAATTTGCACAATACAGGAATCCACCAATGGAAACGTCCACTGGGATCTGATACCTATTACTGGGTATATATATTTTTTGGTTTTTGTTTTCAAAGGGTACGGCCACATCCAGACATCACAACGACGATGAATGGGAAAAGAAATCACAACTAGATGCCAACGAACAACTAGGAAAAACTCAACGTTTACCAAGACCAACGGAGAGGTAACCAGACATTAATGAATGACTGGAAGAGATACAACCATACGTCAACGGACGAAATGGGAAAAACTCAACGTTTACCAAGACCAACGGAGAGGTAACCAACTGGGGACGACCCTGTGGGGAAAGATATCAACTATCCGCCAACGGACGCATAGGAAAAACTCGACGTTTATCGACACCAACGGAGAGGAGGAAAACTTCACTAGGGAAGAAGGACACAACCAAATCATCAACGGATGATCGGGAAAAACTCGACGTTTATCGAAACCAACGGAGAGGTAACTCTGCATGGAGAGGGGTACAACTAGACATCATCGGATGACTAGGAAAAACTCGACGTTTATCGACACCAACGGAGAGGAGGAAACTCTACTGGGGAGAGTGAACACAACCAAATCATCAACGGATGACCGGGAAAAACTCGACGTTTATCGACACCAACGGAGAGGAGAAATCTTCACTAGGGAAGGGAGGACGACGTTATGAACATTGAAAGAGGATGTTTACCGACATCAAAAGAAGACCAGACACTTACGCATGACTGGAAATCACCGAAAGATGGTGTTTACCGACACCAAAGAAGACCAGACACTTACGCATGACTGGAAATCACCGAAGGATGGTGTTTACCGACACCAAAGAAGACCAGACACTTACGCATGACTGGAAATCACCGAAGGATGGTGTTTACCGACACCAAAGAAGACCAGACACTTACGCATGACTGGAAATCACCGAAGGATGGTGTTTACCGACACCAAAGAAGACCAGACACTTACGCATGACTGGAAATCACCGAAAGATGGTGTTTACCGACACCAAAGAAGACCAGACACTTACGCATGACTGGAAATCACCGAAGGATGGTGTTTACCGACACCAAAGAAGACCAGACACTTACGCATGACTGGAAATCACCGAAGGATGGTGTTTACCGACACCAAAGAAGACCAGACACTTACGCATGACTGGAAATCACCGAAAGATGGTGTTTACCGACACCAAAGAAGACCAGACACTTACGCATGACTGGAAATCACCGAAGGATGGTGTTTACCGACACCAAAGAAGACCAGACACTTACGCATGACTTGAAATCACCGAAAGATGGTGTTTACCGACACCAAAGAAACAATACACGCGGGTGCTGACGGGATACTGACATCCACAAGATGACAGGGCAAGGCTGAACACTTGCAGGGGGTCTCACTGGGGAGAAGCAGGCTTTCCTTTCACCAACGGATGAGGAAATAAACCTCTGTGGGGATTATCAACACCAAATGTTGACTGGAGCAACTGTAGCAAATGTGTTGTACAGGTTGAACAAAAATCCGTCGCTGCAAGGGATACGGTTTGATGGGGTTTCGAACACATGAATGCATATGTTTGAATTTTTCTATGGCGTAATGCTCCATATGGAATGGAAATGCTACGCGATTTGAGGATGCGATGATCACTACATGCAAAAATGCAAAATGATGAGAACTCCGCCGGGGAATACACAGGACGACTGTGCTGAGAAACCTTCAATACAACTCCGCTGGGGGAAGGACAAGGCAACTGTCGGGGAACCAATCAATACAACTCCGCTAGGGGAGGACAAGGCAACTCGCTGGGGAGTAATAAAGCAGCTTGCTACTGACAAAAGTAAAATTGCTGGGGATATCCCAATCAATCCACAGGTAGGATAAACTCCGCTTGGGGAAATAACTGCTCCGCTGGGGAAGATAAACCAGGCAACTCTTTGGGGATAAGGCTCATACCAACCTCAGGTATGATAAACTCTGCTTCGGGGAATATCTGCTCCGTTGGGGGCGACCCACGCAATCCACAGGTAGGATCAACTCAGCTTGGGATGCACACCCTGATCTGATACTGAAACCTGTCCACCCCACTGGTAGGATGAACTCTGCTGGAGATAACAGTCGAAAGATTGACCAAAGAGTGCATGAGATATATTATCTATAGCCGTCAAAACGTAGATAATACACTCGCATGGAAGATTATCCATAACCGGGTTGCAGGTTGTTAGATGGATAAACGACCGAAAAGAAAGGCATCAGAGTACCAGGACTAGGTATGCAAAAGATGACCAATCAAAAGAGGATAAAGTTGCTAACTCGGAGCAAATATCCAAAAAGAAGGGGAAGACCCAAAGGGGACAATACTGCTTGATCAAGGCAAGTATCCAGAGGGGAAAAGAATATCAACACCGCAAACCGGATACTGATAACTGCAAGGAGGGGATTACATCTACCGGTTTGTAGGCAGAAAACCACGGAAAAGTAACCAGTCATCGATAGGATGAGCACAAAGGGTTAACTCCAACAAGGGGATGAAAGTGGGATTTTACAACTACCAGCTAGTAGGTAGAAAACCACAAAGATAGGACTTACAACTACCGGTTTGTAGGTAGAAGCCAACAATCAGCATGAACCACAAAGGTTACCTCTGCTAGGGGGTGAAAGTGGGATTTTACAACTACCAGCTAGTAGGTAGAAAACCACAAAGATAGGACTTACAGCTACCGGTTTGTAGGTAGAAGCCAACAAACGATCTACTGAGAGACAGAGTGAGAAAGAAAAAAAAAGGTTTACAACTACTGGGTAGAGGGTAGAAAACCGCAAAGATAGGACTTACATCTACCGGTTTGTAGGTAGAAGCCAACAAATTCCGCTGAGGATAAGATGAATGAGTGCCGGTTAGTGAGCGACTATTCATTTATGCCCCAGGGAAGCACAGGAGACAGCCAACAGGAAGCCAATTTAGGATCGATCCAAAAAGACAGACTGAAACAAGACTCATCCTAATGAGGAAAGAACTCAATAGGGAAAACCCATCCCAATGTGTGTTGGGAGGGAACGGAAACAACCGTCATCCACGAGGATGTATCTCAGTGGGGAAATGGCAGGAAAGGATAGACACTTTCTGCTTAAGGGGTTGGCTCTACATGGAGAGATCAGACACACCGACATCTTCTAGGGGAAAATCTACTGGAGAGATTCTTATCACCAAACAGCAAGAGACAACAATCAACAGATACACGGCAACAGCTGCAACATGAGTATCCAAATGCTATGATTATGCATGTATGCATTCTACCTAAAATGTATGATGAATGCTGACAAACAGACATGCTCAATACACAGATCCGGGAATCAACCATCCGGCACCACTCTTCAGAGGGAAAACCAAAGTCATCATCCTGCAGGGGAGGAAGAGCCACAAGAGGCTTCCGGAGGAATCGTCGGTCACAACCGGAGAGTAGCGTTTAATACACAGGCGGACGCGCCAGAACAACTCGTGCTGAAAATCAGATATACCAGGAAGCAACTCGATCTCTGATGAGGATAGATAGGCATAGAGAACGTTCATCATGCCAACAACTCTGCTCGGGGATCTACCTGAGGACATGATGGAGTGATGGGTGTCAATCCACGAAATACCGAATCTTTGCAGAAAAGCACCCACGCCGGGGGGAGAGGAAGATTGCTCTGCTGGAGAGACGAACGCTAACGTCTTCAGTAAACACTATGCTTGGGGAACTGCCCCACAAAAGTATTTCAAAAGCAACCTTGCTGGGAATGCCCCACGGTAGGGCTCAAACAAACCTATACTGGAGATGCCCCACAAAAGGGCTCACAGGGACCTGGAGGAAGAAAGTTGTACTGCCGGGAACGTGAAGATAAACAACTTCAACCAACACTGCACTGAGCAACCTTGCTTTGGAGAAACCAAAAGAGGTTCGACAGGAGAAAGATAAAGTTATGCTCGAGATACGAACAAATGTCTTACCTGTTGGTAATCATACCACCTTCGGGAGAGCACCGCGGATCTCCTAAGTATCCTTCCATCATTGTGAATGTTCACTTTGTTTAAGAACAATTTTTTTGAAAAATTTGTTTATTTTGAAAACAATGATACTTTATCATTTAAAAACATGTAAAACATTTGTTGAGTCGAAACAAATAAGAGTGCAAATAATTGGATAAAAGCTCAAATTGATGTGATGGAATGGTAGTCTGCAAAGGGCGAGACTCCATAGATCTGTACAAGTTTGAAATCGGTGATATATATTGGAGAGGGCTACATTGAACATAATGACCTTTCCTCTACCATTCCGAATTTTCGATGTATTCGGAGCTTCAGTCGACGACGAATCGAGAATTCCTGACGGATGACAGATGTACAGCACAGTCTTGTCAGGATGCAGTTACTTGCCAAATCCCTAATTTTTGCCTAGATTGCCCCAGTGTGAGGTGATCAATCTAGCAGGATGCAAATTCCTTTTTTCAACGTCTCTAACTTTTGTCTGGATCGCCCTTTCGGGTTTTCAATCCACCGAGACGCTCCTTTTTGCCTAAGTCGCCCTTTGGGGTGTTCGACTTAGCGAGCTTTTGCTTTTTTTTTTTTTTTTTTTTTAGGCGAAGTATTTCTTGACTGCATCGGAATTCACAGGACGAGTGAACTTCTCCATCCATTGTTGTAAGTGTCAAAACATTGCCTGAAAAGGCTCTCTTGACAACATATGGACTTTCAGCTTGGGGGGTTCACTTGCCCCTGGAATCGGGCACGAAAGACAAGACTTTCTTGAGCACAAGGTCCCTCGGAACACACGAGACTTGACCTTCTTGTCGAATGCTTTCATCACTCTCTGCTGATATAACTGACCATGACACATGGCAGTTGATCTCTTTTTCCTTTCAGCTGGATTCAGCATCAGTCAACTTGGGACTTTGAGGGTGCTATTTCTCTTTTGTTTTCTTTTGATTTTGCTTTTGATTTCTTTTGATTTTGCACCCTCTCTTTCTTTGTTTTTTTTTTTTTTTGATTGAATTTTTTTTCTTTTTTTTTTTTTTTTTTTTTTTTTAATTAATGCCCCAGCTGGCTGTTCTGCTGATTCTCGAGATGCAGCTGAGTGTGATCTTCTTTTTTGCTCAAGAAGGCGGGAAATCTCGTCAGGAATCCCTTCAACATCATCTTCTTCCGCTTCGAATACAGGGAATTCACAATTGGGAGATGACGTCCGATCATTATGTTCAATGGGTTTGAGAAACAACCTGCATAAAGATTTTGAGTATAAAAAGCACTTTGAAAATCAAACAAGACAATCGTTATGCAGATGAAAAGATTGCTTTTATTCTTGTTTTTAGGGTTTTTTGTGATCACCAATTTCATGCAAAAAGCGAAAAGGGAAAACAAATGGAAAAACAAATGTTTAACATGAATTTATTTGAATGAAAATATCATTGCACAAAATGTTGCCAACAATGTCATCACTTCTCCTTTTGGCATGGGAGAAGGGTTTTTAAACAAAGTGATTATTACTCTGACGTATGAACAACTGTAGGAACGCCCACAGTGACCCAGTTGTGATAGATCCCTCCAGGGATGACAACTGTCAGTATCCTTTGCAGCAGCAGCAAACAACCCTCTTTGTTGAAGATCTCAGAAGACAAGTCGACGCCAGCCCGGGACTTGTTATCTTCAAGCTTGATTAACACGGGGACCTAAGTCCTCAAAGTTCAGAATACCTGACCTCGCGAGGTCTTGAACCTTCATTTTCAACTGAAAGCAACTATCCACATCATGACCAGGAGCACCCGAATGATACACACAATGCTGCTCAGGCCTATACCACCACCGAGGGTTTACGGGTATAGCCGGCGGGTCTCTGGGAGTAATCAAGTTTCGCTCTAACAGAGAGGGATACAGTTCGGCGTAGGACATGGGGATTGGATCAAAAATGATCTTCTTCCTCTCATTACTCGTACTGGCTTGCTGGGAAGCCTGCTGTTGAGGACGATGTTGCTGATGTTGATATTGCTGAGTTGGCCTTCTCTGCTGTTGGGGTTGAGTAGCTGGAATAGTCACAGCAGCAACCTGACGATTCTGTCCTCTTTTTGCACTCCTCCGACGGTGCACAGCATTTGTTTCACTTTCTCCCCTTTTGGGTGCCCCGGAGGATGGCTTCTTAGAACCGGAAGAATTTGAAGAGCCAGGATGGCGAAACGAAGCACCGGTTGCTCTGACATCAACAGTCTCTGCAGCAAGAGGCTGTTCACTGATTCTGATCCCCCTCAATTCATCACCCACGTCATAATCATTGACGAAAATAGTGACAGCAGCATTCTCATGAACGGGTACACCCACTGGTGAAGCACGGTGGACTGGTGGAATCACGGCTTCCAGTCTCTGGGCTAAGGCACGCAGCTCCTCTTGCCCCTGAACAACTCCTTGCATCATTGTCATGAACTGGGCCATGTTTGCCCTCATCTCAGCCAACTCAGCTTGAACCTGGTCCATACTTCTTCTGATGATTGAGTCTGGTTGAGTAACGATGCGGACGACGGTCAGCAATCCTGTCTCAGTCAGGAACCAAGTGAGAAGTCTTGTCCCCAAACATGTCTGCAATGCAAGGATGATATGTGCATGATATGTGTATGATGCGGATGCTATTTTATCATGAATGATCCTGAAAAGGATATGCATATGCGAGTTAATTTTTTTTCTTTTTCCATGCACTATTACTTTTTTTTTGAAAAATAAACATGCTATGATGCAAATGATGGAGCCAAGACTGGCAGGCTGTGCATCTCAGAACATCGGATCGAAGCTTCGGCTTGAACTCGGAGTCGCAATTCATCTGAAACCCAAGGTCAATCTGATCAACTGGCATCTGAAACCATTCTGAGGAGCCAAAACACTATCTGAGCGAGTACCCTCAAATTCAGCCCAGGGATCCGAAATAAACGGAACCCTTTGATCAATACCAGGGTCGAACCTCCGGCACCCAGAAACAAATGTCCAGAATTCATAGTCACCAACAATACCGGGAGTCACCAACTGTACCTGTTAAAATGATCAACCCTTCCCCACTCACAGGTGTAGTCTAGGCCAGGGTAAGGTCGAGAGAAACACAGCATAAATAACCTTTCGCAGAATATCATCATATACACACCTGAAGTATGCAACGACAATATCCCACCAGGGTCTGAACTGTTCGTGATATCAATGTTCCGCTGAGTGGCGCAATACCACCCGCTTCCCACGAATCACTCTATTCCTAAGCATCCTAGATTTCACTCATGGTCTGGGTATTGGACCTTTTACCTCAAGTAACTCCCACCCCAAACAGAGAAACACAGCACAGCCAGCAAATGAATATGAATGAATGCAAACAATAATGCAAACAATAAATGCAAACAGTAAATGCAAATATATACAAATGAATGCAATAAATAAAGCAGCACAAAGCAACCAAAACCCTAACCTAGAGAGCGCTAGGAGAGACTCGCTTAGGGAAGATGGACCAGCAAGAGGTCAACTTCTTGTTCTTCCCCAGCAGAGTCGCCAGCTGTCGCATTACGCGAAAAACCGGCGGGAAAACAAGAACAACAGAGCCGCCACCGTGTGTTATTTATCCCAAAAGAGGGAAAGGAAACGCTCAGAGTAAACCTGGGAAAAGACATGGTCTCGCGACCAAAGAGAATGGGATCGGGAGTCGGTTATGCGAAGGGAAGGTATTAGCACCCCTACGCATCCGTCGTACTCGACGGGATCCACGCACAATAGGAAGGAAAAAGGGTTGCTAAAACACTGCTCACACACACACACTGGCTGAAAGAGACACAAGAAAACAAACAAGACTGAAACTGACTCGGCAGGATGTCGCATCCTGGGCCTACTTAGTCTATCAGGCATAGACATCAGAGTCGAAGTAGTTCGGACTGGGGAAACGACACATGCTCGCTAGGATGTCGCATCCTATGCATACGTATCTTCTTGGACGAAGGAGAATCAGAGCATTCGTAGCTCGGCTGACACGCACACAAACAAACACAGGCAAAGGCAAACGTGGAGCCTGAATGCCAATCACTGGTCTTACATCAGCATCCGAACCAACAAACACACACAGGAAACCAACTGCCAATCGCTGGACTTACGTCGGACTCCAACCAGAAAAGGAGAAACAACTCACACAAACAAAACAAAAAAAGGGCGCCCGGAGAGATCAGCTCATCTCCTGCCTACGTACCTCATCTGGTATGAGGATCAGGGCGACGTAGTTCCCCTACGCAGGGAAAAAGGACTAGCCTAACCAGATAACAGAGGGAGACACAACACTAGGGAGACTACGACTCGAGCCTAGATGTTGTCATGCAAAGTCGTCCCTAAGTTAAGATTTCTAGCTAACTTGCACAGGAAGCAAGCCTATCCTAAACATGACTTGCACAGGAAAAAGAAGGGTCTCGATTGCGACTAGGGCAAGATAAAGGGGAGGTCTCAATCGCAACGAGGGCGAGAGAAGAGAATTAGTGTTAGTTGTTAGTCAAACTCGACAAGACATCGCATCTCGTGCCTACGTATCTCATCTGGACATGAGAATCAGAGTTGCCGTAGTTCGGCTAAACTATTCCCGTTGGTTTGTGTTTTTTAAGTGGACAACGTCACTGCGCAATCTACCTGATGCTCGACCTTTGGAGACTTACTCACCTGTAGTAGAAGGAGTTAACGTATCCTTAAGAGGGGATAATGTTTGTTTGTGTTTTAGGAAAGCTCAAGCAAGAAAGGAAGTCCTATACGAAGGAACCGTGCTACCTTAATTGACATGCAAACGAGACTACACGGAGTCTAACAAACCTAGGGGATACAATCACACCACACAAGCACATACAGCATGAAATAAACACACCAACAAGGGGCTCAAACATCAAGGCTAGGTTTTAGTCGAGGGGTCATATCAACCTCAACAAACAAACCACTGGCACTGGGTAGTGTTAGCTCTTAACCTTGCCATTGAGGGGCTAAGGTGAAGCAGATGAAAGGTGAGTGAAGATAGGACTTCACAGCTCTTATCCCTGGCCTGGGAGAGCTTAAGACAAGAATGTGTGGGTTCAGAAAGTGGGAACCCTTCTACACATTTGAAACTGACTCAACTGTACAATTGTACAAGATCTTGGGTTTGTATCTGCAATGCATCAACACAGTGGTGTGAGCAAAGCAGATGACACACAGAATAGCAGGGATAGGTTGCATATCCCTTGGATTCTGCCAATTGCCTCTTCACTTAGGAGGTCTTTGAATATGTACAGGGACAATTTTAAACAATCACAAACATTGCCTCTTAAGGAGGACTTCAGACAGTTGCCTGGCCAAGTAACAGGCCAGGTCTTCCAGACTACATGAAGATGAGAAATTATACCTCAATGCAAATTGCTTATCAAGCAAAGCAAAGCAAAGTTCACAAGGAACTAAAAGCAACTAAAGTACCTGAAATCAGTCAAGCACAGTTAGTATACAAGTCAAAATTAAATCAGAATGAAACAAAGGTTAACAGTCAATACAAGCAAGTGAATGTGCAAGGCACAAGGATCTAGGCATGTGAGCCAAGCAACCTACAAAACAAAACATGTTAGTCGTGATAAACAAGCAAACACAACCAATTTGTATTGGTCTCATTGGACAATTGTTGGTTAACCTGAAAAGATGAGCTCAAATGTGAGTAACAGGACCACTAGGACAAGCCTAGGGTCAAAAGGGAATGAAAGAGTTAAAACAGCAAGTGGCAAGTATCCAAAATCATGTTCAAACAATCAAGAAACAAAACCAATTGGTTTCACATTCATATCAATCATTATCATCATTTCATGAACAAAAGAAGTCAAGGCATGGCATTTAGAAGCTCATAGAAGTCAACAGCAAGACTTGAATCAAAAGCAATCTCAAACATTTCCAAAAATCATCAAATAAATCATGATCAATCACAACCGACAGCATGGTAAGCATGTCAAATTTCAACTCATTTGGACAAGTAGAAGGTGGTCAATGAAAATCAGAAAGGCAAGGCAATTTTAGACATGCTCAAAGAAGTCAACCAAACATGCATCAACTTGAAAAAATCATAAATCAGGGAGGGCATATGAGAAATGAATGGGACTAAAACCAGGGCAAAGCTTAAGATGTCTAGTAATCACATATCAAATTTCATGTCCATCTAATAAAGTATGAGAATTTCACAAATGAAATGGGAACATGTGTCACAAAAAGTCAACATAAGACCAAACAGGGGAGAAAAATCTCAAACAATTAGGAAATGCCACAAATAACCCCAATAAAAATCACATGTAATCTAGACATACTCAAGTACTTTCATGCAAAAATTCAATCCAATTTGAGGTCAAGAGGCATGGTATTGAAAATCATCAAATTGCACATCAATGGTGTGACACAAATTGTCACACCCTACTTCAAAAAATCATAACTCAATGACCAGAGATGATAAATTCATAAACTCTATACCAAAATCACCATGGATGTGTCTAGTTTATGCACAAAAAATTTCAAGGTCATTGGATAAAGCATCATCATTTCACAAATTTTTTGGCAAAAGGTACAAAATATGAGCACATGAACAAAACCCTAATACCAATTAAAATCCACTTATCCAAAAAATCAGGAAAAAATATGATAATAAACTAGAGATTGTGATGAACACAATGCAAAAATTCCCATGAATTTTGGATTTAAAATGAAGGACTTATGAATTTTGCAAATTGGTGTATCAAATTGAAATAAATATTAAAAATGACATTATTCAATGAGACCAATGGCACGGACGGTGGCAGTTTTGTAATTATTGGAACAACTAAATGAAACGCTGCGTAGCAGCCCTAGGCGTGGCAAGCTGTGATTCGTCATGGCCAATCAAACAGTAACAACAGCATGCAAACACGAATTCCCAGCCAACCAAACACGATTTTCAGGTCAAACAGAAATCTGGGTGGAAAATTCTAGGGTTTATGGTGTACAGTCATCGTGTTCATCACTTTAAAAAAAAAATCAGCAAGATCAATGTGCAACCAAAATCAACAAACAACATATGAATGGATTCACCTCATCACATACATCATCATGCCAGCAATTATTAACATCAATTTGAGTTATCATGAGAGAAATAAGCAAAAACATGTTTGGATATCAAACTTCATGTCAACATATCTTCCAAAATACACCACCATTTTCAGTGTTTCAAAGCTCAACATGTTCATGGCAAGGAAATCTACCTAATACATAGCATGGTTTAACGAATGGTGATGCTCGAAAACTTACTTGATTTGGAAGAAAATGATGAAACAGGTGTTGTTTGGATGTGTTGGCCCAAAACAGATGCACAACAAGTTTCCAGGAAGTGAATGGATGAAGAGTTTTGGCTCAACAACCCTTGAAACGAACCAATTCGAAATCTGCCATTGATGAGTTTGGAAATAGCAGCCCACGAAAGGAGCTTTACAGTCAGTGTTTTGAACTTCCAATGAGCTCAAGAATGATGGTACAAGATGCAGCAACTGACCAAGGCTCGTGTGTTTTGCAAATTTTCAGTAAAATCTCAAAAGTGAAAAAGTGTGAAATTGAGAGGAATGAGTTTTTCTGCTTGCAAGAGTGGCTGCTAGGGTTTCAAATGAGCAGAAAATGACAATATATACTTCTGTTTATGATTGCTAAGCATGGTTAAGTGGTATGGTAATCCAAATTTGTGAAATGATAAGTTTTGCTAATTGGTCATTTTGGCTTGAATGGTGAGGTGCAAGGGCAAATGCCACGAAATTGGGCTTGTAACAAGTCTCAAATATCATTTCAGACCTTATTCAAATGGCAAAATGGATTAAAAATGGTTATTTGGAAAATTCACTTTTCACCCTCACTTGAAAATAAATCATGTAAGTGCAAAAAGGCCATTTTAATTTGTAATGTTTTGGTGCATGAGGGTTACATATTTGGAAAGAGGAGGTCAAATGTGACTTGTAGCAAAAAACCCCACCCAATTTGGCCAAATGGTTTGAGAGATATGGCCTTTTGAAGTTCAAAAATTTCTGAAAATGATTTGATCATAACTTGCCAACCATACATGGGAATTGAGTGTTATTGGACTTTTTGGAAATGGGAGAACAAGATCTTCAACTTTCATGTTGGACAAAAATTCATTTGAAGCTTGTATCATGATGTAAGTTTGAGGATCAAGACTTTCCATTTTTGGCAAATTCCAATTACAGGTCAACTTTCTATTTTTGGAAATTTCCTGTCTGGCTTCAAATTCTTCCATGATGATGTTTGACATGATATATGAGGCCTGTTTGAACATGAATGAGCCCTCTCAAACCAAATCCCACCCTCAAAACCATAAAATCAGGCACAGTTGACTATGGTTGACTTTTTAGGATTTCTGATAGACTGTGCATTGACTGATGACTTCTGAACATCCAATCCTTGACCAAAACACTTCAAAAGGACCCCTAAGTCATGTGAACATGTTGGGCCAACCCTAGGGCCTTGGCTCAATGAAAATTGCACTTGCTTGCTTGATTGACTGACCTCCTGACCAGTTTGACCTAATTCTTCTGAATGGCTTGCACTTGAGCAAAAGGGACAATGCAATGTTATGCAGTGGACTATGTTAATGCTATGACCTAATATGAGAATGTATGTACAAAAGGTAGGTGCAAATTTGAGGTGCTACAGTCATGATAGGCTTTTGTCCTCTCTTTATATATTTTTGCTTTTTCGTAGGCAGATTGCCTAAGCTCTTCTAATTTATGAATGTCCAGGATACGCTTTTCTCCAGCGGCTAAGTAGTCTAAATTCAAAGTTTTAATGGCCCAATAGGCCTTATGCTCTAACTCGAATGGTAAGTGACAAGATTTTCCATAAACTAGTTGGTAAGGAGTAGTTCCTATAGGAGTTTTGAAAGCGGTTCTATAGGCCCATAATGCTTCTTGAAGCTTCTGAGACCAGTCTCTCCTATAAATAGAAACAGTTTTCTCTAGGATCTGTTTTATCCCCCTATTAGATACTTCTACTTGGCCACTAGTTTGTGGATGGTATGGTGTTTCTACTCTATGCCTAACTCCATATTTTCTTAAAAGTTTGTCAAATATTCTCGATAAAAAGTGTGATCCTCCATCGCTTATGACTAAACGTGGTGTTCCAAATCTAGGGAATATATGGTTTTTAAATAATTTGATTACTACCCTAGTGTCGTTTGTGGGTGCAGCTATAGCTTCAATCCACTTAGACACATAGTCTACAGCTACTAAGATATACTTATTTCCTAAGGATGGTGGAAAAGGTCCCATGAAATCTATACCCCATACGTCAAAGAGTTCTACTTCCTGAATGTTTCTTAAGGGCATTTCATCACGTCTTGAAATGTTTCCAGTGCATTGGCATCTATCACATTTGACAATGTAAGCATAGACATCACGCCACATGGTAGGCCAGAATAGGCCAGCTTGAAGAATCTTGGCGTATGTCTTAGAGGTGCTCGCATGTCCACCATAAGGTGCAGAATGACAATGCTTGATAATATTATTTACCTCTTCTTCTGGGACGCAACGGCGAAAAATGCCATCTTTACCCCTTTTGAAAAGGAGCGGTTCGTCCCAATAGAAGTTTCTCACATCGTGGAAGAATTTCTTCTTGCGGTAGTAGTCAAGATCAGGGGGTACTATATCAGCAGCTAGGTAATTAACGAAATCTGCATACCAGGGTACGTTATTTATTGCTAAGGAATTTTGGGAATGCTCATAAGGATCTAGGTTATTATCTTCAATCGTTTCTACTTTAGCTATCAGTATATCATAGGCGAAATCATCATTTATGGGTATTAGTTCAGGTTTTAGATGTTCTAGCCTAGAAAGGTGATCGGCCACTACATTTTCGGTGCCTTTTTTATCTCTTATGTCTAAATCAAACTCTTGTAGTAATAGAATCCATCGGAGTAACCTGGGCTTGGCATCTTTTTTACTTAATAGGTAACGAATGGCAGCATGATCGGTGTAAACAATATATTTTGCTCCTACTAGATAAGATCTAAATTTGTCTATAGCGAAAACTACATCGAGTAATTCTTTTTCGGTTGTTGCGTAATTAAGTTGGGCAGCATCTAGGGTTCTACTGGCATAATAAATGACATGTAACTTTTTATCTTTTCTTTGTCCTAGAACGACTCCAACTGCATAATCACTAGCATCGCACATTATCTCAAAAGGTTCCGACCAATCGGGCGGTTTCATAATGGGTGCTGAGATTAATGCTTGCTTTAAAAGATTAAATGCGTCATTACATTTTTCATTGAAAATGAATTCAGCATCTTTCATTAAAAGTCCGGTTAACGGTTTAGTTATTTTGGAGAAGTCCTTAATAAAACGTCGGTAGAATCCAGCGTGTCCAAGAAAGCTTCGGACTTCTCTGATTGTTTTTGGTGGTTTTAGATTTTCTATAACTTCTATTTTAGCTTTATCTACCTCTATACCTTTTTCGGAAACTATATGTCCTAAAACTATTCCTTCGGTCACCATGAAATGACATTTTTCCCAATTTAGCACGAGGTTCACCTCCACGCATCTCTCCAGGATTTTCTCAAGGTTAGCAAGACAATTGTGGAAATCGAATCCACAAACCGAGAAATCATCCATAAACACTTCCATGATACCATCTAGGAAATCTGCGAATATTGACATCATGCAGCGTTGGAAAGTAGCTGGAGCGTTACAGAGGCCGAAAGGCATTTGTCTGTAGGCAAAAGTTCCATAGGGGCATGTAAAGATAGTTTTTTCTTGATCTTCGGGGTGAATGGGTATTTGGAAGAATCCAGAGTATCCATCTAGATAACTGAAGTAAGAGTGTCTGGCTAGACGCTCCAACATCTGGTCAATAAATGGTAAAGGGAAATGGTCCTTCCTAGTTGCTTTATTTAATTTTCTATAATCTATACACATCCGCCATCCTCCTTCTAAACGTTTTGCTACATGTTCGCCTTTATCGTGTTGCACGACTGTGATGCCTCCCTTTTTAGGTACTACATGCACAGGGCTCACCCACTTACTATCCGAGATCTGGTAGATTATACCTGCCTCAAGCAACTTCAGAACTTCCTTCTTAACAACATCATTCATTATAGGGTTTATTCTTCTCTGATGCTCCCTAGAGGGTTTTGAATCTTCTTCGAGCGAAATCCGATGCATGCATACGGATGGGCTTATACCTTTCAGGTCAAAGATATTATATCCTAAGGCTGAGGGATATCTTCGTAAAACGTCTAAAAGTTGGTTCGTCTCCTCTTCGCTCAAGGTAGCACTAACTATAAATGGACGGTTCATCTTTTCATCGAGGAACTCATATCTCAGGTTCTTAGGCAGTTCCTTAAGTTCTAAGGTTGGTTTCTTAGGGCATGGCATAGGATCTGGAGTAAGGGATAAACATTCGTAAAGGTTATCATCGATGTAAGGTTCTTTAAAGTCATCATCTTCCTTTATGGGGGTTGATGGTAACTTAATAGTTTCTTTTTGTTCTAATTCTCTAACACATTCATCAATGATATCTAAGGCATAACACGAGTCTCCCATCACAGGTGCCATAAGAAATTTCGAAAGTATAAATTCTATTTTCTCGTCACCTACCTCAAATGTCAACTTTCCTTTCTTGACATCTATTATGGCTCCTGCAGTCGATAAGAACGGTCTACCTAGAAGAATTGGTATATCATTGTCTTCTTTGATGTCCATGACGACAAAATCAGTAGGGATAAATAGTTGACCTATCCTAACAGGAACATCTTCTAAAATGCCTATCGGATATTTGACAGATCTATCGGCTAACTGAAGTGACATCTTAGTGGGTTGTAATTCTCCTAAATTTAATCTCTCACAAACTGCTAGAGGCATTAAGCTCACACTAGCTCCTAAGTCTAGAAAAGCTTTTTCGATGACATGATTACCCAAAAGGCAAGGAATGGAGAAATTTCCAGGATCTTTATCTTTCTTTGCTAATTTGTCCCCGGAAATAGCATTACATTCCTGTAGTGGTGTATTCGTCACTTTATGATTTATTGACTAAATCAAAAGCAAAGCATACAAAGATAGAGTCGCCACCGCACTTTTATTTATCCAAAGGAATGGCTAAAAAGCGAGCAAAAGCCTAAGAAGTTTTACACATAGAAAACTAATGAAAGGTCAGAGATCTGGGTAAGGGGGTAATTATGCAAAGGGAAGGTGTTAGGCACCCAAAGCATCCTAGGTACTCCTAGGGAACCCTTTTCACAAATTGTTGCAAAAGATATTGTTTATGAAAATATTTATTGGGCAAACATTGATTGGGAGGATGAGAAAAGAATATACAAATTTTATTATTTTTGTGTTTGGATGGAAAGATCCATTGCCTACGTACCTTTACAGGATCAAAATCTCGTAGTTCGGCTAAAAGATTTCCAAAAAGTAAGTGGATTGATTTTAAACAAAAGCTTTAAGGTCTTTCATTATCCACGGGAGAAAACTCAACCTATACAACCACAAGTCCACCATGTGAGAAAAGCTTCAACTTTCTAGTGAGAGACCATGCCCTATAATAAGCAAGGAAGTCTTACAATTCAATCACTAAGGACAAAAGGTGAGATTCACATCAACCACTAAGATAATTGAGATCTATGGCTAATGTATGAAAACTTATCAAGAAGTGGACTAGGGCCACAAAAAGCAATTTGAATGAGTGGAATTAGTCAATTAGAATTATTCATAAAAAGAAGTCAAAGTATGATTAGAATTCAATTCAAAAGAAGTATTGTGAAAATGAAGTTTGAAAAATCAAAGGCTTAAGGCCTAGGTTTCTAATTTGAAAAGAAATGAAAATGTTTGCACAATATTTTTTGGTTTGAGTTAACATGCAAATGGAGGTTTAAAGAATAACAAGGTGGGAGGTTAAGGGATGCAAAACTTCTTAGATGTTCACCTCTTGAGATCATATGTAGATGATCCAAGTGATTCCTTTGGAAAAGGCAACAAGTAGATAACAGATAAACAACATAAATGGAAACCAGATGCCAATCAATGGACTTACACCAATCTCACAAAACAAAGATGGATACCAGATGCCAATCAATGGACTTACACCAATCTCACAAAACCAAAATGGATACCGGATGCCAATCAATGGACTTACACCAATCTCCAAGGAATGATCATAGGAAACAACTGCCAATAGCTGGACTTACAATTGACTCCTCACAAGAAACAAATAACAAATGCAATAAGCAAGAGGAAACAAGTTGCCAATAAATGGTCTTACACTCGACTCCAAGGAAATGGGATGCCAATCAATGGTCTTAGTCCCAACTCCTACCAGATCATAGGAAACAACTGCCAATAGTTGGACTTACAATTGACTCCTCAATGGACAAAACAAAATGTCACTATAAAACCCCAATTTTGTCCCTAAGATCCCTTATGGCATCATATCATATCATTGCATTGCCTCAAGGATCATTGAACACCTTGCCTACTTCCTTGTGGGTAGGATCTTTTTGAGAGTGGTTCTTGATCACCAAGAATCCTTGCATTTGTATATCATTGTTTTTCTTTTTAATCACTAACTAAAAAGTACAAAAATATGTCATCTAACCTTTGTCTTGCAAATGAAGCATTAACAGGTCAAGGCAATCAAAGGCATTCATTGAGCAATAGATGGTGGTCATTCTTGAGATTTGGACCCCACAATCATTCACAAGAGTTCATATGAGCTATGATGTCATTTTGAAGCAAAATCCCAAGTGGTAGAGGCTTGAATCTCATCAGAACATTCTCAAGTCATCTGAAGACCTAGAAGGTCAACTGTGGATTTGGAGATTGGAAGTGACTAGAAATACTTCATTCATGTTTAAACAAGTCTCATTTGACATTTCAAACACTCACATTGAAGAATTTGAGGTCCAGTCAAAAATTTCCAAAAATAGCAAGTGACCTGTAATTTGAACTTTCCAAAAATAGAAAGATTTTGGACCAACTTCAACTCAATATTACATCATCAATAAAGATTCAACTGAAATTTTGTTGAACATGAAAGTTGTAGATATTTCTCTCTCATTTCCAAAATGTCCAAGATCATGAGCATATGAGGTGTGGTTAAGGAGATATGATCAAATCATGGCAAAGTGTGCATGGGACTTCAAATGAGCATAACTTTTCAACCAAAGCTCCAAAATGAGTGGTTCTTTTTGCAATATTCTTCTCTTGACCTCTAATTTCCAAATCATGCATCACATTACATGAATTGTCATCACATAATCATTTGTTAATCCATGGTTTTTTTGGAGGGAAGTTACAAAATTCAAAATTTGTGCATTATATGAGATTTTTATCATTGCCATTGGATTTAAAAGAAGATTTCAAGTGACTTTGATGAAAAAAGAGCACTGTTCACGTGCCATTGCCTCATGCACATGCAAAATTTGGATTTTGGCAATTTACCTCATTTCACTTAACCAAACTAATTAGGGATTAACAAGATGATTAGTAAACCATATAAATACTTAAACCCTAACAGAATTGAGGGGGATTAATCATTTTTCACATTTCTAGATCTAGAATTTCTCTCTCACTCAAAATTTTTGTCTCATTCATAATACAATTTTCTTCCAAATACCATTGCATTTTAACTCCAGATTCTTGTTCCTGAGCTTGGATTTAGTAGAGATCAAGGTTTGTTGTGCTGAATTTGTGGAAGAAAAGTGCAGTTCATGTTCATGGAGATGCAAATGGAGCTTCTGTTTTGAGCCAGATCTAGAGCCATTCGAGCTTCCATTGATCCATCAAACTTCATTTCAAGTATTGTGGAGTAGATTGGAACACTTCCAGGCTGCAGATCGTGTGAATCCAAAGGCTCTGCACTTCAAGAGGTCACAATTCGAATCTCTTAATTTTAAAATCCATTGCTATGTTGTTGTAGATCTTTGTGTCCTGATGAATCTGAGCTTTGAATCGTGCGATTTGGTGACCTATTGACTGAGTTATAGTAGATTAAAGTTTCATGCATGAATCTTACTTCGTTCGATTTGATCTTGATAAGTGAAATTAGGCTGAGCTATGCATTGATTCATGATCTCCATTGAATGCACTGCATGTTGATGTCCTTAATTTTGATTTCTGGGAGAATTTTCTGGAATTGGTATGAACACCGTGCACTGTTCATTAGCTGCGTGAGGAAGAAGATGAAGATCATCTTTCAGCCACGATTTTCACAATTGGCCACGCTTTTCCTGTGTTTGCCACGCTAGCTTAGGGTTTCCATCTGGTTGGTCCATGTGTACGCACGGTTGGCTTATCCATTGGCTCATGATACTTTGACCTAAACACGCAAGCATTGACCTAGCCACGTCGTTTAATGAAACGACGCGTTTCATACCTTGGCACGCCAACATATTTGAATGTGTACATACTTCGATTCCGGGCGATGGCAATGTTTTCAAATGCTTCATAATTTTTCTCTTTTCCCTCCTATTTTCATACCTTAGCTCCATTTTAATTTTCAAATTTTCTCCAAACTTCCAAAAATCATTATAAATTGAAAAATGCACCAATTTGATCCCAATTTTTTGCTATGTTCTCCTCATGTTGTCTAGTTTTTTATGAACATAAATTAGAAAGTTGTGCCTGGCTGAAAAATTGATTTGTGCTAGGATGTTTGAGTACATATTCTTGTTTGACCTTGCCTTGCTTATTCCTTCATGAAATGCTCAAAAATGATCCAATGACTCGGAAATTTTGTGTGTAGTTTCTAGACATGTTGATGAACACTTTGGTTTTGGTTTGACATTTTTCTCAATTACCATTTCTGTTTTATGTATGTGCTAACTTGGTGTAACAATTTGTGTCACACCTTTGAATGTTCAACTTGTGCCATGTGATTTCCATGCCAAATGATCTCCAATGCTTCTGAATTTTTGTATGTTGATCATGTTAGATGTCTTGAATGTGCATGAATTTTTCCAGATTTATTTGAATCATTTCTGTTTTGATTTGAATTTTTCATTCATGATGATCACATATGAGCTTTGAAATTGCCTCTAACTTCATTTGATTATGAAATGCTTTTGGTGAATAATTTTGATGTGAGACCTTTTGGAATGTGTCAATATGTGTTTGAAGTTGCTTTGTGTTAAATTTCAGCTCCTGTTTTGAATTTTTTCTCCATCTTTGACCCTAGGCTTTGACCTAGTGGTTTGTTGCTTACATTTGAGCTTTGATTTCAGGTTTAAGCATCCAAATGCCATAGTTGATGATGCTTCATCATGTGAATATTGATGTTTGCTTTTGGTTACTAACATTTGTGTGTTTTTAGGTTGATGCTAACTCATTTGAGTTTGCCTTGTGGCTTACACATTTTGTACATTAGGATTATCTGTTGCTTATTGACTGTTGTCTGTTTGTCTGAGCATTATACTGATTTGTTTAGTGTTTTCCACAGGTACTTAAGTTGCTTTAAGTTCATTTTGAACTTTGCTTTTCTTGGTTGCTTAACCACTTAGGTATAATCTCTAATCTTCATGTAGTCTGGAAGACCTGTCCTATTGTGTGGGCAGGCACCTGTCTGAAGTCCTCCTTAAGAGGCAATGTTTGTGCTTGTTTAACTTTGTGCCAAGCAGGAAAAGTCCTCTTATGAGGCAATTGGCAGATAAAAGAGATGTGTAATCCATCTCCTGTTATTCAGTGTGTCATTCACCTTGCTCACACCATGTGTTGATGCATGGTGAATAATAACCCAAGATCTTATAGAGTCAATCATTTGTGGAGAAGAGTTCCTACTTTCTGAACTCCCACACTTTCCATTGTTTGAAGCTCTCCCTGACTAGGGATAAAAGCTATGAGGCACATCCCTCATCTCCATTTCATCTGCTTCACCCTAACTCTCAATGTTAGGGTTAAGAGCACAAAATACTCCATTCCAGTTGGCTGTAATGCCTAACCTTGCTTGAGCCTAATTGATTGTATATAGTGTGTGCTAATTGATTTGTTTGTCTGTTTAATTGATTCATCTGTGCATATTTGCTTATGTGTGCCTTTGTGCATCTATCATCATTGCTTGTATATCATTTCATAAACATTGTTCATTACTTTGTAACATTTTCTTTTGTCCATGGAGGAGGCAAGCATAACTCCATTGATTGGCAGTTGTTTCCTATGATATGATGGGAGACTAGTATAAGTCCATTGATTGACATCTGGTATCCTTGTTTTGTTTGTTTTGTGAGACTAGTATAAGTCCATTGATTGGCATCTGGTATCCATGTTTTTGCTTTGTGAGACTAGTGTAAGTCCATTGATTGGCATCTGGTATCCATTTTGTTTTAGGAGATTGGTATAAGTCCATTTGATTGGCATCTGATATCCATTTTGTTTTAGGAGATTGGAATAAGTCCATTGATTGGCATCCGGTATCCATCTTTGTTGGCTTTGCCTGATACATTATTTATCTGTTATTTGCATTGTGGCCTATTCCAAAGGAATCACTTGAATCATCTACATATGATCTCAAGAGGTGAACATCTAAGAAGTTTTACATCCCTTAACCTCTCACCCTTTTTGTTTCTTTAAACCTCCATTTGCATGTTAACCCAAAACCTGAAAACTATTGTGCAAACATTTTCATTTCTTTTCAAACTAGAAACCTAGGCTTTAAGCCTTTGATTTTCAAACTTCATTTTCATAATACTTCTTTTGAATTGAATTCTAATCATACTTTGACCATCTTTTGTGAATAAATTCTAATTGATTAATTCTACTCATTCAATTGTTTTGTGGCTTTGTCCATTCTTGATAAGTTTTCATACATTAGCCATAGGTTTGACTTATCCTAGTTGGTTGATGTTAATCTCACCTTTTGTCCTTAGTGATTGAATTGTAAGACTTCCTTGCTTATTATAGAGTTAACCCCTCACTAGCAAGTTGAAGCTTTTCTCACATGGTGGACTTGTTGTTTGTATAAGGTTGAGTTTTCTCCCGTGGATAACGAAATACCTTAGTGTTTTTGTTTAAAATCAATTCACTTACTTTTGGAAATCTTTTAGCCGAACTACGGCGTTTTGATCCTTACCTTCCATGGAAAGGTACGTAGGCAACGAGTTCATCCGTTCAAACACAAAAATAATAAATTGTATATTCTTTTCTCATCCCTTCAATTCATGTTTGCACAATAAATATTTCATAAACAAATAACATTTCGTACAACAAGTTGTGAAAAGGGCTCCCTAGGAGTACCTAGGACGTTTTGGGTGCCTAACACCTTCCCATTGCGTAATTAACCCCTTACCCAGATCTCTGATCTTTTCATTAGTTTTCTATGTGTAAAACTTCTTAGGCTTTTGTTCGCTTTTTAGCCATTCCTTTGGATAAATAAAAGTGCGGTGGCGACTCGATTCTTTGTATGCTTTGCTTTTGATTTAATCAATAAATCATAAAGTGACGAATACACCGCTACAGAAAAGTGGCGATATTGCTGGGGATATCCTTGGTGGTTTTGCCTACTTTTCACCCTTGTTGTGTGATATTGTTTATTTGTTCTATGACATATTTTTGTACAATTTGGGATTACTGTATTGATTGTAATGCTTGAATTGCTTGATATACAATTGTTGTTTGCTTGGTGATCTCTTCGAGACGAGTTCTGTACCCGAACTCGAGTGCACCTTAGGATAGGAGAATGGCATAGTCTTGTCGACTTGTGTGGAGTATTCCTTAGCAAGTTGACTTGCGAGTCCATTCACTTGGTGGAGGTCATGTTGGATTAATAATGTCACACAAGTTATTTGTGGTTAGGCATTATTCTTTCAATCATGTGCCTTAGAAGCCAAGGACCTTAGTTTACCCAGCCCATCTTGGCCTATTTTTAGGACGTAGTGCGGAAGTCGTTCAGATGTAAGATCTGATGCGATTGTTACACGATACTACACTCATAAGAGTCTCTCTTCAGAATATTTTTGGAATACGAGTATTCGTTCCTCCGATAATATTCGAAAGATGGGATGATGACTATGGGAACCTCTGGTAGAACATGTTCGGCAAGTTTAAACCCTAGCACACTCCCTTTGGGTGGTTCTTAACCGAGACTCCATGCTCGTGACTCTCAACAAACCCGTGATTCATGGTTGAGTCGTTCAGACATCCTTAATATCAATGGAACTTGGGTGTTGATAAGGTGAAAACCATAATCCACCAAAATGGATGATTGATATTAAGGATGATTGAGCCGGTTCATGTATTGTTAATATCAATGGAACTTGGGTGTTGATAAGGTGAAAACCATAATCCCCCAAAATGGATGACTGATATTAAGGATACTATGGGCTTTCCCATGACCTTTGTCTGGTGTGATTTGCTTGATCCTTGAGTGTGATTGTTGCATTCATGCATTCATGCATTCATCTGCATTCATGTCATCAGAAAAATCAGAAAATTTTCAAGGAACATAAAGGGTTTATTTGCAAAAATCAGAAGGGTTGATGAGTAATTTGGCGCAGTTCTATGATCCTCTGTATCACTGCTTCTCTTTTCCGGACTTTCAGTTGTTGCCTACGCTCGAGGAGTATGCTCATATTGTGGGTATTCCTATTCTGGATCAGGTGCCGTTCTGTGGCTTAGAGAGTATTCCGACTTCTCGAGAGATCGCAGACTTGTTGCACACAGATGAATCCCTGATTAAAGCTCATATGACCACCAAAGGTGGAATTCAGGGCCTTCCTTCTGATTTCCTCATTGCTCAAGCTACCATTTATGGGAAGGCCATGAGTGAGGATGCCTTTGAGGCCATATTCGTGCTGCTCATCTATGGTTTGGTATTGTTCCCCAACATCGACAAATTTGTGGATGTGAACGCCATTAGGATCTTCTCTGTTCTTAATTCCGTTCCTACTCTGTTGGGTGATACCTATTTCTCTTTGCATCTAAGGAATGCAAAGGGTGGTGGTGTTATTGTGTGCTGTTTGCCTCTGTTGTATAAGTGGTTTATTTCTCACTTACCACAGACGGTCGCTTTCAAGGAGAACAAGGGATGTCTACGGTGGTCCACGAGACTTATGTCTCTCACTAATGATGATATCTCTTGGTATGATCGCGTGTATGATACTGTTCAGATCATTGATTATTGTGGTGAATTCCCTAATGTGCCTTTTCTTGGTACATGTGGCGGGATCAGCTACAACCTTATATTAGCACGTTGTCAGCTTGGGTTCCCCCTAAAGGATAAACCTCATAACATTCTGTTAGAAGGTGTGTTCTTTCAGGAGGGTAAAGATCCCCAAGGCCTGAAAGCCAGGATAGTCCGCGCTTGGCGCAAGATTCACAAGAATGGTAGAAATGAGTTGGGTCCGAAGAACTGCATTGCTTTGGAGCCGTATACTTCTTGGGTCAGGCAGAGAGTATCAGAGTATCTTATGCCTTATGATTATCCAAGACCTACACCATTGGTTATGGCTGGGCCTTCAACCCTCCCTAACCAAGGCGTAGAGGAGTCGAGAGAAGAAGACCTTTCACGTGCCTGGATCCGTGAAAGAGAAGAGTTGCTTCAGCAAATCAAGGAGAAGGACGCTCTGATCGAGTTCCTCGAGCATCAGGTGATAGATGATCCGAATGATACCTGGACTTCTCTACTTCCTTAGTCTTCCAAGTTCTGGAAGAGGAAGTATGATCGAATTGCTAAGGAGAAAGCGGATATGGAAGCAGCATATGAAAGAGAGATCAAGAGGCTTTGTGTATCTCGTCTTCCAGCATCTCGAGCTTCTAGGGATCCATAGGATGTTCATTTTCCTTTTCCCTTGTAATAATTGACAATGTTGTACTTCTTTGTCTCGAATATATTTGATGAGATGTTTTCCATATGCTATTAAATGCTTTGAATTTCAAAAATTGCAAATAGAACCCTAAAAGTTCCTTGAAATAAAAAACCAAGCATATGCACAAGCATTGCATGCATCATTTTGCATCAGCAGGTGTTGTTCCAGTCTTCTTGTCTGTGGCCTAACTCTGTGCTCTTCATTTATTTTGGAGACAAGATGACTCATCGGTACTACACCCGAGCTAATTCTGCAAGAGTGATGGATCAGTTAGAACAAGAGAACCGAGAGCTGAAGGTAGAGGTTGCCAGACTGAACGCTCTGATGGAGCAATTCTTGGCTGCATAGAATCAACCGTCTCCACCGCCTGCAACTCCTCCCCAGAGGACTGTTATATCTGAAGTAGTTGCGTCAACTGTGCCAGCTGCCAGTGCCCATTTCATGCCAGCCATGCCAGCCGGATTTCCGTGGGGTATGCCTCCTGGTTTCATGCCAGATATTCCAGCTCCTACATTTGCTTCCATGCCGGCATCTAGCCCGGTCCTTGCGATGCCTCCTCCTGTCGTGTATACCACTCCCAGGGTAGACGACACCATCTATCATTCTGAGCCGTCTGAGGGCCCGAATGTTAATGAAAAGATGGATGCTATGAATGACCAATTCCTTGAACTCCGCAAGGAATTGAAGACCCTCAGAGGGAAAGATTTGTTCGGCAAGTCTGCTGCTGAACTATGCTTGGTTCCCGGTGTGAAGATACCCGTCAAATTCAAAGTCCCTGACTTTGAAAAGTATATGGGGAACACCTGCCCTCTCAGCCACCTGGTTATGTATGTCAGGAAAATGTCTACTCAGACTGATAATGATCAACTGCTGATTCATTATTTTCAGGATAGTTTGTCTGGTGCAACTCTTCGTTGGTATATGAGCCTTGATAGTGCAAACATCCGTTCCTTCAACAATCTTGGCGAAGCCTTCGTCAAGCAATATAAATACAATGTGGATATGGCTCCTGACCGTGATCAACTCAGAGCTATGTCCCAGAGAGACAAAGAGACATTTAAGGAATACGCCCAGAGGTGGCAGGAGCTGGCAGCTCAGATTACTCCTCCGCTGGAAGAGAAGGAGATGACTAAGATCTTTTTGAAGACTCTTAGTTCGTTTTATTATGAGCGGATGGTTGCGAGTGCTCCCTCTGATTTCACCGAGATGGTAAACATGGGGATGCGATTGGAGGAAGGTGTCCGGGAAGGACGGTTATCTAAGGATGAAGGCTCTTCTAAACGATATGGGGCGTTAAAGAAGAAAGATGGGGAGGCACATGCTGTGCAATCCCATGCTAAACCCAGAAGACCCTTTTCCAAGAGGAAGCCTGTGCGCCATGCCAACAATCAACATCAGGTGGCTCACATAGCACCTGTCTTCAGAGACAACAATCAACATAATCAGCAACAACCTCAGTATCAACAGCAACATCGCCCACATCAACAGGCTTACCAGCCTCGTGGCAACAGTAATCAGGCTAATTTTAATTATGATAGGAAGAAGATCACTTTCGATACTATTCCTATGTCATATGTTGAGCTATATCCCTCTTTAATAGAGCGGAAATTGATTACCCCGAGGGACCCTCCGGCTGTGCCTGCTAACCCGCAGTGGTGGTACAAGCCTGACCAGCATTGTGTTTATCATTCCGGTGCTCCTGGTCACAATATAGAAAATTGCTATCCATTGAAGACTAAGGTTCAAGACCTTGTGAGATGCGGCATTCTGAGCTTTAAGGACTCAGGCCCCAATGTTATGAAGAACCCATTGCCCGAGCATGGGAAGTCGGTTAACATGGTCCAGGGTTGCCCTGGCAAATATAAAGTCAAATATGTAAGCCATATTCGACAGTCGTTGGTCTAGTTGCATCGTCTGCTGTGTGATTACAGTCATATGGAGCACGACCATGACAAATGCCGCATCTGCTCTGTTAATAGACTGGGTTACCGCCAGGTGCGCAGAGAGCTTCAAGAGCTGTTGGATGAGGGGACTATTGAGATTCTTCAAAACAGAAATGTTGATGAAGATGAACCAGAAGTAAATGTGATTTCTCCTGTGTTCAAGATTCCTGAGCCTGTTGTCATCCGTTATGATGGTAGCAAGCCGAAGGTTTCGCCTTCTCTGGTGATCAAGCCTGCAGGCCCTGTGCCTTATTCTTCTGAGAATGCGATTCCCTTTCGTTACAGTGCTGTTGCTGTTGAAGATGGGAAAGAAGTGCCGTTGCCTTCAACCTCTGTGGTAAACATTGCTGATGTGAGCGGGTTAACCCGTAGTGGTCGTGTGTTTTCTGCACCCCCGAAGCCTCATGTTGTTTCTGATTCTGCTGAGCGTCCGGTTGGGACTGCGGTGAATGTTCCGAATCCGGCACCTGTTGCCAAACCCTCCTCTGTTCAAAAGACTCCTACTTCTTCTGTTGGCCCGAGTGGCATTGTGAATGAAGAATGTGATGAGATGCTGAGGCTCATCAAGAAAAGTGAGTACAACGTTGTAGACCAGCTTCTACAAACGCCATCCAAGATCTCCGTGCTAGCTTTGCTTCTGAATTCAGAACCCCATAGGGAGGCTCTGCAGAAAGTATTGGACGTGGCTTATGTCGATCACAACGTCACTATTGAACAATTTGACAGTATAGTTGCAAACATCACTGCTTGCAACACTTTGAGTTTCTGTGACGCTGATCTCCCTGAGGAGGGAAGAAACCACAACATGGCTTTACATATTTCTATGAATTGCAAGACTGATGCCATGTCCAACGTGCTGGTGGACACTGGGTCATCTCTAAATGTATTTCCGAAGACCATTCTTTCGAGACTGTCATATCAGGGGCCTCCTATGAGGCAGAGTGGTGTTGTTGTGAAAGCTTTCGATGGGTCGCGTAAGACTGTGATTGGGGAAGTTGATCTCCCAATCAAGATTGGACCAAGTGATTTCCAAGTTACCTTCCAGGTTATGGATATCCACCCATCTTATAGTTGTCTCCTTGGTAGACCATGGATTCACAAGGCTGGCGCCGTGACATCCACCCTACACCAGAAGCTGAAATTCGTTAAGAATAAGAAACTGGTTGTGGTAGGGGGAGAAAAGGCTCTCCTGGTTAGCCACCTGTCTTCTTTCTCATATATTGATGCTGAGGATGAAGTTGGAACGCCTTTCCAAGCTTTGTCTATTGCTGAGCTGATTGAGAAGAAGTCTCCTTCATTTGCTTCCTATCGTGATGCAAAACTGGACATTGAATGTCGTGCAGTTGCTGGTTTAGGGAAGATGATTGAGCTTGAAGACAACAGGTCCCGGGCTAGCATTGGCTATTCTTCTGGGGCATTCAATGAGAAAGGGTTGTTCAAGAGTGGAGGTTTCATCCATGCTGATCAAGCCGAGGAAGCTGCTGCTATTCTGGAAGAGGATGCAGAGGATTTGAGCAACTTTGTTATCCCTGGTGGTGTCTGCCACAATTGGGTCGCTGTGGATGTTCCTATGGTCATTCATAAGTCAGCGTAATTTGTTCACTTTGTTCAAAACCCTTCTCCCATGCCAAAAGGAGAAGTGATGACATTTTTGGCAACATTTTGTGCAATGATATTTCATTCAATTAATGCATGTTAAACATTTGTTTTTCCATTTGTTTTCACTTTTTGCTTTTGCATGAAATCGGTGATCATAAAAAAAACCCTAAAAACAAGAATAAAAGCAATCTTTTTCATCTGCATAATGGTTTGCTTGTTTAAATTCTAAAGCTTTTTATTATCCAAAATCATTATGCAGGTTGATTTTAAAACCCATTGAACATAATGATCCAACGCCATCTCCCAATTTTGAATTCCCTGTATTTGAAGCAGATGAAGATGATGTTGAAGGGATTCCTGATGAGATTACCCGTCTCCTTGAGAACGAGAAGAAGATCATTCAGCCGCATCTCGAAGATCTGGAAACAGTCAACTTGGGGTCTGAAGATTGTGTTCGTATGGTGAAGATTGGGGCACTTCTTGAAGAGTCTGTCAAGAAGGGGTTGATCAGTTTGCTACGAGAATACTCTGATATCTTTGCTTGGTCGTATGAAGACATGCCAGGTCTAGATACAGATATTGTGCAACATTTCTTTCCTTTGAAGCATGAGTGCGTGCCTGTGAAGCAGAAGCTCAGAAGAACTCATCCAGATATGGCAGTGAAGATCAAAGAGGAAGTTCAGAAGCAAATTGATGCGGGGTTTCTGGTGACTTCTACGTATCCTCAATGGGTGGCCAATATTGTTCCTGTGCCTAAGAAGGACGGAAAAGTCCGTATGTGTGTTGATTACAGAGATTTGAATAAAGCTAGTCCGAAAGATGATTTCCCTCTACCACACATTGATATGTTGGTAGACAATACAGCTAAATTCAAAGTCTTTTCCTTTATGGACGGATTTTCCGGTTATAACCAGATCAAGATGGCACCCGAGGATATGGAGAAGACAACATTCATCACACCTTGGGGAACATTCTGTTATCGAGTGATGCCCTTCGGTTTGAAGAACGCCGGAGCCATGTATCAACGTGCTATGACTACCTTGTTTCATGATATGATGCACAAGGAGATAGAGGTCTATGTTGATGATATGGTTGCTAAGTCCCGAACGGAAGTTGAACATATTGAGCATTTGTTGAAGCTTTTTCAGCGTTTGAGGAAGTATAAGCTTCGTCTGAATCCGAACAAATGTACATTTGGAGTCCGTTCTGGCAAGTTGTTGGGCTTTGTTGTCAGCAAGAGAGGTATTGAGGTTGATCCTGCAAAGGTCAAAGCAATACAAGAGATGCCTGCGCCCAAAACTGAAAAGCAAGTCCGAGGTTTTCTTGGCCGCTTGAACTATATTTCCAGATTTATATCCCACATGACTGCCACATGTGCGCCGATATTCAAGCTTCTC
This sequence comes from Lathyrus oleraceus, assembly GCF_024323335.1. NCBI lineage: Eukaryota > Viridiplantae > Streptophyta > Magnoliopsida > Fabales > Fabaceae > Lathyrus > Lathyrus oleraceus. The sequence goes on along the minus strand of NC_066584.1, from coordinate 268,904,850 downwards.
CGGAAAGATCAGTCTCTTGATTGGACCGAGGATTGCCAGAAAGCTTTTGACTGTATCAAAGAGTATCTGTCTGAACCTCCGATCTTGTCTCCGCCTGTAGAGGGAAGACCTCTGATCATGTATCTAACTGTTCTTGAAGACTCGATGGGTTGTGTACTTGGTCAACAAGACGAATCAGGGAAGAAAGAATTTGTTTTCTACTACCTCAGTAAGAAGTTTACTGATTGTGAGTCTCGATACTCTATGCTTGAGAAGACGTGCTGTGCTTTGGCTTGGGCTGCTAAGCGTTTACGCCAGTACATGATAAATCATACAACTTGGTTGATATCCCGAATGGATACAATCAAGTATATTTTCAAGAAGCCTGCTTTAACTGGGAGGATTGCCCGTTGGCAGATGTTGTTGTCTGAGTATGATATCGAGTATCGAGCTTAGAAAGCTGTCAAAGGTAGTATCTTGGCTGACCATTTGGCCCATCAGCCGATTAAAGATCATCAGTCTGTTCAGTACGACTTCCCAGATGAGGAGATTCTGTATTTGAAAATGAAAGATTGTGATGAGCCTACACTTGATGAAGGTCCAGAACCTGGTTCCAGATGGACGATGGTGTTTGATGGCGCTGTAAATCAGTATGGAAATGGAATTGGGGCAGTAATCATTACTCCTCATGGCACGCATATTTCGTTTACAGCAAGGCTAACTTTCAAATGCACGAATAATATGACTGAGTACGAAGCCTGTATTATGGGATTAGAAGAGCGCATTGATCTAAGGATCAAGCATCTCGATGTGTATGGTGATTCGGCCTTGGTTGTTAATCAGATCAAGGGTGAGTGGGAGACGAATCAGCCAGGTCTTATTCCGTACAGAGATTATGCGAGGAGGATTTCAACGTTCTTTACAGAAGTTGACTTTCATCATATTTCTCGAGAGGATAATCGGATGGAAGATGCGCTTGCTACGCTTGCTTCAATGATTGTGGTCAAGTATTGGAATGAAGTTCCCAACATTACCGTGATGCGCTTGGATAGACCAACTCACGTGTTTGCAGTTGAAGAAGTACATGATGACAAACCTTGGTATTTTGATATCAAGAATTTCCTCCAGAACCAGGTATACCCGCCTGGGGCATCTGCGAAAGATAGGAAAACTTTGAGAAGGTTGTCAGGCAGTTTCTACCTCAGTGGTGAAGTGTTGTATAAGAGAAATTTTGACATGGTTCTGCTCAAATGCGTGGATAGACACGAAGCAAACCTGTTGATGACTGAGGTCCATGAGGGTTCATTTGGTACTCATTCCAATGGACATGCCATGGCTAGAAAGATGTTGAGAGCAGGCTACTATTGGCTGACAATGGAGTCTGACTGTTGCAAATATGTGAAGAAATGCCACAAGTGTCAAATTTATGCGGATAAGATTCATATTCCTCCGACACTTATGAATGTGATTTCATCACCATGGCCTTTCTCTATGTGGGGAATCGACATGATCGGCATGCTTGAACCGAAAGCGTCCAGCGGACACAGGTTTATTCTCGTAGCAATTGATTACTTCACCAAATGGGTTGAGGCCGCATCGTATGCGAATGTGACCAGACAGGTGGTTGTGAAGTTTATCAAGAATCAACTGATTTTCCGTTATGGTGTGCCAGATAAGATCATTACTGATAATGGATCTAATCTGAATAATAAGATGATGGAAGAGTTGTGCGCTGAGTTCAAGATTGCACACCATAATTCCTCTCCTTACAGACCAAAGATGAATGGGGCTGTTGAAGCTGCTAATAAGAATATCAAGAAGATTATCCAGAAGATGGTTGTTACGTACAAGGATTGGCATGAGATGCTGCCATTTGCTTTGCATGGATATCGTACATCTGTCCGCACTTCAACAGGGGCAACCCCTTTTTCTCTTGTTTACGGCATGGAGGTTGTTCTCCCAGTAGAGGTGGAGATCCCATCAATGAGAGTCTTGATGGAAGCCAAGTTGACTGATGCTAAATGGATTCAGAGTCGTTATGACCAACTGAATTTGATTGAAGAAAAGCGATTGACTACCATGTGCCATGGTCAGTTATATCAGCAGAGAATGAAGAAAGAATTCGATAAGAAGGTCAAGCCTCGCGTGTTCCGAGAAGGTGATCTCGTGCTCAAGAAAGTCTTGTCTTTCGTGCCCGATTCCAGGGGCAAGTGGACTCCAAACTATGAAGGTCCATATGTTGTTAAGAGAGCCTTTTCAGGCGGTGCTTTGATGCTTACAACAATGGATGGGGGAGGATTTCACTCGTCCTGTGAATTCAGATGCAGTCAAGAAATACTTTGCCTAAAAAAAAAAGAATATATAAAAGAAAAACAGAATAGCTCGCTAAGTTGAAAACCCGAAAGGGAAGCTTAGGCAAAAATGAGCGTCTCGGTGGAGAACCCGAAAGGGCGATCCAGGCAAAAGTTAGAGACATGAAAATCTAGGCAAAAATTAGGGATTTGGCAAGTAACTGCATCCTGACAAGAATTTCTGTTCCACAACTGTCTTTTCGTTAGAGATTCTCGATTCGTCGTCAACTGAAGCTTCGAATACATCGGATTCAAATTGGTAGAGAAAGGATCATTATGTTCAATGTAGCCCTCTTCCCAATATATATCACCGATTTCAAATTTGTACAGATCTATGGAGTCTTGCCATTTGCAGGCTGCCATTCCATCAAATAAATTTGAGCTTTTATCCAATTATTTGCACTCTTATTTGTTTCAATTCAACAAATGCTTTGCATGTTTTAATTGATAAAATGTCATTGTTTAAACAAACAAATTTTTCAAAATTGTTTTAAACAAAGTGAACATTCACAATGATGAAAGGATACTTAAGAATTTCTCAGTGCTCTCCCAAGGGTGGCATGATTTCCAACAGGGTAAGACATTTGTTCATATTCCTGGCATGGTTGTATCCTCTTTCTCTAGATTGTTGTTAGGGTTGTTCCCTAAGCAGAGTGTTTGTCGAGGACTTCACAATCCTCTCCAACAGTATTCTCTCCCCAGCGTGGTTGCTTTCCTTTTGGAAGATTCGGTAGTTGGTGGATTGACATCCCGGTATTTCGTCTGTTTCCTCAGTACGGTCGCCAGCAGGGTGGTTGGTATGATATACTTCATTTGTGCTATCTCTCCCCATCAGAGTGCTTGTTGAGGTTTTCACCTCTTATCCCTTCAGCAGAGCAGTGATTATTTCCTCCTCAGCGGTTGTTGTTTTCCTCTTGGAAGGTTCAGCATTTGGTGGTTGAGCCCTAGTTCTCCTTCTCTTCCTCAGATAAATCCCCAGTAGATTTGTGTTACGGTGGATTGCGCCTGTGATGTTTCCTGCAGAAGTTTCGTGATTCCCTGCAGTACCACCAACAGAGTTGGTTTCCTCAACAGAGTTGCTTTTGTGGCAGTTTCTGCCTGTTGTGAATCTCTGTTTCCCCAGTGGGGTTGATTGGTGATCTATCATTCATAGTTTTGGCTGATTTCCTGATCTTTTGATTCCCAGTAGAGTGGCTTGTGGCAGAATCTACTTGTGTGGTCTATTTTCCCTCAGTGGGTTTATCCCCAATGGAGTGGCTGACAGTATCCCCAGTAGAGTTGCTTGTGCGGCCAGATTCTACTTGTGTTCTGCTCTCTTCAGCAGTTCTTGCTTGTGCAGTGAACTCTTGTTTCCCAGTTGATACTGAGGATCCCCTGCAGAAACCTCAGGATTTCTCCATTTCCCCAACAAATTTATCTTTGTGGCAGTTGATGTCTGTTGTGAACTTATGTTCCCCAGTTGGGTTGATTGATGATCCATCACTCAGAGATTTTGTGATTTCTATGTGATCTCTAATTTTTTTGCTTTCCCGCAGATCTTTGCTTTTTAGCATGTAGATCTCCAGCAGATTGGCTTTTCAGTTGGATTTCTGTGGATTTTCCTCTGGAAGTGTAGTACCGAGCGTTTGATTCCTGGGCTGTTTGTGTTAGAAATGTTTGTTTTGTCAACATTCATCAAACATAAATTACGCATATTCATGCATACTTTCAACATTCAGATATTCATGATTGCATTTTTTGCCATATATCTTTTGTTTGTTGTCTCCTGCTAACGGTGATATAGATCTCTCCAATAGATCTTCCCAAGCAGATGTCGGGTGTCTAATCTCTCCATATAGAGTCAGCCCCATAAGCAGAAAGTGTCTGTCTTTCCTTCTGCAATTCCCCACTGAGATATATCTTCGTGGATGACGGTTTTTTCGGTTTCCTCCCAACACATATATTGGGATGGATCTTCCTATTGAGTTATATCCTCATTAGGACGAGTCTTGATTCAGTTTACCTTTTTGGTTTGATCCTGAATTGGCATTTTTTCAACCGTCTCTAGTACTTCCCTGTGGAATAAATGAATGAATTGCCCAATAACCGGCAATAGTTCTTTTTATCCCCAGCGGAGTTTGGGCCTCTACCCAGTAACCGGTAGTTGTAAGTCCTATGTTCCTTTTCCCTCTAGGCAGAATTGTGGTTATATACCTTTTGTTCCTCATCAAGAGTCGATGGTTTTCTACCCAGTATTCGGTAGTCGTAAATCCTACTTTTCTTGCTCTTCAGCAGTTGGTGGTTTGTTATAAACCCTGTTTTGTTTCCCTGTGCGGATTTATGATTCTTTCATTCCCCACGCAGAGAGTCGATGGTTTTCTACCATGTATTCGGTAGTTACAAACCCTACTTTTATCCCCTAGCAGAGGTAACCGTTGTGGTTCATTCTGGTTGATGGTGGATTTTGTGGTTTTCTACCCAGTATTCGGTAGTTGTAAATCCTATGTTGTTGTTGTCTCCCTAGCGGAGTATGTGCTTTCTTGTGGATAATTACTGTATGCTAGTAATTTTATCCTCAGCCAGAGTTCTGGTCTTCTACCCCGTATTCGGTAGTTGTAAATCCTAATTTCTCCCCTTTGCAGAGTTAACCTTGTTGTTCATCCTAACCGATGATGATTACTCTTTGTGGTTATCTTCATCCAGTATTCGATGTTGATATTCCCTCTTTCTTTTGGGTAATTGCCGTATGCTAGCAATTGTATCCCCGGTAGATCTTTCCTTGTGGATAATTGCCGGTTGCTAGCAATTTTATCCTCAGCGGGTCCTTTCACTGTATGCCAGCGATTTGTTCCCCGGATCATTGATGTTTATCAATGCATCCCCGGTGAGTTCTCTTTCATTTACCCGTTCGCTTGGTAATGATTGTTGCTCCCTTTGATTGGTCATCATTATATACCTAGTTTGGTATCCCGATGCCTTTCTTTTCGGATGATTTATCCTTTATTAACCCAGTAACCGGTTGTGGATAATCTTCCATGGGAGTATGTTATCCACGTTCTGACGGTAATGGATAATATATCTCATGCACTCTTCAGTCGAAGCCTGTTGTGTTTCCCCAGTCGAGTAAGATTCGTATACCTTTGTGGAATCGAATATTTGATATGTCTCCTGGATGATTGCCGGATGCTTGCAATTTATCCCCTGTGAGTTATCTTTCGTTTACCCTATTGGTGTTGGTATCGATTGTCTCTCTTTTCGGTCGGTCACCTATTATATACCCAGTAACCGGTATCCCTGGTGTTCCTTCCATGCGAGTATATTGCCTACGTTCTGACGGTAATAGATAATATATCTCATGCGAGTATACTATCAACGTTCTGACGGTAATGGATATTATATCTCATGCGCTCTTTGGGTTTTATCCCCAGCTGAGTAAGATTCGTTTTCCCGTTGCGGAGTCGAATGTCCATCCTGTAAGTCGATTTGCTTTTTCAAGCCCTTCTTTCGGATGATGAGTGTTTTGGCATATATACCAATTCACGCTTCGGTCGGTCACCTATTATATACCCAATAACCGGTATCCCTGGTGTTCCTTCCTTTCTGCTCCCTATTATGACCTCGGTCCCCTCTGGAGTCAGATTTTCCTGAGTTGACGTACCTTTTTCAGGTCTTTCTCAGATGTTTGGTTGATTGATATCTCTCACCCTCATACCGGTCTTAGATATTCATTCTTCTTGAGCTTGTTGTTCTTTCACCCAGTAACCGATGTTTAGATCACATGTCTCTTTGAGTTTGTTACCCGGTAGCTGATAACACCTCATCTTGCAGTTTTTTTTTCTCCAGGAGAGTCTCTTTGTTAGACATTCCCCAGTGGAGTTCCCGTTGTGATTTTCCCCTTTTGCTATATTGGCGTTTTCCCCAATATATGCAGTTTTCCCCGGCAGGGAGATTTTGTGTGAATCTTTTTCCCAGTCCGAGTCCGGATTTTCATCCGAAGTATCCTTCGTGGATAGTTTGAGTCAGCTTGAGTCTTTCCAATGGATGTGTCTTCCCTTTGGAAATTTCTTCTTCTTTTCCCCAGTTTGAGTCCTTTACTCCCAGTGAGGTCTCTAGTCCAGTCATGTCTTGCTCACGCTGTGTCTAGTTCTTTTTTCCCTAATTCAAAGTCGTGTCCTGCTCACGCTTTCTTTTCCTTATCCCCATGATAGTCCTGTTAGAGTCTCTGTTTCTGGTGGGTGTATTACTCCGATGGATCGTCTTTTCTTTGTGGACCAGTATTCCCCACAATGTTTGTTGCTTTTACATGCATACATCTGCATCATGAGGTCTCTTAGGGACCAAAATTTGTCTCATTACTGTTATTTAAACCTTCACTCGCATTAGTGAAGATTTAAACCTTCACTTCTCCGGCTAGAATAACCTTAACTAGGGGCATCTGTAAGACCCCAATTTTGTCCCTAAGATCCCTCATGGCATCATATCATATCATTGCATTGCCTCAAGGATCATTGAACACCTTGCCTACTTCCTTGTGGGTAGGATCTTTTTGAGAGTGGTTCTTGATCACCAAGCATCCTTGCATTTGTATATCATTGTTTTTCTTTTTAATCACTAACCAAAAAGTACAAAAATATGTCATCTAACCTTTGTCTTGCAGATGAAGCATTAACAGGTCAAGGCAATCAAAGGCATTCATTGAGCAATAGATGGTGGTCATTCTTGAGATTTGGACCCCACAATCATTCACAAGAGTTCATATGAGCTATGATGTCATTTTGAAGCAAAATCCCAAGTGGTAGAGGCTTGAATCTCATCAGAACATTCTCAAGTCATCTGAAGACCTAGAAGGTCAACTGCAAAGTCAACTGTGGATTTGGAGGTGGGAAGTGACTAGAAATACTTCATTCATGTTCAAACAAGTCTCATTTGACATTTCAAACACTCACATTGAAGAATTTGAGGTCCAGTCAAAAATTTCCAAAAAATAGCAAGTGACCTGTAATTTCAACTTTCCAAAAATAGAAAGATTTTGGACCAACTTCATTTCAATATTACAACATCAAGAAAGCTTCAAATGAAATTTTGTTGAACATGAAAGTTGTAGATATTTCTCTCTCATTTCCAAAATGTCCAAGATCATGAGCATATGAGGTGTGGTTAAGGAGATATGATCAAATCATGGCAAAGTGTGCATGGGACTTCAAATGAGCATAACTTTTCAACCATAGCTCCAAAATGAGTGGTTCTTTTTGCAATATTCTTCTCTTGACCTCTAATTTCCAAATCATGCATCACATTACATGAATTGCCATCACATAATCATTTGTTAATTCATGGTTTTTTTGGAGGGAAGTTACAAAATTCAAAATTTGTGCATTATATGAGATTTTTATCATTGCCATTGGATTTAAAAGAAGATTTCAAGTGACTTTGATGAAAAAAGAGCACTGTTCACGTGCCATTGCCTCATGCACATGCAAAATTTGGATTTTGGCAATTTACCTCATTTCACTTAACCAAACTAATTAGGGATTAACAAGATGATTAGTAAACCAATTAAATACTTAAACCCTAACAGAATTGAGGGGGATTAATCATTTTTCACATTTCTAGATCTAGAATTTCTCTCTCACTCAAAATTTTTCTCTCATTCATAATTCAATTTTCTTCCAAATACCATTGCATTTTAACTCCAGATTCTTGTTCCTGAGCTTGGATTTAGTAGAGATCAAGGTTTGTTGTGCAGAATTCGTGGAAGAAAAGTGCAGTTCATGTTCATGGAGATGCAAATGGAGCTTCTGTTTTGAGCCAGATCTAGAGCCATTCGAGCTTCCATTGATTCATCAAACTTCATTTCAAGTATTGTGGAGTAGATTGGAACACTTCCAGGCTGCAGATCGTGTGAATCCAAAGGCTCTGCACTTCAAGAGGTCACAATTTGAATCTCTTAATTTTAAAATCCATTGCTATGTTGTTGTAGATCTTTGTGTCCTGATGAATCTGAGCTTTGAATCGTGCGATTTGGTGACCTATTGACTGAGTTATAGTAGATTAAAGTTTCATGCATGAATCTTACTTCGTTCGATTTGATCTTGATAAGTGAAATTAGGCTGAGCTATGCATTGATTCATGATCTCCATTGAATGTACTGCATGTTGATGTCCTTAATTTTGATTTCTGGGAGAATTTTCTGGAATTGGTATGAACACCGTGTACTGTTCATTGGCTGCGTGAGGAAGAAGATGAATATCATCTTTCAGCCACGATTTTCACAATTGGCCACGCTTTTCCTGTGTTTGCCACGCTAGCTTAGGGTTTCCATCTGGTTGGTCCATGTGTACACACGGTTGGCTTATCAATTGGCTCATGATACTTTGACCTGAACACGCAAGCATTGACCTAGCCACGTCGTTTAATGAAACGACGCGTTTCATACCTTGGCGCGCCAACATATTTGAATGTGTACATACTTCGATTCCGGGCGATGGCAATGTTTTCAAATGCTTCATCATTTTTCTCTTTTCCCTCCTATTTTCATACCTTAGCTCCATTTTAATTTTCAAATTTTCTCCAAACTTCCAAAAATCATTATAAATTGAAAAATGCACCAATTTGATCCCAATTTTTTGCTATGTTCTCCTCATGTTGTCTAGTTTTTTATGAGCATAAATAGGAAAGTTGTGCCTGGTTGAAAAATTGATTTGTGCTAGGATGTTTGAGTACATATGCTTGTTTGACCTTGCCTTGCTTATTCCTTCATGAAATGCTCAAAAATGATCCAATGACTCTGAAATTTTGTGTGTAGTTTCTAGACATGTTGATGAACACTTTGGTTTGACATTTTTCTCAATTACGATTTCTGTTTTATGTATGTGCTAACTTGGTGTGACAATTTGTGTCACACCTTTGAATGTTCAACTTGTGCCATGTGATTTCCATGCCAAATGATCTCCAATGCTTCTGAATTTTTGTATGTTGATCATGTTATATGTCTTGAATGTGCATGAATTTTTCCAGATTTATTTGAATCATTTCTGTTTTGATTTGAATTTTTCATTCATGATGATCACATATGAGCTTTGAAATTGCCTCTAACTTCATTTGATTATGAAATGCTTTTGGTGAATGATTTTGATGTGAGACCTTTTGGAATGTGTCAATATCTGTTTGAAGTTGCTTTGTGTTAAATTTTAGCTCCTGTTTTGAATTTTTTCTCCATCTTTGACCCTAGGCTTTGACCTAGTGGTTTGTTGCTTACATTTGAGCTTTGATTTCAGGTTTAAGCATCCAAATGCCATAGTTGATGATGCTTCATCATGTGAATATTGATGTTTGCTTTTGGTTACTAACATTTATGTGTTTTGTAGGTTGATGCTAACTCATTTGAGTTTGCCTTGTGGCTTACACATTTTGTACATTAGGATTGTCTGTTGCTTATTGCCTGTTGTCTGTTTGTCTGAGCATTGTACTGATTTGTTTAGTGTTTTCCACAGGTACTTAAGTTGCTTTAAGTTCATTTTGAACTTTGCTTTTCTTGGTTGCTTAACCACTTAGGCATAATCTCTAATCTTCATGTAGTCTGGAAGACCTGCCCTGTTGTGTGGGCAGGCACCTGTCTGAAGTCCTCCTTAAGAGGCAATGTTTGTGCTTGTTTAACTTTGTGCCAAGCAGGAAAAGTCCTCTTATGAGGCAATTGGAAGATAAAAGAGATGTGTAATCCATCTCCTGCTATTCAGCGTGTCATTCACCTTGCTCACACCATGTGTTGATGCATGGTGAATAATAACCCAAGATCTTATAGAGTCAATCATTTGTGGAGAAGAGTTCCTACTTTCTGAACTCCCACACTTTCCATTGTTTAAAGTTTTCCCTGACTAGGGATAAGAGCTATGAGGCACATCCCTCATCTCCATTTCATCTGCTTCACCCTAACTCTCAATGTTAGGGTTAAGAGCACAAAATACTCCATTCCAGTTGGCTGTAAAGCCTAACCTTGCTTGAGCCTAATTGATTGTATATAGTGTGTGCTAATTGATTTGTTTGTCTGTTTACTTGATTCATCTGTGCATATTTGCTTATGTGTGCCTTTGTGCATCTATCATCATTGCTTGTATATCATTTCATAAACATTTTTCATTACTTTGTAACATTTTGTTTTGTCCATGGAGGAGGCAAGCATAAGTCCATTGATTGGCAGTTGTTTCCGATGATATGATGGGAGACTAGTATAAGTCCATTATTTGACATCTGGTATCCTTGTTTTGTTTGTTTTGTGAGACTAGTATAAGTCCATGTATTGGCATCTGGTATCCATGTTTTTGCTTTGTGAGACTAGTGTAAGTCCATTGATTGGCATCTGGTATCCATTTTGTTTTAGGAGATTGGTATAAGTCCATTGATTGGCATCTGATATCCATTTTGTTTTAGGAGATTGGAATAAGTCCATTGATTGGCATCCGATATCCATCTTTGTTGGCTTTGCCTGATACATTGTTTATCTGTTATTTGCATTGTGGCCTATTCCAAAGGAATCACTTGAATCATCTACATATGATCTCAAGAGGTGAACATCTAAGAAGTTTTACATCCCTTAACCTCTCACCCTTTTTGTTTCTTTAAACCTCCATTTGCATGTTAACCCAAAACCTGAAAACTATTGTGCAAACATTTTCATTTCTTTTCAAACTAGAAACCTAGGCTTTAGGCCTTTGATTTTCAAACTTCATTTTCATAATACTTCTTTTGAATTGAATTCTAATCATATTTTGACCATCTTTTGTGAATAAATTCTAATTGATTAATTCTACTCATTCAATTGTTTTGTGGCTTTGTCCATTCTTGATAAGTTTTCATACATTAGCCATAGGTTTGATTTATCCTAGTTGGTTGATGTTAATCTCACCTTTTGTCCTTAGTGATTGAATTGTGAGACTTCCTTGCTTATTATAGGGTTAACCCCTCACTAGCAAGTTGAAGCTTTTCTCACATGGTGGACTTGTTGTTTGTATAAGGTTGAGTTTTCTCCCGTGGATAACGAAAGACCTTAGTGCTTTTGTTTAAAATCAATTCACTTACTTTTGGAAATCTTTTAGCCGAACTACAGCGTTTTGATCCTTACCTTCCATGGAAAGGTACGTAGGCAACGGGTTCATCCGTTCAAACACAAAAATAATAAATTGTATATTCTTTTCTCATCCCTTCAATCCATGTTTGCACAATAAATATTTCATAAACAAATAACATTTCGTACAACAAGTTGTGAAAAGGGCTCCCTAGGACTACCTAGGACGTTTTGGGTGCCTAACACCTTCCCATTGCGTAATTAACCCCTTACCCAGATCTCTGATCTTTTCATTAGTTTTCTATGTGTAAAACTTCTTAGGCTTTTGTTCGCTTTTTAGCCATTCCTTTGGATAAATAAAAGTGCGGTGGCGACTCGATTCTTTGTATGCTTTGCTTTTGATTTAATCAATAAATCATAAAGTGACGAATACACCGCTACAGTCACAAAGCAATGAACAATGATCATGAAATGATATACAATTAATGCTCAAAGATGAAAACAATGCACAAAGGCACACACAAACAATTATGCACATATGGGCAAACAAACAACAAGCAACCAATCAGCACACACTATACACAATCAATGGGCTCAAGCAAGGTTAGGCTTTAGAAACAAGCCAACTGGAATGGGGTGTTTTGAGCTCTTAACCCTAATATTGAGAGTTAGGGTGAAGCAGATGAAATGGAGATGAGGGGTGTGCCTCATAGCTCTTATCCCTGGCCTGGGAGAGCTTTAATTAATAGAAAGTGTGGGAGTTCAGAATGAGGGAACGCTTCTCCACATATGGTTGACTCTATAAGATCTTGGGTTCTTATCCACAATGCATCAACACATGGTGTGAGCAAAGTGAATGACACAACTGGATAGCAGGGGATGGATTACAGATCCCTTTTATCTTCCAATTGCCTCTTAAGAGGACTTTACCTGCTTGGCACAAAATTAAACAAACAAAAACATGGCCTCTTAAGGAGGGCTTCAGACAGGTGCCTGCCAATAACAACAGGTTTTCCAGACTACATGAAGAATAGGGATTATACCTAAGTGGTATACCAACCACAAGCAAAGCAAAGCAAAGTTCAAATGAACTTAAAGCAACTTAAGTACCTGTGGAAACAACTAAACAAATCAGTACAATACTCAGACAAACAGACAATAGTCAATAACAAACAGACAATCCCAATGTACAACACATAAGCCATAGGGCAAACTCAAGTGACTTATCATCAACCTACAAAACAACAAATGTTAGCAATCAAAAGCAAATATCAACATTCAAATGATGAAGCAACATTAACCATGGAATTTGGATGCTTGAACCTGAAATTCAAAGCTCACATGTAAGTACAAACCACTAGGTCAAAGCCTAGGGTCAAAGGTGAAGAAAAAATTCAAAACACGAGCTGAAATTCAACACAATGCAACTTCAAACACATATTAGCATGTCCTAAAAAGGAACACATCAGAATCATCAAGCAAAAGCATTTCATGTGCAAAAGAAGTCAATGACAATTTTAAAGCTCATATTTAGACATCATGAATGAAAATTCCAAAACAAAACAGAAATGATTCAAATAATTCTGGAAATATTCATGAGCATTCAACACATCCAACATGATCAACATACAAAAAATCAGAAGCATCAAAGATCAACTGGCATGGAAATTAAATGGTACAAGTTGAACAACCAAAGGTGTGACACAAATTGTCACACCATGCAAACACATGCATAAAACAGAAATGGTCAATGAGAAAAAAACCAAACCAAGCCTAAAACATCCATCAATGTGTCTAGAATCATCATGTAAATTTTGGTAGCAATTGGATAAATATCAAGCATTTCATAATAGAAAGAGTAATGCAAGGTCACAAAAGCACATATGATCAAAGATTCTAGCACCATTCAAAATCCAGCCACTCACAACTTCCAAATTTAACATCATAAAATTCTAGACATTCTAAGGAACAAGTAGCAAAAAACCAGGCATTTTTTGGAGCATTTTTCAATTTGTTATGATTTTTTCAAGTTGGAGAAAAAATAAAAATCAAAATGGACATGTACATGGAAAATAGGAGGGAAATGATAAAATAAATGAACATTTGAATATTTGAGTTAAGCCAGAATCGAACCACGTATGGATTCAAAAATGAGGCGCGCGCTGACACCAAAACGGTGTCGTTTTGGTAAAACCCTAGCAAATCCAAAACTGGACGCTAAACCGTCGCTAGGCGGACGCAAAGATGAAGATCTTCATCTTCTTCGTGAAGATTAAAAACAAGTACATCATCATGCAGCATTTTCAATGGAGATCATAGATCAACAAACATCTAATCCTAATTCATCATAACAAGAGAGAATCGATAGAAAACATTTTGATGCATCAAACTTGAATCACACATATCTTGCTTAATAGTTCACCAATTCACACGATTTTTAGCTCAGAATCATCAGCAAGCATAAATCTATAATAATATGGCAATGAATTGCAAAATTAAGAGATTCGAAACTTGACCTCTTGAAGAGCAGAATCTTGGAAACGCACGATCCACAGCTTGTAATGATCCAAATCCAATCTACAATGCTTGAAATGATGTTTGAGGAAGAAATTGAAGCTTGAGAACGTGTAGATCTAGCTCAAAGCAGAATTTCCATCTTCATCTTCATGAGCTTGCTTCACTTGGTTCTTGCTCGAATTCAGCAATCTAATGCTTGATCTGCACAGAATCAAAGCCAAGGAACAAGAATATGGAAAGAAATTGCAGTGTTATTTGGAAAAAAATTGAATTGTGAATGGAAGAAAATTTTGGAGGGAGAGAGAATTTGGATCTTGAAATGGTGAATTGTGATTAACCTCCCCCCAAATTCTATTATGTTTAGTTATTTATATGAAGTCCTAATCAACTTGCTAATCCATAATTAGTTTGGTTAATGAAAATAAGGTGTTTTTGCAAAAAATCAAAATTGCATGGTGCATGGACTAATCCCACGTGAACAGTACCACTTCCTTCATCAAAGTCACTTAAAATCATCTTTTAAACACATTGGTAATGGTAGAAAGTCCATACAATGCACCATTTTTGAATTTTGCAATTTCCCTCCAAAAAAGGCATGGATTAAGAAATGATCATGTGATGAGATTTTATGTAATGTGATGCATGATTTGGAAATTAGAGGTCAAGAGAAGAATATTGCAAAAAGAACCACTCAATTTGGAGCTATGGATCAAAAGATATGGGCATTTGAAGTTCCATGCACACTTGGCAATGATTGGATCATATCTCCTCAACCATTCATCAGATGCTCATGATCTTGGACTTTTTCGAAATGGGAGAGAGAGATCTTCAACTTTCATGTTGGACAAAATTTTATTTGCAGCTTCATTGATGTTGTAAAGTTGAGTTGAAGTTGGATCAAAAACTTGCCATTTTTGGAAAGTTGAAATTATAGGTCGATTTCCATTTTTGGAAACTTTTGACTTGACTTCAAATTCTTCAACCTTGATCTTTGGTATGATGAATAAGCATGATTTGGACATGAATGGGATGAAGAAACTCAATGTCTCAATTCAAAACCCACAGTTGACTTCTCAGTTGACTGCATTGGCCCTTAGATGACCTGAACATGTTCTGATGAATTTGGGGCCTTTGCCACTTGGGAACTTGCTCCGAAATGAACCTACAGCTCACATGAGCTCCAAATATTGATCACATGATCCATATCTCAATGGAAACTTCATCTCTTGCACACAAGATTCACTTGAATTGCCTTGACTGTTGACTGCTTAAGCTGCAAGTAACAAAGGTTAATGACATATTTTTGTACATTTTTTGTTAGTGATTAAAAGAAAAGCAATTATATACAAATGCAAGCAATGCTTGGTGATCAAGAATACTCTCAAAGAATATCCCACCCACAAGGAAGGAAGTAAGGTGTCTAATGATCCTTGAGGCAATGCAATGTTATGATATGATGCCATGAGGGATCTTAGGGACAAAATTGGGGTCTTAAAATTCCAAAGCCCTCGGATCGTCAAGTCTCTGTTTGTTGGTAAGGATGTCTTTCAGAAACTTTGCATTAGAAGGTATTTGGGTGATGGCTTCTGTGAAAGGGATTTCTACATGAAGTTTTTCTATAACTTTAATAAATTTTTGGTACTGTTTATTAATCTGGGTTTGTTTGAGTCTTTGGGGATATGGTATAGGTGGTTTATATGGCGGGGGCGGTACGTAAATTTTATCTTTAGGTTCTTCTCCTTTATATCGACCTTCCTGGTTTTTAGATTCCTCTGGTTCCTTTACTTCGTCCGAGGGTTTGGTACATTCCTTAGAAGTTTCGGGTTCACTTAATCTTGGGTTTGGTGGCTCATCATAAGCGTTCCCACTTTGTAGGGTAATGTCATTGGCTTGTCCTCTCGGATTTTGTTGAGGTTGTCCAGGGAATTGTCCTCCAGGTGTAGTCTGAGGGGCTTGGTTTAAAGCTACCTGAGAGATCTGGGTTTCAAGCATCTTGGCATGAGTAACTATTTGGTCAACCTTGGTTCCTAACTGAGTAATCAATTCGTTAACATGAATGTTTTGGTTCATGAACTCCTTGTTTTGTTGGGTTTGAGCGGTGATAAAATTTTCCATAATTTTCTCAAGGCTCGGCTTTGGTGGCACAGGTTGCATAGGTTGATTTGATCTAGGGGCTTGATAACTAGGTCTCGGAGGTGCATTATTTTGAATAGGGTTATTGTTTTTATAGGAGAAGTTAGGGTGATTCCTCCATCCAGGGTTATAGGTATTCGAGTATGGGTTCCCTTGGGTGTAGTTCACTTGCTCGGAGTGGGTTTCTTTTAATAGATTGCATTCTGCAGATTGGTGTCCTTGGGTTCCACATATCTCACAATCCGACGAAACTGCGGCTACAGTATTCGGATTTATGCACATATGCTCGACCTTAAGGGCTAATGCGTCCATTTTAGCTTGCATCATGTCTATAGAGCTTAGTTCATGCACTCCTCCTTGGGCTTCCTTCTTCTCCACTGTCGCTCGTTCGACTCCCCATGATTGCTGGTTTTGAGCCATATCTTCGATGAGGGCACTAGCTTCAGGATAAGGTTTGTTCATCAGAGCACCGCCTGCGGCAGCGTCGATGGTCATCTTTGTGTTGTAATGAAGTCCATTATAGAAGGTTTGAATGATCAACCAATTTTCTAAACCATGATGTGGGCATGCTCGTAACAACTCTTTATATCTCTCCCAAGCTTCGAACAACGATTCTCCTTGGTTTTGGGTAAATCTAGTTATATGCTTTCGAAGAACGGCGGTCTTACTCGGGGGAAAATATCTAGCAAGAAAAACTCTTCTAAGGTTATCCCAAGTCGTAATGGAATTGGGTGGAAGGGAATCTAACCATGATAGAGCTTTATCTCTGAGGGAAAAAGGGAATAATCTTAAACGTATTGCCTCAAGAGAACCTCCATTGGTTTTAAAAGTATCTGCTAATTGAAGAAATATTTTAAAATGTGGTTTGGGTTCTCGGTAGCGAGACCCGCGAATTGTCTCTGTTGCACTAGTTGTAATAGGGATGGTTTAAGCTCAAAATTATTGGCTGGGATGATTGGGTTTACTATACTAGAACTAGGATCTTCGTTAGATGGTTGAGCGAAGTCCTTAAGAGGTCTTTGGTTTTGATCTTCGGCCATAGCTCTCTTAATTCTATGAAAGAATAAACGTGCGCGAGCGTAACGTTCAGGTTCCGCCAGAGGGTTTACTAAACTTAAACTTCCGGTGCTGCGAGTCCTTCGCATCGACCGGCGGGAAATAACCTAAGTCTAAACGATATAACAACAGGAAAATGAAATTTGACGAAATTGGTCCCCGACAACGGCGCCAAAAACTTGATGCGTTGGAAAACTTGATGTTCGCAAGTATACGAACGCGTCAGAGTAATATAAAAGATTATCGAACCACAGAGACCAAGTGTCAATCTATCGTTATCTGTTGCTATGGTGTTTATCAAAGGTAATCAAAATAAGTGTTTTTTGTAGTGTGAAATAAAAAGTAAAGTATTTCGATAGATTTAATTAATAAAGACAGGGTCGAATGTAATTCACGTAATCAGTTGATAATCCAAGTACTTGCTAATAGAACTACTTATGGGCAATGTTTCCTACTTTGAAAAAAACTAATTTAACAGGAACTGTCGCTTTCGCGTATTCAGAACCGAGTTGTACTCCCTAATCAAACCCTCTTATTGTCACTTATAAAAAGGCGCGCATTGCGTTAGAGTAGTAAACCTATTTTTAAGAAATATAGTATCTTGACTAAGTTGAAAAGTATTATAACCTGGATTTCTTAACCAAAAGAGGTTCTTACGAACCAGACTCTAAACTTATAAACGCGTCCGAAAATAGTTTTAAAATCTCTTTTCTTTTTTATGTTAAAAACTCCTAATAAACCAGACAAAGCGCTTTCGCTGTTTTTGAAATAGTTAAAAACAATTAAGTTTAAAAAGACGTTGGACGGCTTTCGATCTTACCCAACAGAATTGAAGTGCGGGAAAACTAAATTTGAAAGTTAAAATAGCCCTTAAGTGTTTCTACAAACATTTTTACGGATTACTGGTTTAATTACGGTCCTTACATTCTAGCCTTATAAATTTAGCTAGACATGGTAAAGTAAAAGTGCATTAAAATAAATAAAAGTAGTGCGAGTGCGGAAAGTAAATAGTTTAAAGCGAGTGCGGAAAGTAAATAATTTAAAGCGAGTGTGAGGAAATAAATAATTTAAAGCGAGTGCGAGAAATAAATAAAGTAAAGGCGAGTGCGGGAAATAAATAATTTAAAGCGAGTGCGAGAAATAAATAAAGTAAAGGCGAGTGCGAGAAATAAATAAAGTAAAGGCGAGTAATAAAAACCTGCTCCAATCGGAGGGCTGAGTAAATTGAATGCGGAAAAGAAAATGGCGGCAGGATTAACATCCTTCCAAAGTGCTCCAAACTCGAGTACAGACTCTATCACAGACTCAATTACACAATTGTGGTAACACTCCAATGCGAAGCGATTACCACTTTATAAAACTGAATATATGCCTAAGTGAAACAAAGTTGCTTCTGATTTCGCCTTGTTCCAAGTTTGGATCTTCGTCTGCTCTAAGTTTGGGTGATTGTAAAACTGAATTCGCGTTTCTATTTATAAGCAAATAAAAAAAGGTGGAATTGACTTGGATGCCCTTCAACTTGAAAATAGAGTAAACCGTTTTCCTCTTGTGGCACCCGCCACAAGGCTATGGCGCCCGCCACAAGCACAAAGTGGGACGCCTTAGTGGAGGTGGTTTTTAGGTACAAAAGCTATACTTTTGTTCTTCTTCTCAGCATACTCACCCAGGCCCATTTCAAAGGTTTGGAGGGAACCAATGAGCTCATCCACCTTCATGTTGTAGATGTCCTGCGCCTCCTCTATGGCTGTGACTTTCATAGCAAATCTCTTAGGCAAGGACCTGAGAATCTTTCTTACAAGTTTCTCTTCAGCCATTTTCTCACCTAGTCCACCAGAGGTGTTTGCAATTTCAAGAATATTCATGTGAAAGTCATGAATAGTCTCATCCTCTTTCATCCTCAGATTTTCAAACTTGGTGGTCAGCATCTGAAGTTTGGACATCTTCACCTTGGAAGTACCTTCATGAGTTACCTTGAGGGTATCCCAAACTTCCTTAGCTAGTTCACAGTGGTGTACCAGCCTGAAGATGTTCTTACTGATTCCATTGAACAATGCATTCAAGGCCTTGGAATTTCCAAGAGCTAATGCCTCTTGCTCCTTGTCCCACTCTTCTTCAGGAATCTGCACACTGACTCCATCTTCACCTGTCCTCATTGGATGTTCCCATCCTTTGTTGACAGCTCTCCAGACTTTGTTGTCTAGAGACCTTAAGAAGGCTATCATACGAGGCTTCCAGTCATCATAATTAGAGCCATCCAACATGGGTGGTCTGTTTGAGTGTCCTAAATCCTTGTCCATGGTACTAGAAAGTAACTTCCCTAGATCTCACCCAGAAATTCACAGGCAGGGTGCCTGCTCTGATGCCAATTGAAATTCTAGTTATCAGACTTTGGATGTCACACGGGTTGTTATGACGTCCAATTCTGCACAGACAGGAATTATGCAGAACTTAACAGTAAGTGCAGTAAATAACACAAGTAATTGTTTACCCAGTTCAGTCCAACATGACCTACATCTGGGGGCTACCAAGCCAGGGAGGAAATCCACTATTAGTAGTATCAATTCAAAGCTAAACTCACTCGTTTACAACTTATCACTTAATCCCTACCCAATGCAATTTCAATCTTAACCTAAGATCAGAGTTCCTACTCACTCCCCCTCAATCACCTCAGTGATTACTATCTTTAACCAATATTAAAGACACGTTGAAGTCACACTTCAAACAACTCTTGATTGTGCTTCACAGCTTTAATCAAGATACACAGCACTCACGCTTAAAAGCTTTGAGCGACACAACACTTACAACTCAATGAACACCCTATGCCACAACAATCATCTACTTGATAATGGCTTGGCTTACAAGATACGTCTAATACAAGACTCACAAAAATACAGCAGTGAAGTATGATGGACACACAAAATCTTCACGCCTCAAAATCCCCGAAACTGAATGAAGGAACGCCTTCCTTTTTATATTGCAGTACCCTGGGCTTTTGCACCTGTATTCTCCTGAATTTAAGGTCACGCGAGTTCCCATAAATTCAACATTTAGGTTACTAACAAATAGGCTATTTGTTAGGTTCATTGAATGTAGCTTGGTTGTTGATTTCCTGGTTTTTCTCTAAGCTGTTGACTTCCTGAAGAATAGCCCAAGAAAAGCTGAAACAGAAAACTGAACAACCTACAATTTAGCATATGCTGTCAGGAATGAATGTCACGACATTCAGCTTGACATCAAGGTCCATATGCTGAGTCTGTTTTTCCAGAAAACAGACTGTACAATTTTGCTGACCTGTACATGATCAAAATGACCATACTACAGTAACATCTTACATTAATAAATGTCAAAGTGTCCAACTTAACATTTACACATTTGGCCTTAAGTTAGTTCTGTTATTCTCTTGAAGAACAAACTAAGTTACATGCTGAAGTATAGCAGAGCACCACTCTGTCTAATGTTCAGTAGCTGCTGTCAATGATGAATGTCATAACATCCAGTTTGACATTCAGTCAGTAGGCCTTATGCCAGGTCTGGTCTTTCCTTGATAACCAAACTGGAAATAAATACTAAGTTCTAACAGAACACCTGTTGTTCTATTCCTTAGTATCTGTTGACAGGTATGAATGTCACAGCATCCAGTTTGACATTCAATAAAACCTGTGTTAGCTAGTCCTGCAGTAACTACAATGTAGTCACACATACATGTCATGACATCAGTCAAGACATTAGTAACCATCTAGTGTTTTACCATATAATGCAGCCAATTAAACACCTACACTTCCCTCACCTTTTGCTTTACTTAGGACTTTAGCCCTTCTTCTTCTTCTCTCCACTCTAAACCAAGCCAAAACTTTTGTGCAAACATTAACACTTCTTTTCAAACATTAGAAACCTAAGCCTTATGCTTTTGATTTTCAAACTTTCTTTTCATAATACTTATTTTGAATTGAATCTTTAAGTCCACTTTGACCATTTTCTATATACTTCTAATTGGTAAATATAACCCATTCAAATGTCTTTTTGTGGTTTCAATGGCCACTTTCTAATCAAAACTTTTTCATAACCTTTAGCTATTAGGTTTGAGTTATCTTTGTGGTAGATGTAATACTCACCTATATCCTTAGTGATGGACAATGAGTCTTCCATGCTTATTATAGGGTTAACCCTCACTAGCATGTTGAAGTTATCCTCACATGGTGGATTTGTGGTTTTAGGTTGAGTTTTCTCCCTTTGATAACAAAAGACCTTAAGGCTTTTGGACCAATCAATTCACCAACTAATTTTGAGATTTTTACCCCGAACTACGAGGTTTTGATCCTAATCCTTTTTAAGATGGTACGTAGGCAATGGGTTTATCCATCCAAACACAAAATGTAAATAACTTGTATATTCTCTTCTCATCTCTTCAATCATGTTTGCACAAATAAACTTTCACAAAACAACAACCTTACAACAAGTATGAAAAGGGCTCCCTAGGAGTACCTAGGATGTTTTGGGTGCCTAACACCTTCCCATTGCATAACCAACCCCCTTACCCAGATCCCTGTTTCTCTTTTACTAGTTTTTGATTCGATAAAACTATTAGGTTTTTGTTCGCTTTCTAACCATTCCTTTGGATAACTAGAAGTGCGGTGGCAACTCGACTTGTATGATTTACCTTGGATTTAGTCAATATCTCTAATGGTAACGAATACCCCGCTACACTGACGAAGACCTAAAAGGTATATCTCAACTCATGAAATTTGACTCCACAGGGGACAAAAAGTCATAATAGGGAGCAGAAGGAAGGAACACCAGGGATACTGGTTACTGGGCATATAATAGGTGACCAACCAGGCGTGAATTGGGAAATATTTCCAAGACACTCATCATCCGAAGAGAGGGCTGAAAAAGAAAACTCAATTACAGGATGGACATTCGATTCCAAAAGGAAATACGAATCTTACTCAACTGGGGAAGAAAAGGCTTCAAATGAAAAGCGCATGAGATATATTATCTATTACCGTCAGAACATAGATAACATACTCGCATGGAAGATTATCCACAACTGGTTACTGGGTTAATATAGGCTAAATCGACCGAAAAGAAAGGACATCAGGATACCGGATACTGGGTATAAAATGATGACCAATCGAGGGGAGAAACAATCATTACCAAACAAGGGTAAATGAAAGATGAGTCGTTGGGGATAAATTGCTTAAAAAAAGAAATCATCGAGGAGATATATCACCGGTTACTGGGTGGTATACTCAAAAACTGAAGGAATATCAATATCGAATATTGGATAAAGATAACCAACAAAGAGGGGATTACATCTACCGGTTACTGGGTAGAAAACCAAGGGTGAGAGTAACCGTCATCGGTTAGGATGAACAACATCAAGGATTAACTCTGCAAGGGGATAAAATAGGGTTTACAACTACTGGTTACTAGGTAGAAAACCACAGAAATAGGACTTACAACTACCGGTTACTAGGTAGAAGGCCACAATATCCGCTGGGGGGACAATGAACAATTAAGGTTTACTGAGTAATCGATCACCTGGACCACAGGGAACTGCAGGGGAAATAACAAGAAGGGAGTCAATCCAGGAACAAACCAGAAAGACACAATGAACAAAACTCAACCCAATGAGGATATAACTCAGGGGAGTAATTCCATCCCAATACATATTTAGGGAGGAAACTGAAACAATAATCATCCACGAGGACAAAACTCAGTGGGGAATATAGAAGGAAAGATAGACACTTTATGCCTATAGGGCTGACTCTAAATGGAGAGATCAGACACAAACCTCTACTTAGGGAAGAATATTTCACCACTAGCAGGAAACAACAAGCAAAGATATATGTCAAAGAATACAACATGAATATCTGAATGTTATGATTATGCATGTCTATGTGTGGTTCATGTATGATTAATGCTGACAAACAGACATATCTAACGCAAACAGGTCCAAGAAATAATGGACAAAAATCCGGTATAACATCTCAAAAGAGAAGGCCAGGTCCATAGGAGAAAATCCAATCTGGTGGGGAGCAACAAATACCAGGAAACACCAATCACTACTAAGGATCAAGAAGAGTCGCTGCCGAGGATAAAGACCACCGCTGGGGATCAGAGACCATTGTTGGGGATCAGCTAAGGTCACAATAATACGCAGAGATATTGATAAGATCTGTCAGAGAAGAAACTTTATGGGGATCTTATCAGGCAATGATACGAGATTCTGTGGGGAGCAACCACCAAACAGAAACACATCAATCAAGCATTCACTTCTAAACAATGAAGGAACATCTCTGCTGCGGAGAAAAAGAAGCAAATTACTCCATCGGGGAAGCTATAGAGTTACCGCCAGGGATTTGCTGCTGAACAAACAAAAGATCTGATGCAGAGGAAATTCTATCGGGGAGCTCAACACGGATAAGATCCATCATAGAAGAAACTCTATTGGGGAACTTATCAAGGAAAGATATGAAACTCTGTGGGGAACAACCGCCAAACAGAAGTTCCAATAATTAATAAATTTCCTCATATCTGCTGGAGAAACATCTCTACTAGGAGGAGAGAGAACCACTGCTCCACTGGGGAAGGAAATAAACATCTTCAACACCAGCTCTGCTAGGAGGAGATTATCCAATAAGAAGGAGAAAACAAATATCAGGCTCTGATCAGGCAACTCCACTGGGGAAAGACTGTTGGTGACTGAACTGGGGATAACCTATAGGCGACCCAACTGGGGGAAGTCTAATGTGAGCAACCCTACTGAGGATGAGTGGTAAGAAAAATTTCTAGGGAAAAAACTGCAAGCCAACCTGCTGAGAAATTTCCACTCATGCTAGGAATTCCTGCTCACTCTGCGTGAGATTTCCATTTATGCGGAGGGAAAGACCCACTTCCTCGAAAATAGATAGCATATCAATTTTTATCAATCTATACGAGATTTTAGGTCAGTCCACACAAGGGATGACAACCATATAATTGATAACACAGATGCTAGATTCAGATTCTCTGGGGATCTGAGGACGGAGGTATATACATCTCCAAAAGATCAAGACCAAAACTCCAGATTCCCTAGGGGCTTGATGAAGTATCACCCCTCTCTGCGCTCACGGAGGAGACAACTTGAAAGATGATAAAGAGATACAAATATGCTAGGAATATGAACAAATGTCTTACCATTTTGGAGATCATATTGTCCTTGGGAGAGCACTGAAGACATTCCAATTATCCTTTCAGTCATTGTGAATGTTCACTTTGTTTAAAACAGTTTTACAAAACCTTTATTTGTTTAAAAAATGATATTTATCAATTAAGACATGCAAACATTTGTTGAACATAAACAAATAAGAGTGCAAAAAATTAGGTAAAGGCTCAAATTTATTTGATGGAATGGTAGTCTGCAAATGACAAGACTCCATGTATCTTTGCAAATTTGAAATTGCTGATATAAATATTGGAAAAAGGGCTACATTGAACATAATGACCATTTCTCCACCAACTCTGAATCCAATGTATTTGAAGCTTCAGTTGACGATGACTGAGCGAGAATCTTTGACAGATGACAGTTGTAGAACAAAGTCTGTTCAGGATGCAGTTACTTGCCAAATCCCTAATTTTTGCCTAGATTGCCCCAAGGTGAGGTACTCAATCTAGCAGGATATATATATTCATTTTTTAATGTCTCTAACTTTTTCCTGGATTGCCCTTTCGGGTTTTCAATCCACCGAGACGCTCATTTTTGCCTAAGCCGCCCTTTCAGGTTTTCATTTTAGCGAGCTATTCTGCTTTTATTTTTAGGAGAAGTATTTCTTGACTGCATTTGAATTCACAGGACGAGTGAAATCCTCCCCATCCATAGTTGTAAGTATCAAAGCACCGCATAAAAAGGCTCTCTTAACAACATATGGATTTTCATAGTTTGGTCATAACGACTCTGAACCCATTCAGCCTCAGTCAACTTGCCTTCCATCAAGACACTCAATGATGGGATCTCAACCTCCACGGGGAGCACAGCCTCCATGCCATATACAAGGGAGAAAGGGGTTGCCCCTGTTGAAGTGCGGACAGATGTATGATAGCCATGCAAAGCAAATGGCAACATCTCATGCCAATCTTCGTACGTAACAACCATATTCTGGATAATCTTCTTGATATTCTTGTTAGAAGCTTCAACAGCCCCATTCATCTTGGGTCTATAAGGAGAAGAATTATGATGTGCAATCTTGAACTCGCTACACAACTCTTTCATCATCTTGTTGTTCAAGTTAGATCCATTATCAGTAATGATCTTGTCTGGGACACCATAACGACATATGAGTTGATTCTTAATAAACTTCATAACCACCTACCTAGTCACATTCGCATATGATGCCGCTTCAACCCACTTGGTGAAGTAATCAATTGCTACAAGGATAAAACGGTGACCGTTCGATGCCTTTGGCTCTATCATGCCAATCATGTCAATTCCCCACATGGAGAAAGTCCATGGTGAGGAAATAACATTCAGAAGTGTCGGGGGAATATGAATCTTATCCGTATAAATCTGACGCTTGTGGCATTTCTTCACATATTTGCAGCTGTCAGACTCCATTGTCAGCCAATAGTAGCCTGCTCTCAACATCTTCTTTGCCATAGCATATCCATTAGAATGAGTACCAAATGAACCCTCATGGACTTCAGTCATTAATAGGTCTGCTTCGTGTCTATCCACGCATCTGAGCAGAACCATGTCAAAATTCCTCTTATAAAGCACATCGCCATTAAGGTAGAAACTGCCAGATAATCTCCTCAAAGTCTTCTTATTTTTAACAGATGCCCCACGCGGGTAAGTCTGACTTTGAAGAAAACATTTGATGTCATAATACCATGGCTTATCGTCTTTCACTTCTTCAACTGCAAATACATGAGCTGGTCTATCCAAGCACATCGCAGTAATATTGGGGACTTCATTCCAATATTTCACCATAATCATCGAAGCAAGTGTAGCAAGAGCATCTCCCATCCGATTCTCGTCTCGAGGAATATGATGGAAGTCAACCTTAGTAAATAAAGTTGAAATCCTCCTCGGATAATCTCTGTATGGGATGAGGCCAGGTTGATTCGTTTCCCATTCACCCTTAATCTGATTAACAACAAGGGCCGAATCACCATAAACATCAAGATGCTTGATCCTAAGATCAATACATTCTTCTAAACCCATAATACAAGCCTCATACTCCGCCATATTATTCGTGCATTTGAAAGTTAGCCTTGTTGTAAAAGGAAAATGTGTGCCCTAAGGAGTAATAATCAATGCCCCAATACCATTTCCATATTGATTAACAACATCATCGAACACCATACCCCATCGGGAACCAAGCTCTGGCCCTTCATCGAGTGTAGGCTCGTCGTAATCTTTCATCTTCAAATACAGAATCTCCTCATTTGGGAAGTCGTACCGAACAGACTGATAATCCTCAATTGGTTGATGTGCCAAGTGGTCAGCCAAGATACTACCTTTAATAGCTTTCTGAGCTCGATACTCAATTTCATACTCAAACAACAGCATCTGCCAACGGGCAATCCTCCCAGTTAAAGCAGGCTTCTCAAAGATATACTTGATGGATCCATTTTAGATATCAACCAAGTCGTATGATTCAACATATACTGGCGTAAGCGCTTAGCAGCCCAAGTCAAAGCACAACATGTTTTCTCAAGCATTGAGTATCGAGACTCACAATCGGTGAACTTCTTACTCAGATAGTATATAGCATACTCTTTCTTCCCTGATTCATCTTGCTGACCCAATACACAACCCATAGAGTCTTCAAGAACGGTCAAGTACATAATCAAGGGTCTCCCTTCAACAGGCGGAGACAGAATCGGAGGCTCGGACATATACTCTTTAATATTGTCTAAGGCCTTTTGGCAATCCTCGGTCCAATCATGACATTGATCTTTCTAGAGGAGCTTGAATATAGGCGCACATGTAGCAGTCATGTGGGATATAAATCTCGAAATATAATTCAAGCGGCCAAGAAAACCTCGGACTTGCTTTTTAGTTTTGGGCGCAGTATAACACCCCAAAATTTGCCCTCCTCATTCATGCATTCATTTAGCATTTCATATTGCATTTCATCATGTCAATCAGAGTTAGATCAAAAAAAAAAAAAAAAAAAATGAAAAAAAAAAAATTTTTACAAAAAAAAAAATAATAATAAAAATTTTTGGACTTGGGTCTCTCTCATTTGAGCCCACAAAACCATGAAATTCAGTCTATAAATACCAAGGCTTCACTTGAGAGAACACAGAACAAAGGGGGATTTTGAAGAGAAGCAAAATACTCTGAGGTTTCCTTGGAACAAAACCCTGAGGAAAAAGATAGTGAGAGAAGACCTAACGGAGTTCAGAGCAGCCTCCAAACCCCGAAGGGAACTCAACTACACAGAATCACCTCTGCCTCACATAAACCCTGAAGATTGTTTTGTAAACCTCACGGGTGCAACTCAATTTCAATCAAGCTCTCCAATCAGGTTTGCCATTATTCCCATTACCTTTGCCCATGGGTTTAATATGTATATGAATGTATAAACAATGCCTTGAGTGTTTAACCGTTTAATTCTTGAGTGTATGCCACAGGGTTTGAGGTTTCTGAAACCATACTGTTGATCATGAAAAAAATGCTTATGGTGTTTCACTAACCCTTTTGTTGAATTTTTGTGAGGGCTCACATGACTTTTGCAGGGATAACTTGCGTGGTTTCCCACTTTATTTGTGGGATAACCCCTGGAGGTTCATTCCGATTACCTGTACTGACTCACTTTTCTTTGATGGCATTAGCTTGGAAGGATCTCAGGGTTTTCCATTCCTCTAATTGCTGTTACTTCGGATCTTTATCCGCGTGGTACTTTTACATTTTTCCCGCATTTTACTGCTTTCCTAGATGGAAGACCTCGATAGGAGGCAACGTTTGAGCCCCTTGGTGGCATTTTACTTTGGGATACATGTTTTGTGTTTTGTATTCATATCCCTGCAGGTAGCGCGGTTCCTTCGTCAAGGACTGCCCTGTTTGCCCTCGAGCATCCCAAACCCTAAAACCCAAAGCAACACATTTACTCCTTCTACTACAGGCGAGTAAGTCTCCGAAGGTCGAGCATCCGGTAGATTGCGTAGTGACGTCGTTCGCCCAAAACCCAATCCATAACCCCGTAGTTAGCCGAACTACGTTTTGCTCTGATTCTCAGGCCAGATGAGATACGTAGGCATAAGACGCGATGTCTTAGCGAGCACACATCCCCCAACCCATAGGTCAGCCGAGCTACAAAGACTCTGATTCTCATATTCAGATGAGATACGTATGCAGTGGATGCGACATCCGCGCGAGTCATTTTCATTTACCCCTTTTTTTTTGGTAAACAGCACAAGATAAACCCACACCCTTTAGACAAGAACTACAAAAGTGGATCCCGTAGAGTACTACGGATGCGTAGGGGTGCTAATACCTTCCCTTCGCATAACCGACTCCCGAACCCAAGATTTGGTTGCGAGACCCCGTCTTGTCCTTTCCTTTTTCAGGTTTACTTCGAGCGTTTCCTTTCCCTCCTTTGGGATGAATAACGCACGGTGAAGACTCTTCTGTCTTTTTCTTTCGCCAGTTGTTTTTTTTCGCACTGTATTTTTCAGGTTGCGACAGCTGGCGACTCTGCTGGGGAAAAAGAAGTTGACCTCTTGCTGGTCCATCTTCCCTAAGCGAGTCCCTCCTAGCTTTTGTAGTTTGTTTATTGGGTGTTCATCCTTTTGTACGGTTATTTATTTACCTGCTTTACCCTATTGCATTGTGTACATATCATTGCTTTATCTGTTGGCTGGCTATGGCTGCTTGGTGATCTTTGTGAGATGAGTTCTATACCCGAACTCGAGTGCACTTAGGATAGGAGAATGGCATAGTCCTGTCGACTTGTGTGGAGTTATTCCTTAGCGAGTTGACTTGCAAGCCCATTCACTTGGTGGAGGTCATGTTGAGATCAATAATGTCACATAAGTAAGTTGTGGTTAGACATTACTTGTTCCAATATAGACCTTAGAAGCCGAGGACCTTAGTTTACCAAACCCATCTTGGCCTATTCGTAGGACGTAGTGCGAAAGTCGTTCAAGTGTAAGATTTGATACGATTGTTACGCGATACTACACTCATAAGAGTCTCTCTTGAGAATATTGTTGGAATACGAGTAGTCGTTCCTCTGATAATATCCGAAAGATGGGATTATGACTATGGGAACCTTTTGTAGAACATGTTTGGCAGGTTTAAACCTTAGTACACTCCTTTTGGGTGGTTCTTAACCTAAACTCCATGCTCGTGACTTGCAACAAACCCTTGATTCATGGTTAATTCGATCAGGTATCCTTAATATCAATGGAACTCGGGTGTTGATAAGATGTAAACCATAATCCACCAAAATGGGTGGTTGATATTAAGGATAACATGATCCATCCCATGACCTTTGTTTGGTGTGCTCTTAATTTCTCTCCAGACAGTGCAACCTGACAGATGTTCAAGCAGATACATCAATTCTGATTGACATGCCTTTGCATTGCATAACATCATCTGCATTTTTGCATCCAACATCTCATGCTTATTCATTTGCAGGGTATTCCCTTTCAAAACGGGGGTGCCTTAAAACTAAACAAGCAGTGCATCGCATACCATGCATATTAACCCTTGTCTGCTTTGCAGGTGTCACCGCAGTGTCTAATGTTTGTTCCCTGTATCAGGCAGTTATTGGTCCCAAGCGAGTCCACAGGTACCCGACAAAGGAAAATCGTCCACAACTAGCGATGGACCAAGTACAGAAAGAGATGGCTGATATGCGTGAAAGGATGGATCAGTTCATGACATTGATGACTGGTATGGCAGCAGGCCAAGAAAAGCTGAGGGAATTGGTTGAGCAACCGAGGCCCAATCCAGATTTGGAGATACCAAATGCTGAGGGAAACCCTGGTAACCCTGGGAACGCTGATAACCCTGTGAACACTAGTAACGCGGGTAACCCAAATGCTGATGGAAACCCGGGTAATGTTGGCAACACAGGGAATGTTGGAAATGGTATTGGCGGAAGGTACAATGTGAATCAAGGAATTCGGATTAACGGGCACCCCGTTACTGAAGATTATCAGTGTGATCAATTTTCTTTGCACGACGAGGCCCTCGAGACCACTCGCCGTATGGATGAGCTTGCTGAGAAGCTCAAATCTTTGGAGTCTCAAAATTCCTTAGGCTTTGATGTCACAAATCTTGGTCTGGTTTAGGGAGTAAGGATTCCTCACAAGTTCAAACCCCCTACTTTTGAGAAATACAACGGGGCTTCTTGCCCACGCACTCATCTTCAATCTTATCTGGGAAGGTTGGGAGCTCACACAGAAGATGAAAAGCTGTGGATGTACTATTTTGAAGACAGTCTAACTGGAGCTTCTCGTGAATGGTATTCTCATTTGTCTCGTACTACCATCAAGAGCTGGAAAGACTTGGCAGAGGCTTTTATCAAGCAATATCAATACAACTTGGACATGGCTCCAAATCGGACCTTGTTGCAAGGTATGTCTCAGACTGCCAAGGAAACCTTTAGAGAGTATGCTCAGCGTTGGAGACAGATTGCTGCGTCCGTCCAACCCCCTATGTTTGAAAGGGAGATGACGGACATGTTCATGAACACTCTTCAAGGCAATTATATTGAGAGATTGGTTGCTTGCCCGTCAATCAGCTTTGCAGAGATAGTAATTACTGGAGAAAGAATCGAGAGTCTATTGAAGATGGGCCGAATTCAAGACAATAGTGCTTCCAACTCATCAGGTCCCAAGAGACCGTTTGCTGGTAACGGTCAGCCAAGAAAAGAAGGCGAGGCAAGCGTTGTGTATGCCGGCAGAGGCAGGAGTAAAGGACGCCCTAATTATTATCAAGATCAAGTGGCCGCAGTCACTATTCCAACACCTGTTCCTCAACCGCAATATCATCCGCCACAACAACCCAGGTACAACAATCAACAACAAGGAGGTAATCCGGGTCAGCAGAGACACTATCAACAACGTCCAAGGCAAACGGACCGGGTCATCGAGCCAATCCCAATGCCTTATTCAATATTACTTCCCAAGCTGATTGACATGAATCTGGTTACGTTGAGAACTCTGGCCCCACCAATCGATCCCAATAATTTGCCTAGAGGTTATGATGTCAACGCCAAATGTGTTTTTCACTCCAACGCACCTGGCCATACTACAGATAATTGCAAGGCTCTCCAGTTAAAGGTACAAGATTTGAGAGACGCCCAGGCTATCAATTTTGCTTTGGTGCCTAATGTTATCCAGAACCCGATGCCGGCTCACGGCGGGCAGGGGATTAATGCTGTTGAAATGGTCAAGGCCGATAATGCCCAAGGCTGGGGCAAATTTATGGAGCCAGTCATCAAAGAAGACAAGGTTGACGACGACTGTGACGTAGATAGCTGGATTCGCCCGTGTGTCCCGGGAGAAAAGCTCGACAATTGGTCGTTTGAAAAAACCGTCCGGGTTACTCTATTGAGAGAGTGATTTTTATTGTTTTCCTTTATTACATGCATAATAAAGTCTTACACTTTGCCCAAGGTGTAACGGCTCATTTGTAGGGCCATCCATTTACTTACATTTCGCAATTATTTTTATCATCAATAAAGGACGGCTTTTGCAAACAATTTTGTGTTCTCTTTTTTCAATTTTTTTTACTTTTTACCAAAAGAATGGCAATGTTTCTTTTTTCGTTTTTCCTTTCTTTCAAAAAAAAAAATCTCTCATTCTAAGGTAAAGCATGATCCTCCATCATGCAGAGCCGACCACCCGGATCTCACTGCTAACGACACTGCTATGGCCAAGTATGACTTCGACAATCCTATCTATCAAGCCGAAGAAGGGGCTGGGGAAGATTGTGAATTGCCTGAAGGGTTAGCCAGATTGCTGAAACAGGAGGACCGAGCTATTACACCTTATCAGGAGGTGGATGAGACCATCAATGTTGGTACCGAAGACGACAAGAAAGAGATCAAGATCGGGGCTAGCCTACAGGCCGAGAGGAAAGACCGTTGATCATGTACTTGACTGTGTTAGAAAGGTCAATGGGTTGTGTGTAACACCCTTCTAAAATTCCCCAAATATTTAATTAGAATAACAATATATCAATCAGAGTAATACGCAATTAAGGGTGTCACACAATCATTTCACACCATTCATCATAATAACTGTCATGCTCTTTTATTATATCAAAACATAAAGCATTGCAAAATACACAGCGGATAGAGATCAAATCGATCATTCAACACATCTAACACATTACATGAGAATTATTCAACAAGGTGAAACATCCCGTCCCGATGTTACATCTATCAGAGCATGACCCACTAAGGAGACTACACTAGACCCCAAGCACTAGCTTCTACTCAATCACGGCTCGTTACCTGAAAAATAGTTGTAAGGGTGAGTTCCTCAATCGATATAATAAGCATTATAAAATATCATGTCATGTTAAGTAATTTGACACATTAATCACCCTAATCACATCACACATTCAGTAACGGCACATCAACTCAAACGTCATACTCAATATCAACACAAGCACCACTGCTCAATTAAATTAAATACTCATACAACAAACCAACAAAATGCAACTCTAATGAGACTCGACTCGTCATGCATGTGGTACCATTTGGAGTAAAACTCCCAACTTAAAATTTGCCAATTTAACGAGGCATCAAGGCTTAAGCCTTCAACTTTCAACTTTTGCCAATCCAGGCCAACGTGGTGTGAGCAAAGCTCCGACTTAATGCATATGAATTCCGACAACATGATAGCAATAGCAACACAACAATGTCTTCAACATAATCAACTTATAATCAACTTTGACATACACGACTTTAAATTTCGACAACAGGATAATAATAGCAACACAACAATGTTTTCAACATAATCAACTTATAATCAACTTTGACATAAACTAAGTACTATATAATTCCATTCCAAAACGTACACAAGATTCAATTATCAATTTTTTCTCTTTTCCCACAGTGTTAACCGGTTAACGCCCTGGGTTAACCGGTTAACGCAGACAGAACACGCTTTCTGGCAAAACTCAACAGTGTTAACCGGTTAACGCCCTGGGTTAACCGGTTAACGCATACAGAACAACAATATTTCCACAACTCACAACAGTGTTAACCGGTTAACGCCCTGGGTTAACCGGTTAACGCAAGACAGAAAGCTGTTCCTGCGCTAACACGAAGCAGAATGCAGAATTCTCCGCATTTTCCGCCGTTGGAGGACTTCCGGACCTCCGATTCCAATTCCGTAAAAAGCGATACGCTCGGGGAATCACGACTCACCCAATTACCGATTCAATCACAGCTTAGACACAGTTTATTCATCACAAATTTTCAGCACTCATCATCCCAATTAGGGTCAATTCAACGGTTTATCACTACCCATTACATGTTAATCTATAATACCCATTAAACGACGATAAACCCCCCTTACCTGAATTAATCCGGCGAATCTTTAAGCTTCAAGCTTTTCTCTTCTCCAACCTTTGCTCTCTTGCTCTTCCTCTTTGCCCTTTTCCTCTTTTCAGCCGCTTCTCTGCTTTCACGTAAAACCCTTTTTACCAAAAAATGGAACTCTTTTCCTTATTCCAACTTATATACTCCAATAATAAAAATCCAATAATATTATTCCAATAATAATAATAATCCAATAATTCTAATTATTTAATTAAATTAATAAATATAATATTAACTTAAATTAAATAATTATCTTATTTTTATCGGGGTGTTACATTGTGTGCTCGGTCAGCATGACGAGTCAGGTCGAAAAGAGCATGCAATATACTACCTTAGCAAAAGTTTACCGACTGTGAACAAAGATACTCATTGCTCGAGAAAACTTGTCGCGCTTTGGCATGGGCTGCTCGCCGACTAAGACAGTATATGTTGACTCACACGACTCTATTGATATCAAAAATGGATCCAGTCAAGTATATTTTTGAAAAGCCAGCACTTACCGGAAAAGTTACTAGGTGACAAATGATACTGACAGAGTATGACATCCAATACACTTCACAAAAAGCCATCAAGGGAAGTGTCTTGTCAGACTATCTTGCAGAGCAACCGATTGATGATTACCAACCTATGAGGTTTGACTTTCCTGATGAGGACATCATGTTTCTCAAATCGAAAGATTGAGAGGAACCACTCCCGGAGGAGGGGCCTGACCCTGAATCCAAATGGGTTATGATGTTTGATGGGGCGGTCCACGTCAATGGTCGCGGAGTTGGTATAGTGTTGATCACACCGGAAGGGGGTTCATATGCCATTTGGTGCCAGAATAACTTTTCCCTGCACCAACAATGAAGCCGAATACGAAGCCTGTATCCTAAGACTTGAGGAAGCCGTCAATATACAGATTAAAACCATGGATGTATACGGGGACTCAGCTTTGGTCATCAATCACACCAACAGGGAAATGGTTCTATGCTGGAACTACGTACCCAGAATTGACGTATCTCGGTCAGGGACGAATGAAGAAAGCATTTGGTCAGAAAGTGCGCCCTCGGGGGTATCGAGTCGGTGAATTGGTACTCAAAAGATTTCTTCCTCCCAACACAGATCACAGGGGTAATGGACACCAAACTAGGAGGGTCCGCACGTGGTTAAAAGGATTTTCTATGGCGGAGCTTTGACGCTAACAACCATGGAGGGCGAAGGATTCCCGTCCCCTATTAACTCAGACGCGGTTAAAAAATACTTCGCATAAAATAGACCCGCTGGACAGTAAAAAGAATAGTCCAGGCAAAAAAGGGGCATCCCGACGAACCAAAAAAAAAAGAATAAAGAGGTTCAGGCAAAAATTAGGGATATATAAAAAAAGAGAGTACACCCGGTGAGTCGAAAACCCAAAAGGGCGGCTCAGGCAAAAAAGGGTATCCCGGTGGATTGAAAACTCGAAAAGGGGGCGATCCAGGCAAAAGTTAGGGAATAAGCGAATGACTATGATCTGAGTTCATCAGTGTTATATCACCGTTTCATTCAATCCGGCAATCTTCGAAGGTTAAAGATCGACTAATCATCCACTTCAGAAAGCAAGATGAGCAGAGCGTCTTGAGGACATACGAGTCATAGCAGAGTCGAAACTCTGTGGGACCCCGTATCCCCATTGCCATTAGGATAGTTCTCTTTTTTATAGCGATCACCTCTTTTCAGGGATCAGCTTCCTGACGCCCTCGCCTATTCCTGGCACAAATTTTCTCCCCAGTAAGAGTCGAATAATTCAGTTAAAGAGCCTCCTTATTTTTCATTTATCAGTTTGTTTGCAAAAATGTCCAAATTTTTGATAAAACATATTGCATATGAACATAATGGTGGCTTTTGCAGATGATTTGCACAGGAAAACATTTAAAATTGCTTTGAATGTGCTTAATCCCGAACAGTGAATTCAAACCGAGTAATTCCCCCGAGGCATACGTGTATTTTTGGTTGCAGGTCACAGGAACCGGATGCCAAGTCATGAATCCTCATCCCTAAGCGGTTGACAAAGTCTCTCCTCAGCAGAGCATGTTCCCTAACAGAGTTGACAGTATCCAGACTGTCTATCCCCAGTAGAGTTGACAGTATCCAGATTATATATCCCCAGTGGAGTTGACAGTGTCAGACTGTATCTTCCTAGCAACAGCGAAGTGGTTGCATACCCAACGGACAAGAGGGTGGTGTTCCCAGTGTTCATCTCATCCCCAGCAGATTATTTCTAACAGATTTGTTCTAATCCCCAGCTAGAGGACGATTAGCGAGTTCATATCCCCAGCAAAGGTCGTTTCCTACGACATTTCCCCAGGAAGTGTTTTCCCCACAGACTCTCCTCACAGAGCCTCGCCGAACAAAGTTTCCATAGTTGATACTCCCCCCGCAAGGTCGACTTTTCAAGCAGCCAATTTATTTTTGGTGGCTCATTGGTCCCGGCAGACGGATCATTCCCCACAGAGCATTCAAGGATTGATACAGCGATCTATTCCCTACCGGAGTTTGCTTCCCCTAGCAGATTTCTTTTTTTCTTTTACACCATGCATAGCATTTGCATTCGCATGCATATCATATCAAGCATACACATAAGCTGATAAACAGGTTCTTCCAAGCAGACTGAAGAATTACTTTACAACCAAGGTCATGAGATCCAGCCAGAGGATCAAGCGTGAGTGATCCGGCCTGAGGTTCATTTTGAAGATTCAGCCTGAGAATCGTGTTCCAGTGATCCAGCCTGAGGGTCCATTTCGAAGATTCAGCCTGAGAATCGTGTTCCAGTGATCCAGCCTGAGGGTCATTTCAAAGATTCAGCCTGAGAATCGTGTTCCAGTGATCCAGCCTGAGGGTCATTTCGAAGATTCAACCTGAGAATCGTGTTCCAGTAAGCCAACCTAAGGCTCAATTTGAAGATTCCCTAGTGAAGTCGCCTATAAGCTTTATTTCCCCAGCAAGCCCAAGTCTAGTTGAGGAGTCGTTACAACATGTTCTAGCCCGAAGAATATGTACGAAGCCCAAAAGTGGAATATGCTCGAAGCTGCATATCTAATATGAAGGTTGGGTGTAGATTTCAAAAGAGGGTCAACCAGCGCATGCCTCAGATGCGGGATCCTAATGATGGGAATTTATCATCAAAACAATCCAGATCTAGCCAGAAGATCGAAATAGATTCGGCCAGAGAATCGAAACAAAGGAGATCTAGCCAGAAGATCGAAGAAGATCTAGCCAGAAGATCGAAGTCAGGTCTAGCCCGAAGACCGGAAATAGATTCAGCCAGAGAATCGAAACAATTCAGATCTAGCCAGAAGATCGAAGTAGATTCAGCCAGAGAATCAAATTAAGTTCAGATTCAGCCAGAGGCTCGACACTCCAGATCTAGCCAGAAGATCAAAGTCAGGTCTAGCCCGAAAACCGAAAATGGATTCAGCCACAGAATCAAAGGAAATAGATTCAGCCAGAGAATCGAAACAAAGAAGATCTAGCCAGAAGATCGAAAATCACAATAATTCAGATCTAGCCAGAAGATCGAAGTAGATTCAGCCAGAGAATCAAAGGAAATAGATTCAGCCAGAGAATCGAAACGAAGGAGATCTAGCCAGAAGATCGAAGAAGATCTAGCCAGAAGATCAAAATCGTATCCAGCCCGAGGATCAAAATTAATATCCAGCCAGAGGATCGAAACTCCAGATTAAGCCAGAGGATCGGAAGAAAGATAAACAACGCGGTGTATTTCCGCGTTTTTGTGGTATTCTTGGAGCATAAATTTTCGGTCTGTCTTTGGTATTCAATCACAGCTCACCCCGTTTGTCTGATAAGCTGTTCGCTTTCATCCTACTCGGATTAGCTGATGATTGAATAGGGGCAGCTGTAACACCCCAAAATTTGCCCTCCTCATTCATGCATTCATTTAGCATTTCATATTGCATTTCATCATGTCAATCAGAATTAGATCAAAAAAAAAAAAAAAAAAATTTACAAAAAAAAAATAATACTAAAAATTTTTGGACTTGGGTCTCTCTCATTTGAGCCCACAAAACCATGAAATTCAGTCTATAAATACCAAGGCTTCACTTGAGAGAACACAAAATAAAGGGGGATTTTGAAGAGAAGCAAAATACTCTGAGGTTTCCTTGGAACAAAACCCTGAGGAAAAAGATAGTGAGAGAAGACCTAACGGAGTTCAGAGCAGCCTCCAAACCCCGAAAGGAACTCAACTACACAGAATCACCTCTGCCTCACATAAACCCTGAAGATTGTTTTGTAAACCTCACGGGTGCAACTCAATTTCAATCAAGCTCTCCAATCAGGTTTGCCATTATTCCCATTACCTTTGCCCATGGGTTTAA
This sequence comes from Lathyrus oleraceus, assembly GCF_024323335.1. NCBI lineage: Eukaryota > Viridiplantae > Streptophyta > Magnoliopsida > Fabales > Fabaceae > Lathyrus > Lathyrus oleraceus. The sequence goes on along the minus strand of NC_066584.1, from coordinate 268,866,866 downwards.
TATGTATATGAATGTATAAACAATGCCTTGAATGTTTAACCGTTTAATTCTTGAGTGTATGCCACAGGGTTTGAGGTTTCTGAAACCATACTGTTGATCATGAAAAAAATGCTTATGGTGTTTCACTAACCCTTTTGTTGAATTTTTGTGAGGGCTCACATGACTTTTGCAGGGATAACTTGCGTGGTTTCCCACTTTATTTGTGGGATAACCCCTGGAGGTTCATTCCGATTACCTGTACTGACTCACGTTTCTTTGATGGCATTAGCTTGGAAGGATCTCGGGGTTTCCCATTCCTCTAATTGCTGTTACTTCGGATCTTTATCCGCGTGGTACTTTTACATTTTTCCCGCATTTTACTGCTTTCCTAGCTGGAAGACCTCGATAGGAGGCAACATTTGAGCCCCTTGGTGGCATTTTACTTTGAGATACATGTTTTGTGCTTTGTATTCATATCCCTGCAGGTAGCGCGGTTCCTTCGTCAAGGACTGCCCTGTTTGCCCTCGAGCATCCCAAACCCTAAAACCCAAAGCAACATGTTTACTCCTTCTACTACAGGCGAGTAAGTCTCCGAAGGTCGAGCATCCGGTAGATTGCGTAGTGACGTCGTTCGCCCAAAACCCAATCCATAACCCCGTAGTTAGCCGAACTACGTTTTGCTCTGATTCTCAGGCCAGATGAGATACGTAGGCATAAGACGCGATGTCTTAGCGAGCACACATCCCCCAACCCATAGGTCAGCCGATCTACGAAGACTCTGATTCTCATATTCATATGAGATACGTATGCAGTGGATGCGACATCCGCGCGAGTCATTTTCATTTACCCCTTTTTTTTTTTGGTAAACAGCACAAGATAAACCCACACCCTTTAGACAAGAACTACAAAAGTGGATCCCGTAGAGTACTACGGATGCGTAGGGGTGCTAATACCTTCCCTTCGCATAACCGACTCCCGAACCCAAGATTTGGTTGCGAGACCCCGTCTTGTCCTTTCCTTTTTCAGGTTTACTTCGAGCGATTCCTTTCCCTCCTTTGGGATGAATAACGCACGGTGGCGACTCTTCTGTCTTTTTCTTTCGCCGGTTGTTTTTTTTCGCACTGTATTTTTCAGGTTGCGACACGCAGGCATCTCTTGTATTGCTTTGATCTTGGCAGGATCAACTTCAATACCTCTATCAATGACAATAAAGCCCAATAACTTGCCGGAACGGACTCCAAATGTACACTTGTTAGGATTCAAGCGGAGTTTGTACTTCCTCAAACGCTGAAAAAGCTTCAACAAGTGCTCTACATGTTCAACTTCCGTTCTCGACTTTGCAATCATATCATCAACATATACCTCGATCTCCTTGTGTATCATATCATGAAACAAGGTAGTCATAACACGTTGATACGTGGCTCCGACGTTCTTCAAACCGAAGGGCATCACTCGATAACAGAATGTTCGCTAAGGTGTGATGAATGTTGTCTTCTCCATATCCTCGGGTTCCATTTTAATCTGATTATAACCGGAAAATCCATCAATAAATGAGAAGACCTTGAATTTAGTTGTATTATCTACCAACATATCAATGTGTAGTAGAGGAAAATCATCTTTCGGACTAGCTTTATTCAAGTCTCTATAGTCCACACACATTCGGACTTTTCCATCTTTCTTAGACACGGGCACAATATTGGCCACCCATTGAGGAAAGGTAGAAGTCACCAGAAACCCCGCATCAATTTGCTTCTGAACTTCTTCTTTAATCTTCACTGCCATATCAAGATGAGTTCTTCTGAGCTTCTGCTTCACAGGCACACACTCAAGCTTCAAAGGCAGGAAATGTTGCACGATATCAGTATCCAGACCAGGCATGTTTTCATACGACCAGGCAAAGACGTCGACATCTTCTCGTAGCAATTCAATCAACCCCTTCTTCTTAGACTCTTCCAGGAGTGCCCCAATCTTCACCTCACGAACACAATCCTCATACCCCAAGTTGACTGTTTCCAGATTCTCAAGATGCGGCTGAATGATCTTCTCTTCGTGCTCAAGCTGACGAGTGATCTCATCAGGAATCTCTTCAACATCATCTTCTTCTGCCTCAAATACAGGGAGCTCAAAGTTGGGAGATGGTGTTGGGTCATTATGTTCAATGGGTTTGATCAACCTGCATAATGATTTTAGATATAAAAGAGATTTCAGAATTCAAACAAGGAAAATCATTATGCAGATGAAAAGATTGATTTTATTCTCTTTTTAGGGTTTTTAGTGATCACCAATTTCATGCAAAAAGCAAAAAGTAAAAATAATTTGGAAAAACAAACATTTAACATGTAATTATTGATTGAATATCATTGTATTAATGTGCCAACAATGTCATTACTTCTCCTTTTAGCATGGGAGAAGGGTTTTTAAACAAAAGGGAACACATTGCGTGGATTTATGGGTAACTGTTGGAACATCAACAACGACCCAATTATTGCAGACTCCTCCAGGGATGACAAAGTTGCCAGAATCTTCCTCGGCATCATCTTCCACTATTACAGCAGCCTCCTGGTTTTCGACCGTGTGGATGAAACTACCACTCTGGAATAAGCCACGTTCATTGAAAGTGCCCGAAGAGTACCCTATGCCAGCCCAAGATTTATTGTCTTCCAGCTTAATCATTTGTCCTAAACCAGTAGTTGCGCCATGCTCAATGGCCAACTTCGCATCATTGTAGGACACAAATGAAGAAGTTCCTTTCCTAGAAGGCTCAACAATAGATAAGGCTTGGAACGGAGTCCCAACCTCATCCTCAGCGTATATGTAGGAAAAGGAAGACAAATGGCTTACCAAGAGAGCCTTCTCTCCCCCTATCACCACCAACTTCTTATTCTTAACGAATTTTAACTTCTAATATAGGGTGGATGTCACGGTGCCTGCCTCGTGAATCCATAGTCTGCCAAGCAAGCAGCTATATGATGGGTGGATATCCATGACCTGGAAAGTGATCTGGAAATCACTAGGTCCATTCTTGATTAGGAGCTCAACCTCGCCAATCACAGTTTTCTTGGATCCATCAAAAGCCTTGACTACCACTCCACTCTGCCTCATAGGAGGCCCCTGATAAGAAAGTTTCTCTAGAGTGGATTTTGGCAACACATTTAGCGATGATCCTGTGTCTACCAGCACATTAGACAAGCCATCATCCTTGCAGTTCATGGAAATGTGTAGAGCCAAATTATGGTTTTTTCCCTCCTCGGGAAGATCAGCATCGCAAAAGCTCAAATAGTTACAAGCACTTATGTTAGCAACAATGCTATCAAACTGTTCAATTGTGACATCGTGATCCATGTATGCGACGTACAAAACCCTTACAAAGCTTCACGGTATGGCTCGGAATTCATCAACAAAGATAGGACAAATATCTTTGATGGAGTTTGAAGCAGCTGATCAACAACATTATACTCGTTCCTCTTGATGAGCCTCATCATCTCATCACAGTCCTCTTTCAAAATGCCATTCTGACCAACAGGGACAGGAGCTTTAACAACAACGGCAGGTTTAACACCCTTTTCAACAAGTGTCGAATTTGGAGAAGGAGAAGAAGTCACCACAGGACTGACATAATTATTAATAGCATCAGTTCTTCTCATGACCTCTTGGGGTTTCGGCGGCGCCGAGAAAACACGACCACTGCGGGTCACACCACTGACATCATATCTTCCAACGCGACTGCGTTATATCTCTAGGGAACAACTCTATCCGAAGAGTACAGTTCAGGGCCCGCTGGCTTGATAATAAGAGATGGAGAAACCTTCTTCTTGCTGCCATCATATCTGACAACAACAGGTTCAGGTATTCTGAAAACAGGGGCTATAACATTCACTTCATCCTCATCACGATTCTAAATTATCTCGATCACACCCTGATCCAGCATCTCTTGGATGTCCTTCCTGACCTGGCGACATCCTCTCTCGTTGACAGTGCATACACGACAACTGTCATGGTCATGCTCATAATGACTGTATCCACACAACAGTCTGTGCATCTTGACCAACTAGATGTGACTGACATACAAGCCTTTCTACTTGCCAGGGCAACCCTAAACCATATTAACAGCAGATTTCCCATGCTCGGGCAATGAGTTCTTCTTAACATTTGGACCTACGTCCTCAAAAAACAAGATCCCACTTCTAACAAGGTCTTGCACCTTGGTCTTCAGGGGATAACAGTTCTCCATATCATGTCCAGGAGCACCGGAATGATAAACACAATGTAGCTAAGGCTTGTACCATCACTGGGGGTTGGCCGGTACAGCAGGTGGGTCATGTGGAGTGATCAGCTTCCTATCTATCAGCAACGGATAGAGCTCAGTATAAGTCATTGGAATTGGATCAAAAGTGACCCTCTTCCTATCATAGCTAGTGTTGGTATTGTTGTTGTTTTGAGGCTGGTAGGTCTGCTGTTGTGGACGATGCTATTGTTGTTGATATTGTTGATGTTGCTGTTGTTGATGCTGATAATGTTGAGTTTCCCTGAAGGCAGGTGTTATATGAGCCACCTGGTGCTGGTTACTGGCAGGGCGAACAGTCTTCCTCTTTACAGAGGATCTTCTTTTAATATGGGAAGACACGGTATGTGCCTCTCCCTCCTTCTTCTTTGCAAAACCCCCATACCGTTTTGCAGAAGAGCCTTCATCTCTGGTTAGGCGTCCTTCCCTGACTCCTTCCTCTAGTCTCATCCCCATGTTCACCATTTCGGTGAAGTTCGAGGGAGCACTAGCAATCATCCTCTCGTAATAAAATGAACTCAAGGTCTTCAGAAAGATCTTGGTCATTTCCTTCTCTTCGAGTGGGGGCACAATCTGTGCGGCCAATTCGCGCCACCTCTGGGCGTACTCCTTGAACGTTTCCTTCTCCTTTTGGGACATAGCCCTTAGTTGGTCCCTATCGAGAGCCATATGGATGTTGTATTTGTATTGCTTGACGAAAGCTTCGCCAAGGTCGTTGAAGGAGCGGATGTTCGCACTATCCAGACCCATATACCATCTGAGTGCGGCACCGGACAGGCTGTCCTGGAAATAGTGGATGAGGAGTTGATTGTTGTTAGTCTGAGTTGACATCTTGCGTGCGTACATCACAAGATGGCTGAGAGGGCAGGTGTTTCCTTTGTACTTTTCAAGTCAGGCACTTTGAACTTGATATGAATATTGACATTTGGCACGAGGCACAGCTCAGCAGCAGATTTACCGAAGAGGTCCTTCCCTCTTAGATTCTTCAGTTCCTTGTGCAGCTTAAGGAATTGGTCATTCATAGGATCCATTTTCTCATAAACATATGGGCCCTCAGATGGCTCAGAATTATAAATGGTGTCATCGACTCTCAGTAACGTGTGTACAACGGGAGGTGGCACAACAAGGACTGGGCTAGATGTCGGCATAGAAGCAAAGGTTGGAGCGAGACCTTCTGGCACAGAGTTTTCGGGAATCCCCCAGGGAAACCCGGCTGGCATAGAAGACAGAGCGAAATGAGCGGTGGCGGCAGGCATAGTAGAGGAAGATACCTCTGAGATGACCGTCCTCTTGGGAGGAGTTGCGTGCGTTGGAGAAGACTGACTTTAGGCGGCCAGGAATGAATCCATCAGAGCAGTCAACCTAGCCACTTCCTCCTAAGTTATTTGTTCTCTTGCTCAAGGTGATCCATCAGCTTTGAAGAATTGGCCCTGGTGTTGTACCGGTGTGTCAGTTTGTCTTCAAAATAAATGAAGAACACAGAGTTAGACCACTGATCAAAAAGCCCTAAACAAAACCTGCTTATGCTTATAATTTATTTATTAGAGGAACTTTTAGAGATCTATTTGCAAATATTTGGAAATATTACTCTTTTTAGACATATATGGAATAATCATATCAATAATATTTGGAAAATGTTTTTACACCCAAGAAGTACAATCTTGGTAACCAAATACAATACAAGAGAGAAGGAAAATGAACATCCTATGGAACCCTAGAAACAATCGTCCAAAGGTCTCGAATACCAGAAGATAAGGTGCACGAAGCCTCTTCACCTCTCTCTCATAGGCTGCCTCCATATCTGCCTTCTCTTTGGTGAGTCGATCATACTTCCTCTTCCAAAACCTGGATGATTGAGGAAGAAGAGAAGTCACCATATCATCTAGCTCATCAATAATCTGATGCTCTAGGAATTCTATCACAGCATCCTTATCTCTGAGTTGCTGAAGTAGCTCCTCTCGCTCACGAACCCAAGGACGCGAACGGTCTTCATCTCTCAACTCCTCTACTCCTTGGTTAGGGAGGGTTGAAGGCCCAACCATAACCATAGGTGTAGGTCTCGGATAGTCGTAGGTCATGCGGTACTCAGAAGCTCTCCTCCTAACCCAAGCGGTGTAGGGTTCCAAAGCAATACAATTCTTCGGACCAAGCTCTTTCCTTCCCTTCCTATGAATCTTGCGCCAAGCGCGGACCATCATGCCCTTCAAGTTCTGGGGATCTTTACCCTCTTGAAAGAACATACCTTCCAATAGAATGTTGTTAGGTTTATCCTTTAAGGGGAACCCATGCTGACGGCATGCCAAAACAGTAGTTAATCCCTCCACATGTACCAAGAAGAGGCACATTGGAGAATTCACCACAAGAATCAATAATCTGGACACCATCATATACGCGGTTATACCAAAAGATATCATCATTAGTGAGAGACATAAGTCTCGTGGACCACCGTAGACATCCTTTGTTATCCTTGAAGGTGATGCGTGGTTTTTCGCAAGTATACGAACGCGTCAGAGTAATATAAAAGATTATCGAATCCACAGAGACCAAGTGTCAATCTATCGTTATCTGTTGTTATGGTGTTTATCAAAGGCAATCAAAATAGGTGTTTTTATAGTGTGCAATGAAAAGTAAAGTGTTGAATAAAGATTAATTAATAAAGACAGGGTCGAATGTAATTCACGTAATTAATTGATAATCCAAGTACTTGCTAATAGAGCTACTTATGGGCAATGTTTCCTACTTTGAAAAGAACTAATTTAACAGGAACTGTCGCTTTCGCATATTCAGAACCGAGTTGTACTCCCTAATCAAACCCTCTTATTGTCACTTATAAAAAGGCGCGCATTGCGTTAGAGTAGTAAACCTATTTTTAAGAAATATAGTATCTTGACTAAGTTGAAAAGTATTATAACCTGGATTTCTTAACCAAAAGAGGTTCTTACGAACCAGACTCTAAACTTATAAACGCGTCCGAAAATAGTTTTAAAATTTCTTTTCTTCTTAATGTTAAAAACTCCTAATGAACTAAACAAAGCGCTTTCGCTGTTTTTGTAATAGTTAAAAACAATTAAGTTTAAAAAGACGTTGGACGGCTTTCGATCTTACCCAACGGAATTGAAGTGCGGGAAAACTTAAGTTGAAAGTTAAAATATCCCTTAAGTGTTTCTACGAACAATTGTACGGATTATCGGTTCAATTACGATCCTTACATTCTAGCCTTATAAATTTAGCTAGACATGGTAAAGTAAAAGTGCATTAAAATAAATAAAAGTAGTGCGAGTGCGGAAAATAAATAAAAGTAGTGCGAGTGCAGAAAGTAAATAATTTAAAGCGAGTGCGAGAAATAAATAAAGTAAAAGCGAGTGCGGGAAATAAATAAATTAAAAGCGAGTGTGGGAAATAAATAAAGTAAAAGCGAGTGCGGGAAATAAATAAAGTAAAGGCGAGTGCAGGAAATAAATAAAGTAAAAGCGAGTGCGGGAAATAAATAAAGTAAAAGCGAGTGCGGGAAATAAATAAAGTAAAGGCGAGTAATAAAAACCTGCTCCAATTGGAGGGCTGAGTAAATTGCAATGCGGAAAAGAAAATGGCGGCAGGATTAACTTCCTTCCAAAGTGCTCCAAACTCAATTACAGACTCTATCACAGACTTGATTACACGATTGTGGTAACACTCCAATGCGAAGCGATTACCACTATAAAATACTGAATATATGCCTAAGTGAAACAAAGTTGCTCTGAGTTTGCCTCTGCTCTAAGTTTGGATCGTTGTAAAAGTGAATTCGCGTTTCTATTTATAAGCAAGTAAAAAGATGGAAATGACTTGGATGCCCTTCACTTGAAAATAGGAGGGAACCATTTTTCCTCTTGTGGCGCCCGCCACAAGCACAATATGGGGCGCCTTAGTGGAAGTAGTGGGAAAACGTGGGAGTTGATGGAAGTTGAATTTGACACGTCATGGCTTCGTCTGTGGCGCCCGCCATTGGGTAGGCCATAAGAGCAAAATGCTGAATTTTAGGGTTTTTGGCTCTTTTTCGCTCCTTTTCTTGATCGGGGCTCCGATTAAAGTAAAAACCTGAAAACAAAGGAAAACACAGTAATAACACAACAAAATGGCAATAAAACAACTAGAATGCATGTGAAATCGGAGTCGAAAATACGTAAATTTTAGTGTGATCAGAAGACGAGCGTCTGTGGCAAGTGCGAAATAAACCACTTGTACAACAGAGGCAAACAACACACAATGGATCCACCACCCTTTGCATTCCTCATATGCAAAGAGAAATAAGTGTCACCCAACAGAGTCGGAACGGGATTAAGAGTAGAGAAAGTCCTAATAGCGTTCACATCCACAAAATTGTCGATGTTGGGGAATAACACTAGCCCATAGATGAGAAGTACAAATATGGCTTCAAAGGTGTCCTCACTCATGGCCTTCCCAAACAAAGTAGCTTGGGCAATGAGGAAATCAGATGGGAGACCTTGAATTCCACCTTTGGTAGTTATATGAGCAACAATCTCATATACATCTACATGAAGCATGTTAGCAATCTCTTGGGAAGAAGGAACCCTCTCCAAACCACTAAACGACAACTGATCCAGAATAGGTATACCCACAATATAGGCATACTCCTCAAGCATAGGCAGAAGCTGGAAATCCGGAAAAGTGAAGCAACGGTATAGAGGATCATAGAACCGCACTAGCACACTCATCAGACCTTCATCCACCTAAGTAGAAAGAACAGACAGAAGCTTCCCATGGCACGCCTTGAACTCCAAGGGATCTAATACATAAGATGTCAAACTCCTTAATTCTTTCAAGTCGGGTTGTCTGAAACTGTACTTCTTCGTATTCCTTCTTTGCTTATCCATGTCTGAAAATTTGCAAATAGACTTCTTAAGTTCCTTGAAAATTTCCATTGTTGATGATATGGATGCAAATGAATGCATGAATGCATGGATGCAACAATCACACTCAAGGACCAAGCAAGTCACACCACACAAAGGTCACGGGATGGCTCAAGTCATCCTCAATATCAATCATCCATTTTTGTGGATTATGGTTTACATCTTATCAACACCTAAGTTCCATTGATATTGAAGATATACGAGAACGGATCAACCGCGAATTAAGGGTTTGTTGTAAATCACAAGCATGGAGTCTCAGTTAGGAACCACCCAAAGGGAGTGTACTATGGTTGAACCTAACAATCATGTTCTAAAAGGGGTTCCCATAGTCATCGTCTCATCTTTAGGATATTATCGGATAAAACAACTACTCGTATTCCAAAAATATTCTCAAGAGAGACTCTTATGAGTGTAGTATCGCGTAACAATCATATCAAATCTTACACTTGAACGACCTTCGCACTACTTCCTAAAATAGGTCAAGATGGGCTAGGTAATCTAAGGTCCTTGGCTTCTAAGGTTTATATTGGAAAGAGTAATGCCTAACCACGATTACTCGTGTGACATTATTGATCCCAACAACACCTCCACCAAGTGAATGGGCTTGTAAGTCAACTTGCTAAGGAATAACTCCACACAAGTCAAAAAGACTATGTCATTCTCCTATCATAAGTGAACTCGAGTTCGGGTATAGAACTCATCTCACAAGAGACCACCAAGCACACAAGCTATTGATATATATCAAGCAATTCATACATTACAAACAATACAGTAATCCCAAATTTGCACAAAAATATGTCACAAATAAATATAAACATACAATACAACAAGCAAAAAGTAGGCTAAACCCACTAGGAAGATGCCTCCCCAGCAGAGTCGCCACTTTTCTGTAGTGGGGTATTCATTACCTTATGATTTATTGACTAAATCAAAAGTAAGCATACAATTCGAGTCGCCACCGCACTTTTATTTATCCAAAGGAAAGGTTAAAAAGAGAACAAAAGCCAAGAAGAAGTTTTATCAAATCAAAAACTAATAAAAATGTCTGAGATCTGGGTAAGGGGGTTGGTTATGAAATGGGAAGGTTTTAAGCACCCAAAACATTCTTAGTACTCTAAGGGAGCCCTTTTTGCAAATGTGTATTGTAGGTTGGTATTTGTGAAAATATATGCAAACAGATTGGAGGGATGAGAAAAGAATATACATTATATATACAATTTTTTTGTTTGAATGGATGAACCCATTGCCTCGTACCATCACAAAGATAGGATCAAAACCTCGTAGTTCAGGGTAAAAATCTCAAAGGATTGGTGAATTGATTTGATCAAAAGCCTTAAGGTCTTTTGTTATCAAAGGGAGAAAACTCAACTTAAACCAACAATTCACCATGTGAGGAGAGCTTCAACATACTAGTGAGGGATCCACCCTATAATAAGTATGGAAGACTTATAGTCCAATCAATAAGGATAAGGTGAGGTTTACATCAACCACTATGATAACTCAAACATATGGCTAATGTTTATGAAAAAGGTTTTAACAAAGGTGGTCATTGGAACCACAAAAACAACTTGAAGTGAGTTGTATTTACAAGTTAGAATTATTCACAAAATGAGGTCAAAGTTGACTTAAGGTTTATTCACAATGAGTATTAATGAAAATATTTTGAAAAATCAAAGGCATAAGGCCTAGGTTTCTAATTTGAAACAAAACCAAAGTTTGCACATAAATGAGTTTGGCTTGGGTTAGAGTGGAGAGAAGAAGAGAAGGGCTAGTCCTAAAGCATACAAAGATAAGAGAAGAGATAAAACGGTTTTTTTACCGAGATAACCCACTTTCTCGAAAAAATTCCCAAAATACCCCAGTTTTCAGAAAATTTCCCAATCTACCCCACTTTTAGGAGGAGGCGCCAATTGAATTGGCGAATCCTCTTAAAAATTGCAAGGAGGCGCCAATTGGATTGGCTAGGGCACCTGCCCTAGCCAATCCAATTGGCGCCTATGTGTAATTTTTAAGAGGAGGCGCCAATTGAATTGGCGACGCCCTTAAAAAAGCCTCAAATGGAAAAACCTCCAACATGAAAGTTTTAGATCTTTTCAAGACAATGAATTTGGACATACATTTGGCATCATTTGGATTTTTTATGAGAAAGTTATGAGCAGTTGAAGTTGGACTTCTGATTTTTTCAACTATTATCTGACCTATAATGTTTTGTATTATTGCATGGGTTTCTGTTAGAGTTATGAAATTTTGTCCAACATAACAACTGAAGTAGACATCTTAAATTTTCCAATGCACTTGTTCCCACCTCAAAATAATTAAAAATGAGTGAGTTAGGTCCTTGCAAACATGACCCAAAATTAGGGTTTCTGTCAAAACATGTGTATGTGAATTTTGCCAAAAGGGACCAACTTCAAGCCCTTCTGTTTGAATGATAAAAACCTCAAATGACAAAGCCTTCAACATAAAAGTTGTAAATCTTTTCAAGATAATGAATTTGGACTAAAAGTTTGCATCATTTGCATTTTTTTTTAAAAGGTATGGGCACCTGAACTTGGACTCTTTGACATTTCAACTGTTATCTGACGTATAATGTTTTGCATTATCCCATGTGTTTCTTTTAGAATTATGAAATTTTGTCAAACATAACATTTGAAGTAAACATCACAAAGTTTGAAATGCACTTGGTCCCACCTCAAAATAATTAAAAATGAGTGAGTTAGGTCCTTGCGAACTTGACCCAAAATTAGGGTTTCTGTCAAAACACGTGTATGTGAATTTTGCCGAAAGGGACCAACTTCAAGCCCTTATGTTTGAATGATAAAACCCTCAAATGACAAAACCTTAAATATAAAAGTTGTATATCTTTTCAAGACAATGAATTTGGACTAAAATTTTGCATCATTTGCATTTTTTTTGAGAAAGGTATGGGCACCTGAACTTGGACTCTTTGACATTTCAATTGTTATGTGCCCTATAATGTTTTGTATTATGACATGTGTTTATTTTTGAATTATGAAATTTTGTCCAACATAACAATTTAAGTAGACATCCCAAACTTTCCAATGCACTTTGTCCCACCTCAAAATAATTAAAAATGAGTGAGTTAGGTTTTTGGGTAGTTGACCCAAAATTAGGGTTTCAGTCAAAACATGTGTATGTGAATTTTGCCAAAATGGAGTTTAGACAAAGAAACCTAATGTTTGGAGTTTGCACCAAGATAAATTTGATATAATACGACTTTATATTAATAAAAGTTGGAGTTTACAGAAAGAATCCTAATGGTGATGACAGGGATCACCTAACCGACCTCCGGTCCCACATCCCCTAGCTACCCTAACCCTTGGCCCTAACCCACGTTGACGATTCTGCACCGGTGTTTGTTCATCTGATGGTCCAGGAGCGTCATTACCTCCTACAGGAGAAGATCCGTTGAGGTATTCAGCCAACTCATCATAGTCTTCCGTATTCAATGATGGTGTACCGGCGTAGCTGAGCTCATGACCCATGCCAGAGAAGTTGGGGTGTGGTTGACTCATGGATGGGCGACCGGGACGGTTGAAGGGAGACATGGGTGTGAATGATGGGTCTAGGAAAGGTCGGAAAGGTTGTTGGGGTGTTTGGAAGAGATATGGTTGTGGGATGTTTTGGTATTGTGATGTTTGGGGTTCTTGGCTACGGTAGGAGAAGGGGCGGTTAGTGTTTTGGCTAAGGCGACTTTGGTAGGGTGATGGTGTGGGTGCGAAGCGATGTTCGGTCTGAGGTTGATGGTCCATTTGTTGGTGGTGGTATGGGGAATGCTCTTGGTATTGGGGTAGGGTGAATGGCATGTTTTGGTTGTATGTTTGTGTGTTTGTGGAACGGAAAGTTTGACGGATAGGTGGTTGTGAGTAACCGGGCTGAGAATGTTGTTGGGGGTTAGATGTTGATCCTACTTGTGTATAACTTGTCTGGCGTGGGTCGTAGAGGTACATATCATCGGCGATGAATTGAAATCCAATTGATCTGTACCAAGCCATATAAGTACGACTTGGTTTTACCTCATTTGGCATGACTGCGTCAGTTAAGACATGGTCAGGACGGTGCTTCCACTTGCGACACTCCGATCTTGCGAAGGTTTGCCAAGGGTTGAAGTTCCATTGGTCGTTCACTTTACGCATATGCCATTCTCCTAGGCTAGCTGGGGGATCTGGGATATTCTGGACCATACCGAACTGCAGCTTCACACGATCGGTGTTGTGCATCTCCACTGTTGTGAACCGTATTATCGGTGTGCATGCTGTCCATACGGCTGCGTCTTCAGGGTTGACCTCATGCTCATGATCCAGATTAAGGTATGGACGCCAAATGAACTAAAATGTTAAAGAAGATAGGATTTAAATGAATGTAGAAAAAGTCAACATAATATGACGAATGAATGAAGTTATTTTGCTTACGTCTGTCGGTCGAAGGTGATCCAACAGGTTGCGATACTGAGTAATACAATGTCTCGGACATTTGCTGTAACTCATACCACGTGCCGACCATCTACACCAAAAAGTTAAAATAAATTAGTTATAGGTACTAAACTGTAAGGAAGTAAGTAAAGATATATCAATTTAAACAACTTACTTTTTTGCATATGGAAAAGTGAAAGGGTTGTTATTGACCGGTGCTAGAGACGGTAGTCTTGACCATCCCCATGCTTGTAGCAAAATAGCACATCCAGAAAATGTAGATGTGTCTTTATGGGAGTTTTTGCACAACGAACTATAGAGATAGGCTAGACATGCGGATCCCCAACTGTAACTACCTATTCTATCTACATGTCTAAGTAGAGGTAAGTACATAATATGCATGCTAGAACCACTACCTTCGGGAAATAAAAAGGATCCTAGTAACAACATAATGTAACACCTAGTTTTTATTATTCGAGCATCTTCGGTAGAATGCTCATCTAAATATAAACTATTATAATATGACTTTAGGCGTGAGAGTAGTATACCTTGACCTCTAGCATTATCATCTAACAAATCAGTTTCTAAAAGCTCCATGCAAATTGAACTTGCATAGTTGGTCTTACTATTAACAGCTTTGCCTTCAATTCGTAGTCCTAAAAGCATGTAGACGTCTTCCAACGTCACGGTACACTCACCGGTTGGAAACCAAAAAGTGTGTGTCTCTGGCCTCCATCTTTCGCATAAGGCTAGAATGAACTTGTTATCTATAGACCAAGACATAATCTTGCTAATCTGACCAAAACCGGCGAGTTCAGCATAAGGTTGAATCATCGGGTCCATTGGGACAAATTCGTGGACTCGAGTTCGAAACCTTGATACATCCTATAATAGAAATAATATAACACTTGACTAAGTTGGTATTTCAAAATAAAATGGGGTTGGTGGAGATGAAACATAAAAAATTAGTATAAGAAAAAACTTACGTATGTTGTGATGTTTGCAACTGTTCCTCTGTGTGCTTCGCCCATTGTGAGTAAAGACATATTGTTGGGGAGTTGGTGTAGATGAAATTGGAATATGTTGTTGAAGATGAAATTTTAAAAGAAGTATTGTAGATGAAGTAGTGAGAATGTTGGTGTGGAAGAATTGTTGAAGGAGTGGATGTATTTATAGGTAAATGGATGAAAGCATAAAAATTTGTGTTTGCATGGTGTCTACACCTCATTTGGCGACCATGTACAATCCTAAAGAGGGGGCGCCATTCAAATTGGCGACACCATAGGTACATGCATGCAAGGCTAGTTCTGAATGCTTGGTTTTGAGGACTGACTCCATGGGGTCGCCACTTGAATTGGCGACCATGTACAAGCCTTAAGTGTAGGCGCCAAACCAATTGGCGACACCATCTGCATGTTTGACACGTGGCATTCTTGTCTCCTGCATGCTGAACAACTCACTTGTGGATGGCTTGCATGATTGACACATCATCTCTTACTATGTTACATGTCCGACACGTGTCTGTCTTGTCTCCTGCATGCTGATGACTAGCTTCTTGATAGCTTGCATGGTTGACACATCATCTCAGACTGTCTTGCATGACTGACACATCATCTAAGACCTAGCTTACATGTCAGACACGTGGCTGTCCGGTCTCCTGCATGCTGAAGAGTCACTTGTTGATAGCTTGCATGGTTGACACATCAACTCACACTGTCTTGCATGACAGACACATCATCTCATGACTAGCTAGCATGCTTGACACATCAACTCACACTGTCTTGCATGACAGACACATCATCTCAGAACTGGCGTGCATGCTTGACACATCAACTCACACTGTCTTGCATGACAGACACATCATCTCATGACTAGCTCGCATGCTTGACACATCAACTCACACTGTCTTGCATGACAGACACATCATCTCAGAACTGGCTTGCATGCTTGACACATTATCTCAGAGTAGCTAGCATGTGAGACACATCATCTCAGAACTGGCTTGCATGCTTCAATGTCCGACACATCATCTCAGAACTAGCTAGCATGTGAGACACTGATACCATCTATTTAAGTGTCTTACTATCAACATCCAAGACACTTCACTCACATTCATCTGCACTTGCAAAATAGTTTTCATCTCCAAAATGTCATCTTCATCATTATACAGTGTCAATGTTCACTGCAACGGTGAAACTTTTGAGTCTGAGCTTCATGGTTTTTGTTTTAGAAACACTGATACCATTAGAATCACGGTCAAGAAAAATGCAACCTTTTTGCATTTGAAAAAAAGAATACAATCCTTTATAGGATCGGGTATTGTCTCAAAGATCACATATCAAAATCCTATATTTTTTGAGAATGGTCAATGCAAGTTTTTCCCCCTAAAGGTACGAGACGATGAAGATGTTGAAAACATGTTTCTTAGTCATGAACATTCAGGCATGGATTGTATCGAGTTGTACATTACTCTACAACCATGTATACCGTCTCAACAGTCTCAACTAACCGATCAGGATGCAGCTGGTGAAGATGCTGCAGATGATGCACAATGGTCAGATGAACTCAACCCAGAAGCAGAAGTAGAAGTCGACGTTGTTGATGAAGAAGAGGAGGAGACCGAGATACAGGTTGATCACATGCTGAACAACGACGATGAAGATGATGCTCAACCACCTCCAATACCTCCTAGTCATGCCTACAATCCTCCTCAACATATGACAAATATGGATCTTCACGATGATGAAACATCCGACAGTGTCTTCTATAATCCGTATCCGAAACCAGTAGGCGAATTAAAGGTGGGAGACATGTTTCGTACCAAAGAAGAATGTGTCTTGGCAATCAAAAAATTCCACATGAACAACTTTGCTGACTTTACAGTGAAACGCACTGATTCTAGAAGGTATGTTATGAATGTCGTAACATGCTTTGTAAGTTTCGTTTGGCTGCATCTTACAAGAATAAAAATGACTCTTGGGAGATCGCTTAAATAGACCCACCGCACAGTTGCGTTGCAACTAACGTTGAACAAGATCACCGTAAACTGAGCACGACTTTGATATGTCAAGACATTCTGCCATTGGTGAATAAAGACCCATCAGTGAAGGTGAGTATAATTATACTCCATCTTACAAGAAAGCATGGATTGCAAGGACAAAGGCTGTTGAACAGGTTTTCGATAACTGGGAGGATTTATTCAAGGAATTACCACGGTTTTTATGGGCACTAAAAACTTATGTCCCAGGAACTGTGGCAATTATGGAGACATTGCCAGCAATGATGCCAGACGGAACCTGTGCTACAAGTAATAGAATATTTCACCGTCTCTTTTGGGCATTTGACCCGTGCATCAAAGGTTTCGCTTTCTGCAAACCTCTCTTGCAAATTGATGGCACTTGGTTATACGGAAAATACAAGGGTACTTTGCTCATGGAGGTTGCACAAGACGGTAACAACAATGTATTTCCCATTGCCTTTGCTCTTGTTGAAGGTGAAACGGCTGGTGGATGGGGTTTCTTTCTTCGACATCTCAGAACGCATGTCGCTCCACAAGCCAATCTATGTTTGATTTCTGATAGACATGCTGCCATTGAAAGTGCCTACAACAACCATGACAACAGATGGCATGATCCTCCTTCTACACATGTCTACTGTATCAGACACATTGCACAAAACTTCATACGTGCTATAAAAGATAAGAATCTTCGCAAGAAGGTGGTGAATGTTGGGTATGCTTTAACTCAACCGTCATTTCAATATTATCGTGATGAAATTTGACTGTCTAATGAAGACGCGGGGAGATGGATAAATAACATCCCAGTAGAGCAGTGGACAAGAGCATTTGACGGTGGTTGTCGATGGGGCCACATGACAACAAACATTGTGGAATGCATGAACGGGGTTTTCAAAGGAATTCGAAATCTGCCGATAACCGCCTTGGTAAGATCAACCTATTATAGGTTGGCTTCTATGTTCGCAACCAAAGGTGAAAGATGGAGTGCAGTGTTAATGTTCGGACAAGTATTCAGTGAGTGTTACATGAAGGTCATGAAAGAGGAGAGCATCAAAGCTACGACACACGCTGTAATAGTGTTTGACCGTCATAGACAAAATTTCAGCGTCCAGGAAACAATGGGCAATAACGAGGGGAGACCAAATTTAGCCTACGCTGTTAGACTACACAGAAGTTGGTGCGGTTATGGAAAATTTTAGGCCTTCCGCATACCTTGCTCCCATGTCATTGCAGCATGCGCTTATACTCGTCAATACATTTACACCCATTTATCTGATGTGTACAAGGCCAACACCATCATGAATGTATATAGTCAAAGCTTTTCAGTACTACCAATGGAGGATTACTAGCCTCCATATGAAGGAGATATTGTTTGGCACAATGAAGAGATGCGTAGAAAGAAGAAAGGAAGGCCAAACAGCACACGTATCAAAACAGAGATGGATTCCACAGATATAATGATAAGATTATGTAGTATCTGTCGTCAACCAGGACACAACAAAAACAACTGTCCCAATCAAGGAGCATCATCTAAATCTTAAGTTTTTTGTAATATTGTATCTAGATCTTAAGCTTTTTTTAACATTGTATTTCTGTAACAATCAATCATTATATATCATTAAGTTCTTGCTACAACGAGTTTCATAACCAACATCAGTACAAAACATCTGAAAACATAAATAATTCTAACTGATTACAACAATCAAATTAATGTCCTCTCGACCGAACATCATTTCCCTAGCATCCTTATCAGTCTTCATTCGCACCCAACCAAAGATACTATCAAGTCTCTCAATACTTCTGATTTTTTCCCCTTCTGGTATTTTCCCGTCTAACCATCGAACCAGCTCCCTCTTCAGTTGATCTAACGTGGTGATGTTCCAAAACAACATCAGCAATTGAGGTTTGTCTCTCGCATAAATCACCTTACCGTATCGGCGACGAACACCAAACATGATAGCCAAATGATTATATGAGTTGTGGAACAATTGGTCACACAACGCATCTATTTATAAGACAAAAAAGGCATTTTATGAGGGAGTCGCCAATTGAGTTGGTGCCTCCTCTTAAAACCTACACATAGGCGCCAATTGGATTGGCTAGGGCACCTACCATAGCCAATCCAATTGGCGCCTCCATTCAAGTTTTAAAAATAGTTGCCATATGAACAACTTTCATGTTCATCAAAAATCCATTTGAAACTTGGAAGCTCATCATTCATTTCAAAACATTATAGGTCATTTTGACAGAAACCCTAATTTTGGGTCAAGTTCGCAGGGACCTAACTCACTCATTTTTAATTATTTTGAGGTGGGACCAAGTGCATTGGAAAATTTGAGATGTCTACTTCAAATGTTATGTTGGACAAATTTTCATATTCCTAAAAGAAACACATGCGATAATGCAAGACATTATAGGTCAGATAATAGTTGAAAAACTCAGAAGTCCAACTTCAACTGCCCATAACTTTCTCATAAAAACTCCAAATGATGCAAAATGTATGTCCTAATTCATTGTCTTGAAAAAATCTACAACTTTCATGTTGGAGGTTTTTCCATTTGAGGTTTTTTAAGGGAGTCTCCAATTGAATTGGCGCCTCCTCTTAAAAATTACACATAGGCGCCAATTGGATTGGCTAGGGCACCTACCCTAGCCAATCCAATTGGCGCCTCCTTGCAATTTTTAAGAGGAGTCGCCAATTCAATTGGTGCCTCCTCCTAAAAGTGGATTGGGAATTTTGCTGAAAACTGGGGTATTTTGGGAAATTTTTCGAAAAAGTGGGTTATCTCGGTAAAAAAACCAGATAAAACCCTTGGAGTTCCTTTTCTTGAGATCATAAAGATGATTCAAGATGCTCCTTTCCGTTGGACTTAGCAATCACTCAAGCAATCAAACAAATATTATATTAAAGCTCCTAGGATCTCCATTTGGCTTGTCTCTCTTAACTTGGCTACTCCTTACAATGGTACTTCTTACTATCTCAAGATGGAATCCTTATCACACAAGAACAAACATCAAAAAGTTCACAACACAATAAGAGGAACGATCAAAGAATGAGTTTAGATTAGGGGTCCTTTGAAGTCAACTTTCAAATTTAGCATTCTAAAGGCATGAGGCCTAGTTGCTCTTGAACTCCTTTAAGCAAAGGTAAGGTCCTAATTCTAAGTCCTTTCTCCTTTTTGCAATGAGTTCACACAAACAAAGACAAAACAATCACAAAGCAACAATATATTTATATACAATAATGAGCTCAAATGAGCAAAAGGAAAATGACATAAACATAAAATATGTGCTAAAGTGAGCAAAGGGTAAAGCAATATGTATAAATGAGCAAGAAAGTAAATTGCATTAAAGTAAATTGCAAGAAATTAAATGCTTGAATTAAAGTTAGTAGTTAGTAGTTAATGTTAGTGTATCATAAGAGAATTTAGCGCTATGTTAAGCAATCATAAGTGGACTAATGTAGTAGTCACACCTATCTGAGGCCGGTCAATAAAACTATAGGCAAATAAACACAAGTTAGAGATCATGACTAGTAAGCCAAGCTCCTACAACTTGCCATGCCGAAAGAAAAGAAGAAAGGCCTTGTATGGATTTTAGGTCTTTTGCTTGACCAAGAAGCAACCTATCTTGGACACAAAGCAACTCACTTGATCTTTGATCAAGTTGAGTTTGATTTGGATCAAAAAAGGTTAAGCCTCTCATATGTCAATACCAACCACAAATCATTAACTCATTGGCCAAAATAAAAAGAAGAAGAAAAGAGATAAAGATGAAATGAACAAAATGAGAATTCAAATGACACAATCAAAACACAATGATCAAATGTGAATCAAATCATCATCAACCAATGTAAAACAGAAGAGAAATGAAGATTAGAAGTCAACAAGTCAAATATATATTTTTGGTATTTTTTGGAATTAAAATAAATGCAAAATTAAAATGGACAAAATATGGTCAAACCTCAAATTCAATTCAAATCAACTTAGACAAGTCCAATTGAATCATCATAGGTCTAACATGGTCAAACAAGGCTTGCCAAAAATTTTCAACATTTTTTGAAAACAGAAACTATTTAAAATCAATTAAAAACAATAAAACATAACACAAATGAATTAAAATCTCAAATAAATCTCAAATCAATTAAGAAATTGATGATAATATTTTTCATAGACTTATCATGAGCCATATGTGTTAAGAAAATATTTTTGTATTTTTCAGATATCAAAAAGTATTTAAAATGAATTAAAAACTATTAAAAACAAAATAAATCACAAAAAAATATTAAATAAAGTCACAAAAATAATTAAAAATCAGATTATGAAACTAGATTTTTCGAGAAACTTTTTCCTATTGGTCTCATATTTTTGTGACTTCAAATAAAATAGTTATGAATTTTTGAAATAAAAAGGAATTAAAAGAAAATAAAACAGAAAATAGAAAATAGCAAAAAACCAAGAGCGCTGTATTGACTTCATTAATTGACGTGGCGTCATCCAAGGGCTCAAAAGCGTTGATGTACCATGGTCTTGAGTCAAGCGCGAAACAAAGTGAATTAAAATAAGTCAATAGAACGCATGGCCACGATTAGATCATTTGATTGAGATCCAAAGGCTCAGGCTCAGCCACGTGGGGATGGTGGTGGAAACCACCATCTTCTCCGCCCAGCAAACAACTTTGGGCCACCACGCGTAGGTTTTTCAACCTCAACCAAAAGACACAAGCCTGGTACCAAAATGAAGCTGGGGTGATGTACATCACCCTTGTAACCTTGGATTGTGCTCGATGTTTCTATTAGTTGAGAAATATGAGCTTGAAAATCAAGGTATGCAAACTGAAATGGTTCCAATCTTGAAATCAAGACCACCACTGGCCTGCCTCTTGCTCGAGCACTTCAGAAAACAGTTCAAACACAAGCATTTCACATTGTATCATAAGATTCAGATCAAAACAGTTTGGTGTTATACCTTTGAAGAGAAGCTTTGAACAACTCGATTCCTTCAAGCTTTTGCTTCCAATTTGATCTTAAGATGTGATATGAATGCAAGGCTAAGCAATAAGACTTGAAGATCAACTAATTACGTTGAAATTCAAGCTTGAAATTGAGAAATTAAAATTGGAATTCCATTTAGTGAGGTTAGATATTGATTCCAGCAGAGTTTCAGATCACCATAGGGTTGACATTTGAATGAGCCAGGCCATGTATTTATAGTTGGAAATGAAGTAAGCAAGTGTAATACTCATGTGCATGAAGCTTTGGGTCCTCCATGCATGGGCGTGTACAGGCGCATGTGAGGCCCAAAATTGGATGGAAATGCAAGCTAATATCATTTGAAGAAGGTTTGGACGTGCAAAAGGCCTGCTGTTATCTTATGCATCAAGTTACAAAGTGAACTGCATATTTGGTCATAAACATTCACCTTTTCGAAAATCACACATGGAAAATCCAAACATGGTGGTGTGAGTAATGGTTACAAATCTCTTGACATAAGGAACAAAATATATGTTGGGAAAAAATCCATTTGGAGTTTGGAAATTAGTGAAAACTGGCCATGAAGTTTTAGGTACAAAACATGTCTAGGTTTACTTTGAAATTTTTCCCCAAAAATGACTAACTTCAAGCCCTTTTTTTTAAATGATGCAAGCCTCAAATGGAAAAATATCAAACATCAAGTTGTAGATCCTTTCAAGATAATAAATTTGTACTTAAACTTTGCATCATTTTGATTTTTGATGAGAAAGGTATGGGCACTTGAAGTTGGACATTTTTCACATTCAATGGTTTTGGTCCAAAGTGACCTATAATGTTTTGTATTATCACATGTGTTTCTTTTAGGATTATGAAATTTTGTCCAACATAACAATTAAAGTATACATCTTAAGATTTCTAATGCAATTGGTATCACCTCAAAATCATAACAAAATAAGGAAGTTAGGTCCTTGGGAAGTTTACCCAAAATTAGGGTTTCAGTCAAAATGACCTATAATGTTTTGAAATGAATAATGACCTTCCAAGTTTCAAATGGATTTTTGATGAACATGAAAGTTGTTCATATGGTTCTTAAGAACATTTATTATCTTAGGGACATCTTCATTTTACAAACACATCAAAAGTTAGGTCTCAGTGGATCTTAGTTTGGTCAGATGACTTGACTGGTCAACTTCTCAAGGCCAAACTTCAAATCTTGATGAATGAATGATTGAGGATACTCACATAAGTTCATATATGCATAAAATAATGAATGAAAGAACTTACCTTGATTGAATTTGATCATAGGTTGAGGTTGCTTCATGAGCAAGGCATAGTCAATGCACAGTTGAATTAGGGTTTCCTTGGGAAACAATCCTCAAGCCCTTTGGTTTATCTTGATCAAATTGGCAAATTGAGATACTTGGGAGGCATATATGATGATTTAGAGCTTTGGGAACCATTGTCATGCTTGCTTTCATCTTCATCTAGCCACTTTATTGAGCATATGAGCCTCTTAGGAGCAGGGGATCACAAGATCACTTGAGCTTCAAAATAAAATAAGTTAGTGACATATTTTTGTGCTTTTGGTTAGTAAATAAATAAGAAATGCAATAATATACAATACAAACATGCTTGGTGGTTTCAAACCAACTCACACAAGTTCCAACCCAAGGGTAAAGGAGCCCCACATGCTATGATCCTTGAGGCAATGCAATGAGCAAATGATATGATGCAATGAGGGATCTTAGGGTCAAAATTAAGGTCTTACACACCCTCCATGGATTTTCTAGATGAAGACATTTTGTAAGTGATTCCTCTATCAGTCATCCCAGGCGACGCCCCTGGTCCATCTTCCACTACAGGAAACACTCAAGGTAACAGTTCTGATAACCCTCCCTCTAAGGATGACATGCATTATACTGATCATGTCATTAGGAATCTGGTTACAAGGATCCTAAATGAAGGACACTCAGTCAAGGGAGTTTCGACTCCTCTGTCTAGAAGGGACCCCTCACCTGAGGTGGAACCTCAAAATGAGAAAGATGATGTTTCATCTAGGTCAGAGAAAGATATTGTTGCTGAGGGACTGTGTTCTTTAGGGAAAACCTTGCCTAGTAAGAAACCTGTAGATGCTTCTCAGTCTAAGAAGTATGACACTGCTGAGAAGGTGATTAATTTGGAAGAAGATAGCTCAAATGAGGAAGATGACACCTTGCTTCATCACTTGAAGCCAAGTGTTGCAAAGAGAATGAAGACCAGGAAAGGGAGGTTTGTGGCTGAAATGATGACAACCAAAACTAGTAAGAAGGCTACTGCTGTAGGGCCTTCAAAGTCATGAAGTAAAGTGGAGGTCAAGAAGAGAAAGGTCATAGAAAGTTCTGATTCATAGGATGATGTTGAATATGATGTCCCAGACATCTCTCCTGCCAAAAAGCAAACTGTTAGAAAATCCCTTCCCAAGGTTGCTGATGTGCATCTGGATAACATTTCTCCATCTGGAAGATGGTTCAGCCAAGTGGAAATTTGTAATACAGAGAAGAGTTGCTGTGGAAAAGGAACTAGGAAAGGATGTTGTGGGAGTGAAGGAGGTTATTGAGTTGATCAAGTCTGCTGGTTTAATGAAAACAGTTAGTGCATTACCCCAATGTTTTGAAGGTCTTGTGAAGGAGTTTGTGGTGAACATCCCGGAGGATATTGCTGACAAGAACAACAAAGAGTTTTGCAAAGTGTTTGTTAGAGGAAGGTGTGTGAAGTTTTCCCCAACTGTTATCAATAAGTTCCTAGGAAGAGGAACAAAAGGAGTTGTTGAGTTATAGGCCACAAACAATGAAGTCTGTAGGACAATCACTGTTGGACAAGTCAAGGAATTGCCAAGCAAAAAGCATCTCTCTACTGGCAAATTAACTGTAAAATATGATATCTTGCATAAGATAGGGTCAGCCAACTGTGTACTAACAAACCACATCTCAACAATCTCTAATGCTCTTGGAAGGATAATATATGCTATTGGAACTAGGCTCAACTTTGATTATGGAAGGTTCATGTTTGAACAAATTATTAGACATGCTTTCACAAATGCAGTGAAGCTGCCAATTGTCTTTCCCTCAATTATTTGTGGGACAATTCTAAGCCAGTAACCTAGTATTTTAAGCACAAGTGATATCCCCAGTAAAAGAAAGCCTCCGTTGTCAATTCATTAAAAATTATTTGAAGGCAGTCATGTCAATGACATTGTCATGACTTCTGCAATGAAGAAGCCAGCCTCTCAAGGTGGCCTGATTGCTGAATTGAAGGACACCTGTAAGGAATTAGAGACTGGGATTAGGGTGGCTAAGGCTAGGAAAGAGGCTTTAGAGGTTCTAATTAATAGCTTGGAGCAGGGAGATATGGATAATGTTGGTGAAGCCAAGGAAACAAATGCCCACACCTCAAGTGAGAGGTCTGATTCTCAAGACAAATCTAGTGGAAGTTCTGAATCTGAAGGTGAAGAAGATGCTAGCTCCTCAAATTGAGTTGTGGTGATGATGGTCCCCCTGTTATAATGATGTGTGTTCTGGATGCTTGGATGCTTGGATGCTTGGATGCATTGACGCTTTGATGTTTGCTGTTTGATGTTTTTTTTGGCAGTCTTGTTTGATGCCAAGATGTAATTTTTGGGCTCTTTGAGAGTTCTCGAGATTTCTATTTATCTCAGCTCATGTAGCTGTGTATAATTATGGTTCTGTACCACATGACATTTTGTTTTAACATTTTATATGTTATAACATCCTTTGTGACATTCTCTGATTGAGTGATTGACATTTATTTTGTCTAATTTGTCACTTTGGTCTATTTTGACTAAAAAGGGGGAGAAGTTAATATGTGGAGAGCCGCAGTTAAATGTGGAGAGCTGCAGTTAATATGTGGAGAGCTGCAATTAATATGTGGAGAGTTGTAGTTAATATGTGCTGAAGTAGTTAGGCTAAACAGATAACAGCTGATGTTGAACAGAATAATGTTCTGTGTTGTACAGGTGATGTTGAAGATGATGTCAGAGGGTGACTCATAATGTTACAGTTGAAGGAGATGTCTGTGTTGAACATACTTAGGTGGAGAAGAAGCACTACTTATGTGTTTATTATGTGTTTATTACTAGTTGCTATTATAGCTAGTAATTATGTGGTTATTGCTTCTACTGCTTCTTAACTGCTTATATGTTTTTACTCTTGTGAACAATTGGACTGATATATGTTTTAGCCAAAATTTGCCAAAGGGGGAGTTTGTTGGTTCTAAGTGTTGGCAGCAATTTTGGTAAAACCTAGAGTGTTCACAAGTTGTCACATGTGTTGTCTTGACGTAAGATAATTGTACCTGCTGGATGTTTAAAATGTGATTATGCAGGATTTTACTGAGATGTCAAACCCGATGTCATGACATCTGTATACAGAACATTCAGTCTGAATGTTATGTATTATGTGATTGCGTTTTTAATGCTAATTTGTGTATGATTGATGAGATGATTGAACACGCTATAAATCAGTAATTACAATGAGATTAACTTATTTTCCAAAGAGATCTAATCAACTGTCATGAGAAGATATGAATGGAAAATAGTTTTAGGGTTTTATGATGTCCAAGTCCAGCCAAATGCTTCTATAAAAAGGACATGGAAAACCTGATTTTATACACAAGAAATAACGTACGAAATATTGAGAGAGAATAAGGGTTTTAGTCTTGTGTGGTCGTGTGAATTGTAAGCCATTCAATTCATCCATAGATTATTGAATTGGTCTAATTTTTGAGTTGTAATTTGTCACTCTAAGCTTTTAAGCATGCGTGTGTGTCTACTTGATTGAAGCTGTTAAGTAAGATCAATTGTGTGTCTTTGAAGAGTGTCTTCTTTTCATTGTAATTCTTGTTTTATATCACTGTTGTGATTGAGGGGGGGTGAGTAGGGTCTCTTATCTAAGAGTTCTTAGGTAGAAGTCACACAGGTAGAGATTAGGTGAAAAGACTATAACTTAAAGTTGTTTACTGATAGTCTTTGAACTGATTCTATTTAGTGGATTTCCTTCCTGACTTGGTAGCCCCCATACGTAGGTGAGTTTTCACCGAACTGGGTTAACATTTACTTGTGTCTCTTGCATTACTGTTCTTTATCTTTTATCTTGTTTGTATTGTTCAGATATTAGTGTCGTGGCATTACCTTCGACATCTCATATTTGATACCAGAATTTTAGAGATGAAAGATTTCCAAGTTTCACAATCATATTAAATGTGTCTACTTCAACTTTGATGTTTGGAGTGGGAGCTAATTCAACTTTTTTGAGCATGTGATATGAGGTTACATTATAGGTCACTTTTGACCTATATCATTGACCATGTGATTTTCCAAACTTCAAAAATGCATAACTCTATCATTTCAAATCCAAATGACATGAAATTGGTTACCATTTTTAAGGTCTTTGAGAGAGATACAACTTTGATGAAGACACGTTTCACATTTGAAGCTCATATAAAAAGTTAAGCAAGGTGGAATATCGAGACATATGGCTTGACACAGAGAAAAAATTTGATATGTAAAATATTTCTAAACTTCCACCTCAAATTTCTCCAAGTCCCAAGCTCTAAATGAAAAAGTGTTGAACATGAAAGTTGTTCCTCTTGATCTCACCTTTCCAAAGAGCTCAGATTCATTCATTTCGGACCAGGAATGCATAGGCTGCATATGGCATGAACATGGTGTCATCACTTGTCAAGGATCAAACTTCAAATCCAAATGCACACTTTCCTTGCAATCCAAGTTGAATTTAGACTATCTAACATTCATTTGGACTTATGGAAATGATTTTATGGGCCTATGCACGCCCATGCACCCATGCATCATCAATGACCAAATTTGGAAAGTGATTTCAAGTGTGCAAATATCAATGGTTTCAACTATAAATAGAGCCTCATATGCTCAGCAATCAACACACATTCGCGCCAACTTTGATCCCCAATCTCTAACCCTCACTTTGCAAAGGATAAACCTGAGAAATTAATTTGAATTTGAGGTTGAATTTCCACTGTTTTGAAATTCAAATCTCCAGGAATCCATAGCCTTATAAGCATCCAATCCTTCTTCTGCCAACAAGTGGAGTAAGATCAAGCACAAGCAAGATCAAGATCAGTTAAATCCAGACCTCCATTGAAGGTATTTTCCGGAAATTTTGATCTCTTCGATTCTCTCAAATTCTTGCTCAATTCTATTGATTGGTTGGTTGTATGAAGTCCTACCAGTGTAGGCAAGAAGATTGAGTTGCTTTGAGGCCAAATCGAAGCAACTCAGTTCATGTACTTCAAATTTCAACTCCGTGTATCTCTCAATATACTTGGAGTTAGAGTGAATTGAGGCCAGATTCGAGCTCAATGCCATTTTGCCTTTGAAATCATGTCCTTCATTTTAATTTTGGTGATGGTTGATGGTGGACCAGTCCTGTGAGGTCCACCGGAGAAGAAGACCGGAGCTACAGCTCCGGCCATGGCTGGCATGTCTCACAGCCATAGGATCCATCTCATTTATTTTAATCCCGTGTTGTCCATTTGAATACCATGCCTATTGCGCGCTGACTTGAGTGCACGGTGGAATGCGTGTTTTGATTCACTTGATTTTGCATTTCTTTTTAATTGTTAAAAAATATTTTTGAATGTCCAAAAATTATGAAATTTTTTCTCCAAGGTCCTTTGACCTTGTTTGACCTATGATAAATCTCATGGCCATTTATTTGGTGTTTTGGTGAGATTTTAGGAATTGGACAAACCATATTTAATTTAAATGCACTATTTTAGTACTTTTAATTTGAATAAATGCCAAATAAATTTGTTGACCAATTGTGATGACTTGTTTATGTTTGACTCTTATTTTGGGCCTTGGTCAAGGTTGATTTGACTTTGTAAAATTAATATCATTGGATTTAGGGGATTGATGGAATGTACATTCCATCTCTCAAAATGAATGGATGATATTAATTTGGTAAAAGTCCTCCTTTGACCAATTTGTGATTTAATCCATTCCCCTCCCACTTCATCTTATTCCCTTTCTTCATTCATTCATTCATTCCATTTGGCCTGTGACATCTCAAAGTCCTAATGCTAGTTGATTAAAAAATTGACATGAGTATGGATGAGATTAGGCCACACCTTTTGCATATTCTTTTTGTGTGTGGTATGTTTCATGAGCATAGTCCATTATACTATGTCTCTAACATGCATTAACACTAAAATTTTATTGCCCGACCTCAAATAGTTGTGACTTCTACATAAGTCCAATTACGATTGCTAACATAGCGCAAAATTTGTGACATAAAAGACATAAGCATTCTAGTTAGTGAGATTGTAAGTCTCCCCTCTTTCATGGTATTGTGTTGAAACTTGGCCTTCTTTCCTTCCTTTGGAAGATGTTTTGGCTCAAGGATTCATGCTTGTGATAAATGGGTTGAGTGTTCTCCAAAGAATGTCTTAAGATGAAAAGCAAAAGCAAAACAATACTAATTTCTAACCTATTAACTACTAACTTTTAATTTCAAGCCTTTAACTTAATGTAATTTACTTTTAGTACTCCATTTCATTTGCCATTATTCATATCATTATAATTTTTTATGTTAGTTCAATTTTCCCTTTGTCCATTTTGACCATATTGTGCGATATATTTTGTTTGTGTATACTTTGCTTGTTTGTGTGGTCTTTGACCATTAATGTACATAATAACAATAAAATCCCTAAAAGACTTTTGTGTGGACTGTTGGCTTTATCTTGGACAAATGGACTTAGAATCTAGGAAACCATCCTAAGCTAATGGACTTGGACAATGCCAACTTATTGAAGAACCAAGTGCTTGCAATTTGAAAATTCATCTGATACATCTTTGATGACCTATCTATGTTCATCTACAACATGATCATTGTGAAGCTGTTATTTTGAGCCTGTGACTTATGGAATTCATCTGTTACTTGGGTTATTTTGGAGAAGATCATGGAAGGGACAAGCTTGGATGAGGCCATCTTTATTTGATGCCTTGCTCTTCAAGATAATATAATTGTGCATTTGTGTGTTGCTTGATTCTAAAAGTCCAGGGGAATTCTGGGTTTCTATTGACATTCTTGTCTATTGGATTGCTACCCACTTGGTCAGATCTTTTCAACTCTAAACTTTTAATTTTTTACATAGGATAGTCTCTTCATCTTCTCCCCATTTCTTTAATTTTTCAAAATCTCTCCCTCCATTTTCCAATACCTTATTCGTGTGAACTTCTTTTATTCTAATCTTTGACCACTATTGCAAAAGATAGAAACTTTGGCCTTATGCCATTGCATTTTCAAACTTCTTTTCTTAAATCAAGCTTGTAAATAGACTTAACTATACTTGAATTAAACTTCCAAAAAGCCAAAAAAGAACTAACTCATTCAAACCATTTTTAGGCCTTTGTGCCTTTCAAACTTAATTTTTATTAAAAACAATGCATCCACTTTGAAATTTGTATCACAAACAACGAGGTTTTGATCCCTCATTTTTATGTTGGTACGTAGGCACAAGACGAAAGGTGTTTCCGAACACAAATATAATTAATGAACTCTTTTCTCATCCCCCCATTCTATTTTTTTGTAAACATCACTTTATACCAGGTACATATGCACACAAAAAAGGCTCCCTATGAGTGCCTAGGACACTTTGGGTGCTAACACCTTCCCTCTGTGTAACCAACCCCCTTACTTGTGATCTCTGACTTTTTATTAGTTTTGATTTGAAAACTTCTTACTTTTGGGTTTTGTTCGTACTTTTTCCCTTTTCCCTTGGAAACAATAAAAGCGCGGTGGCGACTCTTGTTATTTGATCTCTAGCTTGTCAATAGCTTGATGATCATGAATTTCCCGCTACACACATCTAGGGTTTGAGACCCTAATGAACAAAGAGCACAATCAATAATTGATTCAAGAATGGTTATGAACATAATATATGAGTCCCAATGTTCTCTACATGTTATATTGATCAAGTTTTCTTCAAGAGTTTGAGGGTGATTTGCCTTGGAAACCCTAATTTGATTAGGTATCTTGAGTAACTTCTCCAACAAGCTATCTCACCAATTGATCAAATTTCTAAATGGACACTTCAAATTTCATCATCTTATGCATATATGATCTACCATGAGCCAAGAAAGGCAAAAGAATTGGAAGTTAGCAAGTTGGTTGATGGTGGTTGGCCAGATGGATTCATCTATTCAAAACATGGTCTCCCTAGACCCTATCTCCAATAATTTTCACGATATGAAAATGATTCCAAGAGAAAACATACTCTAAATGACATGCCAAACAACTTTCATGTTGAAACCTAGAGCTAGTTTTGCTTGGAAAATCATTTTCTATGTTGAAACATTATAGGACATTTTTTCTAAACCCTAATTTGAAAGTCAACTTCCCAAGGCCATAAGTGGCTCAATTTCTATGAGATGAAAGATTTCCAAGTTGCAAAATCACATTCAATGTGTCTACTTAAACTTTGATGTTTGGAGTGGGAGCTAATTCAACTTTTTTGAGCATGTGATATGAGGTTACATTATAGGTCACTTTTGACCTATACCATTGATTAAGTAATTTTACAAACTTCAAAAATGCATAACTCTATTATTTAAAATCCAAATGACTTGAAATTGGTGACCAATTTTAAGGTCTTTGAGAGAGATACAACTTTGATGAAGACACTTTTCTCATTTGAAGCTCATATAAAAAGTTAGGCAAGGTGGAATATTGAAACATATGGCTTGACACTTAGAAAAATTTTGATATGTCAAAAATTTCCAAACTTTCACCTCAAATTTCTCCAAGTTACAAACTCCAAATGGAAAAGTGTTTAACATGAAAGTTGTTCCTATTGATCTCACCTTTCCAAAGAGCTTAGGTTCATTCATTTGGACATGGAATGCATAGGCTGCTGTAAGACCCTAATTTTGACCCTAAGATCCCTCATGGCATCATATCATTGCTCATTGCATTGCCTCAAGGATTATAGCATGTGTGGCTCCTTACCCTAGGGTTGGGAGTTGTGTGAGTTGGTTTGAGACCACCAAGCATTCTTGAATTGTATATTATTGCTTTTCTTATTTTGTTTACTAACCAAAAGCACAAAAATGTGTCACTAACTTGTTTTGTTTTGAAGATGAAAGCAAGCATGACAATGGTTCCCAAATCTCTTAATCATGATATATGTCTCCCAAGCATCTCAATTTGTCAATTTGATCAAGATAAACCAAAGGGCTTGAGGATTGTTTCCCAAGGAAACCCTAATTCAACTGTGCATTGACTGTGCCTTGCTCATGAAGAAACCTCAACCTATGATCAAATTAAATCAAGGGAAGTTCTTTAATTCATCACTTTATGCATATAGGAGCCTATTTGAGTATCCTCAATCATTCATTCATCAATATTTGAAGTTTAGCTTTGAGAAGTTGATCAGTCAAATCATCTGACTATTTTGAAATCCACTGAGACCTAACGTTTGATGTGTTTGTCAAATGACCCCAAGAGAAAAACTATTCTTAAGAACCCTATGAACAACTTTCATGTTCATCCAAAATCCATTTGAAACTTGGAAGGTCATCATTCATTTCAAAACATTATAGGTCATTTTGACTAAAACCCTAATTTTGGGTCAACTTCCCAAAGACCTAACTCACTCATTTTTTATGATTTTTAGGTGAGACCGATTGCATTGGAAAGTTTAAGATTTCTAATTCAAATGTTATGTTAGACAAAATTTCATTATCCTAAAATAAGTACATGTGATATAACAAAACATTATAGGTCACTTTGGACCAAAGCCATTGAATCTTGAAAAAGTCCAACTTCAAGTGCCCATAACTTTCTCATCAAAAATCCAAATGATGCAAAAGTTAAGTCCAAATTGCGTTTCTTGGAAATATCTACAACTTTAGTGTTGGATGTTTTTCCAAATGAGGCTTGAATCATTGAAATATAAGGGCTTGAAGTAGGTCCTTTTTGGCAAATTTTTCAAATACATGTTTTGTACCTTGAACTTCATGGCCAGTTTTAAAAATTTTCCAAACTCCAAATGGATTTTTTTTCAACATAGCTTTTGTTCCTTATGTCAAGACCTTTCCAACTATTACTCACATGCCTATGTTTGAATTTTCCAAATGGGACTTTCGAAGAGAGGAACTTTTGTGACCATTTATGCATTTCATGATGAATCTTGATACACAAGCTAGTGCCTTGCAATCTGCACGTCCAAACTTACTTCATTTGAGTTCAGCATGCAAAACCATTGGATTATGGGCCTCACATCCGCCAGTATAGGCCCATGAATGGAGGACCCAGTTCTCATGCTGTAAGACCCTAATTTTGACCCTAAGATCCCTCATGGCATCATAACATTGCATTTGCATAGCCTCAAGGATCATAAGCATATGTGTTCTCTTTGCCTTTGGGTGGGATCTCTTGAGATTTTGTTTGAGATCACCAAGCATGCTTGAATTGTATATTATTTCTTTTCTCATTTTATTTACTAACCAAAAGCACAAAAATATGTCACTAACATCTTTTGTTTGTAGCTTGAGCAGTCACAAGGTTAAAAGCTTCTAGGAGACCCTATGTGCATTGATATGGTCAAGAGAAGATGAAAGCAAGCATGGTAATGGTTCCCAAAGCTCTCATCCATCAAATATACCTCCCAATTATCTCAATTCATCATTTTGATCAAAGCAAATCAAAGGGCTTGAGGCTTGTTTCCCAAGGAAAACCTAATTCATCTATTCATCAACTGTGCCTTGCTCTTGAAGCAACCTCAACCCATGGTCAAATACAATCAAGGGAAGTTCTTTAATTAATCATTTAATGAATATTTGAACTTATTTAAGTGCCCTAAATCATCCATTCATCAAGATATGAGTTTTGGACTTGAGAAGTTGATCAGTCAATTCATCTGACTATTTTGAAATGCACTGAGACCTAACATTTTATGTGTTGGTCAAATAGAGATGACCCCAAGAGAAAAAATGTTCTTAAGGACAATATGAACAACTTTGATGTTCATAAAAATTTGATTTGAAGCTTGGAAGGTCATCATCCATTCCAAGACATTATAGGTCATTTTGACTGAAACCCTAATTTTTGGTCACCTTCCCAAGAACATAACTCATTCATTTTTCATGGTTTTGAGGTGAGACATAATGCATGGGAAAGATTAATGTGTCTACTTCAAATTTTATGTTGAACAAAATTGAAAAATCTTAAAAGAAATACATGTGATAATGCAAAACATTATAGGTCACTTTGGACCAAATGCATTGAAATGTGAAAGAGTCCAACTTCAAGTGCCCATAACGTCTTCATTAAAAATCCAACTGATGCAAAATTTAAATCCAAATTGATTTCCTTGAAAAGATCTACAACTTTCATGTTTAAGATTTTGTCATTTGGAGCTTGCATCATTGAAACAGAAGGGCTTGAACATTGGCCAATTTTGGAAATTTCACATATGCATGTTTTGATCAACATAACATTTGTTCCTTATGCAATAAGCTTTCTAACCATTACCCATAAGGCTATGATTCAATTTTGGAAGTAGCATTTTCGAAGAGGGGAAGGTTTTAGTGCATTTTTGGAAACACATTGAAAATACATTGCATAAGCTTATGACCTCATTTCTGCACGTCCATTTCATCTTAATTTGGTAATAGCTTGCAATTCCAGTTAGAATTGGACCCTCCATGCGCCTGTACAGGCCCATGCATGGAGACCCTTTTCTCCCATGCACACGATTTTGATCATTCTTGTAGCTCCCTTCATTTATAAATACAAGGCCTTGGCTTCATAATTTCTCAACCTGAAGGCACCCTACATGCCGTGCAACTGAAATCCCACCCTCACACCAAAGGAACTCTCTCTTTTCTCTCAAAATTTTAGATCTAGAATTCAGTTTCCTCGACTGTTTTCTTAGATCTAAAAGTTCACAGACCTCTTCACCTTGATCCATAGAGCTTTCTGTTTGCAAAAGAACCCAAGGATCTTGACTCAATTCCTCATAATTCAAAGGTTTTCCTCAACTGCATTTTGCTTCGAACCAGCTCATATATTGTTCCAGTTGCTTTGTTATTGTGTGATCTGAAGTCCTCTACATAGAGGCCACATTATTGTGCTTTCAATTTTTGAAATTCATTGAGTTCACATGAACACCACAGAATTTCCACCTCTGATTTCTCTCAATCTAGAAATATAGAGTGGAATTGAGTGGCATAGGGGTGATGTACATCACCCTAGCTTTCGAATGGTACCTGGATCGTGCATTTTGGTTGATGTTTTAATTTCTGCAAATTCTGGTTTGGCCGGAAGTTGGCCGGAGAAGACGGCGGCGCTGGCCACCGTCTGGTCTCCAGATCAGATCAAGACCGTCCATTGCTTTTTCCAAATTCAATCTGATCCACTCAATGTTATGACCTAATTAATGGCTAGGTGTGATTGCATTGACCTTGGTGTTTAGTGGACGCGCGCTCAGGAGCCATGTGATGTGCCAGCTCAATTAATGAGCTATCATCCAACGCTCCGTGTTTTTTCTCATTTTTTAATTTCTGATTTTATTTTCTTTTATTTCTTTTAATTCTTTTTTATTTCTAAAATTCATATCTCCTTCATTATTGGTCCAAAAATTATGGGACCAATTGCATTATTTCTCTTTTAATTTTTTAGTTTCTAAAAATGATTATTAATATTTTTAATTTTATCATTTGATATTTTTCATGAATTTTCTCTTTTCTGGTTATTTTTAATCCATTTTAAATAGTTTTTGATATTCAAAAAATACAAAAATATTTTCTCAACCTCTTTGAATGATGATAGATCAATGAAAAATATTCTCATCAATTTATTAATTGATTTTTCTGATTTATTTGAGATTTTAGTTCAATTAGGTTATTTTTATGCATTTTTAATTGATTTAAAATAGTTTTTGACTTTTAAAAATGCTGAAATTTTTTGTCAAACTTTGTTTGACCTTGTTGAACTTGGGATAATTCACTTGGACTTTTCAAAGTTGATTTGAATTGAATTTGAAGTTTGACCTTTCTTTATTATTTTAATTCAAGTTTTATTTTAAATATTAAAAATGCCAAAAATATTTTATTTGTTTCTTGACTTCTAATCTTCATTTTGCTTCTGTTTTCTATTGTTTGACCTTGATCTTCTCTATCTTTGGTCATAGCTTGTTGATTATCTCATTCCATTCCATTTAATGCACTTTAATTCTTCATCTTCTTCTTCTCTTTCTTCTTTTTCTTTTTTGATCAATGAGTTAAAGATTGATGGTTAGCATTGATTAGGGAAGTTTAATCTTCCTTGATTCAAATATAATTCATCTTGATCATGGATCAAGTGAATGGCTTTGCATTAAGGATAGATTGCTTTCTAAATCATGCAAAGAACCTAAATCAATACAAGATCATTTCTCATCTTCTTTTTGGAATGGCAAGTTGTTGGAGTTTGATCACTAATCAAGACCTCTAACATGTGTTGTTGCCTACATTATTATTGATCGGCCTCAGATAGTTGTGACTTCTACATAAGTCCAATTACGATTGCTTAACATAGCGCTAAATTTGCCTTATGGCACACTAACTACTAACACTAACCATTAACTATTAACATTTACTTCTTGCTCTTTACATTTATGCAATTTACTATTCTTATACATATTATTCATTTGCTTTTCCCCCTTTGCTCACTTGAGCAAATGTTTATATTAATGCAATTTGCCTTTTGCTCACTTGAGCACATAATTGTGTATATATTATTGTGCTTGTGTTTTGTTTTGATTGTTGTGGACCAAATGCAAAGAAATGGACAAATGGACTTAGTTTCTAGGACATTCCCTATGCAAAAATGGAGTAAAAACGACCTTTAATGTTGGAGATGGATTAGAAGGACCAAACCTCTAAACTCACTCTTGTCCATTCTTGATTTGCTTCATAAGACTCTTTGATGTGTGTGTGCTTTTGTGCTAGGGGATCCTATGAGAATTCAACTTGAAGAATCATTGCCATGTTTATCCAAAGTGAAAGATACAAGAAGCATTGGGGATCTTCTAAGAAGCTTGTTTGATTGTGTTGATTACTTGAGCTTATTACTTATTTTGCTTGTATATTCCAAAGGATGGGAGCTACTTGGATCATCAATATGATATCAAGAGAGGAACTCCATTTGTGGTCTTGTTTCTTATCCCTTATCTCTTGTATGATTAGGACTTTAGCCATTCTTCTTCTTCCCTCCACTCTAACCCAAGCCAAAACTTTTGTGCAAACATTTAACACTTGTTTTCAAACATTAGAAACCTAAGCCTTATACTTTTGATTTTCAAACTTTCTTTTCATAACACTATTTTTGAATTGAACTTTTATGTTAACCTTGACCATATTTTGTAAATACCTTTCATTGGTAAATATAACCCATTCAAATACTCTTTTTTGTGGTTTCAATGGCCACTTTCTTAATCAAAAGTTTTCATAACCTTTAGCTATTAGGTTTGAGTTATTCTTGAGGTAGATGTAATACTCACCTATATCCTTAGTGATGGACAATGAGTCTTCCATGCTTATTGTAAGGTTAACCCCTCACTAGCATGTTGAAGATATCCTCACATGGTGGATATGTGGTTTTAGGTTGAGTTTTCTCCCTTGGATAACAAAAGACCTTAAGGATTTTGGATCAATCAATTCACCAACTCATTTTGAGATTTTTACCCCGAAGTACAAGGTTTTAATCCTAATCTTTTTTAAGATGGTACATAAGCAATGGGTTTATCCATCCAAACACAAAATGTAAATAACTTGTATATTCTCTTCTCATCTCTTCAATCATGTTTACACAAACAAATTTTCACAAAATACCAACCTTACAACAAATGTGAAAAGGGCTCCCTAGGAGTACCTATGATGTTTTGGATGCTTAAAACCTTCCCATTGCATAACCAACCCCCTTACCCTGATCTTTGACATTTTTACTAGTTTTTGATTCGATAAAACTTTTAGGTTTTTGTTCGCTTTCTAACCATTCCTTTGGATAAAAAGAAGTGCGGTGGTAACTCGAGTTGTATGGTTTACCTTGGATTTAGTCAATATCTCTAATGGTAATGAATACCCCGCTACACATGCACACAGTTTTCATCACACTCTCCTTGCAGCTTTAGCTATAAATAGATGCATCACTTCATTCAATTGGCAACCTGAAGGCGCCTAAAACCCTGCTGAAATCATTTCCCAACCTCACACCAAATGAATTTTGAGTTTTCATTTCATTTTTCAAGTTTGATTTTTCAAGTTTGATTTCCCAACATCATTTCCTAAGCCTAGCTCTCATATCATACATCATGATCAAGCTGCAAGCAAGAGATTGGTTGAATCGTGCTCATCAAAGCTGCACTTCAAAGGTTTCCATCTGAACTGTTTTGCTTCGAATCTTACTATATTTTGTGCATTGCTTGAGTTTGCTTGGTTTTCTGAAGTCCCCATATGAGAGGAAAGCCAATGGTGGCTTTAATTTTGTGAATTGTTGAACTTCAGATCAAGTACCTGGATTTTCCATCTCTGATTTCTCTTTCCATAGCTATCTAGAGCACAATCCAAGGTTACAGAGGTGATGTACATCACCCAAGCTTTAATTTGGTATATGGATCGTGTGGTTTGGTTTAGGTTGCAAAACCTGCAACTGGTGGCCGGATTTTGCCTTCTCACCGGAGAAGACGGTGGTTTCCACCACTGCCCCCACGTGGGAGTCCCTTGGCCCTTGGATCCATTAGCCACGATCTAATCATGGCCTTTGTTATGTTTGACTTCATTTAATTCATGGTACTTCGTGCTTGACTCATGTACATGGTAAGCGCGCGCCTCTGATCCGTTGATGATGTCCACATCAATTAATGAGATGGATCTGAGCGCTGTGGTTTTTTCTGTTTTATTTTCTTTAATTCTTTTTATTTTCAAAAATTCATAACTTTTTTATTTGGAATCACAAAAATATGGGACCAATTGCAAAAAATTTCTCTTAAATTCTAGTTTCATCAAGTGATTTTTAATTATTTTTGTGATTCCATTTGATATTTTTTGTGAATTGTTTCATTTTTGATCGTTTTTAATTCATTTAAAATACCATTTGATATTCAAAAATGCCAAAAATATTTTCTTAACATCTTTGGAAGATGATAAGTCTATGAAAAATATTCTCATCAATTTTTTAATTGATTTGAGATTTATTTGAGATTTTAGTCCAATTATGTTATTTCTCTTCAGTTTTAATTGTTTAAAATTAGTTTCTGTTTTCAAAAAATATTGAGAAAATTTGTCAAACCTTGTTTGACCATTTTAAACTTATGATGATCCAATTGGACTTATCTAAGTTGATTTGAATTGGATTTGAAGTTTGACCTTTATTTGTTCATTTTATTTTATGTATTATTTTAATTCCAAAAAATACCAAAAATATGTTTGACCTTTCTTGAATTCTAATCTTCATTCCACTTCTGTTTACCATTGATTGATGATGATTCCATTCACATTTGACCATTATGTTTTGATTATGTGATTTGAATTTTCATTTTGTACATTCCATCTTCATCTCTTTTCTTCTTCTTTTTTCCTTTTGACCAATGAGTTAATGATTTGTGGTTAGCCTTCACATATGAGGGGCTTAACCTTTTTTG
This sequence comes from Lathyrus oleraceus, assembly GCF_024323335.1. NCBI lineage: Eukaryota > Viridiplantae > Streptophyta > Magnoliopsida > Fabales > Fabaceae > Lathyrus > Lathyrus oleraceus. The sequence continues at coordinate 268,827,562 of NC_066584.1, read as the reverse complement.
ATCCAAATCAAATTCAACTTGATCAAAGATCAAGTGAATTGCTTTGGGTCCAAGATAGGTTACTTCTTGGTCAAGCAACGAACCTGAAATCCATACAAGGTCATCCTTCTTTTCTTTTGGCATGGCAAGTTGTAGGAGCTTGGCTTTCTAGTCATGATCTCTAACTTGTGTTTATTTGCCTATAGTTTTATTGACTGGCCTCAGATAGGTGTGACTACTACATTAGTCCACTTACGATTGCTTAACATAGCGCTAAATTGCCTTATGGCACACTAACACTAACTACTAATTACTAGCTTTTAATTCAAGCATTTAATTCTTGCAATTTACTTTAATGCAATTTAATTTCTTGCTCATTTATTCATATTGTCTTTTCCTTTTGCTCATTTGAGCTCATGTTTATGTTTATGCCATTTGCCTTTTGCTCACTTGAGCACATTATTGTGTAAATATACTATTGCCTTGTGCTTGTTTTGTCTTTGTTTGTGTGAACCCAATGCAAAAAGGAGAAAGGACTTAGAATTAGGACCTTACCTATGCTTAATAGAGTTCAAGAGCAACTAGATCTCATGCCTTTAGAATGCTAAACTTGTTGAAGAGCAACTAGGCCTCATGCCTTTAGAATGCTTATATCTTGATGATGACTTGAAAGGACCCCTAATTTAAACTCTCTCTTTGTCCATTCCTCTTATTGCATTGTGAACTTTTTGATTGTTTGTTCTTGTGTGATAGGGATTCCAAACTTGAGATAGTTAGAAGGACCATTGTCATGAACATCCAAGTTAAGAGAAAGACAAGCCAATTGGAGATCCTAGGAGCTTGATTGAATATTTGCTTGATTGCTTGAGTTAATTACTTATTGCTTGCTAAGTCCAAAGGAAAGGAGCATCTTGAATCATCTTTATGATCTTAAGAAAGGAACTCCAAGGGTTTTATTCTCTTCCCTCATATTTGCATGTTTAGGACTAGCCCTTCTCTTCTTCTCTCCACTCTAACCCAAGCCAAACTCATTTTGTGCAAACATTGACATTGTTTTCAAAACTAGAAACCTAGGCATTATGCCCTTGATTTTTGAAACTCTTTTCATTAATACTTATTTTGAATTGAATCTTAAGTCAACTTTGACTTCATTTTGTGAATACTTCTAATTTGTAAATACAACTCACTCAAGTTGCTTTTGTGGTTCTAATGGCCACCTTTGTTAAAACCTTTTTCATAAACATTAGCCATAGGTTTGAGTTATCATAATGGTTGATGTAAACCTCACCTTATCCTTAGTGATTGGACTATAAGTCTTCCATACTTATTATAGGGTGGATCCCTCACAAGTATGTTGAAGCCCTCCTCACATGGTGGCTTGTTGGTTTAGGTTGTGTTTTCTCCCTTTGATAACAAAAGACCTTAAGGCTTTTGTCCAAATCAATTCACCAACTTATTTTGAGATTTTTACCCCGAACTACGAGGTTTTGATCCTACCCTTTGCGATGGTACGTAGGCAATGGGTTTATCCATTCAAACAACAAAATTGTAAATAACTTGTATATTCTTTTCTCATATCCCCAATCATGTTTGCACAAATATTTTCACAAATACCAACCTACCATACAACATTTGGAAAAAGGGCTCCCTTAGAGTACTAAGGATGTTTTGGGTGCTTAAAACCTTCCCATTGCATAACCAACCCCCTTACCCAGATCTCTGACATTTTAATTAGTTTTTGATTTGATAAAACTTCTCGATTTTTGTTCGCTTTCTAACCTTTCCTTTGGATAAATAGAAGTGTGGTGGCGACTCGAATTACATGATTTACTTTTGTTTTAGTCAATAAATCTAAAGGTAACGAATACCCCACTATAGAAAAGTGGCGACTCTGCTGGGGAACTTAGGTTTTCCTAGTGGGTTTAGCCTACTATTTTCCTTTGTTGTATTGTATGTTTATCTTTACTTGTGACATATTTTTGTGCAAATTTGGGATGACTGTATTGTTTGTAATGTATGAATTGCTTGATATATCAATTGCTTGTGTGCTTGGTGGTCTCTTGTGAGATGAGTTCTATACCCGAACTCGAGTGCACTTATGATAGGAGAATGGCATAGTCTTGTTGACTTGTGTGGAGTTATTCCTTAGCAAGTTGACTTGCAAGCCCATTCACTTGGTGGAGGTCTTGTTGGGATCAATAATGTCACACGAGTAGTCGTGGTTAGGCATTACTCTTTCCAATATATACCTTAGAAGCCAAGGACCTTAGATTACCTAGCCCATCTTGGCCTATTTTAGGACATAGTGCAAAGATCGTTCAAGTGTAAGATTTGATACGATTGTTACGCGATACTACACTCATATGAGTCTCTTTTGAGAATATTTTTGGAATACGAGTTGTCATTTATCCGATAATATCTGAAAGATGGGATGATGACTATGGGAACCTTTTTAGAACATGATTGTCAGGTTTAACCATAGTACACTCCCTTTGGGTGGTTCTTAACCGAGACTCCATATTCGTGACTTGCAACAAACCTTTGATTTGTGGTTGATCCGTTCTTGTATATCCTTAATATCAATGGAACTTGGGTGTTGATAAGGTGTAAACCATAATCCACCAAAATGGATGATTGATATTAAGGATGACTTGGTCCACCCCGTGACCCTTGTATGGTGTGACTTGCTTGATCCTTGAGTGTGATTGTTGCATCCATGCATTCATGCACCCATTTGCATCCATATCATCAACAATGAGAAAATTTTCAAGGAACTTAAGAGGTCTATTTGCAAATTTTCAGACATGGATAAGCAAAGAAGGAATACGAAGAAGTACAGTTTCAGACAACCCGACTTGAAAGAGTTAAGGAGTTTGACATCCTTTGTATTAGATCCCTTGGAGTTCAAAGCTCGCCATGGGAAGCTTCTGTCTATTCTTGCTACTTAAGTAGATGAAGGTATGATGAGTGTGTTGGTGCAGTTCTATGATCCCTTGTACCGTTGCTTCACTTTTCCGGATTTCCAGCTTTTGCCTACACTTGAGGAGTATGCCTATCTTGTGGGTATACCTATCCTAGATCAGTTGTCGTTCAGTGGCTTGGAGAGAATTCCTTCTTCCCAAGAGATTACTGATCTGTTGCACATAGATGAATCTGATATTGGTGCTCATATGACTACCAAAGGTGGAATTCAAGGTCTCCCATCTGATTTTCTCATCGCCCAAGCTACCTTAGTTGGGAAGGCCATGAGTGAGGACGCCTTTGAAGCCATATTTGTACCTCTCATCTATGGGCTAGTGTTATTCCCCAACATCGACAACTTTGTGGATGTGAACACTATTAGGATTTTCTCTACTCTTAATCCCGTTCTGACTCTGTTGGGTGACACTTATTTCTCTTTGCATATGAGGACTGCAAAGGGTGGTGGTACCATTGTATGTTGTTTGCCTCTGTTATACAAGTGGTTTATTTCGCACTTGCCACAGAAGCTTGCCTTCAAGGAGAACAAAGGATGTCTACGGTGGTCCACGAGACCTATGTCTCTCACTAATGATGATATCTTTTGGTATAACCGTGTGTATGATGGTGTCCAGATTATTGACTCTTGTGGTGAATTCTCGAATCTGCCTCTTCTTTGTACATGTGGTGGGATTAACTACAACCCTATCTTGGCTCGCCGTCAGCTTGGGTTCCCCTTAAAGGATAAACCTAATAACATTTTGTTAGAAGGTGTGTTCTTTCAAGAGGGTAAAGATCCCTAAAACTTGAAGGGCAGGATGGTCCGCTCGTAGGTGAGGAAGAGAGCTTCTGAGTACCGCATGCCCTATGACTATCCGAGACCTACACTTATGGTTATGGTTGGGCCTTCAACCCTCCCTAACCAAGGATTAGAGGAGTTGAGAGATGAAGATCGTTCGCGTGCTTGGGTCCGTGAGCGAGAGGAGCTACTTCAGCAACCCAGAGATAAGGATGCTTTGATAGAATTTCTGGAGCATCAGGTTATCGACGAGCCTGATGATGTGGTTACTTCTCTTCTTCCTCAGTCATCCATGTTTTGGAAGAGGAAGTATGATCGACTCACCAAGGAGAAGGAAGATATGGAGGCTGCCTATGAGAGAGAGGTGAAGAGGCTTCGTGCAGCTTATCTTCTGGTCTCGAGAGCTTTGGACGATTGTTTCTAGGGTTCCATAGGATGTTCATTTTCCTTCTCTCTTGTATTGTTTTTGGTTACCAAGACTGTACTTCTTTGGTGTAAATTTTTTTTACAAAAATTATTGATATGAATATTCCATATATGTCTAAATGATTAATATTTCCAAATATTTGCAAATAGATCTCTAAAAGTTCCTCTGATAAAAACAAATCATATGCACAAGCATTGCATGCATCATATGCATAAGCAGGTTTTGTTTAGGGCTTCTTGATTAGTGATCTAACTCTGTGTTCTTCATTTATTTTAAAGACAAGCTGACGCACCGGTACAACACTAGGGCCAATTCTTCAAAGCTAATGAATCATCTTGAACAAGAGAACAAAAAATTTAAGGAGGAAGTGGCTAGGTTGACTGCCCTGATGGAGTCATTCCTGGCCCCCCAGAGTTAGTCTTCCCCAACGCCTGCAACTCCTCCCGCGAGGACGGTCATCTCAGAGGCAGCTTCCTTTACCGTGCCTGCCGCCGCTGCTCATTTCGCTCCTACTGCTATGCCAGTCGGGTTTCCCTGGGGGATGCCCGCGAATTTTGTGCTAGAGGGTCTCGCTCTGACCTTTACTTCTCTGCCGACATCTAGCCCGGTCCTTGTTGTGCCACCTCCCGTTGTGCACACGTTACCGAGAGTCAACGACACCATTTACCATTCTGAGCCATCTGAGGGACCAGATGTTTATGAGAAAATGGATGCTATGAATGACCAATTCCTTGAGCTGCGCAAGGAACTGAAGACACTAATAGGGAAAGACCTCTTCGGTAAATCTGCTGCTGAGTTGTGCCTCGTGCCCAATGTCAAGATGTCTATCAAGTTTAAAGTGCCTGACTTTGAAAAATATAAAGGAAACACTTGCCCTCTCAGCCATCTTGTGATGTACGCACGTAAGATGTCAACTGAGACTGACAACGATCAACTCCTCATCCATTATTTCCAGGACAGCCTGTCCGGTGTCGCACTCAGATGGTATATGGGTCTGGATAGTGCGAACATCCGCTCCTTCAACGACTTTGGCGAAGCTTTTGTCATGTAGTACAAGTACAACGTTGATATGGCTCCCGATAGGGACCAGTTGAGGGCTATGTCCTGTCGCATACGCGAAAAACAACCGGCGGGAAAAGACACAGAGCCGCCATCGTGCGTTATTTATCCCAAAGGAGGGAAAGGAAACGCTCGAAGTAAACCTGGAAAGGAAATGGTCTTACGACCAGAGATTGCTAGGATCGGGAGTCGGTTACGCAAGGGGAAAGTATTAGCACCCCCTCACGTCCGTCGTACTCGACGGGATCCACGCTCAAAAGAATAGAATAAGGTTGCTGGGAAACTGCTCAAAAACTGCACAAAACTGGAATGAAACACGGGAAAGACGGAAGAAAGCGGACTCGGCAGGATGTCGCATCCTGGGCCTACGTAGTTTGTCAGACACAAACATCAAAGTCGACGTAGTTCGGGGGTACGGGAAACGTGCTCGCTAGGACATCGCATCCTATGCATACGTATCTTCTCTAACCAGAGTAAGAATCAGAGCAGTCGTCGCTCGGCTAACGCACACAGAAACAAAACGCTGAGAAAAGACGTTGAGACGTCAAAGCGAACACACAACCGGAAACGGAATGCCAATCGCTGGTCTTACATCCAACTCCACAAAAGAACACAGAAAACCGAATGCCAATCGCTGGACTTACATCAGACTCCAAACAAAACAAACACCGACAAGAAACCGAATGCCAATCGTTGGACTTACATCATCCTCCGAACAAACAAAAACAAACAGGAAACCGAATGCCAATCGCTGGACTTACATCAGACTCCGAACCAACAAACACAAACAGGAAACCGAATGTCAATCGCTGGACTTACATCAGACTCCAAGCACACACACAAGAAGAAGAGTCTCGATTGCAACTAGGGCAAGAGAAAGGGAAGGTCTCAATCGCAACGAGGGCGAGAGACAAGGATCAAAGTTAGTTGTTAGTCAAACTCGACAAGACATCGCATCTTGTGCCTACGTATCTCATCTGGACATGAGAATCAGAGTTATCATAGTTCGGCTAAACTATTCCTATTTAGTTTGTGTTTTTTAGGTGGACAACGTCACTACGCAATCTACCGGATGCTCGACCTTTGGAGACTTACTCACCTGTAGTAGAAGAAGTTAACGTGTCCTTAAGAGGGGATCAAGTTGGTTTGTGTTTTAGGAAAGCTCACGCAAGAAGGGAAGTCCTAGACGAAGGAACCGTGCTACCTTAATTGACATGCAAACGAGACTATGCGAAGTCTAGCAATCCTATTGGGATACAATCACACCACACAAACACATACAACATGAAGTAAACACACCAACAAGGGGCTCAAACATCAAGGGTAAGGCTTTAGTCAAGGGGTCATATCAACCTCGACAAATAAGCCAACTGGAAAGGTATTTGAGGCTCTTAACCACTGACATTGACCGTCAGGGTGAGCAGATGAAAGGTAATGAGGATTGGTCCTCATAGCTCTTAACCCGGACCTGGGTGAGCTTGAAACAAGGAAGGTGTGGGAGTCCAGAATGAGGGACTCTATTCCACATGACTGACTCTATATACAAGATCTTGGGTGTTTATTCAAAATGCATCAGCACGTAGTGCGAGCAAGATGAAAGACTCAACTGAATAGCAGGGGATTGATTGCAAATCCCTTCTATCTTCCAATTGCCTCTTCACTTAGGAGGACTTGAAGTACATGGCACAAATATAAACAATCACAGGCATTGCCTCTTAAGGAGGACTTCAGCCAAATGCCTGCCAAACAGAAACGACAGGGCTTCCAGACTACATGGAGTTACAGAGGTTACCTAAGTGGTAAACCAACCACAAGCAAAGCAAAGCAACTCAAGTAATGAGTTAAAGCTACTAAAGTACCTGTAAGAAAATCAAACAAGTCAATTATCACATTCAGACAAACCAGACAGACAGTCAACAGTGAGACAACCAATATACACAATGCAAGTCAACAACTCAAGTGAGTTCATCACCAAGGAACCTACAACACAAGAAAGGTTAGTGGACAAAGAATTTTACATCTCAATTCATGAGATCAACATCAACCATCAAGACTAGAAGCTTGAACTTGAAATGCAAAACTCAAAAGATGAGTACAAACCACTAGCACCAAGGCTAGGGTCAAAGGCAAAGTAAAAAGTCAAAACAGCAACCAATATTCAACATGAAGCATATTTATTCAAGTAAGAACATGTCCTAAAAAGGACCAAACATAAATCAAATGGCAAAGTCATGTAGTGAGCAAGAGAAGGCAAAGGCAATTATAAAACACACAATTGATCATCAAGAAGGAAAATTCCATATTAAAACAGAAATGAATCAAACAATTATGAAATTTTTATGTGCACACAACATGTCAAATACAAGCATTATGCAAAAGATTAGGATCAACAGAACTCAATTGACCTAGAAATGAAAATGCACAAGTATGACATCAAATTGTGTGACACACATTGTCACACCATACAATCATGTGCATAAAACAGAGATGAAAAATGATAAAAATACACAACCCAGCCTCAAACATCAAGCAACATGTTGGGAATCAGCATATAAAATTTCATGGCAATTGGATCATTATTGAGCATTTCACAAAAGAATGAATGAAGCATGTCACATTTGCATACATGTCCAAAGAATAGTCCACAATCAAAACTCCAAAAATGATAAAATCATAAAATCAACACCACAAAATAATAGACATCCATATGAACATGTGAGAAAAAATTTGGAATTATTTGGAATCATTTTCAAGTTTTAGTGATTTTTTGAAGTTGGATAAAAAATATTTGAAATAATGGACAAAGCACATGTTAAATTGGAGGGAAATAATAAAAGTGGATGAGTAATTTGAAAAAAGTGTTGGAGCGGAGGATCGAAGCATGTATGTGAAAAAGGAAATGCGTTGAAACAAAACAAATTCCAAAATGATGGAGCTGGGAATCGAAGGGAGGGAATGGCGTTTTGTACAAAACGCAGCGCTCCATTTATTGAGTTGGCATGCCAACTCAACAGTCGGCGCGTACGTGGAACAGGTCAAGCAAGCAGTATCCAATGGTTTGGCCAACAGGCAAGGCGTGGCAACTGAATGGGATAATAAACCCTAGCATTCATGCACGGCGGTGACAGCGGTGGTTTCCACCGTCTTCTTCATGAAGACGGTGGTGCTACAGTAGCTCCACTATTTATTTTTTGCAGAATCACATAAAATTTATACCAAACGAAAGCTTATTCCAAGCACAATCCAAATCCAGCATCATCTTAGTCTAAAACATCATATATCGTGCAAATCGAACAAAAACTTATTTGACACACAAACTTTAATTTCACATAACTCAGCCAATTCTCAACCAAATTTCATGAAACTTACATCAGTGTAACCATCATTCAAAGATCTACAACTCTATGTGCATAAAAAAGAGAATTAAGAGGTTCGAATTTCACACCTCTTGAAGATTAATCAATGGCAGCAGTGGATCCAAGCTTCTACAATGTCCAGATTCACTCTATCAACCTTGTTATGAAGTCTGAAGTAGAAATTGAAGCTTGAAACGAACTAGATCTTGATTAATTTGCCATTTCCATCTTCATGTTCTTGAGCTTGCACAACTTGATTCTTCACCAAATTCTTCAATCAAGAGCTTGATCTACACTCAATGATGATCATAGAACAAGAATATGCAATAAAATCAATGGCTTATGTGAAGAAAATTGAAGTTTCAATTTGGAGGAAAAAGAAAATTTTGGATCTAGAATGTTCAAAAAAACTCCAGAATTCTGTTATGATTTGGTTTATATATGCTATACTAATCACATCCAAATCAGAATTAAGCATGAGTTAATTATCATTAGTGGAAATGAGGTGTATGACAAAAATTGGAAAATGGGAGGTGCCATGCAAACTCACACATGAACAGTGCTGTGTGCATGATCAAATTCACTCAAAATCATCTCATAAGCATGTTGGCAATGGTATTTTGTTCATATGATGCACCAAATTCAAATTTCCAAATTTCCCTCCAAAACGAACATGAATGGGCAAATGGTCATGTGATGAAATTTCATGCAATGCCATGTTGGTTTTGGAAAGTATATGTCATGAGGAGCATAATGCAAAAAGAGGCACCCAATTTGGAGTTTTAGATCAAAAGTTATGGCTCTTGGAAGTTCCATGCACACTTGGTGATCATTTGACCATATCTTCTCAACCATTCATCATATGCTCATGATCTTTGACTTTTTGGAAATGGGAGAGAGAGATCTTCAACTTTCATGTTGGACAAAATTTCATTTGAAACTTCTTTGGTGTTGGAAAGTCAAGCTGAAAGTGGTCCAAAAACTTGCCATTTTTGGAAACTTGAAATTACAGGTGACTTTCCATTTTGGGAAACTTTTGACCTGGCTTCAAAATCTTCAATGTAGATGTTTGTCATGATGAATGAGCCTCTCTTGGACATGAATGGAGTGTCTCAAACCATTTCTCCACCTCATAGCCCTCAGTTGACTTGCAGTTGACTTTTATGGGCCTCAGATGACCTGGACATGTACTGATGACTTTTGAGTCTTCAACACTTGGTACAATAGCTTCAAAATGAACCTTGGCTCATATAAGCTCTCTAGAACAACCATGTGGCCTTTATCTCAAGGAGATGCTTGGTCTCTTGCACAGATGAATTCTCTTGATGCCAGTCTTGACTGATATGATGCAATGTACTATGCAATGTTAAAGTATTGTTAATGTAATGTTAATGACCTAAAAATGAAATGAATGCATGAATGAATGGTGCAAATTTGAGGTGCTACATGTCCCAGAAGGAGAAGGAAACATTCAAGGAGTATGCCCAGAGGTGGCGTGAATTGGCCGCACAGATTGTGCACCCGTGATAAGACACCATTTATAGTAAGTTTTCATTGTTGATCCGACGCAAAACAGAGACATTTGATACACTGTGCAAGCATTTAAGGTACAATTCGAGTAGTTTTACTTCCGTTATGTTATTTACGCATTTTTAATCTTTATTATGTTTTACTTTATTTATCTTGATTTTATGCGTGGGATAGCTGTGTTTTTGTCAGATAGATCCAGGTAGAAGAATCGGAAAACTCAAAACACGACAGTGCGAGAGTCGAATGCGAAAAAGAGCAGAAAATCCCAGTACAGGAGGCCTGACACGGCCACCCGTGTCACCTGACATGGGCCGTGTCAGGGAAAGGAAAACAGAAGAAGAAAACAGTAGCTTGACACGGCCACCCGTGTCAGCTGACACGGGCCGTGTCAGGAAGAACTTCAGCCCATGTTGGGCATGCCATGGGCGTGTCAAGAGAGCCAGTAGGCTGACACGGCCACCCGTGTCAGCTGACACGAGCCGTGTCAGCCCAAGCCCAATAGTTCCAATATTTCTGGGCTTTTCATTCTTCGGGCTTTGTGGAGACATCCTTAGACCTGTCCTACTGCTGCTGGGAACTTTCACTATAAAAAGAGGTCTTTTGCCAAAGGAAAAATCATCTTAAATACAGCAAACCACAGTATTGTGAAGCAATCAAGTATTATAGAGATCAAGGCATTTGGAGAGCTGAAGAGATTCATGAGCGGGAGCGATTGAAGATCAAAGTCATCCAATTACTTGTAATGTGTAATTTTTATCTTGAATTGGTTTTAAACAATATGAGTAGCTAAACCCCCAATGCTAGGAGGGTGTCCCTGATTTAGAATTGTAATGAATTTGAGTTTACATGTGCATTTATAATATTTTATTTACGGTAAACTTTTAATATGTTTATTGTTTTCTCTTTCGGACCAATTGAGATTGATCTATGGTTATCACTTAGGTTGGACCGCCAGTGATAAGGTTTTCATCAGGTTACTCTGCAGTAGATATCACCTAGGACTAGGGATACCTTGTATGAACCAGAGCATTCTTGATATTATACAGCTTAACTTCACCCTCATTGGCTATGGACATAGGAATAAGGGTAGATTGATTAAAGGTTTAATCACCAAGGACTTGGGAGAAAATACCCTTGAGAACTGGTAGTAATTGATATTTGTTGATGGAATAGTAACTCAGAGTTATTACAGGGATAAATCATACACCTTCCCTGACATTGTTCCTTTTTCTCTATAAACTCTTATTTTTATATTATTTTCTTTTTGCCCTCAAAAACCCAAATTAATACTTTTTGTTTAATTGAATGATAATTAAAACTCAATACTAATGTGTAGTCCTTGAGATCGACATTTGGGGAATTTCCCCATTATTACTATAAAAGGCAAAATAGTACACTTGTTATTTTCCCGATCAAGTTTTTGGCGCCGTTGTCGGGGACTGCCAAAAATATAGAGTTTAATTTTATTTCAATTAAAATTTTGTTGCTCTGCAATAAAATTATTTCTCTGTCATTTATATTTTACTAACCAGTGTATGCAAGGAAAACCCTCAGCTGAAATTCTTTTTGACGTAGAGATCGAGAGAACCCTTCACAGAAGACGCTGAGAACAAAGAGTGGATTCTACAGAAGAAAGTACCTCAGATCAACCAGAAGTCAAAGAACCAATGGCTGAAGTTCCTCCAATTCCACCTCCTCCACTCCCGGAGAGACTCCTAGGTGACTATGTAGGTGCAAACGAATCGGGTGGTCGACTGACAATAGTTAACCAACCGGTGAATGTGACAAATTTTCAACTGCATCCTAGCACTATCAATCAATTGGAAAGAAAACCTTTCATCGGAAAGGTTAATGAAGATGCCAACAAACACCTGCAGAGATTTCTGACCATGAGCACCACCTTGAAAATTGATGGTCACACTGATGAAGCAAAAAAATTAAGAATGTTCCCCGTTCACTTTAGCTGAAGACGCGGAAGAATGGTTCTATTCTCTCCCTGTCGGTAGTATCACATCCTGGGAGGAGATGGAAACTGCATTCTTAAATGAGTATTTTCCAGCATCAGTATTCCTGAGAAAAAGGTATGAAATTCTGAATTACAAACAGAAGGATGGTGAATCATTGGGAGACACCTACGAAAGATTCAAAAGGATCTTAGTTGCGTGTCCCACTCATAATATGGATCAGACAGAACAATGCAGATGTTCGTTAATGGGCTGAAAATAAAGACAAAACAGTTGATTGATACAGCAGCTGGTGGCTCAACAAATTTCTCAACAGCCACTGGTATCAAGAGGATTATTGAAGCAATAGCTGCTAATGAGCATTTAGAGCTATACGAAAGGTGTACCAGTCAGCCAGACGGGGTAATTGATCTTAAATAAAAGACAAATAAAATCCTTCTGGAAGACACTGTTGCTGCCGAAGTAGACAAAAAGTTGAAAGCTATGAATATAGGTACTCAACAGATAGCACAGGTTCAGCCAGCTCAGGCGAGTACTTGTGAGATCTGTAATGGACCGTATCACACAATCTTATGCTTTGGGACCCCCCCAACAAATTGAAGAAATCAAATTCTTGAAGCCGAACAATCCCTACTCTAATACTTACAACCCAGGTTGGAAGAATCATCCAAACTTCTCCTGGAAAGATCAGAGAGGGAATGCTCCGCAACAGGGCACAGGGAAATATCAGACTCAGTATCAGCAACAGCAACAACAACAATAACAGGTACCTAAAACGGCTGAGTGGGAGATTGCCATTGAAAAGTTAGCCGCCCACAGTATACAGTTCCAAGAAGAAACAAGGACTAATCAGAAAAACACCACAGCCTCCATGAAAAATCTTGAAGTTCAGATGGGACAGATAGGACAACAGTTAGCAGCAAACTCTCAAACCCCTGGAACCCTACCTAGTGGTACGGTGACAAATTCGTGGGAACATAACACTGTTAACGCTGTCACAACCCGAAGTGGGAAGTCAACCGAGGTAAATGATATAGAAAAAGATGGATTAATAGAGGTGGATTTAGAAATCAAGGAAATAAAAGTCCAAGATGAAGAAGCAATACCACCTCCTGTCCAGGATAAGGAAAAGGTTCCTAAACCCATAATCAAACTTCCTTACCCTCCATGACAGAAGAAGAAGAATCAACATGAGAAGAATTTTGAGAAATTTCTGGAAATGTTCAAGAAACTCGAAATCAATATCCCTTTTTCTGAAGCATTGGAACAAATGCCAATATATGCCAAGTTCATGAAAGACATAATTTCCAAGAAGCGTTCCACTGATACTGAACCGATCATCCTGACTGAAACACGCAGTGCCATTCTCCAAGGCATGAAAATACTAGTGAAAAAGAAAGACAGGGGATCAGTTACTATTCCTTGCATTATTGGTGATCGAAAATTCAAGAAGGCTCTGATTGACTTAGAATCAAGTGTAAGTTTGATGCCACTATCCATCTATAAGAAATTAGGCATCAGTTCTGTTCAAGATACTCGAATGACCCTTCAGTTTGCGGATCGCTCAGTTCGGAGACCCTATGGTATTGTGGAAGATGTTCTTGTAAAAATTGACAAGTTTGTCTTTCCAGTCGATTTCGTCATTTTGGAAATGCCGGAGGATGAGGAGATCCCTCTCATATTGGGAAGACCTTTTTTGGAAACAGGACGGTGTATGATAGATATTGAGGAAGGAACTATGACCCTCAAGGTCTATGATGAAGAGTTAAAGATAGATGTGAGGAATACCATGCAATACAAAGATGATGTCGGCACAAGCAACGCTATAGAGATAATCGACCAAGTAATTGCTCAAGAAAATGACCAGCATAGACCCCGGTCACCTCTAAGCCGGGTCTTAAGCTTGTCCATTTTTGAAAGTAATAAAGATGAAGAAGAATCTGAGGTGCTTGCTCTTATGGAAAAACAAGCTGAATGGATTAGATCCAGACCACACCGGTGGGAAGATCTAAGACCACCACCATCCGATGTCACTGAAGAACCCAAAAAAGGGGTGAATCTGAAGCAGTTGCCAACAAATCTGAAGTATGTATTTCTAGACACTGAAGAAAAATGTCCAGCCATCGTTAATGCTAGTCTACAGAGCGTCCAAGAGGCAGAACTCATTCAAGTGCTAAAAAAATACAAGGGTTCAATCGGATGGGCAATTGAAGACTTAAAAGGTATAAGCCCTACTGTGTGCATGCACAAGATCTTAATGGAGGATGACCACAAACCGGTAGTGCAACCGCAACGAAGACTTAACCCAGCCATGAAAGAAGTGGTGCGCAAAGAGGTTGTAAAACTCCTGGATGCGGGTCTAATCTACCCTATCTCTGATAGTGCTTGGGTAAGTCCCGTCCACGTGGTACCCAAAAAAGGAGGCACAACGGTAATAAAGAATGAAAAGAATGAGTTGATTCCAACCCGCACTGTTACAGGTTGGAGAGTGTGCATCGATTACAGAAGGCTAAACTTGGCAAGAAGGAAGGATCACTTCCCATTACCATTCATTGATCAAATGCTGGAAAGGTTAGCAGGACACGAGTACTATTGTTTGCTAGACTGTTATTCAGGGTACAACCAGATTGCAGTTGCCCCGGAAGACCAAGAGAAGACTGCATTCACATGCCCCTATGGTATTTTTGCTTATAGAAGAATGCCATTTGGCTTGTGCAACGCACCGACCACATTTCAAAGGTGTATGACTTCTATTTTTGCTGACATGCTCGAAAAGCATATGGAAGTATTTATGGATGACTTCTCGGTGTTCGGTTCTTCATTTGATAACTGCTTGACTAACTTGTCACTTGTTTTAGAAAGATTCCAACAAACAAATTTGATCCTGAATTGGGAAAAATGTCACTTCATAGTCCGGGAAGGAATCGTATTGGGACATAAGATCTCCAATAAGGGTATCGAAGTGGATATAGCAAAAGTGGAGGTAATAGCAAACTTACCACCACCAGTAAATGAAAAAGGCATCCGAAGCTTTTTAAGACATGTGGGTTTCTACCACAGGTTCATAAAAGATTTCTCCAAGATTGCCAAACCCTTGACTAGTCTGCTGGTAAAATATACCCCGTTCTTATTTGACAAAGAATGCCGGAAAGCCTTCGAGACCTTGAAGAAGGAGCTGGTGTCTGCACCCATAGTTATTGCCCCAGATTGGTCTCTTCCTTTTGAAATAATGTGTGATGCAAGTGATAACGCAGTGTGGGCGGTACTAGGGCAGCACAAGGAGAAGCTCTTGCAAGTAATCTACTATGCAAGCCATGTACTCAACCCTGCTTAAATGAACAATGCTACCACAGAAAAAGAACTCCTGGCGGTGGTATACGCCTTTGACAAATTCAGATCCTATCTGCTGGTATCAAAGGTAATTGTTTATACTGACCATGCTGCTTTGAAATATCTTTTTGCAAAACAGGAATCCAAGCCGAGGCTGCTGCGATGGATCCTCCTCTTACAGGAATTCGATTTGGAAATCAGAGATAAAAAGGGTAGTGAAAAAATTGTTGCTGATCACTTGTCTCGGATGACCCCGATTCAAGAAACTGAAGAATCACACCCCATCAGGGATGAGTTCACGGACGAACGCATTCTAGCCGTTACGCATATCCCATGGTTCGCCGATTACGCGAACTTTGTGGTAGGTGGACTGATACCTGATGACTTTGACTCTAACAGACGAAAAAAGTTTTTGCATGATTGCAGGTTCTATGTATGGGACGATCCCTTCCTTTACAAAAAGGGATTAGATGGTCTAGTCAGGAGATGTGTTCTAGAGGAAGAGCAGAGGGACATTTTAAAAGCATGTCATAACTCCGAATATGGAGGACATTTCAGCGGAGACAGAACCGCAACCAAAGTTCTCCAATCTGGATTGTACTGGCCCACATTGTTCAAAGATGCCCATGTAATGGTAAAAGAGTGCGACCGATGTCAAAGAATAGGAAACATATCTAAAAGAAATCAGATGCCTCAGAATGCCATGTTAGAGATCGAACTATTCGATGTATGGGGGATAGATGTTATGGGACCCTTCCCACCGTCCTTCGCAAAGCAGTACATTCTAGTGGCTGTGGACTATGTGTCAAAATGGGTGGAAGCAGTTGCAATGCCCACGAATGATGCAAAGGTGGTGATCAACTTCCTCAAGAATTGTATCTTCGCACGGTTTGGGGTACCAAGAGCACTTATGAGTGACGAAGGTACCCACTTCCTAAACAAATTGATGGAAAACCTACTGCAGAAATACAATGTAAAACATAGAATAGCCACTCCATACCACCCTCAGACCAGTGGACAGGTTGAGGTATCCAATCGGCAAATCAAGCAAATCCTAGAAAAAACTGTCAGTGCCTCTAGAAAGGATTGGTCAATAAAACTCGATGACGCACTCTGGGCATACCGAACAACGTTCAAAACACCAATAGGTATGTCCCCTTATCAATTAGTCTATGGTAAAGCTTGTCACCTGCCACTAGAATTGGAGCATAGGGCATTCTGGGCCACCAAGTTCCTTAACTATGATCTGGCCAAAGCGGGAAAGTTTGGGATCCTCCAATTACAAGTACTAGAAGAGTTCAGGAATCGAGCGTATGAGAATGCCAAGATCTACAAAGAACAAACCAAAATGTGGCATGACAAACGCATTCAGAAGAAAGACCTTTAGGAAGGACAACTGGTGTTATTATTCAACTCAAGGTTGAAACTCTTCCCAGGGAAACTGAGGTCCCGATGGTCGGGACCCTTTGAGATACAAAAGGTATTTTCCCATGGAGCCGTTGAACTAAGAAATCCAGCGAACGGAGCATGTTCAAGGTAAATGGGCAGAGAGTGAAACCTTACATACAAGACCAGGAGAATGGTCCTATAGAAAAAGTCCGTCTGACCTAAGCGGACGAAGAACTGTCAAGCCATGCAACGTCAAACGAAGCGCTTCGTGGGAGGCAACCCACGCTTTTTATTTCTAAGCATTTTTTTTGTGTCTGTAGGTATACAAGAGTCCCACAGGGAGGAGCCAGAGGAACCAGCGGTTGACCTGACAAGAAAACCCAAAAAACGACCAAAAGGACAGCTTGACACGGCCACCCGTGTCAGCTGACATGGGCCGTGTCATCTTTTTCCCCTCTCTCTCATACTTTTTCATCTTCTTCCCCCTTTCTCTCAAACTCCATTAAAATACAGTCACCTCACCACACAAAACCCCACATGCAACCAAGTTCAACTCACCTATAGCCCAAACACCCTTCACAAATTTTTCTCACCTCGCTGTCCCGGTCGCAACCACGATTTTAGATTTTTCTAACTCGAAAGTTCGGAATTTTACTATTTTTCCAGGTCCAAAATGTCCTCAAACAGAATCCTTATCGGAAAGCAACAACGTGCAGAGATGGCAAAATCCCGGAAGCGTCCGAGCCGGAATCCTAATCTGCACAATATTGTGTTTGACAACCCGAAGCAAGAGCGACGTTACCAAATTCACCGGAAATGCAAGCTCACGCCGACCCGGTATATGTGTGAGAAGACTCTGACCGATCTAGGGATGAAAATTGAGGTCGACCGAATGTTGCATGTTTTGGGCATGCTCGAGTTTATGAGTTTGGAGGCGCCGACCTACGAGCGCATTACTCTCGAGTTCCTCGGCACCTTGGAGTTTCAGCTCGAAAAACGGTGGATTAACACAACCAGGTATTATTTCGGTACTCTACGCTTCCGGTTGTTTAACAATTACCATGAATTGTTTGTTGAGGAGTTAGCTGCAATACTCTGACTCCCGCTGAACGGACCCGGATCGGTCCCAGACGGGTTTTCTCCTAAAGATTTCTGGATTGCCATAACTAGGAGGATGGGTTACTCCTCCAAAGGGGCAAAAGAATCGGGCATCCAGAATGCCTGTTTCAGGTACCCCCAAAAATATTTAGCCTACACATTGTTTGGTAGAGGCGACAACACTAGAATAGCTATTCAGAGAGAGTTATTCTTCATGTACCCGATGGCTCAGAACAAGACCATCCATGTCGCTGCCTTTGCAGCAGACTACCTGGGGAGAGTCGGCCGAGCAAAATCTGGAGGCATTTTCGTGGGAGGTAGGATCACCAAAATTGCATTGCATTTTGGGTATCAGGCTATTTTACTTGAGGACACGCCAATCGCAGGTAATACTAAAATTGACATGTCTGCTCTGATTGCCCAAGGTATGATTGCGGTTGCCCATACCTATTATTCTGTCCTCATTCATAAACGGTTTATCATCGCTCTGCCGCATCCGGACAAAGTGGCTATCACTGATTGTGCGAATTGGCTGTATGTGAGCGCCGATCCCGATGCGGATGAGGGCCACGACACTGACCATTTTTATGCAGGTGACCAATTTGTAGATGACCAAGAAGAAGGACAAGAAGAAGAATATCCTCAAGCACCTCCTGAGCAGTTCGTTCCACAACCTCAGGAACCCACCCAACAGGCGGCGGGCTCCTCATCTTGGTCAACTGACCAATGGGGCTGGATACAGGCCGAAATAGGTGACTTGAGGACTGAACAGCAAAGGCAAGGCATCGAGCAAGCCCGTCAGGGGGAGATGTTGGATGAGATGAGCAGCATGATGCGACCGGTGATGTTGCATTTTCCGCAACCGCCTCCTCAGTAGGACCCTGTAAGTTCCCTCCTCCGCGCTTGGTCACAAACATTGTGGACAATGTTGAGTTCAAGTGTGGGGGAGATTTTATGTCTTTTATTTGCATTTTATTTGCAATTTATTTGTGTTATTTTTACTTTGTATTGAATTTGTCTATTGAATGTACATTATGCTGCAAGTGTGTGTGTCAAGTCTGTTTTGACAGGTTGGAAAAGTAATGATCACAAGCGAGAAGGGATGAAAGATCACACCTCTCACCATGGCTTGTTGTGAAGGATCTCCCCAGAAAGGGACAATGCTGAAAGTAAAGATCGGACGCAACGTACACAGCTTAACCGACACAAGTATCATGCACACTCCAAAGTAAGAAAGCAATTGCACCAAATTAAGAAGCACTGTGGATCCTGTCAAAGCTGAACCAAACCAAGTGAGTCAGAAAAGGCCAAACACATTAATCATCATGAGCTTCATTTAGGTTTGTCTTTATCACTCTGAATTTGCGTAGACTCTCTGGGACTGTCACTGCATGATACACACACTGAGGCACGTTGTTTGTAATTAACCCTAAGCCTTTCTAGCCATCCCGCATTATTATATCCTTCGTTAACCCCCTTTGAGCCTATATCCATTTTTTTTGTTTAAAACCCCATGAATGTAACCATTGGCCAAAAACACTTCCTCACCCTGCTCAGAGTCATGAGAATATATTCCAACTGTGTTGAAAAGCTAAGTTTGGGGTAAAAACCCCAAAAGCTCTCAAAGCCCTAGAAAGTGCAAAAACAAGAGAAAAAGAAAAAGTGATGAATCGAGAAAAAGAAAAATAAAAATCAAATACTCGATGATTCAAAAGAAAGAAGCACGGAAAAGGGTAGTCGATAAAAAAATTCAAGAAATAAGAAAAGAAAACCGGGGAAATAAAAGAAACAACACAGGATATAACATCGAATCTGAGCCAAAAGCCCCTTGTTTTTTTTTTGTGAATCCATACCCTAACCCAAGCCAAGATGCAACCCTAAAGACCTCAAAAGTGTGTGTGTTATGTGTAGGTGATGAGAAAAGAGAGACTATTCAAACTTGTGAGTGATATTGCATACTTCGAATTATGAGTGTTAACAGTTAACCCCGAGAGAATTGGTGAGAATATGAAATAAGCTGACAGGTGAAACAATGCTTTAAAGTGGAAGTGTAAATGATGACTTACGAGGATGGGTAGGACTTGTGGAAGGAAAAGGGAACACATTTACGAATGATCTCAGCAGTGGTGGAAAGTATAAAGAATTCTGGGAAGTGATAGTGAAACATTACTTGGGACAAGCAATGAGCTAAGTTTGGGGTTCTGATCAGTCACTATTTATAGTAAGTTTTCATTGCTGATCCGAAGCAAAACAGAGACATTTGATACACTGTGCAAGCATTTAAGGTACAATTCGAGTAGTTTTACTTCCGTTATGTTATTTAAGAACTTTTAATCTTTATTATGTTTTACTTTGTTTATCTTGATTTTATGCGTGGGATAGCTGTGTTTTTGTCAGACAGATCCAATTAGAAGAACCGGAAAACTCAGAACATGACAGTGCGAGAGTCCGGTGCGAAAAAGAGCAGAAAATCCCAATACAGGAGGCCTGACACGGCCACCCGTGTCACCTGAAACGGGCCGTGTCAGGGAAAGGAAAACAAAAGAAGAAAATAGTAGCCTGACACGGCAACCCATGTCAGCCCAAGCCCAATATTTCCAATTTCTCCGGGCTTTTCATTCTTCGGGCTTTGTGGAGACATCTTTAGACCTGTCCAACTGCTGCTGGGAACTTTCACGATAAAAAGAGGTCTTCTGCCAAAGGAAAAATCATCTTGGAATACAGTAAACCACAATATTGTGAAGCAATCAAGTATTACAAAGATCAAGGCATTTGGAGAGCTGAAGAGATTCATGAACGGGAGCGATTGAAGATCAAAGTCATCCAATTACTTGTAATGTGTAATTTTTATCTTGAATTGGTTTTAAACAATATGAGTAGCTAAACCCCCCAATGCCAGGGGGGTGTCCCTGATTTAGAATTGTAATGAATTTGAGTTTACATGTGCATTTATAATATTTTATTTACGGTAACCTTTTGATGTGTTTATTGTTTTCTCTTTCGGACCAATTGAGATTGATTTATGGTTATCACTTAGGCTGGACCTCTAGTGATAAGTTTTTCATCAGGTTACTCTGCAGTAGATATCTCCTAGGACTAGGGATACCCTGTATGAACCAGAGCATTCTTGATATTATACAGCTTAACTTCACCCACATTGGCTATGGACATAGGAATAAGGGTAGATTGATTAAAGGTTTTCTCACCAATGACTTGGGAGAAAATTCCCTTGAGAACTGGTAGTAATTGATATTTGTTGATGCAATAGTAACTCAGAGTTATTACAGGGATAAATCATACACCTTCCCTGGCATTGTTCCTTTTTCTCTATAAACTCTTATTTTTATTTTATTTTCTTTTTTCCCTCAAAAACCCAAATTAATACTTTTTGTTTAATTGAATGATAATTTAAACTCAATACTAACGTGCAGTCCTTGAGATCGACATTCGGGGAATTTCCCCATTATTACTATAAAAGGCAAAATAGTACACTTGCTATTTTCCCGATCACCCCGCTCGAAGAGAAAGAAATGACGAAGATCTTTATAAAGACTTTAAGCTCTTTCTACTACGAGCAGATGATTGCTAGCGCTCCCTCAGACTTCACCGAAATGGTGAACATGGGGATGCGATTAGAGGAAGGAGTCAGGGAAGGACGCCTGACCAAGGATGAAGGCTCTTCTGTAAAGCGCTATGGGGCTTTTGCAAAGAAGAAAGAGGGAGAGGCAAATTCCATGTCTTCCCATACTAAAAGAAGACCCTCTGTGAAGAGGAAGACTATTCTCCCTGCCAGTAACCAGCACAAGGTAGCTCATATAGCAACTGCCTTCACGGAAAATCAACATTATCAGCATCAACAACCGCAACATCAACAATATCAACAACAACAGCATCGTTCACAACAGCAGGCCTACCAACCTCGAAAAAACAACAATATCAGCACTAGCTATGATAGGAAGAGGGTCACGTTTGATCCAATT
Source organism: Lathyrus oleraceus (assembly GCF_024323335.1). Lineage (NCBI taxonomy): Eukaryota > Viridiplantae > Streptophyta > Magnoliopsida > Fabales > Fabaceae > Lathyrus > Lathyrus oleraceus. The sequence continues at coordinate 268,805,693 of NC_066584.1, read as the reverse complement.
CCAATGACCTACGCTGAGCTCTATCCTTCATTGATAGACAGAAAGCTGATCACTCCACGTGACCTACCTGCTGTACCGACCAATCCTCAGTGGTGGTACAAGCCTGAGCTTCACTATGTTTATTATTCCGGTGCTCCCGGACATGATATGGAGAACTGTTATCCCTTGAAGACCAAGGTTTAAGACCTTGTTAGAAGTGGGATCTTGTTTTTCGAGGACGTAGGTCTAAATGTTAAGAAGAACCCATTGCCCGAGCATGGGAAATCTACTATTAATATGGTTCAGGGTTGCCCTGGAAAGTACAAAGTCCTGTATGTCAGTCATATCAGACAGTCGTTGGTCGAGATGCACAGACTGTTATGTGGATACAGTCATTACGAGCATGACCATGACAGATGCCGTGTATGCAATGTCAACGAGAGAGGATGTCGCCAAGTCAGGAAGGAAATCCAAGAGATGATGGATCAGGGTGTGATTGAGATACTTCATAATCGTGATGAAGATGAAGTAAATGTTATAGCCCCTGTTTTCATAATTCCCGAACCTGTTATTGTCAGATATGATGGCAGCAAAAAGAAGGTTTCTCCATCTCTTATTATCAAGCCAGCGGGCCCTGTCCCGAACTCTTCAGATAGAGTTGTTCCCTACAGATATAACGCAATGGAGTTAGAAGATGGGAAGGAGGTGTCGTTGCCCTCCACTTCTGTTGTGAGTATATCTGACGTCAGTAGTGTGACCCGCATTGGTCGTGTTTTCTCGGCACGGCCAAAAACCCATGAAGACGTGTTGAGAAGAGCTACTGTTGATAATTTTGCAGGTCCTGTGGGGACTTCTTCTTCTTCTCTGAATCTGGCACTTGTTGTTGTTGATAAACCTGTCGTTGTTGCTAAAGCTCCTGTCCCTGTTGGCTAGCATGGAATATTGAAATAGGACTATGATGAGATGCTGAGGCTCATCAAGTGGAGTGAGTATAATGTTGTTGATCAGCTGCTTCAAACCCCGTCAAAGATATCTGTCCTATCTTTGCTGATGAATTCTGAGCCACACCGTGAAGCGTTGTAGAGGGTGTTGGACGTGGCATACGTGGATCACGATGTCACAATTGAATAGTTTGATAGCATTGTTGCAAACATAACTGCTTGTAACAATTTGAGCTTTTGCGATGCTGATCTTCCCGAGGAGGGAAAGGACCACAATTTGGCTCTACACATTTCAATGAACTGCAAGGATGACGCATTGTCAAATGTGCTGGTAGACACAGGGTCGTCGCTAAATGTGTTGCCAAAGTCCACTCTAGCGAAACTTTCATACTAGGGGCCTCCCATGAGGCAGAGTGGAGTGGTAGTCAACACTTTCGATGGGTCAAGGAAAACGGCGATTGGCGAGGTTGAGCTCCCAATCAAGATTGGACCTAGTGATTTCCATATCACTTTTCAGGTCATGGATATTCACCCATCATATAGCTGCTTGCTTGGCAGGCCATGGATTCACAAGGCAGGCGCCGTGACATCCATCCTACACCAAAAGTTGAAATTCATCAAGAATAAGAAGTTGGTGGTGATAGGGGGAGAGAAGGCTCTCTTGCTAAGCCATTTGTCTTCCTTCAACTATATAGATGCCGAGGATGAGGTTGGGACTCCGTTCCAAGCCTTATCTATTGCCGAGCCTTCAAGGAAATGATCTTCTTCATTTGCGTCCTACAATGATGCGAAGTTGGCCATTGAGCATGGCGCAACTACTGGTTTAGGACAAATGATTAAGATGGAGGACAATAAATCCCGGGCTGGCATAGGGTACTCTTCAAGCACTTTCAATGAGCGTGGCTTATTCCAGAGTGGAGGTTTCATCCACACGGTCAAAGACCAAGAGGCTGCTGCTATAGTGGACGATGATACAGAGGAAGATTCTAGCAACTTTGTCATCCCTGGAGGAATCTGCAATAATTGGGCCGCTGTTGATGTTCCAACAGTTGTCCATAAGTCCACGTAATATGTTCACTTTTGTTTAAACACCCTTCTCCCATGCGAAAAGGAGAAGTGATAAAATTGTTGGCGCATTAATACAATGATATTCATTCAATAATTACATGTTAAATGTTTGTTTTTCCAAATTATTTTCACTTTTTGCTTTTTACATGAAATTGGTGATCACCATAAAACCCTAAAAAGAGAATAAAATTAATCTTTTCATATGCATAATGATTTGCCTTGTTTGAGTTCTAAAATCTCTTTTTATATCCAAAATCATTATGCAGGTTGATCAAACCCATTGAACATAATGATCCAACACCATCTCCCAACTTTGAGTTCCTTGTATTTGAGGCCGAGGAAGATGATGTTGTAGAGATTCCTGATGAGATTACCCGTCTGCTTGAGCACGACGAGAAGATCATTCATCCACATCTTGAGAATCTGGAAACAGTCAACTTGGGGTCTGAAGACTGCATTCGTGAAGTGAAGATTGGGGCACTCTTTGAAGAGTCTGTGAAGAAGGGGTTGATAGAGTTGCTACGAGAATATGTCGACATCTTTTCTTGGTCATATGAACACATGCCTGGTTTAGATACAAATATTGTGCAACATTTCCTGCCTTTGAAGCCTGAGTGTGTGCCTGTGAAGCAGAAGCTCAGAAGAACTCATCCTGATATGGCAGTGAAGCTTAAAGAAGAAGTTCATAAGAAAATTGATGTGGGGTTTCTGATGACTTCTACATATCCTCAATGGGTGGCCAATATTGTGCCCGTGCCTAAGAAAGATGGAAAAGTCCGAATGTGTGTGGACTATAGAGACTTGAATAAAGCTAGTCCGAAAGATGATTTTCCTCTACCACACATGGATATGTTGGTAGACAATACAACTAAATTCAATGTACTCTCATTCATGGATGGATTTTTCGGATATAATCAGATTAAAATGGCACCCGAGGTTATGGAGAAGACAACATTCATCACACCTTGGGGAAAATTCTGTTATCGAGTGATGCCCTTCGGTTTGAAGAACGTCGGAGCCACGTATCAACGAGCTATGACTACCTTATTTCATGATATGATGCACAAGGAGATCGAGGTGTATGTTGATGATATGATTGCAAAGTCGAAAATGGAAGTTGAACATGTTGAGCACTTGTTGAAGCTTTTTCAGCGTTTGAGGAAGTACAAACTCCGCCTGAATCCGAACAAGTGCATATTTGGAGTCCGTTCCGGCAAGTTATTGGGCTTTATTGTCAGTGAAAGAGGTATTGAACTTGACCCTGTAGCACCTCAAATTTGCACCTCCCATTTGTACATTCATTTCATTTTTAGGTCATTAACATTGCATTCACATTGCATAGTCCATTGCATATCATTAGTCAAGACTGGTCAGGAGCTTCAACTGTGCAAGGCAACAAGAGCATTTTCCATGAGATCAAGGCCCTATGGTTGTTCTAGAGAGCTTACATGCCCGAGGATCATTTTGAAGCAACTTGGCCAAGTGTTGAAGGCTCAGAACTCATCAGTGCATGTGCAAGTCAGCTGAGGCCCATAAAAGTCAACAAAAGTCAACTGCAAAGTCAACTGTGGATTTGGAGGTGGGAAGTGATTAGAGATGCTTCATTCATGTTCAAACAAGTCTCATTTGACATCTCAAACACTCACATTGAAGAATTTGAAGTCAGGTCAAGAATTTCCCAAAATAGCAAGTGACCTGTAAACCTAGTGGTTTGGACTTACCATTTGGATTGTGATTTCAGGTTCAAGTATACCTCTCCATGAGTGATGATGCTCCTTCATTTGGCTTGATTATTGGTTGTTGTTGGCTAACATTTGTGTGTTTTGTAGGCTTTGAGGACAATTCATTTGTGTTTGCCTAATGCCTTACACCATTGTTGCCTGATTGGATTTGTCTGTCTGTTTGATATTAACTATTGATTGTTTGTCTGTACAGTTGAACTGATTGGTTTAGATTTTTTCACAGGTACCTAAGTTGCTTTGAGTTCATTTTGAACTTGCTTTGCTAGCTTGTGGTTTGCTTACCACTGAGGTATAATTCTTCTGACTTCATGTAGTCTGGAAGACCTGTCCTGTTATGTGGATAGGCACCTGTCTGAAGTCCTCCTTAAGAGGCAATGCTTGTGATTGTTTAATATTGTGCCCTGTACATTCAAAGACCTCCTAAGTGAAGAGGCATTGGCAGATACAAGGGATGTGCAATCCATCCCCTGCTATTCAGTTGAGTCATTCATCCTACTCACACCATTGTGTTGATGCACTTTGAATACAATCCCAAAATCTTGTTGTGTCAGTCCTCTGTGGAGAAGAGTTCCTACATTCTGAACTCCCACACTTTCTATTTGAGTCAAGCTATCCCAGGCCAGGGATAAGAGCTATGAGGCACACCCCTCATCTCTATTTCATCTGCTTCACCCTAACTCTCAATGTTAGGGTTAAGAGCTAAAAACACCCCATTCCAGTTGGCTTATTTTTACAGCCTAGCCTTGTATGAGCCCAGTTGTTTGCATATAGTGTATGTGCTTGCTTTACTGTGCTTGTATGTGTTTGACTGTGCTATTTAGGTTAGCTTGCTTCCTGTGCAAGTTAGGATAGACACCTCAACATAGGGATCGTATGCATGACAACTTCTAGGCTCGAGTCGTAGTCTCCCTAGTAGTTTGTGTCTCCCTTTGTCTCTGGTTAGGTTAGAAGTTCTTTCCCTGTTAAGGGGAACTACGTTGCCCTGATCCTCATACCAGATGAGGTACGTAGGCAGGAGATGAGCTGATCTCTCCGGGCGCCCTTTTTCTTTTGCAACCCCTTTGTGTGTGTTTGGAGTCTGACGTAAGTCCAGCGATTGGCAGTTGGTTTCTTGTGTCTTGTTTGCTTGTTGGAGTCTGACGTAAGTCCAGCGATTGGTAGTTGGTTTCCTGTGTGTGTTTGTTGGTTCGGAGTCTGATGTAAGTCCAGCGATTGGCATTCGGTTTCCATGTTTGCCTGTTTGTGTGGAGTCTGACGTAAGTCCAGCGATTGGCAGTCGGTCCAGTACAGTTGATCCTCAGATGACTTGGAAGATGGCAGAGTGACCTGCCTACATGCATTTGCATCATTCCCATTTCACATTCATCTGCATTTAACCCATGTCTATCCGTACTCAGGGTCCATTTTTTTGATTGAGATTCTGGTTAAGAGACATTCGGATGTCAGAATGTTGTTGATGAAATATTATCCATCTCAATGAAACCAGAATCAAAGGACGGAATTTTCCTCATACTGATAGACATTGCATGTGTGAGTCATATTAACCTGTTTTCTGTTTTGTAGGTGTCAGTATCTAACCAGTGCACATAGCTCTCCCGCTCAGACGTCCTGCCAGACCCGACAAGTCCAAGCTAATGGATCCACCCAACGCTGACATTCTCGAATTGAAAGAGATGATGAGGGAGTTGTTCAGTGTTTTGCAAGGGCTCGCCTTGGGGCAGAAAGCAATGGATGAGAGGTTGGAAAGGATTGAGAAATGGCTGATAAAGGAGAAAGTTTAGGGAAAGGCTCTGTCATCCGTGGTAAAGAAGCCCTTTGGCAATGGTCAGTTCAAGAAGGAGGTTGAATCAGGTGGTGTGCAGGCCAAGAAAGAACACGGTAAGGATCGTTACCACCCTTATGCTGCCACTGTAACCATTCCTGTTGGTAATCTACCTGTACAACAGCAACAACCTCCACCTCAACAAAAAGCACCGAAAACTAAGGGCCAAGTGAAGAAGGGGGCGACGGATCGTCAGTTTGATAGGCCACCCGTGACTTATACCCTTCTGTTCAAGAGGTTGAGGGATCTTGGGTTAGTTCGGCCAAGGATATTGGTTCCTGTAGAGATGCATCAGAGGCCTGCAAACTACGATGAGAATGCCAGGTGCGAGTTCCATTCTGGGGCACCAGGACATAACATTGAGGGTTGTAGAGCTTTTAAGGCCATCAGTTTGGCGCCAACACTGAATGTTAACGCTAACCCCGTGCCAGGTCCCGTGGGGGTGAAGGTGATGTCAAAGGACAAGAGAGAAATAGAGGTGCCTGAGGGGGATCCGTTTAAAACATCAATGTCTATGGTCCCAAAACATCTGATGAAGAGTGGAGCATTCCCTAGTGTTGATAACTGTTGTGCGGCTGTCGCTACCAATGGGTGTGCAATGATGAGGGAAACGATTCAGAGGATGATGGAAGTATAAATGGACGGTGAAAAATTTGAAACACCAAGTCAGGTTGTTGAAACCATCAAGGTAGAGGATGCCATCTGTGATGAGAAAGAGAAGAAGTTGTCCATTTCTTCTTACAAACAGGCCATGGAAGTGGTGAAGAGCGAAGAAGCCCTAGGCTGGGGAAAGATCATAGACATTGTGGTGAAAGCGGATATGTTCGGGATTGGCTATCAGCCAGATCAAGAGTCGTCTAGACAAAACAGTGGACGTCGTCCACCGTTCACATTCGTCAGTGCCGGAATGCTCGATCCAGGTCACGCCTGTACAGGGGGTGAAGAGATTGACAGTGACCGTGAGCTTGAGTCGTGGATAAGATCGTGCGTACCAGGGAACTGGAAAGCCTCAAAGATCACCACCGTCACTCATCATGAAGAGTAGTATTTCTGTTTTTCAATTCTGTTTGCATGAAAGCCATACGTTTTGCCCGAAGCGTAATGGTCCATTGTAAGGGCCATCTCATGTGTTTCATTGTGCAACATTTTGCATCATTAATAAATGGATGTTTTTGTGATTAAAAGCGGTGTTCTCTGTCTTTCATTTATTTTTGCAATTTAAAAATAAAAAATCAAAATGGCAATGTTTATTTTCATTTTTCTTTCCTTTTGATTAGTCTTGTTCCGACCTCAAAAGAGACTATCCTCCGGATCTCATTGATAACAATTCGGTTACACCTCTGTATGACTTCGACAATCCGATCTATCATGTCGCAGAATAAGGCGAAGAAGATTGTGATCTGCTGGAATTAGCCAGGTTGTTGAAATAAGAGGAGAAGGTGATTTAACCGCACGAGGAGCGATTCAAGATTGTTATTCCAGGCACCGCCGAGGTCAGAAAGGAAGTGAAAATTGGGGCCGCTTCAGAGGCGAGTCGAGAGCAGAATGGTAGCCCTGTTGAAAGAGCATGTGGATACCTTCGCCTGGTCGTGTCAGGATATGCCAGGGTCGGATACCGATGTCGTTGTGCACAAGCTACCATGGAGAGAAGACTGTCCTCTAGAGAAGCAGAACGCCGGTGCCACGTATCAGAGTGACTTTGTTTCATGATATGATTCATCATGAAATTGAATGCTATGTTGATGACATGATAGCAAAGTCCCAAACAGAAAAGGGGCATCTGGTGGATCTGGCCAAGTTGTTTGACCGGATCGAGACAACTCAGACTGAGGTTGAGTCCGAATCAGTGCACTTGTGGAATGCTGTCCGGTAAAATGCTGAGGCTTATTGTGAGCGGATAAGAGGAATCGAGGTTGATCCTGCTAAAAAAAAAAGAAAGAAAAGAAAAAGAAAAAAGCAATACAAGAAATGCCTGAACCGAGAATAGAAAAGAAGGTTCGTGGTTTCTTAGATAGATTGAGTTGCATTTCACGGTTCATATCTCATCTGACAGCCACGTGAAAAAAAAGGGAGCAAACGGTCAGGTGGATAATGATTGCCAAGGGGCATTGAAATATAAAAGAATAAGTTGCAGGAACCTCTGATTCCGATGCCTCCTGTGGAAGGAACAACTGTTAATCTGGTACTTGACAGCCCTCGAGGGGTCTATGAGGTGCGTATTGTGTCAGCATGACGAGTCTGGTCGAAAAGAGCATGCAATTTACATTAGCAAAAAGTTTATCGACTGTGAAACAATACATTCAAAAGCTCGAGAAAACTTGTTGTACTTTGGCATAGGCTGCTCGCCGACAGAGACAGTATATGCTGGTTCATACCATTTTGTGGATGTCAAAGATGGATCCGATCAAGTATGCGTTTGAGAAGCTAGCATTGACCAGACGGGTTGCGAGAGGGCAAATGATTCTGACTGATTCGCGATATTCAGTATACCTCTCAAAGAGCAGTAAGGGGGAGTGTAATGTCTGATTATCTCGCCCAGCAGCCCATTGAGGATTATCAACCAAGGAAGTTTGAGTTCCCTGATGAGGACATCTCGAGGTGCTCAAATCGAAAGATTGTGAGGAACCGATCCCGGAGGAGGGGCCTGACCCTGAATCCGAACAGATTCTGATGTCTGATGGGGGGAGGTTAATGTGGATGAGTTAGTGCTGTTTTGGGTACGCCGAAAAGATCCCACATTCCTTTTGTTGCCCGGATAACATTTGAATGCACCAACAATGGTGGCTGAGTACGAAGCTTGTATCCTGGGTATCGATCTTCGGTGCGTACGTCTATTAGGGCAACGCCGCGCTCGCTCGTGTATGGGATAGAAGTGGTATTACCTACTGAAGTCTAGATCCCATTATGGAGAGTCCTGATGGATGAGAAATTAGAGAAGGCTGAGTGGATAAGGACTCGGTATGACGTGTTGAGCCTGACTGAGGAAAAGAGGCTGCAGTTACTTGTCATGGGGCAGTTGTACCCAGTGAATGAAGCCTGTTGTTGACCGAAAAGTGCGACCTCGTGCGTACCACGGGGGAGAGCTGGTATTGAAAAGGATCCTTCCTCCTCAACGATCGTAGGGGCAAGTGGACACACAATTATGAAGGTCCATTCGTGGTCAAGAAGGTATTCTCTGGTCGAGCCTTGTTGTTGACGACCATGGAGGGTGAGGATTTTCCATTCCCTGTGAATGCGGACGCAGTTAGAAGATACTTCGTAAGAGAGACCCGCTGGACGAAAAGAATAAAAGAGTCAAGGAAAAAATGGGCATCCCGGCGAACCAAAGAAAAAAAGGAAAAGGTTCGGGCAAAAATTAGGGATAAAAGAAAAAAACTGTACACCCGGCAAGTCGAAAACCCCACAAGGGCGGCTTGGGCAAAAAAGGGTATCCCGGTGGACTGAAAACCCGAAAGGGCGGTCCAGGTAAAAGAGGGAATGAAACGAACAACTGCGTCCAGCATGATCGTTTGTGCTTGGGATATGACTTGGATAATCCCCGACAGATATCGATCGGAAGCGTCTTGTTCAGAAGACAGAAAGTGCGGAAAGTCTTGAGGACATAGGGGGTGTAACCGAGTTGAAACCCAATGAGATCACGGTTTCACATTTCCATTAGGATAGATTTTTCCTTTTGTGCGCAATCATCTCTTTCTAGGGATTGCTTCCTGTGTGTTGCTCGGTTTTGAGCCACCTTTTTCAGTTAATAAATTTGTGTTCAGTCAAATAATCTTGTTTTTGTTTTCATGACCGCTTTGATTGCAAAAACATCCGTTTATTTTTTATAAGCATATTTGCATTTTGAAATATAGAGGTTCCTGCCAATGCATGCTTATAAGATTGAAATCTGGAAATCTTATTCGGAAGTTTGAGTGACCTAGGTGTTGAAATATTGGCACGTCTGGGGCACGCTTTTATCTAACGATCTCTTGTGCAGGTGCAGTTAAATATCTTCATTCACTTGCAGTTGGTGATGGGTAACATTTTGACAGAAGATCCCTGCAGAGTCCAATCAGGGGCAAGGGATAGAAGAACGGTAAAGAGATGAAAGAATTGCGACGACGATCCTAGAGGGTAATCAAGAAGACTCTTCAAAGTCTGAAGATTGGAGGGTTAGCCCGGATATGAGGAGATCGATTGTCTCGAGGCAAAGAGGAGACGAGAATATTAGGTGATGAATCAGAAAAGACCGGACGAGTCTGGGAGTCCTCAAAAGTGGGAAGTTGACACTATGGTTGGATGGGAAATGCCAGGGTTAGACGAATTGATGGGCGTTCCATGTCAAATAGGTCGTATCTCCCCAGTAGGTTTGAGGGTGTTATCTCCCTAGCAGATTCGAGATCGGTGTCTCCTCAGCGAGCCTGAAGGTCGCCATATCCCCAGTGGAAGTGTCGGTGGGTAGATTGTTCCTAAGGGTTGAGGATGTTTCCCCAGCAGGCTTGAGAGTGGCCGGTTCCCCAAGCAAGTCTGAAAGCTGTTAGAACTGTTATTCCCCAGCAGTCGGGTAGCAAGTTCAAAGGCCATTCTATCCCCAACTAGTCTGAAAGTTGTTGATCCCCACTAAATCTGAGTTTTTTTGTATCCCCAGCGGAGGTATCCGTGAATAGTTTGTTCCTCAATAGTCGAGTGTGAAGTACTGTAATCCTCAGCATAGTCGTGAATGTTTTCCCCTAGCAGATCTCCCCAGCAGAGGTTTGTGTTGATGGTTTTCCCTAGTGAAGTCCCCAAGTGGACCAGGTTCGGTGAAAATTATTCCCCAGTGGAGTTTATCCTGCTCATGGGTTGGCAGTTATCCCTAGTAGAGGTGAGCATTGGCTGTTTCCTCTAGCGGGGTCCCTCAGTGGATTGGATTCAGTGGAAGTCATCCCCGGTGGGATTTATCCTTTCTCCAGCAGCAATGCTATTCGCCAGCACGGTTGAGAAGTTGGCGTGTTCCTCAGACAGAGTCTCCCCAGAGTTGACTTGGTTTCCTCTGCCGTCTCCAGAGTATCGGATCAGCAAAGCACCCCCAGCAGTGCATCTCCTCACCGAGTCGGAGAATCTAATCAGATGTGTGCTCAGCAGAGCGACCATTTGCTCCTCAGCGGGAGTTTTCATCATTTTGCATCTTGCATGTAGTAATCATTACATCTTCAAATCGCGTAGCATTTCCATTCAACATGGAGCATTACGCCATAGAAAAATTCAAACATATGCATTCATGTGTTAAACCTGATCAGACCATATCCCCAGCAGAGGCGGATCATTGTTCAACATCTGTACGACACATTTGCTACAGTTTCCCTTGACAGACAGCATTCAAGGTTGATTCTCCCTAGTGAGCTCCCCATTGAGATCCCCAGCAAGTGTTTAGCCTTGCCTTGACATATGTAGATGTCATCCTTGTGATACCGGTAGGTGTCATGTCAGCACCCGTGTGTGTTCTTTATTTTTGGTGTCGGTACGCACCGTTGTTTAGGTGTCGGTAAACATCGAGTCTCACCCCAGTCATTCGTAAATGTCTGATCGTCCTTTTTTAGTGTCGGTAAACACCATTGTTTCGGTGTCGGTAAACATCGAGTCTCATTCCAGTCATCGGTAAATGTCTGATCGTCCTTTTTTGGTGTCGGTAAACATCATCTTTCGATGTCGGTAACATTCGAGTCTTTCTCCCAGTCATCGATAAATGTCTGGTCTTGCTTCACTTTTGTACGCATCATCTTTCGATGTCGGTAAACATTGTCTCCTTCCCATTCATCCGTTGATGTCTGGTCACCTCTCTGTTGGTGTGTCGCAACCTGAAAAATACAGGAGTGCGAAAAAACAACCGGCGAAGAAGGAATGACAGAAGAGTCGCCACCGTGCGTTATTTATCCCAAAGGAGGGAAAGGAAACGCTCGAAGTAAACCTGAAGAGAGGAAAGGAAAGGAAAAGACAAGGTCTCGCAATCAAATCTTGGGTTCGGGAGTCGATTATGCGAAGGGAAGGTATTAGCACCCCTTCGCATCCGTAGTACTCTACGGGATCCACTCTTGTTGTTCTTGTCTAAAGGGTGTGTGTTTATCTAATGTACTATTTACTAAAAGGGTCAAGAAAAAAAATGACTCGCACAGATATCGCATCCATTGCATACGTATCTCATCTGGAATGAGAATCAGAGTCTTCGTAGCTCGGCTACCTATGGGTGAAAGAGATGTGTGCTCGCTAAGACGTCGCGTCTTATGCCTACGTATCTCATCGGGAATGAGAATCAGAGCAAAACGTAGTTCAGCTAACTACGAGAATAAGGGTCTCGATTGCAACTAAGGCAAGAGAAAAGGAAAGTCTCGATCGCAATGAGGGCGAGAGAAAGGATCGCAACAAGGGCGAAAGCAAACAAGGATTAGTTGTTAGTTGTTAGTCAAACTCGGCAAGACATCGCATCTTATGCCTACGTATCTCATCTGAACATGAGAATCAGAGTTGCTGTAGTTCGGCTACACGCACGCCAAACAAAACACACGCAGGAAACCGACTGCCAATCGCTGGACTTATGTCAGACTCCACACAAACAGGCAAACATGGAAACCGAATGCCAATCGCTGGACTTACATCGGACTCCGAACCAACAAACACACACAGGAAACCAACTACCAATCGCTGGACTTATGTCAGACTCCTACACACACAAAGGGTTTAATCGGACGTTGAATCATCAGAAGCAACAACAAAGTTGAACAAACAAGCTAACAGGGAGTCTGGTACTCGAGCCTGCTAGCTGTCAAGCATACACACACAAAAAAGGAAAAGAGTGCCCGGAGAGATCTCGTACGACCTCCTGCCTACGTACCTCATCTGGTATGAGGATCAGGGCAACGTAGTTCCCCTACATAGGGATTGCCATCTGAACATGGACTTACAAAGGAGGACACCAGTTGTGTCAAAGGAGAGTGGGCAATGTGTTCACGTCCTAGCAGTAGGTGTCGCAGCTCGCTGAATCGAGTCTTAGGCAGTTACCTCTTTGCAATAGAACGGACTACATGCCACAAGATCGGAGACGCTCGGAAAGGTCTAAAAGAAATGGGGAAGCTCTGCCCTAAAGTTGTCATGCAATGTGTACTTAAGTGTTTAGGATTTACAAATGGGAATATCTACCTAATGTTAGCATGCGAAGAATATGGGAATTCTACCTATGTTATCATACAAAAGGATATGGGAATCTTACCTATGTTATCATACAAAAGGATATGGGAATCTTACCTATGTTATCATACAAAGGGTTCTATCTAATGGGTGCTACCTAATCGGAACAAGAGTTGACGAGTGGAGCAAGGAGAAATGTTAGGGATAAGGGTGGATGGCGATGCATGAAGCAATCGACTTACAAGGTTGATGGCGATGCATAAAGCAATCGACTTACAAAAGGGTGGATGAATACGTGCTGGTTCTGTTAGGTTTTGAAAAATGATTACTCGACATTGGGTCGAGGTTTTGATCTTGCTTTGAAATGGTTATCGAATGTTCATTTTAATTCTTGTATTAACAGATGAATAAAGAATGAAAGAATACATTTGTTATGATTGGGGAGGAACAAAATGACTCGAAATACGAGTGTAAGTGCAAGAGAACCGGCTCATTGTAAGAAAGCCCAAGAGTAAGCTATGTGAGGTTGATGGCGATGCTTAAAACGCAATCGACTTACAAGGGTGTGGAAAATGGGCTCGATATTAAATCGAGAAAATATGATTTTTTTATAATTTTAAAATGGTTTTGAATAAATGATGAAATTAAAAGAAAATAAATTTGCATTATTAACAAATGAAACTATGAGTATAATAAAGGCATAAACATAAAAAGAAATGAAAATGCTAAAAGAAAATAAAATAGCTAAAAGAAATAAAATGCCAAAAAATGCCAGACATGAGTATTGAACCCACCCCACTCAAGACTATGAAACTACCCTCTCTCCACTAGGCCATTTATCATTAGTTATTATCTTAATGCTATTTTATATATGTAAACCAAGATATATTAGACATTAGAATAAAAACTAAGATAAAAATAAAAGTCTGTTGGACTACAAAAAAAGAACGAAAAATCAAACCCAGCCGCCTGGCTATTGGGTTTTAGAGGCTGGTGAGTTGGGAATAGTAAAAGAAGAAACATTGGTAAATACCAACATTAATGTTCAATGGGAACACTAAATGGTCACTTAAAGGGATTTAAATGGTCTGTCTTATAATGTTTAATTAAAAGAGCAAAAGATAGTAATAATAATAATGAAAAAAGAAAAACGCAGAATCTCAAATCTCAAACCCAGAATCCCATCGTCCTCTTCCCACGTCTCAACCCAGAATCTCTCTACCTCAAAACTCTCTCCAACGAAATCTCCCTCTGCTCTCAAAATCGCTCGCACCTATCTCTCAAACCTCTCTCTCGCGTACTTTCTACCTCAAAGTCGCTCATCAATGAAATCTCCCTCTGCTCTCAAAATCGCTCGCACCTATCTCTCAAACCTCTCTCTCGCGTACTTTCTACCTCAAAGTCGCTCATCAACGAACCCTCTCACGCTCTCAAATTCAAAGAATCACTCTCTCTCAACTCTCACGATATCTCCATTAACAAGCAAGTGAAAAGGATAAAAGGAAAAAGGAGAAGTTCTTACAAAGTGTCACGGCGGTGGTGAAAGGCATGAAGAAGCTGGCCTCCCAATCCAGGTAATCGATTTTGGGATTTTAGGGTATTTGTTTGAGATTTTCCGCCTCCATGTTTTTCTGTTGTTGATTCCTCTGATTTCTCCTCCTTTTTCGTTTTATGCTCCAGCTTAGGGTTTTTAATTTGGTATCCTGGATTCAAAAGAGGTGTTCCTGCAAAGCACTTTCTTTGTGCCCAGTATCGGATTGGTCCCTTTGATGTAGGGATTCGTAACAGGTAATCTGAGCCACGCTTTCTTCTTCATTGTTTTGTCTGGATGCCAAATTGGGATATTTTCCTGAGATTTTACTGTTGCCAATACCATGTGTTTTTTTTACTGCAGTGAAAACGGTGAGCTTGGTTTGACTTCAATATCTGAAAGCTGATTCCGAATACATGTCATTTCATTTGCCCTTTGTGCACAACATTCATGTGTAATTTGGGGACTTGGTTCGGTGACTGTAGAATCAGAACTTTTAGGATTCTCCATCTTTAGGGAGTACATTTGTTCATTACAACTTACTTCTTCACTGAACCGTTGGCTTCTCGTAATTGGCTTTTGTAGCCCATTGTTTACAAAGCAATCATGGGAAGTTAAAAACTTGGTTTCATAGTTAGAAACAGAAGAGCACTCCTGCTTATCATCCATAGGCACATATTCATAACCCACATCCTGCATACTTGTAACATCAGCACTCATTGTTTCTTTTGTTGACAGGCCTGTGGTCATGTTGGGCATGTCATGCAGCCAATGAATTCAACGTGTGGTGTATAACATCAAGGTTTGGCTGCAACCATTTGATGTCGTCTTACTTGGTTATGAGGTATCATGATGTAGTCTTGTTTGGCACAATGAACAGCCTATGGCAGACCTTGCAAATTGTAGGTTGCAGCAAGTGCATGTATACCAGCTTTATTTGTTACATGTTGTATGGTGTTGGATTATGTTCACACTGATTTTGCTGCAGGAAAATCCAATGATCATGGTTTGGCTTCAACCTTCACATGCAGCTAACTAGTTTTTGGTTGGGTTTACTTGCAGGCTGATGGTGTGTTGATTCAATGCCATTCCATGTTGAGCTTGTGGTAGTAGTGCGGTAACAGATCTGGCACAATGTCGGTAGCAGCCATTTTACAATGGATATGGATGACCATCTGTCCTCGGCATTGTCTTGGCGGATTTGTGGCTTTCCCTAAGGTAATGGTTCTGTCTCCACTGACTCTTCATAACCTGGTTGATTCTCAGCAGTGTTGGCGACGGTGTTAAAAGTTCCTTCTATTTCGGAGGGGATTTCATAGTTTTTATTGATATTTTTGGATACTGTTTCTTGGGAAAATTCATTATGACTTTTTGATGCATCAAAGAAGTGCGGCACAGACTGAGGAGTATCATGGCTTCCAGCAGAAGCAGGATAATTAGTGTCAGCAACAGGTGGCTGGATTTTTGGCAACTTGCTTGAATTATGAGCAAACTGTTCCCTTCCATCGTAAGCATTGTTTACACTCTGAGAATTGGTACTAGGAACTTCACTTGGATTTCTTTGTTGCGGGAATACCTGCCGTTGCATCATATTATTCTGGTAGCTGAAATTTGTTTATATTTTTCGAGTTTTATCGCATATACCAGCTTCCTTTTTGTTAACCTTTTACTTTTATGCAGTAAATCGGACTTTGTCATATACAAGCTTAAACAAATGGGGAAGATTACTGAGATAGACATTCTACAAATTAGCAAACAATTTGATTCCTTAGACCATGGCATATACGGCAAGATCACTCTAGCTGACCTCATGGAAACTGTCTAATTCAACTATCTCTTCTGAAAGTGTAGACCAGTGGAAGAGACCGGCGATATTCAGGACATGAAACATATTTGCGAACTTGTCTCATGTGTGGCGAAACAGATTCAGGCTTTCAGCAACTAAAACCTGTGATCACATCATCAAGTCAAAAAGTTAACCTTAATGTTGGATCATCTTTTATTCTTTTGAAAGCCAAAGGGAAGTATCTTGCGTTGAATCAAACTCCTCGCATAATTTTATGAGGATATGTGATAAACACTGAAGTCAAGCTTCTTCAATCATTTACCGTCATCTGCGTGGAACATGTATGTTCAATGAATAGAAACACTAGCTTCACTTTCCTAGTACTTGAAAACTGAAAAGACGTGATTTTATTCGTAGGGCTGATTCTATTCGTTTGCTGATGTAATGTCATGCTTATTGTATGTAATAAGAATACACAAAATTTAGATTCTTGATGTAACTTGGAACAATTGTAGTAATGGATTATGCAGACTTCTGACAGGAATATGAACAACCCTTGAATGTTATTGCTTTGTGTTTGGAAATCTAGAAAGGTTGCAGATTTGTGCTGATGTTTTCTTATGGAAGAACAAGAAGATATCTGCTGGTGCACTCGGTGTAGCAACTGCTATTTGGGTGTTTTTTGAGCTGCTTGTTGCATTTTGTTGTTGTTATTTTTCTTTGGCAGGGTGTTGGTTTACCTCGTATGCATAGCTAGTTCAAACCATGTCTTCGCATGCTTCATGGATGAAAATGGTTGTACTTTCACAACAGGTTTTAGCTTGGACATTGGCAGCAAACTCATGGCTTTACTTTATGGCTTGGATTTTATGTTGGTCATGACTTGG
This sequence comes from Lathyrus oleraceus, assembly GCF_024323335.1. Classification (NCBI taxonomy): domain Eukaryota; kingdom Viridiplantae; phylum Streptophyta; class Magnoliopsida; order Fabales; family Fabaceae; genus Lathyrus; species Lathyrus oleraceus. The sequence goes on along the minus strand of NC_066584.1, from coordinate 268,788,797 downwards.
TTTGTGCAGGTTGAGCATTGCAGTAGGATGGTGCAGCAGGGCAAATGCAGTAGGGTGGAAGTGAATTGGCAAAGCAAGAAACTCCAAATGTTCAAGGCATGACCATGTTGGCATTAAAGTGAAGAAGCCAAGCACAAGTGGTTAAACCAAAGATAACATGGACATGGATAATGTCATGAGAGTTAGGACTAGTCATTTAGTGATTAGGGATGACCAATGGCATAGGGTTGACTTTGGTTAATGTTGACCAAAAAGTCAACTGTTGACCAAAGTCAACAATTGGTCAAAATTGTCAAGACTTGTACCCCCCCTTTTTTTATGTAGAATCAAATGTGATGGTTTAGAATGATGTGAAATGAATTGAAATGGTTTGAAATTTGATTTGGAATTGTTTTTTTTTTTAAAGGATTTTTATGACTTGAAGGCTTGACTTTGGAAAAGAACATAACTTGACTGGCAATATATGTTAACAAGGCCATGAAATGATGGTATAATATTAGGATTTGAAAGGGATATTCATGAATCAAGTGGCATGATTGGCAATTGGCTTGTGACACAAGAAGGTTGGTTGTTTGGATGACCAAGACCATATGTGCATTAACAATCACATGAACAGCACCATGACTTTGGACCAAGACCAATCCTCATATAAAACCAAAGTAAGGTTAGGCCAAGCATAAAAAAATTCAGGACCAAAATCGGGGTATGACAGTTGCCCCTATTTAAGCGTCTTCAACCAGAGAATATGAAGCAGGACGTTCTTCATATGATCATAGTGGGAGATGGTAAAATACTAAGAAGACCCGGAGTTTGATCCTGAATCCCTATGAAATAATTAACAATGCCTGTCAGAATCGGCAAAGAAGCAATCTCAAAAGAAGAATCCGTCTGATACAGTGAAATTCGGCCTGAGTACCGAAACAGAAAGTTGACCTGGATACCAAAATAAATGGTAACACAGGAATACCCATGGCCTGAACGCCGCACATTAGTCTGAACACTAAGCATCGGAATATGAGAGTATCAATGTTGGTCTGATCACCGGAAATCTGGTCTGAACACCACTTCGATCTGGAAATCGGAAAACCGGCCTGAATGCCACAAGTACTTCGACTTGATTGTCGGAAACTTCTTCGATCTGAAAATCGGAAACTGGCCTGAATGCCACTTCGGTCTGGATACCGGAAACTGGCCTGAATGCCACAAGTTGCATTGACCTGAATGTCGGAAACTTCTTCGATCTGAAAACCGAAAACTGGCCTAAATGCCACTTCGGTCTGGATACCGGAAACTGGCCTGAATGCCACTTCGGTCTGGATACCGGAAACTGGCCTGAATGCCACAAGTTACATCGACCTGAATGTCGGAAACTTCTTCGATCTGAAAATTGGAAACTTGCCTGAATGCCACTTCGATCTGAATACCGGAAACTGGCCTGAATGCCACAAGTTGCATCGACCTGAATGTCGGAAACTTCTTCGATCTGAAAATTGGAAACTGGCCTGAATGCAACTTCGGTCTGGATATCGGAAACTGGCCTGAATGCCACTTCGGTCTGGATACCGGAAACTGGCCTGAATGCCACAAGTTACATCGACCTGAATGTCGGAAACTTCTTCGATCTGAAAATCGGAAACTGACCTGAATGCCACTTCGATCTGAATACCGGAAACTGGCCTGAATGCCACAAGTTGCATCGACCTGAATGTCGGAAACTTCATCGATCTGAAAATCGGAAACTGGCTTGAATGCCACTTCGGTCTGGATACCGGGAACTGGCCTGAATGCCACAAGTTGCATCGACCTGAATGTGAGAAACACTGGCCTGAATGCCACTTCGGTCTGGATACCGGAAAAACTGGCCTGAATGCCATAAGTACTTCGACCTGATTGTCGGAAACTTCTTCGATCTGAACATCGGAAACTCGCCTGAATGCCACTTCGGTCTGGATACCGGAAAATTGGCCTGATTGCCACTTCGGTCTGAATACCGAAAAAATTGGCCTGAATGCCACTTCGGTCTGAATACCGGAAAATTGGCCTGAATGCCACTTCGGTCTGAAAACCGGAAAAAACTGGCCTGAATGCCACTTCGATCTAGATACCGGAAAAACTGGCCTGAATGCCACTTCGGTCTGGATACCGGAAAACTTCATGCCTGTCAACATCGGCAGAAATAGGGAAAATGATAATTGAGGCGGCACGTGGGCCAACGACCCATGCTGGGGATAATAAGTCATGAACAACCTTCAGTCTGAGCACTGGAAACAAACTTCTGGCTTGCCACTTGGGATGTCGAGAATGTTTTATGCTTACATGGGTATGATTTAATTTTTCAATGGCGTAATGCTCCATGAAAATGGAAATGCTACGCGATTTGGGAGGATGCAATGCAATATGATTCTACATGCAGGGATGCGAAATGCTGGGGGAAAATGCCAAGCTGAAGCAAGGAATCCTGTTGGGGAAATGATCACAATCTTCTGGACCCTGGCACTACTGTTGGAGATGCACAACGCAAAGGACTATGTGGGGAAATGACCCGCCACACGGTGTTCTGGCAATGACGAGATACCGAGACTCTGACTGGGGAGAGAACGGCGCTGCAAACCTGTTGTTGGGGGAAGCGATAGTGGTTCTGGCAACCATAATCTACGAGAGATGACTCAGCAGGGGGGAGCAAACACCGATACGGTACCGAGGTTATGCTTCCAGGAAAGAGATCATCGATCTGGGATTGAAATCCTCGATCTGGCATCAAACTCTGAGGATCAGCTGCTTCTGCTGGGAAGATACAGTCTGGTACTGTCAACTCCGCTGGGGGGTGTATAGTCTGACACACATGCTTAGGAAATGCCCCGAGGGTATCTGTTCTGAATAGATGATCCAAAGCACTTAAAATTCACATCAACTTTAAATGTTTATTAAGCATATACTTGTAAAGCCCTTATGTGTCATGATGCAATGTTTATCAAAAATTCGGACGTCATGTTTGCAAACAAAACAGTAAAAAGAAAATGAAAACAGAGATATACTGAATAACATGATTTTATTGATTGAATGGCCTCTGAATAGGCATTTACATCAGGAAGCAATCCCTAGGAAGAGGTAATCGCAAAACAGAAATTAATCTAGTGGCAATGTGAAATGGATTTCTACTGGGTTCCAATTCTGCTATGACTTGCCCGTCTTCAAGATCCTCCAGATGACCAGCCTTCTGAAAAGGTGATTAGATTGTTTCCTCCCCTTTTGAAAGTTTCCAGTCATCGACATGAGATGAGATTCAGAACTAACTCAGAACGCAGTCATTCGCTTAATCCCTAACTTTTGCCTGGATTTCCCTTTTCGGGTTTTCAATCCACCGGGATACCCATTTTTGCCTAAGTTGCCTTTCCAGGTTTTCAACTTATCGGGTGTACGATCTTTTCATTTTTAATCCCTAATTTTTGCCCGAACCTTTTCATTTTCTTGGTTCGTCGGGATGCCCATTTTTGCCTGGACTATTCTTTTTACTGTCCATCGGGTCTATTTTATGCGAAGTATTTTTTAACTGCGTCTGAGTTCACAGGGGAAGTGAAGTTTTCACCATCCATAGTTGCAAGCATTAAGGCCCCACCATCAAAAAACCTTGGTGACAATATACGGTCCATCATGGTTAGGAGTCCACTTGCCCCTGTGATCTGTCTGAGGAGGAAGGATCCTTTTCAACACTAAATCTTCGACTTGGAAACAACGAGGACGCACTTTCTGATCAAAGGCTCTCTTCATCCGACTTTGATACAACTGCCCATGACAAATGGCTGCCATTCGCTTCTCTTCAATAAGACTCAACTCGTTGAACCTTGTTCTAATCCATTCAGCTTCGTCTAGCTTGACATCCAACAGGACTCTTAGAGATGGAATCTCCACTTCGACAGGCAGGACCGCTTCCATACCATACACAAGGGAGTAAGGGGTTGCCCCGGTCGATGTACATACTGAAGTGCGGTACCCATGCAAGGCGAAGGGTAGCATCTCATGCCAATCTCTGTACGTAACAACCATCTTCTGCACAATCTTCTTTATGTTCTTATTTGCTGCCTCAACAGCACCGTTCATCTTAGGACGATAGGGGGAAGAATTGTGATGCTGAATGTTGAAGTTCTGACACAACTCCTTCATCATTTTGTTATTGAGATTGGAACCATTATCAGTAATAATTCTTTCGGGAATCCCATAGCGACAAATGATTTCTTTCTTGATGAAACGGGCAACCACATGTCTGGTGACATTCACGAATGATGCTGCTTCGACCCACTTGGTGAAATAGTCGATGGCGACAAGGATGAAGCGATGCCCATTGGAAGCAGTCGGCTCAATCTTTCCAATCATGTCAATGCCCCACATAGCAAACGGCCACGGCAAAGACATCACATTCAAAGGATTTGGCGACACATGCACCTTATCAGCATAAATCTGGCATTTATGACACTTCCGAGCATATTTGAAACAATCAGATTCCATGGTCATCCAGTAATAACCCGCTCTTAACAATTTCTTAGCCATTGCATGTCCGCCGGCGTGAGTACCGAAGGAGCCCTCATGAACTTCCTGCATTAACATGTCCGCCTCGTGTTTGTCCACGCATCTGAGCAAAACCATGTCGAAGTTCCTCTTATACAGCACATCGTCTTTGTTCAAGAAGAAACTGTCTGCCAATCTTCTCAAAGTCTTTCTGTCATTGTTGGATGCCCCTGCAGGGTACTCTTGATTCTTCAGAAAGCACTTGATATCGTGATACCAGGGCTTGTCATCAACCATTAGTTCAGCGGCAAACACATATGCGGCCCTATCAAGGCGCGTAACATCGATCCTAGGAGCATGGTTCCACCGAACCACCTTGATCATGGAGGATAGAGTAGCAAGAGCATCTGCCATCTGGTTCTCATCACGAGGTATATGATACAGCTTTACTGTTGTGAAGAAAGTCAACAGTCTTCTCGTGTAATCTCTGTAGGGGACCAGAGTGGGCTGGAGAGTGTTCCAATCACCATTTACTTGATTGATCACTAGAGTTGAATCTCCGAAGATGTCCAGAGTCTTGATTCTCAAATCAATGGCTTGCTCGATACCCAAGATACAGGCCTCGTACTCAGCTTCATTATTGGTGCACTCGAAAGTCAGACGAGCGGTGAAAGGCATGTGGGCACCTTTCGGAGTAGTAATGACAGCGCCAATTCCACCTCCTTTGGCGTTGACGGCCCCATCAAACGTTAAAATCCACTTTTCATCTGGATCAGGTCCCTCCCCAACAACTGGCTCTTCACAGTCTTTCATCTTGAGGAACATGATGTCTTCATCTGGAAAATCAAACTTCATCGGCTCGTAGTCTTCAATCGGTTGTTGAGCAAGATAGTCTGACAGAATACTCCCCTTGATGGCTTTCTGGGATGTATACTGGATATCATACTCTGTCAGTACCATTTGCCAACGAGCAACCCTTCCGGTGAGAGCTGGCTTCTCGAATATGTAGTTGACTGGATCCATTTTGGAGATCAGTAAGGTTGTGTGAGTCAGCATGTATTGTCTCAATCGCTTAGCAGCCCATGCAAGTGCACAACATGTCTTTTCAAGCATTGAGTATCTCGACTCGCAGTCTGTGAATTTTTTACTCAGGTAGTAGATGGCATGTTCTTTCCTACCTGTCTCGTCGTGTTGACCGAGAACACAGCCCATAGAATTGTCAAGTACTGTCAAGTACATAATCAGCGGTCTCCCTGAGACTGGAGGCATAAGGATAAGAGGATTCTGCAAATACTCTTTTATCTTTTCAAAAGCCCTTTGACAATCGTCATTCCACCTGATAGCCTGATCTTTCCTCAGCAATTTGAAAATTGGCTCACACGTGGCTGTTAGGTGAGAGATGAACCTTGCAATGTAATTCAACCTCCCTAAGAAACCACGGACTTGCTTCTCTGTTCTTGGCTCAGGCATTTCCTGTATTGCTTTCACTTTGTCAGGATCCACCTCAATCCCTTTTCCGCTAACAATAAAACCCAGTAATTTTCCAGATCTCACCCCAAAAGTGCACTTGTTCGGATTAAGCCTCAACTTGAATTTCCTTAACCGTTCAAACAATTTCTGCAGATTCACCAAATGTTTTTCTTCTGTCTGAGATTTGGCAATCATATTGTCCACATAAACCTCGATTTCATGATGAATCATATCATGGAACAGAGTCACCATAGCTCGTTGATATGTTGCCCCAGCGTTTTTCAGACCAAACGGCATCACCTTGTAGCAGAAGGTGCCCCACGGGGTTATGAAAGTGGTCTTCTCCATGTCTTTTGGTGCCATCTTGATTTGGTTATAGCCAGAAAAGCCATCCATGAGGGAGAATACCGAGAACTGAGTTGTGTTATCCACCAAAACATCGATGTGAGGTAATGGGAAATCATCTTTAGGGCTAGCTCTGTTCAGATCCCGGTAGTCGACACACATCCGTACCTTTCCATCCTTCTTAGGTAATGGAACGATGTTTGCGACCCATGGCGGATAATTGGTAACTGCTAGAAACCCTGCATCCAACTGTTTTTGCACTTCTTCTTTTATCTTGACAGCCATCTCTGGTCTTGTTCTTCTGAGCTTCTGCTTGACCGGAGGACAACCCTCTTTGAGAGGTAAACGGTGTACCACAATGTCTGTGTCAAGCCCTGGCATATCCTGATAAGACCACGCGAAGACGTCAACATACTCTTGCAACAGTTCAATCAACCCCTTCTTCACATCATCTTCCAAAGCAGCCCCTATCTTGATTTCTTTCTTGACGTCCTCGGTGCCAAGATTAATCACTTCAGTAGACTCTTGATGCGGTTGAATGACCCTTTCCTCCTGTTTTAACAGCCTGGCAAGTTCTTCAGGGAGTTCACAGTCTTCATCACCCTCTTCTTCAGTTTGGAAGATTGGATTTTCGAAGTCGAAGCGAGCCATAGCAGAACCGTTATCAATAGGATCCAATGATGTGCATTCCTCTAGAAGAGTGACTTGGACAATTTCCTCGGAAGACCAATTGTTGATGACTTCACCAGGGATCCTCGGACGCACCCAGTTGTCGATGTCGCAATCACTATCTCCATTTTCATCGTTGATCGCAGAGATCTGGCCATATTGGATGACGCCAACACTAGTGAAAGTAATCGGCCCTTGACGAGTCTAAAGTGCTGAAGTTGTAGAAGTCAGCGCTGGTTAATACCCAATCCCGAACTTGTCGTCTTTCATTGGTAACTCCAACAGACGTCCCCAACCGGGAGCAATACCTGAATCCACCAAGGCTTGCGCCTGCTTGAAAGATGAGATAGGGGCTCCTGCTTTAACCCCTTCCACCGGAGCTGCATCCTTGATCTGAACTGACTCAAAGCCTGACACAGAGTCTCATGAATTTCACCCTCTACTTCTACATACTTGAATGTAGACAGGTTACTGACCAGGATGTCCTCCTCACCACAGACGGTGATAATCCTCCCATTGACTGGGAATTTAACCTTCTGATGTAATGTTGAAGAGACTGCCCCAACATTGTGACATGTTATGGGATATGCAAATGCACTGACATGTTTCCCATTCGTCCGTTGACGTTTGGTTGTATCTCTTTCTCCCAGTTCATCCGTTGATGTCTGGTCACCTCTCTGTTGGTGTCGGTAAACGTTGAGTTTTTCCCATTCGTCCGTTGATGTTTGGTTGTATCTCTCTTTCCCCAGGTCATCCGTTGATGTCTGGTCACCTCTCCGTTGGTTTCGGTAAACGTTGAGTTTTTCCCATTCGTCCGTTGACGTTTGGTTGTATCTCTTTCTCCCAGTTCATCCGTTGATGTCTGGTCACCTCTCCGTTGGTGTCGGTAAACGTTGAGTTTTTCCCATTCGTCCGTTGACGTTTGGTTGTATCTCTCTTTCCCCAGGTCATCCGTTGATGTCTGGTCACCTCTCCGTTGGTTTCGATAAACGTTGAGTTTTTCCCATTCGTCCGTTGACATATGGTTGTATATCTCTTTCCCCAGGTCATCCGTTGATGTCTGGTCACCTCTCTGTTGGTTTCGATAAACGTCGAGTTTTTCCCATTCGTCCGTTGACGTCTGGCTGTAGCTTTTTTTGACAAAAAAATAAAAATCCCCAGTGGAGTCGTTGGTAGACGTCTTGTCTGGTCCAGTGGCAAATATCAGATCCCAGTGGAAGTTGTCATTGGTGGACAGTCTGTTCTTGGATCCCCGCAGAGTGCAAATTTCTACGGTTCTTTGGTATTCAATCCCTGTGTACCTTGAAGGTCTGACACTGTCGTTGCTCTCATCCGTTCAGGTTCCCAGTTGATTGAATAGGGGCAGCTGTAGCACCTCAAATTTGCACCTCCCATTTGTACATTCATTTCATTTTTAGGTCATTAACATTGCATTCACATTGCATAGTCCATTGCATATCATCAGTCAAGACTGGTAAGGAGGTTCAACTGTGCAAGGCAACAAGAGCATTTTCCATGAGATCAAGGCCCTATGGTTGTTCTAGAGAGCTTACATGACCTGAGGATCATTTTGAAGCAACTTGGCCAAGTGTTGAAGGCTCAGAACTCATCAGTGCATGTGCAAGTCAGCTGAGGCCCATAAAAGTCAACAAAAGTCAACTGCAAAGTCAACTGTGGATTTGGAGGTGGGAAGTGATTAGAGATGCTTCATTCATGTTCAAACAAGTCTCATTTGACATCTCAAACACTCACATTGAAGAATTTGAAGTCAGGTCAAGAATTTCCCAAAATAGCAAGTGACCTGTAATTTGAAATTTCCAAAAATGGAAAGGTTTTGGACCAACTTCAACTCAAGTTTACATCATTACATGGCTTGAATTTCCCTTGCATGATCATATGCTCACTCATGAAGTTTTTGGAAGGAAATTTCATAAAATCGTTTTGGTTGATCATGGGCATGAAAAACCATCTCTAAAGCTTGCATGGGCTTGTTTTAAGTGATTTTGGATCAGAATTGGGTACTGTTCACGTGGCTTTTCATGCATGGGGGTGAAAATACCATTTTGCACATACACCTCATAAGTTGTTAATCTCACTTAGCTTAGGCTTAAACTTGTTTTCAGCATCATTAGCAGGACCTATATGATGTTAATCACAACTGTTTTCATCATTAACATTCATTTTCAGATCTAGATTCAAAAATCATCCAAATTTTTCTCTCTAAACTATTTTGCAATTCTTCACACAAGAGCCATTTCTACTGATTGATTCATGATCATGAAGCATTTTTGAGTGGAATTCGACGTGAATTCGAAGCAAATCGTGACAGTTTGGACCATACTCGAAGCTTGAAGGTTCAATGGTGATTTCAAAATCTACTGGATTCACGTGCATTTGAGCTTCAAATTCATCATCAATCACTTCAATAAGCATTGTGGAGGAGATTTGAGGCCTTGCTGAGCTTGATAGCACACCATTCAAATTTGCTGTTCTTCAAGAGGTCAGGATTCGATCTCAATAATTCTTGAATTCATTAGGATATTCATGTAGATCTCGTGTTGTAGAGAATGCTGGTGAAAAAATGAAGTGAAATGGCGCATTATTGATGAAGTTATGCATGTTTAAAGTTTTGATGTCATTTAAGTTTTTCTTCGATTTGGATTTGTTATGATGAGTTATGTTAAAATGATTGTTGATCTTTGATGTGCATGGAACAAGGAATCAAATGGTGTAATTGATTTTGATTTCTGGAATGTTTTTGATTGTTCTGGAAATTTGCCTTTGAAGTTCATCTTCATCTTCATGAGGAAGATGAAGATCATCACGTTTCCAGATTTTGCTGCGGATTAGCTACGAGTGTTCTTCCATTAGCTACGACCTGCATGATTAGCTACGATTCTGGGCGTGCTACGGTTTCTTCAGTGAAACGGTGTCGTTTCACTTGGGTGCCAAAGTTTGAATCTGGCCAGGGTTCGATCCTGGCCGAGCGAACTTTTCAAAATTGCCTTGCATTTTCATGTTTCCCTCCCATTTTGCCATGCTATGTCACATTTTAATTCCAAATTTTTCCAAACTTAGAAAAATCATATAAAATTGAAAACTCATCCAATTTCATCCCAATTTTTTGCAAAATGCTCCTTATTCTGTGTAGTTTTTTATGAGCATGAATTTGAAAGTTGTGCCTGGCTGAAAAAATGATTTGTTCTAGGCTGATTGAATACATATGCATGTGTGATATTGCCTTGTTCTTTCCATCATAAAATGCTCAAAAATAATCCAATGGCTTTGAAATTTTGCATGCTGATTATAGACACATTGCTGAATATTTTGGCTTTGGTTTGACATTTTTCCCATGTGCCATTTCTGTTTTGTGCTTGTGCTAACTTGGTGTGACAATTTGTGTCACACATTTGATTGTTTGAATTGTACAATGTGATTGCCATGCCAAATGAACTCCAATGCTTCTGATTTTTTGTGTGATGGATGTTATGGATGTCTTGATTACTCATGATTTTTTCCAGATTCTTTTGAATCATTTCTGTTTTAATTGAGAATTTTCATTCATGTTGATCATTTGGATGCCTTGAAGTAGTCTTTGACTTCACATGCTTGGTAAATGAACTTGCTTATGGATTATGATTTGGTTCTTTTTAGGACTTATTCTTGAGTGATTGAAGTTGCTTCATGTTAAGTTTGAGCTTCTGTTTTGGATTTTTAATCCTCTTTTGACCCTAGGCTTTGACCTAGTGGTTTGGACTTACCATTTGGATTGTGATTTCAGGTTCAAGTATACCTCTCCATGAGTGATGATGCTCCTTCATTTGGCTTGATTATTGGTTGTTGTTGGCTAACATTTGTGTGTTTTGTAGGCTTTGAGGACAATTCATTTGTGTTTGCCTAATGCCTTGCACCATTGTTGCCTGATTGGATTTGTCTGTCTGTTTGATATTAACTATTGATTGTTTGTCTGTACAGTTGAACTGATTGGTTTAGATTTTTTCACAGGTACCTAAGTTGCTTTGAGTTCATTTTGAACTTGCTTTGCTAGCTTGTGGTTTGCTTACCACTGAGGTATAATTCTTCTAACCTCATGTAGTCTGGAAGACCTGTCCTGTTATGTGGACAGGCACCTGTCTGAAGTCCTCCTTAAGAGGCAATGCTTGTGATTGTTTAATATTGTGCCATGTACATTCAAAGACCTCCTAAGTGAAGAGGCATTGGCAGATACAAGGGATGTGCAATCCATCCCCTGCTATTCAGTTGAGTCATTCATCCTGCTCACACCATTGTATTGATGCACTTTGAATACAATCCCAAAATCTTGTTGTGTCAGTCCTCTGTGGAGAAGAGTTCCTACATTCTGAACTCCCACACTTTCTATTTGAGTCAAGCTCTACCAGGCCAGGGATAAGAGCTATGAGGCACACCCCTCATCTCCATTTCATCTGCTTCACCCTAACTCTCAATGTTAGGGTTAAGAGCTAAAAACACCCCATTCCAGTTGGCTTATTTTTACAGCCTAGCCTTGTATGAGCCCAGTTGTTTGCATATAGTGTATGTGCTTGCTTTACTGTGCTTGTATGTGTTTGACTGTATTGTTTAGGTTAGCTTACTTCATGTGCAAGTTAGGATAGAAACCTCAGCATAGGGATCGTATGCATGCCAACTTCTAGGCTCGAGTCATAGTCTCCCTAGTAGTTTGTGTCTCCCTTTGTCTCTGGTTAGGTTAGAAGTTCTTTCCCTGTTAAGGGGAACTACGTCGCCCTGATCCTCATACCAGATGAGGTACGTAGGCAGGAGATGAGCTGATCTCTCCGGGCGCCCTTTTTCTTTTGCAACCCCTTTGTGTGTGTTTGGAGTCTGACGTAAGTCCAGCGATTGGCAGTTGGTTTCTTGTGTCTTGTTTGCTTGTTGGAGTCTGACGTAAGTCCAACGATTGGCAGTTGGTTTCCTGTGTGTGTTTGTTGGTTCGGAACCTGATGTAAGTCCAGCGATTGGCATTCGGTTTCCATGTTTGCCTGTTTGTGTGGAGTCTGACGTAAGTCCAGCGATTGGCAGTCGGTTTCCTGTGTGGTCTTGTTTGGCGTTCCTTAGCCGAGCTACAAGTGCTCTGATTCTTCTCCGATCAGAGAAGATACGTATGCATAGGATGCGACATCCTAGCGAGCACGTTTCCCCTGTCCCGAACTACGTCGACTCTGATGTCTGTGCTTGACAGACTACGTAGGCCTGGGATGCAATATCCTGCCGAGTCCCGTTTCTTTTGTCTTTCTGTGTTTCCTTCCAGCCTTGTGCAGTGTGTGAGCAGTTTCTAGCAACCTTATCCTTTCTTTTGTGCGTGGATCCCGTCGAGTACGACAGATGCGTAGGGGTGCTAATACCTTCCCTTCGCATAACCGACTCCCGATCCTATCGATCTCTGGTCGCGAGACCATGTCTTTTCCAGGTTTACTTCGAGCGTTTCCTTTCCCTCTTTGGGATAAATAACGCACGATGGCGGCTCTGTTGTTTCTTTTTCCCGCCGGTTTTTCGCGTAATGCGACAGACCCTGCCAAGGTCAAAGCAATACAAGAGATGCCTGCGCCCAAAACTGAGAAGCAAGTTCGTGGTTTTCTTGGCCGCTTGAACTATATTTCCAGATTTATACCCCACAAGATTGCCACATGTGTGCCTATATTCAAGCTCCTCCGGAAAGATCAGCGTCATGATTGGACCGAGGATTGCCAAAAAGCTTTCGACAGTATCAAAGAGTATCTGTCCGAGCCTCCAATTCTGTCTCCGCCTGTGGAAGGGAGACCCTTGATTATGTACTTGACCGTTCTTGAGGACTCTATGGGTTGTGTATTGGGTCAGCAAGATGAATTAGGGAAGAAAGAGTAAGTTATATACTATTTGAGTAAGAAGTTCACTGATTGTGAGTCTCGATACTCAATGCTTGAGAAGACATGTTGTGTTTTGGCTTGGGCTGCTACGCATTTGCGCCAGTATATGTTGAATCATACAACTTGGTTAATATCCAAAATGGATCCAATCAAGTATATGTTTAAGAAGCCTGCTTCAACTGGAAGGATTTCCCGTTGGCAGATGCTGTTGTTTGAGTATGATATTGAGTATCGAGCTCAAAAAGCTATTAAAGGTAGTATCTTGGCTGACCACTTGGCACATCAACCAATTGAAGATTATCAGTCTGTTCAGTACGACTTCCCAGATGAGGAGATTCTGTATTTGAAAATGAAAGATTGTGATGAGCCTACGCTCGATGAAGGGCCAGAAACTGGTTCCCGATGGGGCTTGGTGTTCGATGGCGCTGTTAATCAATATGGAAATGGTATTGGGGTAGTGATTATTACTCCTCAGGGCACACATTTTCCTTTTACAGCAAGGCTAACTTTCAAATGCACGAATAATATGGCAGAGTATGAGGCCTGTATTATGGGTTTGGAAGAGTGTATTGATCTTAGGATCAAGCATCTTGATGTTTATGGCGATTTGGCCCTTATTGTTAATATGATTAAGGGTGAATAGGAGACGAATCAGCCTAGCCTCATCCCATACAGAGATTATGCGAGGAGGATTTCAACGTTCTTTACTGAAGTTGACTTCCATCATATTCCTCGAGATGAGAATTGGATGGCAAATGCTCTTGCTACGCTTGCTTCAATGATTATGGTGAAATTCTGGAATGAAGTTCCTGTAAGACCCCAATTTTGTCCCTAAGATCCCTCATGGCATCATACCATAGCATTGCATAAACGTTAAGGATCATTGGACACCTTGCTTCCTTCCCTGTGGGTGGGATCTTTCTTGAGAGTGATTCTTGATCACCAAGCATTGCTTGCATTTGTGTATCATTGCTCTTCTTTTAATCACTAACCAAAAATATACAAAAATATGTCATCTAACATTTGTCTTGCAGCTTAAGCAGTCAACAAGTCAAGGCATATCAAGTGAATCCTTTGTGCAAGATATGAGGGTTCCATTGAGATATGGATCATGTGATCATTATTTTGAGCTTATATGAGCTATAGGTCCATTTTGGAGCAAATTCCCCAAGTGGCAAAGGCCCAAGTTCATCAGAATATTTTCAGGTCATCTAAGGACCAATACAAGTCAACTGCAAGTCAACTGAGGGCTTTGAGTGTGAGAATTGAATTTCTTCATCCCATTCATGTTCAATCAAGGCTTATTCATCATGTCAAACATCTACATTGAAGAATTTGAAGTCAAAGCAAAAGTTTCCCAAAATGGAAAGTGACCTGTAATTTCAAGTTTCCAAAATGGAAAGTTTTTGGACCAACTTCAACTTGATTTTCCAACATCAAAGAAGCTTCAAATGAATTTTTGTCCAACATGAAAGTTGAAGATATCTCTCTCCCATTTTCAAAAAGTCCAAGAACATGGGCATCTGATGAATGGTTGAGAAGATATTTTCAAATGATTGCCAAGTGTGCATGGAACTTCAACAAGCCATAACTTTTGATCTAAAGCTCCAAATTGAGTGCCTCTTTTTGCATTATGCTCCTCATGACATATATTTTCCAAATCCATTATTACATTGCATGAAATTTCATCATATAATCATTTGCTCATGCATGACCATTTTGGAGGGAAACTTGGAAATTTGAAATTGGTGCATCATATGAACAAAATACCATTGCCAACATGTGCATGAGATGATTTTGAGTGATTTTGAGCATCTATACAACACTGTTCACGTGTGCTTCCCCATGCATAAGGTGTTTTTGCTAATTTTTCCATACAACACTGTTCACGTGTGCTTCACCATGCATAAGGTGTTTTTGCTAATTTTTCCATGCACCTCATTCTCACTAATTTTGCATTAACCAAAGCCTAATTATTATTTCAGCATGATTAGGACATATATAAATGCTTAATTCTAACAGAATTTCTGATATCATCACATTCTTGATCTCAAATTCTTCTTCCCTCCAAATTTTTCTCTCAATTGAAACTTCAATTTTCTTCACATAAGCCATTGATTTTATTGGATATTGTTGTTCTCTGATCATCATTGAGTGTAGATCAAGCCTTGATTTGAAGAATTCGAGCTTGAATCAAGTTGTGCAAGCTCAAGAACATGAAGATGGAAACTGACTTTTGAGCTAGATCCAAGCATCTCCAAGCTTCAATTCACTCACAAAGCTTCATAATATCATCTCAGGAGTAGATCTGGATACTTGTCAGGCCTTGAATCTACAGATTTCAGTGACTTCTCTTCAAGAGGTTAGGTTTTCGAGTATCTTAATTCTCCTTTTTATGTGCATAATGTTGTAGAGCTTTTCATGCTGATCATACTGATATAAATTTCTTGAAATTTGGTTGAGAAATGACTGAGTTATGCTGAGTTAAAGTTTTGAATGCATTAATGTTTTTGTTCGATTTGCACTGGTTATGATGAATTGATGTGAATTGATGCTGGATTCGTGATGTACATGTCATGAGCTTTCGTTTGATGTATAATTTGCATAGTTCTGGAAAAAATTTGGTCGCTAGCTACTGTAGCGCCACCGTCTTCACGAAGAAGACGGTGGAAACCACCGCGTGGAGCCGCCGTCTGCAACAGACTGTGCTTGCTAGGGTTTTGTACACGCGTACGTCCACACATGCGCTTTCATGGTAAAATCATTGGACCTCGCTTCTTTGACCATTACACGCGTGCGCATTGACTCGCTGACTGGACGCCACCTCATAAATGAAACTACAGCGTTTTGGCGTATACACGCTTCGATCCTTGGCTATGGCATTTGGGATTTATTTTGATCTTGTCTGAACCTCCGATCTTGTCTCCGCCTGAAGAAGGAAGACCCTTGATCATGTATCTGACTGTTCTTGATAACTCGATGGGTTGTGTACTCGGTCAGCAAGACGAATCAGGGAAGAAAGAATCAGCTATCTACTACCTGAGTAAGAAGTTCACCGATTGTGAGTCTCGATACTCAATGCTTGAGAAGACGTGTTGTGCTTTGGCTTGGGCTGCTAAGCGTCTACGCCAGTACATGATAAATCATACAACTTGGTTGATATCCAGAATGGATCCAATCAAGTATATCTTCGAGAAGCCTGCCTTAACCGGGAGAATTTCCTGTTGGCAGATGTTGTTATCTGAGTATGATATCGAGTATCGAGCTCAGAAAGCTATCAAAGGTAGTATCTTGGCTGACCATTTGGCACATCATCTGATTGAAGATCATCAGTCTGTTCTGTATTTGAAAATGAAAGATTACGATGAGCCTACACTTGACGAAGGTCCAGAACCTGGTTCCAGATGGACGATGGTGTTTGATGGCGCTGTAAACCAGTACGGAAATGGAATTGGGGCGGTAATCATTACTCCTCAGGGCACACATATTCTATTTACAGCAAGACTAAATTTCAAATGCACGAATAATATGGCTGAGTACGAAGCCTGCATTATGGGATTAGAAGAGTGCATTGATCTAAGGATCAAGCATCTTGATGTGTATGGTGATTCGGCCCTGGTTGTCAATCAGATCAAGGGTGAATGGGAAACGAATCAGCCTGGTCTCATTCCATACACAGATTATGCGAGGAGGATTTCAACGTTCTTTACAGAAGTTGACTTTCATCATATTCCTCGAGAAGATAATCGGATGGCAGATGCTCTTGCTACGCTTGCTTCAATGATTGTGGTCAAGTATTGGAATGAAGTTCCCAACATCACCGTGATGCGCTTGGATAGACCAGCTCACGTATTTGCAGTTGAAGACGAGAATGACGACAAGCCTTGGTATTATGATATCAAATGTTTCCTCCAGAACCAGGTCTACCCGCCTTGGGCATCTGTGAAAGATAGGAAAACTCTGAGAAGGTTGTCAGGCAGTTTCTACCTCAGTGGTGAAGTGTTGTATAAGAGAAATTTTGACAAGGTTTTGCTCAGATGCATGGATAGATACGAAGAAAACCTGTTGATGACTGAGGTCCATGAGGGTTTATTTGGTACTCATTCCAATGGACATGCCATGGCTAGAAAGATGTTGAGAGCAGGCTACTATTGGCTGACAATGGAGTCTGACTGCTGCAAATATGTGAAGAGATGCCACAAGTGTCAGATTTACGCGGACAAGATTCATATTCCTCCGACACTTATGAATGTGATTTCATCACCATGGCCTTTCTCTATGTGGGGAATTGACATGATCGGCATGATTGAACCGAAGGCGTCCAACGGACACAGGTTTATTCTCGTAGCAATTGACTACTTCACCAAATGGGTTGAAGCTGCGTCGTATCCTAATGTGACCAGGCAGGTGGTCGTGAAGTTTGTCAAGAATCAGCAGATATGCCGTTACGGTGTGCCTGATAAGATCATTACTGATAATGGATCTAACTTGAACAAGTAAATGATGGAAGAGCTGTGCGCTGAGTTCAAGATTGCACACCATAATTCCTCTCCTTACAGACCCAAGATGAATGGGGATGTTGAAGCTGCTAACAAGAATATCAAGAAGATTATCCAGAAGATGACAATCACGTACAAAGATTGGCATGAGATGCTGCCATTTGCTTTGCATGGATATCGTACATCTGTCCGCACTTCAACAGGGGCAACCCCTTTTTCTCTTGTTTACGGCATAGAGGTTGTTCTCCCAGTAGAGGTGGAGATCCCATCAATGAGAGTCTTGATGGAAGCCAAGTTGACTGATGCTGAATGGATTCAGAGTCGTTATGACCAACTGAATTTGATTGAAGAGAAGCAATTGACTGCCATGTGTCATGGTCAGTTATATCAGCAGAGGATGAAGAAAGCATTCGATAAGAAGGTCAAGCCTCGTGTGTTCCGAGAAGGTGACCTCGTGCTCAAGAAAGTCTTGTCTTTCGCGCCCGATTCCAGGGGCAAGTGGACTCCAAACTACGAGGGTCCATATGTTGTCAAGCGAGCCTTTTCAGGCGGTGCATTGATGCTTACAACAATGGATGGGGAGGATTTCACTCGTCTTGTGAATTCAGATGCAGTCAAGAAATACTTTGCCTAAAAAAAAAGAAAAAAAAAACAGAATAACTTGCTAAGTTGAAAACCCGAAGGGGCGGCTTAGGTAAAAATGAGCGTCTCGGTGGATTGAAAACCCGAAAGGGCGATCCAAGCAAAAATTAGAGACATGAAAAAATGAATTTGCATCCCGCTAGATTGAGTACCCCACCCTGGGGCAATCTAGGCAAAAATAAGGGATTTGGCAAGTAACTGCATCCTGACAAGACTTTCTGTTTCACAACTGTCTTTTCGTCAGAGATTCTCGCTCAGTCATCAATTGAAGCTTCAAATACATCGGATTCAAATTGGTAGAGAAATGGTCATTATGTTCAATGTAGCCCTTTTCCAATATATATCATCGATTTCAAATTTTGTACAGATCTATGGAGTCTTGCAATTTGCAAGCTACCATTCCATCAAATAAATTTGAGCTTTTATCCAATTATTTGCACTCTTATTTGTTTCAATTCAACAAATGTTTTGCATGTTTTAATTGATAAAATGTCATTGTTTTAAACAAATAAATTTTTTCAAATTTGTTTTTAAACAAGGTTAACATTCACAATAATAAAAGGATACTTAAGAATTTCTCAGTGCTCTCCCAAGGGTGGCATGTTTTCCAACAGGGTAAGACATTTGTTCATATTTCTGGCATGGATGTATCCTCTTTCTCCAGATTGTTGTTGGGGTTTCACCCTAAGCAAAGCTTCTATTGAGTTTTTGCCCCCTAAGCAGGGTATTTGTTGGGATTTCTTCCGAGCAAATTTTTGTTAAGCAGAGCCTTTGTTAGGACTCCCCCCATCAGAGTGCTTGTTGGGATTTTCACCTCCCCTCCCTTCAGCAGAGCAGTGATTCTTTCCTCCTCAGCAGTTGTGGTTCCTTTTGGAAGGTTCAGTATTTGGCGGTTGATCCCCAGTTCTCCTTCTCTGCCTCAGATAAATCCCCAGTAGATTTGTGGCACGGTGGATTGTACCTGTGATGATTCCTCCCATGCAGAGATTTGGTGATTTCCTGATGTTTCTGATCCCTAGTGGAGTTGCTTTCGTGGCAGTTTTTGCCTGTGCAGTGAGCTCCTTTTTCCCAGCTGAGACTGATGATTCATCCCTTGCAGATGATCCTTGTTGTCTTTGATCCCGACAGATTGTTTATTCTCCGATGATCCTGGCTTTCTCTCCTGTGGTGTAGTACCGGGCGTTTGATTCCTAGACCTGTTTGTGTTAGAAATGTCTGTTTTGTCAGCATTCATCAAACATAAATCACGCATATTCATGCATACTTTCAACATTCAGATATTCATGTTGCATTTCTTTTGCCATATATCTTTTGTTCATTGTCTCCTGCTAATGGTGATATAGATCTCCCCAAGCAGATGTCGGGTGTCTAATCTCTCAATATAGAGTCAGCCCCTTAAGCAGAAAGTGTTTATCCTTTCCTTCTGCATTCCCCCACTGAGATATATCCTCGTGGATGACGGTTGTTCCCGTTTCCTCCCAACACATATATTGGGATGGGTTTTCCCTTTTGAGTTATTTCCTCATTAGGACGAGTCTTGATTCAGTTTGCCTTTTTGGTTTGATCCTGAATTGGCCTTTTCGCAAATGTCTCTTGTGCTTCCCTGTAGAATAAATGGATAATTGCTCAGTAACCGGCAATCATTCACCTTATCCTCAGCTGAACCTTTGTGGCCTTCTACCCAGTAACCGGTAGTTGTAAGTCCTAACGTTTATGGTTTTCTACCCAGTAACTAGTAGTTGTAAATCCTATTTTCTTGCTCTCCAACAGAGTTTGTGGTTTTCTACCCAGTAACTGGTAGTTATAAACCCTATTTGTTTCCCCGTGCGGAGTAGTGATCCTTTCGCTCCCCACGCAGAGTTTGTGGCTTCTACCCAGTATCCGGTAGTTGTAAGTCCTATCTTTGCGGTCTTCTACCCAGTAACAGGTAGTTATAAAACCTACTTTCATCCCCTAGCAGAGGTAACCTTTGTGGTTCATCCTGGTTGATGGCGGATTTTGTGGTTTTCTACCCAGTATTCGGTAGTTGTAAATCCTATGTTGTTGTTTTTTCTCCCTATCGGAGTCTGTGCTTCCTCGTGGAATAGTTGGATAATTGCTCAGTAACCGGCAATCATTTACCTTATCCTCAGCTGAGTCTTTAGTCTTCTACCCAGTATTCGGTAGTTGTAAATCCTATGTTCTCCCCTGTGTAGAGTTAACCTTGTTGTTCATCCTAACCGATGACGGTTACTCGTCCATGGTTTTCTACCCAGTATTCGGTAGATGTAATCCCCTCTTTGTGATTATCTTCATCCAGTATTCGATGTCGATATTCCCTCTTTCTTGTGGATAATTGCCGTATGTTAAGATATTATATCCTCAGCGGGTCCTTTCACCGTTTGCCAATGATTTGTTCCCCGGATCATTGATTTTTTATCAATGCATCCCCAGTGAGTCATCTTTCATCTACCCTTTTGTTGGTAATGATTGTTGCTCCCTTTGATCGGTCATCATTTTATACCTAGTTTTGGTATCCCGATGTCCTTTCTTTTCGGTTGATTTAGCCTTTATTAACCCAGTAACCGGTTGTGCATAATATTCCATGCGAGTGTATTATCCACGTTCTGACGAAAATGGATAATATATCTCATGCACTCTTCAGTCGAAGCCTGTTATGTTTCCCCAGTTGAGTAAGATTCGTGTTCCCTTTGCGGAATCGAATATTCATTGTTATCCCTTTTTGAGCGTATCTCCCAGTAACCGGTGATATGTCTCCTGGATAATTGTCGTATGCTTGCAATTTATCCACAGCGAGTCATCTTTCGTCTACCCTGTTGTTGTTGGTAACGATTGTTTCTCTTTTCGGTCGGTCACCTATTATATACCCAGTAACCGGTATCCCTGGTGTTCCTTCCATGCGAGTATATTATCTATGTTCTGATGGTAATAGATAATATATCTCATGCACTCCTTGGTCAAAATCTTTTGATTGTTTCTCCAGTGGAGTAACATACGTATTCTTTGTAGAATCGAATATCCATCCTTTAACAAGTTTGCGTTTTGCTCTCATCAGGATGATGAGTGTTTTGGCAGTAAAAACCAATTCACGCTTTGGTTGGTCGCCTATTATATACCCAGTAACCGGTATCCCTGGTGTTCCTTCCATGCGAGTATACTATCCACGTTCTGACGGTAATGGATAATATATCTCATGCACTCTTTGGTTGAAGCCTTTTGTCCTTCCCCATTTGAGTAAGATTCGTATTCTTTGTAGAATCGAATATCCATCCTTTAACAAGTTTGCGTTTTGCTCTCTTCAGGATGATGAGTGTTTTGGAAGTAAACCCCAATTCACGCTTTGGTTGGTCACCTATTATATACTCAGTGACCGGTATCCCTGGTGTTCCTTCCTTTCTACTCCCTATTATGACCTTGGTCCCCTGTGGAGTCAGATTTTCCTGAGTTGATATACCTTTTTCAGGACTTCCTAAGATGTTTTGGTTGATTGATATCTCTCACCCTTATACCGGTCTTAGATATTCATTCTTCCTGAGCTTGTTGTTCTTTCACCCAGTAACCGGTGTTCAGATCACATGTCTCTTTGAGCTTGTTACCCAGTAACCGGTAACGCCTCATCCTTTTGCTTCCTCTGGAGAGTCTTTGTTAGACATTCCCCAGCGGAGTTTCTGTTGTGATTCACCCTTTTGCTGTATTGGCGTTTTCCCCAATATATGTTATTTTCCCCAGCAGGGAGGTTCTGTGTGAATCTTTCCCCAGCCCGAGTCCGGATTTTTATCCGAAGTATCCTTTGTGGATAGTTTTGTTGTATTGGCGTTTTCCCCAATACACACGTTTTTGAGTCAGCTTGAGTCTTTCCAATGGATTTATTCCCTTCGGAAACTCTTTTTCCCCAGTGTCAGTCTTTTCCTTTACTCCCCAGTAAAATCTCCAGTTTCAAGTCGTGTCCTACTCATGCATTCTTTTCTTTTTCTTATCCCCATAGGGGTCCCGTCAGAGTCTCTGTTCCATTAGGAAGTGCATCATTCCTGTGGATTTGTCTTTTCTCCTGATTTTCTTCTTTGTGAACCATATTCCCCACAGAGTTTGTTTATTTTGCATTCATATATTTGCATCATAAGGTCTCTTAGGGACCAAAATTTGTCTCATTGTTGTTATTTAAGTCCATTCTACCGCGTCGAGACGAAGATTTTAACCTTCACTTCTCCGGCTAGAATGACCTTAAATAGGGGCATCTGTAAGACCCCAATTTTGTCCCTAAGATCCCTCATGGCATCATACCATAGCATTGCATAAACCTTAAGGATCATTGGACACCTTGCTTCCTTCCCTGTGGGTGGGATCTTTCTTGAGAGTGATTCTTGATCACCAAGCATTGCTTGCATTTGTGTATCATTGCTTTTCTTTTAATCACTAACCAAAAATGTACAAAAATATGTCATCTAACATTTGTCTTGCAGCTTAAGCAGTCAACAGGTCAAGGCATATCAAGTGAATCCTTTGTGCAAGAGATGAGGGTTCATTGAGATATGGATCATGTGATCATTATTTTGAGCTTATATGAGCTATAGGTCCATTTTGGAGCAAATTCCCCAAGTGGCAAAGGCCCAAGTTCATCAGAATATTTTCAGGTCATCTAAGGACCAATACAAGTCAACTGCAAGTCAACTAAGGGCTTTGAGTGTGAGAATTGAATTTCTTCATCCCATTCATGTTCAAACAAGGCTTATTCATCATGTCAAACATCTACATTGAAGAATTTGAAGTCAAAGCAAAAGTTTCCCAAAATGGAAAGTGACCTGTAATTTCAAGTTTTCAAAAATGGAAGGTTTTTGGAGCAACTTCAACTTGATTTTCCAACATCAAAGAAGCTTCAAATGAATTTTTGTCCAACATAAAAGTTGACGATCTCTCTCTCCCATTTCCAAAAAGTCCAAGATCATGGGCATCTGATGAATGGTTGAGAAGATATTGTCAAATGATTGCCAAGTGTGCATGGAACTTCAACAAGCCATAACTTTTGATCTAAAGCTCCAAATTGAGTGCCTCTTTTTGCATTATGCTCCTCATGACATATATTTTCCAAATCCATTATTACATTGTATGAAATTTCATCACATAATCATTTGCTCATGCATGACCATTTTGGAGGGAAATTTGGAAATTTGAAATTGGTGCATCATATGAAAAAAATACCATTGCCAACATGTGCATGAGATGATTTTGAGTGATTTTGAGCATCCATACAACACTGTTCACGTGTGCTTCCCCATGCATAAGGTGTTTTTGCTAATTTTGCCATACAACACTGTTCACGTGTGCTTCCCCAAAGCCTAATTATTATTTCAGCATGATTAGGACATATATAAATGCTTAATTCTAACAGAACTTCTGATATCATCACATTCTAGATCTCAAATTCTTCTTCCCTCCAAATTTTTCTCTCAATTGAAACTTCAATTTTCTTCACATAAGCCATTGATTTTATTGGATATTCTTGTTCTCCGATCATCATTGAGTGTAGATCAAGCCTTGATTTGAAGAATTCGAGCTAGAATCAAGTTGTGCAAGCTCAAGAACATGAAGATGGAAACTGACTTTTGAGCTAGATCCAAGCATCTCCAAGCTTCAATTCACTCACAAAGCTTCATAATATCATCTCAGGAGTAGATCTGGATACTTCCCAGGCCTTGAATCTACAGATTTCAGTGACTGCTCTTCAAGAGGTTAGATTTTCGAGTATCTTAATTCTCCTTTTTATGTGCATAATGTTGTAGAGCTTTTCATGCTGATCATACTGATATAAATTTCAGAAGTTGTAGAGCTTTTCAACGCTTGTTTTTTAATTCCTACCTAGTTCAATTCCCACCGGTTCCACTTTTTTCAAATTAATTCACATTTCTTCTTTCCCTCCAATTATCATGTACATGTTTCACATTTATTTCAAATATTTTCATCACATTCAAAAAATCACTAAAAATTGAAAATGATTCCAAATAATTCCAAAAATTTTCTCACATGTTACTTGAAGTGTCTATTATTTTATGATGTGATTTTTATGATTTTATCGTTTCTGGAATTTTAAATGTTGTTGATTCTTTGGACATATATGCAAATGTGACATGCTTCATTCATTCTATTGTGAAATGCTCATACATTGGCCAATTGATGTGAAATTTGGCATGATGATTCCCAACATGTTGCATGATTTTTAAGGCTTGGTTGTGCATTTTTAGCATTTTTCATCTCTGTTTTAGACACATGATTGCATGGTGTGACAATGTGTGTCAAACGATTTGATGTCATACTTGTGCATTTTCATTTCTAGGTCAAATAAACTCTGTTGATTCTAATTTTTGGCATGATGATTGTGTTTGACATGTTATGTGCACATAAAAATTTCCATTATTGTTTGATTCATTTCTGTTTTAATATGGAATTTTCATTCTTGATGACCAATTGTGTGCTTTGAAATTGCCTTTGCCATAGTTTGCTCATGTGATGACTTTGCTTGATGCTTTAGACTTGGTACTTTTTAGGACATGTTCTCACTTGTTTAAATGAGCTTTATGTTGAATATTGGTTGCTGTTTTGACTTTTTGACTTACCTTTGACCCTAGGCTTTGCCCTAGGGGTTTGTACTCACAATTTGAGCTTTGCCTTTCAGGTTCAAGCAATAAGTCCTAATGGATGATGTGATCTCCTTGCTTGAGATACAATTTGCTTTGTTTAACTAATGTTGATTGTGTTGTAGGTCTTTTGGTGGTAGACTCACTTAAATGAGTGCCTTTTCTGACTTGCATGTTGTGTATATTGGTTGTCTCACTGTTGACTGTCTGTTTGGTTTGTCTGAATGTGAATATTGACTTGTTTGATTTTCTTACAGGTACTTTAGTAGCTTTAACTCATTACTTGAGTTTATTTTCTTTGCTTGTGGTTGGTATACCACTTAGGTAATATCCTTAACTCCATGTAGTCTGGAAGCCCTGTCGTTTCGGTTTGGCAGGCATTTGGCTGAAGTCCTCCTTAAGAGGCAATGACTGTGTTTGTTTACTTTTGTGCCATGTAATTTAAGTCCTCCTAAGTGAAGAGGCAATTGGAAGATAGAAGGGATGTGCAATCCATCCCCTGCTATTCAGTTGAGTCTTTCATATTGCTCGCACTATGTGCTGATGCATTTGAAGAAACACCCAAGATCATTGTATATAGAGTCAGTCATGTGGAATAGAGTTCCTCATTCTGGACTCCCACACCTTCTTTGATTCAAGCAAACCCCGGCCAGGGTTAAGAGCTATGAGGTCTAATCCTCATCTCCCATTTCATCTACTCACCCTGACGGTCAATGTCAGTGGTTAAGAGCCTGAACACCCATAACAGTATTGGCTTGTTTGTCGAGGTTGATATGACCCCTTGACTAAAGCCTAACTTTGATTGAGCCTCTTGGTTGTGTATAACGTGTGATGACTGATTACTTGTTTGCTTATTTGTGCATCACTCATATGTTTGCTCTGCATTTGTTATGTGTTTTCTTTTGAGGAGTCAGATGTAAGACCATTGATTGGCTATCTGTTTCCTGTTCCTTTTGGGGAGCTGGATATAAGACCATTGATTGGCACTCCATTTCCTGTTTTATTTCTTTTGTGGAGTCATATGTAAGACCAGTGATTGGCTATCTATTTCCTATCTTGTTTCTTTTGTGGAGTTGGACGTAAGACCATTTATTGGCACTCCGTTTCCCATCTCATTTCGGAGTTGGATGTAAGACCATTTATTGGCATTCCATTTCCAGCTTTGTTCTCTTTAAACCTGCTTACTTGCTTATTGCTTTGTTGCTTATTCCAAAGGATGGTATTTACTTGGATCATCTACATATGATCTCAAGAGAGGAACTCCTAATGAAGTTTTGCTCCTCATCCCCACCTTTTGTCTCCTTACAACCTCCACTTGCATTTTTAACCCAAACCAGAAAATTTTGTGCAAACATTTTCATCTGTTTTCAAACTAGAAACCTAGGCCTTAAGCCTCTGATTTTCAAACTTCATTTTCACAATACTTCTTCTGAATTGAATCTAATGTCAACTTTGACCATTTTTGTGAATACTCTAATTGGTTAATTTCACTCACTCAATTGCTTTTTGTGGCCCTTGTCCACTTCTTGATAAGTTTTCATGCATTAGCCGTAGATCTGAATTATCTTAGTGGTTGATGTGAATCTCACCGCATCCTTAGTGAGTTGATTGTAAGACTTCCATAATTATTATAGGGTTAACCCCTCACTAGTATGTTGAAGCCATCCTCACATGGTGGATTGTTGGTTCAGGTTGAGTGTTCTCCCTTTGATAATGAAAGACCTTAAGGCTTTTGTTTAAAATCAATCCACTCACTTTTTGGAAATCTTTTAGCCGAACTACGAGGTTTTGATCCTGTAAAGGTACGTAGGCAATGGGTTTCATCCATCCAAACACAAAAATAATAAACTTGTACATTCTTTTCTGACCTCTTCCCTCACGTTTGCATAATAAATATTTTCATAAACAATAACCTGATACAACAAGTTGTGAAAAGGGTATCCTAGGAGTACCTAGGATACATTGGGTGCCTAACACCTTCCCTTTGCATAATTACCCCCTTACCCAGATCTCTGTACCCCTTTTATTAGTTTTCTGTTTAAAACTTCTTAGGCTTTTGTTCGCTTTCTAGCCATTCCTTTGGATAAATAGAAGTGCGGTGGTGACTCTATCTTTGTATGCTTTGCTTTTGATTTAGTCAATAAATATAAAGGCGATGAATACACCGCTACAGTTCCCAATATCACTGTGATGCGCTTGGATAGACCAGCTCACGTATTTGCAGTTGAAGAAGTGAAAGATGATAAGCCATGGTATTATGACATCAAGTGTTTTCTTCAACGTCAGATTTACCCGTCTGGGGAATCTGTTAAAGATAAGAAGACTTTGAGGCGATTGTCTGGTAGTTTCTACCTCAATGGTGATGTGCTTTATAAGAGGAATTTTGACATGGTTCTGCTCAGATGCGTGGATAGACACGAAGCAGACCTGTTAATGACTGAAGTCCATGAAGGTTCATTTGGTACTCATTCCAATGGATATGCCATGGCAAAGAAGATGTTGAGAGCAGGCTACTATTGGCTGACAATGGAGTCTGACTACTGCAAATATGTGAAGAAATGCCATAAGTGTCAGATTTATGTTCATAAGATTCATATTCCCCCGACACTTCTGAATGTTATTTCATCACCATGGCCTTTCTCCATGTGGGGAATTGACATGATTGACATGATAGAGCCAAAAGCATCCAACGGTCACCGTTTTATTCTCGTGGCTATTGATTACTTCACCAAGTGGGTTGAAGCGGCATCATATGCAAATGTGACCAGGCGGGTGGTTGTGAAGTTTATCAAGAATCAACTCATATGCCGTTATGGTGTGCCAGACAATATCATTACTGATAATGGATCTAACTTGAACAACAAGATGATGAAAGAGTTGTGTAGCGAGTTCAAGATTGCATATCATAATTTTTCTCCCTATAGACCCAAGATCAATGGGGCTGTTGAAGCTGCTAACAAAAACATCAAGAAGATTATTCAGAAAATGCTTGTTACGTACAAAGATTGGCATGAAATGCTGCCATTTGCCTTGCATGGCTATCGTACATCTGTCTGCACTTCAATAGGGGCAACCCCTTTCTGTCTTATATATGGCATGGAGGTTGTGCTCCCCGTGGAGGTTGAGATCCCATCAATGAGAGTCTTGATGGAAGCCAAGTTGGCTGAGGCTGAATGGGTTCAGAGTCGTTGTGACCAATTGAATTTGATTGAAGAGAAGAGATTAACTGCCATGTGCCATGGTCAGTTATATCAGCAAAGGATGAAGAAAGCCTTTGATAAGAAGGTCAAGCCTCGTGTGTTCCGAGAAGGTGACCTCGTGCTCAAGAAATTCTTGTCTTTCGCGCCCGATTCCAGGGGCAAGTGAACTCCACATTATGAAGGTCCATATGTTGTTAAGAGAGCCTTTTCAGGCGGTGCTTTGATACTTACAACTATGGATGGGGAGGATTTCACTCGTCCTGTGAATTTAGATGCAGTCAAGAAATACTTCGCCTAAAATAAAAAAAAGAATAGCTCGCTAAGTTGAAAACCCGAAAGGGCGACTTAGGCAAAAATGAGCGTCTCGGTGGATTGAAAACCCGAAAGGGAGATCAAGGCAAAAGTTAGAGACATGAAAAAAATGAATATATATCCCGCTAGATTGAGTACCTCACCCTGGGGCAATCTAGGCAAAAATTAGGATTTGGCAAGAAACTGCATCCTAACAAGACTCTGTTCTACAGCTGTCGTCTATCAAAGATTCTCGCTCAATCATCGTCAACTGAAGTTTCAGATACATTGGATTCAGAGTTGGTGGAGAAATGGTCATTATGTTCAATGTAGCCTTTTTCCAATATATATCACCAATTTCAAATTTGTAAAGATCCATGGAGTCTTGCCATTTGCGGACTACCATTCTATCAAATAAATTTGAGCCTTTATCCAATTCTTGGCACTCTTATTTGTTTCTATTTAACAAATGTTTGCATGTTTTAATTGATAAATATCATTTTTTTAAACAAATAAGTGTTTTATAAACTATTTTTAAACAAAGTGAACATTCACAATGACTGAAAGGATAAATGGAATGTCTTCAGTGCTCTTCCAAGGATAGTATGATCTCCAAAAGGGTAAGACATTTGTTCATATTCCTAGCATATTTGTATTCCTCTTCATCTTCTTTCAGGTTGTCTCCTCAGCGAGCGAGGAGAGAAGTCCCCAGGGAATCTGGAGTTTTGGCCTTGATATTTTGGGAGATGTGTATACCTCCATCCTCAGATCCCCATAAAGTTTGAGTCTAGCATCTGTGTTTTATCAATTATATGGTTGTCATCCCTTGTATGGACTGACCTAAAATCCCTTATAGATT
This sequence comes from Lathyrus oleraceus, assembly GCF_024323335.1. Lineage (NCBI taxonomy): Eukaryota > Viridiplantae > Streptophyta > Magnoliopsida > Fabales > Fabaceae > Lathyrus > Lathyrus oleraceus. The sequence continues at coordinate 268,759,808 of NC_066584.1, read as the reverse complement.
GATAAAAAGTTGATATGCTATCTTTTCGAGGAAGTTGGTGGTTCCCTCAGCATAATTGGAAATCTCCCGCAGAGTGAGCAGGAATTCCCAGCATGAGTGGAAATTCTCCACAGGTTGGCTTGCAATTTTTCCCCAACAAGTTTTCTTACCACTCATCCTCAGTAGGGTTGCTCACATTAGACGTCCCCCAGTTGGGGCGCCTATAGGTTATCCCTAGTTTAATCGCCTTCAGTTTTTCCCCAATGGAGTTGCCTGATCAGAGTGTGATATATTTGTTTCTCCTCCTTATTGGATAGTTTCCTCCTAGTAGGGTTGGTGTTAAAGATGTTTATTCCCTTCCCCAGCGGAGCAGTGGTTTTCTCTCATCCTAGCGAAGATGTTTCTCCAGCAGATGCGAGGAAATTTGTTGGTTATTGGAACTTCTGTTTGGTGGTTATTCCCCACAGAGTTTCATATCTTTCCTTGATAAGTTCCCCAGTAGAGTTTCTTCTACGATGGATCGTATCCGTGTGGAGTCCTTGATAGAGTTTTCCTCTACATCGGATTTTTTGTCTGTTCAGCAGCAAATCCCTGACGATGGCTCTGTAGCTTCCCTAGCTGAGACTTTACCTGATCCTAGTTTGGCGTTGGAACTTCGAGGAAGATGTGTTGTTTCCTTCCCCAGCGGAGTGATTTGGCTTTTTCTCCGCAGCGGAGATGTTCCTTCAGTGGTTAGAAGTGAATGTTTGATTGATGTGCTTCTGTTTGGTGGTTGTTCCCCACAGAATTTCATATTATTGCCTGACAAGATCCCCTGTAGAGTTTCTCCTCTGACAGATCTTATCAATATCTCTACGTACTGTTTGAAGATCCCCAACATTTGGTAGTTGTGACCTTTGCTTATCCCCAACAACGGTCTCTGACCCCCAGCGACCCTGCTTGTTCCCCTAGCAGTAGTCTCTGTCCCCGGCAGCGACTCTGTTTGGTCCCCAGCGGTGATTGGTGTTTCCTGGTATTTGTCGCTCCCTACCAGATTGGATTTTCTCCTGTTGGTCTGGGCTTCTCTTTTGAGATGTTGTACCAGATGTCTGTCCATTGTTTCTTGGACCTGTTTGTGTTTAGATATGTCTGTTTGTCAGCATTTATCATACATAAACCATGCATATACATGCATATTCATAGCATTCAGATATTCATGTTGCATTCTTTGCCATATATCTTTTCTTGTTGTCTCCTGCTATTGGTGAAATGTTCTTCCCCAAGCAGATGTTTGTGTCTGATCTCTCCATTTCGAGTCAGCCCTTTAGGCAGAAAGTGTCTATCTTTCCTTCATCATTCCCCACTGAGTTATGTCCTCGTGGATGATTATTGTTTCAGTTTCCTCCCCGAATATGTATTGGGATGGAATTACTCCCCTGAGTTATATCCTCATTGGGTTCAGTCTTGTTTCATTGCGTCTCTCTAGTTTGTTCCTAGATTGACTTCTTTCTTGTTATTTCCCCTACAGTTCCCTGTGGTTCAAATGACCAATTGCTCAGTAAACAGTATTTGTTCATTCTCTCCCCAGCGGATCTTCTGTGGCCTTCTACTAGTAACCGGTAGTTATAAGTCCTATATCTGTAGTTTTCTACCCAGTAACCGGTAGTTGTAAACCCCATTTTGTCCCCTTGCAGAGTTAATTCTTGATATTTGTTCATCCTAACCGATGACGGGTACTCTCGCCCTTGGTTTTCTACCCAGTAACCGGTAGATGTATTCCCCTCTTTGTTGGTTATCTTTGTCCAATATTCAGTATTGATATCCCTTGATTTGTTTGAGTATATCCCCCAGTAACCGGTGATATATCTCCCGGATCATTGCTTTTTTGAATGTATCCCCCACGAGTCATCTTTCATATACCCTTGTTTGGTAATGATCGTTTTTCCTTTGGATTGGTCATCATTTTTTACCTAGTAACCGGTATCCCGATGTCCTTTCTTTTCGGTCGATTTATCCTTCATTAACCCAGTAACCGGTTATGGATAATCTTCCATGCGAGTATGTTATCTACGTTCTGACGGTAATAGATAACATATCTCATGTGCTCTTCAGTCGAAGTCTTTTCTTCCCCAGTTGAGTAAGATTCGTGTTTCCTTGCGGAATCGAATACCCATCCTTTAAATTGAGTTTGCTTTTTCAGCCCTCCTTTTCGGATGATGAGTGTCTTGGATATGTTCCCAATTCAGTCCTGGTTGGGCACCTATCATATGCCCATTAACCGGTATCCCTGGTGTTCCTTCCTTCTACTCCCTATCATGACCTTTTGTCCCCTGCGGAGTCAGATTTTCCTGAGTTAAGATATACTTTTTAGGTCCTCCTCAGATGTTTGGATGATTGATATCTCTCACCCTTATACCGGTGTTAGATATTCTTTCTCCCTGAGCGTGTTGTTCTCTCACCCTTATACCGGTGTTTTGATCACATGTCTCTTTGAGTTTATTACCCAGTAACCGGTAATATCTCATTGTTTCTTCCTCGGCTGAATCCTTTAGTGGATATTCCCCACCTGAGTCCAGATTTTTATCCGAAGTTTCCTTTGTGGATAGTTTTGCTATATTGGTATATTCCCCAATACATGCATCCATCAGTTTCTCCTGATTTCTTTTTCCTTTGTGGACATATATCCCCACAGAGTATTAATGTTGCATACATACATTTGCATCATGAGGTCTCTTAGGGACCAAAATTCGTCTCTTTGTTATTATTTAAGCCCATTCTACCTTGTCGAGACGAAGATTTTAACCTTCATATCTCTGTCTAGAATGACCTTAAATAGGGGCATCTTTAAGACCCTAATTTTGACCCTAAGATCCCTCATGGCATCATATCATTGCTTATTGCATTGCCTCAAGGATCATAGCATGTCTGGCTCCTTACCCTAGGGTTGGGACTTGTGTGAGTTGGTTTGAGACCAACAAGCATACTTGAATCGTATATTATTGCTTTTCTTATTTTGTTTACTAACCAAAAGCACAAAAATATGTCACCAACTTGTTTTGTTTTGAAGCTTAAGCAGTCATGTGATCCAAGGCTCCTAGGAGGCCTTTATGCTCAAAGAAGTGGCTAGATGAAAATGAAAGCAAGCATGACAATGGTTCCCAAAGCTCTCAATCATCATATATGTCTCCCAAGTATCTCAATTTGTCAATTTGATCAATATAAACCAAAGGGCTTGAGGATTGTTTCCCAAGGAAACCCTAATTCAACTGTGCATTAATTGTGCCTTGCTCATGAAGCAACCTCAACCTATGATCAAATTCAATCAAGGGAAGTTCTTTGATTCATCATTTTATGCACATAGGAGCCTATGTGAGTATCCTCAATCATTCATTCATCAAGATTTGAAGTTTGGCTTTGAGAAGTTGATCAGTCAAATCATCTCACTATTTTGAAATCCACTGAGACCTAACTTTTGATTTGTTTGTCAAATGAAGATGACCCCAAGAGAAAAACTATTCTTAATAAACATATGAACAACTTTCATGTTCATCCAAAATCCATTTGAAACTTGGATGATCATCATTCATTTCAAAACATTATAGGTCATTTTGACTGAAACCCTAATATTGGGTCAACTTCCCAAAGACCTAACTCACTCATTTTTTATGATTTTTAGGTGAGACCAATTTCATTGGAAAGTTTAAGATTCCCGCTTATAGAAGAGACCAAAATCCAGAGTGCCCCTTAAGTACGTTAAAACCCTCTTAGCAATCTGCATATGCTCTTCTCTAGGTTTGGCCATGAAACGAGATATTAAACATACCACATACATCATATCAGGTCTGGTGATTGTTAAATACATAAGGCATGCCACGAGTTGCTTGTATGTAGTAGCATCCACATCTTTTCCTTCTCCTTCAATTAAGAGTTTGGTCCCTGGTACTATAGGATTTTTGACAGGATTGCAGTTCCACATTCTGAATCTTTCAAGCACTTCCTTAGCATACTTCTTCTGAGATAGATGGATTCCCTTCATGCTTTGATGTACTTCAACACCAAGAAAGAAACTCATCCTCCCTAGATCAGTCATCTCGAATTCTTGTTTCATTGATTGCTTAAACTCTTCACACATCACATCATCATTCCCAACAAAAATTAAATCATCTACATAAAGGCTTACCATAAGCAATTTTTCTCCAAGACTCTTGTTGAATAAAGTGTGATCATGGCTGCTTTTCTCAAGCCCCTTATGTCTGAAATAACTTTCAATTCGACTAAACCATGCTCTAGGAGCCTATTTTAGGTCGTAAAGAGCTTTGTTAAGTCGATAAACTTTGTCTTCCTCACCTTTCTTGACAAATCCTTCTGGTTGATCCACATACACAACTTCCTTTAGCTCCCCGTACAAGAAAGCACTCTTTACATCCAACTGATACACTATCCATCCTTTTTGTGCAGCAACAACGAGCATAATTCTTATAGTGTCCCATCGAGCAACTGGAGCAAAAACTTCATCATAATCGATCCCTTCCTTTTGAGCATACCCTTTTACAACCAGCCTCACCTTGTATTTATCGACCTGTCCAACCTCATTTAGTTTTGTTTTGAAAACCCATTTGACCCCTATAGTTTTTGCTCGATCCGGTAGAATCACAAGCTCCCAAGTATTGTTCTTCTCGATAGCTTGTAATTCACGCTTCATTGCCTCTATCCATTTTTCTTCTTTGGCCGCTTCTACAAAATTTGGAGGATCATTGTGAGAAGAAAACAGCACCATACCTGCGCCTATTTCTTCTTCCGAAAATTCTGCTCCACTCTCATAGTCATGCATCCACGCGGGTCTTCTTCTGTTTCTTCTTTGAGGCATTTCTGGATCAAAATCTGGTGCATCCGAATTTTCAGAATCTGGCTCAGCTGTTGCAGGCTGTTCTTCTTCTTGTTCTTCGCGGTCAGCCTTCACCTCTTCTTCGTGTTCTCCCTCAGTTGTTCTTGCTTCATCATTGCAAGCCAGAATATCAGATTTTGACTCGGTTTCCGCTGTTTTCCAGTCCCGTTTCCCTTCCTCTTCGAATATAACATCTCGACTGATGACTATTTTATTTGATATTGGATCAAATAGTCGATACGCCTTTGATTCCTCGCTGATCTCGAGCAGAATGCATTTGTGACTTTTATTATCAAGTTTTATTCTATGTTGTTCAGGGATGTGTACATGACCAATGCAGCCAAACACCCTAAAATGATCAACACTTGGTTTGACCCCACTCCAACACTCTTCTGGCACCATGTCATTTACAACACTTGTCAGACTTCTATTTAGCACATGCGATGTCCATCTTGCAGCTTCAGGCCAAAATTTCTTTGGCATTTCTTTCTCTGTGAGCAAACATCGAACCATATTCATTATGGTGCGATTTCTTCTTTCAGCTACTCCATTTTGTTGTGAAGTGTATGCAGCGGTTAATTGTAATAACACAAAACATTATAGGTCACTTTGGACCAAAGCCATTGAATCTTGAAAATGTCCAACTTCAAGTGCCCATAACTTTCTCATAAAAAATCCAAATGATTCAAGATTTAAGTCCAAATCGATTTTCTTGAAAATATATACAACTTTGATGTTGGATGTTTTTCCATTTGAGGCTTGCATAATTGAAACAGAAGGGCTTGAAGTTGGTCTTTTTTGGCAAATTTTTCAAATACATGTTTTGTACCTTGAACTTCATGGTCAGTTTTCACAATTTTCCAAACTCCAAATGGATTTTTGTTCAACATAGCTTTTGTTCCTTATGTCAAGACCTTTCCAACCATTACTCACATGCCTATGTTTGAATTTTCCAAATGGAACTCCAAATGGATTTTTGTTCAACATTTATGCATTTCATGATGAATCTTGATACACAAGCTAATGCCTTGCAATCTGCACGTCCAAACTTACTTCATTTGAGTTCAGCATGCAAAATCATTGGATTTTGGGCCTCACATGCGCCTGTACAGGCCCATGCATGGAGGACCCAATTCTCATGCACACGGTTTTCATCACCCTCTCCTTGCAGCTTTAGCTATAAATAGATGCATCACTTCATTCAATTGGAAACCGGAAGGCGCCTGAAACCCTGCTGAAATCATTTCCCAACCTCACACCAAAGGAATTTTGAGTTTTCATTTCATTTTTCATGTTTGATTTTATGCAACATCAGTTGATTTTCAATACTAATTCCTAAGCCTAGCTCTCATATCATACATCAAGATCAAGCTGCAAGCAAGAGATTGGTTGAATCGTACTCATCAAAGCTGCACTTCAAAGGTTTCCATCTGAACTGTTTTGCTTTGAATCTCACTATATTTTGTGCATTGCTTGGTTTTCTGAAGTCCTCATATGAGAGGTAAGCCAATGGTGGCTTTAATTTTGTGAATTGTTGAACTTCAGATCAAGTACCTGGATTTTCCATCTCTGATTTCTCTTTCCATAGAGATCTAGAGCACAATCCAAGGTTACAGGGGTGATGTACATCACCCTAGCTTTAATTTGGTATATGGATCGTGTGGTTTGGTTGAGGTTGCAAAATCTGCAACTGGTGGCCGGATTTTTCCTTCTCACCGGAGAAGACAGTGGTTTCCACCACCGCCCCCACGTGGGAGTCCCTTGGCCCTTGGATCCGTTAGCCACGATCTAATCCTCACCTTTGTTATGTTTAACTTCATTTTATTCATGGTACTTCGCGCTTGACTCATGTACATGGTAAGTGTGCGCCTCTGATCCGTTGATGATGTCCAAGTCAATTAATTAGATGGATCTGAGCGCTGTGGTTTTTTCTCTTTTATTAATTTTTGTTTTATTTTCTTTAATTCTTTTTATTTTCAAAAATTCATAACTTCTTTATTTGGAATCACAAAAATATGGGACCAATTACAAAAAATTTCTCTTAAATTCTAGTTTCATAAGTTGATTTTTAATTATTTTTGTGATTCCATTTAATATTTTTTGTGAATTATTTCATTTCTGATCGTTTTTAATTCATTTAAAATACCATTTGATATTCAAAAATTCCAAAAATATTTTCTTAACATCTTTGGATGATGATAAGTCTATGAAAAATATTCTCATCAATTTCTTAATTGATTTGAGATTTATTTGAGATTTTAGTCCAATTATGTTATTTTTCTTCATTTTTAATTGTTTAAAATTAGTTTCTGTTTTAAAAAAATATTGAGAAAATTTGTCAAACCTTATTTGACTATGTTAGACTTATGATCATCCAATTGGACTTATCCAAGTTGATTTGAATTGGATTTGAAGTTTGACCTTTATTTGTTCATTTTATTCTATGTATTATTTTAATTCTAAAAAAATACAAAAAATATGTTTGACCTTTCAAGACTTCTAATCTTCATTCCACTCCTGTTTACCATTGATTGATGATGTTTCCATTCACATTTGACCATTATTTTTTGATTATGTCATTTGAATTTTCATTTTGTACATTCCATCTTCATCTCTTTTCTTCTTCTTTTTTCCTTTTGACCAATGAGTTAATGATTTGTGGTTAGCCTTAACATATGAGGGGCTTAACCTTCTCTGATCCAAATCAAATTCAACTTGATCAAAGATCAAGTGAATTGCTTTGTGTCCAAGATAGGTTGCTTCTTGGTCAAGCAAAGAATCTAAAATCCATACAAGGTCATCCTTCTTTTCTTTTGGCATGGCAAGTTGTAGGAGCTTGGCTTACTAGTCATTATCTCTAACTTGTGTTTATTTGCCTATAGTTTTATTGACCGGTCTCAGATAGGTGTGACTACTACATTAGTCCACTTACGATTGCTTAACATAGCGCTAAATTGCCTTATGGCACACTAACACTAACTACTAATTACTAACTTTTAATTCAAGCATTTAATTCTTGCAATTTACTTTAATGCAATTTAATTTCTTGCTCATTTATTCATATTGTCTTTTCCCTTTGCTCATTTGAGCTCATGTGTAAGTTTATGCAATTTTCCTTTTGCTCACTTGAGCATATTATTGTGTAAATATACTATTGCCTTGTGCTTGTTTTGTCTTTGTTTGTGTGAACCCAATGCAAAAAGGAGAAAGGACTTAGAATTAGGACCTTACCTATGCTTAATGGAGTTCAAGAGCAACTAGGTGTCATGCCTTTAGAATGCTAAACTTGTTGAAGAGCAACTAGGCCTCATGCCTTTAGAATGCTTATATCTTGATGATGACTTGAAAGGACCCCTAATCTAAACTTATCTTTGTCCATTCCACTTATTGCATTATGAACTTTTTGATTGTTTGTTCTTGTGTGATAGGGATTCAAAACTTGAGATAGTTAGAAGGACCATTGTCATGAACATCCAAGTTAAGAGAAAGACAAGCCAATTGGAGATCCTAGGAGCTTGATTGAATATTTGCTTGATTGCTTAAGTTAATTGCTTATTGCTTGCTAAGTCCAAAGGAAAGGAGCATCTTGAATCATCTTTATGATCTCAAGAAAGGAACTCCAAGGGTTTTATTCTCTTCCCTCATCTTTGCATGTTTAGGACTAGCCTTTCTCTTCTTCTCTCCACTCTAACCCAAACCAAACTCCTTTTGTGCAAACATTGACATTGTTTTCAAAACTAGAAACCTAGGCATTATGCCCATGATTTTTCAAACTCTTTTCATTAATACTTATTTTGAATTGAATCTTAAGTCAACTTTGACTTCATTTTGTGAATACTTCTAATTTGTAGATACAACTCACTCAAGTTGATTTTGTGGTTCCAATGGCCACCTTTGTTAAAACCTTTTTCATAAAAATTAGCCGTAGGTTTGAGTTATCATAGTGGTTGATGTAAACCTCACCTTATCCTTAGTGATTGGACTATAAGTCTTCCATACTTATTATAGGGTGGATCCCTCACTAGTATGTTGAAGCTCTCCTCACATGGTGGATTGTTGGTTTAGGTTAAGTTTTCTCCCTTTGATAACAAAAGACCTTAAGGCTTTTGTCCAAATCAATTCACCAACTTATTTTGAGATTTTTACCCCAAACTACGAGGTTTTGATCCTAACCTTTGTGATGGTACGTAGGCAATGGGTTTATCCATTCAAACAACAAAATTGTAAATAACTTGTATATTCTTTTCTCATCTCCCCAATCATGTTTGCATAAATATTTTCACAAATACCAACCTACCATACAACATTTGCAAAAAGGGCTCCCTTAGAGTACTAAGGATGTTTTGGGTGCTTAAAACCTTCCCATTGCATAACCAACCCCCTTACCCAGATCTTTGACATTTTTATTAGTTTTTGATTTGATAAAACTTCTCAGTTTTTGTTCGCTTTCTAACCTTTCCTTTGGATAAATAGAAGTGCGGTGGAGAATCGAATTGTATGATTTACTTTTGATTTAGTCAATAAATCTAAAGGTAAAGAATACCCCTCTACAGCTGCGCATGGCATGAACATCGTGTCGTCACTTGGTTAGGATCAAACTTCAAATCAAAATGCACACTTGCCTTGCAATCCAATCTGAATTCAGACTATCTAACATTCATTTGTGGACTTATGGCAATGATTTTATGGGCCTATGCGCGCCTATGCACCCATGCATCATCAATGACCAAATTTGGAAAGTGATTTCAAGTGTGCAAATATCAATGGTTTTAGCTATAAATAGAGCCTCATATGCTCATCAATCAACACACATTCGCGCCAGCTTTGATCCCCCATCTCTAACCATTACATTGCAAAGCATAACCCTGAGAAATTCATTTGAATTTGAGGTTGAATTTCCATTGTTTTAAAATTCAAATCTCCTGGAATCCACAGCCTTTTAAGCATTCAATTCTTCTTCTGCAAGCATTTGGACTGAGATCAAGCGCAAGCAAGATCAAGATCAGTTGAATTCATACATCCATTGAAGGTATTTTACAAAAAAATTGATCTCTTCGATTCTCTCAAATTCTTGTTCAATTCTATTGATTCTTTGGTTGTATGAAGTCCTACCAATGTTGGCAAGAAGATTGAGTTGCTTTGAGGCCAAATCGAAGCAACTCAGTTCATGTACCTCAAATTTCAACTCCATGTATCTCTCAATATACTTGGAGTTAGAGTGAATTGAGGCCAGATTCGAGCTCAGTGCCATTTTTATTTTGTTATCATGCCCTTCATTTTAATTTTGATGATGGTTGATGGTGGACCAGTCCGGTGAGGTCCACCGGAGAAGAAGACCGGAGCTACAGATCTGGCGATGTGCTGACATGTCTCACAGCCATATGATCCATCTCATTTGTTTTAATCTCGTGCGTTCCTTTTGAATACCATGCCTATTGCGCGCTGACTTGAGTGCATGGTTGAAAGCGTGTTTTGATCCACTTGATCTGCCACCTCAACTAATGAGGGAGATCAAGTGGTCCACGTTTTTTCTGATATTCTAATTTTCATTTTAATTGCATTATTTTCAATAATTCATATTAAATTCAATATTGATCCAAAAAATATGGGACTTTCACAAAAACATTTCAAATATTTTTCTCTTTCATATTCTGAATTAAAATTATTTTTTGGATCATTATAAATATTTTTCATGAATTAATTGATTTTGCATATGTTTTTAATTTTTTAAAAATATTCTTAAATGTCCAAAAATTATGAAATTTTTTCTCCAAGGTCCTTTGACCTTGTTTGACCTATGATAAATCTCATGGCTATTTCTTTGGTGTTTTGATGAGATTTTAGGAATTGGACAAACCATATTTATTTTAAATGCACTATTTTAGTACTTTTAATTTGAATAAATGCCAAATAAATTTGTTGAATAATTGTGATGACTTCTTTATGTTTGACCCTGGTTGTTGGGCCTTGGTTAAGGTTGATTTGACTTTGTAAAATTAATATCATTGGATTTAGGAGATTGATGGAATGTACATTCCATCTCCCAAAATGAATGGATGATATTAATTTGGTAAAAGTCATCCTTTCACCAATTTGTGATTTAATCCATTCCGTTTCTTCATTCATTCATTCCATTTGGCCTATGACATCTCAAAGTCTTAATGCTAGTTGATTGAAAAATTTACATGAGTATGGATGAGATTAGGCCACACCTTTTGCATATTGTTTTTGTGTGTGGTATGTTTCATGAGCATAGTCCATTATACTATGTCTCTAACATGCATTAACACCAAAATTTTATTGCCCGACCTCAAATAGTTATGACTTCTACATAAGTCCAATTACGATTGCTTAACATAGCGCTAAATTTGTGACATAAAAGGCATAAGCATTCTAGTTAGTGAGATTATAAGTCTTCCCTCTTTCATGGTATTGTGTGGAAACTTGGCCTTCTTTCCTTCCTTTGGAAGATGTTTTGGCTCAAGGATTCATGCTTGTGATAAGTGGGTTGAGTGTTCTCCAAAGAATGTCTTAAGATGAAAAGAAAAAGCAAAACAATACTAACTTCTAACCTATTAACTACTAACTTTTAATTTCAAGCCTTTACTTTAATGCAATTTACTTTTAGCACTCCATTTCATTTTCCATTGTTCATATCATTATAATTGTTTATGTTAGTGCAATTTTCACTTTGTCCACTTGGACCATATTGTGTGATATATTTTGTTTGTGTATACATTGCTTGTTTGTGTGGTCTTTGACCATTAATGTACATAATAACAACAAAAACCCTAAAAGACTTTTGTGTGGACTATTGGCTTTATCTTGGACAAATGGACTTAGAATCTAGGAAACCTTCCTAAGCTAATGGACTTGGACAATGCCAACTTAATGAAGAACCAAGTGCTTGCAATTTGAAAATTCATTTGATACATCTTTGAAGACCTCTCTTAGTTCATCTACAACATGATCATTGTGAAGCTGTTATTTTAAGCCTGTGACTTATGGAATTCATCCGTTACATGGGCTTTTTTGGAGAAGATCATGGAAGGGACAAGCTTGAATGAGGCCATCTTTATTTTATGCCTTGCTCTTCAAGATAATATAATTGTTCATTTGTGTGTTGCTTGATTCTAAAAGTCCAAGGGAATTCTTGGTTTCTATTGACATTCATGTCTATTGGATTGCTACCCACTTGGTCAGATCTTTTCAACCCAAAACTTTTAATTTTGATAGTCTCTTCATATTCTCCCCATTTCTTTAATTTCAAAATATCTCCCTTCATCTTACAAAACCTAATTTGTGTGAACTAATTTTGTTCTAAACATAGGCCATTTTTGCAAAAAGATATAAACTTTGGCCTTATGCCATTGCATTTTCAAACTTCTTTTCTTAAATCAAGCTTGTAAATAGACTTAACTATACTTGAATTAATCTTTCAAAAAGCCAAAAAAGAACTAACTTATTCAAACCATTTTTAGGCCTTTGTGCCTTTCAAACTTAATTTTTATTAAAAACAATGCATCCACTTAATTTTTATGTTGGTACGTAGGCACAAGACCAAAGGTCTTGCCGAACACAAATATAATTAATGAATTCTTTTCTCATCCCCCCATTCTATTTTTTTGTAAACATCACTTTATATGCAAGTACATATGCACACAAAAAGGGCTCCCTAGGAGTACTTATGACACTTTGGGTGCTAACACCTTCCATCTATGTAACCAACCCCCTTACCGGTGATATCTGAGTTTTTATTAGTTTTGATTTGAAAACTTCTTACTTTTGGGTTTTGTTCGTACTTTTTCCCGTTTCCCTTGGAAACAATAAAAACGCGGTGGCGACTCTTGTTATTTGATCTCTAGCTTGTCAATAGCTTGATGATCATGAATTTCCCGCTACACCCATCTAGGGTTTGAGACCCTCATGAACAAAGAGCACAATCAATAATTGATTCAAGAACGGTTATGAACATCATATATGAGTCCCAATGTTCTCTACATGTTATATTGATCAAGTTTTCTTCAAGAGTTTGAGGGTGATTTGCCTTGGAAACCCTAGTTTGATTAGGTATCTTGAGTAACTTCTCCAACAAGCTATCTCACCAATTGATCAAATTTCTAAATGGACACTTCAAATTTAATCATCTTATGCATAAATGATCTACCATGAGCCAATAAAGTCAAAAGAATTGGAAGTTAGCAAGTTGGTTGATGGTGGTTGGCCAAATGGATTCATCTATTCAAAACTTGGTCTCCCTAGACCCTATCTCCTATAATTTTCACCATATGAAAATGATTCCAAGAGAAAACCTACTCTAAATGACATTCCAAACAACTTTCATGTTGAGACCTAGAGCTAGTTTTGCTTGGAAAATCATTTTAAATGTTGAAACATTATAGGTCATTTTATCTAAGTCCTAATTTGAAAGTCAAGATCCCAAGGCCATAAGTTGCTCAATTTCTATGAGATGAAAGATTTCTAAGTTGCAAAATCAGATTCAATGTGTCTACTTCAACTTTGATGTTTGGAGTGGGATCTAATTCAACTTATTTGAGCATGTGATATGAGGTTACATTATAGGTCACTTTTGACCTATACCATTGATCAAGTAATTTTTACAAACTTCAAAAATGCATAACTCTATTATTTAAAATCCAAATGACATGAAATTGGTGACTATTTTTAAGGTCTTTGAGAGAGATACAACTTTGATGAAGACACTTTTCACATTTAAAGCTCATATAAAAAGTTAGGCAAGGTGGAATATTGAAACATATGGCTTGACACTTAGAAAAATTTTGATATGTCAAAAATTTCCAAACTTCCACCTCAAATTTATCCAAGTTACAAACTCCAAATGGAAAAGTGTTGAACATGAAAGTTGTTTCTCTTGATCTCACCTTTCCAAAGAGCTCAGATTCATTAATTTTGGACAAGGAGTGCATAGGCTGCGCATGGCATGAACGTGGTGTCATCACTTGGCTAGGATCAAACTTCAAATCAAAATGCACACTTGCCTTGCAATCCAAGCTGAATTCAGACTATCTAACATTCATTTGTGGACTTATGGCAATGATTTTATGGGCTTATGCGCGCCTATGCACCCATGCATCATCAATGACCAAATTTGGAAACTGATTTCAAGTGTGCAAATATCAATGGTTTCAGCTATAAATAGAGCCTCATATGCTCAGCAATAAACACACATTCGCGCCAACTTTGATCCCCCATCTCTAACCCTCACATTCCAAAGGATAAGCCTTAGAAATTCATTTGAATTTAAGGTTGAATTTCCACTATTTTGAAATTCAAATCTCCAGGAATCCATAGCCTTTTAAGCATTCAATCCTTCTTCTGCGAGCATTTGGAGGGAGATCAAGCACAGGCAAGATCAAGATCAGTTGAATCCATACCTCCAATGAAGGTATTTTATAGAAATTTTGATCTCTTCGATTCTCTCAAATTCTTGCTCAGTTCTATTGATTCTTTTGTTGTCTGAAGTCCTACCAATGTAGGCAAGAAGATTTAGTTGCTTTAAGGCCAAATCGAAGCAACTCAGTTCATGTACCTCAAATTTCAACTGCATGTATCTCTCAATATACTTGGAGTTAGAGTGAATTGAGGCCAGATTCGAGCTCAATGTCATTTTTACTTTGAAATCATGTCCTTGTTTTTAATTTTGGTGATGGTTGATGGTGGACCAGTCCGGTGAGGTCCACCGGAGAAGAAGACCGGAGCTACAGATCTGGCGATGTGTTGACATCTCTCACAACCACCGGATCCATGTAATTTGTTTTAATCATGATCGTTCCTTTTGAAAACCAGTGTTATCGCGCGCTCACTCATGTGAATTGTGGAACGCGTGTTTCTGGCCACTTAATCTGCCACCTCAATTAATGAGGGAGATCAAGTGGTCCATGTTTTTTCTGATATTTTAATTTTCATTTTAATTGCATTATTTCCAATAATTCATATTAAATTCAATATTGATCCAAAAAATATGGGACTTTCACCAAAAAAATTCAAATATTTTTCTCTTTCATATTCTGAATTAAAATTATTTTTTGGATCATTATAAATATTTTTCATGAATTAATTGATTTTGCATTTGTTTTTAATTTTTTAAAAATATTTCTAAATGTCCAAAAATTATGAAATTTTTTCTCCAAGGTCCTTTGACCTTGTTTGACCTATGATAAATCTCATGGCTATTTCTTTGGTGTTTTGATGAGATTTTAGGAATTGGACAAAACATATTTATTTTAAATGCACTATTTTAGTACTTTTAATTTGAATAAATGCCAAATAAATTTGTTGAACAATTGTGATGACTTCTTTATGTTTGACCCTGGTTGTTGGGCCTTGGTTAAGGTTGATTTGACTTTGTCAAATTAATATCATTGGATTTAGGGGATTGATGGAATATACATTCCATCTCCCAAAATGAATGGATGATATTAATTTGGTAAAAGTCCTCCTTTGACCAATTTTTGATTTAATCCATTCCCCTCCCACTTCATCTTATTCCCTTTCTTCATGCATTCATTCCATTTGGCCTGTGACATCTCAAAGTCCTAATGCTAGTTGATTGAAAAATTGACATGAGTACGGATAAGATTATGCCACACCTTTTGCATATTCTTTTTGTGTGTGGTATGTTTCATGAGCATAGTCCATTATACTATGTCTCTAACATGCATTAACACCAAAATTCTATTGCTCGGCCTCAAAATAGTTGTGACTTCTACATAAGTCCAATTATGATTGCCTAACATAGCGCTAAATTTGTGACATAAAAGGCATAAGCATTCTAGTTAGTGAGATTGTAAGTCTCCACTCTTTCATGGTATTGTGTGGAAACTTGGCCTTCTTTCCTTCCTTTGGAAGATGTTTTGGCTCAAGGATTCATGCTTGTGATAAGTGGGTTGAGTGTTCTCCAAAGAATGTCTTAAGATGAAAAGCAAAAGCAAAACAATACTAACTTCTAACCTATTAACTACTAACTTTTAATTTCAAGCCTTTACTTTAATGCAATTTACTTTTAGCACTCCATTTCATTTGCCATTGTTCATATCATTATAATTGTTTATGTTAGTGCAATTTTCACTTTGTCCACTTGGACCATATTGTGTGATATGTTTTGTTTGTGTATACATTGCTTGTTTGTGTGGTCTTTGACCATTAACGTACATAATAACAACAAAAACCCTAAAAGACTTTTGTGTGAACTGTTGGCTTGATCTTGGACAAATGGACTTAGAATCTAGGAAACCTTCCTAAGCTAATGGACTTGGACAATGCCAACTTATTGAAGAACCAAGTGCTTGTAATTTGAAAATTCATCTGATACATCTTTGAAGACCTCTCTAAGTTCATCTACAACATGATCATTGTGAAGCTGTTATTATGAACTTGTGACTTGTGGAATTCATCTGTTACATGGGATATTTTTAAAAAGATCACGGAATGGATAAGCTTGGATGTGACCATCTTTATTTGATGCCTTTCTCTTCAAGATAATATAATTGTGCATTTATGTGTTGCTTGATTCCAAAAGTCCAATTGGACTTTGGGTTTCTATTGACATTCTTGTCTATCGGATTGCTACCCATTTGGTCAGATCTTTTCAACTCTAAACTTTTAATTTTGTACATAGGATAGTCTCTTCATCTTCTCCTTATTTCTTTAATTTCAAAATATCTCCCTCCATTATTCAAAATCTTCTTTGTGTGAACTACTTTTTTTCTCAACATATGCCATTTTTGCAAAAAGATATAAACTTTGGCCTTATGCCATTGCATTTTCAAACTTCTTTTCTTAAATCAAACTTGTAAATAGACTTAACTATACTTGACTTAAACTTTCAAAAAATCCAAAAAGAACTAACTCATTCACACCATTTTTTGGCCTTTGTGCCTTTCAAACTTAATTTTTGTTAAAAACAATGCATCCACTTTGAAATTTGTATCACGAATTACGAGGTTTTTATCCCTCATTTTCATGTTGGTTTGTAGGCACAAGACCGAAGGTCATGTCAAACACAAAAATATAATTAATGAATTCTTTTCTCATCCCCTCATTTTATTTGTTTGTAAACATCACTTTATACAAAGTACATATGCACACAAAAAAGGCTCCCTAGGAGTACCTAGGACACTTTGGGTGCTAACACCTTCCCTCTGTGTAGCCAACCCCCTTACCCGTAAGCTTTGACATTTTATTAGTTTTGATTTGAAAACTTCTTACTTTTGGGATTTGAAAACTTCTTACTCTTGTTATTTGATCTCTAGCTTGTAAATACCTTGATGATCATGAATTTACCGCTACAGAAATTAAATGGCGACTCTGCTGCGGAGTAGTCTCCAGTGGGTTTAGCCTACTTTTTGTGTGTATATATTTGTATATATGTGATGTTTGTATATATGTATATATGATATAATATTCTTGTTGTGCTTTGTGATGTCTGAGTGGTGTGATATGTTCTAACCTGAACTTGAGTGAAATTAAGATAGGAGGATGGTATAGTCATGTTCGACTTGTGTGGAGTAGTCCTTAACAAGTTGGCTTGAGATCCATCTGCTCAGTGGAGACACCTTTGGGTTTGGAAATGTCACACAAGTATTTGTGGTTAGGCATTACTATTTCTAATTGGGTCTGAGAAGCTGAGGACCTTAGAATATTTAACCCATCTGTAGCGGGGTATTCGTTACCATTAGAGATATTGACTAAATCCAAGGTAAACCATACAAGTCGAGTCGCCAACGCACTTCTATTTATCCAAAGGAATGGTTAGAAAGCAAACAAAAATCTAAAAGTTTTATCGAATCAAAAACTAGTAAAAATGTCAAAGATCGGGGTAAGGGGGTTGGTTATGCAATGGGAAGGTTTTAAGCACCCAAAACATCCTAGGTACTCCTAGGGAGCCCTTTTCACATTTGTTGTAAGGTTGGTATTTTGTGAAAATTTGTTTGTGCAAACATGATTGAAGAGATGAGAAGAGAATATACAAGTTATTTACATTTTGTGTTTGGATGGATAAACCCATTGCCTACGTACCATCTTAAAAAAAAGATTAGGATCAAAACCTCGTAGTTCGGGGTAAAAATCTCAAAATGAGTTGGTGAATTGATTGATCCGAAATCCTTAAGGTCTTTTGTTATCCAAGGGAGAAAACTCAACCTAAAACCACAAATCCACCATGGGAGGATAGCTTCAACATGCTAGTGAGGGGTTAACCCTATAATAAGCCTGGAAGACTCATTGTCCATCATTAAGGATATAAGTGAGTATTATATCTACCTCAAGGATAACTCAAACCTAATAGCTAAAGGTTATGGAAAATTTGATTAAGAGAGTGGCCATTGAAACCACAAAATGGTATTTGAATGAGTTATATTTACCAATGAAAAGTATTTACAAAATATGGTCAAAGTTGATTTAAGAGTTCAATTCAAAATAGGTGTTATGAAAAGAAAGTTTGAAAATCAAAAGCATAAGGCTTAGGTTTCTAATGTTAAAAAAAGTAGTGTTAAATGTTTGCACAAAAAGTTTTGGCTTGGGTTAGAGTGGAGGGAAGAAGAAGAATGGCTAAAGTCCTAATCATACAAGAGATAAGGGATAAGAAACAAGAACACAAATGGAGTTCCTCTCTTGAGATCATATTGATGATCTAAGTAGCTCCCATCCTTTGGAATATGAAAGCAAAAATAAGTAATAGCTCAAGCAATCAGCATAATCAAACATGCTCCTTAGGAGATCCTCAATGTATCTTGTATCTTTCACTTTGGATGAACAAGTGGCAATGGTTCTTCAATTTGAGCTCTTATAAGATCCCCTAGCACAAAAGCACACACATCAAAAGTTCCATGAAGTAAATCAATAATGGACAAGAGTGAGTTTAGAGGTTTGGTTCTTCTAATCCATCTTCAACATTAGGGTCCTTTTACTCCAATTTGCATAGGGAATGTCCTAGAAACTAAGTCCATTTGCCCATTTCTTTGCATTCGGTCCACAACAATCAAAACAAAATACAAGCACAATAATATATACACAATTATGTGCTCAAGTGAGCAAAAGGCAAATTGCATTAACATAAACATGTGCTCAAATGAGCAAAGAGCAAAAGCAATTGAATAATATGTACAAGAATAGTAAATTGCATGAATGTAAAGAGCAAAAAGTAAATGTTAATAGTTAATGGTTAGTGTTATTAGTTAGTGTGCCATAACGCAAATTTAGCGCTATGTTAAGCAATCGTAATTGGACTTATGTAGAAGTCACAACTATCTGAGGCCGGTCAATAATAATGTAGGCAACAACACAAGTTAGAGGTCTTGATTAGTGAATCAAACTCCAACAACTTGCCATGCCAAAAAGAAGGTGAGAAATTATCTTGTATTGATTTAGGTCCTTTGCGTGATTTAGGAAGCAACTTATCCTTAATGCAAAGCCATTCACTTGATCCATGATCAAGATGAATTAGATTGGAATAAAGGAAGATTAAACCTCCCTAATCAATGCTAACCACCAATCTTTAACTCATTGATCAAAAAAGAAAAAGAAGAAGGAGAAGACGAAGATAAAGAATTAAAGTGCATTAAAAAGAAATGGTATGTACTAATCAACAAGTATTGACCAAAGATAGAGAAGATCAAGGTCAAACAATAGAAAACAGAAGCAAAATGAGAATTAGAAGTCAAGAAACAAATAAAATATTTTTGGCATTTTTAATATTTAAAATAAAACTTGAATTAAAATAAAAAAAGAAAGCTCAAACTTCAAATTCCGTTCAAATCAACTTTGAAAAGTCCAAGTGAATTATCCCAAGTTCAACAAGGTCAAACAAAGTTTGACAAAAAATTTCAGCATTTTTCAAAGTCAGAAACTATTTTTAATCAATTAAAAATGCATAAAAATAACCTAATTGAACTAAAATCTCAAATAAATCTCAAATCAATTAATAAATTGATGGGAATATTTTTTATAGATCTATCATCATTCAAAGAGGTTGGCAAAATATTTTTGTATTTTTTGAATATCAAAAACTATTTAAAATGAATTAAAAATAACCAGAAAAGAGAAAATTACTAAAAAATAGCAAATGATAAACTAAAAAATATTAAAAATCATTTTTAGAAACTAGAAATTAAAAGAGAAATAATGCAATTGGTCCAATAATTTTTTGACCAATAATGAAAGAGATGTGAATTTTAGAAATAAAATGGAATTAAAAGAAATAAAAGAAAATAGAAATCAGAATTAAAAATAAGGAAAAAAGGAGAGGCGTTGGATCCAGTTCATTTATTGACCTAGCAGATCAGACGGATCACACATGCGCGCCTACCAAACACCTCAGTCAATGCAACCACACAAACATTTAAAAAAAGTCATAACGTTGGATAGCCAGGATTAAATCAGGAAATGGAAATGAATGGCCACGATTGGATGTGGAGACCAGACGGTGGCCAACGTCACCGTCTTCTCCGGCTAGCTCCGGTGAAGGCCAAAATTTATAAATGAAAAAATGTGAACCAAAACGCGCGATCCAGGTATCAAACGAAAGGTGGAGTGATGTACATCACTCTTATGCCACTCAATTCCACTCTAGATCCCTATTGAGAGAGAAATGAGAGATGAAACTTTTGTGGTGTTCAACTGAACTTGCTTGATTTCAAAAATTAAGAACACAATAATGTTGCCTCTATGCAGAGGACTTCAGATAATACAAAATCAAGGCAAATGGAATCATATATGAGCTGTTTCGAAGCAAAATGCAGTTGAGTAAAACCTTTGAATTATGAAGAATTGGGTCACGATCTTTGAGTTCTTTTGCAAACAGAAAACTCTATGGATCAAGCGAAGAAGCTTTAGGAACTTATAGATCTAGAAAATCAATCAATGAAATTGAATTTCAGATCTGAAATTTTTGAAAGAAAGAGAAAAGTTCCTTTGGTGAGGGTGTGGATTCAATTCAGCAGAGGTTCAGGCGCCTTCAGGTTGAAGAAATGAAGCTCCAATGCAATATATTTATAGGCAAGGCAATGCTGAAAGTGTGATTTCAAATTTGCATTAATGGAAAGGGCCTCCATGCATGGGCCTGTACAGGCGCATGGAGGGCCCAATTCCACTTGATTTGGCAGGCAGAGATCACAAATGAATGAAATGGATATGCAAAATAGATGTAATCAGCTCATGCAATGTGTTTTCAATTGGTTTCTAAAAATGCACCTAATTCTTCATCTCTTCGAAAATGATGCTTCCAAAATCCAAATGCAACCTTATGAGTAATGGTTGGAAAGCTTGTTGCATAAGGAAAAAATGTCATGTTGATCATAACTTCATTTGGGCCTTGGAAAATAATGAAATTTGAGCTTGAAGTGTAGGGTGCAAAACATGCATATGTGAAATTTCCAAATTTGGCCAATGTTCAAGCCCTTCTGTTTCAATGATGCAAGCTCCAAATGACAAAATCTCCAACATCAATGTTGTAGATCTTTTCAGGGAAATGATTTTGGACTTAAAGTTTGCATCATTTGGATTTTTTATGGAGAAGTTATGGGCACTTGAAGTTGGACTTTTTCATATTTCAATGCATTTGGTCCAAAGTGACCTATAATGTTTTGCTATATCACATGTATTTATTTTGAGATTTTGAAATTTTTCTCAATATAACATTTGAAGTAGACACATTAAGCTTTCCAATGCATTTGATCCCACCTCCGAATCATGAAAAATGAATGAGTTATGTTCTTGGGAAGTTGACCCAAAATTAGAGTTTCACAAAAATGACCTATAATGTCTTGGAATGAACGATGACCTTCCATGCTTCAAATAAAACTTTGATGAACATGAAAGTTGTTCATTTTGTCCTTAAGAACATTTTTTCTCTTGGGGTCATCTCCATTTGACCAACAAATAAAAAGTTAGGTCTCAGTGCATTTCAAAATAGTCAGATGAATTGACTGATCAACTTCTCAAGTCCAAACCTCATATCTTGATGAATTGATGATTGAGGACACTCAAATAAGTTCAAATATGCATGAAATGATGAATTAAAGTACTTCCCTTGATTGTATTTGACCATGGGCTGAGGTTGCTTCAAGAGCAAGGCATAATTGATGAACAAATGAATTAGGGTTTCCTTGGGACATACACTCCCCAAGAGAGTTGACAGTGCAAGACTGTATATCCCCAGCGGAGTTGACAGTGCCAGACTGTATCTTCCTAGCAGAAGTGGCTGCTCCTTAGAGTTCGAGGCCAGATCGATAATCCCAATGCCAGATCCATGGTTTCTTTCCTTGAAGCAGAACCTCGGTACCGTATCAGTGTTTGCTTCCCCTGCTAAGTCATCTCTCGCAGATCGTGGTTGCCATAACCACTATCGCTTTCCCCAACAGCAGGTTTTCAGTGTCGTTCTCTCCCCAGTCTGAATCTCGGCATTTCGTCATTGCTAGAACACCGTGTGGCGGGTCATTTCCCCACATAATTCTTTGCGCTGTGCATCTCCAGCAGCCTTGCCAGGGTCCAGAAGATGGTGATCATTTCCCCAGCAGATCCCCTTGCCTCAGCTTGGCATTCTACCCAGCATTTCGCATCCCTGCATGTAGAATCATATTGCATTGCATCCTTCCAAATCGCATAGCATTTCCATTTTCATGGAGCATTACGCCATTGAAAAATTCAAACATACGCATGTAAGCATAAAACATTCTCGGTATCCCAAGTGATAAGCTAGAAGTTGTTTCCAGTACTCAGACTGAAGATTGTTCATGACTTACCTTTGTCATCCCTAGCAAGTGTCATTGGCCCATGCGCCGCCTCTATTATCTTTCCCTATTTCTGTCGATGCTGACAGGCATGAAGTTTTTCCGGTATTCAGACCGAAGTGGCATTCAGGCCAATTTTCCGGTATTCAGACCGAAGTGGCATTCAGGCCAATTTTCCGGTATTCAGACCGAAGTGGCATTCAGGCCAATTTCCGATATTCAGATCGAAGTGGCGTTCAG
Organism: Lathyrus oleraceus; assembly: GCF_024323335.1. Lineage (NCBI taxonomy): Eukaryota > Viridiplantae > Streptophyta > Magnoliopsida > Fabales > Fabaceae > Lathyrus > Lathyrus oleraceus. The sequence continues at coordinate 268,736,957 of NC_066584.1, read as the reverse complement.
GCCAGTTTCCGGTATTTAGACCAAAGTGGCGTTCAGGCAAGTTTTCCGATGTTCAGATCGAAGAAGTTTCCGACGTTCAGGTCGATGCAACTTGTGGCATTCAGGTCAATTTTCCGATGTTCAGATCAAAGAAGTTTCCGACGTTCAGGTCGATGCAACTTGTGGCATTCAGGCTAATTTTCCGATGTTCAGATCGAAGAAGTTTCCGACGTTCAGGTCGATGCAACTTGTGGCATTCAGGCCAGCCTCTCGGTCTTCAGACCGATATTAATAATCTCATATCTCCCGATGGTCAGATCGAAGTCATTTCCAGTATTCAGACTGATGAGCGGCATTCAGGCCATGGTTATTTCTGTGTCACCATTTATTTTGGTATCCAAGTTAACATTCTTTTTCGGTATTCAGACTGACTCTCACCGTACCAGACGGATTCTTCTTTCAAGACCACCTCTTTGCCGATTCTGACAGACATTGTTACTTCACTTCACTTCAGTGCAAATTTTTGGGCTTTTATTGTATTCAATCCCTTGATACTTCGAAAGCACGAAAGTCGCTGCTATCTTCTTTCCAGGTCTTCAGTTGATTGAATAGGGGCAGCTGTAATACCCCAAAATTTACCCTTCATTTTTCCTGGAAGCATACGCTTTACACCTCATGCATGCATTCATTTTTAGGTCATTTAACATTAGATACATTGCATTTCATCATGTCAATCAGAATTAGATCCAAGAAACTTTATTTAAAAAAAAATAAAAAATAAAATAAAAAATAAAAAAACGAAAAAAAATAAAAAATAAAAATAAAAATAAAAAAATAAAAATAAAAATAAAAATAATAATAAATAAATAAAAGAAATTTTTTTCAGACTTGGACCTCTCTCAAAAGCCCACTAAGCTACCAATATTAGGCGATAAATACTAGAGTTTCAGTGAAACAAAGGGGATTCTATTCCTATTACCCTGAGGAAAAAGATAGTGAGAGAAGAGCTAACAGAGTTCAGAGCAGCCTCCAAACCCTGAAGGGAACTCAACTGCACAGAATCACCTCTGCCTCACGTAAACCCTAAAGATTGTTTTGTAAACCTCACGGGTGCAACTCAATTTCAATCAAGCTCTCCAATTAGGGATAACTTGCGTGGTTTTCCACTTTATTTGTGGGATACCCCCTGGAGGTTTCATTCCGATTACCTGTACTGACTCACTTTCTTTGATGGTGTTTAGCTTGGAAGGATCCCTGGGTTTCCCATTCCTCTAAATGATGTTACTTCGGATCTTTATCCGCGTGGTCATTTTACATTTTTCTCGTATTTTACTGCTTTCCTAGCTGGAAGACCTCGATAGGAGGCAATGTTTTTGTGTGTTTTTTTTTACAGGTTCCTTCGTCAAGGACTGCCTTTTTGCATGAGTTCACCAAACCCTAACCCTTCATTGATTTTTCTTCTCCTAAACACACGTTTACTCCTTCTACTACAGGCGAGTAAGTCTCCAAAGGTCGAGCATCCGGTAGATTGCGTAGTGACGTCGTTCGTCCAAAACCCAATCCATAACCTCGTAGTTAGCCGAACTACGGCTTGCTCTGATTCTCATTCCAGATGAGATACGTAGGCATAAGACGTGATGTCTTAGCGAGCACACATCCCCCCAACCCATAGGTCAGCCGAGCTACGAAGACTCTGATTCTCATATTCAGATGAGATACGTATGCAGTGGATGCGACATCTGCGCGAGTCATTTTCATTTAACCCCTTTTTTTTAGTAAACAACACAAGATAAACTCACACCCTTTAGACAAGAACTACAAAAGTGGATCCCGTAGAGTACTACGAATGCGTAGGGGTGCTAATACCTTCCCTTCGCATAACCGACTCCCGAACCCAAGATTTGGTTGCGAGACCCCGTCTTGTCCTTTCCTTTTTCAGGTTTACTTCGAGCGTTTCCTTTCCCTCCTTTGGGATGAATAACGCACGGTGGCGACTCTTCTGTCATTTTCTTTCGCCGGTTGTTTTTTCGCACACTGTATTTTTCAGGTTGCTACAACGTTCCCCAGTGGAGTTGCTGATTGATCCCCCAGTGGATGTACTCTCAGTGGTTTTCCCCAGTAGAGTTGTCAGTAGACGCCCCAGTGGAGTTGCTGATGTTGCTTTCTCCAGTAAGATCTCATTCGTTCCCTCGGATGAATCCCTAGCAGAGTTATTGGTGTGATAAGCTTTATCTATGTTGATCTATCCCCAACAGAGATACTATTGTTTTCTTTGGTATCTGAATCTCCCCAGCATGAGTTGCAGTTGCGGCAGTTTTTGCCCGTGCATTGAATCTTTTCTCCAAGAGAAATTGTTGGTTCAGCCCGCAGTGGTATGTTTGTTGGTGTACGACATCATTTTTCCCTTGCAGCAGAGCGACGATCTTTCCTCCTCAGCAGGTGTGATCTCCTTGGCGAGTTTCATGCTTGGTGTTTATTTCACCAGTTTCCTCTTATCCCTCAGTGGAATTCCTCAGTGGAGTTGCCGTTGGATTCTCCAGTAGAAGTTGCTACAGTATCCCCAGTAGATTTGCTTGTGCAGCAAGTTCTACTCGTGCGTTCTGTCTTCCTCAGCAGTGTCTGCTTGTGTAGTAGACTCTCTTTTCCTTAACCGGATTGATTTGATGATCCATCACTTAGAGATTTTGTGTGATTTCCCTGATATCTCTGATTCTCCTGCAGAGTTTGCTTCCTAGCATCTCAGATCTCACGCAGATTGGATACTCTCCATCAGAGTTTCTGGCTTTCTCCCTCGAGATGTAGTACCGGACGTTTGATTCCTGGTCCTGTTTGTGTTAGATATGTCTGTTTGTCAGCGTTCATCATACATAAACCACGCATATACATGCATAATCATTAACATTCAGATATTCATGTTGCATTTTTGCCATATATCTTTTGTTTGTTGTCTCCTGCTAATTGGTGATTTAGATCTCTCCAGTAGATCTCCCCAAGTAGATGTTGGTGTGTCTGATCTCTCCATATAGAGTTAGTCCCTTAAGCAGAAAGTGTTTACCCTTTCCTTCTGCACTCCCCACTGAGTTATATCCTCGTGGATGACGGTTGTTTCCGTTCCTCCCAACATATATTGGGATGGGTTTCCCTATTGAGTTTTTTCCTCATTAGGATGAGTCTTGATTCAGTTTGCCTTTTTGGTTCTACCCTAAATTGGCTCTTTGTGGTTGTTTCTTGTGCTTCCCTGTGGTATAAATGAATAAATTGCCCAGTAACCGGCAATTGTTCATCTTATTCCTAGTGGAATTTGTGGTTTTCTACCCAGTAACCGGTTGTCGTAAATCCTACTTTCATCCCCTAGAAGAGATAACCATTGTGGTTCGTCTTGGTTGATGGCGGATTTTCTGGCTTTCTACCCAGTAACCGGTAGTTATAAGCCCTATTCTTGTGGTTTTCTACCCAGTAACCGGTAGTTGTAAATCCTGTGTACCTTTTTCGCCTCTTTGCGGAGTTTGTGGTTATATACCCAGTGACAGGTATTTATAAACCTTTTGTTCCTCCGCTGAGTCCGTTGGTCTTCTACCCAGTAACCGGTGGTCGTAACCCTTTCTCACCTGTGCAGAGTTAACCTTTTATGTTCATCCTTGGTGTTGACGGTTACTCTTCCGTGGTTTTCTACCCCGTATTCGGTAGATGTAATCTCCTCTTTGCGGTTATCATTATCCAATATTCGGTCTTGATATGCCCTCCCTCTGTTGGATATTTGCTCTGAGTAAGCAATTTTATCCCCAGCGTTGTCTTCTTTCATTTACCCTTGTTTGGTAATGTTTGTTGCCCTTTTGATTGGTCATCATTATATACCCAATAACCGGTATCCCGATGTCCTTTCTTTTCGGTCGATTTATCCTCTAACCCAGTAACCGGTTGTGGATAATCTTCCATGCGAGTATATTATCTACGTTCTGACGGTAATAGATAATGTATCTCTTGCGCTCTTTGGTTGAAGCCTTTGGTTGTTTCCCCAATTAAGTAAGATTCGTATTTCCTTTGTGAAATCGAATATCCATCCAGTAAGTTGGGTTTGCTTTTTCTAGCCCTCCTTTTCGGATGATGAGTGTTTTGGAAGTGAAACCCAATTCACGTCTTGGTTGGTCACCTATTATATACCCAGTAACCGGTATCCCTGGTGTTCCCTCCTTTTCGGTCGTTTTATCCTCTAACCCAGTAACCGGTTGTGGATAATCTTCCATGCGAGTATACTATCTATGTTCTGACGGTAATAGATAATATATCTCATGCACTCCTCGGTCGAAGCCTTTTGTCCTTCCCCAGTTGAGTAAGATTCGTATTCCTTGTGGAATCGAATGTCCATCCTTAAATCAAGATTGCTTTTCTAGCTCTCTTCAGGATGATGAGTGTTTTGGAAGTGAAATCCAATTCACGCCTGGGTCGGTCACCTATTATATACCCAGTAACCGGTATCCCTGGTGTTCCTTCCTTTTCTGCTCCCTATTATGACCTTGGTCCCCTGTGGAGTCAAATTTTCCTGAGTTGAAATATACCTTTGTTAGGTCTTCCTCAAATGTTGTGGTTGATTGGTATCTCTCACCCGTATACCGGTCTTAGATATTCATTCTTCCCGAGCTTGTGGTTCTCTCACCTGTCGCAACCTGAAAAATACAGTGCGCGAAAAAATAACCGGCGAAAGAAAATGACAGAAGAGTCGCCACCGTGCGTTATTCATCCCAAAGGAGGGAAAGGAAACGCTCGAAGTAAACCTGAAAAAGGAAAGGACAAGACGGGGTCTCGCAACCAAATCTTGGGTTCGGGAGTCGGTTATGCAAAAGGGAAGGTATTAGCACCCCTACGCATCCGTAGTACTCTACGGGATCCACTTTTATGGTTTTTGTCTAAAGGGTGTGAGTTTACCTAATGTGTTTATTTACTAAAAAAAGTTTAGAGAAATGACTCGCGCGGATGTCGCATCCACTGCATACGTATCTCATCTGAATATGAGAATCAGAGTCTTCGTAGCTCGGCTACCTATGGGTTGGGGGGATGTGTGCTTGCTAAGACATCGCGTCTTATGCCTACGTATCTCAGCTGGCCTGAGAATCAGAGCAAAACATAGTTCGGCTAACTACGGGGTTATGGATTAGGTTTTGGACGAACGACGTCACTACGCAATCTACCGGATGCTCGACCTTTGGAGACTTACTCGCCTGTAGTAGAAGGAGTAAACGTGTTGCTTTGGGTTTTAGGGTTTGGGATGCTCAAGGGCAAAAAGGCAATCCTTGATGAAGGAACCGCGCTACCTGCAGGGATACGAACACATACAAAACAAACATGTATAAAGTAAATGTGCCAACAAGGGGCTCAGAAGTAAATAAACAAAAGAAAACAAATGCCTCCTATCGAGGTCTTCCAGCTAAGAAAGCGATAAAATGCGGAAAAGAGTAAAAGTACCACGTGGATAAAGATCCGAAGTAACAACAATTAGAGGAATGAGAAACCCTGAGATCCTTCCAAGCTAACATCATCAAAGAAAGTGGGTCAGTACAGGTAATCGGAATGAACCTCCAGGGGTTATCCCACAAATAAAGTGGGAAACCACGCAAGTTATCCCTGCAAAAGTCATGTGAGCCCTCACAAAAACTCAACAAAATGGTTAGTGAAACACCATAAGCATTTTTTTCATGGATAACAGTATGGTTTCAGAAACCTCAAACCCTGTGGCATACACTTCAGAAATCATGTGATTAAACATTCAAGGCATAGGTTTCACCCATTCATAATACATCACACATTTAGAACATTCAAATTGAAGGCGTAAAATAATGGGAATAGGGCAAACCTGATTGGAGAGCTTGATTGAAATTGAGTTGTACCCGTGAGGCCCTTCAGGGTTCGGAGGCTGCTCTGAGTTCTCTGTCAGGTTTCTCTTCAGGTTTTGTCCAGGGTTTTGTTCGAAGGAAACCTCAGAGTATTTTGCTTCTCTTCCTTTTTCTCAAGTGAAGCCTTGGTATTTATAGACTGAATTTCATGGTTTTGTGGGCTCAAATGAGAGAGACCCAAGTCCAAAATTTTTTATTATATATATATATATATATTTTTTTTCTTTTTTTTTCGTTTTTTTTTTGTTTTTTTTTTTTTCGGATCTAATTCTGATTGACATGATGAAATGCAATATGAAATGCTAAATGAATGCATGAATGAGGAGGGCAAATTTTGGGGTGTTACAACTGCCCCTATTCAATCATCAGCTAAACCGAGTAGGATGAAAGCGAACATCTTATCAGACAAACGGGGTGAGCTGTGATTGAATACCAAAGATAGACCGAAAATCTGCGCTCCGAGAACACCACAAAAACGCGGAAATACACCGCGCTGTTTATTTTTCTTCCGATCCTCTGGCTTAATCTGGAGTTTCGATCCTCTGGCTGAACCAATACTCAATTTAGTCCTCTGGTTGGATATTAATTTTGATCCTCGGGCTGGATACGATTTTGATCTTCTGGCTAGATCTTCTTCGATCTTCTGGATAGATCTCCTCCGTTTCGATTCTCTAGCTGAATCTATTTCCTTTGATTCTCTGGCTGAATCTACTTCGATCTTCTGGCTAGATCTGAATTGTTGCGATTTTCGATCTTCTGGCTAGATCTTCTTTGTTTCAATTCTCTGGCTGAATCTACTTCGATCTTCTGGCTAGATCTGGATTGTTTTGATGATAAATTCCCGTCATTAGGATCCCGCATCTGAGGCATGCGCTGGTTGACCCTCTTTTGAAATCTACATCCAACCTTCATATTAGATATGCAGCTTCGAGAATATTCCACTTTTGGGCTTCGTACATATTCTTCGGGCTAGAACATGTTGTAACGACTCCTCAATTAGACTTAGGCTTGCTGGGGAAATAAAGCTTGTAGGCGACTTCACTGGGGAATCTTCAAATTGAGCCTTAGGTCGGCTTACTGGAACACGATTCTCAGGCTGAATCTTCGAAATGACCCTCAGGCAGGATCACTGGAACACGATTCTCAGGCTGAATCTTTGAAATGGACCCTCAGGCTGGATCACTGGAACACGATTCTCAGGCTGAATCTTTAAAATGAACCTCAGGCCGGATCACTGGAACACGATTCTCAGGCTGAATCTTCAAAATGACCCTCAGGCTGGATCACTGGAAAACGATTCTCAGGCTGAATCTTCAAAATGACCCTCAGGCTGGATCACTGGAAAACGATTCTCAGGCTGAATCTTCAAAATGACCCTCAGGCTGGATCACTGGAAAACGATTCTCAGGCTGAATCTTCAAAATGACACTCAGGCTGGACCACTGGAAAACGATTCTCAGGATGAATCTTCAAAATGACCCTCAGGCTGGATCACTGGAAAATGATTCTCAGGCTGAATCTTCAAAACGACCCTCAGGCTGGATCACTCAAGCTTGATCCTCTGGCTGGATCTCATGACCTTGGTTGTAAAGTAATTCTTCAGTCTGCTTGGAAGAACCTGTTTATCAGCTTATGTGTATGCTTGATATGATATGCATGCAAATGCAAATGTTATGCATGGTGTAAAAAGAAATCTGCTTGGGGAAGCAAACTCCGGTAGGGAACAGATTGCTGTATCAATCCTTGAATGCTCTGTGGGGAATGATCTGTCTGCCGGGACCAATGAGCCACCAAAAATAAATTGGCTGCTTGAAAAGTTGACCTTGCGGGGGGAGTATCAACTATGGAAACTTTGTTCGGCGAGGCTCTGTGAGGAGAGTCTGTGGGGAAAACACTTCTTGGGGAAATGTCGTAGGAAATGGCCTTTGCTGGGGATATGAACTTGCTAATCGCCCTCAAGCTGGGGATTAACAAATCTGTTAAAAATAATCTGCTAGGGAATGAGATGAACACTGGGAACGCCACCCTCTCATCTGTTGGTTATGCAACCACTCCGCTGTTGCTAGGAAGATACAGTCTGACACTGTCAACTCCACTGGGATATATAGTCTGGATACTGTCAACTCTACTGGGGATAAACAGTCTGGATACTGTCAACTCTGTTGGGGAACATGCTCTGCTGAGGAGAGACTTTGTCAACCGCATGGGGATGAGGATTCATGACTTGGCATCCGGTTCCTGTGACCTGCCACCAAAAATACACGTATGCCTCGGGGGAATTACTCGGTTTGAATTCACCGTTCCGGATTAAGCACATTCAAAGCAATTTTAAATGTTTTCCTGTGCAAATCATCTGCAAAAGCCACCATTATGTTCATATGCAATATGTTTTATAAAAAATTCGAACATTTTTGCAAACAAACTGATAAATGAAAAATAAAGAGGCTCTTTAACTGAATTATTCGACTCTTAATGGGGAGAAAATTTATGCCAGGAATAGGCGAGGGTATCAGGAAGCTGATCCCTGAAAAGAGGTGATCGCTATAAAAAGAGAACTATCCTAATGGCAATGTGGAAACGGGGTCCCACTGAGTTTCGACTCTGCTATGGCTCGTATGACCTCAAGACGCTCTGCTCATCTTGCTTTCTAAAGTGGATGATTAGTCGATCTTTTACCTTCGAAGATTGCCGGATTGAATGAAACGGTTATATAACACTGATGAACTCAAATCACAGTCATTCGCTTATTCCCTAACTTTTGCCTGGATCGCCCCCTTTTCGGGTTTTCAATCCACCGGGATACCCATTTTTTCCTGAGCCGCCCTTTGGGGTTTTCGACTCACCGGGTGTACTCTTTTTTTATATCCCTAATTTTTTGCCCGAACCTCTTTATTCTTTTTTTTTTGGTTCGTCGGGAAGCCCTTTTTTTGCCTGGACTATTCTTTTTATCGTCCAGCGGGTCTATTTTATGCGAAATATTTTTTTTTAACTGCGTCTGAGTTAATAGGGGACGGGAATCCTTCGCCATCCATGGTTGTTAGCATCAAAACTCCGCCATAGAAAATCCTTTTAACCACGTACGGACCCTCATAGTTCGGTGTCCATTTGCCCCTGTGATCTGTGTTGGGAGGAAGAAATATTTTGAGTACCAATTCACCGACTTGATACCCCCGAGGGCGCACTTTCTGACCAAATGCTTTCTTCATTCGTCTCTGACCGAGATACGTGAATTCTGGGTACGTAGTTCCAGCATAGCACCATTTCCCGTTGGTTTGATTGATGACCAAAGCTGAATCCCCGTATACATCCAGGGTTTTAATCTGTATATTAACAGCTTCCTCAAGTCTTAGGATACAAGCTTCGTATTCGGCTTCATTGTTGGTGCAGGGAAAAGTTATTCTGGCACCAAATGGCATATGAACCCCCTTCCGGTGTGATCAACACTATACCAACTCCGCGACCATTGACGTGGACCGCCCCATCAAACATCATAACCCATTTGGATTCAGGGTCAGGCCCCTCCTCCGGGAGTGGTTCCTCTCAATCTTTCGATTTGAGAAACATGATGTCCTCATCAGGAGAGTCAAACCTCATAGGTTGGTAATCATCAATCGGTTGCTCTGCAAGATAGTCTGACAAGACACTTCCCTTGATGGCTTTTTGTGAAGTGTATTGGATGTCATACTCTGTCAGTATCATTTGTCACCTAGTAACCTTTCCGGTAAGTGTTGGCTTTTCAAAAATATACTTGACTGGATCCATTTTTGATATCAATAGAGTCGTGTGAGTCAACATATACTGTCTTAGTCGGCGAGCAGCCCATGCCAAAGCGCGGCAAGTTTTCTCGAGCAATGAGTATCTTTGTTCACAGTCGGTAAACTTTTGCTAAGGTAGTATATTGCATGCTCTTTTCGACTTGACTCGTCATGCTGACCGAGCACACAACCCATTGACCTTTCTAACACAGTCAAGTACATGATCAACGGTTTTTTTCTCTCGGCCTGTAGAGTGGCCTCGATCTTGATTTCTTTCTTGTCGTCCGCGGTACCGATGTTGACGGTCTCAATCACCTCCTGATAAGGTGTAATAGCTCGGTCCTCCTGTTTCAACAATCTGGCTAACCCTTCAGGCAATTCACAATCTTCCTCAGCCCCTTCTTCGGCTTGATAGATAGGATTGTCAAAGTCATACTTGGCCATAGCAGTGTCGTTAGCAGTGAGATCCGAGTGGTCGGCTCTGCATGATGGAGGATCATGCTTTACCTTAGAATGAGAGATTTTTTTTTTGAAAGAAAGGAAAAACGAAAAAAGAAATATTGCCATTTTTTTTGTAAAAAGTAAAAAAAACTGAAAGAAAGAGAACACAAAATTGTTTGCAAAAGCCGTCCTTTATTGATGATAAAAATAATTGCGAAACGTAACTAAATGGATGGCCCTACAAATGAGCCGTTACACCTTGGGCAAAGTGTAAGACTTTATTATGCATGTAATAAAGGAAAACAATAAAAATCACTCTTTCAGTAGAGTAACCCGGACGGTTTTTTCAGACGACCAATTGTCGAGCTTTTCTCCCGGGACACACGGGCGAATCCAGCTATCTAAGTCACAGTCGCTGTCAGCCTTGTCTTCATCTGCAGCATTGACGATGTGGGGGGAAACCAAACCCCCGCTGGAGAGAGTACCGGTTTCATTCTTCTGAGATCCCAGAGCATACCCCAATCCAAACTTGTCTTCTTTGATGACTGGCTCCACAAATTTGCCCCAGCCTCGGGCATTACCAGCTTTAACCACTTCAACAGCTTGCTTGTATGAAGAGATAGAAGTCCCGACCTTCTCAAACTCAGGTGAAAAAACAGCTTCGAGCGCGACCTCATTGATGTTTGTAGTTTCGAAGCCCTGACACAGCATCTCATGCATCTTGTAACACCCTTCTAAAATACCCCAAAAATTAATTAAAATAATAAACATATAATCAGAGTAATAGTGCACCAAGGGTGTCACACAAACATTCCACACCATTTAAACAATATAACAATCATGCTCTTTTAGTTAATTTAAATATAAAGTATTTGCACAATTACGCAGCGGATAGAGATCAACTCAATCATGCAAAACATGTAACATCACATGTAATTCAGTTCAACAACAACAACAATAATAATCAAAGTTTTCCCGCCCGATGTTACATCTATCAGAGCATGACCCACTAGGGAGACTACACTAGACTCCAAGCATTTGCTTCTACTCAACTCATTTCTCGTTACCTGAAAAATAGTTGTAAGGGTGAGTTCCTCAATCAATATAATAAGCATTATAAAACAACATGTAATGCCAAGTAATTAACACATCAATCACCCTAATTGCAATACACCTTCAGTAATAGCTCATTGGCTTAAACATCATACTCAACATCAATATACAATACCAGTATAATCTCAATCATACTTAACAACAACACAACACACGTATAATATTGGAACACATCCATTCATATTATACGCCATACATATTTTTATGCAATGAGACTCTACACATGCGGTACCGACTATTCTTGAACATATAGTTCATGCTCACCGATCCCTCCAGATACGGCTACTAAGCTCACTAGTCCCACTCATTTGAGACCTAGTGACTCACTCACTAATTCCTCACCATGGGAATTAGCTACAGCCCCGAAGGCTAGACTATGCACACTAATCATCTAGTATGCAAACAATCAACAACAAACCCACAATGGTTCACTCACTAATTCCTCACTATGGGAATTAGCTACAGCCCCGAAGGCTATGCCATGCATGCTAATCATCTAGCAATGCAACATCAACAATAATTCAAGAATAAACATATGCTCACACTCTGGGCCATACAACAGTCCATTCACACATACATGCATAATATACACATTCACAGCATCATGTACATCATTATACATCATCAATCTTTCATCACATAAGCATGTCAGATTATGCCAAACAACAACCACAATATTAGTACATTTCAATATTTCATATACTGCTCAAAACAGCGGGAATTTATCCCTATTACCCCATAGGCAACATAGGCCAACCCTCAATTAGGTACACCACATTTAAAAACAATAATTTTTCACTCTGCAACAGTGTTAACCGGTTAACGCCCTGGGTTAACCGGTTAACGCAGGCAAAACTCACTTTCTGGCAAAACGCAACAGTGTTAACCGGTTAACGCCCTGGGTTAACCGGTTAACGCAGGCAAAACTCAATATTTTCACATTTCAATACAGTGTTAACCGGTTAACACCCTGAGTTAACCGGTTAACGCAGACCAAACAACAATTCCTGCGCTAACACACGGCAGAATGCAGAATTCCGCCGTTGGAGGACTTCCGGACCTCCGATTCCGATTCCGTAAACAGCTATACGATCGGGAAAACATTACTCACACAAATACCGATTTAATTTTAACTTTCAGCACAGTTCATCCAATAACATTTCAACATTTACAAATCCCAATTAGGGTCAAATTAACGGCTTATCACTACCCATGACATATTATCCCAAAATACCCATTAATCGACGATAAACCCCCCTTACCTTAACAATCCGGCGAATCTTTGAGCTTCAAGCCTTTCCGTTCTTCAACCTTTGCTCTTCAGCTCCTTTCTCCTCTTCTCTGCCCTTTTCCCTTTTCACGATTTTCTCTGTTTTCACGTGAAATGTTTTTACTCCCCCTGGGACTTTTTCCTTAATTCCAACATATATATATTTTCCAAATAATAATTATTATTCCAAAATAATAATAATTCAAAAAAATAATAATAATAATAATAAAATTTCCAATTATTTAATTAAATTAATAATTAAATTATTAACTCAATTCAAATAATTATTTTATTATTATCGGGGTGTTACAACTCTCCCCCACTAAAAGAGTTTTCGTCCTCGAAAACATACCTCAAGCGAACAACTCTGGATAAGACTCCTTCATCTTACTCTCCAGTTCCCAAGTCACGTTGCCACCTGCTGGTCCTCCCCAAGCTACCTTCACCAAGGCAATCTCTTTACCCCGCAACTGCTTCAACTCTCGATCCTCGATCCTCATAGGTGATGTTTCAACAGTCAGGTTATCCCTCACCTGTACATCATCTATTTGGACTACATGCGACGGATCATGAATGTACCTCCTCAACTGAGACACATGAAAAACTTCATGCAAATTCGCAAGCGACGGCGGTAAGGCGATACGATAGGCTACTTCTCCTATCCTCTCCAAAATCTGATAAGGACCAATAAATCGAGGTGTCAACTTCTTCGACTTCAAGGCTCGACCAACACCAGTTATCAGAGTAACACGAAGAAACACATGATCTCCCTCTTGGAACTCAAGTGACTTCCTCCGCTTGTCATGATAACTCTTCTGACGACTCTGAGCAATTCTCATCTTCTCCTGAATCATCTTAATCTTTTCCGTAGTTTGTTGAACAATCTCCGGTCCGACCACAGCACTCTCACCGGACTCATACCAACATAAAGGTGTCCGACATCTCCTACCATACAAAGCTTCAAACGGTGCCATACCAATGCTCGAATGAAAACTATTGTTGTAGGTAAACTCAATCAAAGGCAAATAACGATCCCAAGTACCTCCTTTTTCCAAAACACAAGCCCTCAAAAGATCCTCTAGTGACTGAATCGTCCTCTCAGTCTGACCATCAGTCTGCGGATGATATGCAGAACTCAATCTCAGCTTAGTTCCCAAAGCCTTCTGCAAACCTTCCCAGAACTTCGATGTAAATCTAGGATCTCTGTCCGAAACAATACTAGACGGAATACCATGCAAACTTACAATCTTCTCAATATACAACTCAGCTAATCTCTCTAACGGATAATCCATTCTGATCGGAATGAAATGAGCCGACTTCGTCAATCTATCCACGATCACCCAAATGGCTTCAAAATTCTTACTTGTCCTCGGTAACCCAGAAACAAAATCCATACTGATACTGTCCCACTTCCACTCTGGAATAGCCAACGGTTGCATTAGTCCAGACGGCTTCTGATGCTCAATCTTTGACTTCTGACAAGTTAAACAAGAATAAACAAAACTCGCAATTTCTCTTTTCATTCTCGGCCACCAAAATAACTTCTTCAAATCATGATACATCTTTGTAGCTCCAGGATGAATACTCAAGCTACTACGATGTCCTTCCTCAAGGATGCTCTTCTTAAGCTCAGTAACATCCGGAATACACACCCGATTACCAAATCTCAAAACACCATTCTCATCAACTCTGAATTCACCACCTTGACCTTGATTCACTAGAGTCAACTTATCAACCAAAAGCATATCGGATTTCTGACCCTCTCTGATCTCCTCCATAATACCACTCGTTAACTTCAACATTCCCAATTTAACACTGTTGTGAGTACTCTCACACACCAAACTCAAGTCTCTAAACTGCTCAATTAAATCCAATTCCTTAACCATTAACATAGACATATGTAATGATTTCCGACTCAATGCATCAGCCACTACATTTGCTTTACCCGGATGGTAATTCAAACCAAAATCATAATCCTTCAGAAACTCTAACCATCTCCTCTGTCTCATATTCAGTTCTTTCTGATCAAACAAATACTTTAAACCCTTATGGTCACTGAAAACCTCAAATCTTGATCCATACAAGTAATGCCTCCACAACTTCAAAACAAACACTACAGCTGCCAACTCTAAATCGTGCGTCGGATAGTTCCTTTCATGAACCCTCAGCTGTCTCGAAGCATAAGCTATAACCTGCTTATTCTGCATCAACACACCACCCAAACCCAACAATGAAGCATCACAGTAAACCTCAAATGGTTCCGACGAACTCGGTAACGTCAAAATAGGAGCAGTAGTCAACCTTCTCTTTAACTCTTGGAAACCTTCTTCACATTTTGAGTCCCAAACAAATGCTTGCCCCTTTCTAGTCAACATCGTCAACGGTAACGCCAACTTAGAAAATCCCTCAATGAACTTCCTATAATAACCAGCCAAACCAAGGAAACTTCGAACCTCAGCAACAGACTTCGGAGCTTCCCACTTAGATACCGCTTCTATCTTAGAAGGATCAACAGCAACACCACCTCTTGAAATCACATGACCAAGAGAACTAACTTCTTCTAACCAAAATTCACACTTAGACAGTTTAGCAAATAACTGCTTTTCTCGCAGCACTCCTAAAACCACTCTCAAATGCTCAGCATGCTCTTCTTCAGATTTCGAATACACCAAAATGTCGTCAATAAACACCACAACAAACTGATCCAAGTACGGATGGAAAATCCTATTCATGTACTCCATAAATACTCCAGGCGCATTAGTCACACCAAAAGGCATTACAGAATACTCATAATGTCCATACCTCGTTCTGAAAGCAGTCTTCTGAATATCCTCAGTTTTCACACGTATCTGATGATACCCAGATCTCAAATCTATCTTGCTGAACACACTCGCACCCACCAACTGATCCATCAAATCATCAATCCTCGGCAAAGGATACCGATTCTTGATCGTCACTTTATTCAGTTGTCTGTAGTCCACACACAACCTCATAGTACCTTCCTTCTTCTTAACCAACAACACTGGTGCACCCCACGGTGACACACTTGGACGAATAAACTTCTTATCCAACAAATCTTCCAACTGACTTTTCAATTCAGCTAACTCAACAGCAGACATACGGTACGGAGCCATCGATATCGGTCTAGTACCAGGTACCAATTCAATCGAGAACTCAACTTCACGCTCTGGCGGTAACTCATTCACTTCTTCCGGGAACACATCAGGAAAGTCACATACCACTGCTAGATCACGAATCACCAGTTTATCTTTAGCCTCTAAAGTTGCCAACAGCATAAACAACTCTGCCCCATCTGCCACTTCCTCATTCACCTGCCTGGCTGATAGAAACAGACTCTGCCCTTCCTCACTCTCAGGAAATATCACCGTCTTATCAAAACAGTTGATATAAACTCGGTTAAACACCAACCAGTTCATACCCAAGATAACGTCAATCTGCACTAATGGAAGACACACAAGGTCTATCCCAAAATCTCTACCAAAAATATTCAAAGGACAACTCAAACAAACCGAAGTAGTAGTCACTGAACCCTTTGCAGGAGTATCAATCACCATACTTCCACGCATCTCAGATATCTCTAACTTAAGCTTCACAGCACAATCCACAGATATAAAAGAATGAGTAGCACCCGTGTCAATAATAGCTATAAGAGGAAGGCCATTAATATAACACGTACCTCTGATCAAACGATCATCTGCAGAAGTCTCAGAACCTGATAGAGCAAAAACCTTGCCTCCTGACTGATTCTCCTTCTTCGGCTTAGGACACTGGGGACTGATATGACCCAACTCTCCACAGTTGAAACAAGTTACAGTCTTCAATCGGCACTCTGCAGCCAAGTGACCACCTTTCCCACACTTGAAACAAGTTACAGTCTTCAATCGGCACTCTGCAGCCAAGTGACCACCTTTCCCACACTTGAAACACTTCATCTCAGCACTGGTACACTCATGAACACGATGTCCAGCCCGACCACATCTATAACACTTAGCAGGAGCACTAGAGTCTCCCCCACTAGGCCTCTTCATCCCACTCTGCTTCTGAAAACCTTTGCCAGCTGCATACGGTTTTCCACGATCCATCTGATTCTTACCCTTCCTATCAACCCTCTGCTGATAGCTCTCTGCTCTAGCCTTGGAATCCTGTTCAAAAATTCTGCAACAGTCAACCAAGTCAGAAAACACCCTGATCCTCTGATATCCAATAGCTTGTTTGATCTCAGGACGCAACCCGTTCTCAAACTTCACACATTTCGAAAATTCTCCAGCAGCCTCATTATAGGGAGTATAGTACTTTGACAGCTCGGTGAACTTCGCAGCATACTCAGTAACCGACCTGTTACCCTGCTTCAATTCCAAAAACTCTATCTCTTTCTTTCCTCTGACATCTTCTGGAAAATACTTTCTCAGGAACCTTTCCCTGAACACAGCCCAAGTGATCTCAGTATTCCCAGCAGATTCCAACTCAGTGCGGGTAGCAACCCACCAATCATCAGCTTCCTCTGACAGCATATGTGTACCGAACCTGACCTTCTGGTTATCAGCACACTCAGTTACTCTGAAGATCCTCTCGATCTCCTTCAACCACTTCTGAGCACCATCTGGATCGTATGCTCCCTTGAACATTGGAGGATTGTTCTTCTGGAACTCACTCAGTTGACGAGCAACTCCCATTCCTACAACATTTGGATTCCCTCCAAGTACTCCAGCCAGCATACCCAGAGCCTCAGCAATCACAGCATCATCTCTACCTCTTCCAGCCATCTCTATTCTGAAAACCCAACAAACCAAAACAATAAGTACTGATAGGGTTACACAACACCTATCCCGTACAGGGGAAACAGAATAATTACGACTCGACTCGACCGACTATGCTCTGATACCACTAATGTAACACCCTTCTAAAATACCCCAAAAATTAATTAAAATAATAAACATATAATCAGAGTAATAGTGCACCAAGGGTGTCACACAAACATTCCACACCATTTAAACAATATAACAATCATGCTCTTTTAGTTAATTTAAATATAAAGTATTTGCACAATTACGCAGCGGATAGAGATCAACTCAATCATGCAAAACATGTAACATCACATGTAATTCAGTTCAACAACAACAACAATAATAATCAAAGTTTTCCCGCCCGATGTTACATCTATCAGAGCATGACCCACTAGGGAGACTACACTAGACTCCAAGCATTTGCTTCTACTCAACTCATTTCTCGTTACCTGAAAAATAGTTGTAAGGGTGAGTTCCTCAATCAATATAATAAGCATTATAAAACAACATGTAATGCCAAGTAATTAACACATCAATCACCCTAATTGCAATACACCTTCAGTAATAGCTCATTGGCTTAAACATCATACTCAACATCAATATACAATACCAGTATAATCTCAATCATACTTAACAACAACACAACACACGTATAATATTGGAACACATCCATTCATATTATACGCCATACATATTTTTATGCAATGAGACTCTACACATGCGGTACCGACTATTCTTGAACATATAGTTCAAGCTCACCGATCCCTCCAGATACGGCTACTAAGCTCACTAGTCCCACTCATTTGAGACCTAGTGACTCACTCACTAATTCCTCACCATGGGAATTAGCTACAGCCCCGAAGGCTAGACTATGCACACTAATCATCTAGTATGCAAACAATCAACAACAAACCCACAATGGTTCACTCACTAATTCCTCACTATGGGAATTAGCTACAGCCCCGAAGGCTATGCCATGCATGCTAATCATCTAGCAATGCAACATCAACAATAATTCAAGAATAAACATATGCTCACACTCTGGGCCATACAACAGTCCATTCACACATACATGCATAATATACACATTCACAGCATCATGTACATCATTATACATCATCAATCTTTCATCACATAAGCATGTCAGATTATGCCAAACAACAACCACAATATTAGTACATTTCAATATTTCATATACTGCTCAAAACAGCGGGAATTTATCCCTATTACCCCATAGGCAACATAGGCCAACCCTCAATTAGGTACACCACATTTAAAAACAATAATTTTTCACTCTGCAACAGTGTTAACCGGTTAACGCCCTGGGTTAACCGGTTAACGCAGGCAAAACTCACTTTCTGGCAAAACGCAACAGTGTTAACCGGTTAACGCCCTGGGTTAACCGGTTAACGCAGGCAAAACTCAATATTTTCACATTTCAATACAGTGTTAACCGGTTAACACCCTGAGCTAACCGGTTAACGCAGACCAAACAACAATTCCTGCGCTAACACACGGCAGAATGCAGAATTCCGCCGTTGGAGGACTTCCGGACCTCCGATTCCGATTCCGTAAACAGCTATACGATCGGGAAAACATTACTCACACAAATACCGATTTAATTTCAACTTTCAGCACAGTTCATCCAATAACATTTCAACATTTACAAATCCCAATTAGGGTCAAATTAACGGCTTATCACTACCCATGACATATTATCCCAAAATACCCATTAATCGACGATAAACCCCCCTTACCTTAACAATCCGGCGAATCTTTGAGCTTCAAGCCTTTCCGTTCTTCAACCTTTGCTCTTCAGCTCCTTTCTCCTCTTCTCTGCCCTTTTCCCTTTTCACGATTTTCTCTGTTTTCACGTGAAATGTTTTTACTCCCCCTGGGACTTTTTCCTTAATTCCAACATATATATATTTTCCAAATAATAATTATTATTCCAAAATAATAATAATTCAAAAAAATAATAATAATAATAATAAAATTTCCAATTATTTAATTAAATTAATAATTAAATTATTAACTCAATTCAAATAATTATTTTATTATTATCGGGGTGTTACACATCTCGCCGTCCATCTCTACATACTTAAATGTAGACAGGTGGCTAACAAAAATATCCTCTTCACCACATACAGTGACGATCTGACCTTCTAGTTCATATTTGAGCTTCTGGTGGAGGGTAGAAGTAACAGCACCAGCAGCATGAATCCAAGGCCGACCTAGAAGACAGCTGTAGGCAGGCTGGATATCCATCACATAAAAGGTGCTCTTGAACACCTGCGGTCCAATCTTAACTGGCAACTCAACTTCGCCAAAGACAACTCTCTTAGAGCCATCAAAAGCCCTCACAACTAAGTTACTTGGCCTCAGGATGTGTCATCGCAATCCAACTTCATTAAGGCTTTCTTTGGAAGAACATTCAGAGAAGAGCCTGTATCAACCAAAACATGGGAAAGCACCACCCCTTTGCACTCCATTGTGATATGCAAGGCTTTGTTGTGATTCCTTCCCTCAGACGTCAGGTCATTATCGGTGAAACCTAGCCCCTGGCTAACATTTACATTGGAAACTACCGACTCCAGCTGGTTAACAGTTATCTCCGGTGGAACATAGGCCATATTCAGTACTTTCGACAAGGCTGCTCTGTGCGCCTCAAAGCACAACAATAGTGAGAGAATGGAGATCTTTGAGGGTGTCTGATTTAGCTGGTCGACTACCTTGTAGTCACTTTTCTTGATAATCCTCATAAACTCATCCACTTCCTTCTCGAATGCGGTCTTAGGAGGATCTTCCTCAGTAGTAACCTCTTCGATGGATACCTGTTTCCCTTTAGCCTTGGCAGCTGCCTCGGCTTCAGTATTCGCGCGTAATGTTGATGGTGCAAATAGGCGTCCACTGCGAGTGAAGCCACCAACCCCTCCAACATTGTCTACAGCGGAGCTACCAATGTCAATGTCTTCTTCGTTAACTTTCTGCCCCTGGCAGTAGATATCAGCCCCATAGTGCCACGGGATAGCACTGTCTTTCTCATACGGAACAGGTCCTGGTACCGTGATGGTGATTGGACCAACCAAAGTCGGTTGAGGGCTGTCAGAGTAAATTGCGACTGGTGGTGAACTTTCGATGTTCACCGTTGCTGGTTCTGTACTTTCTGGGAAATATATTGTTGTCGGAGCGAGTCTCTCGGGAACATATATTTCTTCAGGAGTGAAATAAAACGCCACCGTCGATACATCATTCCTCACCGGACGGGCCTGATCGAACTGAAGACAACCTTCATCTATCAGCTGCTGAATACCCCTTCTCAAACTGTCACATCCGTTTTCGGCAGCTTGACAATTTCTGCATTCTTCCCCACAGCCCGGGAAAATCTGTCCTTTCAGAAGTCGTTCTTTAACCACCGATAGCGAAGTCTTCACCTTAGTCACATCAGAAACCAAATTCAAAGTTTCCCCACTATCAACAGCATTAATCCTCTGCCCGCCGTGAGCCGGCATCGGGTTCTGGATAACATTAGGCACCGGTGCAAAATTGATAGCCTGGGCATCTCTTAAATCTTGTACCTTTAACTGGAGAGCCTTGCAATTATCTGTAGTATGGCCAGGTGCGTTGGAGTGAAAAGCACATCTGGCGTTGACATTATAACCTCTAGGCAAATTATTGGGATCGATTGGTGGGGCCAGAGTTCTCAACGTAACCAGATTCATGTCAATCAGCTTGGGAAGTAATACTGAATAAGGCATTGGGATTGGCTTGATGACCCGGTCCGTCTGCCTTGGACGTTGTTGATAGTGTCTCTGCTGACCCGGATTACCTCCTTGTTGTTGATTGTTGTACCTGGGTTGTTGTTGCAGATGATATTGCGGTTGAGGAACAGGTGTTGGAATAGTGACTGCGGCCACTTGATCTTGATAATAATTAGGGCGTCCTTTACTCCTGCCTCTGCCGGCATACACAACGCTTGCCTCGCCTTCTTTTCATCGCTGACCGTTACCAGTAAACGGTCTCTTGGGACCTGATGGGTTGGAAACACTATTGTCTTGAATTCGGCCCATCTTCAACAGACTCTCGATTCTTTCTCCAACAATTACTATATCTGCAAAGCTGATTGACGGGCAAGCAGCCAATCTCTCAATATAATTGCCTTGAAGAGTGTTCATGAACATGTCCGCCATCTCCCTTTCAGACATAGGGGGTTGGACGGACGCAGCAATCTGTCTCCAACGCTGAGCATATTCTCTAAAGGTCTCCTTGGCAGTCTGGGACATACCTTGCAACAAGGTCCGATTTGGAGCCATGTCCAAGTTGTATTGATATTGCTTGACAAAAGCCTCTGCCAAGTCTTTCCAGCTCTTGATGGTAGTACGAGACAAACGAGAATACCATTCACGAGAAGCTCCAGTTAGACTGTCTTCAAAATAGTACATCCACAGCTTTTCATCTTCCGTGTGAGCTCCCAACCTTCCCAAATAAGATTGGAGATTAGTGCATGGGCAAGAAGCCCCGTTGTATTTCTCAAAAGTAGGGGGTTTGAACTTGTGAGGAATCCTTACTCCCTGAACCAGACCAAGATTTGTGACATCGAAGCCTAAGGAATTTTGAGACTCCAAAGATTTGAGCTTCTTAGCAAGCTCATCCATACGGCGAGTGGTCTCGAGGGCCTCGTCGTGCAAAGAAAATTGATCATACTGATAATCTTCAGTAACGGGGTGCCCGTTAATCCGAATTCCTTGATTCACATTGTACCTTCCGCCAATACCATTTCCAACATTCCTTGTGTTGCCAACATTACCCGGGTTTCCATCAGCATTTGCGTTACCCGCGTTACTAGTGTTCACAGGGTTACCAGCGTTCCCAGGGTTACCAGGGTTTCCCTCAACATTTGGTATCTCCACCTCCGGATCACGTCTCGGTTGCTCAACCAATTCCCTCAGCTTTTCTTGACCTGCTGCTGTAAGACCCCAATTTTGGGCCCTAAGATCCCTCATGGCCCATATCATATCATACCATGGCCTCAAGGATCATTGCATGCCCTAGTTTCCCTCCTAGTGGGTAGATTGCCTTGTGAGTGTGGTTCTTGATCACCAAGCATGTCTTGCATTTGTATATCTTTGCTTTTTCATATGTTTACTAACCAAAAAGTACAAAAATATTGTCAGTCTAACCTTGTTACTTGCAGCTGAAGCAATCATCAGCAATTAGGTCAAAATCAGTCAAAGTCAGTCATTGCAGTGGGTGGTGGCCATTCTTGCAGAATTTGGGCACCATGATCAATAATCAAGAGTTCATATGCCTTGTGACATCATTTGGAATCAAAATCTCAAGGAATTAGGGTTTGGAATTCATCAGAAGGTGCTTCAGTCATCCAAAACCCTAGAAAGTCAAACTTGGTCAACTGTCCATTTAATCAGTGGTTTGAGGATGGGATTTGGTCTGAGAGGTCTCATTCATGTCTATATAAGCTTCATATATCATGTCAAGCATCCACAGTGAAGAAAATAAAGTCAGACAGAAACTTTCCCAAAATAGAAAGTGGACCTGTAATTTTAACTGCCAAAAATGGAAACTTTTTGATCCTCAACTTGCATCATGATACAAGCTTCAAATGAATTTTTGCCCAACATGAAAGTTGAAGATCTTGTTCTCCCATTTCCAAAAAGACCGAGAACACTCAATTCCCATGTATGGTTGGCAAGATATGATCAATTCATTTTCACAATTTCTTGAACTTCAAAGGGCCATATCTCATGAACCACTTGGCCAATTTTGGTGGGGTTTTTTCCTACAATCTCTATTTGTTCCCCTCTTTCCAAAAATGCATTCATCTTTCACCAAAACCTCACCATGCAAAATGCCATTTTTGGACTTGCCTTCATTAAATTTCAAGTGGTGCAAAAAGTTGACTTTTTGAATTAGGGATTTTTAAACAATTTGGCCATTTGGGACTTGTTTAGAATGTTATTTGAGACATGTTTGAGGCCCAAACTCGGGCAGACCACACCTCCTTGTTGCAATTGGCTCAAAAGTTAGCAAAATGCAAATTGGCTTCATTTAAGTTAACTTTGATTAACACTTCATTAACTAATGCTAAACAGCAAATATAAAGGAAATTGTCTGTCATTCTGAACCCTAGCAGCAGCCATCTATCAGACAAAAAACTCATTTTCTCAAAATCACTATTTTCTCATCTTTGCAATTTCTGCTCAAACTTCCAAAAGAACTCGAGCTGTCTTGTTAGTTTCCTCATGTGCTCACCATTTTGAGTTGATTGCAAGCTTCATTTTCCTACTGGAATAGCATTTCGAGCACTGTTTCATCCAAAGCTCCATCAATGGTGATTTTTGTTTTGAGCATCTTCAGAGACTGTTGAGCTATAAGTCGTTTTCCAGTCATCATTACCAACCACAAGCTCCATCTGTTTCGAGCATTGAAGGCCAAATAACCACTACAACTCAACTGTTCTTCAATCTTGGTAACATTTCGAACCTCTCTTTTTTCCAAATCGTGCCATGCTTTAGATAGTTTATGCCTTGCTGATTTTAATGAGCTATGGATTGCATGAAATGGTTGGATATTCACTGACTTACATGGATTTAAAGTTTCACTCATGAACTTGTTCTTGCTTCTTTCTCTTTTGTGAGCTCGAATTAATGATAATGGATGCTATATTATGAATGTACTTGGTTTGCTGTTTCGATTGCCATGCTTGTTGTTAATTTCTGGGAACAAATTTCTGCTGCGATTTTCTGGATATGATGATGAATACTGTAGCTTGAACCCTAAACACTGTTGTACTGTTGGAAACCCTAAAATTTCCCAGAACCGTTGAAACGCGCTTGGTCTGTTTGGTTAGTTTGTTTTGCATGCGCAGCATTGTTCCAAAGCCATACTACCTGTTACTGCTTGACACGTCTGGAAACCAAAACTCACCGTTTCATTTAAATGGTAACTTATTTACCATTATGCCACCGTGCCCTAAACCATTTAATTAATCATGTGGTAAATTATTATTTGTTCATTATTCATTTCATTTTGATTCACCATCTTACAAAAATCATAACTCGTGCATTTCAAATCCAAAATTCATGAAATTTTTTTCATCATGTTCACATGAATGTCTACTTTTTTATCATGATTTTTAATGATTTTTTGGATGGCTGGATTTTTAATGGCATTAGGGTTTTGCTCATGTATGCACATTTTGTACCTTTTGCCAATTCTTTTGTGAAATAATGAGGATGTATCCAATGACTCTGAAATTTTTTGTGGTTAATCTACACTCATCCATGGTTATTTTGATGTAGAGTTCATGATTTTATCTTATCTGGTTGTTAAGATATGAATTTTTGAAGTAGGGTGTGACAATTTGTGTCACACCAATGATATGCAATTTCATGATTTTTGTTGACATGCTTCCTGACTCCCAATTAATGTGAAATTTTGCATGATCCTTCTCTCATATGTCTAGTTCACTTGTGATTTTTCTTGGAATTAATTATGGCATTTCCAAATTGTTTGAGATTTTATCCTCTGTTTGACCAAAATGTTGACTTGTGTGATACATCTTGCCATTTCCTTTGTGAAATTCTCATACCTTATTGAATGATCATGAAATTTTACATGTGCATACTAGACATCTCAAGCTTTGCATTGGTGTTGATCCCATTCATTTCTCATCTGTTTTCATTTAGTTATGATTTTTTGAAGTTGATACATGTTTGTTTGACTTCTTTGAGCATGCTTGAAATTGCTTTGACTTTCTGATTTTCATTGACTATCTTCCCATGATCCAATTGAGCTGAAATTTTATATGCATGTCATGTTATGGATTGTGTTTGATCATGATTTATTTGATGGTTTTTGGAATTGATTATGATTGGTTTTGAGCAAAGTCTTGCTGTTGACTTCTATGAGCTTTCATTTGCCATGCTTTGACTTCTTTTGCTTATGAAATCATGATGATGAATGATATGAATGTGGGACCAATTGAGTTTGCTTCTTGATTGTTTAAACTTGATTTTGGTTGACTACCACTTGCTGTTTTGACTTTTTCATCCTCTTTTGACCCTAGGCTTGTCCTAGTGGTCCTGTGGCTTATGTTTGAGTTCCTGTTTTCAGGTTAAGCACAAATGCTTCAAAGAGAACAATATAATTTGATTGAGCTTGATTGTTTATCATGAGCTAACCTCTTTGTTTTGTAGGTGGCTTGACTCATATGATTTGAGTCTTGTGCTTTGCACATTCATCTGATTCTGTTGACTGTTAATTCTATTCTCATTTTGCTTATCTCTCGAAATGTGTACTGATTCTGTTTGACTATTTCAGGTACCATTAGTTGCTTAGTTCTTTGAACTTGCTTTGCTTTGCTTTTTAGCAATTTGCTTTGAGGTATAATCCCTTGTTCTTCATGTAGTCTGGAAGACATGGCCTGTTATTTGGCCAGGCAACTGTCTGAAGTCCTCCTTAAGAGGCAATGCTTGTGTGTGTTTATATTTGTCCCAAGCAGGAAAAGTCCTTCAAATAAGGCAATTGGTAGATCAAAGAGATAAGCAATCTATCCCCTACTATTCTGTGAGTCTTCTCCTTGCTCCCATTACATGGTTGTAGCATTGAGATCCAAGCCCAAGATCTATAGAGTCTTATCTGTGGAGAGAGTTCCTACTTTCTGAACTCCCACACTTTCTGATATTCAATGCTCTCCCTGACCAGGGATAAGAGCAATGAGGCACACCCCTCATATCCTTTCATCTGCTTCACCTTAGCCTCTCAATGGCAAGGTTAAGAGCAATCTTTGACCCTATTCCAGTTGGCCTCAGTGCCTAACCCTTTGTGTGAGCCTCATTGTGTGGTTATAGTGTGTGCTGATTGACTTCATTGATTGCTTGATTGTTTCATATGCACATGCTTGCTTGTATGCTCTGTGCATTTATCATCATTTATTGCTCATCAATGCATAATCATCTCATTTGTCTTTGTGACATTATCATTGTTGTTTGCCCATTGAGGACAATTGTAAGACCATCCATTGGCCATTGCTCCTATGACATGGAAGTGAGTATAAGACCATCACCTTGGCCACTCATCTTATCTTTGCTTGATGCATTTGACTGTATGTGAGGATGCAATTGTAAGTCCCTGCAAGTTGGCATTTGCTTTCCTATGATCACATGTTGTTTTGTTTGTTTGTATGTGAGGATACAACTGTAAGTCCCTGCAAGTTGGCATTTGTATTCCTAGGACCATACTGTGGAGGTTAGAGTAAGCCCAGACAGATTGGCATCTGACATCCATGTTTTGCTTTCTTTGTCTATGTGAGGATGCAATTATAAGTCCCTGCAAGTTGGCATTTGTATTCCTAGGATCATATGTTGGATATTGGTATAAGTCCAGACAGATTGGCATCCGGTATCCAAGTTTCTTTTTGTTTTAGGAGATTAGTGTAAGTCCATTGAGTGGCCTCTGATATCCCGTTCTGTTTTAGGAGATTGGTATAAGACCAGTGATTGGCATCCGGTATCCGCTTTTCTTTTGCTTTGTTTGTTTATTATTACTCATTTCCATTCCAAAGGACACACTTGAATCATCCCCTATATGATTTCAAGAAGTGAACTTTCTGAGAAGTTTTACAATCCATCTCCATCCATTCATCCTCATTATGTCCTAAACCTTTTCACACTTTGATTTCAAACTTGACATAGATATTGTGCAAACATCTTCATGCTTTCAAATTAAAAACCTGGACCCAAGTCCTTGACTTTTTTCAAACCCCATTTCATAACACTTCTTTTGAATCAATCTTAATCATACTTTGACTCCACTTTCATAATCACAATCAATTAACTTCACCCGTTCAATTGTTTTGGCTTTGTCCATCATTAATCTTTTCATGCATTAGCCATAGGTTTCAATTATCATTGTGGTTGATGTAAACCTCACCCTATCCTTAGTGAGTCGACTATAAGACTTCCGTACTGAAAACAGGGCAAACCCTCTAGTACGTCGAAGCTATCCTCGCATGGTGGATGTTGGTCTTGGTCGAGTTTTCTCCCATTGATAATGAAAAGCCTCAGTGCTATTGTTTAAAATTGAATCCACCAACTTTTGGAAATCTTTTAGCCGAACTACGCCGTTTTGATCCTTACCTTTGATGGAAGGTACGTAGGCAGCGGGTTCATCCGTTCAAACCCAATAAAAATTGTATATTCTTTTCTCATCATCCCAATCATGTTTGCACAATACTTATGTCATAACAAATAACAATATTTAGTACAACAAGTGTGAAAAGGGCTCCCTAGGAGTACCTAGGACGTAGTGGGTGCCTAACACCTTCCCATTGCGTAATTTACCCCTTACGCAGACTCTCTGATCTTTTATTAGTTTTCTACGTGTAAAACTTCTTAGGCTTTTGTTCGCTTTTTAGCCAGTCCTTTGGATAAATAAAAGTGCGGTGGCGACTCGAAATTTCATTGTATGCTTTGCTTATGATTTAATCGATAGATCATATAGCGACGAATACACCGCTACAGAAAAGTGGCGACTCTGCTGGGGAAAAATCGATCCTTGGTGGTATTGCATACTTTTCACCTTTGTTGTGCTATATTATTATTTGTTATATGACATATTTTTGTACAATTTGGGATCACTGTATTGATTGTAATGTTTGAATTGCTTTATATACAATTGTTGTTTGCTTTGGTGATCTGTGAGATGAGTTCTATACCCGAACTCGAGTGCACTCTAGGATAGGAGAATGGCATAGTCTTGTCGACTGGTGTGGAGTATTCCTTAGCCAGTTGACTTGCGAGTCCATTCACTTGGTGGAGGTCATGTTGGATTAATAATGTCACACAAGTCATTTGTGGTTAGGCATTATTCTTTCAATCATGTGCCGCAGAAGCCAAGGACCTTAGTTTACCAAACCCATCTTGGCCTATTTTTAGGACCGTAGTGCGGAAATCGTTCAGATGTCAGTTCTGATACGATTGTTACGCGATACTACACTCATGAGAGTTTCTCTTGAGAATATTCTTGGAATACGAGTATTCGTTCCTCCGATAATATTCGAAAGATGGAACAATGATTATGGGAACCTCTGATAGAACATGTCTGGCAGGTTTAAACCCTAGTGCACTCCCTTTGGGTGGTTCTTAACCGAGACTCCATGCTCGTGACTCTCAACAAACCCGTGATTCGTGGTTGAGTCGTTCAAACATTGTTAATATCAATGGATCCCGGATCAGGTGTAAAACCTAAAATCCACCAAAGCGGCTGGTTGATATTAAGGATGTTTGAGCCGGTTCATGTACCGTTAATATCAATGGAACTTGGGTGTTGGTAAGGTGAAAACCTAAATCCACCAAAATGGATGATTGATATTAGGGATACAATGAGCTTTCCCACGACCTTTGTTTGGTGTGCTTTGCTTGATCCTTGAGTGTGATTGTTGCATTCATGCATTCATGCATTCATCTACATCCATATCATCAGAAAAAAAAGAAAATTTTCAAGGAACTCAAAGGAGTTTATTTGCAAAAAATTTCAAACATGAAAAAACCGGGAAATTTTTTTCACCTGATATATCGGATGAGATGTTCTCATGTATGATCAAAATGCTTAAATATTTCAAAGTTTGCAAATAAAACCCTTGAGTTCCTTTGAAATAAAAAACAAGCATATGCATAAACACTTCATGCATCATTTGCATAAGCAGGTGTTTTGTTCCGGTCTCCCGTCCTATGGTCTGACCCTGCGATCTTCATTTATTTTGAAGACGCACTTCGCCGGTATTATACCAGAGCCAACTCTGCCAGATTGATGGATCATCCTGAGCAAGAGAATTGTGAACTCAGAGAGATGTTTGCCAGACTAAGTGCTTTTAATGGATTTATTCCTGTTGATGGATTTATTCCTGTTGATGGATTTATTCCTGTTGATGGATTTATTCCTGGTTAACTAATCCCGGGCTGGCATTGGCTACTGTTCTGGGGCATGTAATGAGCAAGGTTTGTTTACAAGTGGAGGATTCATCCATGACGATCAACCTGAAGAGGAAGCTGCTGCTATCTTGGTAGAGGATGCAGAAGATCTGAACAATTTCATCATTCCTGGTGGTGTCTGCCACAATTGGGTCGCTGTAGATGTTCCTACAGTCATCCATAGATCAGAGTAATTGTTCACTTTGTTTGAAACCCTTCTCCCATGCTAAAAGGAGAAGTGATGACATTGTTGGCAGCATTTAATACAATGATGTTTTCATTCAATTAATGCATTGTTAGACGTTTGTTTTTCCATTTGTTTTCACTTTTTGCTTTTTGCATGAAATCAGTGATCACAAAAAACCATGAAAAACAAAAATAGCTTTTTCATCTGCATAAATGATTTGCTTGTTTAAATACAAATGCTTTTCATTATCCAGAATCATTATGCAGGGATTTCTAAACCCATTGAACATAATGATCCAACGCCATCTCCCAATCTTGAATTCTTTGTATTTGAGGCAGAGGAAGATGATGTTGAAGGGGATTCCTGATGAGATTACCCGACTTCTCGGACACCAAAGAAGTTCATTCAGCTGTATCATGAGAATCAGCAAAACAGTTAAACTGGGGCATTGCAAACGCAATTCAAAAAAAAAAAAAAAAAAAAAAAAAAAAAAAAAAGAAGAAAAAAGAAAGAGGGTGAAAAAAAAAAAGAAAAAGATGAAAAAATCAAAAATCAGGGAAAATTTTTTCAAAATTTTTCCAAAGGAAAAAAGAAAAATTATACCCTCAAAGCCAAGTTGACTGATGCTGAATGGATTCAAAGTCGTTATGACCAACTGAATTTAATCGAAGAGAAGCGATTAACTGCCATGTGCCATGGGCAGTTATATCAGCAGAGAATGAAGAAAGCATTCGATAAGAAGGTCAAGCCTCGTGTGTTCCGAGAAGGTGACCTCGTGCTCAAGAAAGTTTTGTCTTTCACGCCCGATTCCAGGGGCAAGTGGACTCCAAACTACGAGGGTCCATATGTTGTTAAGAGAGCCTTTTCAGGAGGTGCTTTGATGCTTACAACAATGGATGGGGAGGATTTCACTCGTCCTGTGAATTCAGATGCAGTTAAGAGATACTTTGCCTAGAAAAAAAAGTATATGCAAATGAAAAAAACAGAATAGCTCGCTAAGTTGAAAACCCGAAAGGGCGGCTTAGGCAAAAATGAGTGTCTCGGTGGAGAACCCGCAAGGGTAATCCAGGCAAAAATTAGAGACTTGAAAAAAAGAGAATATTTGCATCCCGCTAGATTGAGTACCTCACCCTGGGGCAATCTAGGCAAAAGTTAGGGATTTGGCAAGTAACTGCATCCTGACAAGACTTTCTGGTTCATCAGTCGTCGTTTCGTCAGAAGATTCTCGATTCGTCGTCAACTGAAGCTTCGGATACATCGAGATTCAAATTGGTAGAGAAAGGATCATTATGTTCAATGTAGCCCTCTTCCAATATATATCACTGATTTCAAATTTGTACAGATCTATGGAGTCTTGCCATTTGCAGGCTACCATTTCCATCAAATCAATTTGAGCTTTTTATCCAATTATTTGCACTCTTATTTGTTTCAATTCAACAAATGTTTTGCATGTTTTAAATTGATAAAATGTCATTGTTTTAAACAAATTTTTCAAAATTTTTGTTTTAAACAAAGTGAACATTCACAAGATTGAAAGGATACTTAAGAATATCTCAGTGCTCTCCCGAGGGTGGCATGATTTCCAACAGGTAAGACATTTGTTCATATTCCTGGTTTGGTGGTATCTTCTTTCTTCAGATCTTTGTTGGGGTTGTTCCTCAGACAGAGTTGTTGTTGGGGTTGTTCCCCAGTATAGTCGCAAGCAGAATGTTGTTGAAGACTTCGTTTCCTCCAGCAGCAGTTTTCCCAGCATGGGTGTTTTCTTGTGAAGTTTCGGCGATTGATGGCTTGTCATCTGGGTGCCCCGTCACTTTCTCCAGTGGGTCGTATGCCCCAGACTTTATTTGTCTCCTCAGCACAGTCATGAGTAGAGCTGTTATTGATATCCCCATCGGATTTGCGAGTAGAGTTGTTATCACTCTTCCCAGTGCAGTTGCCAGCGGAATTGTCTGTTTCCTCAGCACGATCGCTTTCTTTTTGAAGACTCGGTAAGTCAGCGGTTTGATACCCGGTACTTTACCTTTTCCCCGGCGAGGTCGTCTGCGAAATTGTTGCTATCTCTCCATCAGAGTTTTTCTCTCTTCAGCAGAGCAGGATTTATTTTCCTACTCGATGGTTGATTGGGTTGACATCCCAGTATATTGCAACCATCTTTTCCTCAGCATAGTCTGCAGAGTGTTTGTTGTGGCAGTTTCGCCTGTTGAATTGCTCCTTCAATCCCCGGTATGGTCGGATGATGGCTCTAGCATCCAGTGAACGGATTGATTTCCTGACTGTTTGTGATCCCAAGTAGAGTGGTTTATTGCAGAATCTACTTGTTGTGATCAGTTTGCTATGTATATTCTCCCCAAGTAGAGTGGTTTGTCGCAGAATCTACTTGTTTGATCTGTCCTCCCTCAGTGGTTTGTTCCCCAAGAGAGTAGCCGATAGTTTTCCCCAGTAGAGTTGCTTATACAGTTAGCTTCTATTTGGATGATATCATTCTCCCTCAGTGGGTTATTCCCCAGTGGAATTATGTGGAGTTGCTTCTACAACAGTTTGTGCTTGTACAATGCATCTTTTGTTTCTCAGTTGACACTGAGATTCCCGGCAGATACTTTGGGACTTCTCTTGTTCCCCTACAGATTCGTCTTGGTGGATGCTTTGCCCGTTGTGACTTTCTGTACCCTGATTGGGTCGTTTCCTGATATCTCTGATCCTCTGCTTCTCCAGCAGTACCCGCAGATCTTTGCTTTACAGCATATGGATCTCCGCAGATTGGCTCTCCAGCTGGTTTTTCAAGCCCTCCTTTCGGATGATGAGTGTTTTGGAAGTGAAATCCAATTCACGTTTTCGGTAGATCACCTATTATATACCCAGTAACCGGTATCCCTGGTGTTTCTTACCATGCGAGTGTATTATTCACGGTCTGCCGGTAATGAATAATATGTCTCATGCGCTCTTTGGTCGGAATCCTTTGTTGATCTTCCCCAGTCGAGTAAGATTCATATTCCTTGTGGAATTGAATATCCATCCTATAAACAAGTTTGCTTCTCTAGCTTTCTTCAGGGTGATGAGTGTTTTGGAACACACACCAATTCACGTTTTTTTCGGCCATCCTATAAACAAGTCTGCTGTTCTAGCTTTCTTCAGGGTGATGAGTGTTTTGGAACACACACCAATTCACGTTTTTTTCGGCCATCCTATAAACAAGTCTGCTGTTCTAGCTTTCTTCAGGGTGATGAGTGTTTTGGAACACACACCAATTCACGTTTTTTTCGGCCATCCTATAAACAAGTCTGCTGTTCTAGCTTTCTTCAGGGTGATGAGTGTTTTGGAACACACACCAATTCACGTTTTTTCGGCCATCCTATAAACAAGTCTGCTGTTCTAGCTTTCTTCAGGGTGATGAGTGTTTTGGAACACACACCAATTCACGTTTTTTCGGCCATCCTATAAACAAGTCTGCTGTTCTAGCTTTCTTCAGGGTGATGAGTGTTTTGGAATACAAACCAATTCACGATTTCGGATCTTATCCTACAAACAACCTACAACCCGATTCAGGATAATCTTCCTTTAGTATTTCGTATTCCTTGTGGAATCGATTGTCCATCCTATAAACAAATCTGCTGTTCTAGCTTTCTTCAGGGTGATGAGTGTCTTGGAATACAAACCAATTCACGTCTTCGGATTTTATCCTATAAACAACCTACAACCCGGTTCAGGATAACTTTCCATGCGAGTACATTATCTACGTTTTGACGGCTATAGATAATATATCTCATGCACTCTTTTGTCAAACACTTTGTTTGTTTCCCCAACTGAGTAAGATTTGCATTCTTTACAGAATCAAATATCCATCCTATAAACAAGTTTGCTTTCGCTCTCTTCAGGATGATGAGTGTTTTGGAACACACACCAATTCACGTCTTTGGTCGGTCACCTGTTACATACCTACAACCCGGTATCCTTGGTGTTCCTTCCTGAGTTTGTTACCCTTATACCCGGTAACACCTCATTTCTTTGGTGCTTCCTCAGTGAAGTTTTCTGTTGCTTCTCCCCAGGAGTCAGCTTGTGTCTTTCCAATGGATTTATTTTCCTTTGGAATTCTCTTTTTCCCCAGTGTGAGTCCTTCACTCCCCAGTGAGGTCTCCAATCTTTTTTCTGTATTCCCTAATCAGAGTCGTGTCTTGTTCACGCTGTGTCAGTTTTGTTTATCCCTAACTAGAGTCTTGTTAGAGTCTCTGTTCCTGGTGAGTGTATTACTCCGATGGATCGTCTTTTCTTCTGTGTGAATCATATTCCCCGCAGAATTTGTGTCTTTTGCATGCATACATTTGCATCATGAGGTCTCTCAGGGACCAAAATTTGTCTCATTACTGTTATTTAAGCCCATTCTACCGCGTCGAGATGAAGATTTCTAAACTTCACTTCTCCGGCTAGAATGACCTTAAATAGGGGCATCTGTAAGACCCCAATTTTGGGCCCTAAGATCCCTCATGGCCCATATCATATCATACCATGGCCTCAAGGATCATTGCATGCCCTAGTTTCCCTCCTAGTGGGTAGATTGCCTTGTGAGTGTGGTTCTTGATCACCAAGCATGTCTTGCATTTGTATATCTTTGCTTTTTCATATGTTTACTAACCAAAAAGTACAAAAATATTGTCAGTCTAACCTTGTTACTTGCAGCTGAAGCAATCATCAGCAATTAGGTCAAAATCAGTCAAAGTCAGTCATTGCAGTGGATGGTGGCCATTCTTGCAGAATTTGGGCACCATGATCAATAATCAAGAGTTCATATGCCTTGTGACATCATTTGGAATCAAAATCTCAAGGAATTAGGGTTTGGAATTCATCAGAAGGTGCTTCAGTCATCCAAAACCCTAGAAAGTCAAACTTGGTCAACTGTCCATTTAATCAGTGGTTTGAGGATGGGATTTGGTCTGAGAGGTCTCATTCATGTCTATATAAGCTTCATATATCATGTCAAGCATCCACAGTGAAGAAAATAAAGTCAGACAGAAACTTTCCCAAAATAGAAAGTGGACCTGTAATTTTAACTGCCAAAAATGGAAACTTCTTGATCCTCAACTTGCATCATGATACAAGCTTCAAATGAATTTTTGCCCAACATGAAAGTTGAAGATCTTGTTCTCCCATTTCCAAAAAGTCCGAGAACACTCAATTCCCATGTATGGTTGGCAAGATATGATCAATTCATTTTCACAATTTCTTGAACTTCAAAGGGCCATATCTCATGAACCACTTGGCCAATTTTGGTGGGGTTTTTTCCTACAATCTCTATTTGTTCCCCTCTTTCCAAAAATGCATTCATCTTTCACCAAAACCTCACCATGCAAAATGCCATTTTTGGACTTGCCTTCATTAAATTTCAAGTGGTGCAAAAAGTTGACTTTTTGAATTAGGGATTTTTAAACAATTTGGCCATTTGGGACTTGTTTAGAATGTTATTTGAGACATGTTTGAGGCCCAAACTCGGGCAGACCACACCTCCTTGTTGCAATTGGCTCAAAAGTTAGCAAAATGCAAATTGGCTTCATTTAAGTTAACTTTGATTAACACTTCATTAACTAATGCTAAACAGCAAATATAAAGGAAATTGTCTGTCATTCTGAACCCTAGCAGCAGCCATCTATCAGACAAAAAACTCATTTTCTCAAAATCACTATTTTCTCATCTTTGCAATTTCTGCTCAAACTTCCAAAAGAACTCGAGCTGTCTTGTTAGTTTCCTCATGTGCTCACCATTTTGAGTTGATTGCAAGCTTCATTTTCCTACTGGAATAGCATTTCGAGCACTGTTTCATCCAAAGCTCCATCAATGGTGATTTTTGTTTTGAGCATCTTCAGAGACTGTTGAGCTATAAGTCGTTTTCCAGTCATCATTACCAACCACAAGCTCCATCTGTTTCGAGCATTGAAGGCCAAATAACCACTACAACTCAACTGTTCTTCAATCTTGGTAACATTTCGAACCTCTCTTTTTTCCAAATCGTGCCATGCTTTAGATAGTTTATGCCTTGCTGATTTTAATGAGCTATGGATTGCATGAAATGGTTGGATATTCACTGACTTACATGGATTTAAAGTTTCACTCATGAACTTGTTCTTGCTTCTTTCTCTTTTGTGAGCTCGAATTAATGATAATGGATGCTATATTATGAATGTACTTGGTTTGCTGTTTCGATTGCCATGCTTGTTGTTAATTTCTGGGAACAAATTTCTGCTGCGATTTTCTGGATATGATGATGAATACTGTAGCTTGAACCCTAAACACTGTTGTACTGTTGGAAACCCTAAAATTTCCCAGAACCGTTGAAACGCGCTTGGTCTGTTTGGTTAGTTTGTTTTGCATGCGCAGCATTGTTCCAAAGCCATACTACCTGTTACTGCTTGACACGTCTGGAAACCAAAACTCACCGTTTCATTTAAATGGTAACTTATTTACCATTATGCCACCGTGCCCTAAACCATTTAATTAATCATGTGGTAAATTATTATTTGTTCATTATTCATTTCATTTTGATTCACCATCTTACAAAAATCATAACTCGTGCATTTCAAATCCAAAATTCATGAAATTTTTTCATCATGTTCACATGAATGTCTACTTTTTTATCATGATTTTTAATGATTTTTTGGATGGCTGGATTTTTAATGGCATTAGGGTTTTGCTCATGTATGCACATTTTGTACCTTTTGCCAATTCTTTTGTGAAATAATGAGGATGTATCCAATGACTCTGAAATTTTTTGTGGTTAATCTACACTCATCCATGGTTATTTTGATGTAGAGTTCATGATTTTATCTTATCTGGTTGTTAAGATATGAATTTTTGAAGTAGGGTGTGACAATTTGTGTCACACCAATGATATGCAATTTCATGATTTTTGTTGACATGCTTCCTGACTCCCAATTAATGTGAAATTTTGCATGATCCTTCTCTCATATGTCTAGTTCACTTGTGATTTTTCTTGGAATTAATTATGGCATTTCCAAATTGTTTGAGATTTTATCCCCTGTTTGACCAAAATGTTGACTTGTGTGATACATCTTGCCATTTCCTTTGTTAAATTCTCATACCTTATTGAATGATCATGAAATTTTACATGTGCATACTATACATCTCAAGCTTTGCATTGGTGTTGATCCCATTCATTTCTCATCTGTTTTCATTTAGTTATGATTTTTTGAAGTTGATACATGTTTGTTTGACTTCTTTGAGCATGCTTGAAATTGCTTTGACTTTCTGATTTTCATTGACTATCTTCCCATGATCCAATTGAGCTGAAATTTTATATGCATGTCATGTTATGGATTGTGTTTGATCATGATTTATTTGATGGTTTTTGGAATTGATTATGATTGGTTTTGAGCAAAGTCTTTCTGTTGACTTCTATGAGCTTTCATTTGCCATGCTTTGACTTCTTTTGCTTATGAAATCATGATGATGAATGATATGAATGTGGGACCAATTGAGTTTGCTTATTGATTGTTTAAACTTGATTTTGGTTGACTACCACTTGCTGTTTTGACTTTTTCATCCTCTTTTGACCCTAGGCTTGTCCTAGTGGTCCTGTGGCTTATGTTTGAGTTCCTGTTTTCAGGTTAAGCACAAATGCTTCAAAGAGAACAATATAATTTGATTGAGCTTGATTGTTTATCATGAGCTAACCTCTTTGTTTTGTAGGTGGCTTGACTCATATGATTTGAGTCTTGTGCTTTGCACATTCATCTAATTCTGTTGACTGTTAATTCTATTCTCATTTTGCTTATCTCTCGAAATGTGTACTGATTCTGTTTGACTATTTCAGGTACCATTAGTTGCTTAGTTCTTTGAACTTGCTTTGCTTTGCTTTTTAGCAATTTGCTTTGAGGTATAATCCCTTGTTCTTCATGTAGTCTGGAAGACCTGGCCTGTTATTTGGCCAGGCAACTGTCTGAAGTCCTCCTTAAGAGGCAATGCTTGTGTGTGTTTATATTTGTCCCAAGCAGGAAAAGTCCTTCAAATAAGGCAATTGGTAGATCAAAGAGATAAGCAACCTATCTCCTACTATTCTGTGAGTCTTCTCCTTGCTCCCATTACATGGTTGTAGCATTGAGATCCAAGCCCAAGATCTATAGAGTCTTATCTGTGGAGAGAGTTCCTACTTTCTGAACTCCCACACTTTCTGATATTCAATGCTCTCCCTGACCAGGGATAAGAGCAATGAGGCACACCCCTCATATCCTTTCATCTGCTTCACCTTAGCCTCTCAATGGCAAGGTTAAGAGCAATCTTTGACCCTATTCCAGTTGGCCTCAGTGCCTAACCCTTTGTGTGAGCCTCATTGTGTGGTTATAGTGTGTGCTGATTGACTTCATTGATTGCTTGATTGTTTCATATGCACATGCTTGCTTGTATGCTCTGTGCATTTATCATCATTTATTGCTCATCAATGCATAATCATCTCATTTGTCTTTGTGACATTATCATTGTTGTTTGCCCATTGAGGACAATTGTAAGACCATCCATTGGCCATTGCTCCTATGACATGGAAGTGAGTATAAGACCATCACCTTGGCCACTCATCTTATCTTTGCTTGATGCATTTGACTGTATGTGAGGATGCAATTGTAAGTCCCTGCAAGTTGGCATTTGCTTTCCTATGATCACATGTTGTTTTGTTTGTTTGTATGTGAGGATACAACTGTAAGTCCCTGCAAGTTGGCATTTGTATTCCTAGGACCATACTGTGGAGGTTAGAGTAAGCCCAGACAGATTGGCATCTGACATCCATGTTTTGCTTTCTTTGTCTATGTGAGGATGCAATTATAAGTCCCTGCAAGTTGGCATTTGTATTCCTAGGATCATATGTTGGATATTGGTATAAGTCCAGACAGATTGGCATCCGGTATCCAAGTTTCTTTTTGTTTTAGGAGATTAGTGTAAGTCCATTGAGTGGCCTCTGATATCCCGTTCTGTTTTAGGAGATTGGTATAAGACCAGTGATTGGCATCCGGTATCCGCTTTTCTTTTGCTTTGTTTGTTTATTATTACTCATTTCCATTCCAAAGGACACACTTGAATCATCCCCTATATGATTTCAAGAAGTGAACTTTCTGAGAAGTTTTACAATCCATCTCCATCCATTCATCCTCATTATGTCCTAAACCTTTTCACACTTTGATTTCAAACTTGACATAGATATTGTGCAAACATCTTCATGCTTTCAAATTAAAAACCTGGACCCAAGTCCTTGACTTTTTTCAAACCCCATTTCATAACACTTCTTTTGAATCAATCTTAATCATACTTTGACTCCACTTTCATAATCACAATCAATTAACTTCACCCATTCAATTGTTTTGGCTTTGTCCATCATTAATCTTTTCATGCATTAGCCATAGGTTTCAATTATCATTGTGGTTGATGTAAACCTCACCCTATCCTTAGTGAGTCGACTATAAGACTTCCGTACTGAAAACAGGGCTAACCCCTCTAGTACGTCGAAGCTATCCTCGCATGGTGGATGTTGGTCTTGGTCGAGTTTTCTCCCATTGATAATGAAAAGCCTCAGTGCTATTGTTTAAAATTGAATCCACCAACTTTTGGAAATCTTTTAGCCGAACTACGGCGTTTTGATCCTTACCTTTGATGGAAGGTACGTAGGCAGCGGGTTCATCCGTTCAAACCCAATAAAAATTGTATATTCTTTTCTCATCATCCCAATCATATTTGCACAATACTTATGTCATAACAAATAACAATATTTAGTACAACAAGTGTGAAAGGGGCTCCCTAGGAGTACCTAGGACGTAGTGGGTGCCTAACACCTTCCCATTGCGTAATTTACCCCTTACCCAGACTCTCTGATCTTTTATTAGTTTTCTACGTGTAAAACTTCTTAGGCTTTTGTTCGCTTTTTAGCCAGTCCTTTGGATAAATAAAAGTGCGGTGGCGACTCGAAATTTCATTGTATGCTTTGCTTATGATTTAATCGATAGATCATATAGCGACGAATACACCGCTACAGCTGCCATACCAGCATCAATGTCATGAACTGATCCATCCTTTCACGCATATCAGCCAGCTCTTTCTGTACTTGGTCCGTCGCTAGTCGTGGACGGTTTTCCTTTGTCGGGTATCTGTGAACTCGCTTGGGACCAATAACTGCCTGATACAGGGAACAAACATTAGACACTGCGATGACACCTGCAAAACAGATAAGGGTTAATATGCATGGTATACGATGCACTGCTTGTTCAGTTTTAAGGCACCCCCGTTTTGAAAGGGAATACCCTGCAAATGAATAAGCATGAGATGTTGGATGC
Organism: Lathyrus oleraceus; assembly: GCF_024323335.1. NCBI lineage: Eukaryota > Viridiplantae > Streptophyta > Magnoliopsida > Fabales > Fabaceae > Lathyrus > Lathyrus oleraceus. The sequence goes on along the minus strand of NC_066584.1, from coordinate 268,697,213 downwards.
AAATATGCAGATGATGTTATGCAATGCAAAGGCATGTCGATCAGAATTGATGGATCCGCTTGAACATCTGTCAGGTTGCACTGCCTGGAGAGAAATTCACTGAGGAATATAATACAAGACCAAAACTCTGCTCCAGAAAACCGGGTTGGTTGGAGGTTAAGGTTTCCTGAATTTAGCCCACCCCTCACTGGTAGGTTCTAAGAACAGAAGTTCGTCAGCTTCAGCCCTTCAGTCGCGAATAATACGTTTACCACTGATGGTTTGGCATTATTACGGGATAAAAGACCTCCACTGAATCCCCTCAACAGGACATCCTAAAGCAAGTTGCCAGTCTCGGGGTCCTCGGATTGATCAGCGAGAATGCGCCCACCAGAGCTAACATAATCACGTCTCGGAGGAGAGGCCTCGACTGAGTTCTCGGGAAATGGTCACCAGAGTCGACGATTTCTAAAGGAACACCATGTCGTTACGGAACATCCGTAGGACATAATATATCCAAAAGAGACCTCGTCTGGGTGTGGTTCTTCACGAACGACTTAACGTAGCAACATGCCACGCAAGCCTCATGATTATCCAATCTAAAACCTGTGTGTACACTCAAGCCTAGGTAATGGGCTTATCTCTCATAGAACATCCCATCCCAATAAACAAACAAACAGATCCAGCAGATATAGCAGGTGAATGTAAGCAGGTAAGTAAATAAAGGTACAAAAGCATGAACACCCAATAAACAGACAACCTACAAAAGCTAGGAGGGACTCGTTTAGGGAAGATGGACCAGCAAGAGGTCAACTTCTTAGTCCCCAGTGGAGTCGCCAGCTGTCGCAACCTGAAAAATACAGTGCGCGAAAAAACAACCGGCGAAAGAAAATGACAGAAGATTCGCCACCGTGCGTTATTCATCCCAAAGGAGGGAAAGGAAACGCTCGAAGTAAACCTGAAAAAGGAAAGGACAAGATGGGGTCTCGCAACCAAATCTTGGGTTCGGGAGTCGGTTATGCAAAGGGACGGTATTAGCACCCCTACGCATCCGTAGTACTCTACGGGATCCACTTTTGTGGTTTTTGTCTAAAGGGTGTGAGTTTACCTAATGTGTTTATTTACTAAAAAAAGTTAAGAGAAATGACTCGCGCGGATGTCGCATCCACTGCATACGTATCTCATCTGAATATGAGAATCAGAGTCTTCGTAGCTCGGCTACCTATGGGTTGGGGGGATGTGTGCTCGCTAAGACATCGCGTCTTATGCCTACGTATCTCATCTGGCCTGAGAATCAGAGCAAAATGTAGTTCGGCTAACTACGGGGTTATGGATTGGGTTTTGGACGAACGACGTCACTACGCAATCTACCGGATGCTCGACCTTTGGAGACTTACTCGCCTGTAGTAGAAGGAGTTAACGTGTTGCTTTGGGTTTTAGGGTTTGGGATGCTCAAGGGCAAAAAGGCAGTCCTTGATGAAGGAACTGCGCTACCTGCAGGGATACGAACACATACAAAACAAACATGTATAAAGTAAATGTGCCAACAAGGGGCTCAGAAGTAAATAAACAAAAGAAAACAAATGCCTCCTATCGAGGTCTTCCAGCTAATAAAGCGATAAAATGCGGAAAAGAGTAAAAGTACCATGCGGATAAAGATCCGAAGTAACAACAATTAGAGGAATGGGAAATCCTGAGATCCTTCCAAGCTAACATCATCAAAGAAAGTGCGTCAGTACAGGTAATCGGAATGAACCTCCAGGGGTTATCCCACAAATAAAGTGGGAAACCACGCAAGTTATCCCTGCAAAAGTCATGTGAGCCCTCACAAAAACTCAACAAAAGGGTTAGTGAAACACCATAAGAATTTTTTTCATGGATAACAGTATGGTTTCAGAAACCTCAAACCCTGTGGCATACACTTCAGAAATCATGTGATTAAACATTCAAGGCATAGGTTTCACCCATTCATAATACATCACACATTTAGAACATTCAAATTGAAGGCGTAAAATAATGGGAATAGGGCAAACCTGATTGGAGAGCTTGATTGAAATTGAGTTGTACCCGTGAGGCCCTTCAGGGTTTGGAGGCTGCTCTGAGTTCTCTGTCAGGTTTCTCTTCAGGTTTTGTCCAGGGTTTTGTTCCAAGGAAACCTCAAAGTATTTTGCTTCTCTTCCTTTTTCTCAAGTGAAGCCTTGGTATTTATAGACTGAATTTCATGGTTTTGTGGGCTCAAATGAGAGAGACCCAAGTCCAAAATTTTTTATTATATTTTATTTATTTTTTTATGTAAAATTTTTTTTTTTTTTTTTTTTATTTTTCGTTTTTTTTTTCGTTTTTTTTTTTTTTTTTTTTTCGGATCTAATTCTGATTGACATGATGAAATGCAATATGAAATGCTAAATGAATGCATGAATGAGGAGGGCAAATTTTGGGGTGTTACATCACCCAGTAATCGGTGTTCAGATCACATTGTCTCTTCGAGCTTGTTACCCAGTAACCGGTAACACCTCACCCCTTTGCTTCCCAGGAAAGTCTTTTCTAGACAATCCCTGGCGAAGTCCTTTGTGGATAGTGTTGCTGTGTTGGCGTTTTCCCCAATACATGCATTTTTCCGTGGCAGGGATGTTTTGTTCTATCTTTCTCCAGCCCGAGTCCGGATTTTTATCTGAAGTTTCCTCCGTTTGAGTCTTTCCATTGGATTTCTTCCCTTTGGAATTCTTTTCCCAGTTTCAAGTCGTGGCCTGCTCACGCATTTTTTCGTTTATTCCCCAATAAAGTCTCCAGCTTTGAGTCGTGATTTGTTCACGCTTTTCCTTTCTTCTCATCCCCATGAGAGTCCCGTTAGAGTCTGTGTTCCTGGTGAGTGTATTACTCCTATGCATTGTCTTTTCTTTCGATGTCTTTTCTTCTTTGTGGATTCGTATTCCCCATAGAGTTGTTGATTTTGCATACATACATCTGCATCATGAGGTCTCTTAGGGACCAAAATTTGTCTCTTTGTTATTATTTAATCCCATTCTACCACGTCGAGCTGAAGATTTTAACCTTCACTTCTCCGGCTAGAATGACCTTAAATAGGGGCATCTGTAAGACCCAACTTTTGACCCTAAGATCCCTCATGGAATCATAGCATTGCATTGCATAAGCCTCAAGGATCTTTGGACACCTTGCTTCCTTCCCTGTGGATGGGATCTTTCTTGAGAGTGATTCTTGATCACCAAGCATTGCTTGCATTTGTATATCATTGCTTTTCTTTTAATCACTAACCAAAAATGTACAAAAATATGTCATTAACCTTTGTTACTTGCAGCTTAAGCAGTCAACAGGTCAAGGCACATCATGTGAATCCATGGTACAAGAAATGAGGTTTCTCCTTGAGATGAGGACTATTTGATCATCATATGAGCTTATATGAGCTAAGAGGTTCATTTTGGAGCAAATTTGCCAAGTGGTTGAGACCCAAGTTCATCAGGCAATTTCAGGTCATCTAAGAACAATGCAAGTCAACTAAAAGTCAACCGAAGGCTTTGAGTGTGGGAATTGAGTTTCTTCATCCCATTCATGTTCAAACAAGGCTTATTCATCATGTCAAACATCTATGTTGAAGAATTTGAAGCCAATGCAAAAGTTTCCAAAAATGGAAAGTGACCTATAATTTCATGTTTTCAAAAATGGCAAGTTTTTGGACCAAATTCAACTTGATTTTCCAACATCAAAGAAGCTTCAAATGAATTTTCGTCCAACATGAAAGTTGAAGATCTTTCTCCCCCATTTCCAAAACGTCCAAGATCATGAGCATCTGATGAATGTTTGAGAAGATATGGTCAAATGATTGCCAAGTGTGCATGGAAGTTCAACAAGCCATAACTTTTGATCCAAAACTCCAATTTGAGTGCCTCTTTTTGCATAATGCTTGTTATGACATATATTTTCCAAATCCATCATTGCATTGCATGAAATTATCTCACATGACCAAATGTCCATGCATGAATATTTTGGAGGGAAATTGCCAAATTCAAAATTGGTGCATCATATGAACAAAATTCCAATTCCAACATGTGCATGAAATGATTTTAAGTGAAATTACACATGCACATGGTACTGTTCACGTTCATTCACCATGCATAGGGTGCATTTTACCATTTGTGCACTACACCTTATATCTTGCTAATTTTTCATTAACCATTGCCTAATTATCATTTGAGGGTGATTAGTACATGGTATATAAGCTTAAGCATAACAGAATTTTCATAACACACACATTCTAGATCTAGATTTTGGATTTCCCTCCATTTTTGCTCTGATCTCAAATCTCAAATTCTTTCACATAACACCTCAATTTGACTGCATAATCGTGTTCATGGATCATCACTGAGTGCAAATCCAGTACTGTATTGAAGGTTTTGGTGAAGAAACAAGCACATCAAGCTCAAGAACATGAAGATGGAAGTGGAAAATTAATCAAGATCCAGGTCGTGTCAAGCCTCAATTTCTACATCAAGCTTCATAACAAGAGTAAGGGAGAAGATCTGGACACTTTTGATAGCTTGGATCCACGATTTCATCATTCTTCTCTTCAAGAGGTTAGAATTCGAACCTCATGATTCTCCATTCTATTGCCATGATTGTGTAGAGTTTTTCATGCTGATCATCCTGATATAAATAGAATTTGATTTGGTGAAATATCGAATGAGATATGTTGATTTTAAGTTTTGAACATGAAGATGTTTTCGTTCGATCCATGGAATATATGATGTTTTAGGCTTAGATAATTTGATTTTATGAATCTACATGATGAGAGCTTTCCATTGATATAGGCCTTTGAAAATTCTGCAAAAAAAAAAAATATATGCGTGGCACTGTAGCGTCACCGTCTCAACGAGGAAGACGGTGGAAAACGCCTCTGGTCGCCGTCTGGTATGAGCGTTAGGGCTTGTCCCTGTCATCGCCATGCATGCGTCCTGCTAGCGAAACCATAGGCTAGGATTCCTTTGACTTGTCCACATGTGCTTGGACTTTGCTGACTGGAACGCCACTTCAATTAATGAAGTGTTGCGTTTTGATTCCTTTTCTTGTACACTATTCGATTCCTGGCTCCAACGTTTTGGAATTTTATTTTTTCCCAGCGCTTGATTATTTTTGTTACATGGTTCGATTCTCTCTGGCAGCACTTTTTCAAACTTCAACATCATTTCCATTTCCCTCCATTTTTTTTGACATGCATTTATGTGACATTTCAATTCTATTTCATCCAACTTCAAAACATCATAACAAATAGAATATGCATCCAATTTAATCCAAATTTTTTGACAAATGTTCATCTTGATGTCTACTATTTTGTGGTTGTGATTTCATGATTTTATCATTTCTGGATTTTTAATTGTGGACTGTTATTTGAACATGTATGCAAATGTGACATGTTGTACCAATTCTATTGTGAAATGCTCATACATTGGCTAATTGATTTGAAATTTGGTATGCTGATTCCCAACATGTTGCATGGTTTTTGAGGCTTGGTTGTGCATTTTTATCATATTTCATCTCTGTTTTAGACACATGAATGCATGGTGTGACAATGTGTGTCACACAATTTGATGTTATACTTGTTCATTTTAATTCCTAGGTCAATTGAGCTTTTCTGATTCCAATTTTTTGCATGATGCTTGTGTCTGACATGTTGTATACACATAAAAATTTTCATGATTGTTTGATTCATTTCTGTTTTAATATGGAATTTTGATTCTTGATGTCCAATTGTGTGCTTTGTAACTGCCTTTGCCATATCTTGCTCATGTAATGATTTTGCTTGATGCTTTAGACTTGGTCCTCTTTAGGACATGTTCTTGCTGGATTAAAGATGCTTCTTGTTGAATATCAACTTCTGTTTTGACTTTTTGCTTTACCTTTGACCTTAGGCTTTGCACTAGGGGTTTGTACTCACAATTTGAGCTTTGTATTTCAGGTTCAAGCATATATCTCTATGGTTGATGTGGCCTCATCATTTGAGATTTCCATTTGCTTTGTTTGCTGACCTTTGGTTATGTTGTAGGTCCTTTGGTGGCTAACTCACTTGAGTGTTTGCCTCTTATGGCTTACATGTTGTACATATTGGGAATGTCTGACTGTTGTTAATTGTTTGGTTGTCTGAATGTGAATACTGATTGTTTGGCTTTTCATACAGGTACCTTAGTAGCTTTTAGCTCATTATCTGAGCTTTGCTTTGCTTGTGGTTGGTTTACCACTTAGGTAACCTCTCTAACTCCATGTAGTCTGGAAGCCCTGTCGTTTCTGTTTGGCAGTCATTTGGCTGAAGTCCTCCTTAAGAGGCAATGTCTTTGTTTGTTTAATTTTGTGCTAAAGACCTCATTGTCGAGGCATGTGACTTAAGTCCTCCTAAGTGAAGAGGCAATTGGCAGATAGAAGGGATTCACAATCAATCCCCTGCTATTCAGTTAAGTCTTTCATTATGCTCGCACTACGTGCTGATGCATTTGAATAAACACCCAAGATCATTGTATATAGAGTCAGTCATGTGGAATAGGGTCCCACATTCGGGACCCCCACACCTTCTTTGATTCAAGCTCACCCAGGCCAGGGTTAAGAGCTATGAGGTCTAACCCTCATCTCCCATTTTATCTGCTCACCCTGACGGTCAATGTCAGTGGTTAAGAGCCTGAACACCCATCACAGTATTGGCTTGTTTGTCAAGGTTGATATGACCCCTTGACTAAAGCCCAACCTTGATTGAGCCTCTTGATTGTGTATAGAGTGTGCTATTTGATTGCTGTGATTGCTTATGTTTGCTTTTGCATATTGTTTTGCATATTGTTTTTGGATTTGTTATTTGCTTTGTTTGAGGAGTCAGATGTAAGACCATTGATTGGCTATCTGTTTCCTGTTCCTTTTGGGGAGCTGGATATAAGACCATTTATTGGCACTCCATTTCCTATTTTGTTTTCTTTTGTGGAGTCAGACGTAAGACCATTGATTGGCCATCTGTTTCCTATTTTGTTTTCTTTTGTGGAGTCAGACGTAAGACCATTGATTGGCCATCTGCTTCCTATTCTGTTTTCTTTTGTGGAGTTGGACGTAAGACCATTTATTGGCACTCCGTTTCCCATCTCGTTTCGGAGTTGGATGTAAGACCATTTATTGGCAATCCATTTCCAGTTTTGTTGCTCCTTTGAGCTTGCTTATTTGCTTATTACTTTGTATTGCTTAATTCCAAAGGAACTTCCTTGGATCATTTCTATGATCTTGAGAAAGCGACTCCTCTTTGTGGCTTTGATCCCTTAACCCTTTTGTGCTTAACCTTGAGCCTTGTTTTCAACTTTAACCTAAACCAGAAAACTTTGTGCAAACGTTTTCACTTGTTTTCAAAACTAGAAACCTAGGCTTTAAGCCTTTGATTTTCAAACTTCATTTTCATAATACCCATTGTAATTGAACTCTAATTCATACTTTGACTATCTTTGTGAATACTTCTAATTGGTTAATTCAACCCAATCAATTGTTTTTGTGGCTCTTGTCCACTTCTTGATAAGTTTTCATGCATTAGCCATAGATCTGAATTATCTTAGTGGTTGATGTGAATCTCACCTTTGTCCTTAGTGATTGAATTGTAAGACTTCCATGCTTATTATAGGGCATAATCCCTCACTAGCATGTCGAAGCTATTCTCACATGGTGGACTTGTGGTTGTTCGTGTTGAGTGTTCTCCCTTTGATAATGAAAGACCTTAAGGCTTTTGTTTAAAATTAATTCACTCACTTTTTGGAAATCTTTTAGCCGAACTACGAGGTTTTGATCCTGTAAAGGTACGTAGGCAATGGATTCATCCATCCAAACACAAAAATAACAAACTTGTACATTCTTCTCTCATCTCTTCAATCAATGTTTGCACAATAAATATTTCATCAACAATAACCCGATACAACAAGTTGTGAAAAGGGCTCCCTAGGAGTACCTAGGATGTTATGGGTGCCTAACACCTTCCCATGACATAACCAACCCCCTTACCCAGATCTCTGACCCCCTTTTACTAGTTTTGTTTGTAAAACTTTATAGGCTTTTGTTCGCTTTCTAGCCATTCCTTTGGATAAATAGAAGTGCGGTGGCGACTCGACTTTGTATGATTTACCTTGGATCTAATTAATATTTACAATGGTGACGAATACACCGCAACAAGCAGCCATTGATAAATGCCTTTAGGAACTAAGAATCTCCTAAATCTGCATTCAGCAATGGAGTGGCCTTTCTTGCAACAATAAAGACAAGAGAAATTTACATTTTGATTGCCTTTGCTATCTTCATCCTTTATAACATATTTATATTTTTGATATGGATTAACCATACTTTTTCCAAAGTTTGATTTATCGATAGCAAAGGTAATCTTGGGCTCAAGAGCCTTGTCAAGTTTGGCCTTTAGGTTTCTTACTTCACCTTGCCAAATATAACAAGTATCACACCCAAAGTTGATCATCCTACTTCTAAGGTCCTCACAACCTGCTTTTGTGCTTTCTACTATAGAAGCTTTAAGTGCCTCAAGTTTCCTTTCGGATTCTCGAATTTTTTGTTCCAAATGAGTAAAAATTTTGTTATTTGAGGCAAGCCTTTTAAAGGCCTCTTTAGCTTCACAGTGTAAAGTATCAAATGCAACTTTTAATTGACGATGAGACATACTAGAGGATTTTTCATACTTAGCATGTCGTACCTATTTCTTTTTGTTCTTTTAATGAGCAGAGAGACATAGGTTTGCATTTTCATCTTCATCACTAGAACTTTCATCATCGGAGGAGTCGTTATCGCTTTCCCAAGCTATGTATGCTCTCCTTGGCTTTGATGATCTCTTGTGTAATTTGGATGATTCCTTTTCCTTTGTCTTCTTGTTCAACGGACAGTCCGGTTTGTAATGACCGGGCTTTCCACAAGTATAGCACGACCCTCTAGTCATTTTACCTTTTGAGTCATCATCTTTAGAGTACCTAGATTGTTTCCGGAAGTTTACCAAGTTCTTCTCGGAATGTTGGATGCCGTTCTTTCTCACGTAACGATTGCAACGTTTAACGAACAACCCGATATCTTCGCTCTTGTCCTTTTCTTCTTCGTCGTTCGAGGAATAATCACTTTGCTCTTTTGCTTGAGACTTCAAGGAGGAAGCCTTTAGAGCTATTGATTTCTTTTCACTCACCTTTGTTTTATCCTTTCTTTCTTTCTTTTCGTGTTGTTCTAGGCTCAAGAGTACTTGTTCATGCTCTTGTAATTTACCAAATAATATTGTCAAGTCTAATATGGTACGATCATTTGCTTCTTTGATGGCGGTCAATTTCGGCTGCCATTCCCTGTTAAGACATCTCAAGATCTTATTAGTAGCAACATCATTGGAAATAGGCCTACCTAATGAATGTAATCGATTGATAAGATGAGTAAATCTCTTTTGCATGTCAGCAATGGTTTCCCCTTGCTCCATGAAAAAGAGATCAAACTCTTGTGTTAGTGTGTTGATTCTTGCAAACTTAACATCGTTCGTCCCCTCATGGGCGATTTGTAGTGAATCCCACATGGCCTTAGCAGTAGGACAATGAGATACATGCTAGTATTCATCTACACCTAATGAGGAGATTAGGATATTTTTGGCTTTCCAATCATAATTGTATTTCTTTTCATCATCATCGGTCCATTGTGCTTCGGGCTTTGGCACTAATTCATTATTCTCATTGGTCATGGTAATATCAATTGGACCATTGAGAATAACGTTACATATTTTTCTATCAATGGAATTTATGTGCACCCACATACAGTGTTTCCAATAACTATAATTTTCACCATTGAAAACGGGAGCTCTATTATAAGCCCCTTTAGGTTCGTTAGCCATTTTCTATCAAAGTTATATTTTGAAGCACGGTGTGAACCGGAGCTCCTGATACCACTTGTTAGACTATGGCACGGATCTAGAAGGGGGGGGGGGGGTTGAATAGATCCCAATTAAAAAATAAGTCGGCGCTACCAATTAAAAAATTGGTTTTGAAAAATTGTTTTAAGTGCGGAAGCGGCCGAGGAAAATACAGTCTAAAACGAACTGTTATTGGAAAACCGGATATGCGTCAAGCCTATGGATTAATGATAATATGGAATAAGAATCACTACACTAGTCACACTATCAATGATTTGTTTCACTTACTAGGATTCCTAGTTCCAATGATTCAAAGAGCAAACCAAACTAGATACACAACTAAGATAATTTTGGTTTAGGCAAATTATCAAACACTTGGTGTGTAGAAACACTCCAAGTGATATTTATGTTGAGTAAGTGATTCCAATTAATCTAGTACAATATCCTATTGTACTTTGGATTCAAAAAGAAAGTTTTAATCTCTTACTCAATTAATATCAAGGTTTGACAAAAGTGCTTATACTAAAATCACTTAATTTTTAAGCTAAAAACAATTATGCAGAAAATTAGAGAAGGCAAGGATTTGATGAGGTAGTTCCCCCGTCGTCCTCGCTTCGGGGTACGTCTGCCCTCAATTCTAAAACTAGAATTGAGATGATTTAATAGATATCACCTGTTGAACTTAACCGTTTATACAAGGATTGCAAAGCAAATATACAACAGAACTCTCAAGACGTTGAATGTTGCTTCCACTCCTTGTTCCTTGAATCAAGATGAATCAAGTCCTTCGATTGTTGTTGATAGACCTCCGATTCCAGCCCCTTTGTTGAATAACCCTCAGTTCTTCAAACCCTCGGCCCGGATGATCTCAACTACAACAAATCGAACCCGAAATCTTCCCTTCAATATCACTGAATCCGCTACTAGATTGACGAAGACTTCCTCTTCTCAATCACCTTCGCTCAGCTGAAAATTGATGAAGAAATTCGTCCAAAAACCCCCAAAACAAACCAGTCTTGGAGGACAAAACCCTAAAGGTTTTATTCAAGAAAAAACCTGTCACAAGCTTCAACCTGAACCGGATTCCCCAATCACGGCTTCGAACCTTATCACCTTTAACCAATCACAAAGCACTTCAAAAATGGTTGTGTGTAGTTGATGTGTTGTGAGATGTTGAAGATGAAGATGATGAATCTTGGACACCTATTTCACTTTTTCTTGTTTCCTTGAACACTTGAATCAATTTGACAAATGTTCATTGATACAAGTAACTAAACTTCTATTTATAGTGACCAACCAACCAACCCACTTAGCAGCTTTTCAAACAGAGTGGGAAACATAAAAAAAAAACTGAATTTGCGCACGAACGGTCGACCATAGCAGGACTATGCGTCGACGCATGGCCTGCAGTTTTGGTCAGACTAAAAAGTTCATCAGTATGCGTCGACCATAGGTCGGCGTGCGCTGACCCGTGGTTCATGCGCTGACCCTTGGGTCGACGCAAGCATCTTGTGCGCTGACCCGTGGGAAAAGCACTGTGTTCATGCACTGACCCATGGGGAATGCACTATGTTATGCGCCGACCCTACGTTCGACTCATACCCTGCAGATCTGCAAAAAATCAGATTTTTGTGGTTTTCATGCATTTTGTCATGACCATATTTTATCCACATATGCTGTATAAAATATAACAGTATAGATGGGCATAGAAAAGGATATGATAGGTGATATGTTGCATTTGTTTTGTAGAGGTGAAATCGACAATGCCGATTCATCCATGGTGGTCATTTGTCATCATCGAAGCCTATGATCGTATGTTGTATGACAGTTTGCCCTTACATATTCATCATTCAAAACGCTAATCTTGAAGGAGCAAAAGTCTGTTCCTGAGCTGTCATGCTTGCTAGGCGAGCAGCGTGGTTCGCCTAGCGAGTCTGAACTGTCATGCTCGCTAGGCGAAGCGCACGTGTTTTAAAATATAACAGAAAAATCTTGGACTTGGACCTCTCTCATTTGAGCCCACAAAGTCATGAAAATCAGGTTACAAATTCTAAAGTTTCAGTGGAACAAAAGCCTGGCAGAACAGAGAGGGAAGAGCTAACAGAATTCAGAGCAGCCTCCAGAGACTGAAGGGAACTCATTTGTAAAGAACCAATTCCCTCTCATATAAACCCTAAGATTGTTCTGCAAACCCAACCGTGCAATTGAATTTCATTTGATCTCTCCAATCAGTTTTTGTGAGGGCTCACATGACTCTCGAAGAGATACCATTTGGAGATTTATTCCGATTACTTTGCTGACTTGCTTTCTTTGATGGTGCTAGCCTGAGAGATCACTGGGTTTCTTGCTTCTTTAGTAGTTATTACTTCGGATTTTTATCCGTGTGGTAGATCTCTTGATCCCTTTATCTTTCCTGCATTTTACCGCTTTCTTAGATGGAAGACCTCGATAGGAGGCGATGTTTTTCATGTGTTTACTTTTGTGCCCAAAGACCTCCAAGAAGAGGCACCAGTGCCAAAGACCTCCACGAAGAGGCAATTGACAGATAAAAGGGATTAGTAGTCAATCCCCCGTTATTCAGTGTGTCGTTCTTTATGCTCGCACTACGTGTTGATGCTTCAAAAAAAAAGCCCAAGATCTTTTGTCCGGTCGGTCAGTGGAGAGGGTTCCACCTTTCTGAATCCCCCCTTTTGGTCATGAGCTCACCTTGTCCAGGGTTAAGAGCTATGAGGTCTTACCCTCATTACCCTTTTGATCTGCTCACCCTGACATTCAGTGTCAGTGGTTAAGAGCCCGTTTGATTACCTTTCCATGGCTTGTTTGTCGAGGTTGATATGACCCATCTTGACTAAAGCCCTACCCATGTATGCTTGAGCCCCCTCGTTGGTGTGTTTACTTTATGCTATATGTTTTTGTGTGGTGTTATCGTCTCCCCATAGGACTGTTAGACTTCGTATAGTCTCTCGTTTGTATGTCAATTAAGGTAGCACGGTTCCTTCGTCTAGGACTTCCTTTTTGCATGAGCATTTCTAAAACACAAACAAACCCATTGATTTTCCTTCTCCTAAGAACACGTTAACTCCTTCTACTACAGGCGAGTAAGTCTCCAAAGGTCGAGCATCCGGTAGATTGCATAGTAACATCGTTAAAAAAAAACACAACCCTTAACCCGTAGGCAGCCGAACTATGGCTTGCTCTGATTCTCATTCCAGATGAGATACGTTGGCATAAGACACGATGTCTTAGCGAGCACACTCCTCTTTAACCAATAGGTAGCCGAGCTACGAAAACTCTGATTCTCATATTCAGATGAGATACGTATGCAGTGGATGCGACATCCGTGCGAGTCATTTTCTTTTGACCCTTCTTTTAGTAAATAGTACATTAGATAAACCCACACCCTTTAGACAAGAACAACAAGAGTGGATCCCGTAGAGTACTACGGATGCGTAGGGGTGCTAATACCTTCCCTTTGCATAATCGACTCCCGAACCCAAGATTTGGTTGCGAGACCTTGTCTTTTCCTTTCCTTTTTCTAGGTTTACTTCGAGCGTTTCCCTTCCCTCATTTGGGATAAATAACGCACGGTGGAGACTCTTCTGTCATTTTCTTTTTTTCGCCGGTTGTTTTTTTCGCAGGTTGCGACAGCTGGCGACATTGCTGGGGACCCTCGGTTTCCCTAAGCGAGTCCTTCCTAGCTTTTGTAGTTTCTTGTTTGTTGGGTGTTTATTCTTTTGCACAGTTATTTATTTATTTGTCTTATTGCATTGTGTACATATTATTGCTGTGTCTGTTGGCTCTGTTTGGTTTGTTTGTTTGTTGGGGTGGGATGTTCCATGAGTGATAAGCCCACTACCCAGGCTTGAGCGTACACACAGGTTTTAGAGGGGATAGTCATGAGGCTTGCGTGGCATGTTGCTATGTTAAGTCGTTCATGAGACCCACATTCCAGACGAGTTTTCTGTTGGATATATTTTATCCTATGGGTGTTCCATAATGACAGATGTTCCTTTAGAAATCGTCGACTCTGGTGACCATTTCCCGAGAACGCAGTTGAGGCCTCTCCTCCGAGACGCGTTTATATTAGCTCTGGTGGGTGCATTCTCGCTAATCAATCCGAGGACCCCGAGGCTGGGAACTTGCTTTAGGATATCCTGTTGAGGGGAGTCAGTGGAGGTCTTTTATCCCGTAATAATGCCAAACCTTTAGTGGTAAACGTATTATTCTCGACTGAAGGGCCGAAGTTGACGAACTTCTGTTCTTAGAACCTACCAGTGAGGGGCGGGCTAAATTCAGGAAACCTTAACCTCCAACCAACCCGGTTTTCTAGAGCAGAGTTTTGATCTTGTATTATATTCTTCAGTGGGTTTCTCTTCGGACAGTGCAACCTGACAGTTGTTCAAGCAGATACAGCAATCCTGATTCCCATGTCACTGCATTGCATCACATCATATTGCATTCATATCATTTAACACATGTTTATCAATTTCTAGGGGGGTTTACATCTTCTTCTTGATTCCGGTCGGGGTTTTTTCTGGTTCTTTTAAGATGGATATTGGCAGAAAGAGACATATTGCCTACAAATTTCTTATGGTTTGGTTGGAGCCTATTCAATAGCTGATGAAGTTAATGGATCATGATTCTCTAGAAGGGTTCCGGAAGGATTATGGTTTGATTCTAAGTATCGTTACGGTTCTCTCCAACTCGGTCTTCTTGCACTTTTGTCTGATGGGAGATTGGAATCAAGGGGGTAGAATACCCGTTGGAATTGATAAACATGTCATTGCATTTACATATTCATTTGCATATCTTGCATAACAGGTACCGCTGCGGTGCTCTCATATTATTTGGTGTTCCACTAGCAGGATAGCTGACTCAGGCATTCACCGGTACGGTACCCGCAGAAACCACCAGAGAGCAATGGAGAGCCTATAAGCAGAGCTCGCCGAGATGAAGATCCGCATGACCCAATTCATGGATGTGGTTCAAGGGGTGGCTCAGGGACAGCAAGAGCTCAGGCAGATGATGCAGAGGAATCCCGCCACTACTCAACCAGAGACGTTGACTGATCCTCCAGCTGGAGAGGTTAATGGACCCAGTGGACCGGGGTCTGTCCCGATCCCGCATGTCAACTCCGGTCAACAACCCATCCATGATGATCAGGACGACCAGTTCCCCTTGCTTCAGGAAGACTTTGGCATGGGCCATGGCATGGACCCCATGTTTAGAAGGTTAGAGGAGAGGTTGAAGGCAGTGGAAGGACAGAATCCTCTGGGAGTAGACGTTGCTGACTTGGGATTGGTCCCAGACGTGAGGGTGCCACCGAAATTCAAGGTCCCGATATTTGACAAATACAGTGGCAACTCTTGCCCGAAGACCCATGTGCAAGCCTATTTCCGTAAAATGGTTGCATACTCTGACGATGAAAAGTTGCTTATGTACTTTTTCCAAGATAGCCTAGCTGGGGCATCCTTGGAATGGCATATGAGGCTGGACAGAGCCCACATCCGCTGCTGGAGGGATTTGGCTGAGGCTTTCGTGAAGCAGTATCAGTATAATACAGACATGGCTCCGGAAAGAACTCAACTTCAGAATCTGTCTCTTAAAAGCAATGAGTGCTTCAGGGAATACGCTCAACGCTGGAGGGAGACAGCTTCCCGTGTTCAATCTTCTATGTTGGAGAAGGAAATGGCTAACATGTTCATGAACACTCTGCCCGGACCTTACTTGGAGCGCCTGGTGGGTTGCAATGCCTCCAACTTTGTTGATGTAGTCTCAACAGGTGAGAGGGTGGAGAACTATTTGAAGACATGCAAGATCAAGAGTGGAGGTGGATCTTCATCAGGGTTGAAGAAGCCGTTCATTCAGGGACAGAAGAGGAGAGAAGGGGATGCAAATGCCATATCTTCTTATCAGAACAGGGGTAACCGTAGGAATAACTTTCAGAACTATCATCAACAACCGTATGTTGCGGCTGTGACCATTCCGCCTGCAGCACCACTACAACAACAACAACCACAACGTCAGCAAACTCAGTACCAACAACAACAACCAGGTAACAGACCCGCCTACCAACAAAGGCAAAGGATGATGGACCGGCGTTTCAACACTCTTCCAATGTCGTACGCTCAGTTGCATTCTAGTCTTCAACAACTACAACTTGTGCAGTTACGCACTCTGGCTCCTCCTGTCGGTAGGCTTCCGGTGGGTTACGACGCCAACGCTAGGTGTAGCTTCCACTCTGGGGCACCTGGCCACAATATTGAGAATTGCAAAGCTTTTAAGCATGTAGTTCAGGACCTCATAGATTCAAAGGCCATCGACCTTGCACCGGCTCCTAATGACATCAACAATCCCATGCCGCATCATGGTGGTGCAAATGTTAATATGATGGAAGGGGAAGCCAGATCCGTCAAAGATGTGTTGAAGCTGAAGACTTCGCTGTTGGATATCAAGGGCTACTTGTTGAAGGCCGATGTTTTCCCCAGCTGTGGGAAGGGTTGTGTGGTTTGTGCTACTCAGAGTGAAGGTTGTTTGAAGCTGCGGCAGGGTATCCAGGCCTTGCTCGACAAAGGTACCCTCCGGGTTGAAGATTTGTCTGTCCAAGAGTCTGTTGAAGGGGTTGAGGAAGAGGTGTTTGAAGATGCTACTGATGAATTCGCAGATGTTGTTCCCACTGATTCTGTAGTCCATGATGATGTATTTAATTTTTCCAATGTTGTTGCTGATATCCCAAACAATATGGTTGATTCTGATGTAATGGAACTTGATTCCGGTGTTTCGGATGTTTATGTTTCAAGGAATGAGATTTCAGAGTACGACTGTGATGTTACTACTATCACCATTTTCTACCCAACTAATCAGATCAATGTACTAGAAGCGCAACCGGTGCCACCAGTGCGACCTTCCACTATGACTATCACAACCCCTGGTCCTTTACCTTTCACCAGCGAAAGGGCCATTCCTTGGCATTATGGGGGGAGTGTGTGCACGCATGATCATGGGGTAGAATGGCCACTAAAGGTAGAAGAGGGTCAGATGTCTGATCTTGAAGTTGAAGGTCCCGCAGTGGACAATGTTGGTGGAATCGGGCGATTCACCAGGAGTGGTAGACTGTTCTCACCACCCGTTACCCAAACTGATAGTGCTGACGCTGCGGCGAAAGCCAAAGGCAAGCAAGTCGTGAATGAGGGCGCCTCTACACCACAGTCTGGCTCTGAGCCTGCTTTTGCGAAGGATGTGGGCGAGCTTTTGAGAATTATACAGAAAAGTGACTACAAGATAGTCGATCAGTTGATTCAGACTCCGTCCAAGATATATATTCTCTCACTCCTATTGTGTTCAGAGGCACACAGGGAGGCACTTCTGAAGGTCCTTAACGCTGCATATGTGCCTCAGGAGATCTCGATAAACCAACTAGAAGGGATCGTTGCCAATTTTCATGCAAGCAACGGGTTAGGTTTTACTGATTCTGACTTAACACCAGTTGGACGCAACCATAACAAGGCTTTGCACATCTCGATGGAATGCAAAGACACTGTGTTATCGCATGTTCTGGTGGATACAGGTTCCTCTCTCAATGTGTTACCCAAGAGAGCCCTGTCAAGGTTAGAAGTAGAGGGTTTGGTCCTGAAGCCGTCAGATCTTATTGTGAGAGCCTTTGATGGCTCTAAAAGGTCGGTGTTCAGAGAGGTAGAATTGCCAATTCAGATTGGATCACAAACCTTCAACACCGTCTTCTATGTGATGGATATTAGTCCTTCCTATAGTTGCCTGCTGGGTCATCTTTGGATCCACAATGCTGGGGCAGTCTCTTCATTCAAGTATGTAGAGGTAAAAGGTGAATTTCATGAGACCCTATGTCAGGCCTTTGAGGAAGTTCAGATCAAGGACGTGGCTCTAGTGGAAGAAATTAAAGCGGGTGCCTCTATCTCGTCCTTCAAGCAGGCACAGGCCTTGGTAGATTCGGGCGTTGCCCCCGGTTGGGGACGTCTGTTGGAGTTACCAATGAAAGAAGACATGTTCGGGATTGGGTATCAGCCGGCATTGACTTCTACAACTTCAACACTTCAGACTCGTCAGGGGCCGATTACTTTCTCTAGTGCTGGCATCATTCAATATGGCCAGGTCTCTGCGGTCAACGAAGAAGATGGGGATAATGATTGCGACATTGACAATTGGGTGCGTCCAAGGGTCCCGGGTGAAGTCATCAACAATTGGTCTTCTGAGGAGATTGTCCAAGTCACTTTTCTGGAGGAGTAATTTTCTTTGTTTATTCATGCATGTCTAAGTCTTACATTCCGCCCAGGGCGTGATGACTCATTGTAGGGCTCATCTATGTGGATACCTGCATTTTTTATCATAAATAAAGGACGTCTTTTTGCATTCAAATATTTTGTTCACTGTCTTTCTATTCTTGCAGTTTTCAAAAATCATCAAAAATATTTAGCAATGTTTAGTTTTCACTTTTTTCACACTCATAAGCACATACCATCACTCATGCAGATGCACATCACCGGATCCTATTGATAACGGTTTTGCTATGGCTCGCTTCAACTTCGAAAATCCGATCTTTCAAACTGAAGAAAAGGGTGATGAAGACTGTGAACTCCCTGAAGAACTTGCCAGGTTATTAAAAAAAGAGGAAAGGGTCATTCAACCGCATCAAGAGTCTACTGAAGCGATTAATCTTGGCACCGAAGACATCAAGAAAGAAATCAAGATAGGGGCTGCTTTGGAAGACGATGTGAAGAAGGGGTTGATTGAATTGCTGCAAGAGTATGTTGACATCTTCGCCTGGTCTTATCAGGACATGCCAGGGCTTGACACAGACATCGTGGTACACCGCTTGCCTCTCAAAGAAGGTTGTCCTCCGGTCAAGCAGAAGCTCAGAAGAACAAGACCAAAGATGGCTGTCAAGATAAAGGAAGAAGTGCAAAAACAGTTGGATGCATTGTTTCTAGCAGTCACCAATTACCCGCCATGGGTTGCAAACATCGTTCCAGTACCTAAGAAGGATGGAAAGGTACGGATGTGTGTCGACTACCGGGATCTGAACAGAGCTAGCCCTAAGGATGATTTTCCATTGCCTCACATTGACGTTTTGGTGGATAACACAACTCAGTTCTCGGTATTCTCCTTCATGGATGGCTTTTCTGGCTATAACCAAATCAAGATGTTGCTAAAAGACATGGAGAAGACAAATTTCATAACCCCATGGGGCACCTTCTGCTACAAGGTGATGTCGTTTGGTCTGAAAAACGCTAGGGCAACGTATCAACGAGCAATGGTGACTCTTTTCCATGATATGATTCATCATGAAATTGAGGTTTATGTTGATGATATGATTGCCAAATCTCAGACAGAAGAAGAACATTTGGTGAATCTGTAGAAACTGTTTAAATGTTTGAGGAAATTCAAGCTGAGGCTTAATCCGAACAAGTGTACTTTCGGGGTGAGATCTGGAAAGCTGCTGGGTTTTATTGTTAGCGGAAAAGGGATTGAGGTGGATCCTGACAAAGTAAAAGCGATACAGGAAATGCCTGAGCCAAGAACAGAGAAACAAGTTCGTGGTTTCTTAGGGAGGTTGAACTACATTGCAAGGTTCATCTCTCACCTAACAGCCACGTGTGAGCCGATATTCAAGTTGTTGAGAAAAGATCAGGCTGTCAGGTGGAATGATGATTGCCAAAGGGCTTTCGAGAAGATAAAAGAGTATTTGCAGAATCCTCCAATCCTTATGCCTCCAGTTCCAGGGAGACCGCTGATTATGTATTTGACAGTAATTGACAATTCTATGGGTTGTGTTCTCGGTCAACACGACGAGACAAGAAGGAAAGAGCATGCCATATACTACCTGAGTAAAAAATTCACAGACTGCGAGTCGAGATAATCAATGCTTGAAAAGACATGTTGTGCACTTGCATGGGCTGCTAAGCGATTGAGACAATACATGCTGTCTCACACAACCTTATTGATCTCCAAGATGGATCCAGTCAACTATATATTTGAGAAGCCATCTCTCACCGGAAGGGTTGCTCGTTGGAAAATGGTACTGACAGAGTATGATATCCAGTATACATCCCAGAAAGCCATCAAGGGGAGTATTCTGTCAGACTATCTTGCTCAGCAGCCGGTTGAAGATTATGAGCCAATGAAGTTTGATTTTCCAGATGAAGACATCATGTTCCTCAAGAGGAAAGATTGTGAAGAGCCAGTTGTTGAGGAGGGACCTAATCCAGACGAAAAGTGGACTTTGTTGTTTGATGGGTCTGTCAATGCCAGAGGAAGTGGAATTGGTGTTGTCATTACTACTCCGAAAGGTGCCCACATGCCTTTCACCGCTCGTCTGACTTTTGAGTGCACCAATAATGAAGCTGAGTATGAAGCCTGTATCTTGGGTATTGAGCAAGCCATTGATTTGAGAATCAAGACCTTGGACATCTTCGGAGATTCAGCTCTAGTGATCAATCAAGTGAATGGTGATTGGAACACCCTCCAGCCCAATCTGGTCCCTTACAGAGATTACATGAGAAGATTGCTGACTTTCTTCACAACAGTAAAGTTGTACCATATACCTCGTGATGAGAATCAGATGGCAGATGCTCTTGCCACTCTATCCTCCATGATCAACGTGATTCGGTGGAACCACGCTCCCAGGACTGATGTTATGCGCCTCGACAGGGCCGCGTATGTGTTTGCTCCTAAACTGGTAGTTGACGACAAGCCCTGGTATCACGACATCAAGTGCTTTCTGAAGAATCAAGAGTACCCTGCAGGGGCATCCAACAATGATAGAAAGACTTTGAGAAGATTGCCAGGCAGTTTCTTCTTGAATAAAGACGATGTTCTGTATAAGAGGAACTTCGTAATGGTTTTGCTCAGATGCATGGATAGACATGAAGCAGACATGTTAATGCAGGAAGTTCATGAAGGTTCCTTCGGTACTCATGCCGGCGGGCATGAAATGGCTAAGAAATTGTTGAGAGCGGGTTATTACTGGATGACCATGGAATCTGATTGTTTCAAATATGCTCGGAAGTGCCATAAATGCCAGATTTATGCTGATAAGGTACATGTGCCGCCAAATCCTTTGAATGTGATGTCTTCGTCGTGGCCTTTTGCTATGTGGGGCATTGATATGATTGGAAAGATTAAGCCGACCGCCTCCAATGGGCATGGCTTCATCCTTGTTGCCATCGACTATTTCACCAAATGGGTCGAAGCAGCATCATTCGTGAATGTCACCAGACATGTGGTTGCCCGATTCATTAAGAAAGAAATCATTTGTCCTTATGGGATTCTCGAAAGAATCATTACTGATAATGGTTCTAATCTCAATAACAAAATGGTGAAGGAGTTGTGCCAGAACTTCAACATTCAGCATCACAATTCTTCCCCTTATCGCCCTAAGATGAACGACGCCGTTGAGGAAGCAAATAAGAACATAAAGAAGATTGTGAAGAAGACGGTCATCATGTACAAAGATTGGCATGAGATGCTACCCTTCGCCTTGCATGGGTACCGTACTTCAGTACGTACATCGACCGGGGTAACCCCTTACTCCCTTGTGTATGGTATGGAAGCAGTCCTACCTGTTGAAGTGGAGATTCCTTCTCTAAGAGTCCTGCTGGATGTCAAGTTAGACGAAGCTGAATGGATTCGGACATGGTTCAATGAGTTGAGTCTTATCGAAGAGAAGCGAATGGCAGCCATTTGTCATGAGCAGTTGTATCAGAGTCGGATGAAGAGAGCTTTTTATCGGAGAGTGCGTCCTCGATGCTTCCAAGTCGGAGATTTGGTGTTGAAAAGGATCCTTCCTCCTCAGACAGATCACAGGGGCAAATGGACTTCTAACTATGACGGACCGTATATTGTCACCAAGGTTTTTGATGGCGGGGCCTTAATTCTTGCAACTATGGATGGTGAAAACTTCACTTCCCCTGTGAACTCAGACGCAGTTAAAAAATACTTCGCATAAAATAGACCCGCTGACAATAAAAAGAATAGTCCAGGAAAAAATGGGCATCCCGACGAACCAAGAAAATGAAAAGGTTCGGGCAAAAATTAGGCATTAAAAATGAAAAGATTGTACACCCGGTAAGTTGAAAACCTGAAAGGGAAACTTAGGCAAAAATGGGTATCCCGGTGGATTGAAAACCCGAAAGGGCAATCCAGGCAAAAGTTAGGGATTAAGCGAATGACTGTGTTCTGAGTAGTTCTGAATATCATCTCGTGTCGATAACCGGAAACTTCCGAAGGATAGGAAACAGTCCGATCACCTTTTTCAGAAAGATGATCATCTGGAAGATCTTGAAGACGAGCGAATCATAATAGAATTGGAACCCGATAGGAATCCATTTCACATCAGATTAATTTCTATTTTTAATCTTTTGTGCGATTACCTCTTTCCAGGGATTGCTTCCTGATGTAAATGCTTATTCAGAGGCCACTCAATCAATAAAATCATGTTATTCAGTATATCACTGTGTCCATTTTTCATTTTACTGTTTTGTTTGCAAAAATAATGTCCGAATTTTTGATAAACATTGCATCATGAAACATAAGAGCTTTACAGGTACATGCTCAATAAACATTTAAAATTACTGTAAATTTTAAGTGCTTTGGATCGTCTATTCAGAACAGGTATACTCCGGGCATTTCCTTGAAGTTCCCAGCAGATGATTGCGGTGTTTTTCCTCAACAATTGGTATTTGGTATCTTATCCCTGCAGAGCTGGTCCAAGCGTTGGATTCTTCAATCCCCAGCAGTTTCTCACCACTGTATCTCCCCCTAGCGGTTTGTTTCAGATTATACACTCCCCAGTAGAGTTGACAGTGCCAGACTATATATCCAGCGGAGTTGACAGTGCTAGGCTGTATCTTCCCAGCAGAAGCGGCTGCTCCTCAGACTGTATATCTCGACGCTAGATCCATGGTCTCTTTCCTTGAAGCAGAATCTCGGTACCGTATCGGTGTTTGCTTCCCCTGCTGAGTCGTCTCTCTCGCAGATTTTGGTTGCTAGAACCACTGTCGCTTCCCTCAACAACAAGTTTTCAATGTCATTCTCTCCTACGTCAGAGCCTCGGTATTTTGTTATTTTCCAGAACACCGTGTGGCGGGTCATTTCCCCACAGAGTTCTTTGTGCTATTCATCTCCAACAGCCTTGCTAGGGTCCAAAAGATGGTGATCATTTCCCCAACAGAATTCCTTGCCTCGGCTTGGCGTTCTCTCTAACCTAGCATTTCGCATCCCCGCATGTAGAATCATATTGCATTGCATACTCCCAAATTGTGTAGCATTTCCATTTTCATGGAGCATTACACCATTGAAAAATTGAAACATACGCATGTAAAGCATAAGGCATTCTCGGCATCCCAAGTGATAAGCCAGAAGTTGTTTACAGTGCTCAGACTGAAGGTTGTTCATGACCTATTATCCCCAGCATAGGACGTTGGCCCACGTGCCGCCTCAATTACCTTTCCCTATTTCTGCCGATGCTGACAGGCATGAGGTTTTCCGGTATCCATACCGAAGTGGCATTCAGGCCAATTTTCCGATGTTCAGATCGAAGAAGTTTCCGACGTTCAGGTCGACGCAACTTGTGGCATTCAGGCCAATTTTCCCGTATCCAGACCGAAGTGGCATTCAGGCCAATTTTCCGATGTTCAGATCGAAGAAGTTTCCGACGTTCAGGTCGATGCAACTTGTGGCATTCAGGCCAATTTTCCGGTATTCAGACCAAAGTGGCATTCAGGCCAGTTTCCCGGTATTCAGACCGATGTTAATAATCTCATATCTCCCGATGCTCAGATCGAAGTCATTTCCAGTATTCAGACTGATGAGCGGCATTCAGGCCATGGTTATTTCTGTGTTACCATTTATTTTGGTATCCAAGTTAACATTCTTTTTCGGTATTCAGACTGACTCTCACCGTACCAGACGGATTCTTCTTTCAAGACCACCTCTTTGCCGATTCTAACAAGCATTGTTACTTCATTTTTTCACTTTAGTGTAAATTTTCGGGCTTTTATTGTATTCAATCCCTTGATACCTCGAAAGTGCGAAAGCCGTTGCTATCTTCTTTTCGGGTCTCCAGTTTATTGAATAGGGGCAGCTGTAGCACCTCAAATTTGCCCCCACTCATTCATGCATTTTTAGGTCATTTAACATTTCACATTGCATTTCATCATGTTAGTTAGAATTAGATCCAAGAAGCTTGAATATCATCTAAGACACTTTGTGGGTTTTATCCGGGTGATCAGTCGACACAAGGGAATGACTTGAGTTACTTCCAACATGTTCAAATGGGGTCTATTCATCATTCAAAACGCTAATCTTGAAGGAGCAAAAGTTTGTTCTTGAGCTGTCATGCTCGCTAGGCGAGCAACGTGGTTCGCCTAGCGAGTCTGAACTGTCATGCTCGCTAGGCGAGCAAATTCTTCGCTAGGCGAAGCGCACACGTTTTAAAATATAACAGAAAAATCTTGGACTTGGACCTCTCTCATTTGAGCCCACAAAGCGACGAAAATCAGGTTATAAATTCAAAAGTTTCAGTGGAACAAAAGCCTGGCAGAACAGAGAGGGAAGAGCTAACAAAATTCAGAGCAGCCTCCAGAGACTGAAGGGAACTCATCTGCAAAGAACCAATTCCCTCACATATAAACCCTAAGATTGTTCTGCAAACCCAACCTTGCAATTGAATTTCATACGATCTCTCCAATCAGTTTTTGTGAGGGCTCACATGACTCTCGAAGAGATACCATTTGGAGATTTATTCCGATTACTTTGCTGAATTGCTTTCTTTGATGGTGCTAGCCTGAGAGATCACTGGGTTTCTTGCTTCTTTAGTAGTTATTACTTCGGATTTTTATCCGTGTGGTAGATATCTTTATCCCTTTATCTTTCCCGCATTTTACCGCTTTCTTAGTTGGAAGACCTCGATAGGAGGCGATGTTTTTCGTGTGTTTACTTTTGTGCCCAAAGACCTCCAAGAAGAGGCACCAGTGCCAAAGACCTCCACGAAGAGGCAATTGACGGATAAAAGGGATTAGTAGTCAATCCACCGTTATTCAGTGTGTCGTTCTTTGTGCTCGTGCTACGTGTCTATGCTTCAGAACAAAAGCCCAAGATCTTTTGTCCGGTCGGTCAGTGGAGAGGGTTCCACCTTTCTGAATTCCCACTTTTTGTCATGAGCTCACCCTATCCAGGGTTAAGAGCTATGAGGTATTACCCCATTACCCTTTTGATCTGCTCACCCTGACGTTTAGTGTCAGTGGTTAAGAGCCCGTTCGATTACCTTTCCATGGCTTGTTTGTCGAGGTTGATATGACCCCTCTTGACTAAAGCCCTACCCATGTATGCTTGAGCCCCCTTTTTGGTATGTTTACTTTATGCTATATGTTTTTGTGTGGTGTTATCGTCTCCCCATAGGACTGTTAGACTTCGTATAGTCTCTCGTTTGTATGTCAATTAAGGTAGCACGGTTCCTTCGTCTAGGACTTCCTTTTTGCATGAACATTTCTTAAACACAAACAAACCCATTTATTTTCCTTCTCCTAAGAACACGTTAACTCCTTCTACTACAGGAGAGTAAGTCTCCAAAGGTCGAGCATCCGGTAGATTGCATAGTAACATCGTTCAAAAAAAAACCACAACCCTTAACCCGTAGGCAGCCGAACTACGGCTTGCTCTGATTCTCATTCCAGATGAGATACGTAGGCATAACACACGATGTCTTAGCGAGCACACTCCTCTTTAACCAATAGGTAGCCGAGCTACGAAGACTCTGGTTCTCATATTCAGATGAGATACGTATGCAGTGGATGCGACATTCGTGCGAGTCATTTTCTTTTGACCCTTCTTTTAGTAAATAGTACATTAGATAAACCCACAACATTTAGACAAGAACAACAAGAGTGGATCCCGTACAGTACTACAGATGCGTAGGGGTGCTAATACCTTCCCTTCGCATAATCGACTCCCGAACCCAAGATTTGGTTGCGAGACCTTGTCTTTTCCTTTCCTTTTTCCAGGTTTACTTCGAGCGTTTCCCTTCCCTCCTTTGGGATAAATAACGCACGGTGGCGACTCTTCTGTCATTTTCTTTTTTCGCCGGTTGTTTTTTCGCAAGTTGCGACACCCTGGATTTGTTGTCTTCCAGCTTAATCATTTGCCCCAATCCAGCAGTTGCACCATGCTCAATCGCCAACTTCGCATCTTTATACGAAGCAAATGAAGAAGTTCCCTTCTTAATAGGTTCAGCAATAGATAAAGCTTGGAACGGAGTTCCAACTTCATCCTCAACATCTATATAAGAGAAGGAAGACAAATGGCTAACAAGGAGAGCCTTTTCTCCCCCTACCACCACCAGTTTCTTGTTTTTCACAAACTTCAGTTTCTGGTGTAGGGTGGATGTCACGACGCCTGCCTCGTGAATCCACGGTCTGCCCAAGAGACAACTATACGATGGGTGAATGTCCATAACCTGGAAGGTAATTTGGGAATCACTTGGTCCGATCTTGACTGGGAGCTAAACCTCTCCAATCACAGTTTTACGCGACCCATCGAAAGCTTTCACCACTACCCCACTCTGCCTCATGGGAGGCCCCTGATATGATAATTTTGCAAGAGTGGACTTTGGCAACACATTCAATGATGACCCAGTGTCCACCAGCACATTGGACATGGCATCATCCTTGCAGCTCATAAATATCTATAATGCCAAGTTGTCGTCTTTTCCCTCCTCGGGGAGATCAGCATCACAGAAACTTAAATTGTTACAAGCGGTGATGTTTGCAACAATACTGTCGAATTGTTGAATCGTGACGTCGTGATCCACATATGCCATATCCAACACCTTCTGCATAGCTTCTCGGTATGGTTCTAAATTCATCAGTAAGGATAGTACAAAGATTTTGGAGGGCATTTGTAGAAGCTGATCTACCACGTTGTACTCACTTCTTTTGATGAGCCTCAGCATCTCATCACGATCTTCTTTTGCATTGCCACTCGGGCCAACAGAGATAGAAGTTTTCAACGTAGAGGTAGGTTTAGAAACAAGTGCCAGATTTGGAGCATTCACAGCATTCCGAACCGGGCGTTCAGCATAATCAGCAGTATCATTCCTTTGAACATCGACTTGAGGCTTCGGCGGAGCCGAGAAAACACGATCGCTGCGGGTCAGGCCGCTGACGTCGGCAATATTAACAACAGATGAAGAGGGCAGGGGCACCTCTTTCCCATCCTCTAATGCTACAGCATTGTAGCGATAGGGGACCGCCTTCTCAGAAGAATACGATACAGGGCCAGCTGGCTTAATGATCAAAGCAGGAGAAGCCTTTTGCTTGCTACCATCATACTTGATAATAACAGGCTCGGGGATCCGAAATACTGAAGAAATTACGTTGACTTCATCAGCGTCTTCGTCAACATTTCTGTTTTGAAGTATCTCAATGACTCCTTCATCTAGCATTTCCTGAACATCTTTGCGCACCTGGCGACATCCTCTTTGGTTGACAGAACAAACTCGGCATCTATCGTGGTCATTCTCATAATGACTGTAATCACATAGCAATCTATGCATCTCGACCCGAGATTGTCGAATATGACTGACATATTTGACTTTGTACTTACCAGGACAACCTTGGACCATGTTGACAGATTTCCCATGCTCGAGCAATGGGTTCTTCTTCACATTAGGACCTACATCCTTGAAACACAAAATGCCACATCTCACAAGGTCTTAAACCTTTGTCTTCAAAGGGTAGCAGTTTTCCACGTCATGGCCGGGAGCACCGGAATGATAAACACAATGTAATTCGGGCTTATACCACCATTGAGGGTTAGTAGGTATAGCCGATGGGTCTTGTGGAGTAATCAACTTCCTCTCTATCAAAGAGGGATATAATTTTGCATATGTCATCGGAATAGGATTGAAGGTGACCTTTTTCCTCTCGTATCTTGTGTTGGCTTGATTATTGTTTCGAGGCTGGTAGGCCTGCCATTGAGGATGGTGCTGTTGTTCTTGATATTGCGGATGTTATTGTTGCTGATTATTGTTGTGATGCTGATATTGCTGATTATCTCTGAAAATAGGTGCTACGTGAGCCACCTGGTGCTGATTACCGGCAGGACGCACGGTCTTCCTCCTCACTGAGGGTCTTCTAGATTTCACATGGGAGGTCACAACATGTGCCTCTCCATCTTTCTTCTTTCCAAACGTCCCATACCGTTTGGCAGAAGAGCCTTCTTCTCTAGTCAGGCACCCTTCTCGGATTTCTTCTTCCAAACGCATCCCCATATTCACCATCTCGGTGAAGTCAGAAGGAGCGCTGGCAATCATCCGCTCATAATAAAAAGAACTCAAGGTCTTCAGAAAGATCTTGGTCATCTCTTTCTCTTCTAGTGGGGGCACAATCTGTGCTGCTAGCTCTCGCCACCTCTGGGCATATTCTTTGAAAGTTTCCTTGTCCTTCTGAGACATGGCTCTATATTGATCCCTATCGGGAGCCATATCTGAAGGAGAATTTCCATCCAAGGCGCAGCGGAATTTAAAATTTTCTCCTTTAATGATCCTTACGAATCGGCATGATCAATGATAGAATCGTTACCTCTTGTGGCGATCACGAACGTTGAACCATGACAACACCTCTACTCAGTCCACACGAACGGGTTTCTTCAATCTTAGTGCTAGCTGCTATGAGTGAAGGCTTTATGTGTGAGAGAGAGAAACGAAAATGCAAGAGTCATCTTAATGCTTCTGCACAAGGGTTCTATTTATAAAACCACTAGTGTGGGCTTCAAGCTAAAAATCTCACTTAAGTGTATTTTGGCCCATATCTTATAATATGCCCAAAATCACTTAAGTATTTGGTACCTTACCATATTTCGTATTCTACCAAAGTACACCGTATCTTACGATGTTCTATAATTCACTTAAGGAAACCGTACATTACAGTATTCCTTAATTACTCTAACTCTCATCAATCCGTCCTTTGTGTGTGACCCTATAGGTTTTCGCGGCATTGGCAATTATATTAAATCACGTATTTAATATAATAAACAGTGAGAGGTATCTAGCAACACATCACTGCTACACAAGACACGAAAATGTCATGTGATCTAACAAGTCCTTATGTGATAATAATTATGTGTATAATTACCCTTTTTCCCTTATGTCTATATTGAACACAAGGCATAGACTGTGTCATCCTTGTCCAGTTCAATATTGGGCCCATAGACATTTATCCTGTTACGCAGGATGGGCAAATTCCATCTAGGTCACTCATGTCCCTCAGCATGCTTCGTGGAGTACCCATCAACTGTCTTTATTGTTATTCAGTTACGGACAACGTTGGATCAGCAATAAAGCACTCGACTCTACATCTAGGGTCCATAGTGGTTTCAGGTCGAAGAGTGGTATACACCATTATCACCATGAGAATAACTTATGACACTTTGCATAACATTCTATATAGTATTCTCATAGCGGGTCAATCCGATGTAAATATTACTCTTAATATTCATACCTATGTTTAAGACTTGATAACTCTTTATCCATGATCCATGAGATGTGATCATTAGTCTACAAACATAATAGTCTTAATGCTTTAATGTTATCCCATTTCACAATAAAGCTCGACTACGGATACTTTAAGAGTAGTGTCCTTATGTTTAATGTGATCTCATGATTAAGTCATACTTGATACATTAAACGGGTTAGCTATTCTAGGGACTTTATTAAACAAACATAATAAAGAAAAAACCTTTTATTATTAATAGATAATTCGATACAAGTACCAAAAGTATTGGCCTCTAGGGCTTAAACCAACAATCTCCCACTAGCACTAGAGCCAATCAGGCATACCCCTAATGCCCATAGATCTAGTATGGCCATCATGCTTCTGTTGCGCAAAAGGCTTTGTCAGTGGGTCAGCAATATTGTCAAGTGTAGGTACTCTACATATTTTCACATCTCCTCTATCTATTATCTCTCGAATGAGGTGATAACGCCTAAGTATGTGTTTGGATCGTTGGTGAGATCTAGGCTTCTTAGCTTGTGCGATAGCACCATTGTTATCACAATAGAGACCAATGGGATCCACAATGCTAGGAACTATGTCAAGTTCACTAATGAACTTTTTGATCCAAACAACTTCCTTTGCTGCACTTGAGGCAGCAATATACTCGGCCTCGGTTGTAGAATCAACAACTGTATCTTGCTTTGAACTTTTCCAGCTCACAGCGCCACTGTTCAAGCAAAATACATAACCAGATTGCAATCTAAAGTCATCCTTATCCGTCTGGAAGCTGGCATCGGTGTATCCAATTACAACCAACTCTTCCTGACCTCCATATATCATGAATGAGTCCTTAGTCCTTCTCAAGTACTTAAGGATATTCTTGACAGCTACCCAATGGGCATCACCAAGATCAGATTGGTACCTACTCGTTGCACTCAAAACATACAAGACATCTGGTCGAGTACATAACATTGCATACATGATAGATCCTATTACAGATGCATATGGAATCTTATTCATGCGATCCCTTTCTTCCTTAGTTGAAGGGGATTGTGTTTTTGATAGACACAGACCATGTTAAAGCGTCTCAGCACTTTGTCTATGTACGTACTCTGACTTAGGCCAAGCAGTTTTTGTGATCTATCTCTATAGATTCTGATTCCTAATATATAGGCTGCTTCACCTAGGTCCTTCATAGAAAAGCATTTCCCCAACCAAGACTTTACTTGTTGCAGGGTAGGGACATCGTTTCCAATGAGTAATATGTCATCTACATATAATATCAGGAAAACAATCATGCTCCCACTAACCTTCTTGTAGACACAAGGCTCATCTTCGTTCTTGATGAATCCATATTGTTTTACTGTTTCATCAAAACGAAGATTCCAGCTTCTGGAAGCTTGCTTCAATCCATAGATTGATATTTGTAACTAACATATCTTTTGGGCTTCTTCTGGTATGTCAAATCCTTCCGGCTGTGTCATGTACACATCCTCAAGAAGATTCCCATTAAGGAAAGCAATTTTGACATCCATCTGCCATATTTCATAATCATGATATGCAGCGATAGCAAGTAAAATCCGAACAGATTTAAGCATTGGAATTGGTGAAAAGGTTTCATCATAGTCAACCCCATGAATTTGTTTATATCCTTTTGCAACCAGTCTTGCTTTATAGGTATGTACTTTACCATCCATGTCAGTCTTCTTTTTGAAGACCCACTTGCATCCTATAGGTTTAACTCCTACAGGAGGCTCTACCAAGCTCCAAACTTGGTTTGTGAACATGGAATCCATTTCAGATTTCATGGCTTCTAGCCACTTCTCATACTCGGGACCAGTTATGGCCTCTTGGTAGGTCACAGGCTCATCTTGATCCATGAGTAATACATCACCTTGATATGTTATGAGATATCCATATCTCTCAGGTAGGTGACGTATCCTGCTTGACCTACGTTGGTCTTGTTCTACTTGAGCAGGTTGCTCTTCCACAACCACTTGTGTTTCCTGCTTTAATTCCCCCATAGGTGTATCGATGCTTTGTGATTCTTGAATTTCTTCAAGCTCTACTTTCCTCCCACTGGTTCCTTTGGAAATAAAATCATTTTCTAGGAAAACTCCAGTTCGAGTGACAAACACTTTTCCCTCAGAAGGATTGTAGAAGTAATACCCTCTTGTTTCTTTAGGATACCCCACAAATAAGCATTTGTCAGATTTGGGCTCAAGCTTAGTTGAAATTTGTCGTTTCACATAAACTTCGCAACCCCAAATCTTCATGTAAGACATATGTGGTTTCTTACCACTCCATATCTCATATGGTGTCTTCTCAACCTTTTTGGACGGAACACGGTTATGTGTGTAAGCTGCTGTCAATAGTGCATGTCCCCAAAAGGAGTTTGGAAGATCGGCATGACTCATCATGGATCGGACCATGTCTAACAGTGTTCGATTTCTTCTCTCAGATACACCATTCCATTGGGGTGTTCCAGGAGGAGTGAGTTGGGATAGGATCCCACACTCTTTCAGATGGTCATCAAACTCTAGGCTTAAATACTCACCACCTCGATCTGATCGAAGAGTTTTAATATTCTTACCTAGTTGGTTTTGTAATTCATTCTTAAATTCCTTGAACTTTTCAAAGGACTCTGATTTGTGTTTCATTAAATACACATAACCATATCTACTGAAATCATCAGTGAATGTGATGAAGTACTGAAAACCTCCTCTGGCTGGTATGTTCAGTAGTCCACATACATCAGTATGTATGAGGGCCAAAAGATCAGTAGCTCTTTCACCTTTTCCTGTGAATGGAGACTTTGTCATCTTTCCAATTAAACAAGATCTGCATGTCTCATATGATTCATAATCAAAAGAGTCCAAGAGTCCATCTTTATGGAGTTTGGAAATGCGTTTCTCATTTATGTGGCCTAATCGACAATGCCAAAGGTAAGTTGGATTTAACTCATTAGGTTTCATCCTTTTAGTGTTAATGTTATAAATAGGCATTTCAAGATCAAGGACATATAGTCCATTGTTCATTTGTGCAGTAGCATAGAATATATCATTCAAATAAATTGAGCAACAATTATTCTTTATTATGAATGGAAAACCAAACTTGTCCAAACAAGAAACGGAAATAATATTCCTGCTAATTGCAGATACATAATAACAGTTCTCTAACTGAATTATTAAACCACTAGGTAAAGTCAATACATAAGTTCCTACGGCTATGGCAGCAACCTTTTCTCCATTGCCAACTCGTAGGTCGACTTCACCTTTTGCCAAATCTCTACTCCTTTTAGTCCATGCACACTTGTACAAATGTGAGAACCGCATCCAGTATCTAATACCCATGATGCAGAAGTAGATAAATTAATATCAATAACAAAAATACCTAAAGTTGAAGTCTCTACTCCATTCTTCCTATCTTCCAGGTACTTTGGGCAGTTTCTCTTCTAGTGTCCGGTCTTACCGTAATGGAAGCAGGTGCCCTATTTTGTTATGCCTCCACTAGGCTTCAAAGCAGCAATAGTGGGTTTGGGTTCGGCAACTTCCTTGCCTTTCCCTTTATCATGTTTGAGGACAATCCTCAAGTTTCGGTACCAATCCAGAAAATTTGTCCCAGACAATTTTTCTTTGTCAACGATTGATCGCAAGATATCGTTTGAGGTGTTTGTTGTCATGGTAATCTACATAAGGATTAATGAAAATATAAGTATCATTGACATATTTAATTAGGCCTTTAATTAAATATGCTCCCACTATTTTACTTAAAACAAATGACCCTCATCATTTGATTCGGAAAATCCCGTTGGAAGATTTTCTAGTGGGTCAAGATCCATATTTTACTTCGTTCTAAGTCCGTGTAGGCGGATGACACAAAACTAGGTTATTTAGGTAGGAACTCCTTCCAATTGTATCTCATACAACTCTCGAAAATTTCGGTTGGGTGAATAACTCCTTATTCCAATCCATCATATGGATCATTCCCAACTCTTGCTTCTAGACATATATAATATTATTATAATTAGTTTGACCCATCGTTTTAGATGTTGGATATTACAATTATCCCATTGCACCTTACTAATACAGAACATGCACCTCGCGTAGGAGAAACCTACATTATCCGATACTAGTCTTGATGAGTGCTAAAACTTGGAAAGCAAACATATATAATATTATTATAATTTGTTTAGTTAAGTTTGACCCATTGTTTTAACAGTTGGATATTACAATTATCCCATCACACCTTACTAATATAGAACATGCACCTCGCGTAGGCGAAACCTACATTATCCGATACTAGTCTTGATGAGTGTTAAAACTTGGAAAGCATAAACTTAATATTTAATTTGAGGGAATTGCAATGTTTTTTATCTCACCGGCTTATTTATCATAAAAATCGTCTCTCAGATGCATCAACATACATACATAATTAATGAAACAGTTATGGCCCCTAGCGCAGTTGTTCTCCCAAGCCAATGAGAGAACCTAAGCTAACCTAATAACGATCTAAGCTTCTCCAAGCAAGATCTTCAAGGTTGTCCTCCTTTCGCACTGACTTCTTTTCTTTCTTCATAACATTACACTACATAAAGAAACTCGTTTTACATACGAGGGAGTGAGATGAGAAAAGAAGTTACATTGAGAGATTAAAAGAGAGGCACGACACGCAGGTCGTATTTTAAAACCCAAAACAAAATAAAGGAAAACTAAGGCAATAACCGATCACCACAAGACAATAATAAACACATTATTATTATTATCAATTTTAATTCTTTTAATCAATTAAAACCAAATTAAATCTCGACGACCGGTCACATTACGCAGAGTTAGCCGAACAGGTGAATTTTGCCTTGCGTTAACCGGTTAACCAAATGCGTTAACCGGTTAACACTATTGAAAAACTATTAGAAAATTGTCTTTCTGTCTTGCGTTAATCGGTTAACCAAATGTGTTAACCGGTTAACACTATTTGAATATCTCTCAAAAAACTGTATTCCTTCTTGCGTTAACCGGTTAACCACATGCGTTAACCGGTTAACACTGCTTGAAAATCTCTTAAAAGGCAGTATTTCGTCTTGCGTTAACCGGTTAACCATATGCGTTAACCGGTTAACACTGTTCGAAAAAGTGCTTAGAAAGCACAACTCTTGTGCAGTCACAACCCCAATCGCATAACTCTCTGACAACACAACCCTTGTGCCGTCACTAACCCTGATGCACCAATTTCAGTATGATTGATCAACATGTCATGGCTTCACCATACTAATGTCGGATCAAGAAGCAAACGACCATTGATCGCTCAAAGGAAAACAACCATTGAGTGTTTGAATAAACGAAACAAGAACACTATATCATATATAATGTATTTTGCATCAGGATTACTTATATCCTATATATAACTTGATCGATCTCAATTTAATCTCTGATACCACTGAAGGAGAATTGCAATCCAAGGCGCAGCGAAATTTAAAATTTTCTCCTTTAATGATCCTTACGAATGGGCATGATCAGTGATAGAATCGTTACCTCTTATGGAGATCATGAACGTTGAACGATGACAACGCCTCTACTCAGTCCACATGAATGGGTTCCTTCAATCTAAGTGCTAGTTGCTATGAATGAAGGCTTTGAGTGAGAGAGAGAGAGAAACGAAAATGCAAGAGTCATCTCAATGCTTCTGCACGAGGGTTCTATTTATAGAACCACTTATGTGGGATTCAAGCTAAAAAGCCCACTTAAGTGTATTTTGGCCCATATCTTATAATATGCCCAAAATCACTTAAGTATTTGGTACCTTACCATATTTCGTATTCTACCGAAGTACACCGTACCTTACGATTTTCTATAATTCACTTAAGAAAATCGTACCTTACAGTATTCCTTAATTACTCTATCTCCCATTAATCCGTCCTTTGTGTGTGACCCTATAGGTTTTCGCGACGTTGGCAATTATATTAAATCACGTATTTAATATAATAAACAGTGAGCGGTATCTAGCAACACATCACTACTACCCAAGACACGAAAATGTCATGTGATCTGACAAGTCCTTTTGTGATAATAATTATGTGTATAATTACCCTTTTGCCCTTATGTCTATATTGAACACAAGGCATAGACCGTGTCATCCTTGTCCAGTTCAATATTGGGCCCATAGACATTTATCCTGTTACGCAGGATGGGCAAATTCCATCTAGGTCACTCATGTCCCTCAGCATGCTTCGTGGACTACCCATCAACTGTCTTTATGGTTATCCAATTACGGACAATGTTGGATCAGCAATAAAGCACTCGACTCTACATCTAGGGTCCATAGTGGTTTCAGGTCGAAGAGTGGTATACACCATTATCACCATGAGAATAACTTATGACACTTTGCATGACATTCTATATAGTATTCTCATAGCGGGTCAATCCGATGTAAATATTACTCTTAATATTCATACCTATGTTTAAGACTTGATAACTCTTTATCCATGATCCATGAGATGTGATCATCAGTCTACAAACATAATAGTCTTAATGCTTTAATGTTATCCTACTTCACAGTAAAGCTCGACTACGGATACTTTAAGAATAGTGTCCTTATGTTTAATGTGATCTCATGATTAAGTCATACTTGATACATTAAACGGACTAGCTATTCTAGGGACTTTATTAAACAAGCATAATAAAGAACAAGCCTTTTATTATTAATAGATAATTCGATACAAGTACCAAAAGTATTGACCTCTAGGGCTTACACCAAAAATATCCATGTTATATTTATATTGCTTGACAAAGTCCTCGCCAAGGTCATTGAAGGATCGGATGTTCGCACTGTCCAAGCCCATATACCAACGTAGGGCAGCACCGGACAAATTGTCCTTAAAGTAGTGGATGAGCAGTTGGTCGTTGTCGGTCTGAGTCGATATCTTCCTGGCATACATGACCAGGTGGCTGAGAGGGCAAGTATTTCCCTTGTAATTTTTAAAGTCAGGGACCTTGAACTTTACATGGATTTTCACATTCGGGACCAAGCAGAGTTCGGCAGCAGACTTGCCAAAAAGATCCTTTTCTCGAAGAGTTTTCAATTCCTTGCGGAGCTCAAGAAATTGGTCATTCA
This sequence comes from Lathyrus oleraceus, assembly GCF_024323335.1. Taxonomy (NCBI): domain Eukaryota; kingdom Viridiplantae; phylum Streptophyta; class Magnoliopsida; order Fabales; family Fabaceae; genus Lathyrus; species Lathyrus oleraceus. The sequence goes on along the minus strand of NC_066584.1, from coordinate 268,660,703 downwards.
TAGCATCCATCTTTTCATAGACATCTGGGCCCTCAGACGGCTCAGAATGATAGATGGTGTCGTCTACTCTAGGCATAGTATGCACGACAGGAGGAGGAACAGGAAGGACCGGGCTAGATGCCGGCAGAGAAGAAAAAGTGGGTGCAGGACCCTCAGGCATGAAATTGGGAGGCATCCCCCACAGAAACCCGGATGGCATGGCTGTTGGAGCAAAGTGTGCGCTGGCCGCAGACATAGTTAAAGAGACAATCTCAGAGATGATTGTCCTATGGGGAGGAGTTAAAGGTGTCGGAGACGACTGACTTTGGGCAACCATGAATGACTCCATCAGGGCAGTCAATATGGCTACTTCCTCCTTAAGCTTACAGTTCTCTTGTTCCAAATGATCCATCAGTCTTGAAATGTGTGCTCTGGCGTAGTACTGGTGAGTCAGCTTGTCTTCAAAATAAATTAAGAACACAGAGTTAGACCATAGACCAAGAAACCTGGAGCAAAACCTGCTTATGCATATGATGCATGCAATGCTTGTGCATATGATTTGTTTTTATTTATCAGAGGAACTTTTAGAGTTCTATTTGCAAATAATGGACCATTTATCACATATGGGAATATTATATCAATAACATTTGGAAAATATTTTTACACCAAAGAAGTACAGTCTTGGTAACCAAATACAATACAAGAGAGAAGGAAAATGATCATCCTATGGAACCCTAGAAGAAATCATCTAAAGCTCTGGACACAGGAAGATAAGATGCACAAAGCCTCTTCACCTCCCTCTCGTAGGCTGCCTCCATGTCTGCCTTCTCCTTGGCGAGTCGGTCGTACTTCCTCTTCCAAAACTTGGAAGACTGGGGAAGTAGAGAAGTCCATGCATCATCAAGATCATCTATAACCTGGTGCTCGAGGAACTCTATCAAAGCATCCTTCTCCTTGATCTGCTGAAGCAACTCCTCTCGTTCATGGATCCAAGCACGTGAACGGTCTTCGTCTCTCAACTCCTCTACTCCTTGGTCAGGGAGGGTTGAAGGCCCAGCCACAACCAAAGGTGTAGGTCTTGGATACTCATAAGGCATGAGGTACTTAGAAGCTCTGCTCCTAACCCAAGAAGTCTAACGCTCCAAAGCGATACAGTTCTTCGGACCTAGCTCCTTCCTTCTTTTCCTATGGATCTTATGCCATGCGCGGACCATCCTGCCCTTCAAGCCTTGGGGATCTTTACCCTCCTGAAAGAACACACCCTCTAACAGAATGTTATTAGGTTTATCCTTTAGGGGGAACCCAAGCTGACGACGTGCCAAAACTGGGTTGTAGTTAATCCCACCACATGTACCAAGAAGAGGCATATTGGAGAATTCACCACAAGAGTCGATAATCTGCACACCATCATACACACGGTTGTACCAAAATATATCATCATTAGTGAGAGACATAAGTCTCGTGGACCACCGTAGACATCCTTTGTTCTCCTTGAAGGCGACCGTCTACGGCAAGTGCGAAATAAACCACTTGTACAACAGAGGCAAACATCACACAATGGTACCACCACCCTTTGCATTCCTCATATGCAAAGAAAAGTAAGTGTCACCCAACAGAGTTGGAACGAGATTAAGAGTAGAGAAAATCCTAATAGCGTTCACATCCACAAACTTGTCGATGTTGGGGAATAACACTAGCCCATAGATGAGAAGTACAAATATGGCCTCAAAGGCGTCCTCACTCATGGCCTTCCCATACATAGTAGCTTGAGCAATGAGGAACTCAGAAGAGAGACCTTGAATTCCACCTTTGGTAGTCATATGAGCACCAACCAGATATTCATCTATATGCAACATAAAGCTATCTCCTGAGAAGTAGGAATACTCTCTAAGCCACTGAACGGCAACTGGTCTAGAATAGGTATATCCACAAGGTAGGCATACTCCTCAAGCGTGGGCAAAAGTTAAAAATTCGGAAATGTGAAGCAACGGTACAAGGGATCATAAAACTGCACCAATACACTCATCAATCCTTCGCCCACTTGATTAGTCAGAATAGATAGAAGCTTCCCAAGGGATCTAATACATAGGATGTCAGATTCCTTAGCTCTTTCAAGTCGGGTTGTCTGAAACTGTACTTCTTTGTATTCCTCCTTTGTCTTTCCATGTCTGAAAATTTGCAAATAGACCTCTTAAATTCCTTGAAAAATTTCTCATTATTGATTATATGGATACAAATGGGTGCATGGATGCATGGATGCACCAATCACACTCAAGGATCAAGTAAAGCACACCAAACAAAGGTCATGGGATGGATCATGTCATCCTTAATATCAATCATCCATTTTGGTGGATTATGGTTTACACCTTATCAACACCCAAGTTCCACTGATATTAAGGATACAAGAGCGGATCAACCATGAATCAAAGGTTTGTTGCAAGTCACGAGCATGGAGTCTCGGTTAAGAACCATCCAAAAGGAGTGTACTAGGGTTTAAACCTGCCAAACATGTTCTACAAGAGGTTCCCATAGTCATTATCCCATCTTTCGGATATTATCGGAGAAACGACTACTCGTATTCCAAAAATATTCTCAAGAGAGACTCTTATGAGTGTAGTATCGCGTAACGATCGTATCAAATCTTACACTTGAATGACTTTCGCACTACATCCTAAAAATTGGCCAATATGGGCTTGGTAAACTAAGGTCCTTGGCTTCTAAGGTCTATATTGGAAAGGGTAATGTCTAACCACAACTACTTGTGTGACATTATTGATCCCAACATTAACTCCACCAAGTGAATGGGCTTGCAAGTCAACTTGCTAAGGAATAACTCCACACAAGTCAACAAGACTATGCCATTCTCCTATCCTAAGTGCACTCGAGTTCGGGTATAGAACTCATCTCACAAAGATCACCAAGCATACAAGAAAATAATATTCAAGCAATTCAATCATTACATACAATAATCCCAAATTGCACAAAAATATGTCACAAAATAATATACACAACAATACAAAAAATATGAAAAGTAGGCAAAACCCACTAGGCAAATCTTCCCCAGCAGAATCGCCACTTTTCTGTAGTGGGGTATTCGTTACCATTAGAGATATTGACTAAATCCAAGGTAAACCATACAAGTCTAGTCGCCACCGCACTTCTATTTATCCAAAGGAATGGTTAGAAAGCGAACAAAAACCTAAAAGTTTTATCGAATCATAAACTAGTAAAAATGTCAGAGATCGGGGTAGGGGGGTTGGTTATGCAATGGGAAGGTTTTAAGCACCCAAAACATCTTAGGTACTCCTAGGGAGCCCTTTTCACATTTGTTGTAAGGTTGGTATTTTGTGAAAATTTGTTTGGGCAAACATGATTGAAGAGATGAGAAGAGAATATACAAGTTATTTAAATTTTGTGTTTGGATGGATAAACCCATTGCCTACGTACCATCTTAAAAAAAGATTAGGATCAAAACCTCGTAGTTTGGGGTAAAAATCTCAAAATGAGTTAGTGAATTGATTGGTCCAAAAGCCTTAAGGTATTTTGTTATCCAAGGGAGAAAACTCAACCTAAAATCACAAATCCACCATAGCAGGATAGCTTCAACATGTTGGTGAGGGGTTAACCCTATAATAAGCATGGAAGACTCATTGTCCATTACTAAGGATATAAGTGAGTATTATATCTACCTCAAGGATAACTCAAACCTAATAGCTAAAGGTTATGGAAAATTTGATTAATAGAGTGGCCATTGAAACCATAAAATGGTATTTGAATGAGTTATATTTACCAATGAAAAGTATTTATAAAATATGGTCAAAGTTAATTTAAGAGTTCAATTCAAAATAGGTGTCATGAAAACAAAGTTTGAAAATCAAAAGCATAATGTAGCACCTCAAATTTGCACCTATCATTGTACATACATTCTCATATTAGGTCATAGCATAACATGGTCCATTGCATAGCATTGCATTGTCCCATTTGCCTCAAGTGCAAGCCAAGCATGAAATTAGGTCAAACTGATCAGGAGATCAGTCAACCAAGCAAGCAAGGGTGTTTCTCAAGGAGCCAAGGCCCTAGGGTTTGTCCAACAAGTTCACATGACTTGGGGGTCCATTTGAAGTGTTTAAGTCAAGGGTTGGATGTTCAGAAATCACCAGTTCATGCACAATCAGTCAGAAACCCTAGAAAAGTCAAACTTGGTCAACTGTGACTGATTTTATGGTTTTGATGGATGGATTTGGTTTGAGAGAGCTTATTCATGTCCCAATAGGCCTCATATATCATGGCAAACAACATCATTGAAGAATTTGAAGCCAATCAGAAAATTTCCAAAAATAGAAACTGGACCTGTAATTTTAACTGCCAAAAATGGAAACTTCTCGATCCCAAACTTACATCATGATACAAGCTTCAAATGAATTTTTGCCCAACATGAAGGTTGAAGATCTTGTTCTCCCATTTCCAAAAAGTCCAAGAACTCTCAATTTCCATGCATGGTTGTCAAGATATGATCAAATCATTTTCACAAAATCTTGAACTTCAAAAGGCCATATCTCTCAAACCATTTGGCCAATTTTGGTGGGGTTTTTTCCTACAAACCACATTTCATTTCCTCTTTCCAAAAATGTAAATTTCATGTACCAAAAATCTATGGATCAAAATGGCACTTTTGGACCTAGCATGCTTAATTTTCAAGTGAGGTGCATTTTTGAAGTTTTGATTTAAGTGATTTCCATCCAATTGGCCAATTGGAATTGGTTCATAACATTATTTTTGACTTGCCAAGGGCCCAAACTCGGCCAGATTACATACCTCCATATCCATTTGGTCAAAATTAGCAATTGTGCAATTGGCTTCATTTAACATAAACTTGGTTAGCACATGATTAGCAAGGCCTAAACAGATGATATATATGATATTTTCTGTCATTTGAGCAACCCTAGCAGCTGCCAAAACACACAGAAAACTCTCTTCTCTCAAAAAACACTCTTCTTGCATTTTGCAATTTCTGCTCAAAAACTCCAAAGAGCCCGAGCATCCTTTGGTTGATTCACCACCTGGCCATCATTTAGAAGCAATTTGTAGCATCAAACACCAGCTGTACAACCATTTTCGTATTCTGTTTTTCCAAGCTTCAACAATGGCAGATCATGTTTTGAGCTGGAATCCACGCTGCTGAGCCAAAGTCCATCCTCTATCCATCTTTTAGAAGCTTCATGTACATCTGTTTTGAGGATTTGCAAGCATACGACCTCCAAATCATCATTGTGCATCAGTTTTGGTAAGATTTCGAGTTCCTTCTTTTCCTAAATCATGGTATGCAATGTGTTGGTCTCTTTACCGTGATCATTATGAGCTTTGAATGTTTGAAAATGACCAAGTATTTAGCAAGTTATGTTGGTTTAAAGGTTGATGCTCACATTTGTTTTTGATTGATGCTGCTTACTTAGTTTGTTTTAATGATTATGAATGATGGAATATGTATGTGTGTTGTTTGATGATCACGATGGTATAATCATTTTTTGTTTCTGGGTGAATTGTTTTTGCTCGATTGCTGAAGATGATGAGGGTTTACTGTACAAACCCTAGCTTCCCGTGTTTCTTTCCCAGATTTTGTTTTTTTTCCTGCTTGTTCTGCATGAGATTGTATACTGTTTCATCGCCTTGCCCAGTAATCACTTGCCACGCAGGATAAACGCAACGCTGCGTTTCATTTAGTTTCCCACTTATTTACTAATATGCCACCGTGCCCCCATTTGACCATTACACCATGTTGTATTTCATTTCATTTTCTTAATATTCATGTCATTTTGACTCAACCTTACAAAAATCATAACTCGTGCATTTTAATTCCAAAATTCATGAAAATTTCAGCATTGTGTTCATCTTGATGTCTAGTATTTTATCATGATTTTTCCAGAATTTTTGCATGGTCGAATTTTTAATGGCATTAGGGTTTTGCTCATGTATGCATATTTTGTACATCTTACCAATTCAATTGTGAAATGATGAGGATATATCCAATGACCCTGAAATTTTTTGTGCTTAATCTACACTCATCCATGGTTATTTTTATGTAAAGTTCATGATTTTATCTTATCTGGTTGTTGAGTTCTGAATTTTTGAAGTAGGGTGTGACAATTTGTGTCACACCAATGATATGCAATTTCATGATTTTTGATGACATGCTTCCTGACCTCCAATTGATGTGAAATTTTGCATGAATCTTCTCTCATATGTCTAGTTTATGTGTGAATTTTCTTGGATTTAACTGTGCCATTTCCTATTTGTTTGAGATTTTTCTTCCCTGCCTAGTCAAATGTTGACTTTGTGTGACACATCTTGCCATTCCATTTGGGAAATTCTCATATCTTATTGGATGATCATTAAATTTTACATGTGCATACTAGACATCTTAAGCTTTACATTGGTGTTAATCCCATTCATTTCTCATCTGTTTTCATTTAGTTATGATTTTTTGAAGTTGACACATGTTTGTTTGACTTCTTTGTGCTTGCTTGAATTGGTTTTGAATTTCTGATTTTAATTGACCATCTTCCCATGATCCAATTGAGCTGAAATTTCATATGCATGTCATGTTATGGACTTTGTTTGAGCATGAATTATTTGATGATTTTTGGAATTGATTATGTTTGGTTTTGAGCTAAGTCTTGCTGTTGACTTCATTGAGCATGTTCAAATTTGCTTTGACTTTATGATTTTCATTGACTGCCTTCCACTTGTCCAAATGTGATGAAATTTTACATGCTTACCATGCTAGGTGTTAGGATTGATCATGATTTATTTGGTGATTTTTGAAAATGTTTGAGTTGACTTTTGATGCAAGTCATTCTGTTGACTTCTTTGAGCTATCCCTTGCCATGCTTTGACTTCCTTTGCTTGTGAATTAATGATGATGCATGATATGAACATGAAACCAATTGGGATTGCTCCTTAGATGTTTGAATTTGATTTTGATTGGACATTGTTTGCTGTTTTGACTTTTTCATTCCTTTTTGACCCTAGGCTTGCCCTAGTGGTCCTGTTAATCACCTTTGAGTTCTTGTTTTCAGGTTAAGCTACAAATGCTTCCAAGAGATCATTTCTTTTTGATTGAGCCTGTTTGAATATCATTGACTAACCTCTTGGTTTTGTAGGTGGCTTGACTCATATGATTTGAGTCTTGTGCTTTGCACATTGGTCCCTCTGTGTTGACTGTTGTTTCCCAATTCCTTTTGCTTTGACTGTTGAACTGTGTACTGATTTGTTTGACCATTTCAGGTACCATTAGTTGCTTAAGTTCTTTGAACTTGCTTTGCTTTGCTATTTAGCAACTTGCTTGAGGTATAATTCCTTTTTCTTCATGTAGTCTGGAAGACCTGGCCTGTTACTTGGCCAGGCAACTGTCTGAAGTCCTCCTTAAGAGGCAATGTTTGTGTATGTTTAATTTGTCCTTGTACAGAGTCAAAGACCTCCTAAGTGAAGAGGCAATTGGCAGAACCAAGGGATAAGCAACCTATCCCCTGCTATTCTGTGTGTCTTCTGCTTTGCTCACACCACTGTGTTGATGCATTGCAGATACAAACCCAAGATCTTGTACAACTGTACAGTTGAGTCAGTTTCAAATGTGTAGAAGGGTTCCCACCTTCTGAACCCACACATTCTTGTCTTAAGCTCTCCCAGGCCAGGGATAGAAGCTGTGAAGTCTCATCTTCACTCACCTTTCATCTGCTTCACCTTAGCCCCTCAATGGCAAGGTTAAGAGCACCATCACCCATTTCCAGAGGTTTGTTTGTTGAGGTTGATATGACCCCTCGACTAAAACCTAACCCTTGTGTGAGCCCCTTGTGTGTATATAGTGTGTCCTACCTGTGCTTGTATGTTTGTTTGACTTGCTTCCTGTGCAAGTTAGGTTTAGTTTAGACTAATCCTTGTTTGCTTTCGCCCTTGTTGCGATCCTTTCTCTCGCCCTCGTTGCGGTCGAGCCTTTTCCTTTCTCTCGCCCTCGTTGCGATCGAGCCTTTTCTCTTCTCTCGCCCTCGTTGCGATCGAGACTTTCCCTTTCTCTTGCCTTGGTTGCAATCGAGACCTTTGTCCCTCCGTAGCCGAACTACGGCAACTCTGATTCTCATGTTCAGATGAGATACGTAGGCACGAGATGCGATGTCTTGTCGAGTTTGACTAACAACTAACACTAATCCTTTTCTCTCGCCCTCGTTGCGATTGAGACCTCCCCTTTCTCTTGCCCTAGTTGCAATCGAGACCCTTGCTTCCTGTGCAAGTTAGGTTAGGTGTGGCTTGCTTCCTGTGCAAGTCATGTCTAGGATAGGTTGGCCCTTGTGCCATTTAGCTAGAAACCTTAACTTAGGGACGACTTTGCATGACAACATCTAGGCTCGAGTCGTAGTCTCCCTAGAGTTGTGTCTCCCTCTGTTATCTGGTTAGGCTAGATCCTTGTCCCTGCGTAGGGGAACTACATCGCCCTGATCTTCACACCAGATGAAGTATGTAGGCAGGAGATTGAGCTGATCTCTCCGGGCGCCCTTTTTCTTTTTGTGTGTGTTGTTTGACAGTTGTTAGGCTCGAGTCCCCGACTCCTTAGCAATTTGTTGTCTGTTTGTTTTTATGTGTGCTTGACAGTTATAGGCTCGAGTCCCTGACTCCCTATTAACTTGTTATGTTGTTGTGTGCTTGGAAGCCGATGTAAGTCCATCGAGTGGCATTTGGGTTCCAGTGTGTGTGTCTTGGTTCGGATGCTGATGTAAGTCCAGTGATTGGCATTCGGGCTCCATGTTTGCCTTTGCCTGTGTTTGTTTGTGTGCGTGTCAGCCGAGCTACGAATGCTCTGATTCTTCTCTCGTCCGAGAAGATACGTATGCATAGGATGCGATATCCTAGCGAGCATGTGTCGTCTCCCCAGTCCGAACTACTTCGACTCTGATGTCTATGCCTGATAGACTAAGTAGGCCCAGGATGCGATATCCTGCCGAGTCAGTTTCAGTCTTGTTTTCTTGTGTCTCTTTCAGCCAGTGTGTGTGTTTGAGCAGTGTTTTAGCAACCATTTTCCTTCCTTTTGTGCGTGGATCCCGTAGAGTACTACGGATGCGTAGGGGTGCTAATACCTTCCCTTCGCATAACCGACTCCCGAACCCATTCTCTTTGGTCGCGAGACCATGTTCTTTCCTAGGTTTACTTCGAGCGTTTCCTTTCCCTCTTTTGGGATAAATAACGCACGGTGGCGGCTCTGTTGTTTCTTCTTTTTTCCGCCGGTTTTTCGCGTAATGCGACAGCTGGCGACTCTGCTGGGGATATAGAGAAGTTGACCTATGCTGGTCCATCTTCCCTGAGCGAGTCTCTCCTAGCGCTCTCTAGGATTAGGGTTTTGGTTGCTATTGCTGTGTGTATTTATTGCTTTCGTTAGTTGTTCATTTCATTTACTGTTTGCATTTATTGTGTGCATTAATGTTTGCATTCATATTCATTATTCATTCTGCCTGGCTGTGCTGTCTGTGTTTCTCTGTTTGGGGGTGGGAGTTACTCGAGGTAAAAGGCCCAATACCCAGGCTATGAGTGAAATCTAGGAAACCTAGGAATAGAGTGATTCATGGGAAGCGGGTGGTATGGCGCCACTTAGCGGAACATTGATATCACGAGCAGTTCAGACCCTGGTGGGATATTATCGGTGCATACATCGGGTGTGCACAGGATGATATTCTGCGAAAGGTTATTTATGCTGCGTTTCTCTCGACCTTACCCTGGCCTAGAAAACACCCGTGAGCGGGGCGGGATTGATCATTTTAACAGGTACAGTTGGTGACTCTCGGTACTGATGGTGACTGTGGATTATGGACATTTATTTCTGGGACGCCGGAGTTTTGTCCGTGGTTTATCAGCGGGTTCTGTTTATTTCGGATCCCCGGGTTGAATTGAGAGTACCGGTTCAGAGGAGCTGGCTATCATCCGTTCAGTGGATGTTCTTGTGATGATAGTGATGTAATCTCCGGTTCCGTTTATTTCGGAACTCCCCAAGTCGGATTTATGGTGACTTAGTCCCGATGACTGTAACTGGTTCAGAGAATGGGTCTTCAGATGACTTGGTGGCACAGTGACCTGCATTCATGCATTTGCATCATATCATTTTGCATTCATCTGCATTCAAATCATGCCTGTCCATACTCAGGGTCCATTTTTTATTTTAATTAATTGAAACTCAGGTTGAGAGACATCCAGATGTCAGAATGTTGTTGGTAAAATTTTATTTGTCTCGATGAAACCGGAATCAAAGGACAGAATTTTCCTGGTATGGATAGACATTGCATGCGTGAGTCATACTAACATTTTTGCTGTTTTGTAGGTGTCAGTGACTAATTGGTGTGCATAGCTCTTCCGTTCAAGTAGCTCAGACTAATGGATCCTCCCAACGCCGATATCTTCGAGTTGAAAGAGATGATAGGGGAGTTGTTTAAGGCCGTGCAGGGACTCGCCTTGGGGCAGAAGGCGATTGCTGAGAGGTTGGATAGGATTGAAAGCTGGATGACAAAGGAGAAAGTTCAGGGGGATGCTCCGTCATCTGTGGTACAGAAATCCTCTGGCGATGGTCAGCTTAAGAAGGTCAAATCAGGTGGTATGCCTGTCCGAAAAGAGCGTAGTAAAGATCGTTATCATCCTTATGCTACCACTGTATCCACTCCCGTCAGCAAATCACCTGCTCAACAGCAACAACTGCCACCTCAACAGAAGACACCGAGAGCTGAAAGCCAGGTGAAGAAGAAGAAAGAGGATCGTCAGTTTGAGGAACCACCCGTGACTTACGCCCTTCTGTTCCAAAGGTTAATGGATCTTGCTTTAGTGCGGCCAAGGATATTAATTCCCCTAGAACGGCAGAAAAGGCCACCAAACTATGATGAGAATGCCAAGTGCGAGTTTCACTCTGGGGCACCCGGACACAACATTGAGGGCTGTAGAGCTTTTAAGCATGTCGTCCAGGACATGGTGGACTCCGAGACCATTAACTTGGCCCAGATTATGAAGGGGGATGTCAACCCTGTGCCCAGAAAGGGTCCTATAAAAGTCAAGATGGTGAAGAAGGCCAAGAAAGGATTGGAGATGACTGAGGAGGATCAGCTAAAGGTTCCAATGGCTGTGGTCCCAAAACCTCTGGAGCAGGATGGAATTTTCCCTGTTAGTGTTAATTCTTGTGCGACCGTCACCATAGAGGGAAGTGTATTGATGAAAGACACGACCCAAAAGATGAAGGAAGTAGAAATGGACGACGTGAGGTGTAGAGCACCCCGTCTGGCAGTTGAAACCGTCCAGGTAGAGAAGGCCCTTGTTGCTGAGAAAGAGAAGAAGTTGTCCATTTCTTCTTATAAACAAGCTCTGGAAGTGGTGAAGAACAAAGAGGCCCAAGGCTGGGGAAGGATCATTGACATCGTGATAAAAGCAGACATGTTTGGGGTCGGTTATCAGCCGGGTCAAGAATCGTCTAGACCAAATAGAGGATGTCGCCCACCATACACCTTCGTCAGTGCAGGGATGTTGGATCCTGGTCATGCCCGTTCAGTGGGTGAAGACGACAGCGACCGCGAGCTTGAGGCGTGGATAAAGTCGTGCGTACCAGGCAACTGGAAGGCCTCCAAAAGCATCACTGTCACTCATCCAGGAGTGTAGTATTTCTGTGTTTTAATCTTATTTGCATGAAAGCCATACGTTTTGCCCGAAGCGTACTGGTCCATTGTAAGGGCCACCTCATGTTTCATTTTGCAATTTCTGCATCATTAATAAATGGATGTTTTTGTAATTAAAAGCAGTGCTCCCTGTCTTTCACTTATTTTGCAGTTTTAAAAATAAAAATAAAAATAAAAATGGCAATGTTTTTATTCTCTTTCCTTTTGATTCATTTGGTTCCGACCTTAAAAGTGTTTCTCCTGAGCTCATCGATAACAATTTGGTTACACCTCTATATGACTTCGACAATCCGAGCTATCATGCCGAAGAAGAAGGCGCAGAAGATGGTGATCAGCTGGAATTAGCCAGGTTGTTGAAACAAGAGGAGAAGGTGATTCAACCGCACGAGAAGCGAGTCAAGTTTGCCATCCCAGGTACCCCCGAGGTCAGAAGGGAAAGTGAAAGTTGAGGCCGCTTCAGAGGCAAGTCGAGAACAGAATGGTAGCCCTGTTAGAAGAGCAGGTTGATACGTATGCCTGATTGTATCTAGATACACCAGGGCGGAATACCAATGTCATGGGGCACGAGCTACCCTTAAGAGAAGACTGTCCTCCAGTGAAGCGGAAACTGGTGCTGAAAGATGAGAAGGTGTATGGACCACCATGATGTGAACAGAGCTAATCTGAAGGATGAATTCCCGGTACTTCACAATGAGGTATTGGTTGATTATATAGCTCAGGTCTTAGTGTTTATCTTCATGGATGGCTTCCTGGCCAAGATCAGATTTGAATTGTTGCCAGATGATATGAAGTAAACCAGGTCCATCACACAAGGGGCACCTTCTTGTTCTAAGGAGATGTCGTTCAGTATCGAGAAGGCCGGTGCCACGTATCAGAGGTCTACGGTGACTTTGTTTCATGATATGATTCATCGTGAAAGCAAATGCCATGTTGATGACATGATGGCAAAGTCCCAAGCAGAAGAGGGGCATCCGATGGATCAAGTTGTTTGACAGTTAGAGATAACTCATACTGTTGAGTTCGAATTAGCGCACTTAGGGAGTGCTGTCCAGCAAGCTGCCGAGGCATGTTGTAAATCAGAGGAATCGAGGTCGATCCTATAAAAAAAAAAAGAGGTTAAATCGTAGGAACTTCTGATTCCGATGCTTCCCAGGGGGATGATTGTTAATCTGGTACTCGGCAGCCCTCGAGGGGTCTATGAGGTGCGTACTGAGTCAGCATGACTAGTCTTGTCGAAAAGAGTATGCAATTTACCTAAGCAAAAAGTTTATCGACGGTGAAACGATACACTCACTGTTCGAAAAAACTTGATGTACTTTGGCATAGGCTGCTCGCCGACTGAGACAGTGTATGCTGATTCCTACCACTTCGTGGATATCCAAAATGGATTTGGCTAGGTGTGTTTGAAAAGCTAGTAGCAACCCATGGAAGGTTATCAACCAAGGAAGTTTGAGGTCCCTGATGAGGACATCTCGAGGTACTCAAATCGAAAGATTGAGAGTGACCGATCCCAGAGGAGGGGCCTGGCCCTGAATCCGAACGGATTCCGATGTCTGATGGGGAAGTTAAAATGAATGAGGTAGTGCTTCCCGAATCACAGTTGGTTGCACCAACAATGGTGGCTGAACATAAAGTCTGTATCCTGGGTACCAAACCTTGGGATGTGCATCTACCTAGGGGCAGTGTCTTCCTCACAGATGTATGAGAAATCAGAGAAGGCCAAATGGATAAGGACTCGATATGACGTTTGACCCAACTGAGGAAGAGGGCTGACAGTTACTTGTCTTGGGGCGTTGTACCCAGTGGATGAAGCGTATTGTTGACTGAGAAGTGTGACCTCGAGCGTACCACGTGGAAGAATTGGTTGAAAAGGATCCTTCCTCCTCAAGACGATCGTGGGGCAAATGGATAAACAGTTATGAGTGTCTCATTCATGGTCAAGAAGGTCTTCTCAGACCAGGCCATGTTGTTGATGACCACGGATGACGACGATTTCCATCCACTATGAGTACGGACGCAGTTAGAAAATACTTCGTGAAGGAGACCCGCTGGACAAAAAGAATAAAGAGTCCAGGCAAAAATGGGCATCCCGGCGAACCAAGAAAAAAGAGAAAGGTTCGGGCAAAAATTAGGGATATAAAAGAAAAGAATTGTATACCCGGCAAGTTGAAAACCCGCAAGGGCGACTTGGGCAAAAAAGGGTATCCCGGTGGACTGAAACCCGAAAGGGCGGTCCAGGCAAAAGAGGGAATGAAACGAACAACTGCGTCCAGCATGATCGTTTTTGCTCATGATGACTTGGATAGTCTCCGACAGAGATCGATTGAAAGCGTCTTGTTCAGAAGACAGAAAGTGCGGAAAGTCTTGAGGACATATGGGGTGTAACCGAGTTGGAACCCGATGAGATCACGGTTCCGCATTGCCAATAGGATAGATTTTTTCCTTTGTGCGCAATCACCTCTTTCCAGGGTTTGCTTCTTGTGTGTTGCTCAGTTCTGAGCCATCTTTTTGTTTCAGTCAATAAAGTGTGTGTTCAGTCAAATAGTTTTGTTTTTGTTTTCATTACCGCTTTGATTACGAAAACATCCGTTCGTTTTGATAAAGAATATTTGCATTTTGAAACATAGAGGTCTTTTCCGATGCATGCTTGTGAGATTAAAATCTGGAAATCTTACTCGGAAGTTTTGAGTGACCTAAGTGTTGAAATATTGAAACACCCGAAGGCATACCTGGGGCACGCTTCTATCTGACGATTTCTGATGCAGGTACTGTTAGATATCTTCATTCACTTACTGGTGGTACTGTGAACCCTTGTTGACAAAAATCCCGGCAGAGCCTGATCAGGGGCAAGGGATAGTTGAACGGTGAAAGGACAGTGAAGGATTACGACGACGGTTCTGGAAAGTTAATCAAGAAGACTCTTCAAAGTCTGATGATTGGAAAGTTTGTCTGAATACCAGGAGTTCGATCTCCATGGAGTACGGACGAGATTGGGAATACAAGACGATGGAGCAGAAAAGTCATGAAGCGTCTGGAAGTTCGTAAAAGAGGAAAGCCGACACTATGGGTGGACGATGGATGCCGCTGTTCGGCGACTCGACAGGTGTTCCGTGTCTAATAAGCTGTATTTCCCCAGTAGGTGTGAGAGTGTTACCTCCATAACAGATTCGAGATCAGTGTCTCCTCAGCAAGCCTGAAGGTTGCCGTATCCCCAGCGGAGTTGTAATTGTTTTCCAAGTCTGAAGTTGTCTTCCCAGCAGAGGTTGTGTTGATGGTTTTTCCCCAGCAAAAGTTTGTCTTTCCCCAGCAGGATGGAAGTTGACATGGTTATAGGATCCCCAACACAGTTCCTGGAGTTCCCCGGTGTTGTCTCTGGAGGAGACGTGTGTTTATGCATTCGTCATTTAGATAAGCATAGCATATCGCGTCATTAGTGCATAGCATTTCCATGATCATGGGGCATTGTGTAAAACAAAAAAAAACTCATGCATCAGCATTGCAAACATATCCATTAGTCCTAGGCCGTGGTGACCAGCCGAGCTCAGGTTGTTGGAAAGAGTTTAGCATCGCGCCATTGGATCGGTTTCAGAATTGGGTTCATCAGCATGATTGGGAGGTTGGTGTTTTCCCAACAAGTGATTCCTCAGTCGAGTGGGTATCCCCAGCAGTGTTACTCCCCAATTGTTAGCGTCTTGCCAGCTTGGGTCTTTTTCCTTAAGCAGATATGGGTGTGTCTGATCTCTCCATATAGAGTCTACCCCTTAAGCAGAAAGTGTCAATCTTTCCTGCCATTTCCCCACTGAGATACATCCTCGTGGATGACGGTTTCTTCCGTTCCCTCCCTACACGGGATGGGTTTTCCCTATTGAGTTCTTTCCTCATTAGGATGAGTCTTGTTCAGTCTGCCTTTTTGGATCGATCCTAAACTGGCTCCCCGTCGACTGTTTCTTGTGCTTCCCTGGGGCATAAATGAATAGTTGCTCACTAACCGGCACTCATTCATCTTATCCTCAGCGGAATTTGGTGGCCTCTACCTACAAACCGGTAGTTGTAAGTCCTATCTTTGTGGTTTTCTACCCACTAGCTGGTAGTTGTAAAATCCCACTTTCATCCCCTTGTTGGAGTTGACCGTTTGTGCTCATCCCGATGATGATTGGTTACTTTTCTGTGGCCTCTACCTACAAACCGGTAGTTGTAAGTCCTATCTTTGTGGTTTTCTACCCACTAGCTGGTAGTTGTAAAATCCCACTTTCATCCCCTTGGTGAAGTTAACCCTGTGTGCTCATCTTATCGATGACTGGTTACTTTTCTGTGGTTGTCTGCCTACAAACCGGTAGATGTAATCCCCTCTTTGCGGTATTGATATTCTTTCCCCTTTGGATACTTGCCTTGATCAAGCAGTATTGTCCCCATTGGGTCTTCCCCTTCTTTTTTTGGATATTTGCTCCGAGTTAGCAACTTTATCCTCTTTTGATTGGTCATCTTTTGCATACCTAGTCCTGGTACCCTGATGCCTTTCTTTTCGGTCGATTATTCATTTAACAACCTACAACCCGGTTATGGATAATCTTCCATGCGAGTGTATTATCTACGTTTTGACGGCTATAGATAATATATCTCATGGCACTCAGGCCAATTTTCCGGTATTCAGACCGAAGGAGTTTCCGACGATCAGGTCGACGTACTCATGGCACTCAGGCCAATTTTTCGGTATTCAGACCGAAGGAGTTTCCGACGATCAGGTCGACGTACTCATGGCACTCAGGCCAATTTTCCGGTATTCAGACCGAAGTGGCGTTCAGGCCAATTTCCGATTTTCAAATCGAAGAAGTTTTCTCCCTTTCGTCCTATGACGTCTGGCTGAGTTTTCCTCCTCTCCGTTGGTGTCGATAAACGTGAAGTCTCCCTTTCGTCCTATGACGTCTGGTTGAGTTTTCCTCCTCTCCGTTGGTGTCGATAAACGTGAGTCTCCCTTTCGTCCTATGACGTCTGGCTGAGTTTTCCTCCTCTCCGTTGGTGTCGATAAACGTGAGTTTTTCCTAGTTGTCCGTTGGCATCTAGTTGTGCTTTCTTTTCCCATTCATCGTCATTGCGATGTCTGGATGTGGCCGTACCCTTTGAAAAAAAAAAAAAAAAAAAAAAAAAAAAAAACAAACAAAAATACCCAGTAATAAGTATCAGATCCCAGTGGACGTTTCCATTATTGGATCCCTGCATTGTGCAAATTCTACGGTTCTTTTGTATTCAATCCCTGTTTACCCTAAAGTCTGACAGCCGCCGCTATCATCCATTCGGGTTCCCAGCTGATTGAATAGGGGCAGCTGTAGCACCTCAAATTTGCACCTATCATTGTACATACATTCTCATATTAGGTCATAGCATAACATGGTCCACTGCATAGCATTGCATTGTCCCATTTGCCTCAAGTGCAAGCCAAGCATGAAATTAGGTCAAACTGATCAGGAGATCAGTCAACCAAGCAAGCAAGGGTGTTTCTCAAGGAGCCAAGGCCCTAGGGTTTGTCCAACAAGTTCACATGACTTGGGGGTCCATTTGAAGTGTTTAAGTCAAGGGTTGGATGTTCAGAAGTCACCAGTTCATGCACAATCAGTCAGAAACCCTAGAAAAGTCAAACTTGGTCAACTGTGACTGATTTTATGGTTTTGATGGATGGATTTGGTTTGAGAGAGCTTATTCATGTCCCAATAGGCCTCATATATCATGGCAAACAACATCATTGAAGAATTTGAAGCCAATCAGAAAATTTCCAAAAATAGAAACTGGACCTGTAATTTTAACTGCCAAAAATGGAAACTTCTTGATCCCAAACTTACATCATGATACAAGCTTCAAATGAATTTTTGCCCAACATGAAGGTTGAAGATCTTGTTCTCCCATTTCCAAAAAGTCCAAGAACTCTCAATTCCCATGCATGGTTGTCAAGATATGATCAAATCATTTTCACAAAATCTTGAACTTCAAAAGGCCATATCTCTCAAACCATTTGGCCAATTTTGGTGGGGTTTTTTCCTACAAACCACATTTCATTTCCTCTTTCCAAAAATGTAAATTTCATGTACCAAAAATCTATGGATCAAAATGGCACTTTTGGACCTAGCATGCTTAATTTTCAAGTGAGGTGCATTTTTGAAGTTTTGATTTAAGTGATTTCCATCCAATTGGCCATTTGGAATTGGTTCATAACATTATTTTTGACTTGCCAAGGGCCCAAACTCGGCCAGATTACATACCTCCATATCCATTTGGTCAAAATTAGCAATTGTGCAATTGGCTTCATTTAACATAAACTTGGTTAGCACATGATTAGCAAGGCCTAAACAGATGATATATATGATATTTTCTGTCATTTGAGCAACCCTAGCAGCTGCCAAAACACACAGAAAACTCTCTTCTCTCAAAAAACACTCTTCTTGCATTTTGCAATTTCTGCTCAAAAACTCCAAAGAGCCCGAGCATCCTTTGGTTGATTCACCACCTGGCCATCATTTAGAAGCAATTTGTAGCATCAAACACCAGCTGTACAACCATTTTCGTATTCTGTTTTTCCAAGCTTCAACAATGGCAGATCATGTTTTGAGCTGGAATCCACGCTGCTGAGCCAAAGTCCATCCTCTATCCATCTTTTAGAAGCTTCATGTACATCTGTTTTGAGGATTTGCAAGCATACGACCTCCAAATCATCATTGTGCATCAGTTTTGGTAAGATTTCGAGTTCCTTCTTTTCCTAAATCATGGTATGCAATGTGTTGGTCTCTTTACCGTGATCATTATGAGCTTTGAATGTTTGAAAATGACCAAGTATTTAGCAAGTTATGTTGGTTTAAAGGTTGATGCTCACATTTGTTTTTGATTGATGCTGCTTACTTAGTTTGTTTTAATGATTATGAATGATGGAATATGTATGTGTGTTGTTTGATGATCACGATGGTATAATCATTTTTTGTTTCTGGGTGAATTGTTTTTGCTCGATTGCTGAAGATGATGAGGGTTTACTGTACAAACCCTAGCTTCCCGTGTTTCTTTCCCAGATTTTGTTTTTTTTCCTGCTTGTTCTGCATGAGATTGTATACTGTTTCATCGCCTTGCCCAGTAATCACTTGCCACGCAGGATAAACGCAACGCTGCGTTTCATTTAGTTTCCCACTTATTTACTAATATGCCACCGTGCCCCCATTTGACCATTACACCATGTTGTATTTCATTTCATTTTCTTAATATTCATTTCATTTTGACTCAACCTTACAAAAATCATAACTCGTGCATTTTAATTCCAAAATTCAGGAAAATTTCAGCATTGTGTTCAACTTGATGTCTAGTATTTTATCATGATTTTTCCAGAATTTTTGCATGGTCGAATTTTTAATGGCATTAGGGTTTTGCTCATGTATGCATATTTTGTACATCTTACCAATTCAATTGTGAAATGATGAGGATATATCCAATGACCCTGAAATTTTTTGTGCTTAATCTACACTCATCCATGGTTATTTTTATGTAAAGTTCATGATTTTATCTTATCTGGTTGTTGAGTTGTGAATTTTTGAAGTAGGGTGTGACAATTTGTGTCACACCAATGATATGCAATTTCATGATTTTTGATGACATGCTTCCTGACCTCCAATTGATGTGAAATTTTGCATGAATCTTCTCTCATATGTCTAGTTTATGTGTGAATTGTCTTGGATTTAATTGTGCCATTTCCTATTTGTTTGAGATTTTTCTTCCCTGCCTAGTCAAATGTTGACTTTGTGTGACACATCTTGCCATTCCATTTGGGAAATTCTCAAATCTTATTGGATGATCATTAAATTTTACATGTGCATACTAGACATCTTAAGCTTTACATTGGTGTTAATCCCATTCATTTCTCATCTGTTTTCATTTAGTTATGATTTTTTGAAGTTGACACATGTTTGTTTGACTTCTTTGTGCTTGCTTGAATTGGTTTTGACTTTCTGATTTTAATTGACCATCTTCCCATGCTCCAATTGAGCTGAAATTTCATATGCATGTCATGTTATGGATTTTGTTTGAGCATGAATTATTTGATGATTTTTGGAATTGATTATGTTTGGTTTTGAGCTAAGTCTTGCTGTTGACTTCATTGAGCATGTTCAAATTTGCTTTGACTTTATGATTTTCATTGACTGCCTTCCACTTGTCCAAATGTGATGAAATTTTACATGCTTACCATGCTAGGTGTTAGGATTGATCATGATTTATTTGGTGATTTTTGAAAATGTTTGAGTTGACTTTTGATGCAAGTCATTCTGTTGACTTCTTTGAGCTATCCCTTGCCATGCTTTGACTTCCTTTGCTTGTGAATTAATGATGATGCATGATATGAACATGAAACCAATTGGGATTGCTCCTTAGATGTTTGAATTTGATTTTGATTGGACATTGTTTGCTGTTTTGACTTTTTCATTCCTTTTTGACCCTAGGCTTGCCCTAGTGGTCCTGTTAATCACCTTTGAGTTCTTGTTTTCAGGTTAAGCTACAAATGCTTCCAAGAGATCATTTCTTTTTGATTGAGCCTGTTTGAATATCATTGACTAACCTCTTGGTTTTGTAGGTGGCTTGACTCATATGATTTGAGTCTTGTGCTTTGCACATTGGTCCCTCTGTGTTGACTGTTGTTTCCTAATTCCTTTTGCTTTGACTGTTGAACTGTGTACTGATTTGTTTGACCATTTCAGGTACCATTAGTTGCTTAAGTTCTTTGAACTTGCTTTGCTTTGCTATTTAGCAACTTGCTTGAGGTATAATTCCTTTTTCTTCATGTAGTCTGGAAGACCTGGCCTGTTACTTGGCCAGGCAACTGTCTGAAGTCCTCCTTAAGAGGCAATGTTTGTGTATGTTTAATTTGTCCTTGTACAGAGTCAAAGACCTCCTAAGTGAAGAGGCAATTGGCAGAACCAAGGGATAAGCAACCTATCCCCTGCTATTCTGTGTGTCTTCTGCTTTGCTCACACCACTGTGTTGATGCATTGCAGATACAAACCCAAGATCTTGTACAACTGTACAGTTGAGTCAGTTTCAAATGTGTAGAAGGGTTCCCACCTTCTGAACCCACACATTCTTGTCTTAAGCTCTCCCAGGCCAGGGATAGAAGCTGTGAAGTCTCATCTTCACTCACCTTTCATCTGCTTCACCTTAGCCCCTCAATGGCAAGGTTAAGAGCACCATCACCCATTTCCAGAGGTTTGTTTGTTGAGGTTGATATGACCCCTCGACTAAAACCTAACCCTTGTGTGAGCCCCTTGTGTGTATATAGTGTGTGCTACCTGTGCTTGTATGTTTGTTTGACTTGCTTCCTGTGCAAGTTAGGTTTAGTTTAGACTAATCCTTGTTTGCTTTCGCCCTCGTTGCGATCCTTTCTCTCGCCCTCGTTGCGATCGAGCCTTTTCCTTTCTCCCGCCCTCGTTGCGATCGAGCCTTTTCTCTTCTCTCGCCCTCGTTGCGATCAAGACTTTCCCTTTCTCTTGCCCTGGTTGCAATCGAGACCTTTGTCCCTCCGTAGCCGAACTACGGCAACTCTGATTCTCATGTTCAGATGAGATACGTAGGCACGAGATGCGATGTCTTGTCGAGTTTGACTAACAACTAACACTAATCCTTTTCTCTCGCCCTCGTTGCGATTGAGACCTCCCCTTTCTCTTGCCCTAGTTGCAATCGAGACCCTTGCTTCCTGTGCAAGTTAGGTTAGGTGTGGCTTGCTTCCTGTGCAAGTCATGTCTAGGATAGGTTGGCCCTTGTGCCATTTAGCTAGAAACCTTAACTTAGGGACGACTTTTCATGACAACATCTAGGCTCGAGTCGTAGTCTCCCTAGAGTTGTGTCTCCCTCTGTTATCTGGTTAGGCTAGATCCTTGTCCCTGCGTAGGGGAACTACATCGCCCTGATCTTCACACCAGATGAAGTATGTAGGCAGGAGATTGAGCTGATCTCTCCGGGCACCCTTTTTCTTTTTGTGTGTGTTGTTTGACAGTTGTTAGGCTCGAGTCCCCGACTCCTTAGCAATCTGTTGTCTATTTGTTTTTATGTGTGCTTGACAGTTATAGGCTCGAGTCCCCGACTCCCTATTAACTTGTTATGTTGTTGTGTGCTTGGAAGCCGATGTAAGTCCATCGAGTGGCATTTGGGTTCCAGTGTGTGTGTCTTGGTTCGGATGCTGATGTAAGTCCAGTGATTGGCATTCGGGCTCCATGTTTGCCTTTGCCTGTGTTTGTTTGTGTGTGTGTCAGCCGAGCTACGAATGCTCTGATTCTTCTCTCGTCCGAGAAGATACGTATGCATAGGATGCGATATCCTAGCGAGCATGTGTCGTCTCCCCAGTCCGAACTACTTCGACTCTGATGTCTATGCCTGATAGACTAAGTAGGCCCAGGATGCGATATCCTGCCGAGTCAGTTTCAGTCTTGTTTTCTTGTGTCTCTTTCAGCCAGTGTGTGTGTTTGAGCAGTGTTTTAGCAACCATTTTCCTTCCTTTTGTGCGTGGATCCCGTAGAGTACTACGGATGCGTAGGGGTGCTAATACCTTCCCTTCGCATAACCGACTCCCGAACCCATTCTCTTTGGTCGCGAGACCATGTTCTTTCCTAGGTTTACTTCGAGCGTTTCCTTTCCCTCTTTTGGGATAAATAACGCACGGTGGCGGCTCTGTTGTTTCTTCTTTTTCCCGCCGGTTTTTCGCGTAATGCGACACATAAGGCTTAGGTTTCTAATGTTAAAAAAAGTAGTGTTAAATGTTTGCACAAAAAGTTTTGGCTTGGGTTAGAGTGGATGGAAGAAGAAGAATGGCTAAAGTCCTAATCATACAAGAGATAAGGGATAAGAAACAAGACCACAAATGGAGTTCCTCTTTTGAGATCATATTGATGATCCAAGTAGCTCCCATCCTTTGGAATATGCAAGAAAAAATAAGTAATAGCTCAAGCAATCAACATAATCAAACAAGCTCCTTAGGAAATCCTCAATGTATCTTGTATCTTTCACTTTGGATGAACAAGTGGCAATGGTTCTTCAATTTGAGCTCTCATAAGATCCCCTAGCACAAAAGCACACACATCAAAAGTTCCATGAAGTAAATCAAGAATGGACAAGAGTGAGTTTAGAGGTTTGATTCTTCTAATCCATCTTCAACATTAGGGTCCTTTTACTCCAATTTGCATAGGGAATATCCTAGAAACTAAGTCCATTTGTCCATTTCTTTGCATTTGGTCCACAACAATCAAAACAAAATACAAGCACAATAATATATACACAATTATGTGCTCAAGTGAGCAAAAGGCAAATTGCATTAACATAAACATGTGCTCAAATGAGCAAAGAGAAAAAGCGAATGAATAATATGTACAAGAATAGTAAATTGCATGAATGTAAAGAGCAAAAAGTAAATGTTAATAGTTAATGGTTAGTGTTAGTAGTTAGTGTGCCATAAGGCAAATTTAGCGCTATGTTAAGCAATCGTAATTGGACTTATGTAGAAGTCACAACTATCTGAGGCCGGTCAATAATAATGTAGGCAACAACACAAGTTAGAGGTCTTGATTAGTGAATCAAACTCCAACAACTTGCCATGCCAAAAAGAAGGTGAGAAATGATCTTGTATTGATTTAGGTCCTTTGCGTGATTTGGGAAGCAACCTATCCTTAATGCAAAGCCATTCACTTGATCCATGATCAAGATGAATTAGATTTTAATCAAGGAAGATTAAACCTCCCTAATCAATGTTAACCACCAACCTTTAACTCATTGATCAAAAAAGAAAAACAAGAAGGAGAAGAAGAAGATAAAGAATTAAAGTGCATTAAATGAAATGGTATGTACTAATCAATAAGTATTGACCAAAGATAGAGAAGATCAAGGTCAAACAATAGAAAACATAAGCAAAATGAGAATTAGAAGTCAAGAAACAAATAAAATATTTTTGGCATTTTTAATATTTAAAATAAAACTTGAATTAAAATAAAAAAAGAAAGCTCAAACTTCAAATTCACTTCAAATCAACTTTGAAAAGTCCAAGTGAATTATCCCAAGTTCAAATCAACTTAAAATTCACTTCAAATCAGCATTTTTAAAAGTCAGAAACTATTTTTAATCACTTAAAAATGCATAAAAATAACCTAATTGAACTAAAATCTCAAATAAATCTCAAATCAATTAATAAATTGATGAGATTATTTTTCATAGATCTATCATCATTCAAAGAGGTTGGCAAAATATTTTTGTATTTTTTGAATATCAAAAACTATTTAAAATGAATTAAAAATAACCAGAAAAGAGAAAATTACTAAAAAATAGTGAATGATAAAATAATGCAATTGGTCCCATAACTTTTGGACCAATAATGAAAGAGATATGAATTTTAGAAATAAAATGGAATTAAAAGAAAATAGAAATCAGAATTAAAAATAAGGAAAAAAGGAGAGGCGTTGGATCCAGTTCATTACTTGACCTGGCAGATCAGACGGATCACACATGCGCGCCTACCAAACACCTCAGTCAAAGCAACCACACAAACATTTAAAAAAATTCATAACGTTGGACAACCAGGATTAAATCAGGAAATGGAAATGAATGGCCACGATTGGATCTGGAGACCAGACGGTGGCCAGCGTCACCGTCTTCTCCGGCTAGCTCCGGCGAAGGCCAAAATTTATAGATGAAAAAATGTGAACCAAAACGCGCGATCCAGGTATCAAACGAAAGGTGGAGTGATGTACATCACTCCTATGCCACTCAATTCCACTCTAGATCCCTATTGAGAGAGAAACCAGAGATGGAACTTTGGTGGTGTTCAACTGAACTTACTTGATTTCAAAAATTAAGAACACAATAATGTTGCCTCTATGCAGAGGACTTAAGATCACACAAAATCAAGGCAAATGGAACCATATATGAGCTGTTTCGAAGCAAAATGCAGTTGAATAAAACCTTTGAATTATAAAGAATTGAGTCACGATCTTTGAGTTCTTTTGCAAACAGAAAGCTCTATGGATCAAGTGAAGAAGGTTGAGGAACTTATAGATCTAGAAAATCAATCAATGCAATTGAATTTCAGATCTGAAATTTTTGAAAGAAAGAGAAAAGTTCCTTTGGTGAGGGTGTGGATTCAATTCAGCAGAGGTTCAGGCGCCTTCAGGTTGAAGAAATGAAGCTCCAATGCAATGTATTTATAGGCAAGGCAATGCTGAAAGTGTGATTTCAAATTTGCATGAATGGAAAGGGCCTCCATGCATGGGCCTGTACAGGCGCATGGAGGGCCCAATTCCACTTGATTTGGCAGGCTGAGATCACAAATGAATCAAATGGATGTGCAAAATATATGTAATCAGCTCATGCAATGTGTTTTCAATTAGTTTCTAAAAATGCACCTAATTCTTCATCTCTTCGAAAATGATGCTTCCAAAATCCAAATGCAACCTTATGAGTAATGGTTGGAAAGCTTGTTGAATAAGGAAGAAATGTCATGTTGATCAAAACTTCATTTGGGCCTTGGAAAATAATGAAATTTGAGCTTGAAGTGTAGGGTGCAAAACATGCATATGAGAAATTTCCAAACTTGGCCAATGTTCAAGCCCTTCTGTTTCAATGATGCAAGCTCCAAATAACAAAATCTCCAACATGAAAGTTGTAGATATTTTCAAGGCAATAAATTTGGACTTAAATTTTGAATCATTTGTATTTTTTATGAAGAAGTTATGGGCACTTGAAGTTGGACTTTTTCACATTTCAATGCATTTGGTCCAAAGTGACCTATAATGTTTTGCATTATCACATGTATTGCTTTTGAGATTTTTCAATTTTACTAAACATAACATTTGAATTAGACACATTAATATTTACAATGCATTTGATCCCACCTCCAAATCATGAAAAATGAATGATTTATGTTCTTGGGAAGTTGACCCAAAATTAGGGTTTCAGTCAAAATGACCTATAATGTCTTGGAATGGATGATGACCTTCCAAGATTCAAATCAAACTTTTATGAACATGAAATTTGTTTATATTGTCCTTAAGAACATTTTTTCTCTTGAGGTCATCTCCATTTGACCAACACATAAAAAGTTAGGTATCAGTGCATTTCAAAATAGTTAGATGAATTGATTGATCAACTTCACAAGTCCAAACCTCATATCTTGATGAATTGATGATTTAGGACACTCAAATAAGTTCAAATATGCATGAAATAATGAATTAAAGAACTTCCCTTGATTGTATTTGACCATGGGCTGAGGTTGCTTCAAGAGCAAGGCACAGTTGATGAACAAATGAATTAGGGTTTCCTTGGGAAACAAGCCTCAAACCCCTTGACTTGCTTTGATAAAAATGATGAATTGAGATACTTGGGAGGCATATTTGATGGATTAGAGCTTTGGGAACCATTACCATGCTTGCTTTCATTTCCTCTTGACCATATCATTGCACATAGGATCTCCTAGAAGCCTTTAGACCTTGTGACTGCTCAAGCTATAAACAAGAGATGTTAGTGACATGTTTTTGTGATTTTGGTTAGTAAATAAAATGAGAAAAGCAATAATATACAATTCAAGCATGCTTGGTGATCTCAAACCACTCACAAGAGGTCTCGCCTAAAGGCAAAGGGAACCAAGATGCTTATAATCCTTGAGGCTATGCAAATGCAATGTAATGATGTCATGAGGGATCTTAGGGTCAAAATTTGGGTTTTACACCATCTTGGCCTATTTAGGACATAATGCAGAAATTGTTCAAGTGTAGACTTGATAACAGTTGTTACGCGATATACTACACTCAGACGAGTTTCTCTTGAGAATATTATGGGTCGATGAGTCAGTCATCCTAACCTGTAATATCCGATATATGGAATTAAGACTCTGGGAACTTTTTAGAACATGATCTACAGGTTTTTATCCTTAGTTCACTCCTTTGGGATGGTTCGTAAACCAGACTCCATACTCGTGACTCAAAACAAACCCTTGATTCTTGGTTGATCCAATCAAGTCTTGTCAATATCAATGGAACTTGGGTGTTGATAAGGTGTAAACCATAGTCCACCAAAATGGATGATTATTCTTGACAATGACTTGATTCATCCCTTGACCTTTATTTGCCTTGTGTGTGATCCCTTATTTGTGATTGTTGCATTCATGCATTCATGCGCATCATAACATTCATCACACGAAAATTTCAAGGAACTAAGGTATCATTTGCAAATATTTTCAGACCATGGATTATGGACGAAGGAACACTAAGAAGTATAGTTTCAGATGTCCCGACTTGAAAGAGTTAAGGAAGCTAGCATCTTTTGTATTAGATCCCTTGGACTTCAAACAACGTCATGGGAAGCTTATGTCCATTTGTATGCTGATGTGGTTGAAGGCCTTTTGAGTGTGCTAGTGCTGTTCTATGATCCTCTCTACCATTGTTTCACTTTCCCAGATTTTCAGCTTTTGCTTACCTTGGAGGAGTATTCTCATCTTTTGGGGATACCTATTTCTAGTAGAGTACCTTTTAGTGGATTGAAGGAGATTCCCCGATCTAGTATTATTGTTGAAGCTCTTCACTTGAAGAGGTCTAAGAAAGAGGCTCATTGGGTGAAGAAAGGAGGATTGTTTGGGTGGCCATCTGTTTTCCTCATCAAGGAAGCTATTACTCTTGCTCAAGCTGGTAGTGTGGATGCTTTTGAAGCTATCTTCGTGTTTCTCATCTATGGATTATCTTTGTTCCCTAACATTGACGATTTTGTTGATGTTAACACCATTAGACTTTTCTTGATTGGGAATCCTGTGCCTACTTTGTTGGGTGATATGTATTTCTCTTTTCATCTAAGGAATTCTAAGGGTGGTGGAACGATTCTCTGTTGTATTCCTCTTCTCTACAAGTGGTTTATTTCTCACTTGCCTCAGACGCCTGCTTTTGTGGAGAACAAACAATGTATGAGGTGGTCTCAAAGACTTATGTCTCTCACTAATGATGATTTAGTTTGGTATGATCCGTCCTTAAGCAGTTTGAAGATTATCGATAGTTGTGGTGAATTCTCTAATGTGCCTCTCATTGGTACACAAGGAGGTATTAACTACAACCCTGCTTTGGCTCGTCGTCAACTGGGGTTCCCCTTGAGAGACAAACCTAATAACACTTTGTTAGAAGGTCTTTTCTATCAAGAGGGTAAAGACCCCCAACATTTGAAGCAGAAGATTGTGCATGCTTGGCATAATGTGCATAGGAAAGGAAGATCCGAGCTTGGTCCTTGGAATTGTGTAGCATTGGAAGCTTACACTCTTTGGGTGAAGAAGAGAGCTACAAAGTTGAAGATGACTTATCCTTGCGAAAGACCTATGTCTATGGTTGTGGTTGAGCCATTAACTCTCCCTAACCAAGATGTAGAGGAGTTGGAAGACGCACTCGTCAAGATGAAGCAAGAGAAGGATATGTGGGAAAAGCGTTTCCGTGCTTTGAGCAAAAAGCTTGAAGAGTAATTCCATCCCGTAGGGGAAAACAAGAAAGACACAAATCGAACAAGCTAGAAAGACACAATCGAACAAGACTCAACCCAATGAGGATATAACTCAGGGGGAGTAATTCCATCCCGATATTCAACTAGGAAGGAAACTGGAACAATAATCATCCACGAAGATATAACTCAGTGGGGAACGAAGAAGGAAAGATAGACACTTTCTGCCTATGGGGCTGACTCTATATAGAGAGATCAGACATTAACATCTGCTTGAGGAAGAACATTTCACCAATAACAGGAGATAACAAGATAAGATATATGGCAAAGAATGCAAACATGAATATCTGAATGCTAGGATTATGTGTATATATGCATGATTTGTGTATGATTAATGCTGACGAACAGACATATCTAACACAAACAAAACCGAGAATCACAAACGGACATCCGGCACAACATTTCAGGAATAAGGGCACAACCTACAAGAGATCCAGTTCCGGCGGGGATGATCAAATACTGGAAGACATTGATCACCACTGGGGATAAGCAAGGTCACAACTGCCAACTTCCAGGGACTTCTCGTCCATTCTCGGGAACAAGTGGCTGAAGATCGATACGATCCGCTGTAGAAGAAACTCTACTGGGGAACTTATCAAGGAAAGGTATAAAATTTTGTGAGGAACAAATGCCAAACAGATACCCAACAAAATATCTCTTCTAACTAATGGAGAGACGTCCCTGCTAAGGGGAGAAAGAACAATTATTCCGTTGGGGAAGGAAACAACACATTTTCCTCAGCATCTCTTAATTAGAAGAAATCTTCAACCACAGAGGGAATACCAATCATCAAATTCGGGTCAGGTAACCTGCCAGGGATAAGATGCAAGCAATCCTCAAAGGAGTCATGCCTTGGCTGCAGGAATCATGACATGTTGGGGATGAAAAAGGGAGCACGCCCCTTTACCAACTGCTCTATGTAATACCCCAAAATTTACCCTTCATTTTTCCCGAAACAAAAAAAAAAAAAAAAAAAAAACAAAAACGAAAAAAATAAAATAATAATTAATTAAATAAATAAATAATAAATAAATAAATAAAAGAAAAATCTTGGACTTGGACCTCTCTCATTTGAGCCCACAAGTCCACAAAAATCAGGTTATAAATACTAGAGTTTCAGAGAAAAAAAAGGCCATTCTATTCCTATTACCCTGGAGGAAAAAGATAGTGAGAGAAGAGCTAACAGAGTTCAGAGCAACCTCCAAACCCTGAAGGGAACTCAATTGCACAGAATCACCTCTGCCTCACATAAACCCTAAAGATTGTTTTGTAAACCTCACGGGTGCAACTCAATTTCAATCAAGCTTTCCAATCAGGTTTGCCCTTATTCCCATTACCTTTGTGCTTTGAAGTTGAATACTCTGAATGTTTGAGGTATGATGGATGAATATCATTAGGTTTTTTCCCACGGGTTTATAATTATGTATGAATGTATAAATAATGCCTTGAATGCTTAATCGTTTAATTTCTGAAGTGTATGCCACAGGGTTTGAGATTTCTGAAACCATACTGTTATCCATGAAAAAATGCCTATCGTGTTTCACTAACCCTTTTGTTGAGTTTTTGTGAGGGCTCACATACTCTTGCAGGGATAGCTTGCCTGGTGGTCCACTTTATTTGTGGGATACCACCTGGAGGTTTATTCCGATTACCTGTACTGACTCACTTTCTTTGATGGTGTTTAGCTTGGAAAGATCCCTGGGTTTCCCATTCCTCTAATTGTTGTTACTTCGGATCTTTATCCGCGTGGTACCTTTTATATTTTTCCCGCATTTTACTGCTTTCCTAGCTGGAAGACCTCGATAGCAGGCAATATTTTTGTGTGTTTTTTTTTTTTACAGGTTCCTTCGTCAAGGACTGCCTTTTTGCATGAGCATCCCTAACCCTAACCCTTCATTGATTTTTCTTCTCCTAAACACACGTTTACTCCTTCTACTACAGGTGAGTAAGTCTCCAAAGGTCGAGCATCCGGTAGATTGCGTAGTAACGTCGTCCGCCCCCAAAACATAATCCTTAACCCCGTAGTTAGCCGAACTATGGCTTGCTCTGATTCTCATTCCAGATGAGATACGTAGGCATAAGAGGCGATGTCTTAGCGAGCACACATCCCCCAAACCCATAGGTCAGCCGAGCTACGAAGACTCTGATTCTCATATTCAGATGAGATACGTATGCAGTGGATGCGACATCCGCGCGAGTCATTTTCATTTAACCCCTTTTTTAGTAAACAACACAAGATAAACTCACACCCTTTAGACAAGAACTACAAAAGTGGATCCCGTAGAGTACTACAGATGTGTAGGGGTGCTAATACCTTCCCTTCGCATAACCGACTCCCGAACCCAAGATTTGGTTGCGAGACCTTGTATTTTCCTTTCCTCTTTTCAGGTTTACTTCGAGCGTTTCCTTTCCCTCCTTTGGGATAAATAACGCACGGTGGCGAGTCTTCTGTCATTTTCTTTCGCCGGTATTTTTTCGCACACTGTATTTTTCAGGTTGCGACAGCTGGCGACTCTGCTGGGGACCCGGTTTCCCTAAGCGAGTCCCTCCTAGCTTTTGTAGTTTGTTTGTTTATTGGATGTTCATGCTTTTGTACAGTTATTTATTTACCTGCTTTACCTTATTGCATTGTGTACATATCATTGCTGTATCTATTGGCTGGCTATGGCTGCTTGGTGATCTTTATGAGATGAGTTCTATACCCGAACTCGAGTACGCTTAGCATAGGAGAATGGCATAGTCTTGTCGACTTGTGTGGAGTTATTCCTTAGCAAATTGACTTGCAAGCCCATTCACTTGGTGGAGGTCATGTTGAGATCAATAATGTCACACAAGTAAGTTGTGGTTAGACATTACTTTTTCCAATATAGAGCTTAGATGCCGAGGACCTTAGTTTACCAAACCCATCTTGGCCTATTCGTAGGACGTAGTGCGAAAGTTGTTCAAGTGTAAGATTTGATACGATTATTACGCGATACTACACTCATAAGAGTCTCTCTTGAGAATATTTTTGGAATACGAGTAGTCGTTCCTCCAATAATATCCGAAAGATGGGATTATGACTATGGGAACCTTTTGTAGAACATGTTTGGCAGGTTTAAACCTTAGTACACTCCTTTTGGGTGGTTCTTAACCTAAAGTCCATGCTCGTGACTTGCAACAAACCCTTGATTCATGGTTGATCCGATCGGGTATCCTTAATATCAATGAAACTTAGGTGTTGATAAGGTGTAACCCATAATCCACCAAAATGGGTGGTTGATATTAAGGATAACATGATCCATCCCACGACCTTTGTTTGGTGTGCTCTTAATTTCTCTCCAGACAGTGCAACCTGATAGATGTTCAAGCAGATACAGCGATCCTGATTCCCATGCCACTGCATTGCATTCACATCATTTTGCATCACATAATTTTGCGTTCATAATCATTCACACATGTTTATCCATTTCTGTGGGGTTTATATCTTCTACTTGATTCTAGTCGGAATTTTCTTGGTTCTCATCAACGGCTTAGTCTTTTTTTTACATCATTTATCTATTGAGAGACTGGAATCAAGGGGGTAGAATACCTTTGGAATTGATAAACATGTCATTGCATTTACATATTCATTAGAATGTCTTGCATAACAGGTACCGCCATAGTGTTCTCAGTTTATTTGTTGTTCCATCAGCAGGATAGCTGACCCAGGCATTCACCGGTACGGTACCCGCAGAAACCAATAGAGAGTAATGGAAAGCCTACAGGAAGAGTTCGCCAAGATGAAGATCCGCATGAATCAATTCATGGATGTGGTTCAAGGGGTGGCTCAAGTACAGCAAGAGCTCAGGCAGATGATACAGAGGAATCCCCCTGCTCAACCAGAGACGGTGACTGATCCTCCAGCTGGAGAGGCTAATGGACCCAATGGACTGGGGCCTATCCCATTCCTACATGTCACCTCCGGTCAACAGCCCGTTCATGATGATCAGGACGATCAGTTCCCCCTGCTGTAGGAAGACTTTGGTATGGGTCAGGGTGTGGACCCCATGTTTAGAAGATTGGATGAGAGGTTGAAGGCAGTGGAAGGACAGAATCCTCTGGGAGTAGATGTTGCTGACTTGGGGCTGGTTCCAGGTGTGAGAGTGCCACCAAAATTCAAGGTCCCGATATTTGACAAATACAATGGCAACTCTTGCCCGAAGACCCATGTGCAAGCCTATTTCCGTAAAATGGTTGCATACTCCGACGACGAAAAGTTGCTTATGTACTTTTTCCGAGACAGCCTAGTTGGGGCATCCCTGGAATGGTATATGAGGCTGGACAGAGCCCACATCCGTTGCTGGAGGGATTTGGCTGAGGCTTTCGTGAAGCAGTATCAGTATAATGCAGACATGGCTCCAGACAGAACTCAACGCTGGAGAGAAACAACTTTAGAGAATACGCTCAACGCTGGAGAGAAACAGCTTCCCGTGTTCAACCTCCTATGTTGGAGAAGGAAATGGCTAACATGTTCATGATCACTCTGCCAGGACCTTATTTGGAGCGCCTGGTGGGTTGCAATGCCTCCAATTTTGCTGATGTAGTCTCTACTTGAGAGAGGGTGGAGAATTACCTGAGGACATACAAGACCCAGAGTGGAGGTGGATCCTCATCAGGGGTGAAGAAGTCATTCATTCAGGGACAGAAGGGGAGAGAAGGGGATGCAAGTGCCATATCTTCTTATCAGAACAGGGATAACCGGAGGAATAACTTTCAGAACCATCATCAACAGCCGTATGTTGCGGCTATGACCATTCCAGCTGCAGCACCACTACAACAACAACAACCACAACGTCAACCAGCTCAGTACCAACCACAACAACCGGGTAATAGACCAGCCTATCAACCGAGGCCAAGGACGATGGACCGGCGTTTCGACACTCTTCGAATGTCGTACACTCAGTTGCTTTCTAGTCATCAACAACTACAACTTGTGCAGTTGCGCACTCTGGCTCCTCCCGTTGGTAGGCTTCTGGTGGGTTATGACGCCAACGCTAGGTGTAGCTTCCACTCTGGGGCACCTGGCCACAATATTGAGAACTGCAAAGCTTTTAAGCATGTAGTCTAGGACCTCATTGATTCAAAGGCCGTTAACTTTGCACCAGCTCCTAATGTCGTCAACAATCCCATGCCCCAGCATGGTGGAGCCAACGTTAACATGGTTGAAGGAGAAGTCAAATTAGTCTCTGCGGTTAACAATGAAGATGGGGATAGTGATTACGACATCGATAACTGGGTGCGTCCGAGGATCCCGGGTGAAGTTCTCAACAATTGGTCTTCTGAGGAGATTGTCCAAGCCACTTGTATGGAGGAGTAATTTTCTTTGTTTATTCATGCATATCCAAGTCTTACGTTCTGCCAGGGCGTAATGACTCATTGTAGGGCTCATCTATGTGACACTTGCATTTTTTATCATAAATAAAGGACGTCTTTTTTCATTCAAATATTTCGTTCCCTGTCTTTCTATTTTTGCAGTTTTTCAAAAAAAAATGGTAATGTTTTGTTTAGTTTCCACTTCTTTTTTTCACACTCATAAGCACATACCATCACTCAGGCAGATGCACATCACTGGATCCTATTGATAACGGTTCTGCTATGGCTCGCTTCGACTTTGAAAATCCAATCTTTCAAGCTGAAGAAGAGGGTGATGAAGATTGTGAACTCCCTGAAGAACTTACCAGGTTATTAAAACAAGAGGAAAGGGTCATTCAACCGCATCAAGAGTCTGTTGAAGTGATTAATCTCGGCACCGAGGACGCCAAGAGAGAAATCAAGATAGCGACTGCTTTGGAAGACAATGTGAAGAAGGGGTTGATTAAATTGCTGCAAGAGTATGTTGACATCTTTGCTTGGTCTTATCAGGACATGCCAGGGCTTGACACAGACATCGTGGTACATCGCTTGCCGCTCAAAGAAGGTTGTCCTCCAGTCAAGCAGAAGCTCAGAAGAACAAGACCAGAGATGGCTGTCAAGATAAAGGAAGAAGTGCAAAAACAGTTGGATGCAGGGTTTCTAGCAGTCACAAATTATCCGCCATGGGTTGCAAATAACGTTCTGGTACCTAAGAAGGATGGAAAGGTATGGATGTGTGTTGACTACCGGGATCTGAACATGGCTAGTCCTAAAGATGATTTCCCCTTACCTCACATTGACGTTTGGTGGATAACACGACTCAGTTCTCGGTATTCTCCTTCATGGATGGTTTTTCTGGCTATAATCAAATTAAAATGGCACCAGAAGACATGGAGAAGACAACATTCATAACCCCATGGGGCACCTTCTGCTATAAGGTGATGCCCTTTGGTCTGAAAAACGCTGGGGCAACATAGAATCAACGAGCTATGGTAACTCTTTTCCATGATTTGATTCATCATGAAATCGAGGTTTATATTGATGATATGATTGCCAAATCTCAGACAGAAGAAGAACATTTGGTGAATCTACAGAAACTGTTTGAGCGTTTGAGGAAGTTAAAGCTAAGGCTTAATCCGAACAAGTGCACTTTCGGGGTGAGATCTGGAAAGCTGCTGGGCTTTATTGTTAGTGGAGAAGGGATTGAGGTGGATCCTGACAAAGTGAAAGTGATACAGGAAATGCCTGAGCCAAGAACAGAGAAACAAGTTTGTGGTTTCTTAGGGAGGTTGAACTACATTGCAAGGTTCATCTCTCACCTAACAGCCACGTGTGAGCCAATATTCAAATTGTTGAGAAAAGATCAGGCTATCAGGTGGAATGATGATTATCAAAGGGCGTTCGAGAAGATAAAAGAGTATTTGCAGAATCCTCCAATCCTTGTGCCTCCGGCCCCAGGGAGACCGCTGATTATGTATTTGACAGTACTAGACAACTCCATGGGTTGTGTTCTCGGTCAACACGACGAGACAGGTAGGATAGAGCATGCCATCTACTACCTGAGTAAGAAATTCACAGATTGCGAGTCGAGATACTCAATGCTTAAAAAAACATGTTGTGCACTTCCATGGGCTGCTAAGCGATTGAGACAATACATGATGTCTCACACAACCTTACTGATCTCCAAAATGGATCCAGTCAAATACAAATTCGAGAAGCCAGCTCTCACCGGAAGGGTTGCTCGTTGGCAAATGGTACTGACAGAGTACGACATCCAGTATACTTCCCAGAAAGCCATCAAGGGGAGTATTCTGTCAGACTATCTTGCTCAACAGCCGGTTGAAGATTATGAATCGATGAAGTTTGATTTTCCAGATGAAGACATCATGTTCCTCAAGATGAAAGACTGTGAAGAGCCATTTGTTGAAGAGGGACCTGATTCAGACGAAAAGTGGACTTTAATGTTTGATGGGGCCGTCAACGCCAGAGGAAGTGGAATTGGTGTTGTCATTACAACTCCGAAAGGTGCCCATATGCCTTTCACCGCTCGTCCGACTTTCGAGTGCACCAATAATGAAGCTGAGTATGAAGCCTGTATCTTGGGTATTGAGCAAGCCATTGATTTGAGAATCAAGACTTTGGACATCTTCGGAGATTCAGCTCTGGTAATCAATCAAGTGAATGGTGATTGGAACACTCTCCAGCCTACTCTGGTCCCCTACAGAGATTACACGAGAAGACTGTTGACTTTCTTCACAACAGTAAAGCTATTCCATATACCTCGTGATGAGAACCAGATGGCAGATGCTCTTGCTACTCTATCCTCCATGATCAACGTGATCCGTTGGAACCATGCTCCCAAGATCAACGTGATGCGCCTTGATAGGGTCGCGTA
This sequence comes from Lathyrus oleraceus, assembly GCF_024323335.1. NCBI lineage: Eukaryota > Viridiplantae > Streptophyta > Magnoliopsida > Fabales > Fabaceae > Lathyrus > Lathyrus oleraceus. The sequence goes on along the minus strand of NC_066584.1, from coordinate 268,624,742 downwards.
TGTGTTTGCTGCTGAACTGGTAGTTGATGACAAGCCCTGGTATCACGACATCAAGTGCTTTCTGAAGAATCAAGAGTACCCTGCAGGGGCATCCAACAATGATAGAAAGACTTTGAGAAGATTGGCAGGTAGTTTCTTCTTGAACAAAGACGATGTGCTGTATAAGAGGAACTTCGACATGGTTTTGCTCAGATGCGTGGATAGACACGAAGCAGACATGTTAATGCAGGAAGTTCATGAAGGCTCCTTCGGTACTCATGCCGGCGGACATGCAATGGCTAAGAAATTGTTGAGAGCAGGTTATTACTGGATGACCATGGAATCTGATTGTTTCAAATATGCTCGGAAGTTCCATAAATGCCAGATTTATGTTGATAAGGTGCATGTGCCGCCGAATCCTTTGAATGTGATGGCTTCGCCGTGGCCTTTCGCTATGTGGGGCATTGATATGATTGGAAAGATTGAGGCGACTGCCTCCAATGGGCATCGCTTCATCCTTGTGGCATCGACTATTTCACCAAGTGGGTCGAAGCAGCATCATTCGCGAATGTCACCAGACATGTGGTTGCCCGATTTATTAAGAAAGAAATCATTTGTCACTATGGGATTCCTGGAAGAATCATTACTGATAATGGTTCTAATCTCAACAACAAAATGATGAAGGATTTGTGCCAGAACTTCAACATTCAGCATCACAATTCTTCCTCTTACCGCCCTAAGATGAACGGTGTTGTTGAAGCGGCAAATAAGAACATAAAGAAGATTGTGCAGAAGATGGTCGTTACGTACAGAGATTGGCATGAGATGCTACCCTTGGCCTTGCATGGGTACCGTACTTCAGTATGTACATCGACCGGGGCAACCCCTTACTCCCTTGTGTATGGTATGGAAGCAGTCCTACCTGTTGAAGTGGAGATTCCTTCTCTAAGAGTCCTGTTGGATGTCAAGTTAGACGAAGCTGAATGGATTCGGACAAGGTTCCATGAGTTGAGTCTTATCGAAGAGAAGTGAATGGTAGCCATTTGTCATGGGCAGTTGTATCAAAGTCGGATGAAGAGGGCCTTTGATCAGAAAGTGCGTCCTCGATGCTTCCAGGGCGGAGATTTGGTGTTGAAAAAAATCCTTCCTCCTTAGACAGATTACAGGGGCAAGTGGACTCCTAACTATGATGGACCGTATATTGTCACCAAGGTTTTTGATGGTGGGGCCTTAATGCTTGCAACGATGGATGGTGAAAACTTCACTTCCCCGATGAACTCAGACGCAGTTAAAAAATACTTCGCATAAAATAGACCCGCTGGACAATAAAAAGAGTAATCCAGGCAAAAATGGGCATCCCGGCGAACCAAGAAAATGAAAAAGGTTCGGGCAAAAATTAGGGATTAAAAGTGAAAAGATTGTACACCCGGTAAGTTGAAAACCTGAAAAGGCAACTTAGGCAAAAATGGGTATCCTGGTGGATTGAAAACCCGAATAGGGCGATCCAGGCAAAAATTAGGGATTAAGCGAATGACTGCGTTCTGAGTAGTTCTGAATCTCATCTCGTGTCAATGACTGGAAACTTTTGAAGGATAGGAAACAGTCCAATCACTCTTTCAGAAAGCTGATCATCTGGATGATCTTGAAGACGAGCAAGTCATAGCAGAATTGGAACCCAATAGAAATCCATTTCACATTGCAATTAGATTAATTTCTGTTTTTATCTGTTGTGCGATTACCTCTTTCCAGGGATTGCTTCCTGATGTAAATGCCTATTCAGAGGCCGTTCAATCAATAAAATCATGTTATTCAGTATATCTCTTTTTTCATTTTCATTTTTCTGTTTTGTTTGCAAAAATGACGTCCAAATTTTTTGAAAAACATTGCATCATGACACATAAGAGCTTTACAGGTACATGCTTAATAAACATTTAAAATTGTTGTAAATTTTAAGTGCTTTGGATCGTCTATTCAGAACAGGTACCCTCGGGACATTTCCTTAAAATCCCCTACAGATGATTGCGGATGTTTTCCCCCAACAATCAGAGTATGGTATCTTATCCCTGCAGAGCTGGCCCAAGCATTGGATTCTTCAATCCCCAACAGGTTCTCACCACTGTACCTCCCCCCAAGCGGTGGTTTCAGATTATACACTCCCCAGTAGAGTTGACAGTGTCAGACTATATACCCCCAGCGGAGTTGACATTGCCAGACTGTATCTTCCCAGCAGAAGCGGCTGCTCCTCAGAGTTCGAGGCCAGATCGATAATCCCAATGCCAAATCCATGGTTTCTTTCCTTGAAGCAGAACCTCGATACCGTATCGGTGTTTGCTTCCCCTGCTGAGTCATCTCTTGCAGATCGTGGTTGCCAGAACCACTATCGCTTTCCCCAACAGCAGGTTTTCAGTGCCGTTCTCTCCCCAGTCAAAATCTCGGTATTTCGTCATTGCTAGAACACCGTGTGGCGGGTCATTTCCCCACAGAATTCTTTGCGCTGTGCATCTCCAACAGACTTGTCAGGGTCCAGAAGATGGTGATCATTTCCCCAGCAGATTCCCTTGCCTCGGCTTGGCATTCTACCTAGCATTTCGCATCCCTGCATGTAGAATCGTACTGCATTGCATCCTCCCAAATCGCGTAGCATTTCCATTTTCATGGAGCATTACGCCATTGAAAAATTCAAACATACGCATGTAAGCATAAAACATTCTCGGTATCCCAAGTGATAAGCCAGAAGTTGTTTCTAGTACTCAGACTGAAGATTATTCATGACTTACCTTTGTTATCCCTAGCAAGTCTCATTGGCCCATGCGCCGCCTCTATTATTGTTCCCTATTTCTGCCGATGCTGACAGGCATGAAGTTTCCGGTATTCAGACCGAAGTGGCGTTCAGGCCAGTTTTCCGATGTTCAGATCGAAGAAGTTTCCAACGTTCAGGTCGATGCAACTTGTGGCGTTCAGGCCAGTTTTCCGATGTTCAGATCGAAGAAGTTTCCGACGTTCAGGTTGACGCAACTTGTGGCATTCAGGCCAGTTTTCCGATGTTCGGATCAAAGAAGTTTCCGACGTTCAGGTCGATGCAACTTGTGGCGTTCAGGCCAGTTTTCCATTGTTCAGATCGAAGAAGTTTTCGACGTTCAGGTCGATGCAACTTGTGGCATTCAGGCCAGCCTCTCGGTGTTCAGACTGATATTACTAATCTTATATCTCCCGATGTTCAGATCGAAGTCATCTCCAGTATTCAGACTGATGAGCGGCATTCAGGCCATGGTTATTTCTGTGTTACCATTTATTTTGGTATCCAGGTTAACATTCTTTTTCGGTATTCAGACTGACTCTCACCGTACCAGACGAATTCTTCTTTCAAGACCACCTCTTTCCCGATTCTGACAGGCATTGTTACTTCACTTCACTTCAGTGCAAATTTTCGGGCTTTTATTGTATTCAATCCCTTGATACCTCGAAAGCACGAAAGCCGCTGTTATCTTCATTTCAGGTCTCCAGTTGATTAAATAGGGGCAGCTGTAATACCCCAAAATTTACCCTTCATTTTTCCCGAAAAATAAAATAAAAAATAAAATAACGAAAAAAAATAATAATTAATTAATTAATTAAATAAATAAATAAATAAATAAATAATAAATAAATAAAAGAAAAATCTTGGACTTGGACCTAGCTCATTTGAGCCCACAGGTCCACAAAAATCAGGTTATAAATACTAGAGTTTCAGTGAAACAAAGGCCATTCTATTCCTATTACCCTGGAGGAAAAAGATAGTGAGAGAAGAGCTAACAGAGTTCAGAGCAACCTCCAAACCCTGAAGGGAACTCAACTGCGCAGAATCACCACTGCCTCACATAAACCCTAAAGATTGTTTTGTAAACCTCACGGGTGAAACTCAATTTCAATCAAGCTCTCCAATCAGGTTTGCCCTTATTCCCATTACCTTTGGGCTTTGAAGTTTAATACTCTGAATGTTTGAGGTATGATGGATGAATTTCATTAGGTTTTTGCCCACGGGTTTATAATTATGTATGAATGTATAAAAAATGCCTTGAATGCTTAATCGTTTAATTTCTGAAGTGTATGCCACAGGGTTTGAGGTTTCTGAAACCATACTGTTATCCATGAAAAAAATGCTTATCGTGTTTCACTAACCCTTTTGTTAAGTTTTTGTGAGGGCTCACATACTCTTGCAGGGATAGCTTGCCTGGTGTTCCACTTTATTTGTGGGATACCACCTGGAGGTTTATTCCGATTACCTGTACTGACTCACTTTCTTTGATGGTGTTTAGCTTGGAAAGATCCCTGGGTTTCCCATTCCTCTAATTGTTGTTACTTCGGATCTTTATCCGCGTGGTACCTTTTATATTTTTCCCGCATTTTACTGCTTTCCTAGCTGGAAGACCTCGATAAGAGGCAATGTTTTTGTGTGTTTATTTTTTTTTACAGGTTCCTTCGTCAAGGACTTCCTTTTTGCATGAGCATCCCTAACCCTAACCCTTCATTGATTTTTCTTCTCCTAAACACACGTTTACTCCTTCTACTACAGGTGAGTAAGTCTCCAAAGGTCGAGCATCTGGTAGATTGTATAGTAACGTCGTCCGCCCCCAAAACATAATCCTTAACCCCGTAGTTAGCCGAACTACGGCTTGCTCTGATTCTCATTCCAGATGAGATACGTAGGCATAAGACGCGATGTCTTTGCGAGCACACATCCCCCAAACCCATAGGTCAGCCGAGCTACGAAGACTCTGATTCTCATATTCAGATGAGATACGTATGTAATGGATGCGACATCCGCGCAATTCATTTTCATTCAACCCCTTTTTTAGTAAACAACACAAGATAAACTCACACCTCTTAGACTAGAACTACAAAAGTGGATCTCGTAGAGTACTACGGATGCGTAGGGGTGCTAATACATTCCCTTCGCATAACCGACTCCCGAACCCAAGATTTGGTTGCGAGACCTTGTCTTTTCCTTTCCTCTTTTCAGGTTTACTTCGAGCGTTTCCTTTCCCTCCTTTGGGATAAATAACGCACGGTGGCGACTCTTCTGTCATTTTCTTTCGCCGGTTGTTTTTCGCACACTGTATTTTTCAGGTTGCGACACTCTAGACAAACTTTCTACTGAGGAGACAAACTAAAAGCTGATGAAGAGGACATAAACACGCCAGAATAATGAACAAATGTCTTACCTTTTGGAAATCGTACTATCCTTGGGAGAGCACTGAAGACGTTTCGACTATCCTTTCAGTCATTGTGAATGTTCATCTTGTTTAAAAACAGTTTTATAAAGCTTTATTTGTTTAAAACAATGATATTTATCAATTAAAACATACAAATATTTGTTAACTGAAATGAATAAGAGTGCAAAGAATTGGATAAAGGCTCAATATTATTTAATAGAATGGTAGTCCGCAAATGGCAAGACTCCATGGATCTCTACAAATTTGAATTTGGTGGTATATACTTGAAAAAGGGCTGCATTGTACATAATTGTTGATTCTTAATATTGGCAGCAATTTTGGTAAAACAAAGAGTGTTCACAAGATGTTATGTGTGATGTCTTAACATAAGATATCCTATGTACCTGCTGGAGTTCAAGAACATGTTCATGCAGGATTGTTTCAGAATGTCATACACAAGGTCATGGCATCTGATATGGGATGTACCTGCTGGAGCTTAAATGAAAGACATGTTCATACAGGATTGTTTCAAGATGTCATACACAAGGTCATGGCATCTGATATGGTTGTACATGCTGGAAGTTATAAAAGGAATTATTGAATTATGTAGGATTTTTCCAGGGTGTCAGACCCGATCTCATGACATCCTGTACACAGAACATTCAGTGTGAATGTCTGGTGTTTTGTGATTTCACAATTAATGGCAATCTATGTATGATTGAAGATCTGGTTAGCTGGCGCATTCAATCATGGATTACAACCTGATTTACTTATTTTCCAAGGAGATCTAACCAGCTGTTATAAAAAGATTTGATTGGAAAATAGATTTAGGGTTTTCAAGATGTCCAAGCCCAGCTGAAAGCTTCTATAAAAAGGGACTTAGAAAACCTGTTTTAACACACAACCAATACTGAGCGAAATATAGTGAGAGAGCTAGGGTTTGTGTCTGTTTAGTCGTAAGACTTGTAAGCCATTCAAGTTATCTTTTGATGATTGAATTGGACTGATTTGTAGTTGTAATTTGTCACTCTAAAGCTGTTAAGCAAGAGTGTGTGTCTACTTGATCAAAGTTGTGAAGCAAGATCAAGTGTGTGTCTTCTTGATCAAAGTTGTGAAGCAAGATCAAGAGTGTGTCTTCTTGATTGAAACTGTGAAGTAAAATCAAGAGTGTGTTATTGAAAAGTGTCTTCTTTTCTTAAGGGATTGTTGTTTAAGATTACAGGTGTGATTGTAGGGAAGTGAGTGGGTTCTCATGTCTAAGAGTGCTTAGGTAAAAATTGCACGGGTAGAGATTAGGTGAGGAAGACTGTAACTTGTTGAAGTGTACGGAGAGTCTTTGAACTGATTCTATTTTAGTGAATTTCCGTCCTGGCTTGGTAGCCCCCAGATTTAGGTGAGTTGGACCGAACTGGGTTAACAATTGCTTGTGTATTTTCTGCATTACCTTTCTATATCTTTCTTCTGTTAGTGTAATTCAGATATTAGTGTTGTGACATTACATTCGACATCTCATATCTGATACCAGAATTTCAATTGGTATCAGAGCAGGCATCCTGCTCTGGTTCTGGGTGAGATCTAGGGACAATACTTTCTGGTTCAATGGAGAGAGATGGAGGATCTGTTCATAGGCCACCAATTTTGGATGGTTCTAACTATGACTATTGGAAGCCTCGAATGATAGCCTTTCTAAAATCTCTTGATAACAAGGCGTGGAAAGCAGTGTTAACAGGCTGGGTGCACCCTGTCATTACTAAAGAAGGAGAAGCCACTACTAAGAAGAAGCCTGAAGAACAATGGTCCAAGGAGGAAGATTATCTAGCTCTTGGAAACTCTAAAGCATTGAATGCAATTTTCAATGGGGTAGACAAGAATATTTTCAGGTTGGTAAACAACTGTGAAGTGGCCAAAGATGCTTGGGACATTCTCAAGACCACTCATGAGGGCACCTCTCGGGTAAAGATGTCTAGACTTCAGCTGCTCACCTCCAAGTTTGAAAACTTAAGGATGAAAGAAGATGAAAACATTCATGAATTTCACATAAGTATACTTGAAATTGCTAATGCCTCAGGAGCCTTGGGAGAGAAGATGACAGATGAAAAACTGGTAAGAAAAAGACTTAGGTCACTCCCGAAGAGATTTGCAATGAAGGTGACTGCCATAGAAGAGTCTCAAGACATTTCCAACATGAAGGTTGATGAGCTAATTGGTTCCTCCAAACCTTTGAAATGGGATTGAATGATGGTTCTAAGAAGAAAACCAAAAGCAGTGCCTTCATATCAAACACAGAAGAGGAAAATAGTCAGGATGTTGATGAAGATTTGACCAATGAAGTTGCAATGCTGGGGAGACAGTTCAACAGATTGTTAAAAAAGATGGATGTAAGATCCAAGGAAAATGTCAAGAACATCACATCTGACATCAGCAATGAAAGAAGAGCAAGGTCAGATGAAAAGCCCAAAGAAGGAAAAGAAGTAAAGTGCTATGAATGTGATGGGTATGGACACATTAGAAATGAATGTGGAACATATCTCAAGAAGCAGAAGATGAGTCTTGCTGCCACTTGGTCTGATGAGAGTGATACAGAGGAGGTTGCAAATCTGGTGACTGCACTGACAGGAAAATGGGGTTCTGATGGAGACTCAAGTGATGAAGAAGTGACCTTTGAAGAGTTGGCCTCTACCTACAGAAAGTTGTTCCACAAAAGTGTAGAGCTGTGTAAACACGTTGAAAACCAGAAGAAGGGGATAACTCAACTTGAGAAAGAGAAGGTAGAACAATTGGAAACCATCTCCAAATTAAAAACAGAAGCAGTGGCTCTGAAGGTCAAGCTAGATGAAAGTCAACAAGTTGAAAGCCAGAAGATAGTACAGCTTGAGGATGAAAAGGCTGAACATGTTGAAACCATCTCCAAGTTAAAAACAGAAGCTTTGTTCTTGAACTCAAAACTAGAAGAGATGACCAAGTATGTAAGGATGTTAAATAATGGATCTGACTCCTTAGACAAGATTCTCCAAACTGGACTAATCACAGGAGACAAATCTGGAATAGGATATAAAAAATCCAAGGCTGATATCAGTTACACTAGTTACAAACCTCAAGCCAAACCTAAATGCAGCAATAGTAAGAGCACTCCTGAGATGTCTCAACGTCAGAGGAGAAGATAGCAGAAAAGGAAACACCAAAGATGGAGATGCCATTACTGTTGGAAATTTGGTCACCTAAAGCCTTTCTGCTATAAGCTATATGGTTACCTTATCCCTGTTCATCAACAAACTTACTATCAACAACACAGGCCTATCAACAAGAAGCAATGGGTTCCTAAGACTAATGCTGCAAGTCTAATAGCTCACATTCCCTTTAGAATCTTAGCCAAAGAAGAGTGGTATCTTGATAGTGGATGTTCTAGACACATGACTGGAAACATGGACCTGATAACTGATCTTCACCCTCATATCATAAGTCATGTAACTTTTGGTGATGGAGCAAAGGGTGAAATAAAGAGGATAGGCAAGCTTGATAATCCTGGAGTTCCTGAACTTGACAATGTTCTACTTGTTAAGGGCTTGACTGCAAATCTAATAAGCATCAGTCAACTATGTGATCAAGGTCTGAATGGTAACTTCACCAAAACTGAATGCCTAATTTCTAACAAAGATAGTGAAGTGATTATGAAAGGAATCAGGACCAAAGACAATTGTTACATGTGGATCTCTAAATTGGATCATTCCTCAAAGTGTACCTATGACAAAAAGGAAGGGATGAAGATAAGTACAGCTGCTAGAAGAACCCTCAAGAGTAATGAAAGCCAAGCCTGTGGGCAATGTCAAACAAGGATATCACACCAGAAGCTCGGACTTAACCTTACTCTCAAGGGAGAAAAGGTCATAATGGCCCAAATGGCTGAGAGGTTAGATCAAATAGGTGGACATGTGACTAGTTATATGCAGTCTGATATTGGAGAGAACTTTGTGTAAAAACAAAATTAGTTCTACAATAGAATTCCAAGATTTTGATGATAACAAAGGATGAAACCAAAAATGGCACCCTAACGAAAATTCTCTAAGTGTGCAGAACTCTGAACAACAACAAAGGAATCTGATCGTTTTATCAGATACAAACTTTGATCAGATACAAAGTATCAGAAGATCAGACGCATCTGAGGAAGAAGTGTGCTCAAGAAGTTCTGAATCTGAGCAAAGCAAGACAGAAGGAAGAACCAGAAGCTCTAAACATCCACGGGTCTTAGTTCTGATGATCTGGAAAACCAGCACTCTGAGAAGCTCTGATGTAACCTCAACACATCTCCTTCTGACATAGAACTCCGAGATAACAAAGACTCTGATAAAGATTTTCCTAATCCAGAAAGAGTAACGGAAAAAATTTCTTCAATTGGAAAGGAAGTATTTTTAGAAAGAAATCATCCAGGGAGACAAATTGGTTATGGCAAGAAACACAAAAGTAATGACAATGAATGCTCATCAAAGGCCCATATTCTGTCATCTCCAACGGTCCTTCTCACCACTATATAAAGGACATCCTACTTCTTTAAGAGACACAACAACGCACAGAAAAAAATTCTTTACATTCTCTCTCAGTTTTTCACGAGCTGCTGCTCATATGTGAAAAAACTTGCTTAATATTTCTGCTATAATATTTGCTTACTCTTAGAAGCACTCTCTATTACAAATTTATTTTTGCTAAATTATTTGTATTCCTCAAGTGACTCTGCGCAGTCTGTATACTTGGGAGGACTAAGAGATCATTCTCTTAGATGTTTGGTTGTATTAATCTTTCAAGATTAGTGGATTAAGTCCTTTTTGAAGGTGAAATCACCTTGGCCGGGTGGACTGGAGTAGCTTTGTGTTATAAGCGAACCAGTCTAAAATTTTGTGTGTTCTTACTTTTGAAAAAGCTTTTAATTTCTAAAACAATTCAAACCCCCTTTCTTGTTTTTCTCACCTTCACTTTGTTGGAATTGAGCCACAAGGGGCTATGTGTGCCAAGAACAATATGGGGAAGATTGAGATGAAGAGTGATAGGACTCCTGATCCTACACATGTGAAAGACAAAAATGATGGTGATGATGAAAGTATATCAGATGAATGCAACAGTTCTCAACTAGGTTCGATGAAACTACTGATAATTGTATACAATGTCACACACGATGTCATGACATTGTATTATGACAACTTGTATGGTGCAACTATGTCCAAAAATCATGTTCAGCATAGCTGGAAAAAGTACATTATTTGCTGTCATCACTCAATTAAAAAATATGTGGAAAACAAATTCATAGTTCTACAACATGAAATGCAACTAACTGACAAGGCTGCAAGGGATTTGGATGATATCCAACTTGAATATGAAAAGGGGAAATTAGGGACTTGGATTCTTGAGAAAATATGGCAATTAATGTGGACTGGAAAAGGTAACAAAAATATTGTCTGCCCAATTAAAAGAAAGAGCCACATTAATAATGAATCATTACCTAGTATTGGAAATAGTATCTATTCCATTTGCACGCTCTACCTGAACACAACTCTTTCCATCTTCATCAAACTACTCAAAGAACCTCTGCTAGGGCAAAGAAATTTTCCTCAAAAGTTCAACAACATGTCTCAACATCCATCATCATCTAGCTCAAAACCCTTTCATACAAGAACTCCCTCCATGGAGTCTCTAGATGAAGATTTGATGGACGTGACTCCTCTGTGTATGATACCAGGTGACGTCTCGGGCCCCTCTTCCATGGCTGGAACTAAGCAAGGTAACATTCCTGAAAAGTCTCCTGATAAAGAGGACATGCACTTTACTGATCGCACCATAAGAAACCTAGTTACTACGATTCTGAATGAAGAACATGGAGTCAAGGATATTTTTATCCCTCTGTCCAGAAGGGTCCCCTCTCCTGAGGTGGAAACCCAAGCTGAGAAAGATGATGACTCATCTAAGACAGAAAAGGAAGTAGCTACTGAGGGATTATGTTCTCTTGGAAAAAATTTACCTAGCAAGAAACCAGCTAGCATGTCTCCTGGTACTGCTGAGGATAGTATTGATTTGGAGGAAGAAAGCTCAGAGGAAGAGGAGGACACCTTGGTTCACCATGTGAAACCAAGTGCTGCTAGGAAATTGAAGACTAGGAAAGGAAAAACCGTGGCTGAAATAATGGAATCCAGGACTAGGAAGAAGACTGCTGGTGTAGGACCCTCCAAATCATGGAGCAAGGTTGAGATTAAGAAGAGGAAAGAAAGTAAGAGTTCTGACTCTGATGAGGATTGATGCGTTGCTTTTCGCAAGTATACGAACGCGTCAGAGTAATATAAAAGATTGTGGAATCCACAGAGACCAAGTGTCAATCTATCGTTATCTATTGTTATGGTGTTTATCAAAGGCAATCAAAATAGGTGTTTTTGAAGTGTGCAATGAAAAGTAAAGTGTTGAATAAAGATTAATTAATAAAGACAAGGTCGGATGTAATTCACGTAATCAATTAATAATCCATGTACTTGCTAATAGAACTACTTATGGGCAATGTTTCCTACTTTGAAAAGAACTAATTTAACAGGAACTGTCGCTTTCGCGTATTCAGAACCGAGTTGTACTCCCTAATCAAACCCTCTTATTGTCACTTATAAAAAGGCGCGCATTGCGTTAGAGTAGTAAACCTATTTTTAAGAAATATAGTATCTTGACTAAGTTGAAAAGTATTATAACCTGGATTTCTTAACCAAAAGAGTTTGCCTCTGCTCTAAGTTTGGATGATTGTAAAACTGATTTCGAGTTTCTATTTATAAGCAAGTAAAAAGATGGAAATAACAAGGATGCCCTTCAACTTGAAAATGGGAGGGAAAAACTTTCCTCTTGTGGCGCCCGCCACAAGCACAAAATGAGGCGCCTTAGTGAAGGCAGTGGGGAACGTGGGAGTTGAGGGAAGTTGAGCTTGGACACGTTATGGCAGGGTCTATGGCGCCAGCCATGGGGTAGGCCACAAGTACAAAATGCTGAATTTTAGGGTTTTTGGCTCTTTTTCGCTCATTTTCTCGATCGGGGCTCCGGTTAAAGTAAAAACCTGAAAACAAAGGAAAACATAGCAATAACACAATAAAATAACAATAAAACAACTAGAATGCATGTGAAATCGGAGTCGAAAATACGGTAAATTTCAGTGTTATCAAACTCTCCCACACTTAAACCTTTGCTTGTTCTCAAGCAAAACATTAAAAAGCTCATAAAAGAAAATTCGTGTAAACGAGTGTTTCAGGTAAAAATTCTAAGTTCAAGTCGGGATGCAGTGATAGGTACTAACTGAGTGAACTAAGGGTATCATGATGACACTGATCCCCAAATACGGACATAAACTTCATTCCTATATTAAGCAACCCATATTATCCCACAATACCTAGGCCTGCCTCTTCATCTCTTTTTGTGTCCTTTTCATTCAGGCGCAATCACATTAAGCCCGTTATCCGTACATGCTTCATAGTAGAGTGGCCTGTTAGTGATTATGATCTGAGCATGGGGTTTCTGGCACATAAATATGTGTAAACCCTTTTATTGGACCCAACTGTAGTTGTGGGGGATCGGATTGTAATCCGCCCTACCGAGTTCAGTGCCAGATACCTCTGAACCAATTAACAGTGGGTAAGCTTTTCTTTTTCTTTTTCTTTTTCTTTTTGTAGCAATTTTTTACAAATTCTTTGGTTTAAATGACTTTGTGAGGGTCACCTATACCGGAGTTGCCTTTTTGCTTTCTTTTATTTTTTTTTATTTTTTTTTGTTTTTCTGGATCATTCACTTATTTGCATCGGTCCCCTGCGTAGAGGATGCGTAGGCCGGAGCTGACTGCTGAGATAAACTACTGAGGACTTTAACGGAAATGATGATTAAGGCCATGGTATATGGGGTTTCGGGAGTGGTTCCTATATATACAAAGTCTATGGTGCTAAAATAATACTGATGTTTCACAAAGTTCTCCCAAGTCACCGCATCCTTACTCAAAACATGTCTTTAAAACCTGAATACTTTCGGAATAACACTATTTTCTTTTGCGAAGAAATTTTTGGTGGGGCTAAAGGTATGGGGAGGTAGGATTGTACTAAAGATTTATTATATTTGGTGACTCGTTAGACTCATGCATTATAATAAAAAGCAAAATAAACAACTAAAAGGAAATAACAATAAATAAACTATCTAAAAACAGCAAAGAAAAAGCGATAAAGGAAAAAACGAGAAAGGTAATAAAGAAAAGACGATAGAGTCTCCTTCCCACACTTAAATCGAACATTGTCCCCAATGTTTCGAAATAAGATAAGGGAAGAGTTACCTGACAACCTATTGCTGACCACTAGTGCCCTCGCAGTCCTAAGATGGACGACGGGATCGGGTACGACGACGGTCTCTCTGATCCATCCTCGCCTGCAGGGCATCCTGAGTGGTCCTCACCTCTCGAAGGTTACCCATAATGGAACCTTGAGTGGCTTCAATGAGTTCCATGTGTCTCTAGTGGTAGTGTTGCTGACGGGCTTGTGAATCTATGATCGTTTGCAGAGACTATAAACAGTGTCGTAGGACCTGTATGTCCTCCGCTGCGACTCTTGCATGAAGCGCGTGTTATCCGCCATTTGTTGCTGGATGGTAGAGAGTAGGTCGTCACGTCTTTTCTCTCTAGCCATGTGGTCACGCCACATCTCCTCTGTAATATAGAAGCCAGGAGTGGTACCTGTAGAAGAAGAAAATGGTGCGGTGTGTGGTGGTGAAGGATGATGGGGGGACACATGGGGTACGGGAGATCTCTCTCTCCGATCATATTCATCATCAGTGTCATGTCCCGCCTCATCAGGAATGTTAGGAGGAAGAGGACCCAAAACAGGTGGGGCATCTAAAGCGTAGGTCCAATTCCTTTCATCTTGTACATCTGTACGTCTAGTGTACGGTAAAACAACAGACGGGATGGCTACACCAGAACCATAAGCATATAGCCTTCTTCTCTCCTCGAGTGGCACAATTTCATGTCTCTCAGAAATTTTAGGTTAATTGTGCAAGGAGGTAAGAGGTCTAGGTTAGCCATCTCATCGTTCAGGTTAAGCGCCCGAGCAATAGATGTAATCAATCCACCAAAATAAATCGGTCCCGCTTTATTCAAAGTTAAAGTCATATGAGCAAGCATGAACGAGACCGAATTAATACGTCTATTTGTGAGGCTTCCTTGTAAAAATAGAAGCTCTCTAGCATTAACCTTATTTGGATTCTCCCGGCCAAAAATAGTGCATGCCAACAGATATCAAAAAACTTCGATGGTCGGGTTATGGATAGTTGAGGCAAGAACTCCTTCAAAAGAGTTTATGGAAGTGTTTGATAATCGCTCCCAGAAGGAAAATACCTCAACAGACCATTCGGAATCCAAAGGGGCTTCACAAATAGCACCGTCCCTATGAGGGATTCCTAACAAGCTGGCTAGTTCGTCGGTACTGAATTGGTATTCAACAACAAACATTCTAAATTTGACAGTACCAACTGTGCTAGCAGTGTTAGGGTTGACAATATAAATTAAGGAACTCAAAAATTCAATTGTCAACCGCTCATAGGTGGGTTCTTTGTTGGAAAAGAAATTATGCAAACCTAAGTTATCTAATAAATGAAATATGCTATGATAGATACCTAAAGTGTAGAGACAGTTTTCGTCAACATACCTTGTCGGGAGGATTTCCCGATTTTGCAACCGTTCAATAATTTTTCTTTGTCTATCCCCCGGTTTCCCTCCTCAAAGAATGAATCTGTTAAACTCCATTTGAAAGCTCTTGAGAAGTGATAAAGAAGATGAAGTGGTTTGTGAAAAGGTTGGATTTTTACGAAATCCGACGAATGAAAATGTAAATGGAATGCGGAAAGATGATTTGTACGATGTGGTGGTTAGAAAAGTATGAGCTTTTTGTGGGTTCAAGGGTGTTTTTCCTAGGTGAAAAAATGGGTTTCGAAGGTTGTAAGTTGCAAAAATGGTGAAGAAAGGGGTTCTGCCTCGACCTTTTACAGACGCTGTGGCGGGGGCCATAGGGTCTTTGGCGGGCGCCACAAGGCAAAATCTGGCTGGGCCGGATTTTGGTCCTTTGGTTTGGGCTTCTCTTGTCTTTTGGCTTTGAGGGGTCTGGATAGGATTTGTCTTGTGATTTTCCTAGTATCTTTGGCTTGCATAATTTTTGTAGAAGTAAAAATAAAATAAAAATGAAACAAAAATTAAATATTAGACTAATAAATAAATAAACAACTAAAAATAAAAAATGCAAATAAAACAAACATAAGACATATATATAGATAAAAGTAGAAATATCAATGTATAGACGTAGTTTATATAATATTTCAAATGCGATAATGTAAAATGAGTTATGTAAATACGAGAAAAATAAAATAAAAGAAGGATAAAATAAGATGGAATGGTGAGATCATATAGTGGGGATGTCATCTTCCTGAGTGGCTCCACGGAGCATGGCTACCTCCTACTTGAGCTCTGCGATCTCCTGATATAGACACTCGGCTTCAGTAGCATGGGCGAGATCGGACACTCCCATATGTAAAGTGAGGTCAGCCACCTCCTATCTAAGCGCTGCGATGTCTCTACGACACTCAGCAATCTGAGTGCGGACGCCGGGTGTCTACAATGAAAGATTATTAGAGAAAACAGTGATTCTGGGAGATGGTGGTGTAGGCGTGTATTCAGCAATGGGTGGTGATCTTGGTTCCTCAACGGTCTCACCCTGGCCCTCCAGAGCATAACTCCAATTCGCTGGATCATGCACACTGGTCATCATAGGATCTGGCAATGTGAAATAATGGATAGCCTCGCTGTCGACTAGCAGTCGGAACTGACATGGGTGGAAAGAGGCTCTCCTCATCAATCCTCTGGTTAAACAGAAGTTGATGTCCATGGTGGTATAGCTACAGTAGATCCGGAGATGTGACAGCTTGCGAGACCGACCTAAAGCGACAACAATCTGCGTGATGATTTCGCCCACATGGATTACTCCTTCGTTAGATATGGAGATACCGCTGAGACTGTATAATAAAAAGTTCCCACATGCTACTGGGCGAGACTGGGATGCACAAAATAATAGGAAGATCTTCTCTTCACTCAGTAGTGTCTCTGCATCCGGTCTTCCCAGGAAGGAATGTGCTAATATCATCTGAAAGTATCTGAAGGCGGGGTTATGTATGACATGAGACAACTGCATAGATGGATCCTTGCTTCCACCACCTGAGATATCACTCAAAAACTTCTCAACCTCCTTACCTAGGAAATATCCCATAGGTGTCTCCGGGATAGCACCAGAAGTGGTTTGGAAACCCAATAGGTCGCCGAACTCTTTCTGGCTGAAAGAGTACTCAACTCTAAAAAGCCTGAAAGCAGCATACCCATTTGGTCCAGAGTATGGGTCATAGTCGAATGAACTCAGGAACTCCAGTGTCAGGTTCCTGTAGGTGTTACTCAAGTCATCAGCAAACTCGTCCCAGTGAAGCTGGTGGCTAAGGAATCGGATACTCGACTCGATACCCAGTGCCTCCATACAGTGCTGATCAGGATGACGTGTGGGTGCCATAGGGCGCTGATACAAAGCAATGTAGCGCTCCCTCTGAGCATTATCTCTATAGGCCACGTGCATGTCATCAAAATCCTGCATCATGTAAAAGTTAAGAAAGTGATCCTGAAAATGCAAACCATTCAAATCTTAGTCTCAATGCAAAGTATGATAAAATAAAATTAAATTAAATAAATGCGAAAAAGTAAAATGAAAGAAAAACCATGGGTTGCCTCCCACGCAGCGCTTGTTTAACGTCAATAGCTTGACGAATAGAATTTATACACTTGTAGTAGTAGGAATCGGTGGATCAATCAGGGTGTGGCTCGAGTAGTATGCTGGAATGTCTCCTCCTTCGTAGAGCTTCAGTCTTTTTCCATTTACAATGAATGGACTACAGGTATCGTTCTTGATTTCTACGGCTCGGGATCTCAGAATCTTGGATACTTCGAAAGGACCAGTCCATCTTGAACGTAGCTTTCCAGGGAAGAGTCGTAACCTAGAGTTAAAAAGTAGAACAGGATCGCCTATATTGAAATTTTTCTTTATTATTCTTTTGTCATGATAGGCTTTTGTCCTCTCTTTATATATTTTTGCATTCTCGTAGGCCGATTGCCTAAGTTCTTCTCGTTTATGAATGTCTAGGGTACGCTTTTCTCCAGCAGCTAGGTAGTCTAAATTCAAAGTTTTAATGGCCCAATAGGCCTTATGCTCTAATTCGAAAGGTATGTGACTGGATTTTCCATAGACTAGTTGATAAGGAGTAGTTCCTATAGGGGTTTTGAAAGCGGTTCTACAGGCCCATAATGCTTCTTGAAGCTTCTTAGACCAGTCTCTCCTAGAAATAGAAATAGTTTTCTCTAGGATTTGTGTTATCTCCCTATTAGATACTTCTACTTGGCCATTAGTCCGTGGGTGGTATGTGTAGCGGGGTATTCGTTACCATTAGAGATATTGACTAAATCCAAGGTAAATCATACAAGTCGAGTCGCCACCGCACTTCTATTTATCCAAAGGAATGGTTAGAAAGCGAACAAAAACCTAATAGTTTTAACAAAAACTAGTAAAAGAAAACAGAGATCTGGGTAAGGGGGTTGGTTATGCAATGGGAAGGTGTTAGGCACCCAAAACATCCTAGGTATTCCTAGGGAGCCCTTTTCATACTTGTTGCAAGGTTGTTAGTTTTGTGGAAAATTGTGTTTGTGCAAACATGATTGAAGTGATGAGAGGAGAATGTACAAGTTTATTTACATTTTGTGTTTGGATGGATAAACCCATTGCCTATGTACCATCTTATAAAAAGATTAGGATCAAAACCTCGTAGTTCGGGGTAAAAATCTTAAAAATGAGTTGGTGAATTGATTGATCCAAAAGCCTTAAGGCCTTTTGTTATCAAAGGGAGAAAACTCAACCAAACCACAAATCCACCATGTGAGGATAGCTTCAACATGCTAGTGAGGGGTTAACCCTATAATAAGCATGGAAGACTTATTGTCCATCACTAAGGATATAGGTGAGTATTATATCTACCACAAGGATAACTCAAACCTAATAGCTAAAGGTTATTGTAGCGGTCTATTCGTCACTTTATGATTTATTGACTAAATCAAAAGCAAAGAATACAAAGAATCGAGTCGCCACCGCACTTTTATTTATCCTAAGGAATGGCTAAAAAGCGAACAAAAGCCTAAGAAGTTTTACACGTAGAAAACTAATGAAAAGATCAGAGAATCTGGGTAAGGGGTAAATTACGCAATGGGAAGGTGTTAGGCACCCAAAACGTCCTAGGTACTCCTAGGGAGCCCTTTTCACACTTGTTGAATGAAAGGTTATTTGTTATGAAAATATTATTGTGCAAACATGAATGGGATGATGAGAAAAGAATATACAATTTTTATTGTTTTTGTGTTTGAACGGATGAACCCGTTGCCTACGTACCTTCCATGAAAGGTAAGGATCAAAACGCCGTAGTTCAGCTAAAAGATTTCCAAAAATTTGTGAATTCATTTTAAAACACAAGCACTAAGGTTTGTCATTACCAACGGGAGAAAACTCAACCTGAATCAACAATCCACCATGCGAGGACGGCTTCAACATACTAGTGAGGGGTTAACCCTATGATAAGTATGGAAGAATTACAATCAACTCACTAAGGATAAGGTAAGATTTACATCAACCACTATGGTAATTGAAACCTATGGCTAATGCGTGAAAAACTTAACAAGAATGGACAAAGCCACAAAACAACAGAATGGGTGAAGTTAATTGATTATGGATATTCACAAAATATGGTCAAGGTATGATTAAGATTCAATTCAGAAAGAAGTATTATCAAAAGTGAAGTTTGAAAAATCAAGGACTTAAGGTCCAAGTTTCTAGTTTGAAAAGACATGAAGATGTTTGCACAAAAATTATTTCAAGTTTTGAAAGCAACATGTGAAAAGGTTTAGGACAAAGAGGATGAATGGATAATGGAGTGTAAAACTTCTCAGAAAGTTCACTTCTTGAAATCATATAGAAGATGATTCAAGTGTGTCCTTAGGAATAGGCAATGAGCAATAACAAATAAGCAAAACAAATGATACCGGATGCCAATAGCTGGACTTATACCAATCTCACAAACAAAGGCGGATACCGGATACCAATAAATGGATTTACACCAGTCTCCTAAAACAAACAAGGATATCAGATGCCAATAAATGGTCTTATTCCAATCTCCTAAAGCAAAACAAAACATGGATATCAGATGCCAATATATGGACTTACTCTAATCTCCTAAAACAAAACAACACATGGATGTCAGATGCCAATCTATCTGGGCTTACTCTAACCTCCACAGGATGATCATGGGAGTACAAATGCCAACAACATGGACTTATAATTGCATCCTCACATACAACAAACCAACAATAACACTAAGCAAAGAGGACATAAGTGGCCAATGAAATGGTCTTATACTCAATCCCTTCCAAATCATAGGAACAATGGCCAACAAGTGGACTTACTGTTGATTCCTTAATGGGCAAACAAAAATGGATCACAAAGATATGAAATGATGATCATGAACTAATGAGCAATTAATGATGATAAATGCACAAAGGCAAACAAGCAAACATGTACAAATGAACCAACAAGCAATCAAACAAAGTCATTTAGCACACACTATATCCAAGCAATTAGGCTCAAGCAAGGGTTAGACTTTAAAGTCAACTGGAATGGGGTAAGTGGTGCTCTTAACCTTAACATTGAGAGTTAAGGTGAAGTAGATGAAAGGATATGAGGGGTGTGCCTCATTGCTCTTATCCCTGGTCAGGGAGAGCTTCAAATGATAGAAGGTGTGGGAGTTCAGAAAGTTGGAACTCTCTCCACAAGTTAATGACTCGATAGATCTTGGGTTAAGATCCACAATGCTACAACATGTAATGTGAGCAAAGGGAAAACACACAGAATAGTAGGAGATGGACTACACATCTCTTTTATCTACCAATTGCCTTATCAAAGGACTTTTCCTACTTGGGGACAAAGATAAACAATCACAGGCATTGCCTCTTAAGGAGGACTTCAGACAGGTGCCTGGCCAAGTAACAAGCCAGGTCTTCCAGACTACATGAAGAAGAGATGTTATACCTAATTGTTTAAGCAACCAAGCAAAAGCAAGTTCAATATGAACTGAAGCAACTAATGTACCTGAAAACATCAAACAGATCAGTATGCTATACAGACAATCAAACCAACAGTTAATATCAACAGATAACCAATAAGCAAAGGCATAAGCCACAAGTCAATCCCAATTGAATCAACTTCAACCTACAAAACACACATTAGTAATCAAAAGAAAATATCAAATGCTCTCAAGATGAGGCATCATCAATTGTGTAACTTGAATGTGTAACCTGAAACAAAGCTTCAAACATGAGAGGCAAACCCTTAGGCCAAAGCCTAGGGTCCAAGATAGGGAAAAAATTTAAAATAGAACATGAAAATTCTCAAGAATCAAGTTTAATCAATCAAGAATAATATCCAAGTGGTCTCATATCAAAAGCATCAACCAATTTCATTTCATAAACAAATCATGCCAAAGTATGCAAGTTGGAAGCTCAATGAGGTAAACAGAATGAACCAATTCAAATCAAATCAAGCATGGCTCAATAAATTCCAAGAAAAATCATGTCTAAACAGAACACATCAAATGAGCAACATACCAAAAATCATGGCATTTGGATGAGCATAAGCATGTCAATTAAAATCAACAAATCAAGGTAGGCATAAACAAGCTCAAACAAGACCACAAATGGTGCATCAAGTTCACACAAGCATAAAACAGTGATAACAAATGATAAATGATCCAAACCAAAACCAAAATGAACTTCAACATGTTAGGAATCAATGCACAAAATTTCAGGTCCATATGATAAGGCACAAGAATTTCACAAATCATCTAAATTCAACACTCAACAAAAGTCCAATTATGACCAAACAGCAAAGAAAATCTCAAACAAATTGGAAATGGATCTAAAAAATCTATGAAAAATCCTTCTCAAACCTAACATCCAGAAGTAGCATCATGCAAAAATTCAGATTATTTCGCAATCAAATGGCATGGCAAATAAAATCAGCAAATTGGACAAGAAATGGTGTGACACACATTGTCACACCTCCATTAATCACATCATAACTCACAAACCAAAAATGCAAAAATAGCAAACTTAATGCCAAAATGCTCATCAAAGTGTCTAGATTATGCATGTAAATTTTCAGCTTCATTGGATCAAGCATCATGATTTCATAAAAGAAATGGCAAGCAATGTGTAATAAATGACATGTAAACATAAACCCTAGGCAATCATTAAATCCAACCGAGCACAAATTCAGTAAAAATCATCAAAAAAATGTAGACATTATAAGGATCATGGCACAAAAAATCTCATGTCAATTGGATTAATAGTTTAGGAGTTATGAAATTTTTAAGTATGGAGAAAAATAAAAAAAGATGTGAAATGGCATGGTGAACACATGAGGTAGATGGAAAAAAATGCCAAAGCCTAAAGGTGGAATTGATCCAGCTGAGGATCGAACCTTGTTTGGATTTAAACCTGCACGCGCTATGATGAAACGCCGCGTTTCATTTAAGATGACATGGCAGTATGAAGCAATCGTGACCAACCAAATAGCCAGGCAATGTACAAGTAGACCAATACATGGTAATTAACATGAAACCGCATGCAAGCAAAACAAAAATAGATCAAACGAATTCTGGAGACTGAAACCCTATGAAGTTCATCGTGTTCTTCCCTAATTTTCCAGGTGATGAACATTTGTTCCAGAAATCAACAAACAATACACCATTGCAATCGTCCCTCAATGTACAACAACAATCTAACAACGATTTAACCTAAATCTCAATATCAAGCATGGATCGAACTTAAGAAGTTTTGTGCATCAATTTTAAAATCAGCATAACTACTTCAACACTCAATGAAATTCCACGATTTAAAGCTCATTACAACCTACATTCAAAGATCTACAAGAATCATGCATTAATTTCATGAATCAAGAACATTGAATTCTGACCTTCAAGAAGTAGCAGATCTGGATTCGAGGTTTTTTGGCCTTGTAATGGTGAAACAGAAACTCTACAATGCTCATGTTGATGAATGAGTGAAGAATCGAAGCTCAATTGTCTTGGATGTAGCTCTAATTTCCCACTGCCATTGATGGAGCTTACTTTGACAGTTCTTGAAACAACACCGAAATGGAGGATTCTTGCTTCTATCTTCTTCAGCAATGCGTGTGAATGGTGAATCAATGAAGAATCATGCAATGTTTCGTGAAAAAATTGGCAGAAAATCCATGATTGAATGCACAGTTGACTTGTGTTGACTTTTCTAGGGTTTCAATTGACCTAGCTATGCTCTGATGAAATCCAAGCCTCTACCACTTGAGATTTTGATTCAAAATGATGTCATAACTCATATAAACTCTTGGTAAATGATCAATGGTGCCCAAATTCTCAAGAATGGCCACCGTTCATTACTCAATGCTTGCCTTTGACTGGCTTGACCTAGTATTGCTTTAGCTGCAAGTAACAAGGTTAAATGACATATTTTTGTACTTTTGGTTAGTAGACAAATGAAAATCAATGATATACAAATGCAAAACATGCTTGGTGATCAAAAATCACACTCAAAAGATAGCCCACCCACAGGGAAGAAGGCAAGGTGCACCATGATCCTTGAGGCAATGGTATGATATGATATGATGCCATGAGGGATCTTAGGGATAAAATTGGGGTCTTACAGTTATGAAAGATTTTGATTAAGAAAGTGGCCATTGGAACCACAAAAAGACATTTGAATGGGTTATATTTACCAATTATAAGTATATACAAAAATGGTCAAAGTTGTCTTAAAGATTCAATTCAAAATAAGTGCTATGAAAAGAAAGTTTGAAAAAAAATCAAAAGCATAAGGCTTAGGTTTCTAATGTTTGAAAACAATGGTTAAATGTTTGCACAAAAAGTTTTGGCTTGGGTTAGAGTGGAGAGAAGAAGAAGAGTGGCTAAATCCTAAACATACAAGAGGTGAGGGGAAAGAGAACAAAACCACACAAGGAGTTCCTCTCTTGAGATCATATAGATGATCCAAATAGCTCCCATCCTTTGGAATAACCAATCACATAAGCATAAACTCAAGCAATCAACAGTCAAATGAACTCTTGGAAAGACTCCTCAATGTATCTTGGATCTCTGTCTCCTAGAAGCTCATGGTAATGGTTCCTCAATTAAGCTCAAGTTGGAACTCCTAACACAAGAAAACACACATCAAAAGGTTCTATAATACAATCAAAGAATGGACAAAAGGGAGTTTAGAATAGGGTCCTTTCAATGTTCATCTTCAAGCTTAAGCATTCTAAAGGCCCAATGCCTAGTTGCTCTTTGACTTTTTATAGCACTCTAAAGGCCCAATGCCTAGTTGCTCTTTGACTCCAAATTTGCATAGGGAAAGTCCTAAAGTCTAAGTCCATTTTGTCCAATTCTTTACATTTGGTCCACAACAATCAAAACAAAAACACAAGCACAAAAGTATATACACAATTATGTGCTCAAGTGAGCAAAAGGCAAATGGAATTAACATAAACATGGGCTCAAGTGAGCAAAGAGAAAAGCAAATGGATAATATGTGCAAGAATAGTAAATTGCATAAAAGTAAAGAGCAAAAGGTAAATGTTAATTGTTAATGGTTAGTGTTAGTAGTTGGTGTGCCATAACGCTATGTTAAGCAATCTTAATTGGACTTATGTAGAAGTCACAACTATCTGAGGCCGGACAATAATAATGTAGGCAACAACACAAGTTAGAAGTCTTGATTAGTGAACCAAGTTCCAACAACTTGCCATGCCAAAAGAAAAAGAGAATTGATCTTGTATTGTTTTAAGCCTTTTGCATGATTTAGAAAACAACCTATCCTTAATGCAAAGCCATTCACTTGATCAATTGATCAAGATGAATTAGATTTGGATCAAGGAAGATTAAGTCTCCTTAATCAATGCTAACTTATGAACCTTCAACTCATTGATCAAAAAGAAAATAAGAAGAAGAAGAAGGAGATGGAGAATGGATAATGAAAAATGGAAATGGAAATATCAAAATACATTAAATGAAATATGATGTACAAATCCATATGTATTGAACAAATGACATTGAAAGTCAAAGTCAAACAATGATAAATCAGAAATGAGATGAAGATTGGAGATCAAACAATAAGCAAAATATTTTTTGGCATGTTTAATATTAAAATAAACTTGAATTAAAAGTAAAAGAAAGGTCAAACTTCAAAATCACTTCAAACCAACCTTGAAAGGTCCAAATGATTTATCCCAAGTTCAACAAGGTCAAACAAAGTTTGACAAAAAATTTCAGCATTTTTAAAAGTCAGAAACTATTTTTAATCAATTAAAAATGAATAAAAATAACCTAATTGAACTAAAATCTCAAATAAATCTCAAATAAATTTAAAAATTGATGAGAATATTTTTCATAGATCCATCATCATTCAAATAGGTTAGGAAAATATTTTTGTATTTTTTGAATATCAAAAACTATTTAAAATGAATTAAAAATAACCAGAAAAGAGAAAATTCACAAAAAGTATCAAATGACAAAATAAAAAATAAAAAAAATCAGAAATAGAAACTAGAATTTATTTGGAGACTAATGCAATTGGTCCCATAATTTTTGGATTAAAAATGAGAGAGATATTGATTTTTGAAATAAAAGGGAATAAACAAAATAAAATCAGAAATTGAAATAATATGAAAAAATAGGGATCGTTGGATGTGTTTCATTAATTGACGTGGCAAATCAAATGGTACAGAGGCGCGCGCTCACCATGAGTCCAGGTCAATGCTTAACACACAACATTAAAATATGTCATAACAATCAAAGGCCAAGATCAAATCTGGAAAATAAATCCAAGGGTCCACAATGCATCTGGAAATGGGACGGCCACCGGAGCCACCTTCTTCTCCGGTGAGCTTGGATTTTCCGACCAAAATTGCAGAGATCCAAAAGGCAACCAAAATGCACGATCCATACCTCTTTATAAAGCTGGGATGATGTACATCATCCCTGTGCCACTCAATTCCACTCTAGATCTCTATATTGAGAGAAATCAGAGATGGAAGTTCTGTGGTGTTCATCATGAACTCAATGGATTTCAAAAATTAAATGCATAATCATTATGCCTCTATTGAGAGGACTTCAGCCAACACAAGATCCAAGTAAATAGGTGAATGGATGATGAGATTCGAAGAAAATACCAGTTGAAGAGTAAGCTTAAATTCTGGAAACTTGAGCTCGATTCCTTGCTTTCTTTGCCAAAACAGAAGATCAATGAACTAAATGATGAAGGTTTAGAAGCTTTGGATCCAAAGATTCAACCAGATGTAGTTGAATTTTGGATCTGAAAAATTTGAAGAAAAATGGAAATAGCTTCTTTGGTAGGGTTGGGGAATCACTTCAGCAAGGTTTCAGGCGCCTTTAGGTTGAGTTTGAATGAAGCTGAGCACTTCTATTTATAGTAAAACAAACTGCAAGAAAGGTGAATTCTCATGTGCATGGAATTTGGACTTCTCATGCATGGGCCTATACAGGCGCGTGCAAAGCCCAAAAATGGATGGAAATGGAAGCTGAACTCAGATGCCAATGATTTGGACGTGTAATTAGAGCTACATTGGCTTGTGCATGAGGTGATGATGGGAATTCCATAATTGTGCCTAAATGTTCACCTCTTCTAAAATACCAATTACCAAATCCAAAGATGATCATGTGAGTAATGGTTGGAAAGATCTTGATGTAAGGAACAATTGTTATGTTGGGAAAAAATCCATTTGAAGTGTGGAAATTAGTGAATTTTGAGTTTAAAGTGTAGTGTGCAAAACATGTCAAGGCAAAGTTTCTAAATTTGGCCAATTTTCAAGCCCTTCTGTTTTGATGATGCAAGCCTCAAATGGAAAAACCTCCAACATGAAAGTTGTATATCTTTTCAAGACAATGAAAACAGACTTACATTTTGCATCATTTGGATTTTTGATGAAGAAGTTATGGGCACTTGAAGTTGGACTTTTTTGCCTTTTAATGCATTTGACCCAAAAGGACCTATAATGTCTTGCATTATCACATGTATTTCCTTTGAGATTTTGAAATTTTTTCCAACATAACATTTGAAGTAGACATCTTAAGCTTCCCAATGCATTGGAACCCCCCTTAAAATCATAAACAATGAATAAGTTATGTCCTTGGAAAGTCGACCCAAAATTAGGGTTTCAGTCAAAATGACTTATAATGTCTTGGAATGGGAGATGACCTTCCAAGATTCAAATCAATTTTTGATGAACATGAAAGTTGTTCATATTGTCCTTAAGAACATTTTTGCCTTTGGAACCATCTCCATTTGACTAACACCTAAAGAGTTAGGTCTCAGTGCATTTCAAAGTAGTCAGATGAATTGACTGATCAACTTCTCAAGTCCATGACTCATACCTTGATGAATTGATGATTGAGGACACTCAAATAAGTTCAAATATGAATGAAATGATGAATTAAAGAACTTCCCTTGATTGTATTTGATCATGGGCTGAGGTTGCTTCAAGAGCAAGGCATTATGGTGCACAGATGAATTAGGGTTTCCTTGGGGCACAAACCTCAAACCCTTTGACTTGCTTTGATCAAAATGATGAATTGAGATGCTAGGGAGGCATACTTGATGGATGAGAGCTTTGGGAACCATTACCATGCTTGCTATCATCTCCTCTTGACCTTACCATTGCAGAAGTGATCTCTTTGAAGCTCTTGACCTTGTGATGGCTCAAGCTACAAACAAAAGATGTTAGTGACATATTTTTGTGCTTTTGGTTAGTAAAAAAAATAAGAAAAGCAATGATATACAATTCAAGCATGCTTGGTGATCTCAAACCACTCTCAAGAAGTCCCACCCAAAGGCAAAGAGAACCAAGATGCTAAGGATCCTTGAGGCAATGCAAATGCAATGTTATGATACCATGAGGGATCTTAGGGGAAAAATTAGGGTCTTACAGATGCCCCTATTTAAGGTCATTCTAGCCGGAGAAGTGAAGGTTAAAATCTTTGTCTCGACGAGGTAGAATGGGCTTAAATAATATCAAAGACACAAATTTTGGTCCCTAAGAGACCTCATGATGCAGATGTATGCATGCAAAAAAATGGTAAAACTCTGTGGGGATATGCGTCCACAAAAGAAAAAGAAATCCGGAGAAACTAAAAATCCCAAAGGAGTAATACACTCAATAAGGAGACAGAGGCTCCACCGGGGAGTAAAGGGCTGAAAATGCGTGAGCAGGTCACGACTTGAGACTTGCTGAGAGACACGGAGAGAATCCATGAAATAAATCAATGGAAGAACTTGAGCTGACTCGAAGATGCATGTATTAGGGAACATGCCAATACAGCCAAAAATTATCCTCAATGGATACTGCGGATGAAAATCCGGACTTAGGTGGGGATGTCCCCTAAGGACTCAACTGAGGAAGATCCCAATAGAAACTCTTGGGGAAGTAGTGGGATGAGGTATTACCGGTTACTTGGTAATAAGCTCAAAGAGACGTGTGATCTGAACACCGGTATAAGGGTGAGAGAACAACATGCTCGGGAAGAATGAATATCTAAGATCGGTATAAGGGTGAGAGATATCAATCAACCAAATCATCTGAGGAAGACCTAAAAAGGTATATTTCAACTCAGGAAAATCTGACTCCACAGGGGACAAAAAGTCATAATTGGGAGCAGAAGGAAGGAACACCAGGGACGCTGGTTACTGGGCACATAATATGTGACCAACCAAAGCGTGAATTGGGGAATATTCCCAAAACACTCATCATCCAAAAAGAGGGCAAAAAGCAAACTCGATTATGGGATGGACATTCGATTCCAAAACAGGGATACGAATCTTACTCAATTGGGGAAGAACAAAAGGCTTCGACCAAAGAGTGCATGAGATATATTATCTATTACCGTCAGAACGTAGAAAATATACTCGCATGGAAGATTATCCACAACCGGTTACTGGGTTAATAAAGGATAGATCGACCGACAAAGAAAGGCATCGGGATACCGAAACTGGGTATATAATGATGACCATTCAAGGGGAGCAACCAAAATTACCGACAACCGGTAAATGAAAGAGGGCTTGCTGGGGATAAAATTGCCTAATCAGTGCAATTATCCAAAAGAATGAGGGAATATCACCACCGAATATTGGATAATGATAACCATCAAGGAGGGGATTACATCTACCGGATACTGGGCAGAAAAACCACGGAAGAGTAACCGTCATCGATTAGGATGAACAAGAAGGTTAACTCTACAAAGGGGAGAAAATAGGGTTTACAGCTACCGGTATAAGGGTAGAAAACCATAGACTCCGCCGAGGATAAGATGAATGATTACTGATTAATGAGCAATTATTCATTTATACCGCGGAGAAACACAACAAACAGTCTCAAGAGGCCAATTTAGGATCAAACCAAAGAGGCAAACTGAATCAAAACTCGTCCTAGTGAGGATATAACCCAATAGGGGAACCCATCCCAATATATGTGTTGGGAGGAAGCGAAAACAACCGTTGTCCACGAGGATATAACTTAGTGGGGAATGCGGAAGGAAAGATAAACACTTTCTGCTTAATGGGCTGACTCTATATTGAGGGATCAGACACCAACATCTGCGGGGAATGTATTACCAACTAGTAGAGGAATAACAAACAAAGATGTATGGCAAAAATTTAATATGAATATCTGAATGTTTGAAAATTATATGCACACATGCATGATTTATGTATGATGAATGCTGACAGACAGACATTTCTAACACAAACAGTTTCAAAGGATAAGCACACAAACATCCGGTACTACACCTCAAGAGAGAAAGCCAGGTCCAATGGAGAGTATCCAATCTGTCGGGGATCAGAGATACCAGGAAGCAACAACATCTCTGCAGGGGATGAATCATCGGTCAATCCGGCTAGGGACAGGAGTTTATTGCACAGATAAAATCTGCCGCATAAGCAACTTTACTAGGGAATCTATCCGAGGAGGTAAAGGGATTCTGGGGATCAAACACCAAGTACCGTACCCACCAAGGAGATCACATCTGCTGAGGAGAAAAGATTTCTACTCCGCTAAAGGGGAGAGTGGTAAATATCTCAACAAGCATTCCACTCAGTAGGATAAACCACAAAAGGCTCCGGAGGAAGAAGATACAGTCATCCCAGGAATATGAACAAATGTCTTACCCTGTTGGAGATCATACTATCCTTGGGAGACCACTGAGGATCTCCTAAGTATCTTTTCGTCGTTGTGAATGTTCACTTTGTTTAAGAACAAGTTATGAAAAATTCATTTCTTCAAAACAATGACATTTTCTCAATTAAAGCATGCAAAACATTTGTCGAATAGAAACAAATAAGAGTGCAAACAATTGGATAAAAGGCTCAAATTTATTTGATGGAATAGTAGTCTGCAAATGGCAAGACTCCATAGATCTATACAAGTTTGAAATTGGTGATATATATTGGAAAAGGGCTACATTGAACATAATGACCATTTCTCCACCAATTCTGAATCCGATGTATTCGATGCTTCGGTTGATGACGAATGAGCAAGAATCTCCGACGGATGACAATTGTAGAACAAAGTCTTGTCAGGATGCAATTACTTGCCAAATCCCTAATTTTTTGCCTAGATTGCCCCAGGATGAGGTACTCAATCTAGCGGGATACATATATTCCTCTTTTTTCATGTCTCTAACTTTTTCCTGGATCGCCCTTTCGGGTTTTCAATCCACCAAGACGCTCATTTTTGCCTAAGCCGCCCTTTCGGATTTTCAACTTAGCGAGCTATTCTATTTTTATTTTTAGGCGAAGTATTTCTTGACTGCATCTGAATTCACAGGACGAGTGAAATCCTCCCCATCCGTAGTTGTAAGCATCAAAGCACCGCCTGAAAAGGCTCTCTTAACAACATATCGACCTTCGTAGTTTGGAGTCCACTTGCCCCTGGAATCGAGCGCGAAAGACAAGACTTTCTTGAGCACAAGGTCACCTTCTTGGAACACACGAGGCTTGACCTTCTTATCAAAAGCTTTCTTCATTCTCTGCTGATATAACTGACCATGGCACATGGCAGTCAATCTCTTTTCTTCTATCAAATTCAGCTGGTCATAACGACTCTGAACCGATTCAGCATCAGTCAACTTGGCCTCCATCAAGACTCTCATTGATGGGATCTCCACCTCTACTGGGAGTACAACCTCCATGCCATAGACAAGAGAGAAAGGGGTTGCCCCTGTTGAAGTGCGGACAGACGTACGATATCCATGCAAAGCAAATGGCAGCATCTCATGCCAATCTTTATACGTGACAACCATCTTCTGGATAATCTTCTTGATATTCTTATTAGCAGCTTCAACAACCCCATTCATCTTGGGTCTATAAGGAGAAGAATTATGATGCGCGATCTTGAACTCACTACATAACTCTTTCATCATTTTGTTGTTCAAGTTAGATCCATTATCAGTAATGATCTTATCTGGCACACCATAACGGCATATGAGTTGATTCTTGATAAACTTCACGACCACCTGCCTGGTCACATTTGCATATGATGCCGCTTCAACCCACTTGGTGAAGTAATCAATTGCTACGAGAATAAATTTGTGTCCGTTGGACGCTTTTGGTTGTATCGTGGCAATCATGTCAATTCCCCACATGGAGAAAGGCCAAGATGATGAGATCACATTCAAAAGTGTCGGGGGAATATGGATCTTATCCGCATAAATCTGACACTTATGGCATTTCTTCACATATTTGCAGCAGTCAGACTCCATTGTCAGCCAATAGTAGTATGCTCTCAACACCTTTCTAGCCATGGCATGTCCATTGGAATGAGTACCAAATGAACCCTCGTGGACCTTAGTCATCAATAGGTCTGCTTCGTGTCTATCCACGCATCTGAGCAGAACCATGTCAAAATTCCTCTTATAAAGAACATTGCCATTGAGGTAGGAACTTCCTGACAATCTCCTCAAAGTCTTTCTATCTTTCACAGATGCCCTAGGCGGATAAACCTGGTTCTGAAGGAAGCACTTGATATCATGATACCATGGCTTATCATCTTTCACCTCTTATACCGCAAACACATGAGTTGGTCTGTCCAAGCGCATTACAGTGATATTGGGGACTTCATTCCAAAGTTTAACCACAATCATCGAAGCAAGTGTAGCAAGAGCATCTGCCATCCGATTCTCATCTCGAGGAATATGATACAGTAAAGAACGTTGAAATCCTCCTCGCATAATCCCTATATGGGATGAGACCAGGCTGATTCGTTTCCCATTCACCTTTAATCTGATTGACAACGAGGGCCGAATCACCATAAACATCAAGATGCTTGATCCTTAGATCAATGCATTCCTCCAATCCCATAATGCAGGCGTCATACTCAGCCATATTATTCGTGCATTTGAAAGTTAGCCTTGCTGTAAAAGGAATATGTGTGCCCTGAGGAGTAATAATTACTGCCTCAATACCATTTCCATACTGATTTACAGCGCCATCAAACACCATACTCCATCTGGAACCAGGCTCTGGCCCTTCATCGAGTGTAGGCTCATCACAATCTTTCATTTTCAAATACAGAATCTCCATCCGGAAAATCATACTGAACTGACTGATAATCCTCAATCGGCTGATGTGCCAAGTGGTCAGCCAAGCTACTACCTTTAATAGCCTTCTGAGCTCGATACTCAATATAATACTCAGACAACAACATTTTCCAACGAGCAATTCTCCCTGTTAAAGCAGGCTTCTCGAAGATATACTTAATTAGATCCATTCTGGATATCAACCAAATCGTATGATTTATCATATACTGGCGTAAGCGCTTAGCAGCCCAAGCCAAAGCACAACATGTCTTCTCAAGCATCGAGTATCGAGATTCACAATCAGTGAACTTCTTGCTCAGGTAGTAGATGGCATATTCTTTCTTCCCTGATTCGTCTTGCTATCTAAGGACACAACCCATTGAGACTTCAAGAACAGTTAGATACATGATCAAAGGTCTTCCTTCCACGGGCGGCGACAAGATTGGAGGTTCAGATAGATACTCTTTAATACTGTTGAAAGCTTTATGGGAATCCTCGGTCCAATCGTGGGACTGATCTTTCAGGAGGAGCTTGAATATCGACGCACATGTGGCAGTCATGTGGGATATGAATCTGGAAATATAATTCAAGCAGCCAAGAATACCTCGGATTTCCTTCTCGGTTTTGGGTGCAGGCATCTCTTGTATTGCTTTGACCTTTGCAGGATCAACTTCAATACCTCTTTCACTGACAATAAAACCCAATAACTTGCCGGAACGGACTCCAAATGTACACTTGTTGGGATTCAGACGAAGCTTGTACTTCCTTAAACGCTGAAAAAGCTTCAACAAGTGCTCTACATGTTCAACTTCCGTTCTTGACTTGGCAATCATATCATCAACATACACCTCAATCTCCTTGTGCATCATATCATGAAACAAAGTGGTCATGGCTCGTTGATACGTGGCTCCGGCGTTCTTCAAACCGAAGGGCATCACTCGATAACAGAATGTTCCCCAAGGTGTGATGAATGTTATCTTCTCCATATCCTCGGGTGCCATTTTGATCTGATTATATCCGGAAAATCCATCCATAAATGAGAAGACATTGAATTTAGTTGTGTTATCTACCAACATATCAATATGTGGTAGAGGGAAATCATCTTTCGGACTAGCTTTATTCAAGTCTATATAGTCCACACACATCTGGACTTTTCCATCTTTCTTAGGCACGGGCACAATATTGGCCACCCATTGAGGATATGTAGAAGTCACTAGAAACCCTGCATCAATTTGCTTCTGAACCTCCTCTTTGATCTTTACTGCCATATCAGGATGAGTTCTTCTGAGCTTCTGCTTCACAGGCACGCACTCAGGCTTCAGGGGTAAGAAACGTTGCACAATATCAGTATCTAGACCTGGCATGTCTTCATACGACCAAGCAAAGACGTCGACATATTCTCGTAGCAATTCAATCAACCCCTTCTTAACAGATTCTTCTAGGAGTTCCCCAATCTTCACTTCTCGCACACAATCCTCAGACCCCAAGTTGACCGTTTCCAGATTCTAGAGATGCGGCTGAATGATCTTCTCTTCATGTTCAAGTAAACGGGTAATCTCATCAGGAATCTCTTCAACATCATCTTCTTCTGCCTCAAATACAGGGAACTCAAAATTGGGAGATGGTGTTGGATCATTGTAAGACCCCAATTTTGTCCCTAAGATCCCTCATGGCATCACAAGATTTCATTTGTATAGCCTCAAGGATCATTGAGCATCTTGGTTCCCTTTGTCTTTGGGTGGGACCTTCTGTGAGGTGGTTTGAGATCACCAAGCATGTTTGAGTTGTATATCATTTCTTTTCTCATTTTGTCTACTAACCAAAAGCACAAAAATATGTCACTAACATCTTTTGTTTGTAGCTTGAGCAATCACAAGGTCAAAAGCTTCTAGGAGATCCTTTGTGCAATGATATGGCCAAGAGAAGATGAAAGCAAGCATGGTAATGGTTCCCAAATCTCTCATCCATCAAATATGCCTCCCTAGCATCTTAATTCATCATTTTGATCAAAGCAAGTCAAAGGGTTGGAGGTTTGTTTCTCAAGGAAACCCTAATTCATCTGCGTACCACAATGCCTTGCTCTTGAAGCAACCTCAGCCCATGATCAAATAAAATCAAGGGAAGTTCTTTAATTCATCATTTCATGCATATTTAAACTTATTTGAGTGTCCTCAATCATCAATTCATCAAAATATGAAGCATGCACTTGAGAAGTTGATCAGTCAATTCATCCGACTATTTTGAAATACACTGAGACCTAACTTTTCATGTGTTGGTCAAATGGAGATGGTTCCAATAAAAACAATGTTCTGTAGGACAGTATGAACAACGTTCATGTTCATCAAATTTTGATTTGAAGCTTGGAAAACCATCTTCCGTTCCAATACATTATAGGTCATTTTGACTGAAACCCTAATTTTGGGACAACTTCCCAAGGACATAACTCATTCATTTGTTATGATTTTGAGTTGGGATCAAATGAATTGGAAAGCTTAAGATGTCTACTTCAAATGATATGTTGAACAAAATATCAAAATCTCAAAGGAAATACATGTGATAATGCAAGACATTATAGGTCCTTTTGGGACAAAGGCATTAAAAGTCAAAAAAGTCCAACTTCAAGTGCCCATAACTTCTCCATCAAAAATCGAAATGATGCAAAATTTAAGTCCATTTTTATTGTATTGAAAAGCTCTACAACTTTTTTTTTCAGGTTTTTCCATTTGAATCTTGCATCCTCAAAACAGAAGGGCTTGAAAATTGGCCAATTTTAGAAACTTTGCATTGACATGTTTTGCACATCACACTTTAAACCCAAATTTCATAAATTTCCAGACTCCAAATGAGTTTTTGTCCAACATAACATTTGTTCCTCATAGGAAGACCTTTCCAACCATTACCCATATGCCTATGCTTGGATTTTCTAAATGGTACTTTCGAAGAGATGATTGATTAGGTACAATTGGAGAATTCACTTGAAATCTTGTTACATGAGCATTTGCCTTACAAGTTACACCTCCATTTCCTTTTGGCTGATGCTCAGAGTTCATTTGGCTTTGTTTTTGGGCCTTGTGCATGATCACGCAAGCCCATGCAAGGAAGCTTCACATGCCATGCACACGGATCATTCCACATTTTCCTTGCCACTTTCTCTATAAATAGAGACCTCATTCCCTCCATTTCACACCCTAATTTAAACCTGAAATTCTGCTGAAATCGTTCCCTAACCATCACTAAAGAAGCAATTGCATTTTCTTCAAAAAATTTCAGATCTAGAATTCAGCTTCATCTGGTTGTATTCTTAGATCTAATGCCTCTAGACCTTCCTCATACACTTCATTGAGTTTCTATTTTGATAAAGAAAGCAAGGCAACAAGCTCAAGCTACCAGAATTCAAGCACACACTCCAACTGGTATTTTCTTCGATTCTCCTAATCCATTGACCTATTGGTTGTGATTTTGTGTTGGCTGAAGTCCTCTCAATAGAGGCATCATGTTTATGCTCTTAATTTTTGCAATTCATGAAGTTCATGATGAACACCAGATTTTTCCATCTCTGATTTCTCACACCATGGAGATCTAGAAGGAAAAAGGATGGTACAGGGATGATGTACATCATCCCAGCTTTCTATTGATGTATAGATCGCACGATTTGGTTGAGGTTTTAATTTCTGCAATTTGGCCGGAATTCTGGAGCTCACCGGAGAAGACGGTGGCTCCGGTGGCTTCATCCTCTCCAGTTTAAATCTGGACCGTGTGATCTAATCTCTAGATTTAATCTCGTCCCTTGCTTGTTATGACTTTTAATTCTTTCTCATGTGCACGCATTGACTTGGATCCATGGTAGGCGCGCGCTTCTTGGCCTCTTGATTTGCCAGCTCAATTAATGAGCTTAGATCAGACGGTCCACGCTTTTTCTAATTTCTACTTTTCTGTTTTATTTTCCTTTTATTTTCTTTAGTTCCAATTATTTTGAAAAAATTAATATCTCTTTCATTTTTTATCCAAAAACAATGGGACCAATTGCATTATTTCCCAAATAAATTCTAATTTCTATTTTTGATTTTTAATTTTTTTTATTTCATCATTTGATATTTTTTGTGAATTTTCTCTTTTCTGGTTATTTTTAATTCATTTTAAATAGTTTTTGATATTCAAAAAATGCAAAAATATTTTCATAACCTATTTGAATGATGATGGATCTATGAAAAATATTCTCATCAATTTTTGAATTGATTTGAGATTTATTTGAGATTTTAGTTCAATTAGGTTATTTTTATTCATTTTTAATTGATTAAAAATAGTCTCTGACTTTTAAAAATGCTGAAATTTTTTGTCAAACTTTGTTTGACCTTGTTGAACTTAGGATAAATCACTTGGACCTTTCAAGGTTGATTTGAAGTGATTTTGAAGTTTGACCTTTCTTTAATATTTTAATTCAAGTTTATTTTAATATTAAAAAGTGCCAAAAATAGTTTATTCATTTCTTCACTTCCAATCTTCATCTCACTTCTGTTTTTGATTGTTTGACCTTGACTTTCGATGTTATTGGTCAACATATGAGGATTGGTATATGATTGTTCCATTTAATGCATTTATATTTCTTTTACCATTTTGTCATTTTCATTTCTTCTATTCATCTCCTTCTTCTTCTTCTTCTTTTCTTTTTTGATCAATGAGTTGAAGGTTGATATGTTAGCATTGATTAGGGAGATTTAACCTTCCTTGATTCAAATCTAATTCATCTTGATCAATTGATCAAGTGAATGGCTTTGCATTAAGGATAGGTTGTCTTTTAAATCATGCAAAAGGCTTTAACCAATACAAGATCATTTCTCTTCTCCTCTTTGGCATGGCAAGTTGTTGGGACTTGGTTCACTAATCAAGACTCCTAACTTGTGTTTGTTGCCTACATTATTATTGACCGACCTCAGATAGTTGTGACTTCTACATAAGTCCAATTACGATTGCTTAACATAGCGCTAAATTGTGCCTTATGGCACACTAACTACTAACACTAACTATTGACAATTAACATTTACTTTATGCAATTTACTTTAATGCAATTTATTATTCTTGCACATATTATTCATTTGCTTTTCTCTTTGCTCACTTAAGCACATGTTTATATTAATACCATTTGCCTTTTGCTCACTTGAGCACACAATTGTGTATATATTATTTTTGCTTGTGTTTTGTTTTGATTGTGGTGAACCAAATGCAAAGAAATGGACTTAGTTTCTAGGACTTTCCCTATGCAAAGAAATGGAGAATTGGACTTAGTTTCTAGGACCTTCCTTATGCAAAATTGGAGTAAAAGGATCTTAATGGTGAAGATGGATTAGAAGAACCAAATCTCTAAACTCTCTCTTGTCCATTCTTGTTTTACTTCATGGGACTTTTGATGTGTGTGCTTTTGTGCTAGGAGTTTCCATTTGAGCTTAATTGGAGGACCATTGCCATGTTCATCTAAGTGGAAGAAACAAGATACATTGAGGATCTCTTGTGAGACTTGTTTGATTGCTTATACATTGTGGTTGCTTATTCCAAAGGATGGGAGCTACTTGGATCATCAATATGATCTCAAGAGAGGAACTCCTAGTGTGGTTTCATTTCTTCTCCCTCACCTTTTTTTTGTTTTGCTTAGGACTTAGCCCTTCTTCTTCATCTTTCCACTCTAACCCAAGCTAAAACCTTCTTGTGCAAGCATTCACTTGTTTTCAACATTAGAAACCTAAGCCTTATGCTTTTGATTTTCAAACTTTCTTTTTTACAACACTTATTTTGAATTGAATCCTTAAGTCAACTTTGACCATTTTTTGTACATACTTATAATTGGTAAATATAACCCATTCAAATTTCTTTTTGTGGTTCCAATTGCCACTTCTTAATCAAAATCTTTCATAACCCTTAGCTATTAGGTTTGAGTTATCCTTGTGGTAGATGTA
Organism: Lathyrus oleraceus; assembly: GCF_024323335.1. NCBI lineage: Eukaryota > Viridiplantae > Streptophyta > Magnoliopsida > Fabales > Fabaceae > Lathyrus > Lathyrus oleraceus. The sequence continues at coordinate 268,586,824 of NC_066584.1, read as the reverse complement.
ATACTCACCTATATCCTTAGTGATGGACAATAAGTCTTCCATGCTTATTATAGGGTTAACCCCTCACTAGCATGTTGAAGCTATCCTCACATGGTGGATTTGTGGTTTGGTTGAGTTTTCTCCCTTTGATAACAAAAGACCTTAAGGCTTTTGGACCAATCAATTCACCAACTCATTTTGAGATTTTTACCCCGAACTACGAGGTTTTGATCCTAATCTTTTTATAAGATGGTACGTAGGCAATGGGTTTATCCATCCAAACACAAAATGTAAATAACTTGTACATTCTCTTCTCATCTCTTCAATCATGTTTGCACAAACAAAATTTTCACAAAACAAACAACATTTACAACAAGTATGAAAAGGGCTCCCTAGGAGTACCTAGGATGTTTTGGGTGCCTAACACCTTCCCATTGCATAACCAACCCCCTTACCCAGATCTCTATTTTCTTTTACTAGTTTTTGTTAAAACTATTAGGTTTTTTGTTCACTTTCTAACCATTCCTTTGGATAAATAGAAATGCGGTGGCGACTCGACTTGTATGGTTTACCTTGGATTTAGTCAATATCTCTAATGGTAACGAATACCTCGCTACAGAAAAGTGGTGACTCTGCTGGGGAGATTTGCATAGAGGGTTTTGCCTACTTTTCAGATTTGTTGTATTGTATTGTGTATTTGCTTTGGTGACATATTTTTGTGCAAATTTAGGATTATTGTATTGTATGTAATGATTGATTTGCTTGATATTAATTCCTTGTATGCTTGGTGATCTTGGTGAGATGAGTTCTATACCCGGACTCGAGTGCACTTAGGATAGGAGAATGGCGTAGTCTTGTTGACTTGTGTGGAGTTTTTCCTTAGCAAGTTGACTTGCAAGTCCATTCACTTGGTGGAGGTCATGTTGGGATCAATAATGTCACACAAGTAAGTTGTGGTTAGACATTACTCTTTCCAATATAGACCTTAGAAGCCAAGGACCTTAGTTTACCAAGCCCATCTTGGCCTATTCTTAGGATGTAGTGCAAAAGTCGTTCAAGTGTAAGATTTGATACGATTGTTACGCGATACTACACTCATAAGAGTCTCTCTTGAGAATATTTTTGGAATACGAGTAGTCGTTTCTTCGATAATATCCGAAAGATGGGATGATAACTATGGGAACCTCTTGTAGAACATGTTTGGCAGGTTTAAACCCTAGTACATTCCCTTTGTGTGGTTCTTAACCAAAACTCCATGCTCGTGACTTGCAACAAACCCTTTATTCATGGTTGATCCGTTCATATATCCTTAATATCAATGGAACTTGGGTGTTGATAAGGTGTAAACCATAATCCACCAAAATGGATGATTGATATTAAGGATAATATGATCCATCCCATGACCTTGGTTTGGTGTGCTTTGCTTGATCCTTGAGTGTGATTGTTGCATTCATGCATTCATGCACTCATTTGCATCCATATCATCAATAATGAAGAAAATTTTCAAGGAACTTAAGGGGTTTATTTGCAAATTTTCAGACATGGAAAGACAAAGAAGGAATACGAAGAAGTACAGTTTCAGACAACTAGATTTGAAAGAGTTAAGGAATCTGACATCCTATGTACTAGATCCCTTGGGTTTCAAGACTCGTTTTGGGAAGCTTTTTCCTCTTCTGACTAGTCAGGTGGACGAAGGATTGATGAGTGTATTGGTACACTTTTATGATGCCTTGTACCGTTGCTTCACATTTCCGGACTTTCAGCTTTTTTCCTACCCTTGAGGAGTATGCTTATCTTGTGGGTATACCTATCCTGGATCAGTTGTCGTTTAGTGGCTTGGAGAGTATTCCTACTTCTCAAGAGATAGCTGACATGTTGCACATAGATGAATCCCTGGTGGTGCTCATATGACTACCAAAGATGGAATTCAAGGTCTCCCTTCTGAGTTCCTCATTGCTCAAGATACTGTCTATGAGAAGGCCATGAGTGAGGATGGCTTTGAAGCCATATTTGTACTTCTCATCTATGGGTTGGTATTGTTTCCCAACATCGACAAGTTTGTGGATATGAACACTATTAGGATCTTTTCTACTCTTAATCCTGTTTCGACTCTGTTGGGTGATACCTATTTCTCTTTGCATATGAGGAATGCAAAGGGTGGAGGCGCCATTGTATGTTGTTTGCCTCTGTTGTATAAGTGGTTTATTTCTCACTTACCTCAGACGGTCGCTTTCAAGGAGAACAAGGGATGTCTACGGTGGTCCACGAGACTTATGTCTCTCACCAATGACGATATCTCTTGGTATAACCGTGTGTATGACGGTGTGCAGATTATCAACTCTTGTGGTGAATTCTCCAATGCACCTCTTCTTGGTACATGTGGTGGGATTAACTACAACCCTGTTTTAGCACGTCGTCAGCTTAGGTTCCTCCTAAAGGATAAACCTAATAACATTTTGTTAGAGGGTGTGTTCTTTCAGGAGGGTAAAGATCCCCAAGGCTTGAAAGCTAGGATGATCCGCGCTTGGCGCAAGATTCATAAGAAAGGAAGGAAGGAGTTGGGTCCTAAGAATTGCATCGCTTTGGAGCCTTACACTGCTTGGGTAAGGAAGAGAGCGTCTGAGTATCTCATGCCTTACTAGTATCCGAGACCTACACCTTTGGTTATGGTTGGGCCTTCAACCCTCCCTAGTCAAGGAGTAGAGGAGTTGAGAGACGAAGAACTATCACGTGCCTGGATCCGTGAACGTGAAGAGTTTCTTCAGCAGATTAAGGAGAAGGACGCTTTGATAGAGTTCCTCGAGCATCAGGTTATTGATTACCCTAATGATGCATGGACTTCTCTACTTCCTCAGTCTTCCCGGTTTTGGAAGAGGAAGTACGATCGACTCGCCAAAGAGAAGGCGGATATGGAGGTAGCTTATGAGGAGGAGGTAAAGAGGCTTTGTGCATCCTATCTTCCTGTGTCCCGAGCGTTAGATGATTGTTTCTAGGGATCCATAGGATGATTATTTTCCTTTCCTCTTGTACATGATTGACAATGTTGTACTTCTTTTCCCTGATATTATTTTTTGAGATATTTCTATATGCGATAAATGTTAAATGATTCCAAAAATTTGCAAGTAAAACCCTAGAGTTCTTTTGAAATATAAAAACAAATCATATGCATAAGTATTGCATGCATCATGTGCATAAGCAGGTTTTGTTTCCGGCCTCTTGTCCTGTGGTCTAACTCTGTGCTCTTCATTTATTTTGAAGACAAGCTTTCTCACTGGTACTACACTAGAGCCAACTCTTCAAGACTGATGGATCAACTAGAGCAAGAGAACCGTGAACTCAAAGAGGAAGTGGCCAGACTGAGTGCTTTGATGGAATCATTCTTGGCTGCCCAGAGCCAGTCTTCTCCGACGCCTTCAACTCCTTCCAGAGGACAGTTATCTCAGAGATTGTCTCCTCAACTGTGCCTGCAGCCAGTGCACACTTTGCTCCTACAGCCATGCCAACCGGGTTTCCGTGGGGGATGCCTCCTAATTTCATGCCTGAGGGTCCTGCTCCAACTTTTGCTTCTATGCTGGCATCTAGCCCGGTCCTTGTTGTTCCTCCTCCTGTCGTGCATACCATGCCCAGGGTAGACGACACCAACTATCATTCTGAGCCATCTGAGGGCCCAGATGTCTATGAGAAGATGGACTCTATGAACGATCAATTTCTTCAGCTTCGCAAGGAATTGAAGACTCTTAGAGGAAAGGATCTCTTCGGCAAGTCTGCTTCCGATCTCTGCTTAGTTCCAAACGTGAAGATTCCTGTGAAGTTCAAGGTCCCCTACTTTGAAAAGTACAAAGGAAATACTTGTCCTCTCAGCCACCTGGTCATGTATGCTTGGAAGATGTCTACTCAGACTGATAACGACCAGTTGCTCATCCACTACTTTCAGGACACTTTGTCCGGTGCTTCCCTGAGATGGTACATGGGGTTAGACAGTGCGAACACCGATCATTCAACGACCTTGGCGAGGCCTTCGTCAAGCAATACAAGTATAACGTGGATATGGCTCCCGATAGGGATCAATTGAGGGACATGTCCCAGAAGGACAAGGAAATGTTCAAAGAGTATGCCCAAAGGTGGCGAGAGGTGGCAGCACAGATCGTGCCTCCGCTAGAAGAGAAGGAAATGACCAAGATCTTTCTGAAGACCTTGAGTTCATTCTATTATGAGCGGATGATTGCCAGCGCTCCTTCTGATTTCACCGAGATGGTGAATATGGGGATGCGTTTAGAAGAAGGGGTTAGAGAAGGGCGTCAAACCAGAGAAGAAGGCTCTTCTGCCAAACGTTATGGGGCGTTTGCAAAGAAAAAAGATGGAGAGGTACATGCTGTGACCTCCCATGTGAAACCAAGAAGACCCTCTGTGAGGAGGAAGACTGTGCGTCCCGCCGGTAACCAGCACCAGGTGGCTCATATAGCACCTGTCTTCAGAGACAATCAACAGTACCAGCAACATAACACCAATCAACAACCACATCCGCAATATCAACATCAACAACACCGTCCGCAGCAGCAGGCCTACCAGCCTCGAAACAGTAATCAAACCAGCACGAGTTACGAGAGGAAAAGGGTCACCTTTGATCCTATTCTGATGACGTACACAGAATTATATCCCTCTTTGATAAAGAGGAAGTTGATTACTCCGAGAGACCCACCGGCTATACCTGCTAACCCCCAGTGGTGGTATAAGCCTGAATTGCATTGTGTATACCATTCTGGTGCTCCCGGCCACGACGTGGAGAATTGTTATCCTTTGAAGACAAAGGTTCAAGACCTTGTGAGGTGTGGCATTCTGGGTTTCGAGGATGTAGGTCCTAACGTGAAGAAGAACCCATTGCCCGAGCATGGGAAATCTGTCAACATGGTCCAGGGCTGCCCTGGCAAGTACAAGGTCAAATACGTCAGTCATATTCGACAGTCTCTAGTTGAGATGCATCGTTTGCTATGCGAGTACAGTCACTATGAGCACGATCATGATAGATGCCGAATATGCCCTGTTAACCGATTAGGTTATCGCCAGGTGCGCAAGGATCTTCAGGAAATGCTGGACGGAGGGGTCATTGAGATTCTTCAGAATAGGAATATTGACGAAGATGAGCCAGCGGTCAACGTGATTTCCCCAGTGTTCTGAATGCCTGAGCCTGTTATCATTAAATACGATGGTAGCAAGCAGAAGGCTTCACCTTCTCTAATCATTAAGCTTGCTGGTCCTATGCCTTACTCATTTGAAAAGGCAATTCCCTTTCGTTACAATACTATTGCTGTAGAAGGAGAGAAAGAAGTGCCTTTGCCTTCCTCATCTATGGTAAATATCGCAGATGTAAGTGGTTTGACCCGCAACGGTGGTGTGTTTTCGGCACCACCAAAACCCCAAGCTAATGCTGATTTTGTTGAACGCCCGATTGGGAATGTTGTGGGACCTCCGAATCCGGCACTTGCTGTTAAACCCTCCTCTGTACTAAAAACTCCTACTTCTGTTGGCCTTAGTGGCAATGAGAAAGAAGGCTGTGATGAGATGCTGAGGCTCATCAAGCAGAGTGAGTACAATGTTGTAGACCAGCTCCTACAAACGCCATCCAAGATATCCGTGTTATCATTACTTCTGAATTCAGAACCACATAGAGAGGCTTTGCAGAAAGTTTTGGATGTGGCATATGTAGATCATGATGTCACAATAGAACAGTTTGATAGTATTGTTGCAAACATTACTGCTTGTAACAATTTGAGTTTCTGTGACTCTGATCTCCCTGAGGAGGGAAGAGACCACAACTTGGCATTACACATCTCTATGAACTGTAAAGACGACGCCATGTCCAATGTGTTGGTGGACATTGGGTCATCCCTGAATGTATTGCCGAAGTCCACTCTTTCAAGACTAGCATATCAAGGGCCTCCCATGAGGCAAAGTGGAGTAGTTGTGAAGGCCTTCGATGGATCGCGTAAAACTGTGAATGGGGAAGTTGATCTCCCAATCAAAATTGGACCAAGTGATTTCCAGATTACCTTCCAGGTTATGGACATTCATCCATCGTACAGCTGTCTCTTAGGCAGACCATGGATTCACGAGGATGGCGCCGTGACATCCACCCTACACCAGAAGCTGAAATTCGTGAAGATTAAGAAACTGGTAGTGGTAGGGGGAGAGAAGGCTCTCCTGGTTAGCCACTTGTCTTCCTTCTCGTACATAGATGCTGAGGATGAAATTGGAACTCCTTTCCAAGCTTTATCTATAGGTGATCCTATTGAGAAGAGAACTCATTCATTTGCTTCCTACAAAGATACAAAGTTGGCCATCGAGTGTGGTGCAACTGCTGGTTTAGGAAAAATGATTGAGCTAGAAGACAATAAGTCTCGGGCTGGCATTGGCCTTTCTTCTAGGATCTTCAACGCGCAAGGGTTATTCAAGAGTGGAGGTTTCATCCACACTGGTCAGGATGAAGAAGTTGCTGCTGTCTTGGAAGAGGATGCAGAAGATTCGGACAATTTCATCATCCCTGGAGGGATCTGCAACAATTGGGTCGCTGTGGATATTCCTACAGTTATCCACAAGTCAACGTAATGATCACTTTGTTTAAAAACCCTTCTCCCATGCCAAAAGGAGGAGTGATGATTGTTGGCAACATAAATACAATGATATTTTCATTTAATAAATTCATGTTAAATGTTTGTTTTTCCAATTATTTTGCTTTTTTGCTTTTTGCATGAAATTGGTGATCACATAAAACCCTAATAATAAGAATAAAATCAATCTTTTCATCTGCATAATGATTTGCCTTGTTGGAATTTTAAAGCTTTTCATATCCAAAATCATTATGCAGGTTGATTTCTAGACCCATTGAACATAATGACCCAACGCCATCTCCCAATTTTGAATTCCCTGTATTTGAGGCAGAGGAAGATGATGTTGAAGAGATTCTGATGAGATCATCCGGCTACTTGAGCATGAAGAGAAGATCATTCAGCCGCATCTTGAGAATCTGGAAACAGTCAACTTGGGGTCTGAAGATTGTGTGCGAGAGGTAAAGATTGGGGCACTCCTTGAAGAAACTGTTAAGAAGAAGTTGATTGAATTGCTACGAGAATATGTTGATGTCTTCGCCTGGTCATATGAAGACATGCCTTGTCTAGATACTGATATTGTGCAACATTTCCTGCCTCTAAAGCCTGAGTGCGTGCCTGTGAAGCAGAAGCTCAGAAAAACTCATCCTGATATGGCAGTAAAGATCAAAGAGGAAGTTCAGAAGCAAATTGATGCGGGGTTTCTGGTGATTTCTACGTATCCTCAATGGGTCGCCAATATTGTGCCCGTGCCTAAGAAAGACGGAAAAGTCCGAAAGATGATTTCCCTCTACCACATATTGATATGTTGGTAGATAGTACAACTGAATTCAATGTCTTCTCATTTATGGACGGATTTTCCGGATATAATCAGATTAAGATGGCACCCTAGGATATGGAAAAGACAACATTCATCACACCTTGGGGAACATTCTGTTATCGAGTGATGCCCTTCGGTTTGAAGAACGCTAGAGCCACGTATCAACGAGCTATGACTACCTTGTTTCACGATATGATGCATAAGGAGATTGAGGTATATGTTGATGATATGATTGCCAATTCAAGAACGGAAGTTGAACATGTAGAGCACCTGTTGAAGCTTTTTCAGCGCTTGAGGAAGTCTAAGCGTCGTTTGAATCCCAACAAGTGTACATTTGGAGTTCGTTCTGGCAAGTTATTGGGCTTTATCGTCAGTGAAAGATGTATTGAGGTTGATCCTGCAAAGGTCAAAGCAATACAAGAGATGCCTGCGCCCAAAATTGAGAAGCAAGTTTGAGGTTTTCTTGGCCGCTTGAATTACATCTCCAGATTCATATCCCACATGACTGCCACATGTGCGCCGATATTCAAGCTCCTCCGGAAAGATCAGTCTCATGATTGGACCGAAGATTGCCAAAAAGCCTTTGACAGTATTAAAGAGTATCTGTATGAGCCTCCGATTCTGTCCCCACCTGTGGAAGGGAGACCATTGATCATGTATCTGACTGTTCTTGAAGATTCAATGGGTTGTGTCCTTGGTCAGCAAGATAAATCAGGAAAGAAAGAATATGATATCTATTACTTAAGTAAGAAACTCACTGATTGTGAGTCTCGATACTCAATGCTTGAGAAAACATGTTGTGCTTTGGCTTGGGCTGCTAAGCGCTTACGCCAGTATATGTTAAATCATACGACTTGGTTGATATCCAGAATGGATCCAATCAAGTATATATTTGAGAAGCCTGCTTTAACTAGGAGGATTGCCCGTTGGCATATGTTGTTATCTGAGTATGATATTGAGTATCGAGCTCAAAAAGCTATCAAAGGTAGTATCTTGGCTGACCACTTGGCACATCAGCCGATCGAGGATTACCAGTCAGTTCAGTATGACTTCCCAGATGAGGAGATTCTGTATTTGAAAATGAAAGATTGCGATGAGCCTACACTCGATGAAGGGCCAGAGCCTGGTTCCAGATGGAGTATGGTGTTTGATGGCGCTATAAATCAGTATGGAAATGGTATTGAGGCAGTAATCATTACTCCTCAGGGCACACATATTCCTTTTACAGCAAGGCTAACTTTCAAATGCACGAATAATATGGCTGAGTATGAGGCCTGTATTGTGGGATTGGAGGAATGCATTGATCTCAGGATCAAGCATCTTGATATTTATGGTGATTCGGCCCTTGTCGTTAATCAGATTAAGGGTGAGTAGGAAACGAATCAGCCTGGTCTCATTCCCTACAGAGATTATGCGAGGAGGATTTCAACGTTCTTTGCTGAGGTTGACTTTCGTCATATTCCTCAACATGAGAATCGAATGGCAAATGCTCTTGCCACGCCTGCTTCAATGATTATGGTTATGTTGTGGAATGAAGTTCTGAAATTCTAGTTATCAGACTTTGGATGTCACACTGGTTGTTATGACATCCAATTCTGCACAGACAGGGATTATGCAGAACTTAACAGTAAGTGCAGTAAATAACACAAGTAATTGTTCACCCAGTTCAGTCCAACATGACCTACATCTGGGGGCTACCAAGCCAGGGAGGAAATCCACTATTAGTAGTATCAATTCAAAGCTAAACTCACCCGTTTACAACTTATCACTTAATCCCTACCCAATGCAATTTCAATCTTAACCTAAGATCAGAGTTCCTACTCACTCCCCCTCAATCACCTCAGTGATATTAAAGACACTTTGAAGTCACACTTCAAAAACAACTCTTGATTATGCTTCACAACTTAAATCAAGATACACAGCACTCACGCTTAAAAGCTTTGAGTGACACAACACTTACAACTCAATGAACACCCTATGCCAAAGCAATCATCTACTTGATAATGGCTTGGCTTACAAGATACGTCTAATACAAGACTCACAAAATACAGCAGTGAAGTATGATGGACACACTGACTCTTCACGCTTCAAAATCCCCGAAACTGAATGAAGGAATGCCTTCCTTTTTATATTGCAGCACCTGGGCTTTTGCACCTGTATTTTCCTGAATTTTAGGTCACACAAGTTCCCTCAAATTCAATATTTAGGTTGCTAACAAATAGGCTATTTGTTAGGTTCATTGAATGTAGCTTGGTTGTTAATTTCCTGGATTTTCTCTCAGCTGTTGAATCCCTAAAGAATAGCCTGAGAAAAAGCTGAAACAGAAAACTGAACAACCTACAATTTAGCATATGCTGTCAGGCACGAATGTCACGACATTCAGCTTGACATCAAGGTCCATATGCTGAGTCTGTTTTTCCAGAAAACAGACTGTACAATTTGCTGACCTGTACATGATCAAAATGACCATACTACAGTAACAGCTTACATTAATAAATGTCAAAGTGTCCAACTTAACATTTATACATTTGGCCTTAAGTTAGTTCTGTTATTCTCTTGAAGAACAAACTACGTTTTATGCTGAAGTATAGCAGAACACCACTCTGCCTAATCTTCAGTAGCTGCTGTCAATGATGAATGTCACAACATCCAGTTTGACATTCAGTCAGTAGGCCTTATGCCAGGTCTGGTTCTTCCTTGATAACCAGACTGCAAATGAATACTAAGTTCTAACAGAACTTCTGTTCCTTAGTATCTGTTGACAGGTATGAATGTCACAGCATTCAATAATCCTGTGTTAGCTAGTCCTGCAGTAACTACAATGTAGTCACATATACATGTCATGACATCAGTCAAGACATTAGTGTTTTACCATATAATGCAGCCAATTAAACACCTACAAACTCCCCCTTTGGCAAATTTTTGGCTAAAACACTTTGGTCCCCATAACAGAGTTCATGGCAGCGGAATACTACTAGCTAATACACTCAGAGTGGCAGCACACTCACACACATGGAAGTTAAATAAAAACTTCGCATAGCAGCACACACATATTAGAAGTTGCACCTAAACTTCAACATCAGCTGCAGGGGGGAATCTTCAGATCTGTCATGAGAGTCTGTTGTAGAGACCCACTCTGTTTGTCAGGGGTATTGGTGGTTATTACTCCCCCTTTTTGTCACAAATGTTGCCAAAGCCAACAACATAGTCAGAGTACAATGACAGAGTTCCAAACTTGGTTTTACTTCACAGTTTCAACCAAGTTAACATCCACTTGATCTTGCTTCACAGCTTCGATCAAGTGATCACCCACTTTTGCTTTACAGTAGGTACCACCATATCAGATGCCATGATTTTGTTTCTGACATCCAGAACCACTCCTGCATGAACAGCATCCTTGAACTCCTGCAGGTACAGTGGCCTTCTCTCTGTAGGGTGTCTCCTTACCCTCTTGTATCCACCCTTGTTGCAAGCAGCATAGCTATGATCTGTTGACCAATCATAGCCTAGTACAAATTGTTTAATAGTCAGAGATATTAAACAATTTATCCCAAACATCAGTGGTTGCTATAAGGTCTCAGAGAGACATATTCCCAGTTTGCTCCTTAAGTTTTCAAACTGAGTAGCATCCAGAGCCTTTGTAAATATGTCAGCCAGTTGAAGATCCGTGGCTACATGTTCCAAAGTGATCACCTTGTCTTCCACCAGATCTCTGATGAAGTGGTGCCTAATGTCAATATGTTTGGTCCTGCTATGTTGGATGGGATTCTTGGAGATGTTGATGGCACTGAGATTATCACAGATCAATGTCATAGCATTTTGAGTGACATTGTACTCAGTGAGCATTTGTTTCATCCAAACCAGTTGGGAGCAACTGCTTCCAGCAGCTATGTATTCAGCCTCTGCAGTGGACAGAGAGACACAGTTCTGCTTCTTGCTGAACCACGATATGAGGTTTTCTCCTAAGAAGAAACATCCACCTGATGTGCTTTTTCTGTCATCAGCACTTCCAGCCCAATCAGCATCACAGTACCCAGATAGGATAGGCTTAGACCCATGTGAATACAGCATCCCATAGTCACACGTCCCATTGATGTACTTGAGAATCCTTTTGACTTGATTCAAGTGGCTCACCTTGGGCTCTACTTGGTATCTGGCACACACTCCAACTGCATAGGAAATGTCAGGTCTACTTGCAGTTAGATACAGCAGACTACCTATCATGCTTCTGTACAGGCATTGATCAACACTAGGCCCTCCATCATCTTTGGTTAACTTCAGATGAGTAGGAGCAGGAGTCCTCTTGTGCCTGGCATGATCCATACCAAACTTCTTAACTATGTTCTTGGCATACTTGCTTTGGGAGAGAAACATAGAGTCCTCCATTTGGTTTACTTGCATTCCAAGGAAATAGGTCAGTTCTCCCACTAGACTCATTTCAAACTCAGACTGCATCTGGTGAACAAATTTTTTAACCATTTGTTCTGACATTCCACCAAAGACTATATCATCAACATAGATTTGAGCTATCATGATTTTGCCTTCTTCATCCTTCACAAACAAGGTTTTATCTATGCCACCCTTTCTGTATCCATTTGAGGTCAGAAATTCGGTTAACCTTTCATACCAAGCTCTGGGTGCTTGCTTCAACCCATACAAGGCTTTCTTCAACTTGTATACATGCTCAGGTTGGTTAGGATCACAGAACCCTTTGGGTTGTTCCACATAGACTTCTTCATTCAGGTAGCCATTCAAGAATGCACTCTTCACATCCATTTGGAACAGCTTAAACTTCAGGATGCATGCTACCCCCAACAGCAATCTGATGGACTCAAGTCTAGCCACAGGAGCAAATGTCTCATCAAAGTCTACTCCTTCAACTTGAGTGTATCCTTGAGCTACTAGTCTTGCTTTATTTCTAGTAATTACTCCTTTCTCATCAGATTTGTTTTTGTAGATCCACTTGGTACCAATGATGTTGGACCCTTCAGGTCTTGGAACCAGCTCCCATACTTCATGCCTTGTGAACTGCTCGAGTTCCTCTTGCATGGCAATGATCCAGTATTCATCAGTCAGGGCTTCTTTCACATTCTTTGGTTCAACCTTGGAAACAAAGCAGGAATTTGAGTTTATTCCTCTTGACCTGGTAGTTACACCACTGGTGGGATCCCCTATGATAAGATCCTTAGGGTGGTCTTTCTGAATTCTGATAGATGGCACTTTGGTGGGTGCTTCTACTTCACATTCAGGAGAAGGTTCCTGTACTTCTTCAGGCTTGACTGGACTGTCAGTTGGACTGTCAAGGAATGTTTCAACATCCTCCATGACATCGGTTCCTTCCTGATCTCCCTTGGCCAAAAGACACTTGGGAGGGTTGATAGAGTCTTTAGATTTCCATAGATAGCAATTTTCTTTGGATCTCTCACCTCTCATCACTTCTTGATTGCACCCATTCAACACCACACATCCTTCCTTGGTAAATACCACCTTATATCCTTGGTCACACAGCTGGCTTATGCTTATGAGGTTCACAGTTAGTCCTTTTACTAACAATACATCACTCAATTTTGGAGTTTCTGGACAGTCCAGCTTCCCAACACCCATGACTTCTCTTTTAGTTCCATCACTTAATGTCACAGACTTGGTGTTAGAGGGATGTAGATTCACCACTAGGTAGGTCATCCCAGTCATATGCCTTGAGCAGCCACTATTAAGGTACCAATCTTGTCTGATATGTCCCCTTGAAGAAGTGTGAGCAAGGTTAGCAACACACTGTTGATTCTCAGGTGAGAAGTGCATCTTAGATGCCAGTTGTTTAGGATTGACCTGTGGTGTCTGCTTAGCCGCCCATGTTGGTTTCTTAATGGGGGCATTATACGTAGACACCTTTTTCTTGGGCCTACCTTGAGGGGTCTGGTTTGGGTAACCATGCAGCCTGTAGCAGAATGGTTTTATGTGACCGAATCTACCACAGTAATGACATTTCCATCTCTTGAATTTCTTCTTCTGATGATTGTTCATTCTGGTTCCTCGATGTTGTGACTTTGGATGAGACTTCCCTTTGGGTTTCTGAACTTTAGCCTTTGGGCGTTTGCGTTCAGTTGAGGATCTTTTCCCAAAGCCTATACCAGATGTGGTTCCAGACTTTTGTCCTGTCTTCAGGATTTCTTCCAAGGTGTCAGATCCCTTATTCAACATTTTGATGGATTTGGTCATTTGGTCTAGCTTAGAGATCAGCAACGAAATCTCACCCTTCAGACCCTCTATGACTTTCAGCTGCTCTAGTTTCTCAGCTTCTAGTTCTTTGATGAGTTTCTTATGCTTTTCTCCTTGGATGCAAACTTCTGCACTTTTAACACATAATTCTTTATATGAGACAGCAAGCTCATCCAATGTGAGTTCATCTCCACTTGAGTTATCCTCTGAGGCACAAACACTGGTTAGAGCAGTGACTCGTTTGGCCGATTCTCCTTCAGATTCACTCTCAGTGTCTTCTTCTGACCAGGTGACAGATAGCCCTTTTCTTTGCCTCATGAGAAGGGTACGACAGTCAGCCTTACTATGACCATATCCTTCACATCCATGGCACTGGATTCCCTTGCCTTGGTTGGCCTTTACTTCATGAGTTGATCTTTTCTTTATGTCAGACGGGACGTTCTTGACATTAGATCTACCCTGCTGATCAAATTTCTTTATGAGCTTGTTGAACTGTCTCCCAAGCATGGCTAAGGCTTCTGATATACTTTCATCACCTCCAGTATATCCTTCTTCTGACTCCTCTTCAGCATTAGATATAAAGGCTATGCTTTTCTTCTTCTCAGCATACTTACCTAAGCCCATTTCAAAGGTTTGGAGAGAACCAATGAGCTCATCTACCTTCATATTGCTGATGTCCTGAGCCTCCTCTATGGCAGTGACCTTCATAGCAAACCTCTTAGGCAAGGACCTGAGAATCTTTCTTACAAGTTTCTCTTCAGTCATTTTCTCACCTAGTCCACCAGAGGTGTTTGCAATTTCAAGAATATTCATGTGAAAGTCATGAATAGTCTCATCCTCTTTCATCCTCAGATTTTCAAACTTGGTTGTCAACATCTGAAGTTTGGACATCTTCACCTTGGAAGTACCTTCATGAGTTACCTTGAGGGTATCCCAAACATCCTTAGCTAGTTCACAATGGTGCACCAGCCTGAAGATGTTTTTAGTGATTCCATTGAACAGTGCATTCAAGGATTTGGAGTTTCCAAGAGCTAATGCCTCTTGTTCCTTGTCCCAATCTTCTTCGGGAATCTGCACACTGACTCCATCTTCATCAGTCCTCGTTGGATGTTCCCATCCCTTGTTGACAGCTCTCCAGACTTTGCTGTCTAGAGACCTTAAGAAGGCTATCATGCGAGGCTTCCAGTCATCATAATTAGATCCATCCAACATGGGTGGTCTGTTTGAGTGTCCTAAATCCTTGTCCATGGTACTAGAAAGTAACTTCCCTAGATCTCACCCAGAACTTCACAGGCAGGGTGCCTGCTCTGATGCCAATTGAAATTCTAGTTATCAGACTTTGGATGTCACACTGGTTGTTATGACATCCAATTCTGCACAGACAGGGATTATGCAGAACTTAACAGTAAGTGCAGTAAATAACACAAGTAATTGTTCACCCAGTTCAGTCCAACATGACCTACATCTGGGGGCTACCAAGCCAGGGAGGAAATCCACTATTAGTAGTATCAATTCAAAGCTAAACTCACCCGTTTACAACTTATCACTTAATCCCTACCCAATGCAATTTCAATCTTAACCTAAGATCAGAGTTCCTACTCACTCCCCCTCAATCACCTCAGTGATATTAAAGACACTTTGAAGTCACACTTCAAAAACAACTCTTGATTATGCTTCACAGCTTAAATCAAGATACACAGCACTCACGCTTAAAAGCTTTGAGTGACACAACACTTACAACTCAATGAACACCCTATGCCAAAGCAATCATCTACTTGATAATGGCTTGGCTTACAAGATACGTCTAATACAAGACTCACAAAATACAGTAGTGAAGTATGATGGACACACTGACTCTTCACGCTTCAAAATCCCCGAAACTGAATGAAGGAATGCCTTCCTTTTTATATTGCAGCACCTGGGCTTTTGCACCTGTATTTTCCTGAATTTTAGGTCACACAAGTTCCCTCAAATTCAATATTTAGGTTGCTAACAAATAGGATATTTGTTAGGTTCATTGAATGTAGCTTGGTTGTTAATTTCCTGGATTTTCTCTCAGCTGTTGAATCCCTAAAGAATAGCCTGAGAAAAAGCTGAAACAGAAAACTGAACAACCTACAATTTAGCATATGCTGTCAGGCACGAATGTCACGACATTCAGCTTGACATCAAGGTCCATATGCTGAGTCTGTTTTTCCAGAAAACAGACTGTACAATTTGCTGACCTGTACATGATCAAAATGACCATACTACAGTAACAGCTTACATTAATAAATGTCAAAGTGTCCAACTTAACATTTATACATTTGGCCTTAAGTTAGTTCTGTTATTCTCTTGAAGAACAAACTACGTTTTATGCTGAAGTATAGCAGAACACCACTCTGCCTAATCTTCAGTAGCTGCTGTCAATGATGAATGTCACAACATCCAGTTTGACATTCAGTCAGTAGGCCTTATGCCAGGTCTGGTTCTTCCTTGATAACCAGACTGCAAATGAATACTAAGTTCTAACAGAACTTCTGTTCCTTAGTATCTGTTGACAGGTATGAATGTCACAGCATTCAATAATCCTGTGTTAGCTAGTCCTGCAGTAACTACAATGTAGTCACATATACATGTCATGACATCAGTCAAGACATTAGTGTTTTACCATATAATGCAGCCAATTAAACACCTACAAGTTCCCAATATCACTGTGATGCGCTTGGATAGACCAGCTCATGTGTTTGCAGTTGAGGAAGTAAAAGATGATAAGCCATGGTATTATGATATCAAGTGTTTCCTTCATAGCCAGACTTACCCACCTGGGGCATCTGTGAAAGCTAGGAAAACTTTAAGGAGATTATCAGGCAGTTTCTACCTCAATGGCGAAGTGCTTTACAAGAGAAAATTTGACATGGTTCTGCTCAGATACGTGGATAGACACGAAGCAAACCTGTTAATGACTGAGGTCCATCAGTGTTCATTTGGTACTCATTCCAATGGACATGCCATGGCTAGAAAGATGTTGAGAGCAGGCTACTATTGGCTGACGATGGAGTCTGACTGCTGCAAATATGTGAAGAAATGCCATAAGTGTCAGATTTACGCGGATAAGATTCATATTCCTCCGACACTTCTGAATGTGATTTCATCACCATGGCCTTTCTCCATGTGGGGAATTGACATGATTGGCATGATAGAGCCGAAAGCGTCCAATGGACATAAATTTATTCTCGTAGCAATTGATTACTTCACCAAGTGGGTCGAAGCAGCGTCATATGCAAATGTGACTAGGCAGGTGGTCGTGAAGTTTATCAAGAATCAACTCATATGCCGGTATGGTGTGCCAGATAGAATCATTACTGATAATGGATCTAGCTTGAACAACAAGATGATGAAAGAACTGTGTAGTGAGTTCAAGATAGCACATCATAATTCTTCTCCTTACAGACCTAAGATGAATGGGGCTGTTGAAGCTGCTAACAAGGATATTAAGAAAGTTATCCAGAAGATGGTTGTTACGTACAAAGAGTGGCATGAAATGCCGCCATTTGCTTTACATGGATATCCTACATCTGTCCGCACTTCAATAGGGGCAACCCCTTTCTCTCTTTTTTATGGCATGGAAGTCGTACTCCCAGTAGAGGTGGAGATCCCATCAATGAGAGTTTTGATGGAAGCCAAGTTGACTGATGCTGAATGGGTTCAGAGTCGTTATGAGCAGCTGAATTTGATTGAAGAGAAGAGATTGACTGCCATGTGCCATGGTCAGTTGTATCAGCAAAGAATGAAGAAAGCTTTTGATAAGAAGGTCAAGCCTCGCGTGTTCCGAGAAGGTGACCTTGTGCTCAAGAAAGTCTTGTCTTCCGCGCCCGATTCCAGGGGCAAGTGGACTTCAAACTATGAAGGTTCATATGTTGTTAAGAGAGCCTTTTCAGGTGGTGCTTTGATACTTACAACTATGGATGGGGAGGATTTCACTCGTTCTGTGAATTCAGATGCAATCAAGAAATACTTCGCCTAAAAATAAAAACAGAATAGCTCGCTAAGTTGAAAACCCGAAAGGGCGGCTTAGGCAAAAAATGAGCGTCTCGGTGGATTGAAAACCCGAAAGGGCGGTCCAGGCAAAAGTTAGAGACATGAAAAAAAATGAATATATGTATCCCGCTAGATTGAGTACCTCATCCTAGGGCAATCTAGGCAAAAATTAGGGATTTGGCAAGTAACTGCATCCTGACAAGACTTTGTTCTACAATTATCATCCGTCAGAGATTCTTGTTCATTCGTCGTCAACCGAAGCTTCGAATACATCGAATTCAGAATTGGTGGAGAAACGGTCATTATGTTCAATGTAGCCCTTTTCAAATATATATCACCAATTTCAAACTTGTAAAGATCTATGGAGTCTTGCCATTTGCAGACTACCATTCCATCAAATAAATTTTAGCCTGTTATCCAATTTTTTGCACTCTTATTTGTTTCTATTCAACAAATGTTTTACACGCTTTAATTGAGAAAATATCATTGTTTCAAATAAACATTTTTTACATAACCTGTTTTTAAACAAAGTGAACATTCACAATGACAAAAGGATACTTAAGAGATCCTCAGTGCTCTCCCAAGGGTGGTATGACCTCCAACAGGGTAAGACATTTGTTCGTATTCCTGGCATGACTATATTTTTCTACCCCCGGAACCCCGAGTGGTATTGATTTTGAGAGGTTCACTGGTTGTCCCTTCAGCAGAGCAGCGATCTTTCCTCCTCAGCAGATATGTTCTCTCTGGAAGATTCAGTTTTTGGTGGTTGACCCCCAGAATCCCTTTATCCATCGGATAGACTGCCCAGTAGAGTTGCTCATGTGGTGGATGTGGTCTCATTGTAACTCCTATCCCCAGCCGGTTTGACCATTGATTCCTCCCCCATAGAGATTTGGTTGTTTCCTGGTATCTCTGATCTCCCGCAGATTGATCATTTGCTCTCTGGTGATTTTGGCTCTCTCTTTTGAGATGTATTACCGGATGTTTGTGTGCTTATTCCTATGAAGCCTGCTTGTGTTAGAAATGTCTGTTTGTCAGCATTCATCATACATAAACCACGCATGTGTGCATACAATTTTCGAACATTTGAATATTCATATTGCATTGTTTGCCATATATCTTTGTTTGTTATCCCTCTGCTAGTGGGTAATATTTTTCCCAAGCAGGTGTCGGTGTCTGATCCCTCAATATAGAGAGTCGGCCCCTTAAGCAGAAAGTGTTTATCTTTACTTCCGCATTCCCCACTGAGTTCTATCCTCGTGGACGACGGTTGTTTTCGCTTCCTCCCAACACATATATTGGGATGGGTTCCCCTGTGGAGTTATATCCTCACCAGGATAAGTCGTGATTCAGTTTGCCTTTTTGGTTTGATCCTAAATTGGCCCCTCGAAGTTGTTTCCTTTGTTTCCCCGCGGTATAAATGAATAATTGCTCAGTAATCGGTAATCATTCATATTATCCTCGGCGGAATCTATGATTTTCTACCCTGATACCGGTAGTTATAAACCCTATTTTTCTCCCCTTTGCAAAGTTAACCTTTGGTTCATCATAATAGATGACGATTACTTTTCCGTGGTTTCCTACCCAGTAGCCGGTAGGTGTAATCCCCTCCTTGGTGGTTATCTTCATCCAATATTCGGTGTTGATATTCCCTCTCTTGCCTAGATAATTGCCCAGTTTACGTAATTTATCCCCAGCGAAATATCTCTCGTCTATCACTTGTTGTTGCTGACAATTGTTTCTCCCTTGGATTGGTCATCATTATGTACCTCGTTTCGGTATCCCGATGCCTTGTTCTTTTTTGGTCGATTTATCCTTTATCAACCCAGTAACCGGTTGCGGATAATCTTCCATGCGAGTATATTATCTACGTTCTGACGGTAATAGATAGTATATCTCATGCACTCTTCGGTCGAAGCCTTTGGTTCTTCCCAGTTGAGTAAGATTCGCTTCCCCTTTGCGGAGTCGAGTATCCATCTTATAATCGAGTTTGCTTGTAGCCCTTATTCGGATGATGAGTGTCTTGGGAATATTCCCCAATTCACGCCTTGGTTGGTCACCTATTATATGCCCAGTAACCGGTATCCCTGGTGTTCCTCCCTTTTTGCTCCCTATTATGACTTTTGTCCCCTGTGGAGTCAGATTTTCCTGAGTTGAAATATACCTTTTTAGGTCTTCCTCAGATGTTTCGGAGTTTTGATATCTCTCACCCTTATACCGGTCTTAGATATTCATTTCCTCCCGAGCATGTTGTATCTCTGACCCTTATGTCGGTGTTCAGATCACATGTCTCATTGAGCTTGTTACCCAGTAACCGGTAACACCTCATCTCGCTGCTCCCCCAAGAGAGTCTTTTTAGACATCCCAAGCGAGGTCCCTTAGTGGATTGTTTTCGTCCGAATTTCTATCTGAAGTATCCGCTGTGGATAGTTTTGCTGTATTGGCATATTCCTCAATACGGGCGTCTTCGAGTCAGCATGAATCTTTCCATTGGTTTATTCCCTTTGGAATTCTGCTCCCCAAACTTTGAGTCGTGTCCTGCTCACGCATTTCTTCTTATCCCCATAAGAGTCCCCAGAATTTTGTCCCATAGAATGTATCACTCGTGTGGATTGTCAGTGTCTCTTGATTGTCCTTACTCCTTTGTGGACACATATTCCCCACAAAGTATTATCCCTTTGCATACATACATTTGCATCATGAGGTCTCTTAGGGACCAAAATTCGTCTCTTTGTTATAATTTAAGCCCATTCTCCCTCGTCGAGACGAAGATTTTAACCTTCACTTCTCCGGCTAGAATGACCTTAAATAGGGGCATCTGTAAGACCCCAATTTTGTCCCTAAGATCCCTAATGGCATCATTGCTTAAATGGGTGGGACCTTCTGTGAGGTCGTTTGAGATCACCAAGCATGTTTGAATTGTATATCATTGCTTTTCTCATTTTGTCTACTAACCAAAAGCACAAAAATATGTCACTAACATCTTTTGTTTGTAGCTTGAGCAATCACAAGGTCAAAAGCTTCTAGGAGATCCTTTGTGCAATGATATGGCCAAGAGAAGATGAAAGCAAGCATGGTAATGGTTCCCAAAGCTCTCATCCATCAAATATGCCTCCCTAGAATCTTAATTCATCATTTTGATCAAAGCAGGTCAAAGGGTTGGAGGTTTGTTTCTCAAGGAAACCCTAATTCATCTGTGTACCACAATGCCTTGCTCTGGAAGCAACCTTAGCCCATGGTCAAATACTGTAAGACCCTAATTTTGTCCCTAAGATCCCTCATGGCATCATAACATTGCATTTGCATAGCCTCAAGGATCATTGAGCATCTTGGTTCCCTTTGCCTTTGGGTGGGATCCCTTGTGAGTTGGTTTGAGATCACCAAGCATGCTTGAATTGTATATCATTGCTTTTCTCATTTTGTTTGATAACCAAAAAGCCCAAAAATATGTCACTAACATCTTTTGGTTGTAGCTTGAGCAATCACAAGATCAAAAGCTTCAAGGAGGTCATTGGTACAAAGATATGGTCAAGAAGGGGGTGAAAGCAAGCATGGTAATGGTTCCCAAAGCTCTCATCCATCAAATATGCCTCCCTAATATCTCAATTCATCATGTTTGATCAAAGCAAGTCAAAGGATTTGACGTTTGTTCCCCAGAGAAACCCTAATTCATCTGTGCACTACAATGCCTTGCTCATGAAGCAACCTCAGCCCATGGTCAGATATAATCAAGGGAAGTTCTTTAATTCATCATTTCATGCATATTTGAACTTATTTGAGTATCCTCAATCATCAAATTCATCAAGATATGAGTCATGAACTTGAGAAGTAAAGATTGCACAAAAAGAATTCTTCCTTGAGTCTTTTGGACCAATCAATTCACCAACTCATTTTGAAATTTTTACCCCGAACTACGAGGTTTTGATCCTAATCTTTTTTAAGTTGGTACGTAGTCAATGGGTTCATCCATTCAAACACAAATGTAAATAACTTGTACATTCTCTTCTCATCTCTTCAATCATGTTTGCACAAACAAAATTTGCACAAGACAACAACCTTTACAATAAATGTGAAAAGGGCTCCCTAGGAGTACCTAGGATGTTTTGGGTGCCTAACACCTTCCCATTACATAACCAACCCCCTTACCCAGATCTCTGTTTCTTTTACTAGTTTTTCTTAAAACTATTAGGTTTTTGTTCGCTTTCTAACCATTCCTTTGGATAAATAGAAGTGCGGTGGCGACTCGACTTGTATGATTTACCTTGGATTTAGTCAATATCTCTAATGGTAACGAATACCCCGTTACAAATAAAATCAAGGGAAGTTCTTTAATTCATCATTTCATGCATATTTTAACTTATTTGAGTGTCCTCAATCATCAATTCATCAAAATATTAGGCATGGACTTGAGAAGTTGACCAGTCAATTCATCTAACTATTTTGAAATACACTGAGACCTAACTTTTTATGTGTCGGTCAAATGGAGATGGTTCCAAAAGAAAAAATGTTCTTACGGACAATATTTGAAGCTTGGAAAACCATCTCCCATTCCAATACATTATAGGTCATTTTGACTGAAACCCTAATTTTGGGTCAACTTCCGAAGGAAATAACTCATTCATTTGTTATGATTTTGAGGTGGGATTAAATGCATTGGAAAGCTTAAGGTGTCTACTTCAAATGTTATGTTGAACAAAATTTCAAAATCTCAAAGGAAATACATGTGATAATGCAAGACATTATAGGTCCTTTTGGGACAAAGGCATTAAAAGTCAAAAAAGTCCAACTTCAAGTGCCCATAACTTCTCCATCAAAAACTCTAATGATTCAAAATTTAAGTCCATTTTGATTGTCTTGAAAAGATATACAACTTTTATGTTGGAGGGTTTTCCATTTGAGACTTGCATCCTTAAAACAGAAGGGCTTGAAAATTGGCCAATTTTAGAAACTTTGCATTGACATGTTTTGCACATCACACTTTAAACCCAAATTTCATAAATTTCCACACTCCATATGAGTTTTTGTCCAACATTACATTTGTTCCTCATACAAAGACCTTTCCAACCATTACCCATATGCCTATGCTTGGATTTTCTAAATGGTACTTTCAAAGAGATGATTGATTAGGTACAATTGGATAATTCACTTGAAATCTTGTTACATGAGCATTTGCTTTGCAAGTTACACATCCATTTCCTTTTGGCTGATGCTCAGAGTTCATTTGGCTTTGTTTTTGGGCCTTGTGCATGATCATGCAAGCCCATGCAAGGAAGCTTCACATGCCATGCACACGGATCATTCCACACTTTCCTTGCCACTTTCTCTATAAATAGAGACCTCATTCCCTCCATTTCACACCCTAATTTCAACCTGAAATGCTGCTGAAATCGTTCCCTAACCATCACAAAAGAAGCAATTGCATTTTCTTCAAAAAAATTGAGATCTAGAATTCAACTTCATCTGGTTGTATTCTTAGATCTAATGCTTCTAGACCTTCCTCATACACTTCATTGAATTTCTGTTTTGATAAAGCAAGTAAGGCAACAAGCTCAAGCTACCAGAATTCAAGCACACACTCCAACTGTTATTTTCTTCAATTCTCCTAATCCATTGACCTATTGGCTGTGATTTTCTGTTGGTTGAAGTCCTCTCAATAGAGGCATCATGTTTATGCTCTTAATTTTTGCAATTCATTAAGTTCATGATGAACACCAGATTTTTCCATCTCTGATTTCTCACACCATGGAGATCTAGAAGGAAAAAGGATGGTACAAGGATGATGTACATCATCCCAGCTTTCTATTGATGTATAGATCGCACGATTTGGTTGAGGTTTTAATTTCTGCAATTTGGCCGGAATTCTGGAGCTCACCAGAGAAGACGGTGGCTCCGGTGGCTTCATCCTCTCCAGTTTAAATCTGGACCGTGTGATCTAATCTCCAGATTTAATCTCGTCCCTTGCTTGTTATGACTTTTAATTCTTTCTCATGTGCACGCATTGACTTGGATCCATGGTAGGCGCGCGCTTCGTGGCTTCTTGATTTGCCAGCTCAATTAATGAGCTTAGATCAGCCAATCCACGATTTTTCTAATTTCTATTTTTCTGTTTTATTTTCCTTTTATTTTCTTTAATTCCAATTATTTTCAAAAATTAATATCTCTTTCATTTTTTATCCAAAAAATATGGGACCAATTGCATTATTTCCCAAATAAATTCTAGTTTCTATTTCTAATTTTTTACATTTTTTTATTTCATCATTTTGAATTTTTTGTGAATTTTCTCTTTTCTGGTTATTTTTAATTCATTTTAAATAGTTTTTTATATTCAAAAAATGCAAAAATATTTTCCTAACCTATTTGAATGATGATGGATCTATGAAAAATATTCTCATCAATTTTTGAATTGATTTGAGATTTATTTGAGATTTTAGTTCAATTAGGTTATTTTTGTTCATTTTTAATTGATTAAAAATAGTTTCTGACTTTTAAAAATGCTGAAATTTTTTGTCAAACTTTGTTTGACCTTGTTGAACTTAGGATAAATCACTTGGACCTTTCAAGGTTGATTTGAAGTGATTTTGAAGTTTGACCTTTCTTTAATATTTTAATTCAAGTTTATTTTAATATTAAAAAATGCCAAAAATAGTTTATTCATTCCTTGACTTCCAATCTTCATCTCACTTCTGTTTTTGATTGTTTGACCTTGACTTTTAATGTTATTGGTCAACATATGAGGATTGGTATATGATTGTTCCATTTAATGCATTTATATTTCTTTTACCATTTTGTCATTTTAATTTCTCCTATTTATCTCCTTCTTCTTCTTCTTCTTTTATTTTTTGATCAATGAGTTAAAGGTTGATAAGTTAGCATTGATTAGGGAGATTTAACCTTCCTTGATTCAAATCTAATTCATCTTGATCAATTGATCAAGTGAATGGCTTTGCATTAAGGATAGGTTGTCTTTTAAATCATGCAAAAGGCTTAAACCAATACAAGATCATTTCTCTTCTCCTTTTTGGCATGGCAAGTTGTTAGGATTTGGTTCACTAATCAAGACTCCTAACTTGTGTTTGTTGCCTACATTATTATTGACCGGCCTCAGATAGTTGTGACTTCTACATAAGTCCAATTACGATTGCTTAACATAGCGCTAAATTTTGCTTATGGCACACTAACTATTGACAATTAACATTTACTTTATGCAATTTACTTTAATGCAATTTACTATTCTTGCACATATTATTCATTTGATTTTCTCTTTGCTCACTTGAGCACATGTTTATGTTAATGTCATTTGCCTTTTGCTCACTTGAGCACATAATTGTGTATATATTATTTTTGCTTGTGTTTTGTTTTGATTGTGGTGAACCATATGCAAAGAAATTGACTTAGTTTCTAGGACTTTCCCTATGCAAAGAAATAGAGAATTGGACTTAGTTTCTAGGACCTTCCTTATGCAAAATTGGAGTAAAAGGATCTTAATGGTGAAGATGGATTAGAAGAACCAAATCTCTAAACTCTCTCTTGTCCATTCTTGTTTTATTTCATGGAACTTTTGATGTGTGTGCTTTTGAGCTAGGAGTTTCCATTTGAGCTTAATTGGAGGACCATTGCCATGTTCATCTAAGTGGAAGAAACATGATACATTGAGGATCTCTTGTGAGACTTGTTTGATTGCTTATACTTTGTGGTTGCTTATTCCAAAGGATGGGAGATACTTGGATCATCAATATGATCTCAAGAGAGGAACTCCTAGTGTGGTTTCATTTCTTCTCCCTCACCTTTTTTTTTGTTTTGCTTAGGACTTAGCCCTTCTTCTTCATCTCTCAACTCTAACCCAAGCCAAAACCTTCTTGTACAAACATTCACTTGTTTTCAACATTAGAAACCTAAGCCTTAAGCTTTTGATTTTCAAACTTTCTTTTTTACAATACTTATTTTGAATTGAATCCTTAAGTCAACTTTGACCATTTTTTGTACATACTTCTAATTGGTAAATATAACCCATTCAAATTTCTTTTTGTGGTTCCAATGGCCACTTCTTAATCAAAATCTTTCATAACCCTTAGCTATTAGGTTTGAGTTATCCTTGTGGTAGATGTAATACTCACATATATCCTTAGTGATGGACAATAAGTCTTCCATGCTTATTATAGGGTTAACCCCTCACTAGCATGTTGAAGCTATCCTCACATGGTGGATTTGTGGTTTGGTTGAGTTTTCTCCCTTTGATAACAAAAGACCTTAAGGCTTTTGGACCAATCAATTCACCAACTCATTTTGAGATTTTTACCCCGAACTACGAGGTTTTGATCCTAATCTTTTTATAAGATGGTACATAGGCAATGGGTTTATCCATCCAAACACAAAATGTAAATAACTTGTACATTCTCTTCTCATCTCTTCAATCATGTTTGCACAAACAAATTTTTCACAAAACAAACAACCTTTACAACAAGTATAAAAAGGGCTCCCTAGGAGTACCTAGGATGTTTTGGGTGTCTAACACCTTCCCATTGCATAACCACCCCCCTTACCCAGATCTCTGTTTTCTTTTACTAGTTTTTGTTAAAACTATTAGGTTTTTTGTTCGCTTTCTAACCATTCCTTTGGATAAATAGAAGTGCGGTAGAGACTCGACTTGTATGGTTTACCTTGGATTTAGTCAATATCTCTAATGGTAACGAATACCCCGCTACAATCATTATGTTACTTGGGTTTGATCAACCTGCATAATGTTTTTGGATATGAAAAGCTTTAGAATTCAAACAATCCAATCATTATGCAGATGAAAAGATTGATTTTATTCTATTTTTTTAGGTTTTATGTGATCACCAATTTCATGCAAAAAAGCGAAAAGGGAAAATAATTGGAAAAACAAACATTTAACATGAATTTATTGAATTAAAATATCATTGTATTAAGGCACCAACAATGTCATCATTCCTCCTTTTGGCATGGGAGGAGGTTTTTCTAAACACAATG
The DNA here is from genome assembly GCF_024323335.1 of Lathyrus oleraceus. Classification (NCBI taxonomy): domain Eukaryota; kingdom Viridiplantae; phylum Streptophyta; class Magnoliopsida; order Fabales; family Fabaceae; genus Lathyrus; species Lathyrus oleraceus. The sequence goes on along the minus strand of NC_066584.1, from coordinate 268,560,199 downwards.
AACATTACTTTGACTTATGGATAACTGTTGGAATATCCACAGAGACCCAATTATTGCAGATTCCCCCAGGGATGACGAAGTTTCCAGAATCCTCTGTATCGTCTTCTTTCAGAATGGCAGCAGCCTCCTCATCTTGACTGGTGTGGATGAACCCTCCACTCTTGAACAACCTATGCATGTTGAAAACCCCAGATGAATAACCTATGCCAACCCGAGACTTGTTGTCTTCTAGCTCAATCATTTTTCCTAAACCAGCAGTTGCACCACACTCAATGGCCAACTTTGCATCTTTATAGGAAGCAAATGAAGGAGTTCTCTTCTCAATAGGCCCAGCAATAGACAAAGCTTAGAAAGGAGTTCCAACTTCATCCTTAGCATCTAGGTATGAGAAGGAAGACGAGTGGCTAACCAGGAGAGCCTTTTCTCCCCCTACCACTACCAGTTTCTTATTCTTCACAAATTTCAGTTTCTGGTGTATGGTGGATGTCACGGCGCCTGCCTCGTGAATCCATGGTCTGCCTAAGAGACAGCTATACGATGGGTGAATATCCATAAGCTGGAAGGTAATCTGGAAATCACTTAGTCCGATCTTGATTGGGAGATCAACTTCCCCAATCACAGTTTTGCGAGACCCATCGAAAGCCTTCACAACTACTCCACTCTGCCTCATGGGAGGCCCTTGATATGACAGTTTCGTGAGAGTGGATTTTGGCAATACGTTCAGTGATGACCCAGTGTCCACCAGCACATTGGACATGGCGTCGTCTTTGTAGTTCATAGATATATGTAATGCCAAGTTATGGTCTCTTCCCTCCTCGGGGAGATCAGAGTCACAGAAACTCAGGTTGTTACAAGCGGTAATATTTGCAACAATGCTATCGAATTGTTCTATTGTGACATCATGATCTTCATATGCCACATCCAAAACCTTCTACAGAGCCTCTCGGTGTGGTTCTGAATTCAACAACAAGGATAACACCGATATTTTGGATGGCGTCTGTAGAAGCTGCTCTACAACATTGTACTCGCTTCTCTTGATGAGCCTCAGCATCTCATCACAGTCTTCTTTCATATTGCCACTCGGGCCAACAGAAGCAGGAATTATCAATGTAGAGGAGGGCTTAAGAACAGGTGCCGGATTCGGAGTGCTCACAGCATTCCCAATCGGGCGCTCAACAGAATCAGTACTAGCTTGGTGTTTTGGCGGTGCTGAAAACACACGACCGCTACGGGTCAAACCACTAACATCTGCAATGTTAACAACAGAGGAAGATGGTAAGGACAATTTTTTCCCATTTTCTACCGCAATAGCATTGTAGCGATAGGGAATTGCTTTTTCAGAAGAGTATGGTACTGGTCCGGCCGACTTGATGGTCAAGGCAGGAGAAACCTTCTGCTTGCTACCATCATATTTGATGATAACAGGCTCGGGGATGCGAAACACTGGAGAAATCACTTTGACTTCGGGCTTATCCTCGTCAACATTTCTGTTTTGAAGGATCTTAATAACTCCTTCATCCAGCATTTCCTGAACATCTTTGCGCACCTGGCGACATCCTCTTTGATTAACAGAACAAACTCGGCATCTATCATGGTCATGCTCATAATGACTATACTCACATAGCAAACGATGCATCTCGACCAGAGACTGTCGAATATGACTGACATATTTGACTTTGTACTTGCCAGGGCAGCCCTGAACCATGTTGACAGATTTCCCATGCTCGGGCAATGGGTTCTTCTTCACATTAGGACCTACGTCCTCGAAACACAGAATACCACACCTCACAAGGTCTTGAACCTTGGTCTTCAAAGGGTAACAATTCTCCACGTCGTGCCCGGGAGCACCGGAATGGTAAACACAGTGTAACTCGGGCTTATACCACCACTGGGGGTTAGCAGGTATAGCCGGTGGGTCTCTTGGAGTAATCAACTTCCTCTCTATCAAAGAGGGATATAGTTCTGCATACGTCATCAGAATAGGATCAAAGGTGACCCTTTTCCTCTCGTAACTCGTGCTGGTTTGATTACTGTTTCGAGGTTGGTAGGCCTGCTGCTGCGATCGGTGCTGCTGATGTTGATATTGCGGATGTGGTTGCTGATTGTTGTTATGTTGCTGATACTACTGATTATCTCTGAAAACAGGTGCTATATGAGCCACCTGGTGCTGGTTACCGGCGGGACGCACGGTCTTCCTCCTCACAGAGGGTCTTCTTGGTTTCATATGGGAGGTCACAGCATGTGCCTCTCTATCTTTCTTCTTCGCAAACGCCCCATATTGTTTGGCAGAAGAGCCTTCTTCTCTAGTTTGATGTCCTTCTCTAACACCTTCTTCTAGACGCATCCCCATATTCACCATCTCGGTGAAGTCAGAAGGAGCGCTAGCAATCATCCGCTCATAATAAAATGAACTTAAGGTCTTCAAAAAGATCTTAGTCATCTCTTTCTCCTCCCGCGGGGGCACGATCTGTGCTGCTAACTCTCGCCACCTCTGGGCGTACTCTTTAAACGTTTCCTTGTCCTTCTGGGACATGGCCCTCAATTAATCCCTATCGGGGGCCATATCCACATTGTACTTGTATTGCTTGACAAAGGCTTCGCCAAGATCATTGAAGGATCGGATGTTCGCACTATCTAATCCCATGTACCAACGTAGAGCGGCACCGGACAAACTGTCCTGAAAGTAATGGATGAGCAATTGGTCGTTGTCGGTCTGAGTTGACATCTTCCTGGCATACATGACCAGGTGGATGAGAGGACAGGTATTTCCCTTGTATTTTTCAAAGTCAGGGACCTTGAATTTTTGGAAATATTAAACATTTATCACATATGGAAATATCTTATCAACTAATATCGGGGAAAATAAGTACAGCATTGGCAATCATATACAAGAGAAAAGGAAAATAATCATCCTATGGATCCCTAGAAATAATCATCTAAAGCTCGGGACACAGGGAGATAGGACGCACGAAGTCTCTTCACCTCCCTCTCGTAGGCTGCCTCCATATCTGCCTTCTCCTTGGCGAGTCGATCATACTTCCTTTTCCAAAACTTGGAAGACTGACGAAGTAGAGAAGTCCATGCATCATCAGGATCATCAATAACCTGATGTTCAAGGAACTCTATCAAAGTATCCTTCTCCTTGATCTGCTGGAGCAACTCTTCCCTTTCACGGATCCAAGCATGTGATCGGTCTTCGTCTCTCAACTCCTCTACTCCTTGGTTAGGGAGGGTTGAAGGCCCAACCATAACCAAAGGTGTAGGTCTCGGATACTCGTAAGGCATGAGATACTCAGACGCTCTCTTCCTAACCCAAACAGTGTAAGGCACCATAGCAACACAATTCTTAGGACCCAACTCTTTCCTTCCTTTCCTATGAATCTTGCGCCAAGCGCGGACCATTCTGCCCTTCAAGTTTTGGGGATCTTTACCCTCCTGAAAGAATACACCCTCTAACAAAATGTTATTAGGTTTATCCTTTAGGGGGAACCCAAGCTGACGACATGCTAAAACAGGGTTGTAGTTAATCCCACCATATGTACCAAGAAGAGGTACATTGAAGAATTCACCACAAGAGTCGATAATCTGCACACCATCATACACACGGTTGTACCAAGAGATATCATCATTAGTGAGAGACATGAGTCTCGTGGACCACCATAGACATCCCTTGTTCTCCTTGAAGGCGACCGTCTGCGGTAAGTGAGAAATAAACCACTTATACAACAGAGGTAAACAGCATACAATGGCACCACCACCCTTTGCATTCCTCATATGCAAAGAGAAATAGGTATCACCCAACAGAGTCGGAATGGGATTAAGAGTAGAGAAAATCCTAATAGCATTCACATCCACAAACTTGTCGATGTTGGGGAACAACACTAACCCATAGATGAGAAGTACAAATATGGCTTCAAAGGCATCCTCACTCATGGCCTTCCCATATACAGTAGCTTGAGCAATGAGGAACTCAGAAGGGAGACCTTGAATTCCACCTTTGGTAGTCATATGAGCACCAACCAGTGATTCATCTATGTGCAACATGTCTGCTATCTCTTGAGAAGTAGGAATACTCTCCAAGCCACTGAACGGCAACTGATCCAGGATAGGTATACCCACAAGATAAGCATACTCCTCAAGGGTAGGAAAAAAGCTGAAAGTCCGGAAATGTGAAGCAACGGTACAAGGCATCATAAAAGTGTACCAATACACTCATCAATCCTTCGTCCACCTGACTAGTCAGAAGAGGAAGAAGCTTCCCAAAACGAGCCTTAAAACCCAAAGGATCTAATACATAGGATGTCAAGTTCCTTAACTCTTTCAAATCTGGTTGTCTGAAATTGTACTTCTTTGTATTCCTTCTTTGTCTTTCCATGTCTGAAAATTTGCAAATAAACCCCTTAAGTTCCTTAAAAATTTTCTTCATTATTGATGATATGGATGCAAATGGGTGCATGAATGCAACAATCACACTCAAGGATCAAGCAAAGCACACCAAACAAAGGTCATGGGATGGATCATATCATCCTTAATATCAATCATCCATTTTGGTGGATTATGGTTTTCACCTTATCAACACCCAAGTTCCATTGATATTAAGGATGCATGAACGAATCAACCACAAATCAAGGGTTTGTTGCAAGTCACGAGCATGGGGTCTCGGTTAAGAACCACCCAAAGGGAGTGTACTAGGGTTTAAACCTGCCAGACATGTTCTACAAGAGGTTCCCATAGTCATCATCCCATCTTTCGGATATTATCGGATAAACGACTACTCGTATTCCAAAAATATTCTCAAGAGAGACTCTTATGAGTGTAGTATCGCATAACAATCGTATCAAATCTTACATTTGAACGACTTTCGCACTACATCCTAAAAATAGGCCAAGACGGGCTTGGTAAACTAAGGTCCTTGGCTTCTAAGGTCTATATTGGAAAGAGTAATGTCTAACCACAACTTACTTGTGTGACATTATTGATCCCAACATGACCTCCGGCAAGTGAATGGACTTGCAAGTCAACTTGCTAAGGAATAACCCCACACAAGTCAACAAGACTACGCCATTCTCCTATCCTAAGTGCACTCGAGTCCGGTATAGAACTCATCTCACAAAGATCACCAAGCATGCAAGGAATTAATATCAAGCAATTCAATTATTACATACAATACACTAATCCCAAATTGCACAAAAATATGTCACAAGATAATACAATACAACAAATATGAAAAGTAGGCAAAACCCACTAGGCAAATATCCCCAGCAGAGTCGCCACTTTTCTGTAGCGGGTTATTCGTCACCACACTTCTATTTATCGAAAGGAATGGTTAGAAAGTGAAAAAAACCTAATAGTTTTAACAAAAACTAGTAAAAGAAAACAGAGATCTGGGTAACGGGGTTGGTTATGCAATGGGAAGGTGTTAGGCACCCAAAACATCCTAGGTACTCCTAGGGAGCCCTTTTCATACTTGTTGCAAAGTTGTTTGTTTTGTGGAAAATTTTGTTTGTGCAAACATGATTGAAGTGATGAGAGGAGAATGTACAAGTTTATTTACATTTTGTGTTTGGATGGATAAACCCATTGCCTACGTACCATCTTATAAAAAGATTAGGATCAAAACCTCGTAGTTCTGGGTAAAAATCTTAAAAATGAGTTGGTGAATTGATTGATCCAAAAGCCTTAAGGCCTTTTGTTATCAAAGGGAGAAAACTCAACCAAACCACGAATCCACCATGTGAGGATAACTTCAACATGCTAGTGAGGGGTTAACCCTATAATAAGCATGGAAGACTTATTGTCCATCACTAAGGATATAGGTGAGTATTATATCTACCACAAGGATAACTCAAACCTAATAGCTAAAGGTTATGAAAGATTTTGATTAAGAAAGTGGCCATTGGAACCACAAAAAGACATTTGAATGGGTTATATTTACCAATTATATGTATATACAAAAATGGTCAAAGTTGTCTTAAAGATTCAATTCAAAATAAGTGTTATGAAAAGAAAGTTTGAAAAAAAATTATAACCATAAGGCTTAGGTTTCTAATGTTTGAAAACAATGGTTAAATGTTTGCACAAAAAGTTTTGGCTTGGGTTAGAGAGGAGAGAAGAAGAAGAGTGGCTAAATTCTAAACATACAAGAGGTGAGGGGAAAGAGAACAAAACCACACAAGGAGTTCCTCTCTTGAGATCATATAGATGATACAAGTAGCTCCCATCCTTTGGAATAAGCAATCACATAAGCATAAATTCAAGTAATCAACAGTCAAATGAACTCTTGGAAAGACTCCTTAATGTATCTTGGATCTCTCTCTCTTAGAAGCTCATGGTAATGGTTCCTCAATTAAGCTCAAGTTGGAACTCCTAGCACAAGAAAACACACATCAAAAGGTTCTATAATACAATCAAAGAATGGACAAAAGGGAGTTTAGAATAGGGTCCTTTCAATGTTCATCTTCAAGCTTAAGCATTCTAAAGGCCCAATGCCTAGTTGCTCTTTGACTTTTTATAGCACTCTAAAGGCCCAATGCCTAGTTGCTCTTTGACTCTAAATTTGCATAGGGAAAGTCCTAAAGTCTACGTCCATTTTGTCCAAGTCTTTACATTTGGTCCACAACAATCAAAACAAAAACACAAGCATAAAAGTATATACACAATTATGTGCTCAAGTGAGCAAAAGGCAAATGGAATTAACATAAACATGGGCTCAAGTGAGCAAAGAGAAAAGCAAATGGATAATATGTGCAAGAATAGTAAATTGCATAAAAGTAAAGAGCAAAAGGTAAATGTTAATTGTTAATGGTTAGTGTTAGTAGTTAGTGTGCCATAAGGAAAATTTAGCGCTATGTTAAGCAATCATAATTGGACTTATGTAGAAGTCACAACTATCTGAGGCCGGTCAACAATAATGTAGGAAACAACACAAGTTAGAAGTCTTGATTAATGAACCAAGTTCCAACAACTTGCCATGCCAAAAGAAAAAGAGAATTGATCTTGTATTGGTTTAAGCCTTTTGCATGATTTAGAAAACAACCTATCCTTAATGCAAAGCCATTCACTTGATCAATTGATCAAGATGAATTAGATTTGGATCAAGGAATATTAAGTCTCCCTAATCAATGCTAACTTATCAACCTTCAACTCATTGATCAAAAAGAAAATAAGAAGAAGAAGAAGGAGATGGAGAATGGATAATGAACAATGGAAATGGAAAGATCAAAATGCATTAAATGAAATATGATGTACCAATCCATATGTATTGACCAAATGACATTGAAAGTCAAAGTCAAACAATGATAAATCATAAATGAGATGAAGATTGGAGATCAAACAATAAGCAAATTTTTTTTTGGCATTTTTTATATGAAAATAAACTTGAATTAAAAGTAAAAGAAAGGTCAAACTTCAAAATCACTTCAAACCAACCTTGAAAGGTCCAAGTGATTTATCCCAAGTTCAACAAGGTCAAACAAAGTTTGCCAAAAAATTTCAACATTTTTAAAAGTCAGAAACTATTTTTAATCAATTAAAAATGAATAAAAAAACCTAATTGAACTAAAATCTCAAATAAATCTCAAATTGATGAGAATATTTTTCATAGATCCATCATCATTCAAATAGGTTAGGAAAATATTTTTGTATTTTTTGAATATCAAAAACTATTTTAAATGAATTAAAAATAACCAGAAAAGAGAAAATTCACAAAAAATATCAAATGACAAAATAAAAAATATTAAAAATCAGAAATAGAAACTAGAGTTTATTTTTGGATTAAAAATGAGAGAGATAATGATTTTTAAAATAAAAGGGAATAAACAAAATAAAATCAGAAATTGAAATAATATGAAAAAACAAGGACTGTTGGATGTGTTTCATTAATTGACGTGGCACATCAAATGGTACAGAGGCGCGCGATCACCATGAGTCCAGGTCAATGCGTAACACACAACATTAAAATAAGTCATAACAATCAAAGGCCAAGATCAAATCTGGAAAATGAATCCAAGGGTCCACAATGCATCTGGGAATGGCAACCAAAATGCACGATCCAAAATTGCAGAGATCCAAAAGGCAACCAAAATGCACGATCCATACCTCTTTAGAAAGCTGGGATGATGTACATCATCCCTGTGCCACTCAATTCCACTCTAGATCTCTATATTAAGAGAAATCAGAGATGGAAGTTCTGTGGTGTTCATCATGAACTCAATGGATTTCAAAAATTAAATGCATAATCATGACGCCTCTATTGAGAGGACTTCAGCCAACACAAGATCCAAGCAAATAGGTGAATGGATGATGAGATTCGAAGAAAATACCAGTTGAAGAGTAAGCTTGAATTCTGGAAACCTGAGCTCGATTCCTTGCTTTCTTTGCCAAAACAGAAGATCAATGAACTAAATGATGAAGGTTTAGAAGCTTTGTATCCAAAGATTCAACCAGATGTAGTTGAATTTTGGGTCTGAAAAATTTGAAGAAAAATGGAAATAGCTTCTTTGGTGAGGTTGGGGAATCACTTCAGCAGGGTTTCAGGCACCTTTAGATTGAGTTTGAATGAAGCTGAGCACTTCTATTTATAGCAAAACAAACTGCAAGCAAGGTGAATTCTCATGTGCATGGAATTTGGACTTCTCATGCATGTGCCTGTACAGGCGTGTGCAAAGCCCAAAAATGGATGGAAATGCAAGCTAAACTCAGATGCCAATGATTTGGACGTGTAATTAGAGCTGCATTGGCTTGTGCATGAGGTGATGATGTGAATTCCATAATTGTGCCTAAATGTTCACCTCTTCGAAAATACCAATTGCCAAATCCAAACATGATCATGTGAGTAATGGTTGGAAATATCTTGATGTAAGGAACAATTGTTATGTTGGGCAAAAAATCCATTTGAAGTGTGGAAATTAGTGAATTTTGAGTTTAAAGTGTAGTGTGCAAACCATGTCAAGGCAAAGTTTCTAAATTTGGCCAATTTTCAAGCCCTTCAGTTTTGATGATGCACGCCTCAAATGGAAAAACCTCCAACATCAAAGTTGTAGATCGTTTCAAGATAAATAAAATGGACTTAAATGTTACATCATTTGGATTTTTGATGAAGAAGTTATGGGCACTTGAAGTTGGACATTTTTGCCTTTTAATGCATTTGACCCAAAAGGACCTATAATGTCTTGCATTATCACATGTATTTCCTTTGAGATTATGAAATTTTGTCCAACATAACATTTGAAGTAGACATCTTAATATTTCCAATGCATTTGATCCCACCTCAAAATCATAAACAAAGAATGAGTTATGTCCTTGGGAAGTTGACCCAAAATTAGGGTTTCAGTCAAAATGACCTTTAATGTCTTGTAATGGGAGATGGCCTTACAAGCTTCAAATAAATTTTTGATGAACATGAAAGTTGTTCATATTGTCCTTAAGAACATTTTTTCTTTTGGAACCATCTCCATTTGACCAACACCTAAAGAGTTAGGTCTCAGTGCATTTCAAAGTAGTTAGATGAATTGACTGATCAACTTCTCAAGTCCATGACTCATACCTTGATGAATTGATGATTGATGACACTCAAATAAGTTCAAATATGCATGAAATTATAAATTAAAGAACTTCACTTGATTGTATTTGATCATGGGATAAGGTTTCTTCAAGAGCAAGGCATTGTGGTGCACAGATGAATTAGGGTTTCCTTGGGGCACAAACCTCAAACCCTTTGACTTGCTTTTATCAAAATGATGAATTGAGATGCTAGGGAGGCATACTTGATGGATGAGAGCTTTGGGAACCATTACCATGCTTGCTATCATCTCCTCTTGACCTTACCATTGCATAAGTGATCTCTTTGAAGCTCTTGACCTTGTGATGGCTCAAGCTACAAACAAAAGATGTTAGTGACATATTTTTGTGCTTTTGGTTAGTAAACAAAATAAGAAAAGCAATGATATACAATTCATACATGCTTGGTGATCTCAAACCACTCTCAAGAAGTCCCACCCAAAGGCAAAGGGAACCAAGATGCTAAGGATCCTTGAGGCAATGCAAATGCAATGTTATGATGGCATGAGGGATCTTAGGGGCGAAATGAGGGTCTTACAGTATGGTGTTGCTACTCTATGCCTAACTCCATATTTTCTTAAAAGTTTGTCAAATATTCTCGATATAAAGTGTGATCCTCCATCGCTTATGACTAAACGTGGCTTTCCAAATCTAGGGAATATATAGTTTTTAAATAGTTTGATTACTACCCTAGTTTCGTTTGTGGGTGCAGCTATAGCTTCAATCCACTTAGACACATAGTCTACGGGTACTAAGATATACCTGTTTCCTAAGGATGGTGGAAAAGGTCCCATGAAATCTATACCCCATACGTCAAAGAGTTCTACTTCCTGAATGTTTCTTAGAGGCATTTCATCACGCCTTGAAATGTTTCCAGTGCATTGGCATCTATCACACTTGACAATGCAAGCATAGACATCACGCCACATGGTAGGCCAGAATAGGCCAGCTTGAAGAATCTTGGCGTATGTCTTAGATGTGCTCGCATGTCCACCATAAGATGCAGAATGACAATGCTCGATAATACTATTTACCTCTTCTTCTTGAATGCAACGGTGAAAAATGCCATCTTTACCCCTTTTGAAAAGGAGTGGTTCGTCCCAATAGATGTTTCTCACATCGTGGAAGAGTTTCTTCTTGCGGTGGTAGTCAAGATCATGGGGTATTATATCAGCAGCTAGGTAATTAACGAATTCTGCAAACCAGGGTACGTTACTTATTGCTAAGGAATTTTGAGGGTGCTCATAAGGATCTAGGTTATTATCTTCAATGGTTTCTACTCTAGCTATCAGTCTATCATAGGCGAAATCATCATTTATGGGTACTAGTTCAGGTTTTAGATGTTCTAGCCTAGAAAGGTGATCGGCTACTACATTTTCAGTGCCTTTTTTTATCTCTTATGTCTAAATCAAACTCTTGTAGTAATAGAATCCATCGGAGTAACCTGGGCTTGGCATCTTTTTTACTTTATAGGTAACGAATGGCAGCATGATCGGTGTAAACTATAATTTTTGCTCCTACTAGATAAGATCTAAATTTGTCTATAGCGAAAACTACAACGAGTAATTCTTTTTCAGTTGTTGCATAGTTAAGTTGGGCATCATCTAGGGTTCTACTGGCATAATAAGTGATATGTAATTTTTTATCTTTCCTTTGTCCTAGAATGGCTCCAACTGCATAATCACTAGCATCGCACATTATCTCAAAAGGTTCCGACCAATCAGGTGGTTTCATAATGGGTGCAGATACTAATGCTTGCTTTAAAAGATTAAATGCGTCATTACATTATTCATCAAAAATGAATTCAGCATCTTTCATTAAAAGTCCAGTTAAAGGTTTGGTTATTTTGGAGAAGTCTTTAATGAAACGCCGGTAGAATCCAGCGTGTCCAAGAAAGCTTCGGACTTCTCTGATGGTTTTTGGGGGTTTTAGGTTTTCTATAACTTCTATTTTGGCTTTATCTACCTCTATACCTTTTTTGGAAACTATACATCCTAAAACTATTCCTTCAGTCACCATGAAATCACATTTTTCCTAGTTTAGCACGAGGTTCACCTCCACGCATCTCTCCAGGATTTTCTCAAGGTTAGCAACACAATTGTGGAAATCAAATCCGCAAACCGAGAAATCATCCATAAACACTTCCATGATACCATCTAGGTAATCTGCAAAGATTGACATCATGCAGCGTTGGAAAGTAGCTGGGGCATTGCAGAGGCCGAACGACATTCGTCTGTAGGCAAAAGTTCCATAAGGGCATGTAAAGGTAGTTTTTTCTTGATCTTCGGGGTGGATAGGTATTTGGAAGAATCCAGAGTATCCATCTAGATAAAAGAAGTAAGAGTGTCTGGCTAGACGCTCCAACATCTGGTCTATAAATGGTAAAGGGAAATGATCCTTCCTAGTTGCTTTATTTAATTTTCTATAATCTATACACATCCGCCATCCTCCTTCTAAATGTTTTGTTACATGTTCGCCTTTATCATTTTGCACGACTGTGATGCCTCCCTTTTTAAGTACTACATGCACAGCGCTCACCCACTTACTATCCGAGATCTGATAGATGATTCCTGCCTCAAGTAACTCAAGAACTTCCTTTTAAACTACATCACTCATTATAGGGTTTATTCTTCTCTGATGTTCCCTAGAGGGTTTTGAGTCTTCTTCGAGCGAAATCCAATGCATGCATACGGATGGACTTATACCTTTTAGGTCAGAGATATTATATCCTAAGGCTGAGGGATATCTTCGTATAACGTCTAAAAGTTGGTTTTTTTCCACTTAGCTTAAGGTAGCACTAACTATAACTGGACGGTTCATCTTTTCATCGAGGAACTCATATCTCAGGTTCTTAGGCAGTTCCTTAAGTTCTAAGGTTGGTTTCTTAGGGCATGGCATAGGATCTGGAGTAAGGGATAAACATTCGTAAAGGTTATCATCGATGTAGGGTTTCTTAAAGTCATCATCTTCCCTTATGAGAGTTGATGGTAACTTAATTGTTTTTATAATTTCTTTTTGTTCTATTCTCTAACACATTCATCAATGATATCTAAGGCATAACACGAGTCTCCCATCACAGGTTCCATAAGAAATTTCGAAAGTATAAATTCTATTTTCTCGTCACCTACCTCAAATGTCAACTTTCCTTTCTTGACATCTATTATGGCTCCTGCAGTCGATAAGAATGGTCTCCCTAGAAGGATTGGTATATCATTGTCCTCTTTGATGTCCATGACAACAAAATCAGTAGGGATAAATAACTGACCTATCCTAACAGGAACATCTTCTAAAATGCCTATCGGATATTTAACAGATCTATCGGCTAACTGAAGTGACATCTTAGTGGGCTATAATTCTCCTAAGTTTAACCTCTCACAAACTGCTAAAGGCATTAGGCTCACACTAGCTCCTAAGTCTAGAAAAGCTTTTTCGATGACATGATTACCCAAAAGGCAAGGAATGGAGAAGTTTCCAGGATCTTTATATTTCTTAGCTAATTTGTTCTCGGAAATAGCATTACATTCCAAAGGCTTCGGATCGTCAAGTCTACATTTGTTGGTAAGGATGTCTTTGAGAAACATTGCATAAGAAGGTATTTGGGTGATGGCTTCCGTGAAAGGGATTTCTACATGAAGTTTTTCAATAACTTTAATAAATTTTTGATATTGTTTATTGATCTGGGTTTGTTTGAGTCTTTGCGGATATGGTATAGGTGGTTTATATGGCGGGGGTGGTACGTAAGTTTTGTCTTTAGGTTCTTCTCCTTTTTCTCGAACTTCCTGGTTTTCAGATTCCTCTGGTTCCTTTACTTCGTCCGTGGGTTTGGTACATTCCTTAGAAGTTTCGGGTTCACTCAATCTAGGGTTTGGTGGCTCATCATAAGCGTTCCCACTTCATAGGATAATGGCATTGGCTTGTCCTCTCGGATTATGTTGAGGTTGTCCAGGGAATTGTCCTTCAGGTGTAGTCTGAGGGGCTTGGTTTAAAGCTACCTGAGAGATCTGGGTTTCAAGCATCTTGGTATGAGTAACTATTTGGTCAACCTTGGTTCCTAACTGAGTAATCAATTCGTTAACATGAATGTTTTGGTTCATGAACTCCTTGTTTTGTTGGGTTTGAGCGGTGATAAAATTTTCCATAATTTTCTCAAGGCTCGGTTTCGGTGGTACAGGTTGCATAGGTTGATTTGATCTAGGGGCTTGATAGCTAGGTCTCAGAGGTGCATTATTTTGGATAGGGTTATTGTTTTTATAGGAGAAGTTCAGATGATTCCTCCATCCAGGGTTAGACGTATTCGAGTATGGGTTCCCTTGGGTGTAGTTCACTTGCTCAAAGTGGGTTTCGTTTAATAGACTGCATTCTGCAGATTGGTGTCCTTTGGTTCCACATATCTCACAATCCGATGAAACTGCGGCAACAATATTCGGGTTTATGCACATATGCTCGACTTTGAGGGCTAATGCGTCCATTTTAGCTTGCATCATGTCTATAGATCTTAGTTCATGCACTCCTCCTTGGGCTTCCTTCTTCTCAACTGTCGCTCGTTCGACTCCCCATGATTGATGGTTTTGAGCCATATCTTCAATGAGGTCACTAGCTTCAGGATAAGGTTTGTTCATCAGAGCACCGCCTGCGGCAGCGTCGATGGTCATCTTTGTGTTATAGTGAAGTCCATTATAGAAGGTTTGAATGATTAACCAATTTTCTAAACCATGATATGGGCATGCTCGTAACAACTCTTAATATCTCTCCCAAGCTTCGAACAACGATTCTCCTTGGTTTTGGGTAAATCTAGTTATATGGTTTCGAAGAACGACGGTCTTACTCGGGGGAAAGTATCTAGCATGGAATACTCTTCTAAGGTTATCCCAAGTCGTAATGGAATTGGGTGGAAGGGAATCTAACCATGATAGGGCTTTATCTCTGAGGAAAAAAGGAAATAACTTAACGTATTGCCTCAGGAGAAGCTCCATTGGTTTTAAAAGTGTCTGCTAATTGAAGAAATATTTTTAAATGTTGGTTTGGGTTCTCAGTAGCGAGACCCGTGAATTGTCTCTATTACACTAGTTTCAACAGGGATGGTTTAAGTTCGAAATTATTAGCTAGGATGGTTGGGTTTACTATACTAGAACTAGGTTCTTCATTAGATGGTTGAGCGAAATCCCTAAGAGGTCTTTGGTTTTGATCTTCGGCCATAGCTCTCTTAATTCTATGAAAGAATAGACGTGCGCGAGCGTAACGTTCAGGTTCCGCCAGAGGGTATACTAAGCTTAAACTTCCGGTGCTGCGAGTTCTTCGCATTGACCGGCGGGAAATAGCCTAAGTCTAAACAATATAACAACAGGAAAATAAAATTTGACGAAATTGGTCCCCGGCAACGGCGCCAAAAACTTGATGCGTTGCTTTTCGCAAGTATACGAACGCGTCATAATAATATAAGAGATTGTCGAATCCATAGAGACCAAGTGTCAATCTATCTTTATCTATTGTTATGGTGTTTATCAAAGGCAATTAAAATAGGTGTTTTTGAAGTGCGCAATGAAAATTAAAGTGTTTAATAAAGATTAATTAATAAAGACAGGGTCGAATGTAATTCACATAATCAATTAATAATCCAAGTACTTGCTAATAGAACTACTTATGGGCAATGTTTCCTACTTTGAAAAGAACTAATTTAACAGGAACTGTCGCTTTCGCGTATTCAGAACCGAGTTGTACTCCCTAATCAAACCCTCTTATTGTCACTTATAAAAAGGCGCGCATCGTGTTAGAGTAGTAAACCTATTTTTAAGAAATATAGTATCTTGACTAAGTTGAAAAGTATTATAACCTGGATTTCTTAACCAAAAGAGGTTCTCACGAACCAGACTCTAAACTTATAAACTCGTCCGAAAATAGTTTTAAAATCTCTTTTCTTCTTAATGTTAAAATCTCCTAATGAACTAAACAAAGTGTTTTCCCTGTTTTTGAAATAGTTAAAAACAATTAAGTTTAAAAAGACGTTGGCCGGCTTTCGTTCTTACCCAATGGAATTGAAGTGCGGGAAAACTTAAGTTGAAAGTTAAAATAGCCCTTAAGTGTTTCTACGAACAATTGTACAGATTATCGGTTCAATTATGATCCTTACATTCTAACCTTATAAATTTAGCTAGACATGGTAAAGTAAAAGTGCATTAAAATAAATAAAAGTAGTGCGAGTGCGGAAAGTAAATAAAAGTAGTGCGAGTGCGGAAAATAAATAAAAGTAAAGCGAGTGCGAGGAAATAAATAAAAGTAAAGCGAGTGCGAGGAAATAAATAAAGTAAAGCGAGTTCGAGGAAATAAATAATTTAAAGCGAGTGCGAGAAATAAATGAAAGTAAAGCGAGTGCGAGGAAATAAATAATTTAAAGCGAGTGCGAGAAATAAATAAAGTAAAGCGAGTGCGAGGAAAATAAATAAAGTATAGCGAGTGCGGGAAATAAATAAGATAAAGACAAGTAATAAAAACCTGCTCCAAACAGAGGGTTGGATAAATTGCAAAGCGGAAATGAAAATGGTGGCAGGATTAACTTCCTTCCAAAGTGCTCCAAACTCGATTACAGACTCTATCACAGACTCGATTACACAATTGTGGTAACACTCCAATGCGAAGCGATTACCACTTTATAATACTGAATATATGCCTAAGTGAAACAAAGTTGCTCTGAGTTTGCCTCTGCTCTAAGTTTGGATGATTGTAAAAGTGATTTCGAGTTTCTATTTATAAGCAAGTAAAAAGATGGAAATGACAAGGATGCCCTTCAACTTGAAAATGGGAGGGAAAAACTTTCCTCTTGTGGCGCCCGCCACAAGGCCATGGCGCCCGCCACAAGCACAAAATGAGGCGCCTTAGTGGAGGTAGTGGGGAACGTGGGAGTTGAGGGAAGTTGAGCTTGAACACGTCATGGCAGGGTCTATGGCGCCAGCCATGGGGTAGGCCATAAGTACAAAATGCTGAATTTTAGGGTTTTTGGCTTTTTTTCGCTCCTTTTCTCGATCGGGGCTCCGATTAAAGTAAAAACCTGAAAACAACGGAAAACATAGCAATAACACAATAAAATAACAATAAAACAACTAGAATTCATGTGAAATCGGAGTCGAAAATACGGTAAATTTCAGTGTTATCAAGGATGTCGAAGGCGATGTTCTAGACATCTCTCCTGCAAAAAGGTCGGCTGTTAAGAAGTGTCCAGGAAAAGTTGCAGCTGTTCATTTAGACAACATCTCTTTTCACTTAGAAGACGGTGCTGCTAAATGGAAGTTTGTCATTCAGAGGAGGGTAGCGGTTGAGAGAGAGTTGGGAAAAGAGGCTGTTGAAGTAAAGGAAGTCATGGATTTAATCAAGAATGCTGGATTGATAAAGACTGTGGTTGCTCTGCTCCAATGCTATGAGGGGTTGGTGAAAGAATTTGTTGTAAATATCCCTGAGGAGATTTCTCAAAGAAGCAGCAGGGAATTTTGCAAGTTTTTGTAAGAGGAAGGTGTGTGACATTCTTACCAACCATCATCAACAAGTTCCTAGGGAGAGGAACTGATGGAGGAATAGACTAAAGACTACATACAATGAGGTCTATAGGGTTATTACAGTTGGCCAAGTTAAGCAATGGCCTAGTAGGAATCACTTATCAGCTGGCAAGCTCACTGTCAAATATGCCATCTTACACAAGATTGGTTCAGCCAATTTGGTGCCTACTAATCATATCTCTACCATCTCCATTGGTCTTGGAAGAATCATTCATGCAATTGGAACCAAGATAAACTATGACTTTCGAAAGTTTATATTTGATCAAACCATCAGACATGCCTCCAAAAATACTGCGAAGTTGCCAATTGCCTTCCCATCCATTATTTGTGGTATTATCTTGAGTCAACGACCAGTCATTCTCAATACAAGTGACATGCCAAGTAGAAGAAAACCCCCTCTATCCATTCATTATAAGCTGTTTGAGGGAAGTCATGTCAATGATGTTGTTATGACATCTGCCAGAAGGGAGCCTGCATCTCAAGGGAGCTTAATTGACCAACTGAAAGATACCTGCACGGAATTGGAGAATGGTATAAGGGTGGCCAAGGCAAGAAAAGAAACTTTGGAAGTTCTTATCTGCAGCATGGAAAAGGAAGAAATGGAGAAGGCTACTAAGAATGCAGATGCAAAAGCCCAATCCAGTGGCAGCTCTGAAAGCTCTAAAGACTATGAAGGTGAAGGTGATACTTCTTCCTCTGATTGATGGTTCCCCCCTCCCTCCCCCTTTGTGTGTTGAAGACTGAAGATGGTGTAAAGGGTGCTGTGAAGATTGTGGTGGATGATATTCTGGAAGCTGTTCTGCTGTTGCTGTATGGATGCTGAAGTTTTATTGTTTTTGAAAAAAAATGTGTAATTTGTGGCAGTCCTTATTGATACCTGTTTGTAATATTTTGGGCTCTTAATG
This sequence comes from Lathyrus oleraceus, assembly GCF_024323335.1. Taxonomy (NCBI): domain Eukaryota; kingdom Viridiplantae; phylum Streptophyta; class Magnoliopsida; order Fabales; family Fabaceae; genus Lathyrus; species Lathyrus oleraceus. The sequence continues at coordinate 268,542,192 of NC_066584.1, read as the reverse complement.
AGTTCCTTGGATTTGTTCATTATCTCAGCTATCACAGCTGTGTATAATGATGGTTTGTATTGCTTAACTATTATGTTTTAACATGTTTAATGTTATAACATCTGTCCTGACATTCTCTGATAGACTAATTGACATTTATTTTGTCTAATTGGTCACCTTTGGTCAATTTTGACTAAAAAGGGGGAAGTTTTAATGTGGAATGTGGAAGCAGTTGTGGAGTGGTGAGTTGTATGTAGCTGAACTGAAGGACAACCATTATTGAAGGAAGTGCACAAGTGTTAAAACAAAATGCTATTATGTTTACAGATGTCAAAGAGGATGTCTGATATGGTGTACAGGTGTTGATGTTGAAGCATATGCCAGAATGACATTCTAGCTGGTACAGGTGCTGGAGTTACAGTAGCTGTTATTTGATGTATGCACAGATTTAGGGGGAGAAGGAGTACCCTTGTGCATTTGTGTGTCTTACTAGTTGCATCCATAACTAGTAATTCTGTTTTTGTTGCACAGAATTAGGGGGAGGAGAAGTACCCTTGTGCATGTGTGTATTACTAGTAACTATAAGCTAGTAATTGTGTTGCTTCTGCTGCTGTTTAAACTACTGTTATGTTGTTTAACTGCTGATAGTTTACCTTGCGAACAAAAAGGACAGATATATGTTTTAGCCAAAATTTGCTAAAGGGGGAGTTTGTTGATTCTTAATATTGGCAGCAATTTTGATAAAACAAAGAGTGTTCACAAGATGTTATGTGTGATGTCTTAACATAAGATATCCTATGTACCTGCTGGAGTTCAAGAACATGTTCATGCAGGATTGTTTCAGAATGTCATACACAAGATCATGGCATCTGATATGGGATGTACCTGCTGGAGCTTAAATGAAAGACATGTTCATACAGGATTGTTTCAAGATGTCATACACAAGGTCATGGCATCTGATATGGTTGTACCTGCTGGAAGTTATAAAAGGAATTATTGAATTATGCAAGATTTTTCCTGGATGTCAGACCCGATGTCATGACATCTTGTACACAGAACATTCAATGTGAATGTTTGGTGTTTTGTGATTGCACAATTAATGGCAATCTATGTATGATTAAAGATCTGATTAGCTGGCGCATTCAATCATGGATTACAACCTGATTTACTTATTTTCCGTGGAGATCTAACCAGCTGTTATAAAAAGATTTGATTGGAAAATAGATTTATGGTTTTCAAGATGTCCAAGCCCAACTGAAAGCTTCTATAAAAATGGACTTAGAAAACCTGTTTTAACACACAACCAATACTGAGCAAAATATAGTGAGAGAGCTAGGGTTTGTGTCTGTTTAGTCGTAAGACTTGTAAGCCATTCAAGTCATCTTTTGATGATTGAATTGGACTGATTTGTGGTTGTAATTTGTCACTCTAAAGCTGTTAAGCAAGAGTGTGTGTCTACTTGATCAAAGCTGTGAAGCAAGATCAAGTGTGTGTCTTCTAGATCAAATTTGTGAAGCAAGATCAAGAGTGTCTCTTCTTGATTGAAACTGTGAAGTAAAATCAAGAGTGTGTTATTGAAAAGTGTTTTCTTTTCTCAAGGGATTGTTGTTTAAGATCACATGTGTGATTGTAGGGAAGTGAGTGGGTTCTCATATCTAAGAATGCTTAGGTAGAAATTGCACGGGTAGAGATTAGGTGAGGAAGACTGTAACTTGTTGAAGTGTACAGAGAGTCTTTGAACTGATTCTATTTTAGTGAATTTCCTTCCTGGCTTGGTAGCCCCCAGATGTAGGTGAGTTGGACCGGACTGGGTTAACAATTGCTTGTGTATTTTCTGCATTACCTTTCTATATCTTTCTTCTGTTAGTGTAATTCAGATATTAGTGTCGTGACATTACATTCGACCTCTCATATCTGATACCAGAATTTCAATAATGACCATTTCTCCACCAACTCTGAATCCAATGTATTTGAAGCTTTAGTTGACGATGACTGAGCGAGAATCTTTGATAGAAGACAGTTGTAGAGCAAAGTCTTGTCAGGATGCAGTTACGTGCGAAATCCCTAATTTTTGCCTAGATTGCCCCAGGGTGAGGTACTCAATCTAGCGGGATATATATGTATTCATTTTTTCAGGTCTCAAACTTTTGCCTGGACCGCCCTTTCGGGTTTTCAATCCACCGAGACGCTCATTTTTGCCTAAGTCGCCCTTTCGGATTTTCAACTTAGCGAGCTATTCTGTTTGTATTTTAGGCGAAGTATTTCTTGACTGCATTTGAATTCACAGGACGAGTGAAGTCCTCCCCATCCATAGTCGTAAGCAACAAAGCGCCGCATGAAAAGGCTCTCTTAACAACATATGGACCTTCAAAGTTTGGAGTCCACTTGCCTCTGGAATCGGGTGCGAAAGACAAGACTTTCTTGAGCACGAGGTCACCTTCTCGTAACACCTGAGGCTTGACCTTCTTATCAAAGGCTTTCTTCATCCTTTGCTGATATAACTGACCATGGCACATGGTAGTTAATATCTTCTCTTCAATCAAATTCAGTTGGTCATAACGACTCTAGACCCATTCAGCCTCAGTTAACTTGGCTTCCATCAAGACTCTCATTGATCGGATCTCAACCTCCACGGGGAGCACAACCTCCATGCCATATACAAGAGAGAAAGGGGTTGCCCCTATTGAAGTGCGGACAGATGTACGATAACCATGCAAAGCAAATGGCAGCATCTCATGCCAATCTTTGTATGTAACAACCATCTTCTGAATAATCTTCTTGATGTTCTTGTTAACAGCTTCAACAACCTCATTCATCTTGGGTCTATAGGGAGAAGAATTATGGTGTGCAATCTTGAACTGGCTACACAACTCTTTCATCATCTTGTTGTTCAAGTTAGATCCATTATCAGTAATGATCTTGTCTGGCACACCATATCGACATATGAGTTGATTCTTGATAAACTTCACAACCACCTGCCTGGTCACATTCGCATATGATGCCGCTTCAACCCACTTGGTGAAGTAATCAATAGCTACGAGAATAAAACAGTGACCGTTAGACGCTTTCGGCTCAATCATGCCAATCATGTCAATTCCCCACATGGAGAAAGGCCAAAGTGAAGAAATAACATTCAGAAGTGTCGGGGGAATATGAATCTTATCCGCATAAATCTGAAACTTATGGCATTTCTTCACATATTTGCAGCAGTCAGACTCCATTGTCAGTCAATAGTAGCCTGCTCTCAACATCTTCTTTGCCATGGCATATCCGTTGGAATGAGTACCAAATGAACCCTCATGGACTTCAATCATCAACAGGTTTGCTTCGTGTCTATCCACGCATCTGAGCAGAACCATGTCAAAATTCCTCTTGTAAAGCACATCACCATTAAGGTAGAAACTGCCAGACAATCTCCTCAAAGTCTTCCTGTCTTTAACAGATGCCCCAGGCGGGTAAATCTGACTCTGAAGAAAACACTTGATTACATAATACCATGGCTTATCATCTTTCACTTCTTCAACTGCAAACACATGAGCTGGTCTATCCAAACGCATCACGGAAATATTGGGGACTTCATTCCAGTAATTCACCACAATCATTGAAGCAAGCGTAGCAAGAGCATCTGCCATCCGATTCTCATCTCGAGTAATATGATGGAAGTCAACCTCAGTAAAGAAAGTTGAAATCCTCCTCGCATAATCTCTATATGGGATGAGGCCAGGCTGATTCATCTCCCATTCACCCTTAATCTGATTAACAACAAGGTCCGAATCACCATAAATATCAAGATGTTTGATCCTAAGATCAATACACTCTTCCAAACCCATAATACAGGCCTCATACTCCGCCATATTATTCGTGCATTTGAAAGTTAGCCTTGCTGTAAAAGGAAAATGTGGGCATTGAGGAGTAATAATCACTGCCCCAATACCATTTCCATACTGATTAACAACACCATCAAACACCATACTCCATCGGGGACCAGGTTCTGGCCCTTCATCGAGCGTAGGCTCATCACTGTCTTTCATCTTCAAATACAGAATCTCCTCATCAGGGAAGTCATACTACACAGACTGATAATCCTCACTTGGTTGATGTGCCAAGTGGTCAGCCAAGATACTACCATTAAGAGCTTTTTGAGCTTGAAACTCAATATCATATTCAGATAACAACATCTGCCAACGGGAAATCCTCCCAGTTAATGCAGGCTTCTCAAAGATATACTTGATCGGATCCATTTTGGATATCAACCAAGTCATATGATTTAACATATACTGGCGTAAGCGCTTAGCAGCCCAAGCCAAAGCACAACATGTCTTCTCAAGCATTGAGTACCAAGACTCACAATCAGTAAACTTCTTACTCAATTAGTATATTTCATATTCTTTCTTTCCTAATTCATCCTGTTGACAAAGGACACAACCCATGGAGTCATCAATCACAGTCAGATACATAATCAATGGTCTCCCTTCAATAGGCGGAGACAAAATCGAAGGCTCAGACAAATACTCTTTAATACTGTCAAAAGCTTTCTGGCAATCCTCGGTCCAATCATGACACTGATCTTTCCGGAGGATCATGAATATAGGCGCACATGTGGCAGTCATGTGGGATATAAATTTGGAAATGTAATTCAAGCGGCCAAGAAAACCTCGGACTTGCTTCTCAGTTTTGGGCGCAGGCATCTCTTGTATTGCTTTGACCTTGGGAGGATCAACTTCAATACCTCTTTCACTGACAATAAAGCCCAATAACTTGCTGGAACGTACTCCAAATGTACACTTGTTCGGATTCAGACGGAGTTTGTACTTCCTCAAACGCGGAAAAAGCTTCAACAAGTGTTCTACATGTTCAACTTCCGTTTTCGACATTGCAATCATATCATCAACATACACCTCAATCTCCTTGTGCATCATATCATGAAACAAGGTAGTCATATCACGCTGATACGTGGCTCCGGCGTTCTTCAAACCGAAGGGTGTCACTCGATAACAGAATATTCCCCAAGGTGTGATGAATGTTGTCTTCTCCATATCCTTGGGTGCCATTTTAGTCTGATTATAACCGGAAAATCCGTCCATAAATGAGAAGACATTGAATTTGGTCGTATTATCTACCAACATATCAATATGTGGTAGAGGAAAATCATCCTTCGGACTAGCTTTATTCAAGTCACGGTAATCCACACTAATTCGAACTTTTCCATCTTTCTTAGGCACAGGCACAATATTGGCCACCCATTGAGGATATGTAGAAGTCACCAGAAACCCTGCATCAATTTGCTTCTGAACTTCTTCTTTAATCTTCACTACCATATCAGGATGAGTTCTTCTGAGCTTCTGCTTCACAGGCATACACTCAAACTTCAATGGAAAGAAATGTTGTACGATATCAGTATCTAGATCAGGCATGTCTTCATATGACCAGGAAAAGACGTCGACATATTCTCGTAGCAACTCGATCAACCCCTTCTTAACAGACTCTTCAAGGAGTGCCCCAATCTTCACTTTACGAATGCAGTCTTAAGACCCCAAGTTGACTGTTTCCAGAGTCTCGAGATGCGGATGAATGATCTTCTCCTCGTGCTCAAGTAGACGGGTAATCTCATCAGGAATCTCTTCATCATCTTCTTCTGCCTCAAATACAGGGCACTCAAAGTTGGGAGATGGTGTTGGATCATTATGTTCAATAGGTTTGATCAACCTGCATAATGATTTTGAGTATAAAAGAGATTTCAGAATTCAAACAAGGCAAATCATTATGCAGATGAAAAGATTGATTTTATTTTATTTTTTAGGGTTTTATGGTGATCACCAATTTCATGCAAAAAAGCAAAAAAAGCAAAAAAAAATTTGGAAAAACAAACATTTAACATGTGACTATTGAATGAATATCATTGTATTAATCAAATTGTGCCAACAATGTCTTCACTTCTCCATTTGGCATGAGAGAAGGGTTTTCAAACAAAATGAACACATTACGTTGACTTATGGATAACTGTTGGAACATCAACAACGACCCAATTATTATAGATTCCGCCAGGTATGACAAAGTTGCCAAGGTCTTCCTCTTCATCATCTTCAATGATAGCAGCAGCTTCCTGATCTTCAACCGTGTGGATGAAACCTCCACTCTAGAACAACCCACGCTCATTGGAAATGCCAGAAGAATACCCTATGCCAGCTCGGGACTTGTTATCTTCCAACTTTATTATTTTCCCCAAACCAATAGTTGCACCATGCTCAATGGCCAACTTTGCATCGTTGTAGGAGACAAATGAAGAAAGTCCTTTTCTTGAAGGCTCATCAATAGAAAAGGCTTGGAACGGAGTCCCAAACTGATCCTCAGCATTAATATAGGAGAAGGAAGATAAGTGACTCACCAATAGAGCTTTCTCTCCCCCTATCACCACCAACTTTTTGTTCTTCACCAACTTCAATTTTTGGTGTAGGGTGGATGTCACGGCGCTTGGCTCGTGAATCCATGGTCTGCCAAGCAAACAACTATAAGACAGATGAATATCCATGACCTGGAAAGTGATCTAGAAATCACTAGGTCCAATCTTGATCGAGAGATCTAATTCGCCGATCACGGTTTTACGCTATCCATCAAACGCCTTCACAACCGCTCCACTCTGCCTCATGGGAGGCCCCTGATATGAAAGTTTAGCCATAGTGGATTTTGGAAACACATTAAGCGATAATCATGTGTCCACCAACACATTGGACAGGGCATCATCCTTACAGTTCATAGATATGTGTAAAGCCAAATTGTGACATCGTGGTCCACGAATGCCACGTCCAACACCCTCTGCAAAGCTTCGCGGTGTGGCTCAGAATTCATCAACAAAGATAAGAAAAATATCTTTGAGGGAGTTTGTAGCAGCTGATCAACAACATTATATTCACTCCTTTTGATGAGCCTCAATATCTCATCATTATCCTCTTTCAAAATGCTAGACTGGGCAACCAGGATATGAGTGTTATTGTTCTTGACAACAACATGGTCAACAACAGAAACAGGATTGTTCGAAGAAGAAGTCCCCACAGGATCGACAGGATTAACAATAGCCTTCTTCACAATGTCTTCATGGGGTTTCAGCTGCGCCGAGAAAACACGACCACTATGGGTCACACCACTGACATCTGAAATACTTACAACAAAGGTTGAGGGAAACGACACCTCCTTCCCATCTTCCAACATAACTGCATTATATCGGTAGGGAACATCTTTGTCTGATACATACGAAGCAGGGCCCGCTGGCTTGATCACAAGAGCTGGTGATACCTTCTTGTTGTTGCCATCAAACATGACGACAACATGCTCAGGAATTCTAAATACAGGGGAGACAACATCAACTTCATCCTCATTGCAATTCTGAAGTATTTCAATCATTCCCTGATCAATCAACTCTTGGATGTCCTTTCTTACTCGACGGCATCCTCTCTCATTGATAGTGCGCACCTGGCACCTATCATGGTCATGCTCGTAGTGACTGTGTTCACACAATAACTTGTACATCTCGACCAAAGACTGCCTTATGTCATTCACATACAGGACTTTATACTTGCTAGGAGAACCCTGGACCATATTAACTGCAACCTTCCCATGCTCGGGCAATGGGTTCTTCTTCACATTCGGACCTACGTCCTCAAAAAACAATATCCCACTTCTTACAAGGTCTTGCACCTTGGTCTTCAGAGGGTAACAGTTCTCCACATCATGTCCGGGAGCACCGGAATGATATACATAGTGAAGCTCTGGCTTATACCACCACTGAGGATTGGTTGGTACAGTAGGAGGATCTCGTGGAGTTATCATCTTCCTATCAATCAAGGAAGGATAAAGCTTAGCATATGTCATCGGAATCGGGTCAAAAGACACCCTCTTCCCCTCGCAGTTGTTGGTGTTGGTGTTATTATTGTTGCGAGGCTGGTAGGCCTGTTGTTATTGATGATGTTGTTGTTGTTATTGATGATGCACTTCTCTAAAAGCAGGTGCTATATGAGCCACCTGGTGTTGGTCGATGGCAGGACGCACGTTCTTCCTCCTTACATAAGGCTTTCTTTTGATATGAGAGGACACATCATGTGTCTCTCCCTCCTTCTTCCTAGAAAAGCCTCCATATTTCTTTGCTGAGGAGTTGTCTTCTCTGGATAACCGTCCTTCACGGACCCCTTCTTCCAATCTCATTCCCATATTCTCCATTTCGGTGAAGTCTGAAGGAGAACTGGAAATCATTCTTTCATAATAGAAAGAGCTAAAAGTCTTCCAGAAGATCTTTGTCATCTCCTTCTCTTCTAGGGGTGGCACTATCTGAGCTGCCAACTATCACCATCTTTGGGCGTACTCCTTGAAGGTTTCTTTCTCTTTCTGGGACATCGCCCTCAATTGGTCCCTGTCTGAAGCCATATCCATATTATATTTATACTGCTTGACGAAGGCCTCGCCTAGATCGTTGAAAGTGCGGATGCTTGCACTCTCCAGCCCCATATACCACCGGAGCGCAACACCAGTCAGGCTATCCTGAAAATAGTGGATCAGCAGTTGATCATTGTCAGTCTGTGTTGACATCTTACGAGCATACATCACAAGATGACTGAGCGGACAAGTATTTCCCTTATATTTCTCAAATTCGGGCACTTTGAATTTAATAGGGATCTTCATGTTGGGCACCAGGCACAACTCAGCAACACTTTTACCAAAGAGGTCCTTACCCCTCAGAGTCTTCAATTCCTTGCTTAGCTCAAGGAATTGGTCTTTCATCTCATCCATCTTTTCATATACATCTGGGCCCTAAGATGGCTTGGAATGATAGATGGTGTCTTCAACTCGTGGGAGAGTGTGCATAACGGAAGGTGGCATAGACAGGACCGGGATAGATGTCGGCAAAGAAGCGAGAGTAGGAGCAAAACCCTCTGGTATGTAATTAGCAGGCATTCCCCAAGGGAACCCGGATGGCATAGACAGAGCAAAGTGGAATGTTGCAATAGGCACAGTTGACATTGCTATCTCAGATATAACCGTCCTCGCGGGAGGAGTTGCAGGAGTTGGCGAAGCTTGGCTCAGTGCGGCCAGAACTGACTCCATCATGGTAGTCAGTCTAGCTATCTCTTCCTTCAAGTCCCTGTTCTCTTGCTCTAAATTCTCCATTATCTTCGGATAATTGGCCCTAGTATTGTAACGGTATGTAAGACCCTAATTTTGACCCTAAGATCCCTCGTGGCATCATATCATTGCTCTTTGCATCTTGGCTCCTTAAACCTAGGGTTGGGACTTGTCTGAGTTGGTTTGAGACCACCAACCATGCTTGAATTGTATATTATTTCTCTTCTTATTTTGTTTACAAACGAAAAGCACAAAAATATGTCATTAACTTTGTTTGTTTTGAAGCTCAAGCAGTCATGTGATCCAAGGCTCCTAGGAGACCCCTATGCCCATTGAAGTGGCCAAATGGAGATGAAAGCAAGCATGACAATGGTTCCCAAAGCTCTCAATCATCATATATGTCTTCCAAGTATCTCAATTTTTCAATTTGATCAAGATAAACCAAAGGGCTTGAGGATTGTTTCCCAAGGAAACTTTAATTCAACTGTGCATTGACTGTGCCTTGCTCATGAAGCAAGCTCAACCTATGATCAAATGCAATCAAGGGAAGTTCTTTCATTCATCATTTTATGCATATTTGAGCTTATGTGAGTGTCCTCGATCATTTATTCATCAAGATTTGAAGTTTGGCTTTGAGAAGTTGATCAGTCAATTCATTTGACTATTTTGAAATCCACTGAGACCTAACTTTTGATGTGTTTGTCAAAAGAAGATGACCACAAGAGAAAACATGTTCTTTGGTACCATGTTAACAACTTTCATGTTCATCAAAATTTTATTTGAAACATGGAAGGTCATCATTCATTTCAAAACATTATAGGTCATTTTGACTGAAACCCTAATTTTGGGTCAACTTCCCAAGGACCTAACTCCTTCATTTTTTATGATTTTGAGGTGAGACCAAGTGAATTGGAAATTTTAAGATGTTTAATTCAAATGTTATGTTGGACAAAATTTCATAATCCTAAAAGAAACACATGTGATAATACAAAACATTATAGGTCACTTTTGACCAAAGTCATTGAAATGTGAAAAAGTCCAACTTCAAGTGCCCATAACATTCTCATTCAAAATCCAAATGATGCAAAATTTAAGTCCATATTTATTGTCTTGAAAATATATATAACGTTTATGTTGAAGGTTTTGTCATTTTAGGCTTGCATCATTGAAACAGAAGGGCTTGAAGTTGGTCCATTTTGGCAAAATTCTCAAATACATGTTTTGTACCTTGAACTTCATGGCTAGTTTTCAATATTTTCCATACTCCAAATGGATTTTTGTTCAACATAACTTTTGTTCCTTATGTAAAGACCTTTCCAACCATTACCTACATGCTTATGTTTCAATTTTCCAAATGGCATTTTCGAAGAGGTGAAGTTTTGTGATCAATTATGCATAACATGTTAAACTTCCATGCACAAGCTAATGCATTGCCACCTGCATGTCCAAACTTGATTCATTTGAGTTTAGCATGTAAAACCAATTGCTTTTGGGCCTCACATGCGCCTGTACAGGCCCCATGCATGGAGGACCCAACTTCACATGCACACGAGTTTCCCACCATTTTGCATCAGCTGTGGCTATAAATAGAAGGCATTGCTCACTTCATTTGGCAACCTGAAGGCGCCTGAACCTCTGCTGAACTAATTCCCCACCCTTTCACCAAAGGAATTTCGAAATTTCACTTCAATTTCAAGCTTGAATTTCAACTTCCCTGGTTGATCTTCACCTTCAAATTCCTTAGCCTTGCTTCATTGTTACTTCAAGATCAAGCTGCACTCAAGGATTGGATTGGATCAAGCTTACAAAAGCTGCACTTCAAAGGTTTTCACTATAACTGTTTTGATTCGAATCTCTCTTATTATTGTGCATTGCTTGGTTTGGTTGGCATTTCTGAAGTCCTCATTTGAGAGGCAATCGATTGGTGGTTTTAATTTTGAGAATTGGTTAAGTTCAGGTTAAACACCTTGTTTTTCAACCTCAGATTTCTTCTTCCATAAGATTCTTGAGCAAAAACTAAGGTCACAGGGGTGATGTACATCACCCCAGCTTTCGATTGGTATATGGATCACGTGCTATGGTTGAGGTTATAAAACCTGCAACTGGTGGCGTTTTCTAGCCTTCTCACCGGAGAAGACGGTGGTATCCACCATCGTCCCCACGCGTCCAAAGCCTGACCATTGGATGAGTGTTTCCGGATCTAATCCTAGCCATATGTTGTTATGACTTTATTTAATGATGAATCCCACATTGTTGACCAGGGTGTATCATGCGCGCGCGTTTCCCAGTCATGTGATCAGCCACGTCAGTTAATGAAGTGGTATCTGACGCCTGTGGATTTTTCCAATTTTTGAATTTTCATTTTATTTTCTTTTATTCCCTTTTATTTCTTTTATTTGTTCATTTTATTTCATGTATTATTTTAAATCCAAAAAATACCAAAAATATGTTTTACATTTCTTGACTTCTAATCTTCCTTTCACTTCTGTTTACCATTGATTGATGTTTATTTCATTCATGTTTGATCAATGTGTTTGGGTTATGTCTTTTGAATTTCAGCTTTGTATATTCCATTTCCATCTTCATCTTCTTCTTTTTCTTTTGACCAATGAGTTAATGATTTGTGGTTAGCCTTGACGTTATGAGAGGCTTAACCTTCTTTGATCCAAATCAAATTCATATTGATCAAAGATCAAGTGAATTGCTTTGTGTCCAAGATAGGTTGCTTCTTGGTCAAGCAAAAAACCTAAAATCCATACAAGGTCATTCTTCTTTTCTTTTGGCATGGCAAGTTGTAAGAGCTTGGCTTACTATCATGATCTCTAACTTGTGTTTGTTTGCCTATAGTTTCATTGACCGACCTCAGATAGGTGTGACTATTACATTAGTCCACTTACGATTGCTTAACATAGCGCTTAATTTCCTTATGGCACACTAAAACTAACTACTAATTACTAACTTTTAATTCAAGCATATAATTCTTGCAATTTACTTTAATGAAATTTAATTTCTTGCTCATTTAATTCATATTGTCTTTTTCCCTTTGCTCATTTGAGCTCATGTTTATGTTTATGCCATTTGCCTTTTGCTCACTTGAGCATATTATTGTGTATATACTATTGCCTTGTGCTTTGTTTTGTTTTTGTTTGTGTAAACCCAATGCAAAAGGAGAAAGGACTTAGAATTAGGACCTTACTTATGCTTAATGGAGTTTCAAGAGCAACTTGGCCTCATGCCTTTAGAATGCTAAATATGTTAAATAGCAACTAGGCCTCATGCCTTTAGAATGCTTAATCTTGAAGTTGAATTGAAAGGATTTTATTCTAAACTCACTCTTGTCCATTCTTTCTATTGCATTGTGGAACTTTTTTATTTGTTTGTTCTTGTGTGATAGGGATTCCAAACTTGAGAAAATTAGAAGGACCATTGTCATGAGCATCTAAGTTGAAAGAGAAAAAATCCAAATTGGAAGATTCAAGTTAATTGCTTATTGCTTGCTAAGACCAAAGGAAAGGAGCATCTTGAATCATCTTTATGATCTCAAGAAAGGAACTCCAAGGGTTTTATTCTCTTCCCTCATCTTTGCATGTTTAGGACTAGCCCTTCTCTTCTTCTCTCCACTCTAACCCAAGCCAAACTCATTTTGTGCAAACATTGACATTTTTTTCAAAACTAGAAACCTAGGCATTATGCCCTTGATTTTTCAAACTCTTTTCATTAATACTTATTTTGAATTGAATCTTAAGTCAACTTTGACTTCATTTTGTGAATACTTCTAATTTGTAAATACAACTCACTCAAGTTGCTTTTGTGGTTCCAATGACCACCTTTGTTAAAACCTTTTTCATAAAAATTAGCCATAGGTTTGAGTTATCATAGTGGTTGATGTAAACCTCACCCTATACTTAGTGATTGGACTATAAGTCTTCCATACTTATTATAGGGTGGATCCCTCACTAGTATGTTGAAGCTCTCCTCACATGGTGGATTGTTGGTTTAGGTTAAGTTTTCTCCCTTTGATAACAAAAGACCTTAAGGCTTTTGTCCAAATCAATTCACCAAATTATTTTGAGATTTTTACCCCGAACTACGAGGTTTTGATCCTACCCTTTGCGATGGTACGTAGGAAATGGGTTTATCCATTCAAACAAAAAAATTGTAAATAACTTGTATATTCTTTTCTCATCTCCCCAGTCATGTTTGAATAAATATTTTCACAAATACCAACCTACCATACAACATTTGCAAAAAGGGCTCCCTTAGAGTACTAAGGATGTTTTGGGTGCTTAAAACCTTCCCATTGCATAACCAACCCCCTTACCCAGATCTCTGACATTTTTATTAGTTTTTTATTTGATAAAACTTCTCAGTTTTTGTTCGCTTTCTAACCTTTCCTTTGGATAAATAGAAGTGCTGTGGCGACTCAAATTGTATGATTTACTTTTGATTTAGTCAATAAATCTAAAGGTAACGAATACCTCGCTACAATTGCGCATGGCATGAACATGGTGTCGTCACTTGGTTAGGATCAAACTTCAAATCAAAATGCACACATGCCTTGCAATCCAAGCTGAATTCAGACTATCTAACATTCATTTGTGCATTTATGGCAATGATTTTATGGGCCTATGCGCGCCTATGCACCCATGCATCATCAATGACCAAATTTGGAAAGTGATTTCAAGTATGAAAATATCAATGGGTTCAACTATAAATAGAGCCAATTGGAGATCCTAGGAGCTTGATTGAATATTTGCTTGATTGCTTGAGTTAATTGCTTATTACTTGCTAAGTCCAAAGGAAAGGAGCAACTTGGATCATCTTTATGATCTCAAGAAAGGAACTCCAAGGGTTTTATTTCTCTTCTCTCATATTTGTATGTTTAGGACCTAGCCTTTCTCTTCTTCTTTCCACTCTAACCCAAGTCAAACTTATTTTGTGCAAACATTGACATTGTTTTCAAAAAACTAGAAACATAGGCCATACGCCTTTAATTTTTTTTTCAAACTCTTTTCATAATACTTATTTTGAATTGATCTTAAGTCAACTTTGACTTCATTTTGTGAATACTTATAATTGGTAAACCCAAATCACTTCAAAAAAAATTTTTGGTTCCAATGGCCACTCTTATCAAAGCTTTTCATAAACATTAGCTATTAGGTTTAAGTTATCATAGTGGTTGATGTAAACCTCACCTTATCCTTAGTGATTGGACTATAAGTCTTCCATACTTATTATAGGGTGGATCCCTCACTAGTATGTTGAAGCTCTCCTCACATGGTGGATTTGTGGTTTAAATTGAGTTTTCTCCCTTTAATAACAAAAGACCTTAGGGCTTTTTAGCTAATCAATTCACCAACTTCTTTTTGAGATTTTTACCCCGAACTACGAGGTTTTGACCCTACCTTTGTGATGGTTCGTAGGCAATGGGTTTATCCATTCAAACAGCAAAATTGTAAATAATTTGTATATTCTTTTCTCATCTCCCCAATCATGTTTGCACAAATATTTTCACAAATACCAACTTACCATACCACATTGGCAAAAAGGGCTCGCTTAGAGTACTAAGGATGTTTTGGGTGCTTAAAGCCATCCCATTGCATAACCAACCCTCTTACCCAGATCTCTGACATTTTTATTAGTTTTTGATTTGATAAAACTTCTTAGTTTTTGTTCGCTTTCTAACCTTTCCTTTGGATAAATAGAAGTGTTGTGGCGACTCGAATTGTATGATTTACTTTTTATTTAGTCAATAAATCTAAAGGTAACGAATACCCTGCTACAGAAAAGTGTTGTTGTATTGTATGTTTATATTACTTGTGACATATTTTTGTGCAAATTTGGGATGACTGTATTGGTTGTAATGTATGAATTGCTTGATATATATCAATTGCTTGTGTGCTTGGTGGTCTCTTGTGAGATGAGTTCTATACCCAATCTTGAGTGCACTTATGATAGGAGAATGGCATAGTCTTGTTGACTTGTGTGGAGTTATTCCTTAGCAAGTTGACTTGCAAGCCCATTCACTTGGTGGAGGTTATTTAGGGATCAATAATGTCACACGAGTAGTCGTGGTTAGGCATTACTCTTTCCAATATATGCCTTAGAAGCCAAGGACCTTAGGTTACCTAGCCCATCTTGGCCTATTCTAGAATGTAGTGCGAAGATCGTTCAAGTGTATGATTTGATACGATTGTTACGCGATACTATACTCATAAGAGTCTCTCTTGAGAATATTTTTGGAATACGAGTAGTCGTTTATCCGATAATATCTGAAAGATGGGATAATGACTATGGGAACCTCTTGTAGAACATGATTGTCAGGTTTAACCATAAGACACTCCCTTTGGGTGGTTCTTAACTGAGACTCTATGCTCGTGACTTGCAACAAACCCTTGATCATGGTTGATTCGTTCTCGTATATCCTTAATATCAATGGAACTTGGGTGTTGATAAGTGTAAGACCCTAATTTTTACCCTAAGATCCCTCATGGCATCATAACATTGCATTTGCATAGCCTCAAGGATCATAAGCATATTGGTTCACTTTGCCTTTGGGTGGGGTCTCTTGAGATTTGGTTTAAGATCATCAAGCATGATGGAATTGTATATTATTTCTTTTCTCATTTTATTTACTAACCAAAAGCACAAAAATATGTCACTAACATCTTTTGTTTGTAGCTTGAGCAGTCACAAGGTCAAAAGCTTCTAAGAGATCCTTTGTGCATTGATATGGCCAAGAGAAGATGAAAGCAAGCAGGGCTATGGTTCTCAAAGATCTCCTCCATCAAATATTCCTCCCAAGTGTCTCAATTCATCATTTTTATCAAAGCAAATCAAAGGGTTTGAGGTTTGTTTCCCAAGGAAACCCTAATTCATTTGTTCATCAACTATGCCTTGCTCTTGAAGCAACCTCAACCCATGGTCAAATAAAGTCAAGGGAAGTTCTTTAATTCATCATTTCATGTATATTTGAACTTATTTGAGTGTCCTCAATCATCCATTCATCAAGATATGAGTTTTGGACTTGAGAAGTTGATCAGTCAATTCATCTGACTATTTTGAAATACATTGAGACCTAACTTTTTATGTGTTGGTCAAATGGAGGTGACCCCAAGAGAAAAAATGTTCTTAAGGACAATATGAATAACTTTCATGTTCATCAAAAATTGATTTTAAGCTTGGAAGGTCATCATCCATTCCAAGACATTATAGGTCATTTTGATTGAAACCCTAATTTTGGGTCAACTTCCCAAGAACATAACTCATTCATTTTTCATGATTTGGATGTGAGACTTAATGCATTGGAAATATTATTATGTCTACCTCAAATTTTATGTTGAGAAAAATTTCAAAATCTCAAAAGAAATACATGTGATAATGCAAAACATTATAGGTCACTTTGGACCAAATGCATTGAAATGTGAAAAAGTTCAACTTCAAGTGCCCATAACTTGTTCATCAAAAATCTAAATGAAGCAAAATATAAGTCCAAATTGATTGTCTTAAAAAGACTACAACTCTCATGTTGAAAATTTTGTCATTTGGAGCTTGCATCATTGAGACAGAAGGGCTTGAACTTTGGCCAATTTTGGAAATTTCACATATGCATGTTTTGCACCCTACACTTCAAGTTCAATTTTCACTAATTTGCAAGGCCCAAATAAAGTTTGGATCAACATGACATTTGTTCCTTATGGAACAAGATTTCCAACCATTACCCATAAGGCTATGATTCAATTTTGGAAGTAGCATTTTTGAAGAGGGGAAAGTTTTAGTGCATTTTTGGAAACTCATTGAAAATACATTGCATAAGCTTATGATCTCACTTCTGCACGTCCATTTCATCTTAATTTGGTATTAGCTTGCAATTCCAATCAGAATTGGGCCCTCCATGCGCCTGTACAGGCCCATGCATGGAGGCCCTCTTCTCCCATGCAATGCTTTGTTCATGCTCCCACCTTGCCATTTGCTATATATAGGAGTGTTTGGCCTCTCATTTCTTCAATCTTAAGGCGCCCTACATGTTGTGCAACTGAAATCCCACCCTCACACCAAAGGAACTCTGTCTTTTCTCTCAAAATTTCAGATCTAGAATTCAGTTTCCTCGACTGTTTTCTTAGATCTAAAAGTTCCTAGACCTCTTCACCTTGATCCATAGAGCTTTCTGTTTGCAAAAGAACCCAAGGATTTTGACTCAATTCTTCACAATTCAAAGGTTTTCCTCAACTGCATTTTGCTTCAAACCAGCTCATATATTTTTCCATTTGCTTTGTTATTGTGTGATCTGAAGTCCTCTACATAGAGGCAACATTATTGTGCTTTCAATTTTTGAAAATCATTGAGTTCACTTGAACACCACAAAACTTCCACCTCTGAGTGGCACAGGGGTGATGTACATCATCCCAGCTTTCAAATGGTACCTGGATCGTGCATTTTGGTTGATGTTTTAATTTCTGCAAATTCTGGTTTGGCCGGAGGTTGGCCGGAGAAGACGGTGGCGCTGGCCACCGTCTGGTCTCCAGATCAAATCAAGGCCATCCATGGCTTTCTCTAGATTCAATCTGATCCACTCAATGTTATGACCTAATTAATGGCTAGGTGTGGTTGCATTGACTGAAGCGTTTGGTAGGCGCGCATGTGTGATCCGTGTGATCTGCCAGCTCATTTAATGAGCTTCATCCAACGCTTCTCCTTTTTTTTTTAATTCTGATTTCTATTTTCTTTTATTTCTTTTAATTCCATTTTATCTCTAAAATTCATATCTCTCTCATTATTGGTCAAAAAATTATGGGACCAATTGCATTATTTCTCTTTTAATTTCTAGTTTCTAAAAATGATTTTAAATATTTTTTATTTTATCATTTGATATTTTTCATGAATTTTCTCTTTTCTGGTTATTTTTAGTTCATTTTAAATAGTTTTTGATATCCAAAAAATACAAAAATATTTTCTCAACCTCTTTGAATGATGATAGATCTATGAAAAATATTCTCATCAATTTATTAATTGATTTGAGATTTATTTGAGATTTTAGTTCAATTAGGTTATTTTTATGCATTTTTAACTGATTTAAAATAGTTTCTGACTTTTAAAAATGCTGAAATTTTTTGTCAAACTTTGTTTGACCTTGTTGAACTTGGGATAATTCACTTGGACTTTTCGAAGTTGATTTGAAGTGAATTTGAAGTGTGACCTTTCTTTATTATTTTAATTCAAGTTTTATTTTAAATATTAAAAATGCCAAAAATATTTTATTTGTTTCTTGACTTCTAATTCTCATTTTGCTTCTGTTTTCTATTGTTTGACCTTGATCTTCTCTATCTTTGGTCATAGCTTGTTGATTATCTCATTCCATTTCATTTAATGCACTTTAATTCTTCTTCTTCTTCTTCTCCTTCTTTTTCTTTTTTTTGATCAATGAGTTAAAGATTGGTGGTTAGCATTGATTATGGAAGTTTAATCTTCCTTGATTCAAATCTAATTCATCTTGATCATGGATCAAGTGAATGGCTTTGCATTAAGGATAGATTGCTTTCTAAATCATGCAAAGAACCTAAATCAATACAAGATCATTTCTTATCTTCTTTTTGGCATGCCAAGTTGTTGGAGTTTGATTCACTAATCAAGACCTCTAACTTTTGTTGTTGCCTACATTATTATTGACCGGTTTCAGATAGTTGTGACTTCTACATAAGTCCAATTACGTTTGCTTAACATATCGCTAAATTTGCCTTATGGCACACTACCTACTAACAATAACCATTTATTAACATTTAATTCTTGCTCTTTACATTTATGCAATTTACTATTCTTGTACATATTATTCATTTGCTTTTCCCCCTTTGCTCACTTGAGCACATGTTTATGTTAATGCAATTTGCCTTTTGCTCACTTGAGCACATAATTGTGTATATATCATTGTGCTTGTGTTTTGTTTTGATTGTTGTAGACCAAATGCAAAGGAATGGACAAATGGACTTAGTTTCTAGGACTTTCCCTAAGCAAATTGGAGTAAAAGGACCTTAATGTTGAAGATGGATTAGAAGGACCAGACCTCTAAACTCACTCTTGTCCATTCTTGATTTGCTTCATAAGACTCGTTGATGTGTGTGCTTTTGTGCTAGGGAATCCTATGAGAGATCAAATTGAAGAATCATTGCCATGTTCATCCAAAGTGAAAGATACAAGAGGCATTGGGGATTTTCTAAGAAGCTTTTTTGATTATGTTGATTGCTTAAGCTTACACTTATTTTGCTTGCTTATTCCAAAGGATGGAAGCTACTTGGATCATCAATATGATCTCAAGAGAGGAACTCCATTTGTGGTCTTGTTTCTTATCCCTTATCTCTTGTATGATTAAGACTTTAGCCATTCTTCTTCTTCCCTCCACTCTAACCCAAGCCAAAACTTTTGTGCAAACACTTAACACTTCTTTTCAAATGCTAGAAACATAAGCCTTATGCTTTTGATTTTCAAACCTTCTTTTCATAAAACTTATTTTGAATTGAACCTTTAAATCAACTTTGACCATATTTTGTAAATACCTTTCATTGGTAAATATAACCCATTCAAATACTCTTTTTATGGTTTCAATGGCCACTTTCTTAATCAAAACTTTTCATAACCCTTTGCTATTAGGTTTGAGTTATCCTTGAGGTAGATGTAATACTCACCTATATCCTTAGTGATGGACAATGAGTCTTCCATGCTTATTATAGGGTTAACCCCTCACTAGCATGTTGAAGCTATCCTCACATGGTGGATTTGTGGTTTTAGGTTGAGTTTTCTCCCTTGGATAACAAAAAACCTTAAGGCTTTTGGACCTATCAATTCACCAACTCATCTTTGTGATTTTTACCCCGAACTACGAGGTTTTGATCCTAATCTTTTTTAAGATGGTACGTAGGCAATGGGTTTATCCATCCAAACACAAATTCTAAATAAACTTGTATGTTCTCTTCTCATCTCTTCAATCATGTTTGCACAAACAAATTTTCACAAAATACCAACCTTACAACAAATGTGAAAAGGGCGCCCTAGGAGTACCTAGGATGTTTTGGGTGCTTAAAACCTTCCCATTGCATAACCAACCCCCTTACCCCGATCTCTGACATTTTTACTAATTTTTGATTCGATAAAACTTTTAGGTTTTTGTTCGCTTTCTAACCATTCCTTTGGATAAATTGAAGTGCGATGGCGACTCGACTTGTATGGTTTACCTTGGATTTAGTCAATATCTCTAATGGTAACGAATACCCCGCTACAGAAAAGTGGCGACTCTGCTGGGGAAATTTGCCTAGTGGGTTTTGCCTACTTTTCATATTTGTTATATTGTATTGTATATTATTTTGTGACATATTTTTGTGCAATTTGGGATTACTGTATTGTATGTAGTGATTGAATTTCTTGAATATTAATTCCTTGTATGATTGGTGATCTTTGTGAGATGAGTTTTATACCCGAATTTGAGTGCACTTAGGATAGGAGAATGGCATAGTCTTGTTGACTTGTGTGGAGTTATTCCTTAGCAAGTCGACTTGCAAGCCCATTCACTTGGTGGAGGTCCTGTTGGGATCAATAATGTCACACAAGTAGTTGTGGTTAGACATTACTCTTTCCAATATAGACCTTAGAAGCCAAGGACCTTAGTTTACCAAGCCCATCTTGGCCTATTCTTAGGATGTAGTGCGAAAGTCGTTCAAGTGTAAGATTTGATACGATTGTTACACGATACTGCACTCGTAAGAGTCTCTCTTGAGAATATTTTTGGAATACGAGTAGTCGTTTCTCCGATAATATGCGAAAGATGGGATGATGACTATGGGAACCTCTTGTAGAACATGCTTGGCAGGTTTAAACCCTAGTACACTCCCTTTGGGTGGTTCTTAACCGAGACTCCATGCTCGTGACTTGCAACAAACCCTTAATTCATGGTTGATCCGTTCTTGTATCCTTAATATCAATGGAACTTGGGTGTTGATAAGGTGTAAACCATAATCCACCAAAATGGATGATTGATATTAAGGATGACATGATCCATCCCATGACCGTTGTTTGGTGTGCTTTGCTTGATCCTTGAGTGTGATTAATGCATTCATGCACCCATTTGCATCCATATCATCAATAATGAGAAAATTTTCAAGAAACTTAAGAGGTCTATTTGCAAATTTTCAGACATGGAAAGACAAAGAAGGAATACAAAGAAGTACAGTTTCAGACAACCCGACTTGAAAGAGCTAAGGAATTTGACATCCTATGTACTAGATCCCTTGGGTTTTAAGGCTCGTTTTGGGAAACTTCTATCAGTTCTGACTACTCAGGTGGACGAAGGATTGATGAGTGTATTGGTGCAGTTCTATGATCCCTTTTACCGTTGCTTCACATTTCCGGATTTTCAGCTTTTGCCCCCGCTTGAGGAGTATGCCTACCTTGTGGGTATACCTATCCTTGACCAGATGTCGTTCAGTGGCTTAGAGAGTGTTCCTACTTCTCAAGACATAGCTGCTATGTTGCATATAGATGAATCTCTGGTTGGTGCTCATATGACTACCAATGGTCGAATTCAAGGTCTCCCTTCTGAGTTCCTCATCGCTGAAGGTACTATGTATGGGAAGGCCATGAGTGAGGATGCCTTTGAGGCCATATTTGTACTTCTCATCTATGGGCTAGTGTTATTCCCCAACATCGACAAGTTTATGGATGTGAACGCTTTAGGATTTTCCCTACTCTTAATCCCGTTCCGACTCTGTTGGGTGACACTTACTTTTCTTTGCATATGAGAAATGCAAAGGGTGGTGGTACCATTGTGTGCTATTTGCCTTTGTTGTACAAATGGTTTATTTCGCACTTGCCGCAGACGGTCGCCTTCAAGGAGAACAAATGATGTCTACGGTGGTCCACGAGACTTATGTCTCTCACTAATGATGATATCTTTTGGTACAACCGTGTGTATGATGGTGTGCAGATTATTGACATTTGTGGTGAATTCTCCAATGTGCCTCTTCTTGGTACATGTGGTGGGATTAACTACGACCCTATTTTGGCACGTCGTCAGCTTGGGTTCCCCCTAAAGGATAAACCCAATAACATTCTGTTAGAGGGTGTGTTCTTTCAGGAGGGTAAAGATCCCCAAGGCTTGAAGGGAAGGATGGTTCGCGCTTGGCGTAAGATACATAGGAAAGGAAGGAAGGAGCTAGGTCCGAAGAATTGTATCGCTTTGGAGCCTTATACTTCTTGGGTTAGGAGGAGAGCTTCCGAGTACCTCATGCCTTATGAGTATCCAAGACCTACACCTTTGGTTGTGGTTGGGCCTTCAACACTTCCTAACCAAGGAGTAGAGGAGTCGAGAGACGAAGACCATTCGCGTGCTTGGATCCGTGAATGAGAGGAGTTGCTGCAGCAAATCAAGGAGAAGGATGCTTTGATAGAGTTCCTCGAACACCAGGTTATTAATGAACCTGAGGATGCATGGACTTCTCAGGTTTTGGAAGAGGAAGTACGATGAACTCCCCAAAGAGAAGGCAGACATGGAGGTAGCTTACAAGAGGGAGGTGAAGAGGCTTCGTGCATCTTATCTTCCTGTGTCCAGAGCTTTAGATGATTGCTTCTAGAGTTACATAGGATGTTCATTTTCCTTCTCTCTTGTATTGTATTTGGTTACCAAGACTGTACTTCTTTGGTGTAAAAATTGTTTCCAAATATTATTTGATGCGATATTTCCACATGTGATAAATGTTTAATATTTTCAATATTTGCAAATAGGACTCTTAAGTTCCTTTGATATAAAAATTAAATCAGATGCATTGCATGCATCATGTGCATCAGTAGGTTTTGCTCCAAGCTTCTTGTTTTATGGTCTAACTCTGTATTCTTCATTTACTTTGAAGACAAGCTGACTCACCGGTACTACACCTGAGCCAACGCATCAAGACTAATGGATCATTTGGAACAAGAGAATCGTGAGCTTAAGGAGGAAGTAGCCCGATTGACTGCCCTGATGGAGTCATTCATGGCTGCCCATGTTAGACGGTGTGGCTAGTGATCGAGATGGGGGGTGAATAGATCACCTCTTTTAAAATAAACGAAATTAAAAAATCTTATCAGAGTTATTGAAACTTAGCGGAAAATTACAGTCCCGAATCGACTTCCGTCTATTCTGAACCGCTACTAGAAAACCGGACACGCGAATTTATTGCTGGATTTGAATGGGAACGATAGAGATTATTAACACCAGAATCTTATCAAATCAAATGCACTTATAACTAAATTTCTGATTCCAATGAATAAAACTTAGCTGACAGTTTTGTCAAACGTTTGGTGTGTATGTGATCAATGATGAATAGTGGTGGAGTTTAGATAAGGATGTTTTCTTGCCACTATTGTATCACAAAATGTACAGCCACAACACACAAACTGAAATCACAAAACTGTTGAAAACATAAAGAGAGATAAGGAAAGAATACGATACGCAGAGATTTGGTAAGGAAGTTCCCCACTGTCGTCCTCGCGTGTGGGTACGTCTCCCTCTTAATTTCAAATGAAATTGAGAACTGTAATTATCAATAATGCCGAATTCGTTGATACAAGGTTACAATACAAAGACAGAATTCTAAATCCCAAGATCTTCTTCTTGTATAAAACCTCCACTTGATCTGAGCTCGATCAAGAATTTCCTGCAAGAAATTGCAAACAATTCACCGGTTCCACGACCTGTTTGCGAAATTACCCAATTTCCAAACCTTACGCTACGACTGAATCTGTTCTGCAAACGTGACTAACAAACCCGCAAGAACACTCCAGTTCTTGAAGGACAAACCAATTCGTTTTTCCTCGAAACCCCCTTCAACCTTCAACTCAGCTAGATCGTCGATCGTTCCACTGAACACCTCAGCTAGATCCTTGATCGTTCCATTGAACGTTATCTCGTTGATCCTTGAATCCAAATAACAAGAATGATAATATGTTGAAGTTCTTGAAGAAAAGAGATTGAGAAGATGAAGAAGATGAAGTCTCTTTCAGGTTTCTAACTGCTCAAACAATTGCTGCTACACACTTCTTTGATTGGTGTTACAACTGTTTTTCACTTGTGAATTCGTACATTACTGAACTGTCAAAAATGCTTCTTATATGTGAAAGACAGAAGCTGTTAGTAGAAAAACAGAATTATGTATTGATACAAAAGGTTATGCATCGATACATACTGTAGCTTTGATTAATTTTTGAGAATTAATACAAGCATGTATCGATACAAAGCTCGTATGTATCGATACATAGAACATTTTAACTAAGCATGTATCGATACAAGGCTCGTATGGATCGATACATACTGAAGCAAAAACGTTTTGTGATTTAACACAAATTTATGTATCGATGCAAGGCTCGTATGGATCGATACATACTGAAGCAAAAATGGTTTGTGATTTAACACAAATTTATGTATCGATGCAAGGCTCGTATGGATCGATACATACTGAAGCAACAACGTTTTGTGATTTAAAACAAATTTATGTATCGATGCAGGAGCATGTATCGATACATGCTGACACAAAACAGTTTTTATGAGTTCTTTTAAGAAATGTATCAATGTGGATCTTTATGTATAGACACGAAACAATAGTATAGGCTAAAAACACAAATGAAACATGTAAAATAATGCACAACCAACAATTAGACAATGATCACACAATTTGCTATCATTCAAAACTTATTTAAAGTAAAGAATTTGCTCGAAAACTCCCCCTTTTTGATGATGGCAAATTTTTAGCAAGATGTGTGATACTCCCCCTGAGTTTGTGCATATCTGTCAACCACATCTGCATTTCTCCCCCTTTGTCAACATCAAAAAGAAAAAAAATAGTTTTATCAAGGCAACATGTTGTAGCAGGATATAGCAAAAATGATAAAGAAGCTAACAATCACAAAGAAGGAAGCTTAAAAAGTAAAGAATCACTCACAAAGAATGACAAATAAGGGAAATAACACCAGATGTAAGCAAAAGGAAATAAGCATTTAACTAGTAGAAAGTGTTTTAACAATTACATAAGCCAAGACATATAAGGTACAACTAATGTGAAAAAAAACTCAAGCAACATGCAATGAAATGCAGTGAAATGAAATGATGATGGTTTAATGTGGATTATAGCCACCACAGGACTCCTCGTCATCTCTATCAGGATCTCTGAAGCTTGGCGGAGGCGGAGGAGGAGGCATTGCATCTGGATTCTGGCCCATGAAGGTGTAGTGCCTAAACCGGTCCTGAACTTCAACACTTCTGAATCTGTCCATAATACCAGGATTGGCACGACAGTCGTCCATAAAACCAAACATTTCATTGTAGAAGACTTGGTGCCACTTAACCAAGTCTAGGTGCCAAGAGTGTTGGTTATGGTACATCCGTGTATGATCATCATGCCACTCACGATGCTCCTTATGCCACTCATTTTGTTGTACATGCCAAGACCGTGCCTCTTCATGGCGTTCTTGGTTGGCAAGCTCCATTTGTTGAAGCATTTGAGTTAGGTGCACAGTAGGTGTTGAAGATGAAGCACCGCCGGAGAACGGAGGAACTGTTGGTTCAGGCACATAGTTGGTTGGAGACCACCTTTGTGGCACCCAATAACCCCAACCAGCATTGTCATCAGCTGCAGGCACATCTGCTTCGTTCACATCATGCATTTCTTCATCAGGTTGGTCTTCAACTACATGAATTTGTTCAGAAGGAACATCAAAATTATAGATCCTTGTTTTGGATTTCCTTTCAAAGAAATAGAACCATTGACATTCCTTGTCCCACCGATATCCCATATGAGATAAAGTGGAAGAGTCAAACTCTTGAGCAACAGATGGTGATATGAGAGGAACTAAAGGGATTGCAACATTCCAGAATGTAAGAATTTTCATGATTTGAAATGAAGAAGACATGAATCGATACATACATCTTTGAATCGATACATACTGATGCCCAACCAAATTTTTAATTAATTTTTATGCAGTATGATTATGCATTATGAAGTATGTCATGATAATGATGCCCAAGTATAATTCACAAATCAGATATTAATGTTCAAACAATATATGCAAAGAAATTCACATAAACGAAAATAAGGAATTTTGTTCTAACATACACAATCACATAGTTCTAAAAGAGATATAAAAAGGAGTGATATTACCTCTGTTGATGTAACCTTGTGAGGTATAAATGAAATCTAAAACAAATCTCATCAACCAAGGTGAGGCATAATATAAATAAGACAAACATGCTTAAGACAACAATGGAGAGAGATCTAAGATCCCTAATTCACGACGAATGTTGAAGAACGGTTCCGTTGCCAAAGGTTTAGTGAAAATGTCAGCAAGCTGGTTTTTAGAATCAACATGCTCAAATACAACGTCTTCTTTTTCAACATGA
Organism: Lathyrus oleraceus; assembly: GCF_024323335.1. Taxonomy (NCBI): domain Eukaryota; kingdom Viridiplantae; phylum Streptophyta; class Magnoliopsida; order Fabales; family Fabaceae; genus Lathyrus; species Lathyrus oleraceus. The sequence continues at coordinate 268,515,692 of NC_066584.1, read as the reverse complement.
TCGCGAAGAAAGTGATGTCTAATCTCTATGTGTTTAGTGCGTGAGTGTAAAACAGGATTTTTAGTAAGGTTTATGGCACTAGTGTTGTCACATTTTATTGGAATACATTTGAGTTGAATGTTAAAGTCTTGTAGTTGTTGCTTTAGCCACAAAATCTGAGCGCAACAACTACCGGCTGCAACGTATTCAGCCTCTGCAGTTGACAAAGCCATAAATACCTGCTTTTTGCTATGCCAACTTACCAAGGAGTTTGAAAACAAGTGACATGTACCACTCGTGCTTTTCCTATCTGATTTGCAGCCAGCAAAATCAGAATCGGAGTAACCTACTAAGCTGCAATCGTTTCCTTTGGAATACCAAAGCCCATATTTAGATGTTCCATGAAGATATCTAAATATACGCTTAACAGCTTTCAGGTGTGATTCCTTAGGATTTGATTGATATCGTGCACATATACAAACACTAAGCATGATGTCAGGTCTAGAAGCAGAAATATACAGAAGAGACCCAATCATACCTCTAAACTTTTTGATATCTACACTCTTACCATGCTCATCTTTATCTAGATTTCCGTTGGTAGGCATAGGGGTGTCAATTGATTTTGAGTCGTTCATTCCAAAGCGCTTGAGTAGTTCTCTGCAGTACTTTGTTTGACATACTGTTGTACCCTCATCAAGTTGCTTTATCTGAAGACGTAGGAAGTAATTCAGCTCCCCCATAAGACTCATCTCAAATTCACCCTGCATAACCTTAGAAAATTCTTCGACCAAGTGTGTGTTAGTTGAACCAAAAATTATATCATCTACATAAACTTGAACTAAAAGAATGTGCTTTCCCTTGTGTTTAATAAAGAGAGTATTATCCACTTTACCTCGTGAATATCCATGATTAATTAGAAATTTGCTAAGCCTTTCATACCAAACCCGAGGGGCTTGCTTAAGACCATACAAAGCTCGTTTTAATTTGTAAACATAATTTGGATTTTCAGCATTCTCAAAACCAGGAGGTTGTGAGACCTAAACTTCTTCATTTATGACACCATTTAGAAATGCACTCTTTACGTCCATTTGGTAAAGCTTAAAATTATTAGAACACGCATAGGCAAGCAAGAGACGTATAGCTTCATGGCGAGCAACTGGAGCATAAGTTTCCTCATAGTCTATGCCCTCCTCTTGGTTATACCCTTGTGCTACTAAATGTGCCTTGTTCCTAGTTATCACTCCGTTTTCATCAAGCTTATTTCTAAAAACCCATTTAGTACCTAAGATATGATGATCTCGCGGACGAGGGACAAGTTCCCAAACGTCATTTCTTTTAAATTGATTAAGCTCTTCTTGCATGGCCATTAGCCAACATTCATCAATCAAGGCCTCTTTGGCATTTTTAGAACGAGTCATTACTCCCTTTGAAATATCTCCCAAGATGTTGTCAATAGGATGGTCTTTTGAAGATTTCCAAGCTGGTGGAAGGTCATTCACTTCAGCTGTCCTTTCTTCCTCATCTTCTTCATGACTAGTATCTTCCTCCTTCTCATGGGCAACTGTTCTGGACTGATCAGTTTCCGTAATAGCTTCCTTGAGTATGTCTTCTGTAGATACACCTGCGTCATCAAAAGAAATACCTTTTCCGACACTTTTCGGATAAGACTCATCAAAAGAAACATGGACAGATTCTTCAACAGTAAGTAAACGCTTATTATATACTCTATATGCTTTACTTGAATGTGAGTATCCAAGAAAGATACCTTCATCCGCTTTTGCATCAAACTTCCCAATATTTTCCTTACCATTATTCAAAACAAAACACTTACAACCGAATACGTGAAGATGTAACAAGTTTGGCTTTCTTCCTTTTAAAAGGTCATAAGGGGTTTTATTTAAAATAGGACGGATTAAGATCCTGTTTAAAACATAAAAAGTTGTGCTAACTGCATCAGCCCAAAAATATTTTGGTAATCCACCCTCATTTAGCATTGTTCTTGCCAACTCCACTAAAACACGATTTTTACGCTCCACAACGCCATTTTGTTGTGGAGTTCGCGGAGCTGAAAAGTTATGCTCAATACCATACTTGTCACAGTACTTATCAAAGTGATAGTTTTGAAATTCACCACCATGATCGCTACGAATTGTAACTATTTTGGAATTCATTTTGTTTTGGGACAGATTTGCAAAATTCTTAAAAGCAGAAAAAGTTTCATCTATGGTATGAAGGAATATAGTCCAAGTAAATCTAGAATAGTCGTCAACAATTACAAAACCATAATAATTTCCACCTAAGCTCTTTATCCTAGAAGGTCCAAAGAGATCCATATGGAGAAGCTCAAGGGGTCGTGAAGTTGAAATTACATTTTTAGATTTAAAAGAGACCCTCGTTTGTTTTCCCATTTGGCACGCGTCACATAGGTGGTCTTTTGAAAATTTTATTTTTGGAAGACCGACTACTAGATCCTTAGATACAACCTTATTAAGCAAATCGAAATTAACATGCGCTAAACGTCTATGCCAAAGCCAAGAATCATCATTCAAAGCAACTAGACATTTAGTACTTGTTAAAGATACATCAAAAAGGTCAAGCATATAGATATTGTTTACTCTTACACCCTTAAACACAACATTCTGTTCAGCATGTTCAATTATGCAGCAAGTTTTTGTGAAAGAAACTTTATAACCCTTGTCACACAATTGACTTATGCTTAACAAATTGTGTTTAAGCCCCTCTACTAAATGGACATCAGAAATAGTAGTGGTAGAGGGATTACTTACACTACCTTTTCCAAGTATAGCTCCTTTGTTATTGTCTCCATAAGTAACATATCCCTTCTTCTTTGCTTTGAAGTCTATAAAAAGCGATATGTCACCGGTCATGTGCCTTGAGCAACCGCTGTCAAGAAACCATCTCCTATCTACGGAAGCAAGGCACTCATCCTACAATATCAAAAGAGAGAAGTTGGTACCCAATTTTCATTGGGTCCAAGTGGGTAAGTGCTAACATGGTTGCCTTTTGGCTTCCATTGATAAATACCTTTAGGAACAAGAAATCTCCTAAACTTGCATTTCTCAATGGTATGGCCAACATGACAACAATAATGACATAAACCATGATGATGCGTTTGTTTATTCTTGTTCATTAAATCCTTTGGAATGAAAGAGTATTTTGCATATGGTGGATTTAATGACTTCTTAAACAACCTAGAGTCAACAGCATAAGTAACCTTAGGTTGTAAAGCTTTTTCCAATTTGACCTTAAGAGTGTTTACCTCTTTTTGCCAAATATGACAAGCGTCACAATACCTAACTTTACTACATCCATCAATGTCAATATCTTTTGAATTTTCTGCAATACTAGCTTTTAACGATTCTAAATCTTTTTCAGCTTTGTATACTTTACCTTCCAGAAATGAGAAAATTTGTTTATCGGAAGACAATCTTTTAAAAGCATCTACAGCTTCGTTATGCAGTTTTTCAAAAGCTATTTTCAGTTCAGAAAAAGTCATAGAAGAGAAATTATTATAGTAGGCTTGTTTTACCTTTTTATCATTGATTTTCTTCTTGTGGTAGGACAAATTTTTGGTGTGAGCCATAAGGCACAGATTTGCAGTTTCATCACTATCACTTGAACTTTGTGTGCTTGATGAATCTCTATCACTTTCCCATGCAATGTAAGCTCTTCTTTGTTTGTTGTACCCTTTTGGTGGAGCTTTTCCTTGATCCTTATACTTCATAGGACAATCTGTTTTATAATGTCCAGATTTACCACAATTAAAACAAGATCCTCTTCCTCTACTCTTCTTATTCTCTTCCTGTTTTGAATCTGTAGATTGTCTTCGAAACTTCATGAGGTTTTTGTCGGAATGCTTGACTCCGTTCTTTCGAATGAATCTATTATATCTCCTTACAAAAAGTCCCATTTCCTCATCATCCGAGTCTTTGTCACTAATAGAATCATTGTCACTTTGCTCTTTTCGTGAGGACTTAGAGCTAGAGGCCACAAGAGCTATTGGCTTCTTCTCTCCCTCTTTGTCTCTCTTCTTCTCCTTTTCCTTCTTACTTTTGTTCTCAAACTTTTCAAGACTTTCTAATGCTTGCTGATGTTCTTCCAGCTTTCCAAACAGTGTTGTAATCGTAAGTGTCGTTAGATCGTTGGCTTCCTTAATAGCTGTTACTTTAGGTTGCCATTCCCTGCTAAGACATCTTAGAATTTTATTAGTAGCTATTTCATTGGAAACAGGTTTTCCAAGTGCATTTAACCGATTAGTGAGATGAGTAAATCTCTTTTGCATGTCGGAGATAGATTCTCCTTGTTTCATGCGAAAGAGCTCAAACTCTTGATTGAGAGTGTTAATGCGGGACCGTTTTACTTCAGTAGTACCCTCATGGGCAACTTCTAAAGCATCCCATATTTCTTTAGCCGTCGTGCAATGGGATACCCGATAATACTCATCAACACCAAGTGCTGAAATTAGCATATTTCGAGCTCTCCAATCACTTGACCACTTTTTCTCATCTTTCTCATTCCAATCACCTTCTGGTTTAGGAACTATGGCGCCAACCGCATTTGTCATAGTAATTTGAAAAGGACCATTTTCAATGGCAGCCCATACTAGCCTATCAACAGAATTTATATGAACCCGCATGCAGTCTTTCCAGTAGCCGTAATTTTCACCGTTGAAAATCGGCGTTCTATTATACGCCCCCTTTGGTTCAGAATCCATATCGTTACAGGCAGCCACAGAACACCAGCGAACCGGTGCTCTGATACCACTTGCTAGACGGTGTGGCTAGTGATCGAGAGGGGGGGTGAATAGATCACCTCTTTTAAAATAAACAGATTTAAAAAATCTTATCAGAGTTATTGAAACTTAGCGGAAAATTACAGTCCCGAATCGACTTCCGTCTATTCTGAACCGCTACTAGAAAACCGGACACGCGAATTTATTGCTGGATTTGAATGAGAACGATAGAGATTATTAACACCAGAATCTTATCAAATCAAATTCACTTATCACTAAATTCTGATTCCAATGAATAAAACTCAGCTGATAGTTTTGTCAAACGTTTGGTGTGTATGTGATCAATGATGAATAGTGGTGGAGTTTAGATAAAGAAGTTTTCTTGCCACTATTGTATCACAAAATGTACAGCCACAACACACCAACTGAAATCACAAAACTATTGAAAACATAAAGAGAGATAAGGAAAGAATACGATACGCAGAGATTTGGTAAGGAAGTTCCCCACTGTCGTCCTCGCGTGTGGGTACGTCTCCCTCTCAATTTCAAATGAAATTGAGAACTATAATTATCAATTATGCCGAAATCGTTGATACAAGGTTACAATACAAAGACAGAATTCTAAATCCCAAGATCTTCTTCTTGTATAAAACCTCCACTTGATCTGAGCTCGATCAAGAATTTCCTGCAAGAAATTGCAAACAATTCACCGGTTCCACGACCTGTTTGCGAAATTACCCAATTTCCAAACCTTACGCTACGCCTGAATCTGTTCTGCAAACGTGACTAATAAACCCGCAAGAACACTCCAGTTCTTGAAGGACAAACCAATTGGTTTTTCCTCGAAACCCCCTTCAACCTTCAACTCAGCTAGATCCTCGATCGTTCCACTGAACACCTCAGCTAGATCCTTGATCGTTCCACTGAACGTTATCTCGTTGATCCTTTAATCCAAAGAACAAGAATGATTATGTGTTGATGTTCTTGAAGAAAAGAGATTGAGAAGATGAAGAAGATGAAGTCTCTTTCAGGTTTCTAACTGCTCAAATAATTGCTGCTACACACTCCTTTGATTGGTGTTACAACTGTTTTTCACTTGTGAATTCGTACATTACTAAACTGTCAAAAATGCTTCTTATATGTGAAAGACAGAAGTTGTTAGTAGAAAAACAGAATTATGTATTGATACAAAAGGTTATGCATTGATACATACTGTAGCTTTGATTAATTTTTGAGAATTAATACAAGCATGTATCGATACAAAGCTCGTATGTATCGATACATAGAACATTTTAACTAAGCATGTATCGATACATGGCTCGTATGGATCGATACATACTGAAGCAAAAACGTTTTGTGATTTAACACAAATTTATGTATCGATGCAAGGCTCGTATGGATCGATACATACTGAAGCAAAAACGTTTTGTGATTTAAAACAAATTGATGTATCGATGCAGGAGCATGTATTGATACATGCTGACACAAAACAGTTTTTATGAGTTCTTTTAAAAAATGTATCAATGTGGATCTTTATGTATAGACACGAAACAATAGTATAGGCTAAAAACACAAATGAAACATGTAAAATAATGCACAACCAAAAATTAGACAATGATCAAACAATTTTCTATCATTCAAAACTTATTTAAAGTAATGAATTTGCTCACAGCCCAGAGCCAGTCATCTCCGACACCTTCAACTCCTCCCCAGAGGACGGTCATTTTTGAGATTGTCTCTTCAACTGTGCCTGCGGCCAGCGCACACTTCGCACCAACAGCCATGCCAGCCGGGTTTCCGTGGGGGATGCCTCCCAACTTCATGCTTGAGGGTCCTGCACCCACTTTTGCTTCTCTACTGGCATCTAGCCCGGTCCTTGTTGTTCCTCCTCCTGTCGTGCATACTATGCCCAGAGTAGACGACACCATCTATCATTCTGAGCCGTCTGAGGGCCCAGATGTCTATGAAAAGATGGACGCTATGAATGACCAATTTCTTGAGCTCCGTAAGGAATTGAAAACTCTTCGAGGAAAAGACCTTTTCGGAAAGTCTGCTGCTGAACTCTGCCTGGTTCCGATAGTCAAAATCCCTGTAAAGTTCAAGGTTCCCGACTTTGAAAAGTACAAGGGGAATACTTGCCCTCTCAGCCACCTGGTCATGTATGCCAGGAAAATGTCGACTCAGACCGACAACGACCAACTGCTCATCCACTACTTTCAGGACAGTTTGGCCGATGCTGCCCTACGTTGGTACATGGGCTTGGACAGTGCGAACATCCGATCCTTCAACGCCCTTGGCGAGGTCTTTGTCAAGCAATATAAGTACAACATGGATATGGCTCCCGATAGGGATCAATTGAGAGCCATGTCCCAAAAGTACAAGGAAACTTTCAAGGAATACGCCCAGAGGTGGCGAGAGGTAGCAACACAGATTGTGCCCCCGCTGGAGGAGAAAGAGATGACCAAGATCTTTCCGAAGACCTTGAGTTCTTTTTATTACGAGCGGATGATTTCCAGCGCTCCTTACGATTTCACTGAGATGGTGAACATGGGGATGCGCCTCGAAGAAGGAGTCAGGGAAGGGCACCTGACCAGAGAAGAAGGTTCTTCTTCCAAACGGTATGGGACGTTTGGAAAGAAGAAAGATGGTGAGGCACATGCTGTGACCTCCCATGTTAAATCTAGAAGACCCTCGGTGAGGAGGAAGACTGTGTGTCATGCCGGTAACCAGCACCAGGTGGCTCATATAGCGCCTATTTTCAGAGATAATCAACAGTATCAGCATCACAACAATAATCAGCAATAACCACATCCGCAATATCAACAACAACAGCACCGTCCTCAACAACAGGCCTACCAACCTCGAAACAGTAATCAAGCCAGCACAAGCTACGAGAGGAAGAGGGTCACCTTCGATCCTATTCCTATGACGTATGCAGAATTATATCCCTCTTTGATAGAGAGGAAGTTGATTACTCCACGAGACCCACCGGTTATACCTACCAAGCCTTAGTGGTGGTATAAGCCTGAGCTACGCTGTGTTTATCATTCCGGTGCTTCTCGACACGACGTGGAAAATTTCTACCCACTGAAGACCAAGGTGCAAGACCTTGTGAGATGTGGTATTCTGTGTTTCAAGGACGTAGGTCCTAATGTAAAGAAGAACCCATTGCCCGAGCATGGGAAGTCTGTCAACATGGTCCAGGGTTGTCCTGCTAAATACAAAGTCAAATATGTCAGCCATATTGGACAATCTCTGGTCGAGATGCATAGATTGCTATGTGAGTACAGTTATTACGAGCACGACCACGACAGATGCCGAGTTTGTTCTGTCAACCAAAGAGGATGTCGCCAAGTGCGCAAAGATGTTCAAGAAATGCTGGATGAAGGAGTCATTGAGATACTTCAAAACAGAAATGTTGACGAAGATGTTGATAAAGTCAACGTAATTTCTCCGGTATTTTGGATCCCTGAGCCTGTTATTATCAAGTATGATGGTAGCAAGCAAGAGGCTTCTCCTTCTTTGACCATTAAACCAGCTGGCCCTGTGCCACTTTCTTCTGAGAAGGCGGTCCCCTATCACTATAGTGTTGTAGCGTTAGAGAATGGGAAAGAGGTGCCCCTGCCCTTTACATCTATTGTTAATATTACCGACGTGAGTGGTTTGACCCGTAGCGGTCGTGTCTTCTCGGCCTCGCCGAAACCTCAAGCTGATGTTCGAAGGACTGATACTACTGGTTATGCTGAATGCCTTGTTGGGAACACTGTGAATGCTCTGAATCCGGCACTTGTTGCCAAACCTACCTCTATGTTGAAAACTTCTGCGTCTGTTGGATAGAGTGGCAATGCGAAGGAAGACTATGATGAGATGTTGAGGCTCATCAAGAGAATTAGTACAACATGGTAGATCAGCTTCTACAGACGCCATCCAAGATCTCTGTACTATCCTTACTGATGAATTCAGAACCACACCGAGAAGCTCTACAGAAGGTGTTGGATGTGGCGTATGTAGATCATGACGTCACAATAGAGAAATTTGACAGTATTGTTGCAAACATCACCGCTTGTAACAATTTAAGTTTTTGTGATGCTGATCTCCCTGAGGTGGGAAGAGACCACAACCTAGCACAACACATCTCCATGAGCTGCAAAAATGATGCCATGTCCAATGTGGTGGTGGACACTGGGTCATCATTGAATGTGTTGCCAAAGTCCACTCTTGCAAAATTGTCATATCAGGGGCCTCCCATGAGGCAGAGTGGAGTGGTGGTGAAAGCTTTCGATGGGTCCCGTAAAACTGTGATTGGAGAGGTTGATCTCCTAGTCAAAATTGGACCAAATGATTTCCTGATCACCTTCCAGGTCATGGACATTCACCCATTGTATAGCTGCCTATTGGGCAGACCATGGATTCACGAGGCAGGCGCCGTGACATCCACCCTACACCAGAAACTGAATTTTGTTAAGAACAAGAAGCTGGTGGTGGTAGGGGGAGAAAAGGCTCTTCTGGTTAGCCATTTGTCTTCCTTCTCTTATATAGATGCTGAGGATGAAGTTGGAATGCCATTCTTAGCTTTATCTATTGCTGAGCCTATTAAGAAGGGAACTTCTTCATTTGCGTCCTACAAAGATACTAAGTTGGTCATTGAGCGTGGTGCAACTGCTGGATTGGGGAAAATGATTAAGCTGGAAGATAATAAATCCCGGGCTGGCATAGGCTATTCTTCTGGTGTCTTCAACAAGCAATGGTTGTTCAAGAGTGGTGGATTCATCCACACCGGTCAAGATGAGGAGGCTGCTGCCATTTTGGAAGAAGATGTAAAGGATTCCGGCAACTTCATCATTCCTGGAGGGGTCTGCAATAATTGGATCGCTGTTGATATTCCAACAGTTATCCATAAGTCAAAGTAATGTTCATTGTGTTTAAAAACCCTTCTCCCATGCCAAAAGGAGGAGTGATGACATTGTTGGCGCATAAATACAATGATATTTTCATTCAATAAATTCATGTTAAATGTTTGTTTTTCAAATTATTTTCCCTTTTCGCTTTTGCATGAAATTGGTGATCACATAAAACCTTAAAAATAAGAATAAAATAAATTTTTTCATCTGCATAATGATTTGCCTTGTTTGAATTCTAAAATCTTTTATATCCAAAATCATTATGCAGGTTGATCAAACCCATTGAACATAATGATCCAACACCATCTCCCAACTTTGAATTCCCTGTATTTTAGGCGGAAGAAGATGATGTTTAAGAGATCCCTGATGAGATTACCCTTCTACTTGAGCATGAAGAGAAGATCATTCAGCCGCATCTTGAGAATCTAGAAACAGTCAACTTGGGGTCTGAAGATTATGTTAGAGAAGTAAAGATTGGGGCACTCTTGGAAGAATCTGTTAAGAAGGGGTTGATTGAGTTGCTATGAGAATATGTCGATGTCTTTTCCTGGTAATATGAAGACATGCCTGGTCTAGATACTAATATCGTGCAACATTTCCTGCCTTTGAAGCCTGAGTGGTGCCTGTGAAGCAAAAGCTCAGAAGAACTCATCCCGACATGGAAGTGAAGATCAAAGAGGAAGTTCAGAAGCAAATTGATGCGGGGTTTCTGGTGACTTCTACATATCCTCAATGGGTGGCCAATATTGTGCTTGTGCCTAAGAAAGATGGAAAAGTCCGAATGTGTGTGGACTATAGAGACTTGAATAAAGCTAGTCCTAAAGATGATTTCCCTTTACCACATATTGATATGTTGGTAGATAATACAACTAAATTCAATGTCTTCTCGTTTATGGATGGATTTTCCGGATATAATCAGATTAAGATGGCACCCGAGGATATGGAGAAGACAACATTCATCACACCTTGGGGAACATTCTGTTATCGAGTGATGCCCTTCGGTTTGAAGAACGCCGGAGCCACGTATCAACGAGCTATGACTACCTTGTTTCACGATATGATGCACAAAGAGATCGAGGTATATGTTGATGATATGATTGCAAAGTCGAGAACGGAAGTTGAACCTGTTGAGCACTTGTTGAAGCTTTTTCAGCATTTGAGGAAGTATAAGCTTCGTCTGAATCCTAGCAAGTGTACATTTGGAGTCCGTTCCGGCAAGTTATTGGGTTTCATTGTTAGCGAAAGAGGTATTGAGGCTGATCCTGCGAAGGTCAAAGCAATACAAGAGATGCCTGCGCCCAAAACTGAGAAGCAAGTCCGAGGGTTTCTTGGCCGCTTGAATTATATTTCCAGATTCATGGCCAACATGACTGCCACATGTGCGCCGATATTCAAGCTCCTCTAGAAAGATCAGTCTCATGATTGGACCGAGGATTGCCAAAAGGCCTTAGACAGTATTAAAAAGTATTTGTCCAAACCTGCAATTTTGTCTCCACCTGTGGAAGGGAGACCGTTGATTATGTATCTGATAGTTCTTGAAGACTCAATGGGTTGTGTCCTTCGTCAGCAAGATGAATCGGGGAAGAAAGAATATGCCATATACTACTTGAGTAAGAAGTTCAATGATTGTGAGTCTCGATACTCGATGCTTGAGAAAAGATGATGTGCTTTGGCTTGGGCTGCTAAGCGTTTACGCCAGTATATGTTAAATCATACGACTTGGTTGATATCCAAAATGGATCCAATCAAGTATATCTTTGAGAAACCTGCTTTAACCGGGAGGATTGCCCGTTGGCAGATGTTGTTGTCTGAGTATGATATTGAGTATCGAGCTCAGAAGGCGATAAAAGGTAGTATCTTGGCTGACGACTTAGCACATCAACCAATTGAGGATTATCAGTCAGTTCAGTATGACTTCCTAGATGAGGAGATTCTGTATTTGAAAATGAAAGATTGCGATGAGCCTACGCTCGATGAAGGGCCAGAGCCTAGTTCCCGATGGAGCATGGTGTTTGATGGCGCTGTAAATCAATATGGAAATGGTATTGGGGCAGTGATTATTACTCCTCAGGGCATACAGTTTCCATTTACAGCAAGGCTAACATTCAAATGCACGAATAATATGGCTGAGTATGAGGCCTGTATTATGGGATTGGAAGAATGTATTGATCTTAGGCTCAAACATCTTGATGTTTACGGTGATTCGACCCTCGTTGTTAATCAGATTAAGGGTGAATGGGAGACGAATCATCCTGGCCTCGTTGGCATGAGATGCTGCCATTTGCTTTGCATGGGTATCGTACATCTATCCGCACTTCTACAGGGGCAACCCTTTTCTCTCTTGTTTATGGCATGGAGGTTGTGCTCCCAGTAGAGGTGGAGATCCCATCAATGAGAGTCTTGATGGAAGCCAAGTTGACTGATGCTGAATGGGTTCAAAGTTGTTATGACCAACTGAATTTGATAGAAGAGAAGAGATTGACTGCAATGTGTCATGGTCAGTTATATCAACAGAGGATGAAGAAAGCCTTTGGTAAGAAGGTCAAACATCGTGTGTTCAGAGAAGGTGATCTTGTGTTCAAGAAAGTCTTGTCTTTCGCGCCCGATTCCAGGGGCAAGTGGACTCCAAACAATGAAGGTCCATATGTTGTTAAGTGAGCCTTTTCAGGCGGTGCTTTGATACCTACAACTATGGATGGGGAGGATTTCACTCGTCCTGTGAATTCAGATGCATTTAAGAAATACTTCGCCTAAAAATAAAAACAGAATAGCTCGCTAAGTTGAAAACCCGAAAGGGCGGCTTAGGCAAAAAATGAGCGTCTGGGTGGATTGAAAACCCGAAAGGGCGATCCAGGCAAAAGTTAGAGACATGAAAAAATGAATATATATATCCCACTAGATTGAGTACCTCACCCTGAGGCAATCTAGGCAAAAATTAGGGATTTGGCAAGTAACTGCATCTTGACAAGACTTTGTTCTACAAACTGTCATCTATCAGAGATTATCGCTCGGTCATCGTTAACTGAAGCTTCAAATACATCGGATTCAGAGTTGGTGGAGAAATGGTCATTATGTTCAATGTAGCCCTTTTCCAATATATAACACCAATTTCAAATTTGTAAAGAACTATGGAGTCTCGCCATTTGCAGACTACCATTCCATCAAATAAATTTGAGCCTTTATCCAATTATTTACACTCTTATTTGTTTCTATTCAACAAATGTTTTGCATGCTTTAATTGAGAAATATCATTGTTAAATAAATAAATTTTTCATAAATTGTTTTTAACAAAGTGAACATTCACAGTGACAAAACGATACTTAGGAGGTCTTTAGTGCTCTCCCAAAGATGGTATGATTCCCAATAGGGTAGGACATTTGTTCATTGATCACACTAAAATTTACGTATTTTCGACTCCGATTTCACATGCATCCTAGTTGTTTTATTATCATTTTTTTGTGTTATTGTTATGTTTTCCTTTGTTTTCAGGTTTTTACTTTAATCGGAGCCCCGATCGAGAAAAGGAGCGAAAAAGAGCCAAAAACCCTAAAATTCAGCTTTTTGTTCTTATGGCCTACCCAATGGCGGGCGCCACAGACCAAGCCATGACGTGTCAAATTCAACTTCCATCAACTCCCATGTTTTCCCACTACTTCCACTAAGGCGCCCCACATTGTGCTTGTGGCGGGCGCCACAAGTGAAGGGCATCCATGTCATTTCCATCTTTTTACTTTCCTATAAATAGAAACGCGAATTCACTTTTACAACCATCCAAACTTAGAGCAGACGAAGATCCAAACTTAGAACAGAGGCAAACTCAGAAGCAACTCTGTTTCACTTAGGCATATATTCAGTATTTTATAGTGGTAATCGTTTCGCATTGGAGTGTTACCCCAATTGTGTAATCAAGTCTGTGATAGAGTCTGTAATCGAGTTTGGAGCACTTTGGAAGGAAGTTAATCCTGCCGCTATTTTCTTTTCCGCATTGCAATTTACTCAGCCCTCCGATTGGAGCAGGTTTTTATTACTCGCCTTTACTTTATTTATTTCCCGCACTCTCTTTTACTTTATTTATTACCCGCACTCGCTTTTACTTTATTTATTTCCCGCACTCGCTTTTACTTTTATTTATTTCCCGCACTCGCTTTTACTTTATTTATTTCCAGCACTCGCTTTTACTTTTTATTTATTTCCTCGCACTCTCTTTAAATTATTTACTTTCCGCACTCGCACTACTTTTATTTATTTTAATGCACTTTTACTTTACCATGTCTAGCTAAATTTATAAGGCTAGAATGTAAGGATCGTAATTAAGCCAGTAATCCGTACAATTGTTCGTAGAAACACTTAAAGGGCTATTTTAACTTTCAAATTAAGTTTTCCCGCACTTCAATTCCGTTGGGTAAGATCGAAAGCCAGCCAACGTCTTTATAAACTTAATTGTTTTTAACTATTTAAAAAACAGCGAAAGCGCTTTGTCTAGTTCATTAGGAGTTTTTAACATCAAGAAGAAAAGAGATTTTAAAACTATTTTCGGACGCGTTTATAAGTTTAGAGTCTGGTTCGTGAGAACCTCTTTTGGTTAAGAAATCCAGGTTATAATACTTTTCGACTTAGTCAAGATACTATATTTCTTAAAAATAGGTTTACTACTCTAACGCAATGCGCGCCTTTTTATAAGTGACAATAAGAGGGTTTGATTAGGGAGTACAACTCGGTTCTGAATACGTGAAAGCGACAGTTCCTGTTAAATTAGTTCTTTTCAAAGTAGGAAACATTGCCCATAAGTAGTTCTATTAGCAAGTACTTGGATTATCAATTGCTTACGTGAATTACATTCGACTCTGTCTTTATTAATTATATTCTATTTCAATACTTTACTTTTCATTGCACACTACAAAAACACCTATTTTGTCTGCATTTGATAAACACCATAACAACAGATAATGATAGATTGACACTTGGTCTCTGTGGAATCGATAATCTTTTATATTACTCTGACGCGTTCGTATACTTGCGAAAAGCACGCATCATGTTTTTGGCGCCGTTGCCGGGGACCAATTTCGTCAAATTTCTTTTTCCGATTGTTATATCGTTTAGACTTAGGTTATTCCCGCCGGTCGATGCGAAGAACTCGCAGCACCGGAAGTTTAAGTTTAGTATACCCTCTGGCAGAATGTGAACGTTATGCTCGCGCACGTTTATTCTTTCATAGAATTAAGAGAGCTATGGCCGAAGATCAAAACCAAAGACCTCCTAAAGATTTTTCTCAACCATCTAACGAAGAACCTAGTTCTAGTATAGTAAACCCAATCATACCAGCCAATAATTTTGAACTTAAACCATCCCTGTTGCAACTAGTGCAACAGAGACAATTCGCGGGTCTCGCTACCGAGAACCCTAACCAACATTTAAAAATATTTCTTCATTTAGCAGATACTTTTAAAACCAATGGAGCTTCTCCTGAGGCAATACGTTTAAGACTATTTCCTTTTTCCCTCAGAGATAAAGCCCTATCATGGTTAGATTCCCTTCCACCCAATTCCATTACGACTTGGGATAACCTTAGAAGAGTTTTTCTTGCTAGATATTTTCCCCCAAGTAAGACCGCCGTTCTTCGAAACCATATAATTAGATTTACCCAAAACCATGGAGAATCGCTGTTCGAAGCTTAGGAGAGATATAAAGAGTTGTTACGAGCATGCCCACATCATGGCTTAGAAAATTTCTTAATCATTCAAACCTTCTATAATGGACTTCATTATAACACAAAAATCACCATCGACGCTGCCGCAGGCGGTGCTCTGATGAACAAACCTTACCCTGAAGCTAGTGCCCTCATTGAAGATATGGCTCAAAACCATCAATCATGGGGAGTCGAACGAGCGACAGTTGAGAAGAAGAAACCCCAAGGAGGAGTGCATGAATTAAGCTCTATAGGCATGATGCAAGCTAAAATGGACGCATTAGCCCTTAAAGTCGAGCATATGTACACGAACCCGAATACTGTAGCCACAGTTTCGTCGGATTGTGAGATATGTGGAACCCAAGGACACCAATCCGCAGAATGCAATCTATTAAACGAAACCCACTTTGAGCAAGTGAACTACACCCAAGGGAACCCATATTCAAATACCTATAATCCTGGATGGAGGAATCACCTGAACTTCTCCTATAAAAACAATAACCCTATTCAAAATAATGCACCTCCGAGACCTAGTTATCAAGCCCCTAGATCAAATCAACCTACGCAACCTGTACCACCAAAACCGAGCCTTGAGAAAATTATGGAAAATTTTATCACCGCTCAAACCCAACAAAACAAGGAGTTCATGAACCAAAACATTCATGTTAACGAATTGATTACTTAGTTAGGAACCAAGGTTGACCAAATAGTTACTCATACCAAGATGCTTGAAACCCAGATCTCTCAGGTAGCTTTAAACCAATCCCCTCAGACTACACCAGGAGGACAATTCCCTGGACAACCTCAACAAAATCCGAGAGGACAAGCCAATGCCATTACCCTACGAAGTGGGAACGCTTATGATGAGCCACCAAACCCAAGATTGAGTGAACCCGAAACTTCTAAGGAATGTACCAAACCCACGGACGAAGTAAAGGAACCAGAGGAATTTGAAAACCAGGATGGTCGAGATAAAGGAGAAGAACCTAAAGATAAAACTTACGTACCACCCCCGCCATATAAACCACCTATACCATATTCCCAAAGACTCAAACAAACCCAGATCAATAAACAGTATCAAAAATTTATTAAAGTTATAGAAAAACTTCATGTAGAAATCCCTTTCACAGAAGCCATCACCCAAATACCTTCTTATGCAAAGTTTCTCAAAGACATCCTTACCAACAAATGTAGACTTGACGATCCGAAGCCTTTGGAGTGTAATGCTATTTCCGAGGATAAATTAGCAAAGAAAGATAAAGATCCTGGAAATTTCTCCATTCCTTGCCTTTTGGGTAATCATGTCATCGAAAAAGCTTTTCTAGACTTAGGAGCTAGTGTGAGCTTAATGCCTCTAGTAGTTTGTGAGAGGTTAAACTTAGGAGAGTTACAACCCACTAAGATGTCACTTTAGTTTGCCGATAGATCTGTCAAATATCCGATAGGCATTTTAGAAGATGTCCCTGTTAGGATAGGTCAACTATTTATCCCTACGGATTTTGTTGTCATGGACATCAAAGAGGACAATGATATACCAATTCTTCTAGGTAGACCATTCTTATCGACTGCAGGAGCCATAATAGATGTCAAGAAAGGAAAGTTGACATTTGAGGTAGGTGACGAGAAAATAGAATTTATACTTTCGAAATTTCTTATGGCACCTGTGATAGGAGACTCGTGTTATGCCTTAGATATCATTGATGAATGTGTTAGAGAATTAGAACAAAAAGAAATTATAAAAACAATTAAGTTACCATCAACCCCCATAAAGGAAGATGATGACTTTAAAGAACCTTACATCGATGATAACCTTTACGAATGTTTATCCCTTATCCCAGATCCTATGCCATGCCCTAAGAAACCAACCTTAGAACTTAAGGAACTGCCTAAGAACCTGAGATATGAGTTCCTCGATGAAAAGATGAACCGCCCAGTTATAGTCAGTGCTACCTTGAGCCAACAGGAGACGAACCAACTTTTAGACGTTTTACGAAGACATCCCTCAGCCTTAGGATATCATATCTCTGACCTGAAAGGTATAAGCCCATCCATATGCATGCATCGGATTTCATTAGAAGAAGATTCAAAACCCTCTAGGGAGCATCAGAGAAGAATAAACCCTATAATGAGTGATGTTGTTAAAAAGGAAGTTCTTAAGTTACTTGAGGCAGGTATAATCTACCAGATCTCGGATAGTAAGTGGGTGATCCCTGTGCATGTAGTACCTAAAAAGGGAGGCATCACAATCGTGCAAAACGATAAAGGCGAACAAAACGTTTAGAAGGAGGATGGCGAATGTGTATAGATTATAGAAAATTAAATAAGGAAACCAGGAAGGATCATTTCCCTTTACCATTTATAGACCAAATGTTGGAGCGTCTAGCCAGACACTCTTACTTCTGTTATCTAGATGGATACTCTGGATTCTTCCAAATACCTATTCACCCCGAAGATCAAGAAAAAGATACCTTTACATGCCCTTATGGAACCTTTGCCTACAGACGAATGCCTTTCGGCCTCTGTAATGCTCCAGCTACTTTCCAACGCTGCATGATGTCAATCTTCGCAGATTACCTAGATGGTATCATGGAAGTGTTTATGGATGATTTCTCGGCTTTGCGGATTCGATTTCCACAATTGTCTTGCTAACCTTGAGAAAATCCTGGAGAGATGCGTGGAGGTGAACCTCGTGCTAAATTGGGAAAAATGTCATTTCATGGTAACTGAAGGAATTGTTTTAGGATATATAGTTTCCGAAAAAGGTATAGAGGTAGATAAAGCTAAAATAGAAGTTATAGAAAACCTAAAACCCCCAAAAACCATCAGAGAAGTCCGAAGCTTTCTTGGACACGCTGGATTCTACCGGCGTTTTATTAAGGACTTCTCCAAGATCACAAAACCTTTAACTGGACTTTTAATGAAAGATACTGAATTCATTTTTGATGAAAAGTGTAATGATGCATTTAATCTTTTAAAACAAGCATTAGTGTCTGCACCCATTATGAAACCGCCCGATTGGTCGGAACCGTTTGAAATAATGTGCGATGCTAGTGATTATGCAGTTGGAGCCGTTCTAGGACAAAGGAAAGATAAAAAATTACATGTCATTTATTATGCCAGTAGAACCCTAGATGCTGCCCAGCTTAACTACACAACAACCGAAAAAGAATTACTCGCTGTAGTTTTCGCTATAAGCAAATTTAGATCTTATCTTGTAGGAGCAAAAATTATTGTTTACACCGATCATGCTGCCATTCGTTACCTATTAAGTAAAAAAGATGCCAAGCCCAGGTTACTCCGATGGATTCTATTACTACAAGAGTTTGATTTAGACATAAGAGATAAAAAAAGGCACTGAGAATGTAGTAGTCGATCACCTTTCTAGGCTAGAACATCTAAAACCTGAACTAGTACCTATAAATGATGATTTCGCCTATTATAAACTGATCGCTATAGTAGAAACCATTGAAGATAATAACCTAGATCCTTATGAGCACCCCCAAAATTCCTTAGCAATAAGTAGCGTACCCTGGTACGCAGATTTCGTTAATTACCTAGCTGCTGATATAGTACCCCCTGATCTTGACTACCACAGCAAGAAGAAATTCTTCCACGATGTGAGAAACTTCTATTGGGACGAACCGCTCCTTTTCAAAAGGGGTAAAGATGGCATTTTTCGCCGTTGCGTTCCAGAAGAAGAGGTAAATAGTATTATCGAGCATTGTCATTCTGCACCCTATGGTGGACATGCGAGCACCTCTAAGACATACGCCAAGATTCTTCAAGCTGGCCTATTCTGGCCTACCATGTGGCATGATGTCTATGCTTGCATTGTCAAATGTGACAGATGCCAACGCACTGGAAACATTTCGAGGCGTGATGAAATGCCCTTGAGAAACATTCAGGAAGTAGAACTCTTCGACGTATGGGGTATAGATTTCATGGGACCTTTTCCACCATCCTTATGAACCAGGTATATCTTAGTAGCTGTAGACTATGTGTCTAAGTGGATTGAAGCTATAGCTGCACCCACAAACGACACTAGGGTAGTAATCAAACTATTTAAAAACTATATATTCCCTAGATTTGGAACACCACGTTTAGTCATAAGCGATGGAGGATCACACTTTATATCGAGAATATATGACAAACTTTTAAGAAAATATGGAGTTAGGCATAGAGTAGCAACACCGTACCACCCACAAACTAGTGGCCAAGTAGAAGTATCTAATAGGGAGATAAAACGAATCCTAGAGAAAACTGTTTCTATTTCTAGGAGAGACTGGTCTCAGAAGCTTCAAGAAGCATTATGGGCCTATAGAACCGCTTTCAAAACCCCTATAGGAACTACTCCTTACCAACTAGTCTATGGAAAATCATGTCACTTACCATTCGAGTTAGAGCATAAAGCCTATTGGGCCATTAATACTTTGAATTTAGACTACCTAGCCGCTGGAGAAAAGCGTACCCTAGACATTCATAAATTAGAAGAACTTAGGCAATCTGCCTACAAGAATGCAAAAATATATAAAGAGAGGACAAAAGCCTATCACGACAAAAGAATAGTAAAGAAAAACTTCAATGTAGGCGATTCTGTTCTCCTTTTCAACACTAGGTGACGACTCTTCCCTGGAAAGCTACGTTCAAGATGGACTGGTCCTTTCGAAGTATCCAGGATTCTGAGATCCGGAGCCGTAGAAATCAAGAACCAAACCTGTATCCCATTCATTGTAAATGGACAAAGACTGAAGCTCTACGAAGGAGGATACATTCCAACATACTACTCAAGCCACACCCTGATTGATCCACCGATTCCTACTACTACAGGTGTATAAATTCTGATCGTCAAGCTAATAACGTTAAACAAGCGTTGCGTGGGAGGCAACCTATGGTTTTTCTTTTCATTTTACTTTTTTCGCATTTATTTACATTTATTTTTATTTTTATTTTATTTTATCTTATTTTGCATTGAGACTAAGATTTGAATGGTTTGCATTTTCAGGATCATTTTCCTAACTTTTACAGGATGCAGGGTTTTGATGACATGCATGTTGCCTATAGAGACGATGCTCAGAGGGAGCGCTACATTGCTTTGTATCAGCGCCCTATTGCACCCACACGTTACCCTGATCAGCACTGTATGGAGGCACTGGGTATCGAGCCTAGTATTCGATTCCTTAGCCACCAGCTCCACTGGGACGAATTTGCTAATGACTTGAGTAACAGATATAGGAACCTGACTTTGGAGTTCCTGAGTTCATTCGACTATGACCCATATTCTGGACCAGATGGGAATGCTGCTTTCAGACTTTTTGGAGTTGAGTACTCCTTCAGCCAGAAAGAGTTCGGCGACTTATTGGGTTTCCAGACCACTCCTGATGCTATCCTGAAGACATCTATGGGATGCTTCCTGGGTAAGGAAGTGGAGAAGTTTTGGAGTGATATATCAGGTGGCGGAAGGCAGGATCCATCTACGCAGTTATCTTATGTCATACATAACCCAGCCTTCAGATATTTTCAGATGATATTAGCACATTCCTTCTTGGGAAGATAGGATGCAGAGACACTACTGAGTGAAGAGGAGATCTTCCTATTATTTTGTGCATCCCAGTCTCGCCCAGTAGCATGTGGGAACTTTTTATTGAATAATCTCAGCGGTATCTCTAGATCCACCGAAGGAGTCATACATCTTGGTGGAATCATCACACAGATTGATGTCGCTTTAGGTCTGTCTCGCAAGCTGTTGCATCTTCAGACCTACTGTGGATACACTACCATGGACATCGATTTCTGTTTAACCAGAGGATTGATGAGGAGAGCCTCTTTCCACCAATGTCAGTTCCGATTGCTAGTCGACAGTGAGGCTATCCATTACTTCACATTGCCAGACCCTATGATAACCAGTGTGCATGATCCAGCGAATTGGAGTTATGCTCTAGAGGGCCAGGGAGAGACCTTCGAGGCACCGAGATCACCACCCGCTGCTGAATACACGCCTACACCACCATCTCATAGAATCACTGTTTTCTCTAATAATCATTCATTGCAGACACCCGACATACGCACCCAGATTGCTAAGTGCCGTAGAGAGATTGCAGAGCTTAGACAGGAAGTGGCGGACTTAACTTTACAGATGGGAGTGTCTGATCTCACCCATGCTACTGAAGTCGATTGTCTATATCAGGAGATCGTAGAGCTCAGGCAGGAGATAGTCATGCTCCGTGGATCCACTCAGGCATACGACACCCCTAATACCTGATCTCACCATTTCATTTTATTTCTCTTTTATATATTTATCGTATTTGCATTACTCATTATTATCGCATTTGAATATTATAAAAACTACTACCATACATTAGTATTTCTATTTTTATCTATATATGTTTTATATTTATTTTATTTGCATTTTAACTTTTTAGTTATTTATTTATTTATATTTTATTTATGTTTTTGTTTTTGTTTCAGTTTCACTTTTTATTTTTCGTTTTTACTTTTATAAAATTATGCAAGTCAAAGAAACTAGGAGAATCACAAGACAAATGCTATCCAGACCCCTCAAAGCTAAAAGACAAGCGAAGCCCAAACCAAAGGACCAAAATCTGGCCCAGCCAGATTTTTCCTTGTGGCGCCCGCCATAGGACCTGTGGCGCCCGCCACAGCGTCTGTAAATGGTCGGGGCAGACCACTTTTCATCACCATTTTTGCAACCTACAACCTCCAAAACCCATTTTTCCACCTTGGAAAAAAGCCCTTGAACCCACAAAAAGCTCATACTTTCCTAACCATCATACCACACAAATCATTAATCCACTTTCCATTTTCGATTTCATCCACCGGATTTTGTAAAAATCCAACCTTTTCACCAACCACTTCATCTTCTTCATCCACTATTCAAGAGCATTCAAATGGATTTCAACGGATTCATTCTTCGAGGAGGGAAACCGGGGGAGAGACAAAGAAAAATCACTGAACGGTTGCAAAATCAGGAAATCCTCCCGACAAGGTATGTTGACGAAAACTGTCTCTACACTTTAGGTATCTACCATAGCATTTTCCATTTATTAGACAACTTAGGTTTGCATAATTTCTTTATCAACAAAGAACCCACCTATGAGCGGTTGACAATCGAATTCTTAAGTTCCTTAATCTATATTGTCAACCCTAACACTGCTAGCACAGTCGGTACTGTCAAATTTAGAATGTTTGCTGTTGAATACCAATTCAGTACCGATGAACTAGCCAGTCTGTTAAGGATCCCTCATGGGGAAGGTGCTATTTGTGAGGCCCCTTTGGATTCCGAATGGTCTGTTGAGGTATTTTCCTTCTGGGAGCGTTTATCAAACACTTCCATTAACTCTTTTGAAGGAGTTCTTGCCTCAACTATCCATAACCCGGCCATCAGAGTTTTTAGATATTTTTTGGCATGCACTATTTTTGGCCGGGAGAATCCAAATAAGGTTAACGCTAGAGAGCTTCTATATTTGCAAGGGAGCCTCACAAATAGGAGAATTAATTCGGTTCCGTTTATGCTCGCCCATATGATTTTAACTTTGAATAAGGCGGGACCGATTTCTTTTGGTGGATTGATTACGTCTATTGCTCGGGCACTTAACCTGAACAATGAGATGGCTACCCTAGACCCCTTACCTCCTCGCACAATTAACTTAAAATTTCTGAGAGACATGAAATTGTGCCGCTCAAGGAGAGAAGGAGGTTATACACTTATGATTCATGGTGTAGCCATCCCATCTATTATTCTACCTTGCACTAGACGTACAGATATACGTGATGAGAGGAATTGGACCTACGATTTAGATGCTCCACCTGTTTTGGGTCCTCTTCCTCCTAACATTCCTGATGAGGCGGGACCAGACACTGATGATGAATATGATCGGAGAGAGAGATCTCCCGTACCACATGTGTCCCCCCATCATCCTTCATCACCACACACTGCACCATCTTCTTCTTCTGCAGGTACCACTCCTGGCTTCTATATTACAGAGGAGATGTGGCGAGACCACATGGCTAGAGAGCAGAGGCGAGATGACCTACTCTCTACCTCCAGCAACAAATGACGGACAATATGAACTTCATGCAAGAATCGCAGCGGAGCACAGACAAGTCCTATGAAACTGTTCTACGGTCTCTGCAAGTGATCACAGACTCACAAGCCCGTCAACAACATTACCACCAGCAACACATTGCTCTCGTAGAAAACAGTCAGGGTACCATTTTAGGTCACCTTCAAGAGGTGAGGACCGCTCAGAATGCCCTGCAGGCGAGGATGGATCAGAGAGATCGTCGTCGTACCCGATCCCGTCGTCCACCTCAGGATGGCGAGGGCACTAGTGGTCAGCAATAGGTTGCCAGGTAACTCTTCCTTATCCTATTTTGAAACATTGGCGACAATGTTCGATTTAAGTGTGGGAAAAGACTCTATCGTCTTTTCTTTATTGTTTTTCTCGCTTTTCCTTTATCATTTTTATTTGTTGTTTTTAGATTGTTTAATTTCCCTTTTAGTTGTTTATTTTGTCTTTTTAGTATAATGCATGAGTCTGACGAATCACCAAATATAGTAGATCCTTAGTACAATCCTACCTCCCCATACCTTTAGCCCCACCAAATTTTTTTTGCAAAAGAAAATAGTGTTATTTCGAAAGTTTTCAGGTTTTAAGGACATGTTTTGAGTAAGGATGCGGTCACTTGGGAGAACTTTGCGAAACATCAGTATCTTTTTTAGCACCATAAGCTTCGTAAATATAGGAATCATTCCCGAAACCCCATATACCATGGCCTTAATCATCATTTCCGTATAAGTCCTTAGTAGTTTATCTCAGCAGTCAGCTCCGACCTACGCATCCTCTACGTAGGGGACCGATGCAAATAAGTAAATGATCCAGAAAAATAATAATAAAAGAAAGCAAAAAGGCAACTCCGGTATAGGTGACCCTCATAAAGTAATTTAAACCAAAGAATTGTAAAAAATTGCTACAAAAAGAAAAAGAAAAAGAAAAAGAAAAAGAAAAGCAGTACTCACTACTAGTTGCTTCAGAGGTATCTGTCACTGAACTCGGTAGGGCGGATTGCGATCCGATCCCCCACAACTACAGTTGGGTCCAATAAAAGGGTTTACACATGTTTATGTGCCAGAAACCCCAAGCTTTGATCATAATCACTAACAGACCACTCTACTATGAAGTATGTACGGATAACGGGCTTAATGTGATTGTGCCTGAATGAAAAGGACACAAAAGAGATGAAGAGGCAGGCCTAGGTATTGTGGGATAATATGGGTTGGTTAATATAGCAATGAAGTTTATGTCCGTATTCACGGATTAGTGTCATCATGATACCCTTAGTTCACTCAATTAGTACCTATCACTACATCCCGACTTGAACTTAGAATTTCTACCTGAAGCACTCGTTTACACCGGTTTTTTTTATGAGCTTTTCAATGTTTTGCTTGAGGACAAGCAAAGGTTTAAGTGTGGGAGAGTTTGATCACACTAAAATTTACGTATTTTCGACTCCGATTTCACATGCATTCTAGTTGTTTTATTATCATTTTGTTGTGTTATTATTATGTTTTCCTTTGTTTTCAGGTTTTTACTTTAATCGGAGCCCCGATCGAGAAAAGGAGCGAAAAAGAGCCAAAAACCCTAAAATTCAGCTTTTTGTTCTTATGGCCTACCCAAGGGCGGGCGCCACAGACCAAGCCATGACGTGTCAAATTCAACTTCCATCAACTCCCACGTTTTCCCACTACATCCACTAAGGCTCCCCACATTGTGCTTGTTGCGGGCGCCACAAGAGGAAAAACGGTTCCCTCCTATTTTCAATTGAAGGGCATCCAAGTCATTTCCATCTTTTTACTTGCCTATAAATAGAAACGCAAATTCACTTTTACAACCATCCAAACTTAGAGCAGACGAAGATCCAAACTTAGAACAGAGGCAAACTCAGAAGCAACTCTGTTTCACTAAGGCATATATTCAGTATTTTATAGTGGTAATCGCTTCGCATTGGAGTGTTACCACAATTATGTAATCAAGTCTGTGATAGAGTCTGTAATCGAGTTTGGAGCACTTTGGAAGGAAGTTAATCCTGCCTCCATTTTCTTTTCCGCATTGCAACTTACTCAGCCCTCCGATTGGAGCAGGTTTTTATTACTCGCCTTTACTTTATTTATTTTCCGCACTCGCTTTTACTTTATTTATTTCCCGCACTCGCTTTTACTTTATTTATTTCCCGCACTCGCTTTTACTTTTATTTATTTCCCGCACTCGCTTTTACTTTATTTTTTTTCCGCACTCGCTTTTACTTTTTATTTATTTCCTCGCACTCGCTTTAAATTATTTACTTTCCGCACTTGCACTACTTTTATTTATTTTAATGCACTTTTACTTTACCATGTCTAGCTAAATTTATAAGGCTAGAATGTAAGGATCGTAATTAAGCCAGTAATCCGTACAATTGTTCGTAGGAACACTTAAAGGGCTATTTTAACTTTCAAATTAAGTTTTCCCGCACTTCAATTCCGTTGGGAAAGATCGAAAGCCGTCCAACGTCTTTATAAACTTAATTGTTTTTAACTATTTCAAAAACAGCGAAAGCGCTTTGTCTAGTTCATTAGGAGTTTTTAACATCAAGAAGAAAAGAGATTTTAAAACTATTTTCGGACGCGTTTATAAGTTTAGAGTCTGGTTCGTGAGAACCTCTTTTGGTTAAGAAATCCAGGTTATAATACTTATCAACTTAGTCAAGATACTATATTTCTTAAAAATAGGTTTACTACTCTAACGCAATGTGCGCCTTTTTATAAGTGACAATAAAAGGGTTTGATTAGGGAGTACAACTCGGTTCTGAATACGCGAAAACGACAGTTCCTGTTAAGTTAGTTCTTTTCAAAGTAGGAAACATTGCCCATAAGTAGTTCTATTAGCAAGTACTTGGATTATCAATTGATTACGTGAATTACATTTGACCCTGTCTTTATTAATTATATTCTATTTCAATACTTTACTTTTCATTGCACACTACAAAAACACCTATTTTGACTGCCTTTGATAAACACCATAACAATAGATAACGATAGATTGACACTTGGTCTATGTGGATTCGATAATCTTTTATATTACTCTGACGCGTTCGTATACTTGCGAAAAGCACACATCATTCATATTCCTGACATGTTTGTATCCTCTTCCTTCGGAGCCTTTTGTGTTTTTGTCCTGAGCAGAGTGGTTGGTAAAGATATTCATCTCTCTTTCCTTCGGCAGAGTAGTAATCTTTCCTCCTCAGCAGATGTGATCTCTTTGGTAGTGCAGTATATGGTGGTAACCTTGGAAGCTTCTGATTGGTGGTTGTTCCCCACAGAGATCCATCCTCCCCTCTGATAATTTCCTCAGTAGAGTGACTTCTACGGCAGATTTTATCGGTAAGATGATCTTGTCCCCAGCTAGAATGACTGATGTTCATTCCTTTGCAGAGATCTCTGTTTCATAGTAACTCTGGTCCCCATCAGATGGGATGTTCTCCAGTGGGCCTAGTTTTCTCTCTCGAGATGTAGTACCGGATGTTTGTTCACCGATCGTTGAACCTGTTTGTGTTAGATATGTTTGTTTTGTCAGCATTCATCATACATAAACCACGCATATATGCATATAATTTTAACATTCAGATATTCATGTTGCATTCTTTGCCATAAAAATCTTTGTTTGTTATCTCCTGCTAGTTGGTAATATATCTCCCCAAGCAAATGTTTGTGTCTGATCTCCCCATGTAGAGTCGGCCCCGTAAGCAGAAAGCGTCTATCCTTTCTTCCATACTCCCCACTGAGTTATGTACTCGTGGATGATTGTTACTTCTGTTCCTCCTAACACATATATTGGGATGGAGTTTCCCCTGAGTTATATCCTCATAGGGATGAGTCTTGTTTCATCGTGCCTCTCTAGTTTGTTCCTAGATTGGCTTCTCGTGTTTTTTTTCTGCGCTTCCCCGTAGTTTAGATGAATGATTACTCAGTAACCAGTAATCATCCAATCTTTTCCTGGGCGGAGTCTGTGGTTTCTACCCTTATACCGGTAGTTGTAAACCCTATTTTTATCCTTTTGCAGAGTTAACCTTTTTGTTCATCCTAACCTATGACGGTTACTCTTCCGTCGTTTTCTACCCTTATGCTAGTAGATGTAATCCCCTCCTTGACGGTTATATTTATCCAATATTCGGTATCGATAGTGCTTCACCCTTTTGAGTATATCTCCCAGTAACCGGTGATATATCTCCCGGATCATTGCCTTTGTCAATGTATCCCCAGCGAGTCATCTTTCATTTACCGATTGTCGGTAATGATTGTTTCTCCCTTTGATTTGGTCATCATTGTATACCTGGTATTCGGTATCCCGATGTCCTCTCTTTTCGGTCGATTTATTCTTTATTAACCCAGTAACCGGTTGTGGATAATCTTCCATGCGAGTGTATTATCTATGTTCTGACGGTAATAGATAACATATCACATGCACGCTTTGGTCGAAGTCTTTTGCTCTTACCCAGTCGAGTAAGATTCGTATCCCCGTTTGCGGAGTCGAATGCCCATCTTGAAATCGAGTTTGCCTTTTAGCCCTCTTTTGGATGATGAGTGTCTTGGAAATATTCCCCAATTCACGCCTTGGTTGGTCACCTATTATATGCCCATTAACCAGTATCCCTGGTGTTCCTTCCTCTCTGCTCCCTATTATGACTTTTGTCCCCTGTGGAGTCAGATTTCCTGAGTTGAAATATACCCTTTCAGGTTTTCCTAAGATGATTTTGGATGTTTGATATCTCTCACCCTTATACCGGTCGTAGATATTCATTCTCCTCGAGCATGTTGTTCTTTCACCCTCATACTGGTGTTTCGATCACGGGTCTCCTTGAGCTTATTACCCAGTAATCGGTAATACCTCACCCTGGTGTCTCCCCGGAGGAGTCCTGTTTGGACATTCCTCAATGGAGTCCCTTAGTGGATTTTCCCCGTTTGAGTACGGATTTTCATCCGACGTATCCTTTGTGGATAGTTCCACTGTATTGACATATTCCCCAATACATGCATTTTTGAGTCAGCTCGAGTCCTTCCATTGATTTATTTTCATGGAATCCCTCTCGTGTCTCAGCAAGTTCTAAGTCGTGACCTGCTCACGCAATTTATCTCCTTTCTTATCCCCATAAGAGTCCCAGAGTCTTTGTCCCATGGAGTGAATTACTCATATGGATTGTCAGTTTCTCCAGATTTTTTTTCTTCTTTGTGGACACATATCCCCACAGAGTATTACCTTTTGCATACATACATTTGCATCATGAGGTCTCTTAGGGACCAAAATTCGTCTCTTTGTTATTATTTAAGCCCATTCTACCTCGTCGAGACGAAGATTTTAACCTTCACTTCTCCGGCTAGAATGACCTTAAATAGGGGCATCTGTAAGACCCTAATTTTGACCCTAAGATCCCTCATGGCATCATGACATTTCATTTGCATAGCCTCAAGGATCATAAGCATCTTGGTTCCCTTTGCCTTTGAATGGGATCTCTTGTGAGTGGCTTGAGATCACCAAGCATGCTTGAATTATATATTATTGCTTTTCTCATTTTATTTACTAACCAAAAGCATAAAAATATGTCACTAACATCTTTTGTTTGTAGCTTGAGCAGTCACAAGGTCAAAGGCTTCTAAGAGATCCTTTATGCATTGATTTGGACCACTTTCAACTTGACTTTCCAACATCAAAGAAGCTTCAAATGAAATTTTGTCCAACAGGAAAGTTGAATATCTTTCTCTCCCATTTCCAAAAAGTCCAAGATCATGAGCATCTGATGAGTGGTTGAGGAGATATGATCAAATCATTGCCAAGTATGCATGGAACTTCAAAAGGCCATAACTTTTGATCTAGAACTCCAAATTGAGTGCCTCTTTTTGCATATTGCTCCTTATGACCTATAATTTCCAAATCCAATGTTGCATTGCATGAAATTTCATCACATAATCATTTGCTCATTCATGCTCAATTTGGAGGGAAAATCATGAATTCAAAATTGGTGCATCACATGAACCTTTTGATCATTCCAACATGTTCATAAAATGGTTTTAAGTGAAATTGCATGGCCATTGGCTACTGTTCACGTGGGATTTCCATGCATGAGGTGAAAAAATCAATTTTGGTCATACACCTCTTTTCTTCTTAAAATTCCATTAACCAAGTCTAAGCATGATTAGCAAATGGATTAACACATCGTATAAATAGTAAAGCATAACAGAATTGTGGAGTTTTTTGGCTCATTCTAGATCTCAAATTCTTCTTCCCTCCAAAATTTTCTCTCAATCAAAACATGAAAATTCACCACATAGCATTGCATTTTTCTTCCATATTCTGGTTCATTGAGTGTAGTGGATGAGGAATCAAGCATTGGATCATTGATTTTGGCCAGAATTCGTGCATAATCCAAGGAAGAACATAAAGATGGAAACTGATTTTTGAGTTGGATCTAGGTCGTTCCAAGCCTCAGTTTCTACTTAAAGCTTCATAACAAGTGCTCAGGAGTAGATCTACACACGTGCCAAGCCTTGAATCACCAGAATTCAGCGACTGCTCTTCAAGAGGTCAGATTTTCGAGCAGCACAATTCTCTGTTTTGTGTGATTTTTGAGGCTTGGTTGTGCATTTTTATCATTTTTCATTTCTGTTTTAGGCACGTGCTAATATGGTGTGACAATGTGTGTCACACAATTTGATGTTGATCTTCTCTATTTTCATTGCCTTGCCAATTGAGCTCTTCTCTTTATAATTTTTGGCATGATGATTGTGTTTGACATATTTTGTGCACGTAAAAATTTTCAGAATTGTTTGAGTCATTTCTGTTTTAATTTGGAATTTTGAATCTTAATGTCCAATTGTGTGCCTAGAAATTGCCTTTGTCTTCTCTTGCTCACTACATGACTTTGCTTGGTGATTCTGATTTGATCCCTTTTAGGACAGGTTCATGATGGTTTAAAGTTGCTTCATGTTGAGTATTAGCTTCTGTTTTGAATTTTTTCTCCACCTTTGACCCTAGGCTTTGCCCTAGGGGTTTATACTCACATTTGAGCTGTGTATTTCAGGATCAAGCATCCAATCTCCATGCTTGATGTTGCCTCATCACTTGAGCTCTAATATTTGCTTTGCTTGCTAACATTTGATTGTGTGTAGGTCTTTTGGTGGTGGATTCATTTGAATGAGTGCTCTTATGACTTTTTTGTTATGTATATTGGAAATCACTATTGTTTGTCTGTTGACTGTTTGTCTGAACATAGTACTGATTGGTTAGCTTTTCTTACGGGTACTTTAGCTGCTTTAACTCATTGCTTGAGTTGCTTTGCTTTGCTTGTGGTTGGCATACCACCTAGGTAAGCACTCTTGCTCTCCATGTAGTCTGGAAGACCTGTCATTTTCTTTTGGCAGGCACCTGTCTGAAGCCCTCCTTAAGAGGCAATGTTTGTGGTTGTTTATGTTTGTGCCATGTACTTCAAAGACCTCCTAAGTGAAGAGGCATTGGTAGATAGAAGGGATGTGCAATCCATCCCTTGCTATTCAGTTGAGTCTTTCATCTTGCTCACACTACGTGCTGATGCATTTGAATAAACACCCAAGATCCTTGTATATAGAGTCAGTCAAGTGGAGTTGAGTCCCACATTCTGGACTCCCACGTTTTCATTGATTGAAGCTCACCCATACCCGGGTTAAGAGCTATGAGGACCAATCCTCATCACCTTTCATCTGCTCACCCTGACTGTTAATGTCAGTGGTTAAGAGCTTCATCAGATACCCCTTCCAGTTGGCTTGTTTGTCAAGGTTGACATGACCCCTTGACTAAAGCCCAGCCTTGTATGAGCCAATTGTTTGCATATAGTGTGTGATACCTGTGCTTGTGATTGCTTATTTGTTGTTTAGGCTAGCTTGCTACCGGTGCGAGTTAGGTTCTGATTAGAGACCTCAACTTAGGGATCGTATGCATGACAACTTCTAGGCTCGAGTAGTAGTCTCTCTAGTAGCTTGTTATCTCCCTAGTCTCTAGTTAGGATAGAAGTTTTTTCCCTGTTAAGGGGAACTACATCGCCCTGATCCTCATACCAGATGAGGTACGTAGGCAGGAGATTGAGCTGATCTCTCCTGGCGCCCTTTTTTCTTTTCCAACCCTCTTGGGTGTGTTTGGAGTGTGATGTAAGTCCAGCGATTGGCTGTCGGTTTCCTGCGTGTGTTTGTTTGTTCGGAGTCTGATGTAAGTCCAGCGATTGGCATTCGGTTTCCCGTTTGTTTGTTTTGTGTGGAGTTGGATGTAAGACCAGCGATTGGCATTCCGTTTCCTGTTGTGTGTTTCGTTAGACATCTCAGCGTCTCGTTTCAGTGTCTTTGTTTGGCGTGCGTTAGCCGAGCTACGAGTGCTCTGATTCATACTCTGGTTAGAGAAGATACGTATGCATAGGATGCGACATCCTAGCGAGCACGTTTTCCCCTTTCCCCGAACTACGTCGACTCTAATGTTTGTGTCTGACAAACTACGTAGGCCCAGGATGCGATATCCTGCCGAGTCCGCTTCTTCCGTCTTTCCTGTGTTTCGTCCCAGTTTTGTGCAGTTTTCGAGCAGTTATTTAGCAACCTTTCTTCTATTCTTTATGAGCGTGGATCTCGTCGAGTACGATGGATGCGTAGGGGTGCTAATACCTTCCCTTCGCATAACCGACTCCTGATCCTTGCATCTCTGGTCGTGAGACCATTCCTTTCCAGGTTTACTTCGAGCGTCTCCTTTCCCTCCTTTGGGATAAACAACGCACGGTGGAGGCTCTGTGTCTTTTCCTGCCGGTTTTTCACGTAATGCGACATAACCCATTCAAATACTCTTTTTGTGGTTTCAATGGCCACTTTCTTAATCAAAACTTTTCATAACCCTTAGTTATTAGGTTTGAGTTATCCTTGAGGTAGATGTAATACTCACCTATATCCTTAGTGATGGAAAATGAGTCTTCCATGCTTATTATAGGGTTAACCCCTCACTAGCATGTTGAAGCTATCCTCACATGGTGGATTGGTGGTTTTAGGTTGAGTTTTCTCCCTTGGATAACAAAAGACCTTAAGGCTTTTGGATCAATCAATTCACCAACTCATCTTTGTGATTTTTACCCCGAACTACGAGGTTTTGATCCTAATCTTTTTTAAGATGGTACGTAGGCAATGGGTTTATCCATCCAAACACAAATTGTAAATAAACTTGTATGTTCTCTTCTCATCTCTTCAATCATGTTTGCACAAACAAATTTTCACAATATACCAACCTTACAACAAATGTGAAAAGGGCTCCCTAGGAGTACCTAGGATGTTTTGGGTGCTTAAAACCTTCCCATTGCATAACAAACCCTCTTACCCCGATCTCTGACATTTTTACTAGTTTTTGACTCGATAAAATTTTTAGGTTTTTGTTCGCTTTCTAATCATTCCTTTGGATAAATAGAAGTGCGGTGGCGACTCGACTTGTATAGTTTACCTTGGATTTAGTCAATATCTCTAATGGTAACGAATACCTCGCTACAATACGGTGTAAACCATAATCCACCAAAATGGATGATTGATATTGAGGAAGACTTGATCCATCCCGTGACCTTTGTGTGGCGTGACTTGCTTGATCCTTGAGTGTTATTGGTGCATCCATGCATTCATGCATTCATTTGCATCCATATCATCAACAGGAAAACTTTCAAGGAACTTAAGAGGTCTATTTGCAAATTTTCAGACATGGATAAGCAAAGAAGGAATACGAAGAAGTACAGTTTCAAACAACCCGACTTGAAAGAGTTAAGGAGTTTGACATCCTATGTATTAGATCCCTTGGAGTTCAAAGCTCTCCATGGGAAGCTTCTGTCTATTCTTGCTACTCAAGTGGATGAAGGTCTGATGAGTGTGTTGGTGTGGTTCTATGATCCCTTGTACCGTTGCTTCACTTTTCCAGATTTCCAACTTTTGCCTACACTCGAGGAGTATGCCTATCTTGTGGGTATACCTATCTTGGATCAGTTGTCATTCAGTGGCTTGGAGAGAGTTCCTCATTCCCAAGAGATTGATGACATGCTTCATGTTGATGTATCTGATATTGGTGTCCATATGACTACCAAAGATGGAATTCAAGGTCTCCCATCTGATTTCTTCATTGCTCAAGCTACTCATTTTGGGAAGGCCATGAGTGAGAACGCCTTTGAGGCCATATTTGTAATTCACATCTATGGGCTAGTGTTATTCCCCAACATAGACAACTTTGTGGATGTGAACACTATTAGGATTTTCTCTACTCTTAATCTCATTCCTACTCTGTTGGGTGACACTTATTTCTCTTTGCGTATGAGGAATGCAAAGGGTGGTGGTACCATTGTGTGCTATTTGCCTCTGTTGTACAAGTGGTTTATTTTGCACTTGCCACAGACGCTCGTCTTCAAGGAGAACAAAGGATGTCTACGGTGGTCCACGAGACCTATGTCTCTCACTAATGATGATATATTTTGGTATGTCCGTGTGTATGATGGTGTGCAGATTATTAACTCTGGTGGTGAATTCTCCAATGTGCCTCTTCTTGGGACATGTGGTGGGATTAACTACAACCCTATTTTGGCACGTCGTCATCTTGGGTTCCCCTTAAAGGATAAACCTAATAACATTTTTTTAGAATGTGTGTTCTTTCAAGAGGGTAAAGATCCCCAAAACATGAATGGCAGGATGGTCCGCGCTTGGTGCAAGATCCATAGGAAGGGAAGGAAAGAGCTTGGTCCTAAGAATTGTATTTCTTTGGAACCCTACACCCCGTGGGTGAGGAAGAGAGCTTCTGAGTATCGCATGCCTTATGACTACCCGAGACCTACACCTATGGTTATGGTTGGGCCTTTAACCCTCCCTAACCAAGGAGTAGACGAGTTGAGATGATGAAGACCATTCGTGTGCTTGGGTCCGTGAGTGAGAGAAACTACTTCAGCAACTCAGAGATAAGGATGCTTTGATAGAATTTCTGGAGCATCACGTTATCGACGAGCCTAATGATGTGATTACTTCTCTTCTTCCTCAGTCATCTAGGTTTTGGAAGAGGAAGTACGATTGACTCGCCAAGGAGAAGGCAGATATGGAGGCAGCCTATGAGAGAGAGGTGAAGAGGCTTTGTGCAATTTATCTTCCGGTCTCGAGAGCTTTAGACGATTGTTTCTAGGGTTCCATAGGATGTTCATTTTCCTTCTCTCTTGTATTATTTTTGCTTACCAAGACTGTACTTCTTTGGTGTAAAATTTTTCAATATATTATTGATATGATTATTCCATTATATGTCTAAATGATTAATATTTCCAAATGTTTGCAAATAGATCTCTAAAAGTTCCTCTGATTAAAAATAAAATCATGTGCAGAAGCATTGCATGCATCTTGTGCATAAGCAGGTTTTGTTCAGGGCTTCTTGATCAGTAGTCTAACTCTGTGTTCTTCATTTATTTTGAAGACAGGCTAACGCACCGGTACTACACTACAGCCAACTCTTCAAACGCCTTTAACTCCTCCCCATAGGACGGTCATTTCAGAGGTAGCTTCCTCTATCGTGCCTGATGCCAATGCTCATTTTGCTCCGTCTGCTATGCCAGTCGGGTTTCCCTGGGGGATGCCCGCGAATTTTATTCCACAGGGTCTCGCCCCTACTTTTGCTTCTTTGCCGGCATCTAGCCCGGTCCTTGCTGTGCCACCTCCAGTTGTGCATACTTTGCCGAGAGATGATGACACCATTTATCACTCTGAGCCGTCTGAGGGCCCAGATGTCTATGAGAAAATGGATGCTATGAATGATCAATTCCTTGTGCTGCACAAGGAACTAAAAACTCTAAGAGGGAAGGACCTCTTCGGTAAATCTGCTGCTGAGCTATGCCTCGAGCCAAATGTCAAGATTCCTATCAAGTTCAAAGTGCCTGACTTTGAAAAGTATAAAGGAAGCACTTGCCCGCTCAGCCATCTTGTGATGTACGCATGCAAGATATCACCTCAGACTAACAACAATCAACTATTGATCCACTACTTCCAGGACAGCCTGTTCGATGTCACATTGAGATGGCATATGGGCTTGGATAGTGTGAATATTCTCTCCTTCAACGACCTTGGCGAAGCTTTCGTCAAGCAGTACAAGTACACCGGCGATATGGCTCCCGATAGGGACCAATTGAGGGCTATGTCCCAGAAGGAGAAAGAAACATTTAAGGAGTACGCCCAGAGGTGGCGTGAATTGGCCGCACAGATTGTGCCTCCACTTGAAGAAAAGGAAATGACCAAGATCTTTCTAAAGACCTTGAGTTTATTTTACTATGAGAGGATGATCGCTAGTGCTCCCTCTGACTTCACCAAGATGGTGAACATGGGGATGCGACTAGAAGAAGGAGTCAGGGAAGGACGCCTAACTAGAGAAGAAGGCTCTTCTGCCAAACGTTATGGGGCGTTTGCCAAGAAGAAAGATGGAGAAGCACATGTTGTGTCTTCCCATATCAAACAAAGAAGACCCTCTTTGAAGAGGAAGACTGTGTGCCCTTCCAGTAACCAACACCAGGTGGCTCATATAGCACCTGCCTTCAGGGAAAATCAACATTATCAACATCAGAACCAACAACAATAACATCGACAGTATCAACAGCAACAGCATCGTCCGCAACAGCAGGCCTACCAGCCTCGAAGCAACAACCAAACCATCACTAGCTATGATAGGAAGAGGGTCACTTTTGATCCTATTCCGATGACTTATGCAGATCTATATCCTTCATAGATTGAAAGGAATCTGCTTACTCCACGTGACCCACCTGCTGTACCAACCAACACTCAGTGGTGGTACAATCCCGAGCTTCACTGTGTTTATCATTCTGGTGCTCCCGAACATGATGTGGAGAATTGTTATCCTCTGAAGATCAAGGTTCAAGACCTTGTTAGAAGTGGGATATTGTTTTTCGAGGACGTAGGTCCAAATGTAAAGAAGAACCCATTGCCCAAGCATGGGAAATCTACTGTTAATATGGTCCATGGTTGCCCTGACAAGTATAAGGTCCGGTATGTCAGCCATATTAGACAATCTTTGGTCGAGATACATAGACCGTTATGTGGATACAGTCATTATGAGCATGACCATGATATTTGCCGTGTTTGCACTGTCAATGAGGGGGGATGTCGTCAAGTTAGGAAAACCATGGATTCACGAGGCAGGCGTCGTGACATCCACCCTACACCAAAAGTTAAAGTTCGTCAAGAACAAGAAATTGGTGGTGGTAGGGGGAGAGAAGGCTCTCTTGGTTAGCCATTTGTCTTTCTTTTCTTACATAGATGCTGAGGATGAGGTTGGGACGCCGTTCCAAGCCTTATCTATTGCTGAGCCTTTAAGGAAAG
Organism: Lathyrus oleraceus; assembly: GCF_024323335.1. NCBI lineage: Eukaryota > Viridiplantae > Streptophyta > Magnoliopsida > Fabales > Fabaceae > Lathyrus > Lathyrus oleraceus. Next base: position 268,478,934 of record NC_066584.1, on the reverse strand, counting down.
GATCTTCTTCATTTGCGTCCTACAATGATACGAAGTTGGCCATTGAGCATGGCGCAACTCATGGATTAGGACAAATGATTAAGCTAGAAGATAATAAATCCCGGGATGGCATATGGTATTCTTCAGGCACTTTCAACGAGCATGGCTTGTTCTAGAGTGGTGGTTTCATCCACACGGTCGAAGACCAGGAGGCTGCTGCTATAGTGGAAGATGATGCAGAGGAAGAATCTGGCAACTTTGTCATTCCTGGAGGAGTCTGCAATAATTGGGTCGCTGTTGATGTTCCAACATTTGTCCATATGTCCATGTAATGTTCATTTTGTTTAAAAAATCCTTCTCCCATGACAAAAGAAGGAGTGATGACATTGTTAGCACATTAATACAATGATATTCATTCAATAATTACATGTTAAATGTATTTTTTTCAAAATTATTTTTCACTTTTTGCTTTTTGCATGAAATTGGTGATCACAAAAAGCCCTAAAAATAAAATAAAATCAAAATTCTGTTATCGAGTGATGCCCTTCGGTTTGAAGAACGTCGGAGCCACGTATCAACGTGATATGACTACCTTGTTTCATGATATGATGCACAAGAAGATCGAGGTATATGTTGATGATATGATTGCAAAGTCGAGAACGAAAGTTCAAGTGCTTGCAATTTGAAAATTCATCTGATACATCTTTGAAGAGCTCTCTAAGTTCATCTGCAACATGATCATTGTGAAGCTGTTATTATGAACCTGTGACTTGTGGAATTCATCTGTTACAGGGGATATTTTGAAAAAGATCATGGAATGGATAAGCTCGGATGTGGCCATCTGTATTTGATGCCTTTCTCTTCAAGATAATATAATTGTGCATTTGTGTGTTGCTTGATTCCAAAAGTCCAAGGCAATTTTGGGTTTCTATTGACATTCTTGTCTATTGGATTGCTACCCATTTAGTCAGATCTTTTTAACTCTAAACTTTTAATTTTGTACATAGGATAGTCTCTTCATCTTCTCCCCATTTCTTTCATTTCAAAATCTCTCCCTCCATTTTTCAAAATCTTCTTTGTGTGAACTACTTTTGTTCTAAATTTAGGCCACTTTTGCAAAAAGATAGAAACTTTGGCCGTATGCCATTGTATTTTCAAACTTCTTTTCTTAAATCAAACTTGTAAATAGACTTAACTATAATTGACTTAAACTTTCAAAAAAGCCAAAAAGAACTAACTCATTCACACCATTTTTAGGCCTTTGTGCCTTTCAAACTTATTTTTTGTTAAAAACAATGCATCCACTTTGAAATTTGTATCACGAACTACGAGGTTTTGATCCCTCATTTTCATGTTGGTACGTAGGCATAAGACCGAAAGTCTTGTCAAACACAAAAATATAATTAATGAATTCTTTTCTCATCCCCCAATTCTATTTGTTTGTAAACATCACTTTATACCAAGTACATATGCGCACAAAAAGGGCTCCCTAGGAGTACCTAGGACACTTTGGGTGCTAACACCTTCCCTCTGTGTAACCAACCCCCTTACCTGTAATCTCTATCATTTTATTAGTTTTGATTTGAAAACTTCTTACTTTTGGGTTTTGTTCGTACTTTTTCCCTTTTCCCTTGGAAACAATAAAAGTGCGGTGGCGACTCTTGTTATTTGATCTCTAGCTTGTCAATAGCTTGATGATCATGAATTTACCGCTACAGAAATTATTTGAAAATTTTTGGTGACACTCTCATATTTTTTGGATCAATATTAAAATTAATATGAATTAATGAAAATAAAGCAATTAAAATGAAATTCAAATAATCAGAAAAAACATGGACCACTTGATCTCCCTTATTAATTTGAGGTGGCAGATCAAGTGGCCACCAGCGCGCGTTCCATGGTAGAGTTGAGTCAACGCGGCACAAGCATGGTAATTATAAGCAATGCACGAGATTAAAACAAATTAAAAGGGATTGATGGCTCTGAACCATGCCAACACATCACCGGTGTCCAAAGGTCGGTCCTTTTCTCCGGTGACCCTTGTCGTACTGGTTCACTCATCACCATCAAAAAAATGAAAAAGGAGGACATGATTTGAAAGAAAAAATGGCATAGATCACGAATATCACCTCAATTTTAACTAACTCCTCACATATAGAAAGATATGAGGAGTTGAATTTTGAGGTATGTCAACTCAATTGCTTCGATTTGACCTCTAAGCAACTCAATCTTCTTGCCTACATTGATAGGACTTCAGACAACCAAAGCATCAAGTGAATTGAGCAAGATTGAGAGAGAATCGAAGAGATGAAATTTTCTGGAAAATACCTTCAATGTAGGTTTGGATTCAACTATTCTTGCTTTGGCTTGTGCTTGATCTCACTCAGAATGCTTGCCGAAGTAGAATGGAATGCACAAAAGGTCTTGGATCCCTGGAGTTTTGAATCTCAAAAGAGTGAGAATTAAAACTCAATTTCAAATGAAATTCTCAGTATTATCCTCTCAAATGGAAGGGTCAGAGGTTTGGCATCAAAGTTGGCGCGAATATGTGTGAAATTCTAATGCTAGAGGTCTCTATTTATAGCTGCAGCTCATGATATTTGCACCTTCCAAATCACTTTCCAAAATTGGCAACTAATGATGCATGGGTGCATAGCCGTGTACAGGCCCACGAGATCATTGATTTAGGTCCACAAATGAGTGTGAGAGAGTCTGAAATCAACTTGGATTACAAGGAAACTGTGTGTGAAGATTTGAAGTTTGATCTTTTCCAAATGATGATACCATGTTCATGCCATGCGCAGCCCTAGCAATTCTTGTCCAAAAGGGATGAACTTGGACTTTTTGGAAATGTTAGATCAAGAAGAAGAACTTTCATGTTCAACACTTTTCAGTTTGGAGCTTGTATCATGATGAATTTTGAGGTGGAAGTTTTAAAATTTTAACATATCACAAATTTTTCTAAATGTCAAGCCATATGTCTCAATATTCCACCTTGTTTAACTTTTTATGTAAGCTTCAAATGAGAAAAGTGTCTTCATAAAAGTTGTAGCTCTTTCAAAGACCTTCAAAATGGTCACCAATTTATGCCATTTGGAGTTGTAGTGATAGAGTTATGCATTTTTGAAGTTTGGGAAAATCACGTGTTCAATGGCATAGTTCAAATGTGACCTATAATGTAGCCTCATATCACATGCTCATAAAAGTTGTATTAGCTCTCACTCCAAATATAAAAGTTAAATTAGACATCTTGAATTTGATTTTGAAACTTGTAAATCTTTCATCTCATAAAAATTGAGCAAGTAATGGCCTTGGGAATTTGACTTTCAAATTAGGGTTTAGACAAAATGACCTATAATGTTTCAACATAGAAAATGATTTTCCAAGCAAAAATTGCTCTAGGTATCAACATGAAAGTTGTTTGGAAGGTCATTTAAAGTAAGTTTTATCTTTGAATCATTTTCATATGGTGAAAATTGTAGGAGATAGGATCTAGGGAGACCCAGTTTTGGTTAGATGAATTCATTTGGCCACGCACCATCAACCAACTTGCTAATCTTCAAATCTCTTGACTTTGTTGGCTGATGGTAGATCATATATGCATAAGATGATGAATTTTGAAGTGTCCCTTGAGATATTTGATCAAATGGTAAGATAGCTTGTTGGAGAAGTTACTCAAAATACCTAGTCAAACTAGGGTTTCCAAGGCAAATCACCCTAAACTCTTGAAGAAAACTTGATCAGTATAACTTGTAGGAATCAATGGAACTCATATATGATACTTGTAACCATTCTTGTATCAATTCATGGTTGTCCTCTTTGGTCATGAGGGTCTCAAACCCTATATGTGAACTTGATAGATCAATGGAGATCATGCCCTACCTACAAAAGGGTTAGGAAAATGCAAAGACATATTTTTGTATTTTGCTTAGTAAAATGATAAAATACAAGTATGATACAATCACAAAGTGCTTGGTGATCTCTCCCAAAACACACTCAAAGAAAGAAGGGTAAGGAGGATGCCAAGGTATGATCCCAATGATAATGCTTATGATGAAATTGCATGAGGGATCTTAGGGTTAAAATTGGGGTCTTACAGCTGCCCCTATTTAAGGACATTCTAACTAAGGAGGTGAAGGTTAAAATTTTCATGTCGACTCAGTAGAATGGGCTTAAATAACAACATATATAAACAAACTTTGGTCCCTAAGAGACCTCATGATGCATATGATATGAATGCAAAAGTAAATTCTTTGTGGGGAAATATTACCACAATGGAAAAGAAATCAGAGAGACCAAAGGTCCGCAGGAGTATCATACATTCCACAAGGAAAACTCACTAGGGAGACAAAGACTCTGGGGGATAAAGGAGTTATGCACAGGCCAGGCTACAGCTTAAAACTACTGGGGGACTCGAGGGATTCCATACAAACATGGAAAAGACTCGGCTGGGGAACTAACAACATCTGCAGGGAATCAGAGTAAGTCAGGGTAAAACTGAAATACTTGAATCATGTAGGGAAAGGCGATTTCACTAAGGAAATGCGCACTCAACTCGATTGGGGAGAAATAAACTTCAACAGAAGAGGAGCAGAAATCTATTATCTACTACCTATTACTGGGTAAGGAGATAATAAAGATCTGACAAAGAGAACATCCGTCACTGATTAGGATGAACATATCAAGGATGACTCGCTGGGAAACTATAGAAGGAAAAATTCATTACCAGTTACTGGGTAAGAATGGCCTTACTAGGGAAAACTGCAGAAAAATAGGATTTACAACTACCAGTGACTGGGAAGAAGACCAAGGGTGAGAGTATCCGTCATGGGTTAGGATGAACATATCAAGGATAAACTCAACAGGGAAGAAAATCCCTCATCGGTTAGGATGAACATATCAAGGATAGACTTTTCTGGGACCTTCAAGGAGGATACCCATCATCGGTTAAGATGAACATATCAAGGATAAACCAACTGAACAAAAAGTAAGAATTACATCTATCGAATGCTGGATAGAATACCGTCAAAGATAAAATCCGTCACCGGTTAAGATGAACATATCAAGGATAGACTCTGTGAGGAGATAAAATAGGAATTACATTTATCAGTTACTGGATAGAATACCAAGAGAGAGAATCTGTCACTGGTTAAAGTGAACATATCAAGGATTAGCTCTGTGGAGGGAACAAATACAGGATTTACAACTACCGGTTACTAGGTAGAAGACAGCAAAGAGAAGGAAACCCGTCATCGGTTAGGATGAACCTATCAAGGATTAACTCTCTTGGAAACAATGATAGGGATTATAACTACCTTTTTACTAGGTAGAATACCAAAAAGAGAATATCCGTCACCGGTTAGGATGAACATATCAAGGATAGACTCAAGCATGGGAGAGAAAGATATCCGTCAACAGTTAGGATGAACATATCAAGAATACACTTTATGGGGAATCAAATCTGCTGGGGACTCTACTGCTAGGAAAAACTGGGATCCTTTTGCCGGGTATTGGGCAAGAAGTAACAAACTGCAAACTAAGAAGAATATTACCAGTTACTGGGTAATAGACTCTTTGGGGAATCAAAGTATCTATCTAGGTAGGAGCTAGAAAGAAACAGTCAATCAAGACTCAACCCAATGAGGACATAACTCAAGGGGAGTGGTTTCATCCAGATAAACAACTAGGGAGGAAACTGAAGTAATAATCATCCACGAGGAAACAACTCAGTGGGGAAGAGGAGAACGGTTAAAATCTTTCTGCCTAAGGGGATGACACTCTACAATTGAGGGAGGACAGACACCGAAATTTGAATGGGGATAAAGTACCTCCATACAGGGAATGAGAATCTCAAACCATCAATTTAATCAAATATGCGAATATGCAAATATGAAATTATACGAATGTATATGTATATGATAAGGACGATCACAAAGGATACAAAGGTGTCGCAAAGAATTTGAATCATCGGTACAATCCTTGGTCAATCCACAAAATATGGAGACTACTGCTGTAGAACAGAGAGATCAACAATTCAAAAAGCCCAACCCTAACTGGGGAAGGAGGAGATATGCTGAGGAAAGAGAAATGTCATCAAATTCGTGGGGAATTTTAGGTCAACACCATAAAAATGGGAGACAACCCTACAGGGAAATAAACTACTCAGAAACCAGGAGGAAACTCTGACTGGGGAGCAAGTCGAATGGCGATTGGCGAGGAAACCAACGCGATCTACTGGGGAGATCAACCACCTCTGCTGAAGGAACACAAACTCTGCTAGGGAAGGCAAAAACTTTGTTGGGGGGGGGGGGGGGGGAACAAGCCGCAGGGTGTTTGAATTAACCAACTCAGCTGGGGAAAAGGAACGAAGCTCCACTTGGGAATCAAAATCTCCGCCGAGGAACTGAATCAACACAATCAACTAGGGATACCCGAAGGGTTAACTGCTTGGGAAACCTTTGATGTTTCGCACTCAAGGACTTGCTATCCATCGAAATGTTGTTGATATTCCTTTTTAATTGCTTTTTAATTGCACTCAAGGACTTGCTTTTATATGTTTTAAGAAAACTGATTTTGATTAAAAAAAATATTTCAAAATGATCATAATAAAATTTAAAACTATTGGCTGAAGTAAATAAGAGTATAAACAATTGGATAAAAGCTCAACTTTATTTGATAGGATGGTAGTTTGTAAATGACAAGACTCCATAGATTTTTACAAAGCCGAAAATGGTAATTTACATGGACAAGGGTTACATTGAATACAAATGATCCTTAATCCTTCTACCAACTCTTGATATCCATTGTGCTCTCGACCGCCGCTGGGATGATGAATTGATGTCAACCCTTGTGCTTAAAAAAGTCTTCAAAACACCGAAGATCAGCATAATGTAGTTACTTTCCATAATCCCTAATTTTTGCATAAGTTGCCCCAAGGTGGAGTACTCAACTTATCGGGAAATTCTTTTTGTTTTATGTCTCTAATTTTTGCCTGGATCGCCCTTTCGGGTTTTCAATCCACCAAGACGCTCATTTTTGCCTAAGCCGCCCTTTCGGGTTTTCAACTTAGCGAGCTTTTCTTTTCTTTTTACACGAAGTATTTCTTGATTGCATCTGCGTTCACATGACGAGTGAACTCTTCACCATCCATAGTTGTAAGAATCAATGCACTGCCTGAAAAGGCTCTCTTAATAACATATGGGCCTTCATAATTAGGAGTCCATTTTCCCCTAGAATCTGACTTAAACGTCAAAATCTTCTTGAGCACAAGGTCACCTTCTCTGAACACACGAGGTCTGACCTTCTTTTCAAAAGCTCTCTTCATCTTTTGTTGATATAATTAACGATGACACATGGAAGTTAATCGCTTCTCTTCAATCAAATTCAACTAATCAAACCTGGTCTGATACCATTCAGCCTCAGTCAACTTGGCTTCCATAAGCACATGTAATGAAGGAATCTCAACCTCTACGGGGAGCATTGCTTCCATACCATACACAAGAGATAAAGGGGTTTCCCCTGTTGAAGTGCAGATGGATGTACGATACCCATGCAAAGCAAATGGGAGCATCTCATGCCAATCCTTGTATGTGACAACCATCTTCTGAATAATCTTCTTAATGTTCTTGTTTGCAGCTTCAACAACCCCATTCATCTTGGGTCTGTAGGGAGAAGAATTATGATGTGCAAATCCTGAAATATTTGCAAAGAGCTTCCACCATATTATTATTCAAGTTTGATCCATTATCAGTAATGATCTTGCTTGGCACGCCATAACGGCATATAATCTGATTCTTGATAAACCTTACAACAACTTGCTTGGTTACATTTGCATACGATTCCGCTTCAATCCATTTTGTGAACTAATCAATTGCCACTAAAATGAAACGATGTCCATTCGAAGCTTTGGGTTCAATCATCCCAATCATATCAATTCTCCACATGGAGAAAGGCCATGGGGAAGAGATAACATTCAATAGTGTCAGAGGAACATGAATCTTATTAGCATAAATTTGACACTTGTGGCACTTCTTCACAATCTTGCAACAGTCAGATTCCATTGTCATTCAATAGTAACCTGCTCGCAACATCTTCTTCGCCATTGCATGTCCATTGGAATGAGTACCAAAGGAACCTTCATGCACTTAAGTCATCAACATGTCTGCTTTGTGTCTAGCCACGCATCTGAGAAAAACCACGTCGAAGTTTCTCTTGTACAGTATATCACCATTCAAGTAGAAATTGCAGGCTAATCTTTCCAAAGTCTTCTTATCTTTCAAAGATGCCCCAAACGGGTAAATCTGACTTTGGAGGAAACATTTGATGTCGTAATACCATGGCTTATCGTATTTGATTTCTTCAACTGCGAACACGTGAGCTGGCCTATCAAGACGCGTCACAGACAAATTGGGAACTTCGTTCCGATACTTCACTATGATCATTAATGCCAATGTGGCAAGAGCATCTGCCATCCAATTTTCATCTCGAGGGATATGATGAAACTCAACCTTTGTAAAGAAAGTTAAAATCCTCCTCGCATAATCTCTATATGGTACCAAACCGGGTTGATTTGTCTCCCATTCTCCTTTGATTTGGTTCACAACCAAAGCCGAATCACCGAAGACATCCAAATACTTGATTCTGAGATTCATGGCCTCTTCAAACCCCATAATGCAAGCTTCATATTCTTCCATATTGTTTGTACACTTGAAAGTCAATCTATCCATAAATGGATGATGCGTGCCATTAGGGGTAATAATCACTACCCCTATGCCATTTCCATATTGATTAACAGCTCCATCAAATACCATGCCCCAATGGGAACCAGGTTCTGGCCCTTCTTCAAGCAATGGTTCATCACAATCTTTCATTTTCAAGTACAAAAACTCTTCATCAAGAAAGCCATACTGCACTGACTGATAATCTTTAATTGGTTGGTGAGCCAAATGGTCATCCAAGATACTACCCTTGACTGCTTTCTGAGATCGGTATTCGATATCATACTCTGATAACAACATCTGCCCACGGGCAATTCTTCAAGTTAAAGCAGGCTTCTCAGATATATACTTGATTGGATCCATTTTGGACATTAACCAAGTGGTATGATTCAACATATATTGGGCAGACACTTAGCAGCCCAAGCCAATGTGCAACAAGTTTTCTCAAGCATAGAATATCGAGTCTCACAGTCGGTAAACTTCTTACTGAGGTAGTAGATTGCAAATTATTTCTTTCCAGACTCATCTTGCTGACCAAGAACACAACCCATACTATCTTCAAGCACAATCAAATACATGATCAACGGTCTTCCTTCAACAGGTGGAGACAAAATCGAAGGTTCAAGCAAATATTCCTTGATACTGTCAAAAGCATTTTGGCAATCTTCGGTCCAATCACAAGACTGATCTTTCTGAAGAAGCTTGAATATAGGCGCACATGTGGCAGTCATGTGGGAAATGAATATGGAAATATAATTTAAGCGACCGAGAAAACCTCTGACTTGCTTCTTAGTTTTGGGCGCATGAATCTCTTGTATTGCTTTGACCTTGGCAGGATCAACTTCAATACCCTTTTCACTGACGATAAAGCCCAACAGCTTACTAGAACGAACACCAAAAGTACACTTATTGGGATTCAAACGGAGTTTATATTTCCCCAAACACTGGAATAGCTTCAGCAAATGCTCAACATGTTCCTGTTCATCAATTGATTTAGCAATCATGTCATCGACATAAACTTCAATCTCTTTCTGCATCATATCATGAAAAAGAGTAGTCATTGCTCTCTGCTATGTTGCACCAACATTCTTCAAACCGAAAGGCATCACCCTATAACAGAATTTTCCCCAAGGTGTAATGAATGTGGTCTTCTCCATATCTTCGGGTGTCATCTTGATTTGATTAAATTCGGAAAATCCATCTATAATCGAAAAGACTTTGAATTTAGCAGTATTGTCTACCAACATATCAATGTGTGGGAAAGGGAAATCATCTTTCGGACTTGCTTTATCCAAATCTCTAAAGTCAACACACATGCGGACTTTTCCATCTTTCTTCGGTACAGGCATAATATTGGCCACCCACTGCGGATACTTAGCAGTTACAAGGAAACCGACATCAATCTGCTTCTGCATTTCCTCTTTGATCTTCACAGCCATATCAGGATGCGTTGTTCTCAACTTCTGCTTGACTGGCGGGTATTCTGGCTTCAACGGAAATCTATGTTCCACAATCTCAGAATCCATCCTAGGCATGTCTTAATAGGACCAAGAAAACACATCTGAATACTTTCGAAGAAGATCAATCAACCCCTTCTTGACTTCTGGACACAGTCGAGCCCTAATCTTGACTTCCTTCACATCATCTTTGGAACCCAAGTTGACTAGTTCAATCTGCTATTCGAACGGCTGAATGGTCTTTTCATCTTGCTCAAGAAGACGAGACAATTCATCACTCACTTTTACGTCACTTTCCTCCTCGGCCTCAAACACAGGGAATTCAAAATTTGGAGAAGGAGAAGGAACATTATATTCAATGGGGTTAGGAACCAACATGCATAATGATTTGATATTTTGATTTTAGAGAAGTGAATTTGTGACCAAATATTATGCAGATGGACAAATATATTGTTTATTTATGTTTTTTGTGATTACTATTTTCTGAATAAAGCAAAAAGTGAAAACAAACATCATAGATGTGGATGAATAGAATTAATTTTACAGATGATCAATTTGAAAATGCCCAAAAAATGTTCACTTCTCCCTTAGGCATACAAGAAGGATTTTAAAAACATAAAAGGAGTTACATAGGTTGATGCAAAATAATAGGAATATCAACAACAGTCCAATTGTTACAAGTCTTTCCATGCGTCACAAAATTGGTGCAGTCTTCCTCTTCGTCACCCCTTAGCACAGCATCTAAGTGTTGTTCATTTCCATGAATGAACCCTCCGCTATGGAAGCTAAGTCGCATATCTTCAGTCCTTGCAGTTGATGAGCCTTTCTGGAACCCCAAACTGATTCTGCCTTTGTTGTCGGAGACCTCTACCATGCGTCTCCACTGATCAACAGTACCTTCTTCCACAATCTTCTTGGCATCTTTCAATGAGGACATAGGTGCCCCAACCCTCTTTTCAACAGCAATAGATAAGGCTTAGAACGGAGTTCCAACCTCATCCTCAACTTCAACGTAAGAGAAAGATGACAAATGGCTAACCAACAGCGCTTTCTCTCCAACAACAATCACTAGCTTGCATTCTTCACAAATTTGAGCCTTTGGTGCAACGTTGAGGTAACAGCCCCTGCCTCATGGATCCATGGTCTTCCCAATAAACAACTGTAGGCCGGATGGATATCCATTACTTGAAAAGTAATCTGAAAATCACTCGGACCTATCTTGACTAGAAGGTCCACTTCACCAATAACCATTTTGCGCGAACCATCAAAGGCCTTGACGATTACACTACTATACCTCATGGGCGCTCCTTGGTAAGATAGCTTTGACAAAATGTACTTCGGAAGCACATTTAGTGACGAACCGGTGTCAACAAGCACGTTTGACAAAGCATCTTCTTTGCAATTCATCGAGATGTGCAAAGCCAAATTATGATTTATGCTCTCCTCGAGGAGTTCTTCATCACAAATGTTGAGATTATTGTAAGAAGTGATGTTAGCCACAATATGATCGAATTGATCCACTGTAACATCATGTTCTACAAAAGCTTGTTATAGAACTCTCTGCAGTGCTTCTCTGTGCGCTTTAGAATTTATGAGCAGAGACAACACTGAGATCTTTGAGGGGGTTTGGAGTAGCTGCTCCACCACATTAAACTCGCTTCTTTTGATTATTTGGAGTACCTCATCATCATCGTTGGTTTTCAAATTGCTGGATTCCCCAGACTTATCCTTTGAAACACCAACTGGATCTGCAACAGGCACCTCCACTTTCTTACCAACAATTGTTTCCTCTTTATCCTTTGGGAACATCGACCCAAACACTCGACCACTGCGGGTCACCTTTGTAACATCAGCAATGCTCACTACTGAACTGGTCGTAGGCAACGGGACCTCTTGACCATCCTTAATCATCGTAGAATTATACTGATACAGCATAACTTTATCAGATTGTAGCGGGAAATTCATGATCATCAAGCTATTGACAAGCTAGAGATCTAATAACAAGAGTCGCCACAGTGCTTTTATTGTTTCGAAGGGAAAAGGGAAAAAGTACGAACAAAACCCAAAAGTAAGAATTTTTCAAATCAAAACTAATAAAAAGTCAGAGATCACAGGTAAGGGGGTTGGTTAAATAGAGGGAAGGTGTTAGCACCCAAAGTGTCCTAGGTACTCCTAGGGAGCCCTTTTTGTGTGCATATGTATTTTGTACAAAGTGATGTTTATAAACAAATAGAATGGGGGGATAAGAAAAGAATTCATTAATTATATTTTTGTGTTTGACAAGACCTTCAGTCTTGTGCCTACGTACCGACATGAAAATGAGGGATCAAAACCTCGTAGTTCTTGATACAAATTTCAAAATGGATGCATTGCTTTTAACAAAATTTAAGTTTGAAAGGCACAAAGGCCTAAAAATGGTTTGAATGAGTTAGTTCTTTTTGGCTTTTTGAAAGTTTAAGTCAAGTATAGTTAAGTCTATTTACAAGTTTGATTTAAGAAAAGAAGTTTGAAAATGCAATGGCATAAGGCAAAAGTTTCTATCTTTTTGCAAAAAAAATGGTCAAAGTTTAGAACAATAGTAGTTCACACAAAGAAGATTTTGAAAAATGGAGGGAGAGATTTTTGAAATTAAAGAAACGGGGAAGTGATGAAGAGACTATCCTATGTACAAAATTAAAAGTTTAGAGTTGAAAAGATCTGACCAAATGGGTAGCAATCCAATAGACAAGAATATCAATAGAAATCCAGAGTTCCCTTGGACTTTTAGAATCAAGCAACACACAAATGCACAAGATTCGAATGCCATTTGTCCAAGATCAAGCCAACAGTCCACTCAAAAGTTTTTTAGGGTTTTTGTTATTATTATGTACATTAATGGTCAAAGACCACTCAAACAAGCAAAATATACACAAACAAAATATATCACACAATATGGTCCAAATGGACAAAGTAAAAATTGCATTAACATAAACAATTAGAATGATATGAACAATGGCAAATGAAATAGAGTGCTAAAAGTAAATTGCATTAAAGTAAAAGCTTGAAATTAAAGGTTAGTAGTTAATTGGTTAGAAGTTAGTATTGTTTTGCTTTTGCTTTTCATTTCAAGAAATTCTTTGGAGAACACTCAACCCACTTATCACAAGCATGAATCCTTGAGCCAAGACATCTTCCAAAGGAAGGAAAGAAGGCAAGTTTCCACACAATACCATGAAAGAGGGGAGACTTACAATCTTACTAACTAGAACGCTTATGCCTTTTATGTCACAAATTTAGCACTATGTTAAGCAATCGTAATTGGACTTATGTAGAAGTCGCAACTATTTAAGGTTGGGCAATAGAATTTTGGTGTTATTGCATGTTAGATAAATAGTATAATGGACTATGCTCATGAAACATACCACACACAAAAATAATATGCAAAAGGTGTGGCCTAATCTCATCCATACTCATGTCAATTTTTCAATCAACTACCATTAGGACTTTGAGATGTCATAGGCCAAATGGAATGAATGAATGAAGAAGAGGAATAAGATGAAATGGGAGGGGAATGGATCAAAACACAAATTGGTCAAAGGAGGACTTTTACCAAATTAATACCGTCCATTTAGTTTGGGAGATGGAATGTACATTCCATCAATCCCCTAAATCCAATGATATTAACTTGACAAAGTCAAATCAACCTTGACCAAGGCCCAACAACAAGAGTCAAACATAAACAAGTCATCACAATTGGTCAACAAATTTATTTGGCATTTATTCAAATTAAAATACTAAAATAGTGCATTTAAATTAAATATCGTTTGTCCAATTCCTAAAATCTCACAAAAACACCAAAGAAATGGCCATGAGATTTATCATAGGTCAAACCAGGTCAAACGACCTTGGAGAAAAAATTTCATAATTTTTGGACATTTAAAAATATTCTTAAACAATTAAAAACAAATGCAAAATCAACTAATTCATGAAAAATATTAATAATGATCCAAAAATTAATTTTAATTCAGAATACGAAAGAGAAAAATATTTGAAATTTTTTGGTGAAAGTCCCATATTTTTTGGATCAATATTGAATTTAATAAGAATTATTGAAAATAATGCAATTAAAATGAATATTAAAATATCAAAAAAAACGTGGACCACTTGATCTCCCTCATTAATTGAGGTGGCAGATCAAGCGGCCAAAAACGCGCTATCCACGATGGACATTAGTCAGTGCGCTTCACAGTTGGTAATCACAATGGACGTGTGAGATTAAAACAAAATAACAAGATCATTTGGCTGTGAGACATGCCTGCGTATGGTCGGAGCTGTAGCTCTGGTCTTCTTCTCCGATGGACCTCACCGGACTGGTCCACCATCAACCATCACCAAAATTAAAAACAAGGACATGATTTCAAAGTAAAAATGGCACTGAGCTCGAATCTGGCCTCAATTCACTCTAACTCCAAGTATCTTGAGAGATACATGGAGTTGAAATTTGAGGTACATGAACTGAGTTGCTTCGATTTTGCCTCAAAGCAACTCAATCTTCTTGCCTACATTGGTAGGACTTCAGACAACCAAAGAATCAATGGAATTGAGCAAGAATTTGAGAGAATCGAAGAGATCAAAATTTCTGAAAAATACCTTCAATGGAGGTCTTGATTCAACTGATCTTGATCTTGCTTGTGCTTGATCTCACTCCACTTGCTTGCAGAAGAAGGATTGGATGCTTAAAAGGTTGTGGATTCATTGAGATTTGAATTTCAAAACAGTGGAAATTCAACCTCAAATTCAAATGAATTTCTCAGGTTTATCCTTTGCAAAGTGACGGTTTGAGATGGGGGATCAAAGCTGGCGCGAATGTGTGTTTATTGTTGAGCATATGAGGCTTTATGTATAGCTGAATCCATTTCTATTTGAACACTTGAAATCACTTTCCAAATTTGGTCATGGATGATGCATGGGTGCATGGTGTAAGACCCTAATTTTGACCCTAAGATCCCTCATGGCATCATATCATTGCACATTGCATTTTCCTCAAGGATCATAGCATCTTGAATCCTTAACCCTTGGGTTGGGACTTGTCTGAGTTGGTTTGAGACCACCAATCATGCTTGAATTGTATATTATTGCTTTTCTTATTTTGTTTACTAACCAAAAACACAAAAATATGTCACTAACTTTGTTTGTTTTGAGGCTGAGCAATCATGTGATCCAAGGCTCCTAGGAAGCCCCTATGCTCAAAGAATGGCCAGATGGAAGTGAAAGAAAGCATGAGAATGGTTCCCAAAGCTCTCAATCATCATATATGCCTCCCAAGTATCTCAATTTGTCATTTTGATCAAGATAAACCAAAGGGCTTGAGGATTGTTTCCCAAGGAAACCTTAATTCAGATGTGCAGTGACTGTGCCTTGCTCATGAAGCAACCTCAACCTATGATCAAATACATTCAAGGGAAGTTCTTTAATTCATCATTTCATGCATATATAAGCTTATGTGAGTGTCCTCAATCATCAATGCATTTGACTATTTTGAAATTCACTGAGACCTAACTTTTGATGTGTTTGTCAAATCAAGATGACCCCAAGAGAAAAGATGTTCTTAAGAACCATATGAACAACTTTCATTTTCATCAAAAATTGATTTGAAACTTGGAAGGTCATCATTCATTTCAAAAATATTATAGGTCATTTTGACTAAAACCCTAATTTTGGGTTAACTTCCCAAGAACCTAACTCCTTAATGTTTTATTATTTTTATGTGGGACCAAGTGAATTGGAAAGTTTAAGATGTTTACTTCAATTGTTATGTTTCATAAAATTCCATAATCCTAAAAGAAACACATGTGATAATACAAAACATTATAGGTCACTTTGGACCAAAGTCATTGAAATGTGAAAAAGTCCAACTTCAAGTGCCCATAACTTTCTCATCAAAAATCCAAATGATGCAAAATTTAAGTCCAACTTGATTTTTCTGAAACTATCTACAACTATGGTGTTGGATGTTTTGTTATTTGAGGCTTTCATCACTGAAACAGAAGGGCTTGAAGTTGGTCCATTTTGGCAAAATTATCATACATATGTTTTGTACATTGAACTTCATGGCCTGTTTTCATAAATTTCCCAACACCAAATGGACTTTTGTTCAACATAACATTTGTTCCTCATGTCAATACCTTTCCAACCATTACCCACATGGCTATGTCTCAATTTGGCAAATGGTATTTTTGAAGAGGAGAAGTTTTGGTTCCAATTATGCATAACATATCAAAACTCCATGCACAAGCTTACACATTCCAATATGCACGTCCAATTTCATTTGGATGATGTTTAGCACTCAATTTCCATTGCATTTAGGCCTCCCATGCGCCTGTACAGGCCCATTCATTGAGGACCCAAGCTTATGCACACACAGATTTTTCATTGCTTGCATCATGTTTGGCTATAAATAGAAGCTCCATTCCTCTTCAAAATCCAACCTCAAGGCGCCTGAACTGCTGCACAATTGAATCCCTAACTTTCACTCAAAGGAATTTTGATTTTTCTCTCAAATTTTCAAGCTCAGATTTCGACTTCATTGGTTGTTGTCCAAACTTTTTTGATTCGAAACTTTTTTGCCATCTCAAGAACACACTGCATCAAAGAATTGGAGTGGATCAAGTCTTGTAAAGTTGCACTTCAAAGGTTGTTGTTCAAACATTTTTGATTCAAAACTCCTTGAATACTGATCATTTCTTGTGTTTGTTGGTACCTCTGAAGTCCTCATGTGAGAGGCAATTGATCTGTGCATTTAATTTCATGAATTGAGCAAACTCTGATTGAACACCACAAATTTCCATCTCAGATTTCTCTCTCCATAGAGATCTTGAGTGGAAACCAAGGTCACATGGGTGATGTACATCACCCCAGCTTTCTAAAGATATATAGATCGTGCATTTTGGTGAAGTTTTTAAAACCTGCAAATTCTGGCCGGAACGGTGAGTCTCGCCGGAGAAGACGGTGGTTTCCACCATCGTCCCCACGTGGACGAGTTCATGGCCATTGGATCTGTTGACTCTGATCTAATCTAGACACTTGGTTGTTATGACTTTCATTTAATCAACGTGTTTCTCTTTTGACTTTGGTCTACCATGCGCGTGCATCTCTCAGCCTTATGCTGATCCACGTCATTTAATGATTCTTGATCAGACGCTCCATGATTTTTCTAATTTCTTATTATTTCATTTGATTTTCTTTAATTCTATTTTATTTTAAAAATTCATAACTTCTTCATTTTTAATCATAAAAATATGGGACCAATTACAATATTTCCCTTTTAAATTCTAGTTTCTGAAAATGATTTTTAATATTTTTTATGATTCCATTTAATATTTTTTGTGAATTTTCTCTTTTCTGGTTATTTTTATTTCATTTAAAATAGTTTCCAATATTCAAAAATGCCAAATATATTTTCTTAACATCTTTGAATGATGATGAATCTATGAAAAACATTCTCATCAATTTATTAATTGATTTTAGATTTATTTGAGATTTTAGTTCAATTATGTTATTTTTCTTCATTTTTTAATTGTTTAAAATTAGTTTTTGTTATCAAAAAATGATGAAATTTTTTGTCAAACCTTGTTTTACCATGTTGAACTTAGGATGATCCAATTGGACTTTTCCAAGTAGATTTGAATTGGATTTGAAGTTTGACCTTTATTTGTTTAGTTTAATTCAAGTATTATTTTAATTCCAAAAAATACCAAAAAATTTTTTATTGTTTCTTGACTTCTATGTTTCATCTCACTTCTGTTTACCATTGATTGATGTTGATTCCATTCATGTTTTGATCAATGAGTTTTGGTTATGTTATTTGAATTCCATTTATGTACATTCCATTTCTTCTTCTTCTTCTTTTTTCTTTTTGATCAATGAGTTAAAGATTGGTGGTTAGCCTTGATCTATCAGGGGCTTAACCTTCTTTGATTGAAATCAAATTCATCTTGATCAAAGATCAAGTGAATTGCTTTGTATTAGAGATAGGTTGCTTCTTGGTCAAGCAAAAAACCTAAATCAATACAAGATCATTCTTCTTTTCTTTTGGCATGACAAGTTGTAGGAGCTTGGCTTACTAGTCATGGTCTCTAACTTCTGTTTGTTACCTATAGTTTTATTGACCAGCCTCAGATTGGTGTGACTACTACATTAGTCCATTTACGATTGCTTAACATGGCGCTAAATTGCCTTATGGCACACTAACACTAACTACTAATGACTAACTTTTAATTCAAGCATTTAATTCTTGCAATTTACTTTAATGCAATTTAATTTCTTGCTCATTAACTCATTTGGCTTCGCCCTTTGCTCACTTGAGCTCATGTTTATGTTAATGCAATTTGCCTTTTGCTCACTTGAGCACATTACTGTGTATATACTATTGTGTTTGTTTTGTTTTGATTATGTGAACCCAATGCAAATGGAGAAAGGACTTAGATGTAGGACCTTACTTATGCTAATGGAGTTTGAAGAGCAACTATGCCTCATGCCTTTAGAATGCAAAAATTGTCAAAGAGCAACTAGGCCTCATGTCTTTAGAATGCTTAATCTTGAAGATGAATTGAAAGGACCCCTAATTCTAAACTCACTCTTGCCCATTCTTTTATTTGCATTGTGGAACTTTTTGATTTGTGTGTTCTTGTGTACTAGGGATCCCAAACTTGAGCCAATTAGAAGAACCATTGTCATGGACATCCAAGATAAGAGATACAAAAGCCAATTGGAAGATTCCTAGGAGCTTGATTGATGTTTGCTTGATTGCTTGAGTTATTTGCTTATTTCTTACTAATTCCAAAGGAAAGGGAGCAACTTGGATCATCTTTATGATCTCAAGATGGGAACTCCAAGTGGTTTTATTTCTCTTCCCTCATCTTTGCATGTTTAGGACCTAGCCATTCTCTTATTCTCTCCACTCTAACCCAAGCCAAACTTTTTGTGCAAACATTAACATTGCTTTCAAAAATTAGAAACCTAGGCACTATGCATTTTATTTTTTCAAACTCTTTTCATAACACTTATTTTGAATTGAATCTTAAGTCAACTTTGACCTTATTTTATGAATACTTTTCATTTGTAAATACAACTCACTCAATTGTTTTTTGTGGTTCCAATGACCATTTGTGTTAAAGCTTTTCATAAACATTAGCTATTAGGTTTGAGTTATCCTAGAGGTTGATATAATACTCACCTGTATCCTTAGTAATGGACTATAAGTCTTCAATGCTTATTATAGGGTTAACCCCTCACTAGCATGTTGAAGCTCTCCTCACATGGTGGATTTGTGGTTTTAGGTTGAGTTTTCTCCCTTTGATAACAAAAGACCTTAAGGCTTTTGACCAGTCAATTCACCAACTTCTTTTGAGATTTTTACCCCGAACTAAGAGGTTTTGATCCTACCTTTTTTAAGATGCTATGTAGGCAATGGGTTTATCCATTCAAACACAAAAAATTGTAAATAACTTGTATATTCTTTTCTCATCTCTCCAATCATGTTTGCACAAATATTTTCACAAATACCAACCTACCTTACAACATTTGTAAAAAGGGCTCCCTTAGAGTACTAAGGATGTTTTGGGTGCTTAAAACCTTCCCACTGCATAACCAACCCCCTTACCTAGATCTCTGACATTTTTATTAGTTTTTGATTTGATAAAATTTCTCGGTTTTTGTTCGCTTTCTAACCTTTCCTTTGGATAAATAGAAGTGCGGTGGCGACTCGAATTGTATGATTTTCTTTTGATTTAGTCAATAAATCTAAAGGTAACGAATACCCCGCTACAGAAAAGTGGCGACTCTACTGGGGATCCATTTGCCTAGTGGGTTTTGCCTACTTTTTGCCTTTGTTGTATTCTATGTTTATATTATTTGTGACATATTTTTGTGAAAATTTGGGATGACTTTATTGTTTGTAATGTATGAATTGCTTGATATATTAATTGCTTGTGTGCTTGGTGGTCTCTTGTGAGATGAGTTTTATACCCGAACTCGAGTGCACTTATGATAGGAGAATGGCATAGTCTTGTTGACTTGTGTAGAGTTATTCCTTAGCAAGTTGACTTGTAAGCCCAATCACTTGGTAGAGGTTATGTTGGGATCAATAATGTCACATGAGTAGTCATGGTTAGGCATTAATCTTTCCAATATATGCCTTAGAAGCCAATGACCTTAGTTTACCAAGCCCATCTTGGCCTATTTTCGGACGTAGTGCGAAGGTCGTTCAAGTGTAAGATTTGATACAATTGTTATAACTCATAAGAGTCTCTCTTGAGAATTATTTTGGAATACGAGTAGTCGTTTATCCGATAATATCCGAAAGATGGGATGATGACTATGGGAACCTCTTGTAGAACATGATTGTCAGGTTTAACCATAATACACTCCCTTTGGATGGTTCTTATCCAAGACTCAATGCTCGTGACTTGCAACAAACCCTTGATTCATGGTTGATCCGTTCTATTATATCCTTAATATCAATGGAACTTGGGTGTTGATAAGGTGTAAACTATAATCCACCAAAATGGATGATTTACATTAAGGATGACTAGATCCATCCCATGACCTTTGTGTGATGTGATTTGCTTGATCCTTGAGTGTGATTGTTGCATCCATGCATTCATGCATTCATACATGTCCATATCATCAACAATGAGAAAATTTTCAAGGAACTTGAGAGGTCTATTTGCAAATTTTCAGACATGGATAAGCAAAGAAGGAATACGAAGAAGTATAGTTTCAGACAACCCGACTTAAAAGAGTTAAGGAGTTTGACATCCTATGTATTAGATCCCTTGAAGTTCAAGGCACGTCATGGGAAGCTTCTATCTATTCTTGCTACTCAAGTGGATGAGGGTCTGATGAGTGTGTTGGTGCAGTTCTATGATCCCTTGTACCGTTCTTTCACATTTCCGGATTTCCAGCTTTTGCCTACACTTGAGGAGTATGCCTATCTTGTGGGTATACCTATTCTAGATCAGTTGCCGCTCAGTGGCTTGGAGAGAGTCCTTACTTCTCAAGAGATTGTTGATCTGTTGCATATAGATGAATCTATTGTTGGTGCTCATATGACTATCAAAGGTGGAATTCAAGGTCTCCCATCTGATATCCTCATTGCTCAAGCTGCTATGTATCAAAAGGCCATGAGTGAGGACGCCTTTGAGGCCATATTTGTACTTCTCATCTATGGGCTAGTGTTGTTCCCCAACATCGACAACTTTTTGGATGTGAATGCTATTAGGATTTTTTATACTCTTAATCCCGTTCTGACTCTGTTGGGTGATACTTATTTCTCTTTGCATATGAGGAATGCAAAGGGTGGTGGTACCATTGTGTGCTGTTTGCCTCTGTTGTACAAGTGGCTCATTTCGCACTTGCCATAGACGCTCGACTTCAAGGATAACAAAGGATGTCTACGGTGGTCCACGAGACTTATGTCTCTCACTAATGATGATATCTTTTTGGTATAACCGTGTATATGATGGTGTGCAGATTATTGACTCTTGTGGTGAATTCTCCAATGTGCCTTTTCTTGGTACATGTGGTGGGATTAACTACAACCCTGTTTTGGCATGTCGTCAGCTTGGGTTCCCCTTAAAGGATAAACCTAATAACATTTTTTTAGAGGGTGTGTTCTTTCAAGAGGTGAAGAGGCTTCGTGTAGCTTATCTTCCGGTCTCGAGAGCTTTGGACGATTGTTTCTAGGGTTCCATAGGATGTTCATTTTCCTTCTCTCTTGTATTGTATTTGGTTACCAAGATTGTACTTCTTTGGTGTAAAAAATTTCCAGATATTATTGATATGATTATTCCATTATATGTCTAAATGATTAATATTTCCAAATATTTGCAAATAGAGATCTAAAGTTCCATTGATTAACAAATAAAATCATATGCACAAGCATTGCATGCATCATGTGCATAAGCAGGTTTTGTTCCAGGGCTTCTTGTGCAGTGGTCTAAGTCTACGTTCTTCATTTATTTTAAAGACAAGCTGACCCACCAGTACTACACCAGAGCCAACTCATCAAAGCTAATGGATTACCTCGAGCAAGAGAACAGAGAACTGAAGGAGGAAGTGGCAAGATTGACTCAAAGCCAGTCTTCTCCAACACCCTCAACTCCTCCCTAGTCTTCTCCAACACCTTCAACTCCTCCCTAGAGGACGGTCATCTCAGAGGTTGCTTCCTCTACCGTACCTGCTGCCATTGCCCATTTTGCGCCATCTCTTATGCCATCTGGGTTTCCCTAGGGAATGCCTGCTAACTTTGTTCCAGAGGGTCTCGCCCCAACTTTTGCTTCTCTACCGGCATCTAGCCCGGTCCTCGATGTGCCACCTCTAGTCGTGCATACTTTGCCAAGAGTAGATGACACCATTTATCACTTTGAGCCATTTGAGGGCCCAGACGTGTATGAGAAAATGGATGCTATGAACGATCAATTCCTTGAGTTGCGCAAGGAACTTAAAACTCTCAGAGGGAAGGACCTCTTCGGCAAATCGGCTACTGAGCTCTGTCTCGTGCCTAAGGTCAAGATTCCTGTCAAATTCAAAGTGCCTGACTTTGAAAAGTACAAAGGAAATACTTGCCCGCTCTGCCATCTTGTGATGTATGCACGCAAGATGTCGACTCAGACCGACAACGATCAACTCCTGATCCACTACTTCCACAACAGTCCGTCCGGTGCCGCTTTGAGATGGTACATGGGCCTGGATAGTGTGAGCATCCTCTCCTTCAACGACCTTGGCGAAGCCTTCGTCAAGCAGTACAAATACAATGTTAATATGGCTCCCGATAGGGACCAACTGAGGGTTATGTCCCAGAAGGAGAAAGAAACATTTTAGGAGTACGCCCAGAGGTGGCGTGAATTGGCTGCACATATTGTGCCCCCGCTCGAAGAGAAGGAGATGACGAAGATCTTTATCAAGACATTAAGCTCTTTCTACTACAAGCGGATGATTGCTAGCGCTCCTTCTAACTTCACCGAGATGGTGAACATGGGGATGCGTCTAGAAGAGGGACTCCGGGAAGGGCGCCTAACCAGAGAAGAAGGCTCTTCTAAGAAGAAAGATGGAGAGGCGCATGTTGTGTCCTCCCATGTTAAATCAAGAAGACCCTCTGTGAAGAGGAAGACTGTGCATCCAGCCAGTAACCAGCACCAGGTGGCTCATATAGCACCTGCTTTTAGAAAAAACCAACATTATCAACATCAGAACCAGCAACAGTAACATCAACAGTATCAGCAACAACCGCATCGTCCGCAACAGCAGGCCTACCTGAAGATTGTGTTCGTGAGGTAAAGATTAGAGCACTCCTGGAAGAGTCTGTGAAGAAGGGGTTGATTGAGTTACTACGAGAATATGTCGACGTCTTTGCCTGGTCATATGAAGACATGCCCGGTCTAGATACTGATATTGTGCAACATTTCCTGCCTTTGAAGCTTGAGTGTTTACCTGTGAAGCAGAAGCTCAGAAGAACTCATCCTGATATGGCAGTGAAGATTAAAGAAGAAGTTCAAAAGCAAATTAATGCGGGGTTTCTGGTGACTTCTACATATCCTTAATGGGTGGCCAATATTGTGCCCGTGCCTAAGAAAGATGGAAAAGTCTGAGTGTGTGTGGACTATAGAGACTTGAATAAGGCTAGTCCGAAAGATGATTTTCCTCTACCACATATTGATATGTTGGTAGACAATCTAGCTAAATTCAATGTCTTCTCATTTATGGACGGATTTTTCGGTTATAATTAAATCAAAATGGCACTCAAGGATATGGAGAAGACAACATTCATCACACCTTGGGGAACATTCTGTTATCGAGTGATGCCCTTCGGTTTGAAGTACACCGGAGCCACGAATCAACGAGCAATGACTACCTTGTTTCATGATATGATGCACAAGGAGATTGAGGTATATGTTGATGATATGATTGCAAAGTCAAGAACAGAAGTTGAACATGTTGAGCACTTGTTGAAGCTTTTTTAGTGTTTGAGGAAGTACAAACTCCGTTTGAATCCCAACAAGTGTACATTTGGAGTTCGTTCCGGCAAGTTATTGGGCTTTATTGTCAGCGAGAGAGGTATTGAAGTTGATCCTGCCAAGGTCAAAGCAATACAAGAGATGCCTGCGCTCAAAACTGAGTAGCAAGTCTGAGGTTTTCTTGGTCGCTTGAATTATATTTCCATATTTATATCCCACATGACTGCCACATGTGCGCCAATATTCAAGCCTCTCCGGAAAGATCAACGTCATGATTAGACCGAGGATTGCCAGAAGGCCTTTGACAGTATGCCTTCTTGCATAAGATTGGTTCTGCAAATTGGGTTCCTACTAATCACATATCAACCATCTCTATTACTCCTGGGAGGATCATTCATGCTATTGGAACAAGGGTTAACTATGATTTTGGCAAGTTCATATTTGAACAAACCATTAGACATGCTTCCACCAATGCTGTTAAGTTGCCCATATCATTCCCATCTATCATCTGTGGGATCATCCTGAGTCAACAACCAGGAATCCTGAGTACAAGTGATATTCCAAGCAGGAGGAAAACCCCTTTGTCCATCCATTATAAGCTGTTTGAGGGAAGTCATGTCAATGATGTCATGACATCTGCCAGAAGGGAGTCTGCACCCAAAGGAAGTCTGATTGACCAACTAAGAGAGACCTGCAAGGAATTGGACAATAGGATAAAGGTGGCAAAGGCTAGAAAAGAGGCTTTAGAAGTTCTTATATGTAGCCTGGAGAAGGAAGAAGTAGAAAAGGCTGGGAATGACTCAACTACAAGATCAAAATCCCAATCCAGTGGAAGTTCTGGAAGCTCAAAAAGTTCTGAAGGTACAGGTGAAGATGAAGGTGAAGGGGAAGAAGATACTTCTTCTGATTAATTGTCCTTGGATGTATTAAAGACTTTGAGGGGTGCTGGAAGGGATGGTGGAAGTTGCTGCTGTTTGGAAAGCTGATCTTCTTTCTGCTTTTGTATTTTGTGGCAGTCCTCGTGATGCTTGTTATGTAATATTTAGGGCTCTTAATGAGTTCCTTGAATTTGTTCATTATCTCAGCTGTCTGCTGTGTATAATGATGTTGTGTACTTCCTGAATATTCTGTTTTAACATGCTTAGTGTTATAACATATGTTTTAACTTTCTCTGCTAGACTAATAGACATTTATTTTGTCTGATTGGTCACCTTTGGTAAATTTTGACTAAAAAGGGGGAGAAGTGCTGTTATGGAAGTTGTATGTGGTTGGACTGGAGGACAACTATTATTGGAAGAAGTGCACAGGTGCTACAACAGTATGGTTGTATGTTTACAGATGTCAAACATGATGTCTGATATTGTGCACAGGTGTTGATGTTGTAGCAGATGTCATATGACATTCTGGCTGGTACAGTTGCTGGAGATTTCAGTAGCTGTTTTTGTTGAATGCACAGATTTAAGGGGAGAAGAAGTACCCTGGTGTATTGTGCATTTGTGTGTTTTACTAGTTGCATCCATAACTAGTAATTCTGTTGATTAGTGCACATATTGAGGGGGAGGAGAAGTACCCATGTGCATATGTGTATTACTAGTAGCCATAGCTAGTAATTGTTTTGCTTCTGCTGCTGATTAAACTACTGTTATATGGTTTAACTGCTGATAGTTTACCCTGTGAACAAAAAGGACAGATATATGTTTTAGCCAAAATTTGCCAAAGGGGGAGTTTGTTGATTCTAAGAGTTGGCAGCAATTTTGGTAAAACAAAGAGTGTTCACAAGATGTCTTGTGTGATGTCTTAACATGAGATATCCTATGTACCTGCTGAAGATGAAGAACATATGCAAGCAGGATTGTTTCAGAATGCCACATACATTGACAAGGCTTCTGATATTGGAAGACATATGCTGCAGGATTGTTTCAGTTGACATACTCATTGTCATGGTAACTGATATGGCTGTACCTGCTATAAAAGGAAACTGGATTACTTGCTTGAAAATCTACGCAGGAAATTGATTCTGTTTTATGTTAACCGGTTACCCACCGAGCGTTAACCGGTTACTTGCTGTGAAAAATGAAAAATTGAGATTTTAAAAGTTGTATTCAATTTGGAATGAAATCTAGGTGTGTGTATTTGATAATTAGCATATATATGTGAATAATGGATTGTGATGAATGTGTATATGTACTATTGGTGGATAATTCATAGAGTTGAATTATGGTTATATGTGGAATGTTTAGATAGTAGAGATGGTCTTAATTGCATATTATGTGAATGGTGTAATTGTTATGAATGTGTATATGTACCATTGATGGATAATTCATAAAGTTGAATTATGGTGATGTGTGGAATGTTAAGATGGTAGAGATGATCTTAATTGCATATGTGTTGGTATTTGTACATTCATTCATGGCATGGTCGGCTTCATGGTGGAAGCGGTGAAACTTTGGGTTTACATGGTAGCATACGTTGATCCTTAATTGGAAATAGGCGTAGTAGATGTAGCATACGTTGATCCTTAATTGGAAATAGGCGTAGTAGATGTAGCATACGTTGATCCTTAATTGGAAATAGGCGTAGTAGACGTTGATTCGTAATTGGAAATAGACGTAGTGGCTTTGATCTTGTCCGGATCGGAAGTGTGGCTTGGATTCTAGATATTGAATCGGAAAGCGGTGAAACGTTGGGTTCACATTGAGGTACCACATGCATAGAGTCACATGTCTTGCATTGAGTCACATTAAAGTTATGTGATCATCGAGTGTATGCATTGTTGTGATTGTGATGTGTGTATGAGATATGGTAATTGAGTTTGGTGATGTTTGGATACTTAACTTGGCAAAATATGTGATTGTGTGATAATTGTAGTTATGTGTATATTTGGGAATATAGTATTGGATTTGAATATTATACTCCTTGAGTTTTGATGGATGTTTGAAACATGTGAAATAAATATTGGTTAGTATTATTTACATGGTTATACAAAGTGTGATGAATTCCTTTAATTGTTGATTTAATCATTGTGCCTTATTATGCTTCTTCATAATGATTTGAATTCTCACCCTTTCTGTTTGAATGTTGCCTTTACATGGGCATCGCGCAGATACTCAAGAGTAGTATTGCTGAAGTAAGTGGAAGGTAGCTCATTCGAGATTTAGCCGGAGAGCTTCCGTATTCTTGTTTGGAGACTAGGTAGTGAGTCAATGCTCTGGTCATGTAACACGGGGTAGATTAGTAGTATTGAACTCATATCTTATTTGGATACGTATTATGTTATTACTTGTGAACATGTTTGATTGCAATTGCTGTTTGAGATGCCATAGTGCCAAATATTCTGGATATGGTTTATTTTATCTTGAGGAGATTATTGAGAGATGATCATGGTATGGGACATGGATCATTTTATGAAAAGCATGAGTATTCATTATTTTCCGCTGCGACACATATTCTTGAATATTCATGATAAGTGAAATGTGTTATCTTAAATGACCAGGTGTATGGTATATTGATGATGAATGATGTTTGGTTTTTGAAAGTGTAGCGGTGTATTCATCGCCTTTAGATTTATTGACTAAATCAAAAGCAAAGCATACAAAGATAGAGTCGCCACCGCACTTCTATTTATCCAAAGGAATGGCTAGAAAACGAACAAAAGCCTAAGAAGTTTTACAAAGAAAACTAATAAAAGGGGTACAGAGATCTGGGTAAGGGGGTAATTATGCAAAGGGAAGGTGTTAGGCACCCAATGCATCCTAGGTACTCCTAGGGAACCCTTTTCACAACTTGTTGTAAAAAGTATTGTTTTATGAAAATATTTATTGTGCAAACATGAGGGAAGAGGTGAGAAAAGAATGTACAAATTTTTTATTTTTGTGTTTGGATGGATGAACCCATTGCCTACGTACCTTTACAGGATCAAAACCTCGTAGTTCGGCTAAAAGATTTCCAAAAAGGTGAGTGGATTGATTTTAAACAAGAGCCTTAAGGTCTTTCATTATCAAAGGGATAACACTCAACCTGTACCAACAATCCACCATGCGAGGATATCTTCAACATACTAGTGAGGGGTTAACCCTATAACAAGTATGGAAGTCTTACAATCAACTCACTAAGGATGCATGAAGACTTATCAAGAAGTGGACAAGGGCCACAAAAGCAATTGAGTGAGTGAAATTAACCAATTAGAGTATTCACAAAAAATGGTCAAAGTTGACATTAGATTCAATTCAAAAGAAGTATTGTGAAAATGAAGTTTGAAAATCAGAGGCTTAAGGCCTAGGTTTCTAGTTTGAAAACAGATGAAAATGTTTACACAAAGTTTTCTAGTATGGGTTACAAATGCAAGTGGAGGTTGTAAGGAATCAAAAGGTGGGAATGAGGAGTAAAACTTCATTAGGAGTTCCTCTCTTGAGATCATATGTAGATGATCCAAGTAAGTACCATCCTTTGGAATAAGCAACAAAGCAATAAACAAGTAAGCAGGTCAAAGAGAACAAAACTGGAAATAGATTGCCAATAAATGGTCTTACATCCAACTCCGAAAATAAAAGGGAAACGGAGTGCCAATAAATGGTATTACATCTGACTCCACAAAAAGAAAACAAGATAGGAAACAGATAGCCTATCACTGGTCTTACATCTGACTCCTCAAAAGAAATAAAACAGGAAACAGATAGCCAATCACTGGTGTTACATCTGACTCCACAAAAGAAATAAAACAGGAAATGGAGTGCCACTAAATGGTCTTATATCCAGCTCCCCAAAAGGAACAGGAAACAGATAGCCAATCACTGGTCTTACATCTGACTCCTCAAACAAAACAAATAACAAAGACAAAAGCAAAATGCAAACAATATGCAAAAGCAACATGAAGGATGCACAAGTAAGCAAACAATCAATAAATTAGCACACTCTATACACAATCAAAAGGCTCATACAAGGCTGGGCTTTAGTCAAGGGGCATATCAACCTCGACAAAAAAGCCAGATATTTAAGGGTGTTCAGGCTCTTAACCTCTGACATTGACCGTCAGGGTGAGCAGATGAAAAGGGAAATGAGGATTAGACCTCATAGCTCTTAACCCTGGCCGGGGTGAGCTTGAGTCAAAGAAAGTGTGGGAGTCCAGAATGAGGAACTCTACTCCACATGACTGGCTCTATATACAATGATCTTGGGTGTTTATTCAAATGCATCAGCACATAGTACGAGCAAGATGAAAGACTCAATTGAATAGCAGGGGATGGATTGCACATCCCTTCTATCTGCCAATGCCTCTTCACTTAGGATGTCTTAATATGTAACCATGCCTCATTGAGGTCTTAGCACAAAATTAAACAATCAAGAACATGGCCTCTTAAGGAGGGCTTCAGACAAGTGCCTGCCAAAGATAGCAGGTCTTCCAGACTACATGGAGTTAAAGAGATTACCTAAGTGGTATGCCAGAAACAAGTCAATATTCATATTCAGACAAACCAAAAAGACAGTCAACAGTCAGACAACTAATATACACAATGTAAGTCAACAACTCAAATGAGTTAGCCACCCAAGGACCTACAACACAATCAACATTAGTTAAACAAAGCAAATTATATCTCAAGCAAGGAGATCACATCATCCATTAGGACTTATTTCATGAACCTGAAATGCAAAGCTCAAATTGTGAGTACAAACCCCTAGAGCAAAGCCTAGGGTCAAAGGTAAATCAAAAAGTCAAAACAACAACCAATATTCAACATAAAGCTCATTTAATCAATCATGAACAAGTCCTAAAAAGGACCAAGTCAAAAGCATCAAGCAAAGTCATCTCATGAGCAAGCTATGGCAAACACAAATTCAAAGCACACAATTGATCATCAAGAATGGAAATTCCATATTAAAACAGAAATGAAACAAACCATTCTGGAAATTTTTATGTGCATACAACATGTCAAACATAATCACCATGCCAAAAATTAGATTCAACAGAGTTCATTTGACCTAGAAATGAAAATGCACAAGTAGGACATCAAATTGTGTGACACACATTGTCACACCTCACAATCATGTGTCTAAAATAGAGATGAAAAATGCTAAAAATGCACCACCAAGCCTCAAACATCAAGAAACATGTTGGGAACCAACATACAAAATTTCATGGCAATTGGATCATTACTGAGCATTTCACAATAGTATGAATGAAGCATGCCACATATGCATACATGTTCAAAGAATCAATCACATTTAAAATTCCAGCAAGGCACAAGTCCAGAACTTCACATCAAAAAATATAAGACATTCACATGATCATGTAGAAAAAAAATTGGAAGTGATTTGGATCATTATTCTATTTTTTATGATTTTTTGAAATACATGAATGAAAATGAAATAAAAATGTAAAAACATGAAATATAATATGAAATGGATAATGGAAATTAGAAACGCATCCTGCCAGAATCGAACACAAGAACTAGAGGCTCAAGGCGCGCCTCAAAACGCACCGTTCCATTTATTGATGTGGCAAGCCACATCACTGGTCAAAGCCTGCGTGGAGGCAGTCAACGAATATGAGCCAATAGAAGCGACAACAGGATGCCATGCAAGCGCTAGTCAAAACGAATTAAAACAAATAAAATGCAACAAGGAAGGGTCGAACACACGAGGCTTCGGTTAAAGGCGCTTGCACAGTACATTTTCCAGAAACGAACCCGAAAACCCTAGCTACAGTGCTCACACGGCCATGCACGGTAGAAACCACCGTCTTCCTCATGAAGACGGTGGCGCTACAGTGATCAACATCAAAAAAAATTCCAGATTCCTGCAATATGTACATCATTGGAACGCTTATTCAATGAGGAATATAGATCAAGCATTAACTAAGTCTAATTCATCACAAATCATGAGAATCGAGCAAAAACAGTTTGACATTCAAAACTTCAAATCATCATAACTTGCTCAATACACGACCAATTTCAATTCTATAACTACCAGAATGCTCAGCATGAGAAGCTCTACATAAACATAGCAAAAGAATGGAGAATTAAGAGGTTCGAAAAACCTACCTCTTGAAGAGCAGTATGAGAAAACGAGCGATTCAAGGCTTCAATTGATCCAGATCTACTCTTGAGATGATAACTTGAAGCTTTGTGCAATAATTGAGGCTTGGAGATGCTTGGATCTAGCTCAGATTTCAATTTCCATTGTCATGTTCTTGATCTTCATGTGCTTAATTTCCACTCGAATTCTTCACATTAAAGCTTGATCTGCACTAAATGAGGATCAGAGAACAAGAATATGCAATGAAATCAATGGCTTGTGTGGAAGAAATTCAAGTTTCCATGGAGAGAAAAATTTGGAGGGAAGAGAAATTTGGATCTAGAATGAGCAAAAACTCCAGAATTCTGTTATGATTTGGTATTTATATGGTGTCTTAATCACATTGCTAATCCACATTTGTATTGGTTAATTGAGATTATGCAAAATAAGGTGTGTGACCAAAAATGGAAATTGTGAGGTGCCATGCAAATCCACACGTGAACAGTAGCATATGGATGCTCAAATTCACTTAAAATCTTCCAATGAACACAATGGCAATGGTAATTAGCTCATGTGATTAACCAATTTTGATTTTGCAAATTTCCCTCCAAAATGGTCATGAATGAGGTCTTGATTAGTGAATCAAACTCCAACAACTTGCCATGCCAAAAAGAAGATGAGAAATGATCTTGTATTGATTTAGGTTCTTTGCATGATTTAGAAAGCAATCTATCCTTAATGCAAAGCCATTCACTTGATCCATGATCAAAGTGAATTAGATTTGAATCAAGGAAGATTAAACCTCCTTAATCAATACTAACC
The DNA here is from genome assembly GCF_024323335.1 of Lathyrus oleraceus. NCBI lineage: Eukaryota > Viridiplantae > Streptophyta > Magnoliopsida > Fabales > Fabaceae > Lathyrus > Lathyrus oleraceus. Next base: position 268,446,954 of record NC_066584.1, on the reverse strand, counting down.
ACCAATCTTTAACTCATTGATCAAAAAAAGGAAAAACAAGAAGGAGAAGAAGAAGAAAAATATTAAAGTGCATTAAATGAAATGGAATGTATTAATCAACAAATGTTGACCAAAGATAGAGAAAATCAAGTTTAAACAATAGAAAATAGAAGCAAGATGAAAATTAGAAATCAAGAAATAAACAAAATATTTTTGGCATTTTTAATATTTAAAATAAAACTTGAATTAAAATAATAAAGATAGGTCAAACTTCAAACTCACTTTAAATCAACTTTGAAAAGTCCAAGTGAATTATCCCAAGTTCAACAAGGTCAAACAAAGTTTGACAAAAAATTTCAGCATTTTTAAAAGTCAGAAACTATTTTAAATCTATTAAAAATGCATAAAAATAACCTAATTGAACTAAAATCTCAAATCAATTAATAAATTGATGAGAATATTTTTCATATATCTATCATCATTCAAAGAGGTTGAGAAAATATTTTTGTATTTTTTGAATATCAAAAACTATTTAAAATGAATTAAAAATAACCAGAAAAGAGAATATTACTAAAAAATAGAAAATGATGAGATAAAAAAATATTAAAAAACATTTTTAGAAAGTAGAAAATAAAAGAGAAATAATGCAATTGGTCCAATAATTTTTGGACCAATAATGAAAGAGATATGAATTTTAGAAACAAAATGGAATTAAAAGAAATAAAAGAAAATAGAAATCAGAAATTAAAAATAAGAAAAAAGGAGAGGCGTTGGATCCAGTTCATTAATTGACCTGGCAGATCAGACGGATCTGAGCGCGCTTCCACAATACACGTGAGTCAATGCAACCACACAAACATTTAAAAATAGTCATAACATTGGACAACCTAGATCTAATCTGGAAATGAAAATGGACGGCCACGATTAGATCTGGAGACCAGACGGTGGTCAGCACCACCGTCTACTCCGGCTAGCTCCAGTGAGAGCTCAAATTTGCAGAAGAACAAATATTCACCAAAACGCACGATCCAGGTACCAAATGAAAGGTGGAGTGATGTACATCACTCCTATGCCACTCAATTCCACTCTAGATCCCTATTGAGAGAGAAATCAGAGATGGATCTTTGGTGGTGTTCAACTGAACTTGCTTGATTTCAAAAATTAAGAACACAATAATGATGGCTCTATGCAGAGGACTTCAGATCACACAAAATCAAGGCAAATGGAACAATATATGAGTTGTTTCGAAGCAAAATGCAGTTGAGCAAAACCTTGGAATTGAGATGAATTGAGTCACTATCTTTGAGTTCTTTTGCAAACAGAAGCTTCTATGGATCAAGGTGAAGAGGTCTAGGAACTTTAGATCTTAAGAAAAAAGTCGAGGAAACTGAACTCTAGATCTGAAATATTTAGAGAAAATTGAGATTTGTTCCTTTGGTATGGGTGTGGATTCAATTCAGCAGAGGTTTAGGCGCCTTTAGGTTAAGAAATGAGAGCTCATATGCCATGTATTTTTAGCCAAAGCCATCTGATATGCATGAACAAAGTGTGCATGGGAGAAGAGGGCGTCCATGCATGGGCCTGTACAGGCGCATGGAGGGCCCAATTCTGATTGGAATTGATTGCTTATATCATAATTAGAAGGAATGGACGTGCAGATACGATATCATGAGCTCATGCAATGTGTTTCAACTGAATTTCCAAAAATGCACTAAAATGTTCTCCTCTTCGAAAATGATATTTCCAAAATTGAAACATAGGCTTATGGGTAATGGTTGGAAAGCTTGTTGCATAAGGAACAAATACTATGTTGATCAAAACTCCAATTGGGCCTTGGGAATTAATGAAATTTGAGCTTGAAGTGTAGGGTGCAAAATATGCACATGTGAAATTTCCCAAATTGGCCAATGTTCAAGCCCCTATGTCTCAATGATGAAAGCTCGAAATGATAAACTCTTCAACATGAAAGTTGTAGATCTTTTCAATAAAATTAAGTTGGACTTAAATTTTGCATCATTTGGATTTTTGATGAAGACGTTATGGGCACTTGAAGTTGGACTTTTTCACATTTCAATGCATTTGGTCCAAAGTGACCTATAATGTTTTGCATTATCACATGTATTTATTTTGAGATTTTGCAATTTTTCTCAACATAATATTTGAATTAGACACAATAATATTTCCAGTGCATTAAGTCTCACCTCAAAATCATGAAAAATGAATGAGTTATGTTCTTGGGAAGTTGACCCAAAATTAGGGTTTCAATCAAAATGACCTATAATGTCTTGGAATGGATGATGACCTTCCAAGCTTCACATAAATTTTTGATGAACATGAAAGTTGTTCATATTGTTCTTAATAAAATTGTTTCTCTTGGGGTCATCTCCATTTGACCAACACATAAAAAGTTAGATCTCAGTGTATTTCAAAATAGTCAGATGAATTGACTGAACAACTTCTCAAGTCCACACCTCATATCTTGATGAATGGATGATTGAGGACACTCAAGTAAGTTCAAATATGCATGAAATGATTAATTAAAGAACTTCCCTTGATTGTATTTGACCATGGGCTGAGGTTGCTTCATGAGCAAGGCATAATTGATGAACAGATGAATTAGGGTTTCCTTGGGAAACAGGCCTCAAACCCCTTGACTAGCTTTGATCAAAATGATGAATTGAGATACTTGGAAGGCATATTTGATGGATGAGAGCTTTGGGAATCATTACCATGCTTGCTTTCATCTTCTCTTGCCCATATTATTGCACAAAGGGTCTCCTAGAAGCCTTTAGACCTTGTGACTGCTCAAGCTACAAACAAAAGAGGTTAGTGACATATTTTTGTGCTTTTGGTTAGTAAATAAAATGAGAAAAGCAATAATATACAATTCAAGCATGCTTGGTGATCTCAAGCCACTCACAAGAGATCCCACTCAAAGGCAAAGGGAACCAAGATGCTTATGATCCTTGAGGCTATGCAAATGAAATGTCATGATGCCATGAGGGATCTTAGGGTCAAAATTAGGATCTTACACTCTCCTACTCTCATTATTAAGCCAGCTGGCCCTGTTCCATACTCTTTTAACAAGGTTGTTCCCTATTGATATAATGCGGTTGCATTAGAAGATGGGAAGGAGGTGCCTCTACCCTCCACTTCTATTGTCGATATTGCCGATGTCAGTGGATTGACCCGTAGTGGTCGTGTATTCTCGGCGCCGCCGAAACCCCAGGCTGACACCAGAAGAGTTGATGCTGCTGATAGTGCTACCCATCCTTTGGGGAATTCTTCTTCTTGTTCGAATCCGGCACTTGCTGTTGACAAACCTGCCGCGGCTGTTAGAACTCCTATCCCTACTGGCCAGAATGGCATGTGAAGAGAGGATTGTGATGTGATGTTAAGGCTCATCAAGAGGAGTGAGTATAATGTTGTAGATCAGCTGCTACAAACGCCTTCAAAGATATCAGTGATGTCTTTGTTGATGAACTCGGAGCCACATCGAGAAGCTTTGCAGAAGGTGTTAGACGTGGCGTACGTAGATCACGACGTTACCATAGAACAATTCGATAGCATTGTTGCAAACATAACTGCTTTTAACAACCTGAACTTCTGTGATGTTGATCTCCCCGAGGAGGGAAAATACCACAATTTGGCATTTCACATCTCTATGAACTACAAGGATGATGCCCTGTCTAATGTGATGGTAGACACAGGATCATCGCTGAATGTGTTGCCAAAATCCACTCTGGCGAAAATTACATACCAGGGGCCTCCCATGAGGCAGAGTGGAGTGGTCGTCAAAGCTTTTGATTTATCGCGTAAAACTGTGATTGGCGAGGTTAAACTCCCAATCAAGATAGGACCTAGTGATTTCCATATCACTTTCCAGGTCATGGATATCCACCCATCATATAGCTGTTTGTTGGGCAGACCATGGATTCACGAGGCAACTTGGATCATCTTTATGATCTCAAGAAAGGAACTCCAAGTGGTTTTATTTCTCTTCCCTCATCTTTGCATGTTTAGGACCTAGCCATTCTCTTATTCTCTCCACTCTAACCCAAGTCAAACTTTTTGTGCAAACATTAACATTGTTTTCAAAAATTAGAAACCTAGGCACTATGCCTTTGATTTTTTCAAACTCTTCATAACACTTATTTTGACTTGAATCTTAAGTCAACTTTGACCTTATTTTGTGAATACTTTTCATTTGTAAATACAACTCACTCAATTGTTTTTTGTGGTTCCAATGACCATTTGTGTTAAAGCTTTTCATAAACATTAGCTATTAGGTTTGAGTTATCCTAGAGGTTGATATAATACTCACCTGTATCCTTAGTGATGGACTATAAGTCTTCCATGCTTATTATAGGGTTAACCCCTCACTAGCATGTTGAAGCTCTCCTCACATGGTGGATTTGTGGTTTTAGGTTGAGTTTTCTCCCTTTGATAACAAAAGACCTTAAGGCTTTTGACTAATCAATTCACCAACTTCTTTTGAGATTTTTACCCCGAACTAAGAGGTTTTGATCCTACCTTTTTTAAGATGCTATGTAGGCAATGGGTTTATCCATTCAAACACAAAAAATTGTAAATAACTTGTATATTCTTTTCTCATCTCCCCAATCATGTTTGCACAAATATTTTCACAAATACCAACCTACCTTACAACATTTGTAAAAAGGACTCCCTTAGAGTACTAAGGATGTTTTGGGTGCTTAAAACCTTCCCACTGCATAACCAACCCCCTTACCTAGATCTCTGACATTTTTATTCGTTTTTGATTTGATAAAACTTCTCGGTTTTTGTTCGCTTTCTAACCTTTCCTTTGGATAAATAGAAGTGCGGTGGCGACTCGAATTGTATGATTTACTTTTGATTTAGTCAATAAATCTAAAGGTAACGAATACCCCGCTACAGAAAAGTGGCGACTCTGCTGGGGATCCATTTGCCTAGTGGGTTTTGCCTATTTTTTGCCTTTGTTGTATTGTATGTTTATATTATTTGTGATATATTTTTGTGCAAATTTGGGATGACTGTATTATTTGTAATGTATGAATTGCTTGATATATTAATTGCTTGTGTGCTTGGTGGTCTCTTGTGAGATGAGTTCTATACCCGAACTCAAGTGCACTTATGATAGGAGAATGGCATAGTCTTGTTGACTTGTGTAGAGTTATTCCTTAGCAAGTTGACTTGCAAGCCCATTCACTTGGCGGAGGTTATGTTGGGATCAATAATGTCACACGAGTATTCGTGGTTAGGCATTACTCTTTCCAATATATGCCTTAGAAGCCAAGGACCTTAGTTTACCAAGCCCATCTTGGCCTATTTTCGGACGTAGTGCGAAGGTCGTTCAAGTGTAAGATTTGATACAATTGTTGATCCCAAGCTACAAACAAAAGAGGTTAGTGACATATTTTTGTACTTTTGGTTGGTAAAAAAAATGAGAAAAGCAATAATATACAATTCAAGCATGCTTGGTGATCTCAAGCTACTCACAAGAGATCCCACCCAAAGGCAAAGGAAACCAAGATGCTTATGATCGTTGGGGGATCTTAGGGTCAAAATTACGGTTTTACACTCTCCAACTCTCATTATTAAGCCAGCTGGCCCTGTTTCATACTCTTCCGACAAGGTTGTTCCCTATCAATATAATGCATTTGCATTAGAAGATGGGAAGGAGGTGCCTTTACCCTTCACTTCTATTGTGAATATTTCTGATGTCAGTGGTTTGACCCGCAATGGTCGTGTATTCTCGGCGCCGCCGAAACACCAGGCTGACACCAGAAGAGCTAATGTTGCTGATAGTGCTACCCATCCTTTGGGGAATTCTTCTTCTTGTCCGAATCCGACACTTGCTGTTGACAAACCTACCGCTGCTGTTAGAACTCCTGTCCCTGCTGGCCAGAATGGCATGTGAAGAGAGGTCTGTGGGTGAGATGTTGAAGCTCATCAAGAGGAGTGAGTATAATGTTTTAGATTAGCTGCTACAAACCCCTTCAAATATATTAGTGATGTCTTTGTTGATGAACTCGGAGCCACACCGAGAAGCTTTGCAGAAGGTGTTGGACGTGGCGTACGTAGATCACGACATTACCATAGAACAGTTCGATAGCATTGTTGCAAACATAACTGCTTGTAACAACCTGAGCTTCTGTGATGCTGATCTCCCCGAGGAGGGAAAAGACCACAATTTGGCATTTCACATCTCTATGAACTGCAAGGATGATGCTCTGTCTAATGTGCTGGTAGACACAGGATCATCACTGAATGTGTTGCCAAAATCCACTTTGGCGAAAATTTAATACCAGGGGCCTCCCATGAGGCAGAGTGGAGTGGCGGTCAATGCTTTTTATGGATGGCGTAAAACTGTGATTGGCGACGTTGAACTCGCAATCAAGATAGGACCTAGTGATTTCCAGATCACTTTCCAGGTCATGGATATCCACCCATCATATAGTTGTTTGTTGGGCAGACCGTGGATTCACGAGGCAGGCACCGTGACATCCACCCTACACCAAAATTTGAAGTTCGTGAAGAACAAGAAGTTGGTGGTGGTAGGGGGAGAGAAGGCTCTCTTGGTAAGCCATATGTCTTCCTTTTATTATATTAATGCCGAGGATGAGGTTGGGACGTCGTTCCAAGCCTTGTCTATTTTTGAGCCTTCTAAGAAAGGAACTTCTTCATTTGCGTACTACAATGATGCGAAGTTGGCCATTGAGCATGGTGCAACTACTGGTTTAGGACAAATGATCAAGATGGAAGACAATAAATCTCGGGCTGGCATAGGGTACTCTTCAGGCACTTTCAACAAGCATGGTGTATTTCAGAGTGGTGGTTTCATCCACACGATCGAAGACCAAGATGCAGTTGCTGTAGTGGAGATTCTAGCAACTTTATCATCCTTGGAGGGGTCTGCAATAATTGGGTCGTTGTTGGTGTTCCAACAGTTGTCCATAAGCCCACGTAATGTTCATTTTTGTTTAAAAAAAACCCTTCTCCCATGCCAAAAGGAGAAGTGATGACATTGTTGGCACATAAATACATTGATATTCATTCAATAAATTCATGTTAAATGTTTGTTTTTCCAAATTATTTTCACTTTTTGCTTTTTTGCATGAAATTGGTGATCACAAAAAAACCTAAAAAAGAAAATAAAATCAATATTTTCATCTGCATAATGATTTGCCTTGTTTGAATTCTAAAATCTCTTTTATATCCAAAATCATTATGCAGGTTGATCAAACCCATTGAACATAATGATCCGACACCATCTCCCAACTTTGAGTTCCCTGTATCTGAGGCAGAAGAAGATGATGTTGAAGAGATTCCTGACGAGATTACTCGTCTGCTTGAGCACGAAGAGAAGATCATTCAACCGCATCTTGAGAATCTGGAAACAGTCAACTTGGGGTCTGAAGATTGTGTTCGTGAGGTAAAGATTAGAGCACTTCTGGAAGAGTCTGTGAAGAAGGGGTTGATTGAGTTACTACGAGAATATGTCGACGTCTTTGCCTGGTCATATGAAGACATGCCCGGTCTAGATACTGATATTGTGCAACATTTCCTGCCTTTGAAGCTTGAGTGTTTACCTGTGAAGCAGAAGCTCAGAAGAACTCATCCTGATATGGCAGTGAAGATTAAAGAAGAAGTTCAAAAGCAAATTAATGCGGGGTTTCTGGTGACTTCTACATATCCTTAATGGGTGGCCAATATTGTACCCGTGCCTAAGAAAGATGGAAAAGTCTGAGTGTGTGTGGACTATAGAGACTTGAATAAGGCTAGTCCGAAAGATGATTTTCCTCTACCACATATTGATATGTTGGTAGACAATCTAGCTAAATTCAATGTCTTCTCATTTATGGACGGATTTTTCGGTTATAATTAAATCAAAATGGCACTCAAGGATATGGAGAAGATAACATTCATCACACCTTGGGGAACATTCTGTTATCGAGTGATGCCCTTCGGTTTGAAGTACACCGGAGCCACGTATAAACGAGCAATGACTACCTTGTTTCATGATATGATGCACAAGGAGATTGAGGTATATGTTGATGATATGATTGCAAAGTCAAGAACAGAAGTTGAACATGTTGAGCACTTGTTGAAGCTTTTTTAGTGTTTGAGGAAGTACAAACTCCGTCTGAATCCCAACAAGTGTACATTTGGAGTTCGTTCCGGCAAGTTATTGGGCTTTATTGTCAGCGAGAGAGGTATTGAAGTTGATCCTGCCAAGGTCAAAGCAATACAAGAGATGTCTGCGCTCAAAACTGTGTAGCAAGTCTGAGGTTTTCTTGGTCGCTTGAATTATATTTCCTTATTTATATCCCACATGACTGCCACATGTGCGCCAATATTCAAGCCTCTCCGGAAAGATCAACGTCATGATTAGACCGAGGATTGCCAGAAGGCCTTTGACAGTATGCCTTCTTGCATAAGATTGGTTCTGCAAATTGGGTTCCTACTAATCACATATCAACCATCTCCATTACTCCTGGGAGGATCATTCATGCTATTGGAACAAGGGTTAACTATGATTTTGGCAAGTTCATATTTGAACAAACCATTAGACATGCTTCCACCAATGCTGTTAAGTTGCCCATATCATTCCCATCTATCATCTGTGGGATCATCCTGAGTCAACAACCAGGAATCCTGAGTACAAGTGATATTCCAAGCAGGAGGAAAACCCCTTTGTCCATCCATTATAAGCTGTTTGAGGGAAGTCATGTCAATGATGTCATGACATCTGCCAGAAGGGAGTCTGCACCCAAAGGAAGTCTGATTGACCAACTAAGAGAGACCTGCAAGGAATTGGACAATATGATAAAGGTGGTAAAGGCTAGAAAAGAGGCTTTAGAAGTTCTTATCTGTAGCCTAGAGAAGGAAGAAGTAGAAAAGGCTGGGAATGACTCAACTACAAGATCAAAATCCCAATCCAGTGGAAGTTCTGGAAGCTCAGAAAGTTCTGAAGGTACAGGTGAAGATGAAGGTGAAGGGGAAGAAGATACTTCTTCTGATTAATTGTCCTTGGATGTATTAAAGACTTGGAGGGGTGCTGGAAGGGATGGTGGAAGTTGCTGCTGTTTGGAAAGCTGATGTTCTTTCTGCTTTTGTATTTTGTGGCAGTCCTCGTGATGATTGTTATGTAATATTTAGGGCTCTTAATGAGTTCCTTGAATTTGTTCATTATCTCAGCTGTCTGCTGTGTATAATGATGTTGTGTACTTCCTGAATATTCTGTTTTAACATGCTTAGTGTTATAACATATGTTTTAACTTTCTCTGCTAGACTAATAGACATTTATTTTGTCTGATTGGTCACCTTTGGTAAATTTTGACTAAAAAGGGGGAGAAGTGCTGTTATGGAAGTTGTATGTGGTTGGACTGGAGGACAGCTATTATTGGAAGAAGTGCACAGGTGCTACAACAGTATGGTTGTATGTTTACAGATGTCAAACATGATGTCTGATATTGTGCACAGGTGTTGATGTTGTAGCAGATGTCATATGACATTCTGGCTGGTACAGTTGCTGGAGATTTCAGTAGCTGTTTTTGTTGAATGCACAGATTTAAGGGGAGAAGAAGTACCCTGGTGTATTGTGCATTTGTGTGTTTTACTAGTTGCATCCATAACTAGTAATTCTGTTGATTAGTGCACATATTGAGGGGGAGGAGAAGTACCCATGTGCATATGTGTATTACTAGTAGCCATAGCTAGTAATTGTTTTGCTTCTGCTGCTGATTAAACTACTGTTATATGGTTTAACTGCTGATAGTTTACCCTGTGAACAAAAAGGACAGATATATGTTTTAGCCAAAATTTGCCAAAGGGGGAGTTTGTTGATTCTAAGAGTTGGCAGCAATTTTGGTAAAACAAAGAGTGTTCACAAGATGTCTTGTGTGATGTCTTAACATGAGATATCCTATGTACCTGCTGAAGATGAAGAACATATGCAAGCAGGATTGTTTCAGAATGCCACATACATTGACAAGGCTTCTGATATTGGTTGTACCTGCTGGAGCTTAAATGGAAGACATATGCTGCAGGATTGTTTCAGTTGACATACTCATTGTCATGGTAACTGATATGGTTGTACCTGCTATAAAAGGAAACTGGATTACTTGCTTGAAAATCTACGCAGGAAATTGATTCTGTTTTATGTTAACCGGTTACCCACCGAGCGTTAACCGGTTACTTGCTGTGAAAAATGAAAAATTGAGATTTTAAAAGTTGTATTCAATTTGGAATGAAATCTAGGTGTGTGTATTTGATAATTAGCATATATATGTGAATAGTGGATTGTAATGAATGTGTATATGTACTATTGGTGGATAATTCATAGAGTTGAATTATGGTTATATGTGGAATGTTTAGATAGTAGAGATGGTCTTAATTGCATATTATGTGAATGGTGTAATTGTTATGAATGTGTATATGTACCATTGGTGGATAATTCATAAAGTTGAATTATGGTGATATGTGGAATGTTAAGATGGTAGAGATGATCTTAATTGCATATGTGTTGGTATTTGTACATTCATTCATGGCATGGTCGGCTTCATGGTGGAAGCGGTGAAACTTTGGGTTCACATGGTAGCATACGTTGATCCTTAATTGGAAATAGGCGTAGTAGATGTAGCATACGTTGATCCTTAATTGGAAATAGGCGTAGTAGATGTAGCATACGTTGATCCTTAATTGGAAATAGGCGTAGTAGACGTTGATTCGTAATTGGAAATAGACGTAGTGGCTTTGATCTTGTCCGGATCGGAAGCGTGGCTTGGATTCTAGATATTGAATCGGAAAGCGGTGAAACGTTGGGTTCACATTGAGGTACCACATGCATAGAGTCACATGTCTTGCATTGAGTCACATTAAAGTTATGTGATCATCGAGTGTATGCATTGTTGTGATTGTGATGTGTGTATGAGATATGGTAATTGAGTTTGGTGATGTTTGGATACTTAACTTGGCAAAATATGTGATTCTGTGATAATTGTAGTTATGTGTATATTTGGGAATATAGTATTGGATTTGAATATTATACTCCTTGAGTTTTGATGGATGTTTGAAACATGTGAAATAAATATTGGTTAGTATTATTTACATGGTTATACAAAGTGTGATGAATTCCTTTAATTGTTGATTTAATCATTGTGCCTTATTATGCTTCTTCATAATGATTTGAATTCTCACCCTTTCTGTTTGAATGTTTCCTTTACATGGGCATCGCGCAGATACTCAAGAGTAGTATTGCTGAAGTAAGTGGAAGGTAGCTCATTCGAGATTTAGCCGGAGAGCTTCCGTATTCTTGTTTGGAGACTAGGTAGTGAGTCAATGCTCTGGTCATGTAACACGGGGTAGATTAGTAGTATTGAACTCATATCTTATTTGGATACGTATTATGTTATTACTTGTGAACATGTTTGATTGCAATTGCTGTTTGAGATGCCATAGTGCCAAATATTCTGGATATGGTTTATTTTATCTTGAGGAGATTATTGAGAGATGATCATGGTATGGGACATGGATCATTTTATGAAAAGCATGAGTATTCATTATTTTCCGCTGCGACACATATTCTTGAATATTCATGATAAGTGAAATGTGTTATCTTAAATGACCAGGTGTATGGTATATTGATGATGAATGATGTTTGGTTTTTGAAAGTGTAGCGGTGTATTCATCGCCTTTAGATTTATTGACTAAATCAAAAGCAAAGCATACAAAGATAGAGTCGCCACCGCACTTCTATTTATCCAAAGGAATGGCTAGAAAGCGAACAAAAGCCTAAGAAGTTTTACAAAGAAAACTAATAAAAGGGGTACAGAGATCTGGGTAAGGGGGTAATTATGCAAAGGGAAGGTGTTAGGCACCCAATGCATCCTAGGTACTCCTAGGGAACCCTTTTCACAACTTGTTGTAAAAAGTATTGTTTTATGAAAATATTTATTGTGCAAACATGAGGGAAGAGGTGAGAAAAGAATGTACAAATTTTTTATTTTTGTGTTTGGATGGATGAACCCATTGCCTACGTCCCTTTACAGGATCAAAACCTCGTAGTTCGGCTAAAAGATTTCCAAAAAGGTGAGTGGATTGATTTTAAATAAGAGCCTTAAGGTCTTTCATTATCAAAGGGATAACACTCAACCTGAACCAACAATCCACCATGCGAGGATATCTTCAACATACTAGTGAGGGGTTAACCCTATAACAAGTATGGAAGTCTTACAATCAACTCACTAAGGATGCGGTGAGATTCACATCAACCACTAAGATAATTCAGATCTACGGCTAATGCATGAAGACTTATCAAGAAGTGGACAAGGGCCACAAAAGCAATTGAGTGAGTGAAATTAACCAATTAGAGTATTCACAAAAAATGGTCAAAGTTGACATTAGATTCAATTCAAAAGAAGTATTGTGAAAATGAAGTTTGAAAATCAGAGGCTTAAGGCCTAGGTTTCTAGTTTGAAAACAGATGAAAATGTTTGCACAAAGTTTTCTAGTATGGGTTACAAATGCAAGTGGAGGTTGTAAGGAATCAAAAGGTGGGAATGAGGAGTAAAACTTCATTAGGAGTTCCTCTCTTGAGATCATATGTAGATGATCCAAGTAAGTACCATCCTTTGGAATAAGCAACAAAGCAATAAACAAGTAAGCAGGTCAAAGAGAACAAAACTGGAAATAGATTGCCAATAAATGGTCTTACATCCAACTCCGAAAATAAAAGGGAAACAGAGTGCCAATAAATGGTATTACATCTGACTCCACAAAAAGAAAACAAGATAGGAAACAGATAGCCAATCACTGGTCTTACATCTGACTCCTCAAAAGAAATAAAACAGGAAACAGATAGCCAATCACTGGTGTTACATCTGACTCCACAAAAGAAATAAAACAGGAAATGGAGTGCCACTAAATGGTCTTATATCCAGCTCCCCAAAAGGAACAGGAAACAGATAGCCAATCACTGGTCTTACATCTGACTCCTCAAACAAAACAAATAACAAAGACAAAAGCAAAATGCAAACAATATGCAAAAGCAACATGAAGGATGCACAAGTAAGCAAACAATCAATAAATTAGCACACTCTATACACAATCAAAAGGCTCATACAAGGCTGGGCTTTAGTCAAGGGGCATATCAACCTCGACAAAAAAGCCAGATATTTAAGGGTGTTCAGGCTCTTAACCTCTGACATTGACCGTCAGGGTGAGCAGATGAAAAGGGAAATGAGGATTAGACCTCATAGCTCTTAACCCTGGCCAGGGTGAGCTTGAGTCAAAGAAAGCGTGGGAGTCCAGAATGAGGAACTCTACTCCACATGACTGGCTCTATATACAATGATCTTGGGTGTTTATTCAAATGCATCAACACATAGTACGAGCAAGATGAAAGACTTAACTGAATAGCAGGGGATGGATTGCACATCCCTTCTATCTGCCAATGCCTCTTCACTTAGGATGTCTTAATATGTAACCATGCCTCATTGAGGTCTTAGCACAAAATTAAACAATCAAGAACATGGCCTCTTAAGGAGGGCTTCAGACAGGTGCCTGCCAAAGATAGCAGGTCTTCCAGACTACATGGAGTTAAAGAGATTACCTAAGTGGTATACCAACCACAAGCAAAGCAAAGCAACTCAAATAATGATTTAAAGCTACTAAAGTACCTGTAAGAAAATGAAACAAGTCAATATTCACATTCAGACAAACCAAAAAGACAGTCAACAGTCAGACAACTAATATACAAAATGTAAGTCAACAACTCAAATGAGTTAGCCACCCAAGGACCTACAACACAATCAACATTAGTTAAACAAAGAAAATTATATCTCAAGCAAGGAGATCACATCATCCATTAGGACTTATTGCATGAACCTGAAATGCAAAGCTCAAATTGTGAGTACAAACCCCTAGAGCAAAGCCTAGGGTCAAAGGTAAATCAAAAAGTCAAAACAACAACCAATATTCAACATAAAGCTCATTTAATCAATCATGAACATGTCCTAAAAAGGACCAAGTCAAAAGCATCAAGCAAAGTCATCTCATGAGCAAGCTATGGCAAAGACAAATTCAAAGCACACAATTGATCATCAAGAATGGAAATTCCATATTAAAACAGAAATGAAACAAACCATTCTGGAAATTTTTATGTGCATACAACATGTCAAACATAATCACCATGCCAAAAATTAGATTCAACAGAGTTCATTTGACCTAGAAATGAAAATGCACAAGTAGGACATCAAATTGTGTGACACATATTGTCACACCTCACAATCATGTGTCTAAAATAGAGATGAAAAATGCTAAAAATGCACCACGAAGCCTCAAACATCAAGCAACATGTTGGGAACCAGCATACAAAATTTCATGGCAATTGGATCATTATTGAGCATTTCACAATAGTATGAATGAAGCATGTCACATATGCATACATGTTCAAAGAAATAATCACATTTAAAATTCCAGCAAGGCACAATTCCAGAACTTCACATCAAAAAATAGAAGACATTCACATGATCATGTAGAAAAAAAATTGGAAGTGATTTGGATCATTATTCTATTTTTTATGATTTTTTGAAATACATGAATGAAAATGAAATAAAAATGTAAAAACATGAAATATAATATGAAATGGATAATGGAAATTAGAAACGCATCCTGCCAGAATCGAACACAAGAACTAGAGGCTCAAGGCGCGCCTCAAAACGCACCGTTCCATTTATTGATGTGGCAAGCCACATCACTGGTCAAAGCCTGCGTGGAGGCAGTCAACGAATATGAGCCAATAGAAGCGACAACAGGATGCCATGCAAGCGCTAGTCAAAACGAATTAAAACAAATAAAATGCAACAAGGAAGGGTCGAACACACGAGGCTTCGGTTAAAGGCGCTTGCACAGTACATTTTCCAGAAACGAACCCGAAAACCCTAGCTACAGTGCTCACACGGCCATGCACGGTAGAAACCACCGTCTTCCTCATGAAGACGGTGGCGCTACAGTGATCAACATCAAAAAAAATTCCAGATTCCTGCAATATGTACATCATTGGAACGCTTATTCAATGAGGAATATAGATCAAGCATTAACTAAGTCTAATTCATCACAAATCATGAGAATCGAGCAAAAACAGTTTGACATTCAAAACTTCAAATCATCATAACTTGCTCAATACACGACCAATTTCAATTCTATAACTACCAGAATGCTCAGCATGAGAAGCTCTACATAAACATAGCAAAAGAATGGAGAATTAAGAGGTTCGAAAAACCTACCTCTTGAAGAGCAGTATGAGAAAACGAGCGATTCAAGGCTTCAATTGATCCAGATCTACTCTTGAGATGATAACTTGAAGCTTTGTGCAATAATTGAGGCTTGGAGATGCTTGGATCTAGCTCAGATTTCAATTTCCATTGTCATGTTCTTGATCTTCATGTGCTTAATTTCCACTCGAATTCTTCACATTAAAGCTTGATCTGCACTAAATGAGGATCAGAGAACAAGAATATGCAATGAAATCAATGGCTTGTGTGGAAGAAATTCAAGTTTCCATGGAGAGAAAAATTTGGAGGGAAGAGAAATTTGGATCTAGAATGAGCAAAAACTCCAGAATTCTGTTATGATTTGGTATTTATATGGTGTCTTAATCACATTGCTAATCCACATTTGCATTGGTTAATTGAGATTAAGCAAAATAAGGTGTGTGACCAAAAATGGAAATTGTGAGGTGCCATGCAAATCCACACGTGAACAGTAGCATATGGATGCTCAAATTCACTTAAAATCTTCCAATGAACACAATGGCAATGGTAATTAGCTCATGTGATTAACCAATTTTGATTTTGCAAATTTCCCTCCAAAATGGTCATGAATGAGCAAATGGTCATATGATGAAATTTCATGCAATGTAATGAATGATTTGAAAAATATATGTCATGAGAATCAAAATGCAAAAAGAGGCACTCAAATTGGAGCTATGAGTCAAAAGTTATGGCCTTTTGAAGTTCCATGCACACTTGGCAATGATTGGATCATATCTCCTCAACCATTCATCAGATGCTCATGATCTTAGACTTTTTGGAAATGGGAGAGAGAGATCTTAAACTTTCATGTTGGACAAATATTCATTTGAAGCTCCTTTGATGTTGGAAAGTTGAGTTTAATTTGGTCCAAAAACATTCCATTTTTGGAAACTTGAATTTACAGGTCACTTTCCATTTTTGGAAACTTTTGTACTGGCTTCAAATTCTTCAATATAAATGATTGACATGATGAATAGGCCTTGTTTGAAAATGAATGGGATAAAGAAATTCAATTTCCCAATTCAAAAACCCTAGTTGATTTTCAGTTGACTGGCATAGGCCCTTAGATGACCTGAAAATATTATGATGAACTTGGGCCTCAACCACCTGAGGAATTTGCTTCACAATGAACCTCTAGCTCATATAAGCTCAATATAATGATCACATTATCCATATCTCAATGGAACCCTCATATCTTGCACAAAGGATTCACTTGAATTCCCTTGACCTGTTGACTGTTTAAGCTGCAAGACAAATGTTAGATGACATATTTTTGTACATTTTTGGTTAGTGATTAAAAGAAAAGCAATGATACACAAATGCAAGCAATGCTTGGTGATCAAGAATCACTCTCAAGAAAGATCCCACCCACAGGGAAGGAAGCAAGGTGTCCAATGATCCTTGAGGTTTATGTAAGGCTATGATATGATGCCATGAGGGATCTTAGTGACAAAATTGGGGTCCTACAGATGCCCCTATTTAAGGTCATTCTAGCCGGAGAAATGAAGGTTAAAATCTTCGTCTCGACGTGGTAGAATGGGCTTAAATAACAACAATGAGACAAATTTTGGTCCCTAAGAGACCTCATGATGCAAATGTATGAATGCAAAACAAACAAGCTCTGTGGGGAACATAGGTCCACAAAGAAGAAAATCAGGAGACAAGACAAATCCACATGAATGATACACTTCCTAATGGAACAGAGACTCTGACGGGACTCTCATGGGGATATAAAAAAGAAAAAGAATGCGTGAGCAGGACACGGCTTGGAACTGGAGACTTTACTGGGGAGTAAAGGACTGACACTGGGAAAAAGAGCTCCAAAGGGAACAAATCCGATGGAAAGACTCAAACTGACTCAAAGATGCATGTATTGGGGAAACGCCAATACAACAAAACTATCCACAAAGGATACTTCGGATAAAAATCCGGACTCGGACTGGGGAAAGATTCACACAGAACCTCCCTGCTGGGGAAAATGCATGTATTGGGGAAAACGCCAACACAACAAAGGGGTGAATCACAACAGAAAATCCGCTGGGGAATGTTTAACAAAGACTCTCCAGAGGAAGCAAAAGGATGAGGTGTTACCGGTTACTGGGTAACAAGCTCAAAGAGACATGTGATCTGAACACCAGTTACTGGGTGAAAGAACAACAAGCTCAGGAAGAATGAATATCTAAGACCGGTATAAGGGTGAGAGATATCAATCAACCAAAACATCTGAGGAAGACCTGAAAAAGGTATATCAACTCAGGAAAATCTGACTCCGCAGGGGACCAAGGTCATAATAGGGAGCAGAAAGGAAGGGACACCAGGGATACCGGTTACTGGGTATAATAGGTGACCAACCAAAGCGTGAATTAGGGTTTACTTCCAAAACACTCATCATCCAAAAGGAGGGCTTGAAAAAGCAAATCGACTTACAGGATGGATATTCGACTCCGCAAAGGGAAAACGAATCCTACTCAAATGGGGAAAGACAAAAGGCTTCAACCAAAGAGTGCATGAGATATATTATCCATTACCGTCAGAACATGGATAGTATACTCGCATGGAAGGAACACCAGGGATACCGGTTACTGGGTATATAATAGGTGACCGACCGAAAAGAGAAACAATCGTTACCAACAACAACAGGGTAGACGAAAGATAACTCGCTGGGATAAATTGCAAGCATACGGAAATTATCCAAGAGACATATCACCGGTTACTGGGAGATACGCTCAAAAGGGGTAGAAATGAATATTCGATTCCGCAAAAGGAACACGAATCTTACTCAAATGGGGAAACACAACAGGCTTCGACTGAAGAGTGCATGAGATATATTATCCATTATCGTCAGAACGTGGATAATATACTCGCATGGAAGATTATCCACAACCGGTTACTGGGTTAATAAAGGATAAGCCAACCGAAAAGAAAGGACATCGGGATACCAAAACTAGGTATATAAAGATGACCGATCAAAGGGAGCAATAGTCATTACCAACAAAAGGGTAAATGAAAGAGGACTCACCGGGGATGCATTGATAAAAAATCAATGATCTGGGGAACATATCACTGGCAAACGGTGAAAGGACCCGCTGAGGATAAAACTGCTAGCATACGGCAATTATCCACAAGGAGGAAAAAAAAGACATGCTGGGGATACAATTGCTTACTCAGAGCAATTACCCAGAAGAGGGTGAGGAAAGATCAACATCGAATACTGGATATTGATAACCACCAAGAGTAACCGTCATCGACTAGGATGAGCCACAAAAGGTTAACTCTGCAAAGGGGAGAGATTAGGATTTACAACCACCCAATACTGGGAAGAAGACCATAAACTCAGCTGAGGATAAGGCGAATGATTGCCGGTTACTGAGCAATTATCCAACTATTCCTCAAGGAAGCACAGACTCCGATAGGGAGACAACAACAACATAGGATTTACAACTACCGAATACTGGGTAGAAGACCGCAAAATCCGCCATCAACCAGGATGAACCACAAAGGTCACCTCCGCTAGGGGATGAAAGTAGGATTTATAACTACCTGTTACTGGGTAGAATACCACAAAGATAGGACTTACAACTACCGGTTACTCGGTAGAAGCCACAAACTCTGCGTGGGGAGCGAAAGGATCACTACTCCGCACGGGGAAAACAAAAAGGGTTTATAACTACCATATACTGGGTAGAACACCACACACCCTGCTGGAGAGAAAGAAAATAGGATTTACAACTACCGAATACTGGGTAGAAAACCACCGACTCTCGCTGAGGAACAAAAGGTTCACAAATACCAATCTCTGGGTAAACAACCACAGATTCCGCAAAGCGGGAAAAAGGTATATAGGATTTACAACTACCGGTTACTGGGTAGAAAACCACGAAGGTTAGGACTTACAACTACTGATTACTGGGTAGAGGCCACAAATTCCGCTGAGGATAAAGTGAATGATTGCCGGTTACCGAGCATTTATCCATTTATTCCACAGGGAAGCACAAGAGACAATTGCGAAAAGGCCAATTTAGGATCAAACTAAAAGGCAAACTGAATCAAGACTCGTCCTAATGAGGAAAGAACTCAAAAGGGAAAACCCATCCCAATATATGTGTTGGGAGGAAACGGAAACAACCGTCATCCACGAGGATATATCTCAGTGGGGAAATGCAGAAGGAAAGGACAGACACTTTCTGCTTAAGGGGCTGACTCTATATCGAGAGATTAGACACCCGGCATCTGCTTAGGGAGACCTATTGGGGAGATCTATATCACCATTAGCAGGAGACAACAAACAAAAGATATATGGCAAAAAATGCAACATGAATATCTGAATGTTGAAAGTATGCATGAATATGCGTGATTTATGTTTGATGAATGCTGACAAAACAGACATTTTTAACACAAACAGGTCCAGGAATCAAACGCTCGGTACTACACCACAGGAGAGAAAGCCAGGATCCACGGAGAATAAACAATCTGCCGGGATCAGGAAACAACAAGATCATCTGCAAGGATGGATCATCAGTCCCAGCTGGGGAACAGGAGCTCATTGCACAGGCGAAAACTGCCACGAAAGCAACTCCAAACAAACTCCACTGGGGGGAAACCCACTGAGGGAGAAAAGATCACATAAGTAGATTCTGCCACACAAGCAACTCTACTGGGGATCAAAAACATCAAAAAATCACCCAATCTCTGCGTGGGAGGAATCATCACAGGCGCCATCCACAAATCTACTGGGGATTTATCTGAGGCAGAGAAGGAGAACTGGGGATCAACCACCAAATACTGAACCTTCCAAAAGGAAACACAACTGCTGAGGAGGAAAGAATCACTGCTCTGCTGAAGGGAGGAGAGGTGAAAACCTCAACAAGCACTCTGATGGGGAGAAGTCCTAACAAAGGCTCTGCTCAACAAAAAACTGCTCGGGAGAAATCCCAACAAACACCATGCTTGGGAGAAAGAATCTCAACAGAAGCTCCGCTTGGGGAGAAACCCCAACAACAATCTGGAGAAAAAGGATACAACCATGCCAGGAATATGAACAAATGTCTTACCCTGTTGGAAAACATGCCACCCTTGGGAGAGCACTGAGAAATTCTTAAGTATCCTTTTATCATTGTGAATGTTCACTTTGTTTAAAAACAAAATTTGAAAAAAATTATTTGTTTAAAACAATGACATTTTATCAATTAAAACATGCAAAACATTTGTTGAATTGAAACAAATAAGAGTGCAAATAATTGGATAAAAGCTCAAATTTATTTGATGGAATGGTAGCCTGCAAATGGCAAGACTCCATAGATCTGTACAAAATTTGAAATCGGTGATATATATTGGAAGAGAGCTACATTGAACATAATGACCATTTCTCTACCAACTTGAATCCGATGTATTCGAAGCATCAGTTGACGATGACTGAGCGAGAATCTCTGACGAAAAGACAGTTGTGAAACAGAAAGTCTTGTCAGGATGCAGTTACTTGCCAAATCCCTAATTTTTGCCTAGATTGCCCCAGGGAGAGGTACTCAATCTAGCGGGATGCAAAATTCATTTTTTCATGTCTCTAATTTTTGCCTGGATCGCCCTTTCGGGTTTTCAATCCACCGAGACGCTCATTTTGGCCTAAGCCGCCCTTTCGGGTTTTCAACTTAGCGAGCTATTCTGTTTTTCTTTTTAGGCGAAGTATTTCTTGACTGCATCTGAATTCACAGGACGAGTGAAATCCTCCCCATCCATTGTTGTAAGCATCAAAGCACCGCCTGAAAAGGCTCGCTTGACAACATATGGACCTTCATAGTTTGGAGTCCACTTGCCCCTAGAATCGGGCGCGAAAGACAAGACTTTATTGAGCACAAGGTCACCTTCTCGGAACACACGAGGCTTGACCTTCTTATCGAATGCTTTCTTCATTCTCTGCTGATATAACTGACCATGACACATGGCAGTCAATCGCTTCTCTTCAATCAAATTCAGTTGGTCATAACGACTCTGAATCCATTCAGCATCAGTCAACTTGGCTTCCATCAAGACTCTCATTGATGGGATCTCCACCTCTACTGGGAAAACAGCCTCCATGCCGTAAACAAGAGAGAAAGGGGTTGCCCCTGTTGAAGTGCGGACAGATGTACGATATCCATGCAAAGCAAATGGCAGTATCTCGTGCCAATCTTTGTACGTGACTATCATCTTCTGGATAATCCTCTTGATATTCTTATTAGCAGCTTCAACAGCCCCATTCATCTTGGGACTGTAAGGAGATGAGTTATGGTGTGCAATCTTAAACTCAACGCACAACTCTTCCATCATCTTGTTGTTCAAGTTAGATCCATTATCAGTAATGATCTTATCAGGCACACCATAACGGCATATCAGCTGATTCTTGACAAACTTCACGACCACCTGCCTGGTCACATTAGCATACGACGCTGCTTCAACCCATTTGGTGAAGTAGTCAATTGCTACGAGAATAAACCTGTGTCCGTTGGACGCTTTCGGTTCAATCATGTCGATCATGTCGATTCCCCACATAGAGAACGGCCATGGTGATGAAGTCACATTCAGAAGTGTCGGAGGAATATGAATCTTATCCGCGTAAATCTGACACTTGTGGCATTTCTTCACATATTTGCAGCAGTCAGACTCCATTGTCAGTCAATAGTAGCCTACTCTTAACATCTTTCTAGCCATGGCATGTCCATTGGAATGAGTACCAAATGAACCCTCATGGACCTCAGTCATCAACAGGTTTGCTTCGTGTCTATCCACGCACTTGAGCAAAACCATGTCAAAATTTCTCTTATACAACACTTCTCCACTGAGGTAGAAATTGCCTGACAACCTTCTCAGAGTTTTCCTATCTTTCACAGATGCCCCAGGCGGGTAGACCTGGTTCTGGAGGAAACATTTAATATCATAATACCAAGGCTTGTCATCATTCACTTCTTCAACTGCAAACACGTGAGCTGGTCTATCCAAGCGCATCACGGTGATATTGGGAACTTCATTCCAATACTTGACCACAATCATTGAAGCAAGTGTAGCAAGAGCATCTGCCATTCGATTATCATCTCGAGGGATATGATGAAAGTCAACTTCTGTAAAGAACGTTGAAATCCTCCTCGCATAATCTCTGTATGGAATGAGACTAGGTGCTTGATCCATAGATCAATGCATTCTTCTAATCCCATAATGCAGGCTTCGTACTAAGCCATATTATTCGCGCATTTGAAATTTAGCCTTGCTGTAAATGGAATATGTGTGCCCTGAGGAGTAATGATTACCGCCCCAATTCCATTTCCGTACTGATTTACAGCGCCATCAAACACCATACTCCATCTGGATCTAGGCTCTGGCCCTTCATCGAGTGTAAGCTCGTCGCAATCTTTCATTTTCAAATACAGAATCTCCTCGTCTGGGAAGTCGTACTGAACAGACTGATGATCTTCAATCGGCTGATGTGCCAAGTGGTCAGCCAAGATACTAACTTTGATAGCTTTCTGAGCTCGATACTCGATATCATACTCAGATAACAACATCTGCCAACGGGCAATCCTCCCGGTTAAAGCAGGCTTCTCGAAGATATACTTGATTGGATCCATTCTAGATATCAACCAAGCTGTATGATTTATCATGTACTGGCGTAGACGCTTAGCAGCCCAAGCTAAAGCACAACACGTCTTCTCAAGCATAGAGTATCGAGACTCACAATCAGTGAACTTCTTACTCAGGTAGTAGATAGCAGACTCTTTCTTCCCTGATTCGTCTTGCTGACCGAGTACGCAACCCATCGAGTCTTCAAGAATAGTCAAATACATGATCAAGGGTCTTCCTTCTATAGGCGGAGACAAGATCGGAGGTTCAGACAGATACTCTTTGATACTGTCGAAAGCTTTCTGGCAATCCTTGGTCCAATCATGAGGTTGATCTTTCCGGAGGAGCTTGAATATCGGTGCACATGTGGCAGTCATGGGGGATATAAATCTGGAAATATAGTTCAAGCGACCAAGAAAACCTCGGACTTGCTTCTCAGTTTTGGGCGCAGGCATCTCTTGTATTGCTTTGACCTTTGCAGGATCAACCTCAATACCTTTCTCGCTGACAACAAAACCCAATAACTTGCCAGAACGGACTCCAAATGTGCATTTGTTGGGATTCAGACGGAGCTTGAACTTCCTCAAACGCTGAAAAAGCTTCAACAAATGCTCAACATGTTCAACTTTCGTTCGTGACTTAGCAATCATATCATCGACATAGACCTCTATCTCCTTGTGCATCATGTCATGAAACAAGGTAGTCATTGCTCGTTGATACGTGGGTCCGACGTTCTTCAAACCGAAGGGCATCACTCGATAACAGAATGTTCCCTAAGGTGTGATGAATGTTGTCTTCTCCATATCCTCGGGTGCCATCTTGATTTGATTATATCCGGAAAATCCGTCCATAAACGAACAGAGTTTGAATTTGACTGTATTGTCTACCAATATATCAATGGGTGGTAGAGGTAAATCATCTTTCGGACTAGCCTTATTCAAATCTCTGTAATCAACACATATACGGACTTTTCCGTCTTTCTTAGGCACAGGCACAATATTGGCCACCCATTGAGGATAGGTGGAAGTCACCAGAAACCCCGCATCAATTTGCTTCTGAACTTCCTCTTTGATCTTCACTGCCATATCTAGATGAGTTCTTCTGAGCTTCTGCTTCACTGGCACGCACTCAGGCTTCAGAGGCAGGAAATGTTGCACAATATCTGTATCTAGACCTGGCATGTCTTCGTACGACCAAGCAAAGATATCGGAATATTCTCGTAGCAAATTGATCAACCCCTTCTTGACAGACTCTTCAAGGAGTGCCCCAATCTTCACTAATTGAACACAATCTTCAGACCCCAAATTGACTGTTTCCAGATTCTCAAGATGCGGCTGAATGATCTTCTCTTCGTTCTCAAGCAGACGGGTAATCTCATCAGAATCCCTTCAACATCATCTTCCTCTGCTTCGAACATAGGGAATTCAAAATTGGGAGATGGCGTTGGACCATTATGTTCAATGGGTTTAAGAACCAACCTGCATAATGATTTTGAATATAAAAGCTTTTTAGAAACCACACAAGGCAATCATTATGCAGATGAAAAGATTGCTTTTATTCTTGTTTTTAGGGTTTTTTGTGATCACCAATTTCATGCAAAAAGCAAAAAGTGAAAACAAATGGAAAAACAAATATTTAACATGAATTTATTGAATGAAATATCATTGTATAAATGTTGCCAACAATGTCATCACTTCTCCTTTTGGCATGGGAGAAGGGTTTTTAAACAAATAAAACATATTACGCTGACTTATGAATGACCGTAGGAACATCCACTACGACCCAATTGTTGCAGATCCCACCAGGGATGACAAAATTGTCAGTATCCTCCGCATCCTCTTCCAAAATAGCAGCAGCTTCCTCACTCTGATCGGCGTGGATGAAACCTCCACTCCTGAACAGCCCTTTGTCGTTGAAGACCCCAGAAGAATAGCCAATGTCAGCCCGGGATTTGTTGTCTTCAAGCTCGATCATTTTTCCTAGACCAGCAACTGCACCACATTCAATGGCCAGTTTCGCATCTCGATAGGAAGCAAATGAAGGAGTTTTCTTCTCAATAGGCTCCGCTATAGACAAAGCTTGGAAAGGCGTTTCAACTTCATCCTCAGCATCAATGTATGAGAAAGAAGACAAGTGGCTAACCAGGAGAGCCTTTTCTCCCCCTACCACAACCAATTTCTTGTTCTTAACGAATTTCAGCTTCTGGTGTAGGGTGGATGTCACGGTGCCAGCCTCGTGAATCCATGGTCTACCAAAGAGACAGCTATAAGATGGGTGGATATCCATAACCTGAAAGGTAACTTGGAAATCACTTGGTCCAATCTTGATTGGGAGATCAACTTCCCCAATCACAGTCTTACGCGACCCATCAAAAGCTTTCACAACAACTCCACTTTGCCTCATGGGAGGCCCTTAATATGACAATCTAGAGAGAGTGGATTTCGGCAATACATTCAAAGATGACCCAGTGTCCACCAGCACGTTGGACATGGCGTCGCTCTTGCAATTCATGGATATATGTAAAGCCATGTTGTGGTCTCTTCCCTCCTCAGGGAGATCAGCGTCACAGAAACTCAATGTGTTGCAAGCAGTAATGTTTGCAACAATGCTGTCAAACTGTTCAATAGTGACGTCATGATCAACATAAGCCAAGTCCAAAACTTTCTGCAGAGCCTCCCTATGGGGTTCTGAATTCAGAAGTAAGGATAACACGGAGATCTTGGACGGTGTTTGTAGAAGCTGGTCTACAACGTTGTACTCACTCTTCTTGATGAGCCTCAACATCTCATCACAGTCTTCATTCACAGTGCCACTAGGGCCACAGAAGAAGTAGGAGTCTTTTGTACAGAGGAGGGTTTAACAACAGGTGTCGGGTTCGGAGAATTCACAGCATTCTGAACCGGACGCTCAACAGAGTCAGCTCTAGACTGAGGCTTCGGGGGTGAAAACACGCGACCACTACGGGTCAATCCGCTCACATCAGCTATGTTCACAACAGAGGGAGAAGGCAAGGGAACTTCTTTCCCATCTTCAACAGCAATAGGATTATAGCGGAATGGAATTGCTTTATCAGAAGAATAAGGGACAGGGCCGGCAGGCTTGATAATCAGGGCAGGAGAAACCTTCTGCTTGCTACCATCATATCGAATGACAACAGGCTCAGGGATCCTGAACACCGGAGAAATCAAATTGACCTCTGGCTCATCTTCATCAACATTTCTATTCTGAAGGATCTCGATGGTCCCATCATCCAGCAATTCTTGCAACTCTCTACGCACTTGGCGACATCCCAATCTGTTAACGGAACAAATTCGGCACTTATCATGATCATGCTCCAAATGACTGTACTGACATAGCAGACGGTGCAACTCAACAAGCGATTGTCGAATATTGCTAACATATTTGACCTTGTATTTGCCAGGGCAACCCTGGACCATGTTAACAGACTTCCCATGCTCGGGCAATGGGTTCTTCTTAACATTGGGACCAATGTCCTCAAAGCACAAAATTCCGCACCTCATAAGGTCTTGAACCTTAGTCTTCAATGGAAAGCAGTTGTCCACATTATGGCCGGGAGCACCCGAATGATAAACACAATGTTGATCAGGCTTATACCACCACTGAGGGTTAGCAGGTACAGCCGGTGGGTCCCTGGGAGTAATCAATTTCCGCTCTATCAAAGAGGGATACAGCTTTGCGTATGACATCGGAATCGGATCGAAAGCGATCTTCTTCCTCTCATAACTCGTACTAGCTTGATTACTGTTGTTGCGAGGATGGTAAGCCTGTTGCTGAGGACGATGCTGTTGTTGATATTGCGAATTATCCCTGAAAACAGGTGCTATATGAGCCACCTGGTGCTGATTACCGGCTGGACGTGCGGTCTTCCTCCTGGCAGAGGGTCTTCGGGATTTCACATGGGATTGCACAGCATGTGCCTCTCCATCTTTCTTCTTTGCAAATGCCCCATATCGCTTGCTAGAAGAGCCTTCATCTTTGGTCAAACGTCCTTCACGGACTCCCTCCTCTAGACGCATCCCCATGTTCACCATCTCGGTGAAGTCAGAAGGAGCGCTAGCAATCATCCGCTCGTAATAAAATGAACTCAAGGTCTTTAGAAAGATCTTGGTCATTTCCTTCTCTTCCAGCGGAGGAGTAATCTGAGCTGCCAGCTCTCGCCACCTCTGGGCGTACTCTTTAAATGTCTCTTTGTCCTTCTGGGACATGGCCCTGAGCTGATCCCGATCGGGAGCCATATCCACATTGTATTTGTATTGCTTGACGAAGGCTTCGCCAAGATCACTGAAGGAACGAATGTTTGCACTGTCCAAACTCATATACCATCGCAGTGCAGCACCAGACAGACTGTCCTGGAAATAATGAATGAGCAGCTAATCATTATCCGTTTGAGTAGACATTATCATGCATACATAACCAGATGGCTGAGCGGGCAGGTGTTCCCCTTATACTTCTCAAAGTCTGGGACTTTGAATTTGACAGGTATTTTCACACCGGGAACCAAACACAACTCGGCTGCAGACTTGCCGAACAAATCCTTTCCTCGAAGGGTCTTCAATTCCTTGCGGAGTTCAAGAAATTGGTCATTCATAGCATCCATCTTCTCATGAAAATCTGGGCCCTCAGATAGCTCAGAATGATAGATGGTGTCGTCTACCCTGGGAACGGTATGCACGACAGGAGGAGGCACAACAATGACCGGGCTAGATGCCGGTATATAAGCAAATGTTGGTGCAGGAATATCAGGCATAAAGCCAGGACGCATACCCCACGGAAACCCGGCTGGCATGGCTGTTGGCACAAAATGGACACTGGCAGCTGGCACTGTTGAGGAAGCAACCTCAGAGATAACAGTCCTCTGGGGAGGAGTTGCAGGTGTTGAAGACGGCTGATTCTGAGCTGCTAAGAACTGTCGCACCCCAAAATTTGACTTTGGCTTTGTTGACCACATCTTGATTAATCTCGTTGTCTCGTATTCATCTCAATTTCTTAAACTTCGCGTGACAACTGGTTTGATTAGGTTTTGTGTGTTTTCGTTGCTTACCGTGTTGTATTTCGTTGTTTTAGCAAAACCTGGCCGATATCGTTGCCTCGTATTTATCTCGCTTATCTCTTTTGTGCGTGGTATCGCTTCGATTAGGTTTTGTGCATTTTTTTAATTGTTTGTTTGTCGGTATTTTGACTGTATTTCGAATATATTAGAGTTTTCGTATTGTCCGATTCTTTGTGATTGTGTTTGTCAGCGTTTTCGTGATGTCGTGTTGATTTTATTATTGCCTAGGGTTGTTTATTTAATTACGTGCTGTGTCGTGTGATTTAATCGAGTCTGTTTGAGTCGTGTTGTTGATTTTACTGGTTTACCGGTTTACTGGTTTATTGGTTTTATCAATTTGTCTGTTTTGCTGTGCAAATTATCATCGTTTTTATCGCGTTCGTGTCGCTCGATTTTATCGTATTTTAATCGTGTGCCGTTTAATATTATTTGTGCTTAATATTAATTGTGTTTAGTTGTTAATTAGTTTATTTAATTAGGATTAGTATTATATTAGTTTATTATTATTATTATTATATAATATATAAATTATATTATTAATTTGTGTTAGATATTTTTTAGGTTTCTTATTGTTTACGTAATCTAAATATATATTATTAATTTATGTTAGATATTTTTTTAGGTTTCTTATTGTTTAAGTAATCTAAATATATATTATTAATTTATGTTAGATATTTTTTAGGTTTCTTATTGTTTAAGTAATCTAAATATATATTATTAATTTATGTTAGATATTTTTTAGGTTTCTTATTGTTTAAGTAATCTAAATATATATATATATAGATGTGGTTAGTAAGAAAAAGAGGAGGTGGATCAGTAAGGAAAAAACGTGTGGTGAGAGAAACAGAGAATTGAAAAGAATTATTTTTCCAAAAGCATTACCGTAATTCACTTGTTCTTCATTTTCGGTAACCCAAAATCGTCCCGATTATTCACCGAAACACAAAACCGATTTCATATCTTTAAAGTTCGTTGAGTCCAGGTCACAAATATCCAAGGTTCATTTCATTCCGGCGTCGTTTCACCGATCAAAAGCGACGTTGAAGTCAGGTACTCACGAAGGCAGTCAGCACTGCGTCGGTGACGGTTTCCAGCTTTCGGTCGATCATTTGGACGATCAGAAGTTCATCCTCTTCACACAAGGTAATATTCTTCACTTATCTCTGAAATCGGCAAAGTTCCGGCTTGCCGACATGTGTTTTAATATATTATTTATCTAAATATATATATATATATATTATCTTTGTCTATTATATATTATTTGTCTATATATATATATATATATATATATATATATATATATATATTATTTTTGTCTATTATATATTATTTGTCTAAATGTACATATATATATTTTTGTCTACTATATATTTATTGTCTAAAATATAAATATAAATATATATATATATATATATATATATATATATATAATATATATATATATATATATATATATATATATATATATATATATAATATAATATATATATATATATATTATATATATATATATATATATATATATATATTACTTTTGTTTACTAAATATTGTTTATCTTTTATTATTATTTTGGATATATGTTTTATTTAAATGTTAGTTAAATTAATTATTTGTTTAAATGTTTATTTTAATTAAATGTTTATTTATATCAAATGTTTATTTTGTCTAAAGTAAATGTTTATATTTGTTTATGTTGTTACTAACTGTTTCGTTTCAGTTTCAGCTCGATTAACTCCACTAACTATTCGTAATACTAACTATTCATAGCTAACTGTGTTGTAATAATTTACTTTCTCGCATTTTTTATGTTCTGTATTGTGTGTTTAATCGTATTATTCACGTGCGATTCCAACGGTCGCCGTTTAAGAAACCCTTTTCACACACTCACAAGCTTACTCTTGGGCTTCCTTATAATGAGCTCATTTATTTATTGTTTCAGGGTTTAGGCTCATTCAAATCTTTTGCCAGCTTTGGCTTTTCAGTTTAAAAACATTTTCAAAAGGACGTGTCAGTCTCGAAGCCTCCCGCCTAGGTCGAGCAAGAGATGGCAAGACACGCCAATCTAAAATCAACAAAACAGAGTTTCCCCTTTTCTTTTGGGAGAACTACGTGGATTCTGATTTCTCCATTGCGCCTTGGAGATACGTAGGCATGAAGTCTACGACTTTATCGAGTCCAAAAAGCAATAAAATCAAGTTCTTTTCTCATCTCCCCAATCAAACGATCAAAGCGAAAAAAGCAAAGCATTCACATAAACATAAGCAAAAAGGTTCCTGTGGAGTACCACAGATGTAGAGGGTGCTAATACCTTCCCTTTGCATAACCAACCCCCGAACCCGTAACTCTAAAGGGATTTATCGTTATTTTTCCCTTCCTCTTTTTGGATAAAATAA
The DNA here is from genome assembly GCF_024323335.1 of Lathyrus oleraceus. Lineage (NCBI taxonomy): Eukaryota > Viridiplantae > Streptophyta > Magnoliopsida > Fabales > Fabaceae > Lathyrus > Lathyrus oleraceus. The sequence continues at coordinate 268,416,606 of NC_066584.1, read as the reverse complement.
AAGACGGTGGCGACTCTTGCATTTAAAATATTTTTCAAACGGGTTAAGTTCAATCAATACTTAATCTCGTGAAAAATCCCGCCGCGACAGAATGGCGACTCTGCTGGGGACATCATGATTAAACTTATTTGAGGGTTTAGCCTATCTTTGCTTGTTTATATGTTTGCTTTGTGAATATTTGCTAAATTGTATTGTTTGTAATGTTTGTTATTTTGGGTTTTGGGGGATACTTGTGATAAATCCTATACCCGAATTTGGGGCACATTTGAGATAGGATGGATGATAATTCAGGTTGACTTGATAGGAGACTATCCTTACCGAGTTGACTTGAGCCTTTGTCCGCTTGGTGGAGGCCTCTTTGAGGGTGATAGTGCTAAACAAGTCATTTGTGAGGCATTGTTGCTTTCGACGGGCCCATGAAGCCAAGGACCTTAGTTTACCTTTACCCCATCTTGGCCTTACTTAGGATGTGATGCGGTGACCACTTCGGACCAAAAGTCTGGTTTGGTTGATACGCGATATCACACTCAAGCGAGATTCTTTTGAGAATAATATTGGAAAGCGAGCAGTTGCTTAACCCGGTATTATCCGAAGAAGGATCCATAACCTTGGGAACTTTTAGAACCCGTTTGGCAGGTGAACCTTAGAACTTATCTTGGGGCTTTGTCCTAAACTCCATGCTGGTGATGAACTTTGAGCCTTGTATTGTTTGACCATGTTTGTGTTTGTTGCATTCATGCATGACATGCATTCATTCCCATCATTTCAACCTTTTTCCAAGGAACTTAAAGTGAGGATTGCAAATATTGCAGGAAACATGGATTTTGGACGGAGAAGTGTGAAAAAGTACAATCTCATCAATCCAAAGATAGATGAACTAAAGAAACTGGTTTCTTCGATCGCAGATCCTATTGGTTTCAGAGACAGATATGGGGCACTTATATCTTTATTGACGCTTAGGATGGAAGAAGGGTTATTGCAGACATTAGTACAGTTCTATGATCCAGTCTATCACTGTTTCACATTCCCAGACTTTCAACTCAAGCCTACATTGGAAGAGTATGCCCAGTTGCTTCACATCCCAGTTGCTGATACAGTACCTTTCTCTGGTTCAGAAAAGTTACCCGAGCACAGTTCTCTTGCAAAAGTGTTGTACATGAAGAAGTCAGAATTCAAGAATAACTTCACCACCAAAGGAGGACTTCCAGGTTTCACTGCCAAGTTCTTAATGGGGAAGGTTTCTTATTTTGCCAGTCAAGGTTGTGATATTATTGTGGAGCATCTGTTCGCCTTGTTGATCTACGGTTTGTTACTATTTCCTAATATTGAAGGTTTTGTGGATTCATATGCTATACGCATCTTCCTAAGTGATAATCCTGTTCCAACTTTGCTCGGAGACACCTATCATTCCATCCATTACCGTACTTTGAAAGGAGGAGGAACCATAGTCTGCTGTATATCGTTACTCTACAAATGGTTTGTCTCTCATCTTCCTAAGTCAGCTACTTTTTGGGATCGCAAGTCAGGACTTCAGTGGTCACAGAGGATTATGTCTCTTACCCAGTCAGATATTGCATGGTATAGTAGAGTTTTAGACGATGTGAAGATCATTGATAGTTGCGGGGAGTTCCCCAATGTGCCCCTCATGGGCACAAAGGGAATCATTTCTTATAATCCAGTACTTGCTAGGAGACAACTCGATTACCCTATGAAGGACAAGCCTCCTAACATTCTTTTAGAAGGTATTTTCTTGAGGGATAACGAGGAGGACCCTACCATGAAAGAGAGAGTAGTAAGAGCTTGGCATCGTGTTTGTCGCAAAGGGAGACTTGAATTGGGTAAGAAAGATTGTACCTCATATGAGCCGTACCTCCAGTGGATCAGAGCCAGAGCTATACAGTTGAAAATGCCATACCCACATCATGATCCTATCAAACCCGCTCCGTTGAAGACCCCCTACCTTCCGCTAGATGACAAAGAAGAACTTCAAGCCACCTTGGAGAGGGTCAAGAAAGAGAGAGACGCTTGGAAGGATAAGGCCCAGGTGCTCGAAATGGAAAATGAAGAACTTCAGAGACAGTTAAAGGAGCAGAGTGGAGAAGATCGTGCAGGTAAACGTCCAAGGGTGCAAGAGGATTTATTTTCCTCAGGCACAACAGATTACTCCCAGATTCCACAGTCCTCAGGTGCATGGAAAGGTCTTGTAGACAGTTTGGTGAAGGAGAAAGCTTTTATGCAGAAGGCCTATGAAGAAAGAATTGAGAGACTTGAAGGACAACTACTACTTGTTTATGCTCATCCTGATGACACATATCCTTAAATGGTTTTCTTGGTTGTATTTTGGGTTGATAACTTTGTATATTTTGATAAAAATGCTTAAAATGAAAATTTTGTTTTGTTATCAAAAATGTTTGCAATTCTATCTTTTCCTCCACTTAGAGTTCCTTGGAAAATCATTCATTTTGCATATCCATGCATCACGTGCATACAGGTTGTCTGTCTTGGTCCAGTCTTCTAACAGTTGCTTCCCGCCAGCAGATCCATTTCAAGCTGACGCATAATTACAACACAAGAGCCAACTACAAAAGAAGAATGGAGATAACAGATAACGAGAACCGAGCATTGAAAGCTCAGGTTGACCGCCTTTCTGCTATGGTCGAGACATTGATAGCAAACCAAGCAGCCCAAGCTGCTCAACTTCAAACAGCACAAGCTCAGGTTGCCGAAGCACAAGATGCACAGATCCAGGCGCAAGCACAGGCAGCAGAGATGCGTAACCAAATGTTAACCGCCCGTCTACAAGCAGAGGAAGCCCAGGCTAGGGCTCAAGTTCATAATTCAGGACAGACTTCGGCACAGAATCAACCTCAAATTCAGGATCAGACAACAGCAGCACCCGTCACTACAGTCATCGCTTCAGAAATCAACGCTGTCCCAGTCACTTCTGTTACCATCACAGCATCCCGTCCTTGGGAAATACCCAGGGATCTTAATCAAGATAGATATCAACAAGAGTTCGTTCCACCAAATGCTCCTGTCTTCACTAATGTGCCTCCCGTAGTTCACTATACTCCTCACCTAGGAGAACCTGTCTATCACGACCCTACCCCAAGTGAGGATCCTGGTCTCAATGATAGAATGGATGAATTCCAGGATCAGTTTGCGGAATTACAAAAAGAGATAAAAGCTCTTCGAGGGAAAGACAGAATGGCGACTGGAGTAGTTATGAAGAACTGGACCGCAGTTGACATCCCACATTGTGTCCACATATCAAAATGATTAAGCTTTTCAGTTTTCAAAAATCTTCCGCTTTAGCCCAAAGCGCGAAGCATTAATTTTGTAAAATGGGCACTTTTGTCAAAAACGTACTATCCATGAAAAAGATCTTTTGTGTTCCTATACACTTGTGTCCTTTTATCTTTTCAGCTTTTTCGGAAAATGGTAACACAAAAAACCTTAAAAAGAACACATTTTTGCATGTCATGGTCAGTCCTCTAAAAACAATTGTTTGTACAGGTTACTTAAACCCGTTGAACACAATGACATCATGCCCTCTCCCTACTTTGAACATTTTGTATTCGAAGCTGAAGAGGAAGAGTGGGATGAGATTCCAGAAGAGGTCGCCCGCCAGCTTGAAAATGAAGAAGACACTATTCAGCCATACAAGGAACCTTTGGAAACAATCAACTTGGGTTCGGAAGAAAATGTGAAAGAAGTCAAAATTGGAGCATTGTTATCCCCACAGGTCAAGGAGCAATTGATCAGCCTGTTGAAAGAGTATGTAGATGTGTTTGCTTGGTCTTATCAAGGTATGCCTGGTCTCGACACTGACATCGTAGAGCACAAGCTACCTTTGAAGCCAGAATGTCCACCGGTCAAACAGAAATTAAGAAGAACACATCCAGATATGGCCGTCAAAATTAAAGAAGAAGTTCTGAAGCAAATAGATGCTGGTTTTCTTGCCACTTCAGTGTATCCAGAGTGGATAGCAAATATTGTGCCAGTTCCTAAGAAGGACGGGAAGGTACGAATGTGTGTCGACTATCGTGACTTAAATAGAGCAAGCCCAAAGGATGATTTCCCCCTGCCTCACATTGACATGTTGGTAGACAATACAGCAAAGTTTGACATATTCTCCTTCATGGACGGATTCTCCGGGTATAACTAGATCAAAATGGCTCCCGAAGACATGGAAAAAACTACATTCATAACACCATGGGGAACATTTTGTTATCAAGTGATGCTGTTTGGGTTGAAGAACGCAGGTGCTACTTACCAGCGAGCCATGACAACGCTCTTTCACGACATGATGCACAAAGAGATTGAGGTTTATGTGGATGACATGATCGCGAAGTCTCGTTCAGAAGAAGGTCACTTAGTAGATCTATTGAAGTTGTTTCAACGATTGAGGAAGTTCCGTCTTCGCCTCAATCCGAACAAATGCACATTTGGCGTCAGGTCAGGTAAACTCTGGGGCTTCATTGTCAGCAAAAAAGCATTGAAGTTGATCCAGATAAAGTAAAAGCTATCAAAGAGATTCCCGCACCAAAAACCGAAAGGCAAGTGAGAGGTTTTCTAGGACGATTGAATTACATATCCCGGTTTATTTCTCACATGACTGCCACTTGTGAACCTATCTTCAAATTGCTGAGAAAGAGTCAGAATTGTGTTTGGACAGAGGATTGTCAGAAAGCATTTGACAGTATCAAAGAGTACCTCATGGAGCCTCCTATCTTGTTACCACCTGTTGCTGGAAGACCGTTGGTTATGTATTTGACAGTGCTTGAGAATTCTATGGGCTGTATTCTGGGTCAACAAGACGAAACTGGAAAGAAAGAGCATGCCATTTACTACTTAAGCAAGAAATTTACTGACTGTGAATCACGATACTCCTTACTCGAGAAGACATGTTGTGCATTGGCTTGGGCTGCTAAGAGATTGAGGCAGTATATGTTAAGTCACACCACTTGGTTGATATCCAAAAATGGATCCAATCAAGTACATTTTTGAGAAGCCTGCACTCACTGGTAAGATTGCCAGATGGCAGATGCTGTTATCAGAATACGACATTGAGTATCATACCCAGAAAGCTATCAAGAGCAGTGTGTTGGCTGAGTACCTTGCTCACCAACCCGTTGAAGATCACGATGATAATGAGGATGAGTTTCCTGATGAAGATGTCATGTTCCTAAAATCCAGAGATTGTAAAGAGCCACTTCCTGAAGAAGGACCTGAACCAGATTCTCAATGGGGTTTAGTATTTGATGGAGCTTCCAACGTTTATGGACATGGAGTAGGTGCAGTCATTATCACTCCAGAAGGTTCTCATATTCCTTTCACGGCAAGAATTTGCTTTGAATGTACAAACAACATTGCTGAATATGAAGCCTGTATCATGGGTCTTGAAGAAGCCATTGACCTCCGCATCAAAAATCTTACTGTTTATGGTGACTCAGCGTTAGTTATCAATCAGATCAAAGGAGAATGGGAAACACGCCACCCTGGCTTGATCCCATACAAAGACTATGCAAGAAGATTGTTGACTTTCTTCACCAAGGTTGAGTTGCATCACATTCCTCGGGATGAGAATCAGATGGCGGATGCTCTAGCTACGTTGTCTTCAATGTATCAAGTGGGTTTTCCAAACGAAGTACCCAGAATTGTGATCAAGCGACTTGATAGACCAGCACATGTGTTTACAGCTGAGGCCAGTTTTGATGATAAACCATGGTACCACGATATCAAGCATTTCCTTCAGACTCAGGAGTATCCTCTTGGAGCAACAGAAAAAGATAAAAAGACTTTGAGAAGATTGTCAGGCAGTTTCTTCCTTAATCAGAATGTGCTCTATAAGAGGAATTATGACATGGTCTTACTCAGATGTGTTGACAAAAAGGAAGCAGAAATGTTGATGAAAGAAGTTCACGAAGGGTCCTTTGGTACTCATGCAAACGGCCACTCTATGTCAAGAAAGATGTTGAGAGCTGGTTACTACTGGTTGACCATGGAATCAGATTGCTGCAAATTTGTAAAGAAGTGTCACAAATGTCAGATCTACGCTGATAAGGTTCATGTACCACCAACCTTTTTTAAGGTGATTTCTGCTCCTTGGCCATTCTCAATGTGGGGCATTGACATGATCGGTATGATTGAACCCAAAGCTTCCAACGGACACCGTTTCATTCTCGTGGCAATTGATTACTTCACCAAATGGGTGGAAGCAGCTTCGTATGCAAAGGTGACAAAGCAAGTGGTGGTCAGATTCATCAAAAATAATCTCATTTGCCGATATGGCATTCCAAACAAGATCATCACTGACAATGGCTCAATCTGAACAACAAAATGATGGATGAATTATGTGAAAGTTTCAGGATCGAGCATCACAACTCTTCTCCTTACCGTCCCAAGATGAATGGGGCAGTTGAAGCTGCAAATAAGAATATCAAGAAGATCATTCAAAAGATGGTTGTTACCTACAAAGACTGGCATGAAATGCTGCCTTTTGCACTACACGGATATAGAACATCAGTCCGTACTTCAACTGGGGCAACCCCATTTTCACTTGTATACGGTATGGAAGCTGTGTTACCGATAGAGGTTGAAATTCCATCAATGAGGATACTAAGGGAAATTCAGTTGTCAGAGGCTGAATGGTGTCAAAGCAGATACGATCAGTTGAATTTGATTGAAGAAAAAAGAATGACTGCCTTGTGCCATGGACAGTTACATCAAAAGAGAATGAAGCAGGCATTTGATAGGAAGGTTAAGCCGAGAGAATTCAAAGAGGGTGACCTTGTACTCAAGAAGATGATACTATTTCACAATGATTCTAGGGGCAAGTGGACTCCTAACTATGAAGGACCCTATGTTGTCAAGAAAGCCTTCTCAGGCGGTGCTTTAATTCTTACAAACATGGATGGTGAAGAGCTTCCACGTCCCGTGAATACAGATGCAGTCAAGAAATACTTCGCCTAAAAAATGAAAAGAACAGCTCGCTAAGTTGAAAACCCGAAAGGGCGGCTTAGGCAAAAATGAGCGTCTCGGTGGACTGAAAACCTGAAAGGGCGGTCCAGGCAAAAATTAGAGACATAAAAAACAAAGAAAATATTATCCCGGTAGATTGAAAACCCGAAAGGGCAATCTAGGCAAAAGTTAGGGATTTCAGGCAAGTAACTGCATAACGGAGACAAGATCATTGAAGTATCAGAATATTTTCAACAGTTCTCCAACTTTCTTAAGGCTGCAATACAGGTGTCAAAAGTGGAAGAGAGAATGATGTCATTGTAGTTCAACGTACCCTTTTTCCACGAAATTACCATTTTCCAATTTGTAAAGATCTATGGAATCACGCTGTTGGCTGATTACCATCCTATCAAATCAATTTGAGCCTTTCTATATTTCTTGGCACTCTTAATTTTCATTTCAATTTACGAAAGTTCTTTTACTTTGACAGATATGTTTTGAAACAAAAGTTTTGAATTAAAAACAGTTTTTGAAAAATATAAAGATTATTTATTTTGATTTGTGGACATCAATAAAAGGATTGAGACACGTGGTCCCAGTAATTCTGAAATCATGTGATTCCAACTAGACATGTTCATATTACTATCCTTATATGTATATGATGAAAAAAATCTCCACAAGTGTCTTGGCAGTAATATTTCTCCAGCAGAGGTTGTGATTCAGGATATCCCCAGCTATGCTTCCTAGTTTTCCTCAAGAGATCATGCAAGAAATATTTCAAGAAGTTTATTCCCTTCACTTGGGGCATGAAGACTCCCCTGTTAATTGATCATGAAGACTCCCCAATTTAATTGATCATGAAGACTCCCCGGTTAATTGATCATGAAGACTTTGATCCAGGGTTTTAAGTTACAGATTTGGCCTATGGGATTACTACAGGTATTTCCCCAGTAATTTATTAAAGCGGGATCAGCAATGTCCCCAGCAGAGGATGAGAAGGAAGATTTGATTTCCCTGAGCAGGAGTAATACAGAGGTCTCCATCCCTCAGCGAGTGAAGAAAGTTGATATTCAGAAACTACAGGGAATCTCCTGTTGCTCTCTGTCCATTCAATAGAAGGATATGTATCCTCCTTAGTAATGTTTTGTAGTAAAAGAAGAGTGTGTTATGCATTTTAAGCAAATTCAAGAATTGCAGGATTTCTCCTGAATTCTCATTTATATTCAAAGGTCAGACATCACTGTTCCCCGGCAGAGTCTCCTAGAGGAAAGATCTCGTAACCAGATATCAGACACCATAATCCCCTGCAGAGTCTTGAGATACAGAAAGTCTCCATGATAATTAAAGCAAAAAAATCAAGGATAGATTTCCCCTATATTCTTATTCCCTGGAAAGATACCACCTATCCCCAGCAGACTTTATCCCCAGCGGAGTCTTCCAGAAGAATAATCCCTTCTGCATTATCAGCAAATTCAAGAATTGCAGGACTTCTCTTACAATATCATCTTATTTCCAGAGGATAACACCTTGTATCCCCAGCGGAGTCCTCAGAAAGGTCCAATCCTCATATACCTCACAAATTCAAGAACCACAGGGAATCTCCTGCATTTTTGAAGTAGAAGGCATCTCCATTCTTCTACGGAATCCTCAGCAGAGACAGACTTTTAAAGAAACCTGGATATGGTGCTCTTGTACCAATTCCCCTGCAAGTCTTTGTACTACTCCCCAGCGAGTCTCAGTGCAAATCTCCAGCAAGTCCTTATGCAGCTGTTAACATTTTTAGTTATTCCTAGTTTTGTCTGTCCATCATGCATTCATTACTAAATATTCATGCATATCTGTGACATATCATTCTTGCATTCATATGCACCCTTTTGCTTTTTTTTATGTCGTGGTTTGGGTCAATCTCTCCATGTAGAGTATCCCCATAAGCAGCAAAATACCTTTTATTGGTCATGTTCCCCACAGAGATCTATGCCTCGTGGAAGATGGTTGTTTCAGTTGTAAATCCTAATGAGTTCATTCCTCTTCAGTTGAAGTCTTGTTCGACCGTTTCATTCTAGTTCTATCCTAGTTTGAACCTCGTGTCTCCAGATAAAGCTCAGAAATTGCCAGTAAAAGAAGGCAACAATATAGTCTTTGTGACTCTCATTCAGTAAAACAGACATGACAGATATTGTGTCCAAGTCCTTTATACCTTCATCTTTGAGTTGGTACCCGTTACAAACTTGAGTTACCTACATCCGTGAGTTGATAACATTCTCACAGAAAGTTCCATGGTTCTACCTGCAACTTTGAGCTGGTAGCGTGCTTTCGTCTTTGAGTTTAGCACAGATTCCTTTTGATTCCACCTTCGTCTTTGAGTTGGTGAAGTACCTGCAACTTTGAGCTGGTAATATGCATTCATCTTTGAGTTAGCAAGATTTCTTTTGATTCCACCTTCGTCTTTGAGTTGGTGAAGTACCGTCATCTATGAGCTTGTAGTGTGCATTCATCTTTGAGCTTGCACAGGTTTCTTTTGATTCCATCTTCGTCTTTGAGTTGATGGAATGCCTTCATCTATGAGTTAGGTACACTTTATCCTGTTACCTTCATCTTTGAGCTGGTAACGTGCTTTCGTCTTTGAGTCAGCACAATTTTCTTATGTTTCCATCTCCGTCTTTGAGTTGATGGAGTACCTTCATCTATGATTTAGGTACATAGTGAGCCCTCATCTATGAGCTGGTAGTATGCATTCATCTTTGAGTTCGGACATTTTCCTGTGATTCCATCTTCGTCTTTGAGTTGATGGAGTACCTTCATCTATGAGTAGGGTATGTTTGATCCTTGTTGAACTGATAGTGTGCTTTCATCTTTGAGTCTGCACAGATAACTTCTGATTCCATCTTCGTCTTTGAGTTGATGGAGTACCTTCATCTATGAGTTAGGTACATTTTGTCCTTCCACCGTCATCTTTGAGTCGGTAATGATAAACGTCTCCAGGAGAATATGTTCTAAATTCTTTTAAACACCTTTGTCAATGAATCGGTGGTTGCCTTCAACTTTGAGTCAGCATTTCTCTGTCTACCTCATCAATGAGTTGGTAGTGTGCATTCAACTGTAAGTCTGCACAATGATCCTTAGATCTGATTCTTCATCTACACCATCATCAATGAGTTGGAATTTGATTTCCCTAGCAGTGTTATTATCAATCTTTTGAAGCTTGCCTTCAACTTTGAGTTGGCATGTCCTGTTTACCTCATCAATGAGTGGGTAGTGAGCTGTCAACAATGAGTTAACGCAATTCGATTCTTATTATGCCCTTGTTATACCTTCATCCTTGAGTTGGTATTCATCTTTTCTGTTACCTCCATCTTTGAGTTGGTAATGTACTGTCACATCCGTACTCTTGTTATATTGATCTTTTCCCACTTTCATCTATGAGATAGTGATGTATCGTCAACATTAAGTCGATATCTCTTTTCCTCCTATTTTCCATCTATGAATAGTTAGTGAATCTTCCCCAGCTGAGTATTCTCAGTGTTTACCTTCATGCATTTAGTCGGTGTATGTCCTTCCCCAGTAGAGTTTGCACTCCTGTGTCTCTGTGTCTGTCTGTCTTTTGCATCATGCATACATGCATTTGCGGTCAAATTTTGTGGCGTTTGTCATAATTAATTACCTTACGCCATTCGATAGCCTCCGGCTATCTGGCCTAAGTTAATTAAATAGGGGCATCTGTCGCACCCCAAAATTTGACTTTGGCTTTGTTGACCACATCTTGATTAATCTCGTTGTCTCGTATTCATCTCAATTTCTTAAACTTCGCATGACAACTGGTTTGATTAGGTTTTGTGTGTTTTCGTTGCTTACAGTGTTGTATTTCGTTGTTTTAGCAAAACCTGGCCGATATCGTTGCCTCGTATTTATCTCGCTTATCTCTTTTGTGCGTGGCATCGCTTCGATTAGGTTTTGTGCGGTTTTTTAATTGTTTGTTTGTCGGTATTTTGACTGTATTTCGAATATATTAGAGTTTTCGTATTGTCCGATTCTTTGTGATTGTGTTTGTCAGCGTTTTCGTGATGTCGTGTTGATTTTATTATTGCCTAGGGTTGTTTATTTAATTACGTGTTGTGTCGTGTGATTTAATCGAGTCTGTTTGAGTCGTGTTGTTGATTTTACTGGTTTACCGGTTTACTGGTTTATTGGTTTTATCAATTTGTCTGTTTTGCTGTGCAAATTGTCATCGTTTTTATCACGTTTGTGTCGCTCGATTTTATCGTATTTTAATCGTGTGCCGTTTAATATTATTTGTGCTTAATATTAATTGTGTTTAGTTGTTAATTAGTTTATTTAATTAGGATTAATATTATATTAGTTTATTATTATTATTATTATATAATATATAAATTATATTATTAATTTGTGTTAGATATTTTTTAGGTTTCTTATTGTTTAAGTAATCTAAATATATATTATTAATTTATGTTAGATATTTTTTTAGGTTTCTTATTGTTTAAGTAATCTAAATATATATTATTAATTTATGTTAGATATTTTTTAGGTTTCTTATTGTTTAAGTAATCTAAATATATATTATTAATTTATGTTAGATATTTTTTGGGTTTCTTATTGTTTAAGTAATCTAAATATATATATATATAGATGTGGTTAGTAAGAAAAAGAGGAGGTGGATCAGTAAGGAAAAAACGTGTGGTGAGAGAAACAGAGAATTGAAAAGAATTATTTTTCCAAAAGCATTACCGTATTTCACTTGTTCTTCATTTTCGGTAACCCAAAATCGTCCCGATTATTCACCGAAACACAAAACCGATTTCATATCTTTAAAGTTCTTTGAGTCCAGGTCACAAATATCCAAGGTTCATTTCATTCCGGCGTCGTTTCACCGATCAAAAGCGACGTTGAAGTCAGGTACTCACGAAGGCAGCCAGCACTGCGTCAGTGACGGTTTCCAGCTTTCGGTCGATCATTTGGACGATCAGAAGTTCATCCTCTTCACACAAGGTAATATTCTTCACTTATCTCTGAAATCGGCAAAGTTCCGGCTTGCCGACATGTGTTTTAATATATTATTTATCTAAATATATATATATATATATATATTATCTTTGTCTATTATATATTATTTGTCAATATATATATATATATATATATATATATATATATATATTACTTTTGTTTACTAAATATTGTTTATCTTTTATTATTATTTTGGATATATGTTTTATTTAAATGTTAGTTAAATTAATTATTTGTTTAAATGTTTATTTTAATTAAATGTTTATTTAGATCAAATGTTTATTTTGTCTAAAGTAAATGTTTATATTGTTTTTTTATATTTGTTTATGTTGTTACTAACCGTTTCGTTTCAGTTTCAGCTCGATTAACTCCACTAACTATTTGTAATACTAACTATTCATAGCTAACTATGTTGTAATAATTTACTTTCTCGCATTTTTTATGTTCTGTATTGTGTGTTTAATCGTATTGTTCACGTTTTATGTTAAAAAATCGAAAAATCCAAAAAAGAGAAACCCTACGCGATTCCAACGGTCGTCGTTTAAGAAACCCTTTTCACACACTCACAAGCTTACTCTTGGGCTTCCTTATAATGAGCCCATTTATTTATTGTTTCAGGGTTTAGGCTCATTCAAATCTTTTGCCAGCTTTGGCTTTTCAGTTTAAAAACATTTTCAAAAGGACGTGTCAGTCTCGAAGCCTCTCGCCTAGCTCGAGCAAGAGATGGCAAGACACGCCAATCTAAAATCAACAAAACAGACTTTCCCCTTTTCTTTTGGGAGAACTACGTGGATTCTGATTTCTCCATTGCGCCTTGGAGATACGTAGGCATGAAGTCTACGACTTTATCGAGTCCAAAAAGCAATAAAATCAAGTTCTTTTCTCATCTCCCCAATCAAACGATCAAAGCGAAAAAAGCAAAGCATTCACATAAACATAAGCAAAAAGGTTCCTGTGGAGTACCACAGATGTAGAGGGTGCTAATACCTTCCCTTTGCATAACCAACCCCCGAACCCGTAACTCTAAAGGGATTTATCGTTATTTTTCCCTTCCTCTTTTTGGATAAAATAAAAGACGGTGGCGACTCTTGCATTTAAAATATTTTTCAAACGGGTTAAGTTCAATCAATACTTAATCTCGTGAAAAATCCCGCCGCGACAAGAACGACTCCATCAAGGCACTCAGTCTGGCGACTTCCTCTTTGAGCTCGCGGTTCTCTTGTTCAAGATGATCCATCAATCTAGAATAGTTGGCTCTGGTGTAGTACCGATGAGTCAGCTTGTCTTCAAAATAAATGAAGAGCACAGAGTTAGGCCACAGACAAGAAGACCGGAACAAACACCTGCTTATGCAAATGATGCATGCAATGCTAGTGCATATGATTTGTTTTCATTTTTGAAGGAACTCTAGGGTATTGTTTTGCAAATTTTTGAATATTAAGCATTTTATCGCATATGGAAAATATCTCATCAAATATATTTGAGAAAAAGAAGTACAACATTGTTAATAATTACAAGAGAAAAGGAAAATAAACATCCTATGGATCCCTAGAAGCTCGGGATGCCGGAAGATAAGCTGCACGAAGCCTTTTAACCTCTCTCTCATATGCTGCTTCCATATCCGCCTTCTCTTTGGCGAGTCTGTCATACCTCCTTTTCCAGAACTTGGAAGACTGAGGAAGTAGAGAAGTTCATGCATCGTTCCGATCATCGATGACCTGATGCTCGAGGAACTCGATCAGGGCGTCCTTCTCCTTAAGCTGTTGAAGCAACTCTTCTCTTTCACGGATCCAGGCACGTGAAAGGTCTTCGTCTCTCAACTCCTCTACTCCTTGGTTAGGGAGGGTTGAAGGCCCAGCCACAACCAAAGGTGTAGGTCTCGGATAATCATAAGGCATGAGATACTCGGATGCTCTCTTCCTCACCCAAGTAGTATACGGCTCCAAAGCCATGCAGTTCTTCGGACCCAACTCACTTCTACCCTTCTTGTGAATCTTGCGCCAAGCGCGGACCATCCTTGCTTTCAAGCCTTGGGGATCTTTAACCTCCTGAAAGAACACACCTTCTAACAGAATGTTATTAGGTTTATCCTTTAGGGGGAACCCAAGATGACGACGTGCTAAGATAGGGTTGTAGCTAATCCCACCACATGTACCAAGAAGAGGCACATTGGAGAATTCACCACAAGAGTCGATGATCTGGACACCGTCATATGCACGATCATACCAAGAGATATCATCATTAGTGAGAGACATGAGTCTCGTAGACCACCGTAGACATCCCTTGTTCTCATTGAAAGCGACTGTCTGAGGTAAGTGAGAAATAAACCACTTATACAACAGAGGAAAACAGCACACAATAGCGCCACCACCCTTTGCATTCCTCAGATGCAAAGAGACATATGCATCACCCAATAGAGTCGGAACGGGATTAAGAACAGAGAAGATCCTAATAGCGTTCACATCCACGAATTTGTCGATGTTGGGGAACAATACCAATCCATAGATGAGAAGCACAAATATGGCTTCAAAGGCATCCTCACTCATGGCCTTCCCATAAACGGTAGTTTGAGCAATGAGGAACTCAGAAGGGAGACCTTGAATTCCACCTTTGGAAGTCATATGAGCTTTAACCAAGGATTCATCTATGTGCAACAAGTCTGCTATCTCTCGAGAAGTAGGAATACTCTCCAAGCCAATGAACGGCACCTGATCCAGAATCGGAATACCCACATGATGAGCATACTCCTCAAGGGTAGGCAACAACTAAAAGTTTGGAAAAGAGAAGCAATGATACAGAGGATCATAGAACTGCACCAAAGTGCCCATCAATCCTTCGTCAACCTGAGTAGTCAGAAGAGGCAAAAGCTTCCCATAACGAGCTTTGAAACCCAAGGGATCTAATACATAGGATGTCAAATTCCTTAACTCTTTCAGATCGGGTTGTCTGAAGCTGTACTTCTTTGTATGCCTTTTTAGTCTTTCCATATCTGAAAATTTTGCAAATAAACCCCTTAAGTTCCTTGAAAATTTTCTTTTTTTTTCTGATGATATGGATGCAGATGAATGCATGAATGCATGAATGCAACAATCACACTCAAGGATCAAGCAAAGCACACTAGACAAAGGTCATGGGATAGCTCGTATTATTCTTAATATCAATCATCCATTTTGGTGGATTATGGTTTTCACCGTATCGACACCCAAGTTCCATTGATATTAACGATATACAAACGGTTCAACCATCCTTAATATCAATCATCTATTTTGATGGATTAGGGTTTGCACCTTACCGACACCCAAGTTCCATTGATATTAACGATAGTTGAACGGATCAACCGTGAATCACGGGTTTGTTGTGAGTCACGAGCATGGAGTCTCGGTTAAGAACCACCCAAAGGGAGTGTACTATGGTTTAAACCTGCCGAACATGTTCTACCAGAGGTTCCCATAGTCATCATCCCATCTTTCGAATATTATCGGAGGAACGAATACTCGTATTCCAAAAATATTCTCAAGAGAGACTCTTATGAGTGTAGTATCGCGTAACAATCGCATCAAATCTGACATTTGAACGACCTCCGCACTACATCCTAAAAATAGTCCAAGATGGGCTTGGTAAACTAAGGTCCTTAGCTTCTAAGGCACATATTGGAAGAATAATGCCTAACCATAAATAACTTGTGTGATACCATTAATCCAACATGACCTCCACCAAGTGAATGGACTCGCAAGTCAACTTGCTAAGGAATAACTCCACACAAGTCGACGAGACTATGCCATTCTCCTATCATAAGGTGCACTCGAGTTCGGGTATAGAACTCATCTCCCAGAAATCACTAAGCAAGCAAGCAATTGATATATCAAGCAAATCAATCATTACAAACAATACAGTAATCCCAAATTGCACAAAAATATGTCATAAACAATAAACAATATAATACAACAAAGTGTAAAAAGTTGGCAAAACCACTAGGAAAGACATTCCCCAGCAGAGTCGCCACTTTTCTGTAGCGGTGTATTCATCGCCTTTAGATTTATTGACTAAATCAAAAGCAAAGCATACAAAGATAGAGTCGCCACCGCACTTCTATTTATCCAAAGGAATGGCTAGAAAGCGAACAAAAGCCTAAGAAGTTTTACAAAGAAAACTAATAAAAGGGGTACAGAGATCTGGGTAAGGGGGTAATTATGCAAAGGGAAGGTGTTAGGCACCCAATGCATCCTAGGTACTCCTAGGGAACCCTTTTCACAACTTGTTGTAAAAAGTATTGTTTTATGAAAATATTTATTGTGCAAACATGAGGGAAGAGGTGAGAAAAGAATGTACAAATTTATTATTTTTGTGTTTGGATTGATGAACCCATTGCCTACGTACCTTTACAGGATCAAAACCTCGTAGTTCGGCTAAAAGATTTCCAAAAAAGTGAGTGGATTGATTTTAAATAAGAGCCTTAAGGTCTTTCATTATCAAAGGGAGAACACTCAACCTGAACCAACAATCCACCATGCGAGGATAGCTTCAACATACTAGTGAGGGGTTAACCCTATAACAAGTATGGAAGTCTTACAATCAACTCACTAAGGATGCGGTGAGATTCACATCAACCACTAAGATAATTCAGATCTACGGCTAATGCATGAAGACTTATCAAGAAATGGACAAGGGCCACAAAAGTAATTGAGTGAGTGAAATTAAGCAATTAGAGTATTCACAAAAAATGGTCAAAGTTGACATTAGATTCAATTCAGAAGAAGTATTGTGAAAATGAAGTTTGAAAATCAGAGGCTTAAGGCCTAGGTTTCAAGTTTGAAAAGAGATGAAAATTTTGCACAAAGTTTTCTGGTATGGGTTAAAAATGCAAGTGGAGGTTGTAAGGAATCAAAAGGTGGGAATGAGGAGTAAAACTTCATTAGGAGTTCCTCTCTTGAGATCATATGTAGATGATCCAAGTAAGTACCATCCTTTGGAATAAGCAACAAAGCAATAAGCAAGTAAGCAGGTTCAAAGAGAACAAAACTGGAAATAGATTTCCAATAAATGGTCTTACATCCAACTCCGAAAAAAAAAAGGGAAACGGAGTGCCAATAAATGGTCTTACGTCCAACTCCACAAAAGAAACAAAATAGGAAACAGATAGCCAATCACTGGTCTTACATCTGACTCCACAAAAAGAAAACAAGATAGGAAACAGATAGCCAATCACTGATCTTACATCTGACTCCTCAAAAGAAATAAAACAGGAAACAGATAGCCAATCATTGGTCTTACATCTGACTCCTCAAAAGAAATAAAACAGGAAACAGATAGCCAATCACTGGTCTTACATCTGACTCCACAAAAGAAATAAAACAGGAAATGGATTGCCACTAAATGGTCTTATATCCAGCTCCCCGAAAGGAACAGGAAACAGATAGCCAATCACTCGTCTTACATCTGACTCCTCAAACAAAACAAATAACAAAGACAAAAGCAAAATGAAAACAATATGCAAAAGCAACATGAAGGATGCACAAGTAAGCAAACAATCAATCAATTAGCACATTCTGTACACAATCAAAAGGCTCATACAAGGCTGGGCTTTAGTCAAGGGGTCATATCAACCTCGACAAACAAGCCAGATATGTAAGGGTGTTCAGGCTCTTAACCTCTGACATTGACCATCAGGGTGAGCAGATGAAATGGGAAATGAGGATTAGACCTCATAGCTCTTAACCCTGGCCGGGGTGAGCTTGAGTCAAAGAAAGTGTGGGAGTCCAGAATGAGGAACTCTACTCCATATGACTGACTCCATATACAATGATCTTGGGTGTTTATTCAAATGCATCAGCACATAGTGCGAGCAAGATGAAAGACTCAACTGAATAGCAGGGGATGGATTGCACATCCCTTCTATTTGCCAATGCCTCTTCACTTAGGAGGTCTTAATATGTAACCATGCCTCATTGAGGTCTTTAGCACAAAATTAAACAATCAAGAACATAGCCTCTTAAGGAGGGCTTCAGACAGGTGCCTGCCAAAGATAGCAGGTCTTCCAGACTACATGGAGTTAAAGAGATTACCTAAGTGGTATGCCAACCACAAGCAAAGCAAAGCAACTCAAATAATGAGTTAAAGCTACTAAATTACCTGTAAGAAAATCAAACAAGTCAATATCCATATTCAGACAAACCAAACAGACAGTCAACAGTCAGACAACCAATATACACAATGTAAGTCAACAACTCAAATGAGTTAGCCACCCAAGGACCTACAACACAATCAACATTAGTTAAACAAAGCAAATTATATTTCAAGCAAGGAGATCACATCATCCATTAGGACTTATTGCATGAACCTGAAATGCAAAGCTCAAATTGTGAGTACAAACCCCTAGGGTAAAGCCTAGGGTCAAAGGTAAATCAAAAAGTCAAAACAGCAACCAATATTCAACATAAAGCTCATTTAATCAATCATGAACATGTCCTAAAAAGGACCAAGTCAAAAGCATCAAGCAAAGTCATCTCATGAGCAAGCTATGGCAAAGACAAATTCAAAGCACACAATTGATCATCAAGAATGGAAATTCCATATTAAAACAGAAATGAAACAAACAATTCTGGAAATTTTTATGTGCACACAACATGTCAAACATAATCACCATGCCAAATATTAGATTCAACAGAGTTCATTTGACCTAGAAATGAAAATGCACAAGTAGGACATCAAATTGTGTTACACACATTGTCACACCTCACAATCATGTGTCTAAAACAGAGATGAAAAATGCTAAAAATGCACAACCAAGCCTCAAACATCAAGCAACATGCTGGGAACCAGCATACAAAATTTCATGGCAATTGGATCATTATTGAGCATTTCACAATAGTATGAATGAAGCATGTCACATATGCATACATGTTCAAAGAATACATCACATTTAAAATTCCAGCAAGGCACAATTCCAGAGACTCACATCAAAAAATAGAAGACATTCACATGATCATGTAGAAAAAAAATTGGAAGTGATTTGGATCATTATTCTATTTTTTATGATTTTTTGAAATACATGAATGAAAATGAAATAAAAATGTAAAAACATGAAATATAATATGAAATGGATAATGGAAATTAGAAACGCATCCTGCCAGAATCGAACACAAGAACTAGAGGCTCAAGGCGCGCCTCAAAACGCACCGTTCCATTTATTGATGTGGCAAGCCACATCACTGGTCAAAGCCTGCATGGAGGCATTCAACGAATATGAACCAATAGAAGCGACAATAGGATGCCATGCAAGCGCTAGTCAAAATGAATTAAAACAAATAAAATGCAACAAGGAAGGGTCGAACACCCAAGGCTTCGGTTAAAGGCGCTTGGACAATACATTTTCCAGAAACGAACCAGAAAACCCTAGCTACAGTGCTCACACGGCCATGCACGGTGGAAACCACCGTCTTCCTCATGAAGACGGTGGCGCTACAGTGATCAACATCAAAAAAAAATTCCAGATTCATGCAATATGTACGTCATTGGAACGCTTATTCAATGAGGAATACAGATCAAGCATTAACTAAGTCTAATTCATCACAAATCATGAGAATCGAGCAAAAATAGTTTGACATTCAAAACTTCAAATCATCATAACTTGCTCAATACACGACCAATTTCAATTCTATAACTACCAGAATGCTCAGCATGAGAAGCTCTACATAAACATAGCAAAAGAATGGAGAATTAAGAGGTTCGAAAAACCTACCTCTTGAAGAGAAGTATGAGAAAACGAGCGATTCAAGGCTTCAATTGATCCAGATCTACTCCTGAGATGATAACTTGAAGCTTTGTGCAATAATTGAGGCTTGGAGATGCTTGGATCTAGCTCAGATTTCAATTTCCATTGTCATGTTCTTGAGCTTCATGTCCTTAATTTCCACTCGAATTCTTCACATCAAAGCTTGATCTGCACTAAATGAGGATCAGAGAACAAGAATATGCAATGAAATCAATG
Organism: Lathyrus oleraceus; assembly: GCF_024323335.1. NCBI lineage: Eukaryota > Viridiplantae > Streptophyta > Magnoliopsida > Fabales > Fabaceae > Lathyrus > Lathyrus oleraceus. Next base: position 268,396,637 of record NC_066584.1, on the reverse strand, counting down.
GCTTGTGTGGAAGAAATTCAAGTTTCAATGGAGAGAAAAATTTGGAGGGAAGAGAAATTTGGATCTAGAATGAGCAAAAACTCCAGAATTCTGTTATGATTTGGTATTTATATGGTGTCTTAATCACATTGCTAATCCACATTTGCATTGGTTAATTGAGATTAAGCAAAATAAGGTGTGTGACCAAAAATGGAAATTGTGAGGTGCCATGCAAATCCACACGTGAACAGTAGCATATGGATGCTCAAATTCACTTAAAATCTTCCAATGAACACAATGGCAATGGTAATTAGCTCATGTGATTAACCAATTTTGAATTTACAAATTTCCCTCCAAAATGGTCATGAATGAGCAAATGGTCATAGGATGAAATTTCATGCAATGTAATGAATGATTTGAAAAATATATGTCATGAGAAGCAAAATGCAAAAAGAGGCACTCAAATTGGAGCTATGAGTCAAAAGTTATGGCCTTTTGAAGTTCCATGCACACTTGACAATGATTGGATCATATCTCCTCAACCATTCATCATATGCTCATGATCTTTGACTTTTTGGAAATGGGAGAGAGAGATCTTCAACTTTCATGTTGGACAAAAATTCATTTGAAGCTTATTTGATGTTGTAAAGTTGAGTTGAATTTGGTCCAAAAACTTTCCATTTTTGGAAACTTGAAATTACAGGTCACTTTCCATTTTTGGAAACTTTTGTACTGACTTCAAATTCTTCAATAAAAATGATTGACATGATGAATAGGCCTTGTTTGAACATGAATGGGATAAAGAAATTCAATTTCCCAATTCAAAAACCACAAATGATTTTCAGTTGACTGGCATAGGCCCTTAGATGACCTGAAAATATTCTGATGAACTTGGGCCTCAACCACCTGGGGAATTTGCTTCATAATGAACCTCTAGCTCATATAAGCTCAATATAGTGATCACATGATCCATATCTCAATGGAACTCTCATCTCTTGCACAAATGATTCACTTGAATTGCCTTGACCTGTTGACTGTTTAAGCTGCAAGACAAATGTTAGATGACATATTTTTGTACATTTTTGGTTAGTGATTAAAAGAAAAGCAATGATACACAAATGCAAGCAATGCTTGGTGATCAAGAATCACTCTCAAGAAAGATCCCACCCACAGGGAAGGAAGCAAGGTGTCCAATGATCCTTGAGGTTTATGTAAGGCTATGATATGATGCCATGAGGGATCTTAGGGACAAAATTGGGGTCCTACAGAAAGATTTTAGTTTTTGAAAACGTCGATGTGAAGCCCTTTTGTTTATATGTGTGCTTATTTACTCTGATTATATGTTAAGTATTTTAGGGTAGAAAAAGGGGTGTTACATTAGTGGTATCAGAGCAGGTCGGTCCGTCCGGCCAAGTTCTTTATTTATGTTTGTTCCCTAGTATGCGACATGTGTGTGAGAACACTGTCGATGCTTGTTTTATTTTCCATTGGCAGGTTGGGAATGAAATAAGTGGGGGAGAAGCGTCTGCTTCTCTTGGATGTTCCAATTGTATCGAGCTTGGACATTATGTTGTTACATGCAAGAGTGCAGTGTTGCCTAGTTAACCTGTTTTGAGAATGGTGTGCTTTTCCTGAACCCGAAGAGAGGTCGGATTCGAGGATGGTGTTGGTTAGAAGTTAATCGGGTGTATATCAACTGTTTTGAGAAGACTGTTATTTTTCCTGAGGTTGGTGCGAAGGAAGGTTGGTTTGTGTCAGCTAAGCAAGTTGATGAATCGGTGCAAGGTGGTGCCGAGTTGTTTATGTTGTTGGCAACTTTGGATATTCGTGAGAAGAGGACGATTGAAGAATTGCCCATAGTTTGTGAGTTTGCGGAGGTATTTCCGAAAGATATAAGTGAATTACCGCCGGAACGTGAGGTTGAGTTTTCGATTGATTTAGTTCCTGGAACTAGTCCTGTATCGATGGCTCCCTATAGGATGTCTGCTTCTGAGTTGAAAGAGTTGAAGAGTCAACTTGAAGACTTGCTCAAGAAGAAGTTTATTCGTCCTAGTGTGTCGCCATGGGGTACACATGTTCTGCTGGTCAAGAAGAAAGAAGGTTCTATGAGATTATGTGTTGATTATAGACAACTGAATAAAGTGACGATTAAGAACAACTATCCACTTCCGAGGATTGATGATCTGATGGATCAGCTGGTTGGAGCTTGTGTGTTTAGCAAAATTGATTTGAGGTCTGGGTATCATCAGATTCGTGTAAAGGCTGAGGATATTCAAAAGACTGCTTTTCGGACAAGGTATGGTCACTATGAGTACTCCGTGATGCCTTTTGGTGTGACTAATGCACCTGGTGTATTTATGGAGTATATGAATAGAATTTTTCATGATTATCTGGATAAGTTTGTTGTTGTGTTCATCGATGATATATTGATTTATTCCAAGAGTAAAGAGGATCATGCCGAGCATTTGAAGGTTGTGTTATCGATGTTGAAAGAGAGGAAGTTGTTTGCTAAACTCTCTAAATGTGAGTTTTGGTTGAGTGAAGTAAGTTTTCTTGGGCATGTAACTTCGAGTGGTGGTATTTCTGTGGATCCTACGAAGGTTGAAGTTGTATCTCAATGGGAATCACCTAAGTCGGTTGCTGAGATTAGAAGTTTCCTTGGTCTGGCTGGTTATTATAGGAAGTTCATTGAAGGATTTTCTAAGTTGTCGTTATCATTGACGCAGTTGACTAGGAAAGGTCAAGCTTTCATTTGGACTTCGCAGTGTGAAACGAATTTTCAAGAGCTTAAGAGAAGATTGACTACGGCTCCTATTTTTGATTTTACCGGATCCGTTAGAAACTTTCGTTGTGTATTGTGATGCTTCTTTGTTGGGTTTGGGAGGTGTTTTGATGCAAAAAGGGCAAGTGGTAGCTTATGCTTCAAGGCAACTTAAAGTTCGTGAGAGGAATGATCCGACGCATGATTTAGAGTTGGCCACCGTTGTGTTTGTGTTAATGCTTTGGAGACATTATTTGTTTGGATCGAGATTTGATGTGTTTAGTGATCACAAGAGTTTGAAGTACTTGTTCGATCAGAAATAATTGAATATGTAACAACATAATGTCCAAGCTCGATACAATTGGAACATCCAAGAGAAGCAGACGCTTCTCCCCCACTTATTTCATTCCCAACCTGCCAATGGAAAATAAAACAAGCATCGACAGTGTTCTCACACACATGTCGCATACTAGGGAACAAACATAAATAAACAACCTGGCCGGACGGACTGACCTGCTCTGATACCACTAATGTAACACCCTTTTTTCTACCCCAAAATACTTAACATATAATCAGAGTAAATAAGCAGGCATATAAACAAAAAGGCGTCACATCGACGTTTTCAAAAACTAAAAGCTTTCAAAAACCAAACATCATTCATCATCAATATACCATACACCTGGTCATTTAAGATAACACAATTCACTTATCATGAATATTCAGGAATATGCGTTCGCAGCGGAAAATAATGAATATTCATGCTTTTCATAAAATGATCCATGTCCCATACCATGATTATCTCTCAATAATCTCCTCAAGATAAAATAAAATCATATCCAGAATATTTGGCACTATGGAATCTCAAACAGCAATTGCAATCAAACATGTTCACAAGTAATAACATAATACGTATCCAAATAAGATATGAGTTCAATACTACTAATCTACCCCGTGTTACATGACCAGAGCATTGACTCACTACCTAGTCTCCAAACTAGAGTACAGAAGCTCTCCGGCTAAATCTCGAATGATCTACCTTCCACTTACTTCAACAATACTACTCTTGAGTATCTGCGCGATGCCCATGTAAAGGCAACATTCAAATAGAAAGGGTGAGAATTCAAATCATTATGAAGAAGCCTAATAAGGCACAATGATTAAATCAACAATTAAAGGAATTCATCACACTTCGTATAACCATGTAAATAATAATAACCAATATTTATTTCACATGTTTCAAACATCCATCAAAACTCAAGAAGTATAATATTCAAATCCAATACTATATTCCCAAATATGCACATAACTACAATTATCACACAATCACATATTTTGCCAAGTTATGTATCCAAACATCACCAAACTCAATTACCATATCTCATACACACATCACAATCACAACAATGCATACACTCGATGATCACATAACTCTAATGTGACTCAATGCAAGACATGTGACTCTATGCACGTGGTACCTCAATCTGAACCCAACGTTTCACCACTTTCCGATTCAATATCTAGAATCCAAGCCACGCTTCCGATCCGGACAAGATCAAAGCCACTACGTCTATTTCCAATTACGGATCAACGTCTACTACGCATATTTCCAATTAAGGATCAACGTATGCTACGTCTACTACGCCTATTTGCAATAAAGGATCAACGTATGCCACATCTACTACGCCTATTTCCAATTAAGGATCAACGTATGCTACCATGTGAACTCACAGTTTCACCGCTTCCACCATGAAGCCGACCATGCCATGAATGAATGCACAAATACCAACACATATGCAATTAAGATCATCTCTACCATCTTAACATTCCACATATCACCATAATTCAACTCTATGAATTTTCCACCAATGGTACATATACACATTCATAACAATTACACCATTCACATAATATGAAATTAAGATCATCTCTACTATCTAAACATTCCACATATAACCATATTCAACTCTATGAATTATCCACCAATAGTACATATACACATTCATCACAATCCACTATTCACATATATATATTAATTATCAAATACACACACCTAGATTTCATTCCAAATTGAATACAACTTTTAAAATCTCAATTTTTCATTTTTCACAGCAAGTTACCGGTTAACGCTCGGTGGGTAACCGGTTAACATAAAACATAATCAATTTCCTGCGCAGATTTTCAAGCAAGTAACCGGTTAACGCTCGGTGGGTAACCGGTTAACACAAAAACAGAATCAACAGATTTTTAAGCAAGTAATCGGTTAACGCTCGGTGGGTAACCGGTTAACATAAAACAGAATGCAGATTTTGAAGCAAGTAACCGGTTAAAGCTCAATGGGTAACCGGTTAACACAAAACAGAATGCAATTTTTTTTGCGTTTTTCATCGTTGGAGGACTTTCGGACCTCTGATTTCGATTCCGTAAAAAGCCAAACATTCAGAAAATTATGACTCATACAATACTCTAAGTATATAACATTAATTTACAGTTTTAACACAATCAAATCATCACAAATCGTGAATATTCACCAAGATCTAACAATTCTAAAACCATGCAAATTTAGGGATTTTAACCTAAACATACATCTACCCATTGACCCGATCATACTAACCCATAATAATAAGGATTCCCCCCTTACCTCTTCAATTTTCTGGAAACCTTAGCTCCTCTCTTGTTCTTCCCCTCTTCTCCTTACTTTTCCTCTTTTCTTTCTCTATTGTCGTCAAATGATTAAATGAATCATACTTCTCACTCTCCTCACCTCTTATATACTAGTATTATATTTGGGCTTAGAGAATGATACCTCTAATTTAATTAATAGGCCCGATAAGACCTAATATTTAAATATCTCTAATTAGTTCAATTAAATTAAACTAACACAATATACCCACCAAGTTAATTAATTCAATTATTCATTATATCTCATATCAACTAAATAATTAATTAACACACCAAATTAATTAATATAATCAATTATTATACTACCTAACAACCAATTAACTAATTAACACTCTAAATAAAAAAAATATAATATAATACTAATAATATAAGAAATAATTACTAAAATTTGAGCATTTAATTTCTTGCAATTTACTTTAATGAAATTTACTTTCTTGCTCATTTATTCATATTTCTTTTTCCCTTTGCTCACTTGAGCACATATTTTATGTTTATGTCATTTTCCTTTTGCTCATTTGAGCTCATTATTGTATATAAATATATTGTTGTCTTGTGATTAATTTGGCTTTGTTTGTGTGAACCCAATGCAAAAAGGAGAATGGACTTAGAATTAGGACCTTACCTATGCTTAAAGGAGTTCAAGAGAAACTAGGCCTCATGCCTTTAGAATTCTAAATTTGTTGAAGAGCAACTAGGCCTCATGCCTTTAGAATTCTAAATCTTAAAGTTTACTCCAAAGGACCCCTAATCTAAACTCATTCTTTGTCCATTCCTCTTCTTGTATTGTGAACTTTTTGATGTTTTCTCTTGTGTGATAGGGATTCCATCTTGAGATAGTAAGAAGGACCATTGTCATGAGTAGCCAAGTTAAGAGACAAGTCAAATGGAGATCCTAGGAGCTTGAATCTAAATATTTGTTTGATTGCTTGAGTGATTGCTAAGTCCAAAGGAAAGGAGCATCTTGAATCATCTTTATGATTTCAAGAAAAGGAACTCCAAGGGTTTTATCTCTTCTCTTATCTTTTCATGCTTTAGGACTAGTCCTTCTCTTCTTCTCTTCACTCTAACCCAAGCCAAACTCTTTTTGTGCAAACTTTGACATTATTTTCAAATTAGAAACCTAGGCCTTATGCCTTTGACTTTTCAAAATATTTTCATTAATACTCATTGTGAATAAGCCTTAATTCAACTTTGACCTTATTTTGTAAATACACCTAACTTGTAAATACAACTCTCTTCAAGTTGTTTTTGTGGTTCCAATGACCACCTTTGTTAAAACGTTTTCATAAATATTAGTCATAAGTTTGAGTTATCATAGTGGTTGATGTAAACCTCAACTTATCCTTAGTGATTGGACTATAAGTCTTCCATACTTATTATAGGGTTAACCCCTCACTAGTATGTTGAAGCTCTCCTCACATGGTGGATTGTTGGTTTAGGTTGAGTTTTCTCCCTTTGATAACAAAAGACCTTAAGGCTTTTGATCAAATCAATTCACCAATCTTTGAGATTTTTACCCCGAACTATGAGGTTTTGATCCTACCTTTTTGATGGTACGTAGGCAATGGGTTCATCCATTCAAACAACAAAATTGTAAATATAATATATTCTTCTCTCATCTCCCTAATCTGTTTGCACATATTTTCACAAATACCAACCTACAACACGCATTTGCAAAAAGAGGTTCCCTTAGAGTACTAAGGATATTTTGGGTTCTTAAAACCTTCCCATCTCATAACCAACCCCCTTACCCAGATCTCTGACATTTTTATTAGTTTTTGATTTAATAAAACTTCTTACTTGGCTTTTGTTCGCTTTTTAGCCTTTCCTTTGGACAAATAAAAGTGCGGTGGCGACTTGAATTGTATGCTTACTTTTGGTTTAATCAATAAGCCATAAGGTAACGAATACCCCGCTACAACTGCCCCAATGCCATTTCCATTTTGATTAACAGCTCCATCAAATACCATGCCCCAATGGGAACCAGGTTCTGGGCCTTCTTCAAGCAATGGTTCATCACAATCTTTCATTTTCAACTACAAAAGCTCTTCATCAAGAAAATCATATTGCACTGACTGGTAATCTTCAATTGGATGGTGAGCCAAATGGTCAGCCAAGATACTACCTTTGATCGTTTTCTTTGGTCGGTATTCGATATCATACTCTGATAACAACATCTACCAACGGGAAATTCTCCCAGTTAAAACAGGCTTCTCAAATATATACGTGATTGGATCCATTTTGGATATCAACCAAGTGGTATGATTCAACATATACTGGCGCAGACATCTCTTGTATTTCTTTGACCTTGGCAGGATCAACTTTAATACCCTTCTCGGTGACAATGAAACCCAACAACTTACCAGAACGAACACCAAAAGTACACTTATTGGGATTCAAGCGGAGTTTATACTTCCTCAAACACTGGAATAGCTTCAACAAATGCTCAACATGTTCCTCTTCATCAATTGATTTAGCAATCTTGTCATTGACATAAACTTCAATCTCTTTATGCATCATATCATGAAAAGAGTAGTCATTGCTCGTTGGTAAGTTGCACCAGCATTCTTTAAACTGAAAGGCATCACTCTATAACAGAATGCTCCCTAGGGTGTAATGAATGTGGTCTTTTCCATATCTTCGGGTGCCATCTTGATCTGATTATATCCGAAAAATCTATCCATAAACAAAAAGACTTTGAATTTAGAAGTATTGTCTACCAACATATCAATGTGGGGTAAAGGGAAATCTTCTTTCGGACCGGCTTTATTCAAATCTCTATAATCAACACACATGTGTACTTTTCCATCTTTCTTCGGCAAAGGCAGAATATTGGCCACCCATTGCGGATACTCAGGAGTTACAAGGAAACCGACATCAATCTACTTTTGCACTTCCTCTTTGATCTTCACAGCCATATCAGGATGCGTTCTTCTCAATTTCTGCTTGACTGGCGGGCATTCTGGCTTCAACGGCAATCTATGCTCCACAATCTCAAAATCGAACTCAGGCATGTCTTGATAGGACCAAGCAAACACATCTGAATATTCTCTAAGAAGATCAATCAACCCCTTCTTAGCATCTGGACACAATCGAGACGTAATCTTGACTTCCTTCACATCATCTTCGGAACCCAAGTTGACTAGCTCAATCTGCTCTTCAAACGGATGAATAATCTTATCATTTTGCTCAAGAAGACGAGACAATTCATCACTCACTTCTATATCATTTTCCTCCTCGACCTCAAACACAGTGAATTCCAAGTTTGGAGAAGGAGAAGGATCATTGTATTCAATGGGGTTAGGAACCAACCTGCATAATGATTTGATATTTTGATTTTATACAAGTGAATTTGTGACTGAATATTATACAGATAGACAATTATATTATTTATTTATGTTTTTTGTGATTACCATTTTCAGAATAAAGCAAAAAGTGAAAATAAACATCAAATATATGGATGAATAGAATTAATTTTATTCATGATCAATTTAAAATGCCCAAACAATGTTCACTAATCCATTAGGCATAGGAGAAGGATTTTAAAATATAAAAGCAATTACTTAGATTGATGCAAAATAACAGGAATATCAACGGTAGTCTAATTGTTGCATGTCTTTCCACGCGTTACAAAGTTGGTGCAGTCTTCCTCTTTGCTACCCTCTAGCACAACAACTAAGTGTTGTTCATTGCCATGAATGAACCCTCCGCTACGAAAGCTAAGTTGCATATCTTCAGATCTTGCAATTGATGAACCTTTATGGAACCCCAAACCGGTTCTGCCTTTGTTGTCGGAGACCTCTACCAAGCGCCCCCACTGATCAACAACACCTTCTTCTACAATCTTCTTGGCATCTTTCAACGAGGACATAGGTTCCCCAACTCTCTTCTCAGTAGCAATAAGTAAGGCTTGGAACGGAGTTCCAACCTCATCCTCAACTTCAACATACGAGAAAGATGACATATGGATAACCAACAGCGCCTTCTCTCCTCCAACAATTACAAGCTTGCCATTCTTGTCAAATTTCAATTTCTAATGCAGAGTGGAGGTAACGGCTCCTGCCTCATGAATCCATGGCCTTCCTAGTAAGCAGTTGTAGGCCGGGTTGATATCCATTACTTGAAAAGTAATATGAAAATCACTCGGACCTATCTTGACTGTTAGGTCCACTTCACCAATTACAGTCTTGCGCGAACCATCATAGGCTTTGACGATTACACCATTATACCTCATAGGCACTCCTTGGTAAGATAGCTTTGACAAAGTTGACTTCGGAAGCACATTGAGTGACGAACCGGTGTCAACAAGCACATTTGACAAAGCATCCTCCTTACAGTTCATTGAAATATGCAAAGCCAGGTTATGATTTCTTCCCTCCTTAGGGAGTTCTTCATCGCAGAAGCTCAAATTATTGCATGAAGTGATGTTAGCCACGATGTGATCAAACTGATCCACAGTAATATCATGCTCTACGTATGCTTGTTCAAGAACTCTCTGTAGTGCTTCTCTCTGTGCTTCAGAATTCATCAGTAGGGACAACACTGAGATTTTTGAGGGGGTTTAGAGCAGCTGCTGAATCACATTAAACTCGCTCCTCTTTATTAATCGGAGTACCTCATCGTCATCATTGACTTTCAAGTTGTTGGATTCACCAGACTTATCTTTCGAACAACCAATTGGATCTACATTAGACACCTCCGCCTTCTTACCAACAATCGTTTCCTCTATGTTTTCTGGGAACACCGACCCAAACACTCGACCACTGCGGGTCACCTTCGTTACATCGACAATGCTCACTACTGAACTAGTCGTAGGTAACGGGACCTCTGGACCATTTTTTTATCATTGTAGCATTGTACTAGTATGGTACAAGCTTATCATATGAATACGGGACTGAGCCCGATAACCGTATTACCAACGACGATACTGATCTTTGACTGACATTATTATTGTTGTTGCTATCATATTGAATTACCAACCGCTCTTGTTTCTTGAAAACGAGCACTATGACATTGACGTCGTCATCTGCATGACGGGATTGAAAAATTTGGAGCATGCCTTCATCCAACTGACATTGGATGTCCCTTTTCACTACATCACACCCTCTTAGGTTCATACTACAAACAACACAACCATCATGGTCATGTTCACAGTCACTCACCAAACAAATATCCTTGTGCATCTACACCAAAGATCTTCGGATAAACTGGACGTCAAAAACCTTGAATTCTCTAGGACAACCGTCCACCATATTCACTGAAGAGCTCCCATGAGCGGGAAAAGGGTTTGCTTTCACATTTGGCGCGCGGTCCTCATAGGACACCATACCACTCTTCAAAAGCTTTTGAACCTCACACTTCAATGGATAACAGTTTTCAATATCGTGTACGGGTGCTCCTTGGTGAAAAGCACAACGGAGTTTAGGTTTATACCACTAGGGAAGTGGTTCTGGGATTTGCGATGGGGTCCTCGGTTGAATTAAGTTCTTGAGAACTAGCGAGGGATACAGCTTTGCATACGACATAGAAATCGGGTCAAAAGAGACCTTCTTCCTCTCAATGTTCTGCTAATGATGATTGTTGTTGGTATTGTTATTGTTGTAGGTGTTCATTCTTTGTTGCGGTTTTTGTTGTTGATGTTGATGTTGTTGTTGTTGTTGAATTGGTGTTGCTTGTTGATTAGAATATACCGGAATTATTGACGACACTTGATGATGATGTTGACGGGGTGGTGGAGTTCTTCTGATCTGAGGCCTCCTCTACCTCCCACTGATTACTGCGTTGGTCTCACTATCCTTCTTCTTACAAAAGTTGCTACCATATCTCTTGCTTGTTGATGCCTCATCTCTTGACAACCGTCCTTCACGGACTCCTTCCTCAAGTTTCATCCCCATGTTTACCATTTCGGTCAAATCACTGGGGGCACTAGCGATCATGCGTTCATAATAAAATGAACTCAGGGTTTTCAAGAAGATCTTTGTCACTTCTTTCTCCTCCAAAGGAGGAGTGATCTGGGCAGCCAACTCCCTCCATCTTTGCGCGTACTCTTTAAATGTCTCTTTGTCCTTCTGAGACATAAACCTTAATTGGTCTCTATCCGGCGCCATGTACACTTTATATTTGTATTGCTTCACAAAAGCCTCTCCCAAGTCGCTGAAAGTGCGAATGCTTGCACTATCCAACCCCATTTACCAACGGAGTGCAACACCAATTAGACTATCTTGGAAGTAGTGAATAAGCAATTGATCATTGTCTGTCTGAGTAGACATCTTGCGGGCATACATCACAAGATGATTGAGCGGACAAGAATTCCCCTTATACTTTTCAAACTAAGGCACTTTGATTTTCACCTGGATTTTGACATTGGGCACCAAACACAACTCGACAGCACTCTTCCCAAACAAATCTTTACCTCTCAACGTCTTCAATTCCTTGCACAACTCAAGAAACTGATCATTCATTTCATCCATCTTCTCATAGACATCCGGACCCTCAGACGGCTCAGAATGATAGATGGTACCCTCTACGCGAGGCAAAGTGTGCACAACGGGAGGTGGCACGGATATGACCGGGCTAGATGCCGGCATGGAAGCAAATGTAGGCGCAAAACCATCGGGCACAAAGTTGTGCGACATTCCCCATGGGAATCCGGAAGGCATATTCGGCACGAAGTGGGCGGTAGCAGCATGCATGGTAGAGGTAGTCACCTCTGAAGCAACAGTCCTCGCGGGAGGAGTTACAGGTGTTGGAGAAGCTTGGTTTTGAGCAGCAAGAACTGAATCCATCATGGCAGTCAGGCGGGCGATCTCGTCCTTCAGCTCTCTGTTCTCTTGCTCCAAATGTTCCATGATTTTTTGATGATTGGCTCAGGTATTGTACCAGTGAGTCAGCTTGGCTAAAGCACATAAGAAACACCAATCAGACATCTGGCAAAAACTTGCTTATGCAAATGATGCATGCAATGCAATGCTTGATTATTTTTGTTTTCAAGGAACTTACTATGTCATTTGCATATATATATATATATATATATATATATATATATATATATATATATATATATATATATATATATATATATATATATATATATATATATATATATATATATATATATATATATTTAAATGGAAATTGCAACAATTTGATATGACCAAAAATCTCTTTTTATTTATATAAATTGGAAGGATTACACTGAGTATAATTTCAGAAACCAAATGAAAAATACAAGAGAAAATGAGACTAGTCATCCTAAGGATCCCTAACAACAATGTCAGGAGATCTGGCTGAAAGCGTGTACTTCCTTCGAATGCGATGGATCTCGGTCTAAAAAGAAGCCTTCGTCTGAGTCTTCTCGAGGACAAGCTGATCAACGATGTTCTTCTAAGCAACGGAAGGTTGAGGCATGCTAGAAGATGAAACCTCTGGCTTTCTCTGTCTCTTCGTCACTAGGTCTTCAAGTAGCTTGATAAGCGCATCTTTGTCCTTAGACTCCAATTGCAACTCTTCCATCTTCTTGCTCAAAGCACGGAAATGCTCTTCCGACATATCCTTCTCTTGCTTCATCTTGGCGAGCGCGTCTTCCAACTCCTCTACATCTTGGTTAGGGAGAGTTAATGGCTCAACCACAACCATAGACATAGGTCTTTCACAAGGATAAGGCATCTTCAACTCCATAGCTCTCTTCTTCACCCAAAGAGTGTAAGCTTCCAAAGCTACACAATTGCACGGACCAAGCTCGGATCTTCATTTCCTATGCAAATTATGCCAAGCATGCACAATCTTCGACTTCAAATGTTAGGGATCTTTACCCTCTTTATAGAAAATACCTTTTAACAACATGTTATTAGGTTTGTCTCTCAAGGGGAACCCAAGTTGACGACGAGCGAAAGCAGGTTTGTAGTTAATTCCTCCTTGTGTACCAATGAGAGGCACATTAGAGAATTCACCACAATTATCAATAATCTCCAAACTGCTTAAAGATGGATCATACCTAACTATATCATCATTAGAGAGAGACATAAGTCTCTAAGACCACCTTAGACATTGTTTGTTCTCCACAAAAGCAGGCGTCTAAGGCAAGTGCGAATTAAACCCCTTGTACAGAAGAGGAATACAATAGACAATAGTTCCACCACCTTTAGAATTCCTTAGATGCAAAGATAAATACATATCACCCAACAAAGTAGGCACACGATTCCCAATTAAGAAAAGTCTAATGGCGTTAACATCAACAAAACCGTCTATATTAGGGAACAAAGCTAACCCATAGATCAGCAACACAAAGATAGCTTCAAAAGCGTCCACACTACCAGCTTGCGCAAAAGTAGTGGCTTCCTTGATGAGGAAAACAGATGGAAACCCAAATAATCCTCCTTTCTTCACCCAATGAGCCTCTATCTCAGACTTCTTCAAGTGAAGAGCTTCAGCAATAATACTAGATCGGGGAATCTCCTCCAATCCACTAAAAGGCACTCTACTAGAAACAGGTATCCCCAAAAGATGAGAGTACTCCTCCAAGTTAGGCACAAGATGAAAATCTGGGAAAGTGAAACAATGGTAGAGAGGATCATAGAACTACACTTGCACACTCAAAAGTCCTTCAACCACATCAACGGACAAGATAGACAAAAGCTTCCCATGACGTTGTTTGAAGTACAAGGTGTCTAATACAAAAGATGCTAGCTTCCTTAAGTCTTTCAAGTCGGGAAGTCTGAAACTGTACTTCTTAGTGTTCCTTTGTCCATAATCCATGGTCTGAAAATATTTGCAAATGACACCTTAGTTCCTTGAAATTTTCGTGTGATGAATGTTATGATGCGCATGAATGCGTGAATGCAACAATCACAAATAAGGGATCACACACAAGGCAAACAAAGGTCAAGGGATGAATCAAGTCATTGTCAAGACCAATCATCCATTTTGGTGGATTATGGTTTTCACCTTATCAACACCCAAGTTCCATTGATATTGACAAGACTTCATTGGATCAACCAAGAATCAAGGGTTTGTTGTAAGTCACGAGCATGGAGTCTGGGTAAGAACCATCCGAAAGGAGTGAACTAAGGATAAAAACATGTAGACCATATTCTAAAAAGTTCCCAGGGTCTTAATTCCATCTATCAGATATTACATGTTAAGATGACTGAATCATTGACCCATAATATTCTCAAGAGATACTCGTCTGAGAGTAGTATCGCGTAACAACTGTTATCAAGTCTACACTTGAACGGCTTCCGCACTACGTCCTAAATAGGCCAAGATGGGTTAAATGTTTTAAGGTCCTTAGCTTCTCGGACTCAATTAGAGATAGTAATGCCTAACCACAAATACTTGTGTGACATTTCCAAATCCAAAGGAGTCTCCACTTAGCAGATGGATCTCAAGCCAACTTGTTAAGGACTACTCCACACAAGTCGAACATCACTATACCATCCTCTTATCTTAATTGCACTCAAGTTAGGGTTAGAACTTATCTCACCACTCAGAGATCACCAAGCACAACAAGAAGATTATATCACACATACATATATACAAACATCACATATATACAAATATATTCACACAAAAAGTAGGCTAAACACACTGGAGACTACTCCCCAGTAGAGTCCCCACATGATTTCTGTAACGGGAAATTCGTGATCATCAAGCTATTGACAAGCTAGAGATCAAATAACAAGAGTCGCCACCGCGCTTTTATTGTTTCCAAGGGAAAAGGGAAAAAGTACGAACAAAACCCAAAAGTAAGAAGTTTTCAAATTAAAACTAATAAAAAGTCAGAGATCACAGGTAAGGGGGTTGGTTATACAGAGGGAAGGTGTTAGCACCCAAAGTGTTCTAGGTACTCCTAGGGAGCCCTTTTTGTGTGCATATGTATTTTGTACAAACTAATGTTTATAAACAAATAGAATGGGGGGATGAGAAAAGAATTCATTAATTATATTTTTGTGTTTCACAAGACCTTCGGTCGTGTGCCTACGTACAAACATAAAAATGAGGGATCAAAGCCTCGTAGTTCGTGATACAAATCTCAAAATGGATGCATTGCTTTTAACAAAATTTAAGTTTGAAAGGCACAAGGCCTAAAAATGGTTTGAATGAGTTAGTTCTTTTTGGATTTTTGATAGTTTAAGTCAAGTATAGTTAAATCTATTTACAAGTTTGATTTAAGAAAAGATGTTTGAAAATGCAATGGCATAAGGCCAAAGTTTCTATCTTTTTGCAAAAAAATGGTAAAAGTTTACAACAAAAGTAGTTCACACAAAGAAGATTTTGAAAAATGGAGGGAGAGATTTTTGAAATTAAAGAAACGGGGAGGAGATGAAGAGACTATCCTATTTACAAAATTAAAAGTTTAGAGTTGAAAAGATCTGACCAAATGGGTAGCAATCCAATAGAAAAGAATGTCAATAGAAACCCAGAAATCCCTTGGACTTTTAGAATCAAGAAACACACAAATGCACAATTATTTTATCTTGAAGAGCAAGGCACCAAATAAATATGGCCACGTCCAAGCTTATCCATTCCATGATCTTCTTCAAAATAGCCCATATCTCAGATGAATTCCACAAGTCACAGGTTCAAAATAACAACTTCATAATGATCATGTTGCCGATGAACTTAGAGATGTCTTCAGAGATGCATTAGATGAATTTCAAATTGCAAACACTTGGTTTCTCAACAAGTTGGCATTTGCCAAGTCCTTTAGCTTAGGAAGGTTACCTAGATTCTAAGTCCATTTGTCCAAGATCAAGCCAACAATCCACTCAAAATATTTTTAGGGTTTTTGTTATTATTACGTACATTAATGGTCAAAGACCACACTAACAAGCAAAATATACACAAACAAAATATATCACTCAATATGGTCGAAATGGACAAAGTGAAAATTGCATTAACATAAACAATTAGAATGATATGAACAATGGCAAATGAAATAGAGTGCTAAAAGTAAATTGCATTAAAGTAAAAGCTTGAAATTAAAGGTTAGTAGTTAATTGGTTAGAAGTTAGTACTGTTTTGCTTTTGCTTTTCATTTCAAGACATTCTTTGGAGAACACTCAACCCACTTATCACAAGCATGAATCCTTGAGCCAAAATATCTTCCAAAGGAAGGAAGGAAGGCCAAGTTTCCACACAATACCATGAAATAGGGGAGACTTACAATCTCACTAACTAGAATGCTTATGCCTTTTATGTCATAAATTTAGCGCTATGTTAAGCAATCGTAATTGGACTTATATAGAAGTCACAACTATTTGAGGTCGGGCAATAGAATTTTGGTGTTAATGCATGTTAAAGACATAGTATAATGGACTATGCTCATGAAACATACCACACATAAAAAGAATATGCAAAATATGTGGCCTAATCTCATCCATACTCATGTCAATTTTCAATCAACTAGCATTAGGATTTTGAGATGTCATAGGCCAAATGGAATGAATGAATGAAGAAGAGGAATAAGATGAAGTGGGAGGGGAATGGATCAAAACACAAATTGGTCAAAGGAGGATTTTTACCAAATTAATATCATCCATTCATTTTGGGAGATGGAATGTACATTCCACCAATCCCCTAAATCCAATGATATTAACTTGACAAAGTCAAATCAGCCTTGACCAAGGCCCAACAACAAGAGTCAAACATAAACAAGTCATCACAATTGCTCAACAAATTTATTTGGCATTTATTCAAATTAAAACACTAAAATAGTGCATTTAAATTAAATATGGTTTGTCCAATTCCTAATATCTCATCAAAACACCAAAGAAATGGCCATGAGACTTATCATAGGTCAAACAAGGTCAAAGGACCTTGGAGAAAAATTTTCATAATTTTTGGACATTTAAAAATATTCTTAAACAATTAAAAACAAATGCAAAATCAATTAATTCATGAAAAATATTAATAATGATCCAAAAAATAATTTTAATTCAAAATATGAAAGGGAAAAATATTTGAATTTTTTTGGTGAAAGTCCCATATTTTTTGGATCAATATTGAATTTAATATGAATTATTGAAAATAATGCAATTAAAATGAAAATTAAAATATCAAAAAAAACATGGACCACTTGATCTCCCTCATTAATTGAGGTGGCAGATCAAGTGGCCAAAAACGCGCTATCCACGATGGACATTAGTCAGCGTGCTACACAGTTGGTAATCACAATGGACGCGTGAGATTAAAACAAAATAACAAGATCATGTGGTTGTGAGACATGCCAGCGCATGGCTAGAGCTGTAGCTCCAGTCTTCTTCTCTAGTGGACCTCATCGGACTGGTCCACCATCAACCATCACCAAAATTAAAAACAAGGACATGATTTCAAAGTAAAAATGGCACTGAGCTCGAATCTGGCCTCAATTCACTCTAACTCCATGTATATTGAGAGATACATGGAGTTGAAATTTGAGGTGCATGAACTGAGTTGCTTCGATTTGGCCTAAAAGCAACTCAATCTTCTTGCCTACATTGGTAGGACTTCAGACAACCAAAGATTCAATCGAATTGAGCAAGAATTTGAGAGAATCGAATAGATCAAAATTTCTGGAAAATACCTTCAAATTTCTTGCGTAACTCAAGAAACTGATCCTTCATTTCGTCCATCTTCTCATAAACATCCAGACCTTCAGACGGCTCGGAATGATAGACGGTGTCATCTATGCGAGGCAAGGTGTGCACAACGGGAGGTGGCACGGACATGATCGGGCTAGATGCCTGCATGGAAGCAAAGGTAGGAGCAAAGCCTTCGGGCACAAAGTTGGGCGGCATTCCCCACGGGAATCAGGCAAGCATATTCGACATGAAATGGGTGGCATTAGCAGGAATGATAGAGGTAACCACCTCTGAAATAACAATCCTCGCAGGAGGAGTTGCAGGCGTTGGAGATGATTAACTTTGAGCGGCAAGAACTGACTCCATCATGGCAGTCAGGCGGGCGATCTTGTCCTTCAGCTCCCTGTTCTCTAGCTCTAGGTGTTCCATGATTCTCAGATGATTGGCTCGGGTATTGTATCGGTGAGTCAACTTAGCTTCAACACAGAAGAAACACCGATCAGACATCTGGCAAAAAACTGCTTATGCAAATGATGCATGAGATGCAATGCTTGATTGTTTTTACTTTCAAGGAACTTACTATATCATTTGCAAATATATATATTTAAATGGCAATTGCAACAATTTGATATGACCAAACAACTCTTTTTATTTATATAAATTGGAAGGATTACACCGAGAATAATTTCAGAAACCAAAATAAAAAAGGAATACAAGAGAAAAGGAGACTAGTCATCCTAAGGATCCCTAACAACAATGTCAGAAGATATGGCTGTAGGCGCGTAGTTCCTTTGAATGTGACGGATCTCGGTCTCAAAATAAGCCTTCATCTAAGTCTTCTCGAGGGCAAGTTGATCAATAATCTTCTTCCAAGCAACGGAAGGCTGAGGCATGCTAGAAGATGAAACCTCCGGCTCTCTCTGTCTCTTCGTCACTCGGTCTTCAAGTAGCTCAATAAGTGCATCTTTGTCCTTAGACTCCAACTGCAACTCTTCAAGCTTCTTGCTCAAAGCACGGAAACGCTCTTCCGACATATCCTTCTCTTGCTTCATCTTGATGAGCGCGTCTTCCAACTCCTCTACATCTTGGTTAGGGAGAGTTAATGGCTCAACCACAACCATAGACATAGATCTTTCATAAGGATAAGGCATCTTCAACTCCAAAGCTCTCTTCTTCACCCAAAGAGTGTAAGCTTCCAAAGCTACACAATTGCACAGACCAAGCTCGGATCTTCCTTTCCTATGCACATTATGCCAAGCATGCATAATCTTCTGTTTCAAATGGTGGGGATCTTTACCCTCTTGATAGAAAAGACCTTCTAACAAAGTGATATTAGGCCTGTCTCTCAAGGGGAACCCAAGTTGACGACGAGCCAAAACAGGGTTGTAGTTAATTCCTCCTTGTGTACCAATGAGAGGCACATTAGAGAATTCACCGCAACTATCAATAATCTCCAAACTGCTCAAAGACGGATCATACCAAACTGAAGGAGAATGGCGATCCAAAACACAGCGGAATGGGCATGATTAGTGATAGAATCGTTACTTCTTGTGGCGATCACGAACGTTGAACGATGACAACGCCTCTACTCAGTCCACACAAACGGATTCCTTCAATCTCAGTGCTAGCTGCTACGAATGAAGGCTTTGAGTGAGAGAGAGAGAAACAAAAATTGCAAGAGTGACAATGCTTTTATCCAAGGGTTCTATTTATAGAACCACTTGTGTGGGCTTCAAGCTAAAAGCCCACTTAAATGTATTTTGGCCCATATCTTATAATATCCCCAAAATCACTTAAGCGTATGGTACCTTACCATATTTCGTATTCCATTTAAGTGCACCGTACCCTACGATGTTCCTTAGTTACTCTATCTCTCATCAATTTGTCCTTTGTGTGTGACCCTGTAGGTTTTCACGACGTTGGCAATTATCTTAAATCACGCATTTAACATAATAAACAGTGAGCGGTATCTAGCAACACATCACTGCTACCCAAGACACGAAAATGTCATGTGATCTGACAAATCCTTTTGTGATAATAATTATGTGTATAATTACCCTTTTATCCTTATGTCTATATTGAACACAGGGCATAGACCGTGTCATCCTTGTCCAGTTCAATATTGGGCCCATAGACATTTATCCTGTTACGCAGGATGGGCAAATTCCATCTAGGTCACTCATGTCCCTCAGCATGCTTTGTGGAGTACCCATCAACTATCTTTATGATTATCCAGTTACGGACAACGTTGGATCAGCAATAAAGCACTCGACTATACATCTAGGGTCCATAGTGGTTTCAAGTCGAAGAGTGGTATACACCATTATCACCATGAGAATAACTTATGACACTTGCATAACATTCTATATAGTATTCTCATAGCGGGTCAATCCAGTATAAATATTACTCTTAATATTCATACCTATGTTTGAGACTTGATAAATCCTTCTCCATAATCCATGAGATGTGATCATCAGTCTATAAACATAATAGTCTCCATGCTTTAATGTTATCCCACTTGTCGCATTACGAGAAAAACTGGCGGGAAAACGAAACAACAGAGCCGCCACCGTGCGTTATTTATCCCAAAGGAGGGAAAGGAAACGCTCGAAGTAAACCTGGAAAGAACATGGTCTCGCGACCAGAGAAAGATGGGATCGGGAGTCGGTTATGCGAAGGGGAGGTATTAGCACCCCTACGCATCCGTCGTACTCGATGGGATCCACGCTCAGAAAGAATAGAAGAAAGGTTGCTAAAACTGCTCATAAACTGCACACACGCTGGAATCAAACACAGATGAAAGACGGAAGAAGAGGACTCGGCAGGATATCGCATCCTGGGCCTACGTAGTCTGTCAGGCACAAACATCAGAGTCGACGTAGTTCGGGGACAGGGGAAAATGTGCTCGCTAGGATGTCGCATCCTATGCATACGTATCTTCTCTAACCGGAGAAGAATCAGAGCACTCGTAGCTCGGCTAACGCACGCCAAACAAAACACAAACAGGAAACCGACTGCCAATCGCTGGACTTATGTCAGACTCTACACAAGCAGGCAAACATGGAAACCGAATGCCAATCGCTGGACTTACATCAGACTCCGAACCAACAAACACACACAGGAAACCGACTGCCAATCGCTGGACTTACGTCAGACTCCAACAAGCAAACAAGACACAGGAAACGAACTGCCAATCGCTGGACTTATGTCAGACTCCAACACACACAAAGGGTTGAAAAAGAAAAAGGGCGCCCGAAGAGATCAGCTCATCTCCTGCCTACGTACCTCATCTGGTATGAGGATCAGGGCGACGTAGTTCCCCTAAACAGGGAAAGAACTTCTAACCTAACTAGAGACAAGGGAGATAACAGACTACTAGGGAGACTACGACTCGAGCCTAGAAGTTGTCATGCATACGATCCCTATGTTGAGGTCTCTATCCTATCTTGCACAGGAAGCAAGCTAGCCTAAACAGCACATCAAACAAATACAAGCACAATAAAGTAAGCACACACACTATATGCAAACAATTGGCTCATACAAGGCTAGGCTGTAGAAACAAGCCAACTGGAATGGGGTGTTTTTAGCTCTTAACCCTAACATTAAGAGTTAGGGTGAAGAAAATGAAATGGGAAGTGAGGGTAAGACCTCATAGCTCTTATCCCTGGCCTGGGAGAGCTTCAAGTAATGAAAGTGTGGGAGTTCAGAATGTAGGAACTCTTCTCCACATGACTGACACAACAAGATCTGGGGTTCTTATTCAAGATGCATCAACACATGGTGTGTGAGCAAAGTGAATGACACAACTGAATAGCAGGGGATGGATTGCACATCCCTTTTATCTGCCAATTGCCTCTTTAGAGGTCTTTACCTGCTTGGCACAAAATTAAACAAACACAAGCATTGCCTCTTAAGGAGGGCTTCAGACAGGTGCATGCCAACATAACATGACAGGTCTTCTAGACTACATGAAGATCAGAGAATTATACCTCAGTGGTATGCCAACCACAAGCAAGCAAAGCAAAGTTGAAATGAACTTAAAGCAACTTAAGTACCTGTGGAAACAGCTAAACCAATCAGTACACAATCCAGACAATAGTCAACAGTCAATATCAACCAGACAACTCAATATGCAACACATAAACCATAAGCACAAGTGAATTGTTCTCAAAGCCTACAAAACAAGCAAATGTTACCCAATAATTAACAAATGATCAAGCTCAAATGAAGGAGCAACATCAACCATGGAGATGTGTACTTGAACCTGAAATCACAACTCAAATGTAAGTAACAAACCACTAGGTCAAAGCCTAGGGTCAAAGGTGGATCAAAAATCCAAAACAGAAGCTCAAACTCAACATGAATCATATTTAATCAATCAATAACAAGTCCTAAAAAGGACCAAAGCAAAATCATCATGCAAGTTCATTTCATGCACAAGAGAAGTCAATGGCCAATTCAAGGCACACATTTGAACATCATGAGTGAAAATTCCAAATCAAAACAGAAATGATTCAAATAATTCTGGAAAAAATCATGATTAATCAAGACATCAACAACATCCATCACACAAAATATCAGAAGCATTAGAGTTCATTTGGCATTGAAATCAAATTGCACAAGTTGAACAACCAAAGGTGTGACACAAATTGTCACACCATGCAAACACAAGCATAAAACATAAATGGTGCATGAGAAAAATCCCAAACCAAGCCTCAAAGGTCCACCAATGTGTCTAGAATCAGCATGTAAAATTTCAAGTCCATTGGATTAAAATCAAATATTTCATAATAGAAAGAGTAAGGCAAGGTCATAAATGAACCTATGTTCAATCAACCTAGAGAAAATTAATTTCCAGCCATGCACAACTTTCAAACTCATGATCATAAAAAACTACACATCACAAGGAACATTTTGCAAAACATTGGGAGTGATTTGGTGCATTTTTCAATTTTATATGATTTTATGAAGTTAGCATACCAAATGGAATTCAAACATGTGAAGCATACATGGAAATGGGGGGAAAAGGCAAAAAAAATGGATGAACATTTGAAAATGACACTCGTCCAGGATCGAACCATGTCCAAAATTCAAAAGAGCGCGCGCCAAGGCCAAAACGCACCGTTTCATACATAAACCCTAGCGCTGCAGATTTGGACGGTTCAAACCGTCGTTATTTCCAGAAAACTGACGTAATTTTCCAGAAAATCCAGAAATGCATGCATCTTCATCTTCTTCATGATGAAGATGATGAAGTTCATATGAACTTCATCCAAATTTTCCAGAAATTTCCAAAAACATCCAGAATCACAAATTTTTTATATCAAAATGAAGTTCATGCAACGAGTAACACGGATCAATCCTTATTTCATGTTAAATCATCATCAATCATGTAAAATGAATCAAATAAAGTTTGACATGTGAAACTTCAATCAAGCATATCTCTCTCAATTTTTATCCAAAATCGCACGAAATTTATATCAAAACGATCAGCAAAGCAAGATCTACAAGAATATCTACATGGATTGTGAAATTATGAAGCTCGAAAAAGTCACCTCTTGAAGAATAGTTCCTTGTTTTGCGCGATTCAAAGCTCCAGATACTTCTAATCCACTCGAAAATACTTGATATGATGTTTGATGATGAATTGGAAGCTTAAACACGTGTGAATCCAACTGAATTTGAAAACTCCATTGATGCTTCAAGCTTCAAGCATGCACGAAATTGAGCAGAGAAACACCAATGGCACGTCCAATCTCACTCAAAACCACTCCATGATCAACAATTCAACAAGAGAAATGAAGTTTGTGTGAAGAATTTGGACAATCTTTTTGAGAGAAATTTGAGAATGGAACTTGGATCTAGATCTGAAACTTGTGTTATGAATGAAAACAGTTATGATTAACCTTATATATGCCTTGTTAATGATTCTGAAATTAACACTAAACCAAAACTAATTAAGATTAGAAAGAAATAAGGTACATGCACAAATTTGCACTTTCACCTCATGCATGAAATGCATGCGTCAACAGTAACATGTAGCTCACTATTTTCACTCAAAATCACATTTCAAACCCAATGGTAATGGTAGAAAGTCCATACAATGCACCATTTTTAAATTTTCAATTTTCCCTCCAAAATTGACTTGGATGTGCAAATGCTCATGTGTTGGAAATTCATGCAATATGATGGTTGATTTAGAAACTTCATGACATGAGAAACATTTTGCAAAAAGAACCACCAAATTTGGAGTTTTGGTTCAAAAGAATGGCCATTTGAATTTCCAAGCACACTTTGCCATGATTTAATCATAACTCCTTAACCATTCATTAGAAATTCATGATCTTGGACTTTTTGGAAATGGACAAAATTCATGTTGGACAAAATTTTATTTGAAGCTTCTTTGATGTTGGAAAGTTGAGTTGAAGTTGGTCCAAAAACTTGCCATTTTTGGAAACTTGAAATTACAGGCCACATTCCATTTTTGGAAACTTTTGATTTGGCTTCAAAATCTTCAAGGTAGATGTTTTGACATGTTGAATAACCTTCTTTGGGACGTGAATGAAGTGTCTCAAACCATTTCTCCATCTCCTAGCCCTCAGTTGATTTTCAGTTGACTTTTATGGGCCTCAGATGACTTGATCATGCACTGTGGACTTTAAGCTTCCAACACTTTGTCAAATTGCATCAAAATGATCCTTGGGTCATGTAAGCTCTCTAGAACAACCATAGGGCCTTGGTCTCATGGAAAAACCCTAGCTCTCTTGCACAGATGGATTCTCCTGATCAGCTTTGACTGATGATATGCAATAAACTATGCAATGTGAATGCAATGTTAATGACCTAAAAATGAAATGTATGTACAAATGGTAGGTGCAAATTTGAGGTGCTACAGATGCCCCTATTCAATCAACTGGGAACCTGAACGGATGAGAGCAACGGTTGTCAGACCTTCAAGGTACATAGGGATTGAATACCAAAGAACCGTAGAAATTTGCACTCTGCGGGGATCAAGAACCGACTGCTCACCAATGGCAACTTCCACTGGGATCTGATATTTATCACTGGACCAGACAAGACATCTACCAACGATTCCCCTGGGGATTTTGATTTTTTTCAGAAAAAAGGGACTACAACCAGACATCGAAAGATGATGAATGGGAGAAAGAGATCACAACTAGACGCCAACGGATGACTAGGAAAAACTCGACGTTTACCGATACCAACAGAGAGGTGACCAGACATCAACGGATGAACTGGGAGGAAGAGAAACAACCAGACATAAACGGACGAATGGGAAAAACTCGACGTTTACCAATACCAACGGAGAGGTGACCAGACATCAACAGATGAATGGGAAAGGATATAACTAGACGTCAACGGACGAATATGAAAAACTCGACGTTTATCGATACCAACGGAGAGGTGACCAGACATCAACGGATGAACTGGGAAAGGATACAACTAGACGTCAACGGACGAATAGGAAAAACTCAACGTTTATCGATACCAACAGAGAGGTGACCAGACATCAACGGATGAACTGGGAAAGGATACAACTAGAAGTTAACTGACGAATAGGAAAAACTCAACGTTTATCGATACCAACGGAGAGGTGACCAGACATCAATGGATGAATGGGAAGAAACTCGACCAGACATCAACGAACGAACGGGAGAAGCTCGACGTTTACCGACACCAACGGAGAGGTGACCAGACAACAACGGATGAATGGGAAGACTCGACCAGACGTCAACGGACGAACGGGAGAAGCTCGACGTTTACCGACACCAACGGAGAGGTGACCAGACATCAACGGATGACTGGGAAAGGATACAACTAGACGTCAACGGACAAATATGAAAAACTCAACGTTTATCGATACCAACGGAGAGGTGACTAGACATCAACGAATGAACTGGGAAAGGATACAACTAGACGTCAACGGACGAATAGGAAAAACTCAACGTTTATCGATACCAACGGAGAGGTGACCAGACATCAACGGATGAATGGGAAGAAACTCGACCAGATGTCAACGGACGAACGGGAGAAGGAGATACAACCAGACGTCAACGGACGAATGGGAAAAACTCCACGTTTACCGACACCAACGGAGAGGTGACCAGACATCAAAAGAATGACTGGGAAGACTCAAAGAAAGGGGTGAGGTGTTACCGGTTAGTAGGTAACAAGCTCGGGAAGAAGGAATATCTAAAACCGGTGCACGGGTGAGAGATATCAATCAACCAAAAACATCTGAGGCAAACCTGAATAGGCATATTTCGACTCAGGAAAATCTGACTCCACAGGGAACCAAGGTCGCAATAGGGAGCAGACAGGAAGGAACACCAAGGATACCGGGTTGTAGGCATAAAACAGGTGGCCGACCAAGGCGTGAATTGGTTTGTGTTCCAAAACACTCATCATCCTGAAGAGAGCTAACAAAGCAATCTTGTTAAAGGATGGACATTCGATTCCACAAGGAATACGAATCTTACTCGACTGGGAAGGACAAGACTTCGACCAAGGAGCGCATGAGATATATTATCTATAGCCGTCAAAACGTAGATAATATTCTCGCATGGAAGATTATCCATAACCGGGTTCTAGGTTGTTAAAGGATAAATCAACCGAAAAGAAAGGCATCCGGATACCAGACTAAGTATGTAAAGATGACCAATCAAAAGGGGAAACCACAAACATTACCGGAAAACGGTGAATGAAAGAGGACCCACCGAGGATAAAATGGCTTACTTGGAGCAATTATCCAAAAGGAAGGGGAAGACCCGCTGGGGATAAGATTGCTTAATCAAAGCAAATATCCAAAGGGAAAAGGACTATCAATACCGAAAACTGGATAATGATAACCGCAAAGAGGGGATTACATCTACCGGTTCGTAGGTAGAAAACCACGGAAAAGTAATTGTCATCGACTAGGATGAGCACAAGGGTTGACTCCACAACGGGGAGAAAAGAGGATTCACATCTACCGGTTAGTAGGTAGAAGACCACAAAGATAGGACTTACAACTACCGGCTAGTGGGTAGAAGCCAACAACTTCAGCTGAGGATAAGATGAATGAGTGTCGGTTAGTGAGCAACTATTCATTTATACCATAGGGAGGCACAAGAGACAGCCAATAGGAAGCCAATTTAGGATCGATCCAAAAAGGCAAACTAAATCAAGACTCATCCTAATGAGGAAGGAACTCAATAGGGAAAACCCATCCCATTATGTGTATAGGGAGGGAACGGAAACAACCGTCATCCACGAGGATATAACTCAGTGGGGAGTGCAGAAGGAAATGGTAGACACTTTCTGCCTAAGGGGTCGACTCTATATGGAGAGATCAGACACACCCACATCTGCTTGGGGAATTGATCCAAGCTTGCAAGATGCTACCAATTTTGTGGGGAGTAGCATTGCTGGGGATACCCACTCAACTAAGGAGTCACTTGTTGGGAAAACACCAACCTCTCTGCCCTGCTGGGGAACCCAATTCTGAAATTGACCCAATGGCGCGATGCTAAACTCTTCCGACAACCCATTCTCGGATGGTCACCACGACTTAGGGCTAGTTTATGTTTGCAATGCTGATGCATGAGTTTTTTTAGCGCAATGCTCCATGATCATGGACATGCTACGCACTAATGATGCAATATGCTATGCTTATCTAAATGATGAATGCATAAAAACACATCTCCTCCAGAGACAACACCGGGGAGCTCAAGGAACTCTGCTGAGGATTTCAATACCACGTCAATTTCCACCCTGCTGGGGAAAGATAACCCTTGCTGGGGATGATCTCCACCGAACCTGATCTGCTTGGGGACTACCCTGCTAAGGGAAGTGAACAATGCTTATCTCTATTGGGGATAATTTTCACCGAACCTGATCCGCTTGGGTACTTCGCTGGGGGAAAACCATCAACACAAACCTCCGCTGGGAAGACCACCCACCTCAGACTTGGAAAACAATCACAACCCTGCTGGGGAAAGGCATTCACGACCTTGCTGAGGATTTCAGTACTTCATACCCGACTGTTGAGGAACAGACTACTCACAGATACCTCCGCCGGGGACATAGCAAACTTTCAAGCTCGTTGAGGAGACACCGATCTCGAATCTGCTGTGGAGATAACACTCCCAAATCCACTAGGGAGATACGGCTTATTTGACACGGAACACCCTTCGATTCGACGAACACTGGCCTTCACCATCCAACCATCGTGTCAACTTTCCTCTCTTGAGGACTCCCCGATTAATCGGGTCTTTTCTGATTCATCACCTAGTATTCTCGTCTTTTCTTTGCTTCGAGACAATTGCTCCTCAGATCCGGGCTACTTTAATCTTTAGACTTTGAAGAGTCTTCTTGATTACCCTCTAGGATCGTCGTCCTTCTTTCGCCGTCTTTTCACCGTTCTTCTATCCCTTGCCCCTGATTGGACTCTGCAGGGATCTTTTGTCAAAAGGTTATCCATCACAAATTGCAAGTGAATGAAGATATCTAACAACACATACACAAGAGATCGTTAGATAAAAGCGTGCCACAGGCGTGCCAACATTTCAACACCTAGGTCACTCAAACTTCCGAATAAGATTTCCAGATTCCAATCTTATAAGCATGCATCGGAAGGGACCTCTATGTTTCAAAATGCAAATATTCTTATAAAAAATAAACAGATGTTTTCGCAATCAAAGCGGTAATGAAGACAAAAACAAAATTATTTGACTGAACATGCATTTATTGACTGAAAAAAAAAATGGCTCAGAATCGAGCAACACACAGGAAGCAATCCTTGGAAAGAGGTGATTGCGCACAAAAGGAAAAATCTATCCTAATGGCAATGTGAAACCGTGATCTCATCGGGTTTCAACTCGGTTACACCCCCTATGTCCTCAAGACTTTCCGCACTTTCTGTCTTCTGAATAAGACGCTTCCGATCGATCTCTGTCGGGGATTATCCATGATGTCTTATCCAAAGCACAAATGACCATGCTAGACGCAGTTGTTCGTTTCATTCCCTCTTTTGCCTGGACCGCCCTTTCGGGTTTTCAGTCCACCGGGATACCCTTTTTTTCCCAAGCCGCCCTTGTGGGGTTTTCGACTTGCCGGGTGTACGGTTTTTTCTTTTTTTATCCCTAACTTTTGCCCGAACCTTTTCATTCTTTTTTTTCGGTTCGTCGGGATGCCCATTTTTGCCTGGACTCTTTTATTCTTTTCGTCCAGCGGTTCTCTTTTACGAAGTATCTTCTAACTGCGTCCGCATTCACAAGGGATGGAAAATCTGCGTCATCCGTGGTTGTTGACAATAAAGCTCTGCCAGAAAACGCCTTCTTGACCACGAATGGGCATTCATAACTGTATATCCACTTGCCCCTACGATCGTTGAGGAGGAAGGATCCTTTTCAACAACGCGTCTCCCACATGATACGTACGAAGTTGCACTTTTCAGCCCCAAGCACGTTTCATTCACTGGGTACAACTGCTCATGAAAAATAACTGCCAGGCCCCTTTTTTTTCAATCAGGCTCAATGCGTCATACCGAGTCCTTACCCACTCGGCCTTTTCTAATTTCTCGTCTATTAGGACTCTCCACAATGGGATCTAGACCTCAGCAGGTAATACCACTTCCTTCTCATACACGAGCGAGCGCGGCGTTGCCCCAGTAGACGTACGCACCGAAGATCGATACCCAGGGTACAAGCTTCGTACTCAGCCACCATTGTTGGTGCATTCAAATGTTATCCGGGCAACAAAAGGAATGTGGGATCTTTTCAGCGTACCCAAAGCAACACTAACTCATTCACATTAACCCCATCAGACATCAGAATCCGTTCGGATTCGGGGTCAGGCCCCTCCTCCGGGATCGGTTCCTCACAATCTTTCGATTAGAGCACCTCGAGATGTCCTCATCAGGGAACTCAAACTTCCTTGGTTGATAATCCTCAATGGGTTGCGGGGCGATGTAATCGGACAATACACTCCCCTTGATTGCCTTCTGAGAGGTATAATGAATATTCACATCAGTCGAAATTATTTACCATCTCGCAACTCGTCCGGTCAATGCTAGCTTTTCACTTATTTACTTGATCAGGTCCATCTTGGAAATCCACAAAGTGGTATGAACCAGCATATACTGTCTCAGTCGGCGAGCAGCCTATGCCAAAGTACAACTAGTTTTCTCGAGCAGTGAATGTATTGTTTCAAAGTCGATAAACTTTTTGCTAAGGTAAATTACATGCTCTTTTCGACCAGACTCGTCATGCGGACCCAATACACCTCATAGACCCCTCGAGGGCTGTCAAGTACAGAATTAATGACCGTCTCTCCACCGGGAGGCGTCAGAATCGGAGGCTCCTGCAACTTATTCTTTTATCTTTCAATGCCCCTTGGCAATCATTATTCTACCTGACCGTTTGATATTTTTTTTTTCAATAGTTTGAATGGTTTCCCACGTGGCTATTAGATGAGATATGAACCGTGAAATGCAATTCAATCTATCTAAGAAACCACAAACCCTTTTTTTTCGTTCTCGGTTCAGGCGTTTCTTGTATCACTTTTTTTCCTTTTTTTTTCTTTCTTTTTAGCAGGATCAACCCCGATTCCTCTTATCCGCTCACAATAAGCCTCAACATTTTATCGGACAACACTCCACAAGTGCACTGATTCGGACTCAACCTCAGTCTGAGTTGTCGGTCAAACAACTTGCCCCGGTCTACCGGATGCCCATCTTTTGTTTGGGACTTCGCTATCATGTCATCAACATAGCATTTGATTCCACGATGAATCATATCATGAAACAAAGTCACCATGGCTCTTTGATACATGGCACAGGCGTTCTGCTTCACTAGAGGATAGTCTTCTCTCAATGGTAGCTTGTGCACAACGACATCGGTATCCGACCCTGGCATATCCCGATACGACCAGGCGAAGGTATCCACATGCTCTTTCAACAGGGCTACCATTCTGTTCTTTATATTAGCCCCTGAAGCGGCCCCAACTTTCACTTCCTTTCTGACCTCGGCGGCGCCTGGAATAACAATCTTGAATCGCTCCTCGTGCGGTTGAATCACCTTCTCCTCTTGTTTCAACAACCTGGCTAATTCCAGCAGATCACAATCTTCTTCGCCTTCTTCTTCGGCATGATAGATCGGATTGTCGAAGTCATACAAAGGTGTAACCGAATTGTTATCGATGAGATCAGGAGGATAGTCACTTTTGAAGTCGGAACAAGACAAATCAAAAGGAAAGAAAAATGAAAATAAACATTGCCATTTTTATTTTTTAAACCGCAAAAATAAATGAAAGACAGGGAATACCGCTTTTAATCACAAAAACATCCATTTATTAATGATGCAAAATGTTGCACAATGAAACACATGAGATGGCCCTTACAATGGACCATTACGTTTCGGGCAAAACGTATGGCTTTCATGCAAACAGAATTTGAAAAACAGAAATACTACTCTTCATGATGAGTGACAGTGATGATCTTTGAGGCCTTCCAGTTCCCTGGTACGCACGATTTTATCCACGACTCAAGCTCGCGGTCACGGTCAATCTCTTCACCCACTGTACAGGCGTGACCAGGATCCAGCATTCCTGCACTGATGAATGTGAACGGTGGACGACGTCCTCTGTTTTGTCTAGAAGAGTCTTGGTCTGGCTGATAGCCAACCCAAACATATCTGTTTTCACCACAATGTCTATGATCTTTCCCCAGCCTAGGGCTTCTCCGTTCTTCATCACTTCCATGGCCTGTTTGTAAGAAGAAATGGACAGCTTCTTCTCTTTCTCAGCAGGAATGACGTTCTCTACCTTGACGGTTTCAACTTCCTGACTTGGTGTTTCAAATTTTCCACCGTCCATTTCTACTTCCATCATTCTCTGGATCGTTTCCCCCATCACTACATACCCCTTTGTGGCGACGACCGCACAACAGTTATCAACACTAGGGAAAGCTCCTATCTTCATCAGATGTTTTGGGACCACAGACACTCAAGTTTTTAACTGATCCCCCTTAGTCACCTTTGTTCCTCTCTTGTCCTTTAACATCAACTTCACCCCCACAGGACCTTGCATCGGTACGGGGTTAGCATTAACATTCAGTGTTGGCGCCAAACCGATGGCCTTAGAATCCACCATATCTTGGAGGGCATGCTTAAAAGCTCTACAACCCTCAATGTTGTGTCCGGGTGCCCCAGAATGGAACTCGCATCTGGCATCCCTCAACCTCTTGAACAGAAGGGTATAAGTCACGGGTGGCTTATCAAACTGACGATCCATCGTTCCCTTCTTCACTTGGCCCTTAGCTTTCTGTGCTTTCTGTTGAGGTGGCGGTTGTTGCTATTGCACAGGTGGATTACCAACAGGAGTGGTTACAGTGGCAGCATAAGGGTGGTAACGATCCTTACCATGTTCTTTTTTTGCCTGCACACCACCTGATTCAACCTCCTTCTTGAGCTGACGATTGCCAGAGGGCTTCTTTACTACGGATGACGGAGCCTTTCCCTGAAATTTCTCCCTTATCATCCAGCTTTCAATCCTCTCCAACCTCTCAGCAATTGCTTTCTGCTCTAAGGCGAGCCCTTGCACGACTTTGAATAGCTCTTCTCATCATCTCTTTCAACTCGAGAATGTCGGCGTTGGGTGGACCCATCAGCTTGGACTTGTCGGGTCTGGCAGGACGTCTGAGCGGGAGAGCTATGTGCACTTGTTAGATACTGACACCTACAAAACAGAAAACAGGTTAATATGACTCACACATGCAATGTCTATCCGTATGAGGAATGTCCTTTGATTCTAGCTTCATTGAGACGGATAATATTTCATCAATAACATTCTGACATCCGGATGTCTCTCGACCAGAATCTTAATCAAAAAATGGACCCTGAGTACGGATAGACATGGGTTAAATGCAGATGGATGCGAAATGGGAATGATGCAAAATGTATGCAGGCAGGTCACTGTGCCATCTTCCAAGTCAACTGAGGATCAACTGTACTGGACCGGTCTCTGAACTGATCACAATCATCTGAGGGGCCGAGTAACCATAAATCCAACTTGGGAAGTTCCGAAATAAACGGAACCGGGGAATATATCACCATCATCGAGGAAATCCACTGAACGGATGACAACCAGATCCTCTGAACAAGTACCTTCAAATTCAACCCGGGGATCCGAAATAAACGGAACCCGCCGATAGATATCACGGACAGAACTCCGGCGTCAGAGATAGATATCCATAAGTCCAACTGAACCATAGTCACCATCAGATCCTGCAAATGATTCATTCCCTCCCCACTCACTTGTGTCATCTAGGCCAGGGTAAGGTCAAGAGAAACGCAGGATAAACAACCCTTTCAAGAATATCATCCTGTACACACCCGATGTATGTACCGATAATACCCCATCAGAGTCTGAACTGCTCGTGATATCATGTTCCGCTAAGTGGCGCAATACCACCCGCTTCCCATGAATCACTATATTCCTAGGTGTCCTAGAGTTCACTCATAGCCTGGGTATTGGGCCTTTTACCTCTTGTAACTCCCACCCCACAGAGAGACAAACACACAACCAGCACAATGAAAGTATGATGCATGCAAACATAAATGCAAAAACAAATGTAAACATAAACGATCACATCATAATCATAAATGCAATAAATAAAGCAGTAAAAGCAACCAACACTATCCTAGAGAGCGCTAGGACTGACTCGCTTAGGGAAGATGGACCAGCAAGAGGTCAACTTTTCTATAGTCCCCAGCAGAGTCGCCAGTTGTCGCATTACGCGAAAAACCGGCGGGAAAACGAAACACAGAGCCGCCACCGTGCGTTATTTATCCCAAAGGAGGGAAAGGAAACGCTCGAAGTAAACCTGGAAAGAACATGGTCTCGCGACCAGAGAAAGATGGGATCGGGAGTCGGTTATGCGAAGGGAAGGTATTAGCACCCCTACGCATCCGTCGTACTCGACGGGATCCACGCTCAGAAAGAATAGAAGAAAGGTTGCTAAAACTGCTCACAAACTGCACACACGCTGGAATCAAACACAGATGAAAGACGGAAGAAGAGGACTCGGCAGGATATCGCATCCTGGGCCTACGTAGTCTGTCAGGCACAGACATCAGAGTCGACGTAGTTCGGAGACAGGGGAAAACGTCCTCGCTAGGATGTCGCATCCTATGCATACGTATCTTCTCTAACCGGAGAAGAATCAGAGCACTCGTAGCTCGGCTAACGCACGCCAAACAAAACACAAACAGGAAACCGACTGCCAATCGCTGGACTTATGTCAGACTCTACACAAGCAGGCAAACATGGAAACCGAATGCCAATCGCTGGACTTACATCAGACTCCGAACCAACAAACACACACAGGAAACCGACTGCCAATCGCTGGACTTACGTCAGACTCCAACAAGCAAACAAGACACAGCAAACCAACTGCCAATCGCTGGACTTATGTCAGACTCCAACACACACAAAGGGTTGAAAAAGAAAAAGGGCGCCCGGAGAGATCAGCTCATCTCCTGCCTACATACCTCATCTGGTATGAGGATCAGGGCGACGTAGTTCCCCTAAACAGGGAAAGAACTTCTAACCTAACTAGAGACAAGGGAGATAACAGACTACTAGGGAGACTACGACTCTAGCCTAGAAGTTGTCATGCATACGATCCCTATGTTGAGGTCTCTATCCTAACTTGCACAGGAAGCAAGCTAGCCTAAACAGCACATCAAACAAATACAAGCACAATAAAGCAAGCACACACATTATATGCAAACAATTGGCTCATACAAGGCTAGGCTGTAGAAACAAGCCAACTGGAATGGGGTGTTTTTAGCTCTTAACCCTAACATTGAGAGTTAGGGTGAAGCAAATGAAATGGGAAGTGAGGGTAAGACCTCACAACTCTTATCCCTGGCCTGGGAGAGCTTCAAGCAATGAAAGTGTGGGAGTTCAGAATGTAGGAACTCTTCTCCACATGACTGACACAACAAGATCTGGGGTTCTTATTCAAGACGCATCAACAAATGGTGTGTGAGCAAAGTGAATGACACAACTGAATAGCAGGGGATGGATTGCACATCCCTTTTATCTGCCAATTGCCTCTTTAGAGGTCTTTACCTGCTTGGCACAAAATTAAACAAACACAAGCATTGCCTCTTAAGGAGGGCTTCAGACAAGTGCCTGCCAACATAACATGACAGGTCTTCCAGACTACATGAAGATCAGAGAATTATACCTCAGTGGTATGCCAACCACAAGCAAGCAAAGCAAAGTTCAAATGAACTTAAAGCAACTTAAGTACCTGTGGAAACAGCTAAACCAATCAGTACACAATCCAGACAATAGTCAACAGTCAATATCAACCAGACAACTCAATATGCAACACATAAACCATAAGCACAAGTGAATTTTTCTCAAAGCGTACAAAACAAGCAAATGTTAGCCAACAATCAACAAATGATCAAGCTCAAATGAAGGAGCAACATCAACCATGGAGATGTGTACTTGAACCTGAAATCACAACTCAAATGTAAGTAACAAACCACTAGGTCAAAGCCTAGGGTCAAAGGTGGATCAAAAATCCAAAACAGAAGCTCAAACTCAACATGAATCATATTTAATCAATCAAGAACAAGTCCTAAAAAGGACCAAAGCAAAATCATCATGCAAGTTCATTTCATGCACAAGAGAAGTCAATGGCCAATTCAAGGCACACATTTGAACATCATGAGTGAAAATTCCAAATCAAAACAGAAATGATTCAAATAATTCTGGAAAAAATCATGATTAATCAAGACATCAACAACATCCATCACACAAAATATCAGAAGCATTAGAGTTCATTTGGCATTGAAATCAAATTGCACAAGTTGAACAACCAACGGAGTGACACAAATTGTCACACCATGCAAACACAAGCATAAAACAGAAATGGTGCATGAGAAAAATCCCAAACCAAGCCTCAAAGGTCCATCAATGTGTCTAGAATCAGCATCTAAAATTTCAAGTCCATTGGATTAAAATCAAGTATTTCATAATAGAAAGAGTAAGGCAAGGTCACAAATGAACCTATGTTCAATCAACCTAGAGCAAATTAATTTCCAGCCATGCACAACTTTCAAACTCATGATCATAAAAAACTACACATCACAAGGAACATTTTGCAAAACATTGGGAGTGATTTGGTGTATTTTTCAATTTTATATGATTTTATGAAGTTAGCATTCCAAATGGAATTCAAACATGTGAAGCATACATGGAAATGGAGGGAAAAGGCAAAAAAAATGGATGAACATTTGAAAATGACACTCGTCCAGGATCGAACCATGTCCAAAATTCAAAAGAGCGCGCGCTAAGGCCAAAACGCACCGTTTCATACATAAACCCTAGCGCTGCAGATTTGGACGGTTCAAACTGTCGTTATTTCCAGAAAACTGACGTAATTTTCCAGAAAATCCAGAAATGCATGCATCTTCATCTTCTTCATGATGAAGATGATGAAGTTCATATGAACTTCATCTAAATTTTCCAGAAATTTCCAAAAACGTCCAGAATCACAAATTTTTTATATCAAAATGAAGTTCATGCAACGAGTAACACGGATCAATCCTTATTTCATGTTAAATCATCATCAATCATGTAAAATGAATCAAATAAAGTTTGACATGTGAAACTTCAATCAAGCATATCTCTCTCAATTTTTATCCAAAATCGCACGAAATTTATATCAAAACGATCAGCAAAGCAAGATCTACAAGAATATCTACATGGATTGTGAAATTATGAAGCTCAAAAAAGTCACCTCTTGAAGAATAGTTCCTTGTTTTGCGCGATTCAAAGCTCCAGATACTTCTAATCCACTTGAAAATACTTGATATGATGTTTGATGATGAATTGGAAGCTTAAACACGTGTGAATCCAACTGAATTTGAAAACTCCATTGATGCTTCAAGCTTCAAGCATGCACGAAATTGAGCAGAGAAACACCAATGGCACGTCCAATCTCACTCAAAACCACTCCATGATCAACAATTCAACAAGAGAAATAAAGTTTGTGTGAAGAATTTGGACAATCTTTTTGAGAGAAATTTGAGAATGGAACTTGGATCTAGATCTGAAACTTGTGTTATGAATGAAAACAATTATGATTAACCTTATATATGCCTTGTTAATGATTCTGAAATTAACACTAAACCAAAACTAATTAAGATTAGAAAGAAATAAGGTACATGCACAAATTTGCACTTTCACCTCATGCATGAAATGCATGCGTGAACAGTAACATGTAGCTCACTATTTTCACTCAAAATCACATTTCAAACCCAATGGTAATGGTAGAAAGTCCATACAATGCACCATTTTTAAATTTCCAATTTTCCCTCCAAAATTGACTTGGATGTGCAAATGCTCATGTGTTGGAAATTCATGCAATATGATGGTTGATTTAGAAACTTCATGACATGAGAAACATTTTGCAAAAAGAACCACCAAATTTGGAGTTTTGGTTCAAAAGATATGGCCATTTGAAGTTCCAAGCACACTTTGCCATGATTTGATCATAACTCCTTAACCATTCATTAGAAATTCATGATCTTGGACGTTTTGGAAATGGGAGAAAAAGATCTTCAACTTTCATGTTGGACAAAAATTTGTTTGAAGCTTATTTGATGTTAGAAAGTTGAGTTGAAGTTGGTCCATAAACTTGCCATTTTTGGAAACTTGAAATTACAGGCCACTTTCCATTTTTGGAAACTTTTGATCTGGCTTCAAAATCTTCAAGGTAGATGTTTTGACATGTTGGATAACCTTCTTTGGGACATGAATGAAGTGTCTCAAACCATTTCTCCATCTCCTAGCCCTCAGTTGACTTTCAATTGACTTTTATGGGCCTCAGATGACTTGATCATGCACTGTGGACTTTAAGCCTCCAACACTTGGTCAAATTGCATCAAAATGATCCTTGGGTCATGTAAGCTCTCTAGAACAACCATAGGGCCTTTGTCTCATGGAAAAACCCTAGTTATCACAATAGAGACCAATGGGATCCACAATGCTAGGAACTATGTCAAGTTCACTAATGAACTTTTTGATCCAAACAGCTTCCTTTGCTGCACTTGAGGCAGCAATATACTCGGCCTCGGTTGTAGAATCAGCAACTGTATCTTGCTTTGAACTTTTCCAGCTCACAACGCCACCGTTTAAGCAAAACACATAACCAGGTTGCGATCTAAAGTCATCCTTATCTGTCTGGAAGCTGGCATCGGTGTATCCAATTACAGCCAACTCTTCCTGACCTCCATATATCAAGAATGAGTCCTTAGTCCTTCTCAAGTACTTAAGGATATTCTTGACAGCTACCCAATGGGCATCACCAGGATCAGATTGGTACCTACTCGTTGCACATAAAGCATACGAGACATCTGGTCGAGTACATAACATGGCATACATGATAGATCCTATTGCAGATGCATATGGAATCTTATTCATGTGATCCCTTTCTTCCTTAGTTGAAGGGGATTGTGATTTTGATAGACACAGGCCATGTTGCATAGGTATGAACCCTTTCTTGGAATCATGCATGTTAAAGCGTCTCAGCACTTTGTCTATGTACGTACTCTGACTTAGGCCAAGCAGTTTTTGTGATCTATCTCTATAGATTCTGATTCCTAATATATAGGCTGCTTCACCTAGGTCCTTCATAGAAAAGCATTTCCCCAACCAAGACTTTACTTGTTGCAGGGTAGGGACATCGATTCCAATGAGTAATATGTCATCTACATATAATACCAGGAACACGATCATGCTCCCACTAACCTTCTTATAGACACAAGGCTCATCTTCGTTTTTTATGAATCCATATTGTTTTACTGTCTCATCAAGACGAAGATTCCAGCTTCTGGAAGCTTGCTTCAATCCATAGATTGACCTTTGTAACTTACATATCTTTTGGGCTTCTTCTGGTATGTCAAATCCTTCAGGTTGTGTCATGTACACATCCTCAAGAAGATTCCCATTAAGGAAAGAAGTTTTGACATCCATCTTCCATATTTCATAATCATGATATGCAGCGATAGCAAGTAAAATCCGAACAGATTTAAGCATCGCAACTGGTGAAAAGGTTTCATCATAGTCAACCCCATGAATTTGTTTATATCCTTTTGCAACCAGTCTTGCCTTATAGGTATGTACCTTACCCTCCATGTCAGTCTTCTTTTTGAAGACCCACTTGCATCCTATAGGTTTAACTCCTACAGGAGGCTTTACCAAGGTCCAAACTTGGTTTGTGTACATGGAATCCATTTCAGATTTCATGGCTTCTAGCCACTTCTCAGACTCGGGACCAGTTATGGCCTCTTGGTAGGTCACAGGCTCATCTTGATCCATGAGTATTACATCACCTTAAAAAATTCTCCTTTAATAATCCTTACGAATGGGCATGATCAGTGATAGAATCGTTACCTCTTGTGGCGATCACGAACGTTGAACGATGACAACGCCTCTACTCAGTCCACACGATCAGATTCCTTCAATCTCAGTGCTAGCTGCTACGAATGAAGGCTTTGAGTGAGAGAGAGAGAAACAAAAATTGCAAGAGTGACAATGCTTCTACCCAAGGGTTCTATTTATAGAACCACTTGTGTGGGCTTCAAGCTAAAAGCCCAGTTAAGTGTATTTTGGCCCATATCTTATAATATGCCCAAAATCACTTAAGCGTATGGTACCTTACCATATTTCGTATTCCATTTAAGTACACCGTACCCTACGTTGTTCCTTAGTTACTCTATCTCTCATCAATCCGTCCTTTGTGTGTGGCCCTGTAGGTTTTTGCGACGTTGGCAATTATATTAAATCACGCATTTAACATAAAAACAGTGAGCGGTATCTAGCAACACATCACTGCTACCCAAGACACGAAAATGTCATGTGATCTGACAAATCCTTCTGTGATAATAATTATATGTATAATTACCCTTTTGCCTTTATGTCTATATTGAACACAAGGCATAGACCGTGTCATCCTTATCCAGTTCAATATTGGGCCCATAGACATTTATCCTGTTACGCAGGATGGGCAAATTCCATCTAGGTCACTCATGTCCCTCAGCATGCTTTGTGGAGTACCCATCAACTGTATTTATGGTTATCCAGTTATGGACAACGTTGGATCAGCAATAAAGCACTCGACTCTACATCTAGGGTCCATAGTGGTTTCAGGTCGAAGAGTGGTATACACCATTATCACCATGAGAGTAACTTATGACACTTTGCATAACATTCTATATAGTATTCTCATAGCGGGTCAATCCAGTATAAATATTAATCTTAATATTCATTCCTATGTTTGAGACTTGATAACTCCTTATCCATGATCCATGAGATGTGAACATCAGTCTATAAACATAATAGTCTCCATGCTTTAATGTTATCCCACTTCACAATAAAGCTCGACTACGGATACTTTAAGAATAGTGTCCTTATATTTAATGTGCTCTCATAATTAAGTCACACTTGATACATTAAACGGTCTATCTATTCCAAGGACTTTATTAAACAAACATAATAAAGAAAAAGCCTTTTATCATTAATAAATAATTTGATACAAAAGTATTGGCCTCTAGGGCTTACACCAACACAAACTATATCATCATTAGTGAGAGACATAAGTCTCTGCGACCACCTTAGACATTGTTTGTTCTCCATAAAATCCGGTGTCTGACGCAAGTGCGAAATAAACCACTTGTATATAAGAGGAATGCAACAGACAATCGTTCCCCCACCCTTAGAATTCCTTAGATTCAGAGAGAAATACATATCACCCAACAAAGTAGGCACAGGATTCCCAATCAAGAAAAGTCTAATGGCGTTAACATCAATAAAACCTTCAATGTTAGGGAACAAAGTTAATACATAAATGAGCAACACAAAGATAGCTTCAAAAGCATCCACACTACCGGCTTGAGCAAATGTAGTAGCTTCCTTGATGAGGAAAACATATGGCAACCCAAATAACCCTCATTTCTTCACCCAATGAGCCTCTATCTCATACTTTTTCAAGTGAAGAGCTTCAACAATAATACTAGATCGGGGAATCTCTTCCAATCCACTGAAAGGCACTCTACTAGAAACAGGTATCCCCATAAGATGAGAATACGCCTTCAAGGTAGGCATAAGCTGAAATTCTAGGAAAGTGAAACAACGGTAGAGAGGATCACAGAACTGCACTAGCACACTCAAAAGTCCTTCAACCACATCATCAGATAAGATGGACAAAATCTTCCTATGACGTTGTTTGAAGTCCAAGGGATCTAATACAAAGGAAGCTAGCTTCCTTAAATATTCCATATCGAGACATCTGAAATTGTCCTTCTTAGTGTTCCTTTGTCCACAGTCCATGGTCTGAAAATATTTGCAAATAATACATCAGTTCCTTGAAATTTTCGTGTGATGAATGTTATGATGCGCATGAATGCATGAATGCAACAATCACAAATAAGGGATCAAACACAAGGCAAACAAAGGTCAAAGGATGAATCAAGTCATTGTCAAGATCAATCATCCATTTTGGTGGATTATGGTTTACACCTTATCAACACCCAAGTTCCATTAATATTGACAGGACTTGATTGAATCAACCAAGAATCAAGGGTTTTTTGTAAGTCACGAGCATGGAGTCTGGGTAAGAACCATCCCAAAGGAGTGAACTAAGGATAAAAACCTGTAGATCATGTTCTAAAAAGTTCCCAGATTCTTGATTCCATCTATCGGATATTATAGGTTAAGATGACTGACTCATCGACCAATAATATTCTCAAGAGAAACTCGTTTAAGTGTTGTATCACGTAAGAACTGTTATCAAGTCTACACTTGAACAGTCTCTGCACTACGTCCTAAATTGGCCAAGAGGGGATAAATGTTCTACGATCCTCAGCTTCTAAGATGCAAATTAGAGATAGTAATGCCTAACCACAAATACTTGTGTGACATTTCCAAATCCAAAAGAGTGTCCACTGAGGAGATGGATCTCAAACCAACTTGTTAAGGACTACACCACACAAGTCGAACATGACTATACCATCCTTCTATCTTAATTGCACTCATGTTCGGGTTAGAACTTATCTCACCACATAGAGATCACCAAGCACAACAAGCAAATTATATCACACATACATACAAAAATCACATATATACAAATATATACATACAAAAGTAGGCTAAACCCACTGGAGACTACTCCCCAGTGTAATCGCACTTAATTTCTGTAGCGGTAAATTCATGATCATCAAGCTATTGACAAGCTAGAGATTAAATAACAAGAGTCGCCACCGCGCTTTTATTATTTCCAAGGGAAAAGGGAAAAAGTACGAAAAAAACCCAAAAGTAAGAAGTTTTCACATCAAAACTAATAAAATGTCAGAGATTACAGGTAAGGGGGTGGGTTACACAGATGGAAGGTGTTAACATCCAAAGTGTCCTAGGTACTCCTAGGGAGCCCTTTTTGTGTGCATATGTATTTTGTACAAAGTAATGTTTACAAACAAATAGAATGGGGGGATGAGAAAAGAATTCATTAATTATATTTTTGTGTTTGGCAAGACCTTCGGTCTTGTGCCTACGTACCAACATAAAAATGAGGGATCAAAACCTCATAGTTCGTGATACAAATTTCAAAGTGGATACATTGCTTTTAACAAAAATTAAGTTTGAAAGGCACAAAGGCCTAAAAAATGGTTTGAATGAGTAAGTTCTTTTTGGCTTTTTGAAAGTTTAAGTCAAGTATAGTTAAGTGTATTTACAAGTTTGATTTAAGAACAAAAGTTTGAAAATGGAATGGCATAGGGCCAAAGTTTCTATCTTTTTACAAAGTGGTCAAAGTTTAGAACAAATAAGTTCAATCAAAAAAAGTTTTGAAAAAGGAGGGAGATATTTTGAAATTAAAGAAATGGGGAAAAGATGAAGAGACTAATCCTATGTACAAAATTAAAAGTTAAGAGTTGAAAAGATCTGACCAAATAGGTAGCAATCCAATAGACAAGAATTTCAATAGAAACCCAGAATTCCCTTGGACTTTTAGAATCAAGAAATACGCAAGTGCGTAATCATATTATCTTGAAGAGAAAGGCATCAAATAAAGATGGATGTAAGACCCTAATTTTGACCCTAAGATCCCTCATGGCATCATATCATTTGCTCAATGCATTGCCTCAAGGATCATAGCATGTGTGGCTCCTTAACCCTAGGGGTTAGGACTTGTGTGAATGGTTTGAGACACCCAATCATGCTTGTATTGTATATTATTGCTTTTCTTATTTGTTTACTAACCAAAAGCACAAAAATATGTCACTAACTCTTTTTGTTTTGAAGCTCAAGTGGTCATGTGCTCATATGCTCCTAGGAGGCTCCTAAACTCAATGAAGTGGCTAAGATGAAGATGACCCCAAGAGAAAAAATGTTCTTAAGAATCATATGAACAACTTTCATGTTCATCAAAAATCCATTTGAAACTTGGAAGTTCATCATTCATTTCAAAACATTATAAGTCATTTTGA
Organism: Lathyrus oleraceus; assembly: GCF_024323335.1. NCBI lineage: Eukaryota > Viridiplantae > Streptophyta > Magnoliopsida > Fabales > Fabaceae > Lathyrus > Lathyrus oleraceus. Next base: position 268,353,093 of record NC_066584.1, on the reverse strand, counting down.
CTGAAACCCTAATTTTGGGTCAACTTCCCAAGGACCTAACTTCCTTATTTTTTATGATTTTGAGGTGAGACTAAATTAATTTGAAATCTTAAGATGTCTACTTCAAATTTTATGTTGGACAAAATTTCATAATTCTAAAAGAAACACATGTGATAATACAAAACATTATAGGTCACTTTGGACCAAAGCCATTGGATTTTGAAAATGTCCAACTTCAAATGCCTATAACTTTCTCATTAAAAATCCAAATGATGCAAAGTTTAAGTATAAATTGATCATCATGAAAAGATATACAACTTTTATGTTGGAGGTTTTTCCATTTAAGGCTTGCATCATTGAAACAGAAGGGGTTGAAGTTGCTTGGTTTTGGCAAAAAAATTCAAAGGGAGCCTAGACATGTTTTGTACCCCAAACTTCACAGCCAGATTTCATAAATTTCCAAACTCCAAATGAATTTTTTCCCAACATAACTTTTGTTCCTTATTCAAAGAGCTTTCCAACCATTACTCACATGACCATTTTTGGATTTTCCATGTGGGAGTTTCTAAGAGCTCATTGTTTATGTTAAATTTGGCAATTCACCTCATAATTTCATGTGCAAGCCAATGTAGCTCCAATTACACGTCCAAATCACTTGCATTTGATATCAGCTTGCATTTCCATTCACTTTTGGGCCTCACATGCGCGTGTACAGGCCCATGCATGGAGGATCCAAAATTCATGCACACGAGCATTGCACCTCATTGCATCATGTTCAGTTATAAATAGAAGTGCTTGGTCATTCAAAATTCAACCGGAAGGAGATCTGAAACTCTGCTGAATTGGAAACCCAACCTCACTCAAAGGAATTTCAGTTTTCATTTTTTAATTTCAAGCTTGAATTTCAACATCCTTAGTTGATCTTCAAGTCTTAATTCCTTAGCCTTGCATCATCATTACATCTCCAGATCAAATTTGGATCAAAAGCTTGGAGAGCGCGTGTTGTTCAAAGTTGCATTTCAGAGGTATATCACCAAACTATTTTGATCTGGATCTTGCTATACAATGTGAATTGCTTGAGTTTGAACTGTTTTCTGAAGTCCTCAAGCAAGAGGTAGGCCAGTGGTGGTCTTAATTTCATGAATCATGACATTTCAGATCAAACACCATGATCTTCAACCTCTTGTTTCTCTCTAAATAGAAACATTGAGGAAGATCCAAGGTTACAGTGGTGATGTACATCACCCCAGCTTCATTTTGATGTCCTTAGTTTTCATTTTTATTGAGATTGAAATCCCTGTGCGTGGTAGCCGGAAACAGTTAGCTGGCCGGAGAAGATGGTGGTTTCCACCACTATCCCCACGTGGGAGCACCAGCGCCATTGGATCTTGAGGGAACATTATAATCTCAGCCTTTCTTTTGTTTGACTTATTTTAATTACATGTGTGGCGCGTTTGACTTTGGCCCTTCGTGCATCAGCGCTTCTGAACCGTGTGATCATGCCACGTCCATTAATGAGACGGATCCAATGGGCGCTGATTTTTGCAATTTTCTTATTTTCTGATTAATTCCATTTAATTCCTTTTATTTTCAAAAATTCATAAATATTTTATTTGAATTCACAAAAATATGAGACCAATGCCAAAAAAATTCTTGAAAAATCTAGTTTCATATTTTGATTTTTAATTATTTTTGTGACTTTATTTAATATTTTTTTGTGAATTATTTAGTTTTTAATAGTTTTAATTCATTTTAAAATACTTTTTGATATTTGAAAAATCCAAAAATATTTTCTTAACACTTATGGATCATGATAAGTCTACGAAAACTAGTCTCCTCAATTTCTTAATTGATTTGAGATTTATTTGAGATTTTAATTCATTTGTGTTATTTTTCATTGTTTTTTTATTGTTTTAAAATAGTTTCTGATTTCAAAAATTGTTGAAAAAATTTGTCAAACCTTGTTTGACCATGTTAGACCTATGAGAATTTAATTGGACTTGTTCAAGTTGATTTGAATTGAATTTGAGGTTTGACCATATTTTGTCCATTTTAATTTTGCATTTATTTTAATTCCAAAAATATATAAAAAATATGTTTGACTTGTTGACTTCTAATATTCATTTCTCTTCTATTTACCATTGGTTGATGATGATTTGATTCACACTTGACCATTTGTGTTTGACACTTTATTTCTCTTTCCATTTCATCCCATCTTCATCTCATTTTTTTTTTGTGCCAATGAGTTAATGTCTTATGGTTGGTCTTGACATATGAGAGGTTTAACCTTCTTTGATCCAAATCAAACTCAACTTGATACAAGATCAAGTGAGTTGCTTCGTGTCAAAGATAGGTTGCTTTTTGGTCAAGCAAAAAACCTAAAGTCCATACAAGGCCTTTCTTCTTTTCTTTTGGCATGGCAAGTTGTAGGAGCTTGGCTTACTAGTCATGATCACTAACTTATGTTTATTTGCCTATAGTTTTATTGACCGGCCTCATATAGGTGTGACTACTACATTAGTCCACTTACGATTGTTTAACATAGAACTAAATTGTCTTATGACACGCTAACATAACCACTAATTACTAACTTTAATTTGAGCATTTAATTTCTTGCAATTTACTTTAATGTAATTTACTTTCTTGCTCATTTATTCATATTGCTTTTCCCTTTGCTCACTTGAGCACATATTTTATGTTTCTGTCATTTTCCTTTTGCTCATTTGAGCTCATTATTGGATATAAATATATTATTGTCTTGTGGTTGTTTTGTCTTTGTTTGTGTGAACCCAATGCAAAAATGGAGAAAGGACTTAGAATTAGGACTTACCTATGCTTAAAGGAATTCAAGAGCAACTAGGCCTCATTCCTTTAGAATGCTAAACTTGTTGAAGAGCAACTAGGCATCATGCCTTTAGAATGCTAAATCTTAAAGTTGACTTCAAAGGACTTCCTAATCTAAACTCATTCTTTGTCCATTCCTCTTATTGTGTTGTGAACTTTTTGATGTTTGCTCTTGTGTGATAGGGATTCCATCTTGAGATAGTAAGAAGGACCATTGTCATGAGTAGCCAAGTTAAGAGAGACAAGCCAAATGGAGATCCTCGGAGCTTGAATATAATTGTGTGATTGCTTGTTGTTTGCTAAGTCCAAAGGAAAGGAGCATCTTGAATCATCTCTATGATTTCAAGAAAAGGAACTCCAAGGGTTTTATCTCTTCTCTTATCTTTGCATGCTTTAGGACTAGCCCTTCTCTTCTTCTCCTCACTCTAACCCAAGCCAAACTCTTTTTGTGCAAACTTTGACTTTGTTTCAAATTAGAAACCTAGGCCTTATGCCTTTGATTTTTCAAAATCTTTTCATGAATACTCATTGTGAATGAACCTTAATCCAACTTTGACTTCACTTTGTAAATACACTTAACTTGTAAATACAACTCACTTCAAGTTCATTTTTGTGGTTCCAATGGCCACCTTTGCTAAAAACTTTTCATAAACATTAGCCATAGGTTTGAGTTATCATAGTGGTTGATGTAAACCTCACCTTATCCTTAATGATTGGACTATAAGTCTTCCATACTTATTATAGGGTTAACCCCTCACTAGTATGTTGAAGCTCTCCTTACATGGTGGATTGTTGGTTTAGGTTGAGTTTTATCCCTTTTGATAACAAAAGACCTTAAGGCTTTTGATTAAATCAATTCACCAATCTTTGAGATTTTTACCCCGAACTACGAGGTTTTGATCCTACCTTTGTGATGGTACATAGGCAATGGGTTCATCCACTCAAACAAGAAAATTGTAAATATAATCTATTCTCTTCTCATCCCTCCAATCTTTTGCACATATTTTCACAAATACCAACCTACGACTCATGTTTTCAAAAAGAGGTTCCCTTAGAATACTAAGGATGTTTTGGATGCATAAAACCTTCTCATTTCATAACCAACCCCCTTACCCAGATCTCTGACATTTTTATTAGTTTTTGACTTGATAAAACTTCTTACTTGGCTTTTGTTTGCTTTTTAGCCTTTCCTTTGGACAAATAAAAGTGCGGTGGCGACTCAAATTGTATGTTTACTTTTAGTTTAGTTAATAAACCATAAGGTAACGAATATCCCGCTACAGAAAAGTGGCGACTCTGCTGGGGATCTACTTCCTAGAGGGTTTAGCCTACTTTTTGCTTATGTGTGTTGTATGTTTATATTTATTGGTGACATATTTTTGTGCAAATTTGGGATGACTGTATTGTTTGTAATGTATGGATTGCTTGATATATCAATTGCTTGTATGCTTGGTGGTCTCTTGTGAGTTGTGTGGAGTTATTCCTTAGCAAGTTGACTTGCAAGCCCATTCACTTGGTGGAGGTCTTGTTGTGATCAATAGTGTCACACGAGTAGTCATGGTTAGGCATTACTCTTTCCAATATAAGCCTTAGAAGCCAAGGACCTTAGATTACCTAGCCCATCTTGGCCTATTTTAGGGCGTAGTGCGAAGGTCGTTCAAGTGTAATATTTGATACGATTGTTACGCGATACTACACTCATAAGAGTCTCTCTTGAGAATATTTTTGGAATACGAGTAGTCGTTTTATCCGATAATATCCGAAAGATGAGATGATGACTATGGGAACCCTTTTAGAACATGATTGTCAAGTTTAACCATAGTACTCTTCCTTTGGATGGCTCTTAACCGATACGCCATGCTCGTGACTTACAACAAACCCTTGATTCGTGGTAGATCCGTTCTCGTACATTCTCAATATCAATGGAACTTGGGTGTTGATAAGGTGTAAACCATAATCCACCAAAATGGATGATTGATATTAATAATGACGTGAGCCATCCCGTGACCGTTGTGCGTTGTGACTTGCTTGATCCTTGAGTGTGATTGTTGCATCCATGCATTCATGCCTTCATACGCATCCATATCATCAACAATGAAAATTTTCAAGGAACTTAATAGGTCTATTTGCAAATTTTCAGACAATGGATAAGCAAAGAAGAAATACAAAGAAGTACAGTTTCAGACAACCCGAATTGAAAGAGTTAAGGAGTTTGGCATCTTATGTATTAGAGCCCTTAGAGTCAAAGCTCGCCATGGGAAGCTTCTGTCTATTCTTTCTACTCAAGTGGATGAAGGTCTGATGAGTGTGTCAGTGCAGTTCTACGATCCTTTGTATCGGTGCTTCACTTTTCTAAATTTCCAGCTTTTGCCTACACATGAGGAGTATGCATATCTTGCGGGTATACCTATCTTGGATCAGCTGCCGTTCAGTGGCTTGGAGAGGGTTCCTTCTTCCCAAGATATTTCTGACATGCTTCACATAGATGTATCTGATATTGTTGCTCATATGACTACCAAAGGTGGAATTCAAGGTCTCCCGTCTGATTTTCTCATTACCCAAGCTACTTTGCTTGGGAAGGCCATGAGTGAGGACGCCTTTGAAGTCGTATTTGTACTTCTCATCTATGGGCTAGTGTTATTTCCCAACATTGACAATTTTGTGGATGTAAACGCTATTATTTCTTAGGTGAAGTATTTCTTGCCTGCATCTGAATTCACAGGACGAGTGAAATCCTCCCCATCCATAGTTGTAAGCAACAAAGCACCGCCTGAAAAGGCTCTCTTAACAACATATGGACCTTCATAGTTTGGAGTCCACCTGCCCCTGGAATCAGGCGTGAAAGACAAGACTTTCTTGAGCACGAGGTCACCTTCTCTGAACACACGAGGCTTTACCTTCTTATAAAAGGCTTTATTCATCCTTTCCTGATACAACTGGCCATGGCACATGGTAGTTAATCTCTTCTCTTTAGCTAAGTTCAACTGAACATAACGACTCTGAACCCATTCAGCCTCAGTCAACTTGGCTTCCATCAAGACTCTCATTGATGGGATCTCAACCTCCACGGGGAGCACAACCTCCATGCCATATACAAGGGAGAAAGGGGTTGCCCCTGTTGACGTGCGGACAGATGTACGATAGCCATGCAATGCAAATGGAAGCATCTCAAGCCAATCTTTGTACGTAACAACAATCTTCTGAATAATCTTCTTGATGTTCTTGTTAGAAGCTTCAACAGCCCCATTCATCTTGGGTCTATAGGGAAAAGAATTATGATGTGCAATCTTGAACTCGCTACACAGCTCTTTCATCATCTTCTTGTTCAAGTTAGATCCATTATCAGTAATGATCTTGTCTGGCACACCGTATCGGCATATGAGTTGATTCTGGATAAACTTCACAACCACCTTCCTGGTCACACATGCATACAATGCCGCTTCAACCCACTTGGTGAAGTAATCAGTAGCTACGAGAATAAAACAGTGACCGTTTGACGCCTTTGGCTCTATCATGTCAATCATGTCAATTCCCCACATGGAGAAAAGCCATGGTGATGAAATAACATTCAGGAATGTCGGGGGAATATGAATCTTATCCGTATAAATCTAACACTTGTGGCATTTCTTCACATATTTGCAGCAGTCAGACTCCATTGTCAGCCAATAGTAGCCTACTCTCAACATCTTCTTAGCCATAACATATCCATTAGAATGAGTACCAAATGAACCCTCATGGACTTCAGTCATCAACAGGTCTGCCTCGTGTCTATCCACGCATCTGAGCAGAACCATGTCAAAATTCCTCTTATTAAGCACATCACCATTGAGGTAGAAACTGCCAGATAATCTCCTCAAAGTCTTCCTGTCTTTAATAGATGCCCCAGGCGGGTAAATATCACTTGGTAGAAAGCACTTGATATCATAATACCATGGGTTATCATCTTTTACTTCTTCAACTGCAAATACGTGAGCTGGTCTATCCAAGCGCATCACAGTAATATTAGGAACATCATTCAAATATTTCACCACAATCATCGAAGCAAGTGTAGCAAGAGCATCTGCCATCCGATTCTCATCTCGAGGAATATGATGGAAGTCAACCTTAGTAAAGAAAAGCATAAAAATATGTCACTAACATCTTTTGTTTGTAGCTTGAGCAAGCACAAGATCTAAAGCTTCTATGAGATCATATGTGCATTGATATGGTCAGGTGAAGGTGAAAGAAAGCATGACAATGGTTCCCAAAGATCTCATCCATCAAATATGCCTCCCAAGTATCTCAATTCATCATTTTGATCAAAGGAAACCAAGGGGTTTGAGGCTTGTTTCCCAAGGAAACCCTAATTCATTTGTTCATCAACTATGGCTTGTTCATGAAGCAACCTCAACCCATGATCAAATACAATCATGGGAAGTTCTTCCATTCATCATTTCATGAAATTTTGAGCTTATTTGAGTTCCCTAAATCATCAATTCATGAAGATATGAGTTCTGGACTTAAGAAGTTGATCAGTTAATTCATCTCACTATTTTGAAGTACACTGAGACCTAACTTGTGATGTGTTTGTCAAATGGAGATGACCCCCAAGAGAAACAATGTTCTTAAGAACCATATGAACAACTTTCATGTTTATCAAAAATTGATTTGAAGCTTTGAAGGTCAACATCCATTTCAAGACATTATAGGTCATTTTGACTGAAACCCTAATTTTGGGTCAACTTCCCAAGGACATAACTCCCTCATTTATCATGATTTTGAGGTGGTTTCAAATGCATTGGAAAGTTAAAGATGTCTAATTCAATTGTTATGTTTAGCAAAATTTCATAATCATAAAAGAAATACATGTGATAATGCAAAACATTATAGGTCACTTTGGACCAAAGGCATTGAAATGTGAAAAAGTCCAACTTCAAGTGCTCATAACGTTCTCATCAAAAATCCAAATGATGCAAAATTTAAGCCCAAATTTATTTGCTTGAAAAGATCTATAACTTTTATGTTGAAGATTTTGTCATTTGGAGCTTGCATAATTGAAACAGGAGGGCTTGAAGTTTGGCCATTTTTGAAAATTTTACATGTACATGTTTTGCACCTTACACTTCATGATCAATTTTCACCAATTTGCAAATTGCAAATGAAGTTTTGGTCAACATAACAATTGATTCTTATGCAAAAATCTTTCCAACCATTACCCATAAGGTTATGCTTCAGTTTTGGAAATGCCATTTTTGAAGGGATGAACCAGTTGGTACAATTTTGGAAACCATTTGAAATTGCATTGCATGAGTTGTTTACACACCATCTGCACGTCCAAATTATATCTGTTGATGTTAAGCTTGTAAATCCAAGTGGAATTGGGCCCTCCATGCGCCTGTACAGGCCCAGGCATGGAGGCTCTTTCTATCCATGCAATGCTTTGTTCATGCATATCAGCCATCAGTTGCTATAAATAAAGGGCCAATGCTTCTCATTTCCACAACCTAAGGGCGCCTTACATGCTGCACGATTCATTCCTCAACCATACTCAAAGGAACTCACCTCTTTCTTTCAAAATTTTCAGATCTAAAAGTCAATTTCCCTGATTGATTTTTAGATCTACAGTTCCTAAGCCTTGCTCACCTTGACCCATAGAACACACTACAAGCTTAAACATCAAGAGATCGTGCTCTCAAGTTCTTCATTTCAGAGGTTTACTTGAGAATTTGTTTTCTTCGGATCTACTTGTATATTGCATATTTCTTTTTGTTGTTGGGTTGTATGAAGTCCTCTTCATAGAGGCAATCATTTTAAGCTTTGAATTGTTGAAATCCAACAAGTTCCAGTTGAACACCACAAAATTCAAGCTCTGATTCCTCTTTCTATGGAAGTCTAGAGTGAATTTGGTTGGTACAAGGGTGATGTACATCACCCCAACTTTCATTTGATACCTCGATCGTGGCATTTGATGAACTTTTAATCTCTACAACTTCTGGCCGGCGCCGGAGGTCTGGCCGGAGAAGACGGTGGTGTACACCACCGTCTGGTCTCCAGATTAAATCATGGTCGTGTGTTTTGTTTTCCAGATTTAATCATAGTTGTTCCATGTTATGACTTGTTTAAAGGCAAGGTGTGATGCATTGACTAGAGCGCATGGTGGATGCGCGCGTGTGGTTTAAAGGATTTTCTAGCTCAATTAATGAGCTCTTGATCCAACGCTCCACGTTTTTTTGACATTTTAATTTCTGATTTTAATTTTCTTTTTATTTCTTTAATTCCATTTCATTTCAAAAAATCATATCTCTTTCATTATTGGTCCAAAAAATGTGAGACCAATTGCATTATTCTTCGTTTAATTTCTAGTTTCTAAAAATGATTTTTAATATTTTTTCTTTTATCATTTGATATTTTTTAGGAATTTTCTCTTTTCTGGTTATTTTTAATTCTTTTAAAATAGTTTTTGATATTTAAAAAATACAAAAATATTTTTCCAACCTCTTTGAATGATGATAGATCTATGAAAAATATTCTCATCAATTTATTAATTGATTTGAGATTTATTTGAGATTTTAATTCAATTAGGTTAATTTTTATGCATTTTAATTGATTAAAAATAGTTTCTGGCTTCTAAAAATGCTGAAATTTTTTGTCAAACTTTGTTTTACCTTGTTGAACTTAGGATAATTCACTTGGACTTTTCAAAGTTGATTTGAAGTGAGTTTGAAGTTTGACCTTTCTTTATTATTTTAATTCAAGTATTATTTTACTTTTGAAAAATACCAAAAATATTTTTATTTGTTTCTTAACTTCTAATCTTCATTTTGCTTCTGTTTACTATTGTTTGACCTTGATCTCCTCTATCTTTGGTCAATGCTTGTTGATTACCTCATTTCATTTCCATTAATGCACTTTATTCTTCTTCTTCTTCTTCTTCTTCTTCTTTTTTTCTTTTTTTCTTTTTGATCAATGAGTTAAAGATTTGTGGTTAGCCTTGATACATGGGAGGTTTAACCTTCCTTGATTCAAATCTAATTCATCTTGATTATAGATCAAGTGAATGACTTTGCATTAAGGATAGGTTGCTTCCTAATCAAGCAAAGAACCTAAATCAATACAAGATCATTTCTCATCTTCTTTTTGGCATGGCAAGTTGTAGGAGTTTGATTCACTAATCAAAATCTCTAACCTGTGTTGTTGCCTACATTATTATTGACCGACCTCAGATAGTTGTGACTTCTACATAAGTCCAATTACGATTGCTTAACATAGCGCTAAATTGCCTTATGGAACACTAATACTAACACTAACCATTAACTATTAACATTGAATTCTTGCACTTTACATTTATGCAATTTACTATTCTTGTACATATTATTCATTTGCTTTTGCCCTTTGCTCATTTGAGCACATGTTTATGTTAATGCAATTTTCCTTTTGCTCACTTGAGCACATAATTGTGTGTATATTATTGTGCTTGTGCTTTTGTTTTGATTGTTGTGGACCAAATGCAAAAATGGACAAAAAGGACTTAGATTCTAGGACATACCATATCCAAAATGGAGTAAAAAGGCCTTAATGTTGAAGATGGATTAGAAAGACCAAATCTCTAAACTCTCTCTTGTCCATTCTTGATTTACTTCATGGACTTTTTGATGTGTGTGCTTTTGTGCTAGGGATTCCTATTTGAGCCAAATTGAAGAACCATTGTCATGAGCTTCAAAAGAGAGAGATACAAGAGCCATTGGAAGATTCCTAAGAGTTTTGCTTGCTTGATTGATTGCTTGAGTATACACTTATTTGCTTGCTTATTCCATTTGTGGTCTTGTTTCTTATCCTTCATGTCGTGTATGATTAGGACTTTAGCCATTCTTCTTCTTCCCTCCACTCTAACCCAAGCCAAAACTTTTGTGCAAACATTAACACTTGTTTTCAAACATTAGAAACCTAAGCTTTATGCTTTTGATTTTCAAACTTTCTTTTCATAACACTTATTTTGAATTGAATTCTAAGTCAACTTTGACCATATTTTGTAAATACTTTTTATTGGTAAATATAACCCATTCAAATGCTTTTTGTGGTTTCAATGGCCACTTTCTTATCAAAACTTTTCATAACCTTTAGCTATTAGGTTTGAGTTATCCTTGAGGTAGATATAATGCTCACCTATATCCTTAGTGATGGACAATGAGTCTTCCATGCTTATTATAGGGTTAACCCCTCAGTAGCATGTTGAAGCTATCCTCACATGGTGGGTTTGTGGTTTTAGGTTGAGTTTTCTCCCTTGGATAACAAAAGACCTTAAGGCTTTTGGACCAATCAATTCACCAACTTGTTTTGAGATTTTTACCCCGAACTACGAGGTTTTGATCCTAATCTTTTTTAAGATGGTACGTAGGTAGTGGGTTTATCCATTCAAACACAAAATTGTAAATAACTTGTATATTCTTCTCATCTCCCCAATCATGTTTGCACAAACAAATTTTCACAAAATACCAACCTTACAACAAGTGTGAAAAGGGCTCCCTAGGAGTACCTAGGATGTTTTGGGTGCTTAAAACCTCTCCATTGCATAGCCAACCCCCTTACCCCGATCTCTGACATTTTTATTAGTTTTTTATTCGATAAAACTTCTCGGTTTTTGTTCGCTTTCTAACCTTTCCTCTAGATAAATAGAAGTGCAGTGGCGACTCGACTTGTATGGTTTACTTTTGATTTAGTCAATAAATCTAAAGGTAACGAATACCCCGCTACACTCCTAATTAAAGCAGGCTTCTCAAAGATATACTTGATTGGATCCATTTTGGATATCAACCAAGTCGTATGATTCAACATATACTGGCGTAAGTGCTTAGCAGCCCTAGCCAAAGCACAGCATGTCTTCTCAAGCATTGAGTATCGAGACTCACAATCAGTGAACTTCTTACTCAAGTAGTATATTGCATACTCTCTCTTCCCTGATTCATCTTGCTGACCCAATACACAACCCATGGAGTCATCCAACACTGTCAAGTACATAATCAACGGTCTCCCTTCCATAGGCGGAGACAGAATCGAAGGCTCGGACAGATACTCTTTGATACTGTCGAAAGCTTTCTGGCAATCCTCGGTCCAATCATGATGCTGATCTTTTCGAAGGAGCTTGAATATAGGCGCATATGTCACAGTCATGTGGGATATAAATCTCGAAATAAAATTCAAGCGGCCAAGAAAACCTTGGACTTGCTTCTCAATTTTGGGCGTAGGCATCTCTTGTATTGCTTTGACCTTGGCAAGATCAACTTCAATACCTCTTTTACTGACAATAAAGCCCAATAACTTGCCGGAATGGACTCCAAATGTACACTTGTTCGGATTCAGGCGGAGTTTGTACTTTCTCAAACGCTGGAAAAGCTTCAACAAGTGCTCTACATGTTCAACTTCCGTTTTCGACATTGCAATCATATCGTCAACATATACCTCGATCTCTTTGTGCATCATGTCATGAAACAAGGTAGTCATAACGCGTGGATACGTGGCTCCAGCGTTCTTCAAATCGAAGGGCATCACTCGATAACAGAATGTTCCCCGAGGTGTGATGAATGTTGTCTTCTCCATATCCTCGGGTGCCATTTTAATCTGGTTATAACCGAAAAATCCGTCCATGAATGAGAAGACATTGAATTTAGTTGTATTGTCTACCAACATATCAATATGTGGTAGAGGAAAATCATCTTTCGGACTAGCTTTATTCAAGTCACGGTAGTCCACACACATTTCGACTTTTCCATCTTTATTAGGCACATGCACAATATTGGCCACCCATTGAGGATATGTAGAAGTCACCAGAAACCCCGCATCAGTTTTCTTCTGAACTTCTTCTTTAATCTTCACTGCCATATCAGGATGAGTTCTTCTGAGCTTCTGCTTCACAAGCACGCACTCAGGCTTCAAAGGCAAGAAATGTTGCACAATATCAGTATCTAGACTAGGCATGTCTTTATACGACCAGGCAAAGACGTCGACATATTCTCGTAGCAACTCAATCAACCCCTTCTTAACAGACTCTTCCAAGAGTTCCCCTATCTTCACTTCGCGGACCCAGTCTTCATACCCTAAGTTGATTGTTTCCAGATTCTCAAGATGCGTCTGAATGACCTTCTCATCGTGCTCCAGCAGACGGGTAATCTCATCAAGAATCTCTTCAACATCATCTTCTCCTGCTTCAAATACAGGGAACTCAAAGTTGGGAGATGGTGTTGGATCATTATGTTCGATGGGTTTGATTAACCTGCATAATGATTTTGAGTATAAAAGAGATTTCAGAATTCAAACAAGGAAAATCATTATGCAGATGAAAAAGATTGATTTTATTCTCTTTTGTAGGGTTTTATGGTGATCACCAATTTCATGCAAAAAGCAAAAAGGAAAAATAATTTGGAAAAACAAACATTTAACATGTGATTATTGAATGAATATCATTGTATTAATCAAATTGCCAACAATGTCATCACTTCTCCTTTTGGCATGGGAGAAGGGTTTTTAAACAAAATGAACATATTACGTGGACTTGTGGATAACCGTTGGCACATCAACAGCGACCCAAAAATTACAGATTCCGCCTGGTATGACAAAGTTGCCAAGGTCTTCCTCTTCATCATCTTCTACAACGGCAGCAACTTCCTGATCTTCAACAGTGTGGATGAAACCTCCACTCTGGAACAGCCCACGCTCATTGGAAACACCGGAAGAGTACCCTATGCCAGCTCGGAATTTATTATCCTCCATTTTGATCATTTGCCCCAAACCAGTAGTTGCACCATGCTCAATGGCCAACTTTGCATCGTTGTAGGAGACAAATGAAGAAAGTCCTCTCCTTGAAGGCTCAACAATAGATAAGGTTTGGAACGGAGTCCCAACCTCATCCTCAACATCAATGTAGGAGAAGGAAGATAAGTGACTGACCAAGAGAGCCTTCTCTCCCCCTATCACCACCAACTTCTTGTTCTTAACAAACTTCAATTTTTGGTGTAGGGTGGATGTCACGGCGCCTGCCTCGTGAATCCATGGTCTGCCAAGGAAACTGCTGTAAGACGGATGAATATCCATGACCTGGAAAGTGATTTGGAAATCACTAGGTCCAATCTTGATCGAGAGTTCTAATTCTCCGATCACGGTTTTGCGCGATCCATCAAACGCCTTCACAACCACTCCACTCTACCTCATTAGAGGCCCCTGGTACGAAAGTTTAGTCATAGTGGATTTTGGCAAAACATTGAGCGATGATCCTGTATCCACCAACACATTGGACAAGGCATCATCCCTACAGTTCATTGAAATGTGTAGAGCCAAATTGTGGTCTTTTCCCTCCTCGGGAAGATCAGCATCACAGAAGCTCAAATTGTTGCAAGCGGTTATATTTGCAACAATGTTATCAAACTGTTCAATGGTGACATCGTGATCCACGTATGCCACATCCAACACCCTCTGCAAAGCTTCGCGGTGTGGCCCAGAATTCATCAGCAAAGATAAGACATATATCTTTGATGGAGTTTGTAGTAGTTGATCAACAATATTGTATTCACTCCTTTTGATGAGCCTCAACATCTCATCACCATCCTCTCTCAACATGCTAAACTGGCCAACCAGGATAGGAGTTTTCACAGATTTATCAACAACAGGGTCAACACCCTTCACAACAGGAGCATGATTGTTCGAAGAAGAAGTCCCCATGGGACCGACAAGATTAACAACTTTTCTCCTCACGACATCTTCATGGGATTTCGGCGGCGCCGAGAAAACACGACCACTGCGGGTCACACCACTGACATCAGAAATGCTCACTACGGAAGTTGAGGGCAACGACACCTCCTTCCCATCTTCTAGCATGACTGCGTTGTACCTGTAGGGAACAAATTTGTCTAATGAATACGGGACCGGACCCGCTGGCTTGATCACAAAAGCTGGAGATACCTTCTTCTTACTGCCATCATACTTGACGACAACAGGCCCATGAATTTTGAACACCAGGGTGATAACATTGACTTCGCCCTCATCACGATTCTGAAGTATTTCAATCATTCCCTGACCTAGCATTTCTTGGATGTCCTTTCTTACTTGTCGGCATCCTCTTTCATTGATAGTGCACACCTAGCACTTATCATGGTCATGCTCATAGTGGTTGTGTTCCCACAACAACTTATGCATCTCGACCAAAGACTGCCTTATGTCATTGACATACAGGACTTTATATTTGCCAGGGCATCCCTGGAACATATTCACGACAGCTTTCCCATGCTCGGGCAATGGGTTCTTCTTCACATTAGGACCTACGTCCTCGAAAAACAAAATACCATTTCTCACAAGGTCTTGCACCTTGGACTTCAGCGGGTAATAATTCTACACGTCATGTCTGGGAGCACCAGAATGATATACACAATATAGTTCAGGCTTATACCACCACTGAGGGTTGGTCGGTACAGCAGGTGGGTCTCGTGGAGTGATCAATTTTCTATCAATCAGAGACGGATATAGCTCAGCATAAGTCATTGGAATTGGATCAAAAGTGACCCTCTTCCTATCGTAGTTGCTGGTGCTGGTGTTATTGTTTTTTCGAGGCTGGTAGGCCTGCTGTTGTGGACGATGTTGTTATTGTTATTGTTGATAATGTTGAACTTCTCTAAAGGCAGATGCTATATGAGCCACCTGGTGTTGGTTAACGGCAGGACGCACGTTCTTCCTTCTTACAGAGGGCCTTATTTTAATATGAGAGGACACATCATGTGCCTCTCCCTCCTTCTTCTTAGCAAAGCCCCCATATCTCTTTGCTAAAGAGCTGTCTTCTCTGGATAGCCGTCCTTCACGGACCCCTTCTTCTAGTCACATTCCCATATTCACCATTTCGGTGAAGTCTGAGGGAGCACTGGCGATCATCCTCTCATAATAGAAAGAGCTCAAAGTCTTCAAAAAGATCTTTGTCATTTCTTTCTCCTCTAGGGGTGGCACTATCCGAGCTGCCATCTCGCGCCATCTCTGGGCGTACTCTTAGAAGGTCTCCTTGTCCTTCTGCGATATTGCCCTCAACTGGTCCCTATCAGGAGCCATATCCATATTATACTTATATTGCTTGAAGAAGGCCTCGCCAAGATCGTTGAACAAGCGAATGTTCGCACTCTCTAGACCCATGTACCACCGGAGCGCAGCTCCTGATAAACTATCCTGGAAGTAATGGATAAGCAGTTGATCATTGTCAGTTTGAGTTGACTTCTTGCGAGCATACTCACAAGATGGCTGAGCGGGCATGTGTTTCCCTTGTATTTCTCAAAGGCAAGTACTTTGAATTTAATAGGGATCTTCACGTTGGGCACGAGGCACAACTCAGCAGCACTTTTACCGAAGAGGTCTTTACCCCTCAGAGTCTTCAGTTCCTTCCGCAGCTCAAGGAATTGGTCTTTCATCTCGTCCATCTTTTCATAGACATCTGGGCCCTCAGATGGCTTAGAATGATAGATGGTGTCTTCAACCCATGGCAAGGTGTGCACAACGGGAGGTGGCATAGATAGGACCAAGCTAGATGTCGGTAGAGAAGCGAGAGTAGGAGCGAAACCCTCAAGCACAAAATTGGCAGGCATTCCCCAAGGGAACCCGACTGGCATAGAAGGAGCGAAGTGGGATGTAGCAGCAGGCACAATCGAGGTAGCAACCTCGGAAATAACAGTCCTCTAGGAAGGAGTTGCAGGAGTTGGCGAAGCTTGACTCTGGACAGCCCGTACTGACTCCATCATGGCAGTCAGCCTAGCGATCTCTTCCTTCAGGTCCCTGTTCTCTTGCTCTAAATTCTCCATTATCCTTGGACGATAGGCCCTTGTCTTATACTGGTGCGTCAGCTTGTCTTCAAAATAAATGAAGAGCAAAGAGTTAGACCACTGATCAAGAAGCTCAGAACAAAACCTGCTTATGCATATGATGCATGCAATGTTTGTGCATATGGTTTATTTTTATCAGAGGAACTTTATAGAGATCTATTTGCAAATAGTTGGAAATATTAATCTTTTAAGACATATATGAAATACTCATAGAAATAATATTTGGAAATTTTTACACCAATGAAGAAGTACAGTTTTAGTAACCAAATACAATACAAGAAAAAAGGAGAATAAACATCCTATGGAGCCCTAGAAACAATCGTCCAAAGCCCTCGAGATCGGAGATAAGCTGCACGAAGCCTCTTCACCTCTCTCTCATAAGCTTTTTCCATATCGGCCTTCTCCTTGGCGAGTCGATCATACTTCCTCTTCCAAAACCTGGATGACTGAGGAAGAAGAGAAGTAACCACATCATCAGGCTCATCAATAACCTGATGCTCTAGAAACTCTATCACTGCATCTTTATCTCTAAGCTGCTGAAGAAGTTCCTCTCGCTCGCGAACCCGTGCACGCGACCGATCTTCATCTCTCAACTCCTCTGCTCCTTGGTTAGGGAGGGTTGCAGGCCCAACCATAACCATATGGGTAGGTTTTGGATAATCATAGGGCATGGAGTACTCGAGAGCTCTCTTCCTCACCCAAGCGGTGTAGGATTCCAACGTAATACAATTCTTTGGACCAAGCTCCTTCCTTCCCTTCCTATGAACTTTGCGCCAAGTGCGGACCATTCTTCCCTTCAAGTTCTGGGGATCTTTAGCCTCTTGAAAGAACACACCTTCTAACAAAATGTTATTAGGTTTATCCTTTAAGGGGAACCCAAGCTGACGGCGAGCTAAAATAGGGTTGTAGTTAATTCCACCACATCTACCAAGAAGAGGCACATTGGAGAATTCACCACAAGAATCAATAATCTGGACACCATCATACACACGGTTATACCAAAAGATATCATCATTAGTGAGAGACATAAGTCTCATAGACCACCGTAGACATCCCTTGTTCTCCTTGAAGGCGAGCGTCTGAGGCAAGTATGGCCACATCCAAGCTTATCCATTCCATGATCTTCTTCAAGGTTTCCCATTTATCATTCCGAGCCATCTGAGGGTCTGGATGTTTACAAGAAAATGGATGAAATGAAGGATCAGTTCCTTGAGCTGCGCAAGGAATTGAACATATTGAGAGGTAAGGATTTGTTTGGGAAAAGTGCTGTTGAGGTATGTCTAGTGCCAAATGTGAAGATTCCGGTGAAATTCAGAGTGTCTGACTTTGAAACGTACAAAGGGAACACATGTCCGCTCAGTCATCTAGTGATGTATGCCCGCGAGATGTGTACCCAAATTGACAACGATCAACTGTTAATTCACTACTTCCAAGACAGTTTAACCGGTGTTGTGCTACGTTGGTATATGGGGTTGGATACTGCAAGCATTTGAACTTTCAATGACTTGGGAGAGGCTTTTGTCAAGCAATATAAGTACAATGTAGATATGGCGCCTGATAGAGACCAGTTGAGGTCTATGTCTCAGAAGGATAAAGAGACATTCAAAGAGTATGTGCAAAGGTGGAGTGAATTGGAGGCTTAGATCACTCCTCCCTTGGAGGAAAAAGAGATGGCAAAGATCTTTCTGAAGACCTTGAGTTCATTTTATTATGAACGTGTGATTGCTAGTGCCCCCAGTCACTTTACCGAAATGGTAAACATGGGGATGAGGCTTGAGGAAGGTGTCTGAGAAGGACGTTTGTTCAAAGATGAAGCATCGTCAAGTAAGAGGTATGGCAATAGCTTTGGGAAGAAGAAGGACAACGAAACCAATGCGATTTCAAGTAAGAGGTATGGCAATAGCTTTGGGAGGCAGAGGAGGCATCAGATCAGAAAGAGTCAACCACCCCGTCAACACCATTATCAAGTATCTTCAGTCATTCCAATATTTTCCAATAATCAATCAGTACCAATTCAACAACAACAATGACAACAACAACAACTACAACAACGAACAAACACCTACAACAAAGACAATACCAATAATCATCATCAACAAAACTTTGAGAGGAAGAAGGTCTTTTTCGACCCGATCCCTATGTCATATGCATAACGCAACCCATCTTTGGTTCTCAAGAACCTACTTCAACCAAGAAACCCTCCGTAAATTCCAGAACCACTTCCATGGTGGTATAAGCCTGAACTCTGTTGTGCTTTTCATCAAGGAGCACCCGGACACGATATAGAAAATTGCTATCCACTCAAGAATGAGGTTCAGAAGCTGATGAAGAGTGCAATGGTGTCCTTTGAGGACCGTGTGCCAAACGTGAAAGCGAATCCGCTGCCCGCTCATGGGAATTCTTCTATTAATATGGTGGATGGTTGTCCTGGCGAGTTTAAAGTTTTTGATGTTCGCTTCATCCGGAGGTCCTTAGTGCAGATGCATAAGGACATTTGTTTGGTGAGTGATTGTGAGCATGACCATGATGGTTGTGTTGTTTGCAGCATTAATTCAAGGGGTTATGAAGTTGTGAAAAGGGACATCCAATGACTAATAGATGAAGGCATGATTCAGATTGTTCAATCCCTTCATGTAGATGACAATGTAAATGTCATAGTGCCCATTTCAAGCAACCAGAGAGATTGGTAATTCAATACCACAGCAGTAGCAGTAATAATGTCAGCAATAGATCAGTATCGCTGTTGGTTATGCGGTTAGCGGATCCAGTCCCGTATTCATCTAATAAAGATGTTCCATATCAGTATAATGCTACAATGATGAAGGATGGTCAAGAGGTCTCGTTGCCTACGACAAGTTCTGTGGTGAGCATTGTTGATGTTACCAAGGTGACCCGTAGTGGTAGTGTGTTTGGGCCGGTGTTCCCAAAAGATAAAGAAGAATCAATTGTCAATAAGAAGGTAGAAGTGCCTGCTGTAGATCCGGTTAGTGCTTCAAAAGCTAAGTCTGGTGAATCCAGCGATTTGAAGGCTAATGATGATGATGAGGTACTTTGTTTAATCAAGAAGAGTGAGTTTAATGTGGTGGAGCAGCTGCTCCAAACCCCCTCAAAAATTTCAGTGTTGTCTCTGCTCATGAATTCAAAAGCGCAAAGAGAAGCACTGTAGAGAGTTCTAGAGCAAGCTTTTGGGGAACATGATGTTACGGTGGATCAGTTTGATCATATTGTGGATAACATCACTTCCTACAACAATCTCAGCTTTTGTGATGAAGAACTCCCTAAGGAGGGCAGAAATCATAACTTGGCTTTGCATATCTCTATGAATTGCAAAGAGGATGCTTTGTCAAATGTGCTTGTTGACACCGGGTCGTCACTGAATGTGCTTCCGAAGTCAACATTATCGAAGATGTCATATCAAGGAGTGCCTATGAGGTATAGCGGTGTAATCGTCAAAGCTTTTGACGGTTCACACAAAACAGATATTGGTGAAGTGGACCTTCTAGTTAAGATAGGTTCGAGTGACTTCCAGATTACTTTTCAAGTAATGGATATCCACCCGACCTACAGTTGCTTGTTGGGAAGGCCATGGATCCATGAGGAGGGAGCTATTACATCCACTTTGCATCAAAAGCTCAAATTTGTGAAAAATGGAAAGCTTGTAATTTTTGGCGGGGAGAAGGCGTTGTTGGTTAGCCACCTGTCATCTTTCTCTTATGTTGAAGTTGAGGATGAGGTTGGAACTCCTCTCCAAGTCTTATCTATTGTTGCTGAAAAGAGAATTGGGGCACCTATGTCCTCATTGAAAGATGCAAAGAAGATTGTGGAAGAAGGCAATGTTGATCAGTGGGGGCGCGTGGTAGAGGTCTCCGACAACAAAGGCAGAACCGGTATGGGTTTTCAGCGAGGTTCATCAACTGCAAGGTCTGAGGATACACAACTTATCTTTCATAGAGGAGGGTTCATTCATGGCAATGAACAAGACTTAGCTGTTGTGCTAGAGGATGACGAAGAGGAGGACTGAACCAATTTTGTGACGCATGGAAAGGCTTGCAATAATTTGATTGTTGTCGATGTTCCTATTATTTTCCATCGATCTAACTAATTGCATTTATATGTTTTCAAAATCCTTCTCTTATGCCTAAGGGAGAAGTGGACATTGTTGGGCATTTTCAAATTGATCATTAATAAAATTAATTTTATTCATCCACATCTATGATGTTTGTTTTTACTTTTTGCTTTATTCTGAAAATGGTAATCACAAAAAACATAAATAAACAATATAATTGTCCATCTGCATAATATTTGGTCACAAATTCACTTCTCTAAAATCAAAATATCAAATCATTATGCAGGTTGGTTTCTAACTCCATTGAATACAATGATCCTTCTCCTTCTCCAAATTTTGAGTTCCCTGTGTTTGAGGCCGAGGAGGAAAGTGACGAAGAAGTGAGTGATGAATTATCTCGTCTTCTTTAGCATGATGAAAGAATCATTCAGCCATTCGAAGAGGAGATTGAGCTAGTCAACTTGGGTTCCAAGGATGATGTGAAGGAAGTCAAGATTGGGTCTTGCCTGTGTCCAGATGTTAAGAAGGGGTTGATTGATCTTCTTCAAGAGTATTCAAATGTGTTTGCTTGGGCCTATCAAGACATGCCTGGTTTGGATTCTGAGATTGTGGAGCATAGATTGCCGTTGAAGCCAGAATGCCCGCCAGTCAAGCAGAAGTTGAGAAGAACGCATTCTGATATGACAGTGAAGATCAAAGAAGAAGTGCATAAGCATATTGACGTCGGTTTCCTTGTGACCGCTGAGTATCCAGAATGGGTGGCCAACATTCTTCCTGTGCCGAAGAAAGATGGAAAAGTCCGCATGTGTGTTGATTATAGAGATTTGAATAAAGTCAGTCCGAAAGATGATTTCCCGCTGCCACACATTGATATGTTGGTAGACAATACTGCTAATTTCAAAGTTTTTTGGTTTATAGATGGATTTTCCGGATATAATCAGATCAAAATGGCACCTGAAGATATGGAGAAGACCATATTCATTACACCTTAGGGAATATTCCGTTATAGAGTGATGCCTTTCGATTTGAAGAATGCTGGTGCAACATGCCAAAGAGTAATGACTACTCTTTTTCATGATATGATGCATAAAAAGATTGAAGTTTATGTCGATGACATGATTGCTAAATCAATTGATGAAGAGGAACATGTTGAGGATTTGTTGAAGCTATTTCAGCATTTGAGGAAGTATAAACTCCGCTTGAATCCCAATAAGTGTAATTTTGGTGTTCGTTTTGGTAAGTTGTTGGGCTTTATTTTCAACGATAAGGGTATTGAGGTTAATCCTGCCAAGGTCAAAGCAATATAAGAGATGCTTGCACCCAAAACTGAGAAGCAAGTCAGAGGTTTCCTCGATCGCTTGAATTATATTTCCATATTCATTTTACACATGACTACCACATGCGCGCCTATACTCAAGCTTCTTCGGAAAGATCAGTCTTGTGATTGGATCGAAGACTGCCAGACAACTTTTGACAGTATCAAGGAATATCTGCTTGAACCTCCGATTTTGTCTTTGCCTATTGAAAGAAGACCGTTGATCATGTATTTGATTGTGCTCGAAGATAGTATGGGTTGTGTTCTTGGCCAACAAGATGAGACTGGAAAGAAAGAATTTGCAATTTATTACCTCAGTAAGTAGTTCACCGACCATGAGACTCGGTATTCTATGCTTGAGAAAACTTGTTGCGCATTGGCTTGGGCTGCTAAGCGTCTGCGTCAGTATATGTTGAATCATACCACTTGGTTGATATCCAAAATGGATTCGATCAAGTATATATTTGAGAAGCCTGCTTTAACTGGGAGAATTGCCCGTTGGCAGATGTTGTTATCAGAGTATGATATTGAATACCGATCTCAGAAAGCGATCAAAGGTAGTATCTTGGTTGACCATTTGGCTCAAATACCAATTGAAGATTACCAGTCAGTGCAGTATGATTTTCCTGACGAAGAGATCTTGTACTTGAAAATGAAAGATTGTGATGAACCATTGCTTGAAGAAGGGCCAGAACCTGGTTCCCGTTGGGGTATGGTAATTGATGGAGCTGTTAATCAGTATGGTAATGGCATTGGGGCAGTGATTATTACTCCTTAAGGAATGCATTTTCCATTTACAGCTAGGTTAACTTTCAAATGTACAAACAATATGGTGGAGTATGAGGCTTGCATTATGGAGCTCGCAGAGGCCTTTGATCTCAGAATCAAGCATCTAGATGTCTTCGGAGATTCAAATTTGGTAGTAAATCAGATCAAAGGAGAATGGGGGACAAATCAACCCAGCTTAATACCATATCGAGATTAAGCGAGGAGGATTTCGACTTTCTTTACAAAAGTTGAGTTTCATCATATCCCTCGAGATGAAAACCGGATGGAAGATGCTCTCGCAATGTTGGCATCAATGATTGTAGTGAAGTATTGGAACAAGGTTCCTAACTTGTTCGCGATGCGTCTTGATAGGCCAACTCATGTGTTTGTTGTTGAAGAAGTCAAAGACGAGAAGTCGTGGTATTACGACATCAAGTGTTTCCTCCAAAGTCAGATTTACCCGTCCGGGGCCTCTTTGAAAGATAAGAAGACTTTGAAAAGATTAGCCGGCAATTTCTACTTGAATGATGATATACTGTACAAAGTGCATGAAGGTTCCGTTGGTACTCATTCCAATGGACATGCAATGGCGAAGAAGATGTTGCGAGAAGGTTACTATTGGCTGACAATTGAATATGACTATTGCAAGTTTATGAAGAGATGCCACAAGTGTCAAATATATGCTGATAAGATTTATGTTCCTCCGACACTATTGAACGTTATTTCTTCCCCATGGCCTTTCTCCATGTAGGGAGTTGATATGATTGGGATGATTGAGCCCAAAGCTTCGAATGGACATTGTTTCATTTTAGTGGCCATTGACTACTTCACAAAATGGGTTGAAGCAACATTGTATGCAAATGTAACCAAGTAGGTTGTTGTGCGGTTTATCAACAATCAGATCATATGTCATTATGGTGTGACATATAAGGATTGGCATGAGATGCTCCCATTTGCTTTGCACGGCTATCGTACATCCGTCCGCACTTCAACAGGGACAACCCCTTTCTCTCTTGTATATGGTATGGAAGCAATGATCCCCATAGAGGCTGAGATTCCTTCATTGCGTGTGCTCATGGAAACCAAGTTGACTGAGGCTGAATGGTGTCAGACTAGGTATGATCAATTGAACTTAATTGAAGAGAAAAGATTAACTGCCATGTGTCATGGTCAGTTATATCAGCAAAGGATGAAGAAAGCTTTTGATAAGAAGGTCATACCTCGTGTATTCAGAGAAGGTGACCTTGTGCTCAAGAAGATTTTATCGTTCAAACCAGATTCTTAGGGCAAATGGACTCCTAATTATGAAGGCCCATATGTTGTTAAGAGAGCCTTTTCAGGCGGCGCTCTGATTCTTACAACTATGGATGGTGAAGAGTTCACTCGTCCTGTGAACGCAAATGCAGTCAAGAAATACTTCGCCTAAAAAAGAAAAGAACAGCTCGCTAAGTGGAAAACCCGAAAGGGCGACTTAGGCAAAAATGAGCTTCTTGGTGGATTGAAAACCCGAAAGGGCGATCCAGGAAAAAGTTAGATACATAAAACAGAAAGAATTTCCCGATAAGTTGAGTACCCCACCTTGGGGAAACTTATGCAAAAATTATGGATTATGGCAAGTAATTACATCCTGCTGATCTTCAAATCTAGAGAAACTTTGAGCACAAGGGTTGATGTTCATTCATCATCCCCGGTAGCAGCCAAAAACAAAGAGGACATCAAGAGTTGGTGGAAGGATTAGTGGTCATTTGTATTCAATGTAACCCTTTTCCATGTAAATTACCATTTTCAACCATGTAAAAATCTATGGAGTCTTGTCATTTACAAACTACCATTCTATTAAATAAAGTTAAACTTTTATCCAATTATTTTCACTCTTATTTACTTCAGCCAATAGTTTTAAATTTTTTTATGATCATTTTTCAAATTTAAAATTTTAATGAAAATCATTTTTCTTAAATATATAAAAGCAAGAATTTTTCAAAGCAATTTTAGAAAAGAAACATCAACAACATTTCGAAAGCAACAAGTCTTAAGTGAGAAGCATTAAGGGTTCCCCAATCAGTTAACCCTTCAGGTATCATCAGCCGAGTTTGTTCATTCGGTTCCCCTGCGGAGTGCTTGATCCCCGGAGGAGTTTCCATACCTTTTCCCAGCTGAGTTAGTGGATTCAGTACCCTGTGGAGTTGTGTTTTATCCCCGACAGTGTTTTTGTATCCCCTGCAGAGTTTGTGTATTCCTTAGCAGATTTGATCCTCAACATAGTAATTTAATTCTCCGGTAGATCGCGTTGGTTTCTCCACCAGTCGCCATCCGACTCGCTCCCAGTCAGAGTTTCCTCCTGGGTTTTGAGTAGCTATTTTGTGTTTATCCTCTGTATGGTTGTCTCCCATTTAATATGGTGTTGACCTAAAATTCCCCGCAGACTCGATAATGTTTCCTTTCCTCAGCAGATCTCCTCCTTCCCCAGCGAGGGTTGAATTTTTGGAATGTTTATCTCTTTGTTCTCAGGAAGCTATCTCCCTTTTGTGAATTGACCGAGGATTATACCGATGATTCAAACTTCTGCGACATCCTTGTATCCTTTGTGATCGTTTTGTCAGCATAATCATCATATATACATATACATATATACTCATATAATTTCATAATTGAATACTTGCATTATCATATTTGCTGAATCATTGTCTAAGATTCTTATTCCCTGTTATGGCGGTACTTTATCCCCATACGAGTTCGGTGTCTGTCCTCTCTCAATTATAGAGTGTCGGCCCCTTAAGTAGAAAGACTTTAACCTTTCTCCTTTCCCCACTAAGTTATTTCCTCGTGGATGATCATTATTTCAGTTTTCCTCCCCAGTCAATTATCTGGATGGAACACTCCCCTTGAGATATATCCTTATTGGTTTGAGTCTTGATTGACCTTTTCTTTCTAGCTCTTTCCTAGATGGATATTTTGAGTCTCCTAAGAGTTTATTGCCTAGTAACTGGTAATATTCTTCTTAGTTTGCAGTTTGTTACTTCTTGCCCAATACCCGCCAAAAGTATCCATGTTATTCTCCTCAGTTGAGTCCTAGTGGATTCATCTCCCAGGAAGTATATCCTTGATATGTTCGCCCTAATCGATGACAGATATCTTTCTCTCCCCTGCTTGAGTTTATCCTTTATATGTTCATCCTAACCGATGACAGATATCCTCATCTTTGGTATTCTACCCAGTTAAAAGGTAGTTGTAATCCCTATTTTATTCCCTAGAGAGTTAATCCTTGATATGTTCGTCCTAACCGATGACGGGTTTCCTTCTCTTTGCGGTTTTCTACCCAGTAACCAGTAGATGTAAATCCTGTTTTTCTCCTTTTGCAGAGTTTATGTTTGATATGTTCACTTTAACCGGTGACAGATACTCTCTCTTGGTATTCTATCCAGCAACTGATAGATGTAATTCATATTTTCTCTCCTCATAGAGTCTATCCCTGATATGTTCACTTTAACCGGTGACGGATTTTCTCTTTGATGGTATTCTATCCAGCATTCGATAGATGTAGTTCCTACTTTTTTGCTCAGTTGGTTTATCCTTGATATGTTCATCTTAACAGATGATGGATATCCTCCTTGACAATTCCCAGGAAAGTCTATCCTTGATATGTTCATCCTAACCGATGATGGATTTTCTTTCCTGTTGAGTTTATCCTTGATATATTCATCCTACCCGATGACAGATACTCTCATCTTTGGTCTTCTGCCTAGTAACTGGTAGTTGTAAATCCTATTTTCTGTTGTCTTCTCCAGCAAGGCTATTCTTACCTAATAACCGGTAATGAATACTCCCTCATGGTGGTTCCCAATGAGTCATCCTTGATATGTTCATCCTAACCGATGACGGATGTCTTCTCTGTTATATCTTTATTATCTCCTTACCCAGTAACAGGTAGTAGATAATAAATTTCTTCTCCTCCTATGTTGAAGTTTATCTCTTCCCAGTTGAGTTGAGTGCGTATTTCCTTAGTGAAATCGCTTTTCTTGCATGATTCAAGTACTTCAGTGTTATCCTGATCTACTTGTTTCCCCTGTAGATGTTTTGTTTCCCCGACTGAGTCTTTCCATTTTGTATGGAATCCCTCTAGTCCCACAGCAGTTTTGAGTTGTAGCCTGGCCTACACAAAACTCCTTTATCCCCCCCCCAGAGTCTCTGTCTCCCCGGTGAGTTTTCCTGAAGGAATGCATTATGCTCCTGCGTACTTTCGGTCTCTCTGATTTCTTTTCCTTTGTGGCAATATTTCCCCACAGAGCATTAACTTTTACATTCATATCATACGCATCATGAGGTCTCTTAGGGACCAAACTTTGTTTCTATGTTGTTATTTAAGCCCATTATACTGAGTCGACATGAAGATTTTAACCTTCACCTCCTCAGTTAGAATGTCCTTAAATAGGGGCAGCTGTAAGACCCCAATTTTGACCCTAAGATCCTTCATGCCATTTCATCATAAGCATTAGCATTGGGATCATACCTTGGCATCCTCCTTACACCTTTTTCACTGGGTTTGTTTTGGGAGAGATCACCAAGCACCATGTTATTATATCATACTTGTATATTATCATTTTATTAACCAAAATACCAAAAATATGTCTTTGCATTTGCCGAACTCTTTTGTAGGTAGGGCATGATCCCATTGATTTATCAAGTACATAAATAGGGTATGAGACCCTCATGACAAAGAGCGTCACCATGGATTGATCCAATAATGGTTATAAGCTTCATATATGAGTCTCAATGATTCCTACATGTTATATTGATCAAGTATTCTTCAAGAGTTTGACGGTGATTTGCCTTGAAAACCCTAGTTTGACTGGGTATCTTGAGTAACTTCTCCAACAAGATATCTCACCAATTGATCAAATTCCTC
Organism: Lathyrus oleraceus; assembly: GCF_024323335.1. Classification (NCBI taxonomy): domain Eukaryota; kingdom Viridiplantae; phylum Streptophyta; class Magnoliopsida; order Fabales; family Fabaceae; genus Lathyrus; species Lathyrus oleraceus. The sequence continues at coordinate 268,325,398 of NC_066584.1, read as the reverse complement.
AAGGGACACTTCCAATATCATCACCTTATGCATCTATGATCTACCATGAGCCAAGAAAGTCAAGAGAATTGAAGGTTAGCAAGTTGGTTGATGGTGGTTGGCCAGATGGATTCATCTGATCAAAACTGGGTCTCCCTAGATCCTATCTCCTACAGTTTTCACCATATGAAAATGATTCCAAGATAAACGTTGCTCTCAATGACATTACGAACAAATTTCATGTTGGGACCTAGAGCTTGTTTTGCTTGGAAAATCATTTTCTATGTTGAAACATTATAGGTCATTTTGTCTAAACCCTAATTTGAAAGTCAACTTCCCAAGGCCATAACTTGCTCAATTTTTATGAGATGAAATATTTGCAAGTCTCACAATCAAATTCAAGATTTCTAATTCAAATTTGATGTTTGGAGTGGGAGCTAAATCAACTTTTATGAGCATGTGATATGAGGATACATTATAGGTCATTTTTGACCTATACCATTGAACAAGTGATTTTTCCAAACTTCAAAAATGCATAACTATATCATTCTAAATTCAAATTCCATAAAATTGGTGACTAGTTTGAATGTATTTGATAGAGCTACAACTTTTATGAAGACACTTTTCTCATTTGAAGCTCACATAAAAAGTTAAGCAAGGTGGAACATTGAGATATATGGCTTGACACATAGAAATATTTTCAGCATGTTGGAATTTCCAAACTTCCACCTCCAAATTCACCATGTTCCAAGTTTCAAATGAAAAAGTGTGGAACATCAAAGTAGTTCCTCTTGATCTAAGCTTTCCAAATAACCCAAGTTCATGCTTTTTGGATGAAGTTTTCTAGGGTTGCGCATGGCTTTAACAGAGCTGCATGATTGGAGAAAATCAAATGTCCAAAATTACATTGCACTTTGCCTTGCCATTCAAGCATGTTTTGAACTTCAGCACGGATGCAATTCGACCAAATTGGATTGATTCATGGGCCTGTACACGCCCATGTAAGCTTGTGCATCACATTGCCAAATTTAGTAATTTTTCAAGTGTGCAATTGTCAATCCCAAATGCTATAAACACAAGGCCTCTGATATCATTTCAAAGACACCTTGTGTGCCAGCTTTGCCCCCCAATTCAAACCCTCACATTTCAAAGGAAAACCTGAGAATTTTCAACTTGAAAATTGAGTTTGCATCTCACTGTTTGGAGATTCAAGAACTCCAGGATCCAAAGCTTTGTACTATTGATTCTAAGTGTTGGCAGCAATTTTGGTAAAACAAAGAGTGTTCACAAGATGTTATGTGTGATGTCTTAACATGAGATATCCTATGTACCTGCTGGATTTCAAGAACATGTGCATGCAGGATTGTTTCAGAATGCCACATACAATGCCATGGCTTCTGATATTGGATGTACCTGCTGGAGCTTAAATGAAAGACATGTTCATGCAGGATTGTTGCAGATGACATACACAAGGTCACGGCATCTGATATGGCTGTACCTGCTGGAAGTTATAAAAGGAATTATTGGATTATGCAGGATTTTTCCAGGATGTTAGACCCGATGTCATGACATCCTGTACACAGAACATTCCGTATGAATGTCTGGTGTTTTGTGATTGCACAATTAATGGCAATCTTTGTATGATTTAAGATATGATTAGCTGGCGCACTCAATCATGGATTACAACCAGATTTACTTATTTTCCAAGGAGATCTAACCAGTTGTTATAAAAAGATTTGATTGGAAAATAGATTTAGGGTTTTCAAGATGTCCAAGCCCAGCTGGATGTTTCTATAAAAAGGGACTTAGAAAACCTGTTTGAACACACAACCAATACTGAGCGAAATATAGACAGAGAGCTAGGGTTTGTGTCTGTTTAGTCGTGAGACTTGTAGGTCATTCAATTCATCCATTGATGATTGAATTGGACTAATTTGTGGTTGTAATTTGTCACTCTAAAGCTGTTAAGCAAGAGTGTGTGTCTTCTTGATCAAAGCTGTGAAGCAAGATCAAGAGTGTGTCTTCTTGATTGAAACTGTGAAGTAAAATCAAGAGTGTTAATTGAAAAGTATTTTCTTTTAACAAGGGATTGTTGTTTAAAATCACTGGTGTGTGATTGTAGGGAAGTGAGTGGGTTCTCATATCTAAGAGTGCTTAGGTAGAAATTGCACGGGTAGAGATTAGGTGAGAAAGACTGTAACTTGTTGAAGTGTCCGGAGAGTCTTTGAACTAATTCTATTTTAGTGAATTTCCTTCTTGGCTTAGTAGCCCCTAGACGTAGGTGAGTTGCACCGAACTGGGTTAACAATTGCTTGTGTTATTTGCTTTACCATTATGTATTTTTTATCCATTATGTGTTAACAGATATTAGTGTCGTGACATTACCTTCGACATCTTATATCTGATACCAGAATTTCATGTACCATTGGTAAACCTCTCCTGCAAGCTTCTCAAGTGTGATCAGATCGAGTTTGAAGCAAGCAACATCAAGTTCTGCATAACATTTAAGGTAATTATCATAAAACTTCATCTCTTTGATTCTCACTCAATTCTCTTGGTTTTCTGAAGTCCTACTATAGTAGGTAAGAAGATTGAGTTGCTTAGAGGTCAAATCGAAGCAACTCAGTTGACACACCTCAAAATTCAACTCCCCATATCTTTCTATATATGTGGAGTTAGTTAAAATTGAGGTCAGATTCATGCTTTACGCCATTTTTTCTTTCAGATCATGTCCTCCTTTTTTATTTTGGTGATGGTTGAGGGTGGACCAGTCCGGTGAGGTCCACCGGAGAAGAAGACCGAAGATCTGGCTCCGGCGGTGTGTTGGCACGTCTCCCAGCCACAGGATCCATTCAATTCGTTCTAATCTTAGGCATTGGTTTTGATTACCACGCGTGTGGCACGCTGACTAGGTGCCATCATGGTTGTATCCACTTGATCTGCCACCTTAATTAATGAAGGAGATCAAGTGGCTCATGTTTTTTATGATTATTTGAATTTTATTTAATTTGTTTTATTTTCATTAATTCATATTAATTTTAATATTGATCCAAAAAATATGAGAGTTTCACCAAAAAAAATCAAATATTTTCCTCTTTCATATTTTGAATTAAAATTATTTTTTGGATCATTATTAATATTTTTCATGATTTAATTGAATTTGTGAATATTTTTAATTGTTTAAAAATACTTGTAAATCTTTAAAAATTCTGAAAAATTTTCTCCAAGGTTCTTTGACCTTGTTTGACCTATGATAAATCTCATGGCCATTTCTTTGGTGTTTTGATGAGGTTTTAGGAATTAAACAAACCATATTTAATTTAAATGCCTTATTTTAGTATTTTTAATTTTAATAAATGCCAAATAATTGTGTTGACCTCTTGTGATGATTTGTGCAAGTTTGATTTTACTTTGTTGAGTGAATATCATTGGATTTAGGGGATTGATGGAATGTACATTCCATCTCCCAAAATGAATAAATGATCTTAATTTGGTAAAAGTCTTACTTTGTCCAATTTGAGTTTTGATCCATTCCCCTCCCTCTTCATCTACTTCCGCTTCTTTATGCATTTATCTCATTTGGCCTATGATATCTCTAACTCCTAAGGCAACTTGATTGCAAAATCAACATAAGTATGGATGAGATTAGGCCACCTCTTTTGCATATTCTTTTTGTGTGTGGTATGTTTCATGAGCATAGTCCATTATGTTATATCTCTAACATGCATTAACACCAAAATTCTATTGTCCGACCTCAAATAGTCGTGACTTCTACATAAGTCCAATTACCATTGCTTAACATAGCGCTAAATTTTTGACACAAAAGGCATAGCATTCTAGTTAGTGAGATTGTAAGTCTCCCCTCTTTCATGGTATTATGTGGAAACTTGGCATTTTTTCCTTCCTTTGGAAGATGTCTTGGTTCAAGTATCCATGCTTATGACAAGTGGGTTGAGTGTTCTCCAAAGAATGACTAAAAAAAATGAAAAGAAAAACAATACTAATTTCTAACTCATTAACGACTAACATTTAATTTCAAACCATTTACTTTAATGCAATTTAATTTTAGTCTTTATTCATTTTCCATTATTCATACGGTCACCACCGTTCGTTATTTATCCCAAAGGAGGGAAAGGAAACTATCGAAGAAAATCTGAAGAGAAGGAAAAGACAAGGTCTCGCAACCTAATCTAGGGTTCGGGAGTCAATTATGTGAAGGGAAGGTATTAGCACCCCTACGCATCCGTAGTACTCTACGGGATCCAATCTTGTTGTTCTAGTCTAAAGGGTGTAGGTATATCTAAGGTACTATCTACTAAAAGAAGGTCAAAAGAAAATGAAAATGATTCACAAGGATGTCGCATCCACTGCCTACGTATCTCATCTGAGTATGAGAATCAGAGTCTTCGTAGCTCGGCTACCTATGGGTTAAAGAGAAGTGTGCTCGGTAAGATATCACGTCTTATGCCTACGTATCTCATCTGGAATGAGAATCAGAGCAAAACATAGTTCGGCTAACTACGGGAACAAAGGGTCTCGATTGCAACTGGGGCAAGAGAAAGGGAAGGTCTCGATCGCAACGAGGGTGAGAGAAAAGAATCATAGCAAGGGCGAAAGCAAATAAGGATTAGTTGTTAGTCGTCAGTCTAAAAACTCGGCAAGACATCGCATCTCGTGCCTACGTATCTCATCTGAACATGAGAATCAGAGTTGTCGTAGTTCGACTAACTAGGGGTTAAGGAATGCCATCTGAACATGGACTTACATAAGAGGACACCAGCTGTGTCAAAGGAAAGTGGGCAATGTGTTCAACATCCTAGCAGTAGGTGTTGCAGCTCGCTGAATCGAGTCTTAGGAAGTTACCTCTTTGCAATAGAACGGACTGACATGCCACAAGATCGGGGACGCACGGAAGGTCTAAAAGTGGGGAAGCTCTGCCCTAGAGTTGTCATGTAATGTGGACCTATGTGTTAGGATTTACAGAGGGGAACATCTACCTAATGTTAGCATGCAAAGGGTTCTACCTAATGGGTACTACCTAAACGGAACATGAGTCGACGGATGGAGCAAGGAGGGGAGCCACGGATAAGGGTAGATGGCGATGCCTGAGGCAATCGACTTACAGGTAGATGGAGATGCCTGAAGCAATCGACTTACAAGAGAAATGGCGATGCATGAAGCATTCGACTTACAAAAGGATGGATGAATACGTGTTGGTTCTGTTAAGTTTTGAAAATGATTACTCGACGTTGGATCGAGCTTTTGATCTTGTTTTGAAATGGTTATCGGATGTTCGTTTTAATTCTTGTATTAATAGATGAATAAAGAATGAAAGAATAAACATTGTACACTTCATGGGAGAGGGGTACATTTATTATGAATGGGGATTGTTCATGGCAATTAAACAATAAGAATATATGCCTCATACATCATACAAGTAGGCAACAGTTATCAATCAAATCAGATAAATAAACAGGTGTATAATCAAATCAAAGAATCAAAGAATGAAATAATGGAGCATTAAACAATGCATGGGAGTATGAACATGTTAAACAATCAAACAATAGTATGCATGAATGAAAGAAACAAATATAACAGATAATAGATGAATCAGACAGATGAAAAGATGCACAAAAGGGTCCACTGAAATAATTTAATCAGGAAATGAGGTAAGGACCAAATAAAATCAAGGTAAAAGGCCTCTAATACATGGCATATGAGATGAACAAGGGAGGATCAAAAGATATCTTCAATTGCCATAAGCAATCCCTAAATCAAACATCGATCATAAAGAAGTCAACTGAAAATTCAAGTCAACTTAAAAGATATCAAATAAATAGCAAATTAATCAAGAAAATTATGAAAAATTAAACTAAGTAAGGTGGAGTCAGGACATCATCATCCCCCAAAAAGATTTTAAAAATAATAAAAATTAGTGCATGAATTAGTTAAAACAAAATAGAGGTCAAAACAAAAGTCAACCAATAAGACTAGGTCAAAACTAAATCCAAAATAAATTGAAAATGGGAAATAAAATTCCAAGAAAAGGTCAGGTTGAGCATGGGACATTGGTCAACCTTCATCCCAAAAATCAAAAGCTAAAAATAATTTTAAGACATAAAAATAAAATCAAGAAAAAAAAGTGTGTTAAAATGGACCATTTGGATAAAATAATTAAAATAAAATACTAATATAAAATAAATACAAAAATAAAAATTAAATAAAATTAAATAAGACATTAAGAAATATGGAAAACATTTTTTGATATTTTTATGGACAAACGAAATATTTTAAAATAATTAAAATTAAAACAGAAAAAATAAATTGAATTAAAAAAAGATTGAAAAGTGGACATGGATTAGAGTTGATGGGCCCTGAAAGGGAGGGTGTGAAAAGCAGTTGGCGCAAGGCCCACAGTCCAAATCATTTATTCAACATGACATAAAGAAAATAGCATTTTAATAAAACAATTTCATGTAACATCATATCAATTGGGCAACTCCAGTTAAGTGACTAGAAGACAAAATAGTTATGCACGACTAAGATTAAAACATGAATGATAGACCCAATGGTTCATGAAGCGCCGCGTATTCATCTTCTTCCACAAACCAAAAACCCTAGCCATGCATGCAGAAAACGTGAAAAACCAGTGGATTTTCTCAAACTGCCACTCAAGAATACGCATGCTATAGGGCACCAAATGACACGAATTAAAAACCAAAACTCAAGTACAAAATGTGTAGATTATCATGGTATCCTTGTTTGAGTAAAATGATGGCTAAATCATGGAGAAAAGTTGACCATAAGAGGTCAACATGGACACGGGCTAGGGCAAAAAACTCAACATGCATAAACCAACATCAAGAATCACAAGCATGATTGGCATGGTAATGATGATGAAACAAACATGAACATATGATTAGCAAGGTAAACAATGATGATAATAATGATGAGCATGGTAATGATGATGATGATGAACATGAATATATCCATACATGGCCATGGGAGATAGAGTAATAGAGTTACCTAGTGGATGTTAGGTCCACTGCCCCTTTGATAGAAGAAGATGATGGAAGAATATGATTCCTCTTTTGTGTTCCAAGAACCCTAACTCAAGAGCTTGTTGAGAGAGAATGGAAGCTGACTTGTGACTTTGAACTTGCTTGCTTGCACGAAATTCCAAATCTTTTTCTAGGTTTAGGGTTTACAGCCTCTTAAATATGGTGATCAAATGTTCTTAATGGGCTTATAAATCCATGATGTCCATAATCCAAAATAATGCCAAGTGAGGTGTATTAGGGATGGCATGTGAAATGTTGTTATTTTGGGCCAAACTTAAGTGAATAGATATCCAATACATGGCCAAAAGAGGTAGCAAAAACGTGGGCTGGTTTGCAGCATGGCTTGGCAAGCAAGAAATCCATTCCAAGGTGGTGACTTTATGGCCATGTAACTTGATGATCAAGTCACCAAATGGTGAAATAATGCAAACAGTAGAAAGATCTCATGGAGTATGTCATCTTTCATGTTGATCACAAGTTGAAATGATGAATGGAAGAAGGTAAAAAAATGGCCTCAAGTTCAGGTCTCAATATTGCAAAGCTGTTGGGCCAGTTTGGCCTAAAATCTGCCTAGAAAATCAAGTCATGGTGCCCACTTTAGGTGAATGTATCTCTCAAACCATGGATCCAAATGAGATGATTCCAAAAGAATGTGAAAGAGGACATGGCAAGGTACAATTGTTGTGAAGAAAACATTTTCAAATGATGCCTTGAAATGCAAGAAAACTGGCCAAGAAGTCTTGACAAACTTTGAAGATTTTGGACTTAGAAATTTTTCTAAGTGTCCTAGAAAAAATGTCTCACTTTGACTAAGCATAACTTTCTCAATCTTGATCCAAATGGAGCAAACTTTATATCTCTAGAAAGCTTGGTAAAAGAGGAACAACTTTAATGCTGGAGAAATTTTCAAATGGAGCGTTTGTCCTGATGGAAAATGGGCTTAAAGTGAGTGCAACAATCATGAAAGCTTGCCCTAAATGGAAATTCAACCATTTCCAAATTAAGTAACTTTCCCAATTCCTGATTAAATGATGAATCCATGATCCAACCTTGATCAAATTTCACATGTAGGCTCCCTTAGGCATGGATTTTGAGATTCCATTCTCAAAATGTCAAGAGTTGACTTTTCTAGCCCCACAGTTGACTTTTCCCAAACCGTCTGATTCCCGATTCCAGTGATCAATTGAAGTACTTCTTGCTCAAATAAAAAGCTTAGTTTTTGGATGTAGACCCTTGTGGACATATGGAGGGCCATGGAAAATAGTTTCACCCAAAGAATCAGAAATAAACTGATTTTATACCAAACCCTAGTTTAGGGCAAAAATGATCAGGAACTGATTGTACTGATTGCCAATGGATCTTTCTGAGATAATTGTGAGTCTTCCTAGGCTAAGATGCCTCTCTAATCATGACATGGATGAGCCCCTCTACTTCCAACCAAACATTGCCTGTTGCAAGTAGCCATGAAACTCTAATTTCTGATTAAATCCAGATGAACACTCTGATAGCTCTCAATCCTTCACTGATGAACTGAGGACCATAATAAGATACTTGGAGCCCCCTGAGACCTTTGAGACTTGTATATTTATAGAATGAAGTCCAATCCTTAATCTTGCTTTGTGTGGGCTCCTTCTATTAAGGAATGATTAATCAAAACCTGATTTCCATGTCACTAATACAATATGCAATGAGTATGACCTAGTATGATGCCAATGAAATGTAAAACATAATCCCATGCTTCCCGGGAAAATGGAGGGTCAATTTTGGGGTATTACAGTTGCCCATATTCAATCAACTGGAGACCCGAAATGAAGATAGCAATGGCTTTCGCACTTTCGAGGTATCAAGGGATTGAATACGATAAAAGCCCGAATATTTACACTAAAATGAAAAATGAAGTAGCAATGCTTGTCAGAATCGGCAAAGAAATGGGAAATCGATCTGAGAATCCGTCTGGTACGAGGAGAGTCGGTCTGAACACCGAAAAAGGAATGTTAGCTTGAATACCAAAATAAATGGTAACACAAAAATAACCATGGCCTGAATGCCGCTCATCAATCTGAATACTGGAAATGACTTCGATCTGAGTATCGGAAGATTTTAGATTAACAAACATCGGTTTGAACATCGCAAACCTGGCCTGAATGCCACTTTGGTCTGAATACCAGAAAAACTGGCCTGAATGCCACAAGTTGCATCGACCTGAACGTCGGAAACTTCTTCGATCTGAACATTGGAATGTTGGCCTGAATGCCACTTCGGTCTGAATACCGGAACACTGGCCTGAATGCCACAAGTTCCATCGACCTGAATGTCGGAAACTTCTTCGATCTGAACATCGGAAACCTGGCCTGAATGCCACTTCGGTCTGAATACCGGAAATTGTCCTGAATGCCACAAGTTGCGTCGATCTAAACGTCAGAAACTTCTTCGATCTGAACATCGGAAAACTGGCCTGAATGCCACTTCCGTCTGAATACCGGAAAACTTTCTTGCCTGTCAGTATCGACAGAAATAGGGAAAATGATAATTGAGGCGGCGCGTGGGCCAACGACCCCTGATGGGAATAATAAAGGATAAGTCATGAACAAAATTCAGTCTGAGTACTTGAAACAAACTTTTGGCTTATCACTTGGGATACCGAGAATGTCTTATGCTTTATATGCGTATGTTTGAATTTTTCAATGGCGTAACGCTCCATGAAAATGGAAATGCTACGCGATTTGGGAGGATGCAATACGATATGATTCTACATGCAGGGATGCGAAATGCTAGGTTAGAGAGAACGCCAAGCCGAGGCAAGGAATTCTGTTGGGTAAATTATCACAATCTTCTAGATCCAGGCAATGTTGTTGGAGATACACAGCACAATGAACTCTGTGGGTAAATGACCCGCCACACGGTGTTCTGGAAATAACAAAATACCGAGACTCTGACTGGGGAGAGAATGGCGTTGAAAACTTGCTGCTGAGGAAAGCGATAGTGGTTATGGCAACCATAATCTGTGAGAGAGACGACTCAGCAGGGGAAACAAACATCGATACGGTACCAAGATTATGCTTCAAGGAAAGAGACCACTGATCTAGCGTCGAGATCATCGATCTGGAATCAAACTATGAGGAGCAACCGCTTCTGCTGGGAAGATACAGTCTGGCACTGTCAACTCCACTAGGGATATACAATCTGACACTGTCGACTCTACTGGTGAGTGTATAGTCTGAAACACATGCTTGGATAAGTACTGTGGTGAGAACCTGCTGGGGATTGAAGAATCCAATGCTTGGACCAACTTTGTAGGAATAAGATACCAAATACTAACTGTTGAAGAAAAACATCGCGATCATCTGCTGGGAACCTTAAGGAAATGCCCCGAGTGTACCTATTCTGAATAGACGATCCAAAGCACTTAATATTTACAGCAATTTCAAATGTTTATTAGGCATGTACCTGTAAAGCCCTTATGTTTCATGATGCAATGTTTATCAAAAATTCGGACGTCATTTTTTTGCAAACGAAACAGTAAAATGAAAATGAACGTAGAGATATACTGAATAACATGATTTTATTGATTGAATGGCCTCTGAATAGGCATTTACATCAGGAAGCAATCCATGGAAAGAGGTAATTGCACAAAAGATAAAAACAGAAATTAATCTATTGGCAATGTGAAATGGATTTCTATCGAGTTCCAATTCTGCTATGACTCGCTCGTCTTCAAGATCCTCCAAATGATCAGCTTTCTGAAAAAGGTGATTGGACTGTTTCCTATCCTTCGAAAGTTTCCAGTTATCGACACGAGATGAGATTCAGAGCTACTCAGAACGCAGTCATTCGCGTAATCCCTAATTTCTGCTTGGATCTCCCTTTCGGGTTTTCAATCCACCGGGATATCCATTTTTGCCTAAGTTGCCTTTTCAGGTTTTCAACTTACCGGGTGTACAATCTTTTTATTTTTAATCCCTAACTTTTGCCCGAACCTTTTTCATTTTCTTGGTTCGCCGGGATGCCCATTTTTTGCCTGGACTATTCTTTTTATTGTCTAGCGGGTCTATTTTATGCGAAGTATTTTTTTAACTGCGTCTGAGTTCACAGGGGAAGTGAAGTCTTCACCATCCATAGTTGCAAGCATTAAGGCTCCACCATCAAAAAACTTGGTGACAATATATGGTCCGTCATAATTAGGAGTCCACTTGCCCCTATGATCTGTCTGAGGAGGATGGATCCTTTTCAACACCAAATCTCCAACTTGGAAACATCGAGGACGCACTTTCTGATCAAAGGCTCTCTTCATTTGACTCTGATATAACTGCCCATGACAAATGGCTGCCATTCGCTTCTCTTCGATAAGACTTAACTCATTGAACCTTGTCCGAACCCATTCAGGTTCGTCTAACTTGACATCCAACGGGACTCTCAGAGAAGGAATCTCCACTTCAATAGGTAGGATTGCTTCCATACCATACACAAGGGAGTAAGGGGTTGCCCAGGTCGATGTACATACTGAAGTACGGTGCCCACACAAGGCGAAGGGTATCATCTCATGCCAATCTATGTACGTAACGACCATCTTCTGCACAATCTTCTTTATGTTCTTATTTGCCGCCTCAACAGCACCGTTCATCTTAGGACGATAAGCGAAAGAATTATGATGTCGAATGTTGAAGTTCTTGCACAACTCCTCAATCATTTTGTTATTGAGATTAGAACCATTGTCAATAATGATTCTTTCGGGAATCCCATAATGACAAATGATTTCTTTCTTAATGAATCGGGCAACCACATGTTTGGTGACCTTCGCAAATGATGCGGCTTCGACCCACTTGGTGAAATAGTCGATGGCAACAAGGATGAAGCGATACCCATTTGAAGCAGTAGGCTCAATCTTTCCAATTATATCAATGCCCCACATAGCAAACGGCCACGACGAGGACATCACATTCAGGGGATTTGGCGGAACATGCACCTTATCAGCATAAATCTGGCATTTATGACACTTCCGAGCATATTTGAAACAATCTGATTCCATGGTCATCTAGTAATAACCTGCTCTCAGCAATTTCTTATCCATTGCATGTTCGCCGGCATGAGTACCGAAGGAGCCTTCATGAACTTCTTACATTAACATGTCCGCTTCATGTCTATCCATGCATCTGAGCAAAACCATGTCGAAGTTCCTCTTATACAACACATCATCTTTGTTCAAGAAGAAACTGCCTACCAATCTTCTCAAAGTCTTTCTATCATTGTTGGATGCCCCTGCAGGGTACTCTTGATTCTTCAAAAACCATTTGATGTCGTGATACCAGGGCTTGTCATCAACTACCAGTTCAGAAGCAAACACATACGCGGCCCTATCAAGGCGCATAACATCGATCCTGGGAACATAGTTCCACCGAATCACCTTGATCATAGAGGATAGAGTAGAAAGAGCGTCTTCCATCTGGTTCTCATCACGATGTATATGATACAGCTTTACTATTGTGAAGAAAGTCAACAGTCTTCTCGTGTAATCTCTATAGGGGACTAGATTAGGCTGGAGAGTATTCCAATCATCATTCACTTGATTGATTACTAGAGTTGAATCTCCAAAGATGTCCAAAGTCTTGATTCTCAAATCAATGGCTTGCTCAATACCCAAGATACACGCTTCATACTCAGCTTCATTATTGGTGCACTCAAAAGTCAGACGAGCGGTGAAAGGCATGTGGGCACCTTTCGGAGTGGTAATGACAGCACCAATTCCACTTCCTTTGGCATTGACGGCCCCATCAAACATTAAAGTCCACTTTTCATCTGGATCAGGTCCCTCCTCAACAACTGGCTCTTCACAGTCTTTCATCTTGAGGAACATGATGTCTTCATCCGGAAAATCAAACTTCATCGACTCATAATCATCAATCGGTTGCTGAGCAAGATAGTCTGACATAATACTCCCCTTGATGGCTTTCTAGGATGTATACTGGATGTAGTACTCTGTCAGTACCATTTGCCAACGAGCTACCCTTCCGGTGAGAGCTGGTTTCTCAAATATATACTTCACTGGATCCATTTTGGAGATCAGTAAGGTTGTGTGAGTCAGCATGTATTGTCTCAATCGCTTAGCAGCCCATGCAAGTGCACAACATGTCTTTTCAAGCATTGAGAATCTCGACTCACAATCTGTGAATTTTTTACTCAGGTAGTAGATGGCATGCTTTTTCCTACCTGTCTCGTCGTGTTGACCGAGAACACAACCCATGGAATTATCAAGTACTGTCAAATACATAATCAACGGTCTCCCTGGGACTTGAGGCATAAGGATAAGAGGATTTTGTAAATACTCTTTTATCTTTTCGAAAGCCTTTTGGCAATCATCATTCCACCTGATAGCCTGATCTTTTCTTAACAATTTGAATATTGGCTCACACGTGGCTGTTAGGTGAGAGATGAACCTTGCAATGTAGTTCAACCTCCCTAAGAAACCACAGACTTGTTTTTCTATTCTCGGCTCAGGCATCTCTTGTATCGCTTTAACTTTGGCAGGATCCACCTCAATCCCTTTCTCACTAACAATAAAACCCAGCAATTTTCCAGATCTCACCCCGAAAGTACACTTGTTCGGATTAAGCCTCAGCTTGAATTTCCTCAAACGCTCAAACAGTTTCTACAAATTCACCAAATGTTCTTCTTCCGTCTGAGATTTGGCAAACATATCGTCAACATAAACCTCGATTTCATGATGAATCATTTCATGGAAAAGAGTTACCATAGCTCGTTGATATGTTGCCCCATCATTTTCAGACCAAACGACATCACCTTGTAGCAGAAGGTGCCCCATGGGGTTATGAAAGTTGTCTTCTCCATGTCTTCTGGTGCCATCTTAATTTGATTATAGCCAGAAAAGCCATCCATGAAGGAGAATACCAAGAACTGAGCCGTGTTATCCACCAAAACATCGATGTGAGGTAATGGGAAATCATCTTTAGGACTAGCTCTGTTCAGATCGCGGTAGTCAACATACATCCGTACCTTTCCATCCTTCTTAGGTACTGGAACGATATTCGCAACCCATGGCGGATAATTTGTAACCGCTAGAAACCCCGCATCCAACTGTTTTTGCACTTCTTCCTATATCTTGACATCCATCTCTGGTCTTGTTCTTCTGAGCTTCTGCTTGACCGGAGGACAATCCTCTTTGAGAGGCAAACGGTATACCACAATGTCTATGTCAAGCCCTGGCATGTCCTAATAAGACCAAGCGAAGATGTCAACATACTCTTGCAGCAATTCAATCAACCTCTTCTTCACATTATCTTCCAAAGCAACCCTTATCTTGATTTCTCTCTTGACGTCCTCGGTGCCGAGATTAATCGCTTCAATAGACTCTTGATGCGGTTGAATAACCCTTTCCTCCTGTTTTAACAATCTGGCAAGTTCTTCAGGGAGTTCACAGTCTTCATCACCCTCTTCTTCAGCTTGAAAGATTGGATTTTCAAAGTCGAAGCGAGCCATAGCAGAACTGTTATCAACAGGATCCGGTGACGTGCATCTGCGTGAGTGATGGTATGTGCTTATAAGTGTGAACAAGGAGTGAAAACTAACAAAACATTGCCAAATATTCTTTTTGATTTTTTTTTGAAAACTGCAAAAATTGAAAGACAGTGAACAAAATATTTGTATGCAAAAAGACATCCTTTATTTATGATAAAAAATGCAGGTATTCACATAGATGAGCCCTACAATGAGTCATTATGCCCTGGGCGGAACGTAAGTCTTGGACATGCACAAATGAACAAAGAAAATTACTCTTCAAGAAGAGTGACTTGGATAATCTCTTCAGAAGACCAATTGCGGAGGACTTCACCCGGGACCCTTGGACGCACCCAGTTGTCAATGTCGCAATCACTATCCTCATCTTCTTTGTTGATTGCAGAGATCTGGCCATACTGAATGATGCCAGCACTGGAGAAAGTAATCGGCCCCTGACGAGTCTGAGGCGTTGAAGTTGTAGAAGTCAATGTTGGCTGATACCCAATCCCGAACTTGTCTTCCTTTATCGGTAAATCCAACAGACGTCCTCAACCGGGAGCAACACCTGAATTTACCAAGGCCTGTGCCTGCTTGAAGGACAAAATAGAGGCACCTGCTTTAACCTCTTCCATTGGAGCTGCATCCATGACTTGAACTGCCTCAAAGGCCTGACATAGGGTCTCATGAATCTCACCTTCTACTTCTACGGACTTGAATGTAGACAGGTGACTGACCAGAATATCCTCCTCACCACAGACAGTGATAATTCTTCCGTTGACCGGGAACTTGATCTTCTGATGCAAGGTCGAGGAGACTTCCCCAGCATTGTGGATCCAAGGACGACCCAGCAAGCAGCTATACGAAGGACTAATATCCATCACATAGAAGACGGTGTTGAAGGTTTGTGACCCAATCTGAATTGGCAATTCTACCTCTCCGAATACCGACCTCTTAGAACCATCGAAGGCTCTCACCACAAGATCGGAAAGCTTCAAGATCAAACCTTCTACATCTAACCTTGACAGGGCTCTCTTGGGTATCACATTTAGAGAGGAACCTGTATCCACCAGAACATGAGATAGCACAACGTTTTTACATTCCATCGAAATGTGCAAAGCCTTGTTATGATTGCGTCCGTCTGGTGTCAAGTCAGAATCAGTAAAACCCAACCCGTTGCTTGTATGAACATTTGCAACAATCCCTTCTAGTTGGTTCACTGAGATCTCCTGAGGCACATATGCAGCATTAAGGACCTTCAAAAGTGCCTCCCTGTGTGCCTCCCAACACAGCAGGAGTGAGAGAATAGATATCTTGGACGGCGTCTGAATCAACTGATTAACTACCTTGTAGTCGCTTTTCTTTATTCTCCTTAAGAGTTTGTCCTCATCCTTCGCAAAAGCAGGCTAAGAGCCAGCCTGTGGTGCAGAGGTACCCTCATTCATAACTTGCTTGCCTTTGGCCTTCGCCGCGGCGTCAGCACTATCAGGTTGGGTAACCGGTGGTGAAAACAGTCTACCACTTCTGGTGAATCGCCCGATTCCACCAACATTATCCATTACGGGATCTTTTATTTCCGGTTCAGATTTCTGATCCTGCACCTCTTCTACTTTCAGTGGCTGCTCCACTCTATGATCGTGAGTGTACATACTCCCCCCGTAATGCCAAGGAATGGCCCTTTTGCTGGTGAAAGGTAAAGGACCAGGGGTCATGATGGTCATAGTGGATTGATACGGTCGCACTGGTTATACCGGTTGCGCTACTGGCACACTGATCTGAGCGGTCGGGTAGAAAATTGTGATAGTGGCAACGTCACAATCATACTCAGAAATATTATTTATTGAAGTACAAACATCCGAAGCATCGGAATCAAGTTCAACAAGTACATCAGAATCAAGCACAATGTTTGGAATATCAGCAACAGCATCAGAACAATTAATTACGTCATTGGGAATTACAAAATCAGCATGAACAACATTTGTAAATTCTTCAGCATCCTCGGGAAAAAGAGGATCAACATCTGCATTCTCAACAACCCCTTCAACAACCCCTTCAACAGACCTTTGGGCAGATAGGTCATCAGCTTGAAGGATACCATCGTCAAGCAAGGCCTGGATACCCTACTGCAGCTTCACACAACCCCCACTCTGTGCAACACAACCCAAACAACCGCTCCCACAACCGGGGAAAACATCTGCCTTCAGCAAGTATTCTTTGATTCTAACAGCGGAGTCTTCAGCTTCAACACCTCCTTAACTAATTTGACTTCTCCTTCAACCATGCTAACATTTCCTCTACCACGCTGCGGCATAGGATTGTTGACAACATTAGGAGCCGGCGCAAAGTTAATGGCCTTTGAATCAATAAGGTCCTGAACTACGTGCTTAAAAGCTTTGCAATTCTCAATAATGTGGCCAAGTGCCCCAGAGTGGAACTCACACCTAGCATTGGCGTCATAACCCACCGGAAGTCTGCCAATGGGAGGAGCCAAAGTGCGTAATTGCACGAGTTGCAACTGCTGAAGGTTGGGAAGCAATTGGGCGTACGACATCGGAAGAGCGTCGAAGCGCCTGCCCAACATCCTCTGTCTTTGTTGATAGGCGGACCTGTTACCCTGTTGTTGTTGGTATTGATTTTGTGGAAGTTGAGGTTGTTGTTGTTGCACTGGTGCTGCAGCCAGAATGGTCACAACTGTAACATAAGGTTGCTGATGGTAATTCAGAAAACTGCTCCTTCGGTTACCTTTGCTCTGATAAGAAGACACAGCATTTGCATCCCCTTCTCTCCTCTTCTGTCCTCCTAAGAACGGCTTCTTCGTCCCTGATGATGATCCAACCCCATTTTGGATCTTACACGTCTTCAAGTAGTTCTCCACCCTCTCACTGGTAGAGACCACATCAGCAAAATTTGAGGCGTTCCAACCCACCAGACGCTCCAAATAAGATCCAGGAAGTGTATTCATGAACATGTTGGCCATCTATTATTCCAACATCGGAGGCTGAACACAGGAAGCCATCTCTCTCTAGTGTTGAGCATACTCTTTGAAGCACTCATTGCTTTTGAGAGACAGATTCTGAAGCTGAGTCCTGTCAGGTGTCATATCCGCATTGTACTGATATTGCTTCACAAAGGCCTCGGCCAAGTCTCTCCAGCAGCAAATGTGGGCTCTGTCTAGCCTCATATACCACTCCAAGGATACCCTAGCTAGACTGTCCTGGAAGAAGTACATGAGCAGCTTCTCATCATCGGAATACGCAACCATCTTGCGGAAGTAAGCTTGCACATGAGTCTTCGGGCAAGAGTTGCCATTCTACTTATCAAAAACAGGGACTCTGAATTTTGGTGGAACTCTCACACCTGGGACCAGCCCCAAGTCAGCAACATCCACACCAAGAGCATTATGCCCTTCCATAGGTTTCAACCTCTCTTCCAGTCTCCGAAACATAGGGTTCATACCATGGCCCATGCCAAAGTCCTCCTGAAGCAGGGGGAATTGATCTTCCTGATCATCATGGACGGGTTGTTGATCAAGGTTGACATGTGATGTCGGGATAGGCCCCGGTCCATTGGGTCCATTAACCTCTCCAACTGGAGGATCAGCCACAACCTCCGGTTGAGTAGTAGGGGGATTCCTATGTACCAACAAACTAAGCTCCTACTGTCCCTGAGCCACTCCTTGGACCACTTCCATGAACTGATTCATGCGAATCCTCATCTCAGCGAGCTCTTCTTGTAGACCTTCCATTGCTATTTGTTGATTTCTTCGAGTACCGTATCGATGAATGCCTGAGTCAGCTATCCTGCTAGTGGAATACCAAACCAAATTGAGAACACTACAACGTTACCTGTTATGCAAGACATGCTAATGGATATGCAAATGCAATGACATGTTTATCAACTCCAAAAGGATATTCTACCCCCTTGATTCCAGTCTCACATCAGATAAATAGTGTAAGAAGAAAACCCCAACTAAAATCAAGAAGAAGATATAAACCACTGGGAATAGATAAACATGTGTTAAATGATAAGAATGCGAAATGATGTGATGCAATGCAGTGATATGGGAATCAGGATTGCTGTGTCTGCTTGAACAACTGTCAGGTCGCACTGTCTGAAGAGAAAACCACTGAGGAACATATAAGAGATCAAAGTTATTCTCCAATAAGAATACCAGAAAACCGGGTTGGTTGAAGGTTAAGGTTTCCTGAATTTAGCCCGCCCCTCACTGGTAGGTTATAAGAACAAAAGTTTGTCAGCTTCTAGCCCTTCAGTCGAGAATAATACGTTTACCACTGAAGGTTTGGCATTATTACGAGACAAAAGACCTCCACTGACTCCCCTCAACAGGACATCCTAAAAGCAAGTTCCCATCCTCGGGGTCCTCGGATTGAGCAGCGAGAATGCGCCCACCAGAGCTAACATAATCGCGTCTCGGAGGAGAGGCCTAGACTGAGTCCTCGGGAAATAGTCACTAGAGTCGAAGATTTCTAAAGGAAGATCCTGTCATTACAGAACACCCGTAGGACAGAATATATCCAAAAGAAACCTCGTCTGGGTGTGGGTCTTCATGAACGACTTAACGTAGCAACATGCCACGTAAGCCTCATGACTATCCACTCTAAAACCTGTCTGTACGCTCAAGCCTGGGTAGTGGGCTTATCTCTCATAGAACAACCCACCCCAACAAACAACCAACAGATCCAACAGATACAGCAATGATATGTACACAATGCAATAAGATAAACCAGATAAATGCTGAAAGTAAATAACTGTACAAAAGAATAAACACCCAACAAACAAGAATTCACAAAAGCTAGGAGGGACTCGCATAGGGAAACTGTATATCCCCAGCAGAGTCGCCAACGGTCGCAACCTATATGCGAAAAAAACAACCGGCGAAAGAAAAGGAAAACAAAAGAGTCGCCATCGTTCGTTATTTATCCCAAAGGAGGGAAAGGAAACGATCGAAGAAAACCTGAAGAGAAGGAAAATACAAGGTCTCGCAACCAAATCTAGGGTTCGGGAGTCGATTATACGAAGGGAAGGTATTAGCACCCCTACGCATCCATAGTACTCTACGGGATCCACTTTTGTTGTTCTAGTCTAAAGGGTGTAGGTATATCTAAGGTACTATCTACTAAAAGAAGGTCAAAAGAAAATGAAAATGATTCGCAAGGATGTCGCATCCACTGCCTACGTATCTCATCTGAATATGAGAATCAGAGTCTTCGTAGCTCGGCTACCTATGGGTTAAAGAGAAGTGTGCTCGGTAAGACATTGCGTCTTATGCTTACGTATCTCATCTGGAATTAGAATCAGAGCAAAACGTAGTTCGGCTAACTACGGGAACAAAGGGTCTCGATTGCAACTGGGGCAAGAGAAAGGGAAGGTCTCGATCGCAACGAGGGCGAGAGAAAAGAATCGCAGCAAGGGCGAAAGCAAACAAGGATTAGTTGTTAGTTGTCAGTCTAAAAACTTGGCAAGACATCGCATCTCGTGCCTACGTATCTCATCTGAACATGAGAATCAGACTTATCGTAGTTCGACTAACTAGGGGTTAAGGAATGCCCTCTGAACATGGACTTACAAAAGAGGACCCCAGTTGTGTCAAAGGAAAGTGGGCAATGTGTCACAAGATCGGAGACGCACGAAAGGTCTAAAAGTGGGGAAGCTCTGCCCTAGAGTTGTCATGCAATGTGGACCTATGTGTTAGGATTTACAGAGGGGAACATCTACCTAATGTTAGCATGCAAAGGGTTCTACCTAATGGGTGCTACCTAAACGGAACAAGAGTCGACGGATGGAGCAAGGAGGGAAGCCACGGATAAGGGTAGATGGCGATGCCTGAGGCAATCGACTTACAGGTAGATGGCGATGCCTGAAGCAATCGACTTACAAGAGAAATGGCGATGCATGAAGCAATCGACTTACAAAAGGATGGATGAATACATGCTGGTTCTGTTAAGTTTTGAAAATGATTACTCGACGTTGGATCGAGCTTTTGATCTTGTTTTGAAATGGTTATCGGATGTTCGTTTTAATTATTGTACTAACAGATGAAGAAAGAATGAAAGAATAAACATTATACACTTCATGGGAGAGGGGTACATTTGTTATGAATGGGGATTGTTCATGGCAATTAAACAATAAGAATATATGCCTCATACATCTTACAAGTAGGCAACAGTTATCAATCAAATCAGATAAATAAACAGGTGTATAATCAAATCAAAGAATCAAAGAATGAAATAATGGAGCATTAAACAATGCATGGGAGTATGAACATGTTAAACAATCAAACAATAGTATGCATGAATGAAAGAAACAAATATAACAGATAATAGATGAATCAGACAGATGAAAAGATGCACAAAAGGGTCCACTGAAATAATTTAATCAGGAAATGAGGTAAGGACCAAATAAAATCAAAGTAAAAGGCCTCTAATACATGGCATATGAGATGAACAAGGGAGGATCAAAAGATCTCTTCAATTGCCATTAGCAATCCCTAAGTCAAACATCGATCATAAAGAAGTCAACTGAAAATTCAAGTCAACTTAAAAAATATCAAATAAATAGCAAATTAATCAAGAAAATTATGAAAAATTAAACTAAGTATGATGGGGTCAGGACATCATCATCCCCCAAAAAGATTTTAAAAATAATAAAAATTAATGCATGAATTAATTAAAACAAAATAGAGGTCAAAACAAAAGTCAACCAATAAGACTAGGTCAAAAATAAATCCAAAATAAATTGAAAATGGGAAATAAATTTCCAAGAAAAGGTCAGGTTGAGCATGGGACATTGGCCAACCTTCATTCCAAAAATTAAAAGCTAAAAATAATTTTAGGACATAAAAATAAAATCAAGAAAAAAAAGTGTGTTAAAATTGACCATTTGGAATAAATAATTAAAATAAAATACTAATATTAAATAAATACAAAATAAAAATTAAATAAAGTTAAATAAGACATTAAGAAAAATGGAAAATATTTTTTGATATTTTTATGGACAAAGGAAATATTTTAAAATAATTAAAATCAAAACAGAAAAAATAAATTGAATTAAAAAAAGATTGAAAAGTGGACATGGATTAGTGTTGATGGGCCCTAAAAGGGAGGGTGTGAAACGCAGCTGGCCCAAGGCCCACAGTCCAAATCATTTATTCAGCGTGACATAAAGAAAATAACATTTTAATAAAACAATTTCATGGAACATCATATCAATAGGGCAACTCCACTTAAGTGACTAGAAGACAAAATAGTTATGCACGGCCAGGATTAAAACATGAATGATAGATCCAATGGTTCATGAAGCGCCGCGTACTCATCTTCTTCCACAAACCAAAAACCCTAGCCATGCATGCAGAAAACATGAAAAACCAGTGGATTTTCTCAAACTTCCACTCAAGAATACGCATGTTATAGGGCACCAAATGACACGAAATAAAAACCAAAACTCAAGTACAAAATGTGTAGATTATCATGGTATCCTTCTTTGAGTAAAATGATGACTAAATCATGGAGAAAAGTTGACCACAAGAGGTCAACATGGACACGGGCTAGGGAAAAAAACTCAGCATGCATAAACCAACATCAAGAATCACAAGCATGATTGGCATGGTAATGATGATGAAACAAACATAAACATATGATTAGCAAGGCAAACCGTGATGATAATAATGATGAGCATGGTAATGATGATGATGATGAACATGAATATATCCATACATGGCCATGGGAGATAGAGTAATAGAGTTACCAAGTGGATGTTAGGTCCACTGCCCCTTTGATAGAAGAAGATGATGGAAGAATATGATGCCTTCTTTGTGTTCCAAGAACCCTAACTCAAGAGCTTGTTGAGAGAGAATGGAAGTTGACTTGTGACTTTGCCCTTGCTTGCTTGCACGAAATTCCAATGCTTTTTCTAGGTTTAGGGTTTGCAGCCTCTTAAATATGGTGATCAAATGTTCTTAATGGCCTTAGAAATCCATGATGTCCATAATCCAAAATAATGCCAAGTGAGGTGTATTAGGAATGGCATGTGAAATGTTGTTATTTTGGGCCAAACTTAAGTGAATGGATATCCAATGCATGGCCAAAAGAGGTAGCAAAAACGGGGGCTGGTTTGCAGTATGGCTTGGCAAGCAAGAAATCCATTCCAAGGTGGTGACACTATGGCCATGTAACTTGTTGATCAAGTCACCAAATGATGAAATAATGCAAACAGTAGAAAGATCTCATGGAGTATGTCATCTTTCATGTTGAGCACAAGTTGAAATGATGAATGGAAGAAGGTTAAAAAATGGCCTCAAGTTCAGGTCTCAACATTGCAAAGCTGTTGGGACAGTTTGGCCTAAAATCTGCCTAGAAAATCAAGTCATGGTGCCCACTTTAGGTGAATGTATCTCTCAAACCATGGATCCAAATGAGATGATTCGAAAAGGATGTGAAATAGGACATGGCAATGTACATTTTTTGTGAAGAAAACATTTTCAAATGATGCCTTGAAATGCAAGAAAACTGGCCAAGAAGTCTTGACAAACTTTGAAGATTTTGGACTTAGAAATTTTTCTAAGTATCCTAGAAAAAATGTCTCACTTTGACTAAGCATAAATTTCTCAATCTGGATCCAAATGGAGCAAACTTTATATATCTAGAAAGCTTGGAACAATAGAAACAACTTTCATGTTGGGGAAATTTTCAAATGGAGCTTTTATCCTGATGGAAAATGGGCTTAAAGTGAGTGCAACAATCATGAAAACTTGCCCTAAATGGAATGTCAATCATTTCCAAATTAAGTAACTTTCCCAATTCCTGATTAAATGATGAATCCATGATCCAACCTTGATCAAATTTCACATGTAGGCTCCCTTAGGCATGGATTTTGAGATTCCACTCTCAAAATGTCAGGAGTTGACTTTTCTGGCCCCACAGGTGACTTTTCCCAACTGTTTGATTCCCGATTCCAGTGATCAATTAAAGTACTTCTTGCTCAAATAAAAAGCTAATTTTTTGTATGTAGACCCTTGTGGACATATGGAGGGCCATGGAAAATAGTTTCACCCAAAGAATCAGAAATAAACTGATTTTATACCAAACCCTAGTTTAGGGCAAAAATGACCAGGAACTGATTGTACTGATTCCCAATGGATCTTTCTGAGATAATTGTGAGTCTTCCTAGGCCAATATGCCTCTCTAATCATGACATGGATGAGCCCTTCTACTTCCAACCAAACATTGCCTATTGCAGGTAGCCATGAAACCCTAATTTCTGATTAAATCCAGATGAACACTCTGATACCTCTGAATCCTTCACTGATGAACTGAGGACCATAATAAGATACTTGGAGCCCCCTGAGACCTTTGAGACTTGTATACTTATAGAATGAAGTCCAATCCTCAATCTTGCTTTGTGTGGGCTCCTTCTATTAAGGAGTGATCAATCAAAACCTGATTTCCATGTCACTAATATAGTATGCAATGAGTATGACCTAGTATGATGCCAATGAAATGTAAAACATAATCCCATGCTTCCCGGGAAAATGGAGGGTAAATTTTGGGGTATTACACATACCATTCTAATTTTTAATGTTAATGCAATTTTCACTTTGTCCATTTGGACCATATTGTATGATATATCTTGTTTGTGTATATTTTGTTTGTTTGTGTGGTCTTTAACCATTACTGTACATAATAACAACAAAAACCCTAAAAGACTTTTGTGTTGACTAATGGCTTGAGCTTGGACAAATTGGACTTAGAGACTAGGAAACATTCCTATGCTAAAGGACTTGGCCAAAGCCAACTTTTGTGAAACCAAGTGCTTGCAATTTGAAACTTCATCTGATACATCATTCAAGCTCCCTTTGAGTCCATTTGCAACATGATCATTGTGAAGCTGTTATTTTGAACCTGTGACTTATGGAATTCATCGGTTACATGGGCTTAATTTGAATAAGATCATGGAGTGGCTAAGCTTGGATGTGGCTATCTTTATTTGATGCCTTGCTCTTCAAGATTGATATAATTGTGTATTCTGTATTGCTTGATTCAAAATGTCTAAGGGAATTTGGGTTTCTATATGACATTCTTGTCTATTGGATTACTACCCATTGGTCAGATCTTTTCAACTCTTAACTTTCAATTTTGTGCATAGGATTAGCATCTTCATCTCCTCCCCATTTCTTTTAATTTCAAAATCTCTCCCTCTCTTTAAAAAATCTTCTCTGGTTGAACTTATTTTGTTCTAAACTTTGACCACTTTACAAATTAGAAACTTTGGCCTTATGCCATTGCATTTTTTAACTTCTTTTCTTAATCAAACTTGTAAATAAACTTAATTATATTTGATTTGAACTTTCAAAAAGCCAAAAAGAACTAACTCATTCAAACCATTTTTAGGCCTTTGTGCCTTTCAAACATAAATTTTGTTAAAAGCAATACATCCACTTTGAAATTTGTATCACGAACTACGAGGTTTTGATCCCTCATTTTTATGTTGGTACGTAGGCACAAGCCCGAAGGTCTTGTCAAATACAAAAACATAATTAATGAATTCTTTTCTCATCCCTCCATTATATTTGTTTGTATACATCCATTTGTACAAAATACATATGCACACAAAAAAGGGCTCCCTAGGAGTACCTAGGACACTTTTGATGCTAACACTTTCCCTCTGTGTAACCAACCCCCTTAGCCGTAATCTCTGACATTTTATCCATAGCTTGATGATAATGTATTTACCGCTACAGGGATGAATCAAGTCATTGTCAAGATCAATCATCCATTTTGATGGATTATGGTTTTGTCGCATTACGCGAAAAACCGGCGGGAAACGAAGAACAACAGAGCCGCCACCGTGCGTTATTTATCCCAAAAGAGGGAAAGGAAACGCTCAGAGTAAACCTGGAAAAGACATGGTCTCGCGACCAAAGAGAATGGGATCGGGAATCGGTTATGCGAAGGGAAGGTATTAGCACCCCTACGCATCCGTCGTACTCGACGGGATCCACGCACAATAGAAAGGAAAATGGTTGCTAAAACACTGCTCAAACACACACACACTGGCTGAAAGAGACACAAGAAAACAAACTGAAACTGACTCGGCAGGATACCGCATCCTGGGCCTACTTAGTCTATCAGGCATAGACATCAGAGTCGAAGTAGTTCGGATTGGGGAAACGACACATGCTCGCTAGGATA
Organism: Lathyrus oleraceus; assembly: GCF_024323335.1. NCBI lineage: Eukaryota > Viridiplantae > Streptophyta > Magnoliopsida > Fabales > Fabaceae > Lathyrus > Lathyrus oleraceus. The sequence goes on along the minus strand of NC_066584.1, from coordinate 268,299,645 downwards.
TCGCATCCTATGCATACGTATCTCCTTTGGACGAAGGAGAATCAGAGCATTCGTAGCTCGGCTAACACGCACACAAACAAACACAGGCAAAGGCAAACGTGGAGCCTGAAGGCTAATCACTGGTCTTACATCAGCATCCGAACCAACAAACACACACAGGAAACCAACTGCCAATCGCTGGACTTACGTCGGACTCCAACCAGAAAAGGAGAAACAACTCACACAAACAAAACAAAAGGGCGCCCGGAGAGATCAGCTCATCTCCTGCCTACGTACCTCATCTGGTATGAGGATCAGGGCGACGTAGTTCCCCTACGGAGGGAAAAAGGACTAGCCTAACCAGATAACAGAGGGAGACACAACTAGGGAGACTACGACTCGAGCCTAGATGTTATCATGCAAAATCATCCCTAAGTTAAGGTTTCTAGCTAACTTTGCACAGGAAGCAAGCCTATCCTAAACATGACTTGCACATGAAGCAAGCCACACCAAACCTATCTTGCACAGGAAGCAAGCTAAAGCAAACCTAATCTTGCACAGGAAGCAAGCTAAAGCAAACACACAAACACAAGTAGCACACACTATATGCAAGCAATGGGCTCAAACAAGGTTAGGTTTTAGCCGAGGGGTCATATCAACCTCAACAAACAAACCACTGGAACTGGGTAGTGTTAGCTCTTAACCTTGCCATTGAGGGGCTAAGGTGAAGCTGATGAAAGGTGAGTGAAGATGAGACTTCACAGCTCTTATCCCTGGCCTGGGAGAGCTCAAGACAAGAATGTGTGGGTTCAGAAAGTGGGAACCCTTCTACACATTTGATACTGACTCAACTGTACAATTGTACAAGATCTTGGGTTTGTATCTGCAATGCATCAACACAGTGGTGTGAGAAAAGCAGATGACACACAGAATAGCAGGGGATAGGTTGCATATCCCTTGGGTTCTGCCAATTGCCTCTTCACTTAGGAGGTCTTTGACTCTATACAAGGACAAATTGTAAACAATCACAAACATTGCCTCTTAAGGAGGACTTCAGACAGTTGCCTGGCCAAGTAACAGGCCAGGTCTTCCAGACTACATGAAGATAAGAAAATATACCTCAATGAAAATTGCTCTTAAGCAAAGCAAAGCAAAGTTGTTAAAGAACTATAAGCAACTAAAGGTACCTAAAACCAGTCAGACAACATCAGTATACAATTCAAAGTTAAATCAAAATGGGATAAAGATCAACAGTCAACACAGTCAGTTAAATGTGCAATGCACAAGGCTCAAAGCATGTGAGCCAAGCAAGCTACAAAACAAACAAGTTAGTCATGATAATCAAATCAAACTCATTCAACTTGTATAAGTTTCTTTGGGCAATTGCTTCTTAACCTGAAAAAATGAACTCAAACATGAGCAACAGGACCACTAGGACAAGCCTAGGGTCAAAAGGGGATGAGAAAGTAAAAACAGCAAGTGGAATCCCATCAAAATCATACTCAAACAATCAAGAAGCAAACTCAAGTGGTTCCATGTTCATATCAATCATCATCATCATTTCATAAGCAAATTAGGTCAAAGCATGGCATATGGAAGCTCATAGAAGTCAACAGCAAGACTCAACTCAAAACCAATCATAAACAATTCAATAAATTCTCAAATAATTCATGATCAAACATAATCCATAGCATGATAAGCACACCAAATTTCATCTCAATTGGATCATGGGAAGTAGGGAAATGAAAATCAGAAAGGCAAGGCAAGTTCAAACATGCTCAAAGAAGTCAACCAAACATGCACCAACTTCAATAAATCATAAATCAGTGATAACATATGATAAATGAATGGGATTAAAACCATGATAAACCTTAAGATGTATACTAATCACATGTCAAATTTCATGTCCATCCAATAATGTATGAGAATTTCACAAATCAAATGGCATCATGTGTCACAAAAGTCAACATTTTGGTCAAACAGGGGAGAAAATTCCAAACAATTAGGAAATGCCATCAAAAATTCCATAAAAAATCACATGTGAACTAGGCATCCATAGGTATGTTCATGCAAAAAATCAGACCAAATTGAGTTCATTAGGCAAGGTAAATAAAATCATGAAGTTGGATATCAATGGTGTGACACAAATTGTCACACCCTAATTCAAAAAATCATAACTCACAAACCAGCAATGATAAATTCACAAACTCTACACCAAAATCACCATGAATGTGTCTAGTTTAAGCACAAAAAGTTTGAGAGTCATTGGATAAAGCATCATCATTTCACAATTGATTTGGAAAAGTGTACAAAAAATGGACACATGAACAAAACCTTAGCACAATTAAAAAACCATCCATGCCAAAAATCTGGAAAATATATGATAAAAAACTAGAGATTGAGATGAACATTTGGCAAAAAATCCCATAAATTTTGGATCAAAATTGGTTGACTTATGATTTTTCAAAGATTGGTCACAAAATGAAATAAATATTGAGAATTAAAATGATTAAAATGAAACATGTGACACGGCTGTGGCAATTTGGTAATTAGCTTGAACTTTAAGTGAAACTCTGCGTTTCACTTAAAGCCATACCGCGTCCTGATTGGTTACATGGTGATGTAACAGTGACCCCATGCATAAACACGAACCAAAGGCCAAAAAACACGATCAGGCAAATCTGGCAAGGAAATTTAGGGTTTCTGTGTACAGTATTCATCATCATCACTCATGAAGAACAATATTTCCAGATTTTGCGAATGAATACACTAATCGAACCATCCAAGCATGAACAAAACAAATCCAACAACCATTTACACCAATTCGAGCTATCAAAGAAGAACCATACAAAAACATGTTTGAACATCAAATTTGAATTTCATATTTCTCTCTCAATACCTAGCCATTTTCTTCGATTTAAAGCTCAACATGTTCATGGTAAGAAGATCTACAAGATGTACCTCATGATTTCAAGAATGGTTAAATTCGAATCTCACCTGATCTTGAAGGGCAATGATGATTCAATGGTTTTCTGGCCATGATTGGTTGAAACAGATGCATCCTTAAGCTTCAGAAAGTATATGAAAAGTGAATCGTGGCTCAAACCCTCTTGATTGCGCTCAGAATGTCAACTGCCATGGAAGGAGCTTTTTCAAAACAGTCCATGAATCCTTGCTTACAGCTGGACAATGATGCTTGCAAAGAGCTCAAAAATGGTGGTGAGTGAGGAAGCAACCATCCCTAGCTCGTGTCCTTTAGAGTTTTTTTTCAGAAAAATCAAATGGAACCAAAGATGAGAATGAGAGGAAAATGCAGCTTTGGTCTGTTTTGGTGAGAGTGTGCTAGGGTTTTCAGAGTCCAAAAGATGCATATATACTCTGTTTAAGGTTTGTGTTAGTTGGTTAATGGAAATGGTAATCCAAATTGCTAATGAAGTGTGTTTTTGCTAATTGACCAAATTCACTTAAGTTGCATGGTGCATGGCTCTACAGTGCGAATTTGGGCCCAAACCAATCTCCAAATGTGATTTCTGATAAATTGCAAGTGGTAAAAGTGGTTGAAAATGTTTAATTTAAAAACTCATTTTTTTACCTCACTTGAAATAATTCAAGTCACTTCAAAAAGTGCCATTTTGATTGGTGAGTTTTTAATGAATTATGATGACATATTTGGAAAGAGGGCATCAAATAGGACTTGTAGCAAAAAACCCCACCCAATTTGGCCAAATGGTTTGGAAGATATGCCACTTTGAAGTTCAAAAATTTGTGAGAATGATTTGATCATAACTTGCCAACCATACATGGGAATTGGGTGTTCTTGGACTTTTTGAAAATGGGAGAACAAGATCTTCAACTTTCATGTTGGGCAAAAATTCATTTTAAGCTTGTATCATGATGTAAGTTTGAGGATCAAGACTTTCCATTTTTGGCAAATTCCAATTACAGGTCAACTTTCTATTTTTGGAAATTTCTTGTCTGGCTTCAAATTCTTCCATGATGATGTTTGACATGTTATATGAGGCTTATATGGACATTATTGAGGCCTCTCAAACCAATTTCCACCATCAAATCACTGATTAAATGCACAGTTGATCAACAGTTGACTTTCTAGGGTTTCTGGTGAACTGAGCCATGACTGATGACTTCTGAGCATCCAAACCTTGACCAAAACACTTCAAAAGGACCCCTAGGTCATGTGAACATGTTGGACCAACCCTAGGGCCTTGCCTCCTTGGAAATTGCACTTGCTTGCTTGACTGACTGATCTCCTGACCAGTTTGACCTAATCTGACTGATGATCTTGCACTTGGGCAAAAGGGACAATGCAATGTTATGCAGTGGACCATGTTAATGCTATGACCTAATATGAGAATGTATGTACAAAAGGTAGGTGCAAATTTGAGGTGCCACAGGTTTTCACCTTATCAACACCCAATTGACAAGACTTGATTGGATCAACCAAGAATCAAGGGTTTGTTGTAAGTCACGAGCATGGGGTCTGGGTAAGAACCATCCCAAAGGAGTGAAATAAGGATAAAAACCTGTATATCATGTTCTAAAAAGTTCCCAGAGTCTTAATTCCATCTATCGGATATTACAGGTTAAGATAACTGACTCATCGACCCATAATATTCCCTAGAGAAACTCGTCGGAGTGTAGTATCGCGTAACAACTGTTATCAAGTCTACACTTGAACAGTCTCCGCACTACGACCTAAAAAGGCCAAGAGGGGGTAAATGTTCTACGGTCCTCAGCTTCTTGGACCCCAAATTAGAGATAGTAATGCCTAACCACAAATACTTGTGTGACATTTCCAAGGGTTAGAACTTTTCTCACCACTCAGAGATCACCAAGGACAACAAGCAAATTAAATCATACAAACATCACATATATACAATTATATACACACAAAAAAGTAGGCTAAACCCACTCCAGACTACTCCCCAGCAGAGTCGCCACTTAATTTTTATAGCAGTAAATTCATGACCATCAAGCTATGGATAAGATAGACGTCAATAAAACCAGAGTCGCCACCACGCTTTTATTGTTTCCACGGGAAAAGGGAAAAGTATGAACAAAACCCAAAAATAAGAAGTTTTCAAATCAAAACTAATAAAATGCCAAAGATAATAGGTAAGGGGGTTGGTTACACAGAGGGAAGGTGTTAGCACCCAAAGTATCTTAGGTACTCCTAGGGAGCCCTTTCTTGTGTGCATATTGTAGTGGTAAATTCATGATCATCAAGCTATGGATAAGCTAGAGATCAAATAACAAGAGTCGCCACCGCGCTTTTATTGTTTCCAAGGGAAAAGGGAAAAAGTAGGAACAAAACCCAAAAGTAAGAAGTTTTCAAATCAAAACTAATAAAATGTCAGAGATTACAGGTAAGGGGGTTGGTTACACAGAGGGAAGGTATTAGCATCCATAGTGTCCTAGGTACTCCTAGGGAGCCCTTTTTGTGTGCATATGTACTTGGTATAAAGTGATGTTTACAAACAAACAGAATGGGGGGATGAGAAAAGAATTCATTAATTATATTTTTGTGTTTCACAAGACCTTTGGTCTTGTGCCTACGTACCAATATAAAAATGAGGGATCAAAACCTCATAGTTCGTGATACCAATCTCAAAGTGGATGCATTCCTTTTAACAAAAATTAAGTTGAAAGGTACAAAGGCCTAAAGATGGCTTGAATGAGTTAGTTCTTTTTGGATTCTTTAAAAGTTTAAGTCAAGTATAATTATATTTATTCACAAGTTTGATTTAAGAAAAGAATTTTGAAAAACGCAATGCCATAAGTTCATTTGTCCAAGATCAAGCTAATAGTCCACACAAAAGATTTTTAGGGTTTTTTGTTGTTATTATGTACATTAATGGTCAAAGACCACACAAACAAACAAAGTATACAAACAAAATATATCACACAATATGGTCCAAGTGAACAAAGTGAAAATTGCATTAACATAAACAATTAGATTGATATGAATAATGGCAAATGTATAAAAGCTAGAATTAAATGGCATTAAAGTAAAGGGCTTGAAATTAAAAGTTAGTAGTTAATAGGTTAGAAGTTAGTATTGTTTTGCTTTTGCTTTTTAATTTGAATTCATTATTTGGAGAACATAAAAGTCAACTGAAAGTCAACTGAGGGCTAGGAGGTGGAGAAATGGTTTGAGACACCCCATTCATGTCCCAAAGAGGTTTATTCAACATGTCAAACTCATGCCTTGAATATTTTGAGGCCAAATCAAAAGTTTCCCAAAATGGAAAGTGACCTATAATTTCAAGTTTCCAAAAATGGCAAGTTTTTGGACCACTTTCAACTTGACTTTCCAACACCAAAGAAGCTTCAAATGAATTTTGGTCCAACATGAAAGTTGAAGATCTTTCTCTCCGATTTCCAAAAAGTCCAAGATCATGAGCATCTGATGAATGGTTGAGAAGAGGTGATCGAATCATTGCCAAGTGTGCATGGAACTTCAACAAGCCATAACTTTTGATTTAGAACTCCAAATTGAGTGCCTCTTTTTGCATAATGCTTGTCATGACTCATATTTTCCAAATCCATCAAGGCATTGCATGAAATTTCATCACATGACCATTTTCTCATTCATGCTCATTTTGGAGGGAAAATCATGAATTTGAATTTGGTGCATCATATGAGCTTTTTAACCATTCCAACATGTTCATAAGATGATTTTAAGTGAAATTGCATGGCCATGTGGTACTGTTCACGTGCATGTTGCATGCATGGGGTGAAAATTCCAATTTTGCACTACACCTTATTTCTCACTAAACTTTCATTAACCATGCTTAATTTTAATTAGCAAATGGATTAACATATCATATAAAGCCCTAATCATAACAGAATTTTCACAATTCATCATTCTAGATCTAGATCCAAGTTTTCCCTCCAAAATTTCTCTCCACCATAATTCAAAATTTTTCCACATAACACCTTGATTTTCTTGCATATTTGTGTTCTTTGATCATTATTCAGTATAGATCAAGCTTTGATTTGCAGAATTTGGTGAAGAATTAAGCATATGAAGCTCAAGAACATGGCAATGGAAATTGAACTTTGAGCTAGATCCAAGCCTTTCCAAGGGTTGATTCATGCTTCAGAAGTGATAACAAGGTTGATAGAAGAGATCTACACATTGCTAGGCACCTGAATCCACTACTACCATTATTGGAGCTTCAAGAGGTAGGTTTTTCGAACCTCCTAATTCTTGTTTTTATTGCCATAGACTTGTAGTTCGTTGCTTGCTGATTCTACTGATATAAAAATCTTGAAAAATGGACAAGTATTCATGGAGATATGGTGAATTAAAGTTTTGAATGCAAATAAGTTTTCCTTCGATTCTCTTTGTTCATGATGTTTTAGACTGAAATAATAGTGGATTTGGATTGTGCGTGTTGAGTGCTTTCATTTGGTATAGGCATTACAAAATTCTGGAAAAAAATGAGTGGACGTTACTGTTCATCCACCGTCTTCATGAAGAAGACGGTGGTTTCTGCCGTAGCCTGGCGGCGCATGAACAGTATGAGTGCCGTCTGGTTTCTGTCTTAGGGTTTAGCCATGCGTGCATCCTTGTTGGCGCTTACGTAGCGAAATGGTTGGTTGCGTCTCTATTGACCAACGCCACATGTACTTGGACTGCTTAGGTGGTTGCCACTTCAATTAGTGAAGTGCAGCGTTTTGGCCAACCACTATTCGATCCTCAGCGAAGGCCTTTCCAACTTTTCATGTTTTTTTTGATGTCCTTCATTAACCAAAACGACACCGTTTCATGTAGCGCGCCTGCATCCTCACTTCGAATCCTGCTGATGCCATTTCCAAATTTCATAATTCATTTTCATTATTTCCATGTTTTCAATTATTATTTCATTATCTCATGCTTAGTCCAAAAATCATAAAAAATACAAAATGATGCCAATTAATTCCCAATTTTTTATCTCATGATCATATGGATGTCTTTTATTTTTTGGTTGTGATTTTATGATTTTGTCATTTCTGGAAATTAAGTAGTGCTGAATTCTTTGAACATGTATGCATTTGTACCATGCCTCATTCAAATTGATGTGAAATGCTCAATAATTCTCCAATTGCCATGAAATTTTGAATGCTGATTCCCAACATAATACATGACTTGTGAGATTTGGTTTGGTGTTTTTCTCATTTTCCATCCCTGTTTTAGGTACATGATTGTGTGGTGTGACAATGTGTGTCACACTATTTGATGTTGATCTTATTTAATTCCATTTCCATATCAATTGAGCTTCTCTGATTATAATTTTTGGCATGATGATTGTGCTTGACACGTTTTATGCTCATAAAAATTTCCAGGATTGTTTGAGTCATTTCTGTTTTAATATGGAATTTTGATTCTTGATGACCAATTGTATGCACCTTTTGCTTGCCTTGCCTTCTCTTGGTTGAATCATGGCCTTGCCTAATGCTTTTGACTCGGTCCTTTTTAGGACATGTTCAGGATTGATTAAACATGCTTTATGTTGAATATTGGTTTCTGTTTTGACTTTTTTCCTTACCTTTGACCCTAGCCTTGGTGCTAGTGGTTTGTACTGATCTTTTGAGTTTTGCATTTCAGGTTCAAGCTTCTAGTCTTGATGGTTGATGTTGATCTCATAAATTGAGATGCAAAATGCTTTGTTCCACTAACATTTGTTGTGTTGTAGGTTCCTGGGAGATGAACTCACTTGAGTTGTTTACTTGTTGGCTTGACTTGTTGTGTCTATTGGAACCACTGTCTGTTTGTCTGTTGATAGTTTGTCTGAATACTATACTGATTGTTTGGTTGTTTACACAGGTACCTTAGCTGCTTTAAGTTCATTATTTGAACTTTGCTTTGCTTGTGGTTGGCATACCACTTAGGTAATCCCTTTAACTCCATGTAGTCTGGAAGCCCTGTCGTTTATGTTTGGCAGGCATTTGGCTGAAGTCCTCTATAAGAGGCAATGTTTGTGGTTGTTTATGTTTGTGCCATGTACTTCAAAGACCTCCATAGTGAAGAGGCATTGGCAGATAGAAGGGATGTGCAATCCATCCCCTGCTATTCAGTTGAGTCTTTCATCTTGCTCGCACTACGTGCTGATGCATTTTGAATAAACACCCAAGATCCTTTGTATATAGAGTCGGTCAAGTGGAGTAGAGTCCCACATTCTGGACTCCCACGTTTTCATTGATTAAAGCTCACCCAGGCCCGGGTTAAGAGCTATGAGGTCTTATCCTCATCACCTTTCATCTGCTCACCCTGACGGTCAATATCAGTGGTTAAGAGCCCTCAGATACCCTTCCAGCCGGCTTGTTTGTCGAGGTTGATATGACCCCTTGACTAAAGCCTTACTCTTGATGTTTGAGCCCCCTTGTTGGTGTGTTTACTTCATGTTGTATATGTTTTTGTGTGGTGTGATTGTATCCCCATAGGATTGCTAGACTTCGCATAGTCTCTCGTTTGCATGTCAATTAAGGTAGCACGGTTCCTTCGTATAGGACTTCCTTTCTTGCGTGAGCTTTCCTAAAACACAAACAAACTTGATCCCCTCTTAAGAACACGTTAACTCCTTCTACTACAGGTGAGTAAGTCTCCCAAGGTCGAGCATCCGGTAGATTATGTAGTAACGTTGTTCATCTAAAAAATACAAGACAAACAGAAATGGTTTAGCCGAACTACGGCAACTCTGATTCTTCATGTCCAGATGAGATACGTAGGCACGAGATGCGATGTCTTGTCGAGTTTGACTGACAACTAACTTTGATCCTTACTTTTCTCTCGCCCCCGTTGCGATTGAGACCTTCCCTTTCTCTTGCCCCAGTTGCAATCGAGACCCTCTTTCTTCTTGTTTGTTTGCTTGGAGTCTGACGTAAGTCCAGCGGTTGGCAGTCGGTTTCCCGTGTGTGTTTGTTTGTTCGGAGTCTGATGTAAGTCCAGCGATTGGCATTCGGTTTCCTGTTTGCGTTTCTTTGTTCGGAGTCTGATGTAAGTCCAGCGATTGGCATTCGGTTTCCTGTGTTCTTTTGTGGAGTTGGATGTAAGACCAGCGATTGGCATTCCGTTTCCTGTTGTGTGTTTGCTTTGACGTCTCAGCGTCTCCGTTTAGCGTTTTGTTTGGCGTGCGTTAGCCGAGCTACGAGTGCTCTGATTCTTCCTCTTGTTAGAGAAGATACGTATGCATAGGATGCGAGGTCCTAGCGAGCACGTTTCCCGTTTCCCCGAACTACGTCGACTCTGATGTTTGTGTCTGACAAACTACGTAGGCCCAGGATGTGATGTCCTGCCGAGTCCGCTTCTTCCGTCTTTCCTGTGTTTCACTCCAATTTTGTGCGGTTTTGAGCAGTTTCTTTTAGCAACCTTTTTTTTACTCTTTTGAGCGCGGATCCCGTCGAGTACGACGGATGCGTAGGGGTGCTAATACCTTCCCTTCGCATAACCGACTCCCGATCCTTGCAATCTCTGGTCCTAAGACCATTTCCTTTTCAGGTTTACTTCGAGCGTTTCCTTTCCCTCCTTTGGGATAAATAACGCACGGTGGCGGCTCTGTGTCTTTTCCCGCCGGTTTCTCTCGTAATGCGACAGCTGGCGACTCTGCTGGGGATAATAGAGAAGTTGACCTCTTGCTGGTCCATCTTCCATAAGCGAGTCAATCCTAGCGCTCTTTAGGATAGTTGTGGTTGCTTTTACTGTTTTACTTACTGCATTTATGATTATGTTGTGACTGTATATATGTGCATATATGTTTGCATGCATCATATTATGATTATGTTGGCTGTGTATCTATTTCTCTGTTAGGGTGGGAGTCACAAGAGGTAAAAGGCCCAATACCCAGGCTATGAGTGAACTTTAGGACACCTAGGAATAGATTGATTCATGGGAAGCGGGTGGTATAGCGCCACTTAGCGGAACATGATATCACGAGCAGTTCAGATCCTGATGGGGTATTATTGTTGCATACATCTAGTGTGTATATGATGATATTCTTTAAAGGGTTGTTTATCCTGCGTTTCTCTTGACCTTACCCTGGCCTAGATGACACCCGTGAGTGGGGCGGGAATGAATCATTTGCAAGTATTGATGGTGACTATGGTTCAGATGGATTTGTGGATAGTTATCTCTGAGACGCCGGAGTGTTGTCCGTGATTTATCAGCGGGTTCCATTTATTTCGGATCCCTGGGTTGAATCCAAAGGTACTTGTTCAGAGGATCTGGTTGTCATCCGTTCAGTGGATGTTCCTGTGATGATGGTGGTATATCCCCCGGTTCCGCTTATTTCGGAACTCCCCAAGTTGGATTTATGGTTACTCGGGCCCTCAGATGATTGTAATCAGTTCAGAGACCGGTCCAGTACAGTTGATCCTCAGATGACTTGGAGGATGCACAGTGACTTGCATTCATGCATCTGCATCATGCCCATTTTGCAGTCATTCACATTTAACCCATGTCTATCCGTACTCAGGGTCCATTTTTGATTGAGATTCTGGTTGAGAGACATCCTGATGTCAGAATGTTATTGTTGAAATATTATCCGTCTCGATGAAGCCAGAATCGAAGGACAGAATCTTCCCCATACGGATAGACATTGCATGTGTGAGTCATATTAACCTGTTTTCTGTTTTGTAGGTGTCAGTATCTAACCAGGTGCACATAGCTCTTCCGCTCAGATATCCTGCCAGACTCAACAAATCCAAGCTGATGGATCCACCCAACGCCGACATTCTCGAATTGAATGAAATGATGAGGGAGTTGTTCAATGTCGTTCAAGGGCTCGCCTTGGGGAAAAAAGCAATTGCTGAGAGGTTGGAGGGGATTGAAAAATGGCTGACAACAGAGAAAATTCAGGGAAACGCTCCGTCGTCCGAAGTAAAGAAGCCCTATGGCAATAGTCAGCACAAGAAGGAGGTTGGATCCAGTGGTGTGCATACCAGAAAGGAACATGGTAAGGAGCGTTACCACCCGTATGCTGCTACAGTGACTACTCCTGTTTGTAATCCATCTGTACAAAAGCAACAACAGCCACCTCAACAGAGAGCATAGAAAGTTGGGTGCCCAGTGAAGAAGGGGACGACGAATCGTCAGTTTGATAAGCCACCCGTGACTTATACCCTTCTGTTCAAGAGGTTGAGGGATCTTGGGTTAGTTCAGCCGAGGGTATTGGTTTCTATAGAACTGCATCGAAGGCCTACAAATTACGATGAGAACGCCAGGTGCGAATTCCATTCTGCGGCACCCGGACATAACATTGAGGGTTGTAGAGCTTTTAAGCATGTCGTCCAAGATATGGTGGATTCTAAAGCCATCGATTTTGCACCGACGCCAAATGTTGATGCTGACCCCGTGCCAATGCATGGTCCTGTGGGGATGAATGTGGTGTCGAAGGACAAAAGAAAAATGGAGGTGACAGATGCGAATCAGTTAAAAACTCCAATGGCTGTGGTCCAGAGGCATCTGATGAAGAGTGGAGCTTTCCCTGGTGGTGATAATTGTTGTGCGGCTGTCGCTACAAATGGGTGTGTAATGGTGAGAGAAACAACTCAGAGAATGACGGAGGTGGAAATGGACAATGAAAGAGAAGAATTTGTTCATTTCTTCTAACAAACAGGCCATGGAGGAGGTGAAGAACGGAGAAGCCCTAGGCTGGGGAAAGATCATAGACATTGTGGTAAAAGCAGATATGTTCGGGGTTGGCTATCAGCCAGACCAAGACTCGTCTGGGCAAAATAGAAGACATCGTCAACCGTTCATGTTCATCAGTGTTGGAATGCTGGATCCAGGTCACGCCTGTACAGTAGGTGGAGAGATTGACAGTGACTGCGAGCTGGACTCGTGGATAAAATCGTGCGTACCAGGGAACTGGAAGGCCTCAAAGATCATCACTGTCACTCATCATGAAGAGTAACATTTCTATTTTTCAATTCTGTTTGCATGAAAGCCATACGTTTTGCCCGAAACGTATTGGTCCATTGTAAGGGCCACCTCATGTGTTTCATTTTGCAACATTTTGCATCATTAATAAATGGATGTTTTTGTAGTAAAAGCGTTGTTCCCTGTTTTTCATTTATTTTTGCAGTTTAAATAAATAAAAATGGCAATGTTTGTTTTCATTTTTCTTTCCTTTTGATTTGTCTTGTTTCGACCTCAAAAGTGACTATCCTCCTGATCTCATTGATAACAATTCGGTTACACCTCTGTATGACTTCGACAATTCGATCTATCATGCCAAAGAAGAAGGCGAAGAAGATTGTGATCTGTTGGAATTAGCCAGGTTGTTGAAACAAGAGGAGAAGGTGATTCAACCGCACGAGGAGCGAGTTGAGATTGTTAATCCAGGCACCGAGGAGGTCAAGAAGTGAAAGTTAGGGCCGCTTCAGAGGAAAATGTCAAGAGCAGAATGGTGGAACCGTTGAAAAGAGTGTGTAGATATCTTCGCCTGGTCGTATCAAGATATGCCAGGATTGGATACCGATATCGCGGTGCACAAGCTACCATTGAGAGAAAACTGTCCTCCAGTGAAGCAGAAGCCGGTGCTGAAAAAGGATGAGAATGTGAGAATGCATGTGGACTGCCAAGATTGAATAGAGCCAGTCTGAAAGATGAATTCCCAGTACTTCACATTGAGGTGTTGGTAGATAATACAACTCAGTTCTCGGTGTTCTCCTTCATGGATGGCTTTTCTAGCTATAATCAGATGAAAAGGTCGCCAGATGATATGGAGAAAATAATGTTCATCACACTGTGGGGCACTTTGTGCTATAAGGTGATGCCATTCGGTCTCAAGAATGCCGGTGCCATGTATCAGGGTCTATGGTGACTTTGTTTCATGATATGATTCATCGTGGAATCGAATGCTATGTTGACGACATGATAGCAAAGTCCCGAACAGGAGATGGGCATCGGGTAAATTTGGCCAACATGTTTGACCAGTTGAGACAGTTCAAATGGAGTTTGAATTCAGATAAGTGCACTTTCAGGGTGCAGTCCGGTAAGTTGCCGAGGCTTATTGTGAGCGGAAAAAAGAAATCGAGGTCGATCCTGCTAAAAAAAATGAAGAAGAAGAAAAAAGGAAAAAAAAAGAAAAGAAAAAAAGAATGCGAGAAATGCCTGAACCGAAAATAGAAAAAGAGGTTCCTGGTCTCTTAGGTAGATTGAACTACATTTCATGGTTCATATCTCATCTAACAGCCACGCGTAAACCCATATGCAAGCTGTTGAAAAGAAAAGATCAAACGGTCAGGTGAAATAAGGATTACCAAGGGGCATTTGGAAAATAAAAGAATATTTGCAGGAGCCTCCGATTCTGATGCCTCCCTGTGGAGGTACGGCCGTTAAATCTGTACTTGACAGTCCTCGAGGGGTCTATGAGGTGTGTATTGGGTCAGCATGACGAGTTTGGTCGAAAAGAGCATGCAATTTGCCTTAGAAAAAAGTTTACCGACTGTGAAACAATATATTCACTGCTCGAGAAGACTTGTTGTACTTTGGCATAGGCTGCTCGCCGACTGAGACAGTATATGCTGGTTCGTACCACTTTATGGATTTCCAAGATGGATCCGATTGAGTATGTATTTGAGAAGCCAGCATGAGAAGCCAACATTGACCGGACGGGTTGCGAGATGGTAAATAACTTTGATTGATTTTGATATACAGTATACCTCTCAAAGAGCAGTAAGGGGGAGTGTACTGTCTGATTACCTCGCCCAGCAGCCCGTTGAGGATTATCTACCGATAAAGTTTGAGTTCCCTGATGAGGACATCTCGAGGTTCTCAAATCTAAAGATTGTGAGGAACCGATACCGGAGGAGGGGCCTGACCCTGAATCCGAACGGGTTCTGATGTTTGATGGGGTCGTTAGCGTGAATGGAAGCAGAGTTGGTGATGCTTTGGTTACGCCAAAGGGATCCCACATTCCTTTTGTTGCCCGGATAACATTTGAATGCACCAACAATGGTGGCTGAGTACGAAGCTTGTGTCCTGGGTATCGATCTTCGGTGCGTACGTCTACTGGGGCAACGCCTTTCTCGCTCGTATGGGATGGAAGTGGTATTACCTATTGAGGTCCTGATTCCATCATGGAGAGCCCTGATGGATGAGAAATTAGAAGAGGCTGAGTGGATAAGGACTCGGTACGCAGAGTTGAGCCTAATAGAGGAAAAGAGGTTGGCGGTTATTCGTCATGGGGCAGTTGTGCCAGCAGTGAACGAAACGCGCTTTGGACCGAAAAGTGCGACCTCGTGCGTATCATGTGGGAGACGTGGTGTTGAAAAGGATCCTTCCTCCTCAGAGATCGTAGGGGCAAGTGGACACACAGTTATGAATGCCCATTCGTGGTCAAGAAGGTTTTCTCTAGAAGAGCCTTGTTGGTGACGACCATGGATGGTGAGGATTTTCCATCCCCTGTGAATGCGGACGCAATTAAAAGATACTTCGTAAAAGAGACCCGTTGGACGAAAAGAATAAAAGAGTCCTGGCAAAAAAAGGGCATCCCGGCGAACCAAAAAGAAAAGAAAAAAGGTTCGGGCAAAAATTAGGGATAACAAGAAAAAACTGTACACCCGGCAAGTCGAAAACCCCACAAGGGCGGCTTGGGCAAAAATGGGTATCCCGGTGGATTGAAAACCCGAAAGGGCGGTCCAGGCAAAAGAGGGAATGAAACAAACAACTGCGTCCAGCATGATCGTTGATATTTTGGTTAAGACATCATGGATAATCCCTGGCAGTGATCGGTCAACAGAGTCTTGTTCAGAAGGCAGAACATGGGGTGTAACCGAGTTGGAACTCGATAAGATCATGGTTTCACATTGCCATTAGAATAGATTTTTCCTTTTGTGCGCAATCACCTCTTTTCAGAGATTGCTTCATGTGTGTTGCTCGGTTCTGAGCCACCCTTTTGGTCAGTCAATAAATGTATGTTTAGTCAAATAATTTTGTTTTTGTCTTCATTACCGATTTGATTGCAAAAACATCCGTTTGTTTTGATAAAGAATCTTTGCATTTTGAGACATAGTGGTCCCTTCCAATGCATGTTAGGATTGAAAAAATGAAATCTTATTCAGAAGGTTGAGTGACCTAGGTGTTGAAATTTTGGCATGCCTGGGGCACGTTTTTATCTAACGATCTCTTTTGCAGGTGCTGTTAGATGTTCTCACTTACTTGCAGGTTGTGATGTGAAGCGTTTTGACAAGAGATCCCCGTAGAGTCCAATCAGGGGCAAGGGATTGAAGAACGGTGAAAAGACGGCGAAAGAAGGACGACGATCCTAGAGGGTAATCAAGAAGACTCTTCAAAGTCTGAGGATTAGAGAGTTGGCCCGGATTTGAGGAGGTCGTTTGTCTCGAAGCCTAGAGAAAAGCCGAGAATGCAAGATGATGAATCAGAAGAGACCTGATGAGTATGGGAGTTCTCAAAAGTGGAAAGCCGACACTGTGCTTAGATGGTGAGCGCCAGTGCACGACTAGCCGACGGGCGTTCTGTGTCAAATAGGTCGTATATCCCCGAGTGGTCTGAGAGTGTTATCTCCCCGAGCAAGTCTGAGGATTGTTAGTTCCCTAGCGAGCCTGAAGGTTGCTATATCCCCGGCGGAGGTGTCGGTGGGTAGATTATTCCTTAGCAGCCAGGTCTAAAGTGCTTTAATCCCCAACAGGGTTGAGAATGTAATCCGCAACATGTCTGAGGAGTGTCAGATCCCCAGCCAAGCCTGAAGTGTGCTGCGATCCCCAACGGATTCAAGAGCGGTGTTTCCTCGACAACCAGGCCTGAGATTGGTTATTATCCCCAGCAGGGTTGAGAATGTTTCCCTAGCAAGTCTGAAGTTGGCAGTTTCCCCAGCGGAGGCTTACATTTTTATTTCCCCAGTAGAGGTGGGAATTGTCTATTTCCCCAGCGGAGTCCCCAAGCGGACCGGGTTCAGTGGAGGTCGCCCCAGTGAGGTTTATCCCTTCCCCCAGCAGCAGTGTTGTTCCCTAGCACATTTGAGAGGTTGGTGTGTTCCCCAGCCAGTGACTCCCCAGTTGAGTTGGTTTCTCTGTTGCCTAGTGTGTCAGATCAGCAAGGCATCCGCAGCAAAGTTATTGTGTCTCCCCACAGAGTTGGAGGATTAAATCAGATTTGTGCGCTCCACAGAGTGATCATTTGCTTCCCGGCAGAAGTTTTCCTCCCTGTGCATCTTGCATGTAGTAATCATTTGCATTTGCATTCTCAAAACGCATAGCATTTCCATTCAGTATGGAGCATTACGCCATAGAAAATCAAACATATGCATACATGTGTTAAACCGGATTGGATCATATCCCCAGCAGAGGCGGATCATTTTTCAACATCTGTATGGCACATTTGCTGCAGTTACTCTTGACAAACAGCATGCAGAATTGACAATCCCCAGAGAGGTTTATTTCCACACATGTTCGGGAAAGGAAAGCTTGACTCCCCCAGAATAGTCCCCAACAAGTGTCTACCTTGTCTTGACACATGTAGATGTCATCCTTATGATCCCAGTAAGTGTCATGCTGATCCCCGCGTGGGTCTCCTTTCTTTTTGGTGTCAGTAGACATCATCTTTCGATGTCCGTAACATCGAGTCCTTCCCATTCGTCCGTTGGCGTCTGGTCGTGGTTTTTCTTCCCATTCATCATCTTTCGATGTCTGGTCGTGGTTTCTTTCTCCCATTCATCCATTATTGTCTGGTTGAGTCTTTCCCATTTGTTCGTTGGCGTCTGGTCGTGGTTTCTCTAACCATTCATCATCTTTCAATGTCTGGTCGTGGTTTCTTTCTCCCATTCATCCATTGATGTCTGGTGGAGTCTTTCCCATTCGTCCGTTGGCGTCTGGTCGTGGTTTCTCTTCCCATTCATCATCTTTCGATGTCTGGTCGTGGTTTCTTTCTCCCATTCATCCATTGATGTCTGGTTGAGTCTTTCCCATTCATCCGTTGATGTCAAGTTGAGTCTCTCTTCCCATTCATAATCTTTCGATGTCTGGTCGTGGTTTCTTTCTCCCATTCATCTGTTGATGTCTGGTTCAGTCTCTCTTCCCATTCGTCCGTTGGCGTCTGGTCTTGGTTTCTCTTCCCATTCATCATCTTTCGATGTCCGGTCGCGGTTTCTTTCTCCCATTCATCCATTGATATCTGGTTGAGTCTTTCCCATTCGTCCGTTGGCGTCTGGTCGTGGTTTCTCTTCCCATTCATCATCTTTCGATGTCTGGTCGTGGTTTCTTTCTCCCATTCATCCATTGATGTCTGGTTGAGTCTTTCCCATTCGTCCGTTGGCGTCTGGTCGTGGTTTCTCTTCCCATTCCTCATCTTTCGATGTCTGGTCATGGTTTCTTTCTCCCATTCATCCATTGATGTCTGGTTGAGTCTTTCCCATTCGTCCATTGGCTTCTGGTCGTGCTTTCTCTTCCCATTCATCATTTTTTGATGTCTGGTCGTGGTTTCTTTCTGCCATTCATCCATTGATGTCTGGTTGAGGCTTTCCCATTAATCCGTTGATGTCTGGTTGAGTCTCTCTTCCCATTCATCATTTTTCGATGTCTGGTCGTGGTTTCTTTCTCCCATTCATCCGTTGATGTCTGGTTGAGTCTCTCTTCCCATTCGTCTGTTGGCGTCTAGTCGTGGTTTCTCTTCCCATTCATCATCTTTCGATGTCTGGTCATGGTTTCTTTCTCCCATTCATCCGTTGATGTCTTGTTGAGTGTTTCCCATTCGTCCGTTGATGTCTGGTCGTGGTTTCTCTTCCCATTCATCATCTTTCGATGACTTGTCGTGGTTTCTTTCTCCCATTCATTTGTTGATGTCTGTGTAGCGGTGTATTCGTCGCTATATGATTTATTGATTAAACCATAAGCAAAGCATACAATGAATTCGAGTCGCCACCGCACTTTTATTTATCCAAAGGACTGGCTAAAAAGCGAACAAAAGCCTAAGAAGTTTTACACATAGAAAACTAATGAAAAGATCAGAGAGTCTGGGTAAGGGGTAAATTACGCAATGGGAAGGTGTTAGGCACCCACTACGTCCTAGGTACTCCTAGGGAGCCCTTTTCACACTTGTTGTATAAAATTGTTATTTGTCATGAAATATTTATTGTGCAAACATGATTGGGATGATGAGAAAAGAATATACAAGTTAATTATTTTTGTGTTCGAACGGATGAACCCGTTGCCTACGTACCTCCCATCAAAGGTAAGGATCAAAACGCCGTAGTTCGGCTAAAAGATTTCCAAAAGTTAGTGGATTCAATTTTAAACACAAGCCCTAAGGTCTTACGTTATCCACGGGAGAAAACTCAACCTTATACAAACAACGAGTCCACCATGTGAGAAAAGCTTCAACTTGCTAGTGAGGGGTTAACCCTATAATAAGCAAGGAAGACTTACAATTCAATCAACTAAGGACAAATAGGTGAGATTAATATCAACCAACTAGGATAAATCAAATCTATGGCTAACGTATGAAAACTTAGCAAGAATGGACAAAGCCACAAAACAGTTGAATGGGTGAAATTAATTGATTATGATTATTCACAAAAGGAGGGTCAAAGTATGATTAAGATGGATTCAAAATAAGTATTATGAAATGGAGTTTGAAAAAGTCAAGGACTTGGGGTCCAGGTTTTTAATCTGAAAGCATGAAGATGTTTGCACAATATTTATCTCAAGTTTTGAAAGTAATGTGTGAAAAGGTTTAGGACAAAATGGATGAATGGATGAAGATGGAGTATAAAACTTCCTAGAAGGTTCACCTCTTGAAATCATATAGAAGATGATTCAAGTGTGTCCTTTGGAATGGGCAATGAGTAATAACAAACAAGCAAAATAAAGGAAGAAAGTCAACAAAAGCGGATACCGGATGCCAATCACTGGACTTATACCAATCTCCTAAAACAAAACTGGATATCAGAGGCCACTCTATGGACTTATACCAATCTCCTCAACAAAGAAATAAAAAGTGGATATCGGATGCCAATCTATCTGGACTTATACCAATCTCCAACAAAGCAAAACAAGACATTTGGATGTCAGATGCCAATTTATCTGGGCTTACTCTAATCTCCAACATATGATCATAGGAAAACAAATGCCAAATTACATGGACTTACAATTGCATCCTCACATAAAACAAACAAATGCATCAAGCAAAGAGAAGATGAGTGGCCAATGAAATGGTCTTATACTCACTTCCATATCATAGGAACAAGGGCCAATGAATGGTCTTACAATTGTCCTCAATGGGCAAACAACAAAGATATGTCACAAAGACAAATGAAATGATCATGCACTAATGAGCAATTAATGATGATAAAGGCACAAAGCATGCAAGCAGACATGTACAAATGAATTAAGTAATCAATCAACCAAAGTCATTCAGCACACTCTATAACCAAGCAATTTAGGCTCATACAAAGGGTTAGGCATTGAAGCCAACTGGAGTAGGGTTAAAGGTGCTCTTAACCTTGACATTGAGAGCCATGGTGAAGCAGATGAAAGGATATGAGGGGTGTGCCTCATGCTCTTATCCCTGGTCAGGGAGAGCTATTGAATATCAGAAGGTGTGGGAGTTCAGAAAGATGGAACTCTCTCCACAAGTTAGATTCTATAGATCTTGGGTTTTTACTCACTATGCATCAACACATGTGGTGTGAGCAAGGTGAGTGACTCACAGAATAGTAGGAGATAGGCTACATATCTCTTGGATTCTACCAATTGCCTTATTTAAAGGACTTTTCCTGCTTGGGACAAAAGTAAACAAGCACAAACATCGCCTCTTAAGGAGGACTTCAGACAGTTGCCTGGCCAAGTAACAGGCCAGGTCTTCCAGACTACATGAAGAAAAGAAGTTCTACCTCAATGCAAATGCTATCAAGCAAAGCAATGCAAGTTCTCAATGAACTATTAGCAACTAATGGTACCTGAAATCAATCAAGTAAAATCAGTATACAACTCAAATTCAAACCAATATAAGGTAAAGATCAACAGTCAACACAATTAGTCAAACGTGCAATGCACAAAGCTCAAAGCATATGAGCTAAGCATCCTACAAAACAAACAAGTTAGTTCATGATAATCAATCAAACTTAATCAACTTGCATAAGTCTCCTTGAAGCATTTGCTTATTAACCTGAAAAACCAAACTCAAACATGAGCAACAAGACCACTAGGACAAGCCTAGGGTCAAAAGGAGATAAAAATCCAAAACAGCAAGTGAAAGCTATCCAAAATCAAGTTCAAACAATCAAGAAACAAACCCAAGTGGTTTCACATTCATATCATTCATCATTATCATTTCATAAGCAAATTAGGTCAAAGCATGTCATATAGAACCTCAAAGAAGTCAACAGAAAGACTCAAGTCAAATCCAATCACAAACATTTCAATAAATCCTCAAATAATTCATGATCAAACATCATCCGTAACATGATAATCATACCAAATTTCAGCTCATTTGGATCAAGGGAAGTAGGTCAATGAAAATCAGAAAGCCAAAGCAAGTTCAAGCAAACTCAAACAAAGCATCAAAACATGCACCAACTTCAATAAATCATAAAACAGTGACAACACATGATAAATGAATGGGACTAAAACCATGACAAACCTTAAGATGTCTACAATTCACATGTCAAATTTCAAGTCCATCCAATAATGCATGAGGATTTCACAAATCATATACAAACATGTATCACAAAAAGTCAACAAATGACCAAACAGGGGAGAAAATTCCAATCAAATAGGAAATGCCATCAATAATTCCAGAACAATTCACATGTATTCTCAACATCCATAAGTATGTTCATGCAAAAATCCAGACCAATTTGAGTTCAATAAGCATGGTAATGAAAATCATGAATTTGGACATGAATGGTGTGACACAAATTGTCACACCTCTATTCAAAAAATCATATCTCATCAACCAGCAATGATAAATTCACAAACTCTACACCAAAATCACCATGAAGATGTCTAGTTTAAGCACAAAAAATTTCAGTCTCATTGGATTATGTATCATCATTTCACAAGCAAATTGGCATAGCATACATAAAATGGACAACATGAACAAACCCTAGCACATTTTAAAATCCACACGTGAAAAAAATCTGGAAAAATCATCATAAAAAACTAGAGGTCAAGAGGAGCATTCCACAAAAAATCCCATCAAATTTGGATTAAAAATGAGTGACTTATGAATTTTGGAAGATTGGCATACAAAATGAAATAAATATTGAGAAAATGAAATGATTTAAATAAAATAAAACCGGCAGTGGCAATTTTGTGATTATTTGGTCCCTTAAGTGAAACTCTGCGTTTCACTTAAGGAGGTGTCGGCTGGCTATTGGCTACATGGGACACGAACGAGAAAAACATGCAGAATCGCGGGTTCCATGGATCAAACATATTTCTGGGTTTGGTTTTTTAGGGTTTTAATGTAACAGTACATGTTCATCAGCGAAATTTCCAGCAGAAAATAATTTGCAACCAAAATCAAAAAGCGACATACCAATCAACTCATCTCATCATGTACATTAACAAACCAACAATCATTTTCATTAACTCATGCTAACAAGGATGAATCGAGCACAAACACATTTAAATATCAAACTTTAAATCCATGTTTCTCTCTCAATAATCAATGGTTTTTCATGATTTAAGTTTCATTGTACTCAGCATGGCAAGACCTTTCTAAAGCATAGCATGATTTTGAAAATAAAGAGATTCGAATCTTTACCAAATTTGAAGAACAGTGTTGGAATGGTGATTTTCTGGTCGTGTATGCTCGAAACAGATGCACAATGATGCTCCAGGAGATGAATGGACAAGGAATTTTAGCTCAACAAACCCTGAAAAAGCTCCAATCAATATCTGCCATGGAAGAACTTCAATGTAACAGTGCTGGAAAATGGCGTTGCAGTTGTGGAATGATGCTTCCAAATGCTTCCAAAAGAATGGCAGGTGATGAAACAATCAACAAGACACGAGCTCTTTGCAGATTTTTCAGAAAAAAGTTAAGATGAAAAAATGAGAGAGTTTGAGAGAAAATGAATTTGGATCTGGTTTGGCAAAGTGTGGCTAGGGTTTTCTATCAGAAAATGAGCAATATATACTTCTCATTAACAATGCTAAGCTTGGATAGTGGAATGGTAATTGGATTTAGTTCAAATGAAGTGTTTTTGCCAATTAATGAAATTCACTTAAGTTGCATGTGCATGGCTCTACAGTGCGAAATGGGCCCAAAACCACTCTCCAAATGTGATTTCTGAACACTTGTAATTGGTAAAATATGTTGGAAATGGTTAATTTGAAAGTCCACTTTTTCACCTCCCTTATTTAATTCAATGCACTTTGAAAAAGGCCATTTTGATTGGTTGATTTTTGGTGAATTGTGATGAAGGATTTGGATAGAGCACATCAAATATGACTTGTAGCAAAAAACCTCACTCAATATGGCCAAATGGTTTGGAAGTTATCTCACTTTGAAGTTCAAAATTTTTTGAGAATGATTTGATCATAACTTGCCAACCATAAATGAGAAATGTGTGTTCTTTGACTTTTTGGAAATGGGAGAACAAGATCTTCAACTTTCATGTTGGACAAAAATTCATTTGAAGCTTGTATGATGATGTAATTTTGAGGAGAAGAACTTTCCATTTTTGGCAAAATCCAATTACAGGTCAACTTTCTATTTCTGGAAATTTCTTGTCTGACTTCAAATTCTTCACTGTGGATGTTTGACATGTTATATAAGGCTTATATGGCCATGAATGAGACCTCTCAGACCAATTCCCACCATCAAATCACTGATTAAATGCACAGTTGACCATAGTTGACTTCAGTTGACTTTGCTAGGGTTTTGGTTGACTGAACCAAGTTCTGATGAATTCCAAGCCCCTACCACTTGATATTTTGATTCAAAATGATGTCACAACTCATATGAACTCTTGATGAATGATCATGGTGCCCAAATTCCTCAAGAATGGCCACCATCTATCTCAATGACTGACTTTGATTGATTTGACCTAATTGGCTTCATCTGCAAGTAACATGGTTAGATGACAATATTTTTGTACTTTTGGTTAATAGACAGATGAAAGGCAATGATATACAAATGCAAATATATGCTTGGTGATCAAGAACCAAACTCACAAGATAACCCATCCACTAGGAGGGAAGCAAAGGTGCACAAAGATCCTTGAGGCAATGATATGGTATGATATGATACCATGAGGGATCTTAGGGACAAAATTGGGGTCTTACAGTCTGGTTGAGTCTTTCCCATTCGTCCGTTGGCGTCTGGTCGTGGTTTCTCTTCCCATTCATCATCTTTCGATGTCTGGTCGTGGTTTCTTTCTCCCATTCATCCATTGATGTCTGGTTGAGTCTTTCCCATTAATCCGTTGATGTCTGGTTGAGTCTCTCTTCCCATTCATCATCTTTCGATGTCTGGTCGTGGTTTCTTTCTCCCATTCATCCGTTGATGTCTGGTTGAGTCTCTCTTCCCATTCGTCCATTGGCGTCTGGTCGTGGTTTCTCTTCCCATTCATCATCTTTCGATGTCTGGTCATGGTTTCTTTCTCCCATTCATCCGTTGATGTCTTGTTGAGTCTTTCCCATTCGTCCGTTGAAGTATGGTCGTGGTTTCTCTTCCCATTCATCATCTTTCGATGACTTGTCGTGGTTTCTTTCGCCCATTCATCTGTTGATGTCTGGTTGAGTCTTTCCCATTCGTCCGTTGGCGTCTGGTCGTGGTTTCTCTTCCCATTCATCATCTTTCGAAGTCTGGTCGTGGTTTCTTTCTCCCATTAATCCATTGATGTCTTGTTGAGTCTTTCCCATTCGTCCGTTGGCGTCTGGTCGTGGTTTCTCTTCCCAATCATCATCTTTCGATGACTTGTCATGGTTTCTTTCTCCCATTCATTCGTTGATGTCTGGTTGAGTCTCTCTTCCCATTCGTCCATTGGCGTCTGGTCGTGGTTTCTCTTCCCATTCATCATCTTTCGATGTCTGGTCGTGGTTTCTTTCTCCCATTCATCCATTGATGTCTGATTGAGTCTTTCCCATCCATCCGTTGATGTCTGGTTGAGTCTTTCTTCCCATTCATCATCTTTCGATGTCTGGTCGTAGTTTCTTTCTCCCATTCATCTGTTGATGTCTGGTTGAGTCTCTCTTCCCATTCGTCCGTTGGCGTCTGGTCGTGGTTTCTCTTCCCATTCATCATCTTTCGATGTCTGGTCGTGGTTTCTTTCTCCCATTCATCCATTGATGTCTGGTTGAGTCTTTCCCATTCGTCCGTTGGCATCTGGTCGTGGTTTCTCTTCCCATTCATCATCTTTCGGTGTCTGGTCGTGGTTTCTTTCTCCCATTCATCCATTGATGTCTGGTTGAGTCTTTCCCATTCGTCCGTTGGCGTCTGGTCGTGGTTTCTCTTCCCATTCATCATCTTTCGATGTCTGGTCGTGGTTTCTTTCTCCCATTCATCCATTGATGTCTGGTTGAGTCTTTCCCATTCATCTGTTGATGTCTGGTTGAGTCTCTCTTCCCATTCATCATCTTTCGATGTCTGGTCGTGGTTTCTTTCTCCCATTCATCCGTTGATGTCTGGTTGAGTCTCTCTTCCCATTCATCATCTTTCGATGTCTGGTCGTAGTTTCTTTCTCCCATTCATCCGTTGATGTCTGGTTGAGTCTCTCTTCCCATTCGTCCATTGGCGTCTGGTCGTGGTTTCTCTTCCCATTCATCATCTTTCGATGTCTGGTCATGGTTTCTTTCTCCCATTCATCCGTTGATGTCTTGTTGAGTCTTTCCCATTCGTCCGTTGAAGTATGGTCGTGGTTTCTCTTCCCATTCATCATCTTTCGATGACTTGTCGTGGTTTCTTTCGCCCATTCATCTGTTGATGTCTGGTTGAGTCTTTCCCATTCGTCCGTTGGCGTCTGGTCGTGGTTTCTCTTCCCATTCATCATCTTTCGAAGTCTGGTCGTGGTTTCTTTCTCCCATTAATCCATTGATGTCTTGTTGAGTCTTTCCCATTCGTCCGTTGGCGTCTGGTCGTGGTTTCTCTTCCCATTCATCATCTTTCGATGACTTGTCATGGTTTCTTTCTCCCATTCATTCGTTGATGTCTGGTTGAGTCTCTCTTCCCATTCGTCCATTGGCGTCTGGTCGTGGTTTCTCTTCCCATTCATCATCTTTCGATGTCTGGTCGTGGTTTCTTTCTCCCATTCATCCATTGATGTCTGATTGAGTCTTTCCCATCCATCCGTTGATGTCTGGTTGAGTCTTTCTTCCCATTCATCATCTTTCGATGTCTGGTCGTAGTTTCTTTCTCCCATTCATCTGTTGATGTCTGGTTGAGTCTCTCTTCCCATTCGTCCGTTGGCGTCTGGTCGTGGTTTCTCTTCCCATTCATCATCTTTCGATGTCTGGTCGTGGTTTCTTTCTCCCATTCATCCATTGATGTCTGGTTGAGTCTTTCCCATTCGTCCGTTGGCGTCTGGTCGTGGTTTCTCTTCCCATTCATCATCTTTCGGTGTCTGGTCGTGGTTTCTTTCTCCCATTCATCCATTGATGTCTGGTTGAGTCTTTCCCATTCGTCCGTTGGCGTCTGGTCGTGGTTTCTCTTCCCATTCATCATCTTTCGATGTCTGGTCGTGGTTTCTTTCTCCCATTCATCCATTGATGTCTGGTTGAGTCTTTCCCATTCATCTGTTGATGTCTGGTTGAGTCTCTCTTCCCATTCATCATCTTTCGATGTCTGGTCGTGGTTTCTTTCTCCCATTCATCCGTTGATGTCTGGTTGAGTCTCTCTTCCCATTCGTCCGTTGGCGTCTGGTCGTGGTTTCTCTTCCCATTCATCATCTTTCGATGTCTGGTCGTGGTTTCTTTCTCCCATTCATCCGTTGATGTCCGGTTGAGTCTTTCCCATTCGTCCGTTGACGTCTGGTCGTGGTTTCTCTTCCCATTCATCATCTTTCGATGTCTGGTCGTAGTTTCTTTCTCCCATTCATCCATTGATGTCTGGTTGAGTCTTTCCCATTCATCCGTTGATGTATGGTTGAGTCTCTCTTCCCATTCATCATCTTTCGATGTCTGGTCGTGGTTTCTTTCTCCCATTCATCTATTGATGTCTGGTTGAGTCTCTCTTCCCATTCGTCCGTTGGCGTCTGGTCGAGGTTTCTCTTCCCATTCATCATCTTTCGATGTCTGGTCATGGTTTCTTTCTCCCATTCATCCATTGATGTCTGGTTGAGTCTTTCCCATTCGTCCGTTGGCGTCTGGTCGTGGTTTCTCTTCCCATTCATCATCTTTCGATGTCTGGTCGTGGTTTCTTTCTCCCATTCATCCATTGATGTCTGGTTGAGTCTTTCCCATTCGTCCGTTGGCGTCTGGTCGTGGTTTCTCTTCCCATTCATCATCTTTCGATGTTTGGTCGTGGTTTCTTTCTCCCATTCATCCATTGATGTCTGGTTGAGTCTTTCCCATTCGTCCGTTGGCGTCTGGTCGTGGTTTCTCTTCCCATTCATCATCTTTCGATGTCTGGTCGTGGTTTCTTTCTCCCATTCATCCGTTGATGTCTGGTTGAGTCTCTCTTCCCATTCGTCCGTTGGCGTCTGGTCGTGGTTTCTCTTCCCATTCATCATTTTTCGATGTCTAATCGTGGTTTCTTTCTCCCATTCATCCATTGATGTCTGGTTGAGTCTTTCCCATCCATCCGTTGATGTCTGGTTGAGTCTCTCTTCCCATTCATCATCTTTCGATGTCTGGTCGTGGTTTCTTTCTCCCATTCATCTGTTGATGTCTGGTTGAGTCTCTCTTCCCATTCGTCCGTTGGCGTCTGGTCGTGGTTTCTCTTCCATTCATCATCTTTCGATGTCTGGTCGTGGTTTCTTTCTCCCATTCATCCATTGATGTCTGGTTGAGTCTTTCCCATTAATCCGTTGATGTCTGGTTGAGTCTCTCTTCCCATTCATCATCTTTCCATGTCTGGTCGTGGTTTCTTTCTCCCATTCATCCGTTGATGTCTGGTTGAGTCTCTCTTCACATTCGTCCATTGGCGTCTGGTCGTGGTTTCTCTTCCCATTCATCATCTTTCGATGTCTGGTCGTGGTTTCTTTCTCCCATTCATCCATTGATGTCTGGTTGAGTCTTTCCCATTCATCTGTTGATGTCTGGTTGAGTCTCTCTTCCCATTCATCATCTTTCGATGTCTGGTCGTGGTTTCTTTCTCCCATTCATCCGTTGATGTCTGGTTGAGTCTCTCTTCCCATTCGTCCGTTGGCGTCTGTTCGTGGTTTCTCTTCCCATTCATCATCTTTCGATGTCTGGTCGTGGTTTCTTTCTCCCATTCATCCGTTGATGTCTGGTTGAGTCTTTCCCATTCGTCCGTTGACGTCTGGTCGTGGTTTCTCTTCCCATTCATCATCTTTCGATGTCTGGTCGTGGGTTCTTTCTCCCATTCATCCATTGATGTCTGGTTGAGTCTTTCCCATTAATCCGTTGATGTCTGGTTGAGTCTCTCTTCCCATTCATCATCTTTCGATGTCTGGTCGTGGTTTCTTTCTCCCATTCATCCGTTGATGTCTGGTTGAGTCTCTCTTCCCATTCGTCCATTGGCGTCTGGTCGTGGTTTCTCTTCCCATTCATCATCTTTCGATGTCTGGTCATGGTTTCTTTCTCCCATTCATCCGTTGATGTCTTGTTGAGTCTTTCCCATTCGTCCGTTGAAGTATGGTCGTGGTTTCTCTTCCCATTCATCATCTTTCGATGACTTGTCGTGGTTTCTTTTGCCCATTCATCTATTGATGTCTGGTTGAGTCTTTCCCATTCGTCCGTTGGCGTCTGGTCGTGGTTTCTCTTCCCATTCATCATCTTTCGAAGTCTGGTCGTGGTATCTTTCTCCCATTAATCCATTGATGTCTTGTTGAGTCTTTCCCATTCGTCCGTTGGCGTCTGGTCGTGGTTTCTCTTCCCATTCATCATCTTTCGATGACTTGTCGTGGTTTCTTTCTCCCATTCATCCATTGATGTCAGGTTGAGTCTTTCCCATTCTTCCGTTCGCGTCTGGTCATGGTTTCTCTTCCCATTCATCATCTTTAGATGTCTGGTCGTGGTTTCTTTCTCCCATTCATCCATTGATGTCTGGTTGAGTCTTTCCCATTCGTCCGTTGGCGTCTGGTCGTGGTTTCTCTTCCCATTCATCATCTTACGATGTCTGGTCGTGGTTTCTTTCTCCCATTCATCCGTTGATGTCTGGTTGAGTCTCTCTTCCCATTCGTCCGTTGGCGTCTGGTCGTGGTTTCTCTTCCCATTCATCATTTTTCGATGTCTAATCGTGGTTTCTTTCTCCCATTCATCCATTGATGTCTGGTTGAGTCTTTCCCATCCATCCGTTGATGTCTGGTTGAGTCTCTCTTCCCATTCATCATCTTTCGATGTCTGGTCGTGGTTTCTTTCTCCCATTCATCTGTTGATGTCTGGTTGAGTCTCTCTTCCCATTCGTCCGTTGGCGTCTGGTCGTGGTTTCTCTTCCATTCATCATCTTTCGATGTCTGGTCGTGGTTTCTTTCTCCCATTCATCCAGTGATGTCTGGTTGAGTCTTTCCCATTAATCCGTTGATGTCTGGTTGAGTCTCTCTTCCCATTCATCATCTTTCGATGTTTGGTCGTGGTTTCTTTCTCCCATTCATCCGTTGATGTCTGGTTGAGTCTCTCTTCCATTCGTCCATTGGCGTCTGGTCGTGGTTTCTCTTCCCATTCATCATCTTTCGATGTCTGGTCGTGGTTTCTTTCTCCCATTCATCCATTGATGTCTGGTTGAGTCTTTCCCATTCATCTGTTGATGTCTGGTTGAGTCTCTCTTCCCATTCATCATCTTTCGATGTCTGGTCGTGGTTTCTTTCTCCCATTCATCCGTTGATGTCTGGTTGAGTCTCTCTTCCCATTCGTCCGTTGGCGTCTGTTCGTGGTTTCTCTTCCCATTCATCATCTTTCGATGTCTGGTCGTGGTTTCTTTCTCCCATTCATCCGTTGATGTTTGGTTGAGTCTTTCCCATTCGTCCGTTGACGTCTGGTCGTGGTTTCTCTTCCCATTCATCATCTTTCGATGTCTGGTCGTGGTTTCTTTCTCCCATTCATCCATTGATGTCTGGTTGAGTCTTTCCCATTAATCCGTTGATGTCTGGTTGAGTCTCTCTTCCCATTCATCATCTTTCGATGTCTGGTCGTGGTTTCTTTCTCCCATTCATCCGTTGATGTCTGGTTGAGTCTCTCTTCCCATTCGTCCATTGGCGTCTGGTCGTGGTTTCTCTTCCCATTCATCATCTTTCGATGTCTGGTCATGGTTTCTTTCTCCCATTCATCCGTTGATGTCTTGTTGAGTCTTTCCCATTCGTCCGTTGAAGTATGGTCGTGGTTTCTCTTCCCATTCATCATCTTTCGATGACTTGTCGTGGTTTCTTTTGCCCATTCATCTGTTGATGTCTGGTTGAGTCTTTCCCATTCGTCCGTTGGCGTCTGGTCGTGGTTTCTCTTCCCATTCATCATCTTTCGATGTCTGGTCGTGGTTTCTTTCTCCCATTCATCCATTGATGTCTTGTTGAGTCTTTCCCATTCGTCCGTTGGCGTCTGGTCGTGGTTTCTCTTCCCATTCATCATCTTTCGATGACTTGTCGTGGTTTCTTTCTCCCATTCATCCATTGATGTCAGGTTGAGTCTTTCCCATTCTTCCGTTGGCGTCTGGTCATGGTTTCTCTTCCCATTCATCATCTTTAGATGTCTGGTCGTGGTTTCTTTCTCCCATTCATCCATTGATGTCTGGTTGAGTCTTTCCCATTCGTCCGTTGGCGTCTGGTCGTGGTTTCTCTTCCCATTCATCATCTTTCGATGTCTGGTCGTGGTTTCTTTCTCCCATTCATCCGTTGATGTCTGGTTGAGTCTTTCCCATTCGTCCGTTGACGTCTGGTCGTGGTTTCTCTTCCCATTCATCATCTTTCGATGTCTGGTCGTGGTTTCTTTCTCCCATTCATCCATTGATGTCTGGTTGAGTCTTTCCCATTCATCCGTTGATGTATGGTTGAGTCTCTCTTCCCATTCATCATCTTTCGATGTCTGGTCGTGGTTTCTTTCTCCCATTCATCTATTGATGTCTGGTTGAGTCTCTCTTCCCATTCGTCCGTTGGCGTCTGGTCGTGGTTTCTCTTCCAATTCATCATCTTTCGATGTCTGGTCGTGGTTTCTTTCTCCCATTCATCCAGTGATGTCTGGTTGAGTCTTTCCCATTAATCCGTTGATGTCTGGTTGAGTCTCTCTTCCCATTCATCATCTTTCGATGTTTGGTCGTGGTTTCTTTCTCCCATTCATCCGTTGATGTCTGGTTGAGTCTCTCTTCACATTCGTCCATTGGCGTCTGGTCGTGGTTTCTCTTCCCATTCATCATCTTTCGATGTCTGGTCGTGGTTTCTTTCTCCCATTCATCCATTGATGTCTGGTTGAGTCTTTCCCATTCATCTGTTGATGTCTGGTTGAGTCTCTCTTCCCATTCATCATCTTTCGATGTCTGGTCGTGGTTTCTTTCTCCCATTCATCCGTTGATGTCTGGTTGAGTCTCTCTTCCCATTCGTCCGTTGGCGTCTGTTCGTGGTTTCTCTTCCCATTCATCATCTTTCGATGTCTGGTCGTGGTTTCTTTCTCCCATTCATCCGTTGATGTCTGGTTGAGTCTTTCCCATTCGTCCGTTGACGTCTGGTCGTGGTTTCTCTTCCCATTCATCATCTTTCGATGTCTGGTCGTGGTTTCTTTCTCCCATTCATCCATTGATGTCTGGTTGAGTCTTTCCCATTAATCCGTTGATGTCTGGTTGAGTCTCTCTTCCCATTCATCATCTTTCGATGTCTGGTCGTGGTTTCTTTCTCCCATTCATCCGTTGATGTCTGGTTGAGTCTCTCTTCCCATTCGTCCGTTGGCGTCTGGTCGTGGTTTCTCTTCCCATTCATCATCTTTCGATGTCTGGTCATGGTTTCTTTCTCCCATTCATCTTGATGTCTTGTTGAGTCTTTCCCATTCGTCCGTTGAAGTCTGGTCATGGTTTCTCTTCCCATTCATCATCTTTCGATGACTTGTCGTGGTTTCTTTTCCCATTCATCTGTTGATGTCTGGTTGAGTCTTTCCCATTCGTCCGTTGGCGTCTGGTCGTGGTTTCTCTTCCCATTCATCATCTTTCGATGTCTGGTCGTGGTTTCTTTCTCCCATTCATCCATTGATGTCTTGTTGAGTCTTTCCCATTCGTCCGTTGGCGTCTGGTCGTGGTTTCTCTTCCCATTCATCATCTTTCGATGTCTTGTCGTGGTTTCTTTCTCCCATTCATCCATTGATGTCTGGTTGAGTCTTTCCCATTCTTCCGTTGGCGTCTGGTCATGGTTTCTCTTCCCATTCATCATCTTTCGATGTCTGGTCGTGGTTTCTTTCTCCCATTCATCCATTGATGTCTGGTTGAGTCTTTCCCATTCGTCCGTTGGCGTCTGGTCGTGGTTTCTCTTCCCATTCATCATCTTTCGATGTCTGGTCGTGGTTTCTTTCTCCCATTCATCCGTTGATGTCTGGTTGAGTCTTTCCCATTCGTCCGTTGACGTCTGGTCGTGGTTTCTCTTCCCATTCATCATCTTTCGATGTCTGGTCGTGGTTTCTTTCTCCCATTCATCCATTGATGTCTGGTTGAGTCTTTCCCATTCATCCGTTGATGTATGGTTGAGTCTCTCTTCCCATTCATCATCTTTCGATGTCTGGTCGTGGTTTCTTTCTCCCATTCATCTATTGATGTCTGGTTGAGTCTCTCTTCCCATTCGTCCGTTGGCGTCTGGTCGAGGTTTCTCTTCCCATTCATCATCTTTCGATGTCTGGTCATGGTTTCTTTCTCCCATTCATCCATTGATGTCTGGTTGAGTCTTTCCCATTCGTCCGTTGGCGTCTGGTCGTGGTTTCTCTTCCCATTCATCATCTTTCGATGTCTGGTCGTGGTTTCTTTCTCCCATTCATCCATTGATGTCTGGTTGAGTCTTTCCCATTCATCCGTTGGCGTCTGGTCGTGGTTTCTCTTCCCATTCATCATCTTTCGATGTCTGGTCGTGGTTTCTTTCTCCCATTCATCCATTGATGTCTGGTTGAGTCTTTCCCATTCGTCCGTTGGCGTCTGGTCGTGGTTTCTCTTCCCATTCATCATCTTTCGATGTCTGGTCGTGGTTTCTTTCTCCCATTCATCCGTTGATATCTGGTTGAGTCTCTCTTCCCATTCGTCCGTTGGCGTCTGGTCGTGGTTTCTCTTCCCATTCATCATTTTTCGATGTCTGATCGTGGTTTCTTTCTCCCATTCATCCATTGATGTCTGGTTGAGTCTTTCCCATCCATCCGTTGATGTCTGGTTGAGTCTCTCTTCCCATTCATCATCTTTCGATGTCTGGTCGTGGTTTCTTTCTCCCATTCATCTGTTGATGTCTGGTTGAGTCTCTCTTCCCATTCGTCCGTTGGCGTCTGGTCGTGGTTTCTCTTCCAATTCATCATCTTTCGATGTCTGGTCGTGGTTTCTTTCTCCCATTCATCCATTGATGTCTGGTTGAGTCTTTCCCATTAATCCGTTGATGTCTGGTTGAGTCTCTCTTCCCATTCATCATCTTTCGATGTCTGGTCGTGGTTTCTTTCTCCCATTCATCCGTTGATGTCTGGTTGAGTCTCTCTTCACATTCGTCCATTGGCGTCTGGTCGTGGTTTCTCTTCCCATTCATCATCTTTCGATGTCTGGTCGTGGTTTCTTTCTCCCATTCATCCATTGATGTCTGGTTGAGTCTTTCCCATTCATCTGTTGATGTCTGGTTGAGTCTCTCTTCCCATTCATCATCTTTCGATGTCTGGTCGTGGTTTCTTTCTCCCATTCATCCGTTGATGTCTGGTTGAGTCTCTCTTCCCATTCGTCCGTTGGCGTCTGTTCGTGGTTTCTCTTCCCATTCATCATCTTTCGATGTCTGGTCGTGGTTTCTTTCTCCCATTCATCCGTTGATGTCTGGTTGAGTCTTTCCCATTCGTCCGTTGACGTCTGGTCGTGGTTTCTCTTCCCATTCATCATCTTTCGATGTCTGGTCGTGGTTTCTTTCTCCCATTCATCCATTGATGTCTGGTTGAGTCTTTCCCATTAATCCGTTGATGTCTGGTTGAGTCTCTCTTCCCATTCATCATCTTTCGATGTCTGGTCGTGGTTTCTTTCTCCCATTCATCCGTTGATGTCTGGTTGAGTCTCTCTTCCCATTCGTCCATTGGCGTCTGGTCGTGGTTTCTCTTCCCATTCATCATCTTTCGATGTCTGGTCATGGTTTCTTTCTCCCATTCATCCGTTGATGTCTTGTTGAGTCTTTCCCATTCGTCCGTTGAAGTATGGTCGTGGTTTCTCTTCCCATTCATCATCTTTCGATGACTTGTCGTGGTTTCTTTTGCCCATTCATCTGTTGATGTCTGGTTGAGTCTTTCCCATTCGTCCGTTGGCGTCTGGTCGTGGTTTCTCTTCCCATTCATCATCTTTCGAAGTCTGGTCGTGGTTTCTTTCTCCCATTAATCCATTGATGTCTTGTTGAGTCTTTCCCATTCGTCCGTTGGCGTCTGGTCGTGGTTTCTCTTCCCATTCATCATCTTTCGATGACTTGTCGTGGTTTCTTTCTCCCATTCATCCATTGATGTCAAGTTGAGTCTTTCCCATTCTTCCGTTGGCGTCTGGTCATGGTTTCTCTTCCCATTCATCATCTTTAGATGTCTGGTCGTGGTTTCTTTCTCCCATTCATCCATAGATGTCTGGTTGAGTCTTTCCCATTCATCCGTTGATGTATGGTTGAGTCTCTCTTCCCATTCATCATCTTTCGATGTCTGGTCGTGGTTTCTCTCTCCCATTCATCTATTGATGTCTGGTTGAGTCTCTCTTCCCATTCGTCCGTTGGCGTCTGGTCGAGGTTTCTCTTCCCATTCATCATCTTTCGATGTCTGGTCGTGGTTTCTTTCTCCCATTCATCCATTGATGTCTGGTTGAGTCTTTCCCATTCGTCCGTTGGCGTCTGGTCGTGGTTTCTCTTCCCATTCATCATCTTTCGATGTCTGGTCGTGGTTTCTTTCTCCCATTCATCCATTGATGTCTGGTTGAGTCTTTCCCATTCGTCCGTTGGCGTCTGGTCGTGGTTTCTCTTCCCATTCATCATCTTTCGATGTCTGGTCGTGGTTTCTTTCTCCCATTCATCCATTGATGTCTGGTTGAGTCTTTCCCATTCGTCCGTTGGCGTCTGGTCGTGGTTTCTCTTCCCATTCATCATCTTTCGATGTCTGGTCGTGGTTTCTTTCTCCCATTCATCCGTTGATGTCTGGTTGAGTCTCTCTTCCCATTCGTCCGTGGCGTCTGGTCGTGGTTTCTCTTCCCATTCATCATTTTTCGATGTCTGGTCGTGGTTTCTTTCTCCCATTCATCCATTGATGTCTGGTTGAGTCTTTCCCATCCATCCGTTGATGTCTGGTTGAGTCTCTCTTCCCATTCATCATCTTTCGATGTCTGGTCGTGGTTTCTTTCTCCCATTCATCTATTGATGTCTGGTTGAGTCTCTCTTCCCATTCGTCCGTTGGCGTCTGGTCGTGGTTTCTCTTCCCATTCATCATCTTTCGATGTCTGGTCGTGGTTTCTTTCTCCCATTCATCCATTGATGTCTGGTTGAGTCTTTCCCATTAATCTGTTGATGTCTGGTCGTGGTTTCTTTCTCCCATTCATCCGTTGATGTCTGGTTGAGTCTCTCTTCCCATTCGTCCGTTGGCGTCTGGTCGTGGTTTCTCTTCCCATTCATCATTTTTCGATGTCTAATCGTGGTTTCTTTCTCCCATTCATCCATTGATGTCTGGTTGAGTCTTTCCCATCCATCCGTTGATGTCTGGTTGAGTCTCTCTTCCCATTCATCATCTTTCGATGTCTGGTCGTGGTTTCTTTCTCCCATTCATCTGTTGATGTCTGGTTGAGTCTCTCTTCCCATTCGTCCGTTGGCGTCTGGTCGTGGTTTCTCTTCCAATTCATCATCTTTCGATGTCTGGTCGTGGTTTCTTTCTCCCATTCATCCATTGATGTCTGGTTGAGTCTTTCCCATTAATCCGTTGATGTCTGGTTGAGTCTCTCTTCCCATTCATCATCTTTCGATGTCTGGTCGTGGTTTCTTTCTCCCATTCATCCGTTGATGTCTGGTTGAGTCTCTCTTCACATTCGTCCGTTGGCGTCTGGTCGTGGTTTCTCTTCCCATTCATCATCTTTCGATGTCTGGTCGTGGTTTCTTTCTCCCATTCATCCATTGATGTCTGGTTGAGTCTTTCCCATTCATCTGTTGATGTCTGGTTGAGTCTCTCTTCCCATTCATCATCTTTCGATGTCTGGTCGTGGTTTCTTTCTCCCATTCATCCGTTGATGTCTGGTTGAGTCTCTCTTCCCATTCGTCCGTTGGCGTCTGTTCGTGGTTTCTCTTCCCATTCATCATCTTTCGATGTCTGGTCGTGGTTTCTTTCTCCCATTCATCCGTTGATGTCTGGTTGAGTCTTTCCCATTCGTCCGTTGACGTCTGGTCGTTGTTTCTCTTCCCATTCATCATCTTTCGATGTCTGGTCGTGGTTTCTTTCTCGCATTCATCCATTGATGTCTGGTTGAGTCTTTCCTATTCATCCGTTGATATCTGGTTGAGTCTCTCTTCCCATTCATCATCTTTCGATGTCTGGTCGTGGTTTCTTTCTCCCATTCATCCGTTGATGTCTGGTTGAGTCTCTCTTCCCATTCGTCCGTTGGTGTCTGGTCGTGGTTTCTCTTCCCATTCATCATCTTTTGATGTCTGGTCATGGTTTCTTTCTCCCATTCATCCGTTGATGTCTTGTTGAGTCTTTCCCTTTCGTCCATTGACGTCTGGTCGTGGTTTCTCTTCCCATTCATCATCTTCCGATGTCTGGTCGTGGTTTCTTTCTCCCATTCATCCATTGATGTCTGGTTGAGTCTTTCCCATTCGTCCGTTGGCGTCTGGTCGTGGTTTCTCTTCCCATTCATCATCTTTCGATGTCTGGTCGTGGTTTCTTTCTCCCATTCATCCATTGATGTCTGGTTGAGTCTCTCTTCCCATTCATCATCTTTCGATGTCTGGTCGTGGTTTCTTTCTCCCATTCATCCGTTGATGTCTGGTTGAGTCTCTCTTCCCATTCGTCCGGTGGCGTCTGGTCGTGGTTTCTCTTCCCATTCATCATTTTTCGATGTCTAATCGTGGTTTCTTTCTCCCATTCATCCATTGATGTCTGGTTGAGTCTTTCCCATCCATCTGTTGATGTCTGGTTGAGTCTCTCTTCCCATTCATCATCTTTCGATGTCTGGTCGTGGTTTCTTTCTCCCATTCATCTGTTGATGTCTGGTTGAGTCTCTCTTCCCATTCGTCCGTTGGCGTCTGGTCGTGGTTTCTCTTCCATTCATCATCTTTCGATGTCTGGTCGTGGTTTCTTTCTCCCATTCATCCATTGATGTCTGGTTGAGTCTTTCCCATTAATCCGTTGATGTCTGGTTGAGTCTCTCTTCCCATTCATCATCTTTCGATGTCTGGTCGTGGTTTCTTTCTCCCATTCATCCGTTGATGTCTGGTGGAGTCTCTCTTCACATTCGTCCATTGGCGTCTGGTCGTGGTTTCTCTTCCCATTCATCATCTTTCGATGTCTGGTCGTGGTTTCTTTCTCCCATTCATCCATTGATGTCTGGTTGAGTCTTTCCCATTCATCTGTTGATGTCTGGTTGAGTCTCTCTTCCCATTCATCATCTTTCGATGTCTGGTCGTGGTTTCTTTCTCCCATTCATCCGTTGATGTCTGGTTGAGTCTCTCTTCCCATTCGTCCGTTGGCGTCTGTTCGTGGTTTCTCTTCCCATTCATCATCTTTCGATGTCTGGTCGTGGTTTCTTTCTCCCATTCATCCGTTGATGTCTGGTTGAGTCTTTCCCATTCGTCCGTTGACGTCTGGTCGTTGTTTCTCTTCCCATTCATCATCTTTCGATGTCTGGTCGTGGTTTCTTTCTCCCATTCATCCATTGATGTCTGGTTGAGTCTTTCCCATTCATCCGTTGATATCTGGTTGAGTCTCTCTTCCCATTCATCATCTTTCGATGTCTGGTCGTGGTTTCTTTCTCCCATTCATCCGTTGATGTCTGGTTGAGTCTCTCTTCCCATTCGTCCGTTGGCGTCTGGTCGTGGTTTCTCTTCCCATTCATCATCTTTTGATGTCTGGTCATGGTTTCTTTCTCCCATTCATCCGTTGATGTCTTGTTGAGTCTTTCCCTTTCGTCCGTTGACGTCTGGTCGTGGTTTCTCTTCCCATTCATCATCTTCCGATGTCTGGTCGTGGTTTCTTTCTCCCATTCATCCATTGATGTCTGGTTGAGTCTTTCCCATTCGTCCGTTGGCGTCTGGTCGTGGTTTCTCTTCCCATTCATCATCTTTCGATGTCTGGTCGTGGTTTCTTTCTCCCATTCATCCATTGATGTCTGGTTGAGTCTCTCTTCCCATTCATCATCTTTCGATGTCTGGTCGTGGTTTCTTTCTCCCATTCATCCGTTGATGTCTGGTTGAGTCTCTCTTCCCATTCGTCCGTTGGCGTCTGGTCGTGGTTTCTCTTCCCATTCATCATCTTTCGATGTCTTGTCATGGTTTCTTTCTCCCATTCATCCGTTGATGTCTTGTTGAGTCTTTCCCATTCGTCCGTTGACGTATGGTCGTGGTTTCTCTTCCCATTCATCATCTTTCGATGACTTGTCGTGGTTTCTTTCTCCCATTCATCTGTTGATGTCTGGTTGAGTCTTTCCCATTCGTCCGTTGGCGTCTGGTCGTGGTTTCTCTTCCCATTCATTATCTTTCGATGTCTGGTCGTGGTTTCTTTCTCCCATTCATCCATTGATGTCTTGTTGAGTCTTTCCCATTCATCCGTTGGCGTCTGGTCGTGGTTTCTCTTCCCATTCATCATCTTTCGATGTCTGGTCGTGGTTTCTTTCTCCCATTCATCCATTGATGTCTGGTTGAGTCTTTCCCATTCATCCGTTGATGTCTGGTTGAGTCTCTCTTCCCATTCATCATCTTTCGATGTCTGGTCGTGGTTTCTTTCTCCCATTCATCTATTGATGTCTGGTTGAGTCTCTCTTCCCATTCGTCCGTTGGCGTCTGGTCGTGGTTTCTCTTCCCATTCATCATCTTTCGATGTCTGGTCGTGGTTTCTTTCTCCCATTCATCCATTGATGTCTGGTTGAGTCTTTCCCATTCGTCCGTTGGCGTCTGGTCGTGGTTTCTCTTCCCATTCATCATCTTTCGATGTCTGGTCGTGGTTTCTTTCTCCCATTCATCCATTGATGTCTGGTTGAGTCTTTCCCATTCGTCCGTTGGCGTCTGGTCGTGGTTTCTCTTCCCATTCATCATCTTTCGATGTCTGGTCGTGGTTTCTTTCTCCCATTCATCCATTGATGTCTGGTTGAGTCTTTCCCATTCATCCGTTGATGTCTGGTTGAGTCTTTCCCATTCGTCCGTTGAAGTATGGTCGAGGTTTCTCTACCCATTCATCATCTTTCGATGACTTGTCGTGGTTTCTTTCGCCCATTCATCTGTTGATGTCTGGTTGAGTCTTTCCCATTCGTCCGTTGGCGTCTGGTCGTGGTTTCTCTTCCCATTCATCATCTTTCGATGTCTGGTCGTGGTTTCTTTCTCCCATTCATCCATTGATGTCTGGTTGAGTCTTTCCCATTCGTCCGTTGGCGTCTGGTCGTGGTTTCTCTTCCCATTCATCATCTTTCGATGTCTTGTCGTGGTTTCTTTCTCCCATTCATCCATTGATGTCTGGTTGAGTCTTTCCCATTCGTCCGTTGGCGTCTGGTCGTGGTTTCTCTTCCCATTCATCATCTTTCGATGTCTGGTCGTGGTTTCTTTCTCCCATTGATCCATTGATGTCTGGTTGAGTCTTTCCCATTAATCCGTTGATGTGTGGTTGAGTCTCTCTTCCCATTCATCATCTTTCGATGTCTGGTCGTGGTTTCTTTCTTCCATTCATCGATTGATGTCTGGTTGAGTCTCTCTTCCCATTCGTCCGTTGGCGTCTGGTCGTGGTTTCTCTTCCCATTCATCATCTTTCGATGTCTGGTCGTGGTTTCTTTCTCCCATTCATCCATTGATGTCTGGTTGAGTCTTTCCCATTCGTCCGTTGGCGTCTGGTCGTGGTTTCTCTTCCCATTCATCATCTTTCGATGTCTGGTCGTGGTTTCTTTCTCCCATTCATCCATTGATGTCTGGTTGAGTCTTTCCCATTTGTCCGTTGGCGTCTGGTCGTGGTTTCTCTTCCCATTCATCATCTTTCGATGTCTGGTCGTGGTTTCTTTCTCCCATTCATCCATTGATGTCTGGTTGAGTCTTTCCCATTCGTCCGTTGGCGTCTGGTCGTGGTTTCTCTTCCCATTCATCATCTTTCGATGTCTGGTCGTGGTTTCTTTCTCCCATTCATCCGTTGATGTCTGGTTGAGTCTCTCTTCCCATTCGTCCGTTGGCGTCTGGTCGTGGTTTCTCTTCCCATTCATCATCTTTCGATGTCTGGTCGTGGTTTCTTTCTCCCATTCATCCATTGATGTCTGGTTGAGTCTTTCCCATCCATCCGTTGATGTCTGGTTGAGTCTCTCTTCCCATTCATCATCTTTCGATGTCTGGTCGTGGTTTCTTTCTCCCATTCATCTGTTGATGTCTGGTTGAGTCTCTCTTCCCATTCGTCCGTTGGCGTCTGGTCGTGGTTTCTCTTCCCATTCATCATCTTTCGATGTCTGGTCGTGGTTTCTTTCTCCCATTCATCCATTGATGTCTGGTTGAGTCTTTCCCATTCGTCCGTTGGCGTCTGGTCGTGGTTTCTCTTCCCATTCATCATCTTTCGATGTCTGGTCGTGGTTTCTTTCTCCCATTCATCCATTGATGTCTGGTTGAGTCTTTCCCATTCGTCCGTTGGCGTCTGGTCGTGGTTTCTCTTCCCATTCATCATCTTTCGATGTCTGGTCGTGGTTTCTTTCTCCCATTCATCCATTGATGTCTGGTTGAGTCTTTCCCATTCATCCGTTGATGTCTGGTTGAGTCTCTCTTCCCATTCATCATCTTTCGATGTCTGGTCGTGGTTTCTTTCTCCCATTCATCCGTTGATGTCTGGTTGAGTCTCTCTTCCCATTCGTCCGTTGGCGTCTGGTCGTGGTTTCTCTTCCCATTCATCATCTTTCGATGTCTGGTCGTGGTTTCTTTCTCCCATTCATCCGTTGATGTCTGGTTGAGTCTTTCCCATTCGTCCGTTGATGTCTGGTCGTGGTTTCTCTTCCCATTCATCATCTTTCGATGTCTGGTCGTGGTTTCTTTCTCCCATTCATCCATTGATGTCTGGTTGAGTCTTTCCCATTCATCCGTTGATGTCTGGTTGAGTCTCTCTTCCCATTCATCATCTTTCGATGTCTGGTCGTGGTTTCTTTCTCCCATTCATCCGTTGATGTCTGGTTGAGTCTCTCTTCCCATTCGTCCGTTGGCGTCTGGTCGTGGTTTCTCTTCCCATTCATCATCTTTCGATGTCTGGTCATGGTTTCTTTCTCCCATTCATCCGTTGATGTCTTGTTGAGTCTTTCCCATTCGTCCGTTGACGTCTGGTCGTGGTTTCTCTTCCCATTCATCATCTTTCGATGTCTGGTCGTGGTTTCTTTCTCCCATTCATCCATTGATGTCTGGTTGAGTCTTTCCCATTAATCCGTTGATGTCTGGTTGAGTCTCTCTTCCCATTCATCATCTTTCGATGTCTGGTCGTGGTTTCTTTCTCCCATTCATCCGTTGATGTCTGGTTGAGTCTCTCTTCTCATTCGTCCGTTGGCGTCTGGTCGTGGTTTCTCTTCCCATTCATCATCTTTCGATGTCTGGTCGTGGTTTCTTTCTCCCATTCATCCGTTGATGTCTTGTTGAGTCTTTCCCATTCGTCCGTTGACGTATGGTCGTGGTTTCTCTTCCCATTCATCATCTTTCGATGACTTGTCGTGGTTTCTTTCCCCCATTCATCTGTTGATGTCTGGTTGAGTGTTTCCCATTCGTCCGTTGGCGTCTGGTCGTGGTTTCTCTTCCCATTCATCATCTTTCGATGTCTGGTCGTGGTTTCTTTCTCCCATTCATCCATTGATGTCTGGTTGAGTCTTTCCCATTCGTCCGTTGGCGTCTGGTCGTGGTTTCTCTTCCCATTCATCATCTTTCGATGTCTGGTCGTGGTTTCTTTCTCCCATTCATCCATTGATGTCTGGTTGAGTCTTTCCCATTTGTCCGTTGGCGTCTGGTCGTGGTTTCTCTTCCCATTCATCATCTTTCGATGTCTGGTCGTGGTTTCTTTCTCCCATTCATCCATTGATGTCTGGTTGAGTCTTTCCCATTCGTCCGTTGGCGTCTGGTCGTGGTTTCTCTTCCCATTCATCATCTTTCGATGTCTGGTCGTGGTTTCTTTCTCCCATTCATCCGTTGATGTCTGGTTGAGTCTCTCTTCCCATTCGTCCGTTGGCGTCTGGTCGTGGTTTCTCTTCCCATTCATCATCTTTCGATGTCTGGTCGTGGTTTCTTTCTCCCATTCATCCATTGATGTCTGGTTGAGTCTTTCCCATCCATCCGTTGATGTCTGGTTGAGTCTCTCTTCCAATTCA
This sequence comes from Lathyrus oleraceus, assembly GCF_024323335.1. NCBI lineage: Eukaryota > Viridiplantae > Streptophyta > Magnoliopsida > Fabales > Fabaceae > Lathyrus > Lathyrus oleraceus. The sequence continues at coordinate 268,256,930 of NC_066584.1, read as the reverse complement.
TCATCTTTCGATGTCTGGTCGTGGTTTCTTTCTCCCATTCATCTGTTGATGTCTGGTTGAGTCTCTCTTCCCATTCGTCCGTTGGCGTCTGGTCGTGGTTTCTCTTCCCATTCATCATCTTTCGATGTCTGGTCGTGGTTTCTTTCTCCCATTCATCCATTGATGTCTGGTTGAGTCTTTCCCATTCGTCCGTTGGCGTCTGGTCGTGGTTTCTCTTCCCATTCATCATCTTTCGATGTCTGGTCGTGGTTTCTTTCTCCCATTCATCCATTGATGTCTGGTTGAGTCTTTCCCATTCGTCCGTTGGCGTCTGGTCGTGGTTTCTCTTCCCATTCATCATCTTTCGATGTCTGGTCGTGGTTTCTTTCTCCCATTCATCCATTGATGTCTGGTTGAGTCTTTCCCATTCATCCGTTGATGTCTGGTTGAGTCTCTCTTCCCATTCATCATCTTTCGATGTCTGGTCGTGGTTTCTTTCTCCCATTCATCCGTTGATGTCTGGTTGAGTCTCTCTTCCCATTCGTCCGTTGGCGTCTGGTCGTGGTTTCTCTTCCCATTCATCATCTTTCGATGTCTGGTCGTGGTTTCTTTCTCCCATTCATCCGTTGATGTCTGGTTGAGTCTTTCCCATTCGTCCGTTGACGTCTGGTCGTGGTTTCTCTTCCCATTCATCATCTTTCGATGTCTGGTCGTGGTTTCTTTCTCCCATTCATCCATTGATGTCTGGTTGAGTCTTTCCCATTCATCGTTGATGTCTGGTTGAGTCTCTCTTCCCATTCATCATCTTTCGATGTCTGGTCGTGGTTTCTTTCTCCCATTCATCCGTTGATGTCTGGTTGAGTCTCTCTTCCCATTCGTCCGTTTGCGTCTGGTCGTGGTTTCTCTTCCCATTCATCATCTTTTGATGTCTGGTCGTGGTTTCTTTCTCCCATTCATCATTTGATGTCTTGTTGAGTCTTTCCCTTTCGTCCGTTGACGTCTGGTCGTGGTTTCTCTTCCCATTCATCATCTTTCGATGTCTGGTCGTGGTTTCTTTCTCCCATTCATCCATTGATGTCTGGTTGAGTCTTTCCCATTAATCCGTTGATGTCTGGTTGAGTCTCTCTTCCCATTCATCATCTTTCGATGTCTGGTCGTGGTTTCTTTCTCCCATTCATCCGTTGATGTCTGGTTGAGTCTCTCTTCCCATTCGTCCGTTGGCGTCTGGTCGTGGTTTCTCTTCCCATTCATCATCTTTCGATGTCTGGTCGTGGTTTCTTTCTCCCATTCATCCGTTGATGTCTTGTTGAGTCTTTCCCATTCGTCCGTTGACGTATGGTCGTGGTTTCTCTTCCCATTCATCATCTTTCGATGTCTTGTCGTGGTTTCTTTCTCCCATTCATCTGTTGATGTCTGGTTGAGTCTTTCCCATTCGTCCGTTGGCGTCTGGTCGTGGTTTCTCTTCCCATTCATCATCTTTCGATGTCTGGTCGTGGTTTCTTTCTCCCATTCATCCGTTGATGTCTGGTTGAGTCTTTCCCATTCGTCCGTTGACGTCTGGTCGTGGTTTCTCTTCCCATTCATCATCTTTCGATGTCTTGTCGTGGTTTCTTTCTCCCATTCATCCGTTGATGTCTGGTTGAGTCTTTCCCATTCGTCCGTTGGCGTCTGGTCGTGGTTTCTCTTCCCATTCATCATCTTTCGATGTCTGGTCGTGGTTTCTTTCTCCCATTCATCCATTGATGTCTGGTTGAGTCTTTCCCATTCATCCGTTGATGTCTGGTTGAGTCTCTCTTCCCATTCATCATCTTTCGATGTCTGGTCGTGGTTTCTTTCTCCCATTCATCTATTGATGTCTGGTTGAGTCTCTCTTCCCATTCGTCCGTTGGCGTCTGGTCGTGGTTTCTCTTCCCATTCATCATCTTTCGATGTCTGGTCGTGGTTTCTTTCTCCCATTCATCCATTGATGTCTGGTTGAGTCTTTCCCATTCGTCCGTTGGCGTCTGGTCGTGGTTTCTCTTCCCATTCATCATCTTTCGATGTCTGGTCGTGGTTTCTTTCTCCCATTCATCCATTGATGTCTGGTTGAGTCTTTCCCATTCGTCCGTTGGCGTCTGGTCGTGGTTTCTCTTCCCATTCATCATCTTTCGATGTCTGGTCGTGGTTTCTTTCTCCCATTCATCCATTGATGTCTGGTTGAGTCTTTCCCATTCATCCGTTGATGTCTGGTTGAGTCTCTCTTCCCATTCATCATCTTTCGATGTCTGGTCGTGGTTTCTTTCTCCCATTCATCCGTTGATGTCTGGTTGAGTCTCTCTTCCCATTCGTCCGTTGGCGTCTGGTCGTGGTTTCTCTTCCCATTCATCATCTTTCGATGTCTGGTCGTGGTTTCTTTCTCCCATTCATCCGTTGATGTCTGGTTGAGTCTTTCCCATTCGTCCGTTGACGTCTGGTCGTGGTTTCTCTTCCCATTCATCATCTTTCGATGTCTGGTCGTGGTTTCTTTCTCCCATTCATCCGTTGATGTCTGGTTGAGTCTCTCTTCCCATTCGTCCGTTGGCGTCTGGTCGTGGTTTCTCTTCCCATTCATCATCTTTCGATGTCTGGTCGTGGTTTCTTTCTCCCATTCATCCATTGATGTCTGGTTGAGTCTTTCCCATTCATCCGTTGATGTCTGGTTGAGTCTCTCTTCCCATTCATCATCTTTCGATGTCTGGTCGTGGTTTCTTTCTCCCATTCATCCGTTGATGTCTGGTTGAGTCTCTCTTCCCATTCGTCCGTTGGCGTCTGGTCGTGGTTTCTCTTCCCATTCATCATCTTTCGATGTCTGGTCGTGGTTTCTTTCTCCCATTCATCCGTTGATGTCTGGTTGAGTCTTTCCCATTCGTCCGTTGACGTCTGGTCGTGGTTTCTCTTCCCATTCATCATCTTTCGATGTCTGGTCGTGGTTTCTTTCTCCCATTCATCCATTGATGTCTGGTTGAGTCTTTCCCATTCATCCGTTGATGTCTGGTTGAGTCTCTCTTCCCATTCATCATCTTTCGATGTCTGGTCGTGGTTTCTTTCTCCCATTCATCCGTTGATGTCTGGTTGAGTCTCTCTTCCCATTCGTCCGTTGGCGTCTGGTCGTGGTTTCTCTTCCCATTCATCATCTTTTGATGTCTGGTCGTGGTTTCTTTCTCCCATTCATCCGTTGATGTCTGGTTGAGTCTTTCCCATTCGTCCGTTGACGTCTGGTCGTGGTTTCTCTTCCCATTCATCATCTTTCGATGTCTGGTCGTGGTTTCTTTCTCCCATTCATCCATTGATGTCTGGTTGAGTCTTTCCCATTAATCCGTTGATGTCTGGTTGAGTCTCTCTTCCCATTCATCATCTTTCGATGTCTGGTCGTGGTTTCTTTCTCCCATTCATCCGTTGATGTCTGGTTGAGTCTCTCTTCCCATTCGTCCGTTGGCGTCTGGTCGTGGTTTCTCTTCCCATTCATCATCTTTCGATGTCTGGTCGTGGTTTCTTTCTCCCATTCATCCGTTGATGTCTTGTTGAGTCTTTCCCATTCGTCCGTTGACGTATGGTCGTGGTTTCTCTTCCCATTCATCATCTTTCGATGACTTGTCGTGGTTTCTTTCTCCCATTCACTTGTTGATGTCTGGTTGAGTCTTTCCCATTCGTCCGTTGGCGTCTGGTCGTGGTTTCTCTTCCCATTCATCATCTTTCGATGTCTGGTCGTGGTTTCTTTCTCCCATTCATCCATTGATGTCTTGTTGAGTCTTTCCCATTCGTCCGTTGGCGTCTGGTCGTGGTTTCTCTTCCCATTCATCATCTTTCGATGTCTGGTCGTGGTTTCTTTCTCCCATTCATCCATTGATGTCTGGTTGAGTCTTTCCCATTCGTCCGTTGGCGTCTGGTCGTGGTTTCTCTTCCCATTCATCATCTTTCGATGTCTGGTCGTGGTTTCTTTCTCCCATTCATCCATTGATGTCTGGTTGAGTCTTTCCCATTCGTCCGTTGGCGTCTGGTCGTGGTTTCTCTTCCCATTCATCATCTTTCGATGTCTGGTCGTGGTTTCTTTCTCCCATTCATCCGTTGATGTCTGGTTGAGTCTCTCTTCCCATTCGTCCGTTGGCGTCTGGTCGTGGTTTCTCTTCCCATTCATCATCTTTCGATGTCTGGTCGTGGTTTCTTTCTCCCATTCATCCATTGATGTCTGGTTGAGTCTTTCCCATCATCCGTTGATGTCTGGTTGAGTCTCTCTTCCCATTCATCATCTTTCGATGTCTGGTCGTGGTTTCTTTCTCCCATTCATCTGTTGATGTCTGGTTGAGTCTCTCTTCCCATTCGTCCGTTGGCGTCTGGTCGTGGTTTCTCTTCCCATTCATCATCTTTCGATGTCTGGTCGTGGTTTCTTTCTCCCATTCATCCATTGATGTCTGGTTGAGTCTTTCCCATTCGTCCGTTGGCGTCTGGTCGTGGTTTCTCTTCCCATTCATCATCTTTCGATGTCTGGTCGTGGTTTCTTTCTCCCATTCATCCATTGATGTCTGGTTGAGTCTTTCCCATTCGTCCGTTGGCGTCTGGTCGTGGTTTCTCTTCCCATTCATCATCTTTCGATGTCTGGTCGTGGTTTCTTTCTCCCATTCATCCATTGATGTCTGGTTGAGTCTTTCCCATTCATCTGTTGATGTCTGGTTGAGTCTCTCTTCCCATTCATCATCTTTCGATGTCTGGTCGTGGTTTCTTTCTCCCATTCATCCGTTGATGTCTGGTTGAGTCTCTCTTCCCATTCGTCCGTTGGCGTCTGGTCGTGGTTTCTCTTCCCATTCATCATCTTTCGATGTCTGGTCGTGGTTTCTTTCTCCCATTCATCCGTTGATGTCTGGTTGAGTCTTTCCCATTCGTCCGTTGACGTCTGGTCGTGGTTTCTCTTCCCATTCATCATCTTTCGATGTCTGGTCGTGGTTTCTTTCTCCCATTCATCCATTGATGTCTGGTTGAGTCTTTCCTATTCATCCGTTGATATCTGGTTGAGTCTCTCTTCCCATTCATCATCTTTCGATGTCTGGTCGTGGTTTCTTTCTCCCATTCATCCGTTGATGTCTGGTTGAGTCTCTCTTCCCATTCGTCCGTTGGCGTCTGGTCGTGGTTTCTCTTCCCATTCATCATCTTTTGATGTCTGGTCATGGTTTCTTTCTCCCATTCATCCGTTGATGTCTTGTTGAGTCTTTCCCTTTCGTCCGTTGACGTCTGGTCGTGGTTTCTCTTCCCATTCATCATCTTTCGATGTCTGGTCGTGGTTTCTTTCTCCCATTCATCCATTGATGTCTGGTTGAGTCTTTCCCATTAATCCGTTGATGTCTGGTTGAGTCTCTCTTCCCATTCATCATCTTTCGATGTCTGGTCGTGGTTTCTTTCTCCCATTCATCCGTTGATGTCTGGTTGAGTCTCTCTTCTCATTCGTCCGTTGGCGTCTGGTCGTGGTTTCTCTTCCCATTCATCATCTTTCGATGTCTGGTCGTGGTTTCTTTCTCCCATTCATCCGTTGATGTCTGGTTGAGTCTTTCCCATTCGTCCGTTGACGTCTGGTCGTGGTTTCTCTTCCCATTCATCATCTTTCGATGTCTTGTCGTGGTTTCTTTCTCCCATTCATCCGTTGATGTCTGGTTGAGTCTTTCCCATTCGTCCGTTGGCGTCTGGTCGTGGTTTCTCTTCCCATTCATCATCTTTCGATGTCTGGTCGTGGTTTCTTTCTCCCATTCATCCATTGATGTCTTGGTTGAGTCTTTCCCATTCGTCCGTTGGCGTCTGGTCGTGGTTTCTCTTCCCATTCATTATCTTTCGATGTCTGGTCGTGGTTTCTTTCTCCCATTCATCCATTGATGTCTGGTTGAGTCTTTCCCATTCATCCGTTGATGTCTGGTTGAGTCTCTCTTCCCATTCATCATCTTTCGATGTCTGGTCGTGGTTTCTTTCTCCCATTCATCTATTGATGTCTGGTTGAGTCTCTCTTCCCATTCGTCCGTTGGCGTCTGGTCGTGGTTTCTCTTCCCATTCATCATCTTTCGATGTCTGGTCGTGGTTTCTTTCTCCCATTCATCCATTGATGTCTGGTTGAGTCTTTCCCATTCGTCCGTTGGCGTCTGGTCGTGGTTTCTCTTCCCATTCATCATCTTTCGATGTCTGGTCGTGGTTTCTTTCTCCCATTCATCCATTGATGTCTGGTTGAGTCTTTCCCATTCGTCCGTTGGCGTCTGGTCGTGGTTTCTCTTCCCATTCATCATCTTTCGATGTCTGGTCGTGGTTTCTTTCTCCCATTCATCCATTGATGTCTGGTTGAGTCTTTCCCATTCATCCGTTGATGTCTGGTTGAGTCTCTCTTCCCATTCATCATCTTTCGATGTCTGGTCGTGGTTTCTTTCTCCCATTCATCCGTTGATGTCTGGTTGAGTCTCTCTTCCCATTCGTCCGTTGGCGTCTGGTCGTGGTTTCTCTTCCCATTCATCATCTTTCGATGTCTGGTCGTGGTTTCTTTCTCCCATTCATCCGTTGATGTCTGGTTGAGTCTTTCCCATTCGTCCGTTGACGTCTGGTCGTGGTTTCTCTTCCCATTCATCATCTTTCGATGTCTGGTCGTGGTTTCTTTCTCCCATTCATCCATTGATGTCTGGTTGAGTCTTTCCCATTCATCCGTTGATGTCTGGTTGAGTCTCTCTTCCCATTCATCATCTTTCGATGTCTGGTCGTGGTTTCTTTCTCCCATTCATCCGTTGATGTCTGGTTGAGTCTCTCTTCCCATTCGTCCGTTGGCGTCTGGTCGTGGTTTCTCTTCCCATTCATCATCTTTCGATGTCTGGTCGTGGTTTCTTTCTCCCATTCATCCATTGATGTCTGGTTGAGTCTTTCCCATTCATCCGTTGATGTCTGGTTGAGTCTCTCTTCCCATTCATCATCTTTCGATGTCTGGTCGTGGTTTCTTTCTCCCATTCATCTGTTGATGTCTGGTTGAGTCTCTCTTCCATTCGTCCGTTGGCGTCTGGTCGTGGTTTCTCTTCCCATTCATCATCTTTCGATGTCTGGTCGTGGTTTCTTTCTCCCATTCATCCGTTGATGTCTGGTTGAGTCTTTCCCATTCGTCCGTTGGCGTCTGGTCGTGGTTTCTCTTCCCATTCATCATCTTTCGATGTCTGGTCGTGGTTTCTTTCTCCCATTCATCCATTGATGTCTGGTTGAGTCTTTCCCATTCGTCCGTTGGCGTCTGGTCGTGGTTTCTCTTCCCATTCATCATCTTTCGATGTCTGGTCGTGGTTTCTTTCTCCCATTCATCCATTGATGTCTGGTTGAGTCTTTCCCATTCATCCGTTGATGTCTGGTTGAGTCTCTCTTCCCATTCATCATCTTTCGATGTCTGGTCGTGGTTTCTTTCTCCCATTCATCCGTTGATGTCTGGTTGAGTCTCTCTTCCCATTCGTCCGTTGGCGTCTGGTCGTGGTTTCTCTTCCCATTCATCATCTTTCGATGTCTGGTCGTGGTTTCTTTCTCCCATTCATCCGTTGATGTCTGGTTGAGTCTTTCCCATTCGTCCGTTGACGTCTGGTCGTGGTTTCTCTTCCCATTCATCATCTTTCGATGTCTGGTCGTGGTTTCTTTCTCCCATTCATCCATTGATGTCTGGTTGAGTCTTTCCCATTCATCCGTTGATGTCTGGTTGAGTCTCTCTTCCCATTCATCATCTTTCGATGTCTGGTCGTGGTTTCTTTCTCCCATTCATCCGTTGATGTCTGGTTGAGTCTCTCTTCCCATTCGTCCGTTGGCGTCTGGTCGTGGTTTCTCTTCCCATTCATCATCTTTCGATGTCTGGTCGTGGTTTCTTTCTCCCATTCATCCATTGATGTCTGGTTGAGTCTTTCCCATTCGTCCGTTGGCGTCTGGTCGTGGTTTCTCTTCCCATTCATCATCTTTCGATGTCTGGTCGTGGTTTCTTTCTCCCATTCATCCATTGATGTCTGGTTGAGTCTTTCCCATTCGTCCGTTGGCGTCTGGTCGTGGTTTCTCTTCCCATTCATCATCTTTCGATGTCTGGTCGTGGTTTCTTTCTCCCATTCATCCATTGATGTCTGGTTGAGTCTTTCCCATTCATCCGTTGACGTCTGGTTGAGTCTCTCTTCCCATTCATCATCTTTCGATGTCTGGTCGTGGTTTCTGTCTCCCATTCATCCGTTGATGTCTGGTTGAGTCTCTCTTCCATTCGTCCGTTGGCGTCTGGTCGTGGTTTCTCTTCCCATTCATCATCTTTCGATGTCTGGTCGTGGTTTCTTTCTCCCATTCATCCATTGATGTCTGGTTGAGTCTTTCCCATTCATCCGTTGACGTCTGGTTGAGTCTCTCTTCCCATTCATCATCTTTCGATGTCTGGTCGTGGTTTCTTTCTCCCATTCATCCGTTGATGTCTGGTTGAGTCTCTCTTCCCATTCGTCCGTTGGCGTCTGGTCGTGGTTTCTCTTCCCATTCATCATCTTTCGATGTCTGGTCGTGGTTTCTTTCTCCCATTCATCCATTGATGTCTGGTTGAGTCTTTCCCATTCGTCCGTTGGCGTCTGGTCGTGGTTTCTCTTCCCATTCATCATCTTTCGATGTCTGGTCGTGGTTTCTTTCTCCCATTCATCCATTGATGTCTGGTTGAGTCTTTCCCATTCATCCGTTGACGTCTGGTTGAGTCTCTCTTCCCATTCATCATCTTTCGATGTCTGGTCGTGGTTTCTGTCTCCCATTCATCCGTTGATGTCTGGTTGAGTCTCTCTTCCCATTCGTCCGTTGGCGTCTGGTCGTGGTTTCTCTTCCCATTCATCATCTTTCGATGTCTGGTCGTGGTTTCTTTCTCCCATTCATCCATTGATGTCTGGTTGAGTCTTTCCCATTCGTCCGTTGGCGTCTGGTCGTGGTTTCTCTTCCCATTCATCATCTTTCGATGTCTGGTCGTGGTTTCTTTCTCCCATTCATCCATTGATGTCTGGTTGAGTCTTTCCCATTCATCCGTTGATGTCTGGTTGAGTCTCTCTTCCCATTCATCATCTTTCGATGTCTGGTCGTGGTTTCTTTCTCCCATTCATCCGTTGATGTCTGGTTGAGTCTCTCTTCCCATTCGTCCGTTGGCGTCTGGTCGTGGTTTCTCTTCCCATTCATCATCTTTCGATGTCTGGTCGTGGTTTCTTTCTCCCATTCATCCGTTGATGTCTGGTTGAGTCTTTCCCATTCGTCCGTTGACGTCTGGTCGTGGTTTCTCTTCCCATTCATCATCTTTCGATGTCTGGTCGTGGTTTCTTTCTCCCATTCATCCATTGATGTCTGGTTGAGTCTTTCCCATTCATCCGTTGATGTCTGGTTGAGTCTCTCTTCCCATTCATCATCTTTCGATGTCTGGTCGTGGTTTCTTTCTCCCATTCATCCGTTGATGTCTGGTTGAGTCTCTCTTCCCATTCGTCCGTTGGCGTCTGGTCGTGGTTTCTCTTCCCATTCATCATCTTTCGATGTCTGGTCGTGGTTTCTTTCTCCCATTCATCCATTGATGTCTGGTTGAGTCTTTCCCATTCATCCGTTGATGTCTGGTTGAGTCTCTCTTCCCATTCATCATCTTTCGATGTCTGGTCGTGGTTTCTTTCTCCCATTCATCTGTTGATGTCTGGTTGAGTCTCTCTTCCCATTCGTCCGTTGGCGTCTGGTCGTGGTTTCTCTTCCCATTCATCATCTTTCGATGTCTGGTCGTGGTTTCTTTCTCCCATTCATCCATTGATGTCTGGTTGAGTCTTTCCCATTCGTCCGTTGGCGTCTGGTCGTGGTTTCTCTTCCCATTCATCATCTTTCGATGTCTGGTCGTGGTTTCTTTCTCCCATTCATCCATTGATGTCTGGTTGAGTCTTTCCCATTCGTCCGTTGGCGTCTGGTCGTGGTTTCTCTTCCCATTCATCATCTTTCGATGTCTGGTCGTGGTTTCTTTCTCCCATTCATCCATTGATGTCTGGTTGAGTCTTTCCCATTCATCCGTTGACGTCTGGTTGAGTCTCTCTTCCCATTCATCATCTTTCGATGTCTGGTCGTGGTTTCTGTCTCCCATTCATCCGTTGATGTCTGGTTGAGTCTCTCTTCCCATTCGTCCGTTGGCGTCTGGTCGTGGTTTCTCTTCCCATTCATCATCTTTCGATGTCTGGTCGTGGTTTCTTTCTCCCATTCATCCGTTGATGTCTGGTTGAGTCTTTCCCATTCGTCCGTTGACGTCTGGTCGTGGTTTCTCTTCCCATTCATCATCTTTCGATGTCTGGTCGTGGTTTCTTTCTCCCATTCATCCATTGATGTCTGGTTGAGTCTTTCCCATTCATCCGTTGATGTCTGGTTGAGTCTCTCTTCCCATTCATCATCTTTCGATGTCTGGTCGTGGTTTCTTTCTCCCATTCATCCGTTGATGTCTGGTTGAGTCTCTCTTCCCATTCGTCCGTTGGCGTCTGGTCGTGGTTTCTCTTCCCATTCATCATCTTTCGATGTCTGGTCGTGGTTTCTTTCTCCCATTCATCCATTGATGTCTGGTTGAGTCTTTCCCATTCATCCGTTGATGTCTGGTTGAGTCTCTCTTCCCATTCATCATCTTTCGATGTCTGGTCGTGGTTTCTTTCTCCCATTCATCTGTTGATGTCTGGTTGAGTCTCTCTTCCATTCGTCCGTTGGCGTCTGGTCGTGGTTTCTCTTCCCATTCATCATCTTTCGATGTCTGGTCGTGGTTTCTTTCTCCCATTCATCCATTGATGTCTGGTTGAGTCTTTCCCATTCGTCCGTTGGCGTCTGGTCGTGGTTTCTCTTCCCATTCATCATCTTTCGATGTCTGGTCGTGGTTTCTTTCTCCCATTCATCCATTGATGTCTGGTTGAGTCTTTCCCATTCGTCCGTTGGCGTCTGGTCGTGGTTTCTCTTCCCATTCATCATCTTTCGATGTCTGGTCGTGGTTTCTTTCTCCCATTCAACCATTGATGTCTGGTTGAGTCTTTCCCATTCATCCGTTGATGTCTGGTTGAGTCTCTCTTCCCATTCATCATCTTTCGATGTCTGGTCGTGGTTTCTTTCTCCCATTCATCCGTTGATGTCTGGTTGAGTCTCTCTTCCCATTCGTCCGTTGGCGTCTGTTCGTGGTTTTTCTTCCCATTCATCATCTTTCGATGTCTGGTCGTGGTTTCTTTCTCCCATTCATCCGTTGATGTCTGGTTGAGTCTTTCCCATTCGTCCGTTGACGTCTGGTCGTGGTTTCTCTTCCCATTCATCATCTTTCGATGTCTGGTCGTAGTTTCTTTCTCCCATTCATCCATTGATGTCTGGTTGAGTCTTTCCCATTCATCCGTTGATATCTGGTTGAGTCTCTCTTCCCATTCATCATCTTTCGATGTATGGTCGTGGTTTCTTTCTCCCATTCATCCGTTGATGTCTGGTTGAGTCTCTCTTCCCATTCGTCCGTTGGCGTCTGGTCGTGGTTTCTCTTCCCATTCATCATCTTTCGATGTCTGGTCGTGGTTTCTTTCTCCCATTCATCCATTGATGTCTGGTTGAGTCTTTCCCATTCATCCGTTGATGTCTGGTTGAGTCTCTCTTCCCATTCATCATGTTTCGATGTCTGGTCGTGGTTTCTTTCTCCCATTCATCTGTTGATGTCTGGTTGAGTCTCTCTTCCCATTCGTCCGTTGGCGTCTGGTCGTGGTTTCTCTTCCCATTCATCATCTTTCGATGTCTGGTCGTGGTTTCTTTCTCCCATTCATCCATTGATGTCTGGTTGAGTCTTTCCCATTTGTCCGTTGGCGTCTGGTCGTGGTTTCTCTTCCCATTCATCATCTTTCGATGTCTGGTCGTGGTTTCTTTCTCCCATTCATCCATTGATGTCTGGTTGAGTCTTTCCCATTCGTCCGTTGGCGTCTGGTCGTGGTTTCTCTTCCCATTCATCATCTTTCGATGTCTGGTCGTGGTTTCTTTCTCCCATTCATCCATTGATGTCTGGTTGAGTCTTTCCCATTCATCCGTTGATGTCTGGTTGAGTCTCTCTTCCCATTCATCATCTTTCGATGTCTGGTCGTGGTTTCTTTCTCCCATTCATCTGTTGATGTCTGGTTGAGTCTCTCTTCCCATTCGTCCGTTGGCGTCTGGTCGTGGTTTCTCTTCCCATTCATCATCTTTCGATGTCTGGTCGTGGTTTCTTTCTCCCATTCATCCTTGATGTCTGGTTGAGTCTTTCCCATTCGTCCGTTGGCGTCTGGTCGTGGTTTCTCTTCCCATTCATCATCTTTCGATGTCTGGTCGTGGTTTCTTTCTCCCATTCATCCATTGATGTCTGGTTGAGTCTTTCCCATTCGTCCGTTGGCGTCTGGTCGTGGTTTCTCTTCCCATTCATCATCTTTCGATGTCTGGTCGTGGTTTCTTTCTCCCATTCATCCATTGATGTCTGGTTGAGTCTTTCCCATTCATCCGTTGATGTCTGGTTGAGTCTCTCTTCCCATTCATCATCTTTCGATGTCTGGTCGTGGTTTCTTTCTCCCATTCATCTGTTGATGTCTGGTTGAGTCTCTCTTCCCATTCGTCCGTTGGCGTCTGTTCGTGGTTTCTCTTCCCATTCATCATCTTTCGATGTCTGGTCGTGGTTTCTTTCTCCCATTCATCCGTTGATGTCTGGTTGAGTCTTTCCCATTCGTCCGTTGACGTCTGGTCGTGGTTTCTCTTCCCATTCATCATCTTTCGATGTCTGGTCGTGGTTTCTTTCTCCCATTCATCCATTGATGTCTGGTTGAGTCTTTCCCATTCATCCGTTGATATCTGGTTGAGTCTCTCTTCCCATTCATCATCTTTCGATGTCTGGTCGTGTTTTCTTTCTCCCATTCATCCGTTGATGTCTGGTTGAGTCTCTCTTCCCATTCGTCCGTTGGCGTCTGGTCGTGGTTTCTCTTCCCATTCATCATCTTTCGATGTCTGGTCGTGGTTTCTTTCTCCCATTCATCCGTTGATGTCTGGTTGAGTCTTTCCCATTCGTCCGTTGACGTCTGGTCGTGGTTTCTCTTCCCATTCATCATCTTTCGATGTCTGGTCGTGGTTTCTTTCTCCCATTTATCTGTTGATGTCTGGTTGAATCTTTCCCATTCGTCCGTTGGCGTCTGGTTGAGTCTCTCTTCCCATTCATCATCTTTCGATGTCTGGTCGTGGTTTCTTTCTCCCATTCATCCATTGATGTCTGGTTGAGTCTTTCCCATTAATCCGTTGATGTCTGGTTGAGTCTCTCTTCCCATTCATCATCTTTCGATGTCTGGTCGTGGTTTCTTTCTCCCATTCATCCGTTGATGTCTGGTTGAGTCTCTCTTCCCATTCGTCCGTTGGCGTCTGGTCGTGGTTTCTCTTCCCATTCATCATCTTTCGATGTCTGGTCGTGGTTTCTTTCTCCCATTCATCCGTTGATGTCTTGTTGAGTCTTTCCCATTCGTCCGTTGACGTCTGGTCGTGGTTTCTCTTCCCATTCATCATCTTTCGATGTCTGGTCGTGGTTTCTTTCTCCCATTCATCTGTTGATGTCTGGTTGAGTCTTTCCCATTCGTCCGTTGGCGTCTGGTCGTGGTTTCTCTTCCCATTCATCATCTTTCGATGTCTGGTCGTGGTTTCTTTCTCCCATTCATCCATTGATGTCTTGTTGAGTCTTTCCCATTCGTCCGTTGGCGTCTGGTCGTGGTTTCTCTTCCCATTCATCATCTTTCGATGTTTGGACGTGGTTTTTTCTCCCATTCATCCATTGATGTCTGGTTGAGTTTTTCCCATTCGTCCGTTGGCGTCTGGTGGTTTCTCTTCCCATTCATCATCTTTCGATGTCTGGTCGTGGTTTCTTTCTCCACTTCATCCATTAATGTCTGGTTGAGTCTTTCCCATTCATCCGTTGATGTCTGGTTGAGTCTCTCTTCCCATTCATCATCTTTCGATGTCTGGTCGTGGTTTCTTTCTCCCATTCATCTGTTGATGTCTGGTTGAGTCTCTCTTCCCATTCGTCCGTTGGCGTCTGGTCGTGGTTTCTCTTCCCATTCATCATCTTTCGATGTCTGGTCGTGGTTTCTTTCTCCCATTCATCCATTGATGTCTGGTTGAGTCTTTCCCATTCGTCCGTTGGCGTCTGGTCGTGGTTTCTCTTCCCATTCATCATCTTTCGATGTCTGGTCGTGGTTTCTTTCTCCCATTCATCCATTGATGTCTGGTTGAGTCTTTCCCATTCGTCCGTTGGCGTCTGGTCGTGGTTTCTCTTCCCATTCATCATCTTTCGATGTCTGGTCGTGGTTTCTTTCTCCCATTCATCCATTGATGTCTGGTTGAGTCTTTCCCATTCATCCGTTGATGTCTGGTTGAGTCTCTCTTCCCATTCATCATCTTTCGATGTCTGGTCGTGGTTTCTTTCTCCCATTCATCCGTTGATGTCTGGTTGAGTCTCTCTTCCCATTCGTCCGTTGGCGTCTGGTCGTGGTTTCTCTTCCCATTCATCATCTTTCGATGTCTGGTCGTGGTTTCTTTCTCCCATTCATCCATTGATGTCTGGTTGAGTCTTTCCCATTCGTCCGTTGACGTCTGGTCGTGGTTTCTCTTCCCATTCATCATCTTTCGATGTCTGGTCGTGGTTTCTTTCTCCCATTCATCCATTGATGTCTGGTTGAGTCTTTCCCATTCATCCGTTGATGTCTGGTTGAGTCTCTCTTCCCATTCATCATCTTTCGATGTCTGGTCGTGGTTTCTTTCTCCCATTCATCCGTTGATGTCTGGTTGAGTCTCTCTTCCCATTCGTCCGTTGGCGTCTGGTCGTGGTTTCTCTTCCCATTCATCATCTTTCGATGTCTGGTCGTGGTTTCTTTCTCCCATTCATCCATTGATGTCTGGTTGTGTCTTTCCCATTCATCCGTTGATGTCTTGTTGAGTCTCTCTTCCCACTCATCATCTTTCGATGTCTGGTCGTGGTTTCTTTTTCACATTCATCTGTTGATGTCTGGTTGAGTCTCTCTTCCCATTCGTCCGTTGGCGTCTGGTCGTGGTTTCTCTTCCCATTCATCATCTTTCGATGTCTGGTCGTGGTTTCTTTCTCCCATTCATCCATTGATGTCTTGTTGAGTCTTTCCCATTAATCCGTTGATGTCTGGTTGAGTCTCTCTTCCCATTCATCATCTTTCGATGTCTGGTCGTGGTTTCTTTCTCCCATTCATCTGTTGATGTCTGGTTGAGTCTCTCTTCCCATTCGTCCGTTGGCGTCTGGTCGTGGTTTCTCTTCCCATTCATCATCTTTCGATGTCTGGTCGTGGTTTCTTTCTCCCATTCATCCATTGATGTCTGGTTGAGTCTTTCCCATTCGTCCGTTGGCGTCTGGTCGTGGTTTCTCTTCCCATTCATCATCTTTCGATGTCTGGTCGTGGTTTCTTTCTCCCATTCATCCATTGATGTCTGGTTGAGTCTTTCCCATTCGTCCGTTGGCGTCTGGTCGTGGTTTCTCTTCCCATTCATCATCTTTCGATGTCTGGTCGTGGTTTCTTTCTCCCATTCATCCATTGATGTCTGGTTGAGTCTTTCCCATTCATCCGTTGATGTCTGGTTGAGTCTCTCTTCCCATTCATCATCTTTCGATGTCTGGTCGTGGTTTCTTTCTCCCATTCATCCGTTGATGTCTGGTTGAGTCTCTCTTCCCATTCGTCCGTTGGCGTCTGGTCGTGGTTTCTCTTCCCATTCATCATCTTTCGATGTCTGGTCGTGGTTTCTTTCTCCCATTCATCCATTGATGTCTGGTTGAGTCTTTCCCATTCGTCCGTTGACGTCTGGTCGTGGTTTCTCTTCCCATTCATCATCTTTCGATGTCTGGTCGTGGTTTCTTTCTCCCATTCATCCATTGATGTCTGGTTGAGTCTTTCCCATTCATCCGTTGATGTCTGGTTGAGTCTCTCTTCCCATTCATCATCTTTCGATGTCTGGTCGTGGTTTCTTTCTCCCATTCATCCGTTGATGTCTGGTTGAGTCTCTCTTCCCATTCGTCCGTTGGCGTCTGGTCGTGGTTTCTCTTCCCATTCATCATCTTTCGATGTCTGGTCGTGGTTTCTTTCTCCCATTCATCCATTGATGTCTGGTTGAGTCTTTCCCATTCGTCCGTTGATGTCTGGTTGAGTCTCTCTTCCCATTCATCATCTTTCGATGTCTGGTCGTGGTTTCTTTTTCCATTCATCTTGATGTCTGGTTGAGTCTCTCTTCCCATTCGTCCGTTGGCGTCTGGTCGTGGTTTCTCTTCCCATTCATCATCTTTCGATGTCTGGTCGTGGTTTCTTTCTCCCATTCATCCATTGATGTCTTGTTGAGTCTTTCCCATTCATCCGTTGATGTCTGGTTGAGTCTCTCTTCCCATTCATCATCTTTCGATGTCTGGTCGTGGTTTCTTTCTCCCATTCATCCGTTGATGTCTGGTTGAGTCTCTCTTCCCATTCGTCCGTTGGCGTCTGGTCGTGGTTTCTCTTCCCATTCATCATCTTTCGATGTCTGGTCGTGGTTTCTTTCTCCCATTCATCCATTGATGTCTGGTTGAGTCTTTCCCATTCGTCCGTTGGCGTCTGGTCGTGGTTTCTCTTCCCATTCATCATCTTTCGATGTCTGGTCGTGGTTTCTTTCTCCCATTCATCCATTGATGTCTGGTTGAGTCTTTCCCATTCGTCCGTTGATGTCTGGTTGAGTCTCTCTTCCCATTCATCATCTTTCGATGTCTGGTCGTGGTTTCTTTCTCCCATTCATCCGTTGATGTCTGGTTGAGTCTCTCTTCCCATTCGTCCGTTGGCGTCTGGTCGTGGTTTCTCTTCCCATTCATCATCTTTCGATGTCTGGTCGTGGTTTCTTTCTCCCATTCATCCATTGATGTCTGGTTGAGTCTTTCCCATTCGTCCGTTGGCGTCTGGTCGTGGTTTCTCTTCCCATTCATCATCTTTCGATGTCTGGTCGTGGTTTCTTTCTCCCATTCATCCATTGATGTCTGGTTGAGTCTTTCCCATTCGTCCGTTGGCGTCTGGTCGTGGTTTCTCTTCCCATTCATCATCTTTCGATGTCTGGTCGTGGTTTCTTTCTCCCATTCATCCATTGATGTCTGGTTGAGTCTTTCCCATTCGTCCGTTGATGTCTGGTTGAGTCTCTCTTCCCATTCATCATCTTTCGATGTCTGGTCGTGGTTTCTTTCTCCCATTCATCCGTTGATGTCTGGTTGAGTCTCTCTTCCCATTCGTCCGTTGGCGTCTGGTCGTGGTTTCTCTTCCCATTCATCATCTTTCGATGTCTGGTCGTGGTTTCTTTCTCCCATTCATCCATTGATGTCTGGTTGAGTCTTTCCCATTCGTCCGTTGACGTCTGGTCGTGGTTTCTCTTCCCATTCATCATCTTTCGATGTCTGGTCGTGGTTTCTTTCTCCCATTCATCCATTGATGTCTGGTTGAGTCTTTCCCATTCATCCGTTGATGTCTGGTTGAGTCTCTCTTCCCATTCATCATCTTTCGATGTCTGGTCGTGGTTTCTTTCTCCCATTCATCCGTTGATGTCTGGTTGAGTCTCTCTTCCCATTCGTCCGTTGGCGTCTGGTCGTGGTTTCTCTTCCCATTCATCATCTTTCGATGTCTGGTCGTGGTTTCTTTCTCCCATTCATCCATTGATGTCTGGTTGAGTCTTTCCCATTCATCCGTTGATGTCTGGTTGAGTCTCTCTTCCCATTCATCATCTTTCGATGTCTGGTCGTGGTTTCTTTCTCCCATTCATCTGTTGATGTCTGGTTGAGTCTCTCTTCCCATTCGTCCGTTGGCGTCTGGTCGTGGTTTCTCTTCCCATTCATCATCTTTCGATGTCTGGTCGTGGTTTCTTTCTCCCATTCATCCATTGATGTCTGGTTGAGTCTTTCCCATTCATCCGTTGATGTCTGGTTGAGTCTCTCTTCCCATTCATCATCTTTCGATGTCTGGTCGTGGTTTCTTTCTCCCATTCATCTGTTGATGTCTGGTTGAGTCTCTCTTCCCATTCGTCCGTTGGCGTCTGGTCGTGGTTTCTCTTCCCATTCATCATCTTTCGATGTCTGGTCGTGGTTTCTTTCTCCCATTCATCCATTGATGTCTGGTTGAGTCTTTCCCATTCGTCCGTTGACGTCTGGTCGTGGTTTCTCTTCCCATTCATCATCTTTCGATGTCTGGTCGTGGTTTCTTTCTCCCATTCATCCATTGATGTCTGGTTGAGTCTTTCCCATTCATCCGTTGATGTCTGGTTGAGTCTCTCTTCCCATTCATCATCTTTTGATGTCTGGTCGTGGTTTCTTTCTCCCATTCATCCATTGATGTCTGGTTGAGTCTTTCCCATTCATCCGTTGATGTCTGGTTGAGTCTCTCTTCCCATTCATCATCTTTCGATGTCTGGTCGTGGTTTCTTTCTCCCATTCATCCATTGATGTCTGGTTGAGTCTCTCTTCCCATTCGTCCGTTGGCGTCTGGTCGTGGTTTCTCTTCCCATTCATCATCTTTCGATGTCTGGTCGTGGTTTCTTTCTCCCATTCATCCATTGATGTCTGGTTGAGTCTTTCCCATTCGTCCGTTGACGTCTGGTCGTGGTTTCTCTTCCCATTCATTATCTTTCGATGTCTGGTCGTGGTTTCTTTCTCCCATTCATCCATTGATGTCTGGTTGAGTCTTTCCCATTCATCCGTTGATGTCTGGTTGAGTCTCTCTTCCCATTCATCATCTTTCGATGTCTGGTCGTGGTTTCTTTCTCCCATTCATCCGTTGATGTCTGGTTGAGTCTCTCTCCCATTCGTCCGTTGGCGTCTGGTCGTGGTTTCTCTTCCCATTCATCATCTTTCGATGTCTGGTCGTGGTTTCTTTCTCCCATTCATCCATTGATGTCTGGTTGAGTCTTTCCCATTCGTCCGTTGGCGTCTGGTCGTGGTTTCTCTTCCCATTCATCATCTTTCGATGTCTGGTCGTGGTTTCTTTCTCCCATTCATCCATTGATGTCTGGTTGAGTCTTTCCCATTCGTCCGTTGGCGTCTGGTCGTGGTTTCTCTTCCCATTCATCATCTTTCGATGTCTGGTCGTGGTTTCTTTCTCCCATTCATCCATTGATGTCTGGTTGAGTCTTTCCCATTCATCCGTTGATGTCTGGTTGAGTCTCTCTCTTCCCATTCATCATCTTTCGATGTCTGGTCGTGGTTTCTTTCTCCCATTCATCCGTTGATGTCTGGTTGAGTCTCTCTTCCCATTCGTCCGTTGGCGTCTGGTCGTGGTTTCTCTTCCCATTCATCATCTTTCGATGTCTGGTCGTGGTTTCTTTCTCCCATTCATCCGTTGATGTCTGGTTGAGTCTTTCCCATTCGTCCGTTGACGTCTGGTCGTGGTTTCTCTTCCCATTCATCATCTTTCGATGTCTGGTCGTGGTTTCTTTCTCCCATTCATCCATTGATGTATGGTTGAGTCTTTCCCATTCATCCGTTGATGTCTGGTTGAGTCTCTCTTCCCATTCATCATCTTTCGATGTCTAGTCGTAGTTTCTTTCTTCCATTCATCCGTTGATGTCTGGTTGAGTCTCTCTTCCCATTCGTCTGTTGGCGTCTGGTCGTGGTTTCTCTTCCCATTCATCATCTTTCGATGTCTGGTCGTGGTTTCTTTCTCCCATTCATCTATTGATGTCTGGTTGAGTCTTTCCCATTCATCCGTTGATGTCTGGTTGAGTCTCTCTTCCCATTCATCATGTTTCGATGTCTGGTCGTGGTTTCTTTCTCCCATTCATCTGTTGATGTCTGGTTGAGTCTCTCTTCCCATTCGTCCGTTGGCGTCTGGTCGTGGTTTCTCTTCCCATTCATCATCTTTCGATGTCTGGTCGTGGTTTCTTTCTCCCATTCATCCATTGATGTCTGGTTGAGTCTTTCCCATTCGTCCGTTGGCGTCTGGTCGTGGTTTCTCTTCCCATTCATCATCTTTCGATGTCTGGTCGTGGTTTCTTTCTCCCATTCATCCATTGATGTCTGGTTGAGTCTTTCCCATTCGTCCGTTGGCGTCTGGTCGTGGTTTCTCTTCCCATTCATCATCTTTCGATGTCTGGTCGTGGTTTCTTTCTCCCATTCATCCATTGATGTCTGGTTGAGTCTTTCCCATTCATCCGTTGATGTCTGGTTGAGTCTCTCTTCCCATTCATCATCTTTCGATGTCTGGTCGTGGTTTTTTCTCCCATTCATCTGTTGATGTCTGGTTGAGTCTCTTTTCCATTCGTCCGTTGGCGTCTGGTCGTGGTTTCTCTTCCCATTCATCATCTTTCGATGTCTGGTCGTGGTTTCTTTCTCCCATTCATCCGTTGATGTCTGGTTGAGTCTTTCCCATTCGTCCGTTGGCGTCTGGTCGTGGTTTCTCTTCCCATTCATCATCTTTCGATGTCTGGTCGTGGTTTCTTTCTCCCATTCATCCATTGATGTCTGGTTGAGTCTTTCCCATTCGTCCGTTGGCGTCTGGTCGTGGTTTCTCTTCCCATTCATCATCTTTCGATGTCTGGTCGTGGTTTCTTTCTCCCATTCATCCATTGATGTCTGGTTGAGTCTTTCCCATTCATCCGTTGATGTCTGGTTGAGTCTCTCTTCCCATTCATCATCTTTCGATGTCTGGTCGTGGTTTCTTTCTCCCATTCATCTGTTGATGTCTGGTTGAGTCTCTCTTCCCATTCGTCCGTTGGCGTCTGTCGTGGTTTCTCTTCCCATTCATCATCTTTCGATGTCTGGTCGTGGTTTCTTTCTCCCATTCATCCGTTGATGTCTGGTTGAGTCTTTCCCATTCGTCCGTTGACGTCTGGTCGTGGTTTCTCTTCCCATTCATCATCTTTCGATGTCTGGTCGTGGTTTCTTTCTCCCATTCATCCATTGATGTCTGGTTGAGTCTTTCCCATTCATCCGTTGATATCTGGTTGAGTCTCTCTTCCCATTCATCATCTTTCGATGTCTGGTCGTGGTTTCTTTCTCCCATTCATCCGTTGATGTCTGGTTGAGTCTCTCTTCCCATTCGTCCGTGGCGTCTGGTCGTGGTTTCTCTTCCCATTCATCATCTTTCGATGTCTGGTCGTGGTTTCTTTCTCCCATTCATCCGTTGATGTCTGGTTGAGTCTTTCCCATTCGTCCGTTGACGTCTGGTCGTGGTTTCTCTTCCCATTCATCATCTTTCGATGTCTGGTCGTGGTTTCTTTCTCCCATTCATCCATTGATGTCTGGTTGAGTCTTTCCCATTCGTCCGTTGATGTCTGGTTGAGTCTCTCTTCCCATTCATCATCTTTCGATGTCTGGTCGTGGTTTCTTTCTCCCATTCATCCGTTGATGTCTGGTTGAGTCTCTCTTCCCATTCGTCCGTTGGCGTCTGGTCGTGGTTTCTCTTCCCATTCATCATCTTTCGATGTCTGGTCGTGGTTTCTTTCTCCCATTCATCCATTGATGTCTGGTTGAGTCTTTCCCATTCATCCGTTGATGTCTGGTTGAGTCTCTCTTCCCATTCATCATCTTTCGATGTCTGGTCGTGGTTTCTTTCTCCCATTCATCTGTTGATGTCTGGTTGAGTCTCTCTTCCCATTCGTCCGTTGGCGTCTGGTCGTGGTTTCTCTTCCCATTCATCATCTTTCGATGTCTGGTCGTGGTTTCTTTCTCCCATTCATCCATTGATGTCTGGTTGAGTCTTTCCCATTCGTCCGTTGGCGTCTGGTCGTGGTTTCTCTTCCCATTCATCATCTTTCGATGTCTGGTCGTGGTTTCTTTCTCCCATTCATCCATTGATGTCTGGTTGAGTCTTTCCCATTCGTCCGTTGGCGTCTGGTCGTGGTTTCTCTTCCCATTCATCATCTTTCGATGTCTGGTCGTGGTTTCTTTCTCCCATTCATCCATTGATGTCTGGTTGAGTCTTTCCCATTCATCCGTTGATGTCTGGTTGAGTCTCTCTTCCCATTCATCATGTTTCGATGTCTGGTCGTGGTTTTTTTCTCCCATTCATCTGTTGATGTCTGGTTGAGTCCCTTTTCCCATTCGTCCGTTGGAGTCTGGTCGTGGTTTCTCTTCCCATTCATCATCTTTCGATGTCTGGTCGTGGTTTCTTTCTCCCATTCATCCGTTGATGTCTGGTTGAGTCTTTCCCATTCGTCCGTTGGCGTCTGGTCGTGGTTTCTCTTCCCATTCATCATCTTTCGATGTCTGGTCGTGGTTTCTTTCTCCCATTCATCCATTGATGTCTGGTTGAGTCTTTCCCATTCGTCCGTTGGCGTCTGGTCGTGGTTTCTCTTCCCATTCATCATCTTTCGATGTCTGGTCGTGGTTTCTTTCTCCCATTCATCCATTGATGTCTGGTTGAGTCTTTCCCATTCATCCGTTGATGTCTGGTTGAGTCTCTCTTCCCATTCATCATCTTTCGATGTCTGGTCGTGGTTTCTTTCTCCCATTCATCTGTTGATGTCTGGTTGAGTCTCTCTTCCCATTCGTCCGTTGGCGTCTGGTCGTGGTTTCTCTTCCCATTCATCATCTTTCGATGTCTGGTCGTGGTTTCTTTCTCCCATTCATCCGTTGATGTCTGGTTGAGTCTTTCCCATTCGTCCGTTGACGTCTGGTCGTGGTTTCTCTTCCCATTCATCATCTTTCGATGTCTGGTCGTGGTTTCTTTCTCCCATTCATCCATTGATGTCTGGTTGAGTCTTTCCCATTCATCCGTTGATATCTGGTTGAGTCTCTCTTCCCATTCATCATCTTTCGATGTCTGGTCGTGGTTTCTTTCTCCCATTCATCCGTTGATGTCTGGTTGAGTCTCTCTTCCCATTCGTCCGTTGGCGTCTGGTCGTGGTTTCTCTTCCCATTCATCATCTTTCGATGTCTGGTCATGGTTTCTTTCTCCCATTCATCCGTTGATGTCTGGTTAAGTCTTTCCCATTCGTCCGTTGACGTCTGGTCGTAGTTTCTCTTCCCATTCATCATCTTTCGATGTCTGGTCGTGGTTTCTTTCTCCCATTCATCCATTGATGTCTGGTTGAGTCTTTCCCATTCATCCGTTGATGTCTGGTTGAGTCTCTCTTCCCATTCATCATCTTTCGATGTCTGGTCGTGGTTTCTTTCTTCCATTCATCCGTTGATGTCTGGTTGAGTCTCTCTTCCCATTCGTCCGTTGGCGTCTGGTCGTGGTTTCTCTTCCCATTCATCATCTTTCGATGTCTGGTCGTGGTTTCTTTCTCCCATTCATCCATTGATGTCTGGTTGAGTCTTTCCCATTCATCCGTTGATGTCTGGTTGAGTCTCTCTTCCCATTCATCATGTTTCGATGTCTGGTCGTGGTTTCTTTCTCCCATTCATCTGTTGATGTCTGGTTGAGTCTCTCTTCCCATTCGTCCGTTGGCGTCTGGTCCTGGTTTCTCTTCCCATTCATCATCTTTCGATGTCTGGTCGTGGTTTCTTTCTCCCATTCATCCATTGATGTCTGGTTGAGTCTTTCCCATTCGTCCGTTGGCGTCTGGTCGTGGTTTCTCTTCCCATTCATCATCTTTCGATGTCTGGTCGTGGTTTCTTTCTCCCATTCATCCATTGATGTCTGGTTGAGTCTTTCCCATTCGTCCGTTGGCGTCTGGTCGTGGTTTCTCTTCCCATTCATCATCTTTCGATGTCTGGTCGTGGTTTCTTTCTCCCATTCATCCATTGATGTCTGGTTGAGTCTTTCCCATTCATCCGTTGATGTCTGGTTGAGTCTCTCTTCCCATTCATCATGTTTCGATGTCTGGTCGTGGTTTTTTTCTCCCATTCATCTGTTGATGTCTGGTTGAGTCCCTCTTCCCATTCGTCCGTTGGAGTCTGGTCGTGGTTTCTCTTCCCATTCATCATCTTTCGATGTCTGGTCGTGGTTTCTTTCTCCCATTCATCCGTTGATGTCTGGTTGAGTCTTTCCCATTCGTCCGTTGGCGTCTGGTCGTGGTTTCTCTTCCCATTCATCATCTTTCGATGTCTGGTCGTGGTTTCTTTCTCCCATTCATCCATTGATGTCTGGTTGAGTCTTTCCCATTCGTCCGTTGGCGTCTGGTCGTGGTTTCTCTTCCCATTCATCATCTTTCGATGTCTGGTCGTGGTTTCTTTCTCCCATTCATCCATTGATGTCTGGTTGAGTCTTTCCCATTCATCCGTTGATGGCTGGTTGAGTCTCTCTTCCCATTCATCATCTTTCGATGTCTGGTCGTGGTTTCTTTCTCCCATTCATCTATTGATGTCTGGTTGAGTCTCTCTTCCCATTCGTCCGTTGGCGTCTGTTCGTGGTTTCTCTTCCCATTCATCATCTTTCGATGTCTGGTCGTGGTTTCTTTCTCCCATTCATCCGTTGATGTCTGGTTGAGTCTTTCCCATTCGTCCGTTGACGTCTGGTCGTGGTTTCTCTTCCCATTCATCATCTTTCGATGTCTGGTCGTGGTTTCTTTCTCCCATTCATCCATTGATGTCTGGTTGAGTCTTTCCCATTCATCCGTTGATATCTGGTTGAGTCTCTCTTCCCATTCATCATCTTTCGATGTCTGGTCGTGTTTTCTTTCTCCCATTCATCCGTTGATGTCTGGTTGAGTCTCTCTTCCCATTCGTCTGTTGGCGTCTGGTCGTGGTTTCTCTTCCCATTCATCATCTTTTGATGTCTGGTCATGGTTTCTTTCTCCCATTCATCCGTTGATGTCTGGTTGAGTCTTTCCCATTCGTCCGTTGACGTCTGGTCGTGGTTTCTCTTCCCATTCATCATCTTTCGATGTCTGGTCGTGGTTTCTTTCTCCCATTTATCTGTTGATGTCTGGTTGAATCTTTCCCATTCGTCCGTTGGCGTCTGGTTGAGTCTCTCTTCCCATTCATCATCTTTCGATGTCTGGTCGTGGTTTCTTTCTCCCATTCATCCATTGATGTCTGGTTGAGTCTTTCCCATTAATCCGTTGATGTCTGGTTGAGTCTCTCTTCCCATTCATCATCTTTCGATGTCTGGTCGTGGTTTCTTTCTCCCATTCATCATTTGATGTCTGGTTGAGTCTCTCTTCCCATTCGTCCGTTGGCGTCTGGTCGTGGTTTCTCTTCCCATTCATCATCTTTCGATGTCTGGTCATGGTTTCTTTCTCCCATTCATCCGTTGATGTCTTGTTGAGTCTTTCCCATTCGTCCGTTGACGTATGGTCGTGGTTTCTCTTCCCATTCATCATCTTTCGATGACTTGTCGTGGTTTCTTTCTCCCATTCATCTGTTGATGTCTGGTTGAGTCTTTCCCATTCGTCCGTTGGCGTCTGGTCGTGGTTTCTCTTCCCATTCATCATCTTTCGATGTCTGGTCGTGGTTTCTTTCTCCCATTAATCCATTGATGTCTTGTTGAGTCTTTCCCATTCGTCCGTTGGCGTCTGGTCGTGGTTTCTCTTCCCATTCATCATCTTTCGATGTCTGGACGTGGTTTTTTCTCCCATTCATCCATTGATGTCTGGTTGAGTTTTTCCCATTCGTCCGTTGGCGTCTGGTCGTGGTTTCTCTTCCCATTCATCATCTTTCGATGTCTGGTCGTGGTTTCTTTCTCCCATTCATCCATTGATGTCTGGTTGAGTCTTTCCCATTCATCCGTTGATGTCTGGTTGAGTCTCTCTTCCCATTCATCATCTTTCGATGTCTGGTCGTGGTTTCTTTCTCCCATTCATCTGTTGATGTCTGGTTGAGTCTCTCTTCCCATTCGTCCGTTGGCGTCTGGTCGTGGTTTCTCTTCCCATTCATCATCTTTCGATGTCTGGTCGTGGTTTCTTTCTCCCATTCATCCATTGATGTCTGGTTGAGTCTTTCCCATTCGTCCGTTGGCGTCTGGTCGTGGTTTCTCTTCCCATTCATCATCTTTCGATGTCTGGTCGTGGTTTCTTTCTCCCATTCATCCATTGATGTCTGGTTGAGTCTTTCCCATTCGTCCGTTGGCGTCTGGTCGTGGTTTCTCTTCCCATTCATCATCTTTCGATGTCTGGTCGTGGTTTCTTTCTCCCATTCATCCATTGATGTCTGGTTGAGTCTTTCCCATTCATCCGTTGATGTCTGGTTGAGTCTCTCTTCCCATTCATCATCTTTCGATGTCTGGTCGTGGTTTCTGTCTCCCATTCATCCGTTGATGTCTGGTTGAGTCTCTCTTCCCATTCGTCCGTTGGCGTCTGGTCGTGGTTTCTCTTCCCATTCATCATCTTTCGATGTCTGGTCGTGGTTTCTTTCTCCCATTCATCCATTGATGTCTGGTTGAGTCTTTCCCATTCGTCCGTTGACGTCTGGTCGTGGTTTCTCTTCCCATTCATCATCTTTCGATGTCTGGTCATGGTTTCTTACTCCCATTCATCCATTGATGTATGGTTGAGTCTTTCCCATTCATCCGTTGATGTCTGGTTGAGTCTCTCTTCCCATTCATCATCTTTCGATGTCTAGTCGTAGTTTCTTTCTCCCATTCATCCGTTGATGTCTGGTTGAGTCTCTCTTCCCATTCGTCCGTTGGCGTCTGGTCGTGGTTTCTCTTCCCATTCATCATCTTTCGATGTCTGGTCGTGGTTTCTTTCTCCCATTCATCCATTGATGTCTGGTTGAGTCTTTCCCATTCATCCGTTGATGTCTTGTTGAGTCTCTCTTCCCAATCATCATCTTTCGATGTCTGGTCGTGGTTTCTTTTTCACATTCATCTGTTGATGTCTGGTTGAGTTTCTCTTCCCATTCGTCCGTTGGCGTCTGGTCGTGGTTTCTCTTCCCATTCATCATCTTTCGATGTCTGGTCGTGGTTTCTTTCTCCCATTCATCCATTGATGTCTGGTTGAGTCTTTCCCATTAATCTGTTGATGTCTGGTTGAGTCTCTCTTCCCATTCATCATCTTTCGATGTCTGGTCGTGGTTTCTTTCTCCCATTCATTTGTTGATGTCTGGTTGAGTCTCTCTTCCCATTCGTCCGTTGGCGTCTGGTCGTGGTTTCTCTTCCCATTCATCATCTTTCGATGTCTGGTCGTGGTTTCTTTTTCCCATTCATCCATTGATGTTTGGTTGAGTCTTTCCCATTCGTCCGTTGGCGTCTGGTCGTGGTTTCTCTTCCCATTCATCATCTTTCGATGTCTGGTCGTGGTTTCTTTCTCCCATTCATCCATTGATGTCTGGTTGAGTCTTTCCCATTCGTCCGTTGGCGTCTGGTCGTGGTTTCTCTTCCCATTCATCATCTTTCGATGTCTGGACGTGGTTTTTTCTCCCATTCATCCATTGATGTGTGGTTGAGTTTTTCCCATTCGTCCGTTGGCGTCTGGTCGTGGTTTCTCTTCCCATTCATCATCTTTCGATGTCTGGTCGTGGTTTCTTTCTCCCATTCATCCATTGATGTCTGGTTGAGTCTTTCCCATTCATCCGTTGATGTCTGGTTGAGTCTCTCTTCCCATTCATCATCTTTCGATGTCTGGTCGTGGTTTCTGTCTCCCATTCATCCGTTGATGTCTGGTTGAGTCTCTCTTCCCATTCGTCCGTTGGCGTCTGGTCGTGGTTTCTCTTCCCATTCATCATCTTTCGATGTCTGGTCGTGGTTTCTTTCTCCCATTCATCCAT
Organism: Lathyrus oleraceus; assembly: GCF_024323335.1. Taxonomy (NCBI): domain Eukaryota; kingdom Viridiplantae; phylum Streptophyta; class Magnoliopsida; order Fabales; family Fabaceae; genus Lathyrus; species Lathyrus oleraceus. The sequence goes on along the minus strand of NC_066584.1, from coordinate 268,229,332 downwards.
TGATGTCTGGTTGAGTCTTTCCCATTCGTCCGTTGACGTCTGGTCGTGGTTTCTCTTCCCATTCATCATCTTTCGATGTCTGGTCGTGGTTTCTTTCTCCCATTCATCCATTGATGTCTGGTTGAGTCTTTCCCATTCATCCGTTGATGTCTGGTTGAGTCTCTCTTCCCATTCATCATCTTTCGATGTCTGGTCGTGGTTTCTTTCTCCCATTCATCCGTTGATGTCTGGTTGAGTCTCTCTTCCCATTCGTCCATTGGCGTCTGGTCGTGGTTTCTCTTCCCATTCATCATCTTTCGATGTCTGGTCGTGGTTTCTTTCTCCCATTCATCCGTTGATGTCTGGTTGAGTCTTTCCCATTCGTCCGTTGACGTCTGGTCGTGGTTTCTCTTCCCATTCATCATCTTTCGATGTCTGGTCGTGGTTTCTTACTCCCATTCATCCATTGATGTCTGGTTGAGTCTTTCCCATTCGTCCGTTGGCGTCTGGTTGAGTCTCTCTTCCCATTCATCATCTTTCGATGTCTGGTCGTAGTTTCTTTCTCCCATTCATCCGTTGATGTCTGGTTGAGTCTCTCTTCCCATTCGTCCGTTGGCGTTTGGTCGTGGTTTCTCTTCCCATTCATCATCTTTCGATGTCTGGTCGTGGTTTCTTTCTCCCATTCATCCATTGATGTCTGGTTGAGTCTTTCCCATTCATCCGTTGATGTCTTGTTGAGTCTCTCTTCCCATTCATCATCTTTCGATGTCTGGTCGTGGTTTCTTTTTCCCATTCATCTGTTGATGTCTGGTTGAGTCTCTCTTTCCATTCGTCCGTTGGCGTCTGGTCGTGGTTTCTCTTCCCATTCATCATCTTTCGATGTCTGGTCGTGGTTTCTTTCTCCCATTCATCCATTGATGTCTGGTTGAGTCTTTCCCATTCGTCCGTTGGCGTCTGGTCGTGGTTTCTCTTCCCATTCATCATCTTTCGATGTCTGGTCGTGGTTTCTTTCTCCCATTCATCCATTGATGTCTGGTTGAGTCTTTCCCATTCGTCCGTTGGCGTCTGGTCGTGGTTTCTCTTCCCATTCATCATCTTTCGATGTCTGGTCGTGGTTTCTTTCTCCCATTCATCCATTGATGTCTGGTTGAGTCTTTCCCATTCATCCGTTGATGTCTGGTTGAGTCTCTCTTCCCATTCATCATCTTTCGATGTCTGGTCGTGGTTTCTGTCTCCCATTCATCCGTTGATGTCTGGTTGAGTCTCTCTTCCCATTCGTCCGTTGGCGTCTGGTCGTGGTTTCTCTTCCCATTCATCATCTTTCGATGTCTGGTCGTGGTTTCTTTCTCCCATTCATCCGTTGATGTCTGGTTGAGTCTTTCCCATTCGTCCGTTGACGTCTGGTCGTGGTTTCTCTTCCCATTCATCATCTTTCGATGTCTGGTTGTGGTTTCTTACTCCCATTCATCCATTGATGTATGGTTGAGTCTTTCCCATTCATCCGTTGATGTCTGGTTGAGTCTCTCTTCCCATTCATCATCTTTCGATGTCTAGTCGTAGTTTCTTTCTCCCATTCATCCGTTGATGTCTGGTTGAGTCTCTCTTCCCATTCATCCGTTGGCGTCTGGTCGTGGTTTCTCTTCCCATTCATCATCTTTCGATGTCTGGTCGTGGTTTCTTTCTCCCATTCATCCATTGATGTCTGGTTGAGTCTTTCCCATTCATCCGTTGATGTCTTGTTGAGTCTCTCTTCCCATTCATCATCTTTCGATGTCTGGTCGTGGTTTCTTTTTCCCATTCATCTGTTGATGTCTGGTTGAGTCTCTCTTTCCATTCGTCCGTTGGCGTCTGGTCGTAGTTTCTCTTCCCATTCATCATCTTTCGATGTCTGGTCGTGGTTTCTTTCTCCCATTCATCCATTGATGTCTGGTTGAGTCTTTCCCATTCGTCCGTTGGCGTCTGGTCGTGGTTTCTCTTCCCATTCATCATCTTTCGATGTCTGGTCGTGGTTTCTTTCTCCCATTCATCCATTGATGTCTGGTTGAGTCTCTCCCATTCGTCCGTTGGCGTCTGGTCGTGGTTTCTCCTCCCATTCATCATCTTTCGATGTCTGGTCGGGATTCTTTCTCCCATTCATCCATTGATGTCTGGTTGAGTCTTTCCCATTCATCCGTTGATGTCTGGTTGAGTCTCTCTTCCCATTCATCATCTTTCGATGTCTGGTCGTGGTTTCTTTCTCCCATTCATCCGTTGATGTCTGGTTGAGTCTCTCTTCCCATTCGTCCGTTGGCGTCTGGTCGTGGTTTCTCTTCCCATTCATCATCTTTCGATGTCTGGTCGTGGTTTCTTTCTCCCATTCATCCGTTGATGTCTGGTTGAGTCTTTCCCATTCGTCCGTTGACGTCTGGTCGTGGTTTCTCTTCCCATTCATCATCTTTCGATGACTTGTCGTGGTTTCTTTCTCCCATTCATTTGTTGATGTCTGGTTGAGTCTTTCCCATTCGTCCGTTGGCGTCTGGTCGTGGTTTCTCTTCCCATTCATCATCTTTCGATGTCTGGTCGTGGTTTCTTTCTCCCATTCATCCATTGATGTCTGGTTGAGTCTTTCCCATTAATCCGTTGATGTCTGGTTGAGTGTCTCTTCCCATTCATCATCTTTCGATGTCTGGTCGTGGTTTCTTTCTCCCATACATCCGTTGATGTCTGGTTGAGTCTCTCTTCCCATTTGTCCGTTGGCGTCTGGTCGTGGTTTCTCTTCCCATTCATCATCTTTCGATGTCTGGTCATGGTTTCTTTCTCCCATTCATTCGTTGATGTCTTGTTGAGTCTTTCCCATTCGTCCGTTGACGTATGGTCGTGGTTTCACTTCCCATTCATCATATTTCGATGACTTGTCGTGGTTTCTTTCTTCCATTCATCTGTTGATGTCTGGTTGAGTCTTTCCCATTCGTCCGTTGGCGTCTGGTCGTGGTTTCTCTTCCCATTCATCATCTTTCGATGTCTGGTCGTGGTTTTTTTCTCCCATTTATCCATTGATGTCTGGTTGAGTCTTTCCCATTCGTCCGTTGGCGTTTGGTCGTGGTTTCTCTTCCCATTCATCATCTTTCGATGTCTGGTCGTGGTTTCTTTCTCCCATTCATCCATTGATGTCTGGTTGAGTCTTTCCCATTAATCCGTTGATGTCTGGTTGAGTGTCTCTTCCCATTCATCATCTTTCGATGTCTGGTCGTGGTTTCTTTCTCCCATTCATCCGTTGATGTCTGGTTGAGTCTCTCTTCCCATTCGTCTGTTGGCGTCTGGTCGTGGTTTCTCTTCCCATTCATCATCTTTCGATGTCTGGTCATGGTTTCTTTCTCCCATTCATTCGTTAATGTCTTGTTGAGTCTTTCCCATTCGTCCGTTGACGTATGGTCGTGGTTTCTCTTCCCATTCATCATCTTTCGATGACTTGTCGTGGTTTCTTTCTCCCATTCATCTGTTGATGTCTGGTTGAGTCTTTCCCATTCGTCCGTTGGCGTCTGGTTGTGGTTTCTCTTCCCATTCATCATCTTTCGATGTCTGGTCGTGGTTTCGTTCTCCCATTCATCCATTGATGTCTTGTTGAGTCTTTCCCATTAATCCGTTGATGTCTGGTTGAGTGTCTCTTCCCATTCATCATCTTTCGATGTCTGGTCGTGGTTTCTTTCTCCCATTCATCCGTTGTTGTCTGGTTGAGTCTTTCCCATTCGTCCGTTGACGTCGGGTCGTGGTTTCTCTTCCCATTCATCATCTTTCGATGTCTGGTCGTGGTTTCTTACTCCCATTCATCCATTGATGTATGGTTGAGTCTTTCCCATTCATCCGTTGATGTCTGGTTGAGTCTCTCTTCCCATTCATCATCTTTCGATGTCTAGTCGTAGTTTCTTTCTCCCACTCATCCGTTGATGTCTGGTTGAGTCTCTCTTCCCATTCGTCCGTTGGCGTCTGGTCGTGGTTTCTCTTCCCATTCATCATCTTTCGATGTCTGGTCGTGGTTTATTTCTCCCATTCATCCATTGATGTCTGGTTGAGTCTTTCCCATTCATCCGTTGATTTCTTGTTGAGTCTCTCTTCCCATTCATCATCTTTCGATGTATGATCGTGGTTTCTTTTTCCCATTCATCTGTTGATGTCTGGTTGAGTCTCTCTTTCCATTCGTCCGTTGGCGTCTGGTCGTGGTTTCTCTTCCCATTCATCATCTTTCGATGTCTGGTCGTGGTTTCTTTCTCCCATTCATCCATTGATGTCTGGTTGAGTCTTTCCCATTCGTCCGTTGGCGTCTCGTCGTGGTTTCTCTTCCCATTCATCATCTTTCGATGTCTGGTCGTGGTTTCTTTCTCCCATTCATCCATGATGTCTGGTTGAGTCTCTCCCATTCGTCCGTTGGCGTCTGGTCGTGGTTTCTCTTCCCATTCATCATCTTTCGATGTCTGGTCGTGGTTTCTTTCTCCCATTCATCCATTGATGTCTGGTTGAGTCTTTCCCATTCATCCGTTGATGTCTGGTTGAGTCTCTCTTCCCATTCATCATCTTTCAATGTCTGGTCGTGGTTTCTTTCTCCCATTCATCCGTTGATGTCTGGTTGAGTCTCTCTTCCCATTCGTCCATTGGCGTCTGGTCGTGGTTTCTCTTCCCATTCATCATCTTTCGATGTCTGGTCGTGGTTTCTTTCTCCCATTCATCCGTTGATGTCTGGTTCAGTCTTTCCCATTCGTCCGTTGACGTCTGGTCGTGGTTTCTCTTCCCATTCATCATCTTTCGATGACTTGTCGTGGTTTCTTTCTCCCATTCATATGTTGATGTCTGGTTGAGTCTTTCCCATTCGTCCGTTGGCGTCTGGTCGTGGTTTCTCTTCCCATTCATCATCTTTCGATGTCTGGTCGTGGTTTCTTACTCCCATTCATCCATTGATGTATGGTTGAGTCTTTCCCATTCATCCGTTGATGTCTGGTTGAGTCTCTCTTCCCATTCATCATCTATCGATGTCTAGTCGTAGTTTCTTTCTCCCACTCATCCGTTGATGTCTGGTTGAGTCTCTCTTCCCATTCGTCCGTTGGCGTCTGGTCGTGGTTTCTCTTCCCATTCATCATCTTTCGATGTCTGGTCGTGGTTTATTTCTCCCATTCATCCATTGATGTCTGGTTGAGTCTTTCCCATTAATCCGTTGATGTCTGGTTGAGTGTCTCTTCCAATTCATCATCTTTCGATGTCTGGTCGTGGTTTCTTTCTCCCATACATCCGTTGATGTCTCGTTGAGTCTCTCTTCCCATTCGTCCGTTGGCGTCTGGTCGTGGTTTCTCTTCCCATTCATCATCTTTCGATGTCTGGTCATGGTTTCTTTCTCCCATTCATTCGTTGATGTCTTGTTGAGTCTTTCCCATTCGTCCGTTGACGTATGGTCATGGTTTCTCTTCCCATTCATCATCTTTCGATGACTTGTCGTGGTTTCTTTCTTCCATTCATCTGTTGATGTCTGGTTGAGTCTTTCCCATTCGTCCGTTGGCGTCTGGTCGTGGTTTCTCTTCCCATTCATCATCTTTCGATGTCTGGTTATGGTTTCTTTCTCCCATTAATCCATTGATGTCTTGTTGAGTCTTTCCCATTCGTCCGTTGGCGTCTGGTCGTGGTTTCTCTTCCCATTCCTCATCTTTCGATGTCTGGTCGTGGTTTTTTTCTCCCATTCATCCATTGATGTCTGGTTGAGTCTTTCCCATTCGTCCGTTGGCGTCTGGTCGTGGTTTCTCTTCCCATTCATCATCTTTCGATGTCTGGTCGTGGTTTCTTTCTCCCATTCATCCATTGATGTCTGGTTGAGTCTTTCCCATTAATCCGTTGATGTCTGGTTGAGTGTCTCTTCCCATTCATCATCTTTCGATGTCTGGTCGTGGTTTCTTTCTCCCATACATCCGTTGATGTCTGGTTGAGTCTCTCTTCCCATTCGTCTGTTGGCGTCTGGTCGTGGTTTCTCTTCTCATTCATCATCTTTCGATGTCTGGTCATGGTTTCTTTCTCCCATTCATTCGTTAATGTCTTGTTGAGTCTTTCCCATTCGTCCGTTGACGTATGGTCGTGGTTTCTCTTCCCATTCATCATCTTTCGATGACTTGTCGTGGTTTCTTTCTCCCATTCATCTGTTGATGTCTGGTTGAGTCTTTCCCATTCGTCCGTTGGCGTCTGGTTGTGGTTTCTCTTCCCATTCATCATCTTTCGATGTCTGGTCGTGGTTTCGTTCTCCCATTCATCCATTGATGTCTGGTTGAGTCTTTCCCATTAATCCGTTGATGTCTGGTTGAGTGTCTCTTCCCATTCATCATCTTTCGATGTCTGGTCGTGGTTTCTTTCTCCCATTCATCCGTTGATGTCTGGTTGAGTCTTTCCCATTCATCCGTTGATGTCTGGTTGAGTCTCTCTTCCCATTCATCATCTATCGATGTCTAGTCGTAGTTTCTTTCTCCCACTCATCCGTTGATGTCTGGTTGAGTCTCTCTTCCCATTCGTCCGTTGGCGTCTGGTCGTGGTTTCTCTTCCCATTCATCATCTTTCGATGTCTGGTCGTGGTTTATTTCTCCCATTCATCCATTGATGTCTGGTTGAGTCTTTCCCATTCATCCGTTGATGTCTTGTTGAGTCTCTCTTCCCATTCATCATCTTTCGATGTATGATCGTGGTTTCTTTTTCCCATTCATCTGTTGATGTCTGGTTGAGTCTCTCTTTCCATTCGTCCGTTGGCGTCTGGTCGTGGTTTCTCTTCCCATTCATCATCTTTCGATGTCTGGTCGTGGTTTCTTTCTCCCATTCATCCATTGATGTCTGGTTGAGTCTTTCCCATTCGTCCGTTGGCGTCTCGTCGTGGTTTCTCTTCCCATTCATCATCTTTCGATGTCTGGTCGTGGTTTCTTTCTCCCATTCATCCATGATGTCTGGTTGAGTCTCTCCCATTCGTCCGTTGGCGTCTGGTCGTGGTTTCTCTTCCCATTCATCATCTTTCGATGTCTGGTCGTGGATTCTTTCTCCCATTCATCCATTGATGTCTGGTTGAGTCTTTCCCATTCATCCGTTGATGTCTGGTTGAGTCTCTCTTCCCATTCATCATCTTTCAATGTCTGGTCGTGGTTTCTTTCTCCCATTCATCCGTTGATGTCTGGTTGAGTCTCTCTTCCCATTCGTCCATTGACGTCTGGTCGTGGTTTCTCTTCCCATTCATCATCTTTCGATGTCTGGTCGTGGTTTCTTTCTCCCATTCATCCGTTGATGTCTGGTTCAGTCTTTCCCATTCGTCCGTTGACGTCTGGTCGTGGTTTCTCTTCCCATTCATCATCTTTCGATGACTTGTCGTGGTTTCTTTCTCCCATTCATATGTTGATGTCTGGTTGAGTCTTTCCCATTCGTCCGTTGGCGTCTGGTTGTGGTTTCTCTTCCCATTCATCATCTTTCGATGTCTGGTCGTGGTTTCTTACTCCCATTCATCCATTGATGTATGGTTGAGTCTTTCCCATTCATCCGTTGATGTCTGGTTGAGTCTCTCTTCCCATTCATCATCTATCGATGTCTAGTCGTAGTTTCTTTCTCCCACTCATCCGTTGATGTCTGGTTGAGTCTCTCTTCCCATTCGTCCGTTGGCGTCTGGTCGTGGTTTCTCTTCCCATTCATCATCTTTCGATGTCTGGTCGTGGTTTATTTCTCCCATTCATCCATTGATGTCTGGTTGAGTCTTTCCCATTAATCCGTTGATGTCTGGTTGAGTGTCTCTTCCAATTCATCATCTTTCGATGTCTGGTCGTGGTTTCTTTCTCCCATACATCCGTTGATGTCTCGTTGAGTCTCTCTTCCCATTCGTCCGTTGGCGTCTGGTCGTGGTTTCTCTTCCCATTCATCATCTTTCGATGTCTGGTCATGGTTTCTTTCTCCCATTCATTCGTTGATGTCTTGTTGAGTCTTTCCCATTCGTCCGTTGACGTATGGTCATGGTTTCTCTTCCCATTCATCATCTTTCGATGACTTGTCGTGGTTTCTTTCTTCCATTCATCTGTTGATGTCTGGTTGAGTCTTTCCCATTCGTCCGTTGGCGTCTGGTCGTGGTTTCTCTTCCCATTCATCATCTTTCGATGTCTGGTTATGGTTTCTTTCTCCCATTAATCCATTGATGTCTTGTTGAGTCTTTCCCATTCGTCCGTTGGCGTCTGGTCGTGGTTTCTCTTCCCATTCATCATCTTTCGATGTCTGGTCGTGGTTTTTTTCTCCCATTCACCCATTGATGTCTGGTTGAGTCTTTCCCATTCGTCCGTTGGCGTCTGGTCGTGGTTTCTCTTCCCATTCATCATCTTTCGATGTCTGGTCGTGGTTTTTTCTCCCATTCATCCATTGATGTCTGGTTGAGTCTTTCCCATTCATCCGTTGAGGTTTGGTTGAGTCTCTCTTCCCATTCATCATCTTTCGATGTCTGGTCGTGGTTTCTTTCTCCCATTCATCTGTTGATGTCTGGTTGAGTCTCTCTTCCCAGTCGTCTGTTGGCGTCTGGTCGTGGTTTCTCTTCCCATTCATCATCTTTCGATGTCTGGTCGTGGTTTCTTTCTCCCATTCATCCATTGATGTCTGGTTGAGTCTTTCCCATTCGTCCGTTGGCGTCTGGTCGTGGTTTCTCTTCCCATTCATCATCTTTCGATGTCTGGTCGTGGTTTCTTTCTCCCATTCATCCATTGACGTCTGGTGTTGTCTTTCCCATTCGTCCGTTGGCGTCTGGTCGTGGTTTCTCTTCCCATTCATCATCTTTCGATGTCTGGTCGTGGTTTCTTTCTCCCATTCATCCATTAATGTCTGGTTGAGTCTTTCCCATTCATCCGTTGATGTCTGGTTGAGTCTCTCTTCCCATTCATCATCTTTCGATGTCTGGTCGTGGTTTCTTTCTCCCATTCATCCGTTGATGTCTGGTTGAGTCTCTCTTCCCATTCGTTCGTTGGCGTCTGGTCGTGGTTTCTCTTCCCATTCATCATCTTTCGATGTCTGGTCGTGGTTTCTTTCTCCCATTCATCCGTTGATGTCTGGGTGAGTCTTTCCCATTCGTCCGTTGACGTCTGGTCGTGTTTTCTCTTCCCATTCATCATCTTTCGATGACTTGTCGTGGTGTTTTTCTCCCATTCATCTGTTGATGTCTGGTTGAGTCTTTCCCATTCGTCCGTTGGCGTCTGGTCGTGGTTTCTCTTCCCATTCATCATCTTTCGATGTCTGGTCGTGGTTTCTTTCTCCTATTAATCCATTGATGTCTTGTTGAGTCTTTCACATTCGTCCGTTGGCGTCTGGTCGTGGTTTCTCTTCCCATTCATCATCTTTCGATGTCTGGTCGTGGTTTTTTTCTCGCATTCATCCATTGATGTCTGGTTGAGTCTTTCCCATTCGTCCGTTGGCGTCTGGTCGTGGTTTCTCTTCCCATTCATCATCTTTCGATGTCTAGTCGTGGGTTCTTTCTCCCATTCATCCATTGATGTCTGGTTGAGTCTTTCCCATTCATCCGTTGATGTCTGGTTGAGTCTCTCTTCCCATTCATCATCTTTCGATGTCTGTGTAGCGGTGTATTCGTCGCTATATGATCTATCGATTAAATCATAAGCAAGAGATACAATGAAATTTCGAGTCGCCACCACACTTTTATTTATCCAAAGGACTGGCTAAAAAGCGAACAAAAGCCTAAGAAGTTTTACACGTAGAAAACAAATAAAAAGATCAGAGAGTCTGGGTAAGGGGTAAATTACGCAATGGGAAGGTGTTAGGCACCCACTACGTCCTAGGTACTCCTAGGGAGCCCTTTTCACACTTGTTGTATAAAATTGTTATTTGTTATGACATAAGTATTGTGCAAACATGATTGGGATGATGAGAAAAGAATATACAAATTTTATTGGGTTATTGGGTTTGAACGGATGAACCCGCTGCCTACGTACCTTCCATCAAAGGTAAGGATCAAAACGCCGTAGTTCGGCTAAAAGATTTCCAAAAGTTGGTGGATTCAATTTTAAACACAAGCACTGAGGCTTTTCATTATCAATGGGAGAACACTCGACCAAAAACAACATCCACCATGCGAGGATAGCTTCGACGTACTAGAGGGGTTAGCCCTGTTTTCAGTACGGAAGTCTTACTGTCGACTCACTAAGGATAGGCAAGATTTACATCAACCACAAATATAATTGAAACCTATGGCTAATGCATGAAAAGATTAACAATGGACAAAGCCAAAACAAGTGAATGAGTGAAGTTAATTGATTGTGATTATGAAAGTGAAGTCAAAGTATGATTAAGATTGATTCAAAAGAAGTGTTATGAAAATGGAGTTTGAAAAAAGTCAAGGACTTGGGTCCAGGTTTTTAGTTTGAAAACATGAAGATGTTTGCACAATATCTATGTCAAGTTTGAAATCAAAGTGTGAAAAGGTTTAGGACACAATGGGGATGAATGGATGGAGATGGATTGTAAAACTTCTTAGAAGGTTCACTTCTTGAAATCATATAGAGGATGATTCAAGTGTGTCCTTTGGAATAACAATGGATAATAACAAACAGACAAGAAAGTCAACAAAAGCGGACGTCGGATGCCAATCACTGGGCTTATACCAATCTCCTAAAATAGAACGGGATATCAGATGCCACTCAATGGTCTTACACTAATCTCCTCAAAAGAAAACAAAGATGAAATATGAAAGTCAACTGCCAATCTATCTGGACTTAGGTTAACTCCACATATGATCACAGGAAAACCAATTCCACATTACAGGGACTTACAATGGATCCTCACATACAAGAACAAAAGCAACAAATGATCACAGGAAAGCAAATGCCAACTTACAGGGACTTACAGTTGCAACCTCACATACAATCAAATGCATCAAGCAAAGATAAGATGAGTGGCCAAGGTGATGGTCTTATACTCACTTCCATATCATAGGAGCAATGGCCAATGAATGGTCTTACAATTGTCCTCAATGGGTAAACAGCAATGATAATGTCACAAAGACAAATGAGGTGATTATGCATTGATGAGCAATTAATGATGATGATAAATGCATGAAGCATATAAGCAAACATGTGCATATGAAGTAATCAAGCAATCAATGAGAATCAAACAGCACACTCTATATCCAAACAAGGAGGCTCACACGAGAGGGTTAGGCACTGAGGCCAACTGGAATAGGGTAAAAAGTTGCTCTTAACCTTGCCATTGAGAGGCTAAGGTGAAGCAGATGAAAGGAGATGAGGGGTGTGCCTCATTGCTCTTATCCCTGATCAGGGAGAGCATTTCGGAAAGTGTGGGAGTTCAGAAAGTAGGAACTCTCTCCACATATTATTGACTCGATTGATCTTGGGTTTGGATCTCAATGCTACAACCACGTAATGGGAGCAAGGAGAAGACTCACTGAATAGTAGGGGATAGGTTACTTATCCCTTTGATCTACCAATTGCCTTACTTGAAGGACTTTTCCTGCTTGGGACAAAATTAAACACACACAAGCATTGCCTCTTAAGGAGGACTTCAGACAGTTTGCCCGGCCAAATAACAGGCCGGGTCTCCAGACTACATGAAGAAAGAGTAATTATACCTCAAAAGCAAATTGCTAAATAGCAAAGCAAGCAAATAAAGCAACTAAAGGGTACCTGAAAAAGTCAAACTTATCAGTTCACATTTCAACAATTAAGTCAGAAGGAAATGAAACAACAGTTAACAGTAATCAGAAGTGCCAAAGCACAAGACCAAACTCATATGAGTCATACCACCTACAAAACAAAGGTTAGCACATGATATATAATCAAGCTCAATCAAATTTGTATGATCTTTGAGGCATTGATGCTTAACCTGAAACAATGAACTCAACATAAGTCCAAAAGACCACTAGGACAAGCCTAGGGTCAAAAACAAAAGGGAAAGTCAAAACAGCAAACAATAATCAACCAAAGTCAAGTTCAAGCATTTGAGAAGCAAGCACAATTGGTTTCAAACTCATATCATGCATCATTGTCATTTTATAGACCAAAGAAGTCAAAACATGGCAAGAGGGAGCACACAAAAGGTCAACAGCAAAACCAAGCTCAAAAGCAAACATAATCAATTCCAAAAATCATGAAATAATTCACACACAATCACAATCCATAACATAGCATGCATATAAAATTTCAGCTCAATTGGATCATGGGAAGATAGTCAATTAAAATCAGGAAGTCAACATATTTTCAAGTATGCACAAAGAAGTCAAACATACATGAGTCAACTTCAAAAAATCATAACAAAATGAAAACAGATGAGAAATGGATGGGATTAACACCAATGCAAAGCTCAAGATGTCTAGTATGCACATGTGAAATTTCATGATCATACAATAAGGCATGAGAATTTCCCAAATGAAATGGCAAGATGTATCACACAAAGTCAACAATTGACTAGGCAGGGAAGAAAAATCACAAACAAATGGGAAATGGCATGATTAATTCCAGGAAAATTCACACATCAACTAGACATATAAGAGATGGCTCATGCAAAATTTCACATTAATTGGAGGCCAGGAAATATGTGAACAAAAATCATGAAATAGCAAAACATTGGTGTGACACAAATTGTCACACCCTACTTCAAAAATTTATATCTCACAAACCACATACGATAAATGCACAAACTCTACATGAAAACAAACATAAATGAGTGTAGAATAACCACAAAAAATTTCAGGGTCATTGGATACATCCTCATTATTTCACAAAAGGAATGGCAAAAGGTACAAATTAAGCATACATGTTAAGAAACCTAGAGCCATTTAAAATCCAGCCAACCAAAAATTCAGCAAAAATCATGATAAAATAGTGGACATTCTCATGAACATGATGGAAAAAATTTCGTGATTTTTGGAGTTGAAATGAGTGAGAAATGATTTTTGGAAGATGAGTGATCATTTGGAACAAACATGAACCACATAACATGAATAATGGTCAAACACGTTGACTGAATGGCATTTAAGTAAATATCGACCTCACTTATCAAAACGCTGCGTACAGGCAAAGGCAAGGAAATGTTCTCATTGGTTGATTCCCAATGGAACAGTACAAGGGCCAATCGTGCTTCAAGTTTCTGGGTTCAAAAACCCTTAGGGTTTATGCAGCAAACATTCATCACCTTGGTTCATCAACAATTCAAACAACATGATACAAACAGCATGGCAGTGGAAATGATTCATGCAATCACAAGCAACAACAGCAGCCAACACTCATGCATACATGAAACAGGATTTCTGGAAAAATACTAGGGTTTATCACAACAGCAAACATTCATCACCTTCATGCAATCGATCAAAAATTTTTCGCCCAGAAACAGCAAATAATCATGGCAATCGAAACAACAAACATCCAACATCATATATCCAGCAGGCATAATCATTAAAACAAGCTAATCATCAATGAATCGTGCAAAACACAAATGACCAACAATCTTTAAACTCAGATTTCTCCTAGCACAGTCAACCATTTCAAATGATACAAGTTGCAATAGAAACAGCATACAAGGATCTATCCTAAACATAGTATGGTTTAGAGAAAGGGGGTGGTCGAAATCTTACTTGGCTGTGAAGAAAATCGAGAAACAGTGGTTGTTTGGATGTTTCCAGCTCAAACAGAGGTCCACAATGCTTGGAAATGATGAACACTTGAAGCTATTTGGCTCAGCAAAGCTTAGAATCCTTTAAATCTCGATTTGCCATTGGGAGAGCTTGAAGAAAACAGAGCTCGAAAATGGAGTTCCAGCTGTGATTTGATGGTTAAAATGAGCTCAGTATTGATGATGGATGATGGAACAGCCAAGGGTAGCTTGTGGTCTTTGAAGTTTTTGCTCAGAATTTCCAAATCGTGCAAATGCAAAATTGAGAGAGAGAGAGAATTTTTGTGCTGTAAAGGCTGCTCTCTAGGGTTCTGAAATGCATAAAATGTCTTATATATCACTGTTTAAGGTTGGTAATCCATGTGCTAAACTTGGTTAGTTCAAATGGGAACATTTGCATTTTTGCTAATTGTGAACCAAAGGTACATATGGAGGTATGGTCTGCCCGAGTTGGGCCTTTGGACAGGCTGCAAATGACCTTCTAAACAGATCCCAAATGGCCAAAATGTCTAAAAACATTTAATTCAAAAAGTCACTTTTGCAACTCACTTGAATTTAATAAAGTCAAGCTCAAAAATGGCATTTTGATTGGCAAGGTTTTGGTTCATGATGAATGCATTTTTGGAAAGAGGGGAACAAATGGAGCTTGTAGGAAAAAACCCCACTAAAATTGGCCTTTTGGTTCATGAGATATGGCTTGTTGAAGTTCACAAATTTTTGAAATTGAATTGATCATATCTTGACAACCAAACATGGGATTTGAGTGTTCTTGGACTTTTTGAAAATGGGAGAACAAGATCTTCAACTTTCATGTTGGGCAAAAATTCATTTGGAGCTTGTATCATGATGTAAGTTTAAGATCAAGAAGTTTCCATTTTTGGCAGTTGAAATTACAGGTCCACTTTCTATTTCTGGAAATTTTCTGTTTGACTTCAAATTCTTCCATGATGAGGTTTGGCATGATATATGAGGCTTGTATGGACATGAATGAGTTCCTTCAAATCAATTCCATCCATCAAATCACTGATTAAATCCACAGTTGACCAAGTTTGACTTTCTGTTGACTTTTCTAGGGTTTTGCATGATTGAACCACTTCTGATGAATTCCAAACCCTAATTCCTTGAGAACTTGACTTCAAATGATGTCCCAAGTTATATGAACTCTTGATTATTGATCATGGTGTCCAAATTCTGCAAGAATGGCCACCATCCACTGCAATGACTGACTAATGACTGTCTTTGACCTAATTGCTGATGATTGCTTCAACTGCAAGCAACAAGGTTAAACTGACAATATTTTTGTACTTTTTGGTTAATAAACATATGAAAGGCAATGATATACAAATGCAAGACATGCTTGGTGATCAAGAATCAACTCACAAGGCAACCTACCCACTAGGAGGGAAGCTAAGGCATGCAATGATCCTTGAGGCCATGATATGATATGATATGATATGGGCCATGAGGGATCTTAGGGCCAAAATTGGGGTCTTACAGATGCCCCTATTTAAGGTCATTCTAGCCGGAGAAGTGAAGTTTTAGAAATCTTCATCTCGACGCGGTAGAATGGGCTTAAATAACAGTAATGAGACAAATTTTGGTCCCTAAGAGACCTCACGATGCAAATGTATGCATGCAAAAGACACAAACTCTGTGGGGAATATGATTCACACAGAAGAAAAGACGATCCATCGGAGTAATACACTCACAAGGAACAGAGACTCTAACAAGACTCTAGTTGGGGGTAAACAAAACTGACACAGCGTGAACAAGACACGACTCTGATTAGGAAATAACAGAAAACGGACTGGAGAACTCACTGGGGAGTGAAGGACTCACACTGGGGAAAAGAATTCCAAAGGAAAATAAATCCATTGGAGAGACACAAGCTGACTCCTGGGGAGGAGTAACAAGAAAAACTTCACTGAGGAAGCACCAAACAAAATGAGATGTCACCGGTATAAGGGTAACAAACTCGGGAAGGAACACCAAGGATACCGGGTTGTAGGTATGTAACAGGTGATCGACCAAAGACGTGAATTGGTGTGTGTTCCAAAACACTCATCACCCTGAAGAAAGCTAGAACAGCAGACTTGTTTAAGGATGGACAAAAAACGTGAATTGGTGTGTGTTCCAAAACACTCATCACCCTGAACACAAACTGGTTAAAGGATGGATACTCGATTCTACAGAGAATACGAATCTTGCTCAGCTGGGGAAAATCAACAAAGGATTCCAACTAAAGAGCGCATGAGATATATTATTCATTACCGGCAGACCGTGAATAATAACCTCGCATGGTAAGAAACACCAGGGATACCGGTTACTGGGTATATAATAGGTGATCTACCGAAAACGTGAATTGGATTTCACTTCCAAAACACTCATCATCCAAAACACAAATTGGTTAAAGGATGGACATTCGAATCTACAAAGAATACGAATCTTGCTCAGTTGGGGAAAATCAACAAAGGATTCCAACTAAAGAGCGCATGAGATATATTATTCATTACCGGCAGACCGTGAATAATATACTCGAAAGGAAAAGACACCAGAGATACCGGTTACTGGGTACATAATAGGTGACTAACCACAATAGAGAGACAATCGATACCAAGCATCCGGGTAAACGAAAGACAACTCAAAGGGATAAATTGCAAGCATCCGGCAATTATCCAACAACAAGAATATTCGACTCCACAAAGGGAAATAACGAATCTTACTCGATTGGGGAAACGCAAAAGGTTTCGACTGAAGAGTGCATGAGATATATTATTCATTACCGGCAGACCGTGAATAATATACTCGCATGGAAGATTATCCACAACCGGTTACTGGGTTAATAAAGGATAAATCAACCGAAAAGAAAGGCATCGGGATACCAAACTAGGTATATAATGATGACCAATCAAAAGGGAGCAATAGACATTACCGACAAAAGGGTAAATGAAAGGCGATCTGCTGAGGATAATTTGCAAGCATCCGGCAATTATCTACAGGGACTAGCTGGGGATGCATTGGTATACAACCAATGATCCGGGGAACAACTCACTAGCAAACGGTGAAAGGACCCACTGGGGATAGAATTGCTAGCATACGGCAATTATCCATAAAGATTTGCTGGAGATATAAGTGCTGATCTGAGCAACTTATACAAGCAAAGGAAAATCAACATCAAAGACTAGATGAAGATAACCACAAAATTAGGGTTTACATCTACCGAATACGGGGTAGAAGACCAAAAACTCCGCGTGGGGATAGAACAAATCACAAATCCGCACGGGAAACCAAAATAGGGTTTATAACAAACCACAAACTGCTGAAGAGCAGGAAAATAGGATTTACAACTACCGGTATGAGGTAGAAAACCAAAAACTCTGGCTGGAGAATAAAAGGTGTATAACCACAAATTCTGTTAAGAAAGCCAGGAAAAGTAGGACTTACAACTACCGGTTTTATGGGTAGAAGCCCAAAACTACTCCGCTGGGGAACAGCCCACTGGGAAGCACAAGACATCTGACAAATAGCCAATTCGGGAATAATCCGAAAGGACAGACTGAATGAAGACACGTCCTAATGAGGATATAACTCGAATAGGAAAATCCATCCCAATATATGTGTTGGGAGGAAACGGAAAAAACCGTCATCCACGAGGATATATCTCGGTGGGGAACTGCAGAAGGAAAGAAAGACACATTTTCTGCTTATGGGGTTGACTCTATATGGAGAGATTTAAAACACCCGACATCTGCTTGGGGAGATCTATAAAGAGATCCATATCACCATAGCAGGAGACACGACAAACAAAAGATATATGGCAAGAAATGCAACATGAATATCTGAATGTTTTATGAGTATGCATGAATATGCGTGATTTATGTTTGATGAATGCTGACAAAACAGACAATTCTAACACAAACAGGTCCAGGAACCAAACGTCCGGTATTATACTTCCAGGGGAAAAACCAGCTGGAAAGTCAATCTGCGGAGATCTATATGCTGTAAAGCAAAGATCTGCGGGTACTGCTGAAGAAGCAGCGAGTCAGAG
Organism: Lathyrus oleraceus; assembly: GCF_024323335.1. Classification (NCBI taxonomy): domain Eukaryota; kingdom Viridiplantae; phylum Streptophyta; class Magnoliopsida; order Fabales; family Fabaceae; genus Lathyrus; species Lathyrus oleraceus. The sequence goes on along the minus strand of NC_066584.1, from coordinate 268,211,661 downwards.
ATATCAGGAAACAACCCAATCAGGGTACAGAAAGTCACAACGGGCAAAAATAGCCACCAAGACAAATCTGTAGGGGAACAAGAGAAATCCCAAAATATCTGCAGAGGATCCCAGTGTCAACTGAGAAACAAAAAGTGCATAAGCACGAACTGCTGTAGAAGAAAACTCCACATAACTCCGCTGGGGAATAACCCACTGAGGGAGAATGATATCATCCAAATAGAATCTAACTGCATAAGCAACTCTACTGGGGAAAACTGCCGGATACTCTCTTGGGGAATAAACCACTGAGGGAGGACAGATCAAATAAGCAGATTCTGCAACGAACCACTCCACTTGGGGAGAATCCACATAGCAAACTGATCACAACAAGTAGATTCTGCAATATAAGCCACTCTACTGGGGATCACAAACAGTCAGGAAATCAATCCGTTCTCTAGACGCTAGAGCCGTCATCCGACCATATTGGGGATTGAAGGAGTATTCAACAGGCAAAACTGCCACAACAAACACTCTGCAGACTATGCTGAGGAAAAGATGGTTGAAAACACTGGGATATCAACCCGAACAATCACTGAGGAGGAAAATAAATCCTACTCTGCCAAAGAGAGTAACTCTGACGGAGAGATAGCAACAATTCCGCAGACGACTTCGCCGGGGAAAAGGTAAAGTACCGGGTATCAAACCACTGACTTACCGAGTCTTCACAAAGAAAACGATCGTGCTGAGGAAACAGACAACTCCGCTGGCAACTGCACTGGGAAGAGTGATAACAAACTCTGCTCGCAACTCCGATGGGGATATCAATAACAGCTCTACTCGCGACTCAGAGGGGAATATCAATCAATCAGTTATACTTATGACTGCGCTGAGGAGACAAATAAAGTCTGGGGTATGTCGACCCACTGGAGAAAGTGACGGGGCACCAAGATGACAAATCTTCAACCGCCGAAACTCACAAGGAAACACCCATGCTGGGAAAGACTGCTGCTGGAGAAAACGAAGTCTTCAACAACACTCTGCTTGCGACTATACTGGGGAACAACCCCAACAACAACTCTGTTTGAGGAACAACCCCAACAAAGGTCTGAAAAAAGAAAATACAACCAAACCAGGAATATGAACGAATGTCTTACCTGTTGGGAATCATGCCACCCTTGGGAGAGCACTGAGATATTCTTGAGTATCCTTTCAATCTTGTGAATGTTCATTTTGTTTAAAACAAAAATTTTGAAAAATTTGATTTGTTTAAAACAATGACATTTTATCAATTTAAAACATGCAAAACATTTGTTGAATTGAAACAAATAAGAGTGCAAATAATTGGATAAAAAGCTCAAATTGATTTGATGGAATGGTAGCCTGCAAATGGCAAGGCTCCATAGATCTGTACAAATTTGAAATCAGTGATATATATTGGAAGAGGGCTACATTGAACATAATGATCCTTTCTCTACCAATTTGAATCTCGATGTATCCGAAGCTTCAGTTGACGACGAATCGAGAATCTTCTGACGAAATGACAACTGATGAACAGAAAGTCTTGTCAGGATGCAGTTACTTGCCAAATCCCTAATTTTTGCCTAGATTGCCCCAGGGTGAGGTACTCAATCTAGCGGGATGCAAATATTTTCTTTTTTCAAGTCTCTAATTTTTGCCTGGATTACCCTTGCGGGTTCTCCACCGAGACGCTCATTTTTGCCTAAGCCGCCCTTTCGGGTTTTCAACTTAGCGAGCTATTCTGTTTTTTTTCATTTGCATATACTTTTTTCTCTAGGCCAAAGTATCTCTTGACTGCATCTGAATTCACAGGACGAGTGAAATCCTCCCCATCCATTGTTGTAAGCATCAAAGCACCGCCTGAAAAGGCTCTCTTAACAACATATGGACCCTCGTAGTTTGGAGTCCACTTGCCCCTGGAGTCGGGCACGAAAGACAAAACTTTCTTGAGCACAAGGTCACCTTCTCGGAACACACGAGGCTTGACCTTCTTATCGAATGCTTTCTTCATTCTCTGCTGATATAACTGACCATGGCATATGGCAGTTAATCGCTTCTCTTCAATCAAATTCAATTGGTCGTAACGACTCTGAATTCATTCAGCATTAGTCAACTAGGGACTTGAGGGTATAATTTTTCTTTTTTCCTTTGGAAAAATTTTGAAATTTTTTTTTTGTTTTTTGATTTTTCATCTTTTTCACCCTCTTTCTTTTTCCTTTTTTTTTTTTTTTTTTTTTTTTGATTTTTTTCTTTTGTAATCCCCCAGTTTAACTGTTTTGCTGATTCTTATGATACAGCTGAATGAGCTTCTTTTGTGCTCAAGAAGGCGGGTAATCTCGTCAGGAATCCCCTTTTACATCATCTTCCTCTGCCTCAGATACAAGGACTTCAAGATTGGGAGATGGCGTTGGATCATTATGTTCAATGGGTTTAGAAATCCCTGCATAATGATTCTGGATAATGAAAAGCTTTTGAATTTTAAACAAGCAAATCATTTATGCAGATGAAAAAGTTGTTTTATTGTTTTTCAGGTTTTTTGTGATCACTGATTTCATGCAAAAAGCAAAAAGTGAAAACAAATGGAAAAACAAATGTTTGACAATGCATTAATTGAATGAAAACATCATTGTATATATGCTTTGCCAACAATGTCATCACTTCTCCTTTTGGCATGGGAGAAGGGTTTTGCACAAAGTGAACAAATCACGCTGACTTATGAATGACCATAGGAACATCCACAGCGACCCAATTGTGGCAGACACCACCAGGTATGATGAAATTGTTCAAGATCTTCTGCATCTTCTTCTAAGAAAGCAGCAGCCTCTTCTTCAGGTTGATCGGTCATGGATGAATCCTCCACTCTTGAACAAACCTTGCTCATTACATGCCCCAGAACAGTAGCCAATGCCAGCCCGGGATCGGTTAACCAGGAATAAATCCATCAACAGGAATAGATCCATCAACAGCACTAAGGCTGGCAAAATATCCTCCTTGAGTTCACAATCCTCTTGCTCAGGATGATCCATCAATCTGGCAGAGTTGGCTTTGGTAAAATACCGGCAAAGTGCGTCTTCAAAATAAATGAAGATCGCAGGGTCAGACCACAGGACGGGAGACCGGAACAAAACACCTGCTTATGCAAATGATGCATGAAGTGTTTATGCATATGCTTGTTTTTTATTTCAAAGGAACTCGAGGGTTTTATTTGCAAACTTTGAATTTTTAAGCATTTTGATCATACATGAGAATATCTCATCAGATATATCAGGTGAAAAAATTTTCCCGGTTTTTTCATGTTTTGAGAATTTTTGCAAATAAACTCCTTTGAGTTCCTTGAAAATTTTCTTTTTTCTGATGATATGGATGCAGATGAATGCGTGAATGCATGAATGCAACAAACACACTCAAGGATCAAGCAAAACACACCAAACAAAGGTCGTGGGAAAGCTCAATGTATCCCTAATATCAATCATCCATTTTGGTGGATTTAGGTTTTCACCTTATCAACACCCAAGTTCCATTGATATTAACGGTACATGAACCGGCTCTAACATTCTTAATATCAACCAGCCGCTTTGGTGGATTTTAGGTTTTACACCTGATCCGGGATCCATTGATATTAACAATGTTTGAACGACTCAACCACGAATCACGGGTTTGTTGAGAGTCACGAGCATGGAGTCTCGGTTAAGAACCACCCAAAGGGAGTGTACTAGGGTTTAAACCTGCCAGACATGTTCTATCAGAGGTTCCCATAATCATCGTTCCATCTTTCGAATATTATCGGAGGAACGAATACTCGTATTCCAAGAATATTCTCAAGAGAAACTCTTATGAGTGTAGTATCGCGTAACAATCGTATCAGAACTGACATCTGAACGACCTCCGCACTACGGTCCTAAAAATAGGCCAAGATGGGTTTGGTAAACTAAGGTCCTTGGCTTCTGCGGCACATGATTGAAAGAATAATGCCTATCCACAAATAACTTGTGTGACATTATTAGTTCAACATGACCTCCACCAAGTGAATGGACTCGCAAGTCAACTGGCTAAGGAATACTCCACACCAATCGACAAGACTATGCCATTCTCCTATCCTAGAGTGCACTCGAGTTCGGGTATAGAACTCATCTCACAGATCACCAAAGCAAACAACATTTGTATATCAAGCAATTCAAACATTACAATCAATACAGTTATCCCAAATTGTACAAAAATATGTCATATAACAGATAAACTAATATCATACAACAAGGGTGAAAAGTAGGCAATACCACCAAGGATCAAGCTATCCCCAGCAGAGTCGCCACTTTTCTGTAGCGGTGTATTCGTCGCTATATGATCTATCGATTAAATCATAAGCAAGAGATACAATGAAATTTCGAGTCGCCACCGCACTTTTATTTATCCAAAGGACTGGCTAAAAAGCGAACAAAAGCCTAAGAAGTTTTACACGTAGAAAACTAATAAAAAGATCAGAGAGTCTGGGTAAGGGGTAAATTACGCAATGGGAAGGTGTTAGGCACCCACTACGTCCTAGGTACTCCTAGGGAGCCCTTTTCACACTTGTTGTATAAAATTGTTATTTGTTATGACATAAGTATTGTGCAAACATGATTGGGATGATGAGAAAAGAATATACAAATTTTATTGGGTTATTGGGTTTGAACGGATGAACCCGCTGCCTACGTACCTTCCATCAAAGGTAAGGATCAAAACGCCGTAGTTCGGCTAAAAGATTTCCAAAAGTTGGTGGATTCAATTTTAAACACAAGCACTGAGGCTTTTCATTATCAATGGGAGAACACTCGACCAAAAACAACATCCACCATGCGAGGATAGCTTCGACGTACTAGAGGGGTTAGCCCTGTTTTCAGTACGGAAGTCTTACTGTCGACTCACTAAGGATAGGCAAGATTTACATCAACCACAAAGATAATTGAAACCTATGGCTAATGCATGAAAAGATTAACAATGGACAAAGCCAAAACAAGTGAATGAGTGAAGTTAATTGATTGTGATTATGAAAGTGAAGTCAAAGTATGATTAAGATTGATTCAAAAGAAGTGTTATGAAAATGGAGTTTGAAAAAAGTCAAGGACTTGGGTCCAGGTTTTTAGTTTGAAAACATGAAGATGTTTGCACAATATCCATGTCAAGTTTGAAATCAAAGTGTGAAAAGGTTTAGGACACAATGGGGATGAATGGATGGAGATGGATTGTAAAACTTCTTAGAAGGTTCACTTCTTGAAATCATATAGAGGATGATTCAAGTGTGTCCTTTGGAATAACAATGGATAATAACAAACAGACAAGAAAGTCAACAAAAGCGGACGTCGGATGCCAATCACTGGGCTTATACCAATCTCCTAAAATAGAACGGGATATCAGATGCCACTCAATGGTCTTACACTAATCTCCTCAAAAGAAAACAAAGATGAAATATGAAAGTCAACTGCCAATCTATCTGGACTTAGGTTAACTCCACATATGATCACAGGAAAACCAATGCCACATTACAGGGACTTACAATGGATCCTCACATACAAGAACAAAAGCAACAAATGATCACAGGAAAGCAAATGCCAACTTACAGGGACTTACAGTTGCAACCTCACATACAATCAAATGCATCAAGCAAAGATAAGATGAGTGGCCAAGGTGATGGTCTTATACTCACTTCCATATCATAGGAGCAATGGCCAATGAATGGTCTTACAATTGTCCTCAATGGGTAAACAGCAATGATAATGTCACAAAGACAAATGAGGTGATTATGCATTGATGAGCAATTAATGATGATGATAAATGCATGAAGCATATAAGCAAACATGTGCATATGAAGTAATCAAGCAATCAATGAGAATCAAACAGCACACTCTATATCCAAACAAGGAGGCTCACACGAGAGGGTTAGGCACTGAGGCCAACTGGAATAGGGTAAAAAGTTGCTCTTAACCTTGCCATTGAGAGGCTAAGGTGAAGCAGATGAAAGGAGATGAGGGGTGTGCCTCATTGCTCTTATCCCTGATCAGGGAGAGCATTTCGGAAAGTGTGGGAGTTCAGAAAGTAGGAACTCTCTCCACATATTATTGACTCGATTGATCTTGGGTTTGGATCTCAATGCTACAACCACGTAATGGGAGCAAGGAGAAGACTCACTGAATAGTAGGGGATAGGTTACTTATCCCTTTGATCTACCAATTGCCTTACTTGAAGGACTTTTCCTGCTTGGGACAAAATTAAACACACACAAGCATTGCCTCTTAAGGAGGACTTCAGACAGTTTGCCCGGCCAAATAACAGGCCGGGTCTCCAGACTACATGAAGAAAGAGTAATTATACCTCAAAAGCAAATTGCTAAATAGCAAAGCAAGCAAATAAAGCAACTAAAGGGTACCTGAAAAAGTTAAACTTATCAGTTCACATTTCAACAATTAAGTCAGAAGGAAATGAAACAACAATTAACAGTAATCAGAAGTGCCAAAGCACAAGACCAAACTCATATGAGTCATACCACCTACAAAACAAAGGTTAGCACATGATATATAATCAAGCTCAATCAAATTTGTATGATCTTTGAGGCATTGATGCTTAACCTGAAACAATGAACTCAACATAAGTCCAAAAGACCACTAGGACAAGCCTAGGGTCAAAAACAAAAGGGAAAGTCAAAACAGCAAACAATAATCAACCAAAGTCAAGTTCAAGCATTTGAGAAGCAAGCACAATTGGTTTCAAACTCATATCATGCATCATTGTCATTTTATAGACCAAAGAAGTCAAAACATGGCAAGAGGGAGCACACAAAAGGTCAACAGCAAAACCAAGCTCAAAAGCAAACATAATCAATTCCAAAAATCATGAAATAATTCACACACAATCACAATCCATAACATAGCATGCATATAAAATTTCAGCTCAATTGGATCATGGGAAGATAGTCAATTAAAATCAGGAAGTCAACATATTTTCAAGTATGCACAAAGAAGTCAAACATACATGAGTCAACTTCAAAAAATCATAACAAAATGAAAACAGATGAGAAATGGATGGCATTAACACCAATGCAAAGCTCAAGATGTCTAGTATGCACATGTGAAATTTCATGATCATACAATAAGGCATGAGAATTTCCCAAATGAAATGGAAAGATGTATCACACAAAGTCAACAATTGACTAGGCAGGGAAGAAAAATCACAAACAAATGGGAAATGGCATGATTAATTCCAGGAAAATTCACACATCAACTAGACATATAAGAGATGGCTCATGCAAAATTTCACATTAATTGGAGGCTAGGAAATATGTGAACAAAAATCATGAAATAGCAAAACATTGGTGTGACACAAATTGTCACACCCTACTTCCAAAATTTATATCTCACAAACCACATATGATAAATGCACAAACTCTACATGAAAACAAACATGAATGAGTGTAGAATAACCACAAAAAATTTCAGGGTCATTGGATACATCCTCATTATTTCACAAAAGGAATGGAAAAAGGTACAAATTAAGCATACATGTTAAGAAACCTAGAGCCATTTAAAATCCAGCCAACCAAAAATTCAGCAAAAATCATGATAAAATAGTGGACATTCTCATGAACATGATGGAAAAAATTTCGTGATTTTTGGAGTTGAAATGAGTGAGAAATGATTTTTGGAAGATGAGTGATCATTTGGAACAAACATGAACCACATAACATGAATAATGGTCAAACACATTGACTGAATGGCATTTAAGTAAATATCGCCCTCACTTATCAAAACGCTGCGTACAGGCAAAGGCAAGGAAATGTTCTCATTGGTTGATTCCCAATGGAACAGTACAAGGGCCAATCGTGCTTCAAGTTTCTGGGTTCAAAAACCCTTAGGGTTTATGCAGCAAACATTCATCACCTTGGTTCATCAACAATTCAAACAACATGATACAAACAGCATGGCAGTGGAAATGATTCATGCAATCACAAGCAACAACAGCAGCCAACACTCATGCATACATGAAACAGGATTTCTGGAAAAATACTAGGGTTTATCACAACAGCAAACATTCATCACCTTCATGCAATCGATCAAAAATTTTTCGCCCAGAAACAGCAAATAATCATGGCAATCGAAACAACAAACATCCAACATCATATATCCAGCAGGCATAATCATTAAAACAAGCTAATCATCAATGAATCGTGCAAAACACAAATGACCAACAATCTTTAAACTCAGATTTCTCCTAGCACAGTCAACCATTTCAAATGATACAAGTTGCAATAGAAACAGCATACAAGGATCTATCCTAAACATAGTATGGTTTAGAGAAAGGGGGTGGTCGAAATCTTACTTGGCTGTGAAGAAAATCGAGGAACAGTGGTTGTCTGGATGTTTCCAGCTCAAACAGAGGTCCACAATGCTTGGAAATGATGAACACTTGAAGCTATTTGGCTCAGCAAAGCTTAGAATCCTTTAAATCTCGATTTGCCATTGGGAGAGCTTGAAGAAAACAGAGCTCGAAAATGGAGTTCCAGCTGTGATTTGATGGTTAAAATGAGCTCAGTATTGATGATGGATGATGGAACAGCCAAGGGTAGCTTGTGGTCTTTGAAGTTTTTGCTCAGAATTTCCAAATCGTGCAAATGCAAAATTGAGAGAGAGAGAGAATTTTTGTGCTGTAAAGGCTGCTCTCTAGGGTTCTGAAATGCATAAAATGTCTTATATATCACTGTTTAAGGTTGGTAATCCATGTGCTAAACTTGGTTAGTTCAAATGGGAACATTTGCATTTTTGCTAATTGTGAACCAAAGGTACATATGAAGGTATGGTCTGCCCGAGTTGGGCCTTTGGACAGGCTGCAAATGACCTTCTAAACAGATCCCAAATGGCCAAAATGTCTAAAAACATTTAATTCAAAAAGTCACTTTTGCAACTCACTTGAATTTAATAAAGTCAAGCTCAAAAATGGCATTTTGATTGGCAAGGTTTTGGTTCATGATGAATGCATTTTTGGAAAGAGGGGAACAAATGGAGCTTGTAGGAAAAAACCCCACTAAAATTGGCCTTTTGGTTCATGAGATATGGCTTGTTGAAGTTCACAAATTTTTGAAATTGAATTGATCATATCTTGACAACCAAACATGGGATTTGAGTGTTCTTGGACTTTTTGAAAATGGGAGAACAAGATCTTCAACTTTCATGTTGGGCAAAAATTCATTTGGAGCTTGTATCATGATGTAAGTTTAAGATCAAGAAGTTTCCATTTTTGGCAGTTGAAATTACAGGTCCACTTTCTATTTCTGGAAATTTTCTGTTTGACTTCAAATTCTTCCATGATGAGGTTTGGCATGATATATGAGGCTTGTATGGACATGAGTGAGTTCCTTCATATCAATTCCATCCATCAAATCACTGATTAAATCCACAGTTGACCAAGTTTGACTTTCTGTTGACTTTTCTAGGGTTTTGCATGATGGAACCACTTCTGATGAATTCCAAACCCTAATTCCTTGAGAACTTGACTTCAAATGATGTCCCAAGTTATATGAACTCTTTATTATTGATCATGGTGTCCAAATTCTGCAAGAATGGCCACCATCCACTGCAATGACTGACTAATGACTGTCTTTGACCTAATTGCTGATGATTGCTTCAACTGCAAGCAACAAGGTTAAACTGACAATATTTTTGTACTTTTTGGTTAATAAACATATGAAAGGCAATGATATACAAATGCAAGACATGCTTGGTGATCAAGAATCAACTCACAAGGCAACCTACCCACTAGGAGGGAAGCTAAGGCATGCAATGATCCTTGAGGCCATGATATGATATGATATGGGCCATGAGGGATCTTAGGGCCAAAATTGGGGTCTTACAGTCTGGTCGTGGTTTCTTTCTCCCATTCATCTGTTGATGTCTGGTTGAGTCTCTCTTCCCATTCGTCCGTTGGCGTCTGATCGTGGTTTCTCTTTCCATTCATCATCTTTCCTTGTCTGGTCGTGGTTTCTTTCTCCCATTCATCCATTGATGTCTGGTTGAGTCTTTCCCATTCGTCCGTTGGCGTCTGGTCGTGGTTTCTCTTCCCATTCATCATCTTTCGATGTCTGGTCGTGGTTTCTTTCTCCCATTCATCCATTGATGTCTGGTGTTGTCTTTCCCATTCGTCCGTTGGCGTCTGGTCGTGGTTTCTCTTCCCATTAATCATCTTTCGATGTCTGGTCGTGGTTTCTTTCTCCCATTCATCCATTGATGTCTGGTTGAGTCTTTCCCATTCGTCCGTTGGCGTCTGGTCGTGGTTTCTCTTCCCATTCATCATCTTTCGATGTCTGGTCGTGGTTTCTTTCTCCCATTCATCCATTGACGTCTGGTGTTGTCTTTCCCATTCGTCCGTTGGCGTCTGGTTGTGGTTTCTCTTCCCATTCATCATCTTTCGATGTCTGGTCGTGGTTTCTTTCTCCCATTCATCCATTGACGTCTGGTGTTGTCTTTCCCATTCGTCCGTTGGCGTCTGGTCGTGGTTTCTCTTCCCATTCATCATCTTTCGATGTCTGGTCGTGGTTTCTTTCTCCCATTCATCCGTTGATGTCTGGGTGAGTCTTTCCCATTCGTCCGTTGACGTCTGGTCGTGTTTTCTCTTCCCATTCATCATCTTTCGATGACTTGTCGTGGTTTATTTCTCCCATTCATCTGTTGATGTCTGGTTGAGTCTTTCCCATTCGTCCGTTGGCGTCTGGTCGTGGTTTCTCTTCCCATTCATCATCTTTCGATGTCTGGTCGTGGTTTCTTTCTCCCATTAATCCATTGATGTCTTGTTGAGTCTTTCCCATTCGTCCGTTGGCGTCTGGTCGTGGTTTCTCTTCCCATTCATCATCTTTCGATGTCTGGTCGTGGTTTTTTTCTCCCATTCATCCATTGATGTCTGGTTGAGTCTTTCCCATTCGTCCGTTGGCGTCTGGTCGTGGTTTCTCTTCCCATTCATCATCTTTCGATGTCTAGTCGTGGGTTCTTTCTCCCATTCATCCATTGATGTCTGGTTGAGTCTTTCCCATTCATCCGTTGATGTCTGGTTGAGTCTCTCTTCCCATTCATCATCTTTCGATGTCTGGTCGTGGTTTCTTTCTCCCATTCATCTGTTGATGTCTGGTTGAGTCTCTCTTCCCATTCGTCCGTTGGCGTCTGGTCGTGGTTTCTCTTTCCATTCATCATCTTTCGATGTCTGGTCGTGGTTTCTTTCTCCCATTCATCCATTGATGTCTGGTTGAGTCTTTCCCATTCGTCCGTTGGCATCTGGTCGTGGTTTCTCTTCCCATTCATCATCTTTCGATGTCTGGTCGTGGTTTCTTTCTCCCATTCATCCATTGATGTCTGGTGTTGTCTTTCCCATTCGTCCGTTGGCGTCTGGTCGTGGTCTCTCTTCCCATTCATCATCTTTCGATGTCTGGTCGTGGTTTCTTTCTCCCATTCATCCATTGATGTCTGGTTGAGTCTTTCCCATTCGTCCGTTGGCGTCTGGTCGTGGTTTCTCTTCCCATTCATCATCTTTCGATGTCTGGTCGTGGTTTCTTTCTCCCATTCATCCATTGACGTCTGGTGTTGTCTTTCCCATTCGTCCGTTGGCGTCTGGTCGTGGTTTCTCTTCCCATTCATCATCTTTCGATGTCTGGTCGTGGTTTTTTTCTCCCATTCATCCATTGATGTCTGGTTGAGTCTTTCCCATTCGTCCGTTGGCGTCTGATCGTGGTTTCTCTTCCCATTCATCATCTTTCGATGTCTAGTCGTGGGTTCTTTCTCCCATTCATCCATTGATGTCTGGTTGAGTCTTTCCCATTCATCCGTTGATGTCTGGTTGAGTCTCTCTTCCCATTCATCATCTTTCGATGTCTGGTCGTGGTTTCTTTCTCCCATTCATCTGTTGATGTCTGGTTGAGTCTCTCTTCCCATTCGTCCGTTGGCGTCTGGTCGTGGTTTCTCTTTCCATTCATCATCTTTCGATGTCTGGTCGTGGTTTCTTTCTCCCATTCATCCATTGATGTCTGGTTGAGTCTTTCCCATTCGTCCGTTGGCATCTGGTCGTGGTTTCTCTTCCCATTCATCATCTTTCGATGTCTGGTCGTGGTTTCTTTCTCCCATTCATCCATTGATGTCTGGTGTTGTCTTTCCCATTCGTCCGTTGGCGTCTGGTCGTGGTTTCTCTTCCCATTCATCATCTTTCGATGTCTGGTCGTGGTTTCTTTCTCCCATTCATCCATTGATGTCTGGTTGAGTCTTTCCCATTCGTCCGTTGGCGTCTGGTCGTGGTTTCTCTTCCCATTCATCATCTTTCGATGTCTGGTCGTGGTTTCTTTCTCCCATTCATCCATTGACGTCTGGTGTTGTCTTTCCCATTCGTCCGTTGGCGTCTGGTCGTGGTTTCTCTTCCCATTCATCATCTTTCGATGTCTGGTCGTGGTTTTTTTCTCCCATTCATCCATTGATGTCTGGTTGAGTCTTTCCCATTCGTCCGTTGGCGTCTGATCGTGGTTTCTCTTCCCATTCATCATCTTTCGATGTCTAGTCGTGGGTTCTTTCTCCCATTCATCCATTGATGTCTGGTGGAGTCTTTCCCATTCATCCGTTGATGTCTGGTTGAGTCTCTCTTCCCATTCATCATCTTTCGATGTCTGGTCGTGGTTTCTTTCTCCCATTCATCTGTTGATGTCTGGTTGAGTCTCTCTTCCCATTCGTCCGTTGGCGTCTGGTCGTGGTTTCTCTTTCCATTCATCATCTTTCGATGTCTGGTCGTGGTTTCTTTCTCCCATTCATCCATTGATGTCTGGTTGAGTCTTTCCCATTCGTCCGTTGGCATCTGGTCGTGGTTTCTCTTCCCATTCATCATCTTTCGATGTCTGGTCGTGGTTTCTTTCTCCCATTCATCCATTGATGTCTGGTGTTGTCTTTCCCATTCGTCCGTTGGCGTCTGGTCGTGGTTTCTCTTCCCATTCATCATCTTTCGATGTCTGGTCGTGGTTTCTTTCTCCCATTCATCCATTGATGTCTGGTTGAGTCTTTCCCATTCGTCCGTTGGCGTCTGGTCGTGGTTTCTCTTCCCATTCATCATCTTTCGATGTCTGGTCGTGGTTTCTTTCTCCCATTCATCCATTGACGTCTGGTGTTGTCTTTCCCATTCGTCCGTTGGCGTCTGGTCGTGGTTTCTCTTCCCATTCATCATCTTTCGATGTCTGGTCGTGGTTTTTTTCTCCCATTCATCCATTGATGTCTGGTTGAGTCTTTCCCATTCGTCCGTTGGCGTCTGATCGTGGTTTCTCTTCCCATTCATCATCTTTCGATGTCTAGTCGTGGGTTCTTTCTCCCATTCATCCATTGATGTCTGGTTGAGTCTTTCCCATTCATCCGTTGATGTCTGGTTGAGTCTCTCTTCCCATTCGTCCGTTGGCGTCTGGTCGTGGTTTCTCTTCCCATTCATCATGTTTCGATGTCTGGTCGTGGTTTCTTTCTCCCATTCATCCATTAATGTCTGGTTGAGTCTTTCCCATTCATCCGTTGATGTCTGGTTGAGTCTCTCTTCCCATTCATCATCTTTCGATATCTGGTCGTGGTTTCTTTCTCCCATTCATCCGTTGATGTCTGGTTGAGTCTCTCTTCCCATTCGTCCGTTGGCGTCTAGTCGTGGTTTCTCTTCCCATTCATCATCTTTCGATTTCTGGTCGTGGTTTCTTTCTCCCATTCATCCGTTGATGTCTGGTTGAGTCTTTCCCATTCGTCCGTTGACGTCTGGTCGTGTTTTCTCTTCCCATTCATCATCTTTCGATGACTTGTCGTGGTTTCTTTCTCCCATTCATCTGTTGATGTCTGGTTGAGTCTTTCCCATTCGTCCGTTGGCGTCTGGTCGTGGTTTCTCTTCCCATTCATCATCTTTCGATGTCTGGTCGTGGTTTCTTTCTCCCATTAATCCATTGATGTCTTGTTGAGTCTTTCCCATTCGTCCGTTGGCGTCTGGTCGTGGTTTCTCTTCCCATTCATCATCTTTCGATGTCTGGTCGTGGTTTTTTTCTCCCATTCATCCATTGATGTCTGGTTGAGTCTTTCCCATTCGTCCGTTGGCGTCTGGTCGTGGTTTCTCTTCCCATTCATCATCTTTCGATGTCTAGTCGTGGGTTCTTTCTCCCATTCATCCATTGATGTCTGGTTGAGTCTTTCCCATTCATCCGTTGATGTCTGGTTGAGTCTCTCTTCCCATTCATCATCTTTCGATGTCTGGTCGTGGTTTCTTTCTCCCATTCATCTGTTGATGTCTGGTTGAGTCTCTCTTCCCATTCGTCCGTTGGCGTCTGGTCGTGGTTTCTCTTCCCATTCATCATCTTTCGATGTCTGGTCGTGGTTTCTTTCTCCCATTCATCCATTGATGTCTGGTTGAGTCTTTCCCATTCGTCTGTTGGCGTCTGGTCGTGGTTTCTCTTCCCATTCATCATCTTTCGATGTCTGGTCGTGGTTTCTTTCTCCCATTCATCCATTGATGTCTGGTGTTGTCTTTCCCATTCGTCCGTTGGCGTATGGTCGTGGTTTCTCTTCCCATTCATCATCTTTCGATGTCTGGTCGTGGTTTCTTTCTCCCATTCATCCATTGATGTCTGGTTGAGTCTTTCCCATTCATCCGTTGATGTCTGGATGAGTCTCTCTTCCCATTCATCATCTTTCGATGTCTGGTCGTGGTTTCTTTCTCCCATTCATCCGTTGATGTCTGGTTGAGTCTCTCTTCCCATTCGTCCGTTGGCGTCTGGTCGTGATTTCTCTTCCCATTCATCATCTTTCGATGTCTGGTCGTGGTTTCTTTCTCCCATTCATCCGTTGATGTCTGGTTGAGTCTTTCCCATTCGTCCGTTGACGTCTGGTCGTGGTTTCTCTTCCCATTCATCATCTTTCGATGACTTGTCGTGGTTTCTTTCTCCCATTCTTCTGTTGATGTCTGGTTGAGTTTTTCCCATTCGTCCGTTGATGTCTGGTTGAGTTCCTTCCCAGTCATCGGTAAATGTCTGGTCGATCCTTTTTTGGTGTCGGTAAACATCATCTTTCGATGTCGGTAAACGTCGAGTTCCTTCCCAGTCATCGGTAAATGTCTGGTCGATCCTTTTTTGGTGTCGGTAAACATCATCTTTCGATGTCGGTAAACGTCGAGTTTTTCCCATTCGTCCGTTGACGTCTGGTTGAGTATCTTTTTTCCAGTCATCGGTAAATGTCTGGTCGTTCTTTCTTTTGGTGTCGGTAAACATCATCTTTCGATGTCGGTAAAC
Organism: Lathyrus oleraceus; assembly: GCF_024323335.1. Classification (NCBI taxonomy): domain Eukaryota; kingdom Viridiplantae; phylum Streptophyta; class Magnoliopsida; order Fabales; family Fabaceae; genus Lathyrus; species Lathyrus oleraceus. Next base: position 268,196,375 of record NC_066584.1, on the reverse strand, counting down.
GTCGAGTTTTTCCCATTCGTCCGTTGACGTCTGGTTGAGTATCCTTTTTCCAGTCATCGGTAAATGTCTGGTCGTCCTTTCTTTTGGTGTCGGTAAACATCATCTTTCGATGTCGGTAAACGTCGAGTTATCCCCAGTCATCGGTCAATGTCTGGTCATGTACCTTTTCAAAATCCTCAGTAGAGTCGTCGGTAAACGTCTTGTCTGGTTCCAGTTGTGAACATCCTTTTTCTCCCCAATCGAAGCCGCCATCGGTAAATGGCCTCGCTTTCCTTGATATCAGTGTATATCAAGTCGACTGTTCAAGCCGCCATCGGTAAATGGCCTCGCTTTCCTTGATATCAATGTATATCAAGTCGACTGTTCAAGCCGCCATCGGTAAATGGCCTCGCTTTCCTTGATATCAGTGTGTATCAAGTCGACTGTTCCACCAGCCGCCATCGGTAAATGGCTTCGCTTTCCTTGATATCAGTGCATATCAAGTCAACTGTTCAAGCCGCCATCGGTAAATGGCCTCGCTTTCCTTGATATCAGTGTGTATCAAGTCGACTGTTCCACCAGCCGCCATCGGTAAATGGCCTCGCTTTCCTTGATATCAGTGTGTATCAAGTCGACTGTTCCACCAGCCGCCATCGGTAAATGACCTCGCTTTCCTTGATATCAGTGTATATCAAGTCGACTGTTCAAGCCGCCATCGGTAAATGGCCCCTCTTTCCTTGATATCAGTGTATATCAAGTCGATTGTTTCAAGCCGCCATCGGTAAATGGCCCCGCTTTCCTTGATATCAGTGTATATCAAGTTGATTGTTTCTTTGATCATCCCCCGCAGAGTGCAAATTCTACGGTTCTTTGGTATTCAATCCCTGTTTACCTTGAATGTTTGACAGCCGTTGCTCTCATCCGTTCAGGTTCCCAGTTGATTGAATAGGGGCAGCTGTAGCACCTCAAATTTGTACCCCCCATTTGTGCATTCATTTCATTTTTAGGTCATTAACATTACAATAACATTGCATATTGCATTGCATCTCATCAGTCAAGACTGGCATCAGGAGAATTCATCTGTGCAAGAGACCAAGCATTTCCATGAGATAAAATCCCTATGGTTGTTCTAGAGAGCTTATGTGAACCAAGGTTCATTTTGAAGCAACTTGACCAAGTGTTAGAGGCTCAAAAGTCCACAGTGCAGTTTCAGGTCATCTGGGGCCCATAAAAGTCAACTGAAAGTCAACTGAGGGCTAGGAGGTGGAGTAATGGTTTGAGACACCCCATTCATGTCCCAAAGAGGTTTATTCAATATGTAAAACTCATGCCTTGAAGATTTTGAGGCCACATCAAAAGTTTCCCAAAATGGAAAGTGACCTATAATTTCAAGTTTCCAAAAATGGCAAGTTTTTGGACCACTTTCAACTTGACTTTCCAACATCAAATAAGCTTCAAATGAATTTTGGTCCAACATGAAAGTTGAAGATCTTTCTCTCCCATTTCCAAAAAGTACAAGATCATGAGCATCTGATGAATGGTTGAGAAGAGGTGATCGAATCATTGCCAAGTGTGCATTGAACTTCAACAAGCCATAACTTTTGATCTAGAACTCCAAATTGAGTGCCTCTTTTTGCATAATGCTTGTCATGACTCATATTTTCCAAATCCATCAAGGCATTGCATGAAATTTCATCACATGACCATTTGCTCATTCATGCTCATTTTGGAGGGAAAATCATGAATTTGAATTTGGTGCATCATATGAGCTTTTTAACCATTCCAACATGTTCATAAGATGATTTTAAGTGAAATTGCATGGCCATGTGGTACTGTTCACGTGCATGTTGCATGCATGGGGTGAAAATTCCAATTTTGCACTACACCTTATTTCTCACTAAACTTTCATTAACCATGCTTAATTTTAATTAGCAAATGGATTAACATATCATATAAAGCCCTAATCATAACAGAATTTTCACAATTCGTCATTCTAGATCTAGATCCAAGTTTTCCCTCCAAAATTTCTCTCCACCATAATTCAAAAAATTTCCACATAACACCTTGATTTTCTTGCATATTTGTGTTCTTTGATCATTATTCAGTATAGATCAAGCTTTGATTTGTAGAATTTGGTGAAGAATTAAGCATATGAAGCTCAAGAACATGGCAATGGAAATTGAACTTTGAGCTAGATCCAAGCCTTTCCAAGAGTTGATTCATGCTTCAGAAGTGATAACAAGGTTGATAGAAGAGATCTACACATTGCTAGGCACCTGAATCCACTACTACCATTGTTGGAGCTTCAAGAGGTAGGTTTTTCGAACCTCCTAATTCTTGTTTTTATTGCCATAGACTTGTAGTTCGTTGCTTGCTGATTCTACTGATATAAAAATCTTGAAAAATGGACAAGTATTCATGGAGATATGGTGAATTAAAGTTTTGAATGCAAATAAGTTTTCCTTCGATTCTCTTTGTTCATGATGTTTTAGACTGAAATAATAGTGGATTTGGATTGTGCGTGTTAAGAGCTTTCATTTGGTATAGGCATTACAAAATTCTGGAAAAAAATTGAGTGGACGTTACTGTTCATCCACCGTCTTCATGAAAAAGACGGTGGTTTCCGCCGTAGCCTGGCCGCGCATGAACAATATGAGCGTCGTCTGGTTTCTGTCTTAGGGTTTAGCCATGCGTGCATCCTCGTTGGCGCTTACGTAGCGAAATGGTTGGTTGCGTCTCTGTTGACCAACGCCACATGTACTTGGACTGCTTAGGTGGCTGCCACTTCAATTAGTGAAGTGCAGCGTTTTGGCCAACCACTATTCGATCCTCAGCGAAGGCCTTTCCAACTTTTCATGTTGTTTTTGATGTCCTTCATTAACCAAAATGACACCGTTTCATGTAGCGCGCCTGCATCCTCACTTCGAATCCTGCTGATGCCATTTCCAAATTTTATAATTCATTTTCATTATTTCCATGTTTTCAATTATTATTTCATTATCTTATGCTTAGTCCAAAAATCATAAAAAATACAAAATGATGCCAATTAATTCCCAATTTTTTTTCTCATGATCATATGGATGTCTTTTATTTTTTGGTTGTGATTTTATGATTTTGTCATTTCTGGAAATTAAATTGTGCTGAATTCTTTGAACATGTATGCATTTGTACCATGCCTCATTCAAATTGATGTGAAATGCTCAATAATTCTCCAATTGCCATGAAATTTTGTGTGCTGATTCCCAACATGATACATGACTTGTGAGATTTGGTTTGGTGTTTTTCTCATTTTCCATCCCTGTTTTAGATACATGACTTGTGAGCTTCTCTGATTATAATTTTTGGCATGATGATTGTGCTTGACATGTTGTATGCTCATAAAAATTTCCAGGATTGTTTGAGTCATTTCTGTTTTAATATGGAATTTTGATTCTTGATGACCAATTGTATGCACCTTTTGCTTGCCTTGCCTTCTCTTGGTTGAATCATGGCCTTGCCTAATGCTTTTGACTCGGTCCTTTTTAGGACATGTTCATGATTTATTAAACATGCTTTATGTTGAATATTGGTTGTTGTTTTAACTTTTTTCAATACCTTTGACCCTAGCGTTGGTGCTAGTGGTTTGTACTCATCTTTTGAGTTTTGCATTTCAGGTTCAAGCTTCTAGTCTTGATGGTTGATGTTGATCTCATAAATTGAGATGCAAAATGATTTGTTCCACTAACATTTTTTGTGTTGTAGGTTCCTGGGAGATGAACTCACTTGAGTTGTTTACTTGTTGGCTTGACTTGTTGTGTCTATTGGAACCACTGTTTGTTTGTCTGTTGATAGTTTGTCTGAATACTATACTGATTGTTTGGTTGTTTACACAGGTACCTTAGCTGCTTTAAGTTCATTATTTGAACTTTGCTTTGCTTGTAGTTGGCATACCACTTAGGTAATCCCTTTAACTCCATGTAGTCTGGAAGCCCTTTCGTTTATGTTTGGCAGGCATTTGGCTGAAGTCCTCCTTAAGAGGCAATGTTTGTGGTTGTTTATGTTTGTGCCATGTACTTCAAAGACCTCCTAAGTGAAGAGGCATTGGCAGATAGAAGGGATGTGCAATCCATCCCCTGCTATTCAGTTGAGTCTTTCATCTTGCTCGCACTACGTGCTGATGCATTTTGAATAAACACCCAAGATCCTTTGTATATAGAGTCGGTCAAGTGGAGTAGAGTCCCACATTCTGGACTCCCACGTTTTCATTGATTAAAGCTCACCCAGGTCCGGGTTAAGAGCTATGAGGTCTTATCCTCGTCACCTTTCATCTGCTCACCCTGACGGTCAATGTCAGTGGTTAAGAGCCCTCAGATACCCTTCCAGCCGGCTTGTTTGTCGAGGTTGATATGACCCCTTGACTAAAGCCTTACTCTTGATGTTTGAGCCCCCTTGTTGGTGTGTTTACTTCATGTTGTATATGTTTGTGTATGGTGTGATTGTATCCCCATAGGATTGCTAGACTTCACATAGTCTCTCGCTTGCATGTCAATTAAGGTAGCATAGTTCCTTCGTATAGGACTTCCTTTCTTGCGTGAGCTTTCCTAAAACACAAACAAACTTGATCCCCTCTTAAGAACACGTTAACTCCTTCTACTACAAGTGAGTAAGTCTCCCAAGTTCGAGCATCCGGTAGATTGTGTAGTAACGTTGTTCATCTAAAAAATACAAGACAAACAAAAATGGTTTAGCCGAACTACGGTAACTCTGATTCTCATGTCCATATGAGATACGTAGGCACGAGATGCGATGTCTTATCAAGTTTGACTGACAACTAACTTTGATCCTTCCTTTTCTCTCGCCCCCGTTGCGATTGAGACCTTCCCTTTCTCTTGCCCTAGTTGCAATCGAGACCCTCCTTCTTCTTGTGTGTTTGCTTAGAGTCTGACGTAAGTCCAACGATTGGCAGTCGGTTTCCCGTGTGTGTGTGTTTGTTCGGAGTCTGATGTAAGTCCAGCGATTGGCATTCGGTTTCCTGTTTGCGTTTCTTTGTTCGGAGTATAATGTAAGCCCAGCGATTGGCATTCGGTTTCCTGTGTTCTTTTGTGGAGTTGGATGTAAGACCAGCGATTGGCATTCCGTTTCCTCTTGTGTGTTTGCTTTGACGTCTCAGCGTCTCCGTTTAGCGTTTTATTTGGCGTGCGTTAGCCGAGCTACGAGTGCTCTGATTCTTCCTCTAGTTAGAGAAGATACGTATGCATAGGATGCGAGGTCCTAGTGAGCACGTTCCCGTTTCCCCGAACTACGTCGACTCTGATGTTTGTGTCTGACAAACTACGTAGGCCTAGGATGCAACGTCCTGCCGAGTCCGCTTCTTCCGTCTTTCCTGTGTTTCACTCCAATTTTGTGCGGTTTTGAGCAGTTTCTTTTAGCAACCTTTCTTCTATTCCTTTGAGCGTGGATCCCGTCGAGTACGACGGATGCGTAGGGGTGCTAATACCTTCCCTTCGCATAACCGACTCCCGATCCTTGCAATCTCTGGTCGTAAGACCATTTCCTTTCCAGGTTTACTTCGAGCGTTTCCTTTCCCTCCTTTGGGATAAATAACACACGGTGGCGGCTCTGTGTCTTTTCCCGCCGGTTTCTCGCGTAATGCGACACTAATCTCATTCATACTTATGTTAATTTTTCAATCAACTAGCTTTAGGATCTTGAGATATCATAGGCCAAATGAAATGAATGAATGAATGAAGAAGGGGAATGAGATGAAGTGGGAGGGGAATGGATCAAAACACAAATTAGTGAAAGGAGGACTTTTAGCAAATTAATATCATCCATTCATTTTGGGAGATGGAACGTACATTCCATCAATCCCCTAAATCCAATGATATTAACTCAACAAAGTCAAATCAACCTTGACCAAGGCCGAACAACAATAGTCAAACACAAACAAGTCATCAAAATTGGTCAACAAAATTATTTGGCATTTATTCAAATTAAAAATACTAAAATAATGCATTTAAATTAAATATGGTTTGTCCAATTCCTAAAATCTCATCAAAACACAAAATACATGGCCATGAGATTTATCAAGAGGACCTTGGAGAAAAAAATTCAGAATTTTAAAAGACTTAAAAGTATTTTTAAACAATTAAAAACAAATAAAAAATCAATTAAATCATGAAAAATATTAATAATGATCCAAAAAATAATTTTACTTTAAAATATGAAAGAGGAATATATTTGAAATTTTTTGGTGAAACTCTCATATGTTTTGGATCAATATTAAAATTAATATGAATTAATGAAAATAAAAGGATTAAAATGAAAATTAAATGACCAGAAAAAATGTGGACCACTTGATCTCCCTCATTAATTGAGGTGGCAGATCAAGTGGTCATAAGCGCGCAATCCACGATACGCCTGAGTCAGCGCGCCACAGGAAAGGTAATTCAAACCAACACACGAGATTATTTCATTTCAAAAGGATCATGTGGCTCTGAAAACTCCAACTCACCACCGGAGCTACAACTCCGGTCTCCTTCTCAAGCGAGCCTGGTCGGACTGGTTCAGTCATAACCATCACCAAAATTAAAAAGGACATGATTTCAAACTAAAAATGTCATTGAGCACGAATCTGACCTCAATTTATCCTAACTCCAAGTATATTGAGAGATACATGGAGTTGAAATTTGAGGTACATGAACTGAGTTGCTTCAATTTGGCCTCAAAACGACTCAATCTTCTTGCCTACATTGGTAGGACTTCAGACAACCAAAGAATCAAGAGAATTGAGCAAGATTGAGAGAGAATCGAAGAGATGAAAAATTCTGAAAAATACCTTCAATGTAGGTCTGGATTCAATAGTTCTTGCCTTGGCTCGTGCTTGATCTCACTCCAAATGCTTACAAAAGTAGAATGGAATGCTCAAAAGGTATTGGATCCCTAGAGTTTTGAATCTCAAAACAGTGAGAATTCAAACTCAATTTCAAGTGAAACTCTCAGGATTATCCTTTGGAATGATAGGGTTAGAGGTTTGGGATCAAAGCTGGCGCGAATGTGTGTAAAATTCTGAGCATATGAAGCTCTATTTATATCCAATTCAATAGATATTTGCACACTTGAAGTGAACTTCCAAAATTAGCAATGTGTGATGCATGAGTGCATGGGCGTGTACAGGCCCATGAAATCACTCCATCTGATCCATAATTGAGTGTAAGTAAGGACGAAGTCATGTTGGAATTCTAGGCAATTGTGCATGGATGTTTGAAGTTCAATCTTGCCAAATGATGATACCATGTTCAAGCCATGTGCAGCCTATTCATTTCTTTCCCAAAATGGATGAATTTGGTCTTTTTGGAAAGGTTAAATCAAGAGGAACAACTTTCATGTTCAAAACGTTTCCATTTGAAGCATGGAACTTGATTAATTTTGAGGTGGAAGTTTGGAAATGTTAACATATCACAAAATTTTCTAAGTGTCAAGCCATATATCTCAATATTCCACCTTGCTTAACCTTTTATGTGAGCTTCAAATGAGAAACGTGTCTTCATCAAAGTTTTATCTATTTCAAATTAAATTAAAATGGTCACCAATTTCATGTCATTTGGATTTGAAATGATAGAGTTATGCATTTTTAAGTTTGGAAAAATCACTTGACCAATGGTATAGGTCAAAAGTGACCTATAATTTAGCCTCATATCACATGCTCATAAAAGTTGAATTAGCTCTCACTCCAAACATCAAAGTTGAAGTAGACATCTTGAATTTGATTGTGAAACTTTTAAATATTTCATATCATAAAAATTGAGCAAGTTATGGCCTTGGGAATTTGACTTTTAAATTAAGGTTTAGACAAAATGACCTATAATGTTTCAACATAGAAAATGAATTTCCAAGCAAAAATAGCTCTAGGTATAAACATGAAAGTTGTTTGGAATGTCATTTAGAGTATGTTTTCTCTTGGAATCATTTTCATATGGTGAAAATTGTAGGAGATAGGGTCTAGGAAGACCCAGTTTTGATCAGATGAATTTATCTAGCCAACCAGCATCAACCATCTAATTAATCTTCAATTATCTTGACTTTCTAGGATCATGGTAGATCATATATGCATAAGATGATGAAATTTTAAGTATCCCTTGAGAATTTTGATCAATTGGTGAGATAGCTTGTTTGAGAAGTTACTCAAGATACCCAATCAAACTAGGGTTTCTAAGGCAAATCACCCTCAAACTCTTGAAGAAAACTTAATCAATATAACCTGTAGAGATCATGGGGACTCATATATGATACTTGTAACCATTATTCGATCAGTTCTTGGTTGTCCTCTTTGTCATGAGGGTCTCAAACCCTATATATGAACTTGATAGATCAATGAAGATCATGCCATACCTACAAAATAGTTAGGCAAATGCAAAGACATATTTTTGTATTTTGGTTAGTAAACATTATAATATACAGGTATGATACAATCACAAAGTGCTTGGTGATCTCTCCCAAAAGAAACACAGTAAAAGAAGGGGTAAGGCGGATGCCAAGGTATGATCCCAATGCTAATGCATATGATGAAATTGCGTGAGGGATCTTAGGGTTAAAATTTGGGGTCTTACACATGTATTTTGTACAAAATGATGTTTACAAACAAACAAAGTGAGGGGATGAAAAAAGAATTCATTAATTATATTTTTGTGTTTGACAAGACCTTCGGACTTGTGCCTACGTACCAACATAAAATTAGGGATCAAAACCTCGTAGTTCGTGGTATCAATTTTAAAGTGGATGCATTGCTTTTAACAAAAATTAAGCTTTGAAAGACATAAAGGCCTAAAATGGTTTGAATGTGTTAGTTATTTTTGGCTTTTCTTTTAAGTTTTAAGTCAAGTATGATTAAGTATATTTACAAGTTTGATTAAGAAAAGAAGTTTAAAAAGGCAATGGCATAAGGCCAAAGTTTCTAGTTTGCAAAGTGGTCTAAGTTTAGAAATCAATAAGCACAAGCAAAGAAGTTTTTTCAAAAGGAGGGAGAGATTTTGAAATTAAAGAAGTGGGGAGGAGATGAAGAGACTAATCCTAAGCATAAATTTAAAAGTTAAGAGTTGAAAAGATCTGACCAATGGGCTGCAATCCAATAGACAAGAATGTCATATAGAAACCCAAATTCCCTTGGACATTAGAATCAAGCAACAAACAATGCACAATATATAAACTTGAAGAGCAAGGCATCAAATAAAGATAGCCACATCCATGCTTAGCAATCCCATGGTCTTCTTCAAATTTACCCATGTAGCAGATGAATTCCATAAATCATAGGTGCAAAATAACAGCTTCATAACTATCATGTTTCAGATGAACTCAAAGGGATCTTCAATGCTGTATCAGATGAAGTCTCAATTTGCAAGCACTTGATTACATGAAAGTTGGCATTGGCCAAATCCTTTTGCATATGGAATGTTGCCTAAATTCTAAGTCCAATTGTCTCAGATTAAACCAACAGTCCACACAATAGTTTTTTAGGGTTTTTGTTCTTATTATGTACATTAATGGTCAAAGACCACACAAGCAAACCAAATATACACAAACAAGATATATCACCCAATATGGTCCAAGTGGACAAAGTGAAAATGGCATTAATATAAACAATTAGAATGGTATGGATAATGGCAAATGAATAAAGCTTAAAAATAAAGTGCATTAAAGTAAATGACTTGAAATTAAAGTTAGTTGTTAATGAGTTAGAAGTTAGTATTGCTTTTGCTTTTGCTTTTTACTTTAAGTCATTCTTTGGAGAACACTCAACCCTTATCACAAGCGTGGATCCGTGAACCAAGACATTTTCCAAAGGAAGGAAAAAAGGTCAAGTTTCCATACAATACCATGAAAGAGGGGAGACTTACAATCTCATTAACTAGAATGATAGGCCTTTTGTATCAAAAATTTATGGCTATGTTAAGAAATCGTAGTTGGACTTATGTAGAAGTCATAACTATTTGAGGTCGGGCAATAGAATTTTTGTGTTAATGCATGTTAGAGACCTAATATGATGGACTATGCTCATGAAACATACCACACCCAAAAAGAATATGCAAAAGTGGTGGCCTAATCTCATCCATACTTATGTTGATTATGCAATCAACTAGCCTTAGGATATAGAGATATCATAGGTCAAATGAAATGGATGCATAAAGAAGGGGAATTAGATGAAGAGGGAGGGGAATGGATCAAAACTCAAATTGGACAAAAGAAGACTTTTACCAAGTTAAGATTATTGTTCATTTTGGGAGATGGAATGTTCATTCCATCAATCCCCTAAATCCAATGATCTTACCCTAACAAAGTCAAATCAACCTTGACCAAGGCCTAACAACACAAGTCAAACTTATACAAACAATTAAAATGGCTCAACACAATTATTTGGAATTTATTCAATTTAAAAATACTAAAAATAGTGCATTAAATTAAATATGGTTTGTCATATTCCTAAAATCTCATCAAAACACCAAAGAAATCGCCATGAGATTTATCATAGTTGAAACAAGGTCAAAGGACCTTGAAGAAACTTTTTTAGAATTTTTGGAAACTTAAAAGTATTTTTAAACAATGAAAAATATTCACAAAATCAATTAAATCATGAAAAATATTAATAATGATCCAAAAAATAATTTTAATTCAAAATATGAAAGAGAATTTTATTTGAAATTTTTTGGTGAAACTCCCATATTTTTTGGATCAATATTAAAATTAATCTGAATTAATGAAAATAAAAGGAATAAAAGAAAAATCAGAAATTACAAAAAAACGTGGACCACTTGAACTCCCTCATTAATTGAGGTGGCAAATCAAGTGGATGAAAATGCGCGTTCTATGGTTCACGTGAGTAAGCGTGCCACAACAATGGTATTCAAAGGCAACGCTCAAGATTAAAACAATTTAAACAAGATCAATGGCTTAGAACCTGTCAAGCACACCACCGGCGCTGGAACTCCGGTCACCCTCTCAGGCGACGCTCACCGGACTGGTTCAGTCATGACCATCACATAAATGAAAAAGGAGGACATGATCTGAAAGAAAAAATGGCGTAGAGCATGAATCTGACCTCAATTTCAACTAACTCCGAATATATATACAGATATTAGGAGTTGAATTTTGAGGTGTGTCAACTGAGTTGCTTCGATTTGACCTCAAAGCAACTCAATCTTCTTGCCTACATTGGTAGGACTTCACACAACCAAAGATCCAAGAGAATTGATGAGAATTGAGTGAGAATCGAAGGGAAGAAAAATTCTGAAAAATACCTTCAATGCTGTGAAGAAATGGATCTTGCATGCTTCAAACTTTGCTTGATCACACTCAGGGAGCTTGCATAAGTGGTTTGGCAATGGAACAAAGCTTTGGATCCTGGATTTTTTGAATCCCCAAACAGTGAGATTCAAACTCAATTTTCAGGTTGAAAATTCTCAGGTTTTCCTTTGAATTGTGAGGGTTTGAAGAGAGGGGGCAAAGCTGGCGTGCAAGGTGTCATTGAAATGAGCTCAGAGGCCATGTATTTATAGCATTTGGGATTGATAATTGCATACTTGAAATTTTGCTAAATTTGGCAATGTCATGCACAAGCTTTCATGGGCGTGTACAGGCCCATGAAAAAATCCATTTTGATCCAAATTCAACTGTACTAAAGTTCAAATGAGGCTTGAATGGTAAGGCAATGTAATGTGAGGTTTTGGATATTTGGTCTTTCACTTGATGCAGACCTGTTAAGACCATGCGCAGCCCTAGGAAATCTCATCCAAAATGCATGAAACAGGAATCTTTGGAAATCTTAGAGCAAGGGGAACAATTTTGATGTTGGACTCTTTTCCATTTGGACACTTTTCTATTAGATCAGAGGGCTTGTATTTATAGCAATAGGGAGTGATATTTGCACACTTGAATTTACTTCCAAATTTGGCAATGTCATGCTCAAGCTTGCATGGGCGTGTACAAGCCTATGAAGTAGTCCATTTAGGTCCAAAGTCATCTGAAATGAAGTTGAAATGAAGCTTGAATGGAAAGGAAATGCAATGTGATGTTTTGAACATTTGATCTTTCCACTTGATGCAAACCTGTTAAGACCATGCGCAGCCCTAGCAAACCTTGTCCAAAATGGATGAAATAGGACTCTTTGGAAATCTTAGATCAAGGGTAACAACCCCTTATATTGGACACTTTTCCATTTGGAACTTGGATCATGGTGAATTTTGAGGTGGAAGTTTGGAACTTTCAACATGTTGAAAAATTTTCTAAGTGTTAAGTCATATATCTCAATATTCCACCTTGCTTAACTTTTCATGTGAGCTTCAAATGAGAAAAGTGTCTTCATAAAAGTTGTAGATATTTCAAAGACCTTCAAAATTGTCACCAATTTTATGTCATTTGGATTTAGAATGATAGAGTTATTCATTTTTTAAGTTGAGGAAAATCACTTGTTCAATGGTATATGGCAAAAATGACCTATAATGTATCCTCATATCACATGCTCATAAAAGTTGATTTAGCTATCACTCCAAACATCAAAGTTTAATTAGGCATATTGAATTTGATTGTTCAACTTGGAAATATTTCATATAATAAAAATTGAGCAAGTTATGGCCTTGGGAAGTTGACTTTCAAATTCGGGTTTAGACAAAATGACCTATAATGTTTCAACATAGAAAATGATTTTCCAAGAAAAAATAGTTATAGGTCTCAACATGAAAGTTATTTGGAATGTCATTTAGTGTAACTTTTCTCTTGGAATAATTTTCATATGGTGACAAGTGTAGGAGATAGGGTCTAGGGAGACCCAGTTTTGATTAGATGAATTCGCCTGACCAACCACCATCAACCAACTTGCCAACCTCAAATAATTTTGACTTTATAGGCTCATGGTAGATCATATATGCATAAAATGATGAATTTTGAAGTGTCCCTTGAGAAATTTGATCTATTAGTGAGGTAGCTTGTTGAAGAAGTTACTCAAGATACCTAGACAAACCAGGGTTTTCAAGGCAAACCAACTCCAAACTCTTGAAGAAATCTTGATCAATATGACATGTAGAGATCATTGGGACTATTTTATGATGCTTTGAGGCATTTTGTATCAATCCTTGGTTGTGCTCTTTGCTATGAGGGTCTTAAATCATAAGTATGAACTTGATAAATTAATGGGGATCATGCCCTACCTACAAAAGAGTTAGGTAAATTGAAAGACATATTTTGGTATTTTGGTTTGTAAAAAGATAATATACAAGTATGATACAATCACATGGTTCTTGGTGATCTCTCCCAAAACAAACCCAATGAAAGAGGGGTAAGGAGAATGCCAAGGTATGATCCTAATGCTAATGCATATAATGAAATTGCATGAGGGATCTTAGGGGCAAAATTGGGGTCTTACAGATTGGTCTTTCTCTTGCTTGTTCTTGATCTTGCTCATAATGCTTTCAGGAGTAGAATAGAATGATCAAAAGGCTTTGGATCCTTGGAGATTTGAATCTCAAAACAATGAGATTCAAACTCAATTTCCTATGGAAATTATCAAGGTTGTCCTCTCAAATGGAAGGGTTTGAATGTGTGGATTCAAAGCTTGCGCGCAGGGTCCTTTGTTCTGAGCCTAGAGGTCTCTATTTATAGCCAATTCAATTGATATTTGCACACTTGAACATGGAATCCAAAAATAGCAATGTTCGATGCATGGGTGCATGGGCGTGTACAGGCCTATGAAATCACTCCATATGGTTCATAATTGAGTGCAAGCAAGGCTGAGATCATGCTGGAATGCTAAGCAAATGTGCATGGAAGTTTGAAGTTCAATCTTGTCAAATGGTGATGCAATGTTCAAGTCAAGTGCAACCCATTCAAATCTTGTCCAATATGAATGAAATTGGACTTTTTGGAACGGATAGATCAAGAGGAACAACTTTCATGTTAAATACTTTTTCGTTTGAAGCTTGGATCATTACGAATTTTGAGGTGGAAGTGTCAAGCCATATGTTTACTTATTCCACCTTTGCTAACTTTTAATATGATCTTCAAATGAGAAATGTTCCTTTATCAAAGTTGTATCTATCTCAAAGTCCTTCAAAATGGTCATAAATTTGACGTCATTTGGATTTAATATGAAGGAGTTATGCATTTTTGAAGTTGAGGAAAATCACTTGTTCATTGGCATTGGTCCAAAATGACCTATAATGTATCCTCATATCACATGCTCATAAAATTCGAATTAGCTCTTCCTCCAAACATAAACGTTGAAGTAGAAATCTTTAATTTCATTTTTCAACTTGGAAATATTTCATCTCATAAAAATTGAGCAAGTTATGGTCTTGGGAAGTTGACCTTAAAATTAGGGTTTAGACAAAATGACCTATAATCTTTCACCATGAAAAATGACTTTCTAAGCAAAACTAGCTCTAGACATCAACATGAAAGTTGTTTGGAATGTCATTTAGAGTATATCTTCTCCTTGAATCATTTTCATATGACAAATATTGTAGGAGATAGGGTCTAGGGAACCCCAGATTTGATCAGATGAATTCCTCTGGTCAACCACCATCAACCAACTTGCTAGCTTGCAATTCTCTTGACTTTTGGGACTCATGGGAGATAATATATGAATAAGATGATGAAATTTGTAGTATGCCTTGAAATATTTGATCAATTGTTGAATAAGCTTGTTGAATAAGTAACACAAGATACCCAGATGAACTAGGGTTTCCAACGCAAACCAATTCCAAACTCTTTATGATTTCTTGATCAAAATAACATGTGAAGCTCATGGGGATCCATATATGATTTCTAGAGCCATTGTAGACCATTCTTGATTAAGCTCTTAGCAATGAGGGTCTTAAACCCTAGATATGAACTTGATAGATCAAAGGTGGGCATATGCACTACCTACAAATGAGTTAGACAAATGCAAAGACATATTTTTGGTATTTTAGTTAGTAAAAATGATAAAAATACAAAGTATGATACAATCAAATGGTTCTTGGTGATCTCTCCTAATACAAACCCAATGAATGAGGGGTAAGAAGGATGCCAAGATGTGATCCCAATGCCAATGCATATGATGAGAATAACATGAGGGATCTTAGGGTCAAAATTGAGGTCTTACAAAATGATCTGATCAATAGGATGCAATCCAACAAACAAGAATGTCATATAGAAAACCCACTTTCTCTTTGGACTTTGAGTCAAGCAAATATCAACAAGCAATTAGCAATATCAGACATCATGAAGATCAGGGCATCAAATAAAGATGGCAACATCCAAGCAAGCAAATCCCATAGCTAACAGTCTTCTTTATCTTCTTATGTATCAGATGAAATATTCCTTGTTTGACTCAGAAGAGGGCATTAGACATAAGATCAAAATAACATTTGCATCAAGATCATGTAGCGAAAGAGGTCAAGTGAATCCCAATACTTGCATCAGGTGAAGGCTCAATTCACAATAACTTGGTCTCAAAATGTTGGCATTGGCCAAGTCCTTTTGCATATGGAATGTTGCCTAATCCTAAGTCCAAAAGTTCAGATCAAGCACAACAGTCCACCAATTTTTTTTAAGGGTTTTTGTTGTTTATTAGGTATTTTAAGGTCCTAAGACCACAAGCACAAACAAAATACACAAACCAATATATACAATCACAATATATGGCTCAAATGAGAAAAAGGAAAATGGCATAAACATAATCAAGTTTAATGGTACGTAAATGGCAATGAATGATAAATGACCTACAAATTAAAGTGAATAAAGTAAATGACTTGAAAGTAAAGCAATATTAATAAGAGATAGTCAAATGATAGTAAATGTTACATTATATGTTAGTGGTGTTTTGATTTTCAATTGATTGAGTCATTTTTTGGAGAACACTCAACATCTATTCACAAACATGGATCTTTGAACCAAGACATCTTCCATAGGAAGGAAAAGAAGGCCAAGTTTCCACACAATACCATCAAATATGGGAGACTTACAATCTCACTTACTAGAATGTTTATGCCTTTAGGGTCAAATTTAGCTCTATGTTAAGCTATCGTAATTGGACTTATGTAGAAGTCACAACTATCTGAGGCCAGACAAAAAAAATTTGGGTGCTAATTCATGTTAGAGATTTGGTAGGATGAACCAAACTCCTAAAACATACCACAAACTAAAAGAAAAGATCAAAAGGGATGGACCTATATCATCCATACTTGTACTAGTTCATCTGACACAAGGTTATTGATGAACCAATTAGCCTTAGGATATTGAGACTTTATTGGTAAATGAAAGGGATGGGAAAGAATAGGCATGAAGATGAAAGGGGAGGGGAAGTGAGAGAAACACAAATTGGTCATGGGAGGAATTTTATCAAATTAAAATCATTCATTCATTTTGGGAGATGAAATGTACATTTCATCAATCCCCTAAATCCAATGATTTTAATCCAATAAAAGTCAAATCAACCCTCACCAAGACCCAAACAAATATTCAAACATCACAAGACCATAAAAATGACTCAACACAATTTTTACACAATTAATCAATTAAAAATCAAATTAAAAAATGCATTAAAATTCAATTTAACTTGGCCAAAACCTAAAATATCTTCAAAACACCAAATAAATAGCCAAGTGATTTATCCAAGGTCAAACAAGTTCAAAGGATCTTAGACAAAAAATATCATGATTTTTAAAAAGTCTGAAGTATTTTTAAACAATTAAAAATATGCACAAAAACATTTAAATATATCAAAATTAATCTAAAAAATAATTTTAATTCATAAAATGAAATATAAAAATATTTAAATATTTTTGGTGAAAGTCCCATATTTTTTGGATTAAAAATGAAATTATTATGAATTAAACAAAATAAAGCAATTAAATGAAAAATCAGAAAATAAAAAGAAATTCAAAAAAACAAGGGCTATCAGATCTCCCTCATTAATTGAGGTGGCAGATCTGATGGCCAAACGTGCGCTCCCATCCTACACCTCAGCCAACGCGTGTACACGCGTCGTATGCAAAAGCAAGGGCTAAGATTAAAACGTTGGACCAAGATCAGATGGTTGGAACCTCGCCAACACACCACCGGAGCCCTAGCTTCGGTCATCTTCTCCGGTGAGGACCACCGAACTGGCCCAACCTAAACTTCATGAAAAATGGAAAACAAGGACACTAATTTGAAGAGAAAATTCTCAGGATCACGAATCTAGCCTTAATTTTCTCCAATTCCAAGTATATAAAAAGATACAGGGATTTGAATTTTGAGGATCATGAACTGAGTTGCTTCGATTTGACCTCAAAGGAACTTAATCTTATTGCCTACATTGGTAGGGCTTCAGCCAGCCAAAAATCATAAAGAATAGTCGAGAATTAAGATAGAATCAAAGAGATGAAGTTTTTGAATTTTCACCTTCGAGTAGCTTCAAATCTGCTTGATCTTGATCCGGATTTGCTTGATTTCTCTTCCTCTTGCTTGCAGTTATCAATTGGGATGGAAAGGGAAAGGAATTCTTAGAGTTTGAATTTCAAAACATAAGGTGAAATTCAACCTCGATTTCGATGAAATCCTCAAGAAATTCTATGGAGTGAGTTGTCTGAGTTGTCTTAGCAAAGCTTGGGCAAGGTGTTGATTCATTTCTGAGCTCATAACACTAATATTTATAGGCTTATCACATGATTTCCACACACTTCCATTTTAAATCCAAAAGTAGAAATTACCTCATGCAAGCTTGCATGGCGTGTACAAAGCCCAAAGAATGATGGGAATTGGTCCAAAATCATACACATGTGATGCTGAAAGTAATTCATGAATCTATGCAATGTGGAATGGAAATTGGTCATGAAAATCTTCCAAATGATACCATGCATTACACCCATGTGCAAGTCCTTAAAAAATGATCCAATTGATAAGATCTTGGACTTTTTGGAAATTATAGATCAAGGGGATCAACTTTCATGTTGAAGACTTTTCCATTTGAAGCTTGGATCATGATGAATTTTGAGGTGGAAGTTTGGAAAATCAAACATATTTGAAACTTTTCTAAGTACAAAGTCAAATGTTCACTTCTTCCACCTTGAATAAATTTTGCTATGGACTTCAAATGGAAAAATTTCCTTCATCAAAGTTGTAGCTCTTTCAAACCTCTTCAATTTGACCTCATTTGGATTTGGCATGAAAGAGTTATGCATTTTAGAAGATGAGGAATATCACTTGTTTAAGGGTAATGGCCCTCAATGACCTATAATGTTTCCTCTTGGCACATGCATTTTCAAGTTGAATTTGAACTTATTCCAAACATAAAAGTTAAATAGTACATCTTTAATTTGATCATGAAACTTTAATGGCTTTCATCTCATAAAAATTGAGAAAGTTATGGTCTTTGGAAATTGATCTCCTAACTAGGGTTCAGACAAAATGACCGATAATCGTTCACCATAAAAATGACTTTACAAGAAAAACTAGCTCTTTACTTCAACATGGAAATTGTTTGGAATCTCCTAAAGAGTAACGTTGCTCTTGGAATCATTTTCATATGACAAATAATTTAGGAGATAGGGTCTAAGGAACCCCAGTTTTGAGTAGTTGACTTTCTCTGGTCAACCACCATGAACCATCTTGCAAACTTGATATTCTCTTGATTTTAGGGAATAATGGAGGATAATATATGTGTAATATGATGTAATATGAATTATCCCTTGAATTATTTGATCAATTGATGAAGAAACTTGTTGAGGAAGTCACACAAGATACCTAGCTGAATTAGGGCTTTCAAGGCAAACAAATTACAAACTCTTGATGAATTATGGAAATATGAACCTTGGGGATCCATTTATGATATCTAGAGTCAATATGAACCATCTCTTGATTAGTATCCTTGCATTGAGGGTCTCAAACCCTATATATGAGCTCGATGAAGCATAAGTGAGCATACACATTACCTACAAAAGAGTTAAACCATACATTGACATATTTTTCGTATTTTGGTTAGTAAACAATTAAAAACAAATTATGATACAATCAAAATGTGCTTGGTGATCTCTCTTAATGCAAACCCAATGAATGAGGGATAAGTAGGATGCCAAGGTGTGATCCCAAAGCCAATGCAAATAATGAGATAGCATGAGGGATCTTAGGGTCAAAATTGGGGTCTTACATCTGCCCCTATTTAAGGACATTCTAATTGAGGATGTGAAGGTTAAAATATTCGTATCAACTCAGTAGAATAGACTTAAATAACAACATATAGAAAGAAATTTTGGTCCCTAAGAGACCTCATGATGCATATGATATGAATGTTAAAAATAATCTTTGTGGGGAAAATATTGCCACAAAGAAAAAGAATTCGGAGAGACTGGAAGTCCACAGGAGTATAATGCATTCCATAAGGAACACTCACTAGGGAGACAGAGACTCTGGGGAATAAAAGTTGTGCGTAGGCCAGGCTACAACTTGAAAACTGCTTGAGATACGAGGGGAATTCCCAGAAAATAAATCAATGGAAGGACTCGGTCTGGGGATAAGGGAAAATCTACAGGGGAAACAGGTAAATCAGAACAAACCGAAATACTCGAACCAAGTAGGGAATTGGTGACTTCAATTGGGAAATACGCCCTCAAACTCAACTAGGGAAGAAATATCTTCAACATATGAGTACAAGAAGTACATTATCTATTATCGGTTACTAGGTAGGAAGATATCATACTCTGACAGAGAGGCATCTGTTACTGATTAGGGTAAACATATCAAGGATGACTCGCTGAGGAAAAGGAGGTGTATTCGTTACCGGTTACTAGGTAAGAATATCCTACTAGAAGAAATATCAAATAAGATTTATAGCTACCGGTTACTAGGAAGAAGACCGAAGAGAGAGAATATATGTCGCCGGTTAAAGTGAACATATCAAGGATAGACTCAGAGGAAGAATCTTTGGCATCGGTTAGGATGAACATATCAAGGATATACTGCCTAGAAAAAGTAGGAATTATATCTATCGGTTACTGGATAGAATACCAATAAGAGAATATCCGCCATCGGTTAGGATGAACATATCAAGGATAGACTCAGCAGGGGGAAGCAGGATATACAACTACCGATTACTGGGCAGAAGACCGTAAAGAGGAGAAAACCCGTCATCGGTGAGGATGAACATATAAGGGATTAACTCTATGGGGAATGAAAAGTAGGGATTACAACTACATTTTTACTGGATAGAAAACCACAAAGGGAGAATATCTGTCATCGGTTAGGATGAACATATCAAGGATAGACTTCCTGGGGAAACGTGAAAACGAATCCGCTGAGGAAAATGTAGGAGGTGGATTACTTTTACTGGGTATTGGGCAAAATTAAAGTACTCAAAAATTGAGAAGAATATTACCAGTTACTGGGAAATAGACTCTCGGGGGACCAACAGTATCTATATAGGTAAGATCTAGAAAGAAACGATCAAACAAAGACTCACCCCAATAAGGATATAACTCAGGGGGAGTGGATCCATCCAGATAATTAACTGGGGAGGAAACTGAAATAATAATCATCCACGAGGAAATAACTAAGTGAGGAATGAGAAAGGTTAAATTCTTTCTGCTTAAAAGGGTCGACACTCTACAATTGAAAGAGGACGAACACACCAAACCTGCATGGGGAAATAATGTCACCACAATAGGGGATCAGAATAGTGAAATTAAATGCAATAAGGATGCATAATGAAATATCTGATGTATGAATATGTATGTACATGATTATGCTGACAAAACTATCGCAAAGGATACAAATGTCACAGATTTGACTCATCGCTACCACACTCGGCTAATCTCGACAAGATGGAAACACCAACTGGAGAAACATGTTGAGGATGAGCCCAAATGATCTGGCTCTGAATGTCTCAATCCTGGATGGGGAAAGAGAAAAGATTTGACGAAGATCCAAGTTGTCACCTCTGTGGGGAATTTTATATCAACGTCATATCAAATGGTAGAAAACCTCACAGGGGACCAAATCAAACACTACTCATAATCAACACTGTCGGGAATCAGAAATGAACTCCACTGGGGACTACAGGAGATAAAAATCTGCATAGGGTCCAAGCAAACTGTTGAGGATGTGAGCCTACAACTCATTTGTGGAGGTGACCCACAAACTCAGCTGGGGATACCCTACTACTAATGGGGAGGAAAAGGGTATCAAAACAACTGCTTGGGGAAGACCAACAATGCTTCGCCCTTTAGAACTTACATGTTCTTAGATTTTTGTTGATATTCCTTACTATAAGCCTTTTTAAATAATTTCTTTCATTATTTAAGAAAAATGATTTTTATTATTTAATTTATTTTAAAATTATCATCATAAAAATCAATTCTATTTAACTGAAAAATAAATAAGAGTAGAAACAATTAGATAAAAAGATCAACTTTATTTAATAGAATGGTAATATATAAATGACAATACTCCATAGATCTTTACGGAAGTTCAAAATGCTAATTTACATGGAAAAGGGCTACATTGAACACAATGATCACTAATCCTTCTATCAACTTCAATATCCCATGTGCTCTTGGCTTCGGTTGAGAGTGACGAATCAGAATCGAATGAGTTGCTGAAAACTACTCCCATGGCTATGGGTCAACCGAATGCAGTTACTTGCCGTAATCCCTAATTTTTGCATAGATTTCCCCAAGGTTGGGTACTCAATCTATCGGGATGAAATTTTTGTTTTATTTCTCTAACTTTTGCCTGGACCGCCCTTCGGGTTTTCAATCCACCGAGACACTCATTTTTGCCTAAGCAGCCCTTTCAGGTTTTCAACTTAGCAAGCTATTCTTTTCTTTTTAGGCGAAGTCTTTCTTGACTGCCTCGACATTCATGGGACGAGTGAACTCTTCACCATCCATAGTTGTAAGAATCAAAGCACCACCTGAAAAGGCTCTCTTAACAACATATGGGCCTTCATAATTAGGATTCCATTTGCCCCTAGCATCAGGTTTGAAAGATAGAATCTTCTTGAGCACAAGGTCACCTTCTCTAAACACACAAGGCTTGGCCTTCTTATCAAAAGATTTCTTCATTCTTTGCTAATATAACTGACAATGTCACATGGCAGTCAACCTCCTCTCTTCAATCAAATTCAGTTGGTCATATCTGGTTTGGCACCATTCAGCTTCTGTCAACTTGGCTTCCATCAAAACACGTAGTGATGGGATCTCAACCTCCACTGGGAGCACAACTTTCATACCATAAACAAGTGAGAAAGTGGTTTCCCCTATTGAAGTGTGGACATGTGTACGGTACCCATGCAAAGCAAATGGGAGCATCTCATGCCAATCTTTATACGTCACAACCATTTTATGAATGATATTATTGATGTTCGTGTTCGCAGCTTCAACAACCCCATTCATCTTAGGTCTGTAGGGAGAAGAATTATGATGTGCAATCTTGAAGGATTTACAAAGAGCTTCCACCATATTATTGTTCAAGTTTGATCCATTGTCAGTAATGATCTTGCTTGGCACACCATGCTGACATATAATCTTATTTTTGATAAACCTTACAACAACGTGCTTGGTTACATTCACATACGATGCCGCTTCAACCCACTTTGTGAAGTAATCAATAGACACCAAAATGAAACGATGTTCGTTTGAAGCTTTAGGCTCAATCATACCAATCATATCAATTCCCCATATAGAGAAGTGTCATGGAGAGGAAATGGCATTCAACAGTGTCGGAGGAACATGAATCTTATCTGCATAAATTTGACACTTATGGCATTTCTTCACAAACTTGCAACATTCAGATTCCATTGTCAGCGAATAGTAACTTGCTCTCAACATCGTCTTCGCCATAGCATGTCCATTGGAATGAGTACTAAAGGAACCTTCATAGACTTCAGTCATTAATAAGTTTGCTTCGTGTCTATCCACGCATCTAAGCAGAACCATATCGAAGTTTCTCTTGTAAAGCACATCACCATTCAGGTAGAAGTTGCCAACAAATCTCCTCAAACTCTTCTTATCTTTCAAAGATGCCCCAGGTGGGTAAATCTGACTTTGAAGAAAACACATGATATAAAAATACCATGGCTTTTCATCTTTAACTTCTTCAACAACAAATACATGAGCTGGCCTATCAAGATGCATCACAGTCAGATTAGGAACTTCATTCCAAAATTTCACTACAATCATTGAAGCCAACATTGTAAGAGCATCTGTGATCCGGTTTTCATCTTGAGGGATATGATGAAACTCAACATTTATAAAGAAGGTTGAAATCCTCCTCGTATAATCTCTATATGGTATCAAACCGGGTTGATTCGTTTCCCATTCACCTTTGATTTGATTCACAACCAAAGCTGAATCTCCATAGCCATAAAGATATTTGATTCTGAGATCAATGGCCTCTTCAAGCCCCATAATGCAAGCTTCAGACTCAGCCATATTGTTTGTACATTTGAAAGTCAATCTAGCTGTAAATGGAAAATGAGTGTCTTGAGGAGTAATAATCATTTCCCCAATGCCATTGCTATACTGATTAACAGCTTCATCAAATACCACGCCTCATCGAGAACCAGGTTCTGGCCTTTCTTCAATCAATGGTTCATCACAATCTTTATGTTTCAAGTATAAAATCTCTTCATCAGAAAAATCATACTACACTGACTGATAATCTTCAATTGGTTGGTGAGCCAAATGGTCAGCCAAGACACTACCTTTGATAGCTCTCTGAGATCGGTATTCAATATCATACTCACATAACAACATTTGCGAATGGGCAATCCTTCCAGTTAAAGTAGGATTTTCAAAAATATACTTGATTGGATCTATTTTGGATATCAACCAAGTAGTATGATTCAACATGTACTGGCGCAGTCGTTTAGCAGCCCAAGCCAATGCGCAACAAGTCTTTTCAAGCATAGAATACTGAGTCTCACAATCGGTGAACTTCTTACTGAGGTAGTAAATTACATATTCTTTCTTTCCGGATTCATCTTATTGACAAAGAACACAACCCATACTTTCATCAAGCATAGTAAAATACATGATCAACGGTCTTCCTTCAACCGGTGGAGATAGAATCGGAGGCTCAAGCATATACTATTTGATACTATCAAAAGATTTCTGGCAATCTTCGATCCAATCACAAGATTGATCTTTCTGAAGAAGCTTGAATATAGGAGCACATGTGACAGTCATATGCAATATAAATCTTGAGATATAATTTAACCGACCGAGAAAACCTCTAACTTGCTTCTCAGTTTTAGGCGCAGGCATTTCTTATATTGCTTTGACCTTGGCGGGATCAACTTCAATACCCTTCTCACTGACAATAAAGCCTAACAACTTACCAGAACGAACGCCAAACGTAGACTTATTGGGATTCAAGTGGAGTTGGTACTTCCTCAAATGCTGGAATAACTTCAACAAATGCTTAACATGTACTTCTTCATCACTTAACTTGGCAATCATATCATCAACATAGACTTCGATCTCTTTATGCATCATATCATGAAAAAGAATGGTCATAGCTCTCTGGTACGTTGCACCAGCATTTTTTAAACCGAAAGACATCACTCTATAACATAATATTCCCTCGGGTGCAATCAATGTGGTCTTCTCCATATCTTCAGGTGCCATCTTGATTTGATTATAACTGGAAAATCCGTCATAAATGAAAAGACTTTGAATTTAGTTGTATTGTCTACCAATATGTTAATATGTGGTAGATGAAAATCATCTTTCGGACTAACTTTGTTCATATCTTTATAATCAACACACATGCATACTTTTCCATCTTTCTTCGGAACAGGCACAATAGTGGCCACCCATTATGGATAATCAGAGGTTTAGAAAACCAACATCAGTTTACTTATGCACTTCCTCTTTGATCTTAACTGCCATATCAGGATGAGTCCTCCTCAACTTTTGCTTTACCGACGGGCATTCTGGCTTCAATGGCAATCTATGCTCCACAATCTCAGAATCCAAACTAGGCATGTCTCTATAGGACCAAGAAAACACATCAAATATTCTCGAAGAAGGTCAATCAACCCCTTCTTAGCCTCTGGACATAGTTGTGACCCAATCTTGACTTCCTTCACATCATCTTCGGAACCCTAGTTGACTAGTTCAATCTGCTCTTTGAACGGCTGAATGGCCTTTTCCTCATGCTCAATTAAACGAGATAATTCATCAAATACTTCTTCATCACCAGTTCCTTCCTCAACCTCAAACATAGGGAACTAAAAGTTTATAGAGGGGGTGGGATCATTATATTCAATGGGTTTGATAACCAACCTGCATAATGATTTGATATTTTGATTTTAGAGAAGTGAATTGTGACCAAATATTATGCAGATGGAAGATTATTATTTATTTATGTTTTTTGTGATTACCATTTTCAGAAAAGCAAAAGGTAAAAATAAAACATCAAAGATGTGGATGAATAAAATTGTATTTTATTGATGATAATTGAAGTTCCCAACAATGTTCACTTCCCCCTTAGGCATAGGAGAAGGATTACTCTTATAATGGAAAACAAATTACTTAGATCGATGAACATTAATAGGAACATCAACAGCAACCCAATTATTGCAAGTCTGGCCATGCGTGACAAAGTTGGCACAATCTTAGTCTTCATCGTCACCATCCTCGATCACAGCAGTTAAGTGTTGATCATTACCAAAAATGGACCCTCCACTGCGGAAACTTGGTTGCACATCTTCATCTTTGACGTTGAACGACCCTAGTTGAAATCCCAATCCGACCCTATTCTTATTTTTGGCAATCTCTTCCACACGGCCCCATTGATCGACGCAGTCGGCCTCAATAGTCTTTTGTGCATCCTTCAAAGAAGACATGGGTGCCCTAGCTTTCTTCACTTAAGAAATAGAAAAGGCTTAGAATGGAGTTCCAACCTCCTCCTCAGCTTCAACATAAGAAAAGGATGACAAATGGATCACTAAAAGCGCATTCTCTCCGCCAACAACGACAAGCTTGTCGTTCTTCACAAATTTAAGCTTCTGGTGTAACGTAGATGTCACTACTCTTAACCGGTCGGGTGGATATCCATTCCTTGGAAAGTAATATAAAAATCACTCGGACCTATCTTAACCGGAAGGTCCACTTCACCAATGATGGTTTTTTGAGAATCGTCGAACGATTTAACAATCACGCCATTGTACCTCATCAGGGAGCCTTGATATGAAAGTCTGGATAGATTTGACTTCGGAAGCACGTCCAGAGATGAACCAGTATCGACCATCACATTGGATAGCGCGTCCTCCTTGCAGTTCATTTAATATGGAGTGCAAGATTATGATTTCTACCTTTCTAAGGAAGCTCTTCATCACAAAAACTTATATTAATGCAGGAAGAAATGTTAGCAACAATATGGTCAAACTGATCCACGGTCATATCATGCTCTAAGTAGGCTTGCTCAAGCACTTTTTGCAACGCCTCCCTATGTGCTTCGGAATTCATCAACAAAGACATCACCGAAATCTTTGACGGGGTTCGGAGCAACTGTTCCACCACATTTAACTCACTTCTTTTTATCAAACGCAATACCTCATCATCATCATTAATATTCAGCTTACTGGATTCACCAGACTGACACACTGAAGCACTAACTGGATTCACCACTAGCATCTCCACCCTCTTACTGGCTGCAACATCTTCTACCTTCTTCGGAAAGACCGGACCGGATACACGACCACTACGGGTCACCTTTGCAATATCATATATATTCACCATAGAATCTCCTACTGGTATATGAACCTCTTAACCGTTCTCAATCATTGTGGCATTATACTGATAACGCACAGCTTTATCAAATGCATACAGAACAAGGCATGCTAACTGTATTACCAAGAGCGATATCGATCTATTAACGTTGTTGTTGTAACTTCTACCAAACTGGATTACTACACGCTCAGGGGTCTTAAACACAGGAACAATCATATTCACATCATCTCCCAAGTGACGGGAATGGAAAATTTGGATAAGACCTTCATCCATCAATCTCTGAATATCCCTCTTAACAATAACACATCCTCTAGGTTTAACACTGCAGATTGCACAACCATCATGATCATGCTCACATTCACTAACCATACAAATATTCTTATGCATTTCCATTAAGGATCTTCTGATATAGCGGACATCATTAATCTTGAACTCACTAGGACAACCATCTACCATGTTGACTGAAGCATTACCATGAGCAGGCAACGGATTAGCTTTCACATTAGGCTCTCAGTCCTCAAAGGACAATATCCCACTTTTCACAAGTTTGTGTACTTCATACTTCAACAGGTAATAGTTTTCGATGTCGTGTCCAGGGGCTCCCTGGTGGAAAGCACAACGAAGTTCAGGTTTGAACCACTATGGAAGTGGCTCGGGAATTTGCGGAGGATTTCTGGGTTGAATTAGGTTCTTGAGAACCAAAGTTGGATATAATTCTGCATAGGAAATAGGAATAGGGTCAAAAGAGACCTTCTTCCTCTCAAAACTTTGTTGATTATTATTGTTGTTGTTATTGTTGATTCTTTGTTGTGGTTGTTGTTGACATTGTTGTTGTTGAATTGGAACAGATTGATTGTTGGAAAATATAGGAATCAATGGTCAAACTTGATGTTGATGTTGATGAGGTTGAGAACTCTTTCGGACATGAGGCCTCCTCTGCCACCCTACAGACATTGAATTAGTTTCCCCGTCCTTCCTCTTGGAGAAACTACCACCATACTTCTTACTGGACGAAGCTTCTTCCTTGGACAGACGTCCTTCACGGACTCCTTCTTCTAGCCTCATCCCCATATTTACCATTTCGGTAAATTCATTAGGGGAACTAGCGATCATACGTTCGTAATAAAACAAACTCAAAGTCTTCAGGAAAATCTTCTTCATTTCTTTCTCTTCCAATGGAGGACTAATTTGGGCAGCAAGTTCCCTCCACCTTTGGGCATACTCCTTGAATGTCTCTTTATCCTTCTGAGACATAGACCTCAGTTGGTCTCTATCAGGCACCATATCAATGTTGTACTTGTACTGTTTAACAAATGTTTCACCCAAATCGTTAAAAGTACAAACACTTGCACTGTCCAACCCCATATACCATCTCAAAGCAACACCAGTCAAACTGTCTTGGAAGAAGTGGATCAGCAACTAATCATTATCAGTTTGAGTTGACATTTTTCTAGCGTACATAACAAGGTGGCTTAGCGTACAAGTGTTTCCCTTATACTTTTAAAAGTCAGGGACTTTGAACTTCATTGGGATCTTCACATTCGGTACTAGGAAAAGCTCAGCAGCACTCTTCCCAAACAAGTATTTTCCTCTCAGAGTCTTCAACTCTTTTTGCAGCTCAAGGAACTGATCCTTTATTTCGTCCATTTTCTCATATGCATCTGGGCCCTCAAATGGCTCAGAATGGTAAATGTTATCCTCAACACGAGGCAAAGTATGAATAACTAGAGTAGGCACTGACATGACCGGGCTAGATGCCAGCATAGACACAAAGGTGGGTGCAAACCCATCAGGCATGAATTTTGGTGGCATCCCCCACGGGAATCCAGTAGGCATGGAACGACCGGATTGGCTGGAAGCAACGAGAACAGTCGAGGTAGCAACCTCAAAAATAATAGTCCTTTGGAGAGGAGTAGCGGGAGTTGGTGAAGACCGATTCTGCACAGCAAGAACAGACTCTGTCATAGCAGACAACCATGCAATTTCGTCCTTCAATGCTCTATTCTCTTGTTCCAAATGTTCCATGTTCTTGGGTTTATTAACACTTGTGTTGTATAGGTGAGTCAGATTGGCTGAAGCACAGAAGAATAACCGATAAGACATCTGGCGGAAGAAAACTTATTATGCAAATGATGAATGAAATGCAATGTTTTTGTTTATTTTTAATTGCAAGGAACATATGAAGTTCTATTTGCAAATATATATATATATATATATATATATATATATATATATATATATATATATATATATATATATATATATATATATATATATATATATATATATATATATATATATATATATATATATATATATATATATATATATATATATATAACAACAATTTGATTGACCATAAAATCTCCTTTTATTCATAAAATATTTGAAGGATTACACTGAGTACAATTTCAGAAACCAAAGTAAAAATACAAGAGAAGAGGAAACTAATCATCCTAAGGATCCCTTAGCAATGGTATCAGATGATCAGGGTGTGGGCGCGTACTTCCTTCGGATGTATCGAATCTCAAACTCAAAAGATGTCTTCATCTGAGCCTTCTCAAGGACAAGCTGATCAACAATCTTCTTCCAAGCACCGGAAGGATGAGGTATGCTAGAGGAATATGGACCCTCTGGCTCTCTCTATCTCTTCACTGCCCGGTATTCAAGAAGTTCAATAAGTGAATCCTTGTCTTTCGACTCAAGCTGCAACTCCTCATGCTTTCGGCTCAAAGCATGGAACCGCTCTTCCCACATATCATTTTCTTTCTTCATCTTGGTGAGTGCATCTTCCAACTCCTCTACATCTTGATTAGGGAGATTGGATGGATGAACCACAACCAAATACATAGGTCTTTCACAAGTGTCGCTCCCCGGATTTCCTCGAATCCAAGTACAAACGCGAAAGGAGGTGGCGCGGAAAAAGAGTAGAGTCGCCAGCTATGTACTTTTATCCCAAGAGGAGGGAAAGGTAGTACTGCATAACCAAGAGGGAACGGATAAAACAAAGTCTCGAACCAAAGAAAACTGAGTAAGGGGGCCGGTTACGTGAAGGGAAGGTTATCGCACCCCTTCACATCTGTGGTACTCCACAGGATCCACGTTTGCTATTTATGTCTAAAGTGTGTGTATAAAAAGTCCTATATGCGATGCGAAAGAGAGAAAATTAAAATAGGGAAAAGAAAGAGTTATTGCTCGCACAAGCCCTACCCTGCTGCTGTAAGACCCCAATTTTGGCCCTAAGATCCCTCATGGCCCATATTATATCATATCATGGCCTCAAGGATCAATGCATGCCCTAGTTTCCCTCCTAGTGGGTGGTTTGCCTTGTGAGTGTGGTTCTTGATCACCAAGCATGCTTTGCATTTGTATATCTTTGCTTTTCATTTGTTTATCAACCCAAAAAGTACAAAAATATTGTCATCTAACCATGTTACTTGCAGCTGAAGCAATCATCAGCCAATTAGGTCAAAATCAGTCAAAGTCAGTCATTGCAGTGGATGGTGGCCATTCTTGCAGAATTTGGGCACCATGATCAATAATCAAGAGTTCATATATGTTGTGATATCATTTGGAATCAAGGTCTCAAGGAATTAGGGTTTGGAATTCATCAGAACATGCTTCAGTCATGCAAAACCCTAGAAAAGTCAAACTTGGTCAACTGTGGATTTAATCAGTGATTTGATGGTGGGAATTGGTTTGAAGGAGCTCATTCATGTCCATATAGGCCTCATATATCATGTCAAACATCATCATGGAAGAATTTGAAGTCAAACAGAAAATTTCCAAAAATAGAAAGTTGACCTGTAATTCAAATTTGCCAAAAATGGAAACTTGTTGATCCTAAACTTACATCATGATACAAGCTTCAAATGATTTTTTGCCCAACATGTAAGTTGAAGATCTTGTTCTCCCATTTCCAAAAA
This sequence comes from Lathyrus oleraceus, assembly GCF_024323335.1. Taxonomy (NCBI): domain Eukaryota; kingdom Viridiplantae; phylum Streptophyta; class Magnoliopsida; order Fabales; family Fabaceae; genus Lathyrus; species Lathyrus oleraceus. The sequence continues at coordinate 268,165,750 of NC_066584.1, read as the reverse complement.
GTCCAAGAACACTCAATTCACATGTATGGTTTGCAAGATATGATCAATTCATTTTCAAAAATTTGTGAACTTCAAAAGGCCATATCTCTCAAACCATTTGGCCAAATTTGGTGGGGTTTTTTCCTACAAGTCATATTTGATCCCCTCTTTCCAAAAATGTCATCATCATGCATCAAAACGTCACCATTCAAAATGGCCTTTTTGGACTTGTCTTAATTAATTTCAAGTGTAGTGAAAAATTGAGTTTTTGAATTAGGCATTTCTAACACTTTTGGCCATTTGGGAATGTTCTGAAATGTTGTTTTGGTCATGTTTGCAAGCCCAATTTCGCAGCCAGCACCCTACACCTCACCATAAGAACCAAAATGCTCCAATTAGCAAAATGGTCATTTTTAGCAAATCATGATTAACACATGCTTAGCCAATGCAAAACAGAAGTATATATACATCTTTTTTTGCCATTCCAACCCTAGCAGCAGCCTCATTACACACAGAAAACCATTTCTCTCTAAAACATTCATTTTGCACTTTGGAAATTTTCTGCTCAAACTTTCAAAGAAACACGATTGTTACTTGTTTACTTCATCATTTATCCTCATTTTGGAGCTGTTGCAAACCTCAAATCTCCACTGTAAGCAAGTTTTCCAGCACTGTTATTCAAGAACATATCAATGGTGATTTTCGATTTGAGCATTTTCAAGCCTTGCTGAGCCAAAGCATCTCAACCATTCACCTTTTGGAGCTTGGAACCTCATCTGTTTTGAACCAGAACCGCCAAATAACATCCAAATCATCATTGTGCATCAGTTTTGGTAAGATTTCGAGTTCCTTCATTTCCTAAATCATGGTATGCAATGTGTAGATCTCTTTACCCTGATCATTATGAGCTTTGAATGGTTGAAAATGGTCAAGTATTTAGCAAGTTATGTTGTTTTAAAGATTCACATGTGAATGATGTTTTGCTTAGTTCTTCCATTGCTAGCTCGATTTCATGATTTTTGATGTTAGGATGTTGATAGGGTTTGTTTAATGTTTCGATTGCCATGCTTGATTCCAATTTCTGGGCATTTTGAATTTCACGATTGAATGGAGAAGATGAAGTACACTGTTGCTGTTACAAAACCCTAAATTATTTCCAGAATTTTGGTTTTCACGTATTTGCATGCCGCTGTACACTGTGTTATTGCCATGCCCAATCCCTGCGTGCCACGACTTCTAATTGCTGCGCACCATTTTGTTTAAGTTCCCAGTTATTACAAGTTTGCCATTCCCGTGCCCCATGTTCCATTAAATCCATGTTGTTTTATTTATTTATTTCATTTGATTGCTCCATCTTACAAAAATCATAACTCATTCATTTTAATTCCAAATTTCATGAGAATTTTTGCATTGTGTTCTGCTTGATCTCTATTTTTTTATCATGATTTTTGCTGATTTTTTGGATGAGTAGATTTTTAATGGTATTAGGGTTTTGTTCATGTACTCATATTTTGCACCTTTTGCCAAAACCTTTGTGAAATGATGATACATTATCCAATGACCCTGAATATTTTTGTGCATAAACTAGACTCATCCATGGTGATTTTGGTATAGAGTTTGTGAATTTATCTTATCTGGACTGTGAGTTATGAATTTTTGAAGTAGGGTGTCACAATTTGTGTCACACCAATGATGTGCAACTTCATGATTTTTGATACCATGCTTCTTGACCTCCAATTGATCTGAATTTTTGCATGAACCTACTCTTGGATGTCTAGTTTACATGTGAATTTTCTTGGAATTATTTGTGGCATTTCCTAATTGTTTGAGATTTTCTCCCCTGTTTGACCAAAATGTTGACTTGTGTGATACATGTTGCCATTTCATTTGTGAAATTCTCATACTTTATTGGATGAATTTGAAATTTGACATGTGATTAGTAGACATCTTAAGCTTTGTCATGGTGTTGATACCATTCATTTATCATTTGTTATCACTGAGTTATGATTTTTTGAAGTTGATACATGTTTGGTTGACTTCTTTGAGCATGCTTAAACTTGCCTTGCCTTTCTGATTTTCATTGACCATCTTCCCATGATCCAAATGAGCTGAAATTTTATATGCATGTCATGTTATGGATTATGATTGATCATGAATTATTTGATGATTTTTGGAATTGTTTATGATTGGTTTTGAATTGAGTCTTGCTGTTGACTTCTATGAGCTTTCATTTGCCATGCTTGGACTTCTTTTGCTTATGAAATCATGATGATGAATGATATGAACATGAAACCAATTGAGCTTGCTTCTTGATTGTTTGAACTTGATTTTGATTGGATATCACTTGCTGTTTTGACTTTCTCATCCTCTTTTGACCCTAGGCTTGTCCTAGTGGTCTTGTTGCTTATGTTTGAATTCATGTTTTCAGGTTAAGCAACAATGTTCCAAAGAGATCATACAAACTTGATTGAGCTTGATTGTTTATGATGAGCTAACCTCTTTGTTTTGTAGGTGGCTTGACTCATATGACTTGAGTCTTGTGCTTTGCACATTTGTCTATTTGATTGTTGACTTCTGTTTCCTTTTGCTTTGACTTTTGAACTGTGTACTGATTCTGTTTGACTATTTCAGGTACCTTTAGTTGCTTAGTTCTTTGAACTTGCTTTGCTTTGTTATTTAGCAATTTGCATTGAGGTATAATCCCTTTTCTTCATGTAGTCTGGAAGACCTGGTCTGTTATTTGGCCAGGCAACTGTCTGAAGTCCTCCTTAAGAGGCAATGCTTGTGTGTGTTTATATTTGTCCCAAGCAGGAAAAGTCCTTTAAATAAGGCAATTGGTAGATCAAAGAGATAAGCAACCTATCTCCTACTATTCTGTGAGTCTTCTCCTTGCTCCCATTACATGGTTGTAGCATTGAGATCCAAACCCAAGATCAATCGAGTCAATAATCTGTGGAGAGAGTTCCTACTTTCTGAACTCCCACACCTTCTGATATTCAATGCTCTCCCTAATCAGGGATAAGAGCAATGAGGCACACCCCTCATATCCTTTCATCTGCTTCACCTTAGCCCCTCAATGGCAAGGTTAAGAGCACCATTGAACCTATTCCAGTTGGCTTCAATGCCTAACCCTCTTGTATGAGCCTCCTTGTTTGGTTATAGTGTGTGCTGAATGCTTTCATTGATTGCTTATCTTCATATGCACATGTTTGCTTGTATGCTCTATGCATTTATCATCATTGATTTCTCATTATTGCATGATCATCTCATTTGTCTTTGTGACATCATATCATTGTTGTTTACCCATTGAGGACAATTGTAAGACCATTCCTTTGGCCATTGTTTCCATGATATGGAAGTGAGTTGTAAGACCATTTCATTGGCCACTCATCTTATCTTTGCTTGATGCATTTGTTTGTTGTATGTGACGATGCAATTATAAGTCCCTGTGATGTGGCATTTGTATTCCTAGGACCATACTGTGTAGGTCAGAGTAAGCCCAGATAAATTGGCATCTGACATCCATGTTTTGCTTCTGTTTGTTTATGTGAGGATGCAATTATAAGTCCCTGTAAGTTGGCATTTGCTTTTCCTGTGATCATAAGTTGTTTTGTTTGTTTGTATGTGAGGATATAATTGTAAGTCCGTGTAATTTGGCATTTGTATTCCTATGAGCATATGTTGGAAGTTAGAGTAAGCCCAGATAGATTGGCATCTGATATCCAAATGTTTCCTTTGTTGGAGATTGGTATAAGTCCAGACAGATTGGCATCCGGTATCCACTTTCTTTTCATTTCATTGTTAAGGAGATTAGTGTAAGACCATTGAGTGGCCTCTGATATCCATTTCTGTTTTAGGAGACTGGTGTAAATCCATTTATTGGTATCCGGTATCCGCTTTTTTGTTTGTGAGATTGGAGTAAGACCATTGAGTGGCATCCGGTATCATTTGTTTGCTTACTTTATTATTGCTTATTGTCCATTCCAAAGGACACACTTGAATCATCTTCTATATGATTTCAAGAGGTGAACCTTCTAAGAAGTTTTACAATCCATCTTCATTCATTCATCCTCATTATGTCCTAAACCTTTTCACACTTTACTTTCAAACTTGAGATAGATATTGTGCAAACATTTTCATGCTTTTCAAATCAAAAACCTGGACCCAAGTCCTTGACTTTTTTCAAACTTCATTTCATAATACTTCTTTCAAATCAATCTTAATCATACTTTGACTCCATTTTCATAATCACAATCAATTAACTTCACCCATTCACTTGTTTTGGCTTTGTCCATTGTTAATCTTTTCATGCATTAGCCATAGGTTTCAATTATCTTTGTGGTTGATGTAAACCTCACCTTATCCTTAGTGAGTCGACTATAAGACTTCCGTACTGAAAACAGGGTTAACCCCTCTAGTACGTCGAAGCTATCCTCGCATGGTGGATGTTGGTCTTGGTCGAGTTTTCTCCCATTGATAATGAAGAGCCTCAGTGCTATTGTTTAAAATTGAATCCACCAACTTTTGGAAATCTTTTAGCCGAACTACGGCGTTTTGATCCTTACCTTTGACGGAAGGTACGTAGGCAACGGGTTCATCCGTTCAAACCCAATAAAAATTGTATATTCTTTTCTCATCATCCCAATCATGTTTGCACAATATTTATGTCAAAAACAAATAACAATTTAGTACAACAAGTGTGAAAAGGGCTCCCTAGGAGTACCTAGGACGTGATGGGTGCCTAACACCTTCCCATTGCGTAATTTACCCCTTACCCAGACTCTCTGATCTTTTTATTAGTTTTCTACATGTAAAACTTCTTAGGCTTTTGTTCGCTTTTTCGCCAGTCCTTTGGATAAATAAAAGTGCGGTGGCGACTCGAAAATTCATTGTATCTCTTGCTTATGGTTTAATCGATAAATCATATAGCGACGAATACACCGCTACAGAAAAGTGGCGACTCTGCTGGGGAGAGATCGATCCTTGGTGGTATTGCCTACTTTTCACCCTTGTTGTGTGATATATTATTATTTGTTATATGACATATTTTTGTACCATTTGGGATGACTGTATTGATTGTAATGCTTGAATTGCTTGATATACAATTGTTGTTTGCTTTGGTGATCTGTGAGATGAGTTCTGTACCCGAACTCGAGTGCACTCTAGGATAGGAGAATGGCATAGTCTTGTTGACTGGTGTGGAGTATTCCTTAGCCAGTTGACTTGCGAGCCCATTCACTTGGTGGAGGTCATGTTGGATTAATAATGTCACACAAGTTATTTGTGGTTAGGCATTATTCTTTCAATCATGTTCCGCAGAAGCCAAGAACCGTAGTTTACCAAACCCATCTTGGCCTATTTTTAGGACCGTAGTGCGGAGGTCGTTCAGATGTCAGTTCTGATACGATTGTTACGCGATACTACACTCATAAGAGTTTCTCTTGAGAATATTCTTGGAATACGAGTATTCGTTCCTCCGATAATATTCGAAAGATGGAACGATGATTATGGGAACCTCTGATAGAACATGTCTGGCAGGTTTAAACCCTAGTACACTCCCTTTGGGTGGTTCTTAACCGAGACTCCATGCTCGTGACTCTCAGCAAACCCGTGATTCATGGTTGAGTCGTTCAGACACCGTTAATATCAATGGATCCCGGATCAGGTGTAAAACCTAAAATCCACCAAAGCGGCTGGTTGATATTAAGGATGTCCGAACCGGTTCATGTACCGTTAATATCAATGGAACTTGGGTGTCGATAAGGTGAAAACCTAAATCCACCAAAATGGATGATTGATATTAGGGATACATAGAGCTTTCCCACGACCTTTGTTTGGTGTGACTTGCTTGATCCTTGAGTGTGATTGTTGCATTCATGCATTCATGCATTCATCTGCATCCATATCATCAGAAAAAAGAAAATTTTCAAGGAACTCAAAGGAGTTTATTTGCAAAAATTCTCAAACATGAAAAAACCGGGAAAATTTTTTCACCTGATATATCTGATGAGATATTCTCATATATGATCAAAAGGCTTAAATATTTCAAAGTTTGCAAATAAAACCCTCGAGTTCCTTTGAAGTAAAAAACAAAGCATATGTACAAACACTTCATGCATCATTTGCATAAGCGGGTGTTTTGTTCCAGTTTCCCGTCCTGTGGTCTGACCCTGCGATCTTCATTTATTTTGAAGACGCACTTCGCCGGTACTATACCAGAGCCGATTCTGCCAGATTGATGGATCATCCTGAGCAAGAGAATTGTGAACTCGAGGAGGATTTTTCCAGACTAAGTACTGTTGATGGATTTATTCCTGGTTAACCAATCCCGGGTTGGCATTGGCTACTGTTCTGGGGCGTGCAATGAGCAAGGTTTGTTCACAAGTGGAGGATTCATCCATGCTGATCAACCTGAAGAAGAGGAAGCTGCTGCTATCTTTGAAGAGGATGCAGAAGATCCGAACAATTTCATCATACCTGGTGGTGTCTGCCACAATTGGGTCGCTGTGGATGTTCCTACAGTCATCCATAGATCAGAGTATTTGTTCATTTTGTTTGAAACCCTTCTCCCATGCCAAAAGGAGAAGTGATGACATTTTTGGCAGCATTTAATACAATGATATTTTCATTCAATTAATGCATTGTTAAACATTTGTTTTTCCATTTGTTTTCACTTTTTGCTTTTCTGCATGAAATCAGTGATCACAAAAAACCCTGAAAAACAAGAAAGCAATCTTTTCATCTGCATAAATGATTTGCTTGTTTAAATTCAAAAGCTTTTTATTATCCAGAATCATTATGCAGGGATTTCTAAACCCATTGAACATAATGATCCAACGCCATCTCCCAATCTTGAATTCTTTGTATTTGAGGCAGAGGAAGATGATGTTGAAGGGGATTCCTGATGAGATTACCCGACTTCTTGGGCACAAAAGGAGCTCATTCAGCTGTATCACGAAAATCAGCAAAACAGTCAAACTGGGGCATTACAAATGTAAAAAAAAAAAAAAAAAAAAAAAGAGGGTGAAAAAAAAGAAGAAAAATCAAAAATCAGGAAATTTTTTTTCAAAATTTTCTGCAAAAGAAAAAGAAAAATTATACCCTCAAGTCCCTAGTTGACTGATGCTGAATGGATTCAAAGTCGTTATGACCAACTGAATCTGATCGAAAGAAGCGATTAACTGCCATGTGTCATGGTCAGTTATATCAGCAGAGAATGAAGAAAGCATTCGATAAGAAGGTCAAGCCTCGTGTGTTCCGAGAAGGTGACCTCGTGCTCAAGAAAGTTTTGTCTTTCGCGCCCGATTCTAGGGGCAAGTGGACTCCAAACTACGAGGGTCCATATGTTGTTAAGAGAGCCTTTTCAGGCGGTGCTTTAATGCTTACAACAATGGATGGGGAGGATTTCACTCGTCCTGTGAATTCAGATGCAGTCAAGAGATACTTTGCCTAAAAAAAAAAAAAAAAAAGAAGTATATGCAAATGGAAAAAACAGAATAGCTCGCTAAGTTGAAAACCCGAAAGGGCGGCTTAGGCAAAAATGAGCGTCTCGGTGGAGAACCCGCAAGGGTAATCCAGGCAAAAATTAGAGACTTGAAAAAAAGAGAATTTGCATCCCGCTAGATTGAGTACCTCACCCTGGGGCAATCTAGGCAAAAATTAGGGATTTGGCAAGTAACTGCATCCTGACAAGACTTTCTGGTTCATCAGTCGTCATTTCGTCAGAAGATTCTCGATTCGTCATCAACTGAAGCTTCGAATACATCGAGATTCAAATTGGTAGAGAAAGGATCATTATGTTCAATGTAGCCCTCTTCCAATATATATCACTGATTTCAAATTTGTACAGATCTATGGGGTCTTGCCATTTGCAGGCTACCATTCCATCAAATCAATTTGAGCTTTTTATCCAATTATTTGCACTCTTATTTGTTTCAATTCAACAAATGTTTTGCATGTTTTAAGTTGATAAAATATCATTGTTTTAAACAAATCAAATTTTTCAAAATATTGTTTTAAATGAAGTGAACATTCACAAGATTGAAAGGATACTCAAGAATATCTCAGTGCTCTCCCGAGGGTGGCATGATTTCCAACAGGTAAGCCATTTGTTCATATTCCTGGTTTGGTTGTATCTTCTTTCTTCAGATCTTTGTTGAGGTTGTTCCTCAAACAGAATTGTTGTTGGGGTTGTTCCCCAGTATAGTCGCAAGCAGAGTGTTGTTGAGGACTTCGTTTTCTCCAGCAACAGTTTTCCCCAGCATGGGTGTTTCCTTGTGAGTTTCGGCGGTTGATGGTTTATCATCTTGGTGCCCGTCACTTTCTCCAGTGGGTCGTCTGCCCCAGACTTTATTTGTCTCTTCATCACAGTCGTGAGTAGAGCTGTTGTTGATATCCTCATCGGAGTCGCGAGCAGAGTTGTTGTCATTCTTCCCAGTGCAGTTGCCAGCGGAGTTGTCTGTTTCCTCAGCATGATCGCTTTCTTTTTGAAGACTCGGTAAGTCAGTGGTTTGATACCCGGTTTTTTACCTTTTTCCCCGGCGAAGTCGTCTGCGGAATTGTTGCTATCTCTCCATCAGAGTTTTTCTCTTCAGCAGAGCAGGATTTATTTTCCTACTCAGTGGTTGATTCGGGTTGATATCCCCGTATTGCATCCATCTTCTCCTCAGCCTAGTCTGCAGAGTGTTTGTTGTGGCAGTTTTGCCTGTTGAATACTCCTTCAATCCCCAGTATGGTCGGGTGATGGCTTTGGCCTCCAGTGAACGGATTGGTTTCCTGACTGTTTGTGATCCCCAGTAGAGTGGCTTATATCGCAGAATCTACTCGTCGTGATCAGTTTGCTATGCATATTCTCCCCAAGTGGAGTGGTTCGTTGCAGAATCTACTTGTTTGATCTGTCCTCCCTCAGTTGGTTTGTTCCCCAAGAGAGTAGCCGATAGTTTTCCCCAGTAGAGTTGCTTATGCGGTTAGATTCTATTTGGATGATATCATTCTCCCTCAGTGGGTTGTTCCCTAGTGGAGCTTTGTGGATTTGCTTCTACAGCAGTTCGTGCTTGTGCAATGCACCTTTTTGTTTCTCAGTTGACATTGGGATCCCCTGCGGATACTTTGGGACTTCTCTTGTTCCCCTACAGATTCGTCTTGGTGGTCGCTCTTGCCCGTTGTGACTTTCTGTACCCTGATTGGATTGTTCCCTGATATCTCTAACCCTCTGCTTCTTCAGCAGTACCCGCAGATCTTTGCTTCTCAGCATATAGATCTCCGCAGATTGGCTCTCCATTTGGTTTTTCCCCTGGAAGTATAATACCGGACGTCCGATTCCTGGACCTGTTTGTGTTAGAACTGTCTGCTTTGTCAGCATTCATCAAACATAAATCACGCATATTCATGCATACTCATAAACATTCAGATATTCATGTTGCATTCCTTGCCATATATCCTTCGTTTGTTGTGTCTCCTGCTTTCGGGTGATACAGATCTCTTTACAGATCCTCCCCAAGCAGATGTTGGGTGTTTAAAATCTCTCCATATAGAGTCAACCCCATAAGCAGAAAATGTTTGTCTTTCCTTCTGCAGTTCCCCACTGAGATATATCCTCGTGGATGACGGTTTCTTCCATTTCCTCCCAACACATATATTGGGATGGATGTTCCTATTTGAGTTATATCCTCATTAGGACATGTCTTGATTCAGTCTGTCTTTTCGGATCATTCCCGAAATGGCTATTTGTCAAAAGTCTTGTGCTTCCCAGTGGGTTGTTCCCCAGCGGAATTTTCGGGCCTCTACCCTCATACCGGTAGTTATAAGTCCTATTTTTCCTGGTTTCTTGGCGGAATTTGTGGTTATACACCTTTTATTCCCCAGCCAGATTTGTTAGTTTTCTACCTAACAGTCGGTAGTTGTAAATCCTATTTTCCTGCTCTTCAGCAGTTTGTGGTTTGTTATAAACCCTATCTTGGTTTCCTGTGTGGATTTGTGATTTATTCTATCCCCACGCGGAGTTGTTGGTCTTCTACCCCGTATTCGGTAGATGTAAACCCTAATTTTGTGGTCACCTCCACCCTTTTGGCCCGCTGCCTACAAACCAGCAGTCGTAAGTCCTATCTTTGCGGTTTTTCTACCTACAAACCGGTAGTTGTAAACCCCGTTCTCTCCACTTGCAGAGTTAACTTTGTTGTTCATCCCAACCGATGACAATTTCCCCCTTGTGGTTATCTCCATCTAGTTCTTGATGTCGATTTTCCTTTGCTTGGATAAGTTGCTCAGATCAGCACTTATATCCCCAGCAAATCTTTTGTGGATAATTGCTGTATGCTAGCAATTTTATCCCCAGCGGGTCCTTTCACCTTTGTCAGTGATTATGTTCCCCGGATCATTGATTTTCATCAGTGCATCCTCAGCAGATTGCCTTTCATTTACCCTCTTGTTGGTAATGTTTGTTGCTCCTCTTGATTGGTCATCATTATATACCTAGTTTGGTATCCCGATGCCTTTCTTTTCGGATTTTATCCTATAAACAACCTACAACCCGGTTCAGGATAATCTACCATGCGAGGTTATTATTCACGTTTTGACGGCTATGAATAATATATCTCATGCACTCTTCAGTCAAAGCCTTTTGTGTTTCCCTAGTCGAGTAAGGTTCGTTATTTCCCTTTGTGGAATCGAATATTTCTTTGTTGTCGGATAATTGCCGGATGCTTGCAATTTATCCCTTTGAGTTGTCTTTCGTTTACCCGGATGCTTGGTATCGATTGTCTCTCTTTTTGGTTAGTCACCTATTATATACTTCGGTATCTCTGGTGTCTTTTCCTTTCGAGTATATTATTCACGGTCTGCCGGTAATGAATAATATGTCTCATGCGCTCTTTAGTTGGAATCCTTTGTTGATTTTCCCCAGCTGAGCAAGATTCGTATTCTTTGTAGAATCGAATATCCATCCTATAAACAAGTCTGCTGTTCTAGCTTTCTTCAGGATGATGAGTGTTTTGGAACACAAACCAATTCACGTCTTCGGATTTTATCCTATAAACAACCTACAACCCGGTTCAGGATAATCTTCCTTTGTGAGTATTCTATCCACGTTCTGACGGTAATGGATATTATATCTCGTTCACTCTTGGGTCAATCTTTTGATTATTTTCTCCGCAGAGTAAGGTTCGTATTCCTTGTGGAATCGAATATCCATCCTATAAACAAGTCTGCTGTTCTAGCTTTCTTCAGGATGATGAGTGTTTTGGAACACAAACCAATTCACGTCTTCGGATTTTATCCTATAAACAACCTACAACCCGGTTCAGGATAATTTTCCTTTTGAGTATACTATCCACGGTCTGCCGGTAATGGATATTATATCTCGTTCGCTCTTGGGTCAATCTTTTGATTGTTTTTTCTCCGCAGAGTAAGGTTCGTATTCCTTGTGGAATCGAACATCCATCCTATAAACGAGTCTGCTGTTCTAGCTTTCTTCAGGATGATGAGTGTTTTGGAACACAAACCAATTCACGATTTCGGATTTTATCCTATAAACAACCACCAACCCGGTTCAGGATAACTTTCCATGCGAGTACATTATCTACGTTTTGACGGCTATAGATAATATATCTCATGCACTCTCTTGTCGAACACTTTGTTTGTTTCCCCAACTGAGTAAGATTTGCATTCTTTACAGAATCAAATATCCATCCTATAAACAAGTTTGCTTTCGCTCTCTTCAGGATGATGAGTGTTTTGGAACACACACCAATTCACGTCTTTGGTCGGTCACCTGTTACATACCTACAACCCGGTATCCTTGGTGTTCCTTCCTTTCTGCTCCCTATTATGACCTCGGTCCCCCTGTGGAGTCAGATTTTCCTGAGTTTATGTACTTTTTCCAGGTCTTTCTCAGATGTTGGTTGATTGATATCTCTCACCCTTATACCCGGTCTTAGATACTCATTCTTCCTGAGTTTGTTACCCTTATACCGGTAACACCTCTTTCTTTGGTGTTTCCCCAGTGGAGTTCCTGTTGCTTCTTCCCAGGAGTCAGCTTGTGTCTCTCCAATGGATGTTATTCCTTTGGGATTTTTCTTTTCCCCAGTGTGAGTCTTTCACTCCCCAGTGAGGTCCCCAGTCTGTTTCCTTTTCCCTAATCAGAGTCGTGTCTTGTTCACGCATTTCTTTTTCTTACTATCCCCAACTAGAGTCCTGTTAGAGTCTCTGTTCCTGGTGAGTGTATTACTCCGATGGATCGTCTTTTCTTCTGTGTGAATCATATTCCCCGCAGAATTTGTGTCTTTTGCATACATACATTTGCATCATGAGGTCTCTTAGGGACCAAAATTTGTCTCATTACTGTTATTTAAGCCCATTCTACCGCGTCGAGATGAAGATTTCTAAACTTCAATTCTCCGGCTAGAATGACCTTAAATAGGGGCATCTGTAAGACCCCAATTTTGGCCCTAAGATCCCTCATGGCCCATATTATATCATATCATGGCCTCAAGGATCATTGCATGCCCTAGTTTCCCTCCTAGTGGGTGGTTTGCCTTGTGAGTGTGGTTCTTGATCACCAAGCATGCTTTGCATTTGTATATCTTTGCTTTTCATTTGTTTATCAACCCAAAAAGTACAAAAATATTGTCATCTAACCATGTTACTTGCAGCTGAAGCAATCATCAGCCAATTAGGTCAAAATCAGTCAAAGTCAGTCATTGCAGTGGATGGTGGCCATTCTTGCAGAATTTGGGCACCATGATCAATAATCAAGAGTTCATATATGTTGTCATATCATTTGGAATCAAGGTCTCAAGGAATTAGGGTTTGGAATTCATCAGAACATGCTTCAGTCATGGAAAACCCTAGAAAAGTCAAACTTGGTCAACTGTGGATTTAATCAGTGATTTGATGGTGGGAATTGGTTTGAAGGAGCTCATTCATGTCCATATAGGCCTCATATATCATGTCAAACATCATCATGGAAGAATTTGAAGTCAAACAGAAAATTTCCAAAAATAGAAAGTTGACCTGTAATTCAAATTTGCCAAAAATGGAAACTTCTTGATCCTAAACTTACATCATGATACAAGCTTCAAATGATTTTTTGCCCAACATGAAAGTTGAAGATCTTGTTCTCCCATTTCCAAAAAGTCCAAGAACACTCAATTCCCATGTATGGTTTGCAAGATATGATCAATTCATTTTCAAAAATTTGTGAACTTCAAAAGGCCATATCTCTCAAACCATTTGGCCAAATTTGGTGGGGTTTTTTCCTACAAGTCATATTTGATCCCCTCTTTCCAAAAATGTCATCATCATGCATCAAAACTTCACCATTCAAAATGGCCTTTTTGGACTTGTCTTAATTAATTTCAAGTGTAGTGAAAAATTGAGTTTTTGAATTAGGCATTTCTAACACTTTTGGCCATTTGGGAATGTTCTGAAATGTTGTTTTGGTCATGTTTGCAAGCCCAATTTCGCAGCCAGCACCCTACACCTCACCATAAGAACCAAAATGCTCCAATTAGCAAAATGGTCATTTTTAGCAAATCATGATTAACACATGCTTAGCCAATGCAAAACAGAAGTATATATACATCTTTTTCTGCCATTCCAACCCTAGCAGCAGCCTCATTACACACAGAAAACCATTTCTCTCTAAAACATTCATTTTGCACTTTGGAAATTTTCTGCTCAAACTTTCAAAGAAACACGATTGTTACTTGTTTACTTCATCATTTATCCTCATTTTGGAGCTGTTGCAAACCTCAAATCTCCACTATAAGCAAGTTTTCCAGCACTGTTATTCAAGAACACATCAATGGTGATTTTCGATTTGAGCATTTTCAAGCCTTGCTGAGCCAAAGCATCTCAACCATTCACCTTTTGGAGCTTGGAACCTCATCTGTTTTGAACCAGAACCGCCAAATAACATCCAAATCATCATTGTGCATCAGTTTTGGTAAGATTTCGAGTTCCTTCATTTCCTAAATCATGGTATGCAATGTGTAGATCTCTTTACCCTGATCATTATGAGCTTTGAATGGTTGAAAATGGTCAAGTATTTAGCAAGTTATGTTGTTTTAAAGATTCACATGTGAATGATGTTTTGCTTAGTTCTTCCATTTCTAGCTCGATTTCATGATTTTTGATGTTAGGATGTTGATAGGGTTTGTTTAATGTTTCGATTGCCATGCTTGATTCCAATTTCTGGGCATTTTGAATTTCACGATTGAATGGAGAAGATGAAGTACACTGTTGCTGTTACAAAACCCTAAATTATTTCCAGAATTTTGGTTTTCACGTATTTGCATGCCGCTGTACACTGTGCTATTGCCATGCCCAATCCCTGCGTGCCACGACTTCTAATTGCTGCGCACCGTTTTGTTTAAGTTCCACGTTATTACAAGTTTGCCATTCCCGTGCCCCATGTTCCATTAAATCCATGTTGTTTTATTTATTTATTTCATTTGATTGCTCCATCTTACAAAAATCATAACTCATTCATTTTAATTCCAAATTTCATGAGAATTTTTGCATTGTGTTCTGCTTGACCTCTATTTTGTTATCATGATTTTTGCTGATTTTTTGGATGAGTAGATTTTTAATGGTATTAGGGTTTTGTTCATGTACTCACATTTTGCACCTTTTGCCAAAACCTTTGTGAAATGATGATACATTATCCAATGACCCTGAATTTTTTTGTGCATAAACTAGACACATCCATGGTGATTTTCGTATAGAGTTTGTGAATTTATCTGATCTGGATTGTGAGTTATGAATTATTGAAGTAGGGTGTGACAATTTGTGTCACACCAATGATGTGCAACTTCATGATTTTTGATACCATGCTTCTTGACCTCCAATTGATCTGAATTTTTGCATGAACCTACTCTTGGATGTCTAGTTTACATGTAAATTTTCTTGGAATTATTTGTGGCATTTCCTAATTGTTTGAGATTTTCTCCCCTGTTTGACCAAAATGTTGACTTGTGTGATACATGTTGCCATTTCATTTGTGAAATTCTCATACTTTATTGGATGAATTTGAAATTTGACATGTGATTAGTAGACATCTTAAGCTTTGTCATGGTGTTGATCCCATTCATTTATCATTTGTTATCACTGAGTTATGATTTTTTGAAGTTGATACATGTTTGGTTGACTTCTTTGAGCATGCTTAAACTTGCCTTGCCTTTCTGATTTTCATTGACCATCTTCCCATGATCCAAATGAGCTGAAATTTTATATGCATGTCATGTTATGGATTATGATTGATCATGAATTATTTGATGATTTTTTGAATTGTTTATGATTGGTTTTGAATTGAGTCTTGCTGTTGACTTCTATGAGCTTTCATTTGCCATGCTTGGACTTCTTTTGCTTATGAAATCTTGATGATAAATGATATGAACATGAAACCAATTGAGCTTGCTTCTTGATTGTTTGAACTTGATTTTGATTGGATATCACTTGCTGTTTTGACTTTCTCATCCTCTTTTGACCCTAGGCTTGTCCTAGTGGTCTTGTTGCTTATGTTTGAATTCATGTTTTCAGGTTAAGCAACAATGTTCCAAAGAGATCATACAAACTTGATTGAGCTTGATTGTTTATGATGAGCTAACCTCTTTGTTTTGTAGGTGGCTTGACTCATATGACTTGAGTCTTGTGCTTTGCACATTTGTCTATTTGACTGTTGACTTCTGTTTCCTTTTGCTTTGACTTTTGAACTGTGTACTGATTCTGTTTGACTATTTCAGGTACCTTTAGTTGCTTAGTTCTTTGAACTTGCTTTGCTTTGCAATTTAGCAATTTGCATTGAGGTATAATCCCTTTTCTTCATGTAGTCTGGAAGACCTGGTCTGTTATTTGGCCAGGCAACTGTCTGAAGTCCTCCTTAAGAGGCAATGCTTGTGTGTGTTTATATTTGTCCCAAGCAGGAAAAGTCCTTTAAATAAGGCAATTGGTAGATCAAAGAGATAAGCAACCTATCTCCTACTATTCTGTGAGTCTTCTCCTTGCTCCCATTACATGGTTGTAGCATTGAGATCCAAACCCAAGATCAATCGAGTCAATAATCTGTGGAGAGAGTTCCTACTTTCTGAACTCCCACACCTTCTGATATTCAATGCTCTCCCTAATCAGGGATAAGAGCAATGAGGCACACCCCTCATATCCTTTCATCTGCTTCACCTTAGCCCCTCAATGGCAAGGTTAAGAGCACCATTGAACCTATTCCAGTTGGCTTCAATGCCTAACCCTCTTGTATGAGCCTCCTTGTTTGGTTATAGTGTGTGCTGAATGCTTTCATTGATTGCTTATCTTCATATGCACATGTTTGCTTGTATGCTCTATGCATTTATCATCATTGATTGCTCATTATTGCATGATCATCTCATTTGTCTTTGTGACATCATATCATTGTTGTTTACCCATTGAGGACAATTGTAAGACCATTCCTTTGGCCATTGTTTCCATGATATGGAAGTGAGTTGTAAGACCATTTCATTGGCCACTCATCTTATCTTTGCTTGATGCATTTGTTTGTTGTATGTGAGGATGCAATTATAAGTCCCTGTGATGTGGCATTTGTATTCCTAGGACCATACTGTGGAGGTCAGAGTAAGCCCAGATAAATTGGCATCTGACATCCATGTTTTGCTTCTGTTTGTTTATGTGAGGATGCAATTATAAGTCCCTGTAAGTTGGCATTTGCTTTTCCTGTGATCATAAGTTGTTTTGTTTGTTTGTATGTGAGGATATAATTGTAAGTCCGTGTAATTTGGCATTTGTATTCCTATGAGCATATGTTGGAAGTTAGAGTAAGCCCAGATAGATTGGCATCTGATATCCAAATGTTTCCTTTGTTGGAGATTGGTATAAGTCCAGACAGATTGGCATCCGGTATCCACTTTCTTTTCATTTCTTTGTTAAGGAGATTAGTGTAAGACCATTGAGTGGCCTCTGATATCCATTTCTATTTTAGGAGACTGGTGTAAATCCATTTATTGGTATCCGGTATCCGCTTTTTTGTTTGTGAGATTGGAGTAAGACCATTGAGTGGCATCCGGTATCATTTGTTTGCTTACTTTATTATTGCTTATTGTCCATTCCAAAGGACACACTTGAATCATCTTCTATATGATTTCAAGAGGTGAACCTTCTAAGAAGTTTTACAATCCATCTTCATTCATTCATCCTCATTATGTCCTAAACCTTTTCACACTTTACTTTCAAACTTGAGATAGATATTGTGCAAACATTTTCATGCTTTTCAAATCAAAAACCTGGACCCAAGTCCTTGACTTTTTTCAAACTTCATTTCATAATACTTCTTTCAAATCAATCTTAATCATACTTTGACTCCATTTTCATAATCACAATCAATTAACTTCACCCATTCACTTGTTTTGGCTTTGTCCATTGTTAATCTTTTCATGCATTAGCCATAGGTTTCAATTATCTTTGTGGTTGATGTAAACCTCACCTTATCCTTAGTGAGTCGACTATAAGACTTCCGTACTGAAAACAGGGTTAACCCCTCTAGTACGTCGAAGCTATCCTCGCATGGTGGATGTTGGTCTTGGTCGAGTTTTCTCCCATTGATAATGAAGAGCCTCAGTGCTATTGTTTAAAACTGAATCCACCAACTTTTGGAAATCTTTTATCCGAACTACGGCGTTTTGATCCTTACCTTTGATGGAAGGTACGTAGGCAACGGGTTCATCCGTTCAAACCCAATAAAAATTGTATATTCTTTTCTCATCATCCCAATCATGTTTGCACAATATTTATGTCAAAAACAAATAACAATTTAGTACAACAAGTGTGAAAAGGGCTCCCTAGGAGTACCTAGGACGTGATGGGTGCCTAACACCTTCCCATTGCGTAATTTACCCCTTACCCAGACTCTCTGATCTTTTTATTAGTTTTCTACGTGTAAAACTTCTTAGGCTTTTGTTCGCTTTTTAGCCAGTCCTTTGGATAAATAAAAGTGCGGTGGCGACTCGAAAATTCATTGTATCTCTTGCTTATGGTTTAATCGATAAATCATATAGCGACGAATACACCGCTACAACTGCATACGTATCTCAAGAAGGATTGAGAATCAGAGCACCGTAGCTCGGCTAACCTATTTTTGTTTGTTTTGTGTTTTTTAGATGAACGGCGTTACTACGCAATTTATCGGATGCTCGACCTTTGGAGGCTTACTCGCCTGTAGTAGAAGGAGTTAACGTGTTCTTAGGAGAAGAAAAATCAATGAGTTTGTTTGTGTTTTAGGAATGCTCATGCAAAAAGGAAGTCCTAGATGAAGGAACCGTGCTACCTTAATTGACATGCAAACGAGAGACTATACGAAGCCTAGCAATCCTATGGGGAGACGATCACACCATACAAAATAATATATAGCATAGAGTAAACACACCAACAAGGGGGCTCAAACATACATGAGTAGGGCTTTAGTCAAGAGGGGTCATATCAACCTCGACAAACAAGCCATGGAAAGGTAATCGAATGGGCTCTTAACCACTGACATTGAACGTCAGGGTGAGCAGATCAAAAGGGTAATGAGGATAAGACCTCATAGCTCTTAAACCTAGACAGGGTGAGCTCATGACAAAACTTGGGGGTTCAGAAAGATGGAACCCTCTCCACTGACTGACCGGACAAAAGATCTTGGGCTTTTGTTCTGAAGCATCGACACGTAGTGCGAGCATAAAGAACGACACACTGAATTACGGGGTATTGACTACTAATCCCTTTTATCCATCAATTGCCTCTTCATGGAGGTCTTTAGCACTGGTGCCTCTCCTTGGAGGTCTTTGGGCATAAAAGTAAACACACAAAAACATTGCCTCCTATCGAGTTCTTCCAGCTAAGAAAGCGGTAAAATGCTGGAAAGATGTAAAAGGGATCAAGAGATCTACCACACGGATAAAAATCCGAAGTAACAACAACTAAAGAAATAAGAATCCCAGAGATCTCTCAAGCTAGCACCATCAAAGAAAACAAGTCAGCAAAGCGACCAGAATAAATCTCCAAATGGTATCCCATAAATAAAGCGGAATACCAAGCAAGCTATCTCTTCAAGAGTCATGTGAGCCCTCACAAAAACTAAACAAACAAGTTAGAATAACAAGATGGGGTGCAATCAAGAGTTGCACCAAATAAGCGAATCATAGCCACAACAGTGTCAGGTAAACAGTGCACGGATGCAATAGAAAACATGTCACAACAAACATAAAATAGATTAGAGAGCAAACAGAAAAAAAACAACTGCTGTCATGATCGCTACTGCTTCGCTTAGCGAAGACTTAGCGAAGCTTCGCTACAGATTCGCCTAGCGAGGTGCTAGCGAATGCTTGCGGGTTCTGGGTTCTTCTTTGATAACAATACGATTTCCGAAACCCCTAAATCCTATGGTACCCATTTCAGAAACTGAGTGATCAAACATTCAAGGTGTTGTTCTACACATTCATGCACATCTAAACCCACATGCAAAACCTAACGATACCCACTCTTTCAAGTTCACCCATAATACCTCATTCATTTAGAAATTTCAAATTGAAAGCATAAAGTAGTGGAAATAGGGCAAACCTGATTGGAGAGATCGATTGAAATTGAATTGCACGGTTGGGTTTGCAAAGCAATGTTAGGGTTTACGTGAGATGGAATTGATAAGTCTGAGAGTCAGAGTCAGTTTTTTTTTTTGTGTATGGAGGCTGCACCAAATTAGAATAGGGTTTGGCTCAAATGAATTTTTAGAATTTATACTCTGATTTTCTGTGGCTTGGTGGGCTCAAAATGAAGGAAAATCCAGTCCAATATCTTTTGTTATTCTTTTTTTATTTTTAAAACGCGTGGGCTTTGCCTAGCGAAGGATCTGCTCGCCTAGGGAGCATGACAGTTCAGACTCTGGTGGCTTTTCTTGGGACTCGCTAGGCGAACCATTCTGCTCGCCTAGCGAGCATGACAACTCAAGAACAAACTTTTGCTCCTTCAAGATTAATGTTTTGAATGATGAATAGACTCCATTTGAACATGTTGGAAGTATCTCAAGTCATTCCCTAGCCATTTGACCTTCAGTTGACCAACGGTTGACTTTTGACTTCGCAGTTGAATTTTGAACTGTACTGAGCCCATTAAGCTTGATCTTTTAAAGAAAACCTCT
This sequence comes from Lathyrus oleraceus, assembly GCF_024323335.1. NCBI lineage: Eukaryota > Viridiplantae > Streptophyta > Magnoliopsida > Fabales > Fabaceae > Lathyrus > Lathyrus oleraceus. Next base: position 268,145,619 of record NC_066584.1, on the reverse strand, counting down.
GAAAATGAAACCCTAGCTCCCAAGAGCTCTACACAACATCCATAAGACCTTCATACTAATAATGCATCTCAATCCTTGAGGGACCCTACTTTGACTTTGATACCCAGATGAATACAAGCTTCTTGGAAGACACACTCTTGGGGTTAATTCTGATTGACATGATGAAATGCAATATGAAATGTTAAATGACCTAAAATGAATGCATGAATGAGGAGGGCAAATTTGAGGTGCTACAGCTGCCCCCATTCAATCAACTGTGAACCTGAACGGATGAAAGTAGGGGCTATCAGACTTTCAAGGTAAATAGGGATTGAATACCAAAAGAACCAGAGAATTTGCACTCTGTAGGTGATGAATCAAGGAAAGCGGGGCCATTTACCGATGGCGGCTTCAAAACAAAATTTGATATTTACCGATATCAAAGAAAGCGAGGCCATTTACCGATGGCGGCTTCAAAACCAAATTGATATTTACTGATATCAAAGAAAGCGAGGCCATTTACCGATGGCGGCTTCAAAACAAAATTTGATATTTATCGATATCAAAGAAAGCGAGGCCATTTACCGATGGCGACCTCATTGGGGAGGAGAAAGTGAAACAAGACCAGACATTTACCGATGACTGGGAAGGAATTCGATGTTTACGGATATCGAACAATGATGTCTATAAGTGAAACGAGACCAAACATTTACCGATGACTGGGAAGGAACTCGATGTTTACGGATATCGAACAATGATGTTTATAAGTGAAACGAGACCATACATTTACCGATGGCCGGGAAGGAACTCGATGTTTACCGACATCGAACAATGATGTTTACAGGTGAAACAAGACCAGACATTTACCGATGATTGGGAAGGAACTCGATGTTTACCGACATCGAACAATGATGTTTACAAGCACCAAGGGAAGAATACATTTATGAAACGAGACCATTTACCGATGGCAAAAATGAAATAATCGATATTTACGGATAGCGAATCTGCTGGGGAATCTTAAACGACAAAACCATTTACCGATGGTTAACAAGTGGCTGATGTTTACTGACATCGAATCAATGATGTTTACCGACACCAAAAAGGGAAAGGACACACACGGGTGTTGACAGAACGATTTTTTTTGTAGACACCATGAGAGACATGCCATTTACTGATGGCCAACGATTGGAATTCGATGTTTACCGACATCGAAAGATGATGTTTACCGACATCAAAGAAAAGCACAGACACTTACGGGGATCAACACGACACTTACCAGTATCGCAAGGACGATCTTTACATATGTCAAAATAAGGCAGACACTTACTCGTGACAAAATCGAAAGAGAATCAAGCTTTCCCTTCACGGACTGGTGAGAAAATAAATCTCACTGAGATTATCGATTCTGAATGTTGCCAAGAGCAACTGCTGCAAATGTGATACACTGATGTTGAAAAATGATCTGTCTCTTCTGGAGATATGATCCAATCTGGTTTAATACATGTATGCATATGTTTGGGTTTTCCATGGCGTAATGCTCCATACTGAATGGAAATGCTACGCAATTTGAGAATGCGAATGCAAATGATGATTACTACATGCAAGATGCAAAGGGAGGAAAACTTCTGCTGGGAAAGCAAATGATCACTTTACTGAGCACACAATTCTGATTCGATCTTCCAATAATTCTGCTGAGGATACTTACTGATCTGACATTCTCGGGACGGTAGAGAAACCAACTCAACTGAGGAGTCACTTGTTGGGAAAACACCAACCTCTCGACCATGCTGGGGAAACAAATTATAAACTCGACTTAGACGACCCAACTTCTTACACGACTGGACAGTGTTGAGACAACAGTGTCTTCCTTCGAACAAACTTTGGCTCATCTGCTTTAGCCACCAACCAAAGATAGTAACCTGCAAAACGGCAAGACATACATGCCCCAGGGGATCGTATGGACAAAATATACTCAAGTGTACTCAACATTCAAAATGATTTTCAGATGTTTTATCTTTCCGCACATCATCGTCTAGCCTTCATGTTTTTAGATGCAATGTTTATCAAAAATTCGGACGTTTTTTTGCAAACAAAACAATAGAATAAAATAAATAAAAAACAAGAGAGCAATTTGACTGAATAACGACTTTTATTGATTGAAAATGGCTTATAAAGGCAAATACATCAGGAAGCAACTCCTAGGAAGAGGTAATTGCGCCAAAAGAGAAAATAAACTATCCTATTGGCAATGTGAACACGGCATTCCACTATTTTCCAGTTCTGTTATGACTCATAGATCTTCACTTTCTCCCAAATTCTTTGCTTTCTGAGAAGAGTGATTGGGCCGATCATATCCTTCAAGATGGTAGACACTGAAACGCGATGAAGTACAGATAACTCATACTGTAGTCTTCACTTTAATCCCTCTTTTGCCTGGACCGCCTTTTCAGGTTTTCAATCCACCGGGATACCCATTTTTTCCTAAGCCGCCTTTGTAGGTTTTCGACTTACCAGGTGTACATATTATTTTTATTCTTTATCCCTAACTTTTTCCCGAACCTTTTTCTTCTCTTTTTCTCTTGGTTCGCCGGGATGCCCTTTTTTGCCTGGACTTTCTTTTTTGTCCAGCGGGTCAATTTATGCGAAGTATTTTTTGACTACATCTGAATTCATAGGAGACGGAAAATCTTCACCATCCATAGTTGTAAGCATCAAGGCTCCACCAGAAAAGACCTTTTTAACAACATATGGACCTTCATAATTCGGAGTTCACTTGCCCCTGTTATCCGTACCGGGAGGAAGGATCCTCTTCAAAACTAAGTCACCTACCTGCTAATCGCTTTTCCTCAATTAAATTTAGCTCATCAAACCTGACTTGAACCCACTCAGCCTCGTTAAGTTTTACATCCATCATCACCCTCAAAGAAGGGATTTCAACTTCTACTGGCAAGACTGCCTCCATGCCATACACAAGTGAAAACGGAGTTGCCTCGGTTGACGTACGATACCCATGCAAAGCGAAAGGCAACGTCTCACGCCAATCCTTGTACGTCACAACCATCTTTTGCACAATCTTCTTAATGTTCTTGTTTGCCGCCTCTACAGCACCATTCATCTTTGGTCTGTAAGGAGAAGAATTGTGGTGTTCGATCTTAAAGTCTTTGCAAAGCTCTTTCATCATCTTGTTATTGAGATTCGAACCATTATCAGTGATGATTCTCTCAGGAACACCATAATGACAGATAATTTCTTTCTTAATGAATCGAGCAACCACTTGTCTGGTAACATTGGCATAAGAAGCTGCTTCCACCCACTTGGTAAAGTAATCAATCGCGACTAGGATGAAGCGATGCCCATTAGAAGCAGTAGGTTCAATCTTTCCAATCATATCGGTGCCCCATATCGCGAATGGCCAAGGAGAATTCATAATATTCAGAGGGTTTGGTGGTACATGCACTTTATCTGCAAAGATCTGACATTTGTGACACTTCCGAGCGTATTTGAAACAATCAGATTCCATGGTTATCCAGTAATAACCGGCTCTTAACAAATTCTTGGCCATTGCATGACCACCAGCATGGGTACCGAAAGATCCCTCGTGTACTTCCTGCATTAACATGTCTGCTTGATGTCTAACCACACATCTGAGCAGAACCATGTCAAAGTTCCTCTTGTACAACACATCATCCTTGTTCAAGTAAAAGCTTCCAGCTAGCCTTCTCAGTGTCTTCTTGTCATTCTTTGACGCTCCTTCAGGATACTCTTGGCTTTTGAGGAAATTCTTAATATCATAAAACCACGGCTTCTCATCAATAATGGACTCGGTTGCAAACACATACGCAGGCCTCTCGAGTCGATTCACAGCAACGTGCGGCACATGATTCTGCCAATGAACTTTAATCATGGAATACAATGTGGCTAAGTGTAAGACCCCAATTTTGTCCCTAAGATCCCTCATGGCATCATATCATATCATACATTGCCTCAAGGATCATTGTGCACCTTGCCTCCTTCCCTGTGGGTGGGTTATCTTTGGAGAGTGTTTCTTGATCACCAAGCATGTTTTGCATTTGTATATCATTGCTTTTCATTTGTTTACTAACCAAAAGTACAAAAATATGTCATCTAACCTTGTTGCTTGCAGATGAAGCAATCTTAGGTCAACACAGTCAAAGGCATTCATTGAGCCATAAATGGTGGCCATTCTGAAGAATTTGGGCACCATGATCATTCACAAGAGTTCATATGAGCTATGACATCATTTTGAATCAAGATATCAAGTGGTAGAGGCTTGAATCTCATGAGGGCATTCTTCAGTCAACTGAAACCCTAGCCAGTCAACTGCTCAGTCAACTGTTGGATTTGGAGGTGGGAAGAGCCTAGAAATACTACATTCATGTTCAAACAAGTCTCATTTGACATTTCAAACATCAACATTGAAGAAAATAAAGTCAGGTTAAAACTTTCCAAAAATAGAAAGTGACCTATAATTCAAAATTGCCAAAAATGGAAAGGTTTTCTCCTCAAGATTACATCATCAAAAATGCTTCAAATGAAATTTTGTCCAACATGAAAGTTGAAGATATTTCTCTCCCATTTCCAAAAAGTCCAAGAACATGAATTTCTCATTTGTGGTTGGGGAGATATGGATCAATCATTATCAAGTGAATTTGAACTTCAGGCTTGCATAACTTTTGAACCATAAGGCCAAATGAAGTGGTTCTTTTTGGAACATTTCTCTCTTGATATGCACTATCCAAAACATACATCATAAACCATGAATTTCCATCACAAAAATATTGGCATTTTCATTTAAATTTCATTTGAATTTTGGAGGGAAATTTCCAATTTGAAAATTATGCATTGCATTCACCTTTTACCAATTGCATTTGCCTCCAAACAGATTTTTGAACTCATTCCAAGCTAAAATCGAGCACTGTTCCATTGGCATGCATTACATAAGGGTGTTTTGGCCAATTTGCATAAACACTTCCATTTCACTAATCTCTTGGCATTAGCTTAAGCATGATTAACAAGTATCATTAGGAGAGCATATATAATCATAATCCTAACAGAAAACACTAACAACATTTCACAAATCTCAGATCTAGAAATTTCTCTCCAATTTTCTCTCAACTTTTTCATCCAAATTCTTCATAAACATTGCCTGGTTCGTGATTTGTTCATCATCTACAAGCATCATTGTAGGTTTTGGAAGCAAGATCTATAAGAATTGAGCTGATTCGAGGACTATTGAACTTTGCATCCATTAATGGCAGTTGAAGTTTCTGGACAAAGCAAGCACGATTGAGCTATTCTTCCTCATCCATTCATCTATCTCATCATTGGAGAACATCTGTTTCAGCTTTCCAGGACCTGAATTGCACGATTTCACTTCTGTAGCTTCATTAAGGTCAGAATTCGATGTTCATAATTCATAAAATTGATGTATGCATGTCGTAGATCCTTTAATGCTGATCATGCTGAGTTTTAGATCTTTGAATTTCATGCAGTAATGAGTTAATTATGATGATTATAAGTTTGATAGGTGAAACTTTTCTTGCTCGATTCTTTGAACATGTGCTGAATTAGGTTAAATTAATCATGGCATGATGATGTATGTTGGAAGACGAGTCTATTGGTATGCGTATTGTGGATTTCTGAGCATAAGTGTTCTTGAGGATGATGAACACGTATGAATCTATGAAGAACTTAGGGTTTTTAATTTCCAGCACCTGTTTGATCTTTGAAGCGTGTGTTTGCATGCGTTTTCTTGTTAATAGCCATGTGTTGGTCCACGTGTTGCTGAAATGGCAGAATGATTGGTCGATGATGATTTGCGCTGCCACATATGATTAGTGAAACGGTGCGTTTCATGTTGAAACGCGCCAAGTTCAAGTGTCCACACGGTTCGATACCAGCCTGAAACATTTCCATATTATGCTTTTGCATTTTATTTCATATATTTCATCCATGTTCATGCCATGCTTTCATGTGATTTTTAATTTTTTCTTCACTTCAAAAATTCATAAGTCAATAAATAATGATCCAATTGATGTGAGATTCTTTGCACTTTGTTCTTCATAATGTCTACTATTTTTTGGCTATTTTTCCAGAATTTGTGCACGGTTAAAAAATGTTTTTGCCTAGGGTTTATGTATGCATATGCTATCTTCTACCTTCCTTGCCATTTTCTTTGTGAAATGATGATGGTTGATCCAATGAATGTGAAATTTGACATGCTTAAACTAGACATCGTAATTGACATTTTGGCATTGAGTTTGCATTTTTAGCATTTCTGGTTGTTGATATATGATCTGATTAATGTAGGTGTGACAATGTGTGTCACACCTTTGCTTGCTCAATTTGATGATTTTCTTTACCATGCCAAACAAATGCCAAATAATGTGATCTTTTGCATAGAGCTTCTTCTGGATGTTGAGATTGCTCATGAATTATTGTGGAATTTTTGGATCCATTTCTGATTTGTTTGAGATTTTCTTTGCTGGTTGACCATTTGTGGACTTTTGATGAGTGCTGAACTTTCATGATTTGTGAAATGCTTATGCTTTATCATATGAACTTGAAATTTTGTACATTGTTTCTAGACACTTTGAAGTTTGTTGTGGCTTTGGTTTGAGTCATTTACCCTTTGTCATCTCTGTTTTAGGATTGCCTTAAGTTGATGTATCAATTTGTGCCTCCTTTGAGCTTGTTTGTGCTTACATTGCCTTATGGAATTTAATTACCATGCTTATACTTGTCCAAATGCCATGATTTTTGGTATGTTGATCATTTGTTGTGTTCTGTATAGCCATGATTTTTCTTGAGATTTATTAAGGTATTTTGGAATTAATGTGCATTTGTTCATTCAGTTGCTTCAATGTCGTTTCAACTTGCATACCTTGACATGTTTTGATTGTGAAATTCTTTTGGTAATTGATAATGATATGAGACCTTTTGGATTGTCTTAAGATGTGTTTGAGGTTGATTCATGTTAAATTTGAGATTCTGTTTTAAAACTTTTCTCCATCTTTGACCCTAGGGTTTGACCTAGTGGTTTGTTGCTCATGTTTGAAGTTTTGTTTCAGGTTACACATGCAAGTTACACAATTGATGATGCCTCATCTTGAGAGCATTTGATATTTGCTTTTGATTACTAATGTGTGTTTTTTAGGGCTGTTGACTCAATTGAGTTTGACTTTTGGTTTCCACATTGTGTATACTTGGTTATCTGTTGCATTAACTGTTGGTTTGATTGTCTGTATAGTATACTGATTTGTTTGATGTTTTAACAGGTACATTAGTTGCTTAAGTTCATTTTGAACTTGCTTTTGCTTGGTTGCTTAACCACTTAGGTATAATTTCTCTTCTTCATGTAGTCTGGAAGACCTGGCCTGTTATGTGGTCAGGCACCTGTCTGAAGTCCTCCTTAAGAGGCAATGCTTGTGATTGTTTACTTTTTGTCCCCAAGCAGGAAAAGTCCTTTGATAAGGCAATTGGTAGATAAAAGAGATGTGTAGTCCATCTCCTACTATTCAGTGTGTCATCCCTTTGCTCACATTACATGTTGATGCATTGTGGATCTTAACCCAAGATCTATAGAGTCATTCACTTGTGGAGAGAGTTCCAACTTTCTGAACTCCCACACCTTCTAATATTCAAAGCTCTCCCAGGCCAGGGATAAGAGCTATGAGGCACACCCCTCATATCCTTTTCATCTGTTTCACCTTAACTCTCAATGTTAAGGTTAAGAGCACCACTTTCCCCATTCCAGTTGACTTTAAAGTCTAACCCTTGCTTGAGCCTAATTGCTTGTATATAGTGTGTGCTAACTGAATCATTGATTGCTTATTGGTTCATCTGTACATGTTTGCTTGTTTGCCTTTGTGCATTTATCATCATTAATTGTTCATTATTGCATGATCATCATTTCATTATCTTTGTGACACATCTTTGTTTGTCCATTGAGGAATCAACTGTAAGTCCATTCATTGGCCATTGTTCCTATGATTTGGAAGGGATTGAGTGTAAGACCATTTCATTGGCCACTTATGTCCTCTTTGCTTAGTGCTTTTGTTCGTTTGTTGTATGTGAGGATTCAATTGTAAGTCCATGTTGTTGGAATTTGTTTTCCCATGATCATCTGTTGGAGATTAGAGTAAGCCCAGATAGATTGGCATCTGACATTCATGTTTTGTTTTGTTTTGGGAGATTAGAGTAAGCCCAGATAGATTGGCATTTGACATCCATGTTTTGTTTTGTTTTGGGAGATTGGAATAAGTCCATTTATTGGCATCTGATATCCCTGTTTGTTTTAGGAGATTGGTATAAGTCCATTTATTGGCATCTGATATCCCTGTTTGTTTTAGGAGACTGGTGTAAATCCATTGATTGGTATCCGGTATCCACCTTTGTTTGTGAGATTGGTATAAGTCTAGCAATTGGCATCCGGTATCATTTGTTTTGCTTATTTGTTATTGCTCATTTGCTTATTCCTAAGGACACACTTGAATCATCTTCCATATGATCTCAAGAGGTGAACCTTTCTGAGAAGTTTTACACTCCATTATCCATTCACCCTTTTTGTTCAGAACCCTTTTCACATGTTGACTTTTAAAAAAAAACTTGAAATAAATATTGTGCAAACATCTTCATGTCTTTCCAAATTAGAAACTTGGACCTTAAGTACTTGATTTTTCAAACTTCATTTTTGATAACACTCCTTTCTGAATTGAATTCTAATCATACTTTGACCATCTTTTGTGAATAAATCCTAATTGGTTAATCCAACTCATTCAATTGTTTTGATGGCTTTGTCCATTCTTGTTAAGTTTTCATACATTAGCCATAGGTTTCAATTATCATAGTGGTTTATGTAAATCATACTTTATCCTTAGTGAGTTGATTGTAAGTCTTCCATACTTATTATAGGGTTAACCCCTCCCTAGTATGTTGAAGCCGTCCTCGCATGGTGGATTGTTGATTCAGGATGAATTTTCTCCCATTGGTAATGAAAAACCTTAGGGCTTGTGTTTTAAAATGAATTCATTAATTTTTGGAAATCTTTTAGCCGAACTACGGCGTTTTGATCCTTACCTTTCATGGAAGGTACGTAGGCAACGGGTTCATCCGTTCAAACACAAAAATAATAACTTGTATATTCTTTTCTCATCTTCCCAATCATGTTTGCACAATAATATTTTCATAACAAATAACATTTCATTCAACAAGTGTGAAAAGGGCTCCCTAGGAGTACCTAGGACGTTTTGGGTGCCTAACACCTTCCCATTGCGTAATTTACCCCTTACCCAGATTCTCTGATCTTTTTCATTAGTTTTCTATGCGTAAAACTTCTTAGGCTTTTGTTCGCTTTTTAGCCATTCCTTAGGATAAATAAAAGTGCGGTGGCGACTCGATTCTTTGTATGCTTTGCTTTTGGTTTTATCAATAAATCATAAAGTGACGAATACACCGCTACAGAAAAGTGGCGACTCCACTGGGGACAACGTTAGACCTTCCTCAGTGGGTATTGCCTACTTTTCACCCTTGTTGTGTGATATTTGTTATCTGTTATTTGACATATTTTTGTACAATTTGGGATAACTGTATTGATTGTAATGTTTGAATTGCTTGATATACAATTGCTGTTTGCTTTGGTGATCTCTGTGAGATGAGTTCTATACCCGAACTCGAGTGCACCATAGGATAGGAGAATGGCATAGTCTTGTTAAATGGTGTGGAGTATTCCTTAGCCAGTTGACTTGTGAGTCCATTCACTTGGTGGAGGTCATGTTGGATTAATAATGTCACACAAGTCATTTGTGGTTAGGCATTATTCTTTCAATCATGTGCCTTAGAAGCCAAGGACCTTAGTTTACCAAGCCCATCTTGGCCTATTTTTAGGACGTAGTGCGGAGGTCGTTCAGATGTCAGTTCTGATGCGATTGTTACGCGATACTACACTCATAAGAGTCTCTCTTGAGAATATTTTTGGAATACGAGTATTCGTTTCTCCGATAATATCCGAAAGATGGGACGATGATTATGGGAACCTCTGGTAGAACATGTCTTGCAGGTTTAAACCCTAGTACACTCCCTTTGGGTGGTTCTTAACCGAGACTCCATGCTCGTGACTCTCAGCAAACCCGTGATTCATGGTTGAGTCGTTCAGACAACCTTAATATCAATGGAACCTGGGTGTCGATAAGGTGTAAAACCTAAATCCACCAAAACGGATGATTGATATTAAGGATGTTCAAGCCGGTTCATGTATCGTTAATATCAATGGAACTTGGGTGTTGATAAGGTGAAAACCATAATCCACCAAAATGGATGGTTGATATTAGGGATACTATGAGCTTTCCCATGACCTTTGTCTGGTGTGACTTGCTTGATCCTTGAGTGTGATTGTTGCATTCATGCATTCATGCATTCATCTGCACTTCATGTCATCAGAAAAATCAGAAAATTTCCAAGGAACTTAAAGGGTTTATTTGCAAAAATTTTAGACATGGAAAGACCGAAAAGGCATACAAAGAAGTACAGCTTTAGACAACCCGATGTGAAAGAGTTAAGGAATCTGACATCTTATGTATTAGATCCCTTGGGTTTCAAAGCTCGCTATGGGAAGCTTCTGCCTCTATTGACTACTCAGGTTGATGAGGGACTGATGAGTACTCTGGCTCAGTTTTATGATCCTCTGTATCACTGCTTCTCTTTTCCGGACTTCCAGTTGTTGCCTACCTTGGAGGAGTATTCTCATCTTATTGGGATCCCGATTCTGGATCAGGTGCCGTTCAGTGGCTTTGAGAGTATTCCGACTTCTCGAGAGATTGCAGACTTGTTGCACATAGATGAATCTTTGATTAAAGCTAATCTGACTACCAAAGGTGGAATTCAGGGTCTTCCTTCTGATTTCCTCATCGCTCAAGCTACCATTTATGGGAAGGCCATGAGTGAGGATGCCTTTGAGGCTTTATTTGTGCTGCTCATCTATGGTTTGGTATTGTTCCCCAACATCAACAAATTTGTGGATGTGAACGCCATTAGGATCTTTTCAGTTCTTAATCCTGTTCCAACTCTGTTGGGTGATGCCTATGTCTCTTTGCATCTGAGGAATGCAAAGGGCGGAGGAGTTATTGTGTGCTGTTTGCCTCTGCTGTATAAGTGGTTTATTTCTCACTTGTCGCAGACGGTCGCTTTCAAGGAGAACAAGGGATGTCTACGGTGGTCTCAGAGACTCATGTCTCTCACTAATGATGATATCTCTTGGTATGATCGCGTGTATGATACTGTGCAGATTATTGACTATTGTGGTGAATTCCCTAATGTGCCTCTTCTTGGTACATGTGGTGGGATCAGCTACAACCCTATCTTAGCACGTCGTCAGCTTGGGTTCCCCCTAAAGGATAAACGTCATAACATTCTGTTAGAAGGTGTGTTCTTTCAGGAGGGTAAAGATCCCCAAGGCCTGAAAGCCGGATTTGTCCGCGCTTGGCGCAATATTCATAAGAAGGGTAGGAATGAATTGGGTCCGAAGAATTGCATTGCTTTGGAGCCATATACCTCTTGGGTCAGATAGAGAGCTTCTGAGTACCTTATGCCGTATGATCATCCGAGACCTACACCGTTGGATGTGGCTGGGCCTTCAACCCTCCCCAACCAAGGCGTAGAGGAGTTGAGAGAATAAGACCTTTCACGTGCTTGGATCCGTGAAAGAGAAGAGTTGCTTCATCAGCTTAAGGAGAAGGACGCTCTGATTGAGTTTCTCGAGCATCAGGTGATCGACGATCCGAATGATACTTGGACTTCTCTGCTTCCTCAGTCTTCCAAATTCTGGAAGAGGAAGTATGATCGACTTGCAAAGGAGAAAGCAGATATGGAAGCAGCCTATGAGAGAGAGATCAAGAAGCTTTGTGCATCTCGTCTTCCAGCATCTCGAGCTTCTAGGGATCCATAGGATGTTTATTTTCTTTTTCCCTTTGTAATAATCAAAAATGTTGTACTTCTTTGTTTCAAAGATATTTGATGAGATATTTTTCCATATGCGATTAAATGCTTAAAAATTCAAACTTGCTAATAAATGCCCTAAAAGTTCCTTGAAAATAAAACAAAGCATATGCACAAACATTGCATGCATCATTTTGCATAAGCAGGTATCTCGTTCTTGGTCTTCTTGTCTGTGGCCTAACTCTGTGCTCTTCATTTATTTTGAAGACAAGCTGACTCACTGGTACTATACCAGAGCCAATTCTAAAAGAGTAATGGATCAATTGGAACAAGAGAACAGAGAATTGAAGGAAGAAGTCGCTCGTCTGAGTGCCCTGATGGAGCAGTTTCTGTCTGCTCAGAATCAACCTTCTCCACCTCCTGCAACTCCTCCCCAGAGGACGGTGATTTCTGAAGTCGTTGCTCCGACTGTGCCAGCTGCCAATGCTCATTTCATGCCTAATGCCATGCCAACCGGGTTTCCTTGGGGTATGCCTCCGGGTTACATGCCTGATATTCCAGCTCCGACTTTTTCTTCTATGCCGGCATCTAGCCCGATCCTTGTTGCTGCTCCTCCTGTCGTGCATACCATTCCTAGGGTAGACGATACCATCTATCATTCTGAGCCGTCTGAGGGCCCAGATGTCAATGAGAAGATGGAAGCAATGAATGGTCAATTTCTTGAGCTGCGTAAGGAATTGAAGACCCTCAGAGGGAAAGATCTGTTTGGCAAGTCCGCTGCTGAACTTTGCCTTGTTCCCGGTGTAAAGATCCCAATCAAGTTCAAAGTGCCTGACTTTGAAAAATACAAGGGAAACACCTGCCCTCTCGCTCACCTGGTTATGTATGCCAGGAAAATGTCTACGCAAACAGATAATGATCAGCTTCTGATCCATTATTTCCAGGATAGTTTGTCCGGTGCGGCTCTTCGCTGGTATATGAGCCTTGATAGTGCAAACATCCGGTCCTTCAACGATCTTGGCGAAGCCTTCGTCAAGCAGTACAAATACAATGTTGATATGGCGCCTGACCGTGATCAACTCAGGGCCATGTCTCAGAAGGATAAAGAGACATTTAAGGAGTACGCCCAGAGGTGGCGGGAGATGGCTGCTCAGATTACTCCTCCGCTAGAAGAGAAAGAAATGACTAAGATCTTTTTGAAGACTCTTAGCTCATTCTATTATGAGCGGATGGTAGCTAGTGCTCCCTCTGATTTCACCGAGATGGTGAACATGGGGATGCGTCTGGAGGAAGGTGTCCGTGAAGGACGTTTGAGTAAAGATGAGAGCTCTTCTAAACGGTATGGGGCGTTTAAGAAGAAAGATGGGGAGGCACATGTTGTGCAATCCCATGCTAAACCAAGAAGACCCTCTGTGCAGAGGAAGCCAGTACGTCGTACCAGCAATCAGCACCAGGTGGCTCATATAGCACCTGTTTTCAGGGATAATGCTCAATATCAGCAGCCCAATCAGCATCAGCATCAGCAACAACCTCAGTATCAACAGCAGCACCTTCCACAGCAACAGGCTTACCAGCCTCGTGGCAGTACTAGTAACCAAGCCAACTTAAACTATGATAGGAAGAAGATCAGCTTCGATCCCATTCCTATGTCATATGCTGAATTGTATCCTTCCTTGTTGGAAAGGAAGTTGGTTACTCCCAGGGATCCTCCAGCTGTGCCTGCGAATCCGCAGTGGTGGTACAAGCCAGATCAACACTGTGTGTATCATTCTGGTGCTCCGGGACATAACATCGAGAATTGTTATCCGTTGAAGACTAAGGTTCAAGACCTTATGCGGTGTGGTATTCTGAGCTTCGAGGACTCAGGCCCCAATGTTACAAAGACCCCATTTCCCGAGCATGGGAAATCAGTGAACATGGTCCAGGAGTGCCCTGGGAAATATAAAGTCAAATATGTGAGTCATATTCGACAGTCATTGGTCGAGTTGCATCGTTTGCTGTGCCAATACAGCCATATGGAGCATGACCATGACAGATGCCGCATCTGTTCTGTTAACCGTCTGGGTTGTCGCCAAGTGCGAAGAGAGCTTCAAGAGCTGTGGGATGAGGGAACTATAGAGATTCTTCAGAACCGTAATGTTGATGAAAACGAACCAGAAGTGAATGTTATTTCCCCTGTGTTCAAGCTGCCCGAGCCTGTTGTCATTCGTTATGATGGCAGCAAGCCGAAGGTCTCTCCTTCTCTAATAATCAAGCCTGCAGGCCCTGTGCCTTATGCTTCTGAGAAAGCTATTCCCTTTCGTTATAATCCCGTTGCTGTGGAAGATGGGAAGGAAGTGCCATTGCCTTCAACCTCTGTTACCAATATTGCTGACGTGAGTGGGTTGACCCGGAGTGGTCGTGTATTTTCTGCACCCCCGAAGCCTCATGTTGCTTCTGATACTGCTGAGCGTCCGGTTGGGACGGCTGTGAATGTTCAGAATCCGGCACTTGCTGTTGCCAAACCCTCCTCTGTACAAAAGACTCCTGCTTCTTCTATTGGCCCGAGTGGCACTGTGAATGAAGAATGCGATGAGATGCTGAGGCTCATCAAGAAGAGTGAGTACAATGTTGTAGACCAGCTTCTACAAACGCCATCCAAAATCTCCGTATTATCTTTGCTGCTGAATTCAGAACCCCATAGGGAGGCTCTGCAGAAAGTTTTGGATCTGGCCTATGTTGATCACGATGTCACAATAGAACAGTTTGACAGTATAGTTGCAAACATCACTGCTTGCAACACTTTGAGTTTCTGTGACACTGATCTCCCTGAGGAGGGAAGAGACCATAACATGGCTCTACATATTTCTATGAACTGCAAGACTGATGCCATGTCCAACGTGCTGGTGGACACTGGATCATCTCTGAATGTATTGCCAAAGACCACACTCTCTAGATTGTCATATCAGGGGCCTCCCATGAGGCAGAGTGGTGTTGTTGTGAAAGCTTTTGATGGGTCACGCAAGACCGTGATTGGGGAAGTTGATCTCCCGATCAAGATTGGACCAAGCGATTTCCAGGTTACCTTCCAGGTTATGGATATCCACCCATCTTATAGCTGTTTCCTTGGTAGACCATGGATTCACGAGGCTGGCGCCGTGACATCCACCCTACACCAGAAGCTGAAATTCGTGAAGAATAAGAAACTGGTTGTGGTAGGGGGAGAAAAGGCTCTCCTAGTTAGCCACCTGTCTTCTTTCTCGTACATCGATGTTGAGGATGAAGTTGGAACTCCGTTCCAAGCTTTATCTATTGCTGAGCCGATCGAGAAGAAGTCTCCTTCATTTACTTCCTACCGAGATGCGAAACTAGCCATTGAATGTGGTGCAGTTGCTGGTTTGGGGAAGATGATTGAGCTTGAAGACAACCGATCCCGGGCTGGCATTGGCTATTGTTCTGGGGAATTCAACGAGCATGGGCTGTTCAAGAGTGGAGGTTTCATCCATGCTGACCAAGCTGAGGAAGCTGCTGCTATCTTGGAAGAGGATGCAGAGGACTTGAGCAACTTCATCATACCTGGTGGTGTCTGCCACAATTGGGTCGCTGTAGATGTTCCTACGGTCATCCATAGATCAGAGTAATTGTTCACTTTGTTCAAAACCCTTCTCCCATGCCAAAAGGAGAAGTGATGACATTGTTGGCAGCATTTATACAATGATATTTTCATTCAATTAATGCATTGTTAAACATTTGTTTTTCCATTTGTTTTCACTTTTTGCTTTTTGCATGAAATCAGTGATCACAAAAAACCATAAAAACAAGAATAAAAGCAACATTTTTCATCTGCATAATGGTTTGCTTGTTTAAATTCTGAAGTTTTTTCATTAACCAAAATCATTATGCAGGTTGATTCTAAAACCCATTGAACATAATGATCCAACGCCATCTCCCAATTTTGAATTCCCTGTATTTGAGGCAGAGGAAGATGATGTTGAAGGGATTCCTGATGAGATTACCCGTCTCCTTGAGCACGAGAAGAAGATCATTCAGCCGCACCTTGAAGATCTGGAAACAGTCCACTTGGGGTCTGAGGATTGTGTTCGCATGGTGAAGATTGGGGCACTTCTTGAAGAGTCTGTCAAGAAGGGGTTGATCAGTTTGCTACGAGAATATTCTGATATCTTTGCTTGGTCATATGAAGACATACCGGGTCTAGATACAGATATTGTGCAACATTTCCTGCCTTTGAAGCCTGAGTGCGTGCCAGTGAAGCAGAAGCTCAGAAGAACTCATCCAGATATGGCAGTGAAGATCAAAGAGGAAGTTCAGGAGAAAATTGATGCGGGGTTTCTGGTGACTTCTACATATCCTCAATGGGTGGCCAATATTGTGCCTGTTCCTAAGAAAGACGGAAAAGTCCGTATGTGTATTGATTACAGAGATTTGAACAAAGCTAGTCCTAAAGATGATTTTCCTCTACCACACATTGATATGTTGGTAGACAATACAGCTAAATTCAAAGTCTTTTCGTTTATGGACGGTTTTTTCGGATATAATCAAATCAAAATGGCACCCGAAGATATGGAGAAGACAACATTCATCACACCTTGGGGAACATTCTGTTATCGAGTGATGCCCTTCGGTTTGAAGAACGCCGGAGCCACGTATCAACGTGCTATGACTACCTTGTTTCATGATATGATGCACAAGGAGATAGAGGTCTATGTTGACGATATGATTGCTAAATCCCGAACGGAAGTTGAACATGTTAAGCATTTGTTGAAGCTTTTTCAGCGTCTGAGGAAGTTCAGACTTCGTCTGAATCCGAACAAATGTACATTTGGAGTCCGTTCCGGCAAGTTATTGGGTTTCGTCGTCAGCGAAAGAGGTATTGGGGTTGATCCTGCAAAGGTCAAAGCAATACAAGAGATGCCTGCACCCAAAACTGAGAAGCAAGTCCGAGGTTTTCTTGGCCGCTTGAATTACATTTCCAGATTTATATCCCACATGACTGCCACATGTGCGCCGATATTCAAGCTCCTCCGGAAAGATCAGTCTCATGATTGGACCGAGGATTGCCAGAAAGCTTTCGACAGTATCAAAGAGTATCTGTCTGAACCTCCGATCTTGTCTCTTCCTATAGAAGGAAGACCTCTGATTATGTATTTGACTGTTCTTGAAGACTCGATGGGTTGTGTACTCGGTCAACAAGATGAATCAGGGAAGAAAGAATCTGCTATTTACTACCTCAGTAAGAAGTTTACTGATTGTGAGTCTCGATACTTAATGCTTGAGAAGACGTGCTGTGCTTTGGCTTGGGCTGCTAAGCGTTTGCGCCAGTACATGATAAATCATACAACTTGGTTGATATCCAGGATTGATCCAATTAAGTATATCTTCGAGAAGCCTGCTTTAACTGGGAGGATTGCCCGTTGGCAGATGTTGTTGTCTGAGTATGATATCGAGTATCGAGCTCAGAAAGCTATCAAAGGTAGTATCTTGGCTGACCATCTAGCGCACCAGCCGATTGAAGATCATCAGTCTGTTCAGTACGACTTCCTAGATGAGGAGATTCTGTATTTGAAGATGAAAGATTGTGATGAGCCTACACTTGATGAAGGTCCGGAACCTGGTTCCAGATGGACGATGGTGTTTGATAGCGCTGTAAATCAGTATGGAAATGGAATTGGGGCAGTAATCATTACTCCTCATGGCACGCATATTCCGTTTACAGCAAGGCTAACTTTCAAATGCATGAATAACATGGCTGAGTACGAGGCCTGTATTATGGGATTGGAAGAGTGTATTGATTTGAGAATCAAGCATCTTGATGTGTATGGTGATTCAGCCCTAGTTGTTAATCAGATCAAGGGTGAATGGGAGACGAATCAGCCAGGTCTCATTCCGTACAGAGATTATGCAAGAAGGATTTCGACATTCTTTACAGAAGTTGACTTTCATCATATTCCTCGAGAGGATAATCGGATGCCAGATGCGCTTGCTACGCTTGCTTCGATGATTGTGGTCAAGTATTGGAATGAAGTGCCCAACATTGCCGTGATGCGCTTGGATAGACCAGCTCACGTGTTTGCAGTTGAAGAAGTGAATGATGACAAGCCTTGGTATTTTGATATCAAGAATTTCCTCCAGAACCAGGTCTACCCGCCTGGGGCATCTGTGAAAGATAGGAAAACTTTGAGAAGGTTGTCAGGCAGTTTCTACCTCAGTGGTGAGGTGCTTTATAAGAGAAATTTTGACATGGTTTTGCTCAGATGCGTGGATAGACACGAAACAAACCTGTTGATGACTGAGGTCCATGAGGGTTCATTTGGTACTCATTCCAATGGACATGCCATGGCTAGAAAGATGTTGAGAGCAGGCTACTATTGGCTAACAATGGAGTCTGACTGCTGCAAATATGTGTAGAAATGCCACAAGTGTCAGATTTATGCGGATAAGATTCATATTCCTCCGACACTTCTGAATGTGATTTCATCACCATGGCCTTTCTCTATGTGGGGAATTGACATGATCGACATGATTGAACCAAAAGCGTCCAATGGACACAGGTTTATTCTCGTAGCAATTGATTACTTCACCAAATGGGTTGAAGCCGCTTCGTATGTGAATGTGACCAGGCAGGTGGTCGTGAAGTTTATCAAGAACCAGCTGATTTGCCGTTATGGTGTGCTAGATAAGATCATTACTGATAATGGACCTAATCTGAATAATAAGATGATGGATGAGTTGTGCGCTGAGTTCAAGATTGCACACCATAATTCTTCTCCTTACAGGCCCAAGATGAATGGGGTTGTTGAAGCTGCTAATAAGAATATCAAGAAGATTATCCAGAAGATGACAGTTGCGTACAAAGATTGGCATGAGATGCTGCCATTTGCTTTGCATGGTTATCGTACATCTGTCCGTACTTCAACAGGGGCAACCCCTTTCTCTCTTGTTTACGGCATGGAGGTTGTTCTCCCAGTAGAGGTGGAGATCCCATCAATGAGAGTCATGATGGAAGCCAAGTTGACTGATGCTGAATGGATTCAGAGTCGTTATGACCAACTAAATTTGATTGAAGAGAAAAGATTGACTGCCATGTGCCATGGTCAGTTATATCAGCAGAGAATGAAGAAAGCATTCGATAATAAGGTCAAGCCTCGTGTGTTCCGAGAAGGTGACCTCGTGCTCAAGAAAGTCTTGTCTTTCGCGCCCGATTCCAGGGGCAAGTGGACTCCAAACTACGAGGGTCCATATGTTGTTAAGAGAGCCTTTTCAGGCGGTGCTTTGATGCTTACAACAATGGATGGGGAGGATTTCACTCGTCCTGTGAATTCAGATGCAGTCAAGAAATACTTTGCCTAAAAAAAAATATATGCAAAAGAAAAACAGAATAGCTCGCTAAGTTGAAAACCCGAAAGGGCGGCTTAGGCAAAAATGAGCGTCTCGGTGGAGAACCCGCAAGGGTGATCCAGGCAAAAGTTAGAGACATGGAAAAAAAAGAGAATGTTTGCATCCTGCTAGATTGAGTACCTCACCCTGGGGCAATCTAGGCAAAAATTAGGGATTTGGCAAGTAACTGCATCCTGACAAGACTTTCTGTTCTACAGCTGTCTTTTCGTCAGAGGTTCTCGATTCGTCGTCAACTGAAACTTCGAATACATCGAGATTCAAATTGGTAGAGAAAGGATCATTATGTTCAATGTAGCCCTCTTCCAATATATATCACTGATTTCAAATTTGTACAGATCTATGGAGTCTTGCCATTTGCAGGCTACCATTCCATCAAATCAATTTGAGCTTTTATCCAATTATTTGCACTCTTATTTGTTTCAATTCAACAAATGTTTTGCATGTTTTAATTGATAAAATGTCATTGTTTAAACAAATAAAAATTTTCAAAATTGTTGTTTTAAACAAAGTGAATATTCACAATGATGAAAGGATACTCAAGAATTTCTCAGTGCTCTCCCAAGGGTGGCATGATTTCCAACAGGTAAGACATTTGTTCATATTCCTGGCATTGGTTGTATCCTCTTTCTCCAGTTTTGTTGTAGGGGTTGTTCCCCAGGAAGAGCTTTTGTTGGGGTTGTTCCCCAAGCAGATGTTGTTGAAGACTTCGTTTTCTTCTCCAGCAGTAGTCTCTCCCCAGTGCAGTCGCTAGCAGAGTTGTTGTCGTCTTTCCTCAGCACTGTTGCCAGGATTGTTGATATGATATACTGCATTATTGCTATATCTCCCCATCGGAGCGTTTAGCCTTTAGCAGAGCAGTGATTATTTTCCTCCTCAGCAGTTGTTGATTTTGTTGTGGGAAGGTGTAGCATTTGGTGGTTGATCCTTAGCTCTTCTCCCTATCCCCAGTGGATTCCTCAGTGGATTCCCTAGCCGTCAGTAGATTTGTGGTTTGGAGGATTGTATTTATGCAAAATCCCCAAAAGAGTGGGTATCCCCTCAGAGCCTCCCTCAGAGCCTCCGCCAGAGCTGGTATCCTCGATAGAGTTGCTTTTGTGGTAGTTTCTGCTTGTTGAAACCTCTGTTTCCCAGTAGGTTCGGTTGGCGGTCTATCATCCAGAGATTTTGTTGATTTCCTGATTGCTTTTGATCCTCAGTAGAGTGGCTTATTGCAGAATCTACTTGTGTGATCTGTTTCTCCTTCAGTGGGTGTATTCCCCGACGGAGTGGCTACTTGTGTTTTCCCCAGGTAGAGTTGCTTGTGCAAGAAGATTCTACGTGGATGATCTGTTCTTCCTCAGAGGGTTGTTCCCCAATGGAGTTATTTGGAGTTGCTTTCATGGCAGTTCTCGTCTGTGCAGTGAACTCTTGTTCCCCTGCAGATTTGTCTTTGTTGCTTTCATGGCAGTTCTCGTCTGTTCTTCCTCGGGATTTCTCCCGTTTCCCCAACAGATTTGTCTTTGTGGCTGTTTATGCCTGTTGTGACTTTCTGTACTCCAATTGGGTTATTTGTTGATCCATCACTCAGAGATTTGGTGATATCTCTGATCTTTTGCTCCCCTGCAGATCTTTGCTCTTTAGCATGTAGATCTCCAGCAGATTGGCTTTCCAGTTGGTTTTCCCCTGGAAGTATAGTACCGGGCGTTTGGTTCCTGGACCTGTTTGTGTTAGATATGTCTGTTTTGTCAGCATTCATCAAACATAATTACGCATATTCATGCATATTCATAAACATTCAGATATTCATGTTGCATTTTTGCCATATATCTTTTGTTTGTAGTTCCCTGCTGTGGTGATATAGATCTCTAATAGATCTCCCCAAGCAGATGTCGGGTGTTTAAATCTCTCCATATAGAGTCAGCCCCATAAGCAGAAAGTGTCTGTCTTTCCTTCTGCAGTTCCCCACTGAGATATATCCTCGTGGATGACGGTTTCTTCCGTTTCCTCCCAACACATATATTGGGATGGATTTTCCTATTGAGTTATATCCTCATAGGATGAGTCTTGATTCAGTCTGTCTTTTCAACTGTTTCTTGTGCTTCCCTATGGAATAAATGAATGATTTGCCCAGTAACCGGCATTAATTCATCTTATCCCCAGCGGAATCTTTTGGGCCTCTACCCTTATACCGGTAGTTGTAAGTCCTACGTTCCCTCTTCTTGGCGGAATTTGTGGTTATATACCTTTTATTCCTCAGCAAGAGTGGGTGGTTTGTTATAAACCCTATTTTGTTCCCATGCGGATTTGTGTTTCTTTCATTCCCCACGTGGAGTTGTTGGTTTTCTACCCAATATTCGGTGGATGTAAACCCTACTTTTTATCCTCATCAGAGTTGTTGGCTACTACCCCGTATTCGGTAGTTGTAAGTCCTATCTCTTTTCCCCTAGCAGAGGTAACCTTTGTGGTTTGTTCTGGTCGATGGTGGATTTGTGCTGTTGTGGTTTTATTCCCAACGGAGTCTGGGCTTTTTGTGGATAATTGCCGGTTGCTAGCAATTCTATCCCCAACCAGAGTTTTGGTATTCTACCCCGTATTCGGTAGTTGTAAACCTTAATTTCTCCCCTTTGCAGAGTTAACCTTGTTGTTCATCCTAACCGATGATGGTTACTCTTTGTGGTTATCTTCATTCAATATTCGATGTTGATATTCCTCCCTTGCTTCTGGATAATTGCCGGTTGCTAGCAATTTTATCCCCAGCAGTCTTCTGGATCATTGCCGTATGCTTGCAATTTTATCCCTTTGAAGTCGCCAACAAGTCTGTGTGGATAATTGTTGTTTGTGCAATTTATCCCCAGCGGATTGCCTCTCATTTACCCGTTTGCTTGGTAATGATTGTCACTCCCTTTGATTGGTCATCATCATATACCTAGTTTTGGTATCCCGGTGCCTTTCTTTTCGGTCGATTTATCCTTTTTTAACCCAGTAACCGGTTGTGGATAATCTTTCATGCAAGTATGTTATCCATGTTCTGACGGTAATGGATAATATATCTCATGCACTCTTCAATCGAAACCTGTTGTGTTTCCCCAATCAAGTAAGATTCGTTGTTCCTCTTTCGAACTCGAATATTTCTTTGTTTCTTGGATAATTGCTGGATGCTTGCAATTTATCCCTTTGAGTTATCTTTCGTTTACCCGTATGCTTGGTATCGATTGTCTCTCTTTTTGGTTAGTCACCTATTATATGCCCTAACCGGTATCTCTGGTGTCTTTTCCTTTCGAGTATATTATTCACGTTCTGACGGTAATGAATGATATATCTCTTTCACTCTTTGGTTGGAATCCTTTGTTGATCTTCCCCAGTAGAGTAAGATTCGTATTCTTTGTAGAATCGAATATCCATCCTTTAACAAGTTTGTGTTTTGGATGATGAGTGTTTTGGCATATATACCAATTCACGCTTTCGGTAGGACACCTATTATATACCCTGGTATCCCTGGTGTTTCCTTCCATGCGGATATATTGTCTACGTTCTGACGGTAATAGATAATATATCTCATGCAAGTATTCTATCCACGTTCTGACGGTAATGGATATTATATCTCATGCACTCTTTGGGTTTGTGTCCCCAGTTGAGTAAGATTCGTTTTCCCGTTGCGGATTCGAATGTCCATCCTGTAAGTCGATTTGCTTTTTCAAGCCCTCCTTTTGGATGATGAGTGTTTTGGCATATATACCAATTCACGATTCGGTCGGTCACCTATTATATACCCAGTAACTGGTATCCCTGGTGTTCCTTCCTTTCTGCTCCCTATTATGACCTTGGTCCCCTGTGGAGTCAGATTTTCCTGAGTAGACGTACCTTTTTCAGGTCTTTCTCAGATGTTTGGTTGATTGATATCTCTCACCCTTATACCGGTCCTAGATATTCATTCTTCCTGAGTTTGTTACCCTTATACCGGTAACACCTCATTTCCTTGTTGCTTCCTCAGGAGAGACTCTTTGTTAGACACTTCTCCAGTGGAGTTTCTTGTGGTGCTTTTACCCTTTTGCTGTATTGGCGTTTTCCCCAATATATGCATTTTTCCCCGGCAGGGAGGTTCTTTGTGAATCGTTCCTTGGTCCGAGTCCGGATTTTTATCCGAAGTATCCTTTGTGGATAGTTTGAGTCAGCTTGAGTCTTTCCGATGGATGTGTTTTCCTTTGGAATTCTTCTTTTCCCCCAGTTTGAGTCCTTCTTTCCCCAGTGAGGTCTCTAGTCCAGTCGTGTCTCGTTCACGCAGTGTCAGCTTTGTTCCCCCTAATTCAGAGTCGTATCCTGCTCACGCATTCTTTTTCTTTTTATCCCCAATAAGAGTCCCCGTGAGAGTCTTGTTAGAGTCTCTATTCCAGGTGAGTGCATTACTCCGATGGATTGTCTGTTCTGTGTGAACTATATCCCCACAGAGTTTGTCTTTTGCATGCATACATTTGCATCATGAGGTCTCTTAGGGACCAAAATTTGTCTCATTACTGTTATTTAAGCCCATTCTACCGCGTCGAGATGAAGATTTCTAAACTTCACTTCTCCGGATATAATGACCTTAAATAGGGGCATCTGTAAGACCCCAATTTTGTCCCTAAGATCCCTCATGGCATCATATCATATCATACATTGCCTCAAGGATCATTGTGCACCTTGCCTCCTTCCCTGTGGGTGGGTTATCTTTTGAGAGTGTTTCTTGATCACCAAGCATGTTTTGCATTTGTATATCATTGCTTTTCATTTGTTTACTAACCAAAAGTACAAAAATATGTCATCTAACCTTGTTGCTTGCAGATGAAGCAATCTTAGGTCAAGACAGCCAAAGGCATTCATTGAGCCATAAATGGTGGCCATTCTGAAGAATTTGGGCACCATGATCATTCACAAGAGTTCATATGAGCTATGACATCATTTTGAATCAAGATATCAAGTGGTAGAGGCTTGAATCTCATCAGGGCATTCTTCAGTCAACTGAAACCCTAGCCAGTCAACTGCTCAGTCAACTGTTGGATTTGGAGGTGGGAAGAGCCTAGAAATACTTCATTCATGTTCAAACAAGTCTCATTTGACATTTCAAACATCAACATTGAAGAAAATAAAGTCAGGTCAAAACCTTCCAAAAATAGAAAGTGACCTATAATTCAAAATTGCCAAAAATGGAAAGGTTTTCTCCTCAAGATTACATCATCAAAAATGCTTCAAATGAAATTTTGTCCAATATGAAAGTTGAATATCTTTCTCTCCCATTTCCAAAAATTCCAAGAACATGAATTTATCATTTGTGGTTAGGGAGATATGGATAAATCATTGTCAAGTGAATTTGAACTTCACAGGCTTGCATAACTTTTGAACCATAAGGCCAAATGAAGTGGTTCTTTTTGGAACATTTCTCTCTTGATATGCACTATCCAAAACATACATCATAAACCATGCATTTCCATCACAAAAATATTGGCATTTTCATTTGAATTTCATTTGAATTTTGGAGGGAAATTTCCAATTTGAAAATTATGCATTACATTCACCTTTTACCAATTGCATTTGCCTCCAAACAGATTTTTGAACTCATTCCAAGCTAAAATCGAGCACTGTTCCATTGGCATGCATTACATAAGGGTGTTTTGGCCAATTTGCATAAACACTTCCATTTCACTAATCTCTTGGCATTAGCTTAAGCACGATTAACAAGCATCATTAGGAGAGCATATATAATCATAATCCTAACAGAAAACACTAACAACATTTCACAAATCTCAGATCTAGAAATTTCTCTCCAATTTTCTCTCAACTTTTTCATCCAAATTCTTCATAAACATTGCCTGGTTCATGATTTGTTCATCATCTACAAGCATCATTGAAGGTTTTGGAAGCAAGATCTATAAGAATTGAGCTGATTCGAGGATTGTTGAACTTTGCATCCATTAATGGAAGTTGAAGTTTCTGGACAAAGCAAGCACGATTGAGTTATTCTTCCTCATCCATTCATCTATCTCATCATTGGAGAACATCTGTTTCAGCTTTCCAAGACCTGAATTGCACGATTTCATTTCTGTAGCTTCATTAAGGTCAGAATTCGATGCTCATAATTCATAAAATTGATGTATGCATGTTGTAGATCCTTTAATGCTGATCATGCTGAGTTTTAGATCTTTGAATTTCATGCAATAATGAGTTAATTATGATGATTATAAGTTTGATAGGTGAAACTTTTCTTGCTCGATTCTTTGAACATGTGCTGAATTAGGTTAAATTAATCATGGCATGATGATATATGTTGGAAGACGAGTCTATTGGTATGCGTATTGTGGATTTCTGTGCATAAGTGTTCTTGAGGATGATGAACACGTATGAATGTATGAAGAACTTAGGGTTTTCAATTTCCAGCACCTGTTTGATCTTTGAAGCGTGTGTTTGCATGCGTTTTCTTGTTAATAGCCATGCGTTGGTCTACGTGTTGCTGAAATGGCAGAATGATTGGTTGATGATGATTTGCGCTGCCACATATGATTAGTGAAACGGTGCGTTTCATGTTGAAACGCGCCAAGTTCAAATGTCCACACGGTTCGATACCAGCCTGAAACATTTCCATATTATGCTTTTGCATTTTATTTCATATATTTCATCCATGTTCATGCCATGCTTTCATGTGATTTTTAATTTTTTCTTCACTTCAAAAATTCATAAGTCAATAAATAATGATCCAATTGATGTGAGATATTTTGCACTTTGTTCCTCATGATGTCTACCATTTTTTGGCTATTTTTCCAGAATTTGTGCACGGTTAAAAAATGTTTTTGCCTAGGGTTTGTGTATGCATATGCTATCTTGTACCTTGCTTGCCATTTTCTTTGTGGAATGATGATGGTTGATCCAATGAATGTGAAATTTGACATGCTTAAACTAGACATCGTAATTGACATTTTGGCATTGAGTTTGCATTTTTAGCATTTCTGGTTGTTGAGATATGATCTGATTAATGCAGGTGTGACAATGTGTGTCACACCTTTGCTTGCTCAATTTGCTGATTTTCTTTACCATGCCAAACAAATGCCAAATAATGTGATCTTTTGCATAGAGCTTCTTCTGGATGTTGAGATTGCTCATGAATATTTTGTCGAATTTTTGGATCCATTTCTGATTTGTTTGAGATTTTCTTTGCTGGTTGACCATTTGTGGACTTTTGATGAGTGCTGAACTTTCATGATTTGTGAAATGCTTATGCTTTATCATATGAACTTGAAATTTTGAACATTGTTTCTAGACACTTTGAAGTTTATTGTGGCTTTGGTTTGAGTCATTTACCCTTTGTCATCTCTGTTTTAGGATTGCCTTAAGTTGATGTATCAATTTGTGCCTCCTTTGAGCTTGTTTGTGCTTACATTGCCTTATGGAATTTAATTACCATGCTTATACTTTTCCAAATGCCATGATTTTTGGTATGTTGATCATTTGATGTGTTCTGTTTAGCCATGATTTTTCTTGAGATTTATTGAGCCATTTTGGAATTAATGTGCATTTGTTCATTCAGTTGCTTCAATGTCGTTTCAACTTGCATACCTTGACATGTTTTGATTGTGAAATTCTTTTGGTAATTGATAATGATATGAGACCTTTTGGATTGTCTTAAGATGTGTTTGAGGTTGATTCATGTTAAATTTGAGCTTCTGTTTTAAATTTTTTCTCCATCTTTGACCCTAGGCTTTGACCTAGTGGTTTGTTGCTCATGTTTGAAGTTTTGTTTCAGGTTACACATGCAAGTTACACAATTGATGATGCCTCATCTTGAGAGCATTTGATATTTGCTTTTGATTACTAATGTGTGTTTTGTAGGGCTGTTGACTCAATTGAGTTTGACTTTTGGTTTCCACATTGTGTATACTTGGTTATCTGTTGCATTAACTGTTGGTTTGATTGTCTGTATAGTATACTGATTTGTTTGATGTTTTAACAGGTACACTAGTTGCTTAAGTTCATTTTGAACTTGCTTTTGCTTGGTTGCTTAACCACTTAGGTATAATTTCTCTTCTTCATGTAGTCTGGAAGACCTGGCCTGTTATGTGGTCAGGCACCTGTCTGAAGTCCTCCTTAAGAGGCAATGCTTGTGATTGTTTACTTTTTGTCCCCAAGCAGGAAAAGTCCTTTGATAAGGCAATTGGTAGATAAAAGAGATGTGTAGTACATCTCCTACTATTCAGTGTGTCATCCCTTTGCTCATATTACATGTTGATGCATTGTGGATCTTAACCCAAGATCTATAGAGTCATTCACTTGTGGAGAGAGTTCCAACTTTCTGAACTCCCACACCTTCTAATATTCAAAGCTCTCCCAGGCCAGGGATAAGAGCTATGAGGCACACCCCTCATATCCTTTTCATCTGCTTCACCTTAACTCTCAATGTTAAGGTTAAGAGCACCACTTACCCCATTCCAGTTGACTTTAAAGTCTAACCCTTGCTTGAGCCTAATTGCTTGTATATAGTGTGTGCTAACTGAATCATTGATTGCTTATTGGTTCATCTGTACATGTTTGCTTGTTTGCCTTTGTGCATTTATCATCATTAATTGTTCATTATTGCATGATTATCATTTCATTATCTTTGTGACACATCTTTGTTTGTCCATTGAGGAATCAACTGTAAGTCCATTCATTGGCCATTGTTCCTATGATTTGGAAGGGATTGAGTGTAAGACAATTTCATTGGCCACTTATGTCCTCTTTGCTTAGTGCTCTTGTTCGTTTGTTGTATGTGAGGATTCAATTGTAAGTCCATGTTGTTGGCATTTGTTTTCCCATGATCATCTGTTGGAGATTAGAGTAAGCCCAGATAGATTGGCATCTGACATCCATGTTTTGTTTTGTTTTGGGAGATTAGAGTAAGCCCAGATAGATTGGCATCTGACATCCATGTTTTGTTTTGTTTTGGGAGATTAGAGTAAGCCCAGATAGATTGGCATCTGACATCCATGTTTTGTTTTGTTTTGGGAGATTGGAATAAGTCCATTTATTGGCATCTGATATCCCTGTTTGTTTTAGGAGATTGGTATAAGTCCATTTATTGGCATCTGATATCCCTGTTTGTTTTAGGAGACTGGTGTAAATCCATTGATTGGTATCCGGTATCCACCTTTGTTTGTGAGATTGGTATAAGTCTAGCAATTGGCATCCGGTATCATTTGTTTTGATTATTTGTTATTGCTCATTTGCTTATTCCTAAGGACACACTTGAATCATCTTCCATATGATCTCAAGAGGTGAACCTTTCTGAGAAGTTTTACACTCCATTATCCATTCACCCTTTTTGTTCAGAACCCTTTTCACATGTTGACTTTTAAAAAAAACTTGAAATAAATATTGTGCAAACACCTTCATGTCTTTCCAAATTAGAAACTTGGACCTTAAGTACTTGATTTTTCAAACTTCATTTTTGATAACACTCCTTTCTGAATTGAATTCTAATCATACTTTGACCATCTTTTGTGAATAAATCCTAATTGGTTAATCCAACTCATTCAATTGTTTTGATGGCTTTGCCCATTCTTGTTAAGTTTTCATACATTAGCCATAGGTTTCAATTATCATAGTGGTTGATGTAAATCTTACCTTATCCTTAGTGAGTTGATTGTAAGTCTTCCATACTTATTATAGGGTTAACCCCTCCCTAGTATGTTGAAGTCGTCCTCGCATGGTGGATTGTTGATTCAGGTTGAGTTTTCTCCCATTGGTAATGAAAAACCTTAGGGCTTGTGTTTTAAAATGAATTCATTAATTTTTGGAAATCTTTTAGCCGAACTACGGCGTTTTGATCCTTACCTTTCATGGAAGGTACGTAGGCAACGGGTTCATCCGTTCAAACACAAAAATAATAACTTGTATATTCTTTTCTCATCTTCCCAATCATGTTTGCACAATAATATTTTCATAAAAATAACATTTCATTCAACAAGTGTGAAAAGGGCTCCCTAGGAGTACCTAGGACGTTTTGGGTGCCTAACACCTTCCCATTGCGTAATTTACCCCTTACCCAGATTCTCTGATCTTTTTCATTAGTTTTCTATGCGTAAAACTTCTTAGGCTTTTGTTCGCTTTTTAGCCATTCCTTAGGATAAATAAAAGTGCGGTGGCGACTCGATTCTTTGTATGCTTTGCTTTTGGTTTAATCAATAAATCATAAAGTGACGAATACACCGCTACACTAAGGCATCAGCCATTTGATTTTCATCTCGGGGTACATGATACAACCTTACTGTCTTGAAGAAAGTCAGGATCCTTCTGGTGTAATCTCTATAAGGAATCAAATGCGGCTGATGAGTATTCCAGTCTCCATTGACTTGGTTAATCACTAGAGCAGAATCTCCATAAATGTCTATAGTTTTGACCCTTAGATCGATGGCTTCCTCAATCCCCATGATACAGGCCTCGTACTCAGCTTCGTTGTTGGTTACTTCAAAAGTCAATCTGGCGGAAAAAGGTATGTGTGCACCTTTAGGATTAATGAGTACTGCCCCAACACCATTTCCATTCA
Organism: Lathyrus oleraceus; assembly: GCF_024323335.1. Lineage (NCBI taxonomy): Eukaryota > Viridiplantae > Streptophyta > Magnoliopsida > Fabales > Fabaceae > Lathyrus > Lathyrus oleraceus. Next base: position 268,115,768 of record NC_066584.1, on the reverse strand, counting down.
CATTTACCGCCCCATCAAACATCAGTGTCCACCTATCATCGGGATCCGGTCCTTCCTCGACAAGAGGCTCTTCATAATCTTTCATCTTTAAGTACATGATGTCTTCATCGGGGAATTCAAACATCATCGGCTGATAGTCATCAATTGGTTGCTCGGCAAGGTAATCAGACAGAATACTACCCTTGATGGCCTTCTGCGACGTGTACTGGATATCATACTCTGTCAAAATCATCTGCCAACGAGCCACTCGTTCGGTAAGAGCTGGCTTTTCAAAGATATACTTTACTGGGTCCATCTAAGAAATCAACAAGGTAGTATGGTTCAACATATAATGTCTTAGTCGGCGAGCAGCCCATGCCAAAGCGCAACAAGTTTTCTCGAGCAGCGAATATCTTGTTTCACAGTCGGTAAACTTTTTGCTAAGGTAGTATATTGCATGCTCTTTTCGACCAGACTCGTCATGTTGTCCCAATAGACACCCCATCAAATTCTCTGTTACTGAAAGGTACATTATTAGAGGCCTCCCAGGAACTGAAGGTATAAGAATTGGAGGTTTCTGCAAATATTCTTTTATCTTATCAAAAGATTTTTGACAATCATTGTTCCACCTGATTGCTTGATCTTTTCTTAGCAATTTAAATATCGGTTCGCACGTAGTTGTTAGGTGAGATATGAATCGTGCAATGTAATTCAGCCTCCCTAAAAAACCGCGAACCTGCTTTTCCGTTCTTGGTTCAGGCATTTCTTGAATAGCTTTTACTTTTGCTGGATCAACCTCAATCCCTTTCTCACTGACAATGAAACCTAACACCTTTCCAGATCTCACTCCAAATGTACACTTGTTTGGATTCAGCCTCAGTTTGAACTTTCTCAATCTTTCAAACAACTTTTGCAAGTTTACCAAGTGCTCCTCTTCTGTCTGAGACTTCGCAATCATATCATCCACGTACACTTCAATTTCTTTGTGCATCATGTCATGAAAGAGAGTCGTCATAGCTCTTTGGTAGGTAGCACCGACGTTCTTCAACCCAAATGGCATTACCTTATAACAGAACATGCCCCAAGGTGTAATGAATGTCGTCTTCTCCATGTCTTCTGGCGCCATCTTGATCTGATTAAAGCCAGAAAATCCATCCATGAAAGAGAAAACTGAGGATTGAGCAGTGTTATTGACCAATACATCAATGTGAGGTAATGGGAAGTCATCTTTCGGACTGGCTCTGTTTAAATCTCGGTAATCGACACACATCCTGACTTTACCGTCCTTCTTCGGCACGGGTACGATGTTGGCCACCCAAGGGGGATAATTGGTAACTGCTAGAAAACTTGCATCTAACTGTTTCTGAACCTCTTCTTTGATCTTGACAGCCATATCAGGACTAGTTCTGCGAAGCTTCTGCTTTACCGAAGGACAATCTTCTTTGAGAGGTAGCCTGTGCACCACAATATCTGTATCCAAACCAGGCATATCTTGATACGACCATGCGAATACATCCACATATTCTTGCAGCATTTCGATCAGCCCTCTCTTGACCTTTTCCTCTAAAGCAGCCCCTATCTTGATCTCTTTCTTTGCGTCCTCAGTACCAAGGTTAATGACTTCCAACTCTTCCTTTTGAGGTTGAATGACCCTTTCCTCCTATTTCAATAGTCTGGCCAATTCTTTGGGGAGTTCACAATCTTCTTCACTCTCCTCTTCGGCTTGGTAAATGGGATTATCGAAGTCATACTGAGCCATAACAGAACTGTTTTTAATGGAATCCGCAAGATCAATTCTGCACGAATGATGTTTCATGCTTTATTTTAGAAAAGAGTCCAAGAAAGTCACAAAAAAAATCATTGCCATTTTTATTATTTTGAAAATGAAGGTAATAAAAACAGAAAGACAGTGAGCACAAATTTGATTGCAAAACGTCCTTTATTGATGATAATCATTGAAAATTCAAAACATGATGTGGCCCTACAATGAACCACTATGCCTTGGGCAGAGCGTAGAGCTTTCATGCAAAATGAAAAACAAAAGAAAATTACTCTGTCTGAAGAGTAACTTGGACTATTTCTTCAACAGTCCAGTTGTTGATCTTCTTCCCTGGAGCACACGGGCGCACCCAATTATCCATATCACAATCACTGTATCCATCTTCATTGTCTGTTGCAAAGACATCCCCGTGATTCATCAATCCAGCACTAGTAGTTCTTGGAGCACGTACAGGACCTTCTGACGGTGTAAAGTAAATGGTAGCAGTCGATACCTCTTCACGGTCTTTCACTACTCGATCAAACTGTAAACAACCTTCATTCATCAATTCCTGGATACCTTCTTTCAATTTCTCACAACCGTTTTCATGATTACCACAATCTGAACAATTCTTGTCATATCCCGTGAATACTCCCCCTCTAAGAAGACGTTCCTTCACTACAAACAACGAAGTCTGAACATCATTAATATCGACTACCAAGTTCAAATTTTCCCCATCTTCCACACTATTTACTCTGGGCCCTCCATGCTGAGGCATAGGATTATTCACCACATTCGGAGTAGGAGCAAAGTTAATCGTCTTGGACTCAATCAAATCTTGAACTTTATGGTGAAAAGCCCGACAATTCTTGATGTGGTGCCCTGGCGCACCAGAATGAAAATCACAACGGACATTTACATCATAACCAGCGGGAATCCTTGTTAATGGAGCCATAGTGCGAAGTTCAACAAACTTTAACCTGAACAGTTCAGGGAGTAATTCAGCATAAGTCATTGGCAACGGATCAAAATGACGATCTGGCATTCTTTGTCTTGGTTGGAATTGGCGTTGATGTTGTTGTTGTGGTTGTCCTCTTTGTTGTTGTTGAGGTTGGGTTGTTGGAATAGTCACAGCAGCAACTTGACGGTATTGTTGTCCTCTATTTCCATTTCTCTGATTATGTATAGCATTTGTCTCACCCTCTCTCCTTCTGGGTGCCCCTGAAAATGGTTTCTTAGCACTTGAAGAACTTGAAGAACCAGGGTCTTGGATTTTTCCCGCTTTGATAAGACTTTCAGTTCTTTCTCCGCAAATCACAACATCCAAAAAACTACCAAATGGGCAACTTCCCATACGATCCATGAATACACCTTGCAGGGTTCCGATGAACATATCAGTCAATTCTCTCTCCAACATCGGAGGTTGTACTCTCGCAGCTAGTTCACGCCACCTCTGAGCGTATTCCTTGAAACTCAGCAATCCTGTCTGAAACGGGAACAAGAATGAGAAACCCCATTCAAGAACACCTGTAATGATGCATGAATGATATGTGTATGATGTGTATGCTATGTTTTATCATGAATAAACCTGAAAAATGATATGCATATGCGAATTAACTTTTTTTTCTTTTTTTTATGCATTATTTTTTTTTTGAAAATAAACATGCTATGATGCAAAATGATGAAACAATGAATGGTTGGTTGTGTATCACAAGGCACAGGATCAGAACTTCAGCATGAATTCGGAACCGGGAACCATAGAACACAGTCATCAACTTAGAACCCATACTTCAGAACCAACGGTCACCAACAAGAACCAAACAAAAGTCACCAACAAAACAAGTCACCAGCAGAACAAGTCACCATCAGTACCTGTAAATGATATATTCCCGCCCCACTCACGGGTGTAATCTAGGCCAGGGTAAGGTTAAGAGAAACGCAGGATAAACGATCCTTTCAAGACTATCATCATATGCACACCAGGTGTATGCAACGATAATAGCCCATCAGAATCTGAACTGCTCGTGATACCATGTTCCGCTAAGTGGCGCCATACCACCCGCTTCCCATGAATCACTCTATTCCTAGGTGTCCTAAAGTTCACTCATAGCCTGTGTAATGGGCCTTTTACCTCTTGTGACTCCCACCCAACAGTGAAACAGATACACAGCCAGCACAGTATGCATACAACAGTAAAGCTCACATAGGATGCAATGCAAGCAGATAAGTATGCAAAGCAATGAATAAATAACACACAATAGACAATAAACAGACAAACGCTAGGAAAGGCCCACTAGGGAAAATAAATCCCCAGCAGAGTCGTCAGCTGTCGCTCCCTGGATTTCCCGAATCCAAGTACAAACGCGAAAGGAGGTGGCGCGGAAAAAGAGTAGAGTCGCCAGCTATGTACTTTTATCCCAAGAGGAGGGAAATGTAGTACTGCATAACCAAGAGGGAACGGATAAAACAAAGTCTCGAACCAAAGAAAACTGAGTAAGGGGGTCGGTTACGTGAAGGGAAGGTTGTCGCACCCCTTCACATCTGTGGTACTCCACAGGATCCACGTTTGTTATTTATGTCTAAAGTGTGTGTATAAAAAGTCCTATATGCGATGCGAAAGAGAGAAAATCAAAGTAGGGAAAAGAAAGAGTTATTGCTCGCACAGACCCTACCCTGCTGCATACGTATCTCAAGAAGGATTGAGAATCAGAGCACCGTAGCTCGGCTAACCTATTTTTCTTTGTTTTGTGTTTTTTAGATGAACGACGTTACTACGCAATCTACCGGATGCTCGACCTTTGGAGGCTTACTCTCCTGTAGTAGAAGGAGTTAACGTGTTCTTAGGAGAAGAAAGATAAATGAGTTTGTTTGTGTTTTAGGAATGCTCATGCAAAAAGGAAGTCCTAGAGGAAGGAACTGTGCTACCTTAATTCACATGGAAACGAGAGACTATACGAAGCCTAGCAATCCTATGGGGAGACGATCACACCACATAAAAAAACATATAGCATAGAGTAAACACACCAACAAGGGGGCTCAAACATACATGGGTAGGGCTTTAGTCAAGAGGGGTCATATCAACCTCGACAAACAAGCCATGGAAAGGTAATCGAATGGGCTCTTAACCACTGACATTGAACGTCAGGGTGAGCAGATCAAAAGGGTAATGAGGATAAGACCTCATAGCTCTTAAACCTGGATAGGATGAGCTCATGACAAAACGTGGGGGTTCAGAAAGAACGAACCCTCTCCACTGACTGACCGGACAAAAGATCTTGGGCTTTTGTTCTGAAGCATCGACACGTAGTGCGAGCATAAAGAACGACACACTGAATAACGGGGGATTGACTACTAATCCCCTTTATCCGTCAATTGCCTCTTCATGGAGGTCTTTAGCACTGGTGCCTCTTCTTGGAGGTCTTTGGGTACAAAAGTAAACACACAAAAACATTGCCTCCTATCGAGGTCTTCTAGCTAAGAAAGCGGTAAAATGCTGGAAAGATGTAAAAGGGATCAAGAGATCTACCACACGGATAAAAATCCAAAGTAACAGCAACTAAAGAAATAAGAAACCCAGAGATCTCTCAAGCTAGCACCATCAAAGAAAACATGTCAGCAAAGCGACCAAAATAAATCTCCAAATGGTATCCCATAAATAAAGCGGAATACGAAGCAAGCTATCTCTTCAAGAGTCATGTGAGCCCTCACAAAAACTCAACAAACAAGTTAGAATAACAAGATGGGGTGGAATCAACAGTTGCACCAAATAAGAGAATCATAGCAACAACAGTGTCAGGTAAACAGTGCACGGATGCAATAGAAAACATGTCACAACAAACATAAAACAGATTAGAGAGCAAACAGAAAAAAAACAACTGCTGTCATGATCGCTACTGCTTCGCTTAGCGAAGACTTAGCGAAGCTTCGCTACAGATTCGCCTAGCAAGGTGCTAGCGAATGCTTGCGGGTTCTGAGTTCTTTTTTGATAACAGTACGATTTCCGAAACCCCTAAATCCTATGGTACCCATTTCAGAAACTGAGTGATCAAACATTCAAGGTGTTGTTCTACACATTCATGCACATTTAAACCCACATGCAAAACCTAACGATACCCACTCTTTCAAATTCACCCACAATACCTCATACATTCAGAAATTTCAAATTGAAAGCATAAAGTAGTGGAAATAGGGCAAACCTGATTGGAGAGATCGATTGAAATTGAATTGCACGGTTGGGTTTGCAAAGCAATGTTAGGGTTTACGTGAGATGGAATTGATAAGTCTGAGAGTCAGAGTCAGTTTTTTTTTGTGTATGGAGGCTGCACCAAATTAGAATAGGGTTTGGCTCAAATGAATTTTTAGAATTTATACTCTGATTTTCTGTGGCTTGGTGGGCTCAAAATGAAGGAAAATCCAGTCCAAGATCTTTTGTTTTTATTTTTTTATTTTTAAAACGCGTGGGCTTCTCCTAGCGAAGGATCAGCTCGCCTAGCGAGCATGACAGTTCAGACTCTGGTGGCTTTTCTTGGGACTCGCTAGGCGAACTATTCTGCTCGCCTAGCGAGCATGACAACTCAAGAACAAACTTTTTCTCCTTCAAGATTAACGTTTTGAATAATGAATATACCCCATTTGAACATGTTGGAAGTATCTCAAGTCATTCCCTAGCCATTTGACCTTCAGTTGACCAACGGTTGACTTTTGACTTCGCAGTTGAATTTTGAATTGTATTGAGCCCATTAAGCTTGATCTTTTAAAGAAAACCTCTGAAAATGAAACTCTAGCTCCCAAGAGCTCTACACAACATCCATAAGACCTTCATACTAATAATGCATCTCAATCCTTGAGGGACCCTACTTTGAATTTGATACCCAAATGAATACAAGCTTCTTGGAAGACACACTCTTGGGGTTAATTCTGATTGACATGATGAAATGCAATATGAAATGTTAAATGACCTAAAATGAATGCATGAATGAGGAGGGAAAATTTGAGGTGCTACAACAAGCATATGACATCTTTAACTCCAAAGCTCTCTTCTTCACCCGAGTAGAGTAAGCTTCCAAAGCTACACAGTTGCGTGGACATGGCTCAGATCTTCCTTTCCTATGCACATTATATCAAGCATGTATCATCTTCTGCTTCAAATGTTGGGGATCTTTACCTTCTATAAGACCCCAATTTTGACCCTAAGATCCCTCATGTAATCTCATCATATGCATTAGCATTGGGATCATACCTTGGCATTCTCCTTACCCCTCTTTCATTGGGTTTGTTTTAAGAGAGATAACCAATCACCATGCGATTGTATCATACTTGTATATTATCATTTTACTAACCAAAATACCAAAAATATGTCTTTGTATTTGCCTAACTCTTTTGTAGGTAGGGCATGATCACCCTTGATCTATCAAGTTCACATCTAGAGTTTAAGACCCTCATTTCTAAGAGCACAACCAAGGAATGATCCACAATGGCTCTAAGCATCATATATGAGTCCCAATGATCTTTACATGTTATTTTGATCAAATATTCTTCAAGAGTTTGGAATTGGTTTGCATTGGAAACCCTAGTTTGTCTAGGTATCTTGAGTAACTTCTTCAACAAGCTTCCTCATCAATTGATCAAATTCCTCAAGGTACACTTCAAATTTCATTATCTTATGCATATATGATCTACCATGAGCCTAAAAAGTCAAGATAATTGCAAGTTAGCAAGTTGGTTGATGATGGTTGGCCAAATGAATTCATCAGATCAAAATTGGGTCTCCCTAGACCCTATCTCCGACAATTTTCATCATATTAAAATTATTCCATGATAAACGTTACTCTAAATGACATTAAAAACAACGTTCATGTTGAAGTCTAGAGCTACTTTTGTTTGGAATGTCATTTTCCATGTTGAAACATTATAGGTCATTTTGTCTAAACCCTAATTTGAAAGTCAACTTCCCAAGGCCATAACTTGCTCAATTTTTATGATATGAAATATTTCCAAGTTTCACAATCAAATTCAATGTGTCTACTATAACTTTTATGTTTGGAGTGAGAGCTAAATCAACTTTTATGAGCATGTGATATGAGGGTGCATTATAGGTCATTTTGGACCAATACCATTGAACCAATGATTTTCCTCAACTTCAAAAATGCATAACTCACTCATTTTAAATCCAAATGATGTCAAATTTGTGACTATTTTTAAGGTCTTTGAAAGAGATACAACTTTTATGAAGACACATTTTTCATTTGGATCTCACATTAAAAGTTAATCAAGGTGGAATAATGAAGTATATGACTTGACACTTAGAATATTTTTCAACATGTTGATATTTCCTCTTGATCTAAGCTTTCCAAATGAAAAAGTGTTCAACATAAGAGTTTTTCCTCTTGATCTATGTTTTCCAAAGAGTCCTAATTCATTCATTTTGGATAAGGTTTTCTAGGGTGGCGCATGGTTTTAAAAGGCCTGCATCAGTTGGCAAAATCAAAACTTCAATTGATCATTTCACTTTGCCTTGCCATTCAAGCTTCATTCAGACTTCAGCATGGTTGGTTTTGGACTTAATTGCATTGCTTCATGGGCCTGTACACGCCCATGCAAGCATGCCTTGCCATTCAAGCTTCATTCAGACTTCAGCAACGGTTCAGAACCGTTGGTCCATTTCAAAATGTTTTAATCTTGAGCGTACATACTGATTACCATGCGTGTGATTAGTTTAATCAGGTGCTTTGTAGAACGCGTATGCTTAATTACTTGATCTGCCACCTCAATTAATGAGGCAGATCAAGTGGTCCACGTTTTTTTATAATTTCTGATTTTCATTTTATTCCTTTGATTTTCATTAATTCATATTAATTTTAATATTGATCCAAAAAATATGAGAGTTTCACCAAAAAAAATTAAATAAAATCCTCTTTCATATTTTAAATTAAAATTAATTTTTGGATCATTATTAGTATTTTTTATGATTTAATTCATTTTGTGATTATTTTTAATTGTTTAAAAATACTTTTAAGTTTCCAAAAATTCTGAAAAATTTTCTCTAAGGTCCTTTGACCTTGTTTGACCGATGATAAATCTCATGGCCATTTCTTTGGTGTTTTGATGAGGTTTTAGGAAATTGACCAACCATATTTAATTTAATGCATTACTTTTAGTATTTTTAATTGAATAAATGCCAAATTAATTGTGTTGAGCCATATTAATTGACTTTGTAAGTTTGACTTGTGTTGTTGGGCCTTGGTAAAGGTTTATTTGACTTTGTTAGATTAAGATCATTGGATTTAGGGGATTGATGGAATGTACATTCCATCTCCCAAAATGAATGAGTGGTCTTAATTTTGTAAAAGCCGTCCTTTGTCCAATTTGAGTTTGATCTATTTCCCCTCCCTTTTCATCTTATTCCCCTTTTTTATGCATTCATGTCATGGACCTCTAATGTCTTTATATCCTAAGGCTAGTTGATTGCAAAATCAACATAAGTATGGATGATATTAGGCCCTCACTTTTGCATATTCTTTTTGTGTGTGGTATTGTAGCACCTCAAATTTGCACCTCCCATTTTGTACATACATTTTCATTTTTTAGGTCATTAGCATTGCATTGTCCACTGCATAGCATTGCATTGGCCATTGCCAAGTCATCAGTCATCAGTCAAGACTGGTCAGGAGATCCAGTTGTGCAAGCAAGCAAGTGCAATTCCTATTGAAGCAAAGCCCTAGGGTTGGTTCATTGTGTTCATGGGACCTAGGGATCATTTTGAAGTGGTTTGGCCAAAGGTTGGAGGTTCAGAGATCATCAGTCAAGATGCAATTCATCTGAAACCCTAGAAAGTCAACCAAAGTCAACTGTGCATTCAATCATGGATTTGAAGGTGGGAGATGGTTAGAGAGGCCTCATTCATGTCCATAAAAGTCTCATTTGACATTTCAAACATCAACAATGAGGGATTTGAGGTCAGATGAAAACTTTCAAAAAATAGTAAGTGACCTGTAATTTGAAACTGTCAAAAATGGAAAGGTTTTCTCCTCAAGATTACATCATCAAGCAAGCTTCAAATGAAATTTTGTCTAACATGAAAGTTGAAGATCTTGCTCTCACCTTTCCAAAAAGTCCAAGAACATGAATTTCTCATGTATGGTTGAGAAGATATGGATCAATCATGGTCAAGATGATTTGAACTTCACAAGTGCATAACTTTCACACCATAAGGCCAAATGGAGTGGTTCTTTTTGCAACATTTCTCTCTTGACATGTACTATCCAATTCATGCATCATAAGCCATGCATTTTGATCACAAAAATATTTTCATTTGAATTTGAATTTTGGAGGGAAATTTCCAATTTGAAAATGGTGCATTGTTTTTACATTTTAACACTTGCCTTGGCTCTAAAACAACATTTGAAATGATTTCCAAGCCAGATTCGTGTACTGTAGCATTGGCATGCATGCATAAGGGGTGAATTTGCAAATTTTCATTACACTTGGTTTTCTCTAATCCATTTGCATTTGCTTAATTGTGATTAACAAGCATCATTAGCAGCTGATATATAAGCTAAAGCCTAACAAAAATTGGATTAACAACACCAGAATTCAGATCTAGATCCAATCTTCACAATTTTGCTCTCACACTTTTCTGAATTTTCTTCAAATCCATGGCTCTTTTCTTGATCAAATCATCATCCATGAGTATTGTAGAACAAGTTTGAAGCAAGATTCCAAAGATTTCGTGCAAGTTGAAGCTAGTTGGAACTTGAAGCTCATCCATGGCAGTTGGATTTTCTGGACAAATCGTGCAAGCTTAACCTCCAAACCTTCATCCATTCCATCATATGAGAGCTAAGGATCACCTGTTTGTGCTTAGCAAGTCCTGAAAACATCAATTCCGTTTCTGCATATCCTTAAAGGTCAGAATTCGACTCTCATGATTCATGAAATTGATAGATGCATGTTGTAGATCTTTCATTGGTGATTAATTTGAGCTTTAAATCCATGAAATCCATGCAGAAATGAATTAGTTATGAGGATTTTAAGTTTGACCTATGAAACTTTTCTTGCTCGATCCATTCATGTTAGTGAGAGTTAGGTCAAATTAGATGTGAATTCGTGTTGTGCATGGAATGATGAACACATTGATGTAATCATTTTTGGATTCTGGCATTTTTGTTCTTGAGCGTATGAATGTGATGAACACGATGAAGAACCTAGGGTTTTCTGTCCAGAAGCGTGTTTGATCCATGATAGCGCTTGGTTGCATGTGTTTTTATGTTAACAGCCATGTACTGGTCCAGCGTGTATCCTGATTGGCATTTTGATTGGTTGTTGTGAGTTAGCCGTGCCACATATACTTAATGAAACGGTGCGTTTCATTAAGAAACGCGCCACTTTCAAAATTCAACACAGTTCGATTCCAACCGTGGACATTTCCATGATTGCCTTGCATTATTTTCATCTTTTACTCATTCATTCCTGCTATGCCTCATCATTCATTTTTTTTAATTTTTCCTTCACTTTGAAAATTCATAAATAAATAATGGATGATCCAAATGGCATGAGATTTTTTGAAACATGATCCTTATCATTTCTAGTTTTTTATGACTATTTTTCCACAATTTGTGCCTGGATGAAAAATGTTTTGGCCTAGGGATTGTTCACATGTGTGTTTTCTTGACCTTGCTTGCCATATGCTTTGTGAAATGATGAGTCTTGCTCCAATACTCTTGAAATTTGGTATGCTTAAACTAGACATCTTGCTGGACATTTTGGTGTTGAGTTTGCATTTTTAGCATTTATGGTTGTTGAGTTATGATCTGGTTAATGTAGGTGTGACAATGTGTGTCACACCTTTGCTTTCTCAATTTGATGATTTTCTTTGCCATGCCAAATAAATGTCAATTGATGTGCTATTTTGCATGATGCTTCTTATGGATGTTAGGATTGATCATGAATTTTTGTGGAATTTTTAGATTCATTTCTGATTTGTTTAAGATTTTCCTTTCTGAATTGCCATTTGTGGACTTTTGAATAGTCATGAACTTCAATGATTTGTGAAATAATGGTATTGTATCATATGGATTTGAAATTTTTCACATTGTTTCTAGACACTTTGAAGTTTATTGTGGCTTTGGTTTGAGGCATTTATCATTTGTCAATTCTGTTTTAGGCTTGTGCTAAGTTGATGTAGCATATTGTGTCCTATTTGAGCTTGTTGGTGCTTACCTTGCCTTATCGAATTTATTTTCCATGCTTAAACTTGTCCAAATGCCTTGATTTTTGGTATGTTGATCATATTATGTGTGCTGTTTAGCCATGATTTTTCTTGGGATTTATTGAATCATTTTTGAATTAATGTGGATTTGTTCATTTTGTTGCTTCAATGAGCTTCCAACTTGCATGCTTTGCCTTATTTGACTTATGAAATGATTTGGTGCATGATATGGATGTGGAACCTTTTGGATGATGTTCTTATTGGATTGAAGTTGATTCATGTCAATTTTAATGTTCTGTTTTGAATTATTTCTCCCCCTTTGACCCTAGGCCTTGTCCTAGTGGTTTATGCTTATGTTTGAGCTTTGTTTTCAGGATAAGAAGCATATGGCCATGAGGAGATTGATTCACATTGCTTAAGTTGGTTTGTTTGGTTGAGGTTGACTAATCTTGATTTGTTTTGTAGGTTGCTTTTAGCTCATTTGAGTTGAGCTTGTGCCTTGCACATTGGTGCATTGTTTGTGGACTGTTGACTATTAACTGTCTGTTTGACTTTTTTGAGTTGTGTACTGACTGAGTTGGATTATTTTCAGGCACATTAGTTGCTTAAGTTCTTTTGAACTTGCTTTTTCTGTTGCTTGGTTGCTTAACCATTAGAGGTATAACTCACTGACTTCATGTAGTCTGGAAGACCTGTCCTGTTACTTGGGCAGGCACCTGTCTGAAGCCCTCCTTAAGAGGTAATGCTTGTGTTTGTTTATCTTTGTGCCAAGCAGGAAAAGACCTCTATGAGGCAATTGGCAGATAAAAGAGATGTGCAATCCATCTCCTGCTATTCAGTGTGTCATCCCTTTGCTCACATTACATGTTGATGCATTGTGGATATTAACCAAAGATCCTTGTTGAGTCAGTCATGTGGAGAAGAGTTCCAACTTTCTGAACTCCCACACTTTCATTTGTCTAAAGCTCTCCCAGGCCAGGGATAAGAGCTGTGAAGTCTTATCTTCACTTCCCATTTCATCTGCTTCACCCTAACTCTCAATGTTAGGGTTAAGAGCTAACTTCACCCGATTCCACTTGGCTTGTGTTTCACAGCCTAACCTTGTGTGAGCCCACTTTGTTTGTATATAGTGTGTGCTATTTGTGTGTTTGCTTTGCCTGTGCTGTTTAGGATAGCTTGCTCCCTGTGCAAGTTAGATAGAAACTTCAACCTAGGACCATGGTGAATTTACATGATAACTATTAGGCTCGAGTTAGTCTCCCTTCTAGTTTATCATTTCCCAGTCTCTGGTTAGGTTAGAAGTTCTTTCCCTGCGTAGGGGAACTACGTCGCCCTGATCCTCATACCAGATGAGGTACGTAGGCAGGAGATGAGCTGATCTCTCCGGGCGCCCTTTTGTTTTGTTTGTGTGAGTTGTTTCTCCTTTTCTGGTTGGAGTCCGATGTAAGTCCAGCGATTGGCATTCGGTTTCCAGTTTCTTTGTTGGAGTCTGACATAAGTCCAGCTATTGGCAATTGGTTTCCTGTGTGTGTGTTTGTTGGTTCGGAGTCTGATGTAAGTCCAGCGATTGGCATTCGGTTTCTATGTTTGCCTGTTTGTGTGGAGTCTGACGTAAGTCCAGCGATTGGCAGTCGGTTTCCTGTGTGGTTTTGTTTGGCGTGCGATAGCCGAGCTACGAGTGCTCTGATTCTTCTCTAGTCCGAGAAGATACGTATGCATAGGATGCGACATCCTAGCGAGCACGTTTCCCCCTGTCCCGAACTACGTCGACTCTGATGTCTGTGCCTGACAGACTACGTAGGCCCAGAATGCGACATCCTGCCGAGTTAGTTTCTTTTGTTGTTTTTGTGTCTCTTTTCAGCCAGTGTTTGATGTTTGAGCAGCGTTTAGCAACCTTTATCCTTCCTTTTGTGCGTGGATCCCGTCGAGTACGACGGATGCGTAGGGGTGCTAATACCTTCCCTTCGCATAACCGACTCCCGATCCCATCTCTCTTTGGTCGCAAGACCATGTCTTTTCCAGGTTTACTTCGAGCGTTTCCTTTCCCTCTTTTGGGATAAATAACGCACGGTGGCGGCTCTGTTGTTTTCGTTTCCCGCCGGTTTTTCGCGTAATGCGACAGGTATGTTTCATGAGCATAGTTCATCATACTATGTCTCTAACATGCATTAACACCAAAATTCTATTGTCCGACCTCAAATAGTTGTGATTTCTACATAAGTCCAATTACGATTGTTTAACATAGCGCTAAATTTTTGACACAAAAGGCATGGCATTCTAGTTACTGAGATTGTAAGTCTCCCCTCTTTCATGGTATTGTGTGGAAACTTGGCATTTTTCCTTCCTTTGGAAGATGTCTTGGTTCAAGGATTCATGCTTGTGATAAGTGGGTTGAGTGTTCTCCAAAGAATGACTTAAAACAAAAGCAAAAGCAATACTAACTTCTAACTCATTAACAACTAACATTTAATTCCAAGTCATTAACTTCAATGCACTTTATTTTTAAGCCTTATTCATTTGCCATTATTCATACCATTCTAATTGTTTATGTTAATGTCATTTTCACTTTGTCCACTTGGACCATATTTTGTGATATATTTTGTTTCTGCATATTGTGATTGCTTGTGTGGTCTTTGACCATTAATGTACATAATAAGAACAAAAACCCTAAAAAACATTTTGTGTGGACTGTTGGTTTTATCCGAGACAATTGGACTTAGAATTTAGGCAACACTCCTTATGCAAAGGACTTGGCAAATGCCAACTTTCATGTAACGAAGTGTTGGTAATTTGAAACTTCATCTGATACATAATTGAAGATCCATTTGAGTTCATCTGCAACATGATCATTGTGAAGCTGTTACTTTGAACCTGTGAGTTGTGCATTATGGAATTCATCTGCTACATGGGCAAATCTGAAGAAGATCATGGAGTTGCTAAGCTTGGATGTGGCTATATTTACTTGATGCCTTTTCTCTTCAAGTTGATATATTTTGCACTGTTTTTTGCTTGATTCTAATGTCCAAGGGAATTTGGGTTTCTGTTTGACATTCTTGTCTATTGGATTGAAACCCATTGGTCAGATCTTTTCAACTCTCAACTTTTAAATTTATGCTTAGGATTAGTCTCTTCATCTCCTCCCCATTTCTTTAATTTCAAACTCTCTCCCTCCTTTTAAAAACTTATTTGCTTGTGCTTGTTTTTTTTCAAAACGTAGACCATCTTGCAAATTAGAAACTTTGGCCTTATGTCATTGCATTTTCAAACTTCTTTTCTTAATCAAATTTGTAAATATACATAACTATATCTGACTTAAAATTTTCAAAACCCAAAAAGGACTAACTGATTCAAGCCATTTTTAGGCCTTTGTGCCTTTCAAACTTAATTTTTTTTAAACGCAATGCATCCATTTTGAAATTGATACCACGAACTACGAGGTTTCGATCCCTCATCTTTATGTTGGTACGTAGGCACAAGTCCGAAGGTCTTGTCAAATATAAAAATATAATTAATAAATTATTTTCTCATTCCCACATTCTATTTGCTTGCAAATATCATTTGTACAAAAACACATATGCACACAAGAAAGGGCTCCCTAGAAGTACCTAAGACACTTTGGGTGCTAACACCTTCCCTATGTGTAACCAACCCCCTTACCTGTAATATCTGGCATTTTATTAGTTTTGATTTAAAAACTTCTTATTTATGGGTTTTGTTCGTACTTTTCCCTTGGAAACAATAAAAGCGCGGTGGCGACTCTTGTTATTTGATGTCTTGCTTATCCATAGCTTGATGATCATGAATTTACCGCTACACCCTCTTGATAGAAAATACATTCTAACTGAATGTTATTAGGTTTATCTCCCAAGGGGAACCCAAGCTGACGACGAGCCAAAGTAGGGTTGTAGTTAATTCCTCATTATGTACCAATGAGGGGAACATTAGATAATTCACCCTAATTATCAATAATATCCAAGCTACTCAATGCATAATCATACCAAGCAATATTAACATTAGTGAGATACATAAGTCTCTGAGACCATCATAGACATTGCTTGTTCTCCAAGAAAGCAGGCATCTGAGGCAAGTGCAAAATAAACCACTTGTACAGAAGAGGAACACAACACACAATAGTCCCACCACCTTTAAAATTCCTCAAATGCAAAGAAAAATACATGTCACCCAACAGAGTAGCAACAGGATTCCCAATTAAGAAGATTCTAATGGTGTTAACATCAACAAAATCGTCAATGTTAGGTAACAAAGCCAAACCATAGATGAGCAACACATAGATGGCTTCAAATGCATCTACACTACCATCTTGAGCAAAGACAGTAGCTTTTCCAATGAGGAACTCAGAAGTCAACCAAAAAATACCTTATTTCTTCAGCCAATGAGCCTCAATCTCTGATTTCTTCAAATGAAGAGCTTCGGATATGATATGAGATCTGGGAATCTCCTTCAATCCACTAAAAGGTACTTTGTTAGATATGGGCATTCCCAAGAGATGGGCATACTCCTCTAACTTAGGCACAAGCTGATAATCGGGAAAAGTGAAGGACTGGTAGAGAGGATCATAGAATTGAACCAAAACACTGAGAAGTCCTTCAACAACATCAGCAGATAACACTGACAAAAGCTTCCTATGAAGTTGCTTGAAGTCCGAGGGATCTAATACAAAGGACGATAACTTTCTTAGCTCTTTCAAATCTAGACATTTCAAATTATACTTCTTAGTGTTCCTTCATCCATAATCCATGGTCTGAAAATATTTGCTAATAAGACCTCAGTTCCTTGAAGAAAATTTGTTTTATGAATGTTATGATGTGCATGAATGCATGAATGCAACAATCACAAACAAGGGATCACAAACAAGGTAAACACAAACAAAGGTCAAGGGATGGATCAAGTCATCATCAAGATCAATCATCCATTTTGGTGGATTATGGTTTTCACCTTATCAACACCCAAGTTCCATTGATATTGACAAGACTTGATTGGATAAACCAAGAATCAAAGGGTTTGTTGTGATTCACGAGTATGGATTCAGGTTAAGAGCCATCCCAAGGGAGTGTAAGGATAAAAACCCGTAGATCATGTTCTAAAAAGTTCTCAGAGTCTTAATCCCATCTATCGGATATTATAGGTTAGGATGACTGACTCACCAACCCATAATATTCTCAAGGAAACTCGTTTGAGTGTAGTATCGTGTAACAACTGTTATCAGGTCTACACCTGAACAGTCTCCGCACTATGTCCAAAATAGGCCAAGTTGGGTTAAATGTTCTACGGTCCTCAGCTTCTCGGACCCCAAATCGGAGAGAGTAATGCCTAACCACAAATAACTTGTGTGACATTAATAACTCCAAAAGGTTCTCCACTTAGTAGATGGGTCTAAAGCCAACTTTTTAAGGACTACTCCACACAAGTTGAACATGATTATACCATCCTCCTATCTTAATTGCACTCTAGTTCAGGTTAGAACCTATCTCACACTTCTGAGATTACCAAGCACAACAGACAGAGTATATCACACAAACAATATATACAAACATCAAATATACAGTTATATACACATAAAAAAGTAGGCTAAACCCACTGAGGACTGCTCTCTAGCAGAGTCGGCACTTAATTTCTGTAACGGTAAATGCATGACCATCAAACTATGAATAAGTTTATTATCAATAAAACAAGAGTCGCCACCGCACTTTTATTGTTTCCAAAGAAAAAGAGAGAAGTACGAAGAGAACACAACGATAAGAATTTTTCAAATCAAATCTAATAAAATGCCAGAGATTACAGGTAAGGGGGGTGGTTACCCAAAGGGAAGGTGTTAGCACCCAAAGTGTCCTAGGTACTCCTAGGGATCCCTTTTTTATGTGTGCATGTGTTTTGGTATAAATGATGTTTGAGAAAAATAGAGTGTGGGGACGAGAAAAGAATTTATTGATTATATTTTTGTGTTTGACAAGACCTTCAGACTTGTGCCTATGTACCAACATAAAAATGAGGGATCGAAATCTCGTAGTTCGTTGTATCGATTTCAAAGTGAGTGAATTTCTTTTAATAAAAGATAATAAGAAAGGCACAAAAGGGCCAAAAAGTTTGAATGACTGTTAGTTATTTTGTATTTTGAAATTTTAAGTCAATATGATTAAGTTTATTTACAAGTTTGATTTAAGAAAAGAGTTTAAAAATTCATTGGCATGAGGACAAAATTTCTAATCATTTAAATAGAATCTAAGTTTTAAATCACAAGCAAAGAAAGTTTTTGAAATAGGGGGGAGAGATTTTGAAATTTAAGAAGTGGGAGGAGATGAAGAGGCTAATCCTAAGCATGAAATTAAAAGTTAAGAATTGAAAAGATCTGATAAATGGGATGCAATCCAACAGACAAGAATGTCATATAGAAAACCCACTTTCCCTTTGGACTTTGAGTCAAGCAAATATCGACAAACAATTAGCAATATCAGACATCATGAAGACCAAGGCATCAAATAAAGATGACCATATTGTAGCGGTAAATTCATGACCATTAAGCTATGGATAAACTTAACGTCAATAAAACCAGAGTCACCATCGCGCTTTTCTTGTTTCCAAAGGAAAAGGGAAAAGTATGAACAAAACCCAAAGATAAGAAGTTTTCAAATCAAAACTAATAAAATGTCAGAGATTATATGTAAGGGGGTTGGTTACACGGAGGGAAGGTGTTAGCACCCAAAGTGTCATAGGTACTCCTAAGAAGCCCTTTTTCATCTGATGCATGGAAGATTATGAAGAAGATCATGGAGTTGATAAGCTTGGATGTGGTTATCTTTATTTGATGCCTTGCTCTTCATATTGCTATTTGCTTACTGATATTGCTTGATTCTAAAGTCCAAAGGGAAAATGGATTTCTTTATGACATTCTTATCTATTGGATTGCATCCCATTCGTCAGATCTTAATCTTATTCTTAATTTTCCCATGTATCAGATGACATACTCCTTGATTGGCTTAGAATAAGGCATTAGACACAGTTTCAAAGTAACATTTGCATCAAGACCATATGGTAGATGAATTCATGGGGATCCCAATACTTGCATCAGATGGAAGCTCAAATCACAATAACTTGGTCCCATAAATGTTGGCATTGTCCAAGTCCTTTTTTGCATAGGGAATGTTGCCTAATTCTAAGTCCAAAGCTCAGGTCAAATCCAATAGTCCACACTAACATTTTTTAGAGTTTTTGTTGTTTATTACGTATTTTAAGGTCCTAAGACCACAAACACAAACAAGGTACACAAACAAATATATACAAACACAATATATGGCTCAAGTGAGCAAAGTGAAAATGGCATAAACATAAAAAAATTAAATGATATGTAAAATGGCAAATGACATAAACTAAATGACTTGAAATTAAAAGCAATAATAATAAAAGTTAGTCAAATGTTAGTTGATTAGATGTTAGTGGAGTTTTGCTTTTCAATTGATTAAGTCATTCTTTGGAGAACACTCAACCCTCTATTCACAAGCATGGATCCTTGAACCAAGACATCTTCCAAAGAAAGGAAAAAAGGCAAAGTTTCCATACACTACCATGAAAGAGGGGAGACTTACAATCTAACTTACTAGAATGATATGCCTTTGTATCAAAATTCAGCGCTATGTTAAGCAATTGTAATTGGACTTATGTAGAAGTCACAACTATCTGAGGTCGGGCAATAAAATTTTTAGTGTTAATGCATGTTAGAGATATGGTATAATGAACCATACTCCTAAAATATAGCACACTCAAAAAGAAAAAGATCAAAGGATGAACCTAATCTCATCCCTAGTTGTATTGGTTCATCTAACACAACGTTATTGATGAACCAATTAGAACTAAAATGGAAAGGGTGTGGAATAGTGGGGTTAAAGATGAAGATGGAATGAAGATGAGACAAGCACAAATTGGTTATGGGAGGAATTTTATCAAATTAAAATCATTCATTCATTCTGGGAGATGAAATGTACATTTCATCAATCCCCTAAATCCAATGATTTTAATCCAACAAAAGTCAAATCAACCTTGACCAAGGCCCAAACACATATTCAAACTTCACAAGTCAATAAAAATGGCTCAACATAATTTCTACACAATTAATCAATTAAAAATCAAATTAAAATGCATTTAAAATGAATTATGTTTGATCAAAAACCTAAAACCTCTTCAAAATACCAAATAAATGGCCAAGAGATTTATCGTATGTCACACAAGGTCAAAGGACCTTAGACAAAAAATTTCATAATTTTTGAAAAGTCATCAGTATTTTTAAATAATTAAAGATATTCACAAAAACAATTAATTCATGAAAAATATCAAAATTAATCCAAAAAATAATTTTAATTCAGAAAATGAAAGAGGAAAATATTCGATTTTTTTTTGTGAAAGTCCCAATTTTATGGATTAAAAATTAAATTGATATGAACTAATTAAAAATAAGGGATTAAATTAAATAAACAGAAAATCAAAAAAATAAGGGTCATCTGATCTCCTTCATTAATCGAGGTGGTAGATCAGATGTCCAGAAGTGCGCGTTCCACATGCACATGAGTCAAAGACACTACAGCCATGGTAATCACAATGGACGTGTGAGATTAAAAGATGAGACTCAGATCAGATGGTCCTGTACAAGCCAACACACCACCGGAGCCCTAGCTCCGGTCATCTTCTCTGATGAGAGCCACCGGTCTGGTTCAGGCTCAACTCAAAGGAAAATGAAAAGTGAATACACTAATTTGAAGGAAAAATGCTTAAGAGCACAAATCTGTCCTCAATTTTCTCCAATTCCAAGTATATAAAAAGATACAGGGATTTGAATTTTGAGGATCATGAATTGAGTTGCTTTGATTTGACCTCAAAGTAACTCAATCTTATTTCCTATATTGATAGGACTTCAGACAGTCATAAATCAACAAGAATGGTGAAGAATTAAGGGAGAATCGAAGAGATGAAAATTCTGAAAATTCACCTTCAATGGAGCTTCAGATTCGCACGATCTTGCTTTCAATTATGCATGGCCTTGCTTCAGATGCTTTTTGGAAGTGATTAGGATCAATGAAAGGTATGGACCCTTGAAGTTTCAATCCCAAAACAGATGGAGAATTGAAACTCGATTTTCAAAGAAAAACTTCAAGCTTATCCTTCAATGGTGAGGGTTTGGGGTTGCAAGTTCAAAGCTTGGGCATGAGGTCCTTAATTCTGAGCAATGAGGGTCTTATTTATAGGCCATGAGATTGATTTCCACACACTTCCAAATTTGGCAATTTTGTGAAATTCTCTTTGCATGCTTGCATGGGAGTGTGATAGGACCATCAAGTGATGCAATCAGGTCGATAATTGAATGTGAATCATGATGAAACCCTGTTATAAAGCCATGCAATTATGTATGAAAAGTGGAAGTGGAAAACATCCAAATGGTCCTTCAACTTGCACCCATGCACAAGTCCATCATTCTTTGGCCAATTGAGGTGATCTTGGACTTTTTAGAAAGGTGAGGTCAAGGGGAATAACTTTAATGTTGAACACATTTTCATTTGAGGCTTGGATCATGATTAATTTTGAGGTGGAAGTTTGGGAAATCAAATATATTTGAAAATTTTCTAAGTCCCAAGTCAAATGTTCACTTCTTCCACCTTGAATAACTTTTTCTATGGACTTCAAATGAGAAACTTTCCTTCATAAAAGTTGTAGCTCTTTAAAACCTCTTAATTTTCATATGACAACAATTGTAGGATATAGGGTCTAGGGAACCCCAGTTTTGACTAGTTGAGTTTCTCTAGTCAACAACTGTAACACCCCAAAATTTGCCCTCCTCATTCATGCATTCATTTAGCATTTCATATTGCATTTCATCATGTCAATCAGAATTAGATCCAAGAAACTTTAAAAAAAAAAAAAAAAAAAAAAAAAAAAGAAAACGAAAAAAAAAAAAAATTATTCTTTTACAAAAATAAATAAATAAATAAAAATAATAATAAAAAAATAAATAAAATATAATAGAAAAAACTTGGACTTGGACCTCTCTCATTTGAGCCCACAAAGCCATGAAAATCAGGATATAAAAGAGGGAGATCAGACAGAAAAAGGAAGAGAAACAAAATACTCTGAGGTTTCCTTGAAACAAAACCCTTGACAAAACCTGGAGAGAAACCTGACAGAGAACTCAGAGCAACCCCCAGGCAGCTCTGAAAAATTCAATCTGACTCACACACTTTCATCTCACGCAAACCCTAACATTGTCTTGCAAACCCAGCCGTGCCATTTGATTTCAACCAATCTCTCCCATCAGGTTTGCCTCATTCCCATGATTTTATGCTCTTAATTTGGATCATCTGAATGTATGAGGTATGATGGATGAATTTCATTATGTTTTTGCCCACGGGTTTAATTATGCATGAATGGGTGAAACCTATGCCTTGAATGTTTAATCACATGATTTCTGAAATGTGTGCCACAGGGTTTGAGGTTTCTGAAACCATATTGTTATCCATAAAAAAATGCTTATCGTGTTTCACTAACCCTTTTGTTGAGTTTTTGTGAGGGCTCACAGACTCTTGCAGAGATGGTTTGCGTGGTTTTCCCACTTTATTTGTGGGATACCCCCTGGAGGTTCATTCCGATTACCTGTACTGACTCACCTTTCTTTGATGGCATTAGCTTGGGAGATCCCTGGGTTTCTTACTCCTTTAATTGTTGTTACTTCGGATCTTTATCCGTGTGGTACTTTTACCTCTTTTCCGCATTTTATCGCTTTCTTAGCTGGAAGACCTCGATAGGAGGCATTTGCTTTCTTTTGTTTATTTACTTCTGATCCCCTTGTTGACATATTTACTTTATACATATTTGTTTTGTATGTGTTCGTATCCCTGCAGGTAGCGCGGTTCCTTCGTCAAGGACTGCCTTTTTGCCCTTGAGCATCCCAAACCCTAAAACCCAAAGCAACACGTTAACTCCTTCTACTACAGGCAAGTAAGTCTCCAAAGGTCGAGCATCTGGTATATTGCGTAGTGACGTCGTTCGTCCAAAACCCAATCCATAACCCCATAGTTAGCCGAACTATATTTTGCTCTGATTCTCAGGCCAGATGAGATACGTAGGCATAAGACGCGATGTCTTAGCGAGCACAATTACCCTTAACCCCTAGGTAGCCGAGCTACGAAGACTCTAATTCTCATATTCAGATGAGATACGTATGTAGTGGATGCGACATCCGCGCGAGTCATTTTCATTTAACCCCCTTTTTTAGTAAATAACACATTAGATAAACCCACACCCTTTAGACAAGAATTACAAAAGTGGATCCCGTAGAGTACTACGGATGCGTAGGGGTGCTAATACCTTCCCTTCGCATAACCGACTCCCGAACCCAAGATTTGTTTGCAAGACCCCGTCTTGTCCTTTCCTTTTTCAGGTTTACTTTGAGCGTTTCCTTTCCCTCCTTTGGGATGAATAACGCACGGTGGCGACTCTTCTGTCATTTTCTTTCGCCGGTTGTTTTTTCGCGCACTGTATTTTTCAGGTTGCGATAGCTGGTGACTCTGCTGGGGATTGAAAGAAGTTGACCTCTTGTTGGTCCATCTTCCCTAAGCGAGTTCCTCCTAGCTTGTGTGATTTCTTGTTTATTGGGTGTTTATGCTTTTGTACCTTTATTTGCTTACCTGCTTGCATGCATCTGTTGTATCTGTTGGATCTGTTTGTTTGTTTGTTGGGATGGGGTGTTCTATGAGAGATAAGCCCATTACCCAGGCTTGAGTGTACACACAGGTTTTAGAGTGGATAATCATGAGGCTTGCGTGGCGTGTTGGTACGTTAAGTCATTCGTGAAGAACCACACCCAGACGAGGTTTCTTTTGGATATATTATGTCTTACGGGTGTTCCGTAACGGCAGGATGTTCCTCTAGAAATCGTCGACTCTGGTGACCATTTCCCGAGAACTCAGTCGAGGCCTCTCCTCCGAGACGTGATTATGTTAGCTCTGGTGGGCGCATTCTCGCTGCTCAATCCGAGGATCCCGAGACTGGGAACTTGCTATTAGGATGTCCTGTTGAGGGGAGTCAATGGAGGTCTTTTGTCCCGTAATAATACCAAACCTTCAGTGGTAAACGTATTATTCGCGACTGAAGGGCTGAAGCTGACGAACTTCTGTTCTTAGAGCCTACCAGTGAGGGGCGGGCTAAATTCAGGAAACCTTAACCTCCACCCAACCCGGTTTTCTGGAGCAGAGTTTTGGTCTCGTATTATATTACTCAGTGAATTTCTCTCCAGGCAGTGCAACCTGACAGATGTTCAAGCGGATCCATCAATTCTGATTGACATGCCTTTCCATTGCATAACATCATCTACATATTTGCATCCAACATCTCATGCTTATATATTAGCAGGGTATTCCCTTTCAAAACGGGGGTGCCTTAAAACTGAACAAGCAGTGCATCGCATACCATGCATATTAACCCTTGTCTATTTTGCAGGTGTTACCGCAGTGTCTAATGTTTGTTCGCTGTATCAGGCAGTTATTGGTCCCAAGCGAGTCCACAGGTACCCGACAAAGGAAAATCATCCACAACTAGCGATGGACCAAGTACAGAAAGAGCTGGCTGATATGCGTGAAAGGATGGATCAGTTCATGACATTGATGACTGGTATGGCAGAAGGCCAGGAAAAGATGAGGGAATTGGTTGAGCAACCGAGACCCGATCCGGAGGTGGAGATACCAAATGCTGAGGGAAACCCTGGTAACCCTGGGAACGCTGATAACCTTGTGAACACTGGTAACGCGGGTAACGCAAATGCTGATGGAAACCCGGGTAATGTTGGAAACACAGGGAATGTTGGAAATGGTATTGGCGGAAGGTACAATGTGAATCAAGGAATTCGGATTAACGGGCGCCCCGTTACTGAAGATTATCAGTATGATCAATTTTCTTTGCACGACGAGGCCCTGGAGACCACTAGCCATATGGATGAGCTTGCTGAGAAGCTCAAATCTTTGGAGTCTCAAAATTCCTTAGGCTTTGATGTCACAAATCATGGTCTGGTTTAGGGAGTAAGGATTCCTCACAAGTTCAAGCCCCCTACTTTTGAGAAATACAACGGGGCTTCTTGCCCACACACTCATCTCCAATCTTATCTGGGAAGGTTGGGAGCTCACACGGAAGATGAAAAGTTGTGGATGTACTACTTTGAAGACAGTCTAACTGGAGCTTCTCGTGAATGGTATTCTCATTTGTCTCGTACTACCATCAAGAGCTGGAAAGACTTGGCAGAGGCTTTTGTCAAGCAATATCAATACAACTTGGACATGGCTCCAAATCGGACCTTGTTGCAAGGTATGTCTCAGACTGCCAAGGAAACCTTTAGAGAGTATGCTCAGCGTTGGAGACAGATTGCTGCGTCCGTCCAACCCCCTATGTCTGAAAGGGAGATGGCGGACATGTTCATGAACACTCTTCAAGGCAATTATATTGAGAGATTGGTTGCTTGCCCGTCAATCAGCTTTGCAGAAATAGTAATTGCTGGAGAAAGAATCGAGAATCTGTTGAAGATGGGCCAAATTCAAGATAATAGAGCTTCTAACTCATCAGGTCCCAAGAGACCGTTTGCTGGTAACGATCAGCGAAGAAAAGAAGGCGAGGCAAGCGTTGTGTATGCCGGCAGAGGCAGGGGTAGAGGACGCCCTAATTATTATCAAGATCAAGTGGCCGCAGTCACTATTCCAACACCTATTCCTCAACCGCAATATCAACCGCAACAACAACCCAGGTACAACAATCAACAACAAGGAGGTAATCCGGGTCAGCAGAGACACTATCAACAACGTCCAAGGCAGACGGACCGGGTCATCGAGCCAATCCCAATGCCTTATTCAGTATTACTTCCCAAGCTGATTGACATGAATTTGGTTACGTTGAGAACTCTGGCCCCACCAATCGATCCCAATAATTTGCCTAGAGGTTATGATGTCAACGCCAGATGTGCTTTTCACTCCAACGCACCTGGCCATACTACAGATAATTGCAAGGCTCTCCAGGTAAAGGTACAAGATTTGAGAGATGCCCAGGCTATCAATTTTGCTCCGGTGCCTAATGTTATCCAGAACCCGATGCCGGCTCACGGCGGGCAGAGGATTAATGCTGTTGATAGTGGGGAAACTTTGAATTTGGTTTCTGATGTGACTAAGGTGAAGACTTCGCTATCGGTGGTTAAAGACCGACTTCTGAAAGGACAGATTTTCCCGGGCTGTGGGGAAGAGTGCAGAAATTGTCAAGCTGCCGAAAATGGATGTGACAGTTTGAGAAGGGGTATTCAGCAACTGATAGATGAAGGTTGTCTTCAGTTCGATCAGGCCTGTCCAGTGAAGAATGATGTATCGACCGTGGCGTTTTATTTCACTCCTGAAGAAATATATGTTCCCAAGAGACTCGCTCCGACAACAATATATTTCCCAGAAAGTACAGAACCAGCAGCGGTGAACATCGAAAGTTCAGCACCAGTTGCAATTTACTCTGACAGCCCTCAACCGACTTTGGTTGGTCCCATCACCATCACAATACCAGGACCCGTTCCGTATGAGAAAGGCAGTGCTATCCCGTGGCACTATGGGGCTGATATCTACTGCCAGGGGCAGAAAGTTAATAAATAAGACATTGACATTGGTAGCTCCGCTATAGACAATGTTGGAGGGGTTGGTGGCTTCACTCGCAGTGGACGCCTATTTGCACTATCAATGTTACGCGCGAATACTTAAGTCGAGGCAGCTGCCAAGGCTAAAGGGAAACAGATGGCCGCCGAAGAGGTTACTACTGAGGAAGATCCTCCTAAGACCGCATTCGAGAAGGAAGTGGATGAGTTTATGAGGATTATCAAGAAAAGTGACTACAAGGTAGTCGACCAGCTAAATCAGACACCCTCAAAGATCTCCATTCTCTCACTATTGTTGTGCTCTGAGGCGCACAGAGCAGCCTTGTTGAAAGTACTGAATATGGCTTATGTTCCACCAGAGATAACTGTTAACCAGCTGGAGTCGGTAGTTTCCAATGTAAACGCTAGCCGGGGGCTAGGTTTCACCGATAATGACCTGACATCTGAGGGCAGGAATCACAACAAAGCCTTGCATATCACAATGGAGTGCAAAGGGGTGACGCTTTCCCATGTTTTGGTTAATACAGGCTCTTCTCTGAATGTTCTTCCAAAGAAAGCCTTAATGAAGTTGGATTGCGATGACACCATCCTGAGGCCAAGTAACTTAGTTGTGAGGGCTTTTGATGGCTCTAAGAGAGCTGTCTTTGGCGAAGTTGAGTTGCCAATTAAGATTGGACCGCAGGTATTCAAGAGTACCTTTTATGTGATGGATATCCAGCCTGCCTACAGCTGTCTGCTAGGTCGGCCTTGGATTCATGTTGCCGGTGCTGTTACTTCTACCCTCCACCAGAAGCTCAAATATGAACTAGAAGGTCAGGTCGTCAATGTCTGTGGTGAAGAGGATATTTTTGTTAGCCACCTGTCTACATTTAAGTATGTAGAGATGGACGGCGAGATGCACGAGATGCTGTGTCAGGGCTTCGAAGCCATAAACATCAATGAGGTCGCGCCCGAAGCTGTCTTTTCACCTGAGTTTGAGAAGGTCGGGACTTCTATCTCTTCATACAAGCAAGTTGTCGAAGTGGTTAAAGCTGGTAATGCCCAAGGCTGGGGAAAATTTGTGGAGCCAGTCATCAAAGAAGACAAGTTTGGATTGGGGTATGCTCTGGGATCTCAGAAGAATGAAACCGGTACTCTATCTAGCGGGGGTTTGGTTTCTCCCCACATCGTCAATGTTGCAGATGAAGACAAGGCTGACAGCGACTGTGACTTAGATAGCTGGATTCGCCCGTGTGTCCCGGGAGAAAAGCTCGACAATTGGTCGTCTGAAAAAATCGTCCGGGTTACTCTACCGAAAGAGTGATTTTTATTGTTTTCCTTTATTACATGCATAATAAAGTCTTACACTTTGCCCAAGGTGTAACGGCTCATTTGTAGGGCCATCCATTTAGTTACATTTCACAATTATTTTTATCATCAATAAAGGACGGCTTTTGCAAACAATTTTGTGTTCTCTTTCTTTCAGTTTTTTTACTTTTACAAAAAAAATGGCAATGTTTCTTTTTTCGTTTCTTCTTTCTTTCCAAAAAAAAATCTCTCGTTCTAAGGTAAAGCATGATCCTCCATCATGCAGAGCGGACCACCCGGATCTCACTACTAACGACACTGCTATGGCCAAGTATGACTTCGACAATCCTATCTATTAAGCCGAAGAAGGGGTTGAGGAAGATTGTGAATTGCCTGAAGGGTTAGCCAGATTGTTGAAACAGGAGGACCGAGCTATTACACCTTATCAGGAGGTGATTGAGACCGTCAACATTGGTACCGCAGACGACAAGAAAGAGATCAAGATCGGGGCAAGTCTACAGGCCGAGAGGAAAGACCGTTGATCATGTACTTGACTGTGTTAGAAAGGTCAATGGGTTGTGTGCTCGGTCAGCATGACGAGTCAGGTCGAAAAGAGCATGCAATATACTACCTTAGCAAAAGTTTACTGACTGTGAACAAAGATACTCATTGCTCGAGAAAACTTGTCGCGCTTTGGCATGGGCTGCTCGCCGACTAAGACAGTATATGTTGACTCACACGACTCTATTGATATCAAAAAGGGATCCAGTCAAGTATATTTTTGAAAAGCCAGCACTTACCGGAAAGGTTACTAGGTGACAAATGATACTGACAGAGTATGACATCCAATACACTTCACAAAAAGCCATCAAGGGAAGTGTCTTGTCAGACTATCTTGCAGAGCAACCGATTGATGATTACCAACCTATGAGGTTTGACTTTCTTAATGAGGACATCATGTTTCTCAAATCGAAAGATTGAGAGGAACCACTCTCGGAGGAGGGGCCTGACCCTGAATCCAAATGGGTTATGATGTTTGATGGGGCGGTCCACGTCAATGGTCGCGGAGTTGGTGTAGTGTTGATCACACCAGAAGGGGGTTCATATGCCATTTGGTGCCAGAATAACTTTTCCCTGCACCAACAATGAAGCCGAATACGAAGCTTGTATCCTAAGACTTGAGGAAGTCGTCAATATACAGATTAAAACCCTGGATGTATACGGGGGTTCAGCTTTGGTCATCAATCAAACCAACGGGAAATGGTATACACCTCAGCCTCATCTGGCTCCTTACAGAGACTACACGAGAAGATTGTTGACTTTCTTTTGAAGAAAACCAATTTGCTGATGCTTTGTTTACCTTGTCTTCGATGATTAAGGTGCTATGCTGGAACTACGTACCCAGAATTGACGTATCTCGGTCAGAGACGAATGAAGAAAGCATTTGGTCAGAAAGTGCGCCCTCGGGGGTATCAAGTCGGTGAATTGGTACTCAAAAGATTTCTTCCTCCTAACACAGATCACAGGGGAAAATGGACACCGAACTATGAGGGTCCGTATGTGGTTAAGAGGATTTTCTATGGCGGAGCTTTGATGCTAACAACCATGGATGGCGAAGGATTCCCGTCCCCTATTAACTCAGACGCAGTTAAAAAAAAATACTACGCATAAAATAGACCCGCTGGACGATAAAAAGAATAGTCCAGGCAAAAAAGGGCATCCCGACGAACCAAAAAAAAAAAGAATAAAGAGGTTCGGGCAAAAATTAGGGATATAAAAAAGAGTACACCCGGTGAGTCGAAAACCCAAAAGGGCAGCTCAGGCAAAAATGGGTATCCCGGTGGATTGAAAACCCGAAAAGGGGGCGATCCAGGCAAAAGTTAGGGAATAAGCGAATGACTGTGATCTGAGTTCATCAGTGTTATATCACCGTTTCATTCAATCCGGAAATCTTCGAAGGTTAAAGATCGACTAATCATCCACTTCAGAAAGCAAGATGAGCAGAGCGTCTTGAGGACATACGAGCCATAGCAGAGTCGAAACTCAGTGGGACCCCGTTTCCACATTGCCATTAGGATAGTTTTCTTTTGTTTAATTTATAGCGATCACCTCTTTTCAGGGATCAGCTTCCTAATATACTCGCCTATTCTTGGCACAAATTTTCTCCCTAGTAAGAGTCGAATAATTCAGTTAAAGAGCCCTTCTATGTTTCATTTATCAGTATGTTTGCAAAAATGTCTGAATTTTTGATAAAACATATTGCATTTGAATATAATGGTGGCTTTTGCAGATGATTTGCACAGGAAAACATTTAAAATTGCTTTGAATGTGCTTAATCCCGGACGGTGAATTCAAACCGAGTAATTCCCCAAGGCATACGTGTATTTTTGGTTGCAGGTCATAGGAACCGGATGCCAAGTCATGAATCCTCATCCCCAAGCAGTTGACAAAGTCTCTCCTCAGCAGAGCATGTTCCCCAGCAGAGTTGACAGTATCCAGACTATATATCCCCAGCGGAGTTGACAGTGTCAAACTGTATCTTCCTAGCAACAGCGGAGTGGTTGCATAACCAACAGATGAGAGGGTGGTGTTCCGAGTGTTCATCTCATTCCCCAGCAGATTATTTTTAACAGATTTGTTAATCCCCAGCTTGAGGGCGATTAGCAAGTTCATATCCCCAACAAAGGTCGTTTCCTACGACATTTCCCCAGGAAGTGTTTTCCCCACAGAGCCTCGTCGAACAAAGTTTCCATAGTTGATACTCCCCCCGCAAGGTCAACTTTTTAAGCAGCCAATTTATTTTTGGTGGCTCATTGGTCCCGGCAGACGGATCATTCCCCACAGAGCATTCAAGGATTGATACAGCGATCTGTTCCCTACCGGAGTTTGCTTCCCCAAGCAGATTTCTTTTTACACCATGCATAACATTTTCA
Organism: Lathyrus oleraceus; assembly: GCF_024323335.1. NCBI lineage: Eukaryota > Viridiplantae > Streptophyta > Magnoliopsida > Fabales > Fabaceae > Lathyrus > Lathyrus oleraceus. Next base: position 268,084,938 of record NC_066584.1, on the reverse strand, counting down.
TTTGCATGCATATCATATCAAGCATACACATAAGTTGATAAACAGGTTCTTCTAAGCAGACTGAAGAATTAGTTTACAACCAAGGTCATGAGATCCAGCCAGAGGATCAAGCGTGAGTGATCCAGCCTGAGGGTCGTTTTGAAGATTCAGCCTGAGAATCGTTTTCCAGTGATTCAGCCTGAGGGTCATTTCGAAGATTCAGCCTGAGAATCGTTTTCCAGTGATTCGGCCTGAGGTTCATTTTGAAGATTCAGCCTGAGAATCGTGTTCCAGCGATCCAGCCTGAGGGTCATTTCGAAGATTCAGCCTGAGAATCGTGTTCCAGTGTTCCAGCCTGAGGGTCATTTCGAAGATTCTGCCTGAGAATCGTGTTCCAGTGTTCCAGCCTGAGGGTCATTTCGAAGATTCAGCCTGAGAATCGTGTTCCAGTAAGCCAGCCTAAGGCTCAATTTGAAGATTCCCTAGTGAAGTCGCCTACAAGCTTTATTTCCCCAGCAAGCCCAAGTCTAATTGAGGAGTCGTTACAACATGTTCTAGCCCGAAGAATATGTACGAAGCCCAAAAGTGGAATATTCTCGAAGCTGCATATCTAATATGAAGGTTGGGTGTAGATTTCAAAAGAGGGTCAACCAGCGCATGCCTCAGATGCGGGATCCTAATGATGGGAATTTATCATCAAAACAATCCAGATCTAGCCAGAAGATCGAAGTAGATTCAGCCGAAGAATCGAAACAAAGAAGATCTAGCCAAAAGATCGAAAATCACAACAATTCAGATCTAGCCAGAAGATCGAAGTAGATTCAGCCAGAGAATCAAAGGAAATAGATTCAGCCAGAGAATCGAAACGAAGGAGATCTAGCCAGAAGATCGAAGAAGATCTAGCCAGAAGATCAAAATCGTATCCAGCCCGAGGATCAAAATTAATATCCAACCAGAGGACTAAATTGAGTATAGGTTCAGCCAGAGGATCGAAACTCCAGATTAAGCCAGAAGACTGATTCAGATCCAGCCAGAGGATCGGAAGAAAAATAAACAACGCGGTGTATTTCCGCGTTTTTGTGGTGTTCTCGGAGCGCAAATTTTCGGTCTGTCTTTGGTATTCAATCACAGCTCACCCCGTTTGTCTGATAAGTTGTTCGCTTTCATCCTACTCGGGTTAGTTGATGATTGAATAGGGGAAGCTGTAACACCCCAAAATTTGCCCTCCTCATTCATGCATTCATTTAGCATTTCATATTGCATTTCATCATGTCAATCAGAATTAGATCCAAGAAACTTTTAAAAAAAAAATTAATTAAATTAAAAAAAATAAAGAAAAATAAAACGAAAAAAAAAATAATAGTAATTTTTTACAAAAATAAATAAAAATAAAAATAAATAAATAAATAAAATATAATAGAAAAAACTTGGACTTGGACCTCTCTCATTTGAGCCCACAAAGCCATGAAAATCAGGTTATAAAAGAGGGAGATCAGACAGAAAAAGGAAGACAAGCAAAATACTCTGAGGTTTCCTTGAAACAAAACCCTTGACAAAACCTGGAGAGAAACCTGATAGAGAACTCAGAGCAACCCCCAGGCAGCTCTGAAAAATTCAATCTGACTCACACACTTTCATCTCACGCAAACCCTAACATTGCCTTGCAAACCCAGCCGTGCCATTTGATTTCAACCGGTCTCTCCCATCAGGTTTGCCTCATTCCCATGATTTTATGCTCTTAATTTGGATCATCTGAATGTATGAGGTATGATGGATATATTTCATTATGTTTTTGCCCACGGGTTTAATTATGCATGAATGGGTGAAACCTATGCCTTGAATGTTTAATCGCATGATTTCTGAAATGTATGCCACAGGGTTTGAGGTTTCTGAAACCATACTGTTATCCATAAAAAAAATGCTTATCGTGTTTCACTAACCCTTTTGTTGAGTTTTTGTGAGGGCTCACAGACTCTTGCAGAGATGGTTTGCGTGGTTTTCCCACTTTATTTGTGGGATACCCCCTGGAGGTTCATTCCGATTACCTGTACTGACTCACCTTTCTTTGATGGCATTAGCTTGGGAGATCCCTGGGTTTCTTACTCCTTTAATTGCTGTTACTTCGGATCTTTATCCGTGTGGTACTTTTACCTCTTTTCCGCATTTTATCGCTTTCTTAGCTGGAAGACCTCGATAGGAGGCATTTGTTTTCTTTTGTTTATTTACTTCTGAGCCCCTTGTTGGCACATTTACTTTATACATGTTTGTTTTGTATGTGTTCGTATCCCTGCAGGTAGCGCGGTTCCTTCGTCAAGGACTGTCTTTTTGCCCTTGAGCATCCCAAACCCTAAAACCCAAAGCAACACGTTAACTCCTTCTACTACAGGCGAGTAAGTCTCCAAAGGTCCAGCATCCGGTAGATTGCGTAGTGACGTCGTTCGTCCAAAACCCAATCCATAACCCCATAGTTAGCCGAACTATGTTTTGCTCTGATTCTCAGGCCAGATCAGATACGTAGGCATAAGACGCGATGTCTTAGCGAGCACAATTACCCTTAACCCCTAGGTAGCCGAGCTACGAAGACTCTGATTCTGATATTCAGATGAGATACGTATGCAGTGGATGCGACATCCGCGCGAGTCATTTTCATTTAACCCCCTTTTTTTTAGTAAATAACACATTAGATAAACCCACACCCTTTAGACAAGAATTACAAAAGTGGATCCCGTAGAGTACTACGGATGCGTAGGGGTGCTAATACCTTCCCTTCGCATAACCGACTCCTGAACCTAAGATTTGGTTGCAAGACCCCGTCTTGTCCTTTCCTTTTTCAGGTTAACTTCGAGCGTTTCCTTTCCCTCCTTTGGGATGAATAACGCACGGTGGCGACTCTTCTGTCATTTTCTTTCGCCGGTTGTTTTTTCGCGCACTATATTTTTCAGGTTGCGACAGCTGGCGACTCTGCTGGGGATTGAAAGAAGTTGACCTCTTGCTGGTCCATCTTCCCTAAGCGAGTCCCTCCTAGCTTGTGTGATTTCTTGTTTATTGGGTGTTCATGCTTTTGTACCTTTATTTGCTTACCTGCTTGCATGCATCTGCTGTATCTGTTGGATCTGTTTGTTTGTTTGTTGGAATGGGGTGTTCTATGAGAGATAAGCCCATTACCCAGGCATGAGTGTACACACAGGTTTTAGAGTGGATAATCATGAGGCTTGCGTGGCGTGTTGCTACGTTAAGTCGTTCGTGAAGAACCACACCCAGACGAGGTTTCTTTTGGATATATTATGTCTTACGGGTGTTCCATAACGGCAGGATGTTCCTCTAGAAATCGTCGACTCTGGTGACCATTTCCCGAGAACTCAGTCGAGGCCTCTCCTCCGAGACGTGATTATGTTAGCTCTGGTGGGCGCATTCTCGCTGCTCAATCCGAGGATCCCGAGACTGGGAACTTTCTATTAGGATGTCCTGTTTAGGGGAGTCAATGGAGGTCTTTTGTCCTGTAATAATACCAAACCTTCAGTGGTAAACGTATTATTCGCGACTGAAGGGCTGAAGCTGACGAACTTCTGTTCTTAGAACCTACCAGTGAGGGGCGGGCTAAATTCAGGAAACCTTAACCTCCAACCAACCCGGTTTTCTGGAGCAGAGTTTTGGTCTTGTATTATATTCCTTAGTGAATTTCTCTCCAGGCAGTGCAACCCAATGCCAATGCATATGATGTGATAGCATGAGGGATCTTAGGGTCAAAATTGAGGTCTTACACACATACAAGCAAGAAATCCCATAGCTAGCAGTCTTCTTTGTCTTCTTATGTATCAAATGAAATATTCATTGTTTAACTCAGAATAAGATATTAGACACAAGATCAAAATAACAGTTGCATCAAGACTATGTAGCAGATGAGTTCAAGTGAATCCCAATACTTTCATCAGATGAAGGCTCAATTCATAATAACTTGGTCTCAAAATGTTGGCATTGGTCAAGTCCTTTTGCATATGGATTGTTGCCAAATCCTAAGTCCAAAAGTTCATATCAAGATCAACAATCCACCAAACATTTTTTAAGGTTTTTGCTGTTTATTAGGTGTTTTAAGGTCCTAAGACCACGAGCACAAACCAATATATACAATCATAATATATGGCTCAAATGAGCAAAAGGAAAATGGCATAAACAAAAATAAGTTTAATGGTATGTAAATGACAATGAATGATAAATGACTTAGAAATTAAATTGCATAAAGTAAATGACTTGGAAGTAAAGCAATATTAATAAGAGTTAGTCAAATGTTAGTCAAGGTTAAATTATATGTTAGTGGTGTTTTTCTTTTCAATTGATTAAGTCATTTTTTGGAGAACACTCAACCATTTATTCACAAGCATGGATCCTTGAACCAAGACATCTTCCATAGGAAGAAAAAAACGCCAAGTTTCCACACAATACCATGAAATATGGGAAACTTACAATCTCACTTACTAGAATGTTATGCCTTTGGGGTCAAATTTAGCTCTATGTTAAGCAATCGTAATTGGACTTATGTAGAAGTCACAACTATCTGAGGTCAGGCAATAAATTTTTTGGTGTTAATGCATGTTAGAGATTTTGTATGATTAACCAAAACCCTAAAACATAGCATACACTAAAAGAAAATATCAAAAGGGATTGACTTATCTCATCCATACTTGTATTAGTTCATCTGACACAGGGTCATTGATGAACTAATTAGCCTTAGGATATTGAGACTTCATTGGTCAATAAAGTGATGGGAAAGAATAGGGATGAAGATGAAAGGGGAGAGGAAGTGAGAGAAACACAAATTGATCATGGGAGGAATTTCATCAAATCAAAACCATTCATTCGTTTTGGGAGATTAAATGTACATTTCATCAATCCCCTAAATCCAATGGTTTTGATCCAACAAAAGTCAAATCAACCTTGACCAAGGCCCAAACATATAGTCAGACATCACAAGACCATAAAAATGGCTCAACACAATTTTTAGACAATTAATCAATTAAAAATCAAATTAAAATATGCATTAAAATTCAATTTAACTTGGCCAAAACCTAAAATCTCTTCAAAACACCAAATAAATGGCCAAGAGATTTATCTAGGTCAAACAAGGTCAAATGATATTAGACAAAAAATTTCATGATTTTTAAAAAGTCAGAAGTATTTTTAAACAATTAAAAATATACACAAAAACATTTAATTCATGAAAAATATTAAAATTAATCCAAAAAATGATTTTAATTCATAAAATGAAAGGAAAGAATATTTAAAGATTTTTGGTGAAAGTCCCATATTTTTTTGATTAAAAATAAAATTATTATCAATTAAACAAAATAAAGAAATTAAATGAAAAATCAAAAAATAAAAAGAAATTCAAAAAACATGGGCCCTCAGATCTCCGTCATTAATTGAGGTGGCAGATCTGATGGCCAGGCGTGCGCTTCCATCCAACACCTCAGTCAACGCGTGTACACGCGTGGTATGCAAAAGCAAGGGCTAAGATTAAAACGTTGGACCAAGATCTGATGGTTGGAACCTTGTCAACACACCATCGGAGCCCTAGCTCTGGTCATCTTCTCCGGTGAGGACCACCGGACTGGTCCAACCTAAACTTCATGAAAAATGGAAAACAAGAACACTAATTTAAAGAGAAAATGCTCAGGATCACGAGTTTGGCCTCAATTTTCTCCAATTTCAAGTATATAAAAAGATACAGGGATTTAAATTTTGAGGATCATGAACTGATTTGTTTCGGTTTGACCTCAAAGCAACTCAATCTTGTTGCCTACATTGGTAGGGCTTTATCTAACCAAAAATCATAAAGAATAATGGAGAATTGACAGAGAATCGAAGAGATGAAGTTTCTGAATTTTCACCTTCGAGTAACTTAAAATTTGCTTGATCTCGTTCTGGATTTGCTTGATTTCTCTTCCTCTTGCTTGCAGTTATCAATTGAGATGGAAAGGGCAATGAATTCTTGGATTTTAATTTCAAAACAGAAGGTGAAATCAAACTCGATTTTAATGAAATCCTCAAGAAATTCTTTGGAGTGGGAGGTTTGAGTTGTCTTGGCAAAGCTTGGGAAAGGTGTTGATGCATTTCTGAGCTCATAGCACTTGCATTTATAGGCTTATCACATGCTTTCCACACACTTCGATTTGAAATCCAAAAGTAGCAATTACCTCGTGCAAGCTTACATGGGTGTGTACAAAGCCTATAGAATGATTGGAATTAGTCCAAAATCGTGCACATGTGATGCTGAAAGTAATTCATGAAGCCATGCAATGTGGAATGGAAATTGGTCATGAAAATCTTCCAAATGGTACCATGCATTACACCCATGTGCAAGTCCTGTAAAATTGATCCAATTGAGATGATATGGGACTTTTTGGAAAGGTTCTATCAAGGAGAACAACTTTCTTGTTGAACACGTTTCCACTTGAAGCTTGGATCATGATGAACTTTGAGGTGGAAGTTTTGAAAATCAAACATATTTGAAAATTTTCTAAGTACCAAGTCAAATGCTCACTTCTTCCACCTTGAATAACTTTTGCTATGGACTTCAAATGGAAAAATTTACTTCATCAAAGTTGTAGATATTTCAAACCGATTCTATTTGGTCACAAATTTGAACTCATTTTGATTTGGCATGACGGAGTTATTCAATTTAGAAGTTGAGGAAAATCACTTGTTCAATGGTAATGGCCCAAAATGACCTATAATGTTTCTTCTTAGCACATGCATTTGCATGTTGAATTTGAACTTATTCCAAACATAAAAGTTGAATATGACATCTTTACTTTGATCATGAAACTTTAATGGATTTCATATCATAAAAATTGAGCAAGTTATGGTCTTTGGAAATTGACCTCCTAACTAGGGTTCAGACATAATGACTTATAATCTTTCACCATAAAAAAATACTTTCCAAGAAAAAATATCTCTTTACTTCAACATGAAAGTTTTTTGGAATGTCATAATAAGTAGCGTTTCTCTTGGAATCATTGTCATATGATAAAAATTGTAGGCGATTGGGTCTTGGGAACCCCAGTTTTGACCAGTTGACTTTCTCTAGTCAACCACCATGAACCATCTTGTAAACTTGATATTCTCTTGATTTTTGGGACTCATGGAGGATCATATATGTGTAAGATGATGTAATATTAAGTATCCATTGAAGTATTTGATCAATTTATGAAGAAACTTGTTGAGGAAGTTACATAAGATACCTAGATGAATTATGGCTTCCAGGGCAAACAAATTTCAAACTCTTGATGAATTCTTTATCAAAATGATATGCGGATACCATGGGGATCCATATATGATGTATAGAGGCAAAGTGAAACATCTCTTGATTAGTCTCCTTGCATTTAGGGTCTCAAACCCTAGATATGAGCTTGATGAAGCATAGGTGAGCACACACATTACCTACAAAAGAGTTAGTAAATAATGAAAAACAAAGTATGATACAATCAAAATGTTCTTGGTGATCTCTCCCAATGAAAACCCAATGAATGATGGGTAATTAGGATGCCAAGGTGTGATCCCAAAGCCAATGAAAATGATGAAATAGTATGAGGGATCTTAGGGTCAAAATTGGGGTTTTATACTACCTCAGGGCAGCTCCTATCAGGCTATCTTGGAAGTAGTGAATCATCAGATGATCATTTTCAGTTTGAGTAGACATTTTCCTTGCATACATAACAAGATGGCTCGACGGACAGGTATTTCCTTTGTATTTTTCAAAGTCTGGGACCTTGAATTTCACCAGAATATTGACATTGGGAACCAAATAGAGTTCATCAGCACTCTTACCAAATAAGTCTTTTCCTCTAGGATTTTTAAATTCCTTGCGCAGCTCAAGAAAATGATCCTTCATCTCATCCATCTTCTCATATACATCATGAACTTCAGACAACTCAGAGTGGTAAATAGTTTCCTCAACACGAGGAAGAGTAAGAATGATAGGAGGAGGCACTGACATGACAAGGTGTCGCATTACGCGAAAAAACCGGCGGGAAAAAGAAACAGAGCCGCCACCATGCGTTATTTATCCCAAAGGCGGGAAAGGAAACGCTCAAAGTAAACCTGGAAAGGAATGGTCTCACGACCAAAGATTGCAAGGATCGGGAGTCAGTTATGCGAAGGGAAGGTATTAGCACCCCTACGCATCCGTCGTACTCGACGGGATCCACGCTCAAAAGAATAGAAGAAAGGTTGCTAAATAACTGCTCAAAAACTGCACAAAACTGGAATAGAATACAGATGAAAGACGGAAGAAGAGGACTCGGCAGGATGTCTCATCCTGGGCCTACGTAGTTTGTCAGACACAAACATCAGAGTCGACGTAGTTAGGGGAAATGGGAATTGTGCTCGCTAGGACATCACATCCTATGCATACGTATCTTCTCTAACCAGAGGAAGAATCAGAGCACTCGTAGCTCGGCTAACGCACGCCAAACAAAACACTGAAACGAGACGCTGAGACGTCAGAGCAAACACCCCAAACACAAACTGGAAACGAAATGCCAATCGCTAGACTTACATCCGACTCCACAAAAGAAACGCAAACAGGAAACCGAATGCCAATCGCTGGTCTTACATCAGACTCCGAACACACAGACACGCAAACAGGAAACCGACTGCCAATCGCTGGGCTTACGTCAGACTCCAAACAAACAAACACACACGGGAAACCGACTGCCAATCGCTGGACTTACGTCAGACTCCTCACAAACAAACACCCACAGGAAACCGACTGCCAATCGCTGGACTTACGTCAGACTCCAAACACACATGCAAGAAGAAGAAGGGTCTCGATTGCAACTAGGGCAAGAGAAAGGGAAGGTCTCAATCGCAACGGGGGCGAGAGAAAAGGATCAAAGTTAGTTGTTAGTCAAACTCGACAAGACATCGCATCTCGTGCCTACGTATCTCATCTGAACATGATAATCAGAGTTGCCGTAGTTCGGCTAAACCATTTCTACTTATTTTGTGTTTTTTAGATGAACAACGTCACTACACAATCTACCGGATGCTCGACCTTGGGAGACTTACTCACCTGTAGTAGAAGGAGTTAACATGTCCTTAAGGGGGGATCAAGTTTGTTTGTGTTTTAGGAAAGCTCACGCAAGAAAGGAAGTCTTATACGAAGGAACCGTGCTACCTTAATTGACATGCAAACGAGACTACACGAAGTCTAGTAATCCTATGGGGATACAATCACACCACACAAACACATACAGCATGAAGTAAACACACCAACAAGGGGGCTCAAACATCAAGGCTGGGCTTTAGTCAAGGGGTCATATCAACCTCGACAAACAAGTTGGCACTGGAAGGGTATCTGAGGACTCTTAACCACTGACATTGACCATCAGGGTGAGCGGATGAAAGGTGATGAGGATAAGACCTCATAGCTCTTACCCCGGGCCTGGGTGAGCTTCAATCAATGAAAACGTGGGAGTCCAGAATGAGGAACTCTAATCCACATGATTGACTCGATATACACTGATCTTGGGTGTTTATTCAAATGCATCAACACGTAGTGCGAGCAATATGAAAGACTCAACTGAATAGCAGGGGATGGGTTGCACATCCCTTCTATCTGCCAATGCCTCTTCACTTAGGAGGTCTTTGAAGTACATGGCACAAACATAAACAACCACAAACATTGCCTCTTAAGGAGGGCTTCAGACAGGTGCCTGCCAAAGATAGCAGGTCTTCCAGACTACATGAAGAACAGGAAGTTACCTAGGTGGTATGCCAACCACAAGCAAAACAAAGCAACTCAAGCAATGAGTTGAAGCGGCTAAAGTACCTGTAAGAAAAGCTAAACAATCAGTACTATGTTCAGACAAACAACCAACAGATAACAACAGTCAGACAACCAATATACACAACATGTAGGCCATAAACTCAATTGAGTTCACCACCAAAGACCTAAAACACAATCAACATTAGTTAAATAAAGTGACTTGCATCTCAAGCAAGGAGATCACATCATTCATTAGAACTTATTGCTTGAACCTGAAATGCACAACTCAAAATGTGAGTACAAACCCCTAGGGCAAAGCCTAGGGTCAAAGGTGAGGAAAAAGTCAAAATAGCAACCAAGACTCAACATAAAGCTCATCTAACAAGCAAGAAGATGTCCTAAAAAGGACCAAGTCAAAAGCATCAATCAAAGTCATCTCATGAGCAAGCTATGGCAAAGGCAATTTCAAAGCACTCAATTGATCATCAAGAATGAAAGTCCCATATTAAAACAGAAATGACTCAAACAATTCTGGAAATTCTTATGAGCATACAAAATGTCAACCACAATCATCATACCAAAAATTAGAATCATCAGAGCTCAAATGATATGGAAATAAAATTGCACAAGCAAGACATCCAATTGTGTGACACACATTGTCACACCTAACAATCATGTGTATAAAACAGTGACGGAAAATGGTAAAAATGCACAATCAAGCCTCAAACATCAAGCAACATGTTGGGAATCATCATGTAAAATTTCATGGCAATTGGATCATTATTGAGCATTTCATGATAGAAAGAATGAAGCATGGTACATTTTGCATATATGGTCAATCAACCAATCACAATTCAAATTCCAGAGATGATAAAATCATAAAACCACCACCAAAAAATAATAGACAAACACATGAACATTTTGCAAAAAAATGGGAATTAATTGGATGTGTTTTCAGTTTTATATGATTTTTTAAAGTTGGAAGAAAAATATGAAATAAAAATGAAATATGTACATGATGTTTGGAGGGAAAGGTAATGTTGGAATTAAATTTGAAAAAAGTGTAGTCAGCCAAAATCGAAGCATGTATGCGCTGAAAAAGAAAATAAAACACAAAAATGCATGAACCCAGAATCGAATGGTGTAATGGTCAAAACGCAGTGGTCTCATTAATGACATGGCAAGCCCAGTCACGGTCAATGCATACGCGTGGAACGGTCAGCGAAATAGCATCCAACCAAAAGGCCAAACAGGCGCAAGCGTGGCATCTGACTAGGCAAAACCCTAGTATCCAAAGGCCTGAACCAGACGGCGGTTCACACGGCGGAAACCACCGTCTCCTACCTTGAGACGGTGGTGAACAGTAACAAGCTTCGAAAAAAAATTCCAGAATCATGAAAATTTTATATCAAATGAAAGCTCTTGCTGCGTACATTACAGATCGATCATTAACTAAAGCTAATTCATCATGAATCTTAAGAATCGACCTAAAAAAATTTGACATACAAAACTTCAATTCACTATATCTCAGCCAATAATCCACCAATTCGCATGAAATTTAGATCAGATTGATCAGCAAGCAAGGATCTACAAGATTATAGACACAAAACAAAGAATTATGCTACTCGAAAATCTGACCTCTTGAAGAGCAGTCGCTGAATTCTGGTGATTCAAGGCTTGGCACGTGTGTAGATCTACTCCTGAGCACTTGTTATGAAGCTTTAAGTAGTAATTGAGGCTTGGAGAGGCTTAGATCTAGCTCAAACAACAATTTCCATCTTCATGTTCTTGCTTGGAGTATGCACAAATTCTGGCCAAAACCAATGATCCAATGCTTGGTTCTTCATCCACTACACTCAATGAACCAGAATATGGAAGAAAATTGCACTGCTATGTGGAGAATTTTCAAGTTTTGATTGAGAGAAAATTTTGGAGGAAAAAAAGTTTGAGATCTAGAAATGATGAATCATCAGAATTCTGTTAGGATTTACTATTTATACCATGTGTTAATCCACTTGCTAATCATGCTTAGGCTTGGTTAATGGAATTTTAAGAAGAAAAGAGGTGTATGACCAAAATTGATTTTTCACCTCATGCATGGCAATCCCACGTGAACAGTAGCCAATGGCCATGCAATTTCACTTAAAACCATTTTATGAACATGTTGGAATGATCAAAAGGCTCATGTGATGCACCAATTTCAAATTCATGATTTTCCCTCCAAAATGAGCATGATTGAACAAATGGTCATGTGATGAAATTTCATGCAATGCCTTGATGGATTTGGAAAGTTCATGTCATGAGAAGAATTATGCAAAAAGGAGCACTCAATTTGGAGTTATGAGTCAAAAGTTATGTCCTTTTGAAGTTCCATGCACACTTGGCAATGATTTGATCATATCTTCTCAACCATTCATCAGATGCTCATGATCTTGGACTTTTTGGAAATGGGAGAGAAAGATATTCAACTTTCATGTTGGAGAAAATTTCATTTGAAGCTTATTTGATGTTGGAAAGTCTAGTTGAAAGTGGTCCAAAAACTTGCCATTTTTGGAAACTTGAAATTAAAGGTCACTTTCCATTTTGGGAAACTTTTGATCTGGCCTCAAAATCTTCAAGGTATGAGTTTGACATGATGAATAAACCTCTTTGGTACATGAATGAAGTGTCTCAAACCATTTCTCCACCTCCTAGCCCTCAGTTGACTTTCTGTTGACTTTTATGGGCCCTAGATGACCTGAAACTGCACTGTGGACTTTAAGCCTTTAGCACTTGATACAATGGCTTCAAAATGAACCTTGATTCATGTAAGCTCTCTAGAATAACCATAGGGCCTTTATCCCATGGAAATGCCTGGTCTCTTGCACAGATGAATTCTCCTGATACCAGTCTTGACTGATAAGATGCAAGGTACTATGCAATGTTAATGCAACGTTAATGTGATGTCAAATGACCTAAAAAATGAAATGAATGTACAAATGGAGGGTGCAAATTTGAGGTGCTACACAAGGCTAGATGTCGGCAGAGAAACAAAAGGTGGTGCGTACCCTTCAGACACAAAGTTTGGTGGCATTCCTCAAGGAAACCCAGCTGGCATGGAAGGAACAGACTGGATGGTCTCAACAGGAACAATTGATGACGTAATCTCGAAGATGGCAGTCCTCTGAGGGGGAGGAGTTGTAGGAGATGGAGACGGTTGATTCTGAGGATCTATTATGAGCAACTTGGCTGATACACAGAAGAAGAACTTATGAGATACCTCGTAGAAGAACCCTGTTTTGCAAATGATGCATGAAATGCAATGTTTTTTATTGTTTTTAATTTCAAGAAATATATGAAGTCTCGTTTGCAAATATAATAATGAATAATAATTCAATTGACCATAAAAATCTTGTTTTATTCATAAGATTTTTGGAAGGATTACACTGAGTACAATTTTAGAAAAAAAATACAAAAATACATGAGAAAATGACACTATCATCCTAAGGATCCCTATTAGTTGAATTAGAAGATCTAGCCAAAGGAGTAAATTACCTACGGATGCGTCAAATCTCTGACTCAAAGGATGTCTTCATCTGAGCCTTCTCAAGGACAAGTTGATATACAATCTTCTTCCAAGCACCGGAAGGTTGAGACAAACTAGAGGAAAATAAATCCTCTATTTCTCTCTGTCTCTTCATTGCCCGCTCTTCTAGAATCTTAATGAGTGCATTTTTGTCTTTTGACTTAAGTTGCAACTCTTCATGCTTTCGACTCAAAGCATGGAACCGTTCTTCCCACAAATTTTTCTCTTGCTTCATCTTGGTGAGTGCGTCTTTAAACTCCTCTAAATCTTGGTTAGGGAGAGTTGATGGCTCAACCACAACCATAGACATAGGTCTTTCACAAGCGTGCAAAATCTTCAACTTCAAAGCTCTCTTCTTCACCCAAATAGTGTAAGCTTCCAAAACTACATAGTTGCATGGACCAAGCTCGGATCTTCCCTTTCTATGCACATTATGCCAAGCATGCAACATCCTTTTCTTAAAATGTTCGTGATCTTTACCTTCTTGATAGAATAGACCCTCTAACTGAACATTATTAGGTTTACCTCTCTAGGGGAACCCAAGTTGACGACGGGCCAAAGCAGGATTGTAGTTGATTCCTCCTTGTGTACCAATGAGAGACACATAGAGAACTCACAATTACTATCAATGATATCCAAGCTACCCAATGCAGAATCATACCAAACAATATCATCATTAGTGACAGACATGAGTCTCTCAGACCACCGTAGACATTGTCAGTTCTCTAAGAAAGCAAGCGCCTGAGGCAAGTGCGAAGTAAACCAATTCTACAGAAGAGGAATACAACACACAATAGTCCCACCATCTTTATAATTCCTTAAATGTGAAGAGAAATGAATGTCACCCAACAGAGTCGGAACAGGATTTCTAATTAAGAAGATTATATTGGCGTTAGCATCAACAAAATCGTCAATGTTAGGGAACAAAGCTAAACCATAGATGAGAAGAACAAAGATAGCTTCAAAAGCATCCATGCTATCGGCCTGAGCAAAAACAATAGCTTTACCAATGAGGAACTCAAAAGTCAACCCAAGAATACCTCATTTTTTCACCAAATGAGCATCAATCTCAGATTTCTTCAAATGCAGAGCTTCCTCTATGACATGATGTCGCATTACACGAAAAAACCGGCGGGAAAACGAAAACAACAGAGCCGCCACCGTGCGTTATTTATCCCAAAGACGGAAAGGAAACGCTCGAAGTAAACCTGGAAAAGACATGGTCTCGCGACCAGAGAAAGATGGGATCGGGAGTCGGTTATGCGAAGGGAAGGTATTAGCACCCCTACGCATCCGTCGTACTTGACGGGATCCACGCTAAAAAAGAATAGAAAGAAGGTTGCTAAAGACTGCTCACAAACTGCACAAGGCTGGAAGGAAACACAAAAAGACAAAAGAAACGGGACTCGGCAGGGTATCGCATCCTGGGCCTACGTAGTCTGTCAGGCACAGACATCAGAGTCGACGTAGTTCGGGACAGGGGAAACGTGCTCGCTAGGATGTCGCATCCTATGCATACGTATCTTCTCTAACTAGAGAAAAATCAGAGCACTCGTAGCTCGGCTAACGCACGCCAAACAAAACCCACACAGGAAACCGACTGCCAATTACGTCAGACTCCAAACAAACAGGCAAACATGGAAACCGAATGCCAATCGCTGGACTTACATCAGACTCCGAACCAACAAACACACACTGGAAACCAACTGCCAATCGCTGGACTTACGTCAGACTCCAACAAGCAAGCAAGACGCAGGAAACCAACTGCCAATCGCTGGACTTACGTCGGACTCCAAACACAACACAAAGGGGTTGAAAAAGAAAAAGGGCGCCCGAAGAGATCAGCTCATCTCCTGCCTATGTACCTCATCTGGTATGAGGATCAAGGCGACGTAGTTCCCCTACGCAGGGAAAGAACTTCTAACCTAACCAGAGACTGAGAAATGACAAACTATAAGGGAGACTGACTCGATCCTAATAGTTATCATGTAAATTCACCATGGTCCTAGGTTGAGGTTTCTATCTAACTTGCACAGGGAGCAAGCTATCCTAAACAGCACAAGCAAATACATACAAGCACACTATATGCAAACAATTAGGCTCACACAAGGTTAAGCTGCGAAACACAAGCCAACTGGAATCGGGTGTAGTTAGCTCTTAACCCTAACATTGAGAGTTAGGGTGAAGCAGATGAAATGGGAAGTGAGGGTAAGACCTCACAGCTCTTATCCCTGGCCTGGGAGAGCTTCAGACAAATGAAGGTGTGGGAGTTCAGAAAGTAGGAACTCTTCTCCACAGATGACTGACACAACAAAGATCTTGGGTTAATATCCATAATGCATCAACACAAGGTGTGTGAGCAAAGTGGATGACACACTGAATAGCAGGAGATGGATTGCACATCTCTTTTATCTGCCAATTGCCTCATAAGAGGACTTTTCCTGCTTGGCACAAAGATAAACAAACACAAGCATTGCCTCTTATGGAGGTCTTCAGACAGGTGCCTGCCCACATAACAGGACAGGTCTTCCAGACTACATGAAGTCAGAGAGTTATACCTCAATGGTTAAGCAACCAAGCAAAGCAAGAGCAAGTTCAAAAGACCTTAAGCAACTTAGGTACCTGAAAAAAATCTAACCCAATTAGTATACAAGTCAAACAATCAAACAGACAGTCAATCACACAACCAGACAGATAAGCAAGCAATGCAACAGTGTGCAAGCCACAAGCCAATGAGCATAACACAATTGACTGGGCATCAACCTACAAAACAACATAAGGTTAGCCCACACCAATCACTTAATCAACTCAAAAGAGTGAACCCCTTCAATCATGGCAAAGTGCTTCTTAACCTGAAATTCACAATCCAAACAGTGAGTCCAAACCACTAGGTCAAAGCCTAGGGTCAAAAGAGGGTCAAACATCCAAAACATAACATGAAATTTAACATGAAGCAACTTCAATCAATCAAGAACACAATCCAAATGGTCTCATATCAATATCATTAACCAAATTTATTTCATGAACCAAACATGGAAAGGTATACAAGTTGTAACCACATTGTGACATCAGAATGAACAAATGCACATTAAATCAAAAATGATTCAAATAATCTTGGCAAGATTCATGAGCAAACAGGACATTCAACATGATCATCACACAAAAAGTTAGAGGCATTGGACAACATTAGGCATGGCAATCACATAGCATAAGTCAAGGCAAACACAACAAGCACATGTGTGGCACCAATTGTCACACCAAGTTAGCATAGGCATAAAACAGAGATGGATTATGGTAAAAACCTCAAACCAAAGCCAAAACAACATTCAACATGTCTAGAAATAGTGTGCAAAATTTCACATTCATTGGATAAGGAACAAACATTTCACAATCAAATGAAGTTCAAAGCAATTCAAAAGCTCAAATGGGACCGTCCAGAATGAAAAATCTCAATTAAATCAGAAATGATTCCAAAATTTCCAAAAAAAATCATGCTCAATCACAACATCCATAACATGCATCATACAAAAAATCAAGGCAATTGGAATTCATTTGGCATGGAAAATATATCAATCAAGTTGAACATCACAAGGTGTGACACAAATTGTCGCACCTAAATTAGCACATTCATAAAACAGCAATGGTAATTGATAAAAATACCAAATCAACACCAAAATGTCAAGCAATGAGTCTAGTTTCAACATGTAAAGTTTCAGATTCATTGAATAAAAGCTCAGCATTTCACAAATGATATGGCAAGGCAAGGTACAAAGTGCATACATGTTTACAAACCCTAGCACAAAATAATTTCCAGCCATGCACAATTTATGGAAAAATGATCATAAAACACTAGACAAAAAATGTGACACAATGCAAAAAACCATATATTTTTTGGATCATTATTCAATTATATATGAATTTTAGAAGATGAAGAAAAAAATAAAAAAGATGTATGAAGCATGTACATGGCAAAGGAGGGAAAAGAATAATTGGCAAGGCAATTTGAATAAAACGCACCAGCCAGGAATTGATCCCTGACTGGATTTGAAAACATAAGGCGCCAAGTATCAAAACTCTGCGTTTCATTAAGCGCATGTGGCACGGTCAAGCAATGCTAGCCAATCATTTTGCCATGCAGATGCAAACGTGGACCAGTACATGCGCCTCTTTCCACAAACACATGCAAAACTCAGAAAACACATTTTGAAAGATCAAAACACGGCCTGGAGATTGTTCTTCATCATCTTCATCGAGTTCATCATGAACAGTACACATGCTCAAGAACAAAAATCTCAGAAATCACAATTAAACATATCATCATGTAGATCTTCCAACATAGAGCACGAATCCATGCATGGTTAAGGCTAATTCAACACACATCAAGAGAATCGAGGCCATGAACATTTACACATCAAACTTTAAACAACCCTAACTAACTCAATTCTGCATGGAATTTTATGATCTAAAGCTCAGAATATTCAGCATTGAAAGATGAACAACAATAGCATAATGAAATTGAGAAATAAGAGGATCGATTTGGAACCTATTTGAAGTGCAGAACTGAAATTCGATGGATCCAAGGCCTTGTGATGCTTTAATGCTCCTCCAGTATGCTTGTATGATTGATTGGAAGAAGAATTGAGGATTAATTGTGCACGATCTCTCTCAAATCTGAATTCACCATTAATGCATCAAAGCTTCGAGCTGCTTCAACCTTGCACCAATTCTCTTGATTCTTGCTTCAAACATGCTCCATGATACTTCCAGATGATGAATCAGGCAATGGATGATGAATTGGTTTGAAGAAAACTGAAGAAAATTGAAGAAAAATTTGAGAGAAAAAATTTCAAGAATTGGATCTAGATCTGAAAAAGTGATTATGGTTAGCTGAAAACAGTTAGGGTTTGTGTTATATACCTCCTCCTAATCACTCTCCTAATCATGTTTAGGCAAATGTAATTGGAATTAGCCAAAATAAGGTGCATATGCAAATTTGATATTTCACCTTTATGCATGGTATGCATGCATGAACAGTACACGAGCTTTCCTTCAAATTCACTCAAAATATCATTTTGGAGCCAATGGTAATGGTAGAATGTGTAAACAATGCACCAATTTTAAACTTTAATTTTTCCCTCCAAAAAACAAGTGAATTACCAAATGCTCATTCGATGATAATTGGTGTAATGCAATGCATGATTTGGAAAGTATAGGTCAAAATAAAAACAAAAAAATGCAAAAAGAACCACTTGAATTGGACTTTTGGTTTGAAAGTTATGCCCATTTGAAGTTCAAACCACACTTTGCCATGATTGTTCCATATCTCTTCAACCACACATGAGAAATCCATGATCTTGGACTTTTTGGAAATGGGAGAGAAAGATATGCAACTTTCATGTTGGACAAAATTTCATTTGAAGCTTTCTTGATGATGTAATCTTGAGTTGAAAACCTTTCCATTTTTGGCAAATTCAAATTACAGGTCACTTACTATTTTGGGAAAGTTTTGATTTGACCTCAAATCCTTCAATGTTGATGTTTGAAATATCAAATGAGACTTGTATAACATGAATGAGGCATCTTTAACCATCTCCCACCTCCAAATCCACAGTTGAACTTACAGTTGACTTCTGTTGACTTTTTAGGGTTTCAGATGAATTGCACATTGACTGATGATCTCTGAACATCCAATTCTTGGCCAAATCACTTCAAAATGATCCTTGGGTCACATGAACTCATCGTACCAACCCTAGGGCATTGATCTCATGGAGAATGCTCTTATTGCCTGGCACAACTGAATCTCCTGACCAGTCTTGCCTGATGACTTGATGGACTATGCAATGACAATGCAATGTTAATGACCTAAACATGAAAATGTATATACAAATGGGAGGTGAAAATTTGAGGTGCTACACATGAGAACTGGGAATCTTCTCTAATCCACTAAAATTTACTTTGTCAGATACGGGCATACCAAAGAGATGGGCATACTCCTCCAACATAGGCATAAGCTGATAATCGGAAAAATTGAAGCAGTGATAAAGTGGGTCATAAAACTGTACCAAAACACTCAGAAGTCCTTCAACCACATCACTAGATAACATAGACAAGAGCTTCCCACGACGTTTATTGGAATCAAAGGGATCTAATACAAAGGATGATAACTTCCTTAATTCCTTCAAATCAGGACATCTAAAAATGTACTTCTTAGTGTTCCTTCGTCCACAATCCATGGCCTGAAAATATTTTCAAATAAGACCTTAGTTTCCTTGAAATTTATTCTTCTGTGATGAATGTTATGATGTGCATGTATGCATGAATGCAACAATCACAAACAAGGGATCTCACATAAGGAAAACACAAATAAAGGTCAAGGGATGGATCAAGTCATCATCAAGATCAATCATCTATTTTGGTGGATTATGGTTTTCATTTTATCAACACCCAAGTTCCATTGATATTGATCAGACTTGATCGGATCAACCTAGAATCAAAGGGTTTGTTGTGAGTCACGAGCATGAAGTCGGGTTAAGAACCATCCCAAAGGAGTGTACTAAGGATAAAAACCTGTAGATAATGTTTTAAGAAGTTCCCAGAGTCGTGATCTCATCTATCAGATATTATAGGTTAGGATGACTACTCATCAATCCATAATATTCTCAAGAGAAACTCGTCCGAGTGTAGTATCGCGTAACAACTAGAATCAAGTCTACACTTGAACAGTCTCCACACTACGTCCTAAATAAGCCAAGTTGGGTTAAATGTTCTACGGTCCTCAGCTTCTCGGACTCCCGGTCAGAAAAAGTAATGCCTATCCAGGATTAACCCATGTGACATCAATAATTCCAAGGGGGTCTCCACTTAACTCATGTGAACATGACTATACCATCCTCCTATCTTAATTGCACTCAAGTTCAGGTTAGAACTTATCTCACCACTCATAGATTACCAAGCACAACTGACATATTATATCCCACAAGCAATATATACAAACAAACATTAAAATATACAAATATATACAAATAAAAAAGTAGGTTAAACCCACTAAGGACTACTCCCAAGTAGAGTCTCCACTTAATTTCTATAGCGTTAAATTCCTGACCATCAAGTTATGGATAAACTTGACGTTAATAAAACTAGAGTCGCCACCGCGCATTTATTGTTTTCAAAAGAAAAGGGTTAAGTACGAACAAAACCCAAAGATAAGAAGTTTTCAAATCAAAAATAATAAAATGCCATAGATTATACGTAAAGGGCTTGGTTAAACATAGGAAAGGTGTTAGCACCCAAATTGTCCTAGGTACTCCTAAGGAGCCCTTTTTGTGTGCATATGTTTTTGGTATAAATGATGTTTGATGAAATATAGAGTGAGAGGGTGAGAAAAGAATTCATTAATTATATTTTTGTGTTTGACAAGACCTTCGATCTTATGCCTACGTACCAACATAAAAATGAGGGATCAAAACCACGTAGTTCGTGGTAAAAATTTCAAAGAAGTTGGTGAATTGACTTTAACAACGGTTTAACAAGGAAAGGCACAAAAGGCCAAATATTTGAATGGGGTTGTTAGTTCTTTTTGTCTTTTTGAAATTAAAATCAATATGGTTAAGTTTATTTACATGTTTGATTTAGGAGAAAGTTTTAAAATTCAATGGCATAAGGCCAACGTTTATAATCATTAAAATATCTCTATGTTTGAAATCACAAGCGAAGAAAGTTTTTGAAAAGAGGGAGATATTTTGAAATTAAAGAAGTGGGAGGTGATGAAGAGACTAGCCTAGGCAAAAATTAAAAGTTAAGAGTTGAAAAGATCTGACCAATGTGATACAATCCAACAGATAAGAATGTCATATAGAAACCCATTTTCCTTTGGACTTTAATCAAGCAACAAGCAATAAGCAATGAGAAACATCCAGATATCGTGAAGATCAAGGCATCAAATAAAGATAGACATAACTCCAAGCAAGCATTCCAATAGCTAGCAGTCTTCAATATCTTCCAATGTAGTAGATGAAATATTCCTTGATCAACTCAGAACAAAACATCAGACATAAACAATAATAACAAAGTAAAAATTAAGCACAGAGACAAAGTAGGAAATGAATCAAAGAGTCCAAGTTCTTGCATCAGGTGAAGGCATAGTCAAAGATAGCTCAATCTCAAAAGTTCGCATTGGCCAAGTCCTTTAGCATAGGGAATCTTGCCTAATCCTAAGTCCAAAAGTTCAAATCAAGTCCCAATAGTCCAAGAAATATTTTTTAGGGATTTTGTTGTTTGTTAAATGTTTTGAAGGTCCTAATACCACAAACAAAACAAAAACAATCAAACAATATATACAAACATAAGATATGGCTCAAGTGAGCAAAGTGAAAAGGACTTGAAACATAAACAAGTTGCATGAAATGTAAATGGAAATGAAAGTAAAGCAACATTAATAAGAATTAGTCAATGGTTAGCCAAATGTTAGTGATGAGTTTTAATTGATTAAGTAATTAACACTCAACCATTCATTCACAAGTATGAATCCTTGAACCAAGACATCTTCCATGAGAAGGGATCCAACTGGGATAATTCAACAAGTATGCCACTAGCTCCCATGATAGGAAAAAAGTTCAAGTTCCCTCACAATGCCATGAAGAATGGGAGACTTATAATCTCACTTACTAGAATGCTATACCTTGAAGGTTAAATTTAGCTCTATCTTAAGCAATCGTAATTGGACTTATGTAGAAGTCACAACTATCGGAGGGCGGGCAATAAAAATATAGGTGTTAATGCATGTTAAATATTTGGTACAAATAACCAAACTCCTAAAACATACCACACACTAAAAGAAAATGGGAAGGACTTATCTCATTCTGGCTCATGTTGATTCATCTGGCACAAGGTCATTGATGAATCAACTAGCATTAGACATAAAGAGATTTCATTGGTCAATGAGGGATTATGGAATAATAGATATGAATATAAAGAAGGAAGGGGAAATAGAAACACAAATTGATCATGAGACGAATTTCATCTGATCAATACCATCCATTCATTTTGGGAGATGAAATGTACATTTCACCAATCCCATAAATCCAATGGTTTTGATCAAAATTCAAATCAACCATGACCAAGGCCAAACAGAAAGTCAAACATCACAAAGACCATAAAAATGGCTCAACATAAATTTTAGACATTTAATCAATTAAAAAAACATTTAAAATGAATTAAAATGCATTTTAATATGGACAAAATCTCAAATCCCTTCAAAACACCAAATAAATGGCCAAGGGATTTATCCTAGGTCAAACAAGGTCAAAGGACCTTAGACAAAAAGTTTCACAATTTCTGGAAAGTGAGAATTATTTTAAAATAATTAAAAATATGCACAAAAACCTTTAATTCTTGAAAAATACCAAAATTAATCCAAAAAATAATTTTAATTCAAAATATGAAAGAGGAAAATATTTAAAGATTTTTGTTGAAAGTCCCATATTTTTTGGATTAAAAATGAAATTATTATGAATTAAACAAAATAAAGGGATTAAATGAAAATTCAGAAATTAAAATAAAATTCAAAAAAACAATTATCATCAGATCTCCCTCATTAATTGAGGTGAAAGATCTGATGGCTAAGCGCACGCTTCAATCAAACACCTCAGTCAACGCGTGTACAGGCGTGGTAATAAAAAGCGAGGGCTAGGATTAGAACATGAGATCAGATCAAATGGTTTGAAGGATGCCAACGCACCACCGAAGCTAGGGCTCCGGTCATCTTCTCCGATGGACCTCACCGGACTGTTCCACCAAAAACCACCACCAAAATAGAAAGTTAGGACAACATTTTAATGGAAAAATGCTCAGGAGCTTGAATCGAACCTCCATTTCTTCCAATTCCAAGTATATTCAAAGATACATGGATTTGAAATCTGAGTTGCTTCGATTTAACCTCAAAGCAACTCAATCTTGTTGCCTACATTGGTAGGACTTCAGCCAACCAAAAACTAAAGAGAATGGTGAAGAATTGAAAGAGAATCGAAGGCTTGAAGTTTCACAAAATTCACCTTCTGTTTGTAGAAATGGAGCTCGATTTGGATCTCAATTGGCTTCGGCTTGCTTCTACTTGCTTGCAAGAGATGAAAGAGATTATCAAAAGGCTTGGATCCTTGGAGTTTCAATCCCAAAACATAAATTGAATTCAAGCTCAATTTTAAGTGAAATCCTGAAGGTTATCCTATCAATGGAGGTTAGGGAAGATGCAATTCAAAGCTTGGGCAAAGGGGGTCCTCCTTCTGATCACAATGGCCATGTATTTACAGGGTTTTGTATTGCTTTTGACACACTTCAAAATTTGGCCAGATTTAGCAATGTTGGTGTATGCTTGCAAGGGCGTGTGGTAGGCTCGTCATATGAGTGGAAAAGGTCCACAAATATGGATGAATGATGCTAAAAACTTCACATGTAAGCATGCAAAAAGAAATGATCACTTGAATTCAAAACATTCCAAAAGAAACCCAACAAAGGAACCATGCGCAAGTCCCTCAATTCTTGTCCAAATGAAATGATCTTGGACTTTTTGGAAATGTGACATCTTGGACTTTGATGTTGAACACGTTTATATTTGGAGCTTGGATCATGATGAATTTTGAGGTGGAAGTTGGAGAAATTAAACATAGCTGAAAATTTTCTAAGTACAAAGCCAAATGACCACTTTTTCCACCTTAAATAACTTTTGCTATGAGCTTCAAATGGAAAAGGTTTCATCGCCAACGTTGTATATCTTTCATCCCTCTTCGATTTGGTCATAAATTTGACATCATTTGTATTTCTCATAAGGGAATTGTGCATTTTAGAAGTTGAGGAAAATTGCTTGTTCAATGATGATGGTCCAAAATGACCTATAATGTTTCCTCTTGGCACAAGCCCTTACAAGTTGAATTTGAAATTTCTCAAAGATTCAAAGTTAGATAAGGAATCTTGAAATTAATCATGAAACTTGGATGTACTTCCTATCATAAAAATTCAGCAAGTTATGGTCCTTGGAAGTTAACCTTTTAACTAGGGCACAGACAAAATGACCTATAATCTTTCACCATAAAAAAAGACTTTCCATGCAAAACTAGCTCTTGATGTCAATATTAAAGTTGTTTGGAATGTCATAAATAGTAACTTGAATCTTGGAATCATTTTCATATGACAAAATTGTAGGAGATAGGGTCTAGGGAACCCTAGTTTTGACCATTTGACTTTCTCTAGTCAATCTCTTTGAACCAACTTGCAAACTTGAAGTTCTCTTGATCTTTGGGACGCATGGAGGATAATATATGCATAATATGATGTATAATGAAGAATCCCTTGAAATATTTAACCAATTGTTGAAGAAACTTGTTGAGGAAGTCACACAAGATACCTAGATGAATTAGGGCTTCCAACGCAAACAAGCTTCAAACTCTTGGTGTATTCTTGATCAAAAATGATAAATGAAGATCATGGGGACCCATATATGATGTTTATAGCCAATTTGAACAGTTTTTAGATTGATCTCTTGTTATGAGGGTCTCAAACCCTAAATGTGAAGTAGATGAGGCACAGGTGGATGCACACACTACCTACAAAAGAAACAAAGTTATACATAGACATATTTTTGGAATTTTTGTTAGTGAACAAAAGAAATTAAAAGATGATACAATAAAATGTGCTTGGTGATTGCTCCCAATGCAAACCCAATGAATGAGGGGTAAGGAAGATGACAAGATGTGATCCTAAAGCCAATGAAAATGATCAGATAGCATGAGGGATCTTAGGGTCAAAAATTAGGGTCTTACACTTACCATCCATAGTTGTAAGAATCATTGCACCACCATGAAATCTCTCTTAACAACATATAGGCCTTCATAATTAGGAGTCTACTTGCCTCTAGAATCAGTGTTGGAAGAAATATCTTCTTGAATACAATGTCACCTGCTCTGAATACACGAGGTCAGGCCTTCTGGTCAAACGCTTTCTTCGTTATCTTTTGATATAATTGGTCGTGGCACAAAGTCGTCCTTCTTCTCTCTTCAATCAAATTCAATTGATCATATTTATTTTGACACCATTCAGCCTGAGACAATTTGGCTTCCATCAAGACTCGCGTTAATGGTATCTTACCCTCTACAGGGAGCACTGCTTCCATGCCGTATACAAGAGAGAAAGGGGTTTCCCCAATTGAAGTGCGTACATATATACGATACCCATGCAAAGAAGACGGGATAATTTCATGACAATCCTTATACGTCATAACCATCTTCTAGATAATCTTCTTAATTTTCTTATTTGTAACATCTACATCCCCATTCATCTTAGATCTGTAAGGAGATGAGTTGTTGTGTTCGATCTTGAAGTCTTCACAAAGATCTTTCATCATCTTATTAGGGTTGTCCTTCATAGAGAACTGGAGTTGACGTCTTGCCAAAGCCATGTTGTAGTTGATTCCTCCTTGTGTACCAAGAAGAGGCACATTAGAGAACTCCCCATAACTATCAATAATCTTGACGTCATCATAAACAGAAAAATACCAATTTATATCATCATTGGTGAGAGACATAAGTCTATGAGACCATCTTAAATAATCCCTATTTTCTTTAAATATATGAGACTGCAACAAGTGCTAAATAAGCCACTGGTATAGTAAAGGTGCACAACAGACAGTAGTTCCACCCCCCTTATAAGTCCTTTTATGAATGGAGAAATAGGTGTCCCCAAGCAAAGTTGGAACAAGATTCCCAACCAAAGAGATCCTAATAGCATTAACATCAACAAAATTATCAATGTTGGGAAACATGACCAAACCATATATGAGTAAGGCAAGGATAGCTTCAAAAGCCACCATGCTACCAGAAGAAAAA
This sequence comes from Lathyrus oleraceus, assembly GCF_024323335.1. Taxonomy (NCBI): domain Eukaryota; kingdom Viridiplantae; phylum Streptophyta; class Magnoliopsida; order Fabales; family Fabaceae; genus Lathyrus; species Lathyrus oleraceus. Next base: position 268,058,756 of record NC_066584.1, on the reverse strand, counting down.
GCTTGCAAAAGAAAAAGCTTTCTCAATCAAAAAAATTGAAGTCATCCCCAAATGCCTACTTTGATAGTGAGATTAACATCTACGTCATATTTCTTCAGGTGAATAGCCTCAACAATAACCCTAGACTCAAGAATTCCTTCCACCCCACTAAAATGAGCTCTATCAGAAACTGGTATTCCCAAAAGAAAAGCATACCCCTCCATGGTAGGCAACAACTGATAATCAGAGAAAGTGAAGCACCGGTAAACAGGATCGTACAACTGAATCAAAGTACAAAGAATACCATCTTCAACATCAGTAGATATAACAAACAAAAGTCTCCCAAAATGGCCTATAAAATCCTTAGGAACATCCACAAAATATGCTAGCTTCCTTAATTCCATGAGAACGAGACATCTAAAACTGTATTTTCGAGTGTTCCTTCTTCCAACATCCATGATCAAAATATCTGCGATGTTTGCAAACAGAGTCTCTAAGTTCCTTGAAAACTGAAAAAATCCTCATGAAAGCAATGAGTGCATGATGCAACAATCACAAACAGGACCACACAAGGCACACAGACAAGGTCCAAAGGTCCGGAGTCATGAGCATGGAGCCAAGGGTAAGATCCGACCCACAATCTATGTATTAAGAGTATAATCACCTGTAGAACAAGGTTCTAAAGAGTTCCCGGAGTTATATTTCCATCTTTTGGATATTACCGGCTTAAACGACTACTCACAAACCGATAATATTCTCAAGAGAAACTCGTCCGAGTGTAGTATCACGTAACAACTAATTCAAGTCTACACCTGAATAGCTACCGCACTACACCCTAAAAGGACAAGATGGGTTAAGGGTTCTAATGTCCTTAACTTCTCGTACTCCTAGGTTGGAAAAATTAATGCCAACTACGAGTACTAGTGTGACATCAGTAATCCCAAAGGGGCCTCCACTGATCGGGGGATCTCAAGTCAGCTTATTAAGGATTAAGTCCACGTAAGCCAAAACAATACTATACCACCCTCTTATCATAAGAGCTCTCAATGTCGGATATAAGAATTATCTAACCACACAGAGATCACCAAGCACCATACAAAACAAACCATAATAAACAACAGCAAACATAATATACACACAAACAAAGATAGGCTAAGCCCACTGAGGACTACTCCCCAGCAGAGTCATCACATTCCTGTAGCGGTAAAAAATTTGAGATTAAGGTATTGATTAATTTAACTCATAAATCAAGAGTCGCCACCAAGGTTTTATTATTTTCAAAGGAAAAGTGAAAAAGTACGAACAAAACTTGATCGGAAAAATAGCAAGTGTACTATTTTTACCGATGTAGTAATAAGGAGTTTTATTTCCAAGTATCGATCTCAGGGATTGCGTAGGAAATACTTATTTTAATTTGATTCTATCAGAACAAAAAGATAATGGTTTGGTTGTTTTGGAATTTATAATAGTAAACACAAAAATAGTAGAAATAATTGATTAAGATAAAATATGCTAGGGCGAGTGGTTGATTTAATCAGTTATGAATTCAGTCAAGATTTCCTTCATACATATGAAACATTCAATCACCTAACCTCAGAATGTTCTTCCTTAAGTCCTTAAGGAAGAAACTATTAAATTACCAATTCTTACTCAAATGTCCATTCAATTAATCATTGGTTTTAATCATAAACAATATCAAGGTTTACGGTGGTTTACAAAAGTTACTAATCCTAGATGATGCATTCATAAACCCAATTGTGTGAAAACCCTAACAATCACAATCCTGTTATTGAAAGTCATAGATCAATTTGTATTTGTCCGATACAAAAGTATAATAACATTACACAATTGAATTGAAATAAGTAACATGGTAATCAAGAAATCATTTGTTCAAATTCATAACATACGATCACATCAGGACCACCCCCCTAGCATAAGGGGGATTAGCCTCTCATAGTACTCAAAGAATTCATAATGTAAAGATTAGACATTACAAAGAATTAGGAGAGTTTTGATCTTCAATGGTGGATGCCCTTGAATCTCGCCGTCTTCAAATCCTTCGTAGTAGCTATCTTCTCCAATGCAATGTTTTCTTTCGTCCGTCAAAAAGCGCCTTCTTCTTTCTCTTCCAAGCCTTCTTATAGCTTCAGATGAATCTCTTCCAAGCAAAAGGTCCAAACTACCCTTAATGAGCAGAATCAGTTCACAAAGCAAAAATTAGGTTCTCCAAGCTGCGTCCAATCAACACGGCCATGTGTCACCACACGGGTGGCCGTGTTGTTCTCCATAATTAATTATTTTCAGCACAAGCTACAGAGGCAACAACACGGGTTGTGTTCCTCCACACGGGTGCCCGTGTTAATGCACTATTTTAATCAACACGGCCGTGTGGTGACACACGGGTTCCCGTGTTGATCTCTGTTTTTCTTCTCCTCTTTTGCTCTGCCTGATCAACAACACGGGTAGTGTTGTGGCACACGGGTGCCCGTGTTGACCTGCTGTTTCTTCATATTTTTTCCTTTCAGAGTGTCCATAACTTCACCATTCTTGCTTTTAAACCTGTGCAATGGCCTGTAACAATGACACTACCAAATGAAGCATAAACGAGATCTTTTTTACATAAACTTGTAATCGAATGCAATGCGATACCAAACCAACAAAACATGATAAATGACTCCAAAGCAACTAAAAACAAACATAAATCTTACCAAAGTGATGACAATATGTCGGATTAACGGCGGGAATTCAATGGAAATGGTGACCGATCACAACCCCAAACTTGTCTCATTTCTTGTCCTCAAGTGATGTATTGAGTCCAAACAAAGGTCACCCCCGAATTCATTTTCCACAATGCAACCTAGTCTTTCACCATTTGTGTTCTTCCTTTCCAATCGAGTTTCAGGTCTCTCCGATTCAGGCAGTTTACCATATTTCCACATCGGAAACCTCTTCACCTGCAAGCTTTTCACACACTCACAATATCTCTCAGGGTTAGGTGTGTATACTCACAGCACAGTATACAATACCAAACTCTTTACTTTGAATACATTCTAATGTCACTACCACAGCAGATTCCACACACTTTTTGAGGTCTTTTTAGGTTGTAACGGGGCTTGGGTACGGTGGGATAAACAAAAAAAATTGGATAACAAAGGGTTTTGAACTCGGTAGTCAAGTTGTGTGATTTTTCTTTCTCTTTTTTCTCGTGCATCACGTATACTCTGGGGGTTAATTTCACTCTTTTGACTCTTTTCCTACTCGAATTTTTCGAGCATTTCATATGTGTTAGAGTCTTAAGTCTCGGCAAGTGCATTTTTCTCTTTTGCTTTTCTTTTCTCTTTTTTTTCTTTTAAAGAAAATACATACTATTTTTCTTTTTGTATGATCTCTTATTATGCACTTGCTTCTCTTTCAAGATTTCCACCCCAAACTTAGTTTTCTTGCACATTTTGCAATTCACACAATCATACCGAGTTATAAAAAAAATGAATGATTAAAACTGAACAGGGGGTTTATGATAAATAATGCTTAAAAGTTAACATGGGGTTTACGATGAATAAAATGGCTAAGGCTCAACGGGGTTTACGAAGGGAAACATACAGATAGGGATGGTTTGAAAGGCCCTGGCTAAACAAACAACTTGCCTCAGTGTGTGTTGTCATGCTGTGACGTGTCAATAGGACATATGCAAAATCACCTGGCTGAACTCTCATGCTGATATTTAGTGTTTGGCTTTTTGTGATCTCACCATGTTGGTTAGCTTGCAAGCTCTGAAGTCTCCTCGTGTTATGTGGTTCTTTTCTGACTTGGTCTTTCCATACCGCTCTCTTGGTCCGGTGTCACCAAATTGTGTCCGACTTTACTTTCTCATGGTTGCATTAACGTCCGGGGTGCCTTATCAGAATAAGTATGAGGGGTGTCTTTCATCCACTACCATTGATCCCGGATTCGTCCAACCATTTCTCATCACTCTGTACACACAAGTAAACAACGAAAACAAACAAAAACAATACGACAACAACAAAAACAAAAACGATGGGAATAAAACATGAAAGGAAACCCCCCCCCCCCACACCTGAACTAAACATTGACCTCAATGTTTAAATCCAGATACAAAGGGGACTCACAGCGACTACTGTTGGTTTACGGCACTTGTGTGGTTTCCTTCCATTTTGAGGTGTTGGTGACTTTGCCCTTTTAATTCTCCTCCTCCCCTACACAAAATTTTAGCACACACAAAGAAAAAGAAAAACGAAATAAGTTAGAAATCAAACGCGTGGGTTGCCTCCCACGAAGCGCTTCGTTTAACGTCGCATGGCTCGACGGTTCATTTCCCTTATCATGGGGGGTATTTCAGGTTCAAAGCCTTGTTGCACCTCTTGTCTACAACTCGGACGTTGTCTCTTTTATCAGTGTGGACTCCTTTGTGCCATGATTCCTTTTTAACTATCCTTTCAATGTTAGGAATCTTTCCATTTAGGGTGGCTACTGGCAGAGGTGAGACTTTGATAATATTCAATGTCCTGATTAAGCCTACTTGATACTGAGATTTTGTATCTTCCTCCATCTCCTGGTTTTCCATAGCATTCAATGTTATTTCCTTGTTGTGAACTTTCAAGGTTAACGTGCACTCATCCATGTCGAGCTTGCATCGACTCGTCTTCATGAAAGGTCTACCCAGAATGATGGGTGCCTCATTGTCTTCAGGTATGTCTAGGATTACAAAATCGACTGGGAAAGTCAAGTCCGCTATTGTTACCAGCACATCTTCAGCTATACCATATGCATCTTTTCTTGAGTGATCCGCAAACTTCAAATTGGTCTTTATATCACAGATATTTTTAATACCCAGCCTGTGATAGATCGATAATGGCATCAGATTCACACTAGCTCCAGAATCTATTAGTACCTTTTTGAAGGTTCTTTCTTTGATTGTGCATGGTACTGTGACGGTTCCTGGATCCTTTTGTTTGTTAGGAATGTTCTGCTCTAGGGAGTTTGCATTATATTGTTCCTTACCGGATACCTGTTCTTCAGTGGTTGGTTTCTTTTCAGCCATTACCTCTTCCACGAATTTCTTGTACATGGGCATCCTTTCAAGTGCTTCAAACAAAGCCATATGACCCTCAATCCTTTTAAACATTGTCATGAATTTCTCCAAGTCTGACTCAGTAGGTTCCTTCTTTGTCATTCTCTGAGGATAGGGCAACTTAATCACCGGTATAGTTCCTTTTGTAGTTTCTTCTTTAGTCGGCTCGCTCGGTGATATCATTTTTTTCTTTTTAGCAACCTTTTTCTCTGTCGTCGTGACAGTATTAACATTCTCCTGACCTCTCGGATTTTGAATTGTTTCACTTGGTAGGGAACCTGGTGTTCGAGAACTTGCCAATTGTTGTGCTATCTGTCCCAGCTGAACTTCGAGATTCCTTAGGGAGGCGGTGGTATTTTTCTGATTGTTTCTAATCTCTTCTTCAAATTGCATATTTTGAGCTGCCATCTTTTCAATTGCAATCTCCCAATCTACCTTCTTTGGGACTTGTTGTTGTTGTTGCTGATATTGGTTTTGATATTGGCCTTGTACCTGCTGTTGCACATTCCCCTTCTGATCTTTCCAAGCAAAGTTGGGGTGATTCTTCCACCCCAGGTTGTAGGTGTTGGAGTAGGGATTGTTTTGCTTTAAAAACTTGATATCTTCTATCTGCTGTGGTGTTGCAAAGCAATGAACAGTATTGTGTGGTCCATTACAAATGCCACACACATCGTTTAGTGCCTGTTGTACTTGAGCCACTTTCTGAGCACCTATGTTTAGTGCCTTCAACCTTTTCTCCACCTCTGCAGCAACTGCTTCTTCAATTTTTACCTGTTTGTTTGTTTCAAGCTTCAAATCAATTACCGTAGATTTGCTTGACACCCTATCATACAACTCCAGATGCTCATTTGAGGCAATTGCTTCAATTATCTTCTTCATACTGGTGGTTGTTGCAAAGTTAGCTGAGCCACCAGCTGCTGAGTCAAGGATTTGTCTCGTTTGAATTCAAAGACCATTAACAAACATTTGCATCTGCTCAGTTTCATCCATGTTGTGAGTAGGACAAGCCACTAGGATTCTCTTGAATCTTTTATAGGCATCTCCTAGTGACTCACCCTCCTTCTGCTTGAAGTTAAGGATCTCGTATCTTTTTCTCAGTGAGACAAATGCGGGAAAATATTCCTGCAAGAATGTTGTTTCCATCTGCTCCCATGTAGTGATACTACCAGCAGGTAAGGAATAGAACCACTCTTCGGTCTCATCTGCTAAAGTGAATGGGAACATACGAAGTCGAATTGCTTCTTCGCTATGTCCAGGCATTTTCAGTGTTGTGCTCATGGTCAGAAACCTTTGGAGATGCTTGTTGGCATCTTCATTCACTCTTCCAGAAAAGGACCGCCTTTCGAGTTGATTAATGGTGCTGGGATGCAGCTGAAATTGTTCCACATTAACCGGTTGGTTGACAATTGTCATAAGACCACCCAGAGTGTTGGTTCCACCATAGTCACCGAGAAGTCTCTCTGGTGGTGGTGGTGGTGGTGGGTTTGCAGCCATGATTTCAGGAACTGTTTCCGCGTCTGAATCTGAATTCTCTGAGTGCACTGAAACAACTTCCTCCTCTGCTTTATATGCTAATTCCAGTTTTTCTCGCTTAGCTTGTCTCAATCTAGTGCGAAGAGTTCTTTCTGGATCTGCGTCAAAAGAAAAATCCGTTGAGGCCTTACCTCGCATAAACTAGTTAGACAAATATTAGGCTTGAATAACAAGATTGTCACAGATACAATTTTGGTTGACTAGCAACAAAATTTCAATAGAATAAAAATTAAAATAGGTATTTTGGAAATCCCCGGCAACGGCGCCAAAAACTTGATCGGAAAAATAGCAAGTGTACTATTTTTACCGATGTAGTAATAAGGAGTTTTATTTCCAAGTATCGATCTCAGGGATTGCGTAGGAAATACTTATTGTAATTTGATTCTATCAAAACAAAAAGATAATGGTTTGGTTGTTTTGGAATTTATAATAGTAAACACAAAAATAGTAGAAATAATTGATTAAGATAAAATATGCTAGGGCGAGTGGTTGATTTAACCAGTTATGAATTCAGTCAAGATTTCCTTCGTACATATGAAACATTCAATCACCTAACCTCAGAATGTTCTTCCTTAAGTCTTTAAGGAAGAAACTACTAAATTACCAATTCTTACTCAAATGTCCATTCAATTAATCATTGGTTTTAATCATAAACAATATCAAGGTTTACGGTGGTTTACAAAAGTTACTAGTCCTAGATGATGCATTCGTAAACCCAATTGTGTGAAAACCCTAACAATCACAATCCTGTTATTGAAAGTCATAGATCAATTTGTATTTGTCCGATACAAAAGCATAATAACATCACACAATTGAATTGAAATAAGTAACATGGTAATCAAGAAATCATTTGTTCAAATTCATAACATACGATCACATCAGGACCACCCCCTAGCATAAGGGGGATTAGCCTCTCATAGTACTCAAAGAATTCATAATGTAAAGATTAGACATTACAAAGAATTAGGAGAGTTTTGATCTTCAATGGTGGATGCCCTTGAATCTCGCCGTCTTCAAATCCTTCGTAGTAGCTATCTTCTCCAATGCAATATTTTCTTTCGTCCGTCAAAAAGCGCCTTCTTCTTTCTCTTCCAAGCCTTCTTATAGCTTCAGATGAATCTCTTCCAAGCAAAAGGTCCAAACTACCCTTAATGAGCAGAATCGGTTCACAAAGCAAAAATTAGGTTCTCCAAGCTGCGTCCAATCAACACGGCCGTGTGTCACCACACGGGTGGCCGTGTTGTTCTCCATAATTAATTATTTTCAGCACAAGCTACAGAGGCAACAACACGGGCCGTGTTCCTCCACACGGGTGCCCGTGTTAATGCACTGTTTTAATCAACACGGTCGTGTGGTGACACACGGGTGCCCGTGTTGATCTCTGTTTTTCTTCTCCTCTTTTGCTCTGCCTGATCAACAACACGGGCAGTGTTGTGGCACACGGGTGCCCGTGTTGACCTGCTGTTTCTTCATATTTTTGCCTTTCAGAGTGTCCATAACTTCACCATTCTTGCTTTTAAACCTGTGCAATGGCCTGTAACAATGACACAACCAAGCGAAGCATAAACGAGATCTTTTTGACATAAACTTATAATCGAATGCAATACGATACCAAACCAACAAAACATGATAAATGACTCCAAAGCAACTAAAAACAAACATAAATCTTACCAAAGTGATGACAATATGTCGGATTAACGGCGGGAATTCAATGGAAATGGTGACCGATCAAAAACCCATAGAAGTTTTAAAATAAAACTAATGAAAAGATATGGATCTGGGGCTTAATTATGCAAAGGGAAGTGTAGCGGTGTATTCGTCACTTTATGATTTATTGACTAAATCAAAAGCAAAGCATACAAAGATAGAGTCGCCACCGCACTTTTATTTATCCGAAGGAATGGCTAAAAAGCGAACAAAAGCCTAAGAAGTTTTACACATAGAAAACTAATGAAAGGTCAGAGATCTGGGTAAGGGGGTAATTATGCAAAGGGAAGGTGTTAGGCACCCAAAGCATCCTAGGTACTCCTAGGGCACCCTTTTCACAAATTGTTGCAAAAGATATTGTTTATGAAACATTTATTGTGCAAACATTGATTGGGAGGATGAGAGAAGAATATACAATTTTTATTATTTTTGTGTTTGGATGGATAACCATTGCCTACGTACCTTTACAGGATCAAAACCTCGTAGTTCGGCTAAAAGATTTCCAAAAAGTAAGTGGATTGATTTTAAACAAAAGCCCTAAGGTCTTTCATTATCCACGGGAGAAAACTCAACCTATATAACCACAAGTCCACCATGTGAGAAAAGCTTCAACTTGCTAGTGAGGGACCATGCCCTATAATAAGCAAGGAAGTCTTACAATTCAATCACTAAGGACAAAAGGTGAGATTCACATCAACCACTAAGATAATTGAGATCTATGGCTAATGTATGAAAACTTATCAAGAAGTAGACTAAGCCACAAAACAATTGAATGAGTGAAATTAACCAATTAGGATTATTCACAAAATGAAGTCAAAGTATGATTAGAATTCAATTCAAAAGAAGTATTGTGAAAATGAAATTTAAAAATCAAAGGCCTAAAGCCTAGGTTTCTAATTTGAAAAGAAATGAAAATGTTTGCACAATTTTTTTCTGGTTTTGGGTTAACATGCAAATGGAGGTTTAAAGAACAAAAAGGGTGGGAGGTTAAGGGATGTAAAACTTCTTAGATGTTCACCCCTTGAGATCATATGTAGATGATCCAAGTGATTCCTTTGGAAAAGGCAACAAGTGATAACAAATAAGCAACACAAATGGAAACCAGATGCCAATCAATGGACTTACACCAATCTCACAAAACAACCTATGGATACCAGATGCCAATCAATGGACTTACACTAGCCTCCAAAACCAAAATGGATACCGGATGCCAATCAATGGACTTACACCAATCTCCAAGGAATGATCATAGGAAACAACTGCCAATAGCTGGACTTACAATTGACTCCTCACAAGAAACAAATAACAAATGCAATAAGCAGGAGGAAACAAGTTGCCAATAAATGGTCTTACACTCAACTCCAAGGAAATGGAATGCCAATCAATGGTCTTAGTCCCAACTCCTACCAGATCATAGGAAACAACTGCCAATAGATGGACTTACAATTGACTCCTCAATGGTCAAAACAAAATGTCACAAAGTATGAACAATGATCATGAAATGATATACAATTAATGAAAACAAAAGGCACAAAGGCACACAAAAACAATTATGCACATATGGGCAAACAAACAACAGGCAACCAATTATCACACACTATACACAATCAATGGGCTCAAGCAAGGTTAGGCTTCAGAAACAAGCCAACTGGAATGGGGTGTTTTGAGCTCTTAACCCTAACATTGAGAGTTAGGGTGAAGCAGATGAAATGGAGATGAGGGTTATGCCTCATAGCTCTTATCCCTGGCCTGGGAGAGCTTTAATCAATAGAAAGTGTGGGAGTTCAGAATTGAAGGAACTCTTCTCCACATATGGTTGACTCTATAAGATCTTGGGTTCTTATTCACAATGCATCAACACATGGTGTGAGCAAAGTGAATGACACAACTGAATAGCAGAGGATGGATTACACATCCCTTTTATCTGCCAATTGCCTCTTAAGAGGACTTTACCTGCTTGGCACAAAATTAAACAAACAAGAACATGGCCTCTTAAGGAGGGCTTCAGACAGGTGCCTGCCAATAACAGCAGGTCTTCCAGACTACATGAAGATTAGAGGTTATACCTAAGTGGTATGCCAACCACAAGCAAAGCAAAGCAAAGTTCAAATGAACTTAAAGCAACTTAAGTACCTGTGGAAACAACTAAACAAATCAGTACAATACTCAGACAAACAGACAACAGTCAATAACAAACAGACAATCCCAATGTACAACACATAAGCCATAAGGCAAACCCAAGTGGCTTATCATCAACCTACAAAACAGCAAATGTTAGCAATCAAAAGCAAATGTCAACATTCAAATGATGAAGCATCATTAACCATGGAATTTGGATGCTTGAACCTGAAATTCAAAGCTCACATGTAAGTACAAACCACTAGGTCAAAGCCTAGGGTCAAAGGTGAAGAAAAAATTCAAAACAGGAGCTGAAATTCAACACAATGCAACTTCAAACACATATTAACATGTCCTAAAAAGGATCACCTCAAAATCATCAAGAAAAAGCATTTCATGATCAAAGGAAGTCAAAGGCAATTTCAAAGCTCATATATAATCATCATGAATGAAAATTCCAAAACAAAACAGAAATAATTCAAATAATTCTGGAAAAATTCATGAGCATTCAACACATCCAATCCAATCATCATACAAAAAATCAGAAGCATCAAAGATCAATTGGCATGGAAATTAAATTGCACAAGTTGGACAACCAAAGGTGTGACACAAATTGTCACACCATGCAAACACATGCATAAAACAGAAATGGCAAATGGGAAAAATACCAAACCAATCCTAAAACATCCATCAATGTGTCTAGAACAATCATGCAAAATTTCATGTCCATTGGACTAAAATCAAGCATTTCACAATAGAAAGAGCAACGCAAGGTCACAAAAGCACATATGATCAAAGGTTCTAGCACCAACAAAAATCCAGCCATGCACAACTTCAGCAATTATCGTCATTAAAAACTAGACATTCTAAGGAACAAGTAGCAAAAAACCAGGCATTTTTTGGATCATTTTTCAATTTTATATGAATTTTTAAAGTTGACATAAAAAATTTGAAACAAAAATGATCATAGCACATGGAAATGGAGGGAAAGCATATAATTGATGAACATATTTGAAAAATGCGCTCACCAGGGATCGATCCAGGTAACAATTCAAATGTGAGCGCGCAAACTAATTGAAATGACGTCGTTTCACACAAAACCCTAACAAAACCAGTTTGGACGCAAGACCGTCGCTAGGCCGACGCAAACATGAAGATCTTCATCTTCTTCACGAAGAAGAAGATGAACAGTAACATGAACTTCAAGCCAATTTCCAGAATTTTCTAGAAAATCACAAATCATACATCATTTTAAAGCTCTTTCCATGGAGAACATAGATCAACTAACATCTAAGCACAAATCATCAAGAATAGAGAGAATCGAGCAAAATCATTTCAACATGTCAAACTTCAATCACACATATCTCATGTTATAGTGCATCATTTCACACGATTTTTTCACCAGAATTATCAGCAAACCTAGATCTACAAGAATATGTGCACAAATTGCAAAATTAAAAGGTTCGAAAATTGACCTCTTGAAGAGCAGAATCTTTGAAATGCACGATCCACAGCTTTGAAGTATTCAAATCCACTCTACAATGCTTGAAATGATGTTTGATGAAGAGATTGAAGCTTGAAAGGTGTTGGATCTAGCTCAAAACAGAATTTCCATTTTCATCTTCATGAGCTTGCTACACTTGGTTCTTGCTCGAATTTCACAATCTAATGCTTGATCTGCACAGAATCAAAGCCAAGGAACAAGAATATGGAAAGAAATTACAATGTTATGAAGAGACAATTTGAATTATGAATGGAAGAAAATTTTGGAGGGAGAGAGAATTTGGATCTTGAAATGTGAAAAAATGATTAACCCCTTGAAAATTCTGTTAGATTAGAGTATTTATATGAAGTCCTAATCAACTTGCTAATCCATAATTAACTTGGTTAATGAAAATAAGGTGTTTTGCAAAAAATCAAAATTGCATGGTGCATGTAGTAAACCCACGTGAACAGTACCACTTCCTTCATCAAAGCCACTCAAAATCATCTTTTAAACACATTGGCAATGGTAGAAAGTCCATACAATGCACCATTTTTGAATTTTGCAATTTCCCTCCAAAAAAGACATGGAATAGCAAGTGATCATGTGATAACAATTCATGCAATGTGGTGAATGTTTTGAAAATCTCATGTCATGAGAAGCAAAATGCAAAAAGAACCACAAAATTTGGAGTTAGGGATCAAAAGATATGGCCATTTGAAGTTCCATGTACACTTGGCAATGATTGGATCATACCTCCTCAACCATTCATCAGATGCTCATGATCTTGGACCTTTTGGAAATGGGAGAGAGAGATATTCAACTTTCATGTTGGACAAAATTTCATTTTAAGCTCCTTTGATGTTGGAAAGTTGAGTTGAAGTTGGATCAAAAACTTGCCATTTTTGGAAAGTTGAAATTATAGGTCACTTTCCATTTTTGGAAACTTTTGACTTGACTTCAAATTCTTCAACCTTGATCTTTGAAATGATGAATAAGCATGATTTGGACATGAATGGGATGAAGAAACTCAATTTCTCAATTCAAAATCCACAGTTGACTTTTCAGTTGACTGCATTGGTCCTTAGATGACCTGAAAATGTCCTGATGAATTTGGGGCCTTTGCCACTTGGGAATTTGCTCCAAAATGAATCCATAGCTCACATAAGCTCAAAATAATGATCACATGATCCATATCTCAATGGAAACTTCATCTCTCTTTGTACCATGAATTCACCAGATGCCTTGACCTGTTGACTGCTTAAGCTGCAAGTAACAAAGGTTAATGACATATTTTTGTACATTTTGGTTAGTGATTAAAAGAAAAGCAATGATGTACAAATGCAAGCAATCCTTGGTGATCAAGAACGACTCTCAAAAAAATATCCCACCCACAGGGAAGGAAGCAAAGTGTCCAATGATCCTTGAGGCAATGTAATGTTATGATATGATGTCATGAGGGATCTTAGGGACAAAATTGGGGTCTTACAGGAAGGTATTAGTGTTGGTGTAAGCCCTAGAGGCCAATACTTTTGGTACTTGTATCGAATTATTTATTAATAATAAAAGGCTTTTTCTTTATTATGTTTGTTTAATAAAGTCCTTGGAATAGATAGTCCGTTTAATGTATCAAGTGTGACTTAATCATGAGAGCACATTAAACATAAGGACACTATTCTTAAAGTATCCGTAGTCGAGCATTATTGTGAAGTGGGATAACATTAAAGCATGGAGACTATTATGTTTATAGACTGATGATCACGTCTCATGGATTATGGATAAGGAGTTATCAAGTCTCAAACATAGGTATGAATATTAAGAGTAATATTTATACTGGATTGACCCGTTATGAGAATACTATATAGAATGTTATGCAAAGTGTCATAAGTTATTCTCATGGTGATAATGGTGTATACCACTCTTCGACCTGAAACCACTATGGACCCTAGATGTAGAGTCGAGTGCTTTATTGCTGATCCAACGTTGTCCGTAACTGGATAACCATAAAGACAGTTAATGGGTACTCCGCAAAGCATGCTAAGGGACATGGGTGACCTAGATGGAATTTGCCCACCCTGCGTAACAGGATAAATGTCTATGGGCCCAATATTGAACTGGACAAGGATGACACGGTCTATGCCTTGTGTTCAATATAGACATAAGGGCAAAAGGGTAATTATACACATAATTATTATCACAGAAGGATTTGTCAGATCACATGACATTTTCGTGTCTTGGGTAGCAGTGATGTGTTGCTAGATACCGCTCACTGTTTATTATGTTAAATGCGTGATTTAATATAATTGCCAACGTCGTGAAAACCTACAGGGTCACACACAAAGGATGGATTGATGAGAGATAGAGTAACTAAGGAACACCGTAAGGTACGATGCACTTAAATGGAATACAAAATATGGTAAGGTACCACACACTTAAGTGATTTTGGGCATACTATAAGATATGGGCCAAAATACACTTAAGTGGGCTTTTAGCTTGAAGTCCACACAAGTGGTTCTATAAATAGAACCCTTGGGTATAAGCATTGTCACTCTTGAATTTTGTTTCTCTCTCTCTCACTCAAAGCCTTCATTCATAGCAGCTAGCACTGAGATTGAAGGAATCTGTTCGTGTGGACTGAGTAGAGGCGTTGTCATCGTTCAACGTTCGTGATCGCCACAAGAGGTAACGATTCTATCACTGATCATGCCCATTCATAAGGATCATTAAAGGAGAAATTTTTAAATTCCGTTGCGTTTTGGATCGCCATTCTCCTTCAGTGGTATCAGAGCCACTTACGAAACCATGAATCTGATAACTGTTTATTTTCTGTATTAATACGATTAAAGACAGAATGAATCAAAGATTAAATTGAGATCGATTAAGTTATATATATGATATAAGTAATCCTGATGCAAATTACATTATATATGATATAGTGTTCTTGTTTCGTTCATTCAAACACTCAATAGTTGTTTTCCTTTGAGCGATCAATGGTCGTTTGCTTCTTGATTCGACATTAGTATGGTGAAGCAATGACGTGTTGATCAATCATACTGAATCAACAATCGAGATGTGTTTGACGGTCTGAAATTGGTGCATCAGGGTTAGTGACGGCACAAGGGTTGTGTTGTCAGAGAGTTATGCGATTGGGGTTGTGACTGCACAAGAGTTGTGCTTTCTAAACACTTTTTAGAACAGTGTTAACCGGTTAACGCATATGGTTAACCGGTTAACGCAAAACGGAATACAGCTTTCTAACAGTTTTTCAACAGTGTTAACCGGTTAACGTATTTGGTTAACCGGTTAACGTAAAACAGAATACAAATTATGAACAGATTTTCAAACAGTGTTAACCGGTTAACGTATATGGTTAACCGGTTAACGCAAGGCAAAATTCACTCGTTCGGTTAACTCTGCATAATGTGATCGGTCGTCGAGATTTAATTTGGTTTTAATTGATTAAAAGTATTAAAATTGATAATAATAATAATGTGTTTATTATTGTCTTGTGGTGATCGGTTATGGCCTTAGTTTTCCTTTATTTTGTTTTGGGTTTTAAAATACGACCTACGTGTCGTGCCTCTCTTTTAATCTCTCAATGTAACTTCTTTTCTCATCTCACTCCCTCGTATGTAAAACGAGTTTCTTTATGTAATGTATTGTTATGAAGAAAGCAAAGAAAACAGTGCCAAAGGAGGACAACCTTGAAGATCTTGCTTGGAGAAGCTTAGATCGTTATTAGGTTAGCTTAGATTCTCTCATTGGCTTAGGAGAACAATTGCGCTAGGAGCCATAACTGTTTCATTATATATGTATGTTGATGCATGTGTATGTATGTTGATGCATGTGAGAGACGATTTATATGATAAATAAGCCGGTGAGATCAGAATAATTGCAAATTCCCTCAAATTAAATATTAAGTTTATGCTTTCCAAGTCTTAGCACTCATCAAGACTAGTATCGGATAATGTAGGTTTCGCCTACGCGAGGTGCATGTTCTATATTAGTAAGGTGCGATGGGATAATTGTAATATCCAACTGCTAAGACAATAGGTCAAACTTAACTAAACAAATTATAATAATATTATATATGTTTTCTTTCCAAGTTTTAGCACTCATCAAGA
The DNA here is from genome assembly GCF_024323335.1 of Lathyrus oleraceus. NCBI lineage: Eukaryota > Viridiplantae > Streptophyta > Magnoliopsida > Fabales > Fabaceae > Lathyrus > Lathyrus oleraceus. Next base: position 268,042,723 of record NC_066584.1, on the reverse strand, counting down.
TTAGTATCAGATAATGTAGGTTTTTCCTAAGCGAGGTGCATGTTCTATATTAGTAAGATGCGATGGGATAATTGTAATATCCAACTGCTAAAACGATGGGTCAAACTTAATTATGATAATATTATATATGTTTAGAAGCAAGAGTTGGGAATGATCCATATGATGAATTGGAATAAGGAGTTATTCACCCAACTGAAATTTTCGAGAGTTGTATGAGATACAATTGGAAGGAGTTCCTACCTAAATAACCTAGTTTTGTGTAATCCGCCTACGCAGACTTAGAACGAAGTGAAATATGGATCTCGACCCACTAGAAAATCTTCCAACGGGATTTTCCGAATCAAATGATGAGGGTCATTTGTTTTGAGTAAAATAGTGGGAGCATATTTAATTAAAGGCCTAATTAAATATGTCAATGATACTTATATTTTCATTAATCTCAACAAACACCTCTAACAAACATTTTGCGATCAATCCTTGACAAAGATAAATTGTTTGGGACAAATTTCTGGATTGGCACCGAAACATGAGGATTGTCCTCAAACATAATAGAAAGCTGTATGTCTTGGAGACACCTGTTCCTGAAGAGGAACCTCCTAGTTCTGCACCTGAGGCAGAAAGAGATGCTTATAAGAAGCATGCCGAAAATGCAAATGAAACTGCTTGTATCATGCTAGATGTTATGAACTCAGAGTTGCAAAAGCAACATGAGAACATGACAGCGTTCGATATGATCGAACACCTGAAGATGCTCTATCAAGAGCAAGCAAGGCATAAAAGGTTTGAAGTTTCAAAAGCCCTTTTTTTAAGGCAAGTTAGCTGAGGGAGCCCTTGAAGGTCCCCATGTGCTCAAGATGATTGGGTATGTGGAAAACCTTGAGAGATTAGGTTTTCCCCTCGGAAAGGAACTTACGACTGATTTGATCTTGCAATCGTTGCCAGATAGATTCAGTCAATTTGTCCTAAATTTCAATATGAATGATATGGACAAATCTCTTCCTAAACTGCTAGCCATGTTAAGAACTGATGAACAGAATCTGAAGTCAAAAGGGAAGTCCATTATGATGATCGGAAATGGAAAGAGACAGAACAAAAGACCCACCAAGCAGGGTGATAAAGGGAAGGGCAAGGAAGTTTCCAAACCCAGACCCATTGTTGCTGCTTTGAAGCCTAGTGGAGGCATAGCAAAGGTAGACACCTACTTCCATTGCGGTAAGATCGGACACTGGAAGAGAAACTGCCCAAAGTACTTGGAAGATGACAAAGTCTCCATTCACAGGAAAAGGTGAAAGAGCTAATGATCTTTTGGCCCTCATACATACTGATGTATGTGGACCACTGAACATACCAGCCAGAGGAGGTTTTCAGTACTTCATCACATTTACTGATGATTTCAGTAGATATGGTTATGTGTATTTAATGAAACACAAATCAGAGTCCTTTGAAAAGTTCAAGGAATTCAATAATGAAGTACAAAACCAACTAGGTAAGAATATTAAAACTCTTCGATCAGATCGAGGTGGTGAGTATTTAAGCCTAGAGTTTGATGACCATCTGAAAGAGTGTGGGATCCTATCCCAACTTACTCCTCCTGGAACACCCCAATGGAATGGTGTATCTGAGAGAAGGAATTGAACCATGTTATACATGGTCCGATCCATTATGAGTCACGCCGATCTTCCAAACTCCTTTTGGGGACATGAACTATTGACATCAACTTACACACTTAACCGTGTTCCATCCAAAAAGGTTGAGAAGACACCATATGAGATATGGAGTGGTAAGAAACCACATATGTCTTACATGAAGATTTGGGGTCGCGAAGTTTATGTGAAACGACAAATTTCAACTAAGCTTGAGCCCAAATCTGACAAATGCTTATTTGTGGGGTATCCTAAAGAAACAAGAGGGTATTACTTCTGCAATCCTTCTGAGGGCAAAGTGTTTGTCGCTCGAACTGGAGTTTTCCTAGAAAAGGATTTTATTTCCAAAGGAATCAGTGGGAGGAAAGTAGAACTTGAAGAAATTCAAGAATCACAAAGCATCGATACACCTATGGAGGAATTAGAGCAGGAAACACAAGTGGTTATGGAAGAGCAACCTGCTCAAGTAGAACAAGACCAGCATAGGTCAAGCAGGATATGTCACCTACCTGAGAGATATGGATATCTCATAATAGATCAAGGTGATGTATTACTCATGGATCAAGATGAGCCTGTGACCTACCAAGAGGCCATAACTGGTCCCGAGTCTGAGAAGTGGCTAGAAGCCATGAAATCTGAAATGGATTCCATGTACACAAACCAAGTTTGGACCTTGGTAGAGCCTCCTGTAGGAGTTAACCCTATAGGATGCAAGTGGGTCTTTAAAAAGAAGACTGACATGGATGGTAAGGTACATACCTATAAGGCAAGACTGGTTGCAAAAGGATATAAATAAATTCATGGGGTTGACTATGATGAAACCTTTTCACCAGTTGCAATGCTTAAATCTGTTCGGATTTTACTTGCTATCGCTGCATATCATGATTATGAAATATGGCAGATGGATGTCAAAACTGCTTTCCTTAATGGGAATCTTCTTGAGGATGTGTACATGACATAACCTGAAGGATTTGACATACCAGAAGAAGCCCAAAAGATATGTAAGTTACAAAGGTCAATCTATGGATTGAAGCAAGCTTCTAGAAGCTGGAATCTTCGTTTTGATGAAACAGTAAAACAATATGGATTCATCAAGAACGAAGATGAGCCTTGTGTCTACAAGAAGGTTAGTGGGAGCATGATTGTGTTCCTGGTATTATATGTAGATGACATATTACTCATTGGAAACGATGTCCCTACCCTACAACAAGTAAAGTCTTGGTTGGGGAAATGCTTTTCTATGAAGGACCTAGGTGAAGCAGCCTATATATTAGGAATCAGAATCTATAGAGATAGATCACAAAAACTGTTTGGCCTAAGTCAGAGTACGTACATAGACAAAGTGCTGAGACGCTATAACATGCATGATTCCAAGAAAGGATCCATACCTATGCAACATGGCATGTGTCTATCAAAAACACAATCCCCTTTAACTAAGGAAGAAAGGGATCGCATGAATAAGATTCCATATGCATCTGCAATAGGATCTATCATGTATGCCATGTTATGTACTCGACCAGATGTCTCGTATGCTTTAAGTGCAACGAGTAGGTACCAATCTGATCCTGGTGATGCCCATTGGGTAGCTGTCAAGAATATCCTTAAGTACTTGAGAAGGACTAAGGACTCATTCTTGATATATGGAGGTCAGGAAGAGTTGGCTGTAATTGGATACACCGATGCCAGCTTCCAGACAGATAAGGATGACTTTAGATCGCAATCTGGTTATGTGTTTTGCTTAAACGGTGGCGCTGTGAGTTGGAAAAGTTCAAAGCAAGATACAGTTGCTGATTCTACAACCGAGGCCGAGTATATTGTTGCATCAAGTGCAGCAAAGGAAGCTGTTTGGATCAAAAAGTTCATTAGTGAACTTGACATAGTTCCTAGCATCGTGGATCCCATTGGTCTCTATTGTGATAACAATGGTGCTATCGCACAAGCTAAGGAGCCTAGATCTCACCAACGATCCAAACACATACTTAGGCATTATCACCTCATTCGAGAGATAATAGATAGAGGAGATGTGAAAATATGTAGAGTACCTACACTTGACAATATTGTTGACCCACTGACAAAGCCTCTTGCGCAGCAGAAGCATGATGGCCATACTAGATCTATGGGCATTATGGGTATGCCTGATTAGCTCTAGTGCTAGTGGGAGATTGTTGGTGTAAGCCCTAGAGGCCAATACTTTTGCTACTTGTATCGAATTATTAATTAATAATAAAAGGCTTTTTCTTTATTATGTTTGTTTAATAAAGTCCCTGGAATAGATAGTCTGTTTAATGTATCAAGTGTGACTTAATCATGAGAGCACATTAAACATAAGGACACTATTCTTAAAGTATCCGTAGTCGAGCTTTATTGTGAAGTGGGATAACATTAAAGCATGGAGACTATTATGTTTATAGACTGATGATCACATCTCATGGATCATGGATAACGAGTTATCAAGTCTCAAACATAGGTATGAATATTAAGAGTAATATTTATACTGGATTGACCCGCTATGAGAATACTATATAGAATGTTATGCAAAGTGTCATAAGTTATTCTCATGGTGATAATGGTGTATACCACTCTTCGACCTGAAACCACTATGGACCCTAGATGTAGAGTCGAGTTATTTATTGTTGATCCAACGTTGTCCGTAACTGGATTACCATAAAGACAGTAGATGGGTACTCCACAAAGCATGCTAAGGGACATGAGTGACCTAGATGGAATTTGCCCACCCTGCGTAACAGGATAAATGTCTATGGGCCCAATATTGAACCGGACAAGGATGACACGGTCTATGCCTTGTGTTCAATATAGACATAAGGGCAAAAGGATAATTATACACATAATTATTATCACAGAAGGATTTGTCAGATCACATGACATTTTCGTGTCTTGGGTAGCAGTGATGTGTTGCTAGATACCGCTCACTGTTTATTATGTTAAATGTGTGATTTAATATAATTGCCAACATCGTGAAAACCTACAGGGTCACACACAAAGGACGGATTGATGAGAGATAGAGTAACTAAGGAACACCGTAAGGTACGGTGCACTTAAATGGAATACAAAATATGGTAAGGTACCACACACTTAAGTGATTTTGGGCATATTATAAGATATGGGCCAAAATACACTTAAGTGGGCTTTTAGCTTGAAGTCCACACAAGTGGTTCTATAAATAGAACCCTTGGGTAGAAGCATTGTCACTCTTGAATTTCGTTTCTCTCTCTCTCTCTCTCTCTCACTCAAAGCCTTCATTCATAGCAGCTAGCACTGAGATTGAAGGAATCCGTTCGTGTGGACACTGAGTAGAGGCGTTGTCATCGTTCAATGTTCGTGATCGCCACAAGAGGTAACGATTCTATCACTGATCATGCCCATTCGTAAGGATCATTAAAGGAGAAATTTTTAAATTCCGCTGCGTTTTGGATCGCCATTCTCCTTCAATTAGCACCCTAAACATCCATGGTAATCCATGGGAACCTCTTTGCAAATATGTACATTTTTATTTGAAAAGGTGTTGTTTGCAAAAGATTGGAGAAATGGGAAAAGAAGTGTGTTTTTTTAATTTTTGTGTTTACCAAGATCTTTGAAGTCTCATGCCTACGTACCAATAAAGTGAAATGGAGGATCAAAACCTCGTAGTTAGTGGTAAAATTATCAAATATGGTTGTTTTGATCTATTTTTAGTGAAAATATATTTTTTCATTTTAAGGAGAATACTCAACTAGTCACCCACAAGTATGAGAATTTTGCATCAACATAGAGAAGGGCTCTAACTTGGATAAAGATTAACAAGTATGCCCCTAGCTCTCTTAGATGGGAAAGAATTATCATCAATATTATGGGGATAGGATAATTATATCTCAACTATTTAAATGACTCATGTCTAAACTTTGATAAAAAATTTAAAAGGAAAACTGCACACAGGGCATAAAATAATTTGAATGAGGTATGCATTTTTAAGTCTTTTGAAATTAGTCTGAATATGCTTAAGAAGGAAAAGTGCACACAGGGCACAAAATAACTTGACAAAGGTCAAGGTTTATTGAGAATGTGGTTCGACTTTGAAATCAAGAAGATTTTTTAAAAGAGGGGGAAGATTTGAAAATGAAAGAAAGGGAGGACAAGAAGAGACTATCCTATAGCATAAAGTAAAGGATATGGGGGAAAGATCTAACCATGAGATAAAAAGCATTATTACATAAGTCAAGTAAGAATTCCCTCATTTGGATTAAGCCTCAAGCAAACCAAATAAGCAAAAAATAAACATGCATCAGATGGAACCAAAATAACCAAGCCAAGTCTTCACAAAGAAGTCCAATGTCCAAGGTACTTGATGAATCCCAAGGTCTCAAATAACAATATCTTAAAGAAAAGGTCAATGTCCTAACTCTAAGTCCATAAATCCATAACAATGCTAAGGATAGTAACCTAAAGTCCATAGATTAAGGGAACCAAAATTTTTTAGGGGTCTTTTCTTTATTAATTTCTTTTACAATGAAATGAAAGTCCAAATGGACAAAGAAGAAATGACAAGCCATAAAACAATATGATATGAGATGCCAAAATTAAAGCATAAAGTAAATAACAAGAAATATAAGTATGAAATAAAGGACATTAAACAAAGCTAATATAGTAAGATATTAGTAAATTATGTTAGTGATAAAAAATGAAAGATGTTTTGGTCATTTTTTTGGAGAACACTCAACTACTCACCCACAAGCGTGAAAATATGAACATATACATCATCATGAGAAGGGCTCCAACTTGGATAAAATCAACAACTATGCCACTAACTCTCACAAATAAAAAAGGAGCAATATTTTTACACAATACCATGTGGAATAGGAGACTTGCAATATGAAAATGCCTTACTTTCGGGACAAATTTAGCGCTATGTTAAGCAATCATAATTGGACTTATGTAGAAGTTACAACTCTCTGAGGTCGGTCAATAATAATGTTAGTGTCAATACATGTAAGAAAAATGATATGTAAATCATTCTCCTAAATCCATGCCACACAAAAAAGAAATAAAAGAGAAATGATCAAGCACAAAGGCTATGAAGATAGTCCCTTACTTAAATCCATACTTCATAGTGCTTAGGAAAAACTTATGCATCTGTCCAGAGTACCTTAAATGATTCATGATCAATTTGGAGGTAGATTTGAAATGATGAAAGTTCATCAACAAAGGTCACACAAATATAAAATAAAATTAAATGAAATAAAAATGCACCAAAAGTATTTTTAAATGAATTTTAAAATAGAAATAAAATGAAAAATCCATAAGGTCTTCAAAAACACCAAATAAATGGCCAAGAAAATTATGGAAGGTTGGAAATAAAATAAGAAACATATAATAAAATTTTGAGAATTTAAAAATGCAGAAAAATATTTTTAAACTAATTAAAACAAAGGAGAAAAGATAAATTCCATGAAAAATAGAAAATCAGTGAAATAAAATGTGGAAAAATAAAAATTAGATGAAGAAAAATAAAAGATAATTTTAGAAATTATTTTGGGATTTTTTGGATGTAAAATGAGTTTTGTATGAATTTTAAAATAAAAATAGAAAAAGAATTAAAATTAGAAAAAAAAACACAGAGCGTTGGATCAAGCCTCATTAATTGACGTAGCAGATCTAACACTCCTCAGGTTGGGGCGCACAATGGAATTTAGCTGAAATGAAATACGGGATTACATTTAAATTGAACCAATAAGATTATTTCATTTGTCCGGCGTGTATGGTCAAACACTTTGGTCATCTTCTTCGATGATCCTCCACCGGAGTTTCATTGTTTGGTAAATCCAGGACACGAGACCACCACCAATGTGATCTTCTCGTCATCACGAATTCAGCAACACACTCCAAATTTATTTATCTAAATTGAGAACATGGAATTTCAGAGATGTTTCAGAGCAAGCAAGCCACTACAAGATAAAATTAAATGATGAACACGATCAATCAACACCAGACAAGTTAGGGAAAACATCAGAGAGTGAATGACTATATTGTGGTTACTTGTTTGAGTTCAAATGGTGCTCAGAACTACCTTGTCAAACTGGTGATCAAAATTTGATGAAGCTCGATTTGATTAGAGCACTTCAGAAGATCTCAGACATTGGGAATTATTGCAAAAGGTTCAGAGGATGCCGAAGATAATGGAATCAAGAAATTGGATTAAAATAAGTTGAAATTCAAAGCACGATAGTTGAATTTGTCTGGAAAACTTTAGATTGCAGTAGGGGTTTCTTAGCTCTCAAAAACTTGGAAATGAATGCAATAACTTCCTCTATTTATAGGGAATTTGTTTGGATCCAAATATGTGTGGAATCAAGCTGAATTCATGTAAAACAAATATGATCGTGAAGTGAGAAAAGTGTGACTTGCAACTCATAAAAACTCAGCCAAATAAGGTTTTTCAAGGGTCAATTAACTTCTGGAGACTGGGTTAAACATGTTTAGATCCGAAACATATGCTAATTTGGGTTGGAACTGAAATTAGTGAAGTTCAAATTGCGGACAATGGTGATATCTTCAGTTATAAGTCACCATATTCAACTCAATTGGGCATCTTGCTCATGAGGCTTTTTGGTCCCATTCTTTTTGCAATGTGTTGACATCATAACAAAGATTATAATGTGCCAAGAAAACTTTGATGTACTCTAGATCAAAATGAGATTGGAAGGTGCTTTAGAACCTTAACGGTCATGCATTGAAAGATAGCCCCATTGAGAATCAATGATTGGCCTATTTTAACTTGAGGAATCAACACAAACCCAAGTTGGGGAGCCTTGCTTAATAGACTTGATGGAAAGCCCTACCTTGCACAATAAACTTAAAGAAAACAATACATGTTTTTGATATCTTAAAGAAAAAATCATTCGACTTTAAATTTTTTTATAATAATTTTTTCCGTTAGCTTTATTCTTCAAATTCTCTTCTATGATCATCAAATCCAGAGAAAAAGTGTTTTCAATACCTTGAGAAATAAACACACTCACCCTCTTGCACCCACCACTTGCCAATTTGTCCGCTGATGCTACATTTGTAGTAGTAATGGCAGCATCAAAGTCTGAGAAACCAAGAGACGTATCCTTTTTTCCATTTGACAGCTCATCCTTTTTTGTTACACCTTTTTCTACTATATATAAAACACACCCACAACTCATTAAGGTATTTCATGTAACCTATTATTTTAGAATTTCTTTTCAAAAGTGAAATATTTTCTTTAAAATAATTTATTTAAATTACAGAAATTATTAATAACAATTGTATCAAACTTATTTATGCATGGTATGAGTGTACGTCTAGTATTAATATAAAATTGATTTAAGTTTGATTCTAAAATTTAAAAACATTAAGTCGATATAATTAGTTCGCGTGGTTGAATTGATGGACTTTAGTTTAACTATCCACACAATACATGTAAGTCTGAGTACAAGTCACACTTGATTCTTCTTGTTAATAATAAATCATTATTCTAAAAAGTACTACTACCATCCAATCTTTATTTTTGCATTATATTATTAGATTAGATCCAAATATATTACAAGGTATTATGTAAGGTCCGATAAAGAAGATTAAACTCTTACAACTTGATAAATTCATATTCATATTCTATCTGATAACATTTTAAAACTAAAATCAGTGTAAACCAAAAGGGACCGGAAAGATTCTTAAGTTTTTGTTGGTGAGAATTTTTTTTTTCTAATTATTTATATATCTAGTTACCGTGACTTTTAAATTCTTAAATTTTATGGAATCTTTCTTATTAAAATTTTTTTTTTAGAATTTTGATGTATCGAATTTTATTTATAAATAATTTTTATAGTGTTATATATTTTTGGTTTAAACAAATTTACATTGATTTTTTTTAAATAGTTTCAACTATAATATTGTTTTTTTTAAAAAAAAATTAAAATTTTGTTTGATATTTTATTATTTAATATAACTTTTTTTAATTTCAAATTTTTTAAAACTCACATAAATTTACATTTAATAATTTTTTTTCATAAATAACAAATTTTAAATACATCTGTTTGAAAATGTTATGATTTTTACTATGATTTAATCTTCTACATTGTACATTTATATTATTTGATGTCAACCTGTGAGTTAAGAAATCGTAGATTTGTACTTGCAAATGATGGAATCGATATGTTTGGTAATCTTGTGAGTTAAGAAATCGTAGTCTTGTACTTGCAAATGATGGAATCAATATGTTTGGTAATCTTAGTACTAACTATTATTCATGACCTATTTTTATTTCAAATTTTGCAATACATATTTGTGGTTGTGCATGAAGCGCCAAAATATCATATTATATATTGTGATATTAGGTCCAAAATAATAAGGAAATGGCTCAATATTTAACTATTTTGTTGGAAGATTTTGATGTCGATAATCTTTATTAGGGTGAAATTTTTAAGATGTGTGCAAATTGTTTTACACCATCAACGACATTCCTGCATACAATAATTTGTGTGTGTACAATGTTAAGGGACATAAAGAGTCACTACAGACAATCGGGTAAATTATGCCGACTCATATAATTTGTGTGATGCTAAGCTTATTCTTTGAATCTATGCTCCAATCTGCAAAATGAACATACAAATTTAAAAATAAAAAACTTAAATTCATATGAAAAATAGAAAACAAAACACACAAAAACATTGAACCCTAACTCGTTATGGCCGAAGGTAAATGTAGAATTAAAATCTGAAATAAAACAAACAAAAATACAAAAATCTAACTCACTATCACACCAAAGGTAAACACAAAATACAAATAGAAAACAAAACACACTAAAAAATAGGTAACCCTAACACACTACTAGTGAAGATGGTCGTGAAGACGATGAAGAATCATAAGAATGCCTAGATTTTTCCAAAGTCAAAGGAACAAGCACAAGACTGACAAGTGAGAATGGTCGATTTGAATGATAAGTGAGGGATGCGAAGGTGAACAGTCATGGTGGAACAAGAACGAAGAGCGAGAATGTTTGCAGTAGGAACAAAGATTCATATTGCTTGTATATGAAAGGAAAATGATAGAAATGATAGAATCGTCTTTGGCCAGATTTGAGAGGAGCCGACGACGGTTGGATTTGAGAGGTGGAATGAGAGAAGAGATCGTGTCTGAGAATGTGAGAGTAAGGGTTTTAAACTTTTTTTTGTTATACATCATACTTTTTCATGATCAAGGGGTGGTTTTATGGTTAATGCTTGAAAATCATGTTGTTTGTGTATCTTGATGAAATGTTATTCTCTTTCATGCTAAACCTATGAGATTCTGATTCTTATGAATGTTTAGTTATGATCAAGAATTGATATGAAATTGTATGTTGGGAACCAAAGGTTAAGTACTCGACTGACATGTATAATTGTTTTTATTTATTTGTTCGATTGCATGAATCTATGTTATAATTAGACTGGATATGTTGTGGCATTATTGCATGCATGATCTGCACTCTTAACATATTTCGATTGGGTGAGAATGATGATTTATGGGATTTTTAGGTGTAAAAAGTCATTATGGTATGGTTTCCCACTTAGCAACGAAAGTCTCGCTTAGAGATACGTTGAGAATGGGAAAAAAACTTTGTTTATGGCTTTCTCGCTTAGCCATAAATGGATGGCTAAGAGAGACCTCTCTTAGCGAGACTACTAATGTCGAAATTGTTGGTGGCCCTGATCATAATGTATATTGAGTTTTGTAACTAGAAATGAGGCACGATTAGTTGTGTTAGAAAGCTAACGCATATAGCTTTAACATAGTGAGAACATTCATGTTCTTCTTCCACTTCAATCCCTGTTGTTCGTTCAAACCAATTCGGATGATCGGACATGCAATACTTTGTATCGTGCAGATTAATTAGTTAGGATGAAGCATATGAGAGAAATCTTATCCTAATAATTAATCAACGAGTATAACTTGTAAAACATTTGAGGATAAGCCGTAGGTTGAGTATTTCATAATTGAATATGGTGAAGTGTCCCATCGATGGACGAAACTCATGAAGTAGTAAGAATACTACTCTTGTTGTGATAGTAGTTCGAGTACATGATATAAAAGGTTCCTCCGTAATAAATTCTGCCAAGTTATTATCCTATGGGATAGTGAGGAATGATCGTACCATCATTTCCTTGGTCGATATTTTAAAGTAATCCCAATAAAAGGATATTAAAGGTTTCTCTATAAGGGGATTTTGCTGAGTCCTCCTACATGATATTAAGGGTTTCTCCATAAGGGAATTCTGCCGAGTATTTCTCCTATAGGATGATGGATACCTTCCTTGATGGAAGCATTCCTTGGTCCAACTTTATGGGCAGAAGGTTAGAGTATCAATTTATGATACATCACAATGATGTGATCCGTAATCTCTCATCGTTCTACCCGGAACAAAGGAAAGTATGTCAAGCTTTCATGTGTATTATGAAGCAGTGTATGCTTTGGTGTTATGTTCATTATCAGAGCACGAAAGTGCAGTACTAATAATCTGATTAAGGATAATATACCCTATAGAGCCGAGAGGACTCATAAGATAGGGGGACACACTGAGATTTATAATATCACCCATATGTTTTTTATTATTTTCAGGTATGCTCTAGAAGTTGGAAGATTTATGAGTAGACTCAAAGATCAAAAGCCTTGACGATTTATGCTTATCTTTCTGCTACATTACCTAGTTTTTCGATTTGAAACCCCTCATGTATTATTTATTATGTATTGTAAATATTTACTTTATGAGTTTCAATACCAAATTTACCGTTTACGTTGTACGATCTTAGGAAGTATTATGTGGGTTGTTACACTCACTCAATGATCAATCGTTAGTAATAAGTCCAGACAGATAATGAACTTTTTTAACATTAATCACTACTCATATGAATAAACTTAATAATTACTACATATTTACCATCACATTTATGCAATTGTTCGGCTAAAATGTATCTTTTTTTTGGCCGACCATAACAGGTCGCATGAAAAACTACACATATGTAAATCTCATTAAATCAAATTTACACAAAATAAGCTACTTTTGCAACTTGTTGTATCAACCAATTCATTCAAAATTAATATAAAATTTTAATAAATTAAATGGGGAGAGTCTTAAACTTACAACACATTATCCACAAATGTTGGTTATATTCATTAAGGATGTCTTTTTTATAATAATAATAATAATAAGATTTCTTAACAATTCTTAGTGTGAGAAAAAACTCAAAATAAAATATATATTTTACGAATTTATCAAAGTTGTATGATTAAAAAAACATATTATTGTAAAAAGCTTTATAATAATAAACTTAAAAAAAATAATCATGCTAAATGTTTAATTTGAAATCAGATAAATATTAAATAATTACATATCCAAAAAAATTGTCACAATAGATTCACATATACACCAAATGAATATTTAATTAAACAATTTTAGAATCAATGAAAATAATTCTAAACTTCAAAGTATCCAAAATATAAAGGATCAAATTTTTAATTTTACCTTATAATTTTGTGACGTATTCAAAAGATTCAAAAAATTTTCCATAAATAATATATAATAACTAAGTATATATTAAACAAATTTGTATTGATCTCATCTCCAAAATCTAAATTTACGTGGCAATTTTTTATGTGAGTAAAATTGAAAGATAAAACAAAAATTAAATAAAAAATAATTTGATTATTAAACCTTTTTAATTCAAAATAAACAGTCAAATATCCATAATTAGATTTTTTTAAACATAAAATCCATTAGAAAACAACAAAATCACTAATGGGTTAACCCATGTTGATTACAATCAAGTTTTTATCCTTGATGGATTTTTTGTCAAATAATGGGCTTGTGTAATTTGAGTTCTACAAATGTGGGTAATGGCCCAATGATCTATGCCTTCTAGGTTTTTCAGTCTTGGTGAGATATTTGCTTATATGCGTTCTATCTGTCTTCTGCGTTGTTTCCATCTCTTCCATATACCCTTTTTGTATGACCATGTGGTTGTCTCCTTTTCTCATTCATTTCTTCGTTTTCCTAACCTCTTTGATCATATCTACTAGATCCTTATAGTGGGAGTGAATAAGGATGTTTTGAGCATTCATCATTTTTACTAGCGTGACGACATTAAGAACTGCTTGAGCTTTCGCTGCCTAGAGTTGTCATAACCATTTTGATGCCAAGTAGTCGTATCTAACGTTGTACCATTATCATTTGCAAACCAAGCCCATGTATTCAATTCCCCCTTCCTTGCTAGGTTTTCATTAGTGTATATGTTGTCCTTCGATTTCCCCCAAGTATTCTCTTCTTCATGATTCTTGTTGGTAATGTATTTTTTGAGGTTATTCTTCATGTAGTTTTGGTTTTATACCTTTACAGGTGTCAAGTTGGACATGCAAAGTCCTATTGTTGCGAAGGGAAGTCAGATCAATGCCCTCATTCTTCTTTCCTTTTTTCCCCTTGGTTTCTCTTTCCTTTGACCCCTAAGGATTGTAATTTCTTTACTTTTATTCCTATTTTAACTTTAGTTTCTCTCGTTGCAACCGTCAGTTTTATTAGCATGCACACATTATTGTTGTTGGGGGTTTTGTTATAAAGGTTTTTTGCTCCTCAATGGGCCTCTTATCTTTGCTACTAGTAGCCTTCTTCTCTTTACCTTGTTTTTTGATACACAAGCTCTTTTACAACAATCCCCTTGGACTTATGCTTCTGAGTGTTCTGATCTAACATTGGTTTTTTCCCATGTTATCACGATTGTGGTCATTATTCATCATTTTGGAGCTCTCTCCCTTTTCACACCTCTTAGCTTGATTATTTAAGTTCAACATATTTAGCCACAGGTACTCTGTATCATTGTTATCCCCTATATTATTGTCCTTCATGTTGATGTTAATACCTTAGTTTCTAGCAATGCTCATGTTGTTTTCTATGTTCTAGAGATTCCTTAATTGTTCTTGGTGTATTTCTTCCAAAGTATTTCTGGATTCTTGGCAAATACTTTTACCTTTGTTTTTACCTTTGTTATTGTTGTTGCTTTCCTGATTTCTCCCTATTTGATTGTTGTTGTTTAGGTTCTCCATGGTGTCACGTTTCCATCCATGGCTATTTTCCCAAGTTATATCAATCACAATCATCTCCTCTCTATCCTTATTCATTTTGCCTTTACTATGTTTCAGATCATTATTAATCTTATTTTTTCGAGCTAAATCTGCTTTTTTGATTCCTTGCTCAATGGTTTCTTTATGTTGCCCCGGATCTTTGTAAGTTCTTTCAGTCTGGCTATTAGTTTTGTTGCTCTTTTTAGCATTAGTGTCAGTTCCGAGTTGAGTTATCTTGTAGTCAACATATGTAGATATCTCTTTGCTAAGGAGGGCTTCTTCTTCAAAGATAGTAGTAAAACATGATCATAACCTTAACAATATTGTTATTATCTTTCTGGATTATATTGTCTCCTTAATAATTTTTTGACACTTTATGTATTCTCCTCTAATAATGTTAAGAATCTAGTTGAGCCATTCTTATTTAGACCATTCATACTTTATTAATATATGATCTTGGATTTCCTCTTTTCTGAGGCATAAAGGGAAGAAAATGAGGCACTAAACCCCCTTTTAGTTAAATTACTTCTAACTGGTAAGGCCTCTTAGAGGACTCTCCAAGCAAGAATATGCATTCTGGGGACAATTTGAATTTTCCAAATAAATTCCAGATAATTATCTTGTCATTAGTGTTAGAAGTTTCAAGATCTTCTCTCTTATTTTGTTCATACATCCAATGGTATCCCGTTTTCACAAATGCAATCTCCTCTTTTATTAGCCATCCACATAAGGATATCTCTCTCCTTTTTATTATATGTGGGTATTTGGAGAATTCTCTCTACATCATAAGGATTAAAAGTTCTCTAAATCAAGTCTTGGTTCCACCCTTTCCCCCGTTTATCAAGTAGGTCCCTAACCCAAAGCACATTGGTATCCAATGGCTTTCAAGTTAGGACTTTAAGCCATCCTTGGTAGGGTATCCAAGGATCCTCCCATGAAGGTGGCAAGAAACACAAGAGAAATGGGTTTAAATTGAATTTACAAGATTAAAACTTTTTCAACCCAACACAATCAAATAGTAAGCAACGAACAAAAATAAATGACACAGTTATTCTGCTTCGTTGTTAACTTAGCTACCTCCACTCCATCCGCAAATGTGATTTTGCTTTATAAATAAGGACTTAAACCACTATAACAAAACTGATTACAGACACACAAAGACTACTCATCAATGGCTTCTTGAGTACTCTGACTAAACCCTAGTCACTCAAGAAATACAAACTCAATCAATGTGATTTGATAGAGATGTGTTTACAAGATTGCTTCTAAGAAAGAAAAATAACACAAGTTTAGATACAACGAATTTATACACAATAATGAGCAAAAGCTCTATGTCTGTTTTCTTTTCTCTATACACAATAATATTCAGTTAAACAAAAACGTTTTGTATTAGCGCAATGAATGAGAAGCTTGATCTTGAAAGTATCCTTTATATAGGCAATGAAAAGATCCATTAGAGAGTAGAATTGAAAAACCAAAATGTCGTCGTAGCCTTGCATAACGGCTTGTATAATGGGAGGCAAAATGGTAGAATAACACATTCCTTAGCCCACAAAATCAGCATAGTGGAAGGAATATTTATGCAAAATCTTTTGATCTTATCTTTTAATCTTCAGAGACTTCTGGATAAATGATGTTGAAGCATGTTTAGAAGGATCAAGAGTCTAGTTGAGAAAAACTGCAGAATCTTAATCTTTTGAGTCATGACACAGTTCTTCAAATCTCTATCTTCAGAATCTTCAAAAATTGAGAACTTAATAAAGCTTCGGAGGCTCTTCTATCATGGTTAAAGAAAGATGGACAGGTCACAAATCTAGTACCCATGTAAATTGCCACACACACAGTATATCAAGATAGTAAGTTTAAGGAAAAAATAAAATGTAAAGAACAATAGTACATTGTACTCTAACCAAATAAAAAATTATAGATGCCAGTAAGACAACTCCGATCACTTAATTGACAATGTCTTAAGATAGACAAAATTCAAAGTGTTAAAAACAAAAATCAAGAAGGGAATGAAACAAGTAACATATATATTCTGTTTCATTTTATGTCCCGCATATAATCTGAACCAGCAAAATGACATCAAAGTCCATCTAAATACGCTAGAACTAATAATACAAAGCAGAAGCAAAAACAATATTGAAAGAAAAATGGCCAGCATGCATGTGATAATTATTTGTTAAAAAGCAGTAAACGTGTTTGGCATATATTTAAAATGCCATAGCTATAAGTTCTAGTTTGCTGGTATGAGTCATGACAGTAGGCATACGTTGAATTAGTCTCATATTTGCTGAATTATTCTTCATCCATTTAAAAGAAAAGGATAACATATTATTTTCATGAATAATTGCTATGGCTAATCAATCATGCTGTCATAATATTTTCATGAATAATTGAATAAAAGTACAAATAACCTTATAGAATATTAGTCATAATTGAATAAATTTCAATAAGATAAGGAAATAGCTATGATAGTTTATTCTATAGACTTGCCTAACTCAGTCTCTCATGAAAAATAAAGTAGAAGATAAGAAATGTACCCTATAAATTAATATTAAAGGCACACCGTGGAAAACGAGGAAGGAGTTGTTCACGGTGAAAGTGAAACCTGAAGAAGGTGAATATTTTAGGGTTTTAATTTGGTAAAAGGTTCGAGATTTCTTAAGCTACAAATATATATTTACATCGTATTTGACTCCTAATCAATATTGTAAATAATAAAATATTATTATAATTTTATTTTTAAATATAAATATAAATTATTTTAATTTTATTTTTAAATTAAATGATACTAATATAAAATGATGTAATTAATCAATTTCATATTTCATTAACTAATCTTTTATATTATATTAACCGATTTTGGTGACTATTCAAAATTATTTTAAATATACGTGCGTTTACTAAGCAATTTAATAACTTTATTAATCAATTTTCTACATTTTAGTAATCAATTTTGACGTACTACTAAAAATTATTTTTGATATTGAGATATTTATTAACAACCTTTATCACTTTATTAATCAATCTTTACATTTTATTAACCAATTTTATTTTATTATTTTAAAATCGTTGATACTGTTCACAAACACTGTACATAACAAATATTGTTTATATACTGTTCACGCATTGTTCATAAAAAATATTTTTTTATTTTAAAAAATATATATTATTCACGCATTGTTCATAAAAAAATCTATTTTTAATTTTGTCTTTGTAATTCTTTTTTGAAAATAATTCCTAAATGTTAAAATCATTTTGATTTTAATTCTTAAAATTAAAATTCACACAAAAATCCAAAACAAAATCAAATGAAATTTACCATTTAAAATCTTATCACAAAATATAAGATTCCATCACCAAAAACAAAAATTCATCAACTTACATAAATCAAAATCAAAAGAATATATATATATATATATATATATATATATATATATATATATATATATATATATATATATATATATATATATATATATATATATATATATATATATATATATATATATATATATATATATATATATATATATATATATATATATATATTTGTTAGCTTGTGAATCTTCTACAACCATATTTTTAATATCTTGAATATTTTTGATAAATAATATGGCCACATAATAATTATTATAATATGATACTTAAATAATATTAAATATAAAATATTCCCATAATTCAAAGTTTTAAGCACGAAAGATAGTTTCTTAAAAATAATTAAATAACTAATATAATTAATATATAACTAATAAGCTTTAGAATGTAAGTATCAATAATTTTTAAAATAAATAGATAAATAATATATATTAAAATATTGCAACATGTGATAGTTTTTTGGCCTCTTCTTTAGTTTTTGTTGGCTTTTGTTTTATGCTTTCTAAGCTGGCTTTTGCTTTTTTTTTTCTGGTTTTGTTTTAAAATATGATTATGTTTGTCCCCTGATTCCTTATATAAAGCTTGCGTTGGGTTTCATATATAGTACAACATTTCTCAAGACACTAAACATTTTACTCTCATTTCTAGCTAATGGCTTTGTCCATATTTTCATCTCCCTCATTTACTTTTAGCAAAACCTCTTTTCCCAAAAATAGGTCATTATCTCTAGCAATATGCAACTCCAATCTCCCTCTTCCAATTCAATGCAAGGCAACATCTGAAGTTGCAAATGATCATCATAATGAAGCAATTACTAGACGATCTTTAAAATTCCAACCTTCCATTTGGACTGATGATTATATCCAATCATTAAATAGTGAATATAAGTTATGATTATTTGATACTTAATTTAACATCCATGTATTTACTATGAAAAATGCTAACAATTTGTAGTTAACTATTTAAATTTATGCAGGAAGAAAGTTATGCAGAGAAATGTAGAGTGTTAAGGGAAGAAGTGAGAATGATGTTCAACAAAATAGAAAATGAGGTTGACCAATTGGAGTTTATTGATGTAATCCAAAGACTTGGAGTGGCTTACCATTTCAGTAATGAAATAAGGAACATATTGGACATTATTTACAACAATCAAACATCAAAGTTGGAGAAGAATTTACATGCCACAGCACTCAAGTTTAGACTCTTGAGACAACATCATTATGACATATCTACAGGTTAATTAATATTTTAACTTAAAAGAAAATCTTCATAATCATATAATATTGTATATTAATTTATAAGTATAATTTTTTGTTGCAGATGTTTTTGATTCCTTTCAAGATGAACTGTCTGGTTTTAAGAAAGACCAAATACTTGATGTTGAGGGTGTTGAGGGAATATTGTCAATGTATGAAGCCTCATTTCATTCATTTGAAGATGAAACAATATTAGATGAAGCAAGAGATTTCACATCGAAGTTTCTCAAAGATTTTTTGAATCAAAATGGAGATAGTCATTTGTCACTTCAAATAAGTCATGCTTTGGAGCTTCCGCTACATTGGAGAGTTCCTCGATGGGAGGCTAGTTGTTTCATCAATATATACGAAAAACAACAAAATAAGAATGATGTTTTGCTTCACTTTGCTAAATTGGATTTCAACATTCTTCAAAGCGTCTACCAAGAAGAACTAAAATATACGTCGAGGTAACAAAAGTTCATTACTATCTTTCTATATATTTGATACATCCATTGTTCGTATAAACTAAATATAAATTTTCTCCTATTTTTTAAGATGGTGGAAAGAAACTGAAATTGGAGAAAAGTTGAGATTTGTTAGGGACAGGTTTGTTGAGAACTTTATTTGGAACGTGGGAATGAGTTTCAATCCAGAATTTGAATATTTTCGAAAAGTTCTGACTAAAGCCAATGCTTTAATTACCATAATTGATGATGTTTATGATGTGTATGGAACCTTGGAAGAACTAGAGCTCTTTACAGAAGCAATTGAAAGGTAATAATAATATTCCAAATTTTTTTCGTTGTTATTGAATAACTATAAATATTCTGTTTGTTTTTATTTTAGATGGGATCTAAATGCCATAGATTCTCTACCAGACTACATGCAAATATGCTATCAAACGCTCTATAACTATGTCAATGAAGTTGAATTTGAAATGTTGAACAAAACTGGGTACTCTATCGCTCCATACCTAAAAAGAGAAGTAAGTAATGTTTTTTTTCTCTTTATTATCCCTCTTAATTATATCTAAGATTTTATGTATTTGATATTATTATGCTTAATAGTGGGCAGGTTTATGTAAAGTATACATGACTGAAGCAAAGTGGTATCACAGTGGATATACTCCAAGCTTTGAGGAATATATAGAAAATGCATGGATATCTATAAGTGCACCTCTTATGCTTATTCATGCTTATTTTGTGATTCCAAATTCATTCAAAGTGGAAGACTTGCATCTTTTAGAAGAAAACTCCGACATGATTCGATATTCAGCAATGATTTTACGTCTTGCTAATGACCTCGGAACATTATCAACTTTAACTTTATTCCTTTATTTTAGTTTTTAGTTTATGCGTTTTTTTTAATGTTTTTTAGTCAATGAAGTTCTTGGCTTTTAAAATAAATCAAATATGTTTTTACTGTTATATAGGATTTAAAAAATAAGAAATCATTTAAGTTTAGAAGTTGAAATTTTTTTTACTAATAGGATTTAAAAAATATATATGATTTTTGTATTTGAAGAAGGTAGTATTTGTATGTTGAGCTTAAAAGGTTTACAACTATTTTGGAAAAATAAAATATATTTGATATTTAAGAGTTTAAAACAATGATAAAGAGATGGGAGACTTAGGATCCATTTGTTTTAATTTAAAAAAAAAAAGATTTTTATATTATTATTTATAAATAATGAATTTCAAGAAAACTTTTAATATTTTAAACAACATTTTCACAAATTATTTTTGAAAATACAAAAGAAAATTTATTTTTAAAAGTTAAAATAAACTAACCCTTAATATTAAGAACCGGAAAATATTAAAAGAATAAAATCCTCTTAAGAAATTATTGGAAAATAAAACTTTTATTTCATTTATACGAGCTAAAATTACAACCAAATATTTAACTTTTCACTAATGGTTTTTTTTCTTCATTCTATTTTGAAGCGTGAAATTGAGACAGGGGATATTCCAAAGTCCATTCAATGTTATATGATGGAAACTGGTGCTTCTGAAACAGAGGCTCGTGAGCATGTAAAGTCTATGATGGATACAATTTGGAAGAAGATGAATAAAGAAGCTTGTAGTTCAGCTTTCTCAAAAAATTTCATAGAACTTTCGATAAATCTGGGTAGAATGGCATTATTCATTTACCAGCATGGAGATGGTCATACCATTCAAGATCCAGAAATCCAGAATCGTATACAATCATTAATTTGGAATCACATTCCTATTATATCTACAAAATGTTAATGGTTAAGTTATAGCAAGCTATAACTTACGTGGGCTTTTAGCAATGATTGCATTTATCCATTTTTAAAACTTATATGTAATATGTTTTAAAACCAATAAATGAATAAATCACAAGTTTCAGGCATTCCATTCATGTGCGGGAGAATACTCGTTGGAGTTAATCTTCGACTTAGAAAGCCATGTGACCTAGAGGTTAGTAAGATGCACACATGCAAAAAGCAGCGAGATGTCGAGTATCTGAATCATGTAAAACACAATATGCAAACATATATATTAGTTTGGTAAAGCTTAACAAAACTAATACTACTACCCATAAGCTAAACACTACTTCTGGAAGAATAACCTCAGAAATTATTGCTTTTGAGTCAGAATATTACTTCTGAATATGAACTACTTATAACAACATCTCTTAATTCATATTTAGCTAAAGAAACTCTACAACACAAATTCCATCTCTCACGTGGATAAAATATCCACTATTCATAGCTTTCGTCAGTACATCTACAAGTTGCTTTTGAGTACTACAGTGTACAACTTCTAGCACTCTATCATGAACCCGATTCCTCATAAAATGAAATTTTGTGTCAATATGCTTGCTTCTTCCATGCAGCATTGGATTATTGGCAAGGCTTATGGCTGATTTGTTGTCAGTCAATCATCTGCTTCATAGGATTTTTCACTTTGATCTTTAGATTCTGCAACAAATTCATAATTCAAATAGATTTACACGTAAACAAAGCACCTGCAATATACTTAGCTTTACAGATTGACAATGCAATCTTTGGTTTCTTCTTGGAGCACCAAGAGATAGGACCTCCTAGATACTTGAGAAAATATCCAGAAGTACATATTCTGTCAACTCTATCTCCATAGCAATCCGAATCTGAATAGCATATCAGCTTTGAGTCAGATTTAACACCAGAAGGGGACAACCCTCCACACCACATAGTACCTTTAATGTACCTCAGTACCCTGACAACAGTTTGATAGTGTGACCACTTTGGTTTATTCATAAATATACTCACCATTCCAACTATATAACAGATGGCAGGTCTGGTGTTACACAAATATCTCAATGAGTCAACCAGCTGTTTAAAAGTTGTAGCATTTACATCATCACCCTTAACATCAGAATCCAATTTGTGATTCATTTCAGTAGGTGTGATTGCAGTCTTGCAATTTGTCAGCTCAAATCTCTTCAAAAGTTCAAGTTCATACTTCAGTTGATGTAAAATGATATCCTTCTTAGAGTACATAATCTTCATTCCTAAAAAATTTATCATATTTCCCAGATTAGTCATCTCAAACTCATTCATCAACATCATTTTGAACATGACTAACTCATATGAACGACTTCCTTGTTAGCAATATGTCATTAACATAGAGACACACTAGAATTATATTGCTTTCAAAAGTATGTTGAACATAAATTCCATATTCAATCTCACACTTTATGAATCCTTGCAGCTTGAAAAATGAATCAATCTTTAGATTCTAAGGTCCAGGAGCTTGTTTCAGTCCATACAATGCTTTATGTAACCCGTACACCATCCCTTCCTGTTTCTTTTTCATAAATCCCAGAGCTTGTAACACATATATTTCTTGTTGCAGTAGACCGTTCAGAAATGCAGATTTCACACCCAGGTGCTTCAGAGGCCAATTTCTATTACCAGTTATAGTAATCGCCAATCTGATTGTTTCATGTCTAACTACAGGTACAAACACTTCAAAGTAATCTAATTCAGGTTTATGTGGAAATCCTTTTTCTACTAATTGTGCTTTATATTTTCCAATTCATCCATTTGGCTTTAACTTCACTTAAAAACCCATACGAAACTGATGACTTTCTTCTTCTTTGGAAGCTCAGTTAACTCCCAAGTCATGTTTCTTTCTATACCATTCAACCACACTTTCTTCTTGAGAGATTATTCAGTACTAACTTGTTCGGAGTTTATTAACATGTCACACTGAATGACTTCTCCCTCAGAGTATACTTTAGTATCTTGTAACATATCAAACTCTACAAATCTCCTTGGTAATTGTCTGATTCATTGTGGCCTCTAAACTTGTTAAGAATCTTCTTCAGATGCTGAAACAATATCACATGCTTAACCACCTCCGGAAGTTGGACCACCTTCAGAAGCTCCACGTTCATATGTTTGACCTCCTCTTGTCTCTTGACCACTAGAGTTTGGATCATCATCAAACTCTGGATCAGAATCTGGTTTACCTTCAGTGTCAGACCCCCATTCAGAGTCACCTTTAGAGTCATCTTCTGATTCTGGCTCATCTTCATAACCTTTGGATTTTGAAGTATCTTCAGAAGCTAACTCAGGTGTTGGCACTACACAAGAGTTGGATTGAGACTTACTCTAACCCCACACTTTTGATTCCTTCACAATGATGTCTCTACTGACTTCAACCTTGTTAGTGATTGGATAATAAAGCTTATACACACTTGTATTGTGGTACCCAATCAACAATATTACTTTTCTTATATCATCCAACTTATTTCTAGTAGTACCTAGAACATGTTTGCAAAAAACTTATCTAAATACCCTGAAATGACTCACAATTTTATTTTCTCCCATCCACTTCTCAAAAGGAATAATTTCCTTCTACTTCTTAGTTGGACATCTATTGAGCACATACACTGAAGTGGCAACAACATCTCCCCCACAAGGTGTGAGGGAACTTCTTTTCCATCAGCGTGCTCCTTGTGATATCAAGCAAAGTTCCATTTCTTATTTCAAAAAGACCATTGTGTTGAGGAGTGTATGAAGCAGTCACCTCATGCTCAATTCCTTTCTCCTCACAGAAACTTTTGAACTCTATAGAGTTATACTCGCCTCCACCATCAATTCTCAGAAATTTCAGCTTCTAACCACTTTATTTTTCATCCTTCACCTTGAACTTCTGAAACTCAGCAAACACCTCATGCTTAACTTCATGAGTGCTACCCATGTCATTCTTGTGAACTCATACACAAATGATAAAAAGTAGTTTTTTCTTCTAAGTGAAGGTACTTCAAATGGTCCATAAACATCAGAATGTACTACTCCTAAAGCATGTTTTACTCTTGGGGCTACTTGTGATTCAAATGGCAATCTAGATTGATTCCCTTTCATGCATATCTCACATGACTTCTCAAGCTTCACAATCTTGGGAATGAAATATACCAACTTCTTATAATTAAAATGCCATAAGCTTCTGAAATTAAGATGCCCCAATATCTTGTGCCACAAGTAGTTGTCACCTTCAACGCCTTTTTCACTGTGGCATTTAGTTTCATTTGTCTCCACATCCACCTTGAATGTTCGGTTGCTTCCCTTTTTAGATTGCATAATCAACTTCATATCAGAATTATACAACTTCAAGAGACTATTCTTCATAGTAACTAAGAAACCTTTCTCAATGAGTTTTCCTACACTAATCAAATTTCTCTTCATGCTAGGACCATACCAAACATCCTTGATTCGAACAATTTTACCATTCTTCACCTTGACTTTGAGATTTCCCCTACCTTCAGCGCCAGGGAATTTATCATAAGCACTTATGATCTTTGTCCTCTTTCTAGAGTAGAAATCAACCATCCATTGTTTGTTCCAATTAGGTGATTTGAGCATCCAAAGTCCATATACCACCAGTCTACCAAATACGCCCCATCAGATTTAGAAGCCATCAATAACATAGGTTCATCATCAAAGTCTCCTCTAGCTATGTTTTATTCTTCTGATCGTTTCCTTGTTTGACCAACAATCAGTAGCAAAGTGACTAAACATATTATAATAGTAGTATTGAACATTCTTCTTGTCAAACTTCTCATTTCCCCTCTGATGTTTCTTCTAATAAGAATTGTAGGCTTCGGACTTCGGAAAAATCACCACCATGTCTCTTCTTGGCTTCTGACCAAGATTACTTCTGACACTTCTTCCTAGAAGACGCCTTCAGAGCCTGCTCTACCTCTCTTTAAGAGGTTCTCTAAGTCAGAAGAAACTCTTGTGCCTCATAGTGAAAGGATTTGTTTTTAGAATAACAATATATATATATATATATATATATATATATATATATATATATATATATATATATATATATATATATATATATATATATATATATATATATATATATATATATATGTATATTACTTTGACAAGTGAATAACAACGGGAACATCACCAACAGTCCAATTCTGGCACATCAATCCCTGCATCACAAAGTTTGGCACTTCCTATTCTTGACCATCTTCTTAGGATTACATCAGACTGATCTTTGGAGTGAATGAAGCCAACACTCTGAAAACTTATTGTATTCTCTTAAAATCTCTTCGAGTTGAACCAGGCGAGAAGCCTAAACCATCTCAATTCTTGTTTTGGACAAGCTTAACAACTTGTCCCCATCTAGAAGATTGACCCTTCTCCACCACTTGTGCATCTTTGAAAGAAGTCATGGATGACCAATTCTTCTTAGCAGAATTATCATCAACAGAAAAATCCTGGAACAGAGTTCCCACGGCTTCGTCAACATCAATGTATGGAAATGATAAGAGATGACTCACCAACATAGCTTGCTCACCACCTACAATCACTAACTTCCCATTCTTCACAAATTTCAACTTCTAACAAAGGGTTGACGTTATTGCCCCGACTTTGTGAGTCCATGGATGACCTAAGAGACAACTATAGGTGGGATGGATATCCACCACTTGAAAAGTTATCTGAAATAAGTACAAGCCTATTTTTAGCATGAGATCAACTTCCCCAATCATGGTCTTCCTCGAGCCATCAAAGGCTTTCACAACAACTCGACTAAACCTCATAAGAGCACCTTGATAGGAGAGCTTATACAAAGTAGACTTAGGCATAACATTAAGAGAAGAACCAGTGTCAACCAACCCATTGGATAAAGCATATTCTTGACAACTCATAGTGAGGTCTGAAGACAAATTATGGTTTCTCCCTCACTCGGGAAAATCTTCATCACTGAAACCTAGATTGTTACATATGATAATGTTGGCCACAATACCATCGAACTGAGCAATTTTTACATCATGATCCACATAGTCTTGCTCCAAGACCTTCTATAAATCCTCTCGGTGAGCTTCTGAATTCATCAGTAGAGATAAGACATATATTTGGGATAGGGTGTGCAATAACTAATCCACCACATTGACTGCACTCCTCTTAATCAATTTCAACACTTCATCTTGATCAGACTTCTGGTTCACACTGTTGGACTAGCCAAACTGCATAATAGGAGTTTCCACTTAAGTTTGCTTGCCCCACCGAAGCATCTCCAATTCTTATAGGAGTTGCAGAAGCAAATACTCGACCATTTCAGGTGACACCACTTACATCATCAATGTTCACAACAGAAGAAAAGGAAGGAATAAGGACTTCTTTACCATCTTCCAACATGGTAGCATTGTACTTGTAAGGAACAACTTTATCGGATTCGTAGGGCATATGACCCGCCAAACAAATGACCAACGGAGAAAAAACATACTTTTGACTAGTGTAAGCAATCACAACTAGTTCTGGGATATTAAAATGGGGAATTATTACACCTAATTCCCATCTTCATCCCTATCTCTCATAATCTAAATAAGATTTTGATCCAGCATTTCTTGTAAATCTATTTTCACCACGACACACCCTCGAGATTTTCTTGAACAGATGTGGCAAGAAGCATGATTATGCTCATAATAACTCAACTCGCACAAAGTTGTGTGCATCTAAACCAAGGATCTTGTGATCATATTGGCATAAAAAACACGGTACTTTCCAAGACATCCTTCAACCATATTCATAGTTGCACCCCCATGTTTAGGTAACGAATTGGCTCGTACATTAGGACCAAAGTCTTCAAAAGAAAAATTACCACTTTGCATTAATCTTCTCACCTCGGCTTTCAAAGTGAAACAATTTTCAATATCATGACCGGGTGCTCCTTGGTGGAACGCACAATGATGATCAGGTTTATACCACCATGGAAGCTCTTTCGGAATAGCTGGCAGAGTTCTTGTCTATACTAAATTCTTCTGTATCAAAGCAGGAAATAATTCCGCATAAGACATCGGAATTTGATCAAATTGTACATGTTTATATACACAATTCTATTGATTCTATTGATAGGTAGGTTGTTAAATACGTGGTTGATAAACTTGGTGTTACTTGAACAACTAAAGCAGGATTAATAACTGGGGTAACTGATGCCACATGCTGATGACGTTGATTGGTTCTCAGAGATCTCCTACGCTTCACTTGTGAAATAGCATTAGCATCATGTTCCTTCTTCTTGGGCAAACCATTCCCATACCTTCTGGAACTGTCAAACGAACCACTTTCTTTCAATCGTCCCTCACAGGCACCTTCTTCTAATCTCATTCCCATGTTTACCATCTCTCTAAAATCACTAGGAGCGCTTGCAACCATCCGGTCATAATAAAACAGACTCAACATCTTCAAAAACAACTTTGTAATTTCTTTCTCTTCCAATGGAGGACTGACTTACGCAGCAATCTCGCGCCATCTTTGCGCTTACTCTTTGAAAGTTTCTTTATCCATTTGGAACATATCACATAGTTAATCTTTATCCGGTGCCATTTCAATATTATACTTGTACTAATGAACAAAAGCTTCACCTAAGTCGTTGAAAGTTCGGATTCGGGTGCTCTCAAGTCCCATGTACCACTGCAAAGCAGCACTAGTCATACTATCTTGAAAGTAGTGAATCAATAATTGATGGTTATTAGTTTGAGTCGACCTCTTGCAAGCATACATCACCAAATGACTCAAACAACAAGAGTGTCCCTTATACTTATCGAAATCTGGAACTTTGAACTTATGATGTATCTTCACATTAGGAACTAAGCACAAATCATGGGTATTTTACCAAACAATTCCTTTCCCCTCAAAGCTTGAATCTCTTTCTACATAGCTTTAAACTGATCTTGAAATTCATCCATCCTTTTAGAGACACCAACAATTTCACTTTGATTATCATGGAAAATATGTTCTTCCACATAAGGAGCAGCACAGACCACGGGAGGTAGTACAAACATAACCACTTGAGCCATGGGAACTTCGACAACAGGTTGATATCCTTTAGGCACAAAGTGATGAGGCATTCCCCAAGGGAAACTAGGAGATATATAGTGTTGCAGAAAACTGACTGGAGCCACAGAAATAGTTGTAGATACAATTTCAGAAATCACAATCCTCTGAAGCGGAGTCTGATGAGGAGAAGGAGGATGCTTATGAGTAGCCACCAAAGTTTCCATCATAGCAGTGAGCCTTTCAAAACGGTCCCTCAAAGTAGTCACTATTTTGCAGAGTTCACGATTCTCTTTCTCTAGATGATCCATCTTCTTTTGTTGATTAGCACGAGTGTTGTACCGGTGATAACTTTTCTTAATGAAGACAAATAAAAGGAAGAAATAAGACCTCTAGCAAACTTAATCAAATCAAGACCAAGATGCAACGTGATGCTTGATATGCAAATTCAAATGGAAAGTTTTCAAGGAACTTCAAGATATAAAGCAAATTGCAAACATCATAAAGGAAATAACACACTTTAAACTACTGAAAATCTCATTCTATTAATAATGTGAAGGCTTACAATCTGAAATACAATTTCAATAATCCTTAAAGATAAGCGGAAATAAACTAGATCTATGAAATCATATCCGATGATAACCCAATTCCAAGCTGATACTTCTTGCAAAGTCTTTTGAATTAGTTTTCATAATTTCTCTTCATGGCATCCTTCTTGTAGTGGTAAATTAATGATCATCAAGCTATGGATAAGCTAGAGATCAAATAACAAGATTCGCCACCGCGATTTTATTGTTTCCAAATCAAAACTAATAAAATGTCATAGATTACAGGTAAGGGGGTTGGTTACACAAAGGGAAGGTGTTAGCACCCAAATTGTCCTATGTACTCCTAGCGAGCCCTTTTTGTGTGCATATGTACTTGGTATAAAGTGATGTTTACAAACAAATAGAATGGGGGGGGGGGATGAGAAAATAATTCATTAATTATATTTTTGTGTTTGGCAAGACCTTCGGTCTTGTGCCTACGTACCAACATAAAAATGAGGGATCAAAACCTCGTAGTTTGTGATACAAATTTCAAAGTGGATGCATTGCTTTTAACAAAAATTAAGTTTGAAAGGCACAAAGGCTTAAAAATGGTTTGAATGAGTTAATTCTCTTTTGGCTTTTTGAATGTTTAAGTCAGGTATAGTTAAGTTCATTTACAAGTTTGATTTAAGAAAAAAAGTTTACAAATGCAATGGCATAAGGCCAAAGTTTCTATCTTTTTTTGTAAAAGTGGTCAAAGTTTAGAACAAAATAAGTTCACACAAAGAAGGTTTTGAAAAAGAGAAGGAGAGATTTTGAAATTAAAGAAAGTAGGGAGAAGATAAAGAGGCTACCCTATGTACAAAATTAAAAGTTTTGAGTTGAAAAGATCTGACCAAATGGGTAGCAATCCAATATACAAGAATGTCAAAAGAAACCCAAAATTCCCTTGGACTTTTAGAATCAAGCAACACACAAATGCACAATTATATTATCTTGAAGAACAAGGCATCAAATAAAGATGGCCATATCCAGGCTTATCCATTCCATGATCCTCCTCAAAGTAGCCCATGTAATAGATGAATTCTACGAGTCACAAGTTCAAAATAACAGTTTCACAATGATCATGTTGCAGATGAACTCAAAAGGATCTTGAATGATGTATCAGATGAAGTTTCAAATTGCAAGCACTTGGTTTCTCAATATGTTGGCATTGGCCAAGTCCTTTAGCATAGGAATGTTGCCTAAATTCTAAGTCCATTTGTCCAAGATCAAGCCAACATTCAACACAAAAGTTTTTTAGGGTTTTTTGTTGTTATTATGTATGTTAATGGTCAAAGACCACAGAAACAAACAAAGTATGCAAACAAAATATATCACACAATATGGTCCAAGTTGACAAAGTGAAAATTGCATTAACATAAACAATTAGAATGATATGAAAAATGAAAAATGTATAAAATCTAGAATTTAATGACATTAAAGTAAATGGCTTGAAATTAAAAGTTAGTAGTTAATAGGTTAGAAGTTAGTATTGTTTTGCTTTTGCTTTTCATTTTGAGACATTCTTTGGAGAACACTCAACCCATTTATCACAAGCATGGATCCTTGAACCAAGACATATTCCAAAGGAAGGAAAAAAGGCCAAGTTTCCACACAATACCATGAAAGAGGGGAGACTTACAATCTCACTAACTAGAATGCTTATGCCTTTTATGTCACAAATTTAGCGCTATGTTAAGCAATCGTAATTGGACTTATGTAGAAGTCACAACTATTTGAGGCCGGGAAATAGAATTTTGGTGTTAATGCATGTTAGAGACATAGTATTATGAACTATGCTCATGAAACATACCACACACAAAAAAAGAATATGGAAAAGGTGTGGCCTAATCTCATCCATACTCATGCTAATTTTTCAATCAACTAGCTTTAGGACTTTGAGATATCATAGGCCGAATGAGATGAATGCATAAACAAGGGGAATGAGATGAAGAGGGAGGGGAATGAATGAAATCACAAATTGATCAAAAGAGGAGTTTTACCAAATTAATATTACTCATTCATTTTGGGAGATGGAATGTACATTCCATCAATCCCCTAAATTCAATGATATTAATTTGACAAAGTCAAATCAACCTTATTCAAGGCCCAACAACAGGAGTCAAACATAAACAAGTCATCACAATTGGTCAACAAAATTATTTGGCATTTATTCCAATTAAAAATACTAAAATAAGGCATTTAAATTAAATATGGTTTGTCCAATTTCTAAAACCTCATCAAAACACCAAATAAATGGCCATGAGATATATCATAGGTCAAACAAGGTGAAAGGACCTTGGAGAAAAAAATTCATAATTTTTGGACATTTAAAAGTATTTTTAAATAATTGAAATTAAAGGAAAGATCAATTAAATCATAAAAAATATTAATAATGATCCAAAAAAATAATTTTAATTCAGAATATGAAAGAGTAAAATATTTGAATTTTTTTGGTGAAACTCATATTTTTTGGATCAATATTAGAATTAATATGAATTAATAGAAATAAAAGGATTAAAATGAAAATTAAATGATCAGAAAAAACGTGGACCACTTGATCTCCCTCATTAATTGAGGTGGCAGATCAAAGGGTCACAAACGCGCAATCCACAATACGCCTTAGTCAGCGCGCCACAAGAAAGGTAATTCAAACCAACGCACGAGATTATTTCATTTCAAAAGGATCATGTGGCTCTGAACATGCCAACTCACCACTAGAGCTACAACTTCAGTCTCTTTCTCAGACGAGCCTCGCCGGACTGGTTCAATCATAACCATCACCAAAATTAAAAAGAAGGACATGATTTCAAAGTAAAAATGACATTGAGCATGAATCTGACCTCAATTTATCCTAACTCCAAGTATATTGAGAGATACATGGAGTTGAAATTTGAGGTACATGAACTGAGTTGCTTCGATTTGACCTCAAAGCAACTCAATCTTCTTTCCTACATTGGTAGGACTTCAGACAACCAAAGAATCAAGAGAATTGAGCAAGATTGAGAGAGAATCGAAGAGATTAAAATTTATGGAAAATACCTTCAATGTAGGTCTGGATTCAATTGTTCTTGCCTTGGCTCGTGCTTGATCTCACTCCAAATGCTTGCAGAAGTAGAATAGAATGCTCAAAAGGTCTTGGATCCCTGGAGTTTTGAATCTCAAAACAGTGAGAATTCAAAATCAATTTCAAGTGAAATTCTCAAGATTATCCTCTGGAATGAGAGGGTTAGAGGCTTGGGATCAAAGTTGGCGCGAATGTGTGTGAAATTCTGAGCATAGAGGGCTCTATTTATAGCCAATTCAATTGATATTTGCACACTTGAAGTGAACTTCCAAAATTAGCAATGTGTGATGCAGGCCCATGAAATCACTCTATCTGATCCATAATTGAGTGTAAGCAAGGCTGAAGTCATGTTGGAATGCTAGGCAGTTGTGCATGGATGTTTGAAGTTCAATCTTGCCAAATGATGATACCATGTTCAAGCCATGCGCAACCTATTCATTTCTTGTCCAAAATGGATGAACTTGGACTTTTTGGAAAGGTTAGATCAAGAGGAACAACTTTCATGTTTAATACTTTTCCATTTGAATATTGGAACTTGAATAATTTTAAGGTGGAAGTTTGGAAATTTTAACATATTGAATTTTTTTCTAAGTGTCAAGCCATATGTCTCAATATTCCATGTTGCTTAACTTTTTATGTGAGCTTAAAATGAGAAAAGTGTCTTCATCAAAGTTGTATCTCTCTCATAGACCTTCAAAATGGTCACAAATTTCATGTAATTTGTATTTGAAATGATATAGTTATGCATTTTTGAAGTTTGGAAAAATCACTTGATAAATGGTATAGGTCAAAATTGACCTATAATGTAGCCTCATATCACATGCTCAAAAAAGTTGAATTAGATCTCACTCCAAACATCAAAGTTGAAGTAGACATCTGGAATTTGATTATTCAATTTGTAAATCTTTCATATCATAAAAATTGAGCAAGTTATGGCCTTGGGAAGTTGACTTTCAAATTAGGGTTTAGACAAAATGACCTATAATGTTTCAACATAGAAAATGATTTTCCAAGCAAAACTAGCTCTAGGTCTCAACACGAAAGTTGTTTGGAATGTCATTTAGAGTAAGTTTTCTCTTGGAATCATTTCCATATGATGAAAATTGTAGGAGATAGGGTCTAGGGAGACCCAATTTTGATTAGATGAATTCATCTGGCCAATCACCATCAACCAACTTGCTAACCTTCAATTCTATTGACTTTATAGGTCCATGGTAGATCATATATGCATAATATGATGAATTTTGAAGTTACTCTGGATACCCAGTCAAACTAGGGTTTCCAAGGCAAATCACCCTCAAACTCTTGAAGAAAACATGATCAATATGATATGTAGAGATCATTGGAACTCATATATGACACTCATAACCATTCTTGGATCAATTCATGGTTGTGATCTTTGTCATGAGGGTCTCAATCCCTAGAGATGGACTTGATAGATCAATGAAGATCATGCCTTACCTACAAAAGAGTTAGGCAAATGCAAAGACATATTTTTGGTATTTTGGTTAGTAAAAATGATAAAATACAAGTATGATACAATCACAAAGTGCTTGGTGATTGATCGATCACCATTTACACTCAGTTTCCATCATCTATCCAGCATTGAATCTTCATCAATCGGTAACATTTTTCTTTTTATTTTAGTGATTTCTTTAGTTTATTGCATTTTATGAATTTCCGCTTGTTTTATGTTGCATTAGTAGTTTTTTTTCTTTTGTCCCCTTTTATGCGTTTCTGTGTAGACTATTTGGTTTCCAGGTCAGATAACAAGTCCGAAAGTTGCGTACCGGAAGAATGGAGGTCAGAGACTTAATGAAAAGAGAAAAATAGACAAAACAGGGGGCTGACACGGGTGCCCGTGTCAGCTGACACGACCCGTATCAGCATGTGCAGAGCCAGCCATCCAAAACCCAGAAAACAGTGGGCTGACACATGTGCCCGTGTAAGCATGGATTGCATGATTGGACTTATAGTGGAGCCAACACGGGCAGCAGTGTCACCTGATACGGCCTGTGTTGGCCATTTCTCCCCAATTGTTGCTTTTTCATATTTTAACCCCTTTAGACGTCCGGAGGGCAGTTTGGGCATTTTGCAATGTTTTTAGTTGTTTGGAAGCTATTTAGTTTGAATTTGGCCACAGAGAAAATGGACTTTTTGATCGTGAAAGAAAGGAGACAGAAAGAAGAAGCGACCTTGCAAAGTGTTTTAAAGGAGAAGAGATCTTCAAGATCGGAAGAAATTGAAGATCAACTTTCATCAACAACAACTTGTAATGTCTTTAATTTGTAATCTACTGTCTTTGAATACTATGAGAGGCTATACCCCCCAATGCTAGGGGGTGTCCCTGAATTGCTACTGTATGAATATTTTATCCATGTTCGTATAATCATTGATGTTTTCTTAATTCAAATTGTTATATAACGCGCTTAATGCTTAATTTTATCGGACAAATGAAATTCTGATCTATGGTTAAGGTTTAGGTCAGACAAACCGCCTTATCACTTGTTATATAATAAAACCCGCGTTTAATCACTTAGGAATGAGGATCAAACTGTGGTTACTGTTAATTCTTGATAAACTAAGTATTTCATAGCAGCAATTTGAATAACTAAGGAATTAGGATTGAAATTACCTGTTAATGGTTTTTGGCTAAGGAATTAGAGAAAACTACTCTTGAGGAACTGTTTTGAATTATGATAACATGGATGTTATATGATCTGGAAGAAGTGTAATACAAAGCAATTCATACATCTGGCCCTAGCATTATTTCTCATATCGGTTAAACTGTTTTTATACGCTTTATATTTTTATTTCTTATTATTTGTGAAAACAATCATCAAACCCCATATGAACTTTTGTTCAATCGATTTATTATAAAGATTGATACTTTCTATGCAGTCCTCGAGATCGATACTCGGGATAACTCCCTTTTTATTACTACATTGGTGCAAATAGTACACTTACTATTTTGCCGATCAAGTTTTTGGCGCCGTTGCCGGGGACTGCCAAAAGTATAAGTTGAAAAATAATTCAATTGGAATTTTGTTGCTTTGCAGCTAATTTTTTTCTATATTATTGTTTATTCTAATAATTGTCTAATTTGTGTATGCAAGGTAAGGCCTC
Organism: Lathyrus oleraceus; assembly: GCF_024323335.1. Classification (NCBI taxonomy): domain Eukaryota; kingdom Viridiplantae; phylum Streptophyta; class Magnoliopsida; order Fabales; family Fabaceae; genus Lathyrus; species Lathyrus oleraceus. The sequence goes on along the minus strand of NC_066584.1, from coordinate 268,007,285 downwards.
AGCTGAATTTCTTTTTGACGCAGAACCTGAAAGATTATTGCGTGCAAGACGAAGAAAAGCTAGGCTGGAACTTTCAGAATCAACCCCTATTGTTTCTGATTCTGAAAAAGAAGAAGTTGTTTCAGTTCATTCGGAAGACTCCAAAGCTGTTTTTGAACCAATGGATGAACCACAGGCTGAAGCCCCGCTACCTCCTGCAGAAAGACTTTTGGGTGATTATGAGGATGCAAATGCTCCTACTGGAAGGTTAACAATTGTGAACCAACCGGTAAATGTTGATCACTTTCAGCTGCACCCTTCAACGATTCGTCAACTCGAGAGGAGACCGTTCTCCGGAAAAATCAATGAAGATGCCAACAAGCATTTACAAAGATTTTTGACCATGACGACATCGTTGAAAATTGAGGGACACTTAGAGGAAGCTAAAAAGTTGGTGATGTTCCCGTTTACACTGTCGGAAGATGCCGAATAGTGGTTTTACTCTTTACCCGCGGGAAGCATAACAGCTTGGCAACAAATGGAGACAACATTTCTGAATGAGTACTTCCCTGCTTCTGTGTATATCCGTAAGAGATATGATATTGTTAATTTTAAACAGAAGGAAGGAGAGTCACTCGGAGACGCTTACAAAAGGTTCAAGCGATTGTTGGTTGCATGTCCTACTCATAACATGGATGCAACTAAACATATGCAAAATTTTGTGAATGAACTTAGAATGAAGACTATGCAACTCATACACACAGCTGCCAGTGGCTCAACAAACTTTACAACAGCCACTGGAATAAAGAAAATCATTGAAGCCATTGCAGCAAATGAGCATCTGGAACTCTATGACCGCAGTGTAAGTCAACCTGAAGGTATCATTGATCTCAAACTAGCAAATCAAGTTGTGAAGATGGAAGATCAAATAACATCTGAAGTAGAGAGAAGACTAAAGAAAATGACTCTTGACACTCAAACGGTGGCACAAGTGCAACAGGTCCAACCTATTCAAGCTGTTAGTTGTGAAATTTGTGGAGGTCCTCACTTCGCCATGCATTGTGTGGCAACTGCTCAACAGGTAGAAGAGATTAATTTTCTGAAGCAGAATAATCCTTACTCCAATACATATACTCCTGGATGGAAAAATCATCCAAATTTTTCCTGGAAGGACCAGCAAGGAAATGCTCAGAAGCACGCTCCCACCCAGTATCAAAGCCAACAACAACAACAGTATCCTCCATAACAACAACAACCTTACCAGCAACAGTAGTTTCACCCATCCCAACAACACTTTCAACAACATGTTCCAAGAAAAGCAGATTGGGAAATTTCCATTGAAAAAATGGCAGCTCAAAGTTCACATTTTCAAGAGGAGACTAGAAGTAATCTGAGAAACGCGGGTGCTTCAATAAAAAATCTGGAAGTGAAAATGAGTCAGATTGCTCAACAACTTGCGGGTTCGCAAACACCAGGTGCATTACCGTGTGCTACAATTACAAATCCAAGAGAGCATAATAATGTGAGTGCGGTAACCACAAGGAGTGGTAAGGCAAAAGAAGTCCCTGAAAAAGATAATGAACAAGAAGACCAATTGCTTGAAGTTGATTTGGAGATAAAATAAAATGAGGTTGTTAGTGAAGAGGTGACTGTACCTAAACCTGTGGTTAAAGAAAAAGTTAGTGAATCAAAGCCGGTTGTCAAACTCCCTTTCCCAACAAGAAATAAGAAGAAAGAGAAACATGAGAAAAACTTCGAGAAATTCTTTGAGATGTTCAAAAAGCTTGAAATCAACATTCCGTTCTTGGAGGCACTTGAGCAAATTCCCTCTTATGCTAAATTCATGAAAGATATTATTTCAAAAAGGAGGAGCACTGATACTGACTCTATTGTACTAACCAAAACTTGCAGTGCTATTTTGCAAGGTATGAAGATTCTGGTAAAGAAAAAAGATCGAGGCTCGGTAACTATCCCTTGCACTATCGAGGATAGATCTTTCAAGAAGGCCCTTATAGACTTAGGGCAAGTGTGAGCCTCATGCCTTTATCCATCTACAAGAGGTTAGGGATTGGAAAAGTACAGGATACCCGAATGACACTTCAATTTGCTGACCACTCTGTGAAGAGACCTTATGGAGTGGTGGAAGATGTTCTTGGGAAGATTGATAAGTTTGTGTTTCCGGTAGACTTTGTGATCTTAGAAATGTCATAAGATGAAGAGATACCGCTCATTCTTGGTAGACCATTGTTGGAGACCGGGAGGTGTTTGATAGATATAGAAGAAGGCACCATGACTCTAAAAGTTTATGACGAAGAGTTAAAAATTGATGTGCGCAACACCATGAAATATAAAGATGATGTGCAATTGAAGACTTGAAATGAATTATCCCTACGGTGTGTATGCATAAAATTCTCATGGAGGATGGTCACAAACCGGTGGTGCAACCACAAAGAAGATTAAACCCCGTGATGAAGGAAGTGGTTAGGAAAGAGGTTGTTAAACTGTCAGATGCCGGGTTAATTTATCCCATATGCGATAGCTCTTTGGTGAGTCCGGTTCATGTGGTCCCGAAGAAAGGAAGAACTACAGTTATAAGGAATGAGAAAAATGAGTTACTCCCTACTAGGACGGTCACGGGTTGGCGTGTGTGCATCGACTACAGGAGGTTGAATTTGGCAACCAGAAAGGACCATTTTCCGTTACCATTCATTGATCAGATGTTGGAAAGGTTGACAGGTCATGAGTACTATTGTTTCCTTAATGGGTACTCTGGATACAACCAGATAGTTGTTGCACTGGAAGATCAAGAGAAGACAGCTTTTACATGCCTCTATGGTATTTTTGCCTACAAAAGAATGCATTCGGGTTATGTAATGCTCCAGCCACATTCCAAAGATGCATGACCTCCATTTTTACGGACATGCTCGAAAAGCATATGGAGGTCTTCATGGATGACTTTTCGGTATTTGGCTTTTCTTTTGATAATTGTTTAACTAACCTTTCCCTTGTGTTAGAAAGATGCCAACTGACCAATCTAATTCTCAACTAAGAGAAATGTCACTTCATGGTGCGAGAAGGAATAGTCTTGGGTCACAAAATCTCTCACAAAGGGATAAAAGTGGACCAAGCCAAGATTGAGGTAATAGAAAAGCTACCACCTCCTGTGAACGAAAAAGGTCTAAGAAGTTTCTTAGGACATGCAGGTCTCTACCGCAGGTTCATAAGATACTTTTCCAAGATTGCTAAACCCTTAACTACCATGTTGGTTAAGGACAAGGCTTTCATTTTTGATAAAGAGTGTGTTGTTGCTTTTGAAACGATAAAAAATAAATTGGTGACGACACCTATTGTCATTGCTCCTGATTGGTCTCTACCATTTGAGATCATGTGTGATGCGAGTGACATCACAGTGGGAGCAGTTCTTGGGCAACGTAGAGATAAGCTTCTGCATGTCATATATTATGTCAGTCATGTGTTGAACCCTGCACAAATGAATTATACGACTACCGAAAAGGAGTTGCTAGCTGTGGTCTATGCCTTTGATAAATTCAGGCAATATCTGTTGGGGTCTAGAATCATTGTTTATACTGACCATGCTGCTTTGAAGTATTTCTTTGCTAAGCAGGACTCGAAGCCAAGAATGTTGCGATGGATCCTGCTCCTCCAAGAGTTTGATGTGGAAATCCGGGACAAAAGGGGGTGCGAAAATACTGTGGCAGATCACCTCTCTCGGATGTCCCCAATGGAAGAGAATGAGGAAAAATGCCCAATAAATGATGAGTTTGCTGATGAACACATCATTGCTGTTATTGGAATACCTTGGTTCGCAGACTATGCGAACTATCTAGTAGGCGGGTGTAGCGGGGTATTCGTTACCTTTAGATTTATTGAATAAATCAAAAGTAAATCATACAATTCGGGTCGCCACCGCACTTCTATTTATCCAAAGGAAAGGTTAGAAAGCGAACAAAAACCGAGAAGTTTTATCAAATAAAAAACTAATAAAAATGTCAGAGATCTGGGTAAAGGGGTTGGTTATGCAATAGGAAGGTTTTAAGCACCCAAAACATCCTTGGCACTCTAAGGGAGCCCTTTTTGGAAATGTTTTATGGTAGGTCGGTATTTGTGAAAATATTTATGCAAACATGATTGGGGAGATGAGAAAAGAATATACATGTTATTTACAATTTTTGTTGTTTGAATGGATAAACCCATTTCCTACGTAACATCACAAAGGTATGATCAAAACCTCGTAGTTCGGGGTAAAAATCTCAAAATAAGTTGGTGAATTGGTTTGTCAAAAGCCTTAAGATCTTTTGTTATCAAAGGGAGAAAACTCAACCTAAACCAACAATCCATCATGTGAGGAGAGCTTCAACATACTAGTGAGGGATCCACCCTATAATAAGTATGGAAGACTTATAGTCCAATCACTAAGGATAAGGTGAGGTTTACATCAACCACTACGATAACTCAAACCTAATAGCTAATGTTTATGAAAAATGGTTTTAACAAAAGTGATCATTGGAACCACAAAGAGTCATTTGAAGTGAGTTGGATTTACCAATTAAAAGTATTCACAAAAATAAAGTCAAAGTTGACTTAAGGTTCAATTCAAAATAAATATTATGAAAAGAGTTTGAAAAATCAAAGGCATAATGCCTAGGTTTCTAGTTTTTGAAAACAATGTCAATGTTTGCACAAAATATGAGTTTGGCTTGGGTTAGAGTGGAGAGAAGAAGAGAAGGGCTAGTCCTAAATATGCAAAGATGAGGGAAGAGAATAAAACCCTTGGAGTTCATTTCTTGAGATTATAAGGATGATTCAAGAGCTCCTTTCTTTTGGACTTATCGAGCAATAAGCAATTAACTCAAGCAATCAATCTCCTAGGATCCTCCCAATGGACTTGTCTCTCTCAACTGGGATGCTCATGACAATGGTCCTTCTAAATAGCTCAAGTTTAGGATCCCTATCACACAAGAACAAACAAATCAAAAAGTTACACAATGCAATAATAGAAATGGACAAACAGAGAGTTTAGATTAGTAGTCCTTTCAATTTAACATCAAGATATAAGCATTCTAAAGGCATGATGCCTAGTTGCTCTTCAACAATTTTAGAATTCTAAAGGCATGAGGCCTAGTTGCTCTTGAAACTCCATTAAGCATATGCAAGGTCCTAATTCTAAGTCCTTTCTCCTTTTTGCATTGGGTTCACACAAACAAAAACAAAACAAGCACAAGCCAATAATATATTTACACAATAATGTGCTCAAGTGAGCAAAAGGCAAATGGCATAAACATAAACATGAGCTCAAGCGAGCAAAAGGAAAAGACAATATGAATAATAAGCAAGAAATTAAATTACATTAAAGTAAATTGCAAGAATTAAATGCTTGAATTAAAAGTTAGTCATTAATAGTTAGTGTTAGTGTGCCATAAGGCAATTTAGCGCTATGTTAAGCAATCGTAAATGGACTAATGTAGTAGTCACACCTATCTGAGGCCGATCAATAAAACTATAGGCAAATAAACACAAGTTAGAGATCATGACTAGTAAGCCAAGCTCCTACAACTTGCCGTGCCAAAAGAAAAGAAGAATGACCTTGTATGGATTTCAGGTTCTTTGCTTGACCAAGAAGCAACCTATCTTGGACACAAAGCAATTCACTTGATCTTTGATCAAGATGAATTTGATTTGGATCAAATAAGGTTAAGCCTCTCATATATCAAGGCTAACCACAAATCATTAACTCATTGGTCAAAAGAAAAATATGAAGAAAGGAGATGAAGATAAAATGTACAAAATTCAAATTCAAATCACATAACCAAAACACATTGATCAAACATGAATGGAATCAACATCAATCAATGGTAAACAGAAATGAAATGAAGATTAGAAGTCAAGAAAGGTCAAACATATTTTTGGTATTTTTGGAATTAAAATAATGCATAAAATAAAATGAACAAATAAAGGTCAAACTTCAAATCCAATTCAAATCAACTTGGATAAGTCCAATTGGATCATCATAAGTCTAACATGGTCAAACAAGGTTTGACAAATTTTCTCAACATTTTTTGAAAACAGAAACTAATTTTAAATAATTAAAAATGAAGAAAAATAACATAATTGGACTAAAATCTCAAATAAATTAAGAAATTGATGAGAATATTTTTCATAGATTCATCATCATCCAAAGATGTTAAGAAAATATTTTGGCATTTTTGAATATCAAATGGTATTTTAAATGAATTAAAAATAATCAGAAATGAAATAATTCACAAAAAATATTAAATGGAATCACAAAAATAATTATAAATCATTTTATGAAACTAGAATTTAAGAGAATTTTTTTGCAATTGGTCCCATATTTTTGTGATTCCAAATAAAGAAGTTATGAATTTTTGAAAATAAATGGCTTAAAAGAAATTAAAACAGTAATTAAGAAATTAAAACAGAAATTAAGAAATTAAAAAAAAATCCACAGGCGTTTGATCCAACCTCATTAATTGACGTGGCTGATCAGAAGGCTCTCAAGCGCGCGCTTACCATGTACATGAGTCAAGCGCGTGGTACCATGCATTAAATGGAGTCAAACATAACAATGGCCAAGATTAGATCATGACCAATGGATCCAAGGGCTATGAGATCAGCCACGTGTGGACGCTGGTGGAAACCACCGTCTTCTCCGGTGATAAGCCAAAATCCGGCCACCAGTTGCAGGTTTTGCAACTTTAACCAATCCACACAATCTATATACCAAATGAAAGCTGGGGTGATGTACATCACCCCTGTGACCTTAGTTTTCACTCAAGATCCTTATGGAAGAAGAAATCCGAGGTTGAAAAACTAGGTGTTCAATCTGAAGTTCACCAATTCACAAAATTAAAGCCACCATTGGCTTGCCTCTCATATGAGGACTTCAGAAATGCAAACCAATACAAGCAATGCACAATATTTAGGGAGATTCGAATTAAAACAGTTATGGTATAAACCTTTAAAGTGCAACTTTTATGAGCTTGATCCAATCCAATCCTTGATTGCAGCTTGATCTTGAAGTGAGAATGAAGCAAGGCTTAGGAATTAGAAGCTGAAGATCAACCAGGGAAGTTGAAATTCAAGCTTGAAAAGAAAAGTTAAATTTCAGAATTCCTTTGGTGAGAGGGTGGGGAATGATTTCAACAGGGATTCAGGCGTCTTCAGGTTACCATTTGAGTGGAATGATGCTTCTGTTTATAGATGGAGCTGCAAGGAGAGTGTGATGAAAACCGTGTGCATGAAGTTGGATCCTCCATGCATGGGCCTGTACAGGCTCATGTGAGGCCCAAAACCACTTGAAAATGAATGCTGAACATCAACCAAATTGAATTGGACGTGCAGATTGCAAGGCATTAGCTTGTGTATCAAGATTTCACTTGGTTTCCATAAATGATCACAAATATTCATCTCTTCAAAATTCCCAATTGGAAAATCCAAACATGGGCATGTGAGTAATGGTTGGAAAGGTCTTGACATAAGAAACAAAAGTTATGTTGAACAAAAATCCATTTGGAGTTTGGAAAATATCGAAAACTAGCCATGAAGTTCAAGGTACAAAACATGTATTTGAAAAATTTGCCAAAAAGGACCAACTTCAATCCCTTATGTTTCAATGATACAAGCCTCAAATGGAAAAACATCCAACATCAAAGTTGTATATCATTTCAACAAAATCAATTTAGACTTAAATTTTGCATCATTTGGATTTTTGATGAGAAAGTTATGTCCTTGGGAAGTAGACCCAAAATTAGGGTTTCAGTCAAAATGACCTATAATGTTTTGAAATGAATGATTACCTTAAAAGTTTCAAATGAATTTTTGATGAACATGAAAGTTGTTCATATGGTTCTTAAGAACATTTGTTCTCTTGGGGTCATCATCATTTGAAAAACATATCAAAAGTTAGGTGTCAGTGGATTTCAAAATAGTCAGATGAATTGACTGATCAACTTCTCAAAGCCAAACTTCGAATCTTGATGAATGGATGATTGAGGACACTCACATAGGCTCATATATGCATAAAATGATGAATGAAAGAACTTCCCTTGATTGAATTTGATCATAGGTTGAGGTTGCTTCATGAGCAAGGCACAATCAATGCACAATTGAATTAGGGTTTCCTTGGGAAACAAGCCTCAAGCCATTTGGTTTATCTTGATCAAATTGACAAATTGAGATACTTGGGAGATATATATGATGATTGAGAGCTTTGGGAACCATTGTCATGCTTGCTTCATCCTCATCTGGCCACTTCAATGGGCATAGGGGCCTCCTAGGAGCCTTGGATCACATTACTGCTTAAGCTTAAAAAAAAAGATGTTAGTGACATATTTTTGTGCTTTTGGTTAGTAAACAAAATAGGAAAAGCAATAATATACAATTCAATCATGCTTGGTGGTATCAAACTAACTCACACAAGTCCCAACCCTAGGGTTAAGGAGCCAAGATGTTATGATCCTTGAGGCAAATGCAAATGAGCAATGTTATGATGCCATGAGGGATCTTAGGGTCAAAATTAGGGTCTTACAGATGCCCCTATTTAAGGTCATTCTATCCGGAGATATAAAGGTTAAAATCTTCATCTCGACGAGGTAGAATGGGCTTAAATAATAACAAAGAGACGAATTTTGGTCTCTAAGAGACCTCATGATGCAAATGTATGCATGCAAAAGTTAATGCTCTGTGGGGATATATGTCAACAAAGGAAAAAGAAATCGGGAAAAACTGAAAATCCAAAGGAGTAATACACTCGCTAGGGAGACAGAGACTCTGGGGGAGAAATAAGGGTAAAATGTGTGAGCAGGTCATGACTTAAGAACTTGCTGGGAGACACGAAGGGATTCCATGAAAATAAATCAATGGAAAGACTAGAGCTGACGCCAAGCTGCATGTATTGGGGAATATGCCAATACATCAAAATTATCCACAAAGGATACTTCGGATAAAAATTCGGACTCAGACGGGGATGTCCACAAAGGACTCAGCTGAGGAAATAACGAATGAGGTATTACCGGTTACTGGGTAATAAACTCAAAGAGACATGTGATCAACACACCGGTATAAGGGTGAGAGAACAACACGCTCAATGGAGAAAGAATATCTAAGACCGGTATAAGGGTGAGAGATATCAATCATCCAAAAATCTGAGGAAGACCAAAAAGGTATATTTCGACTCAGGGAAATCTGACTCCACAGGGGACAAAAAGTCAAAAGAGGGAGCAGAAAGAAGGAACACCAGGGATACCGGTTACTGGGCATATAATAGGTGACTAACCAGGCGTGAATTGGGGAATATTTCTAAGACACTCATCATCCAAAAGGAGGGTTGAAAAAAGCAAACTCGATTACAGGATGGACATTCGATTCCATAAGGAAGTACGAATCTTACTCAACCGGGGAAGAAAAAGACTTCGATTGAAGAGCGCATGAGATATATTATCTATTACCGTCAGAACGTAGATAAAATACTCGCATGGAAGATTATCCACAACCGGCTACTGGGTTAATAAAGGATATATCGACCGCAAAGGGAAGGACATCGGGATACCGAATACTAGGTATAAAATGATGACCAATCCAAAGGAGAAGCGATCATTACCAAACAAGGTTAAACGAAAGATGACTCGCTGGGGATAAATTGCTTGATAAGAGAAATCATCCAAGAGATATATCACCAGTTACTAGGAGATATACTCAAAACTGAAGGAATATCAATACCGAAAGAGGGGATTACATCTACCGGTTACTGGGTAGAAAACCAAAGGTGAGAGTAACCGTCATCGGTTAGGATGAACAACATCAATGGTTAACTCTACAAGGGGACAAAATGGGGTTTACAACTACCGGTTACTGGGTAGAAAACCACAGAAATAGGACTTACAACTACTGGTTACTGGGTAGAAGGCCACAACATCCGCTGGGGAGAGAATGAACAATTACTGTTTATTGAGTAATTGATCAATTGGACCACAGGGGACTGCAAGGGAAATAACAAGAAAGGGGTCAATCTAGGAACAAACTAGAGAGACACAATGAAACAAAACTCAATCCAATGAGGATATAACTCAGAGGAGTAATTCCATCGTAATACATATTTTGGGAGGAAACTGAAACAATAATCATCCACGAGGACATAACTCAGTGGGGAATATGGAAGGAAAGATAAACACTTTCTGCCTATGGGGCTGACTCTAAATGGAGTGATCAGACACCAACATCTGCTTGGGGAAGAACATTTCACCACTAGCAGGAGATAACAAGCAAATATGCGGCAAAGAATCCAACATGAATATTTGAACGTTATGATTATGCATGTATATGTGTGGTTTATGTATGATTAATGCTGATGAACAAACATATCTAACACAAACTGGTCCAACAATCAATGGACAGGCATCCGGTACAACATCTCAAAAGAGAAGGCCAGGGCCACAAGAGAAAATCTAATCTAGTGGGGAGCAACAAATACCAGGAAACACCAATCACTGTTGAGGATCAAGCAGAGTCGTTGTCAGGGACAAAGACTACAGCTAGGGGAACAAGCAGGATCGCTGGGGATCAGAGACCGTTGTTGGGGATAAGCAAAGGGTCACAACTAGCACATGTTGGGGATCTTCCAACAGTACACAGAGATGCAGACAAGATCAGTCAAAGAAGAACTCTACTGGGGATCTAATCAGGAAATACTGTGAAATTCTATGGGGGAATAACCACCAAACAGAAATACATTAATCAAGTCATTCACTTCTAACCACTGAAGGAACATCTCTGTTGTGGAGAAAAAGAAACAAATCACTCCGCCGGGGAAGGAAACAACACATCTTCCTTGAAATTCCAACGCCAAACTAGGATCAGGTAAAGTCTTAGCTGGGGAAGCTACAGAGCCATTTCCTGGGATTTACTGTTGATCAAACAAAAGGTATGATGCAGAGGAAACTCTATCGGGAAGCTCAAGACGGATAAGATCCATTGTAGAAGAACTCTACTGGGGAATCTATCAGGGAATGATATGAAACTCTGTGGGGAACAACCACCGAACAGAAGTTTCCAATAATCAACACATTTCCTCATATCTGCTGGAGAGACAACTCTACTAGGAGGAGAGAGAACCATTGCTCCGCTGGGGAAGGTAATAAACATCTTCAACACCAGCTATGCCAGGAGGAAACTATCCAATAAGAAGGGAAGAACAAATATCAAGCTCTGATCAGGAAACTTCACTGGGGAAAGACTACTGATGAATGCACTAGGGATAACCTGTAGGCGGCCCAACTGGGGGAAGATTTAAATGTGAGCTGCCCTACTGAGGATGAGTGGTAAGACAATTTGCTGGGGAACAACTACAAGCCAACCTGCTGAGAAATTCCACTCATGCTGGGAATTCCTGCTCGATCTGCGGGAGATTTCCAATCATACTGAGGGAAAGACCAACTTCTTCGAAGAGATAACATATCAATTTATCAATCTATAAGGGATTTTAGGTCATTCCACACAAGGGATGACAACCATATAATTGATAAAACACAGATACTAGATTCAGACTCTCCGGGGATCCGAGGATGTTAGAGGTATACATCTTTAAGCACATCAGGACCAAAACTCCAGACTCTCTTGGGAGTTGATGAAGTATCACCCTTCTCTGCGCTTGCTGAGGAGACAACCTGAAAGATGATATAGAGGATACAAATGCTAGGAATATGAACAAATGTCTTACCATTTTGGAGATCGTACTATCCTTGGGTGAGCACTGAAGACGTTTCAATTGTCCTTTCAGTCATTGTGAATGTTCATTTTGTTTAAAAACAGTTTTTATAACACTTTTATTTAAAACAATGATATTTATCAATTAAAACATGCAAACTTTTGTTGAGCAGAAACAAATAAGAATGCAAAGAATTGGATAAAGGCTCAAATTTATTTGATGGAATGGTAGTCCGCAAATGGCAAGACTCCATGGTTCCTTACAAATTTGAAATTGGTGATATATATTGGAAAAAGGCTACATTGAACATAATGATCATTTCTCCGCCAACTCCACATCCAATGTATCTGAAGCTTCAGCTGACAATGACTGAGCGAGAATATTTTACAGATGACAGCTGTAGAACAAAGTCTTGTCAGGATGCAGTTACTTGCAAAATCCCTAATTTTTGCCTAGATTGCCCCAGGGTGAGGTACTCAATCTAGCGGTATATATATATATATATATATATATATATATATATATATACATATATATACATATATATATATATATATATATATATATATATATATATATATATATATATATTCATTTTGTATGTCTCTAATTTTTGCCTCGACCACCCTTTCGGGTTTTCAATCCACCGAGACGCTCATTTTTGCCTAAGTCGCCCTTTCGGGTTTTCAACTTAGAGAGCTATTCTGTTTTTATTTTAGGCGAAGTATTCCTTGACTGCATCTGAATTCACAGGACGAGTGAAATCCTCCCCATCCTCAGTTGTAAGTATCAAAGCACCGCCTGAAAAGGCTCTCTTAACAACATATGGACCTTCATAATTTGGAGTCCACTTGCCCCTGGAATCGGGCGCGAAAGATAAAACTTTCTTGAGCACAAGGTCACCTTCTCAAAACACACGAGGATGACCTTCTTATCAAAGGCTTTCTTCATTCTTTGCTAATATAACTGACCGTGGCACCTGGCAGTCAATCTCTTCTCTTCTATCAAATTCAATTGGTCATAACGACTCTAAACCCATTCAGCCTCAGTCAACTTGGCTTCCATCAAGAATCTCATTAATGGGATCTCAATCTCCACAGGGAGCACAACCTCCATGCCATAAACCAGAGAGAAAGGGGTTTCCCCTGTTGAAGTGCGGACAGATGTACGATAGCCATGCAAGGAAAATGGTTGTATCTCATGCCAATATTTGTACATAACAACCATCTTTTGGATAATCTTGATATTATTATTAGCAACTTCAACAGCCCCATTCATCTTGGGTCTATAGGGAGAAGAATTATGATGTGCAATCTTGAACTCATACAAAGCTCTTTCATCATCTTGTTGTTCAAGTTAGATCCATTATCAGTAATGATCTTATCTGGCACACCATAACGACATATGGGTTGATTCTTGATAAACTTCACAACCACCTGCCTGGTCACATTTGCATACGATGTCGCTTCATCCCACTTGGTGAAGTAATCAATTTCTACAAGAATAAAACGGTGATCGTTCGATGCCTTTGGCTCTATCATGCCAATCATGTCAATTCCCCATATAGAGAAAGGCCATGGTGAGGAAATAACATTCAGAAGTGTCGGGGGAATATGAATCTTATCCGCATAAATTTGACACTTCTGGGATTTCTTCACGTATTTGCAGTAGTCAGACTCCATTGTAAGCCAATAGTAGCCTGCTCTCAACATCTTCTTAGCCATGGCATGTCCATTGGAATGAGTACCAAATGAACCCTCATTGTAGGATGCAAATAAAGAAGTTCCTTTCTTTAAAGGCTCAACAATAGATAAGGCTTGGAACGGTGTCCCAACCTCATCCTCAGCATCTATATAAGAAAAGGAAGACAAATGGCTTACCAAGAGAGCCTTCTCTCCCCCTACCACCACTAACTTCTTGTTCTTGATGAACTTCAACTTTTGGTGTAGGATGGATGTCACGACGCCTGCCTTGTGAATCCATGGTCTTCCTAGTAAACAACTATATGATGGGTGGATATCCATGACCTGGAAAGTGATTTGGAAATCACTAGGTCCTATCTTGATTGGGAGCTCAACCTCGCCAATCACCGTTTTCCTGGATCCATCAAAACCCTTCACAACCACTCCACTCTTCCTCATGGGAGGCCCCTGATAAGAAAGTTTCTCCAGAGTGAATTTTGGCAACACATTTAGCAATGATCCTGTGTCTACCAGCACATTAGACAAGACATCATCCTTGCAGTTCATTGAAATGTGCAAAGCCAAATTGTGGTTTTTTCCCTCCTCGGGAAGATCAGCATCGCAAAAAATCAAGTTGTTACAAGCGGTTATGTTTGCAACAATGCTATCAAACTAATCAATTGTGACATCGCGATCGACGTATGCCACGTTCAACACCCTCTGCAAAGCTTCGCGGTGTGGCTCGGAATTCATCAGCCAAGATAGGACAGATATCTTTGACGGAGTTTGAAGTAGCTGATCAACAACATTATATTCGCTCCTCTTGATGAGCCTTAACATCTCATCACAATCCTCTTTCAATATGCTATTCTGGCTAACAGGGACATGAGCTTTAACAACGACGGCAGGTCTATCAACAACAAGTGCAGATTCGGAGAAGAAGAAGAAGTCCTCACAGGACTGGCATAATTATCAACAACATCAGTTCTTCTTATGTCAACCTGGGGTTTCGGCGGCGTCGAGAAAACACGACCACTGCGGGTCATACCACTGACATCATAAATACTTATAAAAGATGTGGATGGTAACGACACCTCCGTCCCATCTTCTAACGCAACTGCGTTATATCTGTAGGGAACAACTTTGTCTGAAGAGTACGGAACCGGGCCTGCTGGCTTGATAACGAGAGTAGGGGAAGCCTTTCTCTTGCTGCCATCATATCTGAAAACAACAGGTTCGGGTATTCTGAATACAGGTGATATAAAATTCACTTGGTGACATCCCTTCTCGTTGACAGTGCACACACGACAGCTGTCATGGTCATGCTCATAATGACTGTATCCACATAACAGTCTGTGTATCTCGATCAACGATTGTCTGATATGGATGACATATCGGACTTTGTACTTGCTAGGGCAACCCTGAACCATATTAACTGCAACCTTCCCATACTCGGGCAATGGGTTCTTCTTAACATTAGGACCTACGTCCTCGAAAAACAAGATACCGCTTCTAACAAGGTCTTGAACCTTGGTCTTTAGAGGATAACAGTTCTCCACATCATGTCGGGGAGCACCAGAATGATAAACACAGTGAAGCTTAGGCTTGTACCACCACTGAGGGTTGGTTGGTAGGGCGGGTGGGTCACGTGGAGTAATCAACTTCCTTTCAATCAATGAAGGATATAGCTCAGCGTAGGTCATTGGAATTGGATCTAAAGTGACCCTCTTCCTATCATAGCTAGTGCTGGTACTGTTGTTGTTTCGAGGCTGGTAAGCCTGCTGTTGCGGATGATGCTGTTGCTGTTGATATTGTTGATGTTGCTGTTGCTGGTGCTGATAATGTTGATTTTCCCTGAAAGGAGGTGCTATATGAGCCACCTGGTGCTGGTTACTAGCAGGGCGCACAGTCTTCCTCTTTACAGAGGGTCTTCTTTTAGTAAGGGAAGACACGACATGTGCCTCTCCCTCTTTCTTCTTTGCAAACATCCCATAACGTTTGGCAGAAGAGCCTTCATCTCTGGTCAGGCGTCCTTCCCTGACTCCTTCCTCTAGTCGCATCCCCATGTTCACCATCTCGGTGAAGTCCGAGGGAGCACTAGCAATCATCCTCTCGTAGTAAAATGAACTCAAGGTCTTTAGAAAGATCTTGGTCATTTCCTTCTCTTCGGGAAGGGGAACAATCTGTGCAGCCAATTCACGCCACCTCTGGGCGTACTCCTTAAATGTTTCCTTCTCCTTCTAGGACATATCCCTCAGTTGGTCCCTATCAGGAGCCATATCAACGTTGTACTTGTATTGCTTGACGAAAGCTTCGCCAAGGTTGTTGAAGGAGCGAATGCTCGCACTATCCAAGCCCATATACCATCTTAGTGCGGCACCGGACAAGCTGTCCTGGAAATAGTGGATGAGGAGTTGATCGTTATCAATCTGAGTTGACATCTTGCATGCGTACATCACAAGATTGATGAGAGGGCAAGTGTTTCCCTTGTACTTTTCAAAGTCAGGTACTTTGGACTTGATGGGAATCTTGACATTGGGCACGAGGCACAACTCAGCAGCAGATTTACCGAAGAGGTCCTTCCCTCTTAGAGTTTTCAGTTCCTTGCGCAGCTCAAGGAATTGGTCATTCATAGCATCCATTTTCTCATACACATCTCGGCCCTCAGATGGGTCAGAGTGATAAATGGTGTCGTCAACTCACGGTAACGTGTGCACAACTAGAGGTGGCACAGCAAGGACCGAGCTAGATGCCGGCAGAGAAGCAAAGGTCGGAGCGAGACCCTCTGGAACCAAATTCGTGGGCATCCCCCAGGGAAACACGGCTGGCATAGCAGATGGAGCGAAATGAGCACTGGAGGCTGGCACAGTAGAGGAAGCTACCTCTGAAATGACCGTCCTCTGGGGAGGAGTTAAAGGCGTTGGAGAAGACTGACTTTGGGCGTCCAAGAATAACTCCATCAGGGCAGCCAACCTAGCCACTTCCTCCTTAAGTTCCTTGTTCTCTTGATCAAGGTGATCCATTAGCTTTGAAGAATTGGCCCTGGTGTTGTACCGGTGCATCAGCTTGTCTTCAAAATAAATGAAGAACACATAGTTAGACCACTGATCAAGAAGCCCTGAAAAAAACCTGCTTATGCATATGATGCATGCAATGCTTGTGCATATGATTTATTTTTTATTCAGAGGAACTTTAGAGATCTATTTGCAAATATTTGGAAATATTAATCTTTTAGACATATAATGGAATATCCATACCAATAATATCTGGAAAAATTTTGCACCAAAGAAGTACAGTCTTGGTAACCAAATATAATACAAGAGAGGAGGAAAATGAACATCCTATGGAACCCTAGAAATAATCGTCCAAAGTTCTTGAGACTTGAAGATAAGCTGCACGAAGCCTCTTCACTTCTCTCTCATAGGCTGCCTCCATATCTGCCTTCTCCTTGGCGAGTCAATCGTACTTCCTCTTCCAAAACCTGGATGACTGAGGAAGAAGAGAAATAACCACGTCATCAGGCTCATCGATAACTTGATGCTCCAGAAATTCTATCAAAGCATCCTTATCTCTGAGTTGCTGAAGTAGCTCCTCTCGTTCACGGACCCAAGCACGCGAACGGTCTTCATCTCTCAACTCCTCTACTCCTTGGTTAGGGAGGGTTAAAGGCCCAACCACAACCATAGGTGTAGGTCTCGGGTAGTCATAGGGCATGCGGTACTCAAAAGCTCTCTTCCTCACCCACGAGGTGTAGGGTTCCAAAGCAATACAATTCTTCGGACCAAGCTCTTTCCTTCCCTTCCTATGAATCTTGCGCCAAGCACAGACCATCTTGCCCTTCAAGTTCTGGGGATCTTTACCCTCTTGAAAGAACACACCTTCTAACAAAATGTTATTAGGTTTATTCTTTAAGGGGAACCCAAGCTGACGGCGTGCCAAAACAGGGTTGTAGTTAATCCCACCACATGTACCAAGAAGAGGCACATTGGAGAATTCACCACAAGAGTCAATAATCTGCACACCATCATATACACGATTGTACCAAAAGATATCATCATTAGTGAGAGACATAAGCCTCGTGGACCACCGTATACATCCTTTGATCTCCTTGAAGGTGAGCATCTGTGGCAAGTGCGAAATAAACCACTTGTACAACAGAGGCAAATAACACACAATGGTACCACCACCCTTTGCATTCCTCATATGCAAAGAGAAATAAGTGTTACCCACCAGAGTAGGAACGGGATTAAGAGTAGAGAAAATCCTAATAGCATTCACATCCACAAAATTGTCGATGTTGGGGAATAACATTAGCCCATAGATGAGAAGTACAAATATGGCCTCAAAGGCGTCCTCACTCATGGCCTTCCCAAACAAAGTAGCTTGGGCGATGAGGAAATCAGATGGGAGACCTTGAATTCCACCTTTGGTAGTCATATGAGCACCTATAATAGATTCATCTATATGCAACAGATCAACAATCTCTTGGAAAGAAGGAACTCTCTCCAAGCCACTGAACGGAAACTGATCTAGGATAGATATACCCACTAGATAGGCATACTCCTCAAGCGTAGGCAAAAGCTAGAAATCCGGAAAAGTGAAGCAACGATACAAGGGATCATAGAACTGCACCAGCACACTCATCAAACCTTCATGCACCTGAGTAGCAAGAATAGACAGAAGCTTCCCATGGCGAGCCTTGCACTCCAAGGGATCTAGTACATAGGATGTCAAACTCCTTAACTCTTTCAAGTCGGGTTGTCTGAAACTGTACTTCTTCGTATTCCTTCTTTGCTTATCCATGTCTGAAAATTTGCAAATAGACCTCTCAAGTTCCTTGAAAATTTTCTCATTGTTGATGATATCGATGTGTATGAATGCATGAATGCATGGATGCAACAATCACACTCAAGGATCAAGCAAGTCACACCATACAAAGGTCACGGGATGGATCAAGTCATCCTTAATATCAATCATCCATTTTGGTGGATTATGGTTTACACCTTATCAACACCCAAGTTCCATTGATATTAAGGATATACGAGAACGGATCAACCGCGAATCAAGGGTTTGTTGCAAGTCACGAGCATGGAGTCTTGGTTAAGAACCACCCAATGGGAGTGTACTATGTTTAAACCTGACTATCATGTTCTACAAGAGGTCCCCATAGTCATCATCTCATCTCTCGGATATTATCGGATAAATGACAACTCGTATTCCAAAAATATTCTCAAGAGAGACTCTTATGAGTGTAGTATCGCGTAAAAATCGTATCAAATCTTACACTTGAACGACCTTCGCACTACGTCCTAAAATAGGCCAAGATGGGCTAGGTATTCTAAGGTCCTTGGCTTCTAAGGCATATATTGGAAAGAGTAATGCCTAACCACGACTACTCGTGTGACATTATTGATCCCAACATAACCTCCACCAAGTGAATGGGCTTGCAAGTCAACAAGACTATGTCATTCTCCTATCATAAGTGCACTCGAGTTCGGGTATAGAACTCATCTCACAAGAGACCACCAAGCACACAAGCAATTGAATATATCAAGCAATTCATACATTACAAACAATACAGTAATCCCAAATTTGCACAAAAATATGTCATAAGTAATATAAACATACAATACAACAAAGGCAAAAAGTAGGCTAAACCCACTAGGAAATTTGTAGTCCCTAGAAGAGTAGCCACTTTTCTATAACGGGGTATTCGTTACCTTTAGATTTATTGACTAAATCAAAAGTAAATCATACAATTCGAGTCGCCACCGCACTTCTATTTATCCAAAGGAAAGGTTAGAAAGCGAACAAAAACTGAGAAGTTTTATCAAATCAAAAACTAGTAAAAATGTCAGAGATCTGGGTAAGGGGGTTGGTTATGCAAAGGGAAGATTTTAAGCACCCAGAACATCCTTAGTACTCTAAGGGAGCCCTTTTTGCAAATGGTGTATGGTAGGTCGGTATTTGTGAAAATATTTGTGCAAACATGATTGGGGAGATGAGAAAAGAATATACATGTTATTTACAATTTTTGTTGTTTAAATGGATAAACCCATGGCCTACGTACCATCACAAAGGTAGGATCAAAACCTCGTAGTTCGGGGTAAAAATCTCAAAATAAGTTGGTGAATTGGTTTGTCAAAAGCCTTAAGGTCTTTTGTTATCAAAGGGAGAAAACTCAACCTAAACCAACAATCCATCTTGTGAGGAGAGCTTCAACATACAAGTGAGGGATCCACACTATAATAAGTATGGAAGACTTATAGTCCAATCACTAAGGATAAGATGAGGTTTACATCAACCACTATGATAACTCAAACCTAATGGATAATGTATATGAAAAAAGGTTTTAACACAAGTGGTCATTGGAACCACAAAGAGTCATTTAAAGTGAGTTGGATTTACCAATTAGAAGTATTCACAAAAATAAAGTCAAAGTTGACTTAAGGTTCAATTCAAAATAAGTATTATGAAAAAAGTTTGAAAAATCAAAGGCATAATTCTTAGGTTTCTAGTTTTTGAAAACAATGTCAATGTTTGCACAAAATATGAGTTTGGCTTGGGTTAGAGTGGAGAGAAGAAGAGAAGGGCTAGTCCTAAACATGCAAAGATGAGGGAAGAGAATAAAACCCTTGGAGTTCCTTTCTTGAGATCATAAGGATGATTCAAGAGCTCCTTTCTTTTGGACTTATCAAGCAATAAGCAATTAACTCAAGCAATCAACCAAATATTCAATCAAGCTCCTAGGATCCTCCCAATTGACTTGTCTCTCTCAACTGGGATGCTCATGACAATGGTACTTCTAAATAGCTCAAGTTTAGGATCCCTATCACACAAGAACAAACAAATCAAAAAGTTACACAATGCAATAATAGAAATGGACAAAGAGAGAGTTTAGATTAGGAGTCCTTTCAATTCAACATCAAGATATAAGCATTCTAAAGGCATGAGGCCTAGTTGCTCTTCAACAATTTTAGCATTCTAAAGGCATGAGGCCTAGTTGCTCTTGAAACTCCATTAAGCATATGTAAGGTCCAAATTCTAAGTATTTTCTCCTTTTTGCATTGGGTTCACACAAACAAAAACAAAACAAGCACAAGCCAATAATATATTTACACAATAATATGCTCAAGTGAGCAAAAGGCAAATGGCATAAACATAAACATGAGCTCAAGTGAGCAAAAGGAAAAGACAATATGAAAAATGAGCAAGAAATTAAATTGCATTAAAGTAAATTGCAAGACTTAAATGCTTGAATGAAAAGTTAGTCATTAATAGTCAGTGTTAATGTGCCATAAGGCAATTTAGCACTATGTTAAGCAATCGTAAGTGGACTAATGTAGTAGTCACACCTATCTGAGACCGATCAATAAAACTATAGGCAAATAAATACAAGTTAGAGATCATGACTAGTAAGCCAAGCTCCTACAACTTGCCATGCCAAAAGAAAAGAAGAATGACCTTGTATGGATTTCAGGTTCTTTGCTTGACCAAGAAGCAACCTATCTTGGACACAAAGCAATTCACTTGATCTTTGATCAAGATGAATTTGATTTAGATCAAATGAGGTTAAGCCTCTCATATATCAAGGCTAACCACAAATCATTAACTCATTGGTCAACAGAAAAATATGAAGAAAGGAGATGAAGATAAAATGTACAAAATGAAAATTCAAATGACATAACCAAAACACATTGATCAAATATGAATGGAATCAACATCAATCAATGGTAAACAAAAGTGAAATGAAGATTAGAAGTCAAGAAAGGTCAAACATATTTTTGGTATTTTTGGAATTAAAATAATGCATAAAATAAAATGAACAAATAAAGGTCAAACTTCAAATCCAATTCAAATCAACTTGGATAAGTCCAATTGGATCATCATAAGTCTAACATGGTCAAACAAGGTTTGACAAATTTTCTCAACATTTTTTGAAAACGGAAACTAATTTTAAACAATTAAAAATGAAGAAAAATAACATAATTGGACTAAAATCTCAAATAATTCTCAAATCAATTAAGAAATTGATGAGAATATTTTTCTTAGATTCAGCATCATCCAAATATGTTAAAAAAATATTTTTGGTATTATTGAATATCAAATGGTATTTTAAATGAATTAAAAACAATCAGAAATGAAATAATTCACAAAAAATATTAAATGGAATCACAAAAATAATTAAAAAGCATTTTATGAAACTAGAATTTAAGAGAATTTTTTTGCAATTGGTCCCATATTTTTGTGATTCCAAATAAAGAAGTTATGAATTTTTGAAAATAAATGGCTTAAAAGAAATTAAAACAGAAATTAAGAAATTAAAAAAAATCCACAAGCGTCTGCTCCAACCTCATTAATTGATGTGGCTGATCAGAAGGCTCTCAACCGCGCGCTTACCATGTACATGAGTCAAGCGCGTGGTAGCATGCATTAAATGGAGTCAAACATAACAATGACCAATATTAGATTGTGACCAATGGATCCAAGGGCATGAGATCAGCCACGTGTGGACGGTGGTGGAAACCACCGCTTCTCCAGTGAGAAGCCAAAATTCGGCCACTAGTTGCAGGTTTTGCAACTTTAACCAATTCACACGATCTATATACCAAATGAAAGCCGGGGTGATGTACATCACCCCTGTGACCTTAGTTTTCACTCAAGATCCTTATGAAAGAAGAAATTTGAGATTGAAAAACTAGGCGTTCAATCTGAAGTTCACCAATTCACAAAATTAAAGCCACCATTGGCTTGCCTCTCATATGAGGACTTCAGAAATGCAAACCAACACAAGCAATGCACAATGTTCAGGGAGATTCAAAGAAAAACATTTATGGTATAAACCTTTGAAGTGCAACTTTTATGAGCTTGATCCAATCCAATCCTTGATTGCAGCTTGATCTTGAAGTGACAATGAAGCAAGGCTTAGGAATTAGAAGTTGAAGATCAACCAGGGAAGTTGAAATTCAAGCTTGAAAAGAGAAGTGACATTTCAGAATTCCTTTAGTGAGAGGGTGGGGAATGATTTCAGCAGGGATTCAGGCGCCTTCAGGTTACCATTTGAGTGGAATGATGCTTCTGTTTATAGATGGAGCTGCAAGGAGAGTGTGATGAAAACCGTGTGCATGAAGTTGGGTCCTCCGTGCGTTATTTACCCCAAAGGAGGGACAGGAAACGCTCGAAGTAAACATGAGAAAGGGGAAGGAATGGTCTTACGACCAGAGATTGCTAGGTACGGGTGTCGGTTACGCAAGGGGAAGGTATTAGCACCCCTCACGTCCGTCGTACTCGACGGGATCCACGCTCAAAAGAAAAGGAAAAGGTTGCTGAAACTGCTCAAAGAATGCACACACACTAGAATAAGAAAACAGGTGAAAGAAGATGGAGGAAGGGGAGTCGGCAGGATGTCGCATCCGGGGCCTACGTAGTTTGTCAGAAACAAACATCAGAGTCAACGTAGTTCGGGGAAATGGGAAACGGGCTCGCTAGGATATCGCATCCTATTCCTACGTATCTCATCTGGAATGAGAATCAGAGCTACCGTAGTTCTGCTAACGCACGCCGAAACAAAACACACGCAAAGACGCTGAGACGTCAAAAGAAACAAAACAAGGAAACAAACTGCCAATGGCTGGTCTTACGTCCGACTCCAAACAAAAGCAAACAAGGAAACGGAATGCCAATAACTGGTCTTACATCCGACTCCAAACACACACCAAAAGGTTATCAAATTGACAAGCTAACAGGGAGTCTGGTACTCAGACCTAAAAGCTGTCAAACAAACACCAAGAAGACGCTGAGACGTCAGAAGAAACAAAGAAGTTGAACACACAGACTAGAAGGGAGTCGGGAACTCGGACCTAATAGCTGTCAAGCAAAACACACGCAAAAAAGAAAAAGGTGCCCGAAGAGACCTCGCACGATCTCCTGCCTACGTACCTCATCTGGTATGAGGATCAGGGCGACGTAGTTCCCCTTAACAGGGGAGAAACTTTCTCCTAACCAGAGACCAAGGGAATAACGGACTAAAAGGGAGACTGACTCGAGCCTAATAGTCATCATGCAAATTATAACCCTAGGTTGAGGTCTCTAACAAGAGTTTGACTCACACAGGCAGTGAGTCAACTCAAGTCTATCTCTACGTACGTTCAACTTCCTCGAAAGTTGATCATACGACTCCTACAGAAAGGAGATGAGAAGCAAAAGTAGATAAACATCAAAAGCAATCATCACACTCTATATGCACACAAGCGGCTCATACAAGGCTGGGCTTTAGTCAAGGGGTCATATCAACCTCGACAAACAAGCCAACACTGGGTGGGGTGTCTAGGGCTCTTAACCACTGACATTGACCGTCAGGGTGAGCAGATGAAAGGTAATGAGGCTTGGACCTCATAGCTCTTAAACCTGGTCTGGGTGAGCTTGAATCAATGAAAGCGAGGGGGTCCAGAATGAGGGACCCTATTCCACTTGACCGACTCTGTACAAGATCTGGGGGACGTGTCCAAGAGCATCAGCACGTAGTGCGAGCTTAATGGACGACTCAACGATGAAAAGGGTCTGGCTACTAGTCCCTTCTATCTGTCAATTGCCTCTTCACTTAGGAGGACTTGAAGTACATGGCACAAAAGTAAAAAAACACAGTCATTGCCTCTTAAGGAGGACTTCAGCCAAATGCATGCCAAAAGAAACGACAGGGCTTCTAGACTACATGGAGTTAGAGGATGATTACCTAGGTGGTATGCCAACCACAAGAAAAGCAAAGCTCAAGCAATGAGCTAAAGCGACTAAAGTACCTGTAAGAAAGTCAAACAAATCAATATTCACATTCAGATAAACCAAACAAACAGTCAACAGTATTACAACCAATATGCACGCAAGGTAAGTCAATAACTCAACAACTCAAGTTAGTTCATCACCAATGATCCTACAACGCAACAAATGTTAGTGGACAAAGCAAATTTGCATCTCAAGTCATGAGATCAACATCAACCATTAAGACTAGAAGCTTGAACCTGAAATGCAAAACTCAAAAGGTGAGTACAACCACTAGTACCAAGACTAGGGTCAAAGGCAAAGCAAAAAGTCAAAACAGCAACCAATATTCAACATGAAGTATATTTATTCAAGTAAGAACATGTCCTAAAAAGGACCAAACTCAAATCAATAAGCAAAGCCATCTAAAGCACAAAATAAGGCAAAGGCAATTACAAAGCACACAATTGGACATTAAGAAGAGAAAATGCACATTAAATTAGAAATGAATCAAATAACTATGGAAATTTTTATGTGCACACAACATGTTAAACAAAATCATCATGCCAAAAATTGGAATCAGAAAAGCTCAATTGACATGGATATGAAAATGAACAAGATCAGCATCAAAACGTGTGACACACATTGTCACACCATACATTCATGTGCCTAAAACAGATATGAAAAATGCTAAAAATGCACAACTAAGCCTCAAAAATTAAGCAACATGTTAGG
Organism: Lathyrus oleraceus; assembly: GCF_024323335.1. Taxonomy (NCBI): domain Eukaryota; kingdom Viridiplantae; phylum Streptophyta; class Magnoliopsida; order Fabales; family Fabaceae; genus Lathyrus; species Lathyrus oleraceus. The sequence goes on along the minus strand of NC_066584.1, from coordinate 267,982,394 downwards.
AATCAGCATACCAAATTTCAAAGCAATTGGACAATGTATGAGCATTTCACAAAATAATTGGTACAACATGTCACATTTTGCATCATGTTCAAATAACAGTCCACAATTAAAAATCCAGAAATGATAAAATCAAGAAATCACAACCATAAAATAATAGGCATCCATATGAACATGTAGCAAAAAATTGGAAGTGATTTGGATTCATTTACTATTTGTTATGAATTTTTGAAGTTGAAGAAAATATTTGAAATAAACATGAAATAATATGGAAAAGGGAATTTGAAATAAAAATGGAAATGCATCATGCAGGAATCGAAGTGAGGATGGAAGCGTTTGGAAACAAAATAAAATCACAAAGCGTTGGAGCGGGGAATCGAATTGAAGATCGTTTTATACAAAACGCTGCACTTCAATAATGAAGTGGCAAGCCACCTCAGCCGGTCCAAGCACGCTGGCATGGTCAAAGAAGCGCAGGCCACTGGAAGCGCCAAGCAAGCACATATGTGGCTGATGACTAGGCAAAGCCCTAGGACAAAACCAGACGGCATGGTCACTATTCACACGCGGTGGTAGGGACGGTGGTTTCCACCGTCTTCTTCAATGAGACGGTGGTGCTACAGTAACGTCCATGAATTTTTTTGCAGAATTTTAAAACGAGTACATCAATCGAACCGTTTCATTAAGTAGAACACGAAAATCACATCATCTAAGCCTAAAACATCATACATCAAGCAAATCGAAGCAAAACATTCTGGATCTACAAACTTGAAATCAGCATAACTTCCTCAATTTTCGTCCAAATTCAATAATATTTAGATCAGAATCATCAGTATTCAAAGATCTATAAGTTCATGTTCATGAATTGGCAAATTAAGAGCTTCGAATTTTCACCAACCTGGAATGGCAGTGATGAAAAACAGTGTATTCAAGCTTCCTAAGCCTCCAAATCTCTTTCTCCACTCTTGTTATGAAGCTTTGGATATGAATTGACACTTGAATTGATCTGGATCTGGCTTAATTTCAACTTTCCATCTTCATGTTCTTGAACTTGATGTGCACGAACCTTGGCCAATTTCTTCAAATCAATGCTCAAATCCTACTCAATGATACATGCTGAACCAGAATATGCAGAGAAATTGATGCCTTGTGTGAAGAAAATTTGAATTTCAATGAGAGAGAAATTTGGAGGGAAAAGTAAATTCTAGATCTAGAAATGTGATTATGCCAAATTCTGTTATGATTTAGGTTATATACCATGTGCTAATGACATTGTAATCACAATTAGACATGTACTAATCATAATTAAGGACATTTGGAGTGTTTTGAAAAAAATGAAAAATGAAGGTGCATGGCTTAGTTCACACGTGAACAGTAGCATGCAATGCTTCACATTCACTCAAAATCACCTAATGAACACAATGGGATTGGAATTAGGCTTGTAGCTTGCACCAAATTTAAATTCCTCAATTTCCCTCAAAAATGCATATGAATGAACACATGATTATGTGAACCTTTTTCATGCAATGCAATGATAGATTTAGAAAGCATTAGTCAAGACAATAATTTTGCAAAAAGAGTGGCTTCATTTGGAGTTTTGAGCCAAAAGTTATGCCACTTTGATGTTCCATGCATACTTCATGATCATTTGGCCCTAACTCCTCAACCATTCATCATATGCTCATGATCTTGGACTTTTTGGAAATGGGAGAGAAAGATCTTCAACTTTCATGTTGGACAAAATTTCATTTGAAGCTTATTTGATGTTGGAAAGTCAAGTTGAATTTGAACCAGAATCTTTCCATTTTTGGAAACTTTCAATTACAGGTCACTTTCCATTTTTGGAAACTTTTGTCCTGACTTCAAAATCTTCAATGTAGATGTTTGAAATGATGAATAAACCTCTTTTGGACATGAATGAAGTGTCTCAAACCATTTCTCCACCTCCTAGCCCTCAGTTGACTTGCACAGTTGACTGTATAGGTCCTCAGATGACCTTGACATGCTCTGACCAACTTGAGCCTCAACCACTTGGGAAATGGCTCAGGAATGGAACCCTAGCCCAAATAAGCTCAATAAAATGATCATGTGACCTCCATCTCAATAGAATACCTCATCTCCTTGAGAATCCCTGGTTGGAAGAATGCAACTGATTAGGGTTGACCAGAGGTCAAAACCCTAATCCTAAGGAACTGGAGCATGCACAATGGAGCCCTTAAAGATGACATAACCATGATGATGGTGATGTACCCTTGCAATCAAGATAATGCTCCACCTTTGAAGGACCAAGAAAACCCTAACTGAAGCCCATACCCTCAAATGGCTGATCATCAATTCATGAAAACCCTCAGGCTTGAATCATATCACTTCTCCATCTCTGAAAAGACTTTGGAGGATGACTTTATTATTATTCACATGATATGCAAAGATGCAATGCCTAATGTCCTAAAACATGAAATGCAAAATGCTAAACTAGTCCCAAGAAGAGGTGGGCAAATTTTGAATTGTTACAGCTGCCCCTATTCAATCCACTGTGAACCTGTCGATATGAATAGCCTTAGCTTTCAGATGATCAGGGTGAAGAGTGATTGAATACCAAAAACAGACGAACAATTTGCACTCCGCTGGGAAATAAATAATAATGCTTGTCAGAATCGGCAAAGAAGTGATTTTGAAAGAAAAATCCGTCTGGTACGGTGAAAGTCGGCCTGAATACCAAAAAGGAATATTGACCTGGATACCAAAATAAATGATAACACAGGAACCACCATGGCCTGAACGCCGCTCATCAGTCTGAATATTGAGCATCGGAATCTGGGAGTATTAATATTGGTCTGAACACCGAGAGATTGGCCAGAATGCCCGAAAAATTGGTTTGAATGTCGCTTTGGTCTGAATACAATTTCGGTCTAAATACCGGAAAACTGGCCTGAATGCCACAAGTGCGTCGACTTGAACGTCGGAAACTTCTTCGATCTGAACATCGGAAACTGGCCTGAGTGCCACAAGTGCTTCAACCTGAACGTCGAAAACTTCTTTGATTTGAACATCGGAAACTGGCCTGAATGCCACAAGTGCTTCAATCTGAACGTCGGAAACTTCTTTGATCTGAACATCGGAAAAACTGGCTTGAGTGCCACAAGTGCTTCAACCTGAACGTCGGAAACTTCTTCGATCTGAACATCGGAAACTGGCCTGAGTGCCACAAGTACTTCGACCTGATCGTCGGAAACTTCTTCGATCTGAACATCGAAAAAACTTCATGCTTGTCAGCATCGGCAAAAATAAGGAAAAGTGATGAATGAGGCGGCACGCGGGACAACGACTTATGCTGGGGATAATAAGCCAGGAGCATGTCATCCCTACTTAATCCACTGTGAACGACCAATTTGCGCTCAGCTGGGGATTATTCTCTTTCTCTTTTTTTTTGCTTTTCTTGAACCCCAAAAACCTTTTAATACTCATTTCCAATCTCCGCCCGACGGAAACCCTTCCTCCAATATCACACTACTGGGGAGTACTGTTAACTCAGAATCACGATGCCGAACTCCTCAGAGTAACATCTTCTAATTTCTATCTCGCACGAAAGAAATTTCCTCCAGTATCGCACTATTGGGGAGTACTGTTAATCCAGAATCACGATGCTAAACTCCTCAGAGTAACATCTTCGCCATCCGACGAAACCAACTCTCAAGCGGTAACCACGGCTCGAGACTAACTGATGCTCGCAATGCTGATGCTGATCTTCCAACCAGCGAAACCACTTCTCAAACGGTAACCACGACTTGAGTAGCATCTTCACCAACCGGCGAAACCAAATCTCAAACGGTAACCACAGCTTGAGACTAGCTTATGCTTGCAATGCTGATGCATGATGATTTTTTTTAGCGTAATGCTCCATAACCATGGACATGCTACGCAATTAGGTATGCAATATGCTATGCTTATCTATATGATGAATGCATAAAAAGTATCCCCCTCAGGGGACTCCACTAGGGAAGCTCGAGGCACTTTGCTAAGGAACTCGCTATCGCTCCAATCTTCACCCTGCTGGGAAATAGCACTGCTGCTGGGGAAAGAACAACCCTCACCAGGGATGACCTCCACCGAACTCGATCCGCTTGGGGACTTCGTTAGGGAAGAAACCACCAACACACTCTGTGGGGAAAACAACAATCTTCGGCTTGCTAGGGAACTAACAAGCTCCAACATGCTAGGGGAAACAACAACCTTCAGGCCTGGCTGACGAGGAAACACCGATCTCGAACCCGCTGGGGAGATAACAATCGCGACCCTGCTAGGGAAAATACGGAATATTCCGACACGGAACACCTGTCGGCGCGTCGAACGTTGGTATCCACCATCTAACCATAGTATTAACTTTCCACCTCAGACTTTGAAGAGTCTTCTTGATTAATCCTCAAGGATCGTCGCGATTCTCTCGCTGTCTTTTCACCATTCTTCAATCTCTTGTCCCTGATTGGACTCCACGGGGATCTTTTGTCAAAAAACTTCACATCACAACCTGCAAGTGAGTGAAAATATCTAACAGCACCTGCCAAAAGAGATCGTTAGATAAAAACGTGCCCCAGGCGTGCCAAAATTTCAACACCTAGGTCACTCAACCTTCCGAATAAGATTTCAGGCTTTCAATCTTATGAACATGCATTGGAAGGGACCCGTATGTCTTAAAATGCCAAGATTCTTTATCAAAATAAACGGATGTTTTTGCAATCAAAACGGTAATGAAAACAAAAACAAAATTATTTGACTGAATATGCATTTTATTGATTGGAAAGGTGGCTCGTGAATGAGCAATACAAAGGAAGCAATTCCTGAAAAGAGGTAATTGCGCACAAAAGGAAAAATCTATCCTAATGGCAATGCGAAACCGTGATCTCATCGAGTTCCAACTCGGTTACACCCCATATGTCCTCAAGAGTCTCCGCGCTTTCTGCCTTTTGAACAAGATGCTTCCGATCGATCCCTGTCGGGGAGATAACCAGGTGCCTTAACCAAAACACAAACGATCACGCTAGACGCAGTTGTTCGTTTCAATCCCTCTTTTTCCTGGACCGCCCTTTCGAGTTTTCAGTCCACCGGGATACCCTTTTTTTGCCCAAGCCGCCCTTGTGGGGTTTTCGACTTGCCGGGTGTACATATTTTTCATTCTTTATCCCTAATTTTTGCCCGAACATTTTTCATTTTTTTCCGGTTCGCCGGGATGCCCATTTTTGCCTGGACTATTTTATTCTTTTTGTCCAGCGAGTCTCTTATACGAAGTATTTTTTAACTGCGTCCGCATTCACAGGGGATGGAAAATCCTCGCCATCCATGGTCGTCAACAATAAGGCTCCACCAGAGAAAACCTTCTTGACCACGAATGGACCTTCATAATTGGGTGTCCACTTGCTCCTACGATTGTTTTGAGGAGGAAGGATCATTTTCAACACCATATCCCCTACGTGATATATCCGAGGTCGCACCTTTCGGTCAAAAGCACGCTTCATCCGCTGTTGGTACAACTGCCCATGGCAGATGGCCGCCAACCTCTTTTCCTCAATCAGGCTCAACTCTTCATACCGAGTCCTTACCCATTCCGCTTCTTCCAGTTTCACGTCCATCAGGACTCTCAACGATGGAATCTGAACCTCAACCAGTAGCACGACTTCCATCCCATACACAAGCGAGAAAGGCGTTGCCCCAGTAGATGTACGCACCGAGGTTCGGTACCCATGTAATGCGAACGGCAACATCTCGTGCCAATCCTTATAGGTCACGACCATCTTCTACACAATCTTCTTTATATTCTTATTGGCTGCCTCGACCGCCCCATTCATCTTCAGACGATAAGGAGAAGAATTGTGATGCTCGATCTTGAACTCCCGACACAGTTCTGCCATCATCTTATTGTTGAGATTAGAACCATTATCAGTAATGATTCTTTCGGGAACCCCATATCTGCAAATGATGTCTCTCTTGAGAAACCTGGCCACGACCTGCTTTGTCACGTTTACATAAGAGGCTGCTTCCACCCACTTGGTGAAGTAATCGATAGCCACTAATATGAACCGGTGCCCATTCGAAGCCGTAGGCTCAATCTTTCCGATCATATCAATGCCCCACATAGCAAACGGCCACGGAGACGACATTAAGCTTAACGGATTTAGAGGCACGTGCACCTTGTCAGCATAAATCTGGCATTTACGACACTTCCGCACGAAATTAAAACACTGGGCCTCCATCGTCATCCAATAATACCCAGCTCTCAGCAGCTTTTTTACCATTGCATTCCCACTAGCATGGGTACCAAACGACCCCTCGTGCACCTCTTTCATCAATTGGCTTGCTTCTTTGTCATCAACACATCTGAGCAAAACCCAATCGAAATTCCTCTTGTACAAAACCCCATCCTTGTTCAAATAGAACACCATGGCCAACCTCCTCAGAGTCTTTCGGTCCTTCTTGGATGCTCCCTCAGGATACTCCTGGGTTTCCAGATAGCGCTTGATATCGTAATACCACGGCTTCTCATCATCAGGCGCTGTGTCAACAACAAACACATAAGCCGGTCTATCCAGACGTCCCACCTCAACATTAGGGAACCGATTCCACCACTGCACCTTAATCAAGGCAGCCAGAGTAGCCAAAGCATCTGCCAAAGGATTCTCTTCTCTCGGCACATGGTGCAACTCCGCCTTGGTGAAAAACGTCAACAATCTCCTCGTATAATCCCGGTATGGAATTAAATGAGATTGATGCGTATACCATTTCCCGTTAACCTGATTCACAACCAAAGCTGAATCTCCATATATAACAAGGTTTTTGATCCGCAAATCAATCGCCTCTTCAATCCCTAAGATACAAGCTTCGTATTCAGCCACGTTGTTGGTGCATTCAAACGTTAGCCGGGCAGCAAAAGGAATGTGGGATCCTTTCGACGTAACCAAAACAACACCAACTCCACTACCATTCACGTTAACGGCCCCATCAAACATCAGAATCCATTCGGATTCAGGGTCAGACCCCTCCTCCGGGATCGGTTCCTCATAATCTTTCGATTTGAGAAACATGATGTCCTCATCAGGGAACTCAAACTTCATCGGTTGATAATCCTCAATGGGTTGCTGGGCGAGGTAATCAGACAATACACTCCCCTTGATTACTTTCTGAGAGGTATACTGTATATCATATTCGGTCAAAATCATCTGCCATCTCGCAACCCGTCCGGTCAATGCTGGCTTCTCAAAAATATACTTGATCGGATCCATCTTGGAAATCAACAAAGTGGTATGAACCAACATATACTGTCTCAGTCGGCGAGCAACCCATACCAAAGCACATCAAGTTTTCTCGAGCAGTGAATATCTTGTTTCACAGTCGGTAAACTTTGTGCTAAGGTAGTAAATCGCATGCTCTTTTCGACCAGACTCGTCATGCTGCCCCAGTACGCACCCCATAGACCCCTCGAGGACCGTCAAGTACAAAATTAACGGTCGTCCCTCCACAGGAGGCATCAGAATCGGAGGCTCCTGGAAATATTCTTTTATCTTTTCAAATGCCGCTTGGCAATCATTATTCCACCTGACCGTTTGATCTTTTCTCAATAACTTGAATATGGGTTCACACGTGGCTGTTAGATGAGATATGAACCGTGAAATGTAGTTCAATCTACCTAAGAAACCACGAACCTCCTTTTCTGTTCTCGGTTCAGGCATTTCTCGTATTGCTTTTAATTTAGCAGGATCAACCTCGATTCCCCTTTCACTCACAATAAACCCCAGCAACTTTCCGGACCGCACTCCGAAAGTGCACTTATTCGGATTCAACCTCAGTCTGAATTGTCTCAACCGGTCAAACAATTTGGCCAGATCTACCAGATGCCCCTCTTCTGTTTGGGACTTTGCTATCATGTCATCAACATAGCATTCGATTTCATGATGAATCATATCATGAAACAAAGTCACCATGGCCCTCTGATACGTAGCACCGGCGTTCTTGAGACCGAATGGCATCACCTTATAACAGAAAGTGCCCCACGGTGTGATGAACGTTGTTTTCTCCATATCATCTGGCAACATTTTGATCTGATTACAGCCAAAAAACCAATCCATGAAGGAAAACACTGAGAATTGAGCTGTATTATCTACCAACACATCGATGTGAGGTAATGGAAAATCATCCTTCAGACTAGCTCTATTCAAATCCCGGTAGTCCACACACATCCTCACCTTCCCATCCTTCTTCGGCACCGGCACAATATTTGCGACCCAAGGCGGATAATTAGTAACAACGAGGAAACCAGCATCCAACTGCTTCTGCACTTCCTCTTTAATTTTCATGGCCATCTCAGGTCGAGTTCTGCGCAACTTCTGCTTCACTGGAGGACAGTCTGCTCTCAATGGTAGGTTGTGCACCACGATATCGGTACCCAACCCTGGCATATCTTGATAAGACCAGGCGAATATATTAACATACTCTTTCAACAAGGCTACCATTCTGGTCTTGACATTCACCTCCAAAGCGGCCCCAACTTTCACTTCTTTCCTGACCTCGTCGGTACCCAGATTCACAAGCTCAACCTGCTCCTCGTGCGGCTGAATCACCTTCTCCTCTTGTTTCAACAACCTGGCTAATTCCTCCGGCAGTTCACAATCTTCTTCGCCTTCTTCTTCGGCATGATAGATTGGATTGTCGAAGTCATATAAGGGTGTAACAGGATTGTTATCAATGAGATCCGGAGAAAGATCGCATCTGCATGAATGTTGATTCATGCATTGCTTTAGAACCAGAGCGAAGCAAATTAAAAGGAAAATGAAAACAAACATTGCCATTTTTATTTTTGTTTTTTAAACTGCAAAAATAAATGAAAAACAGGGAACACCACTTTTAATGAAAAACATCCTTTTATTGATGATGCAAATTTTGCAAAATGAAACACATGAGGTGGCCCTTACAATGAACCATTACGTTTCAGGCAAAATGTATGGCTTTCATGCAGACAGAATTGAAAAACAGAAATATTACTCTTCACGTAGAGTGACAATGATGATCTTTTCGGCCTTCCAGTTCTGGATCTCCATTCCTGGTACGTACGGTTTTATCCACTGATCAAGCTCACAGTCACTGTCGATCTCTTCACCCACCGCACAGATGCGATCTGGATCCAGCATTCCAACACTGGTGAACGTGAATGACTGACGACGGCCCTTGCTCTGCCCATATGAGCCTCGGCCCGACTGATAACCAACCCCGAACCGGTCTTCTTTGGCGGCGATGTCAATCATCTTTCCCCAACCTGGGGCTTCTCCGCTCTTCACCACCTCGGCGGCCTGCTTATACGAAGAAATGGACAGCTTCTTCTCTTCTTTGACAGAAACAACATTCTCCACCTTGACGGTTTCGAATGCCTGGCTCGGTGTTTCCCATATCTCACCGTCCATTTCCACGTACTTGAACGATGCCAAATGGCTTACGAAGATGTCTTCCTCCCCACAAACTGTGATGACCTGCCCTTCCCAGATATACTTCAATTTCTGGTGCAAAGTCGAAGTCACTGCCCCAACAGCGTGTATCCATGGTCGACCCAACAGGCAACTGTATGCCGGCTGAATATCCATGACATGAAACACAGACTTAAACACCTCGGGCCCGATCTTCATAGGGTGCTCCACTTCCCCAAACAAAGCCCGCTTAGAGCCATCAAATGCTCTAACTATCAGGTTCGTCGGCCTCAAGATCAACCCTTCACAATCCAGCTTTGCCAGGGCCTTCCTTGGCAACACATTAAGCGACGAGCCGGTATCCACCAAAACGTGCGACAACACTGCTCCTTTACACTCCATCGCAATGTGTAATGCCCTATTGTGATTACGCCCATCCACAGTCAAATCCAGATCAGTGAAACCCAACCCATGGCTGGCATTAACATTAGACACCACTGTCTCTAGCTGATTGATCGTTATCTCTTGCGGGATATAGGCTCTCTTCAATATTTTCAACAAAGCCTCTCCATGCCCCTCAGAGCTTAACAGCAATGACAGTATTGAAATCTTAGACGGGGTTTGCTGCAGATGGTCAACAAGCTTATACTCAGACTTCTTGATGATCCTCAGAAATTCCTCAGCTTCATCATCAAGTTCTTTTTCCGACCCACCAGGCGCCGGTATCGCCACAGGAGTACCCTCGCTCACCACCTGCTTCCCTCGTGCCCTGGCTAAAGCCTCGGCCTTATCTTTCTTTTCTTTTTCTCCTTCCCCACTCCTTAAAGTGTCCGGTGCAAACAACCTTCCACTGCGAGTGAAACCACTGGGTCCGGCATTACCCACCTTTGAAACGGTGGTTTCACCTGCAGCCTGATCTTCCTGCTTCTCCCCATTAAAGTATACCTCTCCACCATAATCCCATGGTACAACATCATCATTGTCATAAGGAATTGGCCCAGGTACCGTGATGGTAATCGGAGCCGCATCTGCTAGCGTTGACAAATCGATCGGGTCAAAGTAAATGGTTATGGTGGAGATTTCCTCCCTCTCCAAACCAACCTTCTCAAACCTGAGGCTTCCTTCATCCATCATTCTTTGGACAACCTTCCTCAACAAAACACACCCATTAGGAGACACAGTGCACGCAGCACAACAATCATCACAACCCGGAAAGACCCCATTCTTCAATAACTGTCTCTTGACCTCAGTCAATGGAGTCTTCAACTGATCTACACTCGTCAGCCCAACTGTCCTCCTATCCTCAGAAATTGCATTCACCCCCATCTGACCATGCGCCGACATGGGATTAGCATTAAAATTTGGTGATGGTGCAAAATTGATTGCCTTAGAATCCACCAGGTCCTGGACAACATGCTTAAAAGCTTTACAATTCTCCACAGTGTGTCCAGGGGCACCAGAGTGGAATTCGCACTTGGCGTTCTCATCATAGTTGGCAGGCCTCTGGTCAGGTCTCAACGGAGCCAATGTTCTCAGCTGAACCAACCCCAAATCTTTCAATTTCTTCAGCAAGAATGAGTATGTCACAGGTGGCCTATCAAACTGACGATCAGTCATTCGCCCTCTCACTTGATACCCGGCCCGCTGTGGTCTCTGTTGAAATGGCTGTCGTTGTTGTGGCTGTTGCTGTTGTTGATGTTGTTGTGCAGGTGAATTATCAGCAGGATTTGTTACCGCAGCAGTGTGCTGGTAGTAACGATCCCTACCTTGTCCTCTTTGGGTATACACCGCACTCGTGTCACCCTCCTTCTTTCGCTGGCCATTACCAAAGGGCTTCTTCGACCCAGACGATGAAACACTTCCCTGGATCTTCCCCATCTTCAACCAGCTCTCAATTCTTTCTTCAGCCACTACTATGTCTGCAAAGTTGGTAACCGGGCATCCCACCATTCTTTCTGCAAACGTCCCCTGAAGGGTTCCCATAAACAGATCAGACATTTCGCGATCTACCAAAGGAGGTTGAACTCTGGAAGCCAACTCCCTCCATCTTTGTGCGTATTCTTTAAACCCCTCATTAGGCTTCTGAGACATACCCTGCAGCTGGGTACGGCTAGGAGCCATGTCAGCATTGAATTGATACTGTTTAAAGAACGCATCTCCAAGATCCTGCCAGCTCTTGATATCCGAAGATTTCAACTTGGTATACCATTCCAGAGACCCACCAGACAGACTGTCCTGGAAGAAATACATCCAGAGCTTCTGGTCCATTGTATAGGCAGAAATCTTCCAGACAAAAGCCTGGAGATGAGTTTCCGGGCAAGAACTCCCATTATACTTATCAAACGCAGGCTCTTTAAACTTCTGTGGGATCACAATCCCCTCAACCAGCCCCATGTTTGACATGTTGACAACCCCGGGAGTAGCATAGCTTTTCAAAGCCCCGATCTTCTCGGCTAGCACCTGAATCTCTTTGTTTGGCGGCGGAACACCGTACTGACCAAACTGTTCGTTTAGCACAGAGAACTGATCTTCTTCCCTATCCTCCTCAGCCCCAAAGAAAGGAGGAAGCTGATTATCTTTCACATTATTGACTACAGGACCGGGCCCACCGCCTGCAGCAAAACCAAACCCACCACCGTAGTTGATTACCACACCAGCAGTAGTCGTCTTCTTTCTGGGATCACCACCATCCCTAGAACCACCGAGACCATTGTTGGAAACACCCTCTAGATTATTACCACTGTTGGCAGCCGAAGCCCGCTCGAGCTTTTCCACTTTCTCAACCAGTACCTTTTGCCCCAAGGCGAACCCTTGCATAACATTGATAAACTCTCCCATCTTCTCTTTTAGCTCGAGAATATCTGCGTTGGATGTATCCATCAGCTTGGATTTGTTGCGCCTGGTAGGGTATCTGTGCGGACGTGCTACGTGCAAAGGAATGATTCTACGTGCACGAGCAATGATTCCTGAAACAATCAAGCACGTTAGAAACCGATACCTGCAAAGTAGAAGACAAGTTATTATGATTTATGCATGAATGCAATGTCTATCCATATGAGGAACACTCTGTCTTTCGATCCTGGTTTCATCGAGACAGATAATAATCTGACAGCAATATTCTGACATCAATCATCTGGTTTCACCATACAGAGCAGAGAATTATGATTTAGCAAAGATATCACCCAACCATGTGTGTGCTATGTGAGTGTGCACAGAAAAGCAAATAAAGCTTGAAGATCAATCACCGAATGATAACAACCACTGTATATCAAAAGCGCACAGTACGTGCGAGAGTCATACATCAGGCTGATACAAATCAAATTACAATTCTCCAGAATCAGAAAGAAAATACAAGCAAGTGAATTCCGTCAACATGCCTGACGGTAATCCACACATAACAACAAAAGTATACACTGAAGAAGGTCCCACAGATGGCTCTGCATCATCAACCATCCTGGTAAACTTCACGGTGAACCTGAGCTCGGTATTCTCCTGCTGCAGTCTTCCCACCTCCTTCTGGTGAATCTTCATCTGTCAGAAATAATGATCCCTCTCAGCAAGATAATGATCTCTCTCAGCCACCACCTTTGCTTTCTCCGCTTCCCATTCTGTGGTAAGGACTTTGGCTCTAGCTTCCCTCTGAGTCTTCACAAGGATTTGTCTTCTCTTTTCATCCTCAATGACCTTCAAAGCTCTAGCCAACTTCTCCTTGGTAATGTCGTGCTCCTTCGTAAACGACTCCAAAGCTTGGCTAATCTTGCGGTAGTAAGCGGTGTCCATCTCAAAGCGCTTCACCTTAATGGCATGTCTCTTATCCTGGTCTTCTATTTTCCCTTTGATTTCCTGATTAGCCATTTGGATTCTAGCAACACTCATCTCCAACTCAATCTTCTCTGCATGCAACTAATCTCTAGCCTTCTTCATCTCAAGGAACTCTTCCATGCTGACAGAAGAACATGGCCCCTCAATCAATGGACACCAAGGATCACCCCCAGGAAATGGTAGATGCGTGAGCTTAATCCTCTTTCTGAGCCAATCATCAAACAGAGGAAAAGACCTATTATTAACCCTACCAAAAGGAACCTTGCCCTTTCTCTGAATGTTGCGCCATGCTCCAGACACTTGCCTCAACTTTGGGTGATTACCTTCAATTGGGAAGTAGAAAGACTCCTGAATCTCGCGCCCAAGGGGAAGACCATCCACAGCAAATCCCATTTGTCTCCTAAGAAGCACCGGGTTATAATTAATGCAACCCTGAACTCCTATAAGAGGCACATTGGGAAGGCTCCCACAACTGTAAATGAAATCTCGTCCAACCATACCATTGTGAGTCCAAGCTATGTCCTTAGCTCGCAAACCCATCAACCTGATTGACCACTTGATAGTAGGATCAAGAAAGGCAAAGGCACCTCTGGAAGGCAAATACCCCATGAACCATTTATACAACAGTTGAGCACAACATCTGATCAATCCCCCACGCCGCTTCTCGTTCCGATTATGGACCGAGTAATAAACATCCCCAACCAGGGTAGGAATTGGATTCCTCTAAGCAAACAACCTGATGGCATTAATGTCCACAAAGTTCTTCTAATTAGGGAACAGGATGATTCCATAGATGCTGGCAGCAAGCAAAGCAGAAACGGCCCTCCAATTACCCAAAGCAGCATGCTCCTTGGCTTTAGCCTCCAAGAAACTCAGATGAAAACCGGGAAACTTTCCCTTCTCCTTCAAACCTCCTTTAGTCACTTCGGGGCTCAAATAAAGAGCACGGGAGATCTCAGCAACATCAGGTTCCCCCTTAGCGACATAGAATGGAATCTGGTCTTTGATCTGAATACCCAGGATACTGGCATAGTCCTCCATCAAAGGTCCCAACAATTAATCCGAGAAAACAAAGCATCTCAAGCCCGGGTCATAAAACTGGAGAAGAGTATGGATGGCACTCCTATCTGTATCTGTAAGCCTGAAAACCAACTTCAGAATACCACCATAAGTCTCACGGAACATGCCCACATGGTTAGGTGTAATCAGTGCTATCATATCTTTCAGTACATCAATCTCTTGATCAAAGAAACTGTAGACGACGTCATCTTTCAAGCCAATCCTCATATCTGAACAAAGAAGTCTCTCAACCAGGATCTCAATCAAGAATGTCCCCTGCATATGGATAAACATGAGTTAGATGCGAATAAATGCAAAATGCGAATGATGCTGATGCATGAATGCAAGTCACAGTGCCATCCTCCAAGTCATCTGAACATCCACTGCACTGAGTTACGGTCTTGAAACTGATCACAACCATCTGAGGTACGAAGTAACCGTAAATCCAACTTGAGAGTTCCGAAATAAACGGAACCTGAGGATATACCACCATCACCACTGGTAATCCTCTGATCTGATAACAACAAAATCATTTGTACCAACCCAGGGAATCCTGAAATAAACAGATCCCCACTGATAAATACCATGGACAGAACTCTGGCGCCTCAGGAATAAATATCCATAAATCCGACTTATAAATAGGACCTCAATAGTCACCATCAAAGAGTCACCATCAGAACATGCATCTTTAGAAATCAAAGCCTCCCCTCACAGGTGAATTCTAACAAGGTCATCCTAAGGCGGATAATGGTCTCGACAATCGGACAAGATACTCAATGGGTTTGCCCTTTCGGGTGTGCCGCTGCAGCTCTCATAAGATCGTCTAAACCAAATATCCGGGAAAGAACGGTCATCGAAGTCAACAGCTCAGATGAGGTAACCCAACCAAAGTGGAATACTCCACCCGGAAGAGCTCTCTCAAAAGAACCTCGTCCGGCTTGTGGTATGTCACGTCGCAACAACACGCTGATCCAACATGTGAGGAAACGTGAGACCACGCTAATCCTAGGTGTATACTCGGGCCTGGGTTTTAGCCCCACTCAGAACACCCACCCCAAAACAGAGGAACCAACCTGTACAGAGTCCAACACAGTGATAATATGATGCATGCAAACATATATGCAAATATATACAGTCACAGTATAATAATCATGAATGCAATAAATAAAGCAGCAAAAGCAACCAAAACTATCCTAGAGAGCGCTAGGAGTGACTTGCTTAGGGAAGATGGACCAGCCAGAGGTCAACTTCAATAATCCCCAGCAGAGTCGCCAGCTGTCGCAACGCGAAAAACAACCGGCGGAAAAAGACACAAAGCCGCCACCGTGCGTTATTTATCCCAAAGGAGGGAAAGGAAACGCTCGAAGTAAACCTGAGAAAGGGAAAGGAATGGTCTTACGACCAGAGATTGCTAGGAACGGGAGTCGGTTACGCAATGGGAAGGTATTAGCACCCCTCACGTCCGCCGTACTCGACGGGATCCACGCTCAAAAGAAAAGGAAAAGGTTGCTGAAACTGCTCAAAGAATGCACACACACTGGAATATGAAAACAGGTGAAAGAAGATGGAGGAAGGGGACTCGGCAGGATGTCGCATCCCGGGCCTACGTAGTTTGTCAGAAACAAACATCAGAGTCAACGTAGTTCGGGGAAATGGGAAATGGGCTCGCTAGGATATCGCATCCTATGCCTACGTATCTCATCTGGAATGAGAATCAGAGCTACCGTAGTTCGGCTAACGCATGCCGAAACAAAACACACGCAAAGACACTGAGATGTCAAAAGAAACAAAACAAGGAAACAGACTGCCAATGGCTGGTCTTACGTCCGACTCCAAACAAAGGCAAACAAGGAACCGGAATGCCAATAGCTGGTCTTACATCCGACTCCAAACACACACCAAAAGGTTATCAAAGTAACAAGCCAACAGTGAGTCTGGTACTCAGACCTAAAAGCTGTCAAGCAAACACCAAGAAGACACTGAGACGTCAGAAGAAACAAAGAAGTTGAACACACAGACTAGAAGGGAGTCGGGAACTCGGACCTAATAGTTGTCAAGCAAAACACACGCAAAAAAGAAAAAGGTGCCCGGAGAGACCTCGCACGATCTCCTGCCTACGTACCTCATCTGGTATGAGGAATAGGGCGACGTAGTTCCCCTTAACAGGGGAGAAACTTTCTCCTAATCAGAGACCAAGGGAATAACGGACTAAAAGGGAGACTGACTCGAGCCTAATAGACATCATGCAAATTATAACCCTAGGTTGAGGTCTCTAACAAGAGTTTGACTCACACAGGCAGTGAGTCAACTCAAGTCTATATCTACGTACGTTCAACTTCCTCGAAAGTTGATCATACGACTCCTACAGAAAGGAGATGAGAAGCAAAAGCAGATAAACATCAAAAGCAATCATCACACTCTATATGCACACAAGCGGCTCATACAAGGCTGGGCTTTAGTCAAGGGGTCATATCAACCTCGACAAACAAGCCAACACTGGAAGGGGTGTCTGGGACTCTTAACCACTACCATTGACCGTCAGAAGAGCAGATGAAAGGTAATGAGGGTTGGACCTCATAGCTCTTAACCCTGGCCTGGGTGAGCTTGAATCAATGAAAACGTGGGGGAAATGAAGAATAAGCACCTGCCTTAGAAATAGACTCATGCATTAATGTGAATTTGAGTGAAAAGGAGTCAAGATTGAACGACACCCAAATAAAAAATCCTGCACAAAGAAAAACAATAACATGAATGCCGAGTTGTAAAACCATTTGTAATCCATTTTGTTGTCTACTCTCCCAGCGTACCTAAGCCCCATTACAACCCTGAAGACCTCTTAAAGTGTGTAAATTGTGTTTGTGTAGTTGACATATAATCTATTCAAAAAGTAAGAGTTGATATTGGATACCTTGATTTATTGAGTGCTAAACACCTTAACCTCGAGAGATTTGGTGAGTAGTGTGAAAAAGCATGCAGGTAAAAGAACTCTCTGAAATGATAAAGCAGTGGAGAAGTTCGAATGGGTAAACCAGAAGCTTAATCGGGAAGGAGAAAGCCAAGTTGCGAATAACATCAGTTGTGTTTTGGAGAGAATAGAATCCATTGTTGACCTCCGCGTTGTCTCTTGTATCACTTAAGGACAAGCAATGAGATAAGTTTGGGGTTGTGATCGGTCACCATTTACACTCAGTTTCCATCATCTATCCAGCATTGAATCTTCATGAATAGGTAACATTTTGCTTTTTATTTTAGTGATTTCTTTATTTTATTGCATTTTTTGAATTTCCGCTTGTTTTATGTTGCATTAGTAGTTTTTCTCCTTTTGTCTCAATTTTGCGTTTTTATGTAGCTTGTTTTATGTTGCATTAGTAGTTTTTCTCCATGTCAGATAACAAGTTGTAAGACCCCAATTTTGTCCCTAAGATCCCTCATGGCATCATATCATAACATTGCATTGCCTTAAGGATCATTGGACACCTTGCTTCCTTCCATGTGGGTGGGGATCTTTTTTAGAGTGATTTTTTGATCACCAAGCATGTTTGCATTTGTATATCATTGTTTTTCTTTCTATCACTAACCAAAAAGTACAAAAATATGTCATCTAACCTTTGGCTTGCAGATGAAGTAATAACAGGTCAAGGCAACTAAAGGCATTCATTGAGCAATAGATGGTGGTCATTCTTGATATTTGGACCCCACAATCATTCACAAGAGTTCATATGAGTTATGATGTCATTTTGAAGCAAAATCCCAAGTGGTAGAGGCTTGAATCTCATCAGAACATTCTCAGGTCATCTGAAGACCTAGAAAGTCAACTGCAAAGTCAACTGTGGATTTGGAGGTGGGAAGTGATTAGAAATACTTCATTCATGTTCAAACAAGTCTCATTTGACATTTCAAACATCAACATTGAAGAATTTGAAGTCAGGTCAAGAATTTCCAAAAATAGCAAGTGACCTATAATTTGAAATTTCCAAAAATGGAAGGGTTTTAGACCAACTTCGACTCAATATTACATCATCAAGAAAGCTTCAAATGAAATTTTGTTGAACATGAAAGTTGTAGATCTTTCTCTCCCATTTCCAAAATGTCCAAGATCATGAATTTCTAATGTGTCGTTGAGGAGATATGATCCAATCATGGCAAAGTGTGCATGGGACTTCAAATGAACATAACTTTTCAACCAAAGCTACAAAATGAGTGGTTCTTTTTGCAATATTCTCCTCTTGACCTCTAATTTCCAAATCATGCATCACATTACATGAATTGTCATCACATGATGACTTGTTAATCCATGGTTTTTTTGGAGGGAAATTACAAAATTCAAAAGCGGTGCATTGTATGAACTTTTTATCATTGCCATTGGATTTAAAAGAGGATTTTAAGTGAATTTGATGGGAGAAAGAGTACTGTTCACGTGCAATTGCTACATGCACCATGCAACTTTTGGTTATTGCAAAAACACCTCATTTCACTTAACCAAGTTAATTAGGGATTAACAAGTTGATTAGTAGAGCATATAAATACCTAAACCCTAACAGAATTGGAGGAGATTAATCATTTTTCACATTTCTAGATCTAAATTTCTCTCTCACTTCAAATTTTTCTCTCATTCATAATTCAATTTTCTTCCAAATACCATGGCATTTTGACTTCATATTCCTGTTCCTGAGCTTGGATTTAGTGGAGATCAAGTCTTGTTTTGCTGAATTCATGGAAAAAGAGTGCAGTTCATGTTCATGAAGTTGGAAATGGCATTTCTGTTTTGAGCAAGATCCAACACCATTCAAGCTACAATTACTTCATCAATCTTCATTTCAAGCATTGTGGAGTAGATTTGAACCAGTATAAATTGTAGATCGTGTGAATTCAAAGGCTCTGCACTTCAAGAGGTCACAATTCAAATCTCTTAATTTTTAAATCCATTGCTATGTTGTTGTAGATCTTGTTGTCCTGATGAATCTGAGCTTTGAATCGTGTGATTTGGTGACTTATTGACTGAGTTAGGGTTGATTAAAGTTTCATGAATGAATCTTAGTTTGTTCGATTTGATCTTAATACGTGAAATTAGGCTTAGTTATGCATTGATTCATGATCTCCATTGAACGCACTACATGTTGATGTACTTAATTTTGATTTCTGGAGAAATTTTCTGGAAACGCATGAAGGTTTCCACTGTTCATCTTCATGAAGATGAAGTTCATGTTTAGGCCACGGTTTTCATGTCCAGGCAACGCTTTTCTGGTTATTGCCACGCTAGCTTAGGGTTTGTCCTCTACTGGTCCACGTATGCGCTTACATTGCGCTTTCTTTGGTTCACATCGTTTTGACCTGAACACATCAGCATTGACTTGCCACATAATTTAAGTGAAACGGTGCGTTTTGCACCTTGGCGCGCCAACATTCAAATGCGTACATACTTCGATTCCGGGCGATGGCAATGATTTCAAATGTTTTCATACTTTATCATTTTCCCTCCATGAATCATACTATGAGCTTCACATGTTTTTTTCAATTTTCTCCAACTTGTAAAATGCATAACAATTTGAAAATTGATCCAAAAAATACCTGATTTTTTGCATAGTGATCCTTGAGATGTCTATTTGTTAATGATCATAATTTCCAAAGTTGTGCTTGGCTGGATTTTATTTGGTGCTAGGATGATTGATCATATGTCTAATTGTGACCTTGCCTTTCTTATCTCATTGTGAAATGCTTGTCTTTAATCCAATGAATGTGAAATTTTGCATGATGAGTCTTGGCACATTGCTGGACATTTTGGTTTTGGTGTGACATTTTTCTGAATTACCATTTCTGTTTTATTCTTGTGTTAACTTGGTGTGACAATTGGTCTCACACGTTTGCTTGTTCAACTTGTACAATGTGATTTTCATGCCAAATAATCTCTGATTCTTCTGATTTTTTGTGTGATGGATTTTATTGATGTCTTGATTGTGCATGAATTTTTCTAGATTTATTTGAATCATTTCTGTTTTGATTTGAATTTTTCATTCATGATGATCACATATGAGCTTAGAAATTGTCTTGAACTTCACTTGATCATGAAATGCTTTTGGTGATTGATTTTGATGTGAGCCTTTTTAGGACTTGTTAATACGAGATTGAAGTTACTTTGTGTTAAATTTCAGCTCCTGTTTTGAATTTTTTCTCCATCTTTGACCCTAGGCTTTGACCTAGTGGTTTGTTGCTTACATGTGAGCTTTGATTTCAGGTTGAGCATCCAAGTTCCATAGTTTATGATGCTTCATCATGTGAATATTGATGTTTTCTTTTGATTACTAACATTTGTGTGTTTTGTAGGTTGATGCTAACTCATTTGAGTTTGCCTTTTGGCTTACACATTTTGTATATTGGGATTGTCTGTTGCTTATTGACTGATGTTTGATTGTCTGAGTATTGTACTGACTTGTTTAGTTGTTTCCACAGGTACTTAAGTTGCTTTAAGTTCATTTGAACTTTGCTTTGCTTGGTTGCTTAACCATTTAGGTATAATCCCTAATCTTCATGTAGTCTGGAAGGCCTACTATTATTGGTAGGCACCTGTCTGAAGCCCTCCTTAAGAGGCAATGTTTGTGCTTGTTTAACTTTGTGCCAAGCAGGTAAAGTCCTCTTAAGAGGCAATTGGCAAATAAAAGAGATGTGTAATCCATCTCCTGCTACTCAGTGTGTCATTCACCTTGCTCACATCATGTGTTGATGCATGGTGAATAATAACCCAAGATCTTATAGAGTCAATCATTTGTGGAGAAGAGTTCCTACTTTCTGAACTCCCACACTTTCCATTGATCAAAGCTCTCCCTGACCAGGGATAAGAGCTATGAGGCACACCCCTCATCTCCATTTCATCTGCTTCACCCTAACTCTCAATGTTAGGGTTAAGAGCTCAAAATACCCCATTCCAGTTGGCTGTAAAGCCTAACCTTGCTTGAGCCTAATTGATTGTATATAGTGTGTGCTAATTGACTTGTTTGTCTGCTTACTTGATTCATCTGTACATGTTTGCTTATATGTGCCTTTGTGCATTTATCATCATTACTTGTATATCATTTCATAATCATAGTTCATTGCTTTGTGACATTTTGTTTTGTCCATGGAGGAGACAAGCATAAGTCCATTGCTTGGCAGTTGTTTCTTGTGATATGGTAGGAGACTAGTATAAGTCCATTGATTGGCATCTGGTATCCTTGTTGTTTTGTTTTAGGAGATTGGTGTAAGTCCATTTATTGGCATCTGGTATCCATGTTTCATTTTAGGAGATTGGAATAAGTCCATAGATTGGCATCTGGTATCCATGTTTTCTTTGCTTTGTGAGACTAGTATAAGTCCATTGATTGGCATCTGGTATCCATGTTTCATTTTTGGAGATTGGAATAAGTCCATTGATTGGCATCCGGTATCCATTTACTTTGTTCATCTGTTATTTGCTTGTTGCCTATTCCAAAGGAATCACTTGAATCATCTACATATGATCTCAAGAAGTGAACATCTAAGAAGTTTTACATCCCTTAACCCTCCCACCTTTTGTTTCTTTAAACCTCCATCTGCATGTTAATCCAAAATAAGAAAACTATTGTGCAAACATTTTAATTTGTTTTCAAATTAGAAACCTAGGCCTTAAGCCTCTGATTTTTCAAACTTCATTTCATAATACTTCTTTTGAATTGAATTCTAATCATACTTTGACCATCTTTTGTTAATAAAGTCTAATTGATTAATTCCACTCATTCAATTGTTTTGTGGCTCAAGTCCACCTTCTTGATAAGTTTTCATACATTAGCCATAGGTTTGATTTATCCTAGTTGGTTGATGTTAATCTCACCCTTTGTCCTTAGTGATTGAATTGTAAGACTTCCTTGCTTATTATAGGGTTAACCCCTCACTAGCAAGTTGAAGCTTTTCTCACATGGTGGATTTGTTGTTGTATAGGTTGAGTTTTCTCCCGTGGATAACGAAAGACCTTAGGGCTTTTGTTTTAAAATCAATTCACATACTTTTGGAAATCTTTTAGTCGAAGTACAACGTTTTGATCCTTACCTTCCATGGAAAGGTACGTAGGCAACGGGTTCATCCGGTCAAACACAAAAATAATAACTTGTATATTCTTTTCTCATCCCTTCAATCATGTTTGCACAATAAATATTTCATAAACAAATAATATTTCGTACAACAAGTTGTGAAAAGGGCTCCCTAGGAGTACCTAGGACGTTTTGGGTGCCTAACACCTTTCCATTACGTAATTAACCCCTTACCCAGATCTCTGATCTTTTCATTAGTTTTCTATGTGTAAAACTTCTTAGGCTTTTGTTCGCTTTTTAGCCATTCCTTTGGATAAATAAAAGTGCGGTGGCGACTCGATTCTTTGTATGGTTTGCTTTTGGTTTAGTCAATAAATCATAAAGTGACGAATACACCGCTACACAAGTCCGAAAGTTGCGTACCGGAAGAATGGAGGTCATAGACTTAATGAAAAGCGAAAAATTGACAAAACAGGGGGCTGACACGGCCCGTGTCAGCATGTGCAGAGCCAGCCATCCAAAACCCAGAAAACAGTGGGCTGACACGGGTGCCCGTGTCAGCATGGATTGCAAGATTGGACTTACAATGGAGCCAACACGAGCAGCAGTGTCACCTGACACGGCCCGTGTTGGCTATTTCGCCCCAATTGCTGATTTTTCATATTTTAATCCCTTTAGACATCCGGAGGGCAGTTTGGGCATTTCACAATGTTTTTAGTTGTTTGGAAGCTATTTAGTTTGAATTTGTGCACAGAGAAAAGGGACTTTTTGATCGTGAAAGAAAGGAGACAGAAAGAAGAAGCGACCTTGCAAAGTGTTTTAGAGGAGAAGAGACCTTCATGATCAGAAGAAATTGAAGATCAACTTTCATCAACAACAACTTGTAATGTCTTTAATTTGTAATCTACTGTCTTTGAATATTACGAGAGGCTAAACCCCTCAATGCTAGGGGGGTGTCCTTGGATTGCTACTGTATGAATATTTTATCCATGTTCGTATAATCATTGATGTTTTCTTAATTTAAATTGTTATACAACGCGCTTAATGCTTAATTTTATCGGACAAATGAAATTTTGATCTCTGGTTAAGGTTTAGGTCGGACAAACTGTCTTATCACTTGTTGTATAATAAAACCCGTGTTTAATCACTTAGGAATGAGGATCAAATTGTGGTTACTGTTAATTCTTGATAAACTAAGTATTTCATAACAACAATTTGAATAACTAAGGAATTAGGATTGAAATTGCCTGTTAATGGTTTTTGGCTAAGGAATTAGAGAAAAATACTCTTGAGAAACGGTTTTGAATTAGGATAACATAGATGTTATATAATCTGGAAGAAGTGTAATATAAAGCAATTCATACATCTGGCCCTAGCATTATTTCTCATATCGGTTAAACTGTTTTTATACGCTTTATATTTTTATTTCTTATTATTTGTGAAAACAATCATCAAACCCCATATGAACTTTTTTCAATCGAATTATTATAAAGATTGATACTTGCTACGCAATCCTCGCGATAGATACTCAAGATAACTCCCTTTTTATTACTACATTGGTGCAAATAGTACACTTGCTATTTTGCCGATCAGTGATCTCTCCCTAAACAAACCCAATGAATGAGGGGTAAGGAGGATGCCAAGGTAAGATCCCAATGCTTATACATATGATGAAATTGCATGAGGGATCTTAGGGTCAAAATTGGGGTCTTACAGCTGCCCCTATTTAAGGACATTCTAACTGAGGAGGCGAAGGTTAAAATCTTCATGTTGACTCATTAGAATGGGCTTAATTAATAACATATATAAACAAATTTTGGTCCCTAAGCGACCTCATGATGCATATGATATGAATGCAAAAGTAAATTTTTTATGGGGAAATATTGCCACAAAGGAAAAGATATTGGAGAGACCGAAAGTCCGCAGGAGTAACATGCATTCCGTAAGGAAAACTCACTGGGGAGACCGAGACTCTAGGGGGAAAAAGGAGTTATGCATAGGCGAGGCTACGAATTAAAACTATTGGGGGACTCGAGGGATTCTATACAAACAGGGAAAAGACTCAGTCGGGGAACTAAAAACATCTGCAGGGGATATGAGTAAGTCAGGATAAAACTGAAGGACTTGAATCATGCAGGGAAAACGATTTCACTAAGGAAATGCGCACTCAACTCAACTAGGGAAGATAAACTTCAACACAAGAGGAGTAGAAATCCACTATCTACTACATGTTACTGGTGAGGAGATAATAAAGATCTGACAGAGAGGACTCCAGTCATCGGTTAGGATGAACATATCAAGGATAACTTGCTGAGGAATCCAGGAGGGAGTATTCATTACAGGTTACTAGGTAAGAATAGCCTTACTGGGGAAAACTGCAGAAAAATAGGATTTGCAACTACCAGTTACTGGGCAGAAGACCAATGATGAGAGTATCCGTCATCGGTTAGGATGAACATATCAAGGATAAACTTAATAGGGAAGAAGATCCGTCATCGGTTAGGATCGCAGACTTGTTGCACATAGATGAATCCCTTATTGAAGCGCATATGACCACCAAAGGTGGAATTCAGGGTCTTCCTTCTGATTTCCTCATCGCTTAATCTACTGTTTATGGGAAGGCCATGAGTGAGGATGCCTTTGAGGCCATATTCCCGCTGCTCATCTATGGTTTGGTATTGTTCCCCAACCTCGACAAATTTGTGGATGTGAACGCCATTAGGATCTTTTCGGTTCTTAATCCCGTTCCTACTCTGTTGGGTGATACCTATTTCTCTTTGCATCTGAGGAATGCAAAGGGGGGAGGAGTTATTGTGTGCTGTTTGCCTTTGTTGTATAAGTGGTTTATTTCTCACTTACCGCAGACGGTCGCTTTCAAGGAGAACAAGGGATGTCTACGGTGGTCTACGAGACTCATGTCTCTCACTAATGATGATATCTCTTGGTATGATCGCGTGTATGATACTGTTCAGATCATTGATTATTGTGGTGAATTCCCTAATGTGCCTCTTCTTGGTACATGTGGTGGGATTAACTACAACCCTATCTTAGCACGTCGTCAGCTTGGGTTCCCCCTAAAGGATAAACCTCATAACATTCTGTTAGAAGGTGTGTTCTTTCAGGAGGGTAAAGATCCCCAAGGTCTGAAAACCAGGATGGTCCGCGCTTGGCGCAAGATTCACAAGAAGGGTAGAAATGAGTTGGGTCCGAAGAACTGCATTGCTTTGGAGCCGTATACTTCTTGGGTCAGAGAGAGAGCATCAGAGTATCTTATGCCATACGATTATCCGAGACCTACACCGTTGGATGTGGCTGGGCCTTCAACCCTCCCTAACCAAGGCATAGAGGAGTTGAGAGAAGAAGACCTTTCACGTGCATGGATCTGTGAAAGAGAAGAGTTGCTTCAGCAAATCAAAGAGAAGGACGCTCTGATCGAATTCCTCGAGCATCAGGTGATAGATGATCTGAATGATACCTGGACTTCTCTACTTCCTCAGTCTTCCAAATTCTGGAAGAGGAAGTATGATCGACTGGCTAAGGAGAAAGCGAATATGGAAGCAGCATATGAGAGAGAGATCAAGAGGCTTTGTGCATCTCGTCTCCCAGCATCTCGAGCTTCTAGGGATCCATAGGATGTTTATTTTCCTTTTCCCTTGTAGTATAATTGATAATGATGTACTTCTTTGTCTCGAATATATTGGATGAGATGTTTTCCATATGCGATTAAATGCTTTAAATTTCAAAATTTGCAAATGATACCCTAAAAGTTCCTTGAAATAAAAACAAAGCATATGCACAAGCATTGCATGCATCATTTGCATAAGCAGGTGTTTTCTGGTCTTCTTGTCTGTGGCCTAACTCTGTGCTCTTCATTTATTTTGAAGACAAGCTGACTCATCGGTACTACACCCGAGCTAATTCTGCAAGAGTGATGGATCAACTTGAACAAGAGAACCGTGAGCTGAAAGAAGAGGTTGCCAGACTGAGCGCTCTGATGGAGCAGTTTCTAGCTGCCCAGAATCAACCGTCTCCACCGCCTGCAACTCCTCCCCAGAGGACTGTTATATCTGAAGTGGTTTCGTCAACTGTGCCAGCTGCCAGTGCCCATTTCATGCCAGCCATGCCAGCCGGATTTCCGTGGGGTATGCCTCCTGGTTTTATGCCTGATATTCCATCTCCTACCTTTGATTCCATGCCGGCATCTAGCCCGGTCCTTGCAATGCCTCCTCCTGTCGTGCATACCACTCATAGGGTAGACGACACCATCTATCATTCTGAGCCGTCTGAGGGCCCAGATGTTAATGAAAATATGGATGCTATGAATGACCAATTCCTTGAGCTCCGCAATGAATTGAAGACCCTCAGAGGAAAAGATTTGTTCGGCAAGTCTGCTGCTGAACTATGTTTGGTTCCCGGTGTTAAGATACCCGTCAAATTCAAAGTCCCTGACTTTGAGAAGTACAAGGGGAACACCTGCCCGCTCAGCCACCTGGTTATGTATGCCAGGAAAATGTCTACTCAAACTGATAATGATCAACTGCTGATTCATTATTTTCAGGAGAGTTTGTCTGGTGCAGCTCTTCGTTGGTATATGAGCCTTGATAGTGCAAACATCCGTTCCTTCAACGATCTTGGCGAAGCCTTCGTCAAGCAGTACAAATATAATGTTGATATGGCTCCTGACCGTGATCAACTCAGAGCCATGTCCCAGAAGGGCAAAGAGACATTCAAAGAGTACGCCCAGAGGTGGCGAGAGCTGGCAGCTCAGATTACTCCTCCGCTGGAAGAGAAGGAGATGACTAAGATCTTTTTGAAAACTCTTAGTTCATTTTATTATGAGCAGATGGTCGCTAGTGCTCCCTCTGATTTCACCGAGATGGTGAACATGGGGATGCGATTGGAGGAAGGAGTCTGGGAAGGACGGTTATCTAAGGATGAAGGCTCTTCTAAACGATATATGGAGTTTAAGAAGAAAGATGGGGAGGCACATGCTGTGCAATCCCATGCTAAAACCAGAAGACCCTCTGCCAAGAGGAAGCCTGTGCGTCATGCCAGCAGTCAGCATCAGGTGGCTCACATAGCACTTGTCTTCAGAGACAACAATCAGCATAATCAGCAACAACCTCAATATCAACAGCAACATCGCCCACAGCAACAAGCTTACTAGCCTCGCAACAACAGTAATCAGGCTAATTTGAATTATGAGAGGAAGAAGATCACTTTCGATCCTATTCCTATGTCATACGCTGAGTTATATCCCTCTTTAATAGAGCGAAAACTGATTACCCCAAGGGATCCTCCGGTTGTACCTGCTAACCCGCAGTGGTGGTACAAGCCCGACCAACATTGTGTTTATCATTCTGGTGCTCCCGGTCACAATATAGAAAACTGCTATCCGTTGAAGACTAAGGTGCAAGACCTTATGAGATGCGACATTCTGAGCTTTGAGGACTCAGGCCCCAATGTTACGAAGAACCCATTGCCCGAGCATGGGAAGTCGGTTAACATGGTCCAGGGTTGCCCTGGAATATATAAGGTCAAATATGTAAGCCATATTCGACAGTCATTGGTTGAGTTGCATCGTCTGCTGTGTGATTACAGTCATATGGAGCACGACCATGACAAATTCCGTATCTGCTCCGTCAATAGATTGGGTTGCCGCCAAGTGTGCAAAGAGCTTCAAGAGCTGTTGGATGATGGTACTATTGAGATTCTTCAAAACAGAAATGTTGATGAAGACGAACCAGAAGTAAATGTGATTTCTCCTGTGTTCAAGATTCCTGAGCCTGTTGTCATCCGTTATGATGGTAGCAAGCCGAAGGTTTCTCCTTCTTTGGTCATCAAGCCTGCAGGCCCTGTGCCTTATGCTTCAGATAGAGCGATTCCCTTTCGTTATAGTCCGGTTGCTGTTGAAGATGGGAAAGAGGTGCCGTTACCTTCAACCTCTGTTGTTAATATTGCTGATGTGAGCGGGTTGACCCGTAGTGATCGCGTGTTTTCAGCGCCTAAGCCTCAGGCTAGAGCTGATGTTGCTGATACTGTTGTACGTCCGGTTGGTACTGTAGTGAATATTCCGAATCCGGCACTTGCTGTTGCTAAACCCTCTGTACAAAAGACTCCTGCTTCTTTTGTTGGCCCTAGTGGCACTGTGAATGAAGACTGTGATGAGATGCTAAGGCTCATCAAGAAGAGTGAGTACAACGTTGTAGACCAGCTTCTACAAACGCCGGTGAAGATCTCCGTGCTATCTTTGCTTCTAAATTCAGAACCCCATATGGAGGCTCTGCAGAAAGTATTGGACATGGCTTATGTTGATCACGATGTCACAATTGAACAGTTTGACAGTATAGTTGCAAACATTACTGCTTGCAACACTTTAAGTTTCTGTGACGCTGATCTCCCTGAGGAGGGAAGAGACTACAACATGGCTTTACATATTTCTATGAACTGCAAGACCGACACCATGTCCAACGTGCTGGTGGATACTGGGTCATCTCTAAATGTATTGCCGAAAACCACTCTTTCGAGATTGTCATATCAAGGGCCTCTCATGAGGCAGAGTGGTGTTGTTGTGAAGTCTTTCGATGGGTCGCGTAAGACCGTGATTTGGGAAGTTGATCTCCCAATCAAGATTGGACCAAGTGATTTCCATGTTACCTTTCAGGTTATGGATATCCACCCGTCTTATAGCTGTCTCCTAGGTAGACCATGGATTCACGAGGCTGGCGCCGTGACATCCACCCTACACCAGAAGCTAAAATTCGTTAAGAATAAGAAATTGGTTGTGGTAGGGGGAGAAAAGGCTCTCCTGGTCAGCCACTTGTTTTCTTTCTCATACATTGATGTTGAGGATGAAGTTGGAACGCCTTTCCAAGCTTTGTCTATAGCTGAGCCGATTGAGAAGAAGTCTCCTTCATTTGCTTCCTATCGTGATGCGAAACTGGCCATTGAATGTGGTACAGTTGCTGGTTTAGGGAAGATGATTGAGCTTGAAGATAACAAGTCCCGGGCTGGTATTGGCTATTCTTCTGGGGTCTTTAATGAGAAAGGACTGTTCAAGAGTGGAGGTTTCATCCATGCTGATCGAGCTGAGGAAGCTGCTGCTATCTTGGAAGAGGATGCAGAGGATTTGAGCAACTTTGTCATTCCTGGTGGTATCTGCCATAATTGGGTCGCTGTGGATGTTCCTACGGTCATTCATAAATCAGCGTAATTTGTTCAGTTTGTTCAAAACCTTTCTCCCATGCCAAAAGGAGAAGTGATGACATTGTCGGCATCATATATACAATGATATTTCATTCAATTAATGCATTGTTAAACATTTGTTTTTCCATTTGTTTTCACTTTTTTGCTTTTGCATGAAATCGGTGATAAAAAAAACCCTAAAAAACAAGAATAAAAGCAATCTTTTCATCTGCATAATGGTTTGTTTGTTTAAATTCTAAAGTTTTATTATCCAAAATAATTATGCAGGTTGATTCTAAAACCCATTGAACATAATGATCCAACGCCATCTCCCAATTTTGAATTCCCTGTATTCGAGGCAGAGGAAGATGATGTTGAAGGGATTCCTGACAAGATTACCCGTCTCCTTGAGCATGAGAAGAAGATCATTCAGCCGCATCTCGAAGATCAGGAAACAGTCATCTTGGGGTCTGAAGATTGTGTTCGTATGGTGAAGATTGGGGCACTTCTTGAAGAGTCTGTCAAGAAGGGGTTGATCAGTTTGCTACGAGAATATTCCGATATCTTTGCTTGGTCGTATGAAGACATGCCAGGTCTAGATACAGACATTGTGCAACATTTCCTGCCTTTGAAGCCTGAGTGCGTGCCTGTGAAGCAGAAGCTCAGAAGAACTCATCCAGATATGGCAGTGAAAATCAAAGAGGAAGTTCAGAAGCAAATTGATGCGGGGTTTCTGGTGACTTCTACATATCCTCAATGGGTGGCCAACATTGTGCCTGTGCCTAAGAAAGATGGAAAAGTCCGTATGTGTGTTGATTACAGAGATTTGAATAAAGCTAGTACGAAAGATGATTTCCCTCTACCACACATTGATATGTTGGTAGACAATACAGCTAAATTCAATGTCTTCTCGTTTATGGATGGATTTTCTGGATATAATCAAATCAAGATGGCACCCGAGGATATGGAGAAGACAACATTCATCACACCTTGGGGAACATTCTGTTATCGAGTGATGCCCTTCGGTTTGAAGAACGCCGGAGCCACGTATCAACGAGCTATGACTACCTTGTTTCATGATATGATGCACAAGGAGATAGAGGTCTATGTTGATGATATGATTGCTAAGTCTAGAACGGAAGTTGAACATATTGAGCATTTGTTGAAGCTTTTTCAGCGTCTGAGGAAGTTCAGACTTCGCCTGAATTCGAACAAATGTACATTTGGAGTCTGTTCTGGAAAGTTGTTGGGTTTTATTGTCAGCGAGAGAGGTATTGAGGTTGATCCTGCAAAGGTCAAAGAAATACAAGAGATGCCTGCACCCAAAACTGAAAAGCAAGTCCGAGTTTTCTTGGCCGCTTGAATTACATTTCCAGATTTATATCTCACATGACTGCCACATGTGCGCCGATATTCAAGCTCCTCCGGAAAGATCAATCTCATGATTGGACCGAGGATTGCCAGAAAGCTTTCGACAGTATCAAAGAGTATCTGTCTGAACCTCCAATCTTGTCTCCGCCTGTAGAAGGAAGACCTCTGATCATGTATTTGACTGTTCTTGAAGACTCCATGGGTTGTGTACTCGGTCAACAGGACGAATCAGGGAAGAAAGAATCTTCTATCTACTACCTCAGTAAGAAGTTCACTGATTGTGAGTCGCGATACTCTATGCTTGAGAAGACGTGCTGTGCTTTGGCTTGGGCTGCTAAGCGCTTACGCCAGTACATGATAAATCATACAACTTGGTTGATATCCCGAATGGATCCAATCAAGTATATTTTCGAGAATCCTGCTTTAACTGGGAGGATTGCCCGTTGGCAGATGTTGTTGTCTGAGTATGATATCAAGTATCGAGCTCAGAAAGCTATCAAAGGTAGTATCTTGGCTGACCATTTAGCGCACCAGCCGATTGAAGATCATCAGTCTGTTCAGTACGACTTCCCAGATGAGGAGATTATGTATTTGAAAATGAAAGATTGTGATGAGCCTACACTTGATGAAGGTCCGGAACCTGGTTCCAGATGGACGATGGTGTTTGATGACGCTGTAAATCAGTACGGAAATGGAATTGGGGCAGTAATCATTACTCCTCATGGCACACATATTCCGTTTATAGCAAGGCTAACTTTCAAATGCACGAATAATATGGCTGAGTATGAGGCCTGTATTATGGGACTGGAAGAATGTATTGATTTGAGAATCAAACATCTTGATGTGTATGGTGATTCGGCCCTAGTCGTCAATCAGATCAAGGGTGAATGGGAGACGAATCAACCTGGTCTCATTTCGTATAGAGATTATGCGAGGAGGATTTCAACGTTCTTTACAGAAGTTGATTTTCATCATATTCCTCGAAAAGATAATCGGATGGCAGATGCGCTTGCTACGCTTGCTTCGATGATTGTGGTCAAGTATTGGAATGAAGTTCCCAATATCACTGTGATGCACTTGGATAGACCAGCTCACGTGTTTGCAGTTGAAGAAGTGAATGATGACAAGCCTTGGTATTTTGATATCAATAATTTCCTTCAGAACCAGGTCTACCCGCCTGGGGCATCTGTGAAAGACAGGAAAACTTTAAGAAGGTTGGCAGGCAGTTTCTACCTCAGTGGTGAAGTGTTGTATAAGAGAAATTTTGATATGGTTTTGCTCAGATGCGTGGATAGACACGAAGCAAACCTGTTGATGACTGAGGTCCATGAGGGTTCATTTGGTACTCATTCCAATGGACATGCCATGGCTAGAAAGATGCTGAGAGCAGGCTACTATTGGCTGACAATGGAGTCTGACTGCTGCAAATATGTGAAGAAATGCCACAAGTGTCAGATTTATGCGGATA
This sequence comes from Lathyrus oleraceus, assembly GCF_024323335.1. Classification (NCBI taxonomy): domain Eukaryota; kingdom Viridiplantae; phylum Streptophyta; class Magnoliopsida; order Fabales; family Fabaceae; genus Lathyrus; species Lathyrus oleraceus. Next base: position 267,950,013 of record NC_066584.1, on the reverse strand, counting down.
AGATTCATATTCCTCCGACACTTCTGAATGTGATTTCATCACCATGGCCTTTCTCTATGTGGGGAATCGACATGATCGGCATGATTGAACCGAAAGCGTCCAACGGACACAGGTTTATTCTCGTAGCAATTGATTACTTCACCAAATGGGTTGAAGCCGCTTCGTATGTGAATGTGACCAGGCAGGTGGTCGTGAAGTTTATCCAGAATCAGCTGATTTGCCGTTATGGTGTGCCAGATAAGATCATTACTGATAATGGATCTAATCTGAATAATAAGATGATGGAAGAGTTATGCGTTGAGTTCAAGATTGCACACCATAATTCTTCTCCTTACAGACCTAAGATGAATGGGGCTGTTGAAGCTGCTAATAAGAATATCAAGGAGATTATCCAGAAGATGACAGTTACGTACAAAGATTGGCATGAGATGCTGCCATTTGCTTTGCATGGATATCGTACATCTGTCTGCACTTCAACAGGGGCAACCCCTTTTTCTCTTGTTTACGGCATGGAGGTTGTTCTCCCAGTAGAGGTGGAGATCCCATCAATGAGAGTCTTGATGGAAGCCAAGTTGACTGATGCTGAATGGATTCAAAGTCGTTATGACCAACTGAATTTGATCGAAGAGAAGCGATTGACTGCCATGTGTCATGGTCAGTTATATCAGCAGAGAATGAAGAAAGCATTCGATAAGAAGGTCAAACCTCGTGTGTTCCGAGAAGGCGACCTCGTGCTCAAGAAAGTTTTGTCTTTCGCGCCCGATTCCAGGGGCAAGTGGACTCCAAACTATGAAGGTCTATATGTTGTTAAGAGAGCCTTTTCAGGCGGTGCTTTGATGCTTACAACAATGGATGGGGAGGATTTCACTCGTCCTGTGAATTCAGATGCAGTCAAGAAATACTTTGCCTAAAAAAAAAAAAAAAAGAAGAAGAAGTAAAGAAAAACAGAATAGCTCGCTAAGTTGAAAACCCGAAAGGGCGGCTTAGGCAAAAATGAGCGTCTCGGTGGGTAACCCGAATGGGCGATCCAGGCAAAAGTTAGATACATGAAAAAAAAATTTGCATCCCGCTAGATTGAGTACCTCACCCTGGAGCAATCTAGGCAAGAATTAGGGATTTGGCAAGTAACTGCATCCTGACAAGACTTTCTGTTCCACAGCCGTCTTTTCGTTAGAGATTTTTGATTCGTTGTCAACGGAAGCTTCGAATACATCGAAATTAAAATTGGTAGAGAAATGGTCATTATGTTCAATGTAACCCTCTTCCAATATATATCACCAATTTCAAATTTGTACAGATCTATGGAGTCTTGCCATTTGCAGGCTACCATTCCATCAAATCAATTTGAGCTTTTAGCCAATTATTTGCACTCTTATTTGTTCTAATTCAACAAATGTTTTGCCTGTTTTAATTGATAAAATGTCATTGTTTTAAACAAATAAAATTTTTCAAATTGTTGTTTTAAACAAAGTGAACATTCACAATGATAAAAGGATACCTAAGAATTTCTCAGTGCTCTCCCAAGGGTGGCATGACTTCCAACAGGGTAAGACATTTGTTCATATTTCTGGCATGGTTGTATCCTCTTTCTCCAGATTATTGTTGGGATTGTTCCCTAAACAGAGCTTCTATTGAGATTTTGTTCCTTAAGCAGAGTTTTTGTTGAGAACTTCACAATCTTCTCCAACAACATTCTCTCTCCAGCGTGGGTGCTTTCCTTTTGGAAGATTCGGTAGTTGGTGGGTTGACATCCCGGTACTTCGTCTATTTCCTCAGTATAGTCGCCAGCGGAGTGGTTGGTATGATGGACTTCATCTGTGCTATATCTCCCATCAGAGTGCTTGTTGAGGTTTTCACCTCTTATCCCTTCAGCAGAGCAGTGATTATTTCCTCCTCAGCAGTTGTTGGTTTCTTCTTGGAAGGTTCAGCGTTTGGTGGTTGATCACTAGTTCTCCTTCTCATCCTCAGATAATTCCCCATTAGATTTGTGGTACGGTGGATTGTGTCTGCGATGTTTCCTGCAGAAGTTTCATGATTTCCCTGCAGTATCCTCAACAGAGTTGCTTTTGTGGCAGTTTCTGCCTGTTGTGAACTTCTGTTCCCTAGTTGATTTGGTTGGTGATCTATCATTCATAGATTTGGTTGATTTCCTGATGCTTTTGATCCCCAGTAGAGTGGCTTGTAGAAGAATCTACTTGTGTGATCTATTTTTCCCTCAGTGGGTTTATCCCCAATAGAGTGACTGACAGTATCCCCAGTAGAGTTGCTTGTGCGGCTAGATTCTATTTGTGTGTTCTGTTCTCTTCAGCAGTTCTTGCTTGTGCAGTGAACTCTTGTTTCCCAGTTGATACTGAGGATCCCCTGTAGAAATCTCGGGATTTCTCCATTTCCCCAACAGATTTATCTTTGTGGCAGTTGCTGCCTGTTGAGAATTTATGTTCCCTAGTAGGGTTGATTGTGATCCATCACTCAGAGATTTTATGATTCTTTGACATCTCTGATCTTCTGTTTTTCAGCAGATCTTTGCTTTTCAGCATGTAGATCTCCAGCAGATTGGCTTTCCAGTTGGATTTCTTTGGATTTTCCTCTGGAAGTGTAGTACCGGGCGTTTGTTTCTTGGGCCTGTTTGTGTTAGACATGTCTGTTTTGTCAGCATTCATCAAACATAAGTCACGCATATTCATGCATATTTTCAACATTCAGATATTCATGTTGCATTTTTTTGCCATATATCTTTTGTTTGTTGTCTCCTGCTAATGGTGATATGCGTCTCTCCAATAGATCGTCCCAAGCAGATGTCGGGTGTCTAATCTCTCAATATAGAGTCAGCCCCATAAGCAGAAAGTGTCTGTCTTTCCTTCTGCAATTCCCCACTGAGATATATCCTCGTGGATGACGGTTTTTTCCATTTACTCCCAACACATATATTGGGATGGATCTTCCTATTGAGTTATATCCTCATTAGGATGAGTCTTGATTCAGTTTGCCTTTTTGGTTTGATCCTGAATTGGCATTTTTTTTCAACTGTCGCTTGTGCTTCCCTGTGGAATAAGTGAATGAATTGCCCAGTAATCGGCAATAATTCTTTTTATCCCCAGCGGAGTTTGGGCCTCTACCCAGTAACCGGTAGTTGTAAGTCCTATATCCCCTTTTCCCTCTTGGCGGAATTTGTGGTTATATACCTTTTATTCCTCAGCAAGAGTCGATTGGTTTTCTACCTAGTATTCGGTAGTCGTAAATCCTATTTTTTCTTGCTCCTCAACAGTTGGTGGTTTGTTATAAACCCTATTTTCTTTCCCTGTGCGGACTTGTGATTATTTCATTCCCCACGCAGAGAGTTGTTGGTTTTCTACCATGTATTCGGTAATTGTAAATCCTATGTTGTTGTTGTATCCCTAGCGGAGTCTGTGCTTTCTTGTGGATAATTGTCGTATGCTAGCAATTTTATCCTCAGCCAGAGTTTTTGGTCTTCTACCCCGTATTCGGTAATTGTAAATCCTAATTTCTCCCCTTTGCAGAGTTAACCTTGTTGTTCATCCTAACCGATGATGGTTACTCTTTGTGGTTATCTTCATCTAGTATTCGATGTTGATATTTCCTCTTTTCTGGGTAGTTGCCGTATGCTAGCAGTTGTATCCCCAGCGGATCTTTCCTTGTGGATAATTGCCGGATAGCAATTTTATACTCAGCGGGTCCTTTCACCGTTTGCCAGTGATTTGTTCCCCGGATCATTGATGTTTATCAATGCATCCCCAGTGAGTCCCCTTTCATTTACCCTTTTGCTTGGTAATGATTGTTGCTCCCTTTGATCGGTCATCATTATATACCTAGTTTTGGTATCCCGATGCCTTTCTTTTCGGTTGATTTATCCTTTATTAACCCAGTAACCGGTTGTGGATAATCTTCCATGCGAGTATGTTATCCACGTTCTGACGGTAATGGATAATATATCTCATGCACTCTTCGGTCGAAGCCTGTTGTGTTTCCCCAGTCAAGTAAGATTTGTATTCCTTTGTGGAATCGAATATTCTTTGTTCTCCTTTGTTGAGCGTATCTCCTAGTAATTGATGATATGTCTCTTGGAAGATTGTCGGATGCTTGCAATTTATCCCCTGTGAGTTTATTTTTCGTTTACCCTGTTGGTTGGTAACAATTGTCTCTCTTTTCGATTGGTCACCTATTATATACCCAGTAACCGGTATCCCTGGTGTTCCTTCCATGCGAGTATACTATCTACGTTCTGACGGTAATAGATAATATATCTCATGCGAGTATACTATCCACGTTCTGACGGTAATGGATATTATATCTCATGCACTCTTTGGTTTTTTTTTCCCAGCTGAGTAAGATTCGTTTTCCCGTTGTGGAGTCGAATGTCCATCCTGTAAGTCGATTTTCTTTTTCAAGTCCTCCTTTCGGATGATGAGTGTTTTGGCACATATACGAATTCACGTTTCGGTCGGTCACCTATTATATACCCAGTAACCGGTATCCCTGGTGTTCCTTCCTTTCTGCTCCCTATTATGACCTTGGTCCCCTGTGGAGTCAGATTTTCCTGAGTTGATGTACCTTTTTCAGGTCTTTCTCAGATGTTTGGTTGATTGATATCTCTCACCCTTATACCGGTCTTAGATATTCATTCTTCCTGAGCTTGTTGTTCTTTCACCCAGTAATCGGTGTTTAGATCACATGTCTCTTTGAGTTTGTTACCCAGTAGCCGGTAACACCTCATCTTGCAGATTTTTCTCCAGGAGAGTCTCTTTGTTAGACATTCCCCAGTGGAGTTTTCCGTTGTGATTTTACCCTTTTGCTGTATTGGCGTTTCCCCCAATATATGCAGTTTTCCCCGGCAAGGAGATTCTGTGTGAATCTTTTTTCCCCAGTCCGAGTCTGGATTTTCATCCGAAGTATCCTTCGTGGATAGTTTGAGTAAACTTGAGTCTTTCCCATGGATGTGTCTTCCTTTGGAATTCTTTTTTTTCCCCGGTTTGAGTCCTTTACTCCCCAGTGAGGTCTCTAGTCCAGTCGTGTCCTGTTCACGCCGCGTCAATTTCCCCTAATTCAAAGTCGTATCCTGCTCACGCATTCTTTTCTTATCCACATGAGAGCCCTGTTAGAGTCTCTGTTCCTGGTGAGTGTATTACTCCGATGGATCGTCTTTTCTTTGTGGACCAGTATTCCCCATAGAGTTTGTTTCTTTTGCATGCATACATTTGCATCATGAGGTCTCTTAGGGACCAAAATTTGTCTCATTTTTGTTATTTAAGCCCATTCTACCGCGTCGAGATGAAGATTTTAACCTTCATTTCTCCGGCTAGAATGACCTTAAATAGGGGCATCTGTAAGACCCCAATTTTGTCCCTAAGATCCCTCATGGCATCATATCATAACATTGCATTGCCTCAAGGATCATTGGACACCTTGCTTCCTTCCATGTGGGTGGGGATCTTTTTGAGAGTGATTTTTTGATCACCAAGCATGTTTGCATTTGTATGTCATTGTTTTTCTTTCTATCACTAACCAAAAAGTACAAAAATATGTCATCTAACCTTTGGCTTGCAGATGAAGTAATAACAGGTCAAGGCAACTAAAGGCATTCATTGAGCAATAGATGGTGGTCATTCTTGAGATTTGGACCCCACAATCATTCACAAGAGTTCATATGAGTTATGATGTCATTTTGAAGCAAAATCCCAAGTGGTAGAGGCTTGAATCTCATCAGAACATTCTCAGGTCATCTGAAGACCTAGAAAGTCAACTACAAAGTCAACTATGGATTTGGAGGTGGGAAGTGATTAGAAATACTTCATTCATGTCCAAACAAGTCTCATTTGACATTTCAAACATCAACATTGAAGAATTTGAAGTCAGGTCAAGAATTTCCAAAAATAGCAAGTGACCTATAATTTGAAATTTCCAAAAATGGAAGGGTTTTGGACCAACTTCAACTCAATATTACATCATCAAGAAAGCTTCAAATGAAATTTTGTTGAACATTAAAGTTGTATATATTCCTCTCCCATTTCCAAAAAGTCCAAGATCATGAATTTCTAATGTGTGGTTGAGGAGATATGATCCAATCATGGCAAAGTGTGCATGGGACTTCAAATGAGCATAACTTTTCAACCAAAGCTCCAAAATGAGTGGTTCTTTTTGCAATATTCTCCTCTTGACCTCTAATTTCCAAATCATGCATCACATTATATGAATTGTCATCACATGATCACTTATTAATCCATGGTTTTTTTGGAGGGAAATTACAAAATTCAAAAGTGGTGCATTGTATGAACTTTTTATCATTGCCATTGGATTTAAAAGAGGATTTTAAGTGAATTTGATGGGAGAAAGAGTACTGTTCACGTGCAATTGCTACATGCACCATGCAACTTTTGTTTTTTTGCAAAAACACCTCATTTTACTTAACCAAGTTAATTAGGGATTAACAAGTTGATTAGTAGAGCATATAAATACCTAAACCCTAACAGAATTGGAGGAGATTAATCATTTTTCATATTTCTAGATCTAATTTTCTCTCTCACTTCAAATTTTTCTCTCATTCATAATTCAATTTTCTTCCAAATACCATGGCATTTTGACTTCATATTCCTGTTCCTGAGCTTGGATTTAGTGGAGATCAAGTCTTGTTTTGCTGAATTCGTGGAAAAAGAGTGCAGTTCATGTTCATGAAGTTGGAAATGGCATTTCTGTTTTGAGCAAGATCCAACACCATTCAAGCTACAATTACTTCATCAATCTTCATTTCAAGCATTGTGGAGTAGATTTGAACCAGTATAAATTGTAGATCGTGTGAATTCAAAGGCTCTGCACTTCAAGAGGTCACAATTCAAATCTCTTAATTTTTAAATCCATTGCTATGTTGTTGTAGATCTTGTTGTCCTGATGAATCTGAGCTTTGAATCGTGTGATTTGGTGACTTATTGACTGATTTAGGGTTGATTAAAGTTTCATGAATGAATCTTAGTTTGTTCGATTTGATCTTAATACGTGAAATTAGGCTTAGTTATGCATTGATTCATGATCTCCATTGAACGCACTACATGTTGATGTACTTAATTTTGATTTCTGGAGAAATTTTCTGGAAACGCATGAAGGTTTCCACTGTTCATCTTCATGAAGATGAAGTTCATGTTTAGGCCACGGTTTTCATGTCCAGGCAACGCTTTTCTGGTTATTGCCACGCTAGCTTAGGGTTTGTCCTCTACTGGTCCACGTATGCGCTTACATTGCGCTTTCTTTGGTTCACATCGTTTTGACCTGAACACATCAGCATTGACTTGCCACATAATTTAAGTGAAACGGTGCGTTTTGCACCTTGGCGCGCCAACATTCAAATGCGTACATACTTCGATTCCGGGCGATGGCAATTATTTCAAATGTTTTCATACTTTATCATTTTCCCTCCATGAATCATACTATGAGCTTCACATGTTTTTTTCAATTTTCTCCAACTTGTAAAATGCATAACAATTTGAAAATTGATCCAAAAAATACCTGATTTTTTGCATAGTGATCCTTGAGATGTCTATTTGTTAATGATCATAATTTCCAAAGTTGTGCTTGGCTGGATTTTATTTGGTGCTAGGATGATTGATCATATGTCTAATTGTGACCTTGGCTTTCTTATCTCATTGTGAAATGCTTGTCTTTAATCCAATGAATGTGAAATTTTGCATGATGAGTCTTGGCACATTGCTAGACATTTTGGTTTTGGTGTGACATTTTTCTGAATTACCATTTCTGTTTTATTCTTGTGTTAACTTGGTGTGACAATTGGTCTCACACGTTTGCTTGTTCAACTTGTACAATGTGATTTTCATGCCAAATAATCTCTGATTCTTCTGATTTTTTGTGTGATGGATTTTATAGATGTCTTGATTGTGCATGAATTTTTCTAGATTTATTTGAATCATTTCTCTTTTGATTTGAATTTTTCATTCATGATGATCACATATGAGCTTAGAAATTGTCTTGAACTTCACTTGATCATGAAATGCTTTTGGTGATTGATTTTGATGTGAGCCTTTTTAGGACTTGTTAATACGAGATTGAAGTTACTTTGTGTTAAATTTCAGCTCCTGTTTTGAATTTTTTCTCCATCTTTGACCCTAGGCTTTGACCTAGTGGTTTGTTGCTTACATGTGAGCTTTGATTTCAGGTTGAGCATCCAAGTTCCATAGTTTATGATGCTTCATCATGTGAATATTGATGTTTTCTTTTGATTACTAACATTTGTGTGTTTTGTAGGTTGATGCTAACTCATTTGAGTTTGCCTTTTGGCTTACACATTTTGTATATTGGGATTGTCTGTTGCTTATTGACTGATGTTTGATTGTCTGAGTATTGTACTGACTTGTTTAGTTGTTTCCACAGGTACTTAAGTTGCTTTAAGTTCATTTGAACTTTGCTTTGCTTGGTTGCTTAACCATTTAGGTATAATCCCTAATCTTCATGTAGTCTGGAAGGCCTATTGTTATTGGTAGGCACCTGTCTGAAGCCCTCCTTAAGAGGCAATGTTTGTGCTTGTTTAACTTTGTGTCAAGCAGGTAAAGTCCTCTTAAGAGGCAATTGGCAAATAAAAGAGATGTGTAATCCATCTCCTGCTACTCAGTGTGTCATTCACCTTGCTCACATCATGTGTTGATGCATGGTGAATAATAACCCAAGATCTTATAGAGTCAATCATTTGTGGAGAAGAGTTCCTACTTTCTGAACTCCCACACTTTCCATTGATCAAAGCTCTCCCTGACCAGGGATAAGAGCTATGAGGCACACCCCTCATCTCCATTTCATCTGCTTCACCCTAACTCTCAATGTTAGGGTTAAGAGCTCAAAATACCCCATTCTAGTTGGCTGTAAAGCCTAACCTTGCTTGAGCCTAATTGATTGTATATAGTGTGTGCTAATTGACTTGTTTGTCTGCTTACTTGATTCATCTGTACATGTTTGCTTATGTGTGCCTTTGTGCATTTATCATCATTACTTGTATATCATTTCATAATCATAGTTCATTGCTTTGTGACATTTTGTTTTGTCCATGGAGGAGACAAGCATAAGTCCATTGCTTGGCAGTTGTTTCTTGTGATATGGTAGGAGACTAGTATAAGTCCATTGATTGGCATCTGGTATCCTTGTTGTTTTGTTTTAGGAGATTGGTGTAAGTCCATTTATTGGTATCTGGTATCCATGTTTCATTTTAGGAGATTGGTATAAGTCCATTTATTGGTACCTAGGACGTTTTGGGTGCCTAACACCTTCCCATTGCGTAATTAACCCCTTACCCAGATCTCTGATCTTTTCATTAGTTTTCTATGTGTAAAACTTCTTAGGCTTTTGTTCGCTTTTTAGCCATTCCTTTGGATAAATAAAAGTGCGGTGGCGACTCGATTCTTTGTATGGTTTGCTTTTGGTTTAGTCAATAAATCATAAAGTGACGAATACACCGCTACACAAGTCCGAAAGTTGCGTACCGGAAGAATGGAGGTCATAGACTTAATGAAAAGCGAAAAATTGACAAAACAGGGGGCTGACACGGCCCGTGTCAGCATGTGCAGAGCCAGCCATCCAAAAACCAGAAAACAGTGGGCTGACACGGGTGCCCGTGTCAGCATGGATTGCAAGATTGGACTTACAATGGAGCCAACACGAGCAGCAGTGTCACCTGACACGGCCCGTGTTGGCCATTTCGCCCCAATTGCTGATTTTTCATATTTTAACCCCTTTAGACGTCCGGAGGGCAGTTTGGGCATTTCACAATGTTTTTAGTTGTTTGGAAGCTATTTAGTTTGAATTTGTGCACAGAGAAAAGGGAATTTTTGATCGTGAAAGAAAGGAGACAGAAAGAAGAAGCGACCTTGCAAAGTGTTTTAGAGGAGAAGAGACCTTCAAGATCAGAAGAAATTGAAGATCAACTTTCATCAACAACAACTTGTAATGTCTTTAATTTGTAATCTAATGTCTTTGAATATTACGAGAGGCTAAACCCCTCAATGCTAGGGGGGTGTCCCTGGATGGCTACTGTATGAATATTTTATCCATGTTCGTATAATCATTGATGTTTTCTTAATTTAAATTGTTATACAACGCGCTTAATGCTTAATTTTATCGGACAAATGAAATTCTGATCTCTGGTTAAGGTTTAGGTCGAACAAACCGTCTTATCACGTGTTGTATAATAAAACCCGCGTTTAATCACTTAGGAATGAGGATCAAACTGTGGTTACTGTTAATTCTTGATAAACTAAGTATTTCATAACAGCAATTTGAATAACTAAGGAATTAGGATTGAAATTGCCTGTTAATGGTTTTTGGCTAAGGAATTAGAGAAAAATACTCTTGAGAAACGGTTTTGAATTAGGATAACATAGATGTTATATGATCTGGAAGAAGTGTAATATAAAGCAATTCATACATCTGGCCCTAGCATTATTTCTCATATCGGTTAAACTGTTTTTATACGCTTTATATTTTTATTTCTTATTATTTGTGAAAACAATCATCAAACCCCATATGAACTTTTTTCAATCGAATTATTATAAAGATTGATACTTGCTACGCAGTCCTCGAGATAGATACTCAGGATAACTCCCTTTTTATTACTACATTGGTGCAAATAGTACACTTGCTATTTTGCCGATCAGTGATCTCTCCCTAAACAAACCCAATGAATGAGGGGTAAGGAGGATGCCATGGTAAGATCCCAATGCTTATACATATGATGAAATTGCATGAGGGATCTTAGGGTCAAAATTGGGGTCTTACAGCTGCCCCTATTTAAGGACATTCTAACTGAGGAGGCGAAGGTTAAAATCTTCATGTTGACTCATTAGAATGGGCTTAATTAATAACATATATAAACAAATTTTGGTCCCTAAGCGACCTCATGATGCATATGATATGAATGCAAAAGTAAATTTTTTGTGGCGAAATATTGCCACAAAGGAAAAGATATCGGAGAGACCGAAAGTCCGCAGGAGTAACATGCATTCTGTAAGGAAAACTCACTGGGGAGACCGAGACTCTAGGGGGAAAAAGGAGTTATGCATAGGCGAGGCTACGACTTAAAACTATTGGGGGACTCGAGGGATTCCATACAAACAGGGAAAAGACTCAGTCGGGGAACTAAAAACATCTGCAGGGGATATGAGTAAGTCAGGATAAAACTGAAGTACTTGAATCATGCAGGGAAAACGATTTCACTAAGGAAATGCGCACTCAACTCAACTAGGGAAGATAAACTTCAACACAAGAGGAGTAGAAATCCACTATCTACTACATGTTATTGGGTGAGGAGATAATAAAGATCTGACAGAGAGGACTCCAGTCATCGGTTAGGATGAACATATCAAGGATAACTTGCTGAGGAATCCAGGAGGGAGTATTCATTACAGGTTACTAGGTAAGAATAGCCTTACTGGGGAAAACTGCAGAAAAATAGGATTTGCAACTACCAGTTACTGGGCAGAAGACCAATGATGAGAGTATCCGTCATCGGTTAGGATGAACATATCAAGGATAAACTTAACAGGGAAGAAGATCCGTCATCGGTTAGGATGAACATATCAAGGATATACTTGCCTGGGATTGTCAAGGAGGATACCCGTCATCGGTTAAGATGAACATATCAAGGATAAACTAACTGAACAAAAAGTAGGAATTACATCTATCGAATGCTGGATAGAGTACCATCAAAGAGAAAATCCGTCACCGATTATGATGAACATATCAAGGATAGACTCTGTGAGGAGATTAAATAGGAATTACATCTATCAGTTACTGGATAAAATACCATCAAAGAGAAAATCCGTCACCGATTAGGATGAACATATCAAGGATCAACTTTGCGGAGGGGACAAAAGCAGGATTTACAACTATCGGTTACTGGGTAGAAGACCGCAAAGAGAAGGAAACCCGTCATCGGTTAGGATGAACATATCAAGGATTAACTCTCTGGGAAACAAGAATAGGGATTACAACTACCTTTTTACTGGGTAGAATACCAAAAAAAGAATATTCGTCATCGGTTAGGATGAACATATCAAGGATAGAATCATGCAGGGGAAAGAAAGATATCCGTCACCAGTTAGGGTGAACATATCAAGGATATACTTCCTAGGGAATCAGATCCACTAGGGACTCTGCTGCTGGAAAAGTTGGGGTACTTTTGCCAGGTTTTGGGCAAGAAGTAACAAATTGCAAATTAAGAAGAATATTACCAGTTACTGGGCAATAGATTCTTAGGGGACTCAAAGCATCTATCTAGGTAAGAAATAGAAAGAAACGGTCAAACAAGACTCAACCAATTGAGGATATAACCCAAGGGGAGTGATTCCATCTAGATAATTAACTGGGGGGAAACTGAAATAGTAATCATCCACGAGGAAACAAACTCAGTGGGGAAAAGGAGAAAGGTTAAAGTCTTTCTTCTTAAGGGGCTGACACTCTACAATTGAAGGAGGACAGACACCAGATTTTGTATGGGGATAGAGTACCGCCATAAAAAAGAATAATAATCTCGAATGAATCAATCGAAAATGATAATACAAATCATGAAATTAAATGAATGTGTATGTATATGTATATATGATGATTATGCTGACAAAACGATCACAAAGGATACAAAGGTGTCGCAAAGAATTTGAATCATCGGTACAATCCTCGGTCAATCCACAAGATATGGAGACAACTGTATAACAGAGAGATCAACAATAAAAAAGGCTCAACCCTAACTGGGGAAGGAGGAGATTAGCTAAGGAAAGAGAAAAATATTACCGAGCCTGTGGGGAATTTTAGGTCAACACCATAAAAATGGGAGACAACCCTACAAGGGAAGATAATCTGCTCAGAAACCAGGAGGAAACTCTGACTGCGGAGCAAGTTGAATGGCGACAGGCGGGGAAATCAATGCGATCTACTGGGGAAGTCAACCATATCCGCTGAAGATCAACCCTGCTGAGGAAACACAAACTCCATTGGGGAAGGAAGAAACTCTGTCGGGGATAATAACACACTGCAGGGCATCTGAATCAACCAACTCAGCTGGGAAAAAAGAACGAATTTGTACTAGCTGAACAAATACTTCCCCGATGAATTGAATCAACACAAACGTCCAGGGATACCCAAAGGGTTAACTGCTTGGGGAACCTCTGATGGTTTGTACTTAAGGACTTGCTATCTATTAAAATGTTGTTGATATTTCTTTTAATTGCTTTGAAAAATTCTTGCTTTTATATATTTACTAAAAACTGATTTTGATTAAAAATTTAATTTTCAAAATGATCATAATAATATTTAAAACTATTGGCTGAAATAAATAAGAGTAGAAACAATTGGATAAAAGCTCAACTTTATTTAATGGAATGGTAGTCTGTAAATGATAAGACTCCATAGATTCTTACAAAGTTGAAAATGGTAATTTCCATGGAAAAGGGTTACATTGAATACAAATGATCCTTAATCCTTCTACCAACTCTTGATCTCCGCTGTGTTCTCGACTGCTACTGGGGTGATGAATCGATGTCAACCCTTGTGCTCAACCAAGTCTTCAAAAAACTGAAGGTCAGGAGACTGCAGTTACTTGCCATAATCCCTAATTTTTGCATATGTTGCCTCAGGGTGGGCTACTCAACTTATCGGGATGTTCTTTATGTTTTTATGTCTCTAATTTTTTCCTGGATCGCCCTTTCGGGTTTTCAATCCACCGATACGCTCATTTTTGCCTAAGCCTCCCTTTCAAATTAGCGAGTTGTTCTTTTATTTTTCGGCAAAGTATTTCTTGCTGCATTTGCGTTCATAGGACGAGTGAACTCTTCACCATCCATAGTTGTAAGTATCAATGCGCCGCCTGAAAAGGCTCTCTTAACAACATATGGGCCTTCATAATTTGGAGTCCATTTCCCTATGGAATCTGGTTTAAACGATAAAATCGTCTTGAGCACAAGGTCACCTTCTCTAAACACACGATGTTTGACCTTCTTATCAAAAGCTTTCTTCATCCTATGCTGGTATAACTGACCATGACACATGGCAGTCAATCTCTTCTCTTCTATCAAATTCAATTGGTCAAACCTGGTCTGACACCATTCAGCCTCAGTCAACTTGGATTCCATAAGCACACGTAATGAAGGAATCTCAACCTCTACGGGGAGCACTGCTTCCATACCATACACAAGAGAGAAAGGGGTTGCCCCTGTTGAAGTGTGGATGGATGTACGATACCCATGCAAAGCAAATGGGAGAATCTTCTGCCAATCCTTATATGTGACAACCATCTTCTGAATAATCTTCTTGATGTTCTTGTTTGCAGCTTCAACATCCCCATTCATCTTAGGTATGTAAGGAGAAGAATTATGATGTGCAATCTTGAAGTCTTTCCAAAGAGCTTCCACCATATTGTTATTCAAGTTCGATTCATTGTCAGTAATGATCTTGCTTGGCACACCATAATAACATATAATCTGATTCTTGATAAACCTTACAACAACTTGCTTGGTTACATTTGCATACGATGTTGCTTCAACCCATTTTTTGAAGTAGTCAATTGCCACCAAGATGAGACTGGAAAAAAAGAATTTGCAATTTACTACCTCAGCAAGAAGTTCACCGACTGTGAGACTCGGTATTCTATGCTTGAGAAGACTTTTTGTGCATTGGCTTGGGCTGCTAAGTGTCTGCGTCAGTATATGTTGAATCATACCACTTGGTTGATATCCAAAATGGATCCAATCAAGTATATATTTGAGATGTCGGCTTTAACTGGGAGAATTTCCCATTGGCAGATGTTGTTATCAGAGTATGATATCGAATATCGATCTCAGGAAGCGATTAAAGGTAGTATCTTGGCTAACCATTTGGCTCACCAACCAATTGAAGATTACAAGTCAGTACAATATGATTTTCCTGATGAAGAGATTTTGTACTTGAAAATGAAGGATTGTGATGAACCATTGCTTGAAGAAGGGCCAGAACCTGGTTCCCGTTAGGGCATGGTATTTGATGGAGTTGTTAATCAATCTGGAAATGGCATTGGGGCAGTGATTATTACTCCTCAAGGCATGCATCTACCATTTACAACTAGATTGACTTTCAAGTGTACAAACAACATGGCAGAATATGAAGCTTGCATTATGGGGCTTGAAGAGGCCATGAATCTCATAATCAAGTATTTCGATGTCTTCGGTGATTCGACTTTGGTTGTGAATCAAATCAAAGGAGAATGGGAGACAAATCAACCCGGATTAGTTCCATATAGAGATTATGCGGGGAGGATGTCAACATTCTTGACAAAGGTTGAGTTTCATCATATCCCTCGAGATGAACACCGGATGGCAGATGCTCTTGCAACATTGGCGTCAATGATTATGGTGAAGTATTGGAATGAAGTTCCCAATTTATCTGTGATGTGTCTTGATAGGCCAACTCATGTGTTTGTTGTTGAAGAGATTAAGGACGAGAAGCAGTGGTATTACGACATCAAATGTTTCCTCCAAAGTCAGATTTACCCTCCTGGGGCATCTTTGAAAGATAAGAAGACTTTGAGAAGATTAGTCAGCAATTTCTACTTGAATGGTGATATATTGTACAAGAGAAACTTCGACATGTTTTTGCTCAGATGTGTGGATAGACACGAAGCAGACTTGTTAATGACTGAGGTGCATGAAGGTTCCTTTGGTACTCATTCCAATAGACATGCCATGGCGAAGAAGATGTTGCGAGCAGATTACTATTGGCTGACAATGGAATTTGACTATTGTAAGTTTATAAAGAAATACCACAAGTGTCAAATATATGCTGATAAGATTCGTGTTCCTCCGACACTATTGAATGTTATCTCTTCCCCATGACCCTTCTCCATGTGGGGAATTGATATGATTGGGATGATTGAGCCCAAAGCCTCGAATGGACATCCTTTCATTTTAGTGGCAATCGACTACTTCACAAAATGGGTTGAAGCAACATCGTATGCAAATGTGACCAAGCAAGTTGTTGTAAGGTTTATCAAGAATCAGATCATATGCCCGTACGGTGTGCCAAGTAAGATCATTACTGATAATGGATCGAACTTGAATAACAATATGGTGGAAGCTCTTTGCAAAGACTTCAAGATTGCACATCATAATTCCTCTCCCTACAGACCCAAGATGAATGGGGTTATTGAAGCTGCAAACAAAAACATTAAGAAGATTATTCAGAAGATAGTTGTCACGTATAAGGATTGGCATGAGATGCTCCCTTTTGCTTTGCATAGGTATCGTACATCCATCCGCACTTCAACAGGGGCAACCCCTTTCTCTCTTGTTTACAATATGGAAGTAGTGCTCCCCGAAGAGGTTGAGATTCCTTCATTGCGTGTGCTCATGGAAGCCAAGTTGACTGAAGCTGAATGGTGTCAGACCAGGTTTGATCAGCTGAATTTGATTGAAGAGAAGAGGTTAACTACCATGTGTCATAGTCAGTTGTATCAACAAAGAATGAAGAAAGCCTTTGATAAGAAGGTCAGACCTCGAGTGTTCAGAGAAGGTGACCTTGTGCTCAAGAAGATTTTGACATTCAAGCCAGATTACAGAGGAAAATGGACTCCTAATTATGAAGGCCCATATGTTGTTAAGAGAGCCTTTTCAGGTGGTACATTGATTCTTACAACTATGGATGATGAAGAGTTCACTCGTCCTATAAACACAAATGTAGTCATGAAATACTTCGCCTAAAAAAGAAAAGAACAGATCGCTAAGTTGAAAACCCGAAAGGGCGGCTTAGGCAAAAATGAGTGTCTCGGTGGATTGAAAATCCGAAAGGGCGATTCAAGCCAAAATTAGAGACATGAAACAGAAAAAAAAAATCCCGATAAGTTGAGTACCCCACCTTAGGGCAACTTATGCAAACATTAGGGATTATGGCAAGTAACTGCATTCTACTGATTTTCAATGATTTTGAAGACTTGTTTGAGCACAAGGGTTGACATCAGTTCATCACCCCAATAGTGGTTAAGAGCACAATGGATATCAAGAGTTGGTAGAAGGATTAAGGATCATTTGTATTCAATGTAACCCTTTTCCATATAAATTACCATTTTCAACTTTGTAAAAATCCATGGAGATGTGCAAAGTCAGGTTATGATTTCTACCCTCCTCAGGGAGTTCTTCGTCGCAAAAGTTGAGATTATTGCAAGAAGTGTTATTAGCCATAATGTGATCAAATTGATCCACAGTAACATCATGTTCTATGAACGCTTGTTCAAGAACTCTCTGTAGTGCTTCTCTGTGCGCTTCAAAATTCATGAGCAGAGACAACACTGAGATTTTTGAGGGGGTTTGGAGCAGCTGCTCCACCATATTGAACTCGCTCCTTTGATTAGACAAAGTACCTCATCATCATCATTGGGTTTCAAGTTGTTGGATTCACCAGACTTATCTTTTGAACAACCAACTGGGTCTACGCTAGGCACTTCCATATTCTTACCAACAATTGTTTCTTCTTTGTCCTTTTGGAACACCGACCCAAACACTCGACCACTGCGGGTTACCTAAGTAACATCAGCAATGCTCACTACTGAACTAGTCATAGGTAACGGGACCTCTTGACCATCCTTAATCATTGTAGTATTATACTGATATGGCACAACTTTATCAGATGAATACGGGATTGGGCCTGTTAACCGTATTACTAATGGCGATACTGATCTTTGACTGTTGCTGTTACTTGAGTCATACTGGATTACCAACCGCTCTTGTTGCATGAAAACGGGAACTATGACATTAACATCGTCATCTACATGACAGGATTGAACAATTTGAATCATGCCTTCATCCACCAACCGCTATATGTCCCTTTTCACAACTTCATAACCCCTCGGGTTAACACTACAAACAGCACAACCATCATGGTCGTGCTCACATTAACTTACTAAACAAACATCCTTATGCATCTGCACTAAGGACCTCCTGATAAAACGTACATCAAAAACTTTAAATTCTCCAGGACAACCGTCCACCATATTCACTGAAGAGTTCCCATGAGCGGGCAACGGGTTCACTTTCACATTCGGCCCACGGTCCTTGAAGGACACCATACCACTCTTCATCAATTTCTGAACCTCATGCTTCAATGGATAACAATTTTCGATGTCGTTTCCGGGTGCTCCTTTATGAAAAGCACAACGGAGCTCAGGTTTATACCACCAAGGAAGTGGTTCTAGGATCTACGGTGGGTTCCTCGGTTGAATTAAGTTCTTGAGAACTAACGAGGGATACAGCTCTGCGTATGACATAGGAATCGGGTCGAAAGAGACCTTCTTCCTCTCAAAGTTCTGTTGTTGATGGTTGTTGTTGGTATTGTTGTTGTTGTAGGTGTTTGTTTTTTGTTGCGGTTGTTGTTGTTAACGTTGTTATTGTTGAATTGGTGTTGCTTGTTGATTAGAAAATATCGGAATTACCGAGGATACTTGATGATGATGATGTTGACGGGATGTTGGATTCCTTATGGTCTGAGGCCTCCTCTACCTCCCACTGCTTATTGCATTCGTCTCACTATCCTTCTTCTTACCGAAATTGCTATCATACCTCTTGCTTGTTGACGCCTCATCTTTTGACAAATTCCCCTCACAGACTCCTTCCTCAAGCCTCATCCCCATGTTTACCATTTTGGTAATTTCACTGGGGGTACTAGCAATCATTCATTCAATAGTAAAATAAACTCAGAGTTTTCAAGAAGATCTTTGTCAACTCTTTTTCCTCCAAAGGAGGAGTGATCTGGGCAGCCAATTCCCTCAATCGTTGTGCACACTCTTTAAATGTCTCTTTATCTTTCTGAGACATAGACCTCAGTCGGTCTCTATCTGGCGCCATGTCCACATTATACTTATATTGCTTAACAAAAGCCTCCCTGAAGTCATTGAAAGTGTGAATGCTTGTACTATCCAACCCCATGTACCAAAGGAGTGCAACACCGGTCAGACTATCTTGGAAGTAGTGAATAAGCAATTGATCATTGTCAGTCTGAGTAGACATCTTGTGGGAATACATCACAAGATGATTGAGTGGAAAAGAGTTCCCCTTATACTTTTCAAAGTCAGACACTTTGAACTTCACTGGGATCTCGACATTGGGCATTAAGCAAAACTCAGCAACACTCTTTCCAAATAGGTCTTTACCTCTCAGCGTCTTCAATTCCTTGTGCAACTCAAGAAACTGATCCTTCATCTCATCCATCTTTTCATAAACATCCGGACCCTCACACGGCTTGGAATGATAGACGGTATCCTTTACGTCAGGCAAAGTGTGCACAACGAGAGATGGCACAGACATGACCGGGCTAGATGTCGGCATGGAAGCAAAGGTAGGCACAAAGCCTTCGGGCACAAAGTTGGACGACATCCGCTATGGGAATCCGATAGGCATAGTTGGTGCGAAGTGGGCGGCAGTGGAAGGCATGGTAGAGGTAGCCACCTCTGACATAATTGTCCTTGCAGGAGGAGTTGCAGGCGTTGGAGATGATTGACTTTGGGCAGCAAGAACTGACTCCATCATGGCAGTCAGGCGGGCAATCTCGTCCTTCAGCTCTCTGTTCTCTTGCTCCAAATGCGCCATAATTCTTAGATGATTGGCTCGGGTATTCTACTGGTGAGTCAGCTTGGCTAAAGCAAAGAAGAAACACCAATCAGACATCTGGCAAAAACCTTCTTATGCAAATGATGCATGGAATGCAATGCTTGATTGTTTTTGTTTTTATATTCAAGGAAACTTACTATATCATTTGCAAATATATATATATTTAAATAATAATTGCAACAATTTTGATATGACCAAAAATCTCTTTTTATTTATATAATTGGAAGGATTACAGTGAGTACAAATTCAGAAGCCAAATGAAAAATACAAGAGAAAAGGAGACTAGTCATCCTAAGGATCCCTAACAAAAATATCATAAGATCTGGATGAAGGCACGTACTTCCTTCGAATTCGACGGATCTCGATCTCAAAAGAAGCCTTCATCTGAGTCTTCTCGAGGACAAGTTGGTCAACAATCTTCTTCCAAGCAACGGAAAGCTGAGGCATGCTAGAAGATGAAACCTCTGGCTCTCTCTGTCTCTTTGTCACTCGGTCTTCAAGTATCTCAATAAGTGCATCTTTGTCCTTAGAGTCCAACCGAAACTCTTCATGTTTCTTGCTCAAAGCACGGAAACGCTCTTCTCACATATCCTTCTCTTACTTCATCTTGATGAGCGCGTCTTCCAACTCCTCTACATATTGGTTAGGGAGAGTTAATGGCTCAACCACAACCATAGACACAGGTCTTTCACAAGGATAAGGCATCTTCAACTCCATAGCTCTCTTCTTCACCCAAAGAGTGTAAGCTTCCAAAGCTACACAATTGCACGGACCAAGCTCGGATCTTCCTTTCCTATGCACACTATGCCAAGCATGCACAATCTTCTACTTCAGATGTTGGGGATCTTTACCCTCTTGCTAGAAAAGACCTTCTAACAACATGTTATTAGGTTTGTCTCTCAAGGGGAACCCAAGTTGACGACGAGCCAAAGCAGGGTTGTACTTAATTCCTCCTTGTGTACCAATGAGAGGCACATTAGAGAATTCACCACAACTATCAATAATCTCCAAAATTCTCAAAGATGGGTCATAACAAACTATATCATCATTAATGAGAGACATAAGTCTCTGAGACCACCGTAGACATTGTTTGTTCTCCACAAAAGCAGGTGTCTGCGGCAAGTGCGAAATAAACCACTTGTACATAAGAGGAATGCAACAGACAATCGTTCCACCACCTTTAGAATTCCTTAGATGAAAATAGAAATACATATCACCCAACAAAGTAGGCATTGGATTCCTAATCAAGAAAAGTCTAATTGCATTAACATCAACAAAACCATCAATGTTAGGGAACAAAGCTAATCCATAGATGAGAAATACAAAGATAGCTTCAAAAGCGTCTGCACTACTGGCTTGAGTAAAAGCAGTAGCTTCCTTGATGAGGAAATCAGATGACAATCCAAATAACCCTCCTTTCTTCAACCAATGAGCCTCTATCTTAGACTTCTTCAAGTGAAGAGCCTCAGCAATAAGATTAGATCGGGGAATCTCCTTCAATCCATTAAAAGGCACCCTACTAGAAACAAGTATCCCCAAAAGATGAGAATACTCCTCCAAGGTAGGCACAAGCTGAAAATCCGAGAAAGTGAAACAACGGTAGAGAGGATCATAGAACTGCACTAGCACACTCAAAAGTCCTTCAACCACATCAGCAGACAAGATAGACAAAAGCTTCCCATGACGTTGTTTGAAGTCCAAGGTATGAAAATATTTGCAACAATCACAAATAAGGGATCACACATATGGAAAACAAAGGTCAAAGGATGAATTAAGTCATTCTCAAGATCAATCATCCATTTTCGTGGATTATGGTTTACACCTTATATAACCCAAGTTCCATTGATATTGACAAGACTTGATTGGATCAACCAAGAATCAAGGGTTTGTTGTGAGTCACGAGCATGGAGTCTGGGTAAGAACCATCCCAAAGGAGTGAACTAAGGATAAAAACCTGTAGATCATGTTCTAAAAATTTCTCAGAGTCTTAATTCCATCTATCGGATATTACAGGTTAAGATGACTGACTCATCGACCCATGATATTCTCAAGAGAAACTCGTCTGAGTGTAGTATTGCATAACAACTATTATCAAGTCTACATTTGAACAGTTTCCGCACTACGTCCTAAATAGGCCAATAGGGGGTAAATTTTCTACGGTCCTCAACTTCTCGGACCCAAATTAGAGATATCAATTCCTAACCACAAATACTTGTGTGACATTTCCAAATCCAAAAGAGTCTCCACTAAGCAGATGGATCTCAAGTCAACTTGTTAAGGACTACTCCACACAAGTCGAACATGACTATACCATCCTCCTATCTTAATTGCACTCAATTTCGGGTTAGAACTTATCTCATCACTCAGAGATCACCAAGCACAACAAGCAGATTATATCGCACATACATATATACAAACATCACATATATACAAATATATACACACAAAAAGTAGGCTAAACCCACTGGAGACTACTGCCCAGCAGAGTCACCACTTAATTTCTGTAGCGGTAAATTCATGATCACCAAGCTATAGATAAGCGAGAGATCAAATAACAAGAGTCGCCACCACCCTTTTATTGTTTCCAAGGGAAAAGGGAAAAAGTACGAACAAAATCCAAAAGTAAGAAGTTTTCAAATCAAAACTAATAAAATGTCAGAGATTACAGGTAAGGGGGTTGGTTACACAAAGGAAAGGTGTTAGCACCCAAAGTGTCTTAGGTACTCCTAGGGAGTCCTTTTTGTGTGCATATGTACTTGGTATAAAGTGATATTTACAAACAAATAGAATGGGGGGGATGAGAAAAGAATTCATTAATTATATTTTTGTGTTTGACAAGACCTTCGGTCTTGTGCCTACGTACCAATATAAAAATGAGGGATCAAAACCTCGTAGTTCGTGATAAAAATTTCAAAGTGGATGCATTGCTTTTAACAAAAATTAAGTTTGAGAGGCACAAAGGCCTAAAAATGGTTTGAATGAGTTTGTTCTTTTTGGCTATTTGAAAGTGTAAGTCAAATATAGTTAAGTTCATTTACAAGTTTGATTTAAGAAAAGAAGTTTACAAATGCAATGGCATAAGGCCAAAGTTTCTATATTTTTTTGTAAAAGTGGTCAAAGTTTAGAACAAAATAAGTTCACTCAAAGAAGGTTTTGAAAAAGAGAGGGAGAGATTTTGAAATTAAAGAATGTGAGGAGAAGATGAAGAGGCTACCCTATGTACAAAATTAAAAATTTAGAGTTGAAAAGATCTGACCAAATGGGTAGCAATCCTATAGACAAGAATGTCAATAGAAACCCATAATTCCCTTGGACTTTTAGAATCAAGCAACACACAAATGCACAATTATATTATCTTGAAGAGCAAGGCATTAAATAAAGATGGTCATATCCAAGCTTATCCATTCCATGATCCTCCTCAAAGTAGCCCATGTAACAGATGAATTCTACGAGTCACAAGTTCAAAATAACAGCTTCACAATGATCATGTTGCAGATGAACTCAGAAGGATCTTAAATGATATATCAGATGAAGTTTTAAATTGCAAGAACTTGGTTTCTCAATAAGTTGGCATTGGCCAATTCCTTTAGCATAGGAATGTTGCCTAAATTCTAAGTCCATTTGTCCAAGATCAAGCCAACAGTCCACACAAAAGTTTTTTAGGGTTTTTTGTTGTTATTATGTACATTAATGGTCAAAGACCACACAAACAAACAAAGTATACAAACAAAATATATCACACAATATGGTCCAAGTGGACAAAGTGAAAATTTCATTAACATAAACAATTAGAATGATATGAACAATGACAAATGTATAAAAGCTCGAATTAAATGACATTAAAGTAAATGACTTGAAATTATAAGTTAGTAGTTAATAGGTTAGAAGTTAGTATTGTTTTGCTTTTGCTTTTCATTTTGAGACATTCTTTGGAAAACACTCAACCCATTTATCACAAGCATGGATCCTTGAACCAAGACATCTTCCAAAGGAAGGAAAAAATGCCAAGTTTCCACACAATACCATGAAAGAGGGGAGACTTACAATCTCACTAACTATAATTCTTATGCCTTTTATGTCACAAATTTAGCGCTATGTTAAGCAATCGTAATTGGACTTATGTAGAAGTCACAACTATTTGAGGTCGGGCAATAGAATTTTGGTGTTAATGCATGTTGGAGACATAATATTGTGAACTATGCTCATGAAATATACCACACACAAAAATAGAATATGCAAAAGGTGTGGCCTAATATTATCCATACTCATGTTAATTTTTCAATCAACTAGCTCTAGGAATTTGAGATAATATAGGTCCAATGAGATGAATGCATAAAGAAGGGGAATGAGATGAAGAGGGAGGGGAATGGATGAAATCACAAATTGATCAAAGGAGTACTTTTACGAAATTAATATCATTCATTCATTTATGGAGATGAAATGTACATTTCATCAATCCCCTAAATCCAATGATATTAATTTGACAAAGTCAAATCAACCTTGATCAATGCCCAACAATAAGAGTCAAACATAAACAAGTCATCACAATTGGTCAACAAAATTATTTGGCATTTATTCCAATTAAAAATACTAAAAGAAGGCATTTAAATTAAATATGGTTTGTCCAATTCCTAAAACCTCATCAAAACACCAAATAAATGGCCATGAGATTTATCATAGGTCAAACAAGCTCAAAGGTCCTTGGAGAAAAAAATCATAATTTTTGGACATTTATAAGTATTTTTAAACAATTAAAAACAAAGGAAAAATTAATTAAATCAAAAAAAATATTAATAATGATCCAAAAAAAAAAAAATTTCATTCAGAATATGAAAGAGGAAAATATTTGAAAACTTTTGGTGAAACTCTCATATTTTTTGGATCAATATTAAAATTAATATGAATTAATGAAAATAAAAGGATTAAAATGAAAATTAAATGATAAAAAAAACGTTGACCACTTGATCTCCCTCATTAATTGAGGTGGCAGATCAAGTGGTCACAAGCATGCAATCCACGATACGCCTGAGTCAGCGCGCCACAGGAAAGGTAATTCAAACCAACGCATGAGATTATTCCATTTCAAAAGGATCATGTGGCTCTGAACATGCCAACTCACCACCAGAGCTACAACTCCGGTCTCCTTCTCAGGCGAGCCTCGCCGGACTGGTTCAGTCATAACCATCACCAAAATTAAAAAGAAGGACATGATTTCAAAGTAAAAATGGCACTGAGCACGAATCTGACCTCAATTTATCCTAACTCCAAGTATATTGAGAGATACATGGAGTTGAAATTTGAGGTACATGAACTGAGTTGCTTCGATTTGACCTCAAAGCAACTCAATCTTCTTGCCTACGTTGGTAAGACTTCAGACAACCAAAGAATCAAGAGAATTGAGCAAGATTGAGAGAGAATCGAAGAGATTGAAATTTCTAGAAAAAGTTGCTAAGGTGGAATATTGAGATATATGGCTTAACACTTAGAAAAAATTTCAACATGTTGAAATTTACAAACTTCCACCTCAAAATGCATCATTATACAAGCTTCAAATGGAAAAGCGTTGAACATGAAAGTTGTTCCTCTTGATCTAACCTTTCGAAAAAGTCCAAGTTCATCCATTTTGAAGTGCCCCTTGAGAAATTTGATTAATTGGTGAGATAGCTTGTTGGAGAAGTTACTTAGGATACCAAGTCAAACTAGGGTTTCCAAGGCAAATCACTCTCAAACTCTTGAAGAAAACTTGATCAATATAACATGTAGGAATAAATGAAACTCATATATGATACTTGTAACCATTCTTGTATCAATCCATGGTTCTGCTCTTTGGTCATGAGGGTCTCAAATCCTAGATGTGAACTTGATAGATCAATGGAGATCATGCCCTACCTACAAAAGGGTTAGGCAAATGCAAAGACATATTTTTGGTATTTTGGTTAGTAAAAATGATAAAATACAAGTATGATACAATCACAAAGTTCTTGGTGATATCTCCCCATACAAACCCAATGAAGGAGGGGTAAGGAGGATGCCAAGGTATGATCTCAATGCTTATACATATGATGAAATCGCATGAGGGATCTTAGGTTCAAAATTGGGGTCTTACACTTCTTCATCACGATTTGATCTATAATGCCTTTCCAAATGCCGAAAGTATGAAGATGAGTAGATGATTAAGTAGTAAAGGAAAATAAATCCTTTTGGTTCCTTTACCTGTTCATAACACGTTTCTCAAGCAACTCTATCAAGTCATCCTTTTCTTTGAACTTATTCTGCTATCTATCTTCTCAAGGTTTGAAGTGTGAAACTTGTCTTCCCAAGCATCCTTCTCTTGCTTCATCCTATCCAACACTTCTTGCAACTCCTCTATGTCTTTAAAATGAATAGTGGGTGATATGACCACTACTAAAGACATAGGTCTCTCATAAGCGTAGGGCATCTTGAATTATTTTTCCCTCTTCTTCATCCAACTAGTATAAGGATCCAAACACTACGCCAAACAAGACCTTAGACAGCGCTTTTTTTAGCCTTAGACAGCGCTTTAAAGCGCTGTCTAAACCTCCGCTGCTAAAGGTTTAGACAGCGCTTTTTGAAATCTTAAAAGCGCTGTCTAAGCCCCCCCCCCCCCCTTAGACAGCGCTTTGGCCTAAAGCGCTTTCTAAGACCCTCCTATTTTAATTTTTTTAGGTATACCTTAGACAGCGCTTTTGGCAAAAGCGCTGTCTAAGGTATACCTAAAAAAATTAAAATAGGGGGGGCTTAGACAGCGCTTTTTGAAAAGCGCTGTCTAAGCCCCCCTATTTTAATTTTTTTAGGTATACCTTAGACAGCGCTTTAGGCAAAAGCGCTGTCTAAGGGGGGGGCTTAGACAGCGCTTTTCATAAAGCGCTGTCTAAGCCCCCCCCCCCCCCTTAGACAGCGCTTTTGCCTAAAGCGCTTTCTAAGACCCCCCTTAGACAGCGCTTTTTCCAAAAGCGCTGTCTAATGTATACGAAATTTTTTGTAGCTTTTGTTTTAAACCACATTTTTTCCAGGTTTATAAACCAGAATTTCTACCTGTTTTCAACCAGATTTTGACAGACAGAATCACATTTTATACATGCCATTTTGGCCTTTTTTCTACCAATTTTTGGCTAACAAATATATATATACCAATTCAAACCAATTTTGCCTTAAATGTATCAAAATATATACAAATTTATGTACACATTTACAAGTCATTACATATACTACAAATTTATGTACACATTTACAAGTCATTACATATATTACAAATATACTACAAAATTACACAAATTTATGAAAAAACTTTGAGCTCTATCATGAATTGACACCACTCCTCTTTGATTTCGTCCACTTGATCCTTTGTATAAAATGCACACTTGAATTCCTCAAAGTACTACATAATAATATAACATATTTTGAATTAATTCCAACTATTTAATTATATGAGATATGTGTAAATATAAAAATAACTCATAAGTTAGAAATACATACATCGGTGGGAATCACTAATCGGCCCAAAGCAAGAGTATCCCGCATAAACCTCAACACGAAATACCCGCAATCTATTTGATTACGTTGTTGAGGACACTACATGAAAAAAAATATGGATTATAAATCCTAAGTTTTATCAAGTGTCATCACTAATATAATAAAAAATGTGGTAATTAAAAATATACCGCCACTTTAATCCATGTAATGCGGTTGGCGCCCCTCCTTGAGGTTTGGATATCTCGTTGGGCCCGAAAAGCTTGTAGGATGCTAATAAAATAAAAATGAAGCAATTAGAACAATTCACATAAACTAAGAAAAATTTTGAACATTCTCACTTACGTGTCAATTAGGAACTTCATATGTGGGTATGTTGTCCAATCATTTCCTAACGAGTCAAGATAATACACAATTTCTCGGATAGGATTGATTGCGAGCAACAACCAATGTCCACTGTAATGATTAGGCAAATGTTAGATGGTAACTTGGAAAATAATTATAATAGATGAATTTAGAATGAAATGCTAACCCGGTATTAAACGGTATAAAAAACAACTTCTCCGCATCTTTATTGTCATTGAGGGTCCGAAGAATGTACTCCGTCACGGTATCCGGTCTATTTAAGATTAAACCTAAGTTGATGCTCGCGGGTGCTAAGAATCCGAATGACTCGTCCAAATCATTGGGGCGCATCATTTTGTCATACAAAAACCTAATATAAAAACATCATTAACACCTCTTTTGAAACATAAAGTAAACCGGATTAACATAAAGTAAACATCATTAACATAAGTTGTTTAATTAATAAAACAAAGTAGACCGGATTTACCTAATATATGTATTGACAACGTTGACGCCGATTTCTTCATGACCAAAAACTTGCATGAAGTCTTCATTACCAATCATTTGGTCGTGAGCAAAGCCGAAAATCCCTTCCTCCATATGTATAGTCCGAACACCTCCGGTCGGTATATCGGTCATCTCTATAAATGTCCTGAGGCACGACCTATACTTGGTGGTAGGTTTTTTCCTAGCTACGGTCTTCTTAGCACCAGAACTTTTTACCCGTGCGGAGGCGTTCCTAACCTCCTTTATTTGTTGTGCGGAGGCATTGCTAACCTCATTTTCTTGAACCTACATGTCATATAAATAGTTAGATCAAATTAAGAATGTAACAACTTCCATGAATATATGTCATATAATTGTATATTACCTCTTTTCTTGATTTGGATTTTGTGGGAGTCTATTTAACATAATCAAGGAAAATATGTAAGTAAAATTTTAAGCATAAATTTTAAACTTTGAATATACACATTAAAGTTAACATAAGTTTTAAGCATACCTCATATCCTACGCATATGAGGTTTGTCGGCCATGCAACAAACGAACCTACTGCTTCGTGCACCGTTGTTGCATCCGAATCATCGCTAGGATATGGTAATAATGCATTCGGGTCAACTGCAATATCAACTGATACCTTCAAACATCCAGCAGGGAGCTCTCTAGTGTGGAGTAATACTCCGCTAACGTTATGCACTTTTCCCTTGCCAACCATCCGATAGTGTGGTGACGACAAATACAGCTGACAATGGGAAATGCCCTAAAACCAATAATAACAAGAAATCGTTAATGTGTATATATGTCAAATACATAATTTAAGCAAATAGTTCAATTTAAGACAATTATATGTAATTACCTCTGGAATGTTCGGTTGAAAGGTACAGTTGATATTGTTTTTGTCCGAAGCATCTCTGTATACCGTTGAGGCGCTAGCCTCTCTTTCTCTCCTCAATGCATCAAGCTCAGCTTGCATGGCTTCCAATCTTGCATGAAGCTCCCGATTACTAGGAGCCTTTCCTTTTTTAACACTGAGGGAGGTCGGAGTGACTCCAAATCCCTTACCCCTCACCCGACCAGAATACTCAGGGACATCTAATGCCCGACTAAGTATGTTCTTAGTATCATCGGGAGATAGAGTCTGAGATAGCTCCTCCTGAAAAATCAGATGAATACCGTATACTTGTCAAATATTTGTGTATAAAAATGTTATTCAATTAATGAAAAAATGTTATACTTACACATTTCTGGTATACGTTTAAAACGTCTTCTTGAGGAACTCCAGATTTTCCCACACGGGCTTCCTTCCACAAAACATGTGCAGGAAGAGATGTTTCTGAACTTTCCTCCTTCTGCAGCTACACATTAAGTCATACAATTTGATCAGATAAAACTAATATATGATGAACAAATTTGTTTTCGCAATTTATAAATACTTACCATGGATTGTTCTAAGCGTCCATATCCGACACGTCCTTTTCGGTACGGATATGCGGGACTTGATGCTCTTTCCCGATTTGTAGCACTTATTCTTTGAAAAGTCAGGTCTTGTCTTTTGGATTTGAAAGCTTCCCATTCTTCAGCCGATATCAAACTTTCATATTTTCTAGGAAGCTCCGCATCCACAAAATTACCATCCGCATCCTTAAGGAACTTGGATGATAAAAATGTCCGAAATCCTCTAAGAAGCTTTCCGGCCAATTTCATACAAAACCCTCTTCTTTCGTCTTAGATGTTAAAACATCGCTAAGAAAAACATACAGATTGATAGTTAGTATCGGTAATTGAAAAAACATAATTGATACCGTATAATTAAGGGCCAAATGATTGTACCTTTATCTCACTCCAAATTTTTTCTTTGGACTCTTTCAACTCTTTATTTCTCAAATCATCACATGTAATGGGAATTTCATTCCTTACTAGTGCACCGATGAAACTAGTTAAGGTATGCCCATTAGGTTCTATAAGTTGTCCCTGGTTGTTCCAAGAGACATCTAGTATGATGCCTCGAGATCTTCCTTGGACCACCCTTCGCATTACTGTGATGCCTCTTCGGATTTCTTCTTCCGCGGATACTTTACTAACTTCCTCATGTTGGTCATCAGCCATGTCTAACCTGTAATAAACCAAGGAAACCATCAAATATCAAATATAACTTATAATCAAAACAATTGAAAACAAAACAATTGAAAACAAAAACATAAAGAAATCATGCATTATCAGATATAACTTATAATCAAAGCAATTGAATACAAAAATATAATGAAATCATGCATTACCACATATAACTTATAATCAAAACAAATGAAAACAAAAAATAAAGAAACCATGGATAATTTACCTACTAAGTCACTAACATCTCTTTCTTTTCTTTGTTGGAATATTAATCACTTGTTTCTTAGCAATGCGTACGGATGAATTGATCCAAATTCCCTCATTATGATCGTTTCTTATATATGACTCATCCGGTATAAGATCCTCAACTTCATCATTTCTATTCAACTCATTCCGTCTAATGCGTGACTCATTCTCAACATCAATATCACATTGATCGACACCGCTATCATCAGTCACTTTGTTAGAGAAAAGCACTATAGACCATTTTGTACTCTTCGGGTCATTCACATAGAACACTTGTTTAGCTTGAGATGCTAGAATAAAAGGTTCATCTTTGTACCCCACCCTAGTAAGATCAACTTGCAAAAATCCAGACTTATCCATTCGTATGCCACTACTATTCACCCACTTGCAACCAAAGATGGGAATCTGAAACTTCTCGTAATCAAACACCCAAATGTGCTCAATAACTCCAAAATATGACAAATTTGCATATTTGGGGTTTAAGTCCTTCATACTTGATATATGCATTGCTTCAGCTAGCACGGTGACACCACTATTTTGCATAGTACTCTTATCATCTTGTTCTTTGGTATAAAATGTGTATCCATTAATTGAATATGCGCTATGAGAAAACACATGCAAACTTGGACCATATGCCAAACATCTCAACCTTTCTGTTACCGAAGAAGGATCTGAAGAGCGCTTCAAATAAATATGATCCTTCAACCATTGTATGAAACTTTGATTGTGCTCTATAACTATCCAATTTTCATTTCTGTTCGGATTTAACCTTCGGAGTACATCCTTGTGCATTTCAACATATGGCTCAACCTCATTATTATTGTGCAGAACATACAAATGAACTTGATCCCGTTCATCCCTTGATATTGTCACAATTTTATTCCCAATTAATTTTTTACCTTCCATTTTGTCGAAAATCTGAGCTCTGGGGAGTCCAATCGATTGAACGTTAGACAAATATTCAGTACAAAACTCAACAGCTTCTTCAACAATGTATCGTTCAACAATACAACCCTCTGGTCGACTTCGGGATTTCACGTACCCTTTTAATATTTTCATATACCGTTCAGCAGGGTACATCCATCTCATATAAGCTGGTCCACACAACTGTGTCTCTTTCACAAGATGAACAACTAAATGAACCATTATGTCAAAAAAAGACGGAGGAAAATACATTTCAAGCTCACACAAGGTAATTACAATCTCTTTTTGTAGTGTTGGTAAGATCTCGGGATCGATCACCTTACTACAAATTGACCTAAAGAAAAAACACAATTTAGTTATGGCACTTCTTACTTTTTCTGGCAAAATAGAACGTATACCTATCGGTAGAAAATGTTCCATTATAACATGGCAATCATGTGTCTTCAAATTCTTCAACTTGAGGTCTTTCATAGAAACAAGTCTTCTGATATCAGATGAGTATCCTTCTGGAACCTTAACTTCACTCAGAGACTTACACAAAAATTTTTTCTCCTTTCTAGATAAAGTAAAAGCAGCAGGTGGTAGATATGTTCGTCTTCCTTTCTTCACGGGTGCTAATTCAGTTCTCATTCCCATTTTTAACATGTCCTCCCTTGCTTTAAGTCCATCCTTAGACTTGCCTTTTATATTGAGTAATGTACCGATAACACTTTCAAATACGTTTTTTTCAATATGCATAACATCGAGAAAATGTCTCACGTACAAAGACTTCCAATATGGCAATTCAAAAAATATCGACCTTTTCTTCCACCCACCTTTCACAATCTTATGTGCAAAAGGCTTGCCAAACTCAGTACGCACATCTTTCACCTTTTCAAAAACTTGTTCACCTGACAATGCGGGTGGAGCTCTACGATGTTCGGTGTCTCCATTGAATGCTTTTCTCCACCCACGGTAGTGATGTTTAGAATGTAAGAATCTACGATGACCGAGAAACACATTCTTCTGGCAAAGTTCCAATCGAATCGTATCGGTTCCGTCTTCACAAACAGGACACGCACGTTGACCTTTAATGCTATACCCAGATAGATTCCCGTATGCTGGAAAATCATTAATTGTGCCAAACAACATCGCCCTCAAATTGAAACTTTCTTTCCTATATCCATCATAAACCTCCACACCGTTCTCCCACAAAATCTTTAAATCTTCGATCAGAGGTGTCAAGTATACGTCTATGTCATTCCCTGGTTGTTTAGGCCCAGAGATTAACATAGATAACATCATGTACTTACGCTTCATACATAGCGACGGAGGTAGGTTATAAATCATAAGAATCACAGGCCATGTGGTATGTGAGATACTTTGAAGACCATGTGGGTTCATTCCATCAGTAGATAATGCCAATCGAAGGTTTCTTGCTTCTGATCCAAACTCAGGATAATCATTATCAATCTTCGACCACTGTGGTGAATCAGCCGGATGCCGATACATTCCATCAATAATTCTTTCATCTGCATGCCAAGTAAGATGTCTTGCATCGGTTTCACTACGAAACATGCGCCTAAATCTTGGAATTATCGGAAAATACCATAAGACTTTTGCGGGAGATAATCTTTTCTTATATCGAGACAAACCGCATTTAGGGCACTCAGTTAACATTGCATATTTGTTACGAAACAAAATGCAATCGTTAGGACAAGCATGTATCTTATCATAGCTCATGCCAATAGAGCACAACATTTTTTTTGCCTCATAGGTTCGATTAGGAAGAACATTATCATCCGGTAGCATTTCTCTCATAAGGGCCAACAACTCTGTGAAACTTTTATCCGACCATCCATTACCCGCCTTTAAGTTGTACAACTTTAATACCGCAGAAAGTCTTGAGAATTTAGTGCAACCTTTGTACAACGGTTTCTCAGCATCGCTTACCATCCTCTCAAACATTTCAGGACAATCATGAAGATCTTCTTCTAGTGCTTCTACAATCTCTTCAACTCGATCACAATCGTATGTTTCCGTGTCTTTGTCGTATGAAGCATAGGTCGTACTACTTTTTCCACTCGATTCAACATTCTCGTTAATTTTCTCACCATGAAATATCCAACACTGATAACTTTGATCAATTCCATGCCTCAGCAAATGCGATTTCAATCCATGTGCGTCAACCTTACCAATATAACAACAACGCAAGCAAGGACAATGCATTCGTCTGGGGTTTTCAGCGTGTTGAACAGCATACTTAACGAATTCCAAAACCCCACTCTCGTACTCTTTGGTCATTCGATCGGCACAGATCCATGTTTTATCCATGGTTTTCCTACTTTAGAATGAAAGTGAGATGAACAACACTTTCACAGTTAAAAAGAAAAAAAACTACCTATTCAAATGCAAGAAAACATCACCTCTTCAACAAAAAATCAAAATTGGACATGGGGTTGCATATTCTTGCTTGGACATTGTTTATTATGGGCCGGTTGGATAGTTTTTCAGGTATAATTATCAATAATCATACACCGGGAAATACCTAAAGTTTAAACCCTAAACATTTTCAATTATCAATTTTATAACAAGAATTGTAAATTTTTGTGCAGGATCCTGTTGTGAAAAAGTATCCAGCTAAACTCACAATGACTTCATTCACATGTTTCTTTGGATTGATCCAATTCTTGATCATAGCAGCCTTTACAGAAAATGATTTTGAAAAGTGGAAGATACAATCAATAGAAGAGCTTTCTACCATCCTATATGCTGTAATAATCCTCACTTTAATTCTCAAATATTTGATTTAGACTCTATATCCAATAAATAAGTACTTAAGGCATAAGCACTTATTATACTCTATGCAAATAAATAAGCTGAAAACAACTTATGGACATGTTATAACTTATAAGTTGTTTCCATAAGTTCTTTAAAAAGTCTCACAAGTGCGCATGCAAATAAATAAACTGCCTGCAAAAACTTTAAACCTAAGGAGGCTCCAAACAATTTAGAAATTGAACATGGTACTCATAGAATCACCCTAGCTCAGAAAAAACACACAAACACAAGAAAAACAATAAAAACGAAAAAGAAGTATCTTGAAACAGGGCAGCCATATGCTAACACCAACCCATACACATACGTTCAGCCATGGATCTAATTGCACACATACAAGGCTATAATAAACAACAACGGGTCCATTCAAGCAGAGCAATTAACATAGGCAAAACATACAACTGCAACAAGTATAAAAGAAAGAAACTATTGCAGTAACAAATCCAAGAACACTCCAACATTCTAACTTCATTCTATGACAGAAATCCCACTGAGTTCATTAATTTTTCTTATTGTAATTGACAATGGAAGAAGAGGAAGTGCATTAGAGCAGAACGTACCGTATTCAAGTGTCTCCTTGCGCTGCAACCTTTGATTGTTTGGGTGACGGCGGAGGTTCGGAGGTGAGAGGCGAGTGCGGCGGGTGACGGCGGAGGGACCCTTGAAGGCAGAAACTAGGGTTTTCGGAAGTTGAAGGAAAATAGGGTGATATGCGTGATGTCGTGTTTTGGAGAAGAAGGTTATGGCTGTTGGAGACTGAGGAGAAGAAGGTTACGACTGCGTGAGTGAAGAAGAGGGAAAACAAATGAACAGAAAACGAAAGCGCTAAGGTCTGAAATTTTATTTTTATTAGACCTTAGACAGCGCTTTTCTGGAAAGCGCTTTCTAAGGTATGCCTTAGACAGCGCTTTCCAAAAGCGCTTTCTAAACCCCACCTTAGACAGCGCTTTTGTTTTTTATTTTTTTTTTTAATTTAAAGACTTTAGACAGCGCTTTATCAAAAGCGCTGTCTAAGGTCTATATTAAAAAGCGCTTTCATTATTTTCTTGGAACATTTTCAGCGCTTTATTTTAATTTTAACTTTAGACAGCGCTTTCTTTTAAAAGCGCTGTCTAAGATGCGCTGTTAAAAGTCATTTTTGGCGTAGTGAAAGCTACACAATTTTTCAGTCCAATCTCACTTTTTCCTTTTCTATGAATATTGTACCAAGCATGCACTATCCTAGCCTTCAATCCTTAAATGTCTTTCCTTTCTTGGAAAAATAAACCCTCTAACAAAGTGTTATTAGGTTTGTCCTTCATAGAGAATCCAAGTTGACGTCTTGCCAAAGCCGGATTATTGTTGATTCCTCCTTGTGTACCAAGAAGAGGCACATTAGAGAACTCCATGAAATTATCAATAACCTCAATGTCGTCGTAAAGAGAAGAATACCAAGTAATGTCATCATTGGTGAGAGACATGAGTCTTTGGGACCACCTTAAACAACCCTTTTTCTCTTTGAAGATAGGAGACTATGACAAGTGTGAAATAAACCAATTGTACAGTAAACATGCACAACAGACAATAGTTCCATTTCCCTTAGAAGTCATATGGTGAATGGAGAAATAGGTGTCACCAAGCAAAGTTGGAACATGATTTCAAACCAAAAGATCTTAATAGCGTTAACATCAACAAAATTGTCAATGTTGAGAAACAATATCAAACCATAGATGAGTAAGGCAAGATCCTAATAGCGTTAACATCAACAAAAATGGACGACGTATCTGAAAAAAGGGATGTTACATCTGATAAATAGAGCAGTCAATCTAGGAGACGAGCATCCATTCTTCCTAGTTGATTACAAAAGCTTTCCCAACTTTCAAATTCAACACATTCATATTCAAGTTAGGCATGGGTGACATATATCATACCTCAATTTGTGGGAAACTATTAAAGGCAATACTTAAAGGAAAAAGAGAGTTAAAGAGCTATTTTGCATCAAAATAGTAACTTTGAATTTATATTATAACGGTTAGTTAGACCTGTTATAACAGTTGGATAGCAATTGGTTGATATTTAGTTGACTAACTAACTCAATTGGTTGATATTTAGTTGACTAACTAACTCATTGTAATCTCCTATAGTAAAGTGCACCTAACTTAGCGTGTTCATTAGGCTTTTGTATAAATGTTTGATTGCTATTGATCAATGAATCAAGTGACCTTAATTGTATTTTCCTCAAATTCTTCAATGAAATAATTATAATATTTGTTTTCTCAACAACTCTTAACATATGTGAACATTGAGCAAAATTACCCAAACAAATGACGAAGGATATTAAATAAATAAAATTAGTTTGCGTGGTGGATTTCTTTATGAGCACAAGTCACAGTTGATTCTCTATGAGCACTTTCGAGTTGGTCACATGGATTTGTCGTTTGTTATTTTGTTTCATATTATTAATAAATTATTCCTCTAAAAATATTACTACCATCCAATCTTTACTATTTGTTTATTATTTGTTTCACCTGGTCACATGACATGTATGCTCCAATAAAGAAGATTAAATTTTTACAACATGATAAACTATTATTGATTTTCTATCTGAATAATTTTAAAACTAAAACCAATGTAAGCCAAAAGTCAATAATGACCGAAAGATTCTTAAATGACTCTTATTTGTTGTTGACAATATTTCTTTTCTGATTATGCATGTGTCTATTAACCATGAGTTTTAAATTCTTAAATTTTATGGAATCTTTATAATTAAAAAATAAATGTCACATTATTCTAAAAAATACTACTGCCATCCAATCTTTAGTATTTGTTTCACATGGTCACATGTATGTTCCAATAAAGAAGATTAAATTTTTACAACATGATAAATTAATATTCATATTCTAACTGAAAAAATTTAAGAAGATCATTCTTCTAAAAAATACTACTACCATCCAATCTTTAGTATTTGTTTACTATTTGTTTCACATGGTCACATGTATGTTCCAATAAAGAAGATTAGATTTTTACAACCTGATAAACTAAAATTCATTTTCTAACTGAAAACTTTGAAATTAAAATCAATGTAAGCCAAAAGTCAGTAATGGTCGAAATATTCTTAAGTGACCGTCAATTGTTGTTGAAAATATTTCTTTTCTAATTATGCACATGTGCATTGAACATGAGCTTTAAACTCTTAAATTTTACGGAATCTTTATTCTTAAAATATTTTGTACAATTTTGAATTTTGAAAAGATAAATTCTCTCCAAATTTAAATTTGAATTTGTTCTTGTATGCTATCTTTGAAATGAAAGATGAATCATGATATTTGAATCCTGATCAAACAAACTAATCGATCAATACATAAATTAATAAGATTAGTTGAATTCAAATGTAATCAAAAACCATGTCAATGCCCTGATGCAATACCAAGCATTCCATGTGTATCAAAATTCAGAAATTTGGATTTCTTGATCAAATCACATACTATGATGCACTCTTTCATAAACCAAGATCTCAAGCACCAAGAATTAGAGTTTCAAGATATGAACAACCATGTTAATGTAAAACAAACCGAAAAAGGCTTGATCCCATATTTTCCACAGAAGAAAATCCTAGCCCATGAGACTTTTCAAACCAACTGACAAGAATCCAATATTAGCACTTTGAATCAATGATGTGCATGTGTAGCGGTAAATTCATGACCGATAAGCTATGGATAAACTTAACGTCAATAAAACCAGAGTCGCCACCGCACTTTTATTATTTCCCAAGGAAAAGGGAAAAGTACGAACAAAACCCAAAGACAAGAAATTTTCAAATCAAAACTAATAAAATGGCAGAGATTACAGATAAGGGGGTTGGTTAGACAGAGGGAAGGTGTTAGCACCCAAAGTGTCCTAGGTACTCCTAGGGAGCCCTTTTTTTATGTGTGTATGTGTTTTTGGTATAAGAGATGTTTGAGAAAAATAGAGTGTAAGGATGAGAAAAGAATTCATTGATTATATTTATGTGTTTGACAAGACCTTCGGACTTGTGCTACGTAGCAACATAAAAATGAGGGATCAAACCCTCGTAGTTCGTGGTATCAATTTCAGAATGAGTGAATTGCTTTTAATCAAAAATTTAAGTGAAAAGAGGCACAAATGACCCAAAAGTTTGAATGAGTGTAAGTACTATTTGTCTTTTGAAATTTTAAGTCAATATGGTTAAGTTCATTTACAAATTTGATTTAAAAAAAAAGGTTTAAAAATTCATTGGCATAGAACCAAAGTTTCTAATCATTTAAACAGAGTCTAAGTTTGAAAACACAAGCAAAGAAAGTTTTTGAAAAGGGGGAGAGATTTTGAAATTTAAGAAGTGGGAGGAGATGAAGAGACTAATCCTAAGCATAAAAATAAAAGTTAAGAGTTGAAAAGATATGACTAATGAGATGTAATCCAACAGACAAGAATGAAATATAGAAAACTCACTTTCCCTTTGGACTTTGAATCAAGCAATTAGCAATATCTGACATCGTGAAGATCAAGACATCAAATAAAGATAGCCATATCCAAGCAAGCAAATCCCACGTCGAGAAGTCTTCTTTGTCTTCTCATGTATCAGATGAAATACTCATTGATTAACTCAGAATAAGGCATTAGACACAAGTTCAAAATAACAATTGCATCAAGACCATGTAGCAGATGAATTCAAGTGGATCCTAAATACTTGCATCAGATGAAAGCTCAAATCACAATCACTTAGTCTCAGAAATATTGGCATTGGCCATGTTATTTTGCATATGGAACTTTGCCTAATCCTAGGTCCAAAAGTTCAGATCAAACCCAACAGTCCACTCAAACATTAATGCACAAACAAATATATACAATCATAATATATGACTCAAATGAGCAAAGTGAAAATGACATAAACATAAACAAGTTAAATGATATGTAAATGGGAATGAATGATAAATGACTAAAAATTAAATTGCATAAAGTAAATGTCTTGAAAGTAAAGCGATATTAATAAGAGTTAATCAAATGTTAGTCAAAGTTAATTGAATGTTAGTGGTGTTTTGCTTTTTAGTTGATTAAGTCATTCTTTGGAGAACACTCATCATCTATTCACAAGCATGGATCCTTGAACCAAGACATCTTCCAAAGAAAGGAAAGAAGGCCAAGTTTCCACACAATACCATGAAATATGGGAGACTTACAATCTCACTTAATAGAATGCTATGCCTTGAGGGTCAAATTTAGCTCTATGTTAAGCAATCGTAATTGGACTTATGTAGAAGTCACAACTATCTGAGGTCAGGCAATGAAAATTTAGGTGCTAATGCATGTTAGAGATTTAGTATAATGAACCAAACTCCTAAAACATACCACACACTAAAAGAAAAAAAGATCAAAGGGAGTACCTATCTCATCCATACTTGTATTTTCTCATCTAACACAAGGTTATTGATGAACTAATTAGCCTTAGGGTCTTGAGATTTCATTGGTCAATGAAAGAGATGGGAAAGAATGAGATGAAGATGAAGAGGGATGGGAGATGAGAGAAACACGAATTGATTTTGGGAGTAATTTTATCAAATTAAAATCATTCATTCATTTTGGAAGATGAAATTTACATTTCATCAATCCCTTAAGTCTAATGATTTTAACCAAACAAAAGTCAAATCAACCTTGACCAAGGTCCAAACAAATAGTCAAACATCACAAGTCAATAGAAATGGCACAACATAATTTTTACACAATTAATCAATTAAAAATCAAATTAAAAACGCATTTAAATTCAATGTAATTTGGTCAAAACATAAATCTCTTCAAAACACCAAATAAATGGCCAACAGATTTATCCAAGGTCAAACAAGGTCCAAGTAACTTAGACAAAAAAAATTCATAATTTTTGAAAAGTCATAAGTATTTTTAAACAATTAAAATATGCAAAAAAATAAAACAATTAATTCATGAAAAATATCAAAAGTAATCCAAAAAATAATGTTAATTCAGAAAATGAAAGAAGAAAATATTTAAAGATTTTTGGTGAAAGTCGCATGTTTTTTGGATTAAAAGTGAAATTAATATGATTTAAACAAAATAAAAGGATTAAACATAAAATCAGAAATTAAAATAAAAATAGAAAAAATAAGGGCCATCAGATCTCCGTCATTAATTGAGGTGGCTGATCTGATGGCCGCACGCGCGCGTTCCACCATACTCCTTGGTCAATGGGTTATACGTGTGGTAATCACAATGAACGCTTAAGATTAAAACAAATGAATCAGATCAGATGGCCCAGGCTTCGCCAACACACCACCGGAGCCCTAGCTCCAACCATTTTCTCAGGTGATCACCATCGTTATGGTTCAAGCTCAACTTCATAAAAAATGGAAAATGAGTACACTAATTTGAAGAAAAAATGCTCAAGAGATCGAATCTTGCCTCAATTTTCTCCAATTCCAGGTATATAAAAAGATACAGGGATTTGAATTTTGAGGATCATGAACTGAGTTGCTTCGATTTGAGCTAAAAGCAACTCAATCTTGTTACCTACATTGGTATGACGTCAGCCAACCAAAAATCACAAAGAATGGTGAAGAATTGAGAGGGAATCAAAGAGATGAAGTTTCTTAAAAATCACCTTCAAGTAGCTTCAAATTCACTTGATCTTGATCTGGATATTCTTGCTTTCTCTTCCTCTTGCTTGCCGAAACCAATTGATATGAAAAAGGGAATGAATTCTTGGAGTTTGAACTTCCAAACAGAAGATGAAGTTCAAGCTCGATTTTAAATAAAATCTTCAAGAATTCTATGGAATGGAGGGTTTGGATTGCTTTGGCAAAGCTTGGGTAAGGTGTTCATTAAGTTCTGATCACAATGCACTTCTATTTATAGGCTTGTTAATTGATTTTCACACACTTTCTTTTGAATGTTCAAAAATAGCAAGTTCCTTCATGAGCTAGCTGCAACGGTAAATTCACGACCATTAAGAAATGGATAAACTTAACATCGATAAAACCAGAATCGCGACCACGCTTTTATTGTTTCCAAAGGAAAAGGGAAAAGTACGAAGAAAACCTAAAGATAAGAAGTTTTGAAATCAAAACTAATAAAATGCCTGAGATTATAGGTAAGGGGGTTGGTTACACAGAGGGAAGGTGTTAGCATCCAAAGTATCCTAGGTACTCCTAGGGAGCCCTTTTTTTTATGTGTGTATGTGTTTTTTGGTACAAAAGATGTTTGAGAAAAAATAGAATATGGGTATGAGAAAAGAATTCATTAATTATATTTTTGTGTTTGACAAGACCTTCGGACTTATGCCTACGTACCAACATAAAAATGAGGGATAAAAACCTCGTAGTTCGTGGTATCAATTTCAAAATGAGTGGATTGGTTTTAATCAAAATTTAAGTTTAAAAGAGTTACAAAGGGACCAAAAGTTTGAATGAGTGTTAGTTCTTTTTGTCTTTTGAAATTTTAAGCCAATATGATTAGATTTATTTATAAGTTTGATTTAAGAAAAGAGTTTTAAAATGAAATGACATAAGGCCAAAGTTTCTAATTTGAAATAAAGTCTAAGTTTGAAACACAAGCAAATAAAGTTTTTGAAAAGGGGGAGACATTTTGAAATTTAAGAAGTGGGAG
Organism: Lathyrus oleraceus; assembly: GCF_024323335.1. Classification (NCBI taxonomy): domain Eukaryota; kingdom Viridiplantae; phylum Streptophyta; class Magnoliopsida; order Fabales; family Fabaceae; genus Lathyrus; species Lathyrus oleraceus. The sequence goes on along the minus strand of NC_066584.1, from coordinate 267,908,347 downwards.
GAGATGAAGAGACTAATCCTAAGCATAAAACTAAAACTTAAGAGTTGAAAAGATTTGACCAATGGGATGCAATCCAACAGAGAAGAATGTCATATAGAAAACCTACTTTCCTTTTGGACTTTTAATCAAGCAATGTCAACAAGCAATTAGAAAATCAAGAGCAAGACATCAAATAAAGATGGCCACGTCCAAGCAAGCAATTCCAAAGCTAACATCTTCTTTATCTTCTTGTGCATCAGATGAAATACTCCTTGATTAATTCAGAATAAGGCATTGGACACAGGTTCAAAGTAATAGTTACAACAGACCATGTAGCAGATGAATTCCAGTGGTTCCCAATACTGGCATCAGATGAAAGCTTAAATCACAATAACTTGTTCTCAGAAATGTTGGCGTTGGCCAAGTCCTTTTGCATAGGGGATGTTGCCTAATTCTAAGTCCAAAAGCTCATATTAAATCCAAAAGTCCACACAAACATTTTTTAGGGTTTTTGTTGTTTATTAAATATTTTAAGGTCCTAAGACCACAAACACAGACAAAAATACACAATCAAATATATACAATCACAATATATGGCTCAAATGAGCAAAGTTAAAATTACATAAACATAAACAAGTTAAATGATATGTAAATGAGAAATGAATGGTAAATGACTTGAATATAAATTGCATAAAATTAAATGACTTGAAAGTAAAGGAAATATTAATAGAAGTTAGTCAAATGTTAGTTGATTAGATGTTAGTTGAGTAGATGTTAGTGGAGATTTGCTTTTCATTCTTTGGAGAACACTCAACCCTCTATTCACGATGCTGGATCCTTGAGCCAAGAAATCTTCCAAAGGAAGGAAAAAAAGGAAAAGTTTCCACACAATACCATGAAAGGGGGGAGACTTACAATCTCACTTACTAGAATGATATGCCTTTAGGGTCAAAATTTAGCTCTATGTTAAGAAATTGTAATTGGACTTATGTAGAAGTCACAACTATCTGAGGTCGGGCAACAAAATTTTTGGTGTTAATGCATGTTCGAGCTACGGTATAATGAACCAAACTCCTAAAACATACCACACACAAAAAGAAAACAAATCAAAGGATGGACCTATCTCATCCATACTTGTATTGGTTCATCTAACATAAGGTTATTGATGAACCAATTAGCCTTACGAATTTGAGATTTCATTGGTCAATGAAAAGGATGGGAGAGAATGGGATTGAAGATGAAGAGGGAAGGGAGATGAGAGAAACACAAATTTGTCATGGGAGGAATTTTATCCAATTAAAATAATTCATTTATTTTGGGAGATGAAGTGTATATTTCATCAATCCCATGAATCCAAGGTATTTAACTTAATAAAAGTCAAATCAACCTTGACCAAAGCCCAAACACATAGTCCAACATCACAAGTCAATAAAAATGGCTCAACACAATTTCTAAACAATTAATCAATTAAAAATCAAATTAAAAATGCATTTAAATTAAAATTAGTTTGGTCAAAACCTAAAACCTCTTTAAAACACCAAATAAATGACAAAGATATTTATCCTAGGTCAAACAAGGTCAAGCGACCTTAGACAAAAAATTTCATAATTTTTGAAAAATCAGAAGTATTTTTAAACAATTACAAATATGCACAAAAACAATTAATTCATGAAAAATATCAAAATTAATCCCAACAAAAATTTTAATTCAGAAAATGAAAGAGGAAAATATTTAAAGATTTTTGGTGAAATTCCCATATTTTTTGGATTAAAAATGAAATTAATATGAATTAATCAAAATAACACAATTAAATGGAAAATCAGAAAATAAGGAAAATTAGGGGCCATCAGATCTCCATCATTAATTGAGGTGACAGATTTGATGGCCACGCGCATCAAGTCCACCATGTTCCAAAGTCAGCGTGTGCATAGGAAAGGTAATCAGAAAGAATGGACAAGATTAAAATGTGGGAACTAGATCAGATGGCCTAGATTGAACCAGAGCACCACCGGAGCCCTAGCTCCGGTCATCTTCTCCGGTGATCTCCACCGGTCTGGTTCAAGCTCAACTTCATGAAAAATGAAAAGTGAATACACTAATTTGAAGGAAAAATGCTCAGGAGCACGAATCTGACCTCAATTTTCTCCAATTCCAAGTATATAAAATTATATAGTGATTTTAATTTTGAGGATCATGAACTGAGTAGCTTCGATTTGACGTCAAAGCAACTCAATCTTCTTGCCTATATTGATAGGACTTCAGAAAATCAAAAATCACAAAGAATGATGAAGAATTAAGAGAGAATCGAACAGATGAAGTTTATGAAAAATCACCTTCGATTTGATCCAATTCCACTTGATCTTGATCTGGATTTGCCTGCTCTCTCTTCCTCTTGCTTGCAGAAGTCAATTGAGAAGAAAAGGGAAGTGAATTTCAGGAGTTTGAACTTCCAAATAGAAGATGAAGTTCAAGCTCGATTTTAAGAGAAACCTTCATAAATTCTATGGCAGTGAGGGTTTGGATCAGTCTAGCAAAGCATGGGCAGGGTGTTGATGTTAACTTTGAAGCCATGAGATTGTTTAAATATGAAATGGATTTCATTTTTGCACCACTTGAAATTTGGCCAAATTTGGAAACCACCTTGCATGGATGCATGGGCAATGATTTGGGCCTAAGAACTGATGTAATCCCACTCCAATTCGTGTGCAAAGTGAATTGAAGTCATGCAAGGAAGAATGATCATTTGAGTTCAAAACTTGCCAAAACACTTCCCACAATGGAGCCATGCGCAAGTCCCTCAATTTTGATCCAAATGAGATTCTCTTAGACCTTTTGGAAAGGTGAGATCAAGGGGAACAACTTTTATGTTGAACACTTTTTCATTTGAAGCTTGAATCATGATGAATTGTGAGGTGGAAGTTTGGGAAATCAAACATATTTGAAAATTTTCTAAGTCCCAAGTCAAATGTTCCCATCTTCCACCTTGAATAACTTTTTCTATGGCCTTCAAATGGGAACGGTTCCTTCATAAATGTTGTAGCTCTTTCAAACCTATTAAATTTTATCATAAATTTGACCTCATTTGGATTTGTAATGAAGGAGTTATGCATTTTAGAAGTTGAGGAAAATCACTTGTTCAATGTTAATGTCCCAAAATGACCTATAATGTTTCCTCTTGGCACATGCCTTTGCAAGTTGAATTTAAACTTCCTCAAAACATAAAAGTTGAAGTAGACATATTGAATTTGATCATGTAATTTTAATGTCTTTCATCTCATAAAAATTGAGCATGTTATGGTCTTGGGAAGTTGACCTCCAAACTAGGGTTCAAACAAAATGACCTATAATCTTTCACCATAAAAGATGACCTTCCAAGCAAAACTAGATCTTTACTTAAACATTAAAGTTATTTTTAATGTCATTTGGAGTAACATTTCTCTTGGAATCATTTTTATATGACAAATATTGTAGGCGATAGGGCCTAGGGAACCCCGGTTTTGACAAGTTGACTTTCTCTGGTCAACCACCATGAACCATCTTGCTAGATTGATATTATCTTGACTTTTGAGAGTCATGGATGATCATATAGGCATAATATGATGTAATATGAAGTATCCCTTGAAATATTTGATCAAATGTTGAAGAAGCTTGTTGAGGAAGTCACACAAGATGACCAGATGAATTAGGGTTTCAAAGGCAATCAAACTCCAAACTCTTGATGATTTCTTGATCAAAATGATATGTGAAGATCATGGGGAACCATATATGATGCATAGAGCCAATGTTAACCATTTATTGATTGTACTTCTTGCATTGAGGGTCTCAAACCCTAGATATGAGTTTGATGGAGCACAGGTGAGCATACACACTACCTACAAAAGTAACTAACTATACATTGACATATTTTTGGTATTTTGGTTAGTAAATAATGAAAAAAAAAGTATGATAAAATTAAAAGTGCTTGGTGATCTCTCCTAATGCAAACCTAATGAATGAGAGGTAAGGAGGATGCCTAGGTGTGATCCTAATGCCAATGCATATGATGATAGCTAGAGGGATCTTAGGGTCAAAATTGGGGTCTTACACTAGTATGGGCATGTGAAAAGCCAAAATAATTATTTTAAAAGGTCCAAAATCGTCCATAGCACATGCTGAAAGTGTTACATTAAGCCATGCAATGTTGGAGTGAGTTTGACAATGAAATCCTTCCAAAATGGTAACATACATTGCACTCATGCACAAGTCCTTCAACATTTATCCAAATGAGATGATTTTAGACGTTTTGGAAAGGGGAGATCAACGGGAACAACTTTCATGGTGAATATATTTCCATTTGAAGCTTAGATCATGATTAATTTTGAGGTGGAAGTTTGGAAAATCAAACATAAATGAACATTTTCTAAGTACCAAGTCAAATGTTCACTTCTTCCACCTTGAATAACTTTTTCTATGGACTTTAAATGGAAAATGTTCCTTCATAAAAGTTGTATATCTTTCAAACCTATTAAATCTGGTCACTAATTTGACCTCATTTGGATTTGGCATGAAGGAGTTATGCATTTTAGAAGTTGAGGAGAATCACTTGTTCAATGGTAATGGTCCAAAATGACCTATAATGTTTCCTCTTGGAACATGCATATACAAGTTGAATTTGGACTTCCTACAAACGTGAAAGTTGAAGTAGGCATCTTGAATTTTATCATGGAATTTGAATGGATTTCACCGCATAAAAATTGAGCATGTTATGGTCCTTGGAAGTTGACCTCCTAACTAGGGTTCAAACAAAATGACTTATAATCTTTCACCATACAAAATGACTATCCAAGCAATCCTAGCTCTTAACTTCAACATGAAATTTGTTTGGAATGCCATTTTGAGTAATGTTTCTCTTGGAATCTTTTTCAGATGAAAAAAATTATGGGAGATAGGGTCTAGAGAATCCCAGCTTTGACCAGTTGACTTTTTCTTGTCAACCACCATGAACCATCTTGCTAGCTTGACATTCTATTGAATTTTGGGACTCATGGGGATCATATAGGCATAAGGTGATGTAATATGAAATGTACCTAGATATATTTGATCAAATGTTGAAGAAACTTGTTGAAGAAGTCACACAAGATACCTAGATGAATTAGGACTTCCAAGGCAAATAAACTTCAAACTCTTGATGATTTCTTGATCAAAATGATATGTGAATACCATAGGGATCCATATATGATGTCTAGAGTCAAGTTAAACTATCTCTTCATTGGTCTCCTTACATTAAGGGTCTCAAACCCTAGATATGAGCTTGATGGAGCATAGGTGAGCATACACACTACCTACAAAAGCAACAAACTATACATTGACATATTTTTGGTATTTTGGTTAGTAAATAATAAAAACAAAGTATGACATAATAAAAATGTGCATGGTGATCTCTCCTAATGCAAACCCAATGAATGAGGAGTAAGGAGGATGCCAAGGTGTGATCCCAAAGTCAATGCATATGATAAGATACCATGAGGGATCTTAGGGTCAAAATTGGGGTCTTACAACTGCCCCTATTTAAGGACATTCTAACTGAGGATGTGAAGGTTAAGATCTTCGTATCGACTCAGTAGAATGGACTTAAACAACAACAATAGGAACACATTTTGGTCCCTAAGAGAATATCTGTCATCGGTTAAGATGAACATATCAAGGATAGACTGCTCAGGGGAAATGTAAAACGAATTTGCTAGGGAGAATACATGAAGTAGATTACTATTACCGGGTATTGGGTAAAAATAAAGTACTCACAAATTGAAAAGAATATTATCGGTTACTGGGTAATAGACTTTCGGGGGACCAAAAACATCTATCTAGGTAAGATCTAGAAAGCACGGTCAAACAAAGACTTAACCAGATGAGGATGTAACTCGGGGGGGGGGGGGGGGGGTCCATCCAGATAATTAACTAGAGAGGAAACTAAAATAATAATCATCCACGAGGAAATAATTCAATGGGGAATGAGAAAGGTTAAACTCTTTCTGCTTAAGGGGATGACACCCTACAAGTGAAGGAGGACAGACGCATCAAATCTGCATGGAGAAACAATATCACCGTAGTAAAGGATTAGAAAATAAGGAATCAAATGCTGCATAACGAAATATCTTATGTATGAATGTATATGATTGATGACTATGTTGACAAAACGATCACAAAGGATACAAATGTCACTGATTTGAATCATTGCTACAACACTCGGTTAATCTCGACAAAATGGAAACACCAACTGAAGAAACGTGCTAAGGAATGGATGTAAATCAACTGGCTCCGAACATTACAACATGGCTAAGGAAAGGGAGAAAATATCTCGAGGACCTTAATTGTCAACTCTGCGGGGAATTTTAGGTCAACACCATGTCAAATAGGGAACAACCTCGCAGGGGACCAAATCAAATACCGCTCAGAATCAACACTGTCGGGAATCAGAAATGAACTCCACTGGGGCTTACAGGAAATAAAACTCTGTACTGAGTCCATGCAAACCGTTGAAAATGTGAGCATATAACTCAGTTGGAGAAGTGATTATCAAAACAACTGCTTGAGGATAAACCAACAATACTTCGCACTTTAGGACTTACCTGTTCTCAAATTGCTGTTGATATTCCTTACAAAAATAGATTACTATTTAAAGTAATTGCTTTTATTATTTAAGAAAACAATTATTTTTATTTTATTAATTCAATTACAAAATTATCATCATAATGGATCGTTATGGTGTGCCAAGTAAGATCATTACTGATAATGGATCTAACTTGAACAATAATATGGTGGAAGCTCTTTGCAAAGACTTCAATATTTCACATCATAATTCTTCTCCCTAAAGACCTAAGATGAATGGGGATGTTGAAGCTGCAAATAAGAACATTAAGAAGATCACCCAGAAGATGGTTGTGACCTACAAAGATTGGCACGGGCTTCTCCCATTTGCTTTGCACGGGTATCGTACATCCATCCGTACTTCAACAAGGGCAATCCCTTTTTCACTTGTTTATGGCATGGAAGTTGTGCTCCCAGTAGAGGTTGAGATCCCATCACTGTGTGTTTTGATGGAAGCCAATTTGACTGAAGCTGAATGGTGTAAGACCAGGTATGACCAGCTGAACTTGATCAAAGAGAAGAGGTTAATTGCCACATGTCATGGACAGTTATATCAGCAGCGAATGAAGAAATTATTTGATAAGAAGGTCAGACCTCGTGTGTTCAGGGAAGGTGACCTTGAACTCAAGAAGATTCTATCTTGCAAACTAGATTCTAGGGGAAAATGGACTCCTAATTATGAAGGCCCGTATGTTGTTAAGAGAGCCTTTTCGGGAGGTGCTTTGATTCTTACAACTATGGATGGTGAAGAGTTCACTCGTCCTATGAATGTCGATGCAGTCAAGAAATACTTTGCCTAAAAAAAAGAACGACTCGCTAAGTTGAAAACCCGAAAGGACGACTTAAGCAAAAATGAGAGACTCGGTGGAATGAAAACCCAAAAGGGCGGTCCAGGAAAAAATTAGAGACATAAAATAGAAAAAAATTATCCCGATAAATTGAGTACCCCACCTTGGGGAAATTTATGCAAAAATTAGGGATTATGGCAAGTAACTACATCATGCTGATCTTCAGTCTTGAAGACATTCTTGAGCACGACCTTTGGTTCCGATTCGTCTTCAACCGAAGCCAAGAGCACAGTGGATATCAAAGTCCGTAGAAGGATTAGTGATCATTGTATTCAATGTATCCCTTTTCCATGTAAATTACCATTTTTCAACTTTTGTAAAGATCTATGGAGTATTGTCATTTACGGGCTACCATTTTATTAAATAAAGTTGAGCTTTTTATCCAATTGTTTCTACTCTTATTTATCTTTCAGCCAAATAGACTTCAATTTTATGATGATAATTTTGAAATTAAATCTTAAATCAAGAGCATGTTTTCTTAAGATAATAAAAATCAGTTACTTTAAGAGCAATCGATTTCATTTAAGGAATATCAACAACGGTCTGAAAGTGGTAAGACCTAAATGTGAAGCATTGTTGGTGTTCCCCAAGCAGTTGGAGTGAGATCTGTATACTTTCCAACAACGTTTCAGCATCACCAGCCAAACTTTGTTGGTTTCCCCAACTGAGTTTGTGATTGCCTCCCTTGAGTTGTAGGTACGTTGTCTCAGCATTTCACATTAAATCCAACTCCTCTACATCTTGGTTAGGGAGAGTTAATGGCTCAACCACAACCATAGACATAGGTCTCCCACATGCATACAACATCTTCAATTCCAAATCCCTCTTCTTCACTATAGCGGTAAATTCATGACCATCAAGCTATGGATAAGGTAGACGTCGATTAAACCAGAGTCGCCACCGCGCTTTTATTATTTCCAAGGGAAAAGGTAAAAGTATGAACAAAACTCAAAGATAAGAAGTTTTCAAATCAAAACTAATAAAATTCCAGAGATTACAGGTAAGAGGGTTGGTTACACAAAGGAAAGGTGTTAGCACCCAAAGTGTCCTAGGTACTCCTAGCGAGCCCTTTCTTGTGTGCATATGTGTTTTTGTACAGAATGATGTTTGCAATAAATAGAGTGGAGGGATGAGAAAATAGTTCATTAATTATATTTTTGTGTTTGACAAGACCTTCGTACTTGTGCCTACGTACCAATATTAAAATGAGGGATCAAAATCTCGAAGTTCGTGGTAACAATATCAAAGTGAGTGTATTGCTTTTAACAAAAATTTAAGTTTAGCAAAGGCAAGAAAAGGCATAAAAAGGTTTGAATGAGTGTTAGTTCTTTTTGTCTTTTGAAATTTTTAAGTCAAGTATAGTTAGATTTGTTTACAAGTTTGAAATTAAAGTAGTGGGGAGGAGATGAAGAGACTAATCCAAAGCAAAAAGTTATAAGTTAAGAGTTGAAAAGATCTGACCAATGGGCTGTAATCCAATAGATAAGAATGTCATATAGAAACCCCAAATTTACCTTGGACTTTAGAATCAAGCAATATCAATACACAAATACCAAGATGAAGAATAAGACATAAAATAAAGATAGGCACATCCAAGCTTAGAAACTCTATGATCTTCTTCATAATCTCCATGTATCAGATGAACTCAAAGATAGGCATTAGGCATAGGTTCAAAATAACAGCTTCAATCAGACCATGTAATAGATGAACTCAAATGGGATCACAATACTTGCTTCAGATGAAATTTCAATTCTCAAGCACTTGGTTTCAGGAAAGTTGGCATTGGACAAGTCCTTTTTCATAGGGAATGTTGCCTAATTCTAAGTCCAAGGTCTCATAGATAATCCAATAGTCCACACAAAATGTCTTTTAGGGTTTTTGATGTTATTATGTACATTAAGGTCAAAAGACCACAAACACAAACAAATATATACAATCACAATGTAATCACAAGATAAGGCTCAAATGAGCAAAGTGAAAAATGGCATTAAAGTAAACAAGTTAAATGGTATGAATAATGGAAAATGAATAAAGATTTAAAATTAAATTGCATAAAAGTAAATGACTTGAAATTAAATGTTAATTGTTAGTTGATTAGAAGTTAATATTACTTTTGATTTTGTTTTGTTTAAGTCATTCTTTGGAGAACACTCAACCCACTATTCACAAGCATAGATTCTTGAACCAAGACATCTTCTAAAGAAAGGAAAAAAGGCCAAGTTTCCACACAATACCATGAAAGAGGGGAGACATACCATCTCACTTACTAGAATTCTATGCCTTTTGTGTCACAAATTTAGCCCTATGTTAAGCAATCGTAATTGGACTTATGTAGAAGTCACAACTATTTGAGGCCGGGTGTAAGACCCCAATTTTGACCATAAGATCCCTCATGTTATCTCATCATATGCATTGGGATCACATCTTGGCATCCTCCTTAGCCCTCTTTAATTAGGTTTGCATTGGGAGAGATCACCAAGAATCATTTGATTATATCATACTTTGTATTTTATCATTTTACTAACCAAAATACCAAAAATATGTCTTTGTATGCACTAACTCTTTTGTAGGTAGGGCATGTGTTCACCTTTCATTCAACAAGCTCACATCTAGGGTTTAAGACCCTCATTGGAAGGAGGTCAATCAAGAAGTGGTATGTTATAGCTCTAAGCATCATATATGAATCCCCATGATCTTTACATGTTATTTTGATCAGGAAATCATCAAGAGTTTGGAATTGGTTTTCCTTGGAAACCCTAATTCATCTGGGTATCTTATGTAACTTCTCCAACAAGCTTCTTCAACAATTGATTAAATAATTCAAGCGATACTTCAAATTTCATCATCTTATGCATATATGATCCTCCATGGGTCCCAAAAGTCAAGAGAATTGCAACAAAGGAATTCATCTGATCAAAATCGGGTTCCCTAGACCCTATCTCCTCCACTTTGTGTCCTATGAAAATGATTCCAAGAGCAAAGTTACTCTAAATTACATTCCAAACAACTTGCATGTTGATGTCTTGGAAAGTCATTTTTTATGGTGGAAGATTATAGGTCATTTTGTCTAAACCCTAATTTGGAGGTCAACTTCCCAAGGCCATAACTTACTCAATTTTTATGAGATTAAATTTACAAGTTTCACAATCAAATTAAATATGTCTAATTAAACTTTGATGTTTGGAGGAAGAGAAAATTCAACTTTTATGTGCATGTGATATGAGGATACATTATAGGTCATTTTGGACCAATGCCATTGAACAAGTGATTTTCCTCAATTTCAAAAATGCATAACTACTTCACATTAAATCCAAATAAGGTCAAATTTGTGACGATTTTGAAGGACTTTGAGAGAGCTACAACTTTGATGAAGGAACGTTTCTCATTTGAAGCTCACACGAAAAAGTTAGCCAAGGTGGAATAAGTGAACATATGGCTTGACACCTTGAATTTTTTTGACATGTTTGATTTTCTCAACTTCCACCTCAAAATTCATCATGATCCAAGCTTCAAATGGAACAGTGTTCAACATGAAAGTTGTTCCTCTTGGTCTAACCTTTTCAAAGAGTTCAATTTCATACATTTTGGACAAAGTTTGAGTGAGTTGAGCATGGCTTGAACATAAGTGATCATTCGGCACAAATTAAACTTAGAACTTCTATACAGCAATGCATAGCTTTCCAACATGGTTTCAGAAAGGCTTGTACTTAATTATGGACCAGAAGAAGTGATTACATCGGCCTGTACACGGCCATGCACCCATGCAATGTAAATTGCTATTTTTGGAATTCCATTTCATGTGTGCAAGTATCAATTGGTTTTGCTATAAATAGAGCCCCTTGCCGTCAGAATTGAAGACCCTGCGCGCCAACTTTGATTCCAAACCTCTGAACCCTCTTATTTCAAAGGATAATCTTATTAATTTCCATTGGAAATTGAGTTTGAATCTCATTGTTTTGAGATTCAAATCTCCAAGGATCCTGAGCCTTTTGTCCATTCAATTCCACTCTATCAAGTATCCTGAGCAAGATCAAGAGAAAACAAGAGCAAGATCAATCCAGCACAGACCTGCATTGAAGGTATTTTCCAGAAATTTTCATCTCTTTGATTCTCACTCAATTCTCTATAATTCTCTTGGATCTTTTGTTGTCTGAAGTTCTAACAATGTAGTAAACGAGATTGAGTTGCTTAGAGGTCAAATCGAAGCAACTCATATCATGCACCTCAAAATTCAACTCCCTGTATATTTCAATATACTTAAAGTTAGGAGAAATTGAGGCAAGATTCGAGCTCTTAAGCATTTTTACTTTAAATTCATGTCCTTCTTTTTTAAACAAATTCCTCTTTCATTTTCTGAATTAAAATTATTTTTTGGATCATTATTAATATTTTTCATGATTTATATGATTTTGTGAATATTTTTCATTGTTTAAAAATACTTTTAAGTTTCCAAAAATTATGATTTTTTTTCTCCAAGGTCCTTTGACCTTGTTTGACCTATGATAAATCTCATGGTAATTTCTTTGGTGTTTTGATGAGGTTTTAGGAAATTGACAAACCATAATTTAATTTAATGCATTATTTAATTTATTTTAATTGTTTAATTGCAAAGTAAATTGTGTAGAAGTTTTGATATTGACTTGGTGAGTTTGTCTTATGTTGTTGGGCCTTGGTCAAGGTTGATTTGACTTTGTTGAGTTAAAATCATTGGTTTTAGGGGATTTGATGAAATGTACATTTAATCTCCCAAAATGAATGAATGATTTTAATTTGATAAAAGTCCTCCTTTGACCAATTTGTGTTGATTCCATTCCCCGTCCCTCTTCATCTCATTCCCCTTCTTTATTTATTCTTGTCATGGACCTATGATATCTCTATATCCTAAGTTTTGAGCCTTTATTCATTTGCCATTATTCATACCATTTAACTTGTTTACTTTAATGTCATTTTCACTTCACTCATTTGATCCATATCTTGTGTTTGTGGTCTTTTGACCTTAATGTACATAATAACAACAAAAACCCTAAAAAACATTTTGTGTGGACTATTGGTTTTCTCGAAGACTTTGGACTTAGAATTAGGCAACATTCCCTATGCAAAAGGACTTGGTCAATTCCAACTTTCATGAAACCAAGGGCTTGTGAAGTGAACTTCATCAGATACAAATATGGAAGATCCTTCTGAGTTCATCTGCTACATGGTCTTATTGAAGCTGTTACTTTGAACCTGTGCCTAGTGCCTATCTTTGAGTTCATCTAATGCATATGAGATTATGAAGAAGATCATGAAGTTGCTAAGCTTGGAATTGGCTCTATTTATTTGATGCTTTGCTCTTCATCTAGCTATTTGTGTATTGATATTCCTTGATTCTAAAGTCCAAGGGAATTTGGGTTTCTATATGACATTCTTGTCTATTGGATTGCAACCCATTGGTCAGATATTTTCAACTCTTTACTTTTAAATTGGTGCTTATGATTAGTCCCTTCATCTCCTCCCCATTTCTTTAATATCAAATCTCTCCCTCCTTTTAAAAATCTTCTTTGCTTGTGTTTCTTTTCTAAACTTAGACCATTTTGCAAATTAGAAACTATTGCCTTCATACCACTGCAAACCTTCTTGTGAAGATAGGTCCGAGTGATTTCCAAATTAATTTCCAAGTAATGGATATCCACCCGGCCTATAGTTGCTTGTTTCAAAGGTCATGGATACATGAGGTATGAGCCGTTACGTCAACGTTGCATCAAAAATTGAAATTTATCAAGAATGCCAAGCTGGCTATTGTCAGTGGGGAGAATGCTTTGTTGGTAAGCCACCTGCCGTCTTTATCTTATGTAGAAGATGAGGATGAGGTTGGAAATCCTTTCCAAGCTCTACCTATTTCGGAGGAAATAAGAGTTGGGGCACCCATGTCCTCCTTCAAAGATGCACAGAAAATTATTGAAGACGAAAGTTCTAATCAGTGGGGCCAGATGGTAGAGGTCACCGAGAACCAGAGCAGAGCCAATTTGGGATTCCAACAAGGTTTATATGAATTTAGAGTCGAAGATGTGCAACCCAGTTTCCGTAGCAGAGGGTTCAGTCATGGTAATGGACAACATTTAGCTGTTGTGATCGTGGGTGAAGAAGATGAAGATTGCACCAATATTGTGACACATGGAAAAGCTTGGGACAATTGGATTGTTGTTGATGTTCCTATTACTGTGCATCGTTCTAAGTACTTGGTTTTATTTGTTTTTGAAAATCCTTCTCCTACGCCTAAGGAAGAAGTGAACATTGTTAGGCATTTCAAATTTGATCATCAATAAAATATAATTCTATTCATCCACATCTATGATGTTTTTTGCTTTACTTTTTGCTTTTTCCGAAAATGGTAATCACAAAAAACATAAATCAATAAATATAAGTTGTCCATCTGTATAATATTTGATCACCAATTCACTTCTCTAAAATCAAAATATCAAATCATTATGCAAGCTGGTTCCTAAATACAATGATCATACTCGTTTGCCAAACTTTGAATTCCCTGTGTTTGAGGTCGAGGAAGGAAGTGATGAAGAAATATCTGATGAATTTTCTCGTCTACTTGAGCACGAGGAAAAAGCCATTCAACCATTCGAAGACCAGATTGAGTTAGTCAACATGGGTTCCGAGGACGATGAGAAGGAAGTCAAGATTGGGTCTCGACTGTGCCCAGGGGTTAAGAAGGGGTTGATTTATCGTCTTCGAAAATATTCAAATGTGTTTTCCTGGTCCTATCAAGACATGACTGGTTTGGATTTTGAGATTGTGGAGCATAGAATGTCGTTGAAGCCAGAATGCCCGCAAATCAAACAGAAGTCGAGGAGGACTCGTCCTGATATGGTAGTGAAGATCAAAGAAGAAGTGCAGAGTAGATTGATGCTTGTTTCCTTGTTACCGATGAGTATCTGCAATGGGTGGCCAATATTGTGCTTGTCCCGAAGAAGGATGGAAAAGTATGTATGTGCGTCGATTATAGAGATTTGAATAAAGCTGGTCCGAAATATGATTTCCCTCTACCACACATTGATATGTTGGTAGATAATAGAACTAAGTTCAAATTATTTTCGTTTATGGATGGATTTTCCGGATATAATCAGATCAAAATGGCACTCAAAGATTTCGAGATGACCACATTCATTACACCATGGGGAACATTCTATTGAAGAGTGATGCCTTTCGGTTTAAAGAATGCTGGTGCAACCTACCAGAGAGCAATGACTACTCTTTTTCATGATATGATGCATAAAGAGATTGAAGTCTATGTGGATGATATAATTGCCAAATCCATTGATGAAGATGAACATGTTGAACATTTGTTGAAGCTATTCCAACGTTTGAAGAAGTACAATCTCCACTTGAATCCCAATAGGTGTACATTTGGTGTTCATTCTGGTAAGTTGTTGGACTTTATTGTCAGCGAGAAGGGTATTGAAGTTGATCCTGCCAAGGTCAAAGCAATACAAGAGATGCCTGCGTCCAAAACTAAGAAGCAAGTCAGAGGTTTTCATGGCTGCTTGAATTATATCTCAAGATTCATTTCACACATGACTGCCACATGTGCGCCTATATTCAAGCTTCTTCAGAAAGATCAATCTTGTGATTGGACCAAAGACTTCCAGAAAGCTTTTGATAGTATCAAAGAGTATCTGCTGGAGCCTCCAATTCTGTCTCCACCTGTTGAAGGAAGACCTTTGATCTTGTATTTGACTGTGCTTGAAGAGAGTATGGGCTGTGTTCTTGGTCAGCAAGATGAAACTGGAAAGAAAGATTATGCTATTTACCACCTCAGTAAGAAGTTCACTGATTGTGAGACTCGGTATTCTATGCTTGAGAAGACTTGTTGCGCATTTGCTTGGGCTGCTAAGCGTTTGCGTCAATATATGTTGAATCATACCACTTGGTTGATATGCAAAATCGATCCAATCAAGTATATTTTTGAGAATCCTACTTTAACTGGGAGGATTTCCCGTTGGCAGATGTTGTTATCAGAGTATGATATCGAATACTGATCTGAGAAAGCAATCAAAGGTAGCGTCTTGGCTGACCATTTGGCTCACCAACCAATTGACAATTACCAGTCAGTATAATATAATTTTCTTGATGAAGAGATTTTGTACTTGAAAGTGAAAGATTATGATGAACCATTGCTTGCAAAAGGGCCAGATCTTGGTTCCCGCTGGGGCATGGTATTTGATGGGGCTGTTAATCAGTATGGTAATTGCATTGGAACAATGCTTATTACTCCTCAAGGCACGCATTTTCCATTTACAACTATATTAACTTTCAAATGTACGAATAATATGGATGAGTATGAAGCTTGCATTATGGGGCTTGAAGAGGCCATTAATCTCAGAATCAAGTATTCGGACGTCTATGGAGATTCAACTTTGGTTGTGAAACAGATCAAGTGGTGAATGTGAGAAGAATCAACCCGGTTTGATACCATATAGAGATTATGCGAGGAGGATTTCAACTTTCTTTACAAAGGGTGAATTTCATCATATCCCTCGATATGAAAACCGGATGGCAGATGCTCTTGCAACTTTAGCTTCGATGATTGTAGTGAAGTATTGGAATGAGGTTCCCAATCTGAATGTGATGCGTCTTGATAGGCCAGCTCATGTATTTTCTATTGAAGAGGTCAAAGATGAGAAGCCGTGGTATTTTGATATCAAATGTTTTCTCCAAAGTCCGATTTACCCGCATGGGGCATCTCTGAAAGATAATAAGACTTTGAGGAGATTAGATGGCAATTTCTACCTAAATGGTGAGGTATTGTATAAGAGAAACTTCGATAGGGTTCTGCTCAGATGCGTGGATTGGCACGAAGCAAACCTATTGATGTCTAAAGTCCATGAAGGTTCCTTTGGTACTCATTCCAATGGACATGCTATGGCCAAGAAGATGTTGCGAGCATGTTACTATTGGCTGACAATGGAATCTGACTGTTGCAAGTTTATGAAGAAATGCCACAAGTGTCAAATCTATGCAGATAAGATTCATATTCCTCCGACACTGTTGAACGTCATTTCCTCTCCATGACCCTTCTCCATGCGGGGAATTGATATGATTGGCATGATTGAGCCCAAAGTGTCGAATGGAGGGAGATCAAGTGATCCACGTTTTTTCTTATTTTCTGATTTTCATTTTATTTGGTTTATTTTCATTAATTCATATTAATTTTATATTGACCTAAATTATTTTCTGAATAAATTCCTCTTTCATTTTTGAATTAAAATTATTTTTTGGATCATTATTAATATTTTTCATGATTTAATTGATTTTGTGAATATTTTTAATTGTTTAAAAATACTTTTAAGTTTCCAAAAATTATGAAATTTTTTCTCCAAGGTCCATTGACCTTGTTTGACCTATGATAAATCTCATGGCCATTTCTTTGGTGTTTTGATGAGGTTTTAGGAATTTGACAAACCATAATTTAATTTAATGCATTATTTAATTGATTTTAATTGATTAATTGCAAAATAAATTGTGTAGAGCTTGTGATATTGACTTGTTGAGTTTGACTTATGTTGTTGGACCTTTGTCAAGGTTGATTTGACTTTGTTATGTTAAAATCATTGGATTTAGGGGATTTAATGAAATATACATTTTATCTCCCAATATGAATGAATGATTTTAATTTGATAAAAGTCATCCTTTGACCAATTTGTGTTGATTCCATTTCCCTTCCCTCTTCATCTTAATCCCACTCTCTTCTCATTCATTTCATGGACCTATGATATCTCCATATCCTAAGGCTAGTTGATTGTAAAATTAACATGAGTGTGGATGAGATTAGGTCCACCCTTTTGCATATTCTTTTTAAATGTGGTATGTTTTAAGAGGATGATTCATAATATTGTGTCTCTATCATGCATTAACACTAAAATTTCTATTGCCCAACCTCAAATAGTTATAACTTATATATAAGTCAAATTTTGATTGCTTAACATAGCGCTAAATTTATGACACAAAAGGCATATCATTCTAGTAAGTGAGATTGTAAGTCTCCCATCTTTCATATTATTGTATGGAAACTTGACCTTTTTTCCTTCCTTTGGAAGATGTCTTGGTTCAAGGATCCATGTTTATGACAAGTGGGTTGAGCGTTCTCCAAAGAATGACTTAAACAAAACAAAAGCAAAAGCAATACTAACTTCTAATCAATTGACAACTAACATTTAATTTCAAGCCATTTACTTTTATGCACTTTAATTTTGAGCCTTTATTCATTTGCCATTATTCATACCATTTAACTGGTTTACTTTAATGTCATTTTCGCTTCGCTCATTTGAGCCATATCTTGTGATTATTCTATGATTGTATATATTTGTTTGTGTTTGTGGTCTTTTGACCTTAATGTATATAATAACAAAAAAACCCTAAAAAAACATTTTGTGTGGACTGTTAGTTTGCTCTGAGACTTTGGACTTCGAATTAAGAAACATTCCCTATGCAAAAGGACTTGGCCAATGCCAACTTTCATGAAACCAAGTGCTTGTGAAGTGAACTTCATCTGATGCAAATATGGAAGATAAATCTGAGTTCATCTGCTACATTGTCTTATTGATGCTGTTACTTTGAACCTGTGCCTAGTGCCTATCTTTGAGTTCATCTGATGCTGATGAGATTATGAAGAAGATCATGAAGTTGCTAAGCTTGGATGTGACTATCTTTATTTGATGCCTTGCTCTTCATCTTGCTATTTGTGAATTAATATAGCTTAATTCTAAAATCCAAGGGAATTTGGGTTTCTATATGACATTCTTGTCTATGGGATTGCAGCCCATTTGTCATATCTTTTCAACTCTTAACTTTTAAATTGGTGCTTAGGATCAGTCCTTGAATCTCCTCCCCATTTATTTAATTTCAAATCTCTCCCTCCTTTTAAAAATCTTCTTTGCTTGTGTTTGTTTTTTAAACTTAGACCATTTTGCAAATTAGAAACTTTGGCCTTATGCCATTGAATTTTAAACTCTTTTCTTAATCAAACTTGTAAATGAACTTAACTATACTTGACTTAAAATTTGAAAAATCCAAAAAGAACTAACACTCATTCAAACTCTTTTAGGTCTTTTGTGCCTTTGTTAAACTTAAATTTTTGTTAAAAGCAATACACTCATTTTGAAATTTCTACCACGAACTACGAGGTTTTGATCCTTCATTTTATGTTGGTACGTAGGCACAAGTCCGAAGGTCTTGTCAAACACAAAAATATAATTAATGAATTTTTTTATCATCCCTCCATTCTATTTATTGCAAACATCATTTTGTATAAAAATACATATGCACACAAGAAAGGGCTCCCTAGGAGTACCTAGGACACTTTGGGTACTAACACCTTCCCTCTGTGTAACCAACCCCCTTACATGTAATCTCTGGAATTTTATTAGTTTTGATTTGAAAACTTCTTATCTTTGGGTTTTGTTCGTACTTTTCCCATTTCCCTTGAAAATAATAAAAGCGCGGTGGCGATTCTAGTTTAATTGACATCTAGCTTGTCTATAGCTTGATAGTGATGAATTTACCGCTACACCGGGCAATAGAAATTTTAGTGTTAATGCATGTTAGAGATATGGTATTATGAACCATACTCCTAAAACATACCACACTTTAAAGAATATGTAAAAGGGGTGGACCTAATCTCATCCACACTTATGATGATTTTGCAATCAACTAGCCTTAGGAGATAGAGACATCATAGGTCCATGAAATGAATGAGAAGAGAATGGGATTGAGATGAAGAGGGAGGGGGAATGGAATCCACATTAATTGGTCAAAGGAAGTCTTTTATCAAATTAAAATTATTCATTCATTTTGGGAGATGAAATGTACATTTCATCAATTCCCTAAATCCAATGATTTTAACTCAACAAAGTCAAATCAACCTTGACCAAGGCCCAACAACACAAGTAAAACTCAACAAGTCAATATCAAAAGCTCAACACAATTTATTTTGCAATTAAACAATTAAAATCAATTAAAAAATGCATTATATTAAATTATGGTTGGTCAAAATCCTAAAACCTCATCAAAACACCAAATAAATGGCCATGAGATTCATCATAGGCCAAATAAGGTCAAAGGACCATGGAGAAAAAATTTCATTAATTTTGGAAACTTAAAACTATTTTTAAACAATTAAAAATATTCAAAAAACTAAATAAATTATGAAAAATATTAACAATGATCTAAAAAATAATTGAAATTCAGAAAATGAAAGAGTAATTTATTTCATTTTTTTTGGTGAAACTCTTACATTTTTTTGATCAATATTAAGATTAATATGAATTATTGAAAATAAACCAAATAAAATAAAAATAACAAAATAGCAAAAACGTGGACCACTTGATATCCCTCATTAATTGAGATGGCAGATCAAGTGGTCCTCAGTGCACGTTCCATGATGTACACGAGTCAAAGCGCTTTAGGGATGGTATTCAAAACCAATGCACTTGATTAAAAAATTTAAAAAGGATCATGTGGCTCAGATGAACGCCAGCACACCACCGGAGCCAAAACTTCGGTTTCCTTCTCCGGTGAGCCTCACCGGATTGGATCACTCTCAACCATCACCAAAATAAAAAAGAAGGACATGAATTTAAAGTAAAAATTCTTAGGAACTCGAACATGGCCTCAATTTCTCCTAACTCCAAGTATATTAAAAGATACATGGAGTTGAATTTCGAGGATCATGATCTGAGTTGCTTCGATTTGACCTCAAAGCAACTCAATCTTGTTGCCTACATTGGTAAAACTTCCAACAACCAAATATCAAGAAGAATTATGGATAATTGAGTGAGAATCGAAGAGATGAAAAATTCTGAAAAATACCTTCAATGCAGGTTTGTATGAACACGATCTTGCTTCCACTTGCTCTTAATCTTGCTCAGGACACTTGATGGAATGGAATTGAATTAGCAAAAGGTACAAGACTTTTGGGAAAATCAAACATGTCACAAAAATATCTAAGTGTCAAGCCATATGTTCACTTATTCCACCTTGGCTATCTTTTTATATGAGCTTCAAATGAGAAATGTTCCTTCATCAAAGTTGTATCTCTCTCAATGTACTTCAAAATGGTCATAAATTTGACCTCATTTGGATTTATCATGAAGGAGTTATGCATTTTTTAAGTTGAGGAAAATCACTTGTTCAATGGCATTGGTCCGAAATGACCTATAATGTATCCTCATATCACATGCATATAAAAGTTGAATTTGCTCTTCCTCCAAACATCATAGTTGAAGTAGACACCTTGAATTTGATTTTGCAACTTGAAGATATTTCATATCATAAAAATTGAGTATGTTATGGCCTTGGGAATTTGACCTTCCAACTAGGGTTTAGACAAAATGACCTATAATCTTTCATCATAAATATTGACGTTCCAAGCAAACCTAGTTCTTGACCTCAACATGGGAGTTGTTTGGAATTTAATTTAGAGTAAATTTTCTCCTAGAATCATTTTAATATGACAAATATTGTAGGAGATACGATCTAGGGAACCCCAAGTTTGACTAGTTGAATTCCTCTGGCCAACCACCGTGAACCAACTTGCTAGCTTGGTATTCTCTTGACTTTTGGGACGTATGGAGGATCATATATGCATAGGATGATGAAATTTTGAGTACCCCTTGAAATATTTGATCAATTGGTGAAGAAGCTTGTTGAAGAAGTCTCATAAGATACCTAGATGAATTAGGGTTTCCAAGGCAAACCAACTCCAAACTCTTGATGATTTATTGATCAAAATAACATGTGAATATCATGGGAATTCATATATTATGCTTAGAGCCATAGTAAACCAAATCTTGATTGAACTCCTAGCATTGTGGGTCTTAAACCCTATATATGAACTTGATAGATCAAAGGTGAGCACATGCCCTACCTACAAAAGAGTTAGTTTATAGAAAGACATATTTTTGGTATTTTGGTTAGTAAAAATGATAAAATACAAAGTATGATACAATCAAATGGTGTTTGGTGATCTCTCCCAATGCAAACCCAATGAATGAGGGGTAAGGAGGATGCCAATATGTGATCCCAATGCCAATGCATATGATAAGATATCATGAGGGTTCTTAGGGTCAAAATTAGGATCTTACAGCTGCCCCTATTTAAGGACGTCCTAATTAAGGAGATGAAGGTTAAAATCTTCGTATCAACTCAGTAGAATGGGATTAAATAACAACATATAGAAACAAATTTTGGTCCCTAAGATACCTCATGATGCATATGATATGAATGTCGAAGTAATATTTGTTGGGAAATGTTGCCACAAAGGAAAAGAATCTGGAGAGACTGAAAGTCCACAGGAGTATAATGCATTTTATAAGGAAAACTCACTGGGGAGACAAAGACTCTAGGGGGATGAAGGGTTATGCGTAGGCCAGCCTACGACTTAAAAACAAACTGGGGGACTCTAGGGGATCCACAAAAATAAATGAATGGAAAGACTCAGTCGGGGATCAAAAGGAACATCTGCAGCGGAAACGGGTAAATCAGAACAAAGCCTCAATATTCAAACCAAACAGGAAACAATGATTTCACTGAGGAAATGCACACTCAAACTCAACTGGGGAAGAAAAGGTCTTCAACATAGGAGTGTAAGACCCCAATTTTTACCCTAAGATCCCTCATGCAATTTCATCATAAGGATTAGCATTGGCATCATACCTTGGCATCCTCCTTACCCCTCTTTCATTGGGATTGCATTGGCATCATACTTGTGTTTTATCATTTTTACTAACCAAAATACTAAAAATATGTCTTTGTATTTGCCTAACTCTATTGAAGGTAAGGCATGTTCTCATTGATCTATCAGGTGCATACCTAGGGTTTAAGACTCTCATGGCTAAGAGCACAACCAATGATTGATTCATAAGTGGTTATAAGCATCATATATGAGTCCCAATGATCTCTACATGTTATATTGATCAAGTATTCTTCAAGAGTTTGAAGGTGGTTTACCTTGGAAACCCTAGTTTGACTAGGTATCTTGAGTAACTTCTCCAACAAGCTATCTCAACAATTGATAAAATTTCTCAAGGGAAACTTCAAAATTCATCATCTTATGCATATATGATCTACCATGAGCCTATAAAGTCAAGATAATTGAATATTAGCAAGTTGGTTGATGGTGGTTGGCCATATGAATTCATCTGATCAAAACTGGATCTTCCTAGACCCTATCACCTACAATTTTCACCATATGGAAATGATTCCAAGAGAAACATTACTCTAAATGACATTCCAAACAACTTTCATGTTTATACCTAGAGCTAGTTTTGCTTCGAAAATCATTTTCTATGTTGAAACATTATAGGTCATTTTGTCTAAACCCTAATTTGAAAGTCAACTTCCCAAGGCCATCATTTGCTCAATTTTTATGCGATGAAAGATTTACAAGTTGCACAATCAAAGTCAATATGTCCACTTCAACTTTTATGTTTGGAGTGAGATCCAATTCAACTTTTATGAGCATGTGATATGAGGATACATTATAGGTCATTTTTGACCTATACCATTGAAAAGTGATTTTTCCAAACTTCAAAAATGCATAACTCTATCATTATAAATCCAAATGACATGAAATGGGTGACCATTTTTAAGGTATTTGAAAGAACTAAAACTTTGATGAAGACACTTTTCTCATTTTAAGCTCACATTTAAAGTTAAGAAAGATGGAATATTGAGATATATGGGTTGACACTTAGAAAAAATTTCAACATGTTGAAATTTCCAAACTTCCACCTTAACATTCACCATGATCCATGTTCCAAATTAACAAGTGTTCAACGTCAAACTTGTTCCCCTTGATCTAAGCTTTCCAAAGAACCCAATATCATGCATTTTGGACAACGTTTTCTAGGTCTACTTATGGCTTTAGCAGAGCTGCATGATTGGAAGAAATCAAATGCCAAAAATAACATTGCACTTTGCCTTGACATCCAAGCATGATTTGAACTTCAGAGCAGATACAAGTGGACCAAATTGGATTGCTTCATGGGCCTGTACACGTCCATGTAATCTTGTGCATGAAATGTCCAAATTTAGCAATTTTTCAAGTGTGCAAATATCATTCCCAATTGCTATAAATACAATACCTTGGAGCTCAATTCAAACACACCTTGCGCGCTAGCTTTGCCCCCCAATTGAAACCCTCACATTTCAAAGGAAAACCTTAGAATTTTCCACTTGAAAATTGAGTTTGAATCTCACTGTTTGGAGAGTCAGAAACTCCAGGATCCAAAGCTTTGTACCATTGCCAAACCTCTCCTGCAAGCTTCTCAAGTGTGATCAGATCAAGTTTGTAGCAAGCAACATCAAGTTCTGCACAACATTGAAGGTAAATTTCAGAAAACTTCATCTCTTCGATTCTCACTCAATTCTCATCAATTCTCTTGGATCTTTAGTTGTCTGAAGTCCTACCAATGTAGGCAAGAAGATTGAGTTGCTTAGAGGTTAAATCGAAGCCACCCAGTTGATACACCTCAAAATTAAACTCCTCATATTTTTTTATATATTTGGAGTTAGTTGAAATTGAGGTCAGATCCGTGCTCTACCCCATTTTTTCTTTCAGATTATGTCCTCTTTTTTTATTTTGGTGATGGTTGAGGGTGGACCAGTCCGGTGAGGTCCACCGGAGAAGAAGACCGGAGCTCTGGCTCTGGCGGTGTGTTGGCGCGTCTCCCAGTAAATTCATGCTCTAGCCATTCAAATTATTTTAATCTTAGGCGTTGGTTTTGATTACCACGCATGTGGCGCGCTGACTAGGTTCCATCATGGAACGCACGTTTGTGTTCACTTGATCTGCCACTTCAATTAATGAGGGAGATCAAGTGGCTCACATTTTTTTGTATTTCTTTTTATTCCTTTGATTTTCATTAATTCATGTTAATTTTAATATTGATCCAAAAAATATGAGAGTTTCACCAAAAAAATTTGAATAAATTCCTCTTTTATAATCTGAATTAAAATTATTTTTTGGATCATTATTAATATTTTTCATCATTTAATTGATTTTGTGATTATTTTTAATTGTTTAAAAATACTTTTAAGTCTTTAAAAATTCTGAAATTTTTTCTCCAAGGTCCTTTGACCTTGTTTGACCTATGATAAATCTCATGGCCATTTCATTGGTGTTTTGATGAGGTTTTAGGAATTTGACAAACCATATTTAATTTAAATGCCTTATTTTAGTATTTTTGATTTGAATAAATGCCAAATAATTGTGTTGACCTTTTGTGATGATTTGTGTCAGTTTGACTTGTGTTGTTGGGCCTTGGTCAAGGATGATTTGACTTTGCTAGGTTAATAGCATTGGATTTAGGGGATTGATGGAATGTACATTCCATCTCACAAAATGAATGAATGATATTAATTTGGTAAAATTCCTCCTTTGACCAATTTGAGTTTTGATCCATTCCCCTCCCTCTTCATCTATTTCCCATTCTTTATGCATCTATTTCATTTGGTCTATGATGTCGCTAAATCCTAAGGCTAGTTGACTGCAAAATTGACATAAGTATGGATGAGATTAGGCCACCTCTTTTGCATATTGTTTTTGTGTGTGGTATGTTTCATGAGTATGGTCCATTATACTTTGGCTCTAACATGCATTAACACCAAAATTCTATTGCCCGACCTCAAATAGTTGTGACTTCTACATAAGCCCAATTACGATTGCTTAACATAGCGCTAAATTTTTTGACACAAAAGACATAGCATTCTAGTTAGTGAGATTGTAAGTCTCCCCTCTTTCACGGTATTGTGTGGAAACTTGGCCCTTTTTCCTTCCTTTGGAATATGTCTTGGTTCAAGGATCCATGCTTGTGATAAGTGGGTTGAGTGTTCTCCAAAGAATGACTTAAAACAAAAGCAAAAGCAAAACAATACTAACTTCTAACTCATTAACAACTAACATTTAATTTCAAGTCCCTTATTTTAATGCACTTTAATCTTTAAGCTCTATTCATTTGTCCATTATTCATACCATTCTAGTTGTTTATGTTAAATGTCATTTCCCTTTGTCCATTTGGACCATATTGTGTGATATATCTTGCTTGTGTGTATTTTGCTTGTTTGTGTAGTCTTGGACCATTAATGTACATAATAATAACAAAAACCCTAAAAACCTTTTGTGTGGACTGTTGGCTTGATCTTGGACAATTGGACTTAGAATCTAGGCAACCTCCCTATGCTAAAGGACTTGGCCAATGCCAAATTTCATGTGAACAAGTGGTTACAATTTGAAACTTCGTCTGATACATCTTTAAAGATCCCTTTGAGTTCATCTGCAACATGATCATTTTGAAGCTGTTATTTTGAACCTATGACTTATGGAATTCATCTGCTACATGGGCTAATTTAGAAGAAGATCAGGGAGTGGATAAGCTTGGTTGTGGCTATCTTTATTTGATGCCATTCTCTTCAAGTTGATATAATTGTGCATTGTATGTTGCTTGATTCAAAATGTCCAAGGGAATTTGGGTTTCTATAAGACATTCTTGTCTATTGGATTGCTACCCATCGGTCAGATCTTTTCAACTTTGAACTTTTAATTTTGTGCATAGGATTAGTCTCTTCATCTCTTTCCCGTTTCTTTAATTTCAAAATCTCTTCCCCCTTTTAAAAAAAAAACCTTCTTTGATTGAACTAGTTTTGTTCTAAACTTTGACCACTTTGCATCATGGCCATTTCTTTGGTGTTTTGATGAGATTTTAGGAATTTGACAAACCCTAGTTTAATTTAATGCATATTTGAATTGATTTTAATTATTTAAATGTCAAATTAATATTGTTGAGCTTCTAATTTTGGCTTGTTGAGTTTGACTTGTGTTGTTAGGCCTTGGTTAGGGTTGATTTGACTTTGTTGAGTTAAGATCATTGGATTTAGGGGATTGATGAAATGTATATTTCATCTTCCAAAATGAATGAATGATCTTAATTTGGTAAAAGTCCTCCTTCGACCAATTTGTGTTGATTCCATTTACCCTCCCTCTTCATCCCATTCCCCCTCTTTATTCATTATTGTCATAGACCAATGGTATCTCTATATGCTAAGGCTAGTTGATTGCAAAATCAACATGAGTATGGATGAGATTAGGTCCACACTTTTGCATATTCTTTTTGTGTTAGGTATGTTTTAGGAGCATAGTCCATTATATTATGTCTCTAACATGCATTAACACCAAAATTTCTATTGCCCAGCCTCAAATAGTTGTGACTTCTACATAAGTCCAACTACGATAGCTTAACATAGCGCTAAATTTGTGACACAAAAGGCATAACATTCTAGTAAGTGAGATTTTAAGTCTCCCCTCTCTCATGGTATTGTGTGGAGAATTGGCCTTTTTTCTTTCCTTTGGAAGATGTCTTGGTTCAAGGATCCATGCTTGTGATAAGTGGATTGAGTGTTCTTCAAAGAATGACTTAAACAAAACAAAAGCAAAAGAAATACTAACTTATAATCCACTAACAACTAACATTTAATTTCAAGCCATACCATTCAATTTGTTTACTTTAATGTCATTTTCACTTTGCTCACTTGAGCCATACTTCGTGAATATATTGTGTTTGTATATACTTGTTTGTATTTGTGTTCTTTTGACCTTAATGTACATAATAAGAACAAAAATCCTAAAACACATTTTGTGTAGACTGTTGGATTGATCTGAGACATTGGACTTAGAATTAGGCAACATTCCCTGTGCAAAGGACATGGCCAATGCCAACTTTCATGAAACCAAGTGCTTCTGAAGAAGACTTTCATCTGATGCAAGTATTGAGATCCATTTGAGGTCATCTGCAACATGATCATATTGAAGCTGTTATTTTGAACCTGTACCTAATGCCTATCTCTGAAGTCATTTTATACATGGGGAATGGAGTTCCTAAGCTTGGATATGGTTATATTTATTTGATTCCTTGCTCTTCATCTTGCTATTTGTGTATGGATATTGCTTGATTCTAAATTCCAAGGGATGTTTGGGTTTCTATATGACATTCTTGTCTATTGGATTGCAGGTCATTGGTCAGATCTTTTCAACTCTCAACTTTTAAATTTGTTCTTAGGATTAGTCTCTTCATCTCCTCCCCGTTTCTTTAATTTCAAAAATCTCTCCCTCTTTTCAAAATCTTCTTTTCTTGTGATTTTTAAACTTAGACTCTTTGCAAATTAGAAACTTTGGCCTTATGACATGACATTTTCAAACTAATTTTCTTAAATTTTTTTGTAAATGAACTTAATTATACTTGACTTAAAATTTCAAAAGGCAAAAATAACTAACACCCATCCAAACCATTTTTAGCCCGTTTATGCCTTTGTTAAACTTAAAATTTTGTTAAAAGCAATTCACTCACTTTGAAATTGATACCACGAACGACGAGGTTTTGATCCCTCATTTTATGTCGGTACATAGGCACAAGTCTGAAGGTCTTGTCAAACACAAAAATATAATTAATGAATTATTTTCTCATCCCCCCATTGTATTTATTGCAAACATCATTTTATACAAAAACACATATGCACACAAGAAAGGGCTCCCTAGGAGTACCTAGAACACTTTAGGTGCTAACACCTTCCCTCTATGTAACCAACCCCCTTACCTGTAATCTCTGGCATTTTATTAGTTTTGATTTGAAAACTTCTTTTTTTTTTGGTTTTGTTCGTACTGTTCCCTTTTCCCTTGGAAACAAGAAAAGCGCGGTGGCGACTCTAGTTTTCTTGGCGTCTAGCTTATCCATAGCTCGATGGTCATGAATTTACCGCTATAGGGATCACCAAGCACATATGATTGTATCAAAATTTGTTTTTTATTATTTTCTAACCAAAATACCAAAAATATGGCAATGTATAGTTTGTTGCTTTTGTAGATAGTGTGTGTATTCACCCATACTTCATCAAGCTCATATCTAGGGTTTAAGACACTCAATGCAAGAAGACTAATAAAGAGATGGTTCACATTGACTCTAGAGATAATATATGAATCTCTATGGTCTTCACATTTCATTTTGATCAAGAACTCATCAAGAGTGTGAAGCTTATTTGCCTTGGAAGCCCTAATTCATTCGAGTATCTTGTATGACTTCCTCAACAAGTTTCTTTATCATTTGATCAAATATTTCAAGGGATACATAATATTACATTATTTTACACATATATGATCCTCCATTAGTCCCAAATATCAAGATAATGTCATGTTTGCATGTTGGTTCATGGTGGTTGACCAGAGAAAGTCAACTGGCCAAAACTGGGGTTCTCTAGACCATATCTCTTACAATTTTTATCATATGAAAATTATTCCAATGTAAACGTTACTCATAATGACATTCTAAAAAAATTTCATGTTTAAGTCAAGATCCATTTTTGCTTGGAAAGTCATTTTTTTATGGTGGAAGATTATAGGACATTTTGTCTGAACCCTAGTTAAGAGGTCAAGTTAAGACCATAACTTGCTAAATTTTTATGATATAAAATTCATTCAAGTTCCATTATTATATTAAAGATGTCATCTTTAACTTTTATGTTTGGAATAAGTTCAAATTCAACTTGCAAATGCATGTGCCAAAAGGAAACATTATAGGTCATTTTGGACCATTACCATTGAACAAGTGATTTTCCTCAACTTCTAAAATGAATAACTCCTTCATGCCAAATCCAAATGAGGTCAAATTTGTGACCACATTTAAGAGGTGTGAAATAGCTACAACTTTAATGAAGAAAGTGTTTCCATTTTAAACCCATAGAAAAAGTTATTCAAAGTGGAAGAAGTGAACATTTGACTTGGTACTTAGAAAATTTTCAAATATGTTTGATTTTCTAAACTTCAACCATAAAATTCACCATGATCCA
Organism: Lathyrus oleraceus; assembly: GCF_024323335.1. Lineage (NCBI taxonomy): Eukaryota > Viridiplantae > Streptophyta > Magnoliopsida > Fabales > Fabaceae > Lathyrus > Lathyrus oleraceus. Next base: position 267,879,011 of record NC_066584.1, on the reverse strand, counting down.
ATCTTTAAATGGTGGAGTGTTCAACATGAAAGTTGTTCCCCTTCATATCAAATTTCCAAAAAGTCTAAGATCATCTGATTTGAATCAATTTTGAGGGACTTGCACATGAGTGCAATGCATGGTCCCATTTGGAAGATTCTCATGACCAATTTCCATTCCACATTACATGGCTTCATGAATTTCTTTCAGCATCACATGTGCACAATTTTGGACCAATTCCAATCATTATTTGGGCCTAACTCATATCCATGCAAGCTTGCATGAGGTCATTTCTATTTTTGGATATTTGAAAGGAAGTGTGTGGAAAGCATGTGATAAGCCTATAAATACAAGTGCCCTGAGCTCAGAAATGCATGAACACCTTGGCCAAGCTTTGCCAAGACAACTCAGACCCCTCACTCCATAGAATTTCTTGAGGATTTCATTGAAATCGAGTTTGAATTTCACCTTCTATTTTAAAATTCAAACTCCAAAGAATTCATTGCCCTTTTTCATTTCAATTGATCACGACAAGCAACAGGAGGAAGAATCAACAAAATCCATACCAAGATCAAGAAAATTTGAAGCTGCTCGAAGGTTAAAACTCAGAAACTTCATCTCTTCAATTCTATCTCAATAATTCATTATTATTTGTGATTTTTGGTTGGCCGAAGTCCTACTAATGTAGGAAACAAGATTGAGTTTCTTTGAGATCAAATCGAAGGAACTCAGTTCATGATCCTCAAAATTCAAATCCCTCTATCTTTTTATATACTTGAAATTGGAGAAAATTAAGGCCAAATTGATGATCCTGAGCATTTTCTCTTTGAAATAGTGTCCTTGTTTTTCATTTTTCATTAAGTTGAAGGTGGACCTGTTCGATGAGGTCCACCGAAGAAGATGACCGGAGCTAGGGCTCCGATGGTATATTGGCAAGGTTCCAACCATATGATCTTGGTTCAACGTTTTAAATTTAGCCCTTGCTTTTGCATACCAAGCGTGTACTCACTTTGACCTAGTTTGACCTAGGATAAATCTCTTGGCCATTTATTTGCTGTTTTAAAGAGGTTTTAGGTTTTGACCAAACTAATTTTTATTTTAATGAATTTTTAATTTCATTTTTAATGGATTAATTGTGTAAAAATTATGTTGAGCCATTTTGACTATTTGTTTGGGCCTTGGTCAAGGTTGAATTGACTTTGGTTGGATTAAAATCACTGGATTTATGGTATTGATGAAATATACATTTCATCTCTCAAAATGAATGAATGATTTTAATATGATAAAAGTCCTCCCATGATCAATTTGTCTTTCTCTCATCCCCCCCTCCCCGTTCATCTTCAGCCCTATTCTTTCCCAACCCTTTCATTGACCAATGAAGTCTTAATATCCTAAGGCTAATTGGTACATCAATGACCTTATGTCAAGTGAACCAATATAATTATGGATGAGATAGGTCCATACTTTTTGATCTTTTCTTTTAGTGTGTGGTATTTTTTAGAAGTTTGGTTCATTATACCAAATCTCTAACATGCATTAACACCTAAATTTTTATTGCGTAGCCTCAGATTGTTATGACTTATACATAAATCCAATTACGATTGCTTAACATAGATCTAAACTTGACCCTAAAGGCACAACATTCTAGTAAATGATATTGTAAGTCTCTTATCTTTCATGGTATTGTATGGAAACTTGGCCTTTTTTCCTTCTTATGCAAGATGTCTTGGTTCAAGGATCCATGCTTGTGAATATATGGTTGAGTGTTCTCCAAAGAATGACTTAATCAATTAAAAAGAAAAACATCATTAACATTCAATTAACATTGACTAACATTTGACTAACTCTTATTAATATTTCTTTACTTTCAAATCATTTACTTTATGCAATTTGATTTTTAGTCATTTACCATTCATTGCCATTTACATTTCATTTTACTTGGTTATGTTTATGCCATTTTCACTTTGCTCATTTGAGCCATATTTTGTGATTGTATATTTTGTTTGTGTATTTTGATTGTCTTTTTGGTCTTAGAACCTTAAAATACCTAATGAACAACGAAAACTTTAAAAAATGTTTGAGTGGACTATTGAGTTTGATCTGAACTTCTAGACTTAGGATTAGGCAACATTCCATATGCAAAAGGACTTGGCCAATGCCAACATTTTGAGACCAAGTTATTGTGATTTGGGCCTTCATATGATGTAAGTATTGGGATTCACTCGAACTCATCTGTTACATGGTCTTGATACAAATTGTTATTTTGATATCATGTATAATGCTTTATTCTGAGTTAATTAAGGAGTATTTCATCTGCTACATGAAAGGACAAAGAAAACTGCTAGCTATGGGATTTTCTTGCTTGGATGTGGCTCTCTTTATTTGATGCCTTGATATTCATGATGTATGATATTGCTAATTGCTTATTGATAATTGCTTGATTCAAAGTCTAAAGGGAAAGTGGGTTTTCTATAAGACATTCTTGTTTGTTGGATTGCATCCCATTGGTCCGATCTTTTCAACTCTTAAATTTTAATTTTATGCTTAGGATTAGTCTCTTCATCTCCTCCCACTTCTTAAATTTCAAAATCTCTCCCCCTTTTCAAAAAAAATTCTTTGCTTGTGATTTCAAACTTAGACTCTATTTAAATGATTAGAAAATTTGGCCTTATGCCAATGAGTTTTCCAACCTTTTTATTAAATAAAACTTGTAAATAAATCTATTCATATTGACTTAAAATTTCACAAGACAAAAAGAACTAACACTCATCCAAACTTTTGAGCCTTTTCTGCCATTTTTTCACTTAAATTTTGATTAAAACCAATCCACTCATTTTGAAATTGATACCTCGAACTACGAGGTTTTGATCCCTCATTTTTATGTTGGTACGTAGGTACAAGTCCGAAGGTATTATCAAGCAAAAAAATATAATCAATTAATTATTTTATCATCCCCACACTCTATTTCTTCCAACATCTTTTATACCAAAACACATACACACATAAAAAGGGATCCCTAGGAGTACCTAGGACACTTTGGGTGCTAACACATTCCCTCTGTGTAACTGTAGCGATAAATTCATAATCATCAAGCTATGGATAAGCTAGACATAAAATAACAAGAGTCGCCACCGCGCTTTTATTGTTTCCAAGGGAAAAGGGAAAAAAGTACGAACAAAACCCAAAAGTAAGAAGTTTTAAAATCAAAACTAATAAAATGTCAGAGATTACAGGTAAGGGGGTTGGTTACACAGAATGAAGGTGTTAGCACCCAAAGTGTCCTAGGTACTCCTAGGGAGCCCTTTTTGTGTGCATGCGTATTTGGTACAAAATGATGTTTACAAACAAATAGAATGGGGGGATTAGAAAAGAATTTCATTAATTATATTTTTGTGTTTGACATAACCTTTGGACTTGTGCCTACGTACAAACATAAAAATGAGAGATCAAAACCTCTTAGTTCGTGATACAAATTTCAAAGTGGATGTGTTGCTTTTAACAAAAAAAATTAAGTTTGAAAGGCACAAAGGCCTAAAAATGGTTTGAATGAGTTAGTTCTTTTTTTGGCTTTTCGAAAGTTTAAGTCAAGTATAGTTAAGTTTATTTACAAGTTTGATTTAAGAAAAGAAGTTTGAAAATGCAATGGCATAAGGTCAAAGTTTCTACCTTTTTGCAAAGTGGTCAAATTTTAGAACAAAAAAACTCAAACAAAGAAGAGTTTTTAAAAGGGAGAGAGAGATTTTGAAATTAAAGAAATGGGGAGGAGATGAAAAGACTAATCCTATGCACAAAATTAAAAGTTAAGAGTTGAAAAGATCTGACCAATGAGTAGCAAACTAATAAACAAGAATGTCAATAGAAACCCAGATTACCTTGGACATTTAGTGTTGGTTCTAAGAGTTGGCAACAATTTTGGTAAAACAAAGAGTGTTCACAAGATGTTTCATATGATATATTAACATAAGATATCTTGTACCTGCTGGAGGTTTAAAATATAATTATGCAGGATTGTTTCAGCATGTCATACCCGATGTCATGACATCTGATATAATGTACCTGCTGGATATTTAAAATGGAATTATGCAGGATTATTCCAGGATGTCAGACCCGATGTCATGACATCTGTACACAGAACATTCAGTCTGAATGTTATGTGTTATGTGATTGCGCTTTTAATGGCAATCTATGTTTGATTGATGAGTTAATTGCGAACGCTATCAATCAATGATTACAACGTGATTTAACTTATTTTCTAAAGAGATCTAACCAACTGTCATAAGAAGATTTGAATGGAAAATAGTTTTAGGGTTTTATGATGTCCAAGCCCAGCTGAATGCTTCTATAAAAAGGACATGGAAAACCTGATTTGATACACAAGAAATACAAAGTGAAATATTGAGAGAGAATAAGGGTTTAAGTCTTGTGTGGTTGTGTGACTTGTAAGCCATTCAATTCATCCAAAGATGATTGAATTGGTCTAATTTTTGAGTTGTAATTTGTCACTCAAAGCTTTTAAGCATGAGTGTGTGTCTACTTCCTTGAAGCTGCTAAGTAAGATCAAGTGTGTGTTTTTGAAGAGTGTCTTCTTTTCATAAGTAATTCTTGTTTAATATCACAGGTGTGATTGAGGGGGAGTGAGATGGGATCTCATATCTAAGAGTTCTTAGGTAGAAGTCATACGGGTAGAGATTAGGTGAAAAAGACTGTAACTTGTGTAGTTTACTGAGAGTCTTTGAACTGATTCAATTTAGTGGATTTGCTTCCTGGCTTGGTAGCCCCCAGACATAGGTGACTTGCACGGAACTGGGTTAACAATTACTTGTGTCTCTTGCATTACTGTTCTTTATCTTTATCTTGTTTGTTTTATTCAGATATTAGTGTCGTGACATTAACTTCGACATCTCATATCTGATACCATAATTTCAATTGGTATCAGAGCTGGTGTCCTGCTCTGGTTCTGGGTGAGATCTAGGGACAATACTTTCTGGTACTATGGAGAGAGATGGAAGATTTGTTCACAGGCCACCAATTTTGGATGGATCTAACTATGACTATTGGAAACCTCGAATGGTAGCTTTCCTAAAATTTCTTGATAATAAGGCTTGGAAGGTTGTGTTAACAGGCTGGGAACATTCAGTAGTTACTAAGGTAGAAGAAGCCACTACTGATAAGAAGCCTGAAGAACAATGGTCCAAGGAGGAGGATGATCTAGCCCTTGGAAATTCTAAAGCATTGAATGCTATATTCAATGAAGTAGACAAGAATATCTTCAGATTGGTAAACAACTTTGAGGTGGCTAAAGATGCTTGGGACATCCTCAAGACCACTCATTAAGGCACCTCTAGAGTAAAGATGTCTAGATTGCAGCTGCTCACTACCAAGTTTGAAAATTTAAGGATGAAAGAAGATGAAAATATTCATGAATTTCACATGAATATCCTTGAAATTGCTAATGCCTCAGGAGCTCTGGGAGAGAAGATGTCAGATGAAAAGTTAGTAAGGAAAATACTCAGGTCAATCCCTAAGAGATTTGCTATGAAGGCGACAACCATAGAAGAATCTCAAGACATCTCAAATATGAGAGTTGATGAGCTAATTAGATGCCTCCAAACATTTGAGATGGGAATGTGTGATGGATCTGAAAAGAAAGCCAAGAACATAGCCTTCATGCCAAACACTGAAGGGGAAGATGAGGAAGGTGGTCAAGATATTGATGAAGATCTGGTAAATGATGTAGCAATCCTGGGAAGACAGTTCAACAAACTTGTGAAAAAGATGAATGTAAGATCTAGGGCCAATGTCAAGAACATCGCAACTGACATCAGTAAATCCAACAATAGTGGAAGAAGAACAAGGTCAGATGAAAAGCACAAAGAAGGAAAAGGAGTTCAGTTCCATGAATGTGATGGGTATGGTCACATTAGAACTGAATGTGGGACCTACCTCAAGAAACAGAGGAGGAGTCTTGCTGCCACTTGGTCTGATGAAAGTGAAATAGAAGAGGCTGCATATCTTGTGACTACCTTGACTGGAAGATGGGGTTATGATGAATATTCAAGTGATAATAAAGTAACCTTTGAAGAGCTGGCCACTACCTATAGAGAGTTATATCACAGAAGTGCAAAAGTGTGCAGACAAGTGGAAAGCCAGAAGAAAGTTATAGCTCAGCTGAAGAATGAGAAGGCAGAACATGTGGAAACCATCTCCAAGTTGAAGACTGAAGCTGTACTCTTGAATTCTAAACTGGATGAGATGACCAAGTATGTAAGAACGCTTAAAAATGGATCAGACACCTTAGACAAGATTCTCCAGACTGGTCAAATAACAGGAGACAGATCTGGCATTGGGTTCAATGAATCTAAGGATGAGTGCAGTTACACTGGTGTCAAACCTAAATCCAAACATAAGTGCAACCATATTGATAGCAAACCTGCGATGTCACATCACATGTCACAACATCATAAAGGAAGACAACAGAAAGGGAAACATCAAAAATGGAGATGTCATTACTGTGGGATGTTTGGCCACACAAAACCCTTCTGCTATAAGCTGTATGGTTACCCTCAACCTGCTCATTATCAACCTAGACCCAAACATCACAGACCTGTCAATAAAAAGCAATGGGTTCCTAGGACTAATGTTACAAGTTTGATAGCTCATACTTCCTTCAGAGTTTCAGCCAAAGAAGATTAGTATTTTGACAGTGGGTGCTCCAGACACATGACTGGAAACAAAAACCTGCTAACTGGCCTTCATCCTCATGCCACAAGTTATGTAACCTTTGGTGATGGAGCAAAGGGTAATATCAAGGGGATTGGTAAGCTTGATTGCCCTAGAGTTCTTGACCTTGACAATGTCCTACTTGTTAAGGGATTAACTGCTAATTTAATAAGCATCAGTCAATTGTGTGACCAAGGTCTAAATGTAAACTTCACTAGAACTGAATGTCTGATTACTAACACAGAAAATGAAGTGATCATGAAAGGAGTTAGGTCTAAAGACAACTGCTACATGTAGAGTTCTCAAGAAACTGGTTACTCTTCAATGTGTACTTTGGCCAAAGAAGAAGAAGTGAAGATATGGCATCAAAGATTAGGCCAACTGCATCTCAAAGGTATGAAGAGGATTATATCTAATGAAGCTGTTAGAGGAATTCCCTACTTGAAGATTGATGAAGCAAAAGTCTGTGGAGAATGTCATATTGGAAAACGGAGAAGGATGTCACACCAGAAGCTCAGACATGACACCACTACAAAAGTTTTGGAACTCCTCCATATGGATTTGATGGGACCCATGCAGGTGGAAGGCCTTGGTGGGAAGAAGTATGCATATGTAGTAGTGGATGACTTCTCCAGATACACCTGGATCAATTTTATAAGAGAAAAATCTAATGTTTTTGAAGTCTTTAAGGATCTTTGTCTAAAACATCAAAGAGAAAAGGAAAGTCCAGTTACCAAAATTAGAAGTGATCATGGGAAGGAATTTGAGAACAACAAATTTGTTGAATTTTGTTCTTCAGAAGGAATTCACCATGAGTTCTCATCTTCTATTACTCCCCAGCAAAATAGTGTGGTGGAAAGAAAAAATAGAACTCTTCAAGAATCATCCATAGTTATGATTCATGCTAAGAAATTGCCCTACCATTTTTGGGATGAAGCCATAAACACAGCCTGCTACGTTCACAACAGAGTGACATTGAATAAAGGGACTCCTACAACCCTATATGAAGTCTGGAAAGGAAGAAGACCTACAGTCAAATACTTCCATGTATTTGATAGTAAATGCTATATCTTGACTGATCGTGAACAAAGAAGGAAGATGGATCCCAAAAGTGCTGAGGGAATATTTTTGGGCTATTCAACAAACACAATAGCATACAGAGTCTTTAATTCCAGAACTAATGTAATGATGGAATCTATCAATGTTGTGGTTGATGACCAACAGACTGATGTCACAAACGATGTCGAGATATCTCTGAATGATTCCCCAAATGACTTCTCTGACAAAAATAAGGAGAGTGAAGCTCCTCAAGCTGAACCTGAAGATGACAAGATCAACAAGGGATCCTCCATCAGAGTTCAGAAGGATCATCCCAAAGATCTCATTATAAGAGATCCAAATAAAGGGGTCACTACTAGATCAAGGGAAGTGATTTCACATGGCTGCTTTGTGTCCAAGATTGAACCTAGGAATGTCGAGGAAGCCTTGACTGATGGGTTCTGGATCAATGCCATGCAGGAGGAGTTTGGTCAATTCAAGAGGAATGAATTATGACAACTGGTTCCTAGACCTGAAGGAGTAAATGTCATAGGTACAAAGTGGGTGTATAAGAATAAATCTGATGAACAATGGGTTGTTACTAAAAACAAAGCAAGATTAGTAGCACAAGGATATACTCAAATTGAAGGAGTGGATTTTGATGAAACATTTGCTCTTGTAGCTCTCCTTGAGTCCATTATATTATTGCTTGGAGTGACATGTATTCTAAAATTCAAACTGTTCCAAATGGATGTAAAAAGTTCCTTCTTGAATAGCTACTTAAATGAGGAAGTATATGTTGAACAACCTAAAGGATTCACAGATCCAAATCTTCCAAAGCATGTTACAGATTGAAGAAATCCCTCTATGGGTTGAAGCAAGCTCCTAGAGCTTGGTATGAGAGACTCACAGTGTTCCTCACTAACAATGGATACAGGAAATAAGGTTTTGACAAGACCCTATTTGTGAAGAATGAAGGAGGGAAGCTCATGGTGGCACAAATATATGTAGATGAAATTGTGTTTGGTGGGATGTCGGATCAGATGGTTGAACATTTTGTTAGACTAATGCTGTCTGAGTTTGAGATGAGCCTTGTTGGAGAGCATACCTACTTTCTTGGTGTACAAGTCAAGCAGGTGAAAGATTCTATCTTTCTATCTCAGAGCAAAGATGCCAAGAACATTGTTAAGAAGTTTGGCATGGAGAATGCAAGTCATAAAAGGACACCTGCTCCTACACATGTGAAAATCTCCAAAGATGAAAATGGTGTCAGTGTAGATCAAAGTCTATACAGAAGCATGATAGGTAGTCTGATATATCTCACAACAAGCAGACCTGACATTGCATTTGTTGTAGGTGTTTGTGCTAGATATCAAGCTGAACCAAAAGTCAGTCACATAAACCAAGTGAAGAGAATACTGAAATATGTCAATGACACCAGTGACTATGGGATGTTATATACTCATGGATCTGGATCTATGCTGACTGGTTACTGTGATGCTGACTGGGCTTGAAGTGCTGATGATAGGAAAAGCAATCAGGAGGATGTTTCTTCTTGGGGAACAATTTGATATCATGGTTTAGCAAGAAACAAAATTGTGTGTCCCTATCCATTGCTGAAGCTGAGTACATAGCAGCTGGGAGTAGTTCTTCTTAACTTGTTTGGATGAAACAAATGTTGACACAAGTTCTCAATTGGTAATAAAAATATTGTCTGCCCACTGAAAAGAAAGTGCCTCATTTATGGTAAATCATTACCTAGTATTGGAACTAGTATCTATGTCATTTCCACACGCTACCTCTACACAACCATTTCCATATTCATCCAACTTCTCAGACAACCTCTGCTAGGGTAACAACATTTCTCTCAAAAGTTCAACAAAATGTCCCAACATCCCTCATCCATTGGATCAAAACCCACTTACAAAGCAAGGACTCCCTCCATGGAGTTTCTGGATGAAGATATTTTGGAGGTTATTCCTCTGTCTATAATCCCAAGCGACGCCCCTAGCCCTTCTTCCACAGCTGGAAACAATCAAGGTAACAACTCTGAAAACCCTCCTCCTAAGGATGACATGCACTATACAGATCGTATCATTAGGAATCTGGTAACTAGGATTCTAAACAAAGGACATGCAGCCAATGGAGTTTCGACTACTCTATCTAGAAGAGACCCCTCACCTGAGGTGGAACCTCAAACTGAGAAAGATGATGATTCATCTAGATCATAAAAAGACATTGCTGCTGAGGGACTATGCTCTCTATGAAAAACCATGCCTACCAAAGATCCTATATATGATTCTCATTCTAAGAAGCTTGACACTGCTGAGAAAGTAATTGATTTGGAGGAAGAGAGTTCAGAAGAAGAAGATGAAACCTTGGTTCATCACTTGAAACCAAGTGTTGCAAGGAAAATGAAGACCAGGAAAGGGAAGACTGTGGCTGAGATGTTGATAGCCAGAACTAGGAAGAAGACTGTTACTGTAGGACCCTCTAAATCATGGAGTAAAGTAGAGGTCAAGAAGAGGAAGATCAGAGAAAGCTATGATTCTGAAGATGATGTCGAAGCTGATGTCCCTGACATCTCTCCAGCTAACAGGCAGATTGTTAAAAAGTCTCCAGCTAAGGTTGCAGCTGTGTATTTGGACAACATTTCTTTCCACATGGAAGATGATGCTGCCAAGTGGAAGTTTGTTATTCAAATGAGAGTTGCTGTGGAGAGAGAGCTAGGGAAGGAGGCTGTAGAAGTGAAAGAGGTTATGGAATTGATCAAGACTGCTGGTTTGATGAAAACAGTTGTTGCTTTGCCCCAATGTTTTGAAGGGTTAGTTTAGGAGTTTATGGTGAATATCCCAAAGGATATTTCTGATAAGAGTAGCAAAGAATTCTGCAAGGTCTTTGTGAGAGGAAGGTGTGTAAGGTTCTCCCCTGCTGTTATCAATAAGTTCCTAGGAAGAGGAACTGAAGGAGGTGTGGAGCTAGAGGCTACAGACAATGAAGTCTATAGGATAATCACTATTGTCCATGTCAAGGAATGGCCAAGTAAAAAGCATCTACCAACTGGCAAATTAACTGTTAAATATGCCATCTTGCATAAGATTAGTTCAGCCAACTGGGTACCAACAAACCATATCTCAACTATCTTTAATGGTCTTGGAAGAATAATCTATGCTATTGGAACCAGGGTCAACTTTGAATTTGGAAGGTTCATGTTTGAACAAATTGTTAGACATGCCTCCACTAATGCAGTAAAGCTACCTATTGCCTTTCCCTCTATCATTTGTGGATTTATTTTAAGCCAGCAACCTAGTATTCTAAACACAACTGGTATCCCCAGCAGAAGGAAGCCTCCATTGTCCATTCACTACAAGTTATTTGAAGGAAGCCATGTCAACGATGTTGTCATGACATCTGCAAGAAAGGAGCCAGCCTCTCAAGGTGGCTTGATTGCTCAATTGAAGGAAACTTGTAAGGAGCTGGAAAAAGGGATTAGGGTTTCCAAGGCTAGGAAAGAGGCTTTAGAGGTTCTCATTAGTAGTTTGGAGCAGGAAGAGATGGATAAGGTTGGTGAAGCCAAGGCGTCAGATGTCCATACCTCATGTGAGAGGTCCAATTCTCAAGATCAATCTAGTGGTAGTTCTGAATCTGAAGGTGAAGAAGATGCTACTTCCTCAGACTAAGTTGTGATGGTCCCCATGTTATGAAGACTGTGTGTTCTGGATGTTGTTATGGATGTTTTGGAAGCTTGGATGTCTTGTTGTTTTTCTAGTTAATGTTTGTAATTTTTGGCAGTCCTTTCTGATGCCATGATGTAATATTTGGGCTCTTTATGAGTTCCCTGGATTTCTGATTATCTCAGCTATTGCAGTTGTGTATAATTATGGTTTGTAGCACCTCACATTTATGTTTTAACATTTTATATGTTATAACATCTCTTGAGACATTCTCTGCAGGACTGATTGACATTTATTTTGTCTAATTGGTCACCTTTGGTCTATTTTAACTAAAAAGGGGAAGAAGTTATTATTATGTGGAGAACTGCAATTGTGTGGAGATGTGGAGAGCTGCAGTTATTATGTGCTGTGTAGTTATTTTGTGTTGTGGTAGCCAGGCTAAACAGATGAACATCTAATGTTGAAGGAGTGTTTGATGCTGAACAGAATGATGTTATGTTCTGTGATGTTGGAGGAGATGTTTGATGTTATGTGCATATTCTGTGTTGCACGGGTGATGTTGAAGGAGATGTCAGAGGGTAACTCTGAATGTTACAGGTGCTGAAGGAGATGTTTGTATTGAACAGACTTAGGGGGAGATGAAGTACCCATGTTTTTTTGTGTGTTTTACTAGTTGCTATTATAGCTAGTAACTCTGTTTGCTTCTGCTGCTGCTTAAACGCTGTTATGCTGTTTAACTGCTGATGTGTTTTATTCTTGTGAACAAAATGGACTGATATATGTTTTAGCCAAAATTTTCCAAATGGAGAGTTTTTTGATTCTAAGAGTTGGCAGCAATTTTGGTAAAACAAAGAGTGTTCACAAGATGTCTCATATGATGTCTTAACATAAGATGTCTTGTACCTGCTGGAGGTTTAAAATATAATTATGTAGGATTGTTTCAGGATGTCATACCCGATGTCATGACATCTGATATAATGTACCTGCTGGATATTTAAAATGGAATTATGCAGGATTGTTCCAGGATGTCAGACCCGATGTCATTACATATGTACACAGAACATTTAGTCTGAATCTTATGTGTTATGTGATTGCGCTTTTAATGGCAATCTAGTTTGATTGATGAGTTAATTGGAAACGCTATCAATCAATGATTACAACGTGATTTAACTTATTTTCCAAAGAGATCTAACGACCTATCATAAGAAGATTTGAATGGAAAATAGTTTTAGGGTTTTATGATGTCCAAGCCCAGCTGAATGCTTCTATAAAAAGGACATGGAAAACCTAATTTGATACACAAGAAATACAGAGCGAAATATTGAGAGAGAATAAGGGTTTAAGTCTTGTGTGGTCGTGTGACTTGTAAGCCATTCAATTCATCCATAGATGATTGAATTGGTCTAATTTTTGAGTTGTAATTTGTCACTCAAAGCTTTTAAGCATAAGTGTGTGTCTACTTGATTGAAGCTGCTAAGTAAGATCAAGTGTGTGTTTTTGAAGAGTGTCTTCTTTTCATAAGTAATTCTTGTTTAATATCACAGGTGTGATTGAGGGGGAGTGAGATGGGATCTCATATCTAAGAGTTCTTAGGTAGAAGTCATACGGGTAGAGATTAGGTGAAAAAGACTGTAAGTTGTGTAGTTTACTGAGAGTCTTTGAACTGATTCTATTTAGTGGATTTCCTTCCTTGCTTGGTAGCCCCCAGACGTAAGTGAGTTGCACCGAACTGGGTTAACAATTTCTTGTGTCTCTTGCATTACTATTCATTATCTTTATCATGTTTGTATTATTCAGATATTAGTGTCGTGACATTACCTTCGACGTCTCATATCTGATACCCGAATTTCATTTAGAATTAAGGAACACACAAATGCACAATTATATCAATCTTGAAGAGCAAGGGCATCAAATAAAGATAGCCACATCCAGGCTTTAACCATTCTATTATCTTCTTCAAATTATCCCATGTAACAGATGAATTCCACAAGTCAAAGGTTCAAAATAACAGCTTCACAATGATCATGTTGCAGATGAACTCAAAGGGATCTTGAATGATGTACCAGATGAAGTTTTAAATTGCAAGTACTTGGTTTCACAAAAGTTGGCATTGGCCAAGTTCTTTAGCATAGGAATGTTGCCTAAATTCTAAGTCCATTTGTCCAAGATCAAGCCAACAGTCCACACAAAAGTTTTTTAGAGTTTTTGTTGTTATTATGTACATTAATGGTCAAAGATCACACAAACAAGCAAAGTATACACAAACAAGATATATCACATAATATGGTCCAAATGGACAAAGTGAAAATTGCATTAACATAAACAATTAGAATGGTATGAATAATGGAAAATGAATAAAGACTAAAATTAAATGACATTAAAGTAAATGGCTTGATATTAAAAGTTAGTTGTTAATGAGTTAGAAGATAGTATTGTTTTGCTTTTTCTTTTCATTTTTTAGTCATTCATTAGAGAACACTCAACCCACTTATCACAAGCACGAATCCTTGAACCAAGACATCTTCCAAAGGAAGGAAAAAAGGCCAAGTTTCCACATAATACCATGAAAGAGGGGAGACTTACAATCTCACCAACTATAATGCTATGCCTTTTTGTGTCACAAATTTAGCGCTATGTTAAGCAATCGTAATTGGACTTATGTAGAAGTCACAACTACTTGAGGTCGGGCAATAGAATTTTGATGTTAATGCATGTTAGAGACATAGTATAATGAACTATGGTCATGAAACATAGCATACACAAAAAGAATATGCAAAAGAGGTGGCTAAATCTCATTCATACTTATGTTGATTTTCCAATCAACTAGCCTTAGGACTTTGAGAAATCATAGGCCAAATGAGATGAATGCATAAAGAAGGGGAATGAGATGGAGAGGGAGGGGAATAGATCAAAACTCAAATTGGTCAAAGGAGGACTTTTACCAAATTAATATCATCCATTCATTTTAGGAGATGGAATGTACATTCCATCAATCCCCTAAATCCAATGATATTAACTTGAAAAAGTGAAATCGACCTTGACCAAGGCCCAACAACAAGAATCAAACTCAAACAACTCATCACAATTGGTCAACACAATTAATTGGGATTTATTCAATTTAAAAAGACTAAAATAATGCATTTAAATTAAATAAGGTTTGTGAAATTGCTAAAACCTCATCAAAACACCAAAGAAATGACCATGAGATTTATGATAGGTCAAACAAGGTCAAAGGACCTTGGAGAAAAAATTTCAGAATTTTTAAAGACTTAAAAGTATTTTTAAATGATAAAAATATTCACAAAATCAATTAAATCATGAAAAATATTAATAATGATCCAAAAAATAATTTTAATTCAAATTATGAAAAAGGAAATTATTTGAAATTTTTTGGTGAAACTCTCATATTTTTTGGATCAATATTAAAATTAATATGAATTAATGAAAATAAAAGGATTAAAATGAAAATCAGAAAATATGAAAAAACGTGGACCACTTGATCTCCCTCATTAATTGAGGTGGCAGATGCGTGCTTTCCACCATAGTCACGAGTCAATGCGTAACACAAATGCTAATTGCAAGCAACGCTGAGAGTTGAACATTTCAAGTGAGATCAATGGCTCAGAACCTGTCAAGCACACCACCGGCGCTAGACTTCCGGTCACCTTCTCAAGCGAGGTTCACCGGACTGCTTCACTCATCACCATCAAGATAATGAAAAAGGAGGACATGATCTGAAAGAAAAAATGACGTAGAGCACGAATCTGACCTCAATTTTAACTAAATCCACATGTATAGAAAGATATGAGGAGTTGAATTTTGAGGTGTGTCAACTGAGTTGCTTCGATTTGACCTCTACGCAACTCAATCTTCTTGCCTACATTGGTAGGACTTCAAACAACCAAAGATTCAAGAGAATTGAGTAGAATTGAGTGAGAATCGAAGAGATGAAGTTTTCTGAAATTGACCTTTAATGTTATGAAATTCTTGATGTTGCTTTCTCCAAACACGATTTGATCAGACTTGAGAAGCTAGCAGGAAGTGATTAGAGAGGTTGCAAGGCTTTGGATCCTAGAGTTCTTTAATCTCCAACAGTTGAGATTCAAACTCAAATTTCAAATTGAAGTTTATCAGGTTTTCCTTTAGAATGAGACGGTTTCAATGGGGGGAAAAGCTGGCTTGCAAAGTCTTGTTCAAATGAGCTCAGAAGCATGCTATTTATAGCCAAATGGAATGATATTTGCACACTTCAAATTTTTTCCAATTTTAGCAATGTCAATGGCATGAGTGCATGGGCATTTACAAGCCCATGATGTAATGCAAAAAGGTCCAAAATGATTCCAATTGAAGTCTGAATGGAAGCTTGATTGGCAAGGCAAAATGAACTGAAGTTTTGAAGTTTGATTCTTTCCAATTATGCATCCCTGATAAAGCCATGCGCAGACCTAAAAATCTTTGTCCAAAATGCATGAGCTTGGGTTTTTTGGAAAGCTTGGATCAAGGGGAACAAGTTTGATGTTCAACACTTTTTGATTTGGAGCTTGGAACATGGAGAATTTTTAGGTGGAAGTTTGGAAATTTCAACATGATGAAAGAGTTTCTAAGTGTCAAGCCATATATCTCAATATTCGACCTTACTTCACTTTTTATGTGAGCTTCAAATGAGAAAAGTGCCTTCATCAAAGTTGTAGCTCTTTCAAAGGCTTTAAAATGATCACCTATTTTACGTCATTTGGATTTAGAATGATAGAGTTATGCATTTTTGAACTTTGGAAAAATCACTTGTTCAATTGTATAGGTAAAAAATGACCTATAATGTAACCTCATATCACATGCTCATAAAAGTTGAATTTGCTTTCACTCCAAACATAAAATTTGAAGTAGACATCTTAAATTTGATTGTAAAACTTGGAAAGATTTCATCTCATAAAAATTGAGCAAGTTATGGCCTTGGTAAGTTGACTTTCAAATTAGGGTTTAGACAAAATGACCTATAATGTTTCAACATAGAAAATGATTTTCTAAGAAAAACTTGCTCTAGATCTATACATGAAAGTTGTTTGGAATGTCATTTAGAGTAATGTTTATATTGGAATCATTTTCATATGGTGAAAATTGTAGGAGATAGGGTCTAGGGAGACCCAATTTTGATCAGATGAATTCATCTGGCGAACCACCATCAACCAACTTGCTAAACTTCAATTCTTTGGACTTTGTTGGCTCATGGTAGATCATATATGCATAAGATGATGAATTTTTAAGTGTCCCATTGAGAAATTTGATCAATTGGTGAGATAGCTTATTGGAGAAGTTACTCAAGATACCTAGTCAAACTAGGGTTTCCAAGGAAAATCACTTCCAATCTCTTGGAGAAAACTTGATAAATATAACATGTAATAATCAATGGAAATCATATATGATGCTCATAACCATTCTTGGAGAAATTCATGGTTGTGCTCTTTGTCATGAGGGTCTCAAACCCTAGATATGAACTTGATACATCAATGGAGATCATGCCCTACCTACAAAAGAGTTAGGCAAATGCAAAGACATGTTTTTGTATTTTGGTTAGTAAAATGATGATATACAAGTATGATACAATCATATAATGCTTGGTGATCTCACCGAAAACAAACCTAATGAAAGAGGGGTAAGGGGGACGCCATGGTATGATCCCAATGCTAATGCTTATGATGAAATTGCATGAGGGATCTTAGGGTCAAAATTGGGCGTCTTACAACTGCCCCTATTTAAGGACATTCTAACTGAGGAGGCGAAGGTTAAAATCTTCATGTTGACTCAGTAGGATGGGTTTAAATAACAACATATCGAAACAAATTTTAGTCCCTAAGAGACCTTGTGATGCAATTGATATGAATGTAAAAGTAAATTCTTTGTGGGGAAATATTGCCACAAAGGAAAAGAAATCAGAGAGACCGAAAATTTGCAGGAGTGTAATGCATTCTATAAGGAAAACTCACTGGGGAGACCTAGACTCTGAGGGGGTAAAGGAGTCATGCGTAGGCCAAGCTATGAATTACAACTACTAAGGGACTCGAGGAATTACATACAAAAATGGAAAAGACTCAGCCGGGGAACAACAACACATATATTGGGGATACGAGCAAGTCAAGATAAAACTAAAGTACTTGAATCATGCAGGGAAAGCGATTTCACTAAGGAAATGCGCACTCAACTCAACTAGGGAAGATAAACTTCGACACAGGAGGAGCAGAAATCTATTATCTGCTACCTGTTACTTGGTAAGGAGATAATAAAGATCTGACAGAGAGGGCTCCCGTCATCGGTTAGGATGAACATATCAAGGATGACTCGCTGGGAATTTCTGGGAGAGAGTATTCATTACTGGTTACTGGGTAAGAATAGTCGTGCTGGGGAAAACTGCAGAAAATAGGATTTACAACTACCAGTTACTAGGTAGAAGAACAAAGATTAGAATATCTGTCATCAATTAGAATGAACATATCAAGGATAAACTCAACAGGGAAGAAAATATGTCATCGGTTAAGATGAACATATCAAGGATAGACTTTCCTGGGAATGTCAAGGAGGATACCCGTCATCGGTTAGGATGAACATATCAAGGATATACCAACTGAACCAAGAGTAGGAATTACATCTATCAAATGCTGGATAGAAGACCATCGAAGAGAGAATCCGTCACCGGTTAGGATGAACATATCAAGGATAGACTCTACGAAAGGGAGAAAAATATGGATTACATCTATCAGTTATTGAATAGAGTACCATCAAAGAGAAAATCCATTACCGGTTAAGATGAACATATCAAGGATAGACTCTTTGAGGAGGAGGAAGTAGGATTTACAACTACCGGTTACTTGGTAGATGACCACAAAGAGAAGGAAACCCGTCATCGATTAAGATGAACATATCAAGGATTAACTCTCTGTGGAATAAAATAGGGATTACAATTACCTTTTTACTGGGTAGAATACCAAGGATGAGAATATTCGTCATCTGTTAGGATGAACATATCGAAGATAGACTCAGGCAGGGGAAAGAAAGATATCTATAATCAGTTAGGATGAACATATCAAGGATATACTTCCTGGGGAATCAGAAACAAATGAATCCACTAGGAACTCCATTGTTGGGAAAAACAAGGGTACTTCTGTCGGGTATTGGGCAAGAAGTAACAAACTGCCAACTAAGAAGAATACTACAAGTTACAGGGTAATAAGCTATTAGAAGACTCAAAGCATCTATCTAGGTAAGAGCTAGAAAGAAACAGTCAATCAAGACTCAACCCAATAAGGACATAACTAAAGGGGAGTGATTCCATCCAGATAATCAACTCTGGAGGAAACTGAAATAATAATCATCCACTATGAAACAAACTCAGTGGGGAAGAGGAGAAAGGTTAAAGTCTTTCTTCTTAAGGGGATGACACTCTATAATTGAGGGAGGATAGATACCGAACTCGTATGGGGATAAAGTACCGCCGCACAGAGAATGAGAATATCAAATCGACAAATCAATCAAATATGATGGTGTCAATATGCAATTATGAAATTATATGAATGTATGTATATATATATATATATATATATATATATATATATATATATATATATATATATATATATATATATATATATATATATATATATATATATATATATATATATATGTATGTATATATATAATATATATATGTTATTTCGCACTTAAGGACTTGCTGCTCTTTGAAGTTCTGTTGTTACTTTCTTTTAATTGCTTCGAGAAATTCTTGTTTTTATATGTTTTAAGAAAAAAATGATTTTGATTAAAAAATTTAAATTTCCAAAATGATCATAATAAAATTTAAACTATTGGCTGAAGTAAATAAAAGTAGAAACAATTGGACAAAATCTCAACTTTATTTAATGGGATAGTAGTCTGTAAATGACAAGACTCCATAGATTTTTACAAAGTTGAAAATGGTAATTTACATGGAAAAGGGTTACATTGAATACAAATGATCCTTAGTCCTTCTACTAACCCTTGATATCCACTATGCTTTTGGCCGCTACTAGGGATGATAACTCGATGTCAACTGTTGTGCTGAAAGTTTCTCCAAAATTTGAAAATCAGCAGAATGCAGTTACTTGCCATAATCCCTAATTTTTGCATAAGTTGCCCCAAGGGGGAGTACTCAACTTATTGGGAAATTATTTCTGTTTTTATGTCTCTAATTTTTTCCTGGGTCGCCCTTTCGGGTTTTCAATCCACCGAGACGCTCTTTTAAGCCTAAGTCAGTCTTTCGGGTTTTCAACTTAGCGAGCTGTTCTTTTCTTTTTAGCCGAAGTATTTCTTGACAACATCTGCGTTCAAAGGACGAGTGAACTCTTCACCATCCATAGTTGTAAGAATCAATGCACCACCTAAAAAGGGTCTCTTAAAAACATATGGGACTTCATAATTAGGAGTCCATTTTCCCCTAGAATCTGGTTTGAATGACAAGTGTAGCGGGGTATTCGTTACCTTTAGATTTATGGACTAAATCAAAAGTAAACCATACAAGTTGAGTCTCCACCGCACTTCTATTTATCCAAAGGAAAGGTTAGAAAGCAAACAAAAATCGAGAAGTTTTATCGAATAAAAAACTAATAAAAATGTTAGAGATCGGGGTAAAGGGGTTGGTTATGCAATGGGAAGGTTTTAAGCACCCAAAAAATCCTAGGTACTCCTATGGAGCCCTTTTCACACTTGTTGTAAGGTTGGTATTTTTGTGAAAATTTGTTTGTGCAAACATGATTGGGGAGATGAGAAGAGGATATACAGGTTATTTACAATTTTGTGTTTGAATGGATAAACCCATTGCCTACGTACCATCTTAAAAAGATTAGGATCAAAACCTCGTAGTTCGGGGTAAAAATCTCAAAACAAGTTGGTTAATTGATTGGTCCAAAAGCCTTAAGATCTTTTGTTATCCAAGGGAGAAAACTCAACCTAAAAACCACAAATCCACCATGTGAGGATAGCTTCAACATGCTAGTGAGGGGTTAACCCTATAATAAGCATGGAAGACTCATTGTCCATCACTAAGGATATATGTGAGTATATTATCTACCTCAAGGATAGCTCAAACCTAATAGCTAAAGGTTATGAAAAGTTTTTGATAAGAAAGTGGCCATTGAAACAACAAAAGTATTTGAATGAGTTATATTTACCAATAAAAATTATTTACAAAATATGGTCAAAGTTGACTTAGGAGTTCAGTTCCAAATAAGTGTTATAAAAAGAAGGTTTGAAAATCAAAAGCATAAGGCTTAGGTTTCTAATGTTTGAAAAGAAGTGTTAAATGTTTGCACAAAAGTTTTGGCTTGGGTTAGAGTGGAGGGAAGAAGAAGAATGGCTAAAGTCCTAATCATACAAGAGATGAGGGATAAGAAACAAGACCACAATTGGAGTTCCTCTCTTGAGATCATATTGATGATCTAAGTAGCTCCCATCCTTTGGAATATGCAAGCAAATAAGTGTATACTCAAGCAATCAATCAAGCAAGCAAAGCTCTTAGGAATCTTCCAATGGCTCTTGTATCTCTCTTTTGAAGCACATGACAATGGTTCTTCAATTTGGCTCAAATAAGAATCCCTAGCACAAAAGCACACACATAAAAAATTTCCATGAAGTAAATCAAGAATGGGCAAGAGTGAGTTTAGAGATTTGGTCCTTCTAATCTATCTTCAACATTAAGGCCTTTTTACTCCATTTTGCATTGGGTATGTCCTAGAATCTAAGTCCTTTTTGTCCATTTTTTGAATTTGGCCCACAACAATCGAAACAAAAGCATAAGCACAATAATATATACACAATTATGTGCTCAAGTGAGCAAAAGGCAAATTGCATTAGCATAAACATGTGGTCAAATGAGCAAAGGGCAAAAGCAAACGAATAATATGTACAAGAATAGTAAATTGCATAAATGTAAAGTGCAAGAATTAAATGTTAATGGTTAATGGTTAGTTTTAGTATTAGTGTGCCATTAGGCAATTTAGCGCTATGTTAAGCAATCGTAATTGGACTTATGTAGAAGTCACAACTATCTGAGGCCGGTCAACAATAATGTAGGCAACAACACAAGTTAGAGATTTTGATTAGTGAATCAAACTCCTACAACTTGCCATGCCAAAAGAAGATGAGAAATGATCTTGTATTGATTTAAGTTCTTTTCTTGATTAGGAAGCAACCTATCCTTAATGCAAATCCATTCACTTGATCCATGATCAAGTTGAATTAGATTTGAACCAAGGAAGGTTAAACCTCCCATGTATCAAGGCTAACCAGCAATCTTTAACTCATTAATCAAAAAAAGAAAGAGAAGAAGAAAATGAATAATAAAGTGCATTAATGGAAATGAAATGAGATAATCAACAAGCATTGACCAAAGATAGAGGAGATCAAGGTCAAGCAATAGTAAACAGAAGCAAGATGAAGATTAGAAGTCAAGAAACAAATAAAATATTTTTGGTATTTTTTTAAAAGTAAGATAATACATGAATTAAAATAATAAAGAAAGGTCAAACTTCAAATTCACTTCAAATCAACTTTGAAAAGTCCAAGTGAATTATCCTAAGTTCAACAAGGTCAAACAAAGTTTGACAAAAAATTTCAGCATTTTTAGAAGTCAGAAACTATTTTTAATCAATTAAAAATGCATAAAAATAACCTAATCAAATTAAAATCTCAAATAAATCTCAAATCAATTAATAAATTGATGAGAATATTTTTCATAGATTTATCATCATTCAAAGAGGTTGGAAAAATATTTTTGTATTTTTTGAATATCAAAAACTATTTTAAATGAATTAAAAATAACCAGAAAAGAGAAAATTCTTAAAAAATATCAAATGATAAAATAAAAAATATTAAAATCATTTTTAGAAACTAGAAATTAAAAGAAGAAAAATGCAATTGGTCTCACATTTTTTGGACCAATAATGAAGGAGATAGGATTTTTTGAAATGAAATGGAATTTAAATATATAAAATGAAAATGAAATCAGAAAATGAAAAATATGGAAAAACACGGAGCGTTGGATGGAGCTCATTAAATGAGATGGAAAATCATGTGGACCACATGCGCGCATGGAGGGACCAATTCCACTTGGATTTGCAAGCTTATCATCAGCAGATATAATTTGGACGTGCAAATGGTGTGTTATCAAATCATGCAATGCATTTTCAAATGGTTTCCAAAATTGTACCAAGTTGTTCATCTCTTCGAAAATGGTATTTCCTAAACTGAAGTGTTGGTACCTTAAGATTGGCATTAATTTTGTAAAACAAATAATGTAATCACCTTTGTTGTTTTAATATGTTGGGTTGATGAAGTTCAACATCTGGGCCAACATGTGATGTAAGATGTCACGACATCAGGACTGTGACATCTCACATGTGTATAAAACTGAATCAGTTAATTCTGGTTTGTGTTAAATGATTAATTAGGATATCTGGTGAATATCCTAACTTCTCTGTGGAGATCTTGAAGATTCAATCAGAAGATTTGGTGAATAAATTTGGTGAATATACAGTTTCCAAATATAGAGATCTTTTAGGAAATAAAAGATTGAAGACCTTGATTGTAGCAGAAGTATTCTGCCAGCTTTGTAACAACAATGGAGAATCTTGCTGCGATTTCTGAAGGCCCAAATCTAGTTGGGTGGTTAGGTTATAAATAGCAGATTGTAACCTAGGTTTTGTAAGCCTCAAACAATGTAAAAATTAGGGGTGTGTGTGAGGTAAACCTCCCAACCTGTGGGAAGGTTACCAGGTGTTTCTCAGTGCTTGAAAGCATGAGATTATTTGTAACTTTAAGCCTGTAGGCAAGAGTTGTTATCTTCTTGAACGAAGCTGTGAAGCATGTTCAAGTTGTCTAAGCATTACATGGTAATTGTAGTGATAGGAATGGAAACTGGAGGTTTCTATCTAGGAGTGCCTAGGTATAGATTGCATTGGGTAGGGATTAAGTGAAGAGTTGTAAACGGGGGAGTTTAACTCTGAATTAATACTACTAATAGTGGATCTTCTTCCTGGCTTGGTATGCCCCCAGAGTAGGTAATGTTGTACCGAACTGGGTTAATAATTACTGGTGTTTTTACCTTCTGCACACTATATTTTGTCTGTTATAACTCAGTCTATTTCTAGTCTGTTTATGAAGGCAATCACAGACCTGACACATAGCCTGCAGTCTGAATGCAAAACAGAATGTTATGACATTCATTATTGACTGCTAATACTGATGTATAGACTGGTTGGTCTGTTACAGTTCACCCATCTGCTAACCTGATTGATATTTCATTTGAGAGGATTGGGACCACGAACCTAGTTATTCAAACACTATGCTCAGAAGTGACAGTTCTTTCAAGGAGTGAGAATATGAAGATTCAGAGATTGGTTGAGGTAGTATGCTCCGGCAATGCATAGCTACTATTGACGGGAGTTGGTTTTCTTTCACCAGTAATTATGGTCAGCTGGAGTCTGATTGGTGTGATTGGAGTATGTATATGTATAACTCATAGAGTTAATTGCCACCGATAGGGGTGATGTATGTCATGTTGAGACATTTGTGTACAATGCATGGATATTAGTGTGAAGTTTCCATGATTGTTAATTTGAGGGGGAGTTTTGGTTAACCTCCTCACGTTTGGTCAGCCTAGGGTCTGGGTGGATGTTGACCTGTGTCACATGGGGTCTGGTTGTTGTGTGACACATTTGCAAGGAAGTATTCATCCCTCTCATTCCTAAGGGTGAATCTAATCTGAAAAGATTCTCAAAACTGTTGAGGTGCTTGCAAGCAGAAGATGTTGACACAAGAAGAGTATTTTCAAAGTATTCTTATGGTGGAAGTATCTGATAGGAAAATTTGGAAAGGATTTAAGATCAATGTCTACTTGTGCCAAGTACAAGTATTTAATTGATTATCCTTGGAGCTCAAGATAACTGATGTTTTTAAAGATGATGGAACATCTCGTCTTCAAGACCTTGTGCAGAATCACAGGAAGGATAGTACATTGGTTTATGATCTATCACTTTGGTGGCAGCAAAAGCATATGATCTCTGAAAAGGTTTCCTGGGAAGAAACATGTTCAGCCTTGGTGTGTACAAGAAGAAGAAAACATCATAGTCCTGATGGTGGTTACTGGGATCAGTTCACTTCTGATCTAGGTAAGGAAGTGCATTAGCTAATGCACACGGTGGAGTCAAGAACAAGTGGCAGCGGTCTTGACATCATGGAAACAACTTTGCTTTAGGAAGTGGAATCCTTGGTATAGCTGAAGGGGTAGTTTATAACTGGTCCTTCTGAAGACTCTTGCATCAGAGTGTCTGATGTCTTTGGAGAAGAAGCATGGATTCATCAAGGTGTGAGCTTGGATGACTTAACTGCAAACTCGCAGGATGGAGGTTGTTTACTCAAACTTGGTTCCACAATCAAGTCTATGAGAACATTGAACTCTTGTTCTATGAAGGGAGGAAGTTCTTTCAAGTGGTAGAAGAAGGAGCTGAATTCAACAGCTAGATGTCAAAACACAATATTGTGACATTTGGTTCAACATCAGATTCTTAGTTGGTGAAGTGGCACATCAACTTGAGATAGAAGGGTCTACAGGGTTGTAGATTGGATACTTCAAAAAGATCGTTCTCGTTGCAGTTCTTTGGAGTTGCTGGATGGAGAGGATGTTACATATTCATGTCTTAGAAAATATAAGTTTTGTTCAACATGTAGCTTGAAGTTCAAGTCTCACTTGGAAGGTCAGAATATCTTTGGGAGAAGTCTGATAAACGTGGAGAGGTCAAAAGAATGGCATTTGACTTTTTCATATGAGGATTCATGAAGGAGGTAATCAACCAGTGGCATTTGGTCTATCTCAGAAGTGAGTTCGAAGAATCAAGATAATCTACATATGGCAACTGATTATTCTTGAGGATAGTCTGAGACAAGTTACTTTTGAGCAGAAAAGTAGTAAGTTGAAGACAAAAGGAGGTGTTTTCTAGTCATCTCTTGGAGCTTGTGGAAGGAGTTTTGAGCTATATATGGAAGACTATCTATTGTAATGGGATGAGGATGTATA
This sequence comes from Lathyrus oleraceus, assembly GCF_024323335.1. Classification (NCBI taxonomy): domain Eukaryota; kingdom Viridiplantae; phylum Streptophyta; class Magnoliopsida; order Fabales; family Fabaceae; genus Lathyrus; species Lathyrus oleraceus. Next base: position 267,853,505 of record NC_066584.1, on the reverse strand, counting down.
TGTCCCAATTTGTGTCTGGTTTCTTGTGGATCAAGCTAATGACTCAGTGATAGCTGAAGATTATCAGATGGTGTTATATTGTGAAGGATGTCCTAACTCATGTTAGAACAATTTGTGAAGTGGTTTTTTGTTCTGGTTGGAAGAGAGATTGACACAGAGTGTGGATGTGTTCAGCCAAGAGGGTTGAACAGAGGGTGTGCTCTTGAAGACATGAAGATGCGTCTTATGTTTTCCATTCATCAAGTGGTCTGGGTTCTCTTTGAATCAGGAAGTTTGTGAAGGTCCAACCTGGGGGTGTTGGATATGTTCATGTGTGATCTCCATGTTTCAAGAGGAGAGTTGGTTGTTCATGACAGGGGGAGTTCTGTCTTTGCACTGCAAGTAATCATCAAGCTTGTGGTCTATGTGTTCTCAAATAACAAGGTATGGAACCTTGTTAGTTAGTGGGATGTTGTGATGTGTGTCAAGGCTGAGTGAGCAGAAAAATGTCTGATCGGATGTCATGACATTGTCGTGGACAATATTGTTATTTCCTTCTGAAACTTACAGTCATAAGGAAATATGGATGGGGTGTGTCTCATTATGTTATAGTAGAATGAACCTGTGTATTACAGTTGTGTGGAACTGGTGCTGGAGTTTCTGTTATTTGATGTATGCACAGATTTAGGGGGAGAAGGAATACCCTGGTGCATTTGTGTGCCTTACTAGTTGCATCCATAACTAGTAATTCTGTTGATTGTTGCACAGATTTAGGGGGAGGAGAAGTACCCTTTTGCATGTGTGTATTACTAGTAGCCATAGCTAGTAATTGTTTTGCTTCTGCTGCTGATTAAACTACTGTTATGGTGTTTAAGTGCTGTTAGTTTTCCTTGTGAACAAAAAGGACAGAGTGTTCACAAGATGTCATATGTGATGTCTTAACATAAGATATCCTATGTACCTGCTGGAAGTTATATAAGGAAATATGGGTGTGTGGTGCTAGATGTCAAGCTACCATTAGAGGTGAGAAAGTGGTTTTAGGAAATGGTGATAGGGAGAATATATGAAAAATGCAGACAAAAGCAGTGTCAAATGTTAAGACATAGCTTGCAACGTGTCTGACAACATTTATGGAATAGTCTTGGAACTGTTGTTTCTGGAAACAGTCAAGAGCTGTAAAAGGTATTCAAATATAGTCTGGGATATTGGTGGTGATTCTCTGACTGATTCTCAACAAATATTTATGGATCTTGACCAAGTATTTACTCCTACCGTTAATTCCTAAAGCATATATTTATGGATCTTGACCAAGTATTTATTCCTACCGTTAATTCCTAAGCATGGTTTGGCCTATTTAAAGGATGTATCATCACTCCTCTTCTCACAAGAGCGACATTTCATTCCCTCTAAACCATGGGGTTTGTTAAGATCTGGGCATACTGCTCCTAGATCTGGTTTTGTGAAGGTGTCATTTATAAATGTTTAGCTAAAAAGGGGGAGAGACACATTGTTATGAGGATGCACCAGAAGCAAGCAATATCTGGTAGCAAGGAGAAGATGGGTTCAGACATAAAAGTCACTAACTGGGTATATCAGTTGTGTCTTGTGATCTGAGTTAAGAAGACAGTTGTGTCTTATGATCTGAGTTATATTATCTATGTACTCAGCATTACATATTCTTCAGGAAGCCCTACTGTTGAGGGGAAGGGTTGTGGTGGAGCTGATCCTTGTACATCTTCTTCCTCATGTACACCAACAGTGGTGGTGGCATTGGGGCTGTCATTGACAAAGAGGAAGTACAGACCCATATTGGGTTATTTGTTTTAGCTAAAATTTGCCAAAGGGGGAGATTGTTGGTACCTTAAGATTGACATTAATTTTGTAAAACAAATAATGTAATCACCTATGTTGTTTTAATATGTTGGGTCGAAGAAGTTCAACATCTGGACCAACATGTCATGTAAGATGTCACGACATCGGGACTGTGACATCTCACATGTGTATAAAACTGAATCAGTTAATTCTGGTTTGTGTTGAATGATTAATTAGGATATCTGGTGAATATCCTAAGTTCTATGTGGAGATCTTGAAGATTCAATCAGAAGATTTGGTGAATATACAGTTTCCAAATATAGAGATCTTTTAGGAAATAAAAGATTGAAGACCTTGATTGTAGCAGAAGTATTCTGCCAGCTTTGTAACAGCAATGGAGAAGCTTGCTGCGATTTCTGAAGGCCCAAATCCAGTTGGGTGGTTAGGTTATAAATAGCAGATTGTAACCTAGGTTTTGTAAGCCTCAAACAATGTAAAAATTAGGGGTGTGTGTGAGGTAAACCTCCCAACCTGTGGGAAGGTTACTAGGTGTTTCTCAGTGCTTAAAAGCAAGAGATTATTTGTAACTTAAAGCTTGTAGGCAAGAGTTGTTATGTTCTTGAACGAAGCTGTGAAGCATGTTCAAGTTGTCTAAGCATTACATGGTAATTGTAGTGATGGAATGGAAATTGAAGGTTTTTATCTAGGAGTGCCTAGGTATAGATTGCATTGGGTAGGGATTAAGTGAAGAGTTGTAAACGGGGGAGTTTAACTCTGAATTAATACTGCTAATAGTGGATCTTCTTCCTGGCTTGGTATGCCCCCAGAGTAGGTAATGTTTTACCGAACTGGGTTAAAAATTACTGGTGTTTTTACCTTCTGCACACTATATTTTGTCTGTTATAACTCAGTCTGTTTCTAGTCTATTTTTGAAGGCAATAACAAACCTGACACATAGCTTGCAGTCTGAATACAAAACAGAATGTTATGACATTCATTATTCACTACTAATACTGATGTATAGACTGGTTGGTCTGTTATAGTTCACCCATCTGTAATGTTGAGACAGGTGATGTTAAAATCAATGTTGAGACATCATGCTGATAACTGGGCAGGATCAATAAACATAAGGGCTATGTTTGATCTCTACTGTGTCTTTACACTAGATGAAAAAATAGGATGTTCTTCTTTCCATGGTGGTATTTTAGCAGATGTCTTGACATCTGTGACTGGGTGCATATGAGTACTGGGTTTTCATGTGTATAACTGTCTTGCTGTATTAGTAACAATGTTGGATCAGATGTCATGACTTCGTGTAGAACATCTGAACTCTGACTATACCAGAATTTCATGCAGCATAACCTTATGGGTAATGGTTGGAAATCTTTTTGCATGAGGGTCAATTGTTATGTTGATCAAAAATTCATTTTAAACTTGGAAATTGGTGAAAATTGATCATGAAGTGTAGTGTGCAAAACATGTACATGTGAGAATTTCAAAAATGGCCACACTTCAAGCACTTCTATTTCAATGATGCAAGCTCCACATGACAAAACTTTCAACATCAAAGTCGTAGATATTTTCAAGACAATCAATTTGAGCTTTAAGTTTGCATCATTTTCATTTTTGATGAAGAAGTTATGGGCACTTGAAGTTGGACTTTTTCACATAAAATGACCTATAAGTTGGACTGTCAAAATGACCTATAATGTCTTGAAATGGATGATGACCTTACAAACTTCAAATAAATTTTTGATGAACATTAAAGTTGTTCATATGGTTCTTAAGAACATTTTTACTCTTGGCTTCATCTCCATTTGATAAACAGATTAAAAGTTAGGTCTTAGTGTACTTCAAAATAGTCAGATGAATTGACTGATCAACTTCTCATGTCCATACCTCAAGTCTTGATGAATTTATGATTGAGGACACTCAAATAAGCTCAAATATGAATTAAATGATGAATTAAAGAACTTAACATGATTGCATTTGATCATAGGTTGAGGTTGCTTCATGAGCATGACACAGTTGATGAATAGATGAATTAGGGTTTCCTTGGGAAACAAGCCTCAAACCCTTTGGTTTGCTTTGATCAAAATGATGAATTGAGATATTTGGGAGGCATATTTGATGGATGAGAGCTTTGGGAACCATTGCCATGCTTGCTTTCATCTTCACTTGGCCATATCAATGCACATAGGATCTCCTAGAAGCTTTGGATCTTGTGACTGCTCAAGCTACACACCAAAGATGTTAGTGACATATTTTTGTGCTTTTGGATGGTAAATAAAATGAGAAAAGCAATAATATACAATTCAAGCATGCTTGGTGATCTCAAACCAACTCTCAAGAGTTCCCACCCAAAGGTAAGGAGCCAAGATGCTTCTGATCCTTGAGGCAAGATGCAAATGCAATGTTATGATGCCATGAGGGATCTTAGGATCAAAATTGGGGTCTTACAGATGCCCCTATTTAAGGTCATTCTAGCCGGAGAAGTGAAGGTTAAAATCTTCGTCTCGACGAGGTAGAATTGGCTTAAATAATAACAAAGAGACGAATTTTGGTCCCTAAGAGACCTCATGATGCAAATGTATGTATGCAAAAGGTAATACTCTGTGGAGATATGTGTCCACAAAGAATAAAAGAAATCAGAAGAAATTGAAAATCCATATGAGTAATACACTCATAAATGGGAGAGAGACTCTGGGGACTCTTATGGGGATAAGAAAGGGAATAAAATGCGTGCAGGTCATGACTTAAGATTTGCTGAGAGACACGAGAGGAATTCCATGAAAATAAATCAATGGAAGGACTCGAACTGACGCAAAGATGCATGTATTGGGGAACATGCCAATACAACAAAACTATCCATAAAGGATACTTCGGATAAAATCTGAACTCAAATGGGGAAAATCCACTAAGGGACCTCGCTGGGGAATGTCCAAAGAGGACTTTTCAGAGGAAACAACAAAATGAGGTATTACCGGTTACTAGGTAATAAGCTCAAGGAGACATGTGATCGAAACACCGGTATGAGGGTGAGAGAACAACACGCTCGGGGAGAATGAATATCTAAGACCGGTATAAGGGTGAGAGATATCAAACATCCAAAATCTTCTGAGGAAGACCTAAAAAGGTATATTTTGACTCAGGATATCTGACTCCACAGGGGACAAAAAGTCATAATAGGGAGCAGAAAAGGAAGGAACACCAGGGATAGCGGTTACTGGGTATATAATAGGTGACCAACCAGGCGTGAATTGGGGAATATTTCCAAGACACTCATCATCTGAAAGGAAGGCTGAAAAGTAAACTCGATTACAGGATGGACATTCGGTTCCATAAGGAAATACTAATCTTACTCGACTGGGGAAGAACAAAAGACTTCGACCAAATAGTGCATGAGATATATTATCTATTACCGTCAGAACATAGATAACATACTCGCATGGAAGATTATCCACAACTGGTTACTAGGTTAATAAAGGATAAGTCGACCGAAAGGAAAGGATATCGGGATACCGAATACTATGTATAAAATGATGACCAATCGAAGGGAGAAACAATCATTACCAATCAAGGGTTAATGAAAGATGACTCGCCGGGGATAAATTGCTTTTATCAGAGCAATCATCCAGGAGATATATCACCGGTTACTGGGAGATATACTCGAAAAGGGGAGGAATATCGATACCGGATATTGGATAAAGATAACCAACAAGGAGGGGATTACCTCTACCAGATACTAGGTAGAAAACCACAAAAGAGTAACCACCATCGGTTAAGATGAAGAACATAAGGTTATCTCTGCAAGGGGATGAAAATGGGGTTTACAACCTTCAGTATGAGGGTAGAAAACCACAGAAATAGGACTTACAACTACCGGTTACTGAGTAGAAGGCCATGAACTCCACCGGGGAAAGGATGGACAATTACTGGTTACTGAGCAATCATTCATCTAAAACTGCGTGGAAGTGCATGGGATAAATAAAAGGAGTCAATCTAGGAATAAGCTTGAGAGACACAAAGAAACAAGACTCAACCCAATGAGGATATAACTCAGGGGAGTAATTCCATCCCAATACATATTTTGGGAGGAAACTGAAATAACAGTCATTCACGAGGTCACAACTCAGTGGGGAACATGGAAGAAAGGATAAACACTTTCTGCCTATGGGGCTGACTTCTATATGGAAAGATCAGACACAAACATCTGCTTGGGGAAATATGTATCACCAAATAGCAGGAGACAACAATCAAAGATATATATGGCAAAAATGCAACATGAATATCTCAATGTCAAAATTATGCACGTATATGTGTGGTTTATGTATGATGAATGCTGACAAACAGAGATATCTAACACAACTAGGTCCAAGAATCGGTGAACAAACGTCCGGTACTACATCTCAAAAGAGAAAGCCAGGCCCACTAGAGAACGTCTAATCTGATGGGGGCAACAGATACCGGGAACAAAGATCTTTGTAGGGAAAGGAGAACCAGTCACTCCCGCTGGGGAAGGGATCAACACATCTTCCTAAGAAGTTCCCATGCCACTCTAAAATCGGGAAAAGTCTCGGCTGAGGAATCTATACACGGATAAAATCCTCCATAGAAGCAACTCTACTGGGGAATTTATCAAAGAGAGAAGTGAAACTCTATGGGGAATAACCACCAATCAGAAGTTACAAAACCTAAAAATTTCCTTGCACTACTGAAGAAATCATATCTGCCGAGGAGATGGGAACACCACTCTGCTGGGGATGGAAAGATAAACATCTTCATCAACCACTCTTCCCGGGAAGAAACAACAAACGGGCTCTGATCAGACAATTCCACTAGGGGAACATTGTTGATGAGTGAATCGGGGATTACCTGCAGGCAATCCACTAGGGATACCCTGCTGGTGACCATATTGGGGAGTAAGAATGGGATCAACCCTGCTGAGGATGGTCGAGGAGAAAATCTTCTGGAGATCGCAGTAAACAAGTCCGGAAGGGAAAAGCTACAAACCAAACTTGATGATAATTCCGCTCTTGCTGGGGATCTCCTGCTCACTCTAGCAAGGAGACTTCTAACTTGAAGTGAGGGAAAACCAACTTCTTCGAAAAAATTAAGCATATTCAATTTATCAATCTATAAGGGATTTTAGGTCAATCCACGCAAGGGATGACAACCGTATAATTGATAACACGAATGCTAAATCCAGCCTCACTGGGGAGCTAGAAGATTGGGACCAGACCCTCAACTCTCTAGGGATTTGGTGATGCATAATCTTCTCCTGCACTCGCGGAGGAGACAACCTGAAAGATAATGAAGAGGATACAAGTATGCTTGGAATATGAACAAATGTCTTACCCTTTTGGAGATCATACCATCCTCGGGAGAGCACTGAAGACGTCCCAAGTATCCTTTTTGTCATTGTGAATGTTCACTTTGTTTAAAAAAAAACAATTTAAAAAATTTATTTGTTTAAAAAAATGATATTTATCAATTAAAACATGCAAAATATTTGTTGAATAGAAACAAATAAGAGTGCAATGAATTGGATAAAGGCTCAAATTCATTTGATGGAATGGTAGTCTGCAAATGGCAAGACTCCATGGATCTTTACAAATTTGAAATTGGTGATATATATTGGAAAAGGGCTACATTGAACATAATGACCTCTTCTCCACCAACTTTGAATCCGATGTATTTGAAGCTTCAGTTGACGATGACTGAGCGAAAAAATTTGACAGACGACAATTGTAGAACAAAGTCTTGTCAGGGTGCAGTTACTTGCAAAATCCCTAATTTTTGCCTAGATTGCCCTAGCGTGAGGTACTCAATCTAGAGGGATACATATTCATTTTTTATGTCTCTAGTTTTTGCCTGGATCGCCCTTTCGGGTTTTCAATCCACCGAGATGCTCATTTTTGCTTAAGCCGCCCTTTCGGGTTTTCAGCTTAGTGAGTTATTCTGTTTTACTTTTAGACGAAGTATTTCTTGACTGCATCTGAATTCAAAGGACGAGTGAAATCCTCCCCATCCATAGTTGTAAGTATCAAAGCACCGCCTGAAAAGGATCTCTTAACAACATATGGACCTTCATAGTTTGGTGTCCACATGCCCCTAGAATCGGGTGCGAAAGACAAAACTTTCTTGAGCACAAGGTTACCTTCTCGGAACACACGAGGCTTGACCTTCTTATCAAAGGCTTTCTTCATCCTTTGTTGATATAACTGACCATGACACATGGCAGTCAATCTCTTCTCTTCTATCAGATTCAATTGGTCGTAACGACTCTGGACCCATTGAACATCAGCCAACTTGGCTTTCATCAAGACTTTCATTGATGGGATCTCCACCTCTACTGGGAGCACAACCTCCAGGCCATATACAATGCAGAAAAGGGTTGCCCCTGTTGAAGTGCGGACAGATGTACGGTATCCATGCAAAGCAAATGGCAACATCTCATGCCAATCTTTGTATGTAACAACCATCTTCTAGACAATATTCTTGATATTCTTATTAGCAGCTTCAACAACCCCATTCATCTTGAGTCTATAAGGAGAAGAATTATGATGCGCAATCTTGAACTCGCTACATAGCTCTTTCATCATCTTGTTTTTCATGTTAGATCCATTATCAGTAATGATCTTATCTGGCACACCATAACGGCATATGAGTTTATTCTTGATAAACTTCACAACCACCTTCCTTGTCACGTTTGCGTATGATGCCGCTTCAACCCACTTGGTGAAGTAATCAATTGCTACGAGAATAAACCTGTGACCGTTGGACGCTTTCGGCTCTATCATGCCAATCATGTCAATTCCCCACATGGAGAAACGTCATGGTGATGAAATCACATTCAGAAGTGTTGGGGGAATATGAATCTTATCCGCATAAATCTGACATTTGTGGCATTTCTTCACATGTTTGCAGCAATCAGACTCCATTGTCAGCCAATAGTAACTTGCTCTCAACATCTTCCTAGCCATGGCATGTCCATTGGAATGAGTACCAAATGAACCCTCATGGACCTCAGTCAATAACAAGTATGCTTCGTGTCTATCCACGCATCTGAGCAGGACCATGTCAAAATTCCTTTTATAAAGCACATCGCCATTGAGGTAGAAACTGCCTGATAATCTCCTGAAAGTCTTCCTATCTTTCACGGATGCCCCAGGCGGGTAAATCTGACCTTGAAGAAAACACTTAATATCATAATACCATGGATTATCATCCTTTACTTCTTCCACTGCAAATACATGAATTGGTCTGTCCAAGTGCATCATAGTGATATTGGGAACGTCATTCCAGAGTCTTACCACGATCATCGAAGCAAGTGTAGCAAGTGCATCTGCCATCCGATTTTCATCTCGAGGAGTATGATGGAAGTCAACCTCAGTAAAGAATGTTGAAATCCTCCTCGCATAATCTCTATATGGGATGAGGCCGGGCTGATTCGTCTCCCATTCACCCTTAATCTGATTAATAACAAGGGTCGAATCACCATAAACATCAAGATGTTTGATCCTAAGATCAATACATTCTTCTAAACCCATAATACAAGCCTCATACTCCGCCATATTATACGTGCATTTGAAAGTTAGCCTTGCTGTAAAAGGGAAATGTGTGCCCTGAGGAGTAATAATCACTGCCCCAATACCGTTTCCATATTGATTTACAGCGCCATCAAACACCATGCTCCATCGGGACCAGGCTCCGGCCCTTCATCAAGCGTAGGCTCATCGCAATCTTTCATTTTCAAATACAAAATCTCCTCATATGGGAAGTCATACTGAACTGACTGATAATCCTCAATTGGTTGATGTGCCAAGTGGTCAGCCAAGATACTACCTATAATAGCTTCCTGAGCTCGATACTCAATATCATACTCAGATAACAACATCTGCCAACGGGAAATCCTCCCAATTAAAGCAGGCTTCTCAAATATATACTTGATTGGATCCATTTTGGATACCAACCAAGTCGTATGATTCAACATATACTGGCGTAAGCGCTTAGCAGCCCAAGCCAAAGCACATCATGTTTTCTCAAGCATTGAGTATCGAGACTCACAATCAGTGAACTTCTTACTCAGGTAGTACATGGCATATTCTTTCTTTCCTGATTCATCTTGCTGACCCAATACACAACCCATAGAGTCTTCAAGAACAGTCAGATACATAATCAATGATCTCCCTTCCACAGGCGGAGACAAAATCGGAGGCTCGGAGAGATACTCTTTAATACTGTCAAAGGCTTTTTGGCAATCCTCGGTCCAATCATGACGCTGATCGTTCCGGAGGAGCTTGAATATCGACGCACATGTGGCAGTCATGTGGGATATAAATCTAGATATATAATTCAAGCAACCAATAAAACCTCGGACTTGCTTCTCAATTTTGGGCGCAGGCATCTCTTGTATTGCTCTAACCTTGGCAGGATCAACCTCAATACCTCTCTCGCTGACAATAAAGCCCAATAACTTGTCGGAACGGACTCCAAATGCACACTTGTTCGGATTCAAACGAAGTTTATACTTCCTCACATGCTGAAAAAGCTTCAACAAGTGCTCAACATGTTCTACTTCCGTTCTTGACTTTGCAATCATATCATCAACATACACCTCGATCTCCTTATGCATCATATCATGAAACAAAGTGGTCATAGCTCGTTGATACGTGCCTCCGGCGTTCTTCAAACCGAAGGGCATCACTCGATAACAGAATGTTCCCCAAGGTGTGATGAATGTTGTCTTCTCCATATCCTCGGGTGCCATTTTAATCTGGTTATATCCGTCAAATCCGTCCATAAACGAGACGACATTGAATTTAGCTGTATTATCTACCAACATATCAATATGTGGTAGAGGAAAATCATCTTTCGGACTAGCTTTATTCAAGTCTCTATAGTCCACACACATTCGGACTTTTCCATCTTTCTTAGGCACGGGCACAATATTGGCCACCCATTGAGGATATGTAGAAGTCACCAGAAACCCTGCATCAATTTGCTTCTAAGCATCTTCTTTAATCTTCACTTCCATGTCAGGATGATTTCTTCTGAGCTTCTGCTTCACAGGCACGCACTCAGGCTTCAAAGGCAGAAAATGTTGCACGATATCGGTATCTAGACCAGGAATGTCTTCATATGACTAGGCAAAGACGTCGACGTATTCTCGTAGCAACTCAATCAACCCCTTCTTAACAGATTCTTCCAGGAGTGCCCCAATCTTCACTTCTCGAACACAATCCTCAGACCCTAAGTTGATTGTTTCCAGATTCTCAAGATGCGGCTGAATGATCTTCTCTTCGTGCTCAAGTAGACGGGTGATCTCGTCAGGAATCTCTTCAACATCATCTTCTTCAGTCTCAAATACAGGGAACTCAAAGTTGGGAGATGGTGTTGGATCATTATTGTAACACCTCAAAATTTGCCCTCCTCTTCTTGGGACTAGTTTGACACATTGCATTTCATATTTTTGGGCATTAGGCATTGCATTTTGCATTTCATGAGAATTGAGAAGGTCATCCTCCAAAGTCTTTTCAGAAGATGGAAAGTTACATGATTCAAGCTTTAGGGTCTCTATGAATTGATCATCAACCATCTGAGGGCATGGGCTTCAATTAGGGTTTCTCAAGGAGATGAGGTATTTTTATAGGATGAGGATCACATGATTATCATAAGGAGCTTACATGAGCTAGGGTTTCATTTTTGAGCAATTTCCTCAAGTGGTAGAGGCTCAAGCTGATCAGGGCATTTCAAAGTCATCTGTGGACCAGAAAGTCAACTGTGCAGTCAATTGAGGGCTATGAGGTGGGGAAATGAGTTGAGACACCTCAATCATGTTCAAAAGAGGTCCATTTGTCATTCTAAACATCTATCTTGAAGATTTTGAAGACATGGCAAAAGTTTCCAAAAATGGAAAGTGACCTGTAATTTCAAGTTTCCAAAAATGGCAAGTTTCTGGTCCACATTCAACTTGACTTTTCAACGTTAAAGAAGCTTCAAATGGATTTTTGGTGAACATGAAAGTTTAATATATTTCTCTCCCCTTTTCAAAAAGTCCTATATCATGTTTATCTGATAATTGGTTAAGAAGTTATGGCCAAATGATCACAAAGTATGTATGGAAGTTCAAATTGCCATAACTTTTGATTCAAAACTCCAAATTGGTCCACTCTTTTTGCAAAATGCTTATCATGATCAAGAGATTCCAAATCAACATTTGCCATGCATGGAAGAAGCTCACATGATCATTTGTTCATACATGTGCAAAATGGAGGGAAATTTCATAATTCAAAATTGGCATATGGTACAAGCAAACCAACAATTCCATGATAATCCTTGGTTGATTTTAAGTGAAATCAAGTCATTACATGAGGCTTTGCGCGTGTGGATTGGCCATGCTAAGCACACTTTCACTTTTTGCACTACACCTCATATTTCAGTAATTAAGATTAACCGAAGCTTAATTGAGATTTCAGCATGATTAACACATGATATAAAAGCCAAACCCTAACTGGTTTTGCTCATAACAAAATTTGAGATCTCAAATTTCACATTCCCTCCAATTTCTCTCTCTCTTTGAATCTCTCAATTCTCCACACAAACACCAGATTTTATTGCATAATCTTGATCATCATCCTTCATTGATCAAGATTCAACCATTATTTTGTGGAATTCAGTCCAAATTCGTGCAGATTCAACTGGTAATTCTTGCACAAAGCTTCATTAGAGGTGAAAGGAATTTGATCTGGATCATTTGGAAGCTTGAACACGCGTGTATAGTAACTGCCATCTCAAGTAAGTTGAAATTCGATCCTCACCTTTTGATGTTTTATGCACATGAATGTGTAGATCTTGCTTTGCTGAACATGCTGATAGGTTTTGTATAGGTACATTAGTTGCTTGCTAGCTTTGCTTTTGCTTAAGCTTTGGATTATGGTTGATACACCACTAAGGTAGTTTAGCCTTCTTACTCCATGTAGTCTGGAAGCCCTGTCACCTTTTTGGCAAGCATTTTGGCTGAAGTCCTCCTTAAGAGGCTCTGTTTGTGCTTGTTTACATTTGTGCCAAAGACCTCCAAGTGAGGCATGTTACTTGATAAGTCCTCCTAAGTGAATAGGCAATTGACAGATAGAAGGGATTAGCAATCAATCCCCTGTTATTCAGTGAGTCGTTCTTTATGCTCGCACTACATGTTGATGCTCTAGAACATGTACCCAAGATCTTTGTATAGAGTCAGTCAAGTGGAATAGGGTCCCTCTTTCTGGATCCCCACGCTTTCTTTGACATTGAGCTCACCCAGGCCAGGTTTAAGAGCATGAGGTCTCATCCTCATTACCATTTTGATCTGCTCACCCTAACTCTCCATGTTAGTGGTTAAGAGCTTCTGTTTACCCTTACAATTTGGCTTGTTTGTCGAGGTTGATATGACCCCTCTTGACTAAAGCCTACCCATTGTTTGGGCCTCTTGTGTGGATATAGTGTATGATACTTGTTCACTGGTGTTGCTGTTTTTGAACTGACTTGCTTCCTGTGTGAGTTAGGTTCTGATCAGAGACCTCAACTTAGGGATTACTGATTGCATGACAACTTTTAGGCTCGAGTCTTAGTCTCCCTATTAGTTTGTTTGCTTCCTTGGTCTCTGGTTAGGAGAGAATTTCTCCCCTGTTAAGGGGAACTACGTCGCCCTGATTCTCATACCAGATGACATACGTAGGTAGGAGATCGAGCGAGATCTCTCCGGGCACCCTTTTGTTTTTTGTGTGTGTTCAACCTTTTTGTTTTCTTTGACGTCTCAGCGTCTCTTTGTGTTTGTGTGACAACTATTAGGCTCGAGTTCCAGACTCCCTAGTAGTTTGTCAATCTGATAACCTTTTTCTTTGGTGTTCGTTGGTTAGCGTGTGTTGTTTGTTTGGAGTCGGATGTAAGTCCATGTATTGGCATTCTGTTTCCTTGTTTGTGTTGATTGTTTGGAGTCGGATGTAAGTCCATGTATTGGCATTCTGTTTCCTTGTTTGTGTTGATTGTTTGGAGTCGGATGTAAGTCCATGTATTGGCATTCTGTTTCTTTGGTTTTTGTTTGGAGTCGGATGTAAGTCCATGTATTGGCATTCTGTTTCCTTTTGAGTGTTTCTTTTGACGTCTCAGCGTCTATTTTCGGTGTTTTATTTCGGCGTGCATTAGCTGAACTACGACAGCTCTGATTCTCATTCCAGATGAGATACGTAGGCACATGATGCGATATCCTAGCGAGCATGCCTCCATTTCCCCGAACTACGTTGACTCTGATGTTTGTTTCTGACAAACTACGTAGGCCCAGGATGCGACATCCTGCCGAGTCCACTTCCTCCATCTTCTTTCACCTGTTTATTATTCCAGTTTGTGCAATTTCTTTGAGCAGTTTATTAGCAACCTTTTCCTATTCTTTTGAGCGTGGATCCCGTCGAGTACAACGGACGTGAGGGGTGCTAATACCTTCCCCTTGCGTAACCGACTCCCGTACGTTGCAATCTCTTGTCGTAAGACCGTTCCTTTCCCTTTCTTAGGTTAGCCTTGCGCTTCCTTTCTGTCATAGGATGAATAACGTCGGTGGCGGCTCTGTAAACTTGTTTTTTTTTCGCCGGTTATTTTTCGCGTTGCGACAATTATGTTCAATGGGTTTGATCAACCTGCATAATGATTTTGGATATAAAGAGATTTTAGAATTCAAACAAGGCAAATCATTATGCAGACGAAAAGATTGATTTTATTCTATTTTTAAGGTTTTATGTGATCACCAACTTCATGCAAAAAGCAAAAAGTGAAAATAATTGGAAAAACAAACATTTAACATGAATTTATTGAATGAAAATATCATTGTATTTATGAGCCAACAATGTCATCACTTCTCCTTTTGGCATGGGAGAAGGGTTTTTAAACAAAATGAACATTACGTTGACTTATGGACAACTGTTGAAACCTCCACAGTGACCCAGTTATTGCAGACCCCTCCAGGGATGACAAAGTTGCCAGAATCTTCCTCTGCATCCTCTTCCACAATAGCAACATCTTCCTCGTCTTGGACGGCATGGATGAACCCACCACTTTGAAACAGCCCATGCTTGTTGAAAGTGCCAGAAGAATATCCTATGCCAGCCCAGGATTTGTTGTCTTACATCTTGATCATTTGTCACAAACCGGTAGTTGTGCCATGCTCAATGGCCAACTTAGCATCATTGTAGGATGCAAATGAAGAAGTTCCTTTCTTAGTAGGCTCAGCAATAGATAAAGCTTGGAACAGCGTTCCAACTTCATCCTCAGCATCTATATAAAAAAAGGAAGACAAATGGCTAACCAGGAGAGCCTTCTCTCCCCCTACCACCACCAACTTTTTGTTCTTGACAAATTTCAATTTCTGGTGTAGGGTGGATTTCACGGCGCCTGCCTCGTGAATCCATTGTCTGCCCAACAGACAGCTATATGATGGGTGGATATCCATGACCTGAAAAGTGATCTGGAAATCACTTGGTCCAATCTTGATTGGGAGTTCAACCTCACCAATCACCATTTTGCAGGATCCATCAAAAGCTTTTACCACCACTCCACTTTGCCTCATGGGAGGCCCCTGGTATGACAATCTAGCCATAATGGATTTTGGCAACACATTCAGTGATGATCCAGTGTCTACCAGCACATTAGACATGGCATTATCCTTGCAGCTCATAGATATGTGAAGTGCCAAATTGTGGTCTCTTCCCTCCTTGAGGAGATCAACATCACAAAAACTCATATTGTTACAAGCGGTAATGTTTGCAACAATACTATTGAATTGTTCTGTTGTAACGTCATGGTCTACATACGCCACATCCAACACCTTCTGCAGAGATTCACGGTGTGGTTCTGAGTTCATCAACAAAGATAGCACAAAGATCTTTGATGGCGTTTGTAGAAGCTGATCTACAATGTTGTATTCACTCCTCTTGATGAGCCTCAACATCTCATCACAGTCTTCTTTCATTGTACCATTCTGGCCAGCAGAGATAGGAGTTCCTATAATGGTGGCAGGTTTATTGGCAACAAGTGTCGGATTCGGAGCAATAACAACATTTCCAACCGGGCGTACAACACAATCAACAACATCAGCCCTTCGGACGTCAGCCTGGGGTTTCGGCGGAGCCGAGAAAACACGACCACTACGGGTCAAGCCACTAACATCGGCAATATTAACAACAGAAGTAGAGGGCAGGGGAACCTCCTTCCCATCTTCCAATGCCACAGCATTGTAACGATAGGGGACAGCTTTATCAGAAGAACATGGCACAGGGCCAACTGGTTTAATTATCAGAGAGGGAGAAGCCTTCTGTTTGATGCCATCATATCGAATGATAACAGGCTCAGGGATCCTGAATACTGGAGATATCACATTGACTTCATCATCACCATCGTGATTTTGAAGTATTTTAATTACACCTTCATCCAGCATTTCTTGGATGTCTTTACGGACTTGGCGACATCCCCTTTGATTGACAGTGGAAATACGGCATCTGTCATGGTCGTGCTCATAATGACTGTATTCACACAACAGTCTGTGCATCTCGACCAACGATTGTCGAAAATGGCTGACATATTTGACCTTATATTTACCAGGGCAGCCTTGGACCATGTTCATAGAGGATTTCCCATGCTCGGGCAATGGGTTCTTCTTCACATTGGGACCTAAGTCCTCGAAACACAAGATACCACTTCTCACAAGGTCCTGAACCTTGGTCTTCAGCGGGTAACCATTTTCCACGTCATGTCCGGGGGCACCAGAATGATAAACACAATGTAGCTTGGGCTTATACCACCACTGAGGGTTGGTAGGTATAGTCGGTGGGTCGCGTGGAGTAATCAGTTTTCTCTCTATCAAAGAGGGATAAAGTTCTGCATAAGTCATAGGAATAGGATCAAAGGTGACCCTCTTCCTCTCATAGCTGGTACGAGTCTGATTGTTGTTTCGAGGCTGGTAGGACTACTATTGAGGGCGGTGTTGTTGTTGTTGATATTGTTGATGTTGCTGTTGCTGGTTATTGTTGTGTTGATAATGCTGATTTTCTCTAAAAATAGGTGTTATGTGAGCCACCTGATGCTGATTACCGGCAAGACGCACGATCTTCCTCCTTACTGAGGGTCTTCTTGATTTAATATGGGAGGTCACAACATGTGCCTCGCCATCTTTCTTCTTTCCAAACGCCCCATGCCGTTTAGCAGAAGAGCCTTCTTCTCTAGTCAGGCGCCCTTCCCTGACTCCTTCCTCCAAACGCATCCCCATGTTCACCATCTCGCTGAAGTCAGAAGGAGCGCTGGCAATCATCCGCTCATAATAAAATGAGCTCAAGGTCTTCAGGAAGATCTTGGTCATTTCATTCTCTTCCAGCAGAGGCACAATCTGTGCTGCTAGCTCTCACCACCTCTGGGCGTACTCTTTGAAAGTTTCCTTGTCCTTCTGGGACATGTGTAGGTGTTTAATTGGCTGCATTAGATGGTAAAACACTAGCTGGATTCTAATGTCTTGACTGATGTCATGACATGGTGTGTATGTGTGACTGCACTGTAGCTTAGAATATCTAACTGTACTCTGATGTCTTGACTGATGTCATGACACACTTGAGTAGTTACTGCAGGATTAGCTAATACAGGATTTATTGAATGTCAAACTGGATGTTGTGACATTCATCCCTGTCAGCAGATACTAAGGAATAGAACAGCTGGTGTTCTGTTAGAACTTAGTATTTATTTCCAGTCTGGTTATCAAGGAAATACCATACCTGGCATAAGGCCTACTGACTGAATGTTAAACTGGATGCTATGACATTCATCATTGACAACATATACTGAACAATAGACAGAGTGGTGTTCTGCTATACTTCAGCATGTTTCTTAGTTTGTTCTTCAAGAGGATAACAGAACTGACTTATGGCCAAATGTGTAAATGTCAAATTGGATACTTTGACATTTATGAATGTAAGCTGTTACTGTAGTATGGTCATTTTGGTCATATACAGGTCAGCAAAATTGTACAGTCTGTTTTCTGGAAAAACAGACTTAGCATATGATCCTTGATGTCAAGCTGAATGTCGTGACATTCATTCCTGACAGCATATGCTATATTGTAGGTTGTTCAGTTTTCTGTTTCAGCTTTTTCTCAGGCTATTCTTCAGGGATTCAACAGCTGAGAGAAAATCCAGGAAATCAACAATCAAGCTACATTTAATGAACCTAACAAATAACCTATTTGTTAGTAACCTAGATGTGGAATTTAGGGGAACTCGTGTGACCTTAAATTCAGGAGAATACAAGTGCAAAGGCCCAAGTACTGCAATATAAAAGGAAGTCGTTCCTTCATTCAAAACTGGGGATTTTGAGGCGTGAATATTTAGTGTGTCCATCATACTTCACTGCTGTATTTTTGTGAGTCTTGTATTAGACATATCTTGTAAGCCAAGCCATTATCACGTAGATGATTGCTTTGGCATAGGTTGTTCATTGAGTTGTAAGTGTTGTGTCGCTCAAAGCTTCTAAGCGTGAGTGCTGTGTATCTTGATTAAAGCTGTTAAGCACAATCAAGAGTTGTTTGAAGTGTGACTTCAAAATTGTCTTTAATATTGATTAAAGGTAGTAATCAATGAGGTGATTGAGGGGGAGTGAGTAGGAACTCTGATCTTAGAGTAAGATTGAAATTGCATTGGGTAGGGATTAAGTGAAGAGTTGTAAACGGGTGAGTTTAGCTTTGAATTAATACTACTGATAGTGGATTTCCTCCCTGGCTTGGTAGCCCCCAGATGTAGGTCATGTTGGACTGAACTGGGTAAACAATTACTTGTGTTATTTACTGCACTTACTTTTAAGTTCTGCATAATTCTTGTCTGTGCAGAATTGGATGTCATAACAACCCGTGTGACATCTAAAGTCTGATAACTAGAATTTCAACATGGATCTCAATTGATCCCTATCGGGTGCCATATCCATATTATACTTGTATTGCTTGGCGAAAGCTTCGCCAAGGTCATTTAAGGATCGGATGTTCATGCTGTCCAAGCCCATATACCATCTCAGGGCAGCACCGGACAAACTGTCCTGGAAATAGTGAATAAGAAGTTGATCATTGTCGGTCTGAGTCGACATCTTCCTTGCATACATAACCAGGTGGCTGAGAGGGCAAGTATTTCCCTTGTACTTCTCAAAGTCAGGTACTTTGAACTTTACAGGGATTTTAACATTTGTAACTAGGCAGAGTTCAGCCGCAGACTTGCCAAAGAGGTCCTTTCCTCTGAGAGTTTTGAGTTCCTTGCGGAGCTCAAGAAACTGATCGTTCATAGGGTCCATCATTTCATAAACATCTGGGATCTCAAACGGCTCAGAGTGGTAGATGGTGTCGTCTACTCTAGGCATATTATGCATGACAGGAGGTGAAACGGTGAGGACTGGGCTAGATGCCGGCATAGAAGCAAATGTGGGGGCAAGACCCTCAGGAACAAAGTTGGCAGGAATCTCCCAAGGAAACCTGGCTGGCATAGCAGTTGGTGCAAAGTGGGCGCTGGCCGCAGGAACTACTGAAGAGGTAATCTTGGAGATGACTGTCCTCTTGGGAGGAGTTGAAGGTATCGGAGACGACTGGCTCTGGGTGGCCATGAAACACTCCATCAGGGCAGTTAGTGTGGCCACTTCCTCCTTCAGTTCACGGTTCTGTTGCAATAGATGATCCATCAATGTTGAAGCGTTGGCTCGAGTGTAGTACCGGTGAGTCAGCTTGTCTTCAAACTAATTGAAGAACACAGAGTTAGACCATTGAACAAGAAGCCTGGAGCAAAACTTGCTTATGCACATGATGCATGCAATGCTTGTGCATATGATTTATTTTTTTTAATCAGAGGAACTTTAGAGTCTTATTTGCAAATTTTGAAAATATTAATTATTTAGACATATATGGAAATATCACATCAAAAATATGGAAAATATTTTTACACCGAAGAAGTACAGTCTTGGTAACCAAATAGAATACAAGAGAGAAGGAAAATGAACATCCTATGGAACCCTAGAAGCAATCATCTAAAGCTCTGGAGATGGAAGATAAGTTGCACGAAGCCTCTTCACCTCCCTCTCGTAGGCTGCCTCCATATCTGCCTTCTCTTTGGCGAGTCGATCGTACTTCCTCTTCCAGAACTTGGAAGACTGAGGAAGAAGAGAAGTCACCACATCATCAGGCTCGTCGATAACTTGGTGCTCAAGGAACTCTATGAAAGCATCCTTCTCTCTCATCTGCTGAAGTAGCTCCTCTCGTTCACGAATCCAGGCACGTGAACGGTCTTCGTCTCTCAACGCCTCTACTCCTTGGTCAGGGAGGGTTGAAGGCCCAGCCACAACCAAACATGTAGGTCTCAGATAATCATAAGGCATAAGGTATTCAGAAGCTCTCCTCCTAACCCACGAGGTATAGGGTTCCAAAGCGATACAGTTCTTTGGACCAAGCTCTTTCCTTCCCTTCCTATGGATCTTGCGCCACGCGGGAACCATCCTGCCCTTCAAGCCTTAGGGATCTTTACCCTCCTAGAAGAACACACCTTCTAAGAAAATGTTATTAGGTTTATCCTTTAGGGGGAACCCAAGATGAAGACGTGCCAAAATAGGGTTGTAGTTAATCCCACCACATGTACCAAGAAGAGGTACATTGGAGAATTCTCCACAAGAGTCGATAATCTGCACACCATCATATACACGGTTGTACCAAAAGATATTATCATTAGTGAGAGACATAAGTCTCGTGGACCACCGTAGACATCCTTTGTTCTCCTTGAAGGCGACCGTCTGCGGCAAGTGCGAAATAAACCACTTGTACAACAGAGGCAAACAACACACAATGGTACCTCCACCCTTTGAATTCCTCATATGAAAAGAGAAATCAGTTTCATCCAACAGAGTATGAACGAGATTAAGAGTAGAGAAAATCCTAATAGCGTTCACATCCACAAACTTGTCGATGTTGGGGAATAACACTAGCCCATAGATGAGAAGTACAAATATGGCCTCAAAGGCGTCCTCACTCATGGCCTTCCCATACATAGTAGCTTGAGCAATGAGGAACTCAGAAGGGAGACCTTCAATTCCACCTTTGGTAGTCATATGAGCACCAACCAGAGATTCATATATATGCAACAGATCAGTAATCTCTTAAGAAGTAGGAACCCTCTCTAAGCCACTGAATGAAAACTGGTCTAGGATAGGTATACCCACAAGATAGGCATACTCCTCAAGCATAGGCAAAAGTTGGAAATCCGGAAATGTGAAGCAACGGTACAAGGGATCATAGAACTGCACCAATACACTCATCAAACCTTTGTCCACTTGAGTAGCTAGAATAGATAGAAGCTTCCCATGATGAGCCTTGAAATCCAAGGGATCTAATACATAGGATGTCAACCTCCTTAACTCCTTCAAGTCGGGTTGTCTGAAACTATACTTCTTCGTATTCCTTCTTTGTCTATCCATGTCTAAAAATATGCAAATAGACCTCTTAAGTTCCTTGAAAATTTTCTCATTATTGATGGTATGGATGCAAATGGGTGCATGAATGCATGGATGCAACGATCACACTCAAGGATCAAGCAAAGCACACCACACAAAGGTCATGGGATGGATCAAGTCATCCTTAATATCAATCATCCATTTTGGTGGATTATGGTTTACACCTTATCAACACCCAAGTTCCATTGATATTAAGGATACACAAGAACGGATCAACCATGAATCAAGAGTTTGTTGCAAGTCACGAGCATGGAGTCTCGGTTAAGGACCACCCAAAGGGAGTGTACTAGGGTTTAAACCTGCCAAACATGTTCTACAAGAGGTTCCCATAGTCATCATCCCATCTTTCGGATATTATCGGATAAACGACTACTCGTATTCCAAAAATATTCTCAAGAGAGACTCTTATGAGTGTAGTATCGCGTAACAATCGTATCAAATCTTACACTTGAACGACCTTCGCACTACGTCCTAAGAATAGTCCAAGATGGGCTTGGTAAACTAAGGTTCTTGGCTTCTAAGGTCTATATTGGGAAGAGTAATGTCTAACCACGACTACTCGTGTGACATTATTGATCCCAACATGACCTCCACTAAGTGAATGGGCTTGCAAGTCAACTTGCTAAGGAATAACTCCACACAAGTCAACAAGACTATGCCATTCTCCTATCCTAAGTGTACTTCTATTTATCCAAAGGAAAGGTTAGAAAGCGAACAAAAACCGAAAAGTTTTATCGAATCAAAAACTAATAAAAATGTCAGAGATCGGGGTAAGGGGGTTGGTTATGCAATGGAAAGGTTTTAAGCACCCAAAACATCCTAGGTACTCCTAGCGAGCCCTTTTCACACTTGTTGTAAGGTTGGTGTTTTTGTGAAAATTTGTTTGTGCAAACATGATTGGGGAGATGAGAAGAGAATATACAGGTTATTTACAATTTTGTGTTTGAATGGATAAACCCATTGCCTACGTACCATCTTAAAAAGATTAGGATCAAAACCTCGTAGTTCGGGGTAAAAATCTCAAAACAAGTTGGTGAATTGATTGGTCCAAAAGCCTTAAGGTCTTTTGTTATCAAAGGGAGAAAACTCAACCTAAAAACCACAAATCCACCATGTGAGGATAACTTCAACATGCTAGTGAGGGGTTAACCGTATAATAAGCATGGAAGACTCATTGTCCACCACTAAGGATATAGGTGAGTATTATATCTACCTCAAGGATAACTCAAACCTAATAACTAAAGGTTATGAAAAGTTTTTGATAAGAAAGTGGCCATTGAAACCACAAAAGTATTTGAATGAGTTATATTTACCAATGAAAAGTATTTACAAAATATGGTCAAAGTTGACTTAAAGGTTCAATTCAAATTAAGTATTATGAAAAGAAAGTTTGAAAATCAAAAGCATAATGCTTAGGTTTCTAATGTTTGAAAAACAAGTGTTAATGTTTGCACAAAAGTTTTGGCTTGGGTTAGAGTGGAGGGAAGAAGAAGAATGGCTAAAGTCCTAATCGTACAAGAGGTGAAGGATAAGAAACAAGACCACAAATGAAGTTCCTTTCTTGAGATCATATTGATGATCCAAGTAGCTCCCATCCTTTTGAATAAGCAAGCAAATAAGTGTATACTCAAGCAATCAATCAAGCAAGCAAAGCTCTTAGGAATCTTCCAATGGCTCTTGTATCTCTCTTTTGAAGCACATGACAATGGTTCTTCAATTTGGCTCAAATAAGAATCCCTAGCACAAAAGCACAAACATCAAAAAGTTCCATGAAGTAAATCAAGAATGGACAAGAGTGAGTTTAGAGATTTGGTCCTTCTAATCCATCTTCAACATTAAGGCCTCTTTACTCCATTTTGCATAGGGTATGTCCTAGAATCTAAGTCTTTTTTGTCCATTTTTTGCATTTGGTCCACAACAATCAAAATAAAATCACAAGCACAATAATATAAACATAATTATGTGCTCAAGTGAGCAAAAGGCAAATTGCATTAGCATAAACATGTGGTCAAATGAGCAAAGGGCAAAAGCAAACGAATAATATGTATAAGAATAGTAAATTGCATAAATGTAAAGTGGAAGAATTAAATGTTAATGGTTAATGGTTAGTGTTAGTATTAGTGTGCCATTAGGCAATTTAGCGCTATGTTAAGCAATCGTAATTGGACTTATGTAGAAGTCACAACTATCTAAGGCTGGTCAATAATAATGTAGGCAACAACACAAGTTAGAGATTTTGATTAGTGAATCAAACTCCCACAACTTTCCATTCCAAAAGAGGATGAGAATGATCTTGTATTGATTTAGGTTCTTTGCTTGATTAGGAAGCAACCTATCCTTAATGCAAAGCCATTCACTTGATCCATGATCAAGTTGAATTAGATTTGAATCAAGGAAGGTTAAACCTCCCATGTATCAAGGGTAACCACCAATCTTTAACTCATTGATCAAAAAAGAAAGAGAAGAAGAAGAAGAAGATGAATAATAAAGTGCATTAATGGAAATGAAATGAGATAATCAACAAGCATTGACCAAAGATAGAGGAGATCAAGATCAAACAATAGTAAACAGAAGCAAGATGAAGATTAGAAGTCAAGAAACAAATAAATTATTTTTGGTATTTTTTTAAAAGTAAAATAATACCTGAATTAAAATAATAATAAATTGAAAAGTCCAAGTGAATTATCCTAAGTTCAACAAGGTCAAACAAAGTTTGACAAAAAATTTCAGCATTTTTAGAAGTCAGAAACTATTTTTAATCAATTAAAAATGCATAAAAATAACCTAATTGAATTAAAATCTCAAATAAATCTCAAATTAATTAATAAATTGATGAGAATATTCTTCATAGATCTATCATCATTCAAAGAGGTTGGAAAAATATTTGTGTTATGTTTTGAATATCAAAAACTATTTTAAATGAATTAAAAATAACCAGAAAAGAGAAAATTCTTAAAAAATATCAAATTATAAAATAAAATATATTAAAAATCATTTTTAGAAACTAGAAATTAAAAGAAGAAAAATGCAATTGGTCTCACATTTTTTGGACCAATAATGAAGGAGATATGATTTTTTGAAATGAAATGGAATTTAAAAAATAAAATGAAAATGAAATCAGAAAATGAAAAATATGGAAAAACACTGAGCGTTGGATGAAGCTCATTAAAGGAGCTAGCAAATCATGTGGACCACATGCGCGCATCCACCATGCGCTTCAGTCAATGCAATCATACCTTGCCTTTAAATAAGTCATAACATGGAACGGCTATGATTAAATCTGGAAATAGAAATGCACGACTGTGATTCATTCTGGAGACCAGACGGTGGTGTACACCACCGTCTTCTCGGGCCAACTTCTGATGCCGGACAAAAATTGCAGAGAATAAAACTCCACCAAATGACACGATCCAGGTATCAAATGAAAGTTGGGGTGATGTACATCACCCCTGTGCCAACAAAATTCACTCTAGGCTTCCATAGTAAGAGGAATCAGAGCTTGAAAATTGTGGTGTTCAACTAAAACTTGTTGGATTTCAACAATTCAAAGCATGAAATGTTTGCCTCTATGTAGAGGACTTCAGACAACCCAGCAACAACAAGAAATATGCAATATATAAGTAGATTCGAAGAAAATAAAATCTGAAGTGAACCTCTGAATTGAAGAGCTTGAGAGGACGATCTCTTGATGCTTAAGCTTACAGTGTGTTCTATGGATCAAGGTGAGCAAGGCTTGGGAACTGTAGATCTAAAAATCATTCAAGGAAATTGAAGTTTAGATCTGAATTTTTTTAAAAGAAATGGTGAGTTCCTTTGAGTATTGTTGAGGTGTGATTCGTGCAACATGTAAGGCGCCCTTAGGTTGTTGAAATGAGGAGCATTGGCCCTTTATTTATAGCAACAGAATGGCTGAGTGCATGAACAAAGCATTGCATGGATGGAAAGGGCCTTCATGCATGGGCCTGTACAGGCGCATGGAAGGCCCAATTCCAATTGGATTTGTAAGCTTATCATCAGCAGATTATCAAATCATGCAATGTATTTTCAAATGGTTTCCAGAATTGTACCAACTTGTTAATCTCTTCGAAAATGGCATTTCCCAAACTGAAGCATAACCTTATGGGTAATGGTTGGAAAGCTTCTTACATGAGGATCAATTTTTATGTTGATCAAAAATTGATTTGAATCTTGGAAATTGGTGAAAATTTATCATGAAGTGTAGGGTGCAAAACATGTACATGTGAGAATTTCAAAAATGGCCACACTTCAAGCATTTCTGTTTCAATGATGCATCCTCCAGATGACAAAACCTTCAACATCAAGTTTGTATATATTTTCAAGACAATCAATTTGGACTTAAAGTTTGCATCATTTGGAATTTTGATGAAGAAGTTATGGGCACTTGAAGTTGGACTTTTTCACATTTCAATGCCTTTCGTCCAAAGTGTCCTATAATGTTTTGCATTATCACATGTATTTATTTTAGTATTTTGAAAATTTGTTCAACATAACAATTGAAGTAGACATCTTAGACTTTCCAATGAATTTAATAACACCTGAAAATGATGAAAAATGAATGAGTTATGTCCTTGGGAAGTTGACCCAAAATTAGGGTTTCAGTCAAAATGACCTATAATGTCTTGAAATGGATGATGACCTTCCAAGCTTCAAATAATTTTTTTATGAACATTAAAGTTGTTCATATGGTTCTTAAGAACAGTTTTTCTCCTGGAGTCATCTCCATTTGACAAACACATTAAAAGTTAGGTCTCAGTGTACTTCAAAATAGTTAGATGAATTGACTGATCAACTTCTCAAGTCCATACCTCAAGTCTTGATGAATTGATGATTGAGGACACTCAAATAAGCTCAAATATGCATGAAATGATGAATTAAAGAACTTCCCTTGATTTCATTTGATCATAGGTTGAGGTTGCTTCATGAGCAAGGCACAGTTGATGAACAAATGAATTAGGGTTTCCTTGGGAAACAAGCCTCAAACCCTTTGGTTTTCTTTGATCAAAATGATGAATTGAGATACTTGGG
Organism: Lathyrus oleraceus; assembly: GCF_024323335.1. Classification (NCBI taxonomy): domain Eukaryota; kingdom Viridiplantae; phylum Streptophyta; class Magnoliopsida; order Fabales; family Fabaceae; genus Lathyrus; species Lathyrus oleraceus. The sequence goes on along the minus strand of NC_066584.1, from coordinate 267,827,126 downwards.
AGGAATATTTGATGGATGCGAGCTTTGGGAACCATTTCCATGCTTTCTTTTATCTTCACTTGGCCATATCAATGCACATAGGATCTCCTAGAAGCTATGGATCTTTTGACTGCTCAAGCTACACACCAAAGATGTTAGTGACATATTTTTGTGCTTTTGGTTAGTAAATAAAATGAGAAAAGCAGTAATATACAATTCAAGCATGCTTAGTGATCTCAAACCAACTCTCAAGAGTTCCCACCCAAAGGTAAGGAGCCAAGATGCTTATGATCCTTGAGGCAAGATGCAAATGCAATGTTATGATGCCATGAGGGATCTTAGGGTCAAAATTGGGGTCTTACAACAAGATCTTCTTGAGCACAAGGTCACCTTCTCTGAACACACGAGGTCTGACCTTCTTGTCAAAAGCTTTCTTCATTCTCTACTGATATAACTGACCATGACACATGGCAGTCAATCTCTTCTCTTCGATCAAATTCAACTAGTCAAACCTAGTCTGACACCATTCAGCCTCAGTCAACCTGGCTTCCATGAGCACACATAATGAAGGAATCTCGACCTCTACGAGGAGCACTACTTTCATAACATATACAAGAGAAAAAGGGGTTTCCCCTGTTGAAGTGAGGATGGATGCACGATACCCATGCAAAGAAAACGAGAGCATCTCATACCAATCCTTATACGTCACAACCATTTTCTGAATAATCTTCTTAATGTTCTTATTCGCATCTTCAACAACCCTATTCATTTCGGATCTGTAGGGAGAAGAATTATGGTGTTCAATCTTGAAGTCTTTGCAAAGAGCTTCCACCATATCGTTATTCAAGTTCGATCCATTGTCAGTAATGATCTTGCTTGGAACATCATAACGACATATGATTTGATTCTTGATAAACCTTACAACAACTTGGTTGGTTACATTTGCACACGATGCCGCTTCAACCCATTTTGTGAAGTAGTCAATTACCACAAAAATGAAATGATGTCCATTCAAAGCTTTGGGCTCAATCATCCCAATCTTATCGATTCCCCACGTGGAGAAGGTCCATGGGGAAGAAATAACATTCAATAGTGTCGGAGGAACATGAATCTTATCAGCATAAATTTGACACTTGTTGCACTTCTTCACAAATTTGCAACAATCAAATTTCATTGTCAGCCAATAGTAACCTGCTCGCAACATCTTCTTTGCCATTGCATGTCCATTGGAATGAGTACCAAAGGAACCTTCATGCACTTCAGTCATCAATAAGTCTGCTTCATGTCTATCCACGCATCTGAGCAAAAACATGTTGAAGTTCTTCTTGTATGGTATATCACCATTCAAGTAGAAATTACCGACTAGTCTTCTCAAAGTCTTCTTATCTTTCAAAGATGCCCCAGGTGGGTAAATCTGACTTTAGAGGAAACATTTGATGTCGTAATACCACGTCTTCTCATTGTCGCATTACGCGAAAAACCGGCGGGAAAACAAGAACAACAGAGCTGCCACCGTGCGTTATTTATCCCAAAAGAGGGAAAGGAAACGCTCAGAGTAAACCTGGAAAAAGCATGGTCTCGCGACCAAAGAGAATGGGATCGGGAGTCGGTTATGCGAAGGGAAGGTATTAGCACCCCTACGCATCCGTCGTACTCGACGGGATCCACGCACAATAGGAAGGAAAATGGTTGCTAAAACACTGCTCACACACACACACACACTGGCTGAAAGAGACACAAGAAAACAAACAAGACTGACTCGGCAGGACATCGCGTCCTGGTCCTACTTAGTCTATCAGGCATAGACATCAGAGTCGAAGTAGTTCGAACTGGGGGAAAATATGCTCGTTAGGATGTCGCATCCTATGCATACGTATCTCCTTGGACGAAGGAGAATCAGAGCATTCGTAGCTCGGCTGACACGCACACAAACAAACACAGGCAAAGGCAAACGTGGAGCCTGAATGCCAATCACTGGACTTACATCAGCATCCGAACCAAAACACACCCACACTGGAAACCAGATGCCACTTGATGGACTTATACCGGACTCCAAGCACACAACAAACAACTGGATACGGAATGCCAATCGCTGGGCTTACATCCATCTCCTAACACACACAAAGACAAAACAAAAAGGGCGCCCGGAGAGATCTGCTCACTCCTGCCTACCTACCTCATCTGGTATGAGGATCAGGGCGACGTAGTTCCCCTACGGAGGGATACAGGACTAGCCTAACCAGATAACAGAGGGAGACACAACTAGGGAGACTACGACTCGAGCCTAGATGTTATCATGCAAATCATCCCTAAGTTAAGGTTTCTAGCTAACTTGCACAGGAAGCAAGCCTATCCTAAACATGACTTGCACAGGAAGCAAGCCACACTAAACCTAACTTGCACAGGAAGCAAGCTAATGCAAACACACAAGCACAAGTAGCACACACTATATGCAAGCAATGGGCTCAGACAAGGTTAGGTTTTAGTCGAGGGGTCATATCGACCTCAACAAACAAACCACTGTAACTGGGTAGTATTAGCTCTTAACCCTAACATTGAGAGTTAGGGTGAAGCTGATGAAAGGTGAGTGAAGATAAGACTTCACAGCTCTTATCCCTGGCCTGGGAGAGCTTAAGACAAGAATGTGTGGGTTCAGAAAGGGGGAACCCTTCTACACATATGACACTGACTCAACTGTACAAATGTACAAGATCTTGGGTTTGTATCTACAGTGGTGTGAGCAAAGCAAATGACACACAGAATAGCAGGGGATAAATTGCATATCCCTTGGGTTCTGCCAATTGCCTCTTCACTTAGGAGGTCTTTGAATAAGTGCAAGGACAAAAGTAAACAGTCACGAACATTGCCTCTTAAGGAGGACTTCAGACAGGTGCCTGGCCAAGTAACAGGCCAGGTCTTCCAGACTACATGAAGTAAGGAAGTTATACCTCAATGCAAATTGCTATTAAGCAAAGCAAAGCAAAGTTCTCAAAGAACTAATGGCAACTAATGTACCTGAAACCAGTCAGACAACATCAGTATACAATTCAAAGTTAAATCAAAATGAGATAGAGATCAACAGTCAACACAATCAGTTAAACGTGCAATGCACAAGGCTCAAAGCATGTGAGCCAAGCAACCTACAAAACGAACAAGTAAGTCATGATAATCAATCAAGCTCAATCAATTTGTATTGATCTCTTTGGGTATTTGTTGCTTAACCTGAAACAACAAACTTAGACATGAGCAACATGACCACTAGGACAAGCCTAGGGTCAAAAAGAGATAAGAAAGTCAAAACAGCAAGTGACAAGTGTCCAAAATCAAGTTCAAACAATCAAGAAACAAACTCAATTGGTTTCATGTTCATATCAATCATCATCATCATTTCATAAGCAAATTAGGTCAAAACATGGCATATAGAAGCTCAAAGAAGTCAACAGGATGATGCAACTCAAATCCAATCACAAACAATTCAAAAAATCCTCAAATAAATCATGATCAAACATCATCCATAACATGATAAGCATACCAAATTTCAGCTCATTTGGATAAAGGGAAATGGGTCAATAAAAATCAGAAAGTCAAAGCAAGTTCAAGCATGCTCAAAGAAGTCAACCAACCATGCACCAACTTCAATAAATCATAAATCAGTGACAACATATGAGAAATGAATGGAACTAAAACCATGATAAACCTTAAGATGTCTACAAATCACATGTCAAGTTTCAAGTCCATCCAATAATGTATGAGAATTTCACAAATCATATGGCATCATGTGTCACAAAAGTCAACATTTTGGTCAAACAAGGGAGAAATTATCAATCAAATAGAAAATGCTTCCAAAAATTCCAGAAAAATTCACATGTGTTCTTAACATCCATACGTATGTTCATGCAAAAATCCAAACCAATTTGAGTTCATTAAGCAAGGGAATTAAAATCATGAAGTTGGACATACATGGTGTGACACAAATTGTCACACCCCTATTCAAAAAATCATAATTCCACAACCAGCAATGATAAATTCACAAACTCTACACCTAAATCACCATGAACATGTCTAGTTTGAGCACAAAAAATATGGGAAGCATTGGATAATGTATCATCATTTCACAATCAATTTGGTAAGACATACACAAAATGATCAACATGAACAAACCCTAGCACCTTTTAAAATCCACACATGCAAAAAATCTGGAAAAGATATCATAAAAAACTAGAGATCAAGAGGATCAATCCACAAAAAATCCCACGAAAATTGGATAAGAAATGATCAACTTATGAATTTTCTAAGATTGGCCATGCAAATGAAATAAAAATTTAAATAGAAAATGATTAAATTAATTAAATAAACGACCAGTGGCAATGTTGTAATTATTTGGTCAGTTAAATGGAACGCAGCGTTCCAATTAGAAGCGTGGCATCCTGCTATTCGTCACATGGCAATGGCACAGTGTACACATGCAAGCAAAAAGATCCAAAAGCCAAAACACGTTTTCTGGGTTCATGAGTTTTAGGGTTTGAAGCTACAGCCATTGTTCATCATCGTTGATGAACATTTTTTCCAGAAATGGGAATCAAGTATACCATTCGAAACATTCAAACATGTACATCAATAATACAACATCCATTTTCATTAAATCATGCTAACAAAGATGAATCGAGCAGAAACACATTCAAACATCAACTTTCATTTCAACATAACTTCTACAATACTCAACCAATTGCCACGATTTAAAGTTCAACAGAATCAGCATGAAAGGATCTTTCTAAAGCATATCATGGTTTTGAAAATGGAGAGGTTCGAATTCTTACCAAATTTGGAGCACAGTGATGATTCAGATGTTGTTTGGCTATGGAAGGTTGAAACAGATGTTGCTTGATGTCCCAGATGATGAATTAACACTGGCCTTTAGCTCAACAACCCTTGAGGAGGCTCCAATTGAAATCTACCATGGAAGGAAGCTTTAATGGAACAGTGTTTTCCTTGCCTTACAGTCGTGATCTCAAGCTTGCAAAAGGTTCCAAGAGGTTTGTATGTGATGGAACAATCAAACAATGCTCGAGTTCTTTGGAGTTTTTCAGCGAAAATTCAAAATGAAGAAGATGAATGTTTGAGAGAAAAATGAGTTTTGATCTGTTTAGTAAAAAGTGGCTAGGGTTTTTTCAGATTGGAAATGAAGTATATATGTTCTGTTTAATGAAGCTTAAGCAAGGTTAATGAAGTGGTAATTGGTTTTGCTTAAAAATGAAATATTTTGGTAATTTTGCTAAAGAACAACCAATATTGCATGGGGTGCATGGATGTGCACGAAATTGGGCTCAAACAAATCCCAAATACCAATTCTGAACATTTGCCAATGGTACAAAGTGTTGGAAATGATTATTTTGAAAGTCCATTTTTCCACCTCACTTATTTTAATTCATGCTACTTAAAAAATGCCATTTTGATTGGAATATTTTTGGTGAATTGTGATGAAAGATTTGGATAGAGCACATCAAATATGACTTGTAGCAAAAAACCCCACCCAATTTGGCCAAATGGTTTGGAAGATATGCCACTTTGAAGTTCAAAAATTCTTGAGAATGATTTGATCATAACTTGCCAACCATATATGATAAATGAGTGTTCTTGGACTTTTTGGAAAGGTGAGAGCAAGATCTTCAACTTTCATGTTGGACAAAATTTCATTTTAAGCTTGTATGATGACGTAATTTTGAGGAGAAAAACTTTCTATTTTTGGCAGTTGAAAATTACAGGTCACCTACCATTTTTGGAAACATTTTGTCTGGCTTCAAATTCTTCAACCTTGATCTTTGAAATGTCAAATGAGACTTGTATGGACATGAATGAACCCTTTCAAACCATCTCCCACCTTGAAATCCATAAAATCAGGCACAATTGACCACGGTTGACCATAGTTGACTTTCTAGGGTTTCTGGTGGACTGAACACTGACTGATGACTTCTGAGCATCCAATACTTGACCAAACTACTTCCAAAGGACCCCTAGGTCATGTGAACATGTTGGACCCACCCTAGGGCCTTGTCCCAATGGAAATTGCACTTGTTTGCTTGATTGACTGATCTCCTGACCAGTTTGACCTAATTTGTCAGTTGAACTTGTACTTGGGCAAATGGACAATGCAATGTTATGCAGTGGCCTATGCTATGTTAATGACCTAATATGAAATGAATGTACAAAAGGTAGGTGCAAATTTGAGGTGCTACACTCATCTTTGAGCTCTTCAACAACAAACACATGAGTTGGCCTATCAAGACGCATCACAGACAAATTGGGAACTTCCCTCCAATACTTCACTACAATCATTGATGCCAACATCGCAAGAGCATCTGCCATCCGATTCTCATCTCGAGGGATATGATGAAACTCAACCTTTGTAAAGAAAGTTCAAATCCTCCTCGCATAATCTCTATATGGTATGAAACTAGGTTGATTTGTCTCCCATTAAATTTTGATCTGATTCACAACCAAAGATGAATCTCCAAAGACTTCCAAATACTTAATTCTGAGATTCATGGCTTCTTCAAGCCCCATAATGCAAGCTTCATATTCTGCTATATTGTTCGTACACTTGAAAGTCAATCTAGCTGTAAATGGTAGATGCGTGCCTTGAGGAGTAATGATCACTTCCCCAATACCATTTCCATATTGATTAACAGCTCCATCAAATACCATGCCCCAACGGGAACCAGGTTCTGGCCCTTCTTCATGCAATGGTTCATCACAATATTTCATTTTCAAGTACCAAATCTCTTCATCAGGAAAATCATACTGCACTGACTGGTAATATTCAATTGGTTGGTGAGCCAAATGGTCAGCCAAGATACTACCTTTGATCGCTTTCTGAGATCGTTATTCGATATCGTACTCTGATAACAACATCTGCCAACGGGAAATCCTCCTAGTTAAAGCAGGCTTCTCAAATATATACTTTATTGGATCCATTTTGGAGATCAACCAAGTGGTATGATTCAACATATACTGACGCATACGCTTAGCATCCCAAGCCAATGCGCAACAAGACTTTTCAACCATAGAATACCGAGTCTCACAGTCAGTGAATTTCTCACTGAGGTAGTAAATTGCAAATTCTTTCTTTCTAGTCTCATCTTTCTGACCAAGAACACAACCCATACTATCTTCAAGCACAGTCAAATACATGATCAACGGTCTTCCTTCGACAGGTGGAGACAAAATCGGAGGTTCAAGAAGATATTCCTTGATACTGTCAAAAGCATTCTGGCAGTCTTCGGTCCAATCACAATACTGATCTTTCCAAAGAAGCTTGAATATAGGCGCACATGTGGCAGTCATGTGGTAAATGAATCTGGAGATATAATTCTAGCGGCCGAGAAAACCTCTGACTTGCTTCTCAGTTTTGGGCGCATGCATCTCTTGTATTTCTTTGACCTTGGTAGGATCAACCTCAATACCCTTCTTACTGACAATAAAGCCCAACAACTTACCAGAACGAACACCAAAAGTACACTTATTGCGATTCAGGAGGAGTTTATACTTCCTCAAACACTGGAATAACTTCAAAAAATGCTCAACATGTTCCTCTTCATTAATTGATTTAGCGATCATGTCATCGACATAAACTTCAATCTCTTTATGCATCATATCATGAAAAAGAGTAATCATTGCTCTTTGGTAAGTTGCATCCGCATTCTTTACACCGAAATGCGTCACTCTATAACAGAATGTTCCCCAAGGGGTAATGAATATGGTTTTCTCCATATCTTCGGGTTCCATCTTGATCTGATTATATCCGAAAAATCCATCCATAAATGAAAAGACTTTGAATTTAGCAGTATTGTCTACCAATATATCAATGTGTGGCAGAGGGAAATCATCTTTTGGACTAGCTTTATTCAAATCTCTATAATCGAGACACATGCAGACTTTTCTATCTTTCTTCGGCACATGCACAATATTGGCCACCCATTGCGGATACTCAACGGTTACAAGGAAACCGGTGTCGATCTGCTTTTGCACTTCTTCTTTGATCTTTACAGCCATTTCAAGATGCGTTCTCCTCAACTTCTGCTTGACTGGCGGGCATTCTGGCTTCAACGGCAATCTATGCTCCACAATCTCAGAATCCAAACCAGACATGGTTTGATAGGACCAAGCAATCACATATGAATACTCTCGAAGAAGATCAATCAACCCCTTCTTGACATCTGGACACAGTCAAGACCCAATCTTAACTTCCTTCATATCATCCTCGGAACCCAAGTTGACTAACTCAATCTGCTCTTCAAACGACTAAATGGTCTTTTCATCTTGCTCAAGAAGACGAGATAATTCAACACTTACTTCTACATCACTTTCCTCCTCGACCTCAAACACAGGGAATTCAAAATTTGGAGAACGAAAAGGATCATTGTATTCAATGGGGTTAGAAACCAACCTGTATAATGATTTGATATTTGGATTTTAGAGAAGTGAATTTGTGACCAAATATTATGTAGATGGACAATTATATTGTTTATTTATGTTTTTTGTGATTATCATTTTCAGAATAAAGCAAAAAGTAAAAACAAGACATCACAGATGTGGATGAATAGAATTAATTTTATTAATGATCAATTTGAAAATTCCCAAACAATGTATACTTCTCCCTTAGGCATAGGAGAAGGAATTTGAAAACATATAAAAGTAATTACTTAGATCGATGCAAAATAACAGGAATATCAACAGCAGTCCAATTGTTGCAAGCCTTTCCATGCGTCACAAAATTGGTGCAGTCTTCGTCTTCGTCATCTTCTAGCCCAGCAGCTAAGTGTTGTTCATTGTCATGAATGAACCCTCCGCTACGGAAGCTAAGTTGCATATCCTCAGATCTTGTAGTTGATGAACCTTTCTAGAACCTCAAACCGGTTCTGCCTTTGTTGTCGGAGACCTCTACCATGCGCCACCACTGATCAACATCGCCTTCTTCAACAATCTTCTTAGCATCTTTCAAAGAGGACATAGGTGGCCTAACTCTCTTTTCAGCAGCAATAGATAAGGCTTGGAACGGAGTCCAAACCTCATCCTCATCTTCAACATAAGAGAAAGATGATAGGTGGCTAACCAACAATGCCTTCTCTCCTCAAACAATCACAAGCTTGCCATTCTTGACAAATTTGAGTTTCTGGTGCAAAGTGGAGGTAACAGCTCTCGCCTCGTGGATCCATGGCCTTCCCAATAAGCAACTGTAAGCCGAGTGGATGTCCATCACTTGGAAAGTAATTTGAAAATCAATCAAACCTATCTTAACTAGAAGGTCCACTTCGCCAATAACTGCCTTGCGTGAACCGTCAAAAGCTTTGACGATTACACCGCTATACCTCATAGGCGATCCTTGATATGATAATTTTGATAAAGTTAACTTTGGAAGCATGTTCAGTGATGACCTGATGTCAACAAGCACATTTGACAAAGCATCTTCTTTGAAATTCATAGAAATGTGCAAAGCCAGATTATGATTTCTGCCCTCCTCAGGGAGTTCTTCATCACATAAGCTAAGATTATTGCACGAAGTGATGTTAGCCACGATATGATCGAATTGATCCCTAGTAACATCATGTTCTATAAATTCTTGTTCAAGAACTCTTTGTAGTGCTTCTCTATGCGCTTCGGAATTCATGAGTAGAGACAACACTGAGATCCTTGAAGCGGTTTGGAGCAACTACTCCACCATATTAAACTCAATCCTCTTGATCAAACGAAGTACCTCATCATCATTGTTAGCTTTCAAATTGATGGATTCACCAGACTTATCCTTTGAAGCACCAACTGGATCTACAACATGCACTTCCACCTTCTTTCCAACAACTGATTCTTCCTTATCCTTTGGGAACACTGGCCCAAACACACGACCACAACGGTTCACCATGGTAACATCAACAATGCTCACTATAGAACTAGTCGTAGGCAACGGGACCTCTTGACCACCTTCTATCATTGTAGCATTATACTGATATGACATAACTTTATCAAATGAATACGGGACTGGGCCCGCTAACCGTATAACCAACGACGTTACTAATCTATTGTTGACATTGTTACTGTTACTGCTATCGTACTGAATTACCAATCTTTCTGGTTGTTTGAAAATGGGCACTATGACATTTACATCGTCATCTTCATGACGGGATTGAACAATCTGAATCATTCCTTCATCCATCAGTCGTTGGATGTCCCTTTTCACAACTTCGCAACCCCTCGGGTTAATACTACACATAACACAACCGTCATGGTCATGTTCACAATCACTCACGAAACAAATATCCTTATGCATCTGCACCAAGGACCTCCGGTTAAAGCGCACATCAAAAACCTTAAATTCGCCAGGACAACCATCCACCATATTCACATAAGAGTTCCCATAAGCGGGTAATGGATTTGCTTTCACATTCGGCGCATGGTCCTCGAAGGACACCATTCCACTCTTTATCAGCTTTTGAGCCTCATACTTTAGTGGATAAAAATTCTCGATATCATGTCCGGGTGCTCCTTGATGAAAAGCACAACAGAGCTCAGGCTCATACCACCATGGAAGTGCTTATGGAATTTGTGGCGGGTTTCTCGGTTGGATCAGGTTCTTGAGAACCAAAGACAGGTATAATTATGCATAAGACATAGGAATTGGGTCGAAAGAGACCTTCTTCCTCTCAAAGTTTTGTTGATGATGATTGTTGTTGGTATTGTTGTTATTGTAGGTGTTTGCTGGTTCTTGTGATTGTTGTTGTTGACTTTGTTGTTGTTGAACTGGTATTGATTGTTGATTAGAAAATATAGGGATAACTGAAGATACTTGATGATGATGTTAACGGAATGGTGGATTCCTTCTGATCTGAGGCCTCCTCTGCCTCCTACTGGAAATTGCATCTGCTTCATTGTCCTTTTTCTTGCTAAAACTGCTGTCATATCTCTTACTCGGCGATGCTTCATATTTTGACAAATGTCCCTCTCAGACTCCTTCCTCAAGCCTCATCCCCATGTTTACCATTTAGGTAAAGTCACTAGGGGAACTAGCAATCATTCGTTCAGAATAAAATGAACTAAGAGTTTTCAGAAAGATCTTTGCCATCTATTTTTCCTCCAAAGGAGGAGTGATCTGGGCAGTTAATTCCCTCCATCTCTGTGCATACTCTTTAAATGTCTCCTTATCTCTCTTAGACATACACCTCAACTGGTTTCTATCAGGCGCCATGCCCACGTTGTACTTATACTGCTTGACAAAAGCCTTTCCCAGGTCATTGAAAGTATGAACGCTTGCACTGTCTAATCCCATATACCATCTAAGCACAGCACTGGTCAGACTGTCTTGGAAGTAGCGAATTAACAGTTGATCATTATCAACCTCGGTAGACATCTTGCGAGCATACATCACTAGATGACTGAGCGGACAAGTGTTTCCTTTGTACTTTTCAAAGTTAGACACTTTGAACTTCACCGGGATCTTTACGTTGGGCACTAAACACAACTCAGCAACACTCTTTCCAAACAAGTCATTACCCCTTAGCGTCTTCAATTCCTTGCGCAACTCAAGAAACTAATCCTTCATTTCATCCATTTTCTCGTAAACATCCAGACCCTCAGACGGCTTTGAGTGATAAATGGTATCCTCTACACGAGGTAAGGTGTGTACAACGGGAGGTGGGATAGACCTGACCGGGCTAGATGCCGGCATGGAAGCAAAAGTAGGCGCAAATTCTTCGGGCATAAAATTGGACGGCATTCCCCATGTGAATCCGGCAGGCATAGTAGGGGCAAAATGAGCGGCACAGAAGGCATGGCAGAGGTAGCTACCTCTGAAATAATTGTCCTCCGAGGAGGAGGAGTTGTAGGTGTTGGAGAAGATTGGCTCTAGGCAGCCAACACTGACTCCATCATGGCGGTCAGGCGGACGATCTTGTCCTTCAGCTCTCTGTTCTCTTGCTCTAGATGCTCCATAGTTATCAGATGATTGGCACGGGTGTTATGTCAATGAGTCATCTTGGCTAAAATAGAGAAGAAACACCAATAAGACAGCTGGCGAAAGAGAAACCTGCTTATGCAAATGATGCATGAAATGCAATGCTTGATTATTTATTTTTGTTTTCAAGGAACTTACTATATCAGAAGACCTAGCTGAAGCCGCGTACTTCCTTCGAATGCGACGGATCTCGGTCTCAAAAGATGTCTTCATCTGAGTCTTCTCGAGGACAAGCTGATCAACAATCTTTTTCCAAGCAACGAAATGCTAAGGCATGCTAGAAGATGAAACCTCTGTCTCTCGCTGTCTCTTTTTCACTCGGCCTTCAAGTAGCTCCATAAATGCATATTTGTCCTTAGAATCCAACTGCAACTCTTCATGCTTCTTGTTCAAAGCACGGAAACGCTCTTCCCACATATCCTTCTCTTGCTTCATCTTGGCGAGCGCGTCTTCCAACTCCTCTACATCTTAGTTAGGGAGATTTAATGGCTCAACCACAACCATAGACATAGGTCTTTCACAAGGATAATGCATCTTCAACTCCAAAGCTCTCTTTTTCACCCAAAGAGTGTAAGCTTCCAAAGCTACACAATTGCACAGACCAAGCTCAGATCTTCCTTTCTTAAGCACATTATGCCAAGCATGCACAATCTTCTGCTTCAAATGTTGGGGATCTTTTACCTTTTTGTAGAAAAGACCTTCTAATAGAGTGTTATTAGTTAATTCCTAAGCAGGGTTGTAGTTAATTCCTCCTTGTGTACCAATGAGAGGCACATTATAGAATTCACCAAACCTATCAATAATCTCCAAGCTAACCCATGAAGAATCATACCAAACTATATCATCATTAGTGAGAGACCTAAGTTTCCTTAGATGCAAAGAGAAATACATATCAAACAACAGAGTAGGGACATGATTCCCAATTAAGTAAAGTCTAATGGCGTTAACATCAACAAAACCGTCAATGTTAGGGAACAAAGCTAATCCATAGACGAGCAACACAAAGATAGCTTCAAAAGCATCCATACTACTGGCTTGAGCAAAAGCAGTAGCTTCCTTGATGTGGAAATCAAATGGCAACCCTGTAGCGGTGTATTCGTTACCATTGGAGATATTGACTAAATCCAAGGTAAATCATACAAAGTCGAGTCGCCACCGCACTTCTATTTATCCAAAGAAATGGTTAGAAAGCGAACAAAAACCTAAAAGTTTTACAAACAAAACTAGTAAAAGAAACAAAGATCTGGGTAAGGGGGTTGGTTATGCAATGGGAAGGTGTTAGGCACCCAAAACATCCTAGGTACTCCTAGGGAGCCCTTTTCACACTTGTCAAGGTTATTGTTTTGTGAAAATTTATTTGTGCAAACATGATTGAAGAGATGAGAAGAGAATGTACAAGTTTATTTACATTTTGTGTTTGGATGGATAAACCCATTGCCAACGTACCCTCTTATAAAAGATTAGGATCAAAACCTCGTAGTTCGGGCTAAAAATCTCAAAAACAAATGAGTGGATTGATTGGTCTAAAAGCCTTAAGGTCTTTTGTTATCAAAGGGAGACAACTCAACCTAAAACCACAAATCCACCATGTGAGGATAACTTCAACATGCTAGTGAGGGGTTAACCCTATAATAAGCATGGAAGACTCATTGTCCATCACTAAGGATATAGGTGAGTATTACATCTACCACAAAGATAACTCAAACCTAATAGCTAAAGGTTATGGAAAAATTTGATTAAGAAGTGGACATTGGAACCACAAAAAGAAGTTTGAATGGGTTATATTTACCAATTATAAGTATATACAAAAGATGGTCAAAGTTGACTGAAAGATTCAATTCAAAATGAGTGTTATGAAAAGAAAGTTTGAAAATCAAAAGCATAAGGCTTGGGTTTCTAATGTTGAAAACAAGTGAAATGTTTACACAAAAAGTTTTGGCTTGGGTTAGAGTGGAGAAATGAAGAAGGAGGATTAAGTCCTAAAGAGAACAAAACGGTGAGGGTTAAGAACTGAAACCACACTAGGAGTTCCTCTCTTGAGATCATATTGATGATCCAAGTAGATCCCATCCTTTGGAATAAGCAAGCACAAAGCATAAGCAATCAAACAAGTCTCATAAGAGATCCTCAATGTATCTTGTATCTTCCACTTGGAATGAACATGGTAATGATCCTCAAATTAAGCTCAAATGGATACTCCTAGTTCAAGAGCACACACATCAAAAGTTCACAAGCAACAAAAATCACACACTATATGCATACAAAAGGCTCAAGCAATGGGTGGGATTTAGTCAAGAGGGGTCATGTCAACCTCGACAAACAAGCCAAACTGTAATGGGTAATATGTAGCTCTTAACCACTAACATTGAACATTAGGGTGAAGCTGATCAAAATGGTAATGAGGATGAGACCTCATGCTCTTAACCCTGGCCTGGGTGAGCTCATGGCACAGAAAGCGTGGGGATCCAGAAAGTGGGATCCTATTCCACTTGACAAACACTGGACAAAGATCTTGGGCACATGTTTAGAAGCATTAGCACGTAGTGCGAGCGTAAAGAACGACACACTGAATAACAGGGGATTGGATACTAATCCCTTTTGATCCGTCAATTGCCTCAACTCTTGGAGGTCTTATCAAATATCACATGCCTCTCTCTTGGAGGTCTTTGAGCACAATTGTAAACAAATACAAACAGAGCCTCTAAAGGAGGACTTGCCAGCAAAATGCCTGCCAAAAAGGTGACAGGACTTCAGACTACATGAAGTAAGAAGCTAACTACCTGAGTGGTGTATCAACCACAATACAAAGCTCAAGCAAGAGCTAAAGTAAGCAAGCAACTAAGGTACCTGTACAAAGACTACACAGTCAGTACTTCAGTTATTAAACCAACAGACAAACAGTGGAACCACCTAACAGTTACATAATTCAGTGTATAAGTGCCTTGGCACTCAAATAAGCTCATGAGTTCACCATATCAAGTAAAATCCTACAAAACAATAATAGGTCAGTACTCAATGCATTTGCATCTCACAATATCCATGATGAGTATCCAAACCTGAAACAAACAACAAAGTTAGTTTATGTGCTTCTAAACAACACTACAAAACACGAACAAACAAAGGCATAAGAGATGAATTCAAAACCTAACCAAATGATCAAAACAGAACTCAATCTTTTACACGTTACACATTCAAACATTCCACAAAATGTCCTCAAAAGGACCAGCATCAAATCAATAAGCAAGTGCCTCAAATGGCTCAAGTAATGCAATGACCAAAAATAAGCACAAAATGAACATCCAACTTAGAAAAATCAAATCAAATCAGAAATGCATGCAATGACTTTGAGATTTTTTATATGAGTTTCTCATGTCATGAATGTGCAATATGCAAAAGATCAAATCCAGAAAGGTTCAAATGATATATGAACAAAAATGTAACAATTCAATGTCAAAAATGTGACACAAATTGTCACACTTTTCTCTATGTGTCAAAAGTGATGATAACATGTAATAAAAAATCCAAACTAGTGACCAAAAAATCATATCATGTGTGAATGTCAAGCATGCAAAAAATTGGATCAAATGGCTCAACATAGAGAATTTCACAATGCATTGAACACAATAGGTCAAATTAGCACAATGTTCAATCAAAAATACACAAATAAAAATCCAGACATCAACAATTCATGAAATTAACATAAACAAAAAGTAGAGATCAAACCAAAACTATGAAAAAAAATTGGGATTAAATTGGACTATTTTTGGATTTTTTATGAATTAAATGAAATGAGCAAAATAATTGGAATAACATGGAAAATATGGAGGGAAACAATTAATTTGAATAAAACTCAGAAAAATCCACAGCCACAGATCTTGGCGCGCATATCAATCCAATGGCTCAAGCTTAAAAGACGAAACGCACCGTTTCACTAATGCGTTGGCATGCTCAATCATCAGTCAAAGCGCACGCGTGGCCTGGTCAATGCATTCTCAACCAATTGAACTGCCATGCCACGAGCCACATGGAGCACACGTCACACAAACCCTAGCAATTACAGACGCCGGAGCTACAGCTCCAGTCGTCTTCTCCGACGACAAGCACGGAGGCGCCGCCACACAATTTTGCAGAAACTCACGAGGCTTATATCAATCGAACCGGTTTTCAACGAGGATTCCAAATATGCAAATGGATCATCCTAATTCTCCATAGATTGTTCAAATCGAAGGCAAACATATTTGAGATCCAAATTTATATTCAACATATCATGCTCAATTCTCAGTCAAATCCAAATCTAAACACATACTCGTGCTCTACACAACAGGATTTACACATCTATAACTTAAAATCAGCAAAAAGAGATGATGAAAATAGAGTCACCTTGGAATGAAGGTTGCTGAAGTCGTGTTCTCAAGCACTCATATGCTCCAGATCTTCTCCTTTGATCTTCCTATGAAGCTTTAAGCAAAAAGCAGTGGTTGAAACCTCTTGATTCTACTTCAATTTTCAAATTCCATCAACATGAGGAAGCTCTTGAATTGCATGAAATCTTGATGAATTGCTTCAAGTAATGGATGAATCTTGCTCAGTGAAGCACCAGGAATAAGAATATGCCAAGAGATTTGAGAATTGTATGGAGAAAATGGAAATTCGAAGAGAGAGAAAGTTGAGAGAATTTCTTGAATTTGATCTGAAATGGTTCTGTTATGCAGTTAGGATTAGGGTTTCAGCTTTTATATCCCATGCTAATGACATTGCTAATCACACTTTTCATGTATTAATCAAGATTAAGGAGTATTGGAGCAAATTGCAAAAATGCAAAATGAGATAGCATTGCCATAATCCACGTGCTCTCTCCCATGCTGAGCTTCAAATTCACTCCAAATTATCCAATGGTCATGATTTGAGTATCAATTTTCTTGCACCCTAAGCCAAAAGTGAATAATGAAGTATTGCTTCAATTTGAACATGTGTGAACTAGTGAACTCTTGGTCATGATTCCTTTGCACAATTGAACCAAATGATATCATTTTGAGATTCCTTGAACATGAGGAGCATTTTGCAAAAAGAATGAATCAATTTGGAGCATTACACCAAAAGTTATGCCATTTTGAATTTCCATGCACACCTTGTGATCAAATGACCATAACTTCTCAAACATTCATCATATAGACATGAATTAGGACTTTTTGGAAAGGCGAGACAAAGATATACAACTTTCATGTTCACGAAAAATCCATTTGAAACTTCTTTGATATTGAAAAGTCAAGTTGAAGGTGGACCAAAAACTTGCCAAATTTGGAAACTTTGAATTATAGGTCACTTTCCATTTTTAGTAACTTTTGCCATGACCTTTGAATCTTCAAGATGGATGTTTAGAATGATGAATATGCCTCATTTGAACATGATTGAGGTGTCTCAACTCATTTCCCCCACCTCATAGCCCTCAGTTGACTGCACAGTTGACTTTTGGCCCTCATATGACCTTGAAATGTCTTGATTAGCTTGAGCCTCTACCACTTGGTGAAATTGCTTCAAAATGAAACCCTAGCTCATGTAAGCTCCTTATAATAATCATGTGATCCTCATCCCAAGAAAATACCTCATCTCTTGCACAAAGGATCTTCTTGAAGCTCTTGACCTGGTGATTGCTTAAGCTACAAACAAAAGATGTTAGTGACATATTTTTGTGCTTTTGGTTAGTAGATAAAACAAGAAAAGCAATGATATACAATTCAAGCATGCTTGGTGATCTCAAACCACTCACAAGAGATCCCTACCCAAAGGGAAAGGGATCCAAGATGCTCAATGATCCTTGAGGCTATGCAATGCAATGTTATGATGCCATGAGGGATCTTAGGGACAAAATTGGGGTCTTACAAACCCTAATAATCCTCCTTTCTTCACCCAATGTGCCTCTATCTCATACTTCTTCAGGTGAAGAGCTTCAGCAATAAGACTAGATCGGGGAATCTCCTCTAATCCATTAAAAGGTACCCTACTAGATATAGGTATCCCAAAAAGATGAGAATACTCCTCCAAGGTAGGCACAAGCTGAAAATCTGGGAAAGTGAAACAGCGGTAGAGGGGATCATAGAACTGCACTAGCACACTCAAAAGACCTTCAACCACATAAGTAGACAAGATGGGCAGAAGCTTCCCATGACGTTTTTTAAAGTCCAAGGGATCTAATACAAAAGATGCTAGCTTCCTTAACTCTTTCAAGTCGGAACATCTGAAACTGTACTTCTTAGTGTTCCTTCATCTACAATCCATGGTCTGAAAATATTTGCAAATAATACCTCAGTTGCTTGAAATTTTCGTGTGATGAATGTTATGATGTGCATGAATGCATGAATGCAACAAACACAGATAAGGGATCACACACAAGGAAAACAAATAAAGGTCAAGGGATTTATCAAGTTCCATTGATATTGACAAGACTTGATTGGATCAACCAAGAATCAAGGGTTTATTGTAAGTCACGAGCATGGAGTCTGGGTAAGAACCATCCCAAAGGAGTGAACTAAGGATAAAAACCTGTAGATCATGTTCTAAAATGTCTGACTCATCGATCCATAATATTCTCAAGAGAAACTCGTCTAAGTGTAGTATCGTGTAATAACTGTTATCAAGTCTACACTTGAACAGTCTCCGCACTGCGTCCTAAATAGGCCAAGAGGGGGTAAATTTTCTACGGTCCTCAGCTTTTCCGACCCAAATTAGAGATAGTAATGCCTAACCAGAAATACTTGTGTGACATTTCCAAATCTAAAAGAGTCTCCACTGAGCAGATGGATCTCAAGCCAACTTGTTTAAGAGTACTCCACACAAGTCGAACATGACTATATCATCCTCCTATCTTAATTTTACTTAAGTTCGGGTTAGAACTTATCTCACCACTCAGAAGATCACCAAGCATAACAAGCAGATTATATCACACATACATATATACAAACATCACATATATACAAATATATGCACACAAAAAAGTAGGCTAAACCCACTGGAGACTACTCCCCAGCAGAGTCGCCACTTAATTTCTGTAGCGGTAAATTCATGATGATCAAGCTATGGATAAGCTAGACATCAAATAATAAAAGTCGCCACAGCGCTTTTATTGTTTCCAAAGGAAAAGGGAAAAAAGTACGAACAAAACCCAAAAGTAAGAAGTTTTCAAATCAAAACTAATAAAGTGTCAGAGATTACAAGTAAGGGGGTCGGTTACACAGAGGGAAGGTGTTAGCACCAAAAGTATCCTAGGTACTCCTAGGGATCCCTTTTTGTGTGCATATGTAATTGGTACAAAATGATGTTTACAAAAAAATAGGATGGGGGGATGAGAAAAGAATTCATTAATTATATTTTTGTGTTTGACAAGACCTTCAGACTTGTGCCTACGTACCAACATAAAAATAAGGGATCAAAACCTCGTAGTTCGTGATACAAATTTCAAAGTGGATGCGTTGCTTTTAACAAAAAAAAAAGTTTGAAAGGCACAAAGGCCTAAAAATGGTTTGAATGAGTTAGTTCTTTTTGGCATTTCGAAATTTTAAGTCAAGTATAGTTAAGTTTATTTACAAGTTTGATTTAAGAAAAGAAGTTTGAAAATGCAATGGCATAAGGCCAAAGTTTCTACCTTTTTGCAAAGTGGTCAAAGTTTAGAACAAAACAAGTTCAAAAAAAGAAGAGATTTTAAAAGGGAGAAATAGATTTTGAAATTAAAGAAATAGGGAGGAGATGAAGAGACTAATTCTATGCACAAAATTAAAAGTTAAGATTTGAAAAGATCTGACCAATGGGTAGCAATCCAATAGACAAGAATTTCAATCGAAACCCAGATTCCCTTTGATATTTAGCCAATAGTCCACACAAAAGTTTTTTAGAGTGTTTGTTGTTATTATGTACATTAATCGTCAAAGATCACACAAACAAGCAAAGTATACACAAACAAGATATATCACACAAAATGGTCCAAATGGACAAAGTGAAAATTGCAATAACATAAACAATTAGAATGGTATGAATAATGGCAAATGAATAAAGACTATAAATTATATGACATTAAAGTAAATGGCTTGAAATTAAAAGTTAGTTGTTAATGAGTTAGAAGATAGTATTGTTTTGCTTTTGCTTTTCATTTTTTAGTCATTCTTTGGAGAACACTCAACCCACTTATCATAAGCATGGATCCTTGAACCAAGACATCTTTCAAAGCAAGGAAAAAATGCCAAGTTTCCACACAATATCATGATATAGGGGAGACTTACAATCTCACTAACTAGAATGCTATTCCTTTTTGTGTCACAAACTTAGCGCTATGTTAAGCAATCGTAATTGGAATTATGTAGAAGTCACAACTATTTGAGGCGGGGCAATAGAATTTTGGTGTAAATGCATGTTAGAGACATAATATAATGGACTATGCTCATGAAACATACCATACATAAAAAGAATATGAAAAAGAGGTGGCCTAATCTCATCCATACTTATGTTGATTTTTTAATCAACTAGCATTAGGACTTTGAGATATCATAGGCCAAATGAGATGAATGCATAAAGAAAGGGAATGAGAAGAAAAGGGAGGGGAATAGATCAAAACTCATATTGGTCAAAGGAGGACTTTTACCAAATTAATATCATCCATTCATTTTGGGAGATGGAAGGTACATTCCATCAATCCCCTAAATCCAATGATATTAACTTGACAAAGTCAAATCAACCTTGACCAAGGCCCAACAACAAGAATCAAACTCAAACAAGCCATCACAATTGTTCAACACAATTAATTGACATTTATTTAAATTAAAAAGACTAAAATAATGCATTTAAATTAAATATGGTTTGTCAAATTCCTAAAACCTAATCAAAACAAGGTCAAAGGACCTTGGAGAAAAAGTTTCAGAATTTTTAAAGACTTAAAAGTATTTTTAAACGATTAAAAATATTCATAAAATTAATTAAATCATGAAAAATATTAATAATGATCCAAAAAATAATTTTAATTCAAAATATGAATGATGAAATTATTTGAAAATTTTTGGTGAAACTCTCATATTTTTTTTGGATCAATATTAAAATTAATATGAATTAATGAAAATAAAAGGATTGAAATGAAAATCAGAAAATATGAAAAAACATGGACCACTTGATCTCCCTCATTAATTGAGGTGGCAAATCAAGTGGCCATCAACGCGCTTTCCAACATAGTCACGAGTCAATGCATAACACAAATGGTAATTACAAACAACGCGTGAGATTAGAACATTTGAAGTGAGATCAATGGCTCAGAACCTATCCAGCACACCATCGGCGCTGGACCTCCGGTCACCTTCTCAAGCGAGGTCCACTGGACAGGTTCACTCATCACCATCAAGAAAATGAAAAAGGAGGACATGATCTGAAAGAAAAGATGGCGTAGAGCACGAATATGACCTTAATTTTAACTAACTCCACATATATAGAAAGATATGAGGAGTTGAATTTTGAGGTGTGTCAACTGAGTTGCTTCGATTTGACCTCTATGCAACTCAATCTTTTTTCCTACATTGGTAGGACTTCAAATAACCAAAGATCCAAGAGAATTGAGTAGAATTGAGTGAGAATCGAAGAGATGAAGTTTTCTGAAAATTACCTTCAATGATGTGCAATTCTTGATGTTGCTTGCTCCAAACACGATCTGACCACACTTGAGAAGCTAGCAGGAAGTGATTAGAGAGATTGCAAGGCTTTGGATCCTGGAGTTCTTGAATCTCCAACAGTTGAGATTCAAACTCAAATTTCAAATTGAAATTTATCAGGTTTTCCTTTAGAATGAGAGGTTTCCAATGGGGGGCAAAGCTGGCGCGCAAAGTCTTGTTCAAATAAGCTCAGAAGCATGCTATTTATAGCCAAATGGAATGATATTTGCACACTTCAAATTTTGTCCAATTTTAGCAATGTCAATGGCACGAGTGCATGAGCATGTACAGGCCTATGATGCAATGCAAAAAGGTCCAAAATGATTCCAATTGAAGTCTGAATGGAAGCTTGATTGGCAAGGCAAAGTGAACTAATGTTTTGAAGTTAGATTCTTTCCAATTATGAAGCCCTGTAAAAGCCATGCGCAGACCTAACAATCTTTGTCCAAAATGCATGAGCTTGGGTTCTTTGGAGAGCTTGGATCAAGGGGAACAAGTTAGATGTTCAACATTTTTTCATTTGGAGCTTGGAACATGGAGAATTTTTAGGTGGAAGTTTGGAAAATTCAACATGTTGAAATTTTTCTAAGTGTCAAGCCATATATCTCAATATTCCACCTTACTTAAATTTTTATGTGAGCTTCAAATGGGAAATGTGTCTTTATAAAAGTTGTAGCTCTTTCAAAGACCTTACAAGTGATTACCAATTTCATGTCATTTGGATTTATAATGATAGAGTTATGCATATTTGAAGTTTGAAAAAATCACTTGTTCAACGGTATAGGTCAAAAATGACCTATAATGTAACCTCCTATCACATGCTCATAAAAGTTGAATTTGCTTTCACTCCAAATATAAATGTTGACATAGACATCTTGAATTTGATTTTGAAACTTGTAAATCTTTGATATCATAAAAATTGAGCAAGTTATGGCCTTGGGAAGTTGACTTTCAAATTAGTGTTTAGACAAAATGACCTATAATGTTTTAACATAGAAAATGATTTTCCAAGAAAACCTAGCTCTAGGTCTCAACATGAAAGTTGTTTGGAATGAATTTAGAGTAACGCTTCTCTTGGAATCATTTTCATATGGTGAAAATTGTAGGAGATAGGGTCTAGGGAGACCCAGTTTTGATCAGATGAATTCATCTGGCTAACCACCATCAACCAACTTGTTAAACTTCAATTATTTGGACTTTCTTGGCTCATGGTAGATCATATATGCACAATATGATAAATTTTGAAGTGTCCCATTGAGAAATTTGTCAATTGGTGAGATACCCAGTCAAACTAGGGTTTCCAAGACAAATCACCTCCAAACTCTTGAAGAAAACTTGATCAATATAACATGTAGTAATCAATGGAACTCATATATGATGCTCATAAACATTATTGGATCAATTCATGGTTTTTATCTTTGTCATGAGGGTCTCAAACCCTATATATGAACTTGATAAATCAATGGAGATCATGCCCTACCTACAAAACAGTTAGGCAAATGCAAAGACATATTTTTGTATTTTGGTTAGTAAAATGATGATATACAAGTAGGATAAAATCACATAGTGCTTGGTGATCTATCCCAAAACAAACCTAATGAAAGAGGGGTAAGGAGGATGCCAAGGTATGATTCCAATGTTAATGCTTATGATGAAATTGCATGAGGGATCTTAGGGTCAAAGTTGGGGTCTTACAGTAACCAACGCCTTTACCTGTAATCTCTGACATTTTATTAGTTTTTATTTGAAAACGAACTATCTTTTGGATTTGTACATACTTTTCCCTCTTCCTTTGGAAACAATAAAAGCACGGTGTTGATTCTGATTTTATTGACGTCAAGCTTATCCATAGCTTGATGGTCATGAATTTACCGCTACACATCCCATTGGTCAGATATTTTCAACTCTTAATTTTTAATTTTATGCTTTGGGTAGTTTAAGACCCTAATTTTGACCCTAAGATCCCTCATGGCATCATATCACTGCATATTGCATTTGCCTCAAGGATCATATCATCTTGGCTCCTTAACCCTTGGGTTGGGACTTGTGTGAGTTGGTTTGAGACCACCAATCATGCTTGAATTGTATATTATTGCTTTTCATATTTTGTTTACTAACCAAAAGCACAAAAATGTCACTAACTGTTTTGTTTTGTAGCTTGAGCAATCATGTGATCCAAGGCTCCTAGGAGGCCCCTATGCTCATTGATATGGCCAAATGAAGTTAAAAGCAAGCATGGAAATGGTTCACAAAGCTCTCAATCATCATATATGCCTCCCAAGTATCTCAAATTGCCAATTTGACCAGGATAAACCAAAGGGCTTCAGGATTGTTTCCCAAGGAAACCCTAATTCATCTATGCATTGATTGTGCCTTGCTCATGAAGCAACCTCAATCCATGATCAAATACAATCAAGGGAAGTTCTTTCATTCATAATTTAATTCACATAGAGTCTATGTGAGTGTCCTCAATCATCAATTCATCAAGATTTGATGTTTGGACTTGAGAAGTAGATCAGTCAATTCATCTGACTATTTTGAAATCCACTGAGGCCTAACGTTTGATGTGTTTTCAAATGATGATGACCCCAAGATAAAAAATGTTCTGAAGAACCATATGAACAACTTTAATTTTCATCAAAAATTGATTTGAATCTTGGAAGGTCATCATCCATTTAAAAACATTATAGGTCATTTTGACTGAAACCCTAATTTTGGGTCAAATTCCCAAGAACCTAACTGCTTCATTTTTCATGCTTTTGAGGTGGGATAAAATGCATTGGAAACTATAAGATGTCTACTTCAATTGTTATGTTGGACCAATTTTCATAATCCTAAAAGACGTACATGTGATAATACAAAACATTATAGGTCACTTTGGACCAAAGTCATTGAATCTTGAAAAAGTCCAACTTCAAGTGCCCATAACATTCTCATCAAAAATCCAAATGATGCAAAACTCAAGTCCATATTGATTGTCTTGAAAATATCTACAACTTTGATGTTTAAGGTTTTGTCATTTGAGGCTTGCATCACTGAAACAGAAGGGCTTGAAGTTGGTCCATTTTGGCAAAATTCACATACACATGTTTTGCACCTTGAACTTCATGATCAGTTTTCAATAATTTCCCAACTCCAAATGGATTTTTGTTCAACATATAAATTGTTCCTCATGTCAAGACCTTTCAAACCATTACCCACATGGCCATGTTTCAATTTGGCAAAGTGCATTTTCGAAGAGGTGAAAGTTTGTGTGCATTTAGGGAAACCATATCAAAACTTTATGCACAAGCCAATGTAATCAAAATTGCACGTCCAAACCTGATCCATTACACTTCAGCTTGCATTTTCGATGGATTTTGGGCCTCACATACGCCTGTACAGGCCCATGCATGGAGGCCCTCATTCCACATGCACACGTGTTTGGCAAGGCTTGCATCATCTCATGCTATAAATACATGTGTTGTGCTTCATTCATTTCCAACCTTAAGGCGCCTAAACTCTGCAGAATTGAAATCCCACTCTTCACGTAAAGGAATTTTGAGTTTTCTTCTTCAATTTTTCAGTTCAATTTTCAACTTCCTTGGTTGATCATTGAGCTTCAATTCCTAAGCCTAGCTACTTTGCCATCTCAAGATCACACTGCATCAAAGACTTGGAAGAGATCGTGCCTTGTAAAGCTGCACTTCAAAGGTTGTTGTTCAAACTTTTTTAATTTGAAACTCCTTGGATCTTGCTCATTTCTTGTGTTTGTTGGTTCCTCTAAAGTCCTCTCATAAGAAGCAATTGATCTGTGCATTTAATTTCATGAATTGAGCAAACTCAGATTGAAATCCATAATTTTCTATCTCAGATTTCTCCTTCTACGAGAGTCTAGAGTAGAAATCAATGGCACAAGGGTGATGTACATCACCCCAACTTTCCAATGATATGAGGATCGTGCGTTTTGGTGATGTTTTTAAAACCTACAACTCTGGCCGGAGATGACTTGCTCGCCGGAGAAGACGGTGGTGTACACCACCGTCCCCCATGCCAAATTGCATCTGGACCATTGAATGTTGTTTGCAGATTGAATCACAACCATGCAATGTTATGACTTTTTTAAATGCTTTATGTTTCTCATGTGACAAAGGCCTTTGGTGAGCATGCGCTTTACAGCCTCTTGATTCGCCACATCATTTAATGAATATGATCAGACGCTCCAGGCTCTTTCTTAATTTCTGAATTTTATTTTATTTTCTTTTATTTCCTTTTATTTCAAAAACTCATATCTTCTTCATTTTAAATCCAAAAAATATCGGACCAATTGCATTATTTCCCTTTTTAATTCTAGTTTATGAAAATGATTTTTAATAGTTTTTTATTTTTCCATTTAATATTTTTTGTGAATTTTCTCTTTTCTGGTTATTTTTAATTTATTTTAAATAGTTTCCAATATTCAAAAAATTCAAAAATATTTTTTTAACATCTTTGAATGATGATGAATCGATGAAAAATATTCTCATAAATTTCTTAATTGATTTGAGATTTATTTGAGATTTTAGTTCAATTATGTTATATTTTCTTCATTTTTAATTGTTTAAAATTAGTTTCTGGTTTCTAAAAATGATTAAATTTTTTGTCAAACTTTGTTTGATCTTGTTGAACTTAGGATGATCCATTTGGACTTTTTTCAAGTTGATTTGAAATGGATTTGAAGTTCGACCTTTATTTGTTTATTTTAATTCAAGTATTATTTTAATTCTCAAAAATACCAAAAATATTTTATTTGTTTCTTGACTTTTAAGCTTCATCTTGTTTCTGTTTACCATTGATTGATGTTGATTCCATTTACATTTGGTCAATGTATTTTTTTTATGTTATTTGACTTTCAATTATGTACATTCTTATTCTTCTTCTTCTTCATCTTTTTCTTTTTGATGAATGAGTTAAAGATTGGTGGTTAGCCATGACATATGAGAGGCTTAACCTTCCTTGATTCAAATCAAATTCATCTTGATCAAAGATCAAGTGAATTGCTTTGCATTAAGGATAGGTTGCTTTTTGGTCAAGCAAAAAACCTAAATCAATACAAGATCATTCTTCTTTTCTTTTGGCATGGCAAGTTGTAGGAGCTTGGCTTACTAGTCATGATCTCTAACTTGTGTTTGTTGCCTATAGTTTTATTGACCGACCTCAGATAGGTGTGACTACTACATTAGTCCACTTACGTTAGGTTAACATAGCACTAAATTGCCTTATGGCACACTAACACTAACTACTAATCACTAACTTTTAATTAAAGCATTTAATTCTTGCAATTTACTTTTATGCAATTTAATTTCTTACACATTAATTCATTTGCTTTTGCCCTTTGCTCACTTGAACTCATGTTTATGTTAATGCAATTTGCCTTTTGCTCACTTGAGCACATAATTATGTATATACTATTGTGCTTGTTTTGTTTTGTTTGTGTGAACCCAATGCAAATGGAGAAAGGACTTAAATTTTAGGCCTTACCTATGCTAAATGGAGTCAAAGATCAACTAGGCCTCATGCCTTTAGAATGCTATAAAATGTCAAAGAGCAACTAGGCCTCATGCCTTTAGAATGCTTAATCTTGAAGATAAATTGAAAGAACCTAATTCTAAACTCACTCTTGTCCATTCTTTCTATTGCATTGTGGAACTATTTGATTTGTGTGTTCTTGTGTGCTAGGGATCCTAAACTTGAGCCAAGTAGAAGAACCATTGTCATGAGCATCAAAATTGAGAGATACAAAAGCCAATTGGAAGATTCCTAGGAGCTTGATTGATTGTGTGCTTGATTGCTTGAGTTATTTGATTATTGCTTGCTAATTCCAAAGGAAAGGGAACAACTTGGATCATCACTATAATCTCAAGAAGGGAACCCCATGTGGTTTTATTTCTCTTCCTTCATCTTTGCATGTCTAGGACCTAGCCATTCTCTTCTTTTCTCCACTCTAACCCAAGCCAAACTTTTGTGCAAACATTAACATTGTTTTCAAAAATTAGAAACCTAAGCACTATGCTTTTGATTTTTTAAACATCTTTTCCTAACACTTATTTTGAATTGAATCCTAAGTCAACTTTGACCTTACTTTGTAAATACTTTTCATTGGTAAATACAACTCAGTCAATTGTTTTGTGGTTTCAATGACCACTTTTGCCAAAGCTTTTCATAAACATTAGCTATTAGGTTTGAGTTATCCTAGAGGTTGATATAATACTCACCTATATCCTTAGTGATGGACTACAAGTCTTACATGCTTATTATAGGGTTAACCCCTCACTAGCATGCTGAAGCTCTCCTCACATGGTGGATTTGTGGTTTTAGGTTGAGTTTTCTCCTTTTGATAACAAAAGACCTTAAGGATTTTGACCAATAAATTCACCAACTTGTTTTGAGATTTTTACCCAGAACTACGAGGTTTTGATCCTACCTTTTTAAGATGGTACATAGGCAATGAGTTTATCCATTCAAACACAAAAATTGTAAATAACTTGTATATTCTTTTCTCATCTCCCCAATCGTGTTTGCACAAATATTTTTTCACAAATACCAACCTACCTAACAACATTTGTAAAAAGGGCTCCCTTAGAGTACTAAGGATGTTTTGGGTGCTTAAAACCTTCCCATTGCATAACCAACCCCATACCCAGATCTCTGACATTTTTATTAGTTTTTGATTTGATAAAACTTCTCGGCTTTTTTTCGCTTTCTAACCATTCCTTTGGATAAATAAAAGTGCGGTGGTGACTTGAGTTGTATGATTTACTTTTGATTTAGTTAATAAATCTAAAGGTAACGAATACTCCGCTATAGAAAAGTGGCGACTCTGCTGGGGACAAATTTCCTTAGTGGGTTTTGCCTACTTTTTACCTTTGTTGTATTGTATGTTTATATTACTTGTGACATATTTTTGTGCAAATTTGGGATGATTGTATTGTTTGTAATGTATGAATTGCTTGATATATTAATTGCTTGTGTGCTTGGTGGTATTTTGTGAGATGAGTTCTATACCCGAACTCGAGTGCACTTATGATAGGAGAATGGCATAGTCTTGTTGACTTGTGTGGACTTATTCCTTAGCAAGTTGACTTGCAAGCCCATTCACTTGGTGGAGGTTATGTTGGGATCAATAATGTCACACGAGTAGTCGTGGTTAGGCATTACTCTTTCCAATATATGACTTAGAAGCCAAGGACCTTAGTTTACCAAGCCCATCTTGGCATATTTTTAGGACGTAGTGCGAAGATCGTTCAAGTGTAAGATTTGATACGATTGTTACGCGATACTACACTTATGAGAGTCTCTCTCGAGAATATTTTTGGAATACGAGTAGTCGTTTATCCGATAATATCAGAAAGATGGGATGATGACTATGAGGACCTCTTGTAGAACACGATTGTCAGGTTTAACCATAGTACACTCGCTTTGGGTGGTCCTTAACCGAGACTCCATGCTCGTGACTTGCAACAAACCTTTGATTCATGGTTGATCCGTTCTTGTATATCCTTAATATCAATGGAACTTGGGTGTTGATAAGGTGTAAACCATAATTCGCCAAAATGGATGATTAATATTAAGGATGACTTGATCCATCCCATGACCTTTGTGTGGTGTGATTTGCTTGATCCTTGAGTGTGATTGTTGCATCCATGCATTCATGCATTCATACACATCCATATCATCAACAATGAGAAAATTTTCAAGGAACTTAAGAGGTCTATTTGCAAATTTGCAGACATGGATAAGCAAAGAAGGAATACGAAGAAGTACAGTTTCAGACAACCCGACATGAAAGAGTTAAGGAGTTTGACATCCTAATTATTAGATCCCTTTTAGTTCAAGGCTCGTCATGGGAAGCTTCTGTCTATTCTTGCTACTCAGGTGGATGAAGGTCTGATGAGTATGTTGGTGCAGTTCTATGATCCCTTGTACTGTTGCTTCACATTTCCGGATTTCCAGCTTTTGCCTACGCTTTAAGAGTATGCCTATCTTGTGGGTATACCTATTCTAGATCAGTTGTCGTTCAGTGGCTTAGAGAGAGTTCCTACTTCTCAAGAGATTGCTGATCTGTTGCATATAGATGAATCTATTGTTGGTGCTCATATGACTACCAAAGGTGGAATTCAAGGTCTCCCATATAATATCCTCATTTCTCAAGCTACTATGTATGGGAAGGCCATGAGTAAGGACGCCTTTGAGGCCATATTTGTACTTCTCATCTATGGGCTAGTGTTATTTCCCAACATCGACAATTTTATGGATGTGAACGATATTAAGATTTTCTCTACTCTTAATCCTGTTCCTACTCTATTGGGTGACACTTATTTCTCTTTGCATATGAGGAATGCAAAAGGTGGTGGTACCATTGTGTGTTGTTTGCCTCTGTTGTACAAGTGGTTTATTTCGCACTTGCCACAGACGGTCGCCTTCAAGGAGAACAAAGGATGTCTACGGTGGTCCACGAGACTTATGTCTCTCACTAATGATGATATCTTTTGGTATAACCGTGTATATGATGGTGTGCAGATTATTGACTCTTGTGGTGAATTCTCCAATGTGCCTCTTCTTGGTACATGTGGTGGGATTAACTACAACCCTGTTTTGGCACGTCGTCAGCTTGGGTTCCCCTTAAAGGATAAACCTAATAACATTATGTTAGAGGGTGTGTTCTTTAAAGAGGGTAAATATCCCCAAAACTTGAAGGGCAGGATGGTCTGCGCTTGGCGCAAGATTCATATGAAGGGAAGGAAAGAGCTTGGTCCGAAGAATTGTATTGCTTTGGAACCCTACACCTCTTTTGTTAGGAAGAGAGCTTATGAATACCACATGCCCTATGACTACCCGAGACTTATACCTATGGTTATGGATGGGCCTTCAACCCTCCCTGACAAAGGAGTAGAGGAGTTGAGAGATGAAGACCGTTCGCGTGCTTGGATCCGTGAGCGAGAGGAGTTACTTCAGCATCTTACAGATAAGGATGCATTGATAGAGTTTCTGGAGCATCAGGTTATCGACGAGCCTGATGATGTGGTGACTTCTCTTCATCCTCAGTCATCCAGGGTTTGGAAGAGGAAGTACGATTGACTCGCCAAGGAGAAGGCAGATATGGAGGCAGCCTATGAGAGAGAGGTGAAGAGGCTTCGTGCAGCTTATCTTCCGGTCTCGAGAGCTTTGGACGATTGTTTCTAGGGCTCCATAGGATGTTCGTTTTCCTTCTCTCTTGTATTGTATTTGGTTACCAAGACTATACTTCTTTGGTGTAAAAGTCTTCCAGATATTATTGATATTATTATTCCATTTATGTCTAAATGATTAATATTTTTCAAATTTTTGCAAATAGATCTCTAAGGTTCCTCTGACTAAAAAATAAATCATATGCCCAAGCATTGCATGCATTATGTGCATAAGCAGGTTTTGTTCCAAGGCTTCTTGTTCAGTGGTCTAACTCTGTGTTCTTCATTTATTTTGAAGACAAGCTGACGCACCGGTACTACACCAGAGCCAACTCATCAAAGCTAATGGATCACCTAGAGCAAGAG
This sequence comes from Lathyrus oleraceus, assembly GCF_024323335.1. NCBI lineage: Eukaryota > Viridiplantae > Streptophyta > Magnoliopsida > Fabales > Fabaceae > Lathyrus > Lathyrus oleraceus. The sequence continues at coordinate 267,795,918 of NC_066584.1, read as the reverse complement.
AATAGAGAACTGAAGGAGGAAGTGGCAAGATTGAATGCCCTGATGGAGTCTTTCTTGGCCGCCCAAAGCCAGTCGTCTCCAACACCTTCAACTCCCGAGAGGACGGTCATCTCAGAGGTTGCTTCCTCTACCTTACCTGCTGCTAGTGCCCATTTTGCGCCTACTACTATGCCAGCCGGGTTTCCCTGGGGGATGCCCGCTAATTTTGCTCCAGAGGGTCTCGCCCCAACTTTTGCTTCTCTGCCGGCATCTAGCCCGGTCCTTGCTATGCCACCTCCAGTCGTGCATACTTTGCCGAGAGTTGATGACACCATTTATCACTCTGAGCCATCTGAGGGCCCAGACGTGTATGAGAAAATGGATCCTATGAACGATCAATTCCTTGAGCTGCGCAAGGAACTCAAAACTCTTAGAGGGAAGGACCTCTTTGGCAAATCTGCTGTTGAGCTTTTCCTTGTACCTAATGTCAAGATTCCTGTCAAATTCAAAGTGCATGACTTAGAAAAATACAAAGGAAACACTTGCCCACTCAGCCATCTTGTGATGTATGCACGCAAGATGTCGACTCAGACCGACAACGATCAACTCCTAATCCACTATTTCCAGGACAGCCTGTCCAGTGCCGCTTTGAGATGGTACATGGGCCTGGATAGTGCGAACATTCTTTCCTTCAACGACCTTGGCGAAACCTTCGTTAAGTAATACAAATACAACATCGATATGGCTCCCGATAGGGACCAGCTGAGGGCCATGTCCCAGAAGGATAAGGAAACTTTTTAAGGAGTACGCCCAGAGGTGGTGAGAATTGGCTGCACAAATCGTGCCTCCGCTAGAAGAGAAGGAAATGACCAAGATCTTTCTAAATACCTTGAGTTCATTCTACTACGAGCGGATGATTGCTAGTGCTCCTTCTGATTTCACCGAGATGGTGAACATGGGGATGCGTTTAGAAGAATGAGTCAGGGAAGGGCGCCTGACCAGAGAAGAAGGATCTTCTGCCAAACGTTATGGGGTGTTTTCTAAGAAGAAAGATGGCGAGGCACATGTTGTGACCTCCCATGTTAAATCCAGAAGATCCTCGGTGAAGAGGAAAACTGTGCGTCCAGCCAGTAACCAGCACCAGGTGGCTCATATAGCACTTGTTTTCAGAGAAAATCAGCAATATCAGCATCATAATCAGAACCAGCAACAACAACATCAACAATATCAGCAACAACAGCACCGTCCTCAACAGCAGGCCTACCAGCCTCGAAACAACAATCAAACCAGCACAAGCTATGATAGGAAAAGGGTCAGTTTTGATCCTATTCCCATGACCTATGCAAAGTTATATCCTTCATAGATTGAAAGGAAGCTGATTACTCCACGTGACCCGCCTGATATACCGACCAACCCTCAATGGTGGTATAAGCCCGAGCTTCACTGTGTTTATCATTTCGGTTCTCTCGGACATGACATGGAGAACTGTTACCCTCTCAAGACCAAGGTTCAAGACCTTGTTAGAAGTGGTATTCTGTTTTTCAAGGACGTAGGTCCTAATGTAAAGAAGAACCCATTGCCCGGGCATGGGAAGTCTGCTGTCAATATGGTTCAGGGTTGCCCTGGCAAATACAAGGTCAGATATGTCAGCCATATCAGACAATCTTTGGTCGAGATGCACATAGTGTTATGTGGGTACAATCACTATGAGCATGACCATGACAGTTTCGGTGTTTGCACTGTCAATGAGAGAGGATGTCTTCAAGTCAGAAAAGACATCCAAGAAATGTTGGATCAGGGTGTGATAGAGATACTTCCGAATTGCGATGATGATGATGAAGTTAATGTGATATCCCTTGTTTTCAGGATACTTGAGCCTGTTGTCGTCAAATATGATGGCAGCAAGTAGAAGGCCTCTCCTACTCTCACAATTAAGCCAACTGGCCCTGTTCCATACTCTTCCAATAAAGTTGTTCCCTATCATTATAACGCAGTTGCATTAGAAGATGGGAAGGAGGTGCCCGTACCCTCCACTTCTGTTGTGGATATTGCTACTGTCAATGGTTTGACCCGAAGTGGTCGTGTATTCTCAGTGCCGCCGAAACCCCAGGCTGACAACAGAAGATTCGATGCTGCTGATAGTGCCACCCGTCCTGTGGGAAATTCTTCTAATTCTCCGAATCCGGCACTTGCTATTGATAGACCTGCCGCTGCTGTTAGAACTCCTGTCCCTGCTGGCCAAAATGGCATGATGAAAGAGGATTGTGATGAGATGTTGAGGCTCATCAAGAGGAGTGAATACAATGTTGTAGATCAGCTTCTACAAACGCCTTCAAAGATATCAGTGTTGTCTTTGGTAATGAACTCTGAGAACACCGAGAAGCTTTGCAGAAGGTGTTAGACGTGGCGTATGTAGATCATGATGTCACAATAGAGAAATTTGATAGCATTGTTGCAACTATTACTGCTTGTAACAACCTGAGCTTCTGTGATGTTGATCTCCCCGAGGAGGGAAGAGACCACAATTTGGAACTTCACATCTCCATGAACTGCAAGGATGCTGCCATGTCTAATGTGCTGGTAGACACTGGATCATCGCTGAATGTGTTGCCAAAATCCACTCTGGCCAAACTTTCATACCAGGGGCCTCCCATGAGGCAGTGTGGAGTGGTCATCAAAGCTTTTGATGGATCCCGCAAGACAATGACTGGCGAGGTTGAACTCCCAGTCAAGATAGGACCTAGTGATTTCCAGATCACTTTTCAGGTCATGAATATCCACCCATCATGTAGCTGTTTGTTGGGAAGACCATGGATTCACGAGGCAGGCACCGTGACATCCATCCTACATCAAAAGTTTAAGTTCGTCAAGAACAAAAAGTTGGTGGTGGTAGGGGGAGAGAAGGCTCTCTTGGTTAGCCATTTGTCTTCCTTTTTCTTATATTGATGCTGAGGATGAAGTTGGGACGCTATTCCAAGCCTTGTCTATTGATGAGCCTTCTAAGGAAGGAACTACTTCATTTGCGTCCTACAATGATGCAAAGTTGGCCATTGAGCATGGTGCAACTACTGGTTTAGGATAAATGATCAAGCTGGACGACAATATATCCTGGGCTGGCATATGGTATTCTTCTGGAACTTTCAACAAGCACGGTTTGTTTTAGAGTGGTGGTTTCATCCACACGGTCAAAGACCAAGAGGCAGCTACTATGGTGGAAGATAATGCAGAGGAAGATTCTAGCAACTTTGTCATCCCTGGAGGAGTCTGCAATAATTGGGTCGTTGTTGATGTTCCAACAATTGTCCATAAGTCCATGTAATGTTCATTTTTGTTTAAAAACCCTTCTCCCATGCCAAAAGGAGGGGTGATGACATTGTTGAAACATAAATACAATGATATTCATTCAATAAATTCATGTTAAATGTTTGTTTTTCCAAATTATTTTAACTTTTTGCTTTTTGCATGAAATTGGTGATCACATAAAACCCTAAAAAATAGAATAAAACCAATCTTTTCATCTGCATAATGATTTGCCTTGTTTGAATTCTAAAATATCTTTTATATCCAAAATCATTATGCAGGTTGATCAAACGCATTTAACATAATGATCCAACACCATCTTCCAACTTTGAGTTCCCTGTATTTGAGGCCGAAGAAGATGATGATGAAGAGATTCCTGATGAAATAACCCATCTGCTTGAGCACCAATTGAAGATCATTCAGCCACATCTTGAGAATCTGGAAACAGTCAACTTGGGGTCTGAAGATTATGTTCGTGAAGTAAAGATTGGGGCACTCCTTGAAGTAAAGATTGAGTTGCTACGAGAATACGTCGACGTCTTTGCCTGGTCATATGAAGACATGCCTGGTCTGGATACTGGTATCGTGCAACATTTCCTGCCTTTAAAGCCTGAGTGCGTGCCTGTCAAGCAGAAGCTCAGAAGAACTCATCTTGATATGGCAGTGAAGATTAAAGAAGAAGTTCAGAAGCAAATTGATGCGGGGTTTCTGGTGACTTCTACATATCCTCAATGGGTGGCCAATATTGTGCACGTGCCTAAGAAAGATGGAAAAGTCCAAATGTGTGTGGACTGTAGAGACTTGAATAAAGCTAGTACAAAAGATAATTTTCCTCTACCAGATATTGATATGTTGGTAGATAATACATCTAAATTCTATGTCTTCTCATTTATGGACGAATTCATCACACCTTAGGGAACATTCTGTTATCCAGTGATGCCCTTCGGTTTGAAGAACGTCGGAGCCACGTATCAACGCGCTATGACTACCTTGTTCCATGATATGATGCACAAGGAGATCCAGGTGTATGTTGATGATATGATCGCAAAGTCAAGAACGGAAGTTGAACATGTAGATCATTTCTTGAAGCTTTTTCAGCGTTTGAGGATGTATAAGCTTCGTCTGAATCCTAACAAGTGTACATTTGGAGTCCGTTCCGGCAAGTTATTGGGCTTTATTGTCAGCGAGAGAGGTATTGAAGTTGATCCTGCCAAGGTCAAAGCAATACAAGAGATGTCTGCGCCCAAAACTGAGTAGCAAGTCTGAGGTTTTCTTGGCCGCTTGAATTACATTTCAATATTTATATCCCACATGACTGCCACATGTGCGCAAATATTCAAGCTCCTCCGGAAAGATCAGCGTCATGATTGGACCAAGGATTGCCATAAGGCCTTTGACAGTATCAAAGAGTATTTGTCCGAGCCTCCGATTTTGTCTCTGCCTGTGGAAGGGAGACCCTTGATTATGTATCTGATAGTTCTTGAAGACTCTATGGGTTGTGTCAGCAAGATGAATCAGGGTAGAAAGAATATGCCATCTACTACTTGAGTAAGAAGTTCACCGATTGTGAGTCTCGATACTCGATGCTTGAGAAGACATGTTGTGCTTTGGCTTGTGCTGCTAAGCGCTTACGCGAGTATATGTTGAATTATACGACTTGGTTGATATCCAAAATGGATCTAATCAAGTATATCTTTGAGAAGCCTGCTTTAACTGGGAGGATTTCCTGTTGGCAAATGTTGTTGTCTGAGTATGATATTGAGTATCGAGCTCAGGAAGTTATTAAAGGTAGTATCTTGGCTGACCACTTGGTACATCAACCAATTGAGGATTATCAGTCTGTTCAGTATGACTTCTCAGATGAGGAGAATCTGTATTTGAAAATGAAAGATTGCGATGAGCCTACGCTTGATGAAGGGCCAGAGCCTCGTTCTCGATGGAGCATGTTGTTTGATGGCGCTGAAAATCAGTATGGAAATGGCATTGGGGCAGTGATTATTACTCCTCAGGGTACACACTTTCCTTTTACAGCAAGGCTAACTTTCAAATGCACGGATAATATGGCGGAGTATGAGGCCTGTATTATGGGATTGGAAGAATGCATTGATCTTATGATCAAGCATCTTGATGTTTATGGTGATCCGGCCCTTGTTGTTAATCAGATTAAGGGTGAATGGGAGACGAATCAGCCTAACCTCATCCCATACAGAGATTATGCGAGGAGGATTTCAACGTTATTTACTGAGGTTGATTTCCATCATATTCCTCGAGATGAGAATCGGATGGCAGATGCTCTTGCTACACTTTCTTCGATGATTGTGGTGAAATTCTGGAATGAAGTCCATAATATCAATGTGATGCGCTTGGATAGACCAACTCACATATTTGCAGAAGAAGAAGTGGAAGATGATAAGCCATGGTATTATGACATCAAATGTTTTTTCCAAAGTCAGATTTAACCCGGCTGGGGCATCTGTTAAAGATAAGAAGACATTGAGGAGATTATCTGGAAGTCTCTACCTCAATGGCGATGTGCTTTACAAGAGGAATTTTGACATGGTTCTGCTTAGATGCGTGGATAGACACGAAGCAGACTTGTTAATGACTAAAGTCCACGAGGGTTCATTTGGTACTCATTCCAATCGACATGCCATGGAAAATAAGATGTTGAGAGAAGGCTACTATTGGCTGACAATGGAGTCTGACTACTTCAAATATGTGAAGAAATTCCACAAGTGTCAGATTTATGCGGATAAGATTCATATTCCCCCGACACTTCTGAATGTGATTTCATCACCATGGCCTTTCTCTATGTGGGGAATTGACATGATTGGCATGATAGAGCCAAAGGCGTTCAACGGTCACAGATTTATTCTCGTAGCAATTGATTATTTCACCAAATGGGTTGAAGCGGGATAAGATCATTACTGATAATGGATCTAACTTGAACAACAAGATGATGAAAGAGCTTTGTAGTGACTTCAAGATTGCATATCATAATTCTTCTCCCTATAGACCCAAGATGAATGGGGTTGTTGAAGCTGCTAACAAGAATATCAAGAAGATTATTCAGAAAATGGTTGTTACATACAAAGATTGGCATGAGATGCTGCCATTTGCTTTGCATGGTTATCGTACATATGTCCGCACTTCAACAGGGGCAACCCCTTTCTCCCTTGTTTATCGCATGGAGGTTGTGCTCCCCGTGATGGTTGAGATCCCATCAATGAGAGTCTTGATGGAAGCCAAGTTGATTGAGGCTGAATGGGTTCAAATTCGTTATGACCAGTTGAACTTGATTGAAGAGAAGAGATTGACTGTCATGTGCCATGGTCAGTTATATCAGCAAAGGATGAAGAAAGCCTTTGATAAGAAGGTCAAGCCTCGTGTGTTCCAAGAAGGTGACCTCGTGCTCAAGAAAGTCTTGTCTTTGATGCCCGATTCCAGGGGCAGGTGGACTCCAAACTAAGAAGGTCCATATGTTGTTAAGAGAGCCTTTTCAGGCGGTGCTTTAATACTTACAACTATGGATGGTGAGGATTTCACTCGTCCTGTGAATTCATATGCAATCAAGAAATACTTCGCCTAAAATAAAAATAGAATGGCTCGCTAAGTTGAAAACCCGGAAGGGTGGCTTAGGCAAAAATGAGCGTCTCGGTGGATTGAAAACCCGAAAGGGCGATCTAGGCAAAAGTTAGAGACATAAAAAATGATGAATATATATCCTGCTAGATTGAGTACCTCACCCTGGGGCAATCTGAAGGAGAATAGCGATCCAAAACGCAACGGAATTTAAAATTTCTCCTTTAATGATCCTTACGAATGGGCATGATCAGTGATACAATCGTTACCTCTTGTGGCGATCACGAACGTTGAACGATGACAACGCCTCTACTCAGTCCACACGAACGGATTCCTTCAATCTCAATGCTAGCTGCTATGAATGAAGGCTTTAAGTGAGAGAGAGAGAAACGAAATGCAAGAGTGACAATACTTCTACCTAATGGTTCTATTTATATAACCACTTGTGTAGGCTTCAAGCTAAAAAGCCCACTTAAGTGTATTTTGGCCCATATCTTATAATATGCCCAAAATCACTTAAGCGTGTGATAGCTTACCATATTTCATATTCCACTTAAGTGCACTGTACCTTACGGTGTTCCTTAGTTACTCTATCTCTCATCAATCCGTCCTTTGTGTGTGACCCTGTAGGTTTTCGCGCCGTTGGCAATTATATTAAATCACGCATTTAACATAATAAACAGTGAGTGGTATCTAGCAACACATCACTGCTACCCAAGACACGAAAATGTCATGTGATCTGACAAATCCTTCTGTGATAATAATTATGTGTATAATTACCCTTTTGCCCTTATGTCTATATTGAACACAAGGCATAGACCGTGTCATCCTTGTCCAGTTGAATATTGGGCCCATAGACATTTATCCTGTTACGCAGGATGGGAAAATTCCATCTAGGTCACTCATGTCCCTTAGCATGCTTTGTGGAGTACCCATCAACTGTCTTTATGGTTATCCAGTTACGGACAATGTTGGATCAGCAATAAAGCACTCGACTTTATCACCATGAGAATAACTTATGACACTTTGCATAACATTTTATATAGTATTCTCATAGCGGGTCAATCCAGTATAAATATTACTCTTAATATTCATATCTATGATTGAGACTTGATAACTCCTTATCCATGATCCATGAGATGTGATCATCAGTCTATAAACATAATAGTCTCCATGCTTTAATGTTATCCCACTTCACAATAAAGCTCGACTATGGATACTTTAAGAATAGTGTCCTTATGTTTAATGTGCTCTCATGATTAAGTCACACTTGATACATTAAACGGACTATCTATTCTAGGGACTTTATTAAACAAACATAATAAAGAAAAAGTCTTTTATTATTAATAAATAATTCGATACAAGTACCAAAAGTATTGGCCTCTAGGGCTTACACCAATACAATCTAGGCAAAAATTAGGGATTTGGCAAGTAACTGCATCCTGACAAGACTTTGTTTTTAAACCATCTTCTGTCAAAGAATTTCGCTCAGTCATCGTCAACTGAAGCTTCGAATATATCGGATTTAGAGTTGGTGGAGAAATGGTCATTATGTTCAATGTATCCTTTTTCCAATATATGTCACCAATTTCAAATTTGTAAAGATCCATGGAGTCTCGCCATTTGCAGGCTACCATTCCATCAAATAAATTTGAGCCGTTATCTAATTCTTTGCACTCTTATTTGTTTCTGTTCAACAAATGTTTGCATGTATTAATTGATAAATCTCATTGTTTTAAACAAATAAAGTTTTTATAAACAGTTTTTTAAACAAAGTGAACATTCACTAAGGACTGAAAAGGATATTTGGGACATCTTCAGCACTCTCCCAAGGATAGTATGATCTCCAAAAGGGTAAGACATTTGTTCATATTCCTAGCATATATGTTTTCCCCTTCATCATTGAAATTCTGGTATCAGATATAAGATGTCGAAGGTAATGTCACAACACTGATATCTGGTTATAAACAATGGATAAACAGAAACAGAATGGTAAAGCAAATAACACAAGTAATTGTTAACCCAGTTCGGTGCAACTCACCTACGTTTGGGGGATACCAAGCCAGGAAGGAAATCCACTACAATAGAATTAGTTCGAAGACTATCCGTACACTTCACCAAGTTACAGTCTTTCTCACCTAATCTCTACCCGTGCAATTTCTACCTAAGCACTCTTAGATATGAGAACCCACTCACTTCCCTTACAATCACACACCCGTGATTGAAAACAGTAATCCCTTGTGAAAAGCAAATACTTTTCAATTACAATATTCTTGATTTTACTTCACAGTTTCAATCAAGAAGACACACTCTTGATCTTGCTTCAAAGCTTTGATCAAGAAGACAAATCAGTCCAATTCAATCATCAATGGATGACTTGAATGACCTATAGACACAAACCCTAGCACTCTCTCTAAATTTCGCTCAGTCTTGGTTGCGTGTACAATCAGGTATTCTAAGTCCCTTTTTATAGAAGTATTGGACACCTTGAAAACCCTAGATATATTTTCCAATCAAATCTTTTCATATCATCTGTAAAGATCTCCTTGGAAAATAAACAAATCTGGTTGATATCCCTGATAGAATGCGCCAACTAGCCATATCTTCAATCAACCAATGATTGCCACTAATTGTGCAATCACAAGACACCAGACATTCATACTGAATGTTCTATGTACTAGATGTCAAGACATCGGGTCTGACATCTGGAAAAATCCGGCATAATCCAGTTTCCTTTTATAGTAGGTACAACCATATCAAGTACCATGAAAATGAGTATGTCAACTGAAACAATCCTGCAGCATCTGTCTTCCATTTAAGCTCCAGCAGGTACATCCAATATCATAAGCCTTGTCAATGTATGTGGCATTCTGAAACAATCCTGCTTGCATATGTTCTTCATCTTCAGCAGGTACATAGGATATCTCATGTTAAGACATCACACAAGACATCTTGTGAACACTCTTTGTTTTACCAAAATTGCTACCAACTCTTAGAATCAACAAACTCCCCCTTTGGCAAATTTTGGCTAAAACATATATTTGTCCTTTTAGTTCACAAGTTAAACTATCAGCAGTTAAACCACATAACAGTAGTTTAATCAGCAGCAGAAGCAAAACAATTACTAGCTATGGCTACTAGTAACACACATATGCAAAGGGGTACTTCTCCTCCCCCTCAATCTGTGCACTAATCAACAGAATTACTAGTTATGGATGCAACTAGTAAGACACACAAATGCAAAATGCACAAGGGTACTTCTTCTCCCCCTAAATCTGTGCATTCAGATCTCTAGTACCTGTACCAGCCAGAATGTCATATGACATCTGCTACAACATCAACACCTGTGCACCATAGCTGTCCTTCTGATCAGCCACATTCAACTTCCATATCAAGCACTTCTCCCCCTTTTTAGTCAAAATTGACCAAAGGTGAGCAAATCTTATAGCATCTTTACACTCCTTACCTCTTTCACCATACCATTCCTCACCTATCTTCAACCTCTTTTTGTGAGAACTAACCACACACCCCTTTGATTGCTATAAGTTCTCATACACACAAATCCCCAATTTTCCTCTTAAACATTCAAATTGATTGGCATCCAAAGCTTTTGTGAATATGTCAGCTAATTTCCCTTCTGTAGGAACATGCTCCAGTGCTATGATCTTCTCTTCCACAAGTTCTCTGATGAAGTGATGCCTGATGTCCATATGCTTTGTCCTACTGTGCTGAATAGGATTCTTGGAAATATTTATAGCACTCAGGTTATCAAAGTAATGTCATGACTTCTTGTGTGACATTGTATTCAGACAATATTTGTTTCATCCAGACCAGTTGAGAACAACTACTTCCCGTTGCTATGTACTCAGCTTCAGCAGTGGATAGAGATACACAGTTCTGTTTCTTACTGAACCATGAAATCAGATTGTTCCCTAAGAAGAAGCATCCACCTGATGTGCTCTTCCTATCATCATCACTCCCAGCCCAGTCTGCATCACAGTACCCAATCAACTTAGATCCAGATCCATGAGTGTATAACATCCCATAGTCACTAGTGCCATTGACATATTTCAGTATTCTCTTCACTTGGTTTATGTGACTGACTTTTGGTTCAGCTTGATATCTAGGACACACACCAACAGCAAATGCAATGTCAGGTTTGCTTGCTGTGAGATATAGCAGACTTCCTATCATGCTTCTGTATAGACTTTGATCTACACTGACACCATTTTCATCTTTGGAGATTTTTACATGTGTAGGAGCAGGAGTTCTTTTATGGCTTGCATTCTCGATGCCGAACTTCTTCACAATGTTCTTGGCATACTTGCTTTGCGATAAAAAAATAGAGTCTTCCATCTGTTTGACTTGTAGCCCAAGAAAGTAAGTTAGTTCTCCAACAAGGCTCATTTGAAACTCAGATTGCATTTGTCTAACAAAGTGTTCAACCATCTGTTCTGACATTCCACCGAATACTATGTCATCAACATATATTTGTGCCACCATGAGCTTCCCTCCTTCATTCTTCACAAATAGAGTTTTGTCAATACCTCCTTTCCTGTATCCATTGTTAGTGAGGAACATTGTGAGCCTCTCATACCAAGCCATGGGAGCTTGTTTTAACCCATAGAGGGCTTTCTTCAATCTGTGCGCATGTTTCGGAAGGTTTGAATATGTGAAGCCTTTAGGCTGTTCAACATATACTCCTTCATTTAGGTAGCCATTTAGAAAGGCACTTTTCACATCCATCTGAAACATCTTGAATTTCATAATACATGCCACTCCAAGCAGTAATCTAATGGACTCAAGGCGAGCTACAGGAGCAAAAGTTTCATCAAAGTCAACCCCTTCAACTTGAGTATATCCTTGGGCTACCAATCTAGCTTTGTTTTTAGTAACAACCCCTTGTTCATCAGATTTATTCTTGTATACCCACTTTGTACCTATGACATTTACTCCTTCAGGTCTAGGAACCAATTCCCATACTTCATTCCTTTTGAATTGACCTAGTTCTTCTTGCATGGAATTGATCCAGAACTCATCAGTCAAGGCTTCCTTGATGTTTCTGGGTTCAATCTTTGACACAAAGCAACCATGTGAGATAACCTCTCTTGATCTAGTAGTGACTCCTTTATCTGGGTCTCCTATGATAAGGTCTTTGGGATGATCCTTCTGAGTTCTGATAGAGGGTCCTTTGTTGATTTTGTCACCTTCAGGTTCAACTTGTGGTGGTTCTTCTTCCTTATTCTTATCTGAGGAGTCAGCTAGAGAATCATTCAATGATGTCTCGACATCCGTCTGTTAATCATCAACCACTACATTAATGGATTCCATCAACACATTAGTTCTGGAATTGAAGACCCTGTAGGCTCTGCTGTTTGTTGAATAGCCCAAAAATATTCCTTCATCACTTTTGGGATCCATCTTCCTTCTTTGCTCACGGTCAGCTAAAATATAGTATTTGCTACCAAATACATGGAAGTATTTTACTGTAGGTTTTCTTCCTTTCCAGACTTCATAGAGAGTTGTGGGAGTCCCTTTCTTTAATGTCACTCTATTGTGGACATAGCAGGTTGTGTTCATGGCTTCAGCCCAAAAATGATAGGGTAACTTCTTAGCATGAATCATAGCTCTGGCTGATTCTTGCAGAGTCCTATTTTTTCTTTCCACCACACCATTTTGCTGGGGAGTGATGGGAGATGAGAATTCATGATGAATTCCTTCTGAAGAGCAAAATTCAGCAACTTTGCTGTTTTCAAACTCCTTTCCATGATCACTTCTAATTTTGATAACAAAGCTTTCTTTTTCCCTTTGAAGTTTCACACACAGCTCCTTAAAGACTTCAAACACATCATATTTTTCTCTTATAAAATTGATCCAGGTGTATCTGGAGAAATCATCCACCACCACATATGCATATTTCTTACCACCAAGGCTTTCTACCTGCATGGGTCCCATTAAGTCCATATGAAGTAGTTCTAGGACTTTGGTAGTTGTGTCATGTCTGAGCTTCTGGTGTGACATCCTTGTTTGTTTTCCAATCTGACATTCTCCACAGATTTTACCCTCATCAATTTTTAAGTTGGGAATCCCTCTAACTGCTTCTACTGATATGATTCTCTTCATACCTTTCAGGTGCAGATGACCTAACCTTTGATGCCATATCTTCACTTCTTCTTCTTTGGCTAAGGTACACATTGAAGAGTATCCAGTTTCTTGAGAGCTCCACATGTAGCAGTTGTCTTTGGACCTAACTCCCTTCATGATTACTTTATTTTCTTTGTTAGTAATCAGACATTCAGTTTTTGTGAAGTTTACATTAAGACCTTGATCACATAGTTGACTGATGCTTATAAGATTAGCAGTTAATCCCTTAACAAGTAGAACATCATCAAGGTCAGGGACTCCAGGGCAATCCAGCCTACCCATTCCCTTGATTTCACCTTTTGCACCATCACCAAATGTAACATAACTCATGGCATGAGGCTGAAGTTCAGTCAGCAGGTTTTTGTTCCCAGTCATATGTCTGGAGCACCCACTGTCAAAGTACCAATCTTCTTTGGCTGAGACTCTGAGGGAAGTGTGGGCTATTAGACTTGTGACCTTTGTCTTAAGAGCCCATTGCTTTCTTCTGACAGTCTTGTGATGTTTGGTCCTAGATTGGTGTTGAGACTGAAGAGGACCAGGATAGCCATGTAGCTTATAACAGAAGGGCTTCAAGTGGCCAAATTTTCCACAATATTGGCATTTCCATCTTTGATGGTTCCCTTTCTGCTGTTGTGACATCTGATGTGACATCTCAGCTTTATTTTTACCATGGCTGCTCTTAGGTTTGGATTTTGATTTGCAACTACACTCAGCCTTGAATCCAATGCCAGATTTGTTTCCAGTTATTTGCCCAGTCTGGAGAATCTTGTCTAGGGTGGCAGATCCATTGTTAAGCATTTTTACATACTTATCCATCTCATCTAATTTGGAATTCAAGAATATAGCCTCAGTTTCCAATTTTATGATGGTTTCCATATACTTTTTCTTCTCATTTTTCAGCTGGGCTATCACTTGCTTCTGTCTTTCAACCTGTCTGAACAATCCTTCCCTTTTGTGGCACAACTCTTTGTAGGTAGTGTCCAGCTCTTCAACGGATTTTTTATCATCCATTGACTCTTCCTCAGACCCCCATCTTCCTGTTAAAGCATTCACATGATTTGTGGCTTCTTCAGTTTCACTTCCATCAGACCAAGAGGTTGCAAGGCTCCTCTTTTGTTTCCTGAGGTAGGTCCCACATTCAGTTTTAATATGACCATACCCATTACACTCATAGCACTGAACTTCTTTGGGCTTCTCTTCAGACTTTGTGGTCTTACCAAAGCTGTTGGATTTATTGATGTCAGAAGTGATGTTTTTGACATTGCCCTTAGCTCTGAAGTCTACCTTTTTAATTAGTCTGTTGAACTGTCTTCCCCGCATTGCTATCTCATTTGCCAGGTCTCCATCAATGTCATGACCATCTACCTCATCTTCCTCTTCGGTGTTTGACATAAATGCTATGCTCTTGGCCTTCTTTTCCGCTCCATCACATATTCCCATCTCAAATGTTTGGAGGGACCCAATTAGCTCATCCACTCTCATATTTGAGATGTCTTGAGATTCTTCTATGGCTGTGACTTTCATAGCAAATCTCTTGGGGAGTGATCTTAATATTTTTCTTACAAGCTTTTCATCTGACATCTTCTCGCCCAAGGCTGCAGAGGCATTGGCAATTTCAAGAATGCTCATGTAAAATTCCTGAATATTTTCATCTTCTTTCATTCTTAAGTTTTCAAACTTGGAGGTGAGTAGCTGAAGTCTCGACATCTTTACCCTAGATGTGCCTTCATGAGTGGTCTTGAGAGTATCCCAAGCCTCTTTGGCTATTTCACAATTATTTATCAGCCTGAAAATATTCTTGTCCACTCCATTGAAGATGGCATTCAAAGCTCTAGAATTTCCCAGAGCGAGATCATCCTCCTCCTTGGACCATTGTTCTTCAGGCTTCTTCTCAGTGGTGGCTACTCCTTCTTTAGTAATGATAGGATGCACCCAACCTGTTAGCACAACTTTCCAAGCCTTGTTATCAAGGGATTTTAAAAAAGCTACCATTCTAGGTTTCCAATAGTCATAGTTAGAACCATCCAAAATTGGTGGCCTATGAACAGATCCTCCATCTCTTTCCATTGTACAAGAAAGTATTGCCCCTAGATCTCACCCAGAACCAGAGCAGGATGCCTGCTTTGATACCAATTGAAATTCTAGTATCAGATATTAGATGTCGAAGGTAATGTCACGACACTTATATCTGGTTATAAACAATGGATAAACAGAAACAGAATGGTAAAGCAAATAACACAAGCAATTGTTAACCCAGTTCGGTGCAACTCACCTATGTCTGGGGGCTACCAAGCCAGGAAGGAAATCCAATATAATAGAATTAGTTCAAAGACTATCCGTACACTTTGCCAAGTTACAATCTTTCTCACCTAATCTCTACCCGTGCAATTTCTACCTAAGCACTCTTAGATATGAGAACCCACTCACTTCCCTTACAATCACACACCCGTGATTAAAAACAGCAATCCCTTGTGAAAACCAAATACTTTTCAATTACAATATTCTTGATTTTACTTCACAGTTTCAATCAAGAAGACACACTCTTGATCTTGCTTCAAAGCTTTGATCAAGAAGACAAATCAGTCCAATTGAATCATCAATGGATGATTGAATGACCTACAGACACAAACCCTAGCTCTCTCTCTAAATTTCGCTCAGTCTTGGTTGTGTGTACAATTAGGTTTTCTAAGTCCCTTTTTATAGAAGTATTGGACACCTTGAAAACGCTAGATATATTTTCCAATCAAATCTTTTCATATCAGCTGTAAAGATCTCCTTGGAAAATAAACAAATTTGGTTGATATCCCTGATAGAATGCGCCAGCTAGCCATATCTTCAATCAACCAATGATTTCCACTAATGGTGCAATCACAAAACACCAGACATTCATACTGAATGTTCTATGTACAAGATGTCAAGACGTCGGGTCTGACATCTGGAAAAATCCTGCATAATCCAGTTTCCTTTTATAGGAGGTTCGGCCATATCAGTTACCATGACAATGAGTATGTCAACTGAAACAATCCGGCAGCATGTGTCTTCCATTTAAGCTCCAGCAGGTACATCCAATATCAGACGCCTTGTCAATGTATGTGGCATTCTGAAACAATCCTGCTTGCATGTGTTCTTCATCTTCAGCAGGTACATAGGATATCTCATGTTAAGACATCACACAAGACATCTTGTGAACACTCTTTGTTTTACCAAAATTATTGCCAACTCTTAGAATCAACAATCATCTTTCAGGTTGTCTCCTCAATGAGCGCAGAGAAAGTGATACACCACCCAAATCCCCTGAGAGTTTGGAGTTTGGTCCTAATCATCTGGCTCCCCAGTGAGGCTGGATCTACCATATGTGTTATCATTTATATGGTTGTCATCCCTTGTGTGGATTGACCTAAAATCCCTTATAGATTGATATATTGACATGTTATCTTCTTGGAGAAGTTGATATTCCCTCATTCAGATTGGAAATTCCCCACAGAATGAGCAGGAATTCTCTTCGTGAGCAGTTAGTTTGTAGCTTGTCCCCTGTGGATTCGCCTACATTAACCTCGAACAGGTTTTCCTCTTGTTCATCCTCAGCAGGGTTGCTCACATTAGACTTTCCCGTTTTGGTCCTCAGCAGCTGTTTTCCTAGTGGAAGTTGCCTGATCGGAGTCTGATTGTTGTTTGCTTCCTCCTTCTTGGATAATTTTACTCCTAGTAGAGCGGGTGATGAAAAATTTATTTTCCTATCCCCAGCGGAGTGGTGTTTCTCTCCTCCTCGGCAGAGATTATTTCTCCAGCAATATGAGGAAATGTGATAGTTTTGGAACTTTTGTTTGGTGGTTATTCCCCACAGAGTTTCATCTCTCTCCTTGATAATTTCCCTAGTAAGTTGCTTCTATGATGGATCTTATCCGTGCTTAGCCTCCCCAGCTAAGGCTTTGCCTGATTTCAGGTTAATGTTGGAACTTCGAGGAAGATGTGTTGATTTCTTCCCTAACAGAGTGACTGGCTCTCCTTCCTCACAACAGAGACTTTCCTTTCGTGGTTAGAAGTGAGTGTTGTTTGATGTACTTCTGTTTGGTGGTTGTTCCCCACAGGGTTCTACATCATCCCGTGATAAGATCCCCAGTAGATTTCTTCTCTGTTTGATCTTACCCTTATCTCTGCGTACTGTTGGAAGATCCCCAACTTTGGTAATTGTGATCCCTTGTTTTTTCCCAACAGCGGTCCCCGATCCCCGATGATCCTGCTTATTCCCCTAGCAGTAATCTTTGCCACTGGCAACGACTTCGCTTGATCCCCTGCAGAGATTGGTGTTTCCTAGTATTTGCTGCCCCCACCAGATTGGATGTTCTCCATTGGGCCTGGCTTTCTCTTTTGAGACGTAGTACCGGATGTCTGTCCATTGATCCTTGGACCTGTTTGTGTTAGACATGTCTGTCTGTCAACATTAATCATACATAAACCACGCATATACATGCATAATTATAACATTCAGATATTCATGTTGCATTCTTTGCCATATATCTTTGTTCGTTATCTCCTGCTATTTGGTGATACATATTTCCCCAAGAAGATGTTGGTGTCTAATCTCTCCATATAGAGTCAGCCCCATATGCAGAAAGTGTCTTTCCTTTCTTCCATGTTCCCCACTGAGTTATGTCCTCGGGGATGATTATTATTTCAGTTTCCTCCCAAAACATGTATTGGGGTGGAATTTCTCCCCTGAGCTATATCCTCATTGGGTTGAGTCTTGTTTCATTGTGTCTCTCTAGTTTGTTCCTAGACTGGCTACTCTCGTTATTTCCCCTGCACTTCCCCGTAGTTTAGATGAATGATTGCTCAGTAACCATCAATTGTCCATCTTTTCCTCGGCGGAATTTTTGTGGCCTTCTACCCAGTAACCGGTAGTTATAAGTCCTATTTTTATGGCCTTCTACCGAGTAACCGGTAGTTATAAGTCCTATCTTTGTGGCCTTCTACCTAGTAACCGGTAGTTATAAGTCCTATCTTTGTGGTTTTCTACCCAGTATCCGGTAGTTGTAAACCCCACTTTATCCCCTTTGCGGAGTTAACCTTGTTTTTTTTCATCCTAACCGATGACAGTTACTCTCTTCTGTGGTTTTCTACCCAGTAACTGGTAGATGTAATCCCCTCTTTGTTGGTTATCTTTATCCAATATTCGGTATTGATATTCCTTCACCTTTTGAGTATATCTCCCAGTAACTGTTGATATATCTCTTGGATAACTGCTCTGATTAAGCAATTTATCCCCCACGAGTCATATTTCATTTACCCTTTTGCTTGGTAATGATTGTCTCTCCCTTTGATTGGTCATCATTATGTACCCAGTAACCGGTATCCCGATGTCCTTTCTTTTCGGTCGATTTATCCTATATTAACCCAGTAAATGGTTATGGATAATCTTTCAGGCGAGTATATTATCTACGTTATGACGGTAATAGATAATATATCTCATGCACTCTTCAGTCGAAGTCTTTTTCTTCCCCAGTTGAGTAAGATTCATATTTCCTTATGGAATCGAATGTCCATCCTGCAATCGAGTCTGCTTTTTCAGCCCTCCTTTCGGATGATGAGTGTCTTGGAAATATTCCCCAATTCACGCCTGGTTGGTCACCTATTATATGCCCAGTAACCGGTATCCCTGGTGTTCCTTCCTTCTGCTCCCTATTATGACTTTTGTCCCCTGTGGAGTCAGATTTCTTGTCTTGAGTTGAATATTCCTTTTTAGTTCTTCCTCGGATGCTTTAGATGATTGATATCTCTCACCCTCATACTAGTCTTAGATATTCATTATCCCTGAGTGTGTTGTTCTCTCACACTTATACCGGTGTCTTGATCACATATCTCTTTGAACTTATTACCCAGTAACCGGTAATGCCTCATTTGTTTCTTCCTTGGCTGAGTCCTTTGTGGACTTTCCCAGCATGAGTCCCTTAGTGGGTATTCCCCATCTGAGTCCGGATTTTTATCCGAAGTATCCTTTGTGGATAGTTTGTTGTATTGGCATATATCCCCAATACATGCATCTTTGCATCAGCTCCAGTCTTTCCATTGATTTATTTTCATGGAATCCCTTCGTGTCTCTCAGCAAGTTCCAAGTCGTTATCTGCTCACACATTTTATCCCCTTTATTCCCCATTAGAGTCCTCAGAGTCTCTGTCCCATTCATGAGTATATTACTCATATGGATTTTCAGTTTCTCCTGATTTCTTTTCCTTTGTGGACACATATCCCCATAGAGCATTAATTTTTGCATACATACATTTGCATCATGAGGTCTCTTAGGGATCGAAATTCGTCTTTTTGTTATTATTTAAGCCCATTATACCTTGTCGAGACGAAGATTTTAACCTTCACTTCTCCGGCTAGAATGACCTTAAATAAGGGCATCTGTAAGACCCTAATTTTGACCCTAAGATCCCTCATGGCATCATATCACTGCATATTGCATTTGCCTCAAGGATCATAGCATCTTGGCTCTTTAACCCTTAGGTTGGGACTTGTCTGAGTTGGTTTGAGACCACCAAGCACGCTTGAATTGTATATTATTTCTTTTCGCATTTTGTTTACTAACCAAAAGCACAAAAATATGTCACTAACTTATTTTGTTTTGTAGCTTGAGCAATCATGTGATCTAAGGCTCCTAGGAGGCCCCTATGCTCATTGATGTGGCCAATGAAGTTAAAAGCAAACATGGAAATGGTTCACAAATCTCTCAATCATCATATATGCCTCCCAAGTATCTCAAATTGCCAATTTTATCAGGATAAACCAAAGGGCTTGAGGATTGTTTCCCAAGGAAACCCTAATTCATCTATGCATTGATTGTGCCTTGCTCATGAAGCAACCTCAACCCATGATCAAATACAATCAAGGGAAGTTCTTTCATTCATCATTTCATGCATATATGAGCCTATGTGAGTGTCCTCAATCATCAATTCATCAAGATTTATAGTTTGGACTTGAGAAGTTGATCAGTCAATTCATTTGACTATTTTGAAATCTACTAAGACCTAACTTTTGATGTGTTTGTAAAATTGAAATTCTGGTATCAGATATAAGATGTGAAGATAATGTTACGACACTGATATCTGGTTATAAACAATGGATAAACAAAAACAGAATGGTAAAGCAAGTAACACGAGCAATTGTTAACCCAGTTCGGTGCAACTCACCTACGTCTAGGGGCTACCAAGCCAGGAAGGAAATCCACTATAATAGAATTAGTTCCAAGACTATCCGTACACATCACCAAGTTACAGTCTTTCTCACCTAATCTCTACCCGTGTAATTTCTACCTAAGCACTCTTAGATATGAGAACCCACTCACTTCCCTTACAATTACACAACCGTGATTTTAAACAACAATCCCTTGTGAAAAGAAAATACTTTTCAATTACAATATTCTTGATTTTACTTCATAGTTTCAATCAAGAAGACACATTCTTGATCTTGCTTCAAAGCTTTGATCAAGAAGACAAATCAGTCCAATCCAATCATCAATGGATGACTTGAATGACCTACAGACACAAACCCTAGCTCTCTCTCTAAATTTCGCTCAGTCTTGGTTGTGTGTACAATCAGGTTTTCTAAGTCCCTTTTTATAGAAGTATTGGACACCTTGAAAACCCTAGATATATTTTCCAATCAAATCTTTTCATATCAGTTGTAAAGATCTCCTTTGAAAATAAACAAATATGGTTGATATCCCTAAGAGAATGCGCCAGCTAGACATATCTTCAATCAACCAATGATTGCCACCAATTGTGCAATCACAAACACCAGACATTCATACTGAATGTTCTGTGTACAGGATGTCATGACATCGTGTCGCAACCTGAAAAATACAGTGCGAAAAAAAAAACAACTGGCGAAAGAAAAAGACAGAAGAGTCGCCACCGTGCGTTATTCATCCCAAAGGAGGGAAAGCAAACGCTCGAAGTAAACCTGAAAAAAGGAAAGGACAAGACAGGGTCTCGCAACCAAATCTTGGGTTCGGGAGTCGGTTATGCGAAGGGAAGGTATTAGCACCCCTTCGCATCCGTAGTACTCTACGGGATCCACTTTTGTAGTTTTCGTCTAAAGGGTGTGAGTTTATCTTGTGCTGTTTACCAAAAAAAAAAAGGGTTAAATGAAAATGACTCGCGCGGATGTCGCATCCACTGCATACGTATCTCATATGAATATGAGAATCAGAGTCTTCGTAGCTCGGCTGACCTATGGGTTGGGGGGATGTGTGCTCGCTAAGACATCGCGTCTTATGCCTACGTATCTCATTTGGCCTGAGAATCAGAGCAAAACGTAGTTCGGCTAACTACGGGGTTATGGATTGGGTTTTGGGCGAACAACGTTACTACGCAATCTACCGGATGCTCGACCTTTGGAGACTTACTCGCCTGTAGTAGAAGGAGTTAACGTGTTGCTTTGGGTTTTAGGGTTTGGGATGCTCAAGGGCAAAAAGGGCAGTCCTTGATGAAGGAACCGCGCTACCTGCAGGGATACGAACACAAAACACAAAACATGTATCTTGAGGTAAACACAAAACATTGCCTCCTATCGAGGTCTTCCAGCTAGGAAAGCAGTAAAATGCGGGAAAAGGTAAAAAGTACCACACGGATAAAGATCCGAAGTAACAGCAACCAAGGGGACAAGAAACCCAGAGATCTCTCAAGCTGGTACCATCAAAGAAAAGTGAGTCAGTACAGGTAATCGGAATGAACCTCCAGGGGTTATCCCACAAATAAAGTGGGAAACCACGCAAGCTATCCCTGCAAAAGTCATGTGAGCCCTCACAAAAATTCAACAAAAGGGTTAGTGAAACACCATAAGCATTTTTTTCATGATCAACAGTATGGTTTCAGAAACCTCAAACCCTGTGGCATACACTCAAAAATTAAACGGTTAAACATTCAAGGCATTGTTTATACATTCATATACATATTAAACCCATGGGTGAAAAACCTAATGAAATTTATCCATCATACCTCATACATTCAGAGTATTCAACTTCAAAGCAAAAGGTAATGGGAATAAAGGCAAACCTGATTGGAGAGCTTGATTGAAATTGAGTTGCACCCATGAGGTTTACAAAACAATCTTCAGGGTTTATGTGAGGCAGAGGTGATTCTGTGTGGTTGAG
This sequence comes from Lathyrus oleraceus, assembly GCF_024323335.1. Classification (NCBI taxonomy): domain Eukaryota; kingdom Viridiplantae; phylum Streptophyta; class Magnoliopsida; order Fabales; family Fabaceae; genus Lathyrus; species Lathyrus oleraceus. Next base: position 267,773,759 of record NC_066584.1, on the reverse strand, counting down.
TTCCCTTCGGGGTTTGGAGGCTGCTCTGAACTCCGTTAGGTCTTCTCTCACTATCTTTTTCCTCAGGGTTTTGTTCCAAGGAAACCTCAGAGTATTTTGCTTCCCTTCAAAATCCCCCTTTTGTTCTGTGTTCTCTCAAGTGAAGCCTTGGTATTTATAGACTGAAATTCATGGTTTTGTGGGCTCAAATGAGAGAGACCCAAGTCCAAATTTTTTTTATTATATTTTATTTATTTAATTATTTATTTAATTAATTAATTAAAAAAATTTTATTATTATTATTATTATTATTTTATTTTTTTGTAAAAAATTATATTTTTTTTTTTTTTTTTTTTTTTGTTTTTTTTTTTTTTGGATCTAATTCTGATTGACATGATGAAATGCTAAATGAATGCATGAATGAGGAGGGAAAATTTTGGGGTGTTACAGTTGCCCCTATTCAATCATCAGCTAAACCGAGTAGGATGAAAGCGAACAGCTTATCAGACAAACGGGGTGAGCTGTGATTGAATACCAAAGATAGACCGAAAATTTGCGCTCCGAGAACACCACAAAAACGCAGAAATACACCGTGCTGTTTATTTTTCTTCCGATCCTCTGGCTGGATCTGAATCAGTCTTCTGGCTTAATCTGGAGTGTCGATCCTCTGGCTGAACCTATACTCAATTTAGTCCTCTAGTTGGATATTAATTTTGATCCTCGGGCTGGATACGATTTTGATCTTCTGGCTAGATCTTCTTCGATCTTCTGGCTAGATCTCCTTCGTTTCGATTCTCTGGCTGAATCTATTTCCTTTGATTCTCTGGCTGAATCCATTTTCGATCTTCTGGTTAGATCTTCTTTGTTTCGATTCTCTGGCTGAATCTATTTCCTTTGATTCTCTGGCTGAATCTATTTCCTTTGATTCTCTGGCTGAATCTACTTCGATCTTCTGGCTAGATCTGAATTGCTTCGATTCTCTGGCTGAATCTATTTCCGGTCTTCGGGCTAGACCTGACTTCGATCTTCTGGCTAGATCTGGATTGTTTTGATGATAAATTCCCATCATTAGGATCCCGCATCTGAGGCATGCGCTGGTTGACCCTCTTTTGAAATCTACACCCAACCTTCATATTAGATATGCAGCTTCGAGAATATTACACTTTTGGGCTTCGTACATATTCTTTGGGCTAGAACATGTTGTAACGACTCCTCCATTAGACTTGCTGGGGAAATAAAGCTTGTAGGCGACTTCATTGGGGAATCTTCAAATTGAGCCTTAGGCTGGCTTATTGGAACACGATTCTCAGGCTGAATCTTCGAAATGACCCTCAGGCTGGATCACTGGAACACGATTCTCAGGCTGAATCTTTGAAATGACCCTCAGGCTGGATCACTGGAACACGATTCTCAGGCTGAATCTTCAAAAAGTGACCCTCATGCTGGATCACGGGAAAACGATTCTCAGGCTGAATCTTCAAAATGACCCTCAGGCTGGATCACTCACGCTTGATCCTCTGGCTGGATCTCAAGACCTTGGTTGTACAGTAATTCTTCAGTCTGCTTGGAAGAACCTGTTTATCAGCTTATGTGTATGCTTAATATGATATGCATGCGAATGCAAATGCTATGCATGGTGTAAAAGAAAAAAGAAATCTGCTAGGGGAAGCAAACTCCGGTAGGGAACAGATCGCTGTATCAATCCTTGAATGCTCTATGGGGAATGATCCGTCTGCCGGGACCAATGAGCCACCAAAAATAAATTGGCTGCTTGAAAAGTTGACCTTGCGGGGGGAGTATCAACTATGGAAACTTTGTTCGGCGAGGCTCTGTGAGGAGAGTCTGTGGGGAAAACACTTCCTGGGGAAATGTCGTAGGAAACGACCTTTGCTGGGGATATGAACTTGCTAATCGTCCTCTAGCTAGGGATTAGAACAAATCTGTTAGAAATAATGCTGGGGATGAGATGAACACTGGGAACACCACCCTCTTGTCCGTTGGGTATGCAACCACTCCGTTATTGCTAGGAAGATACAGTCTGACATCGTCAACTCCGCTGGGGATATATAGTCTGGATACTGTCAACTCTACTGGGGATAGACAGTTTGGATACTGTCAACTCTATTGGGGAACATGCTCTGCTGAGGAGAGACTTTGTCAACCGCTTGGGGATGAGGATTCATGACTTGGCATCCGGTTCCTGTGACCTGCAACCAAAAATACACGTATGCCTCGGGGGAATTACTCGGTTTGAATTCACCGTTCGGGATTAAGCACATTCAAAGCAATTTTAAATGTTTTCCTGTGCAAATCATTTGCAAAAGCCACCATTATGTTCATATGCAATATGTTTATCAAAAATTCAGACATTTTTGCAAACAAACTGATAAATGAAAAATAAAGAGGCTCTTTAACTGAATTATTTGACTCTTAATGGGGAGAAAATTTGTGCCAGGAATAGGCGAGGGTATCAGGAAGCTGATCCCTGAAAAGAGGTGATCGCTATAAAAAAGAGAACTATCCTAATGGTAATGTGGAAACGGGGTCCCACTGAGTTTCGACTCTGCTATGGTTCGTATGTCTTCAAGACGCTCTACTCATCTTGCTTTCTGAAGTGGATGATTAGTCGATCTTTAACCTTCGAAGATTGCCGGATTGAATGAAACGGTGATATAACACTGATGAACTCAGATCATAGTCATTCGCTTATTCCCTAACTTTTGCCTGGATCTCCCCCTTTTCGGGTTTTCAATCCACCGGGATACCCATTTTTGCCTGAGTCGCCCTTTTGGGTTTTCGACTCACCGGGTGTACTCTTTTTTTTTATATATCCCTAATTTTTGCCCGAACCTCTTTATTCTTTTTTTTGGTTCGTCGGGATGCCCCTTTTTTGCCTGGACTATTCTTTTTACTGTCCAGCGGGTCTATTTTATGCGAAGTATTTTTTTTTTAACTGTGTCTGAGTTAATAGGGGACGGGAATCCTTCGCCATCCATGGTTGTTAGCATCAAAGCTCCGCCATAGAAAATCCTTTTAACCACGTACGGACCTTCATAGTTCGGTGTCCATTTGCCCCTGTGATCTATGTTGGGAGGAAGAATTCTTTTGAGTACCAATTCACCGACTCGATACTCCCGAGGGCGCACTTTCTGACCAAATGCTTTCTTCATTCGTCTCTGACCGAGATACGTCAATTCTGGGTACATAGTTCCAGCATAGCACCATTTCCCGTTGGTTTGATTGATGACCAAAGCGGAATCCTCGTATACATCCAGGGTTTTAATCTGTATATTGACGGCTTCCTCAAGTCTTAGGATACAAGCTTCGTATTCGGCTTCATTGTTGGTGCAGGGAAAAGTTATTCTGGCACCAAATGGCATATGAATCCCCTTCCGGTGTGATCAACACTATACCAACTCCGCGACCATTGACGTGGACCACCCCATCAAACATCATAACCCATTTGGATTCAGGGTCAGGCCCCTCCTCCGGGAGTGGTTCCTCTCAATCTTTCGATTTGAGAAACATGATGTCCTCATCAGGAAAGTCAAACCTCATAGGTTGGTAATCATCAATCGGTTGCTCTGCAAGATAGTCTGACAAGACACTTCCCTTGATGGCTTTTTGTGAAGTGTATTGGATGTCATACTCTGTCAGTATCATTTGTCACCTAGTAACCTTTCCAGTAAGTGATGGCTTTTCAAAAATATACTGTCTTAGTCGGTGAGCACCCCTTCGCATCCGTAGTACTCTACGGGATCCACTTTTGTAGTTTTCGTCTAAAGGGTGTGAGTTTATCTTGTGCTGTTTACCAAAAAAAAAAGGGTTAAATGAAAATGACTCGCGCGGATGTCGCATCCACTGCATACGTATCTCATATGAATATGAGAATCAGAGTCTTCGTAGCTCGGCTGACCTATGGGTTGGGGGGATGTGTGCTCGCTAAGACATCGCGTCTTATGCCTACGTATCTCATCTGGCCTGAGAATCAGAGCAAAACGTAGTTCGGCTAACTACGGGGTTTTGGATTGGGTTTTGGGCGAACAACGTTACTACGCAATCTACCGGATGCTCGACCTTTGGAGACTTACTCGCCTGTAGTAGAAGGAGTTAACGTGTTGCTTTGGGTTTTAGGGTTTGGGATGCTCAAGGGCAAAAAGGGCAGTCCTTGATGAAGGAACCGCGCTACCTGCAGGGATACGAACACAAAACACAAAACATGTATCTTGAGGTAAACACAAAACATTGCCTCCTATCGAGGTCTTCCAGCTAGGAAAGCAGTAAAATGCGGGAAAAGGTAAAAAGTACCACACGGATAAAGATCCGAAGTAACAGCAACCAAGGGGACAAGAAACCCAGAGATCTCTCAAGCTGGTACCATCAAAGAAAAGTGAGTCAGTACAGGTAATCGGAATGAACCTCCAGGGGTTATCCCACAAATAAAGTGGGAAACCACGCAAGCTATCCCTGCAAAAGTCATGTGAGCCCTCACAAAAATTCAACAAAAGGGTTAGTGAAACACCATAAGCATTTTTTTCATGATCAACAGTATGGTTTCAGAAACCTCAAACCCTGTGGCATACACTCAAAAATTAAACGGTTAAACATTCAAGGCATTGTTTATACATTCATATACATATTAAACCCATGGGTGAAAAACCTAATGAAATTTATCCATCATACCTCATACATTCAGAGTATTCAACTTCAAAGCAAAAGGTAATGGGAATAAAGGCAAACCTGATTGGAGAGCTTGATTGAAATTGAGTTGCACCCATGAGGTTTACAAAACAATCTTCAGGGTTTATGTGAGGCAGAGGTGATTCTGTGTGGTTGAGTTCCCTTCGGGGTTTGGAGGCTGCTCTGAACTCCGTTAGGTCTTCTCTCACTATCTTTTTCCTCAGGGTTTTGTTCCAAGGAAACCTCAGAGTATTTTGCTTCCCTTCAAAATCCCCCTTTTGTTCTGTGTTCTCTCAAGTGAAGCCTTGGTATTTATAGACTGAATTTCATGGTTTTGTGGGCTCAAATGAGAGAGACCCAAGTCCAAAAAATTTTTTATTATATTTTATTTATTTAATTATTTAATTAATTAATTAATTAAAAAAATTTTATTATTATTATTTTTCTTTTTTTTTTTTTTTGTAAAAAATTATATATATATTTTTTTTTGGTTTTTTTTTTTCGTTATTTTTTCGTTATTTTTTTTTTTTTTTTTTTTGGATCTAATTCTGATTGACATGATGAAATGCTAAATGAATGCTTGAATGAGGAGGGCAAATTTTGGGGTGTTACACATCGGGTCTGACATCTGGAAAAATCCTGCATAATCCAGTTTCCTTTTATAGCAGGTACATCCATATCAGTTACCATGACAATGAGTATGTCAACTGAAACAATCCTGCAACATATGTCTTCCATTTAAGCTCCAACAGGTACATCCAATATCAGAAGCCTTGTCAATGTATGTGGCATTCTGAAACAATCCTGTTTGCATATGTTCTTCATCTCCAGCAGGTACATAAGATATCTCATGTTAAGACATCACACAAGAGATCTTGTGAACACTCTTTGTTTTACCAAAATTGCTGCCAACTCTTAGAATCAACAAACTCCCCCTTTGGCAACTTTTGGCTAAAACATATATCTGTCCTTTTTGCTCTCAAGTTAAACTATCAACAGTTAAACCACATAACAGTAGTTTAATCAGCAGCAGAAGCAAAACAATTACTAGCTATGGCTACTAGTAACACACATATGCAAAGGGGTACTTCTCCTCCCCCTCAATCTATGCACTAATCAACAGAATTACTAGTTATGGATGCAACTAGTAAGAGACACAAATGCACAATGCACAAGGGTACTTCTTCTCCCCCTCAATCTGTGCATTCAAAGCAGCTACTGAACTCCAGTACCTGTACCAGCCAGAATGTCATACTGACATCTGCTTCAACATCAGCACTTGTGCACTTCTTCCAATAATAGCTGTCCTCCAGTCCAGCCACATCCAACTTCCATATCAAGCTCTTCTCCCCCTTTTTAGTCAAAATTGACCATAGGTAAGCAAATTTCATAGCATCTTTACACTCTTTTTCTCTTTCACCATACCATTCCTCACAAATCTTCATACTCTTTTTGTGAGAACTGACCACACACCCCTTTTATTGCTATAAGTTCTCATACACACAAATCCCCAATTTTCCTCTCAAACATTCAAATTGATTGGCATCCAAAGCTTTTGTGAATATGTCAGCTAATTGCCGTTCTGTAGGAACATGCTCCAGTGCTATGATCTTCTCTTCTACCAGTTCTCTGATGAAGTCATGCCTGGTGTCAATATGCTTTGTCCTGCTGAGCTGAATAGGATTCTTGGAAATATTTATAGCACTCAGGTTATCACAGTATAATGTCATGACTTCTTGTGTGACATTGTATTCAGACAACATTTGTTTCATCCAGACCAGTTGAGAACAACTACTTCCTGCTGCTATGTACTCAGCTTCAGTAGTGGATAGAGATACACATTTTTGTTTCTTACCGAACCACGAAATCAGATTGTTCCCTAAGAAGAAGCATCCTCCTGATGTGCTCTTCCTATCATCAGCACTTCCAGCCCAGTCTGCATCACAGTATCCAGTCAACATAGATCCAGATCCATGAGTATTTAACATCCCATAGTCACTGGTGCCATTGATATATTTCTAAATTCTCTTCACTTTGTTTATGCGACTGACTTTTGGTTCAACTTGATATCTAGCACACACACCAACGACAAATGCAATGTCAAGTCTTCTTGCTGTGAGATATAGCAGACTTTCTATCATGCTTTTGTATAGACTTTGATCTACATTGACACCATTTTCATCTTTGGAGATTTTTACATGTGTAGGAGCAGGAGTTCTTTTATGGCTTGCATTCTCCATGCCAAACTTCTTCACAATGTTCTTGGCATACTTTCTTTGAGATAAAAAGATAGAGTCTTCCATCTGTTTGACTTGTAGCCCAAGAAAGTAAGTTAGTTCTCCAACAAGGCTCATTTCAAACTCAGATTGCATTTGTCTAACAAAGTGTTCCACCATCTGTTCTGACATTCCACCAAATACTATGTCATCTACATATATTTGTGCCGCCATGAGCTTCCCTCCTTCATTCTTCACAAACAGAGTTTTATCAATACCTCCTTTCCTGTATCCATTGTCAGTGAGGAACACTGTGAGGCTCTCATACCAAGCCCTGGGAGCTTGTTTTAACCCATAGAGGGCTTTCTTCAATCTGTACACATGTTTTGGAAGGTTTGGATTTGTGAATCCTTTAGGCTGTTCAACATATACTTCTTCATTTAGGTAGCCATTTAGAAAGGCACTTTTTACATCCATCTGAAACAGTTTGAATTTCAGAATACATGCCACTCCAAGCAGAAATCTAATTGACTCAAGGTGAGCTACAAGAGCCAAAGTTTCATCAAAGTCAACTCCTTCAGGTCTAGGAACCAATTCCCATACTTCATTCCTTTTGAATTGACCTAACTCTTCTTGCATGACATTGATCCAGAACTCATCAGTCAAGGCTTCCTTGATATTTTTAGGTTCAATCCTCGACACAAAGCAGCCATGTGAGATTACTTCTCTTGGTCTAGTAGTGACTCTTTTACCTGGGTCTCCTATGATAAGGTCTTTAGGATGATCCTTCTGAATTCTGATAGAGGGTCCTTTGTTGATTTTGTCATCTTCAGGTTCAGCTTGAGGAGGTTCTTCTTCCTTAATCTTGTGTGAGGAGTCAGCTGGAGAATCATTCAGAGATGATTCGACATCGTCTGTGACATCAGTCTGTTGATCATCAACCACTACATTAATGGATTCCATTCAGTCCATATGAAGTAGTTCTAGGACTTTCGTAGTTATGTCATTTCTGAGCTTCTGGTGTGACATCCTTGTCTGTTTTCCAATCTGACATTCCCCACAGATTTTTCCCTCATCAATCTTTAAGTTGGGAATCCCTCTAACTGCTTCTACTGATATGATTCTCTTCATACCTTTCAGGTGCAGATGGCCCAATCTTTGATGCCATATCTTCACTTCTTCTTCTTTGGCTAAGGTACACATTGAAGAGTATCCAGTTTCTTGAGAGCTCCACATGTAGCAGTTGTCTTTGGACCTAACTCCCTTCATGATTACTTTATTTTCTTTGTTAGTAATCAGACATTCAGTTTTTGTGAAGTTTACATTCAGACCTTGATCACACAGTTGACTGATGCTTATAAGATTAGTAGTTAATCCCTTAACAAGTAGAACATCATCAATGTCAGGAACTCCGGGGCAATCCAGCTTACCCATTCCCTTGATTTCACCTTTTACACCATCACCAAATGTAACATAACTCATGGCATGAGGATGAAGTTCATTCAACAGGTTTTTGTTCCCAGTCATATGTGTGGAGCAACCACTGTCAAAATACCAATCTTCTTTGGCTGAGACTCTGAGAGAAGTGTGGGCTATTAGACTTGTGACCTTTGTCTTAATAGCCCATTGCTTTTTGCTGACAGTCTTGTGATATTTGGTCCTAGATTGGTGTTGAAACTGAAAAGAACCAGGATAGCCATATAGCTTATAACAGAAAGACTTAGAGTGTCCAGCTTTCCCACAGTAATGACATCTCCATCTTTAGTGTTTTCCATACTGTTGTTTTCTCTTCTGCTGTTGCTGATGAAGGTGGGTAGGGTAACCATAAAGCTTATAGCAGAAGGCTCTTGAGTGTCCAAAATTCCCACAGTAATGACATCTCCATCTTAGGTGTTTGCATTTTTGTTGTTCTTTCTTCTGATGGTGTGACATATGATGTGACATCTTGGAACTGCTCTTACTGTTGCTGCATTTAGGTTTTTCTTGAGGTTTGCAGCCAGTGTAGCTACTTTCAGCCTTGGTTTTATGGAACCCTAACCCAGATTTGACTCCTGTGATTTGTCCAGTTTGAAGAATCTTGTCTAAGGAGTCAGATCCAGTGTTCAACATCCTTACATACTTGGTTGTCTCTTCTAGTTTGGAGTTTAAGAGCACAGCTTCAGTCTTTAGCTTGAGGATAGTTTCCACATGTTCTGCTTTTTCTTTCTCCAGTTGGGCTATCTTCTGGTTCTCAACTTGTTGATCTTCATCTAGCTTGACCTTTAGAGCCACAACTTCTGTTTTCAATATGGAGATGGTTTCCAAGAATTCTACCTTCTCATTCTCAAGTTGAGTTATGTCTTTTTCCTAGTTTAAAGATTGCTTGTTCAGTTCAACACTTTTCTGACACAGCTCTCTGTAGGTAGAGGCCAATTCCTCAAAGGTTATTTCACCATCACTTGACTCTTCATCAGATTCCCATCTTCCTGTCAAAGCAGTAACAAGATTTACAGCCTTTTCAGTATCACTCTCATCAGACCATGTGGCAGCAAGACTCATCTTCTGTTTCTTAAGGTAGGTCCCACATTCATACCTGATGTGTCCATACCCATCACATTCATAGCACTGAACCTCTTTTCCTTCTTTGGGCTTCTCATCTGCTCTTGCTTTCCTTCCAGCATTGTTGGATTTACTGATGTCAGACGAGATGTTCTTGACATTTGCCTTGGATCTGACATCCATTTTCTTTAACAATCTGTTAAACTGTCTCCCCAGCATAACAACTTCATTGGCCCACTCTTTATCCACATCTTGACTGTTTTCCTCTTCTGTGTTGGAAACAAAGGCAATGCTCTTGATTTTCTTTTCAGTTCCCTCAATCAATCCCATCTCAAAGGTTTGGAGGGAGCCAATTAACTCATCTACCCTCATGTTGGAGATGTCTTGAGACTCTTCTATGGCAGTCACCTTCATTGCAAATCTCTTAGGGAGTGACCTGAGTATTTTTCTCACCAACTTTTCATCTGTCATCTTCTCTCCCAGGGCTCCTGAAGCATTAGCTATCTCAAGATACTCATGTGGAATTCATTAATGTTTTCATCTTCTTTCATCCTTAAGTTTTCAAACTTGGAGGTGAGCAGCTGAAGTCTAGACATCTTTACCCTAGAGGTGCCTTCATGAGTGGTCTTGAGAATGTCCCAAGCATCTTTGGCCACTTCATAATTATTTACCAGCCTGAAAATATTCTTGTCAACACCATTGAATATTGCATTCAAGGCTTTAGAGTTTCCAAGAGCAAGATCATCCTCCTCCTTGGACCATTGTTCTTCAGGCTTCTTCTCAGTAGTGGCTTCTCCTTCTTTACTAATGACAGGATGCACCCAATCTGTTAGCACAGCTTTCCAAGCCTTGTTATCAAGGGATTTTAGAAACGCTACCATTCTAGGTTTCCAATAGTCATAATTAGAACCATCCAAAATTGGTGGCCTATGAACAGATCCTCCATCTCTCTCCATTGTTCCAGAAAGTATTGCCCCTAGATCTCACCCAGAACCAGAGCAGGATGCCTGCTCTGATACCAATTGAAATTCTGGTATCAGGTATAAGATGTCGAAGATAATGTTACGACACTGATATCTGGTTATAAACAATGGATAAACAAAAACAGAATGGTAAAGCAAGTAACATGAGCAATTGTTAACCCAGTTCGGTGCAACTCACCTACGTCTGGGGGCTACCAAGCCAGGAAGGAAATCCACTATAATAGAATTAGTTCAAAGACTATCCGGACACTTCACCAAGTTACAGTCTTTCTCACCTAATCTCTACCCGTGCAATTTCTACCTAAGCACTCTTAGATATGAGAACCCACTCACTTCCCTTGTGAAAAGAAAATACTTTTCAATTACAATATTCTTGCTTTTACTTCACAGTTTCAATCAAGAAGACACACTTTTGATCTTGCTTCAAAGCATTGATCAAGAAGACAAATCAGTCTAATTCAATCATCAATGGATGACTTGAATGACCTACGGACACAAACCCTAGCTCTCTCTCTAAATTTCGCTCATTCTTGGTTGTGTGTACAATCAGGTTTTCTAAGTCCCTTTTTATAGAAGTTTTGGACACCTTGAAAACCCTAGATATATTTTCCAATCAAATCTTTTCATATCAGCTGTAAAGATCTCCTTGGAAAATAAAAAAATCTGGTTGATATCCCTGGTAAATATCAGAAGCCTTGTCAATGTATGTGGCATTCTGAAACAATCCTGCTTGCATATGTTCTTCATCTCCAGCAGGTACATAGGATATCTCATGTTAAGACATCACACAAGACATCTTGTGAACACTCTTTGTTTTACCAAAATTGCTGCCAACTCTTAGGATCAACAAAAATTATGATGACCCCAAGATAAAAAATGTTCTTAAGAACCATATGAACAACTTTCATGTTCATGAAAAATTCATTTGAAGCTTGGAAGGTTATCATCCATTTCAAAACATTATAGGTCATTTTGACTGAAACCCTAATTATGGGTCAACTTCCCAAGGACCTAACTCCTTCATTTTTCATGATTTTGAGGTGGGATCAAATTAATTGGAAAGTTTAAGATGTCTAAATAAATTTTTATGTTGGACCAAATTATCATAACCCTAAAATAAGTACATGTGATAATACAAAACATTATAGGTCACTTTGGACCAAAGTCATTGAATCTTGAAAAGTCCAACTTCAAGTGCCCATAACTTTCTTATCAAAAATCCAAATGCTGCGAAATTTAAGTCCAAATTTATTGTCTTGAAAAGCTCTACAACTTTTACATTGAAGGTTTTGTCATTTGAGGCTTGCATCATTGAAACAGAAGGGCTTGAAGTTGGTCCATTTTGGTAAAATTGACATACACATGTTTTGCACCTTGAACTTCATGATCAGTTTTCAATAATTTCCCAACTCCAAATGGATTTTTATTTAACATAACAATTATTCCTCATGTCAAGACCTTTCCAACCATTACCCACATGGCCATGTTTCAATTTGGGAAAGTGCAGTTTCGAAGATGTGAAAGTTTGTGTGCATTTAGGGAAACCATATCAAAACTTTGTGCACAAGCCAATGTAATCAAAACTGCACGTCCAAACCTGATCCATTACACTTCAGCTTGCATTTGCAATGGATTTTGGGCCTCACATGCGCCTGTACAGGCCCATGCATGGAGGCCCTCATTCCACATGCACACGAGTGTGGCAAGGCTTGCATCATCTCATGCTATAAATACATGTGTTGTGCTTCGTTCATTTCCAACCTTAAGGCGCCTAACACTCTGCATAATTGAAATCCCACCCTTCACCTAAAGGAATTTTGAGTTTTCTTCTTCAATTTTTTAGTTCAATTTTCAACTTCCTTAGTTGATGGTTGAGCTTTAATTCCTAAGCCTAGCTACTTTGCCATCTCAAGATCACACTGCATCAAAGAGTTGGAAGAGATTGTGCCTTGTAAAGCTGCACTTCAAAGGTTGTTGTTCAAACTTTTTTAATTCAAAACTCCTTGTATCTTGCTCATTTCCTGTGTTTGTTGGTTCCTCTGAAGTCCTCTCATAAGAGGCAATTGATCTATGCATTTAATTTCATGAACTTAGCAAACTCAGATTGAACTCCATAATTTTCTATCTCAGATTTCTCCTTCTATGAGAGTCTAGAGTAGAAATCAATGGCACAGGGGTGATGTACATCACCCCAGCTTTCCAATGATACGAGGATCGTGCGTTTTGGTGAGGTTTTTAAAACCTGCAACTCTGGCCGGTGTTGGCTTGCTCGCTGGAGAAGACAGTGGTGTACACCACCGTCCCCCACGCCAGGTTGCATCTGGACCATTGAATGTTGTTTCCAGATTGAATCATAGCCATGCAATGTTATGAATTTTTTAAATGCTTTATGTTTCTCATGTGAATATGATCAGACGCGCGCTTTACAGCCTCTTGATTCGCCCCATCATTTAATGAATATGATCAGACGCTTCAGGCTTTTTCTTAATATCTGAATTTCATTTTATTTTCTTTTATTTCCTTTTATTTTAAAAAATTCATATCTTCTTCATTTTAAATCTAAAAAATATGGGACCAATTGCACTATTTCCCTTTTTGATTCTTTTTTCTGAAAATGATTTTTAATATTTTTTATTTTTCAATTTAATATTTTTTGTGAATTTTCTCTTTTCTGGTTATTTTTAATTCATTTTAAATAGTTTCCAATATTCAAAAAATGAAAAAAAAAATTCTTATCATCTTTGAATGATGATGAATCTATGAAAAATATTCTCATCAATTTTTTAATTGATTTGAGATTTATTTGAGATTTTAGTTCAATTATGTTATATTTTCTTTATTTTTAATTATTTAAAATTAGTTTCTGGTTTCTAAAAATGATGAAATTTTTTGTCAAACTTTGTTTGACCTTGTTGAACTTAGGATGATCCATTTGGACTGTTTTCAAGTTGATTTTAAATAGATTTGAAGTTTGACCTTTATTTGTTTATTTTAATTCAAGTATTATTTTAATTCTCAAAAATACCAAAAATATTTTATTTGTTTCTTGACTTCTAAGCTTCATCTTGCTTCTGTTACCATTGATTGATGTTGATTCCATTTACATTTGGTCAATGTATTTTGTTTATGTTATTTGACTTTCAACTATATACATTCTTATTCTTCTTCTTCTTCATATTTTTCTTTTTGATCAATGAGTTAAAGATTGGTTGTTAGTCTTGACATATGAGAGGCTTAACCTTCCTTGATTCAAATCAAATTCATCTTGATCAAAGATCAAGTGACTTGCTTTGCATTAAGGATAAGTTGCTTCTTGGTCAAGCAAAAAACCTAAATCAATATAAGATCATTCTTCTTTTCTTTTGGCATGGCAAGTTGTAGGAGCTTGGATTACTAGTCATGATCTCTAACTTGTGTTTGTTTCTTATAGTTTTATTGACCGGCCTCAGATAGGTGTGACTACTACATTAGTTCACTTACGATTGCTTAACATAGCGCTAAATTGCCTTATGGCACACTAACACTAACTACTAATCACTAACTTTTAATTAAAGCATTTAATTCTTGCAATTTACTTTTATGCAATTTAATTTCTTGCACATTAATTCATTTTCTTTTTCCCTTTGCTCACTTGAGGTCATGTTTATGTTAATGCAATTTGCCTTTTGCTCACTTGAGCACATAATTGTGTATATACTATTGTGATTGTTTTGTTTTGTTTGTGTGAACCCAATGCAAATGGAGAAAGGAATTAGATTTTAGGACCTTACCTATGCTAAATGGAGTCAAAGAGAAACTAGGCCTCGTGCCTTTAGAATGCTATAAAATGTCAAAGAGCAACTAGGCCTCGTGCCTTTAGAATGCTTAATCTTGAAGATAAATTGAAAGGACCTAATTCTAAACTCACTCTTGTCCATTCTTTCTATTTTATTGTGGAACTTTTTGATTTGTGTGTTCTTGTGTGTTAGGGATCCTAAACTTGAGCCAAGTAGAAGAACTATTGTCATGAGCATCCAAAGTGAGAGATACAAAAGCCAATTGGAAGATTCCTAGGAACTTGATTGTTTGTGTGCTTGATTTCTTGAGTTATTTGATTTTTGCTTGATAATTCCAAAGGAAATGGAACAACTTGGATCATCACTATGATCTCAAGAAGGGAACTCCGTGTGGTTTTATTTCTCTTCCTTCATCTTTACATGTCTAGGACCTAGCCATTCTCTTCTTCTCTCCACTCTAACCCAAGCCAAACTTTTGTGGAAATATTAACATTGTTTTCAAAAATTAGAAACCTAAGCACTATGTTTTTGATTTTTCAAACCTCTTTTCATAACACTTATTATGAATTGAATCCTAAGTCAACTTTGACCTTACTTTGTAAATCCTTTTCATTGGTAAATACAACTCACTCAATTGTTTTGTGGTTTCAATGACCACTTTTGCCAAAGCTTTTCATAAACATTAGCTATTAGGTTTGAGTTATCCTAGAGGTTGATATAATACTCACCTATATCCTTAGTGATGGACTATAAGTCTTCCATGCTTATTATAGGGTTAACCCCTCACTAGCATGCGGAACCTCTCCTCACATGGTGGACTTGTGGTTTTAGGTTGAGTTTTCTCCCTTTGATAACAAAAGACCTTAAGGCTTTTGACCAATCAATTCACCAACTTATTTTGAGATTTTTACCCCGAACTACGAGGTTTTGATCCTACCTTTTTAAGATGGTACGTAGGAAATGGGTTTATCCATTCAAACACAAAAATTGTAAATAACTTGTATATATTTTTTTCATCTCCCCAATCATGTTTGCACAAATATTTTTTCACAAATACCAACCTACCTAACAACATTTGTAAAAAGGGCTCCCTTAGAGTACTAAGGATGTTTTGGATGTTTAAAACCTTCCCATTGCATAACCAACCCCCTTACCCAGATCTCTAACATTTTTAATAGTTTTTGATTTGATAAAACTTCTCGGTTTTCGTTCGCTTTCAAACCTTTCCTTTGGATAAATAGAAGTGCGGTGGAGACTCGAATTGTATGATTTACTTTTGATTTAGTTAATAAATCTAAAGGTAACGAATACCTCGCTACAGGTAGCCTCTTCATCTTCTCCCACTTCTAAAATTTCAAAATCTCTCCCTCTTTTCAAAAAAATTCTTTGCTTGTGATTTCAAACATAGACCTTATTTTAAATAGAAACTTTGGCCTCATGCCAATGAATTTTCAAACTCTTTCTTAAATCAAATTTGTGAATAAACTTAATCATATTGACTTAAAATTTCAAAAGACAAAAAAGAATTAACAACCCCTCATTCTTTAATGAATTCTTTTCTCATCCCCCCATTCTATTTATTGCAAACATCTTTTATACCAAAAACACATACGCACATAAAAAAGGGCTCCTTAGGAGTACCTAGGACACTTTGGGTGCTAACACCTTCACTTTGTGTAACCAACCCCCTAACCTGTAATATCTGCAATTTTATTATTTTTGATTTAAAAACTTCTTATCTTTGGGTTTTGTTCTTACTTTTCCCTTTTCCTTTGGAAATAATAAAATCGTTGTGGCGACTCTGGTTTTATTGACGTTAAGCTTATCCATAGCTTGAAGGTCATGAATTTACCTCTATACCAAATATCAACCAGACTTGCAGGAACTCGTTAAGGGAGAAACAATTCCACGGCTATGCAACAACCAAATAAAGGTGTGATGGGGATCTGAAAACAAAATAAAGGTTTTATTAGAGGTCTAGGGTTCAATTACAAAACATGCAAACCGAGAATGAAAATCCATAAATGCTCTCAGCTAGAGAAAGATGATGAACTACAAGGAGAACAACACATCATCTCTTCTGGGGATAAACAACAAATTGTTTTGGGAGTAAACACCTCTAAACACTGCTTGGGGAAGGCAACAATGGAACCATGAAGAGTAACCATGTGCAAGTCATTCAAACCTTGTCCAAATGAAGTGATTTTGGACTTTTTGGAAAGGCGATATAAAGGGGAAAAACTTTCATGTATAACACCTTTCCATTTGAATCTTGGATCATGGTGAATTTTGAGGTTGAAGTTTGGGAAATCAAACATAATTGAAATTTTTCTAAGTACCAAGTCAAATGTTCACTTCTGTGGCGGGGTATTCGTTACCATTAGAGATATTGACTAAATCTAAGGTAAACCATAGAAGTTGAGTCGCCACCGCACTTCTATTTATCCAAAGGAATGGTTAGAAAGCGAACAAAAACCGAAAAGTTTTATCGAATCAAAAACTAGTAAAAATGTCAGAGATCGGGGTAAGGGGGTTGGTTATGCAATGGGAAGGTTTTAAGCACCCAAAACATCCTAGGTACTCCTAGGGAGCCCTTTTCATACTTGTTGTAAGGTTGGTATTTTGTGAAAATTTATTTGTGCAAACATGATTGAAGAGATGAGAAGAGAATATACAAGTTATTTACATTTTGTGTTTGGATGGATAAACCCATTGCCTACGTACCATCTTAAAAAAGATTAGGATCAAACCCTCGTAGTTCGGGGTAAAAATCTCAAAAATGAGTTGATGAATTGATTGGTCCAAAAGCCTTAAGGCCTTTTGTTATCCAAGGGAGAAAACTCAATCTAAAACCACAAATCCACCATGTGAGGATAGCTTCAACATGCTAGTGAGGGGTTAACCCTATAATAAGCATGGAAGACTCATTGTCCATCACTAAGGATATAGGTGAGTATTACATCTACCTCAAGGATAACTCAAACCAAATAGCTAATGTTTATGAAAAAGTTTTGATTAAGAGAGTGGCCATTGAAACCACAAAAGGGATTTGAATGAGTGGTATTTACCAATGAAAGGTATTTACAAAATATGGTCAAAGTTGATTTAAAAGTTCAATTTAAAATAAGTGTTATGAAAGGAAGTTTTGAAAATCAAAAGCATAAGGTTTAGGTTTCTAATGTTTGAAAACAAATGTTAATGTTTGCACAAAAAGGTTTTGGCTTGGGTTAGAGTGGAGGGAAGAAGAAGAATGGCTAAAGTCCTAATCATACAAGAGATAAGGGATAAGAGACAAGACCACAAATGGAGTTCCTCTCTTGAGATTATATTGATGATCCAAGTAGCTCTTATCCTTTGGAATATGCAAGCAAAATGATAGTAAGCTCAAGCAATCAACATAACCAAACAAGCTCCTAAGGAGATCCTCAATGTATCTTGTATCTTTCACTTTGAATGAACAATGGCAATGGTTCTTCAATTTGAGCTCTCATAGGATCCCCTAGCACAAAAGCACACACATCAAAAGTTCCATGAAGTAAATCAAGAATGGACAAGAGTGAGTTTAGAGGTTTGGTCCTTCTAATCCATATTCAACATTAGGATCCTTTTACTCCAATTTGCATAGGGAAAGTCCTAGAAACTAAGTCCATTTGTCCATTTCATTGCATTTGGTCCATATCAATCAAAACAAAACACAAGCACAATGATATATACACAATTATGTGCTCAAGTGAGCAAAAGGCAAGTTGCATTAACATAAACATGTGCTCAAGTGAGCAAAGGGGGAAAAGCAAATGAATAATATGTACAAGAATAGTAAATCGCATAAATGTAAAGAGCAAGAAGTAAATGTTAATGGTTAAAGGTTAGTGTTAGTAGTTAGTGTGCCATAAGGCAAATTTAGCGCTATGTTAAGCAATCGTAATTGGACTTATGTAGAAGTCACAACTATCTGAGGTCGGTCAATAATAATGTAGGCAACAACACAAGTTAGAGGTCTTGATTAGTGAATCAAACTCCAACAACTTGCCATGCCAAAAAAAAGATGAGAAATGATCTTGTATTGATTTAGGTCCTTTGCATGATTTAGAAAGCAATATATCATTAATGCAAAGCCATTCACTTGATCATTGATCAAGATGAATTAGATTTGAATCAAGGAAGATTAAACCTCCCTAATAAATGCTAACCATCAACCTTTAACTCATTGATCAAAAAAAGAAAAGAAGAAGAATAAGATGATGAAGAATAGAAATGAAGAATTAAAGTGCATTAAATGAAATGGAATGAGATAACCAACAAGCTATGACCAAAGATAGAGAAGATCAAGGTCAAACAATACAAAACAGAAACAAAATGAAGATTAGAAGTCAAGATATAAACAAAATATTTTTGGCATTTTTAATATTTAAAATAAAACTTGAATTAAAAATATTAAAGAAAGGGTCAAACTTCAAACTAACTTCAAATCAACTTTGAAAAGTCCAAGTGAATTATCCCAAAAGGTCAGGAAAAGTTTGACAAAAAATTTCAGCATTTTTAAAAGTCTGAAACTATTTTTAATCAATTAAAAATGCATAAAAATAACCTAATTGAACTAAAATCTCAAATAAATCTCAAATCAATTAATAAATTGATGAGAATATTTTTTATAGATCTATCATCATCCAAAGAGGTTGAGAAAATATTTTGGTATTTTTTGGATCTCAAAAACTATTTAAAATGAATTAAAAATAACCAGAAAAGAGAAACTTATTAAAAAATAGCAAATGATAAAATAAAAAATATTAAAAATTATTTTTAGAAACTAGAAATTAAGAGAGAAATAATGCAATTGGTCCCATAATTTTTGGACCAATAATGAAAGAGATATGGATTTTAAAAATAAAATGGAATTAAAAGAGATAAAAGAAAATAGAAATCAGAAATTAAAAATTAGAAAAAAGGAGAGGCGTTGGATGATGGCTCATTAATTGAGCTGGCATATCACATGGCTCTCAGCGCGCTTCTACAATACATCCAAGTCAATGCAACCACACGTTGTTTATTAAAAAGTCATAACAATGAGAGGCCTAGATCTAATCTGGAAATGAAAATGGACAGCCACGATTGGATCTGGAGACCAGACGGTGGCCAGCGCCACCGTCTTCTCTGGCTAGCTCTGGCGAAGGCCAAAATTTACAGAAGAACACATGTGCACCAAAACGCACGATCCAGGTACCAAATGAAAGGTGAAGTGATGTACATCACTCGTATGCCACTCAATTTCATTCTAGATCCCTATTGAGAGAGAAATCAGAGATGGAACTTTGGTGGTGTTCAACTGAACATGCTTGATTTCAAAAATTAAGAACACAAGAATGATACCTCTATGCAGAGGAATTCAGATCACACAAAATCAAGGCAAATGGAACAATATATAGGTTGTTTTGAAGCAAAATGCAGTTGAGCAAAACCTTGGAATTGAGATGAATTGAGTCACGATCTTCGAGTTCTTTTGCAAACAGAAGCTTCTATGGATCAAGGTGAAGAGGTCTAGCAACTTTAGATCTTAAGAAAACAGTCGAGGAAACTGAATTCTAGATCTGAAATTTTTAGAGAAAATTGAGATTTGTTCCTTTGGTATGGGTGTGGATTCAATTCAGCAGAGGTTTAGGCGCCTTTCGGTTGAGAAATGAGAGCTCACATGCCATGTATTTATAGCCAAAGCCATCTGATATGCATAAACAAAGTGTGCATGGGAGAAGAGGGCCTCCCTGCATGGGCCTGTACAGGCGCATGGATGGCCCAATTCTGATTGGAATTGGTTGCTTATGTCATAATTAGAAGGAATGGACGTGCATATATGATATCATGAGCTCATGCAATGCATTTGAAATGAATTTCCAAAAATGCACTAAAAGGTTCTCTTCTTCGAAAATGTTATTTCCAAAATTGAAGCATAGGCTTATGGGTAATGGTGGGAAAGCTTGTTGCATAAGGAACAAATTCTATGTTGATCAAAACTCCAATTGGGCCTTGGAAATTAATGAAATTTGAGCTTGAAGTGTAGGGTGCAAAACATGCATATGTGAAGTTTCCAAATTTGGCCAATGTTCAAACCCTTATTTCTTAATGATGCAAGCTCCAAATGATAAAGTCTTCAACATAAAAGTTGTATATCTTTTCAAGAAAATCAATTTGGACTAAAATGTTGCTTCATTTGGATTTTTGAGGGAGAAGTTATGGGCACTTGAAGTTGGACTTTTTCACATTTCAATGCATTTGGCCCAAAGTGACCTATAATGTTTTGCATTATCACATGTATTTCTTTTGAGATTTTGAAATTTTTCTCAACATAACATTTGAATTAGACACATTAATCTTTCCAATCCATTAAGTCTCACCTCAAAATCATGAAAAATGAATGAGTTATGTTATTGGGAAGTTGACCCAAAATTAGGGTTTCAGTCAAAATGACCTATAATGTCTTGGAATGGATGATTACCTTACAAGCTTCAAATCAAATTTTGATGAACATAAAAGTTGTTCATATTGTCCTTAAGAATATTTTTTTCTCTTGGGGTCATCTCCATTTGACCAACACATAAAACGTTAGGTCTCAATGTATTTCAAAATAGTCAAATGAATTGACTGATCAACTTCTCAAGTCCACACCTCATATCTTGATGAATGGATGATTGAGGACACTCAAATGATTTCAAAT
Source organism: Lathyrus oleraceus (assembly GCF_024323335.1). Lineage (NCBI taxonomy): Eukaryota > Viridiplantae > Streptophyta > Magnoliopsida > Fabales > Fabaceae > Lathyrus > Lathyrus oleraceus. Next base: position 267,752,881 of record NC_066584.1, on the reverse strand, counting down.
ATGCATGAAATTATGAATTAATGAACTTCCCTTGATTTTTTTTACCATGGGATGAGGTTGCTTCAAGAGCAAGACACAATTGATGAACATATGAATTAGGGTTTCCATGGGAAACAAGCCTCAAACCCCTTGACTTGCTTTGATCAAAATGATGAATTGAGATACTTGGGAGGCATATTTCATGGATGAGATCTTCGGGGAACCATTGCCATGTTTGCATTCATATCCTCTTGACCACATCATTGCACATATGATCTCCTAGAAGCCTTTAGACCTTGTGACTGCTCAAGCTACAATCAAGAGATGTTAGTGACATATTTTTGTGCTTTTGAGTTAATAAAAAATGAGAAAAGCAATAATATACAATTCAAGCATGCTTGGTGATCTCAAACCACTCACAAGATGTCCCAACCCAAAGGCAAAGGTAACAAAGATGCTTATGATCCTTGAGGCTATGCAAATACCATGTTATGATGCCATGAGGGATTTTGGGGCCAAAATTAGGGTCTTACAGATGCCCCTATTTAAGGTCATTCTAACCGGAGAAGTGAAGGTTAAAATATTCATCTCGACGAGGTAGAATGGGCTTAAATAATAACAAAGAGACGAATTTTGGTCCCTAAGAGACCTCATGATGCAAATGTATGTATGCAAAAGGGTAGTACTCTGTGGGGATATGTGTCCACAAAGAAGAAAAGAAATCCGGAGAAACGGACAATCCATATGAGTAATTCACTCCATGGGACAAAGACTCTAGGACTCTTATGGGGATAGAAAAGGAGATAAATTGCATGAGCAAGTCATGACTTAGAACTTGCTGAGACATGAGAGAGATTTCATGAAAATAAATCAATGGAAGGACTCGAGCTGACTCAAATATGCACGTATTGGAGAATATGCCAATACAACAAAATTATCCACAAAGGATAACTTGGATGAAAATCCGGACTCAGGCTGGGAGAATCCACTAAGGGACTTTGTTGGGGAAAAACCACAAAGGACCCTGATAGGGCAATGTCTAGAGAGAAACTCAACTGAGGAAACAACACAATGAGGTATTACCGGTTATTGGGTAATAAGCTCGAAGAGACATGTGATCCGAACACCGGTATAAGGGTGAGAGATATCAACATGCTCTGGGAGAATGAATATCTAAGACCGGTATGAGGGTGAGAGATATCAAAACATCCGAAATCATCTGAGGAAAACCTAAAAAGGTATACTTCAACTCAGGAAAATCTGACTCCACAGGTGGACAAAAAGTCATAATAGGGAGCAGGGAGGAAGGACCACCAGGGATACTAGTTACTGGGCATATAATAGGTGACCGACCAAGCGTGAATTGGGGAATATTTCCAAGACACTCATCATCCTAAAAGAGGGCTAGGAAAGCAGACTCGATTATAGGATGAGCATTCGATTCCACAAAAAGGGATACGAATCTTACTCGACTGGGGAAGAACCAAAGACTTCGACCAAAGAGCGCATGAGATATATCATCTATTACCTTCAGAATGTAGATAACATATTCGCATGGAAGATTATCCACAACTGGTTACTGGGTTAATAAAGGATCAATCGACCGAAAGAAAAGGGCATCAGGATACCAAAAACTAGGTATAAAATGATGATCAATCAAAGGTAGAAACAATCATTATCAGCCAAGGGTAAATGAAAAATGACTCGCAGGGGATACATTGACACAGGCAACGATCCGAGAGACATATCACCGGTTACTGGGAGATATACTCAAAAGGTGAAGGAATATCGATACCGAATATTGGATAAAGATAACCGTCAAGGAGGGGATTACATCTACCAGATACTCGGTAGAAAACCACGGAAGAGTAACCGTCATCAGTTAGGATGAACAAAAAGGTTAATTCAGCAAGGGAATAAAATAGGGTTTACAACTACCGGTATAAGGGTAGAGAACCACAGAAATAGGACTCATAACTACGGGTATGAGGGTAGAAGGCCATAGACTCCGCCGGGGAAAAGATGGGAAATTACTGGTTATTGAGCAATCATTCATCTAAACTAAGGGGAAGTGCAAGGAAAAACACCAGAAACCAATCTAGGAACAAACTAGATAGGCACGACAAGACAAGACTCATCCCTATGAGGATATAACTCAGGGGGGTTCCATCCCAGTATATATGTTGGGAGGGAAACAGAAACAACCATCATCCACGAGGACATAACTCAGTGGGGATTATGGAAGGAAGGATAAACACTTTTTGCTTATGGGGCTGACTCTACATGGGGAGATCAGACACAAACATCCACTTGGGGAAATATATTACCAACTAGCAGGAGATAACAAACAAAGATATATGGCAAAAAATGCAACATGAATATCTGAATGTTTAAAATTATATGCACAAATGCGTGGTTTATGTATGATGAATGCTAACAAAACAGAAATATCTAACACAAACAGGTCCAAAGATTGATGAACAAACATCTGGTACTACATCTCGATAGAGAAAGCCAGGCCCATTGGAGAACATCCAATCTGATGGGGACCAGGAAACAAGGATCTCTGCAGGGGAACGAACATCAGTCATTCTAGTTGGGGGCAGGATCATCGCACAGATAAAATCCGCTGCAGAAGCAACTCTACTGGGGAAATTATCAAAGGGGAGGATGGATCTCTGTGGGGAACAACCACCAATCAGAAGTTTCCAAGATCACCAAATATTGTACTACCAAATAGATCACATCTACTGAGGAGGAAGGATCACTACTCTGCTGAAGGAGGAAGGATGAATATCTTTACCAAACACTCTGCTCGGGAGAAAAACCACAAAAGGCTCCGGAGGAAGAGGTTACAAGCATGCCAGGAATATGAACAAATGCATTTCCCTTTTGGGAATCATTCCATCTTCAGGAGAGCACTAAAGACATCCCAAGTATCTTTTTATCACTATGAATGTTCACTTTGTTTAAAAACAAATTATGAAAAATTTATTTATTTAACAATGATACTTCTCAATTAAAACATGCAAAACATTTGTTGAATAAAAAAAAATAAGAGTGCAAATAATGGGATAAATGCTCAAATTTACTTGATGGAATGGTAGTCTGCAAATGGCAAGACTCCATAGATCTTTACAAATTTGAAATTGGTGATATATATTGGAAAAGGGCTACATTGAACATAATGACCATTTCTCCACCAACTCTGATTCTGATATGTTTGAAGCTTTAGTTGACGACGACTGATCGAAAATCTCTGACAGATGACAGTTTGTAGAACAATGTCTTGCCAGGATGCAGTTACTTGCCAAATCCCTATTTCTGCCTAGATTGCCCCAGGGTGAGGTACTCAATCTAGCGGGATACATATTCATTTTTTTTTATGTCTCTAACTTTTGCCTGGATCGTCCTTTCGGGTTTTCAATCCACCGAGACGCTCATTTTTGCCTAAGCCTCCCTTTCGGGTCTTCAACTTAGCGAGCTATTCTGTTTTTATTTTAGGCGAAGTATTTCTTGACTACATCTGAATTCACAGGATGAGTGAAATCGTCCCCATCCATAGTTGTAAGTATCAAACTGTAAGATCCCAATTTTGTCCCTAAGATCCCTCATGGCATCATATCATATCATTGCATTGCCTCAAGGATCATTTGACACCTTGCTTCCTTCCCTATGGGTTGGTTGTCTTTTTTAGAGTGGTTCTTGATCACCAAGCATTCCTTGCATTTGTATGTCATTGCTTTTCTTTTAATCACTAACCAAAAGTACAAAAATATGTCATCTAACCTTGGTCTTGTAGATGAAGCAATCAACAAGTTAAGGCAATCCAAAGGCAGTCACTGAGCAATAGATGGTGGTCATTCTTGAGATTTGGATCCCACAATCATTATCAAGAGTTCATATGAGCTATGATGTTATTTTGAAGCAAAATCCCAAGTCGTAGAAGCTTGAATTTCATCAGAACATTTCCCAGTCAACTGAAGGCCTAAAAAGTCAACTGCAAGGTCAACTGTGGATTTGGTGGTGGGAAGTGATTAGAAATACTTCATTCATGTTCAAACAATAGAAAGTGACCTATAATTTGAACTTTCCAAAAATGGAAAGATTTTGGACCAACTTCAACTTCAAATTACATCATCAAGAAAGCTTCAAATGAAATTTTGTTGAACATGAAAGTTGTAGATCTGTCTCTCCCATTTCCAAAATGTCCAAGATCATAAGCATATGATGTGTGGTTGAGGAGATATGATCAAATCATTGCCAAATATGCATGGGACTTCAAATGGCCATATACAAAGCTCCAAAATGAGTGGTTCTTTTTGCAATATTCTCCTCTTGACTTCTAATTTCCAAATCGTGCATCACATTACATGAATTGTCTTCATATGAGCACTTGTTAATCAATGGTATTTTTGGAGGGAAATATCAAAATTCAAATTTGGTGCATTGTTTGAACTTTTTGCCATTGCCATTGATTTCAAAATTTGATTTTAAGTGAAAATGAACCAAATTCGTGCACTGTTCACACATGCATTCCATGCATGGAGGTGAAAAACCAATTTGCACATACACCTTAAAACTTGACTAATCTCATTAGCATTTGGCTTAAGCATGATTTAAACATAATTAGCAAGGCATATATAAAGAAAATCATAACTGTTTTCAGGGATTAGCATTCATTTTTCAGATCTAGATCCAAATTCTCCAAACTTTTCTCTCAAACTTTTTTGCAATTTCTTCAAACAAAAGCACATTCCATTGCTTGATTCATGATCCTGAAGTGTTCTTGAGAAGAATTGGACGTGGAACCAAGAGAAACCGTGCCAAATTGAAGCATACTTGAAGATGGAAGCATTCATGGTGATTCCAAAATTTGCTGGATTCAGGTGTTGTTGAGCTTCCAATTCATCATCAATCACCTCAATAATCATCGTAGAGGAACTGTAAGGCATTGCTGAGCTTTGTGGACCACGATTCCAACTTCTGCTCTTCAAGAGGTTACAATTCGAACCTCTTATTTTTGAATTTCCTTGCCATGATGTTGTAGATCTAAGTATGCTGGTAATTCTGAGCTTTGAATCGTGCAAATTGGTGTTGTTTTGAGCTAGATATGAGTGATTGAAGTTTTGATGTTGAATCTTATTTTCTTCGATCCGTGCGTGTTTGGATGTTTTTGCATGAAATGATTATGGATCTTGATTGTACGTTGCATGATGATTCAAATGCTGTGCTTAATTTTAATTTCTGGACATGTTTGAGATTTTCTGGAAAATCCAGATGAAGATCATGATGATCTTCATCTTCAACCTTGAATGTTCATGCGTTTCCAGATTTGCTGCAGATTTGCTTTGAATTTGCTACGGATTTTCAAATTAGCTACGAAATGCTTTGGCGTGCTAGGGTTTAGGCAATGCGACGTCGTTTTGTTTAGGGCGTGCACATTTGAATGTCTACTTGGTTCGATTCTTGGCTGTGGCGAATATTTCAAATGCTTCATTCATTTTCTCTTTTCCCTCCACATTTCCAATACCATGCTTCACATGCTTTTTTATTTTATTTTTTCTCATCTTGTAAAAATCATAACAATTTGAAAACTCATCCAAAAAATACCAGGTTTTTTGCATTGTGATCCTTGTTCTCTCTAGTTTTTTATCATCATAATTTTACAAGTTGTGCTTGGCTGGATAATTTTTTGTGCTAGAATGATTGAACATGTGTCCTTATTTGACCTTGCCTTGGTTATCATGTTGTGAAATGCTTGATTCTTATCCAATGAATGTGAAATTTTTCATGCTATAACTAGACACACTGCTTGACACTTTGGTGTTGATTTGGCATTTTTATCAATTACCAATTCTGTTTTATGATTGTTCTAAGTTGGTGTGACAATTTGTGTCACACCTTTTGATGTTCAACTTGTATGATGAGTTTGCCATGCCAAATGATGTCCAATGCTTCTAATTTTTTGTGTAATGCATGTTATGAATGTCTTCATTGCTCATGAATTTTGTTGGAATTATTTGAATCATTTCTGTTTTAATTGATATTTTTCATTCATGTTGATCACATTTGAGCTTTAAAATTGCCTTGAACTTCATTTGATCATGAAATGCATTTGGTTAATGATCTTGATGTGAGACCTTTTGGAATGTGTCAATATGAGATTGAAGTTGATTCATGTTAAATTTTAGCTTCTGTTTTGAATTTTTTCTCCATCTTTGACCCTAGGCTTGGACCTAGTGGTTTGTGGCTTACATTTGAGCTTTGATTTCAGGTTGAACATCCAAGTTCCATAGTCGATGATGCTCCATCATTTGACTGTTGATGTTTGCCTTTGATTACTAACATTTGTGTGTTTTGTAGGTTGATGTTAACTCATTTGAGTTTGACTTTTGGCTTACACATTTTGTACATTGGGATTGTTTGTTGCTTATTGACTGTTGTTTGATTGTCTGAGTATTATACTGATTTGTTTAGTGTTTCCACAGGTACTTAAGTTGCTTTAAGTTCATTGTGAACTTTGCTTTGCTTGGTTGCTTAACCACTTAGGTATAGTCCCTCTTCTTCATGTAGTCTGGAAGACCTACTGTTATTGGTAGGCACCTGTCTGAAGTCCTCCTTAAGAGGCAATGCTTGTGATTGTTTATCTTTTGTGCCAAGCAGGAAAAGTCCTCTCATGAGGCAATTGGCAGATAAAAGAGATGTGTAATCCATCTCCTGCTATTCAGTGTGTCATTCAATTTGCTCACACCATGTGTTGATGCATTGTGAATAATAACCCAAGATCTTATAGAGTCAATCATTTGTGGAGAAGAGTTCCTACTTTCTGAACTCCCATACTTTGCATTGGTTAAAGCTCTCCCAGACCAGGGATAAGAGCTATGAGGCACACCCCTCATCTCCATTTCATCTGCTTCACCCTAACTCTCAATGTTAGGGTTAAGAGCACAAAATACCCCATTCCAGTTGGCTGTAAAGCTTAACCTTGTTTGAGCCTAATTGATTGTATATAGTGTGTGCTAATTGACTTGTTTGTTTGCTTACTTGATTAATCTGTGCATATTTGCTTGAGTGTGCCCTTGTATCTTCATTACTTGTATATCATTTCACAATCATTGTTCATATCTTTGTGACATTCTGTTTTGTCGATTGAGGAGTCAATTGTAAGTCCATTGATTGGCAGTTGTTTCCTATGATCTAGAGGGATTTGGAACTAAGACCATTCATTGGCATTCCTTTCCTTGGAGTCGAGTGTAAGACCATTTATTGGCACCTTGTTTCCTCTTGCTTATTGCATTTGTTATTTGTTTCTTGTGAGGAGTCAATTGTAAGTCCATTTATTGGCATTTGTTTCCTATGATCATTCCTGTGGGATTGGTACAAGTCCATAGATTGGCATCTGGTATCCATGTTTTGTTTCAGGAGATTGGTATAAGTCCATTGATTGGCATCCGGTATCCATTCACATTGTTCATCTGTTGTTTGCAGTGTTGCCTATTCCAAAGGAATCACTTGGATCATCTACATATGATCTCAAGAGGTGAACATCTAAGAAGTTTTACTTCCTCACCCTCCCACCTTTTGTTTCTTTAAACCTCCATTTGCATGTTAACTCAAACCAAAAAATATTGTGCAAACATTTTCATTGCTTTTCAAATTAGAAACCTAGGCCTTAAGCCTTTGATTTTCAAACTTCATTTTCACAATACTTCTTTTGAATTGAATTGTAATCATACTTTGACCACTTTTTGTGAATAAATCCTAATTGGTTAATTTCACTCATTCAATTGTTTTGTGGCTTGGTCCATTCTTGATAAGTTTTCATACATTAGCCATAGATCTCAATTATCTTAGTGGTTGATGTTAATCTCACCTTTTGTCCTTAGTGATTGAATTGTAAGACTTCCTCGCTTATTATAGGGTTAACCCCTCACTAGCAAGTTGAAGCTTTTCTCACATGGTGGACTTGTTGTTTGTATAGGTTGAGTTTTCTCCCGTGGATAACGAAAGACCTTAGGGCTTTTGTTTTAAAATCAATTCACTTACTTTTGGAAATCTTTTAGCCGAACTACGAGGTTTTGATCCTGTAAAGGTACGTAGGCAATGGTTATCCATCCAAACACAAAAATAATAACTTGTATATTCTTTTCTCATCCCTTCAATCATGTTTGCACAATAAATATTTCATAAACAAATAACATTTCGTACGACAAGTGTGAAAAGGGCTCCCTAGGAGTACCTAGGACGTTTTGGGTGCCTAACACCTTCCCATCGCGTAATTAACCCGTTACCCAGATCTCTGATCTTTTCATTGGTTTTCTATGTGTAAAACTTCTTAGGCTTTTGTTCGCTTTTTAGCCATTCCTTTGGATAAATAAAAGTGCGGTGGCGACTCGATTCTTTGTATGCTTTGCTTTTGGTTTAATCAATAAATCATAAAGTGATGAATACACCGCTACACAAACCACCGCCTGAAAATGCTCTCTTAACAACATATGGACCTTCATAGTTTGGAGTCCACTTGCCCCTGGAATCGGGCGCGAAAGACAAAACTTTCTTGAGCACAAGGTCACCTTCTCGGAACACACGAGGCTTGACTTTCTTATCAAAGGCTTTCTTCATCCTTTGCTGATATAACTAACCATGGCACATAGCAGTTAATCTCTTTTATTCTATCAAATTCAATTGGTCATAACGACTCTGAACCCATTCAACATCAGTCAACTTGGCTTCCATCAAGACTCTCATTGATGGGATTTCCACCTCTACTGGGAGCACAGCCTCCATACCGTAAACAAGAGAGAAGGGGGTTGCCCCTGTTGAAGTGCGGACAGATGTACGATACCCATTCAAGGCAAATGGCAGCATCTCATGCCAATCCTTGTACGTAACAACCATCTTCTGGATAATCTTGTTGATATTCTTGTTAGCAGCTTCAACAACCCCATTCATCTTGGGTCTATAAGGAGAAGAATTATAATGTGCAATCTTGAACTCGCTACACAGCTCTTTCATCATCTTGTTGTTCAAGTTAGATCCATTATCAATAATGATCTTATCCGGCACACCATAATGGCATATGAGTTGATTCTTGATAAACTTCACGACCACCTGCCTAGTCACATTTGCATATGACGCCGCTTCGACCCACTTGGTGAAGTAATCAATTGCTACGAGAATAAATCTGTGACGATTAGACGCTTTCGGCTCTATCATGCCAATCATGTCAATTCCCTACATGGAGAAGGGCCATGGTGATGAAATCACATTCAGAAGTGTCGGAGGAATATGAATCTTATCCACATAGATCTGACACTTGTGGCATTTCTTCACATATTTGCAGCAGTCAGACTCCATTGTCAGCCAATAGTAGCCTGCTCCCAACATCTTTCTAGCCATGGCATGTCCATTGGAATGAGTACCAAATGAACCCTCATGGACCTCAGTCATTAAAAGGTCTGCTTCGTGTCTATCCACGCATCTGAGCAGAACCATGTCAAAATTTCTCTTATAAAGCACATCGCCTATGAGGTAGAAACTGCCAGTTAATCTCCTCAAAGTCTTTCTATCTTTCACAGATGCCCCAGGTGGGTAAATCTGGCTCTGAAGAAAACACTTGATGTCATAATACCATGGCTTATCATCTTGTACCCCCTCTCCTACAAATACATGAGCTGGTCTGTCCAAGCGCATCACGGTGATGTTGGGAACTTCATTCCAAAGTCTAACCACAATCATTGAAGCAAGTGTAGCAAGGGCATCTGCCATCCGATTCTCATCTCGAGGAATATGATGGAAGTCAACCTCAGTAAAGAATGTTGGAATCCGCCTCACATAATCTCTATATGGGATGAGGCTAGGCTGATTCGTCTCTCATTCACCCTTAATCTGATTAACAACAAGGGCCGAATCACCATAAACATCAAGATGTTTGATCCTAAGATCAATACATTCTTCCAATCCCATAATACAGGCCTCATACTCAGCCATGTTATTCGTGCATTTGAAAGTTAGCCTTGCTGTAAAAGGAAAATGTGTGCCTTGGGGAGTAATAATCACTGCCCTAATACCGTTTCCATATTGATTTATAGCGCCACCAAACACCACACTCCATCTGGAACCAAGCTCTGGCCCTTCATCGAGCGTAGGCTCATCACAATCTTTCATTTTCAAATACAGAATCTCCTCATCTGGGAAGTCATACTGAACTGACTGATAATCCTCAATTGGTTGATGTGCCAAGTGGTCAGCCAAGATACTACCTTTAATCGCCTTCTGAGCTCGATACTCAATATCATACTCAGATAACAACATCTTCCAACTGGCAATCCTCCCAGTTAAAGCAGGATTCTCAAAGATATACTTGATTGGATCCATTTTGGATATCAACCAAGTTGTATGATTCAACATATACTAGCGTAAGCGCTTAGCAGCCCAAGCTAAAGCACAACATGTTTTCTCAAGCATTGAGTATTGAGACTCACAATCAGTGAACTTCTTACTCAAGTAGTAAATAGCATATTCTTTCTTTCCTGACTCATCTTGCTGACCAAGAACACAACCCATTGAGTCTTCAAGAACCGTCAGGTACATAAATAATGGTCTCCCTTCCACAGGTGGAGACAAAATCAGAGGCTCATACAAATACTCCTTAATACTGTCGAAGGCCTTTTGGCAATCCTCAGTCCAATCATGAGACTGATCTTTCCGGAGGAGCTTGAATATCGTCGCACATGTGGCAGTCATGTGGGATATGAATCTGGAAATATAATTCAAGCGGCCAAGAAAACCTCGGACTTACTTCTATGTTTTGGGCGCAGGCATCTCTTGTATTTCTTTGACCTTCGCAGGATCAACTTCAATACCTCTTTCACTGACAATAAAGCCCAATAACTTGCCGGAACGGACTCCAAATGTACACTTGTTAGGATTCAGACGAAGCTTATACTTCCTCAAACGTTGAAAAAGCTTCAATAAGTGCTCTACATGTTCAACTTCCGTTCTTGACTTAGCAATCATATCATCAACATAGACCTCGATCTCCTTGTGCATCATATCGTGAAACAAGGTAGTCATAGCTCATTGATACGTGGCTCCGGTGTTCTTCAAACCGAAGGGCATCACTCGATAACAGAATGTTCCCGAAGGTGTGATGAATGTTGTCTTCTCCATATCCTCGGGTGCCATTTTGATCTGATCATATCCGGAAAATCCGTCCATAAATGAGAAGACATTGAATTTAGCTGTATTATCTACCAATATATCAATATGTGGTTGAGGGAAATCATCTTTAGGATTAGCTTTATTCAAGTCTCTATAGTCCACACACATTCGGACTTTTCCATCTTTTTTAGGCACTGGCACGATATTGGCCACCCGTTGAGGATATGTAGAAGTCATCAGAAACCCCATATCAATTTGCTTCTGAACTTCCTCTTTGATCTTCACTGCCATATCGGGATGAGTTCTTCTGAGCTTCTGCTTCACAGGCACGCACTCGGGCTTCAAAGGCAGGAAATGTTGCACGATATCAGTATCCAGACCAGGCATATCTTTATATGACCAGGCAAAGACGTCGACATACTCTCGTAGAAACTCAATCAACCCCTTCTTAACAGATTCTTCCAGGAGCGCCTCAATCTTCACTTCTCGCACACAGTCTTCAGACCCCATGTTGACTGTTTCCAAATTCTCAAGATGTGGCTGAATGATCTTCTCTTCATGCTCAAGTAGACGGGTAATCTCGTCAGGGATCTCTTCAACATAATCTTCTTCTACCTCAAATACAGGGAACTCAAAGTTGGGAGATGGTGTTGGATTATTATGTTCAATGGGTTTGATTAACCTGCATAATGGTTTTGGATATAAAGAGAGTTTAGAATTCAAGCAAGGAAAATCATCATGCAGATGAAAAGATTGATTTTATTTTATTTAGGGTTTTATGTGATCACCGATTTCATGCAAAAGTGAAAAGGGAAAATAATTGGAAAAACAAACATTTAACATGAATTTCTTGAATGAAAATATCATTGTATTTATGCGCCAACAATGTCATCACTCATCCTTTTGGCATGGGAGAAGGGTTTTTAAACACAATGAACATTACTTTGACTTATGGATAACTGTTGGAACATCCACAACGACCCAATTATTGTAGATCCCTCCAAGGATGAAGTTGCCAGAATCCTCTACATCCTCTTCCAAAATGGCAGCAGCCTCTTCATCTTGACCGGTGTGGATAAATCCACCACTCTTGAATAGCCCTTGCTTGTTGAAGACACGAGAAGAATAGCATATGCCATCCCGGGATTTGTTGTCTTCCAGCTCAATCATTTGCCCCAATCCAGCAGTTGCACCATGCTCAATGGCCAACTTTGCATCTTTATAGGACGCAAATGAAGAAGTTCCCTTCTTAATAGGTTCAGCAATAGATAAAGCTTGGAACGGCGTTCCAACTTCATCCTCAGCATCTATATAAGAGAAGGAAAACAAATGGCTAACCAGGAGATCCTTTTCTCCCCCTACCACTACCAGCTTCTTATTCTTCACAAACTTCAGCTTCTGGTGTAGGGTGGATATCATGGTGCCTGCCTCGTGAATCCATGGTCTGCCTAAGAGACAGCTATACGATGGGTGTCATCTTTGCACCTCATAGAGATGTGTAATGCCAAGTTGTGGTCTCTTCCCTCCTCGAGGAGATCAGCATCACAAAAACTTAAATTGTTACAAGCGGTGATGTTTGCAACAATACTATCGAAATGTTCAATTGTGACGTCGTGATCCACATACGCCACATCCAACACCTTCTGCAGAGCTTCTCGGTGTGGTTTATGAATTCATTAGCAAGGACAGTACAGAGATTTTGGATGGGGTCTGTAGAAGTTGATCTACCACGTTGTACTCGCTTCTCTTGATGAGCCTCATCATCTCATCACAGTCTTCTTTCGCATTGCCACTTTGGCCAACAGAGACAAAAGTTTTCAACGTAGAGGCAGGTTTAGCAATAAGTGCCGGATTCGGAGCATTTACAGCATTCCCAACCGGACGTTCAGCATAATCAGCAGTATCCTTCCTTCGAACATCAGCTTGAGGATTTGGCGGAGCCGAGAAGACACGACCGCTGCGGGTCAGACCGCTGACATCGACAATATTAACAACAGATGAAGAGGGCAGAGGAACCTCTTTCCCATTCTCCAATGCTATAGCATTGTAGCGATAGGGAACCGCTTTCTCATAAGAATACGGTACAGGGCCAGCTGGCTTAATGGTCAAAGCAGGAGAAGCGTTCTGCTTGCTACCACCATACTTGATAATAACATGCTTAGGGATCCAGAATACTAGGGAAATTACATTGACTTCATCAGCATCTTCGTCAACATTTCTATTTTGAAGGATCTTAATGACTCCTTCATTCAGCATTTCCTGAACATCTTTGCGCACCTGGCGACAACCTCTTTAGTTAACAGAACAAACTCGGCATCTATCATGGTCATGCTTATAATGGCTGTAATCACACAACAATCTATGCATCTCGACCAGAGATTGTGTAATATGACTTATATATTTGACCTTGTACTTGCCAAGACAACCCTGGACCATGTTGACAGATTTCCCATGCTCGGGCAATGGGTTCTTCTTCACATTAGGACCTACGTCCTCGAAACATAGAATACCACATCTCACAAGGTCTTGAACCTTGGTCTTCAAAGGGTAGCAATTTTCCACGTCATGGCCGGGAGTACCAGAATGATAAACACAATGTAATTCGGGCTTATACCGCCACTTGGGGTTGGTAGGTATAGTCGGTGGGTCTCGTGGAGTAATCAACTTCCTCTCTATCAAAGAGGGATATAATTCTGCATATGTCATCGGAATAAGATCGAAGGTAACCATTTTCCTCTTGTAACTTGTGCTGGCTTGATTACTGTTTCGAGGCTGGTAGGCCTGCTGTTGTGGACGGTGTCGTTGTTGTTGATATTACGGATGTGGTCGTTGTTGAATGTTGTTGTGATGCTGATACTGTTGATTATCTCTAAAAACAGGTGCTATGTGAGCCACCTGGTGCTGGTTACCGACAGGACGTACGGTCTTCCTCCTCATAGAGGGTCTTCTTGGTTTTACATGGGAGGTTACATCATGTGCCTCTCCATCTTTCTTCTTTCCAAACGTCCCATACCGTTTGGCAGAAGAGCCTTCTTCTATGGTCAGGCACCCTTCCCTGACTCCTTCTTCCAGTCGCATCCCCATGTTCACCATCTCGATGAAATCGGAAGAAGCGCTGGCAATCATCAGCTCATAGTAAAAAGAACTCAAGGTCTTCAAAAAGATCTTGGTTATCTCTTTCTCTTTTAGCGGGGGCACGATTTGTGCTGCTACCTCTCGCCACCTCTAGGCATATTCTTTGAACACTTCCTTGTCCTTCTGGGACATGGCTCTCAATTGATCCCTATCGGAAGCCATTTCCACATTTTACTTGTATTGCTTGACAAAGGCCTTGCCAAGGTCGTTAAAGGATCGGATGTTCGCACTGTCCAAGCCCATATACCATCTTAGGGCAGCACCGGACAAACTGTCCTGGAAGTAGTGAATGAGAAGTTGATCATTGTCGGTCTGAGTCGACATCTTCCTGGCATACATGACCAGGTGGCTGAGAGGGCAAGTATTTGCCTTGTACTTTTCAAAGTCAGGGACCTTGAACTTCACAAGGGTCTTCACATTAGGGACCAGACAGAGTTCAGCAGCAGACTTGCCTAAAAGATCCTTTCCTCTGAGAGTTTTCAATTCCTTGCGAAGCTCAAGAAATTGATCGTTCATAGCGTCCATCTTTTCATAGACATTTGGGCCCTCAAACGGCTCAGAATGATAGATGGTGTCGTCTACTCTGGGCATAGTATGCACGACAGGAGGAGGAACATAAAGGACTAGGCTAGATGCCGATAGAGAAGGAAAAGTGGGTGCAGGACCCTCAAGCATGAAATTAGGAGGCATCCCCCACGGAAACCTGGCTGGCATGGCCGTTGGAGCAAAGTGTGCGCTGGCCGCAGGCACAATTGAAGAGACAATCTCAGAAATGACTGTCCTCTGGGGAGGAGTTGATGGTGTCAAACACGACTGGCTTTGGGCAGCCATGAATGACTCCATCAGGGCAGTCAATCTGGCTACTTCTTCCTTCAGCTCACGGTTCTCTTGTTCCAAATGATCCATCAGTCTTGCAGAGTTGGCTCGGGTGTAGTACCGGTGAGTCAGCTTGTCTTCAAAATAAATGAAGAACACAGAGTTAGACCAAAGAACAAGAAGCCCGGAGCAAAACCTGCTGATGCACATGATGCATGCAATGCATATGATTTAATTTTTATATCAGAGAAACTTTTAGAGTTCTATTTGCAAATATTGGAAATATTAAACATTTATCACATATGGAAATATCACACCAATAATATCTGGAAAATATTTTTACACCAGAGAAGTACAGTCTTGGTAACCAAATACAAGAGGAAAGGAAAATGAACATCCTATGGAACCCTAGAAGTAGTCATCTAAAGCTCTGGACACAGGAAGATAAGATGCACGGAGCCTCTTTGTAACACCCCGATAAAAATAAGATAATTATTTAATTTAAGTTAATATTATATTTATTAATTTAATTAAATAATTGGAATTATTGGATTATTATTATTATTATTGGAATAATAATTATTGGAAAGTATATAAGTTGGAAATAAGAAAAGAGTTCCATTTTGGTAAAAGGGTTTTTACGTGAAAAGCAGA
The DNA here is from genome assembly GCF_024323335.1 of Lathyrus oleraceus. Taxonomy (NCBI): domain Eukaryota; kingdom Viridiplantae; phylum Streptophyta; class Magnoliopsida; order Fabales; family Fabaceae; genus Lathyrus; species Lathyrus oleraceus. The sequence continues at coordinate 267,737,131 of NC_066584.1, read as the reverse complement.
GAAGCGGCTGAAAAGAGGAAAAGGGCAAAGAGACAGAGCAAGAGGAAGAAGGTTGGAGAAGAGAAAAGCTTGGAGCTTAAAGATTGCCGGATTAACTCAGGTAAGGGGGGTTTATCGTCGTTTAATGGGTATTATGGGTTAACATGTAATGAGTAGTGATAAACCGTTGAATTGACCCTAATTGGGATGTTGAATGCTGAAAAATTGTGTTGGATAAGTTGTGTTAAAGCTGTAATTGAATCTGTATTTGTGTGAGTCGTGATTTCCCGAACGTATAGCTTTTTACGGAATCGGAATCGGAGGTCCGGAAGTCCTCCAACGGCGGAAAATGCGGAGAATTCTGCATTCTGCTTCGTGTTAGCGCAGGAACAGCTTTCTGTCTTGCGTTAACCGGTTAACCCAGGGTGTTAACCGGTTAACACTGTTAGGAATTGTGAGGTATTGCTGTTTTGCTTGCGTTAACCGGTTAACCCAGGGCGTTAACCGGTTAACACTGTTGTGAGTTGTGAAAATATTGCTGTTCTGTCTGCGTTAACCGGTTAACCCAGGGCGTTAACCGGTTAACACTGTTGGGTTTTGCCAGAAAGCGTGTTCTGTGTTGCATTAACCGGTTAACCCAGGGCGTTAACTGGTTAACACTGTTGGAAATTGGAAAAAATTGATATTTTAATGTTGTGAACCTAATTGGTGATTGGCCTATATCGGTGTGTGATATAGTAGGGATTATTTCCCGTTGTTTTGAGTAGGATAGGTATTAGTAGAGTGTGCTAATACTGTGATTAAATTATTTGGCATGACATGATATGATTATGTGATAAATATGCTGATGATGTGTGAAAATATGCATAATGTTGTGAATGTATATATTATGTATGTAATTGTGGATGGACTGTTTTATGGCCTAGAGTGTGAGCATATGTCCATTGTGGATTGTTGTTGATGTTGCATTGCTAGGTGAATTAGCATGCATATTGTGGCCTTTATGGTGGTAGCTAATTCCCATGGTGAGGAATTAGTGAGTAATTCATTGTGGATTGTTGTTGATGTTTGCATGCTAGGTGATTAGCGTGCATAGCATAGCCCTTGGGGTGGTAGCTAATTCCCGTGGTGAGGAACTAGTGAGTTGGTGGTAGCTAATTCCCGTGGTGAGGAATTAGTGAGTGAGTCACTAGGTCTCAAATGAGTGGGACTAGTGGGCTTGGTAGCCGTATCTGGATTTGATCGGTGAGGTGAACTATATGTTCACGAATAGTCGGTACCGCATGCATGGAGTCTCATTGCATAATGTATGTCTTGTGTATAATATGAATGGATGTGTTCCAATATTATACGTGTGTTTGATGTTTATGTTGAGCATGATTATGATGTTTGAGTGGAGGTTGCCGTTACCGAATGTGTGATATGATTAGGGTGATTAATGTGTTATTTACTTAGCATTACATGATATTTTATAATGCTTATTATATCGATTGAGGAACTCACCCTTACAACTATGTTTTCAGGTAACGAGCAGTGATTGAGTAGAAGCTAGTGCTTGGAGTCTAGTGTAATCTCCTTAGTGGGTCATGCTCTGATAGATGTAACATCGGGACGGGATGTTTTACCTTGTTGAATAATTTTACATGTAATGTGTTACATGTTTTGCATGATTGATTTGATTTCTATCCGCTGCGTATTGTGCAAATGCTTTATGTTTTGAATTAATAAAAGAGTATGACAGTTATTTGGTGAATGGTGTGAAATGATTGTGTGACACCCTTAATTGCATAATTACTCTGATTGATATATTGCTATTTTAATTAAATATTTGGGGTATTTTAGAAGGGTGTTACATTAGTGGTATCAGAGCAAAGTCGGTCGAGTCGAGTCGTAATTATTCTGTTTCCCTGTACGTGATAGGTGTTGTGTAACCCTATCAGTACTTATTGTTTTAGCTTGATTGGGTTTTCAGAATAGAGATGGCTGGAAGAGGTAGAGACGATGCTGCGATTGCTGAGGCTCTGGGTATGCTAGCTGGAGTACTTGGAGGGAATCCGAATGTTGTGGGAATGGGAGCTGCTCGTCAACTGAGTGACTTCCAGAAGAACAATCCTCCAATGTTCAAGGGAGCATACGATCCAGATGGTGCTCAGAAGTTGTTGAAGGAGATCGAGAGGATCTTCCGAGTGACTGAGTGTGCCGATAACCAGAAGGTCAGGTTCGGTACGCATATGCTGTCAGAAGAAGCAGATGATTGGTGGGTTGCTACCCGCACTGAGTTGGAATCTGCTGGGAATGCTGAGATCACTTGGGCTGTGTTCAGAGAGAGATTCCTGAGGAAGTATTTTCCAGAGGATGTCAGAGGAAAGAAAGAGATAGAGTTCTTAGAATTGAAGCAGGGTAACAGGTCTGTTACTGAGTATGCTGCTAAGTTCACAGAGCTGTCGAAGTATTACACTCCCTATGATGAGGCTGCTGGAGAATTTTTAAAATGTGTGAAGTTTGAGAACGGGTTGCGTCCCGAGATCAAGCAGGCTATTGGATATCAGCGGATTAGAGTGTTTTCTGATTTGGTTGACTATTGCAGGATTTTTGAACAGGATACCAAGGCCAGAGCGGAAAGCTATCAGCAGAGGGTTGATAGGAAAGGCAAGAATCAGAATGATCGTGGGAAACCGTATGCAGCTGGCAAAGGTTTCCAGAGACAGAGTGGAATGAAGAGGCCTAGTGGGGGAGACTCTAGTGCCCCTGCTAAGTGTTACATATGTGGTCAGGCTGGACATCGTGTCCATGAGTGTACCAGTGCTGAGAGGAAGTGTTTCAAGTGTGGAAAAGGTGGTCATTTGGCTGCAGAGTGCCGGTCGAAGACTGTGACTTGTTTCAACTGTGGAGAGTTGGGTCATATTAGCCCACAGTGTCCTAAGCCGAAGAGAGAGAACCAGTCGGGAGGCAAGGTCTTTGCTTTATCGGGTTCTGAGACTTCTGCAGATGATCGTTTGATCCGAGGTACGTGTTATATTAATGGCTTTCCTCTTGTAGCTATTATTGACACAGGTGCGACTCATTCCTTTATATCTTTGGATTGTGCTGTGAAACTTAAGTTAGAGATATCTGAGATGCATGGAAGTATGGTGATTGATACTCCTGCGAAGGGTTCAGTGACTACTACTTCAGTTTGTTTAAATTGTCCTTTGAGTATTTTTGGTAGAGACTTTGGGATGGACCTAGTGTGTCTTCCACTTGTGCAGATTGATGTTATTCTGGGTATGAACTGGTTGGTGTTTAACCGAGTCTATATCAATTGTTTTGATAAGACTGTGATCTTTCCCGAGATTGAGGAAGGAAAGAGTTTGTTTCTATCAGCAAGGCAGGTGAATGAGGCGGCAGCAGATGGGGCAGAGTTGTTTATGCTGTTAGCGACTTTGGAGGCTAAGGATAAACTTGTGATTCGCGATCTAGCCGTGGTGTGTGATTTTCCTGATGTGTTTCCTGAAGAAGTGAATGAATTACCGCCAGAGCGTGAAGTTGAGTTCTCGATTGATTTGGTACCTGGTACTAGGCCGATGTCGATGGCTCCGTACCGTATGTCTGCTGTTGAGTTAACTGAATTGAAGAGTCAGTTGGAAGATCTGTTGGATAAGAAACTTATTCGTCCGAGTGTGTCACCGTGGGGTGCACCAGTGTTATTGGTTAAGAAGAAAGAAGGTACTATGAGGTTGTGTGTGGACTACAGGCAACTGAATAAAGTGACGATCAAGAATCGGTATCCTTTGCCAAGGATTGATGATTTGATGGATCAGTTGGTTGGTGCGAGTGTGTTCAGCAAAATAGATTTGAGATCGGGTTATCATCAGATGCGTGTGAAAACTGAGGATATTCAGAAGACTGCTTTCAGAACGAGGTATGGACATTATGAGTATTCTGTAATGCCTTTTGGTGTGACTAATGCGCCTGGAGTGTTTATGGAGTATATGAATAGGATTTTCCATCCGTACCTAGATCAGTTTGTTGTGGTGTTTATTGACGATATTTTGGTGTATTCGAAATCTGAAGAAGAGCATGCTGAGCATTTGAGATTGGTTTTAGGAGTTCTACGAGAAAAGAAGCTATTTGCTAAACTGTCAAAGTGTGAATTTTGGTTAGAAGAGGTTAGTTTTCTTGGTCATGTGATTTCAAGAGATGGTGTTGCTGTTGATCCTTCTAAGATAGAAGCTGTATCTAAGTGGGAAGCTCCGAAGTCAGTTTCTGAGATAAGGAGTTTTCTTGGACTTACAGGATATTATAGGAAGTTCATTGAGGGATTTTCTAAGTTGGCGTTACCGTTGACGATGTTGACTAGAGAGGGGCAAGCGTTTGTTTGGGACTCAAAATGTGAAGAAGGTTTCCAAGAGTTAAAGAGAAGGTTGACTACTGCTCCTATTCTGATATTACCGAGTTCGTCGGAATCATTTGAGGTTTACTGTGATGCTTCATTGTTGGGTTTGGGTGGTGTGTTGATGCAGAACAAGCAGGTTATAGCTTATGCTTCGAGACAACTGAGGGTTCATGAGAGGAACTATCCGACACACGATTTAGAGTTGGCAGCCGTGGTATTTGTTCTGAAGTTATGGAGGCATTACTTGTACGGGTCAAGATTTGAGGTTTTCAGTGACCATAAAAGTTTAAAGTATTTGTTTGATCAGAAAGAGCTGAATATGAGACAGAGAAGATGGTTAGAGTTTCTGAAGGATTATGACTTTGGTTTGAATTACCATCCGGGTAAAGCAAACGTAGTGGCTGATGCATTGAGTCGGAAATCATTGCATATGTCTATGTTAATGGTTAAAGAATTGGATTTAATTGAACAGTTTAGAGACTTGAGTTTGGTGTGTGAGAGTACTCACAATAGTGTTAAATTGGGAATGTTGAAGTTAACGAGTGGTATTCTGGATGAGATTAGAGAGGGTCAAAAATCCGATGTGCTTTTGGTTGATAAGTTGACTCTAGTGAATCAAGGTCAAGGTGGTGAATTCAGAGTTGATGAGAATGGTGTTTTGAAAATTGGTAATCGGGTGTGTATTCCGGATGTTACCGAGCTTAAGAAGAGTATTCTTGAGGAAGGACATCGTAGTGGCCTGAGTATTCATCCTGGGGCTACGAAGATGTATCATGATTTGAAAAAGTTATTTTGGTGGCCGGGAATGAAAAGAGAAATTGCGAGTTTTGTTTATTCTTGTTTGACTTGTCAGAAGTCAAAGGTTGAGCATCAGAAGCCATCTGGGCTAATGCAACCGTTGGCTATTCCAGAGTGGAAGTGGGATAGTATCAGTATGGATTTTGTTTCTGGTTTACCGAGGACAATTAAGAATTTTGAAGCTATTTGGGTGATTGTTGACAGATTGACAAAATCGGCTCATTTTATTCCGATCAGAATGGATTATCCATTAGAGAGATTAGCTGAGTTGTATATTGAGAAGATTGTAAGTTTGCATGGTATTCCGTCGAGTAATGTTTCGGACAGAGATCCTAGATTTACATCGAAGTTCTGGGAAGGTTTGCAGAGGGCTTTGGGAACTAAGCTGAGATTGAGTTCTGCATATCATCCGCAGACTGATGGTCAGACTGAGAGGACGATTCAGTCACTAGAGGATCTTTTGAGGGCTTGTGTTTTGGAAAAGGGAGGTGCTTGGGATTGTTATTTACCTTCGATTGAGTTTACCTACAACAATAGTTTTCATTCGAGCATTGGTATGGCACCGTTTGAAGCTTTGTATGGTAGGAGATGTCGGACACCTTTATGTTGGTATGAGTCCGATGAGAGTGTTGTGGTTGGACCGGAGATTGTCCAACAAACTACGGAAAAGATTAAGATGATTCAGGAGAAGATGAGAATTGCTCAGAGTCGTTAGAAGAGTTATCACGACAAGAGGAGAAAGTCACTTGAGTTTCAGGAGGGAGATCATGTGTTTCTTCGTGTTACTCCGATAACTGGAATTGGTCGAGCTTTGAAGTCGAAGAAGTTGACACCTCGATTTATTGGTCCTTATCAGATTTTGGAGAGGATAGGGGAGGTAGCCTATCGTATCGCTTTACCGCCGTCACTTGCGAATTTGCATGAGGTTTTTCATGTGTCTCCGTTGAGGAGGTACATTCCTGATCTGTCGCATGTAGTCCAAATAGATGATGTACAGGTGAGAGATAACCTGACTGTTGAAACATCACCTATGAGGATCGAGGATCGAGAGTTGAAGCAGTTGCGGGGTAAAGAGATTGCTTTGGTAAAGGTAACTTGGGGAGGACCAGCAGGTGGAAATGTGACTTGGGAACTTGAGAGTCAGATGAAGGAGTCTTATCCGGAGTTATTCGCTTGAGGTATGTTTTCGAGGACGAAAACTCTTTTAGTGGGGGAGAGTTGTAACACCCCGATAAAAATAAGATAATTATTTAATTTAAGTTAATATTATATTTATTAATTTAATTAAATAATTGGAATTATTGGATTATTATTATTATTATTGGAATAATAATTATTGGAAAGTATATAAGTTGGAAATAAGAAAAGAGTTCCATTTTGGTAAAAGGGTTTTTACGTGAAAAGCAGAGAAGCGGCTGAAAAGAGGAAAAGGGCAAAGAGACAGAGCAAGAGGAAGAAGGTTGGAGAAGAGAAAAGCTTGGAGCTTAAAGATTGCCGGATTAACTCAGGTAAGGGGGGTTTATCGTCGTTTAATGGGTATTATGGGTTAACATGTAATGGGTAGTGATAAACCGTTGAATTGACCCTAATTGGGATGTTGAATGCTGAAAAATTATGTTGGATAAGTTGTGTTAAAGCTGTAATTGAATCTGTATTTGGGTGAGTCGTGATTTCCCGAACGTATAGCTTTTTACGGAATCGGAATCGGAGGTCCGGAAGTCCTCCAACGGCGGAAAATGCGGAGAATTCTGCATTCTGTTTCGTGTTAGCGCAGGAACAGCTTTCTGTCTTGCGTTAACCGGTTAACCCAGGGTGTTAACCGGTTAACACTGTTAGGAATTGTGAGGTATTGCTGTTTTGCTTGCGTTAACCGGTTAACCCAGGGCGTTAACCGGTTAACACTGTTGTGAGTTGTGAAAATATTGTTGTTCTGTCTGCGTTAACCGGTTAACCCAGGGCGTTAACCGGTTAACACTGTTGGGTTTTGCCAGAAAGCGTGTTCTGTGTTGCGTTAACCGGTTAACCCAGGGCGTTAACCGGTTAACACTGTTGGAAATTGGAAAAAATTGATATTTTAATGTTGTGAACATAATTGGTGATTGGCCTATATCGGTGTGTCATATAGTAGGGATTATTTCCCGTTGTTTTGAGTAGGATAGGTATTAGTAAAGTGTGCTAATACTGTGATTAAATTATTTGGCATGACATGATATGATTATGTGATAAATATGCTGATGATGTGTGAAAATATGCATAATGTTGTGAATGTATTTATTATGTATGTAATTGTGGATGGACTGTTTTATGGCCTAGAGTGTGAGCATATGTCCATTGTGGATTGTTGTTGATGTTGCATTGCTAGGTGAATTAGCATGCATATTGTGGCCTTTATGGTGGTAGCTAATTCCCATGGTGAGGAATTAGTGTGTAAATCATTATGGATTGTTGTTGATGTTTGCATGCTAGGTGATTAGCGTGCATAGCATAGCCCTTGGGGTGGTAGCTAATTCCCGTGGTGAGGAACTAGTGAGTTGGTGGTAGCTAATTCCCGTGGTGAGGAATTAGTGAGTGAGTCACTAGGTCTCAAATGAGTGGGACTAGTGGGCTTGGTAGCCGTATCTGGATTTGATCGGTGAGGTGAACTATATGTTCACGAATAGTCGGTACCGCAGGCATGGAGTCTCATTGCATAATGTATGTCTTGTGTATAATATGAATGGATGTGTTCCAATATTATACGTGTGTTTGATGTTTATGTTGAGCATGATTATGATGTTTGAGTGGAGGTTGCCGTTACCGAATGTGTGATATGATTAGGGTGATTAATGTGTTATTTACTTAGCATTACATGATATTTTATAATGCTTATTATATCGATTGAGGAACTCACCCTTACAACTATGTTTTCAGGTAACGAGTAGTGATTGAGTAGAAGCTAGTGCTTGGAGTCTAGTGTAATCTTCTTAGTGGGTCATGCTCTGATAGATGTAACATCGGGACGGGATGTTTTACCTTGTTGAATAATTTTACATGTAATGTGTTACATGTTTTGCATGATTGATTTGATTTCTATCCGCTGCGTATTGTGCAAATGCTTTATGTTTTGAATTAATAAAAGAGCATGACAGTTATTTGGTGAATGGTGTGAAATGATTGTGTGACACCCTTAATTGCATAATTACTCTGATTGATATATTGCTATTTTAATTAAATATTTGGGGTATTTTAGAAGGGTGTTACACTCTTCACCTCTCTCTCGTAGGTTGCCTCCATGTCTGCCTTCTCTTTGGCAAGTCGATCGTACTTCCTCTTCCAAAACTTGGAAGACTGAGGAAGTAGAGAAGTCCATGCATCATCAGGATCGTTAATAACCTGATGCTCGAGGAAATCTATCAAAGCATCCTTCTCCTTGATCTGCTGAAGAAACTCCTCTCGTTCACGGATCCAAGCACGCGAACGGTCTTCGTCTCTCACCTCCTCTACTCCTTGGTCAGGGAGGGTTGAATGCCCAGCCATAACCAATGGTGTAGGTCTTGGATATTCGTAAGGCATGAGGTACTCGGAAGCTCTCCTCCTCACCCAAGAAGTATAAGGCTCCAAAGCGATACAATTCTTCGGACCTAGCTCCTTCCTTCCTTTCTTATGGATCTTGCGCCAAGCGTGGACCATCCTGCCCTTCAAGCCTTGGAGATCTTTACCCTCCTGAAAGAACACACCCTCTAACAGAATGTTATTGGGTTTATCCTTTAGGGGGAACCTAAGTTGACGACGTGCCAAAATAGGGTTGTAGTTAATTCCACCACACGTACCAAGAAGAGGCACATTAGAGAATTCACCACAAGAGTCAATAATCTGCACACCATCATACACACGGTTGTACCAAAATATATCATCATTAGTGAGAGACATAAGCCTCGTGGACCACCGTAGACATCCTTTGTTCTCCTTGAAGGCGACTATTTGCGGCACGTGCGAAATAAACCACTTGTACAACAGAGCCAAACAACACACAATGGTACCACCACCCTTTGCATTCCTCATATGCAAAGAAAAGTAAGTGTCACACAACAGAGTCGGAATGGGATTAAGAGTAGAGAAAATACTAATAGCGTTCACATCCACAAACTTGTCGACGTTGGGGAATAACACTAGCCCATAGATGAGAAGCACAAATATGGCGTCAAAGGCGTCCTCACTCATGGCCTTCCCATACATAGTAGCTTGAGCAATGAGGAACTCAGAAGGGAGACCTTGAGTTCCACCTTTGGTAGTCATATGAGCACCAACCAGAGATTCATCTATATGCAACATATCAGCTATCTCTTGAGAAGTAGGAACACTCTCTAAGCCACTGAACGACAACTGGTCTAGAATAGGTATACCCACAAGGTAGGCATACTCCTCAAGCGTGGGCAAAAGCTGAAAATCCAGAAACGTGAAGCAATGGTACAAGGGATCATAAAACTGCACCAATACACTCATCAATCCTTCGTCCACTTGAGTAATCAAAACAAATAGAAGCTTCCCAAAACGAGCCTTGAAACCCACGGGATCTAATACATATGATGTCAAATTCCTTAGCTCTTTCAAGTCGGGTTGTCGGAAACTGTACTTCTTTGTATTCCTTCTTTGCTTATCCATGTCTGAAAATTTGCAAATAGACCTCTTAAGTTCCTTGAAAATCTTCTCATTATTGATGATATGGATGCAAATGGGTGCATGAATGCATGGATGCAACAATCGCACTAAAGGATCAAGCAAAGCACACCAAACAAGGGTCATGGGATGGGTCAAGTCCTCCTTAATATCAATCATCCATTTTGGTGGATTATGGTTTACACCTTATCAACACCCAAGTTCCATTGATATTAAGGATACAAGAACGGATCAACCATGAATCAAGGGTTTGTTGCAAGTCACGAGCATGGAGTCTTGTTTAAGAACCCCCCAAAGGGAGTGTACTAGGGTTTAAACCTGCCAACACATGTTCTACAAGAGGTTCCCATAGTCATCATCCCATCTTTCGGATATTATCGGATAAACGACTACTCGTATTCCAAAAATATTCTCAAGAGAGACTCTTGTGAGTGTAGTATCACGTAATAATCGTATCAAATCTTACACTTGAACGACTTTCGCACTACATCCTAAGAATAGGCTAAGATGGGCTTGGAAAACTAAGGTCTTTGGCTTCTAAGGTCTATATTGGAAAGAGTAATGTCTAACCATAACTACTTGTGTGACATTATTGATCCCAACAAGACCTCCACCAAGTGAATGGGCTTGCAAGTCAACTTGCTAAGGAATAACTCCACACAAGTCAACAAGACTATGCCATTCTCCTATCCTAAGTGCACTCGAGTTCGGGTATAGAACTCATCTCACAAAGATCACCAAGCATACAAGGAATTAATATTCAAAGGAATGGTTAGAAAGCGAACAAAAACCTTAAAGTTTTATCGAATCAAAAACTAGTAAAAATGTCAGAGATCGGGGTAAGGGGGTTGGTTATGCAATGGGAATGTTTTAAGCACCCAAAACATCCTAGGTACTCCTAGGGAGCCCTTTTCATACTTGTTGTAAGGTTGGTATTTTGTGAAAATTTGTTTGTGCAAACATGATCGAAGAGATGAGAAGAGAATATACAAGTCATTTACATTTTGTGTTTGGATGGATAAACCCATTGCCTACGTACCATCTTAAAAAAGATTAGGATCAAAACCTCGTAGTTCGGGGTAAAAATCAAAAAAATGAGTTGATGAATTGATTGGTCCAAAAGCCTTAAGGTCTTTTGTTATCCAAGCGAGAAAACTCAACCTAAAACCACAAATCCACCATGTGAGGATAGCTTCAACATGCTAGTGAGGGGTTAACCCTATAATAAGCATGGAAGACTCATTGTCCATCACTAAGGATATAGGTGAGTATTACATCTACCTCAAGGATAACTCAAACCTAATAGCTAAAGGTTATGAAAAAGTTTTGATTAAGAGAGTGGCCATTGAAACCACAAAAGGGATTTGAATGAGTGGTATTTACCAATGAAAGGTATTTACAAAGTATGGTTAAAGTTGATTTAAAAGTTCAATTCAAAATAAGTGTTATGAAAGGAAGTTTTGAAAATCAAAAGCATAAGGCTTAGGTTTCTAATGTTTGAAAACAAGTGTTAATGTTTGCACAAAAAGGTTTTGGCTTGGGTTAGAGTAGAGGGAAGAAGAAGAATGGCTAAAGTCCTAATCATACAAGGGATAAGGGATAAGAGACAAGACCACAAATGGAGTTTCTCTCTTGAGATCATATTGATGATCCAAGTGGCTCCTATCCTTTGGAATATGCAAGCAAAATGATAGTAAGCTCAAGCAATCAACATAACCAAATAAGCTCCTTAGGAGATCCTCAATGTATCTTGTATCTTTCACTTTGAATGAACAATGACAATGGTTCTTCAATTTGAGCTCTCATAGGATCCCCTAGCACAAAAGCACACACATCAAAAGTTCCATGAAGTAAATCAAGAATGGACAAGAGTGAGTTTAGAGGTTTGGTCCTTCTAATCCATCTTCAACATTAGGGTCCTTTTACTCCAATTTGCATAGGGAAAGTCCTAGAAACTAAGTCCATTTGTCCATTTCTTTGCATTTGGTCCATATCAATCAAAACAAAACACAAGCACAATGATATATAAACAATTATGTGCTCAAGTGAGCAAAAGGCAAATTACATTAACATAAACATGTGCTCAAGTGAGTAAAGGAGGAAAAGCAAATGAATAATATGTACAAGAATAGTAAATCGCATAAATGTAAAGAGCAAGAATTAAATGTTAATGGTTAATGGTTAGTGTTAGTAGTTAGTGTGCCATAAGGAAAATTTAGCGCTATGTTAAGCAATCGTAATTAGACTTATGTAGAAGTCACAACTATCTGAGGCCGGTCAATAATAATGTAGGCAACAACACAAGTTAGAGGTCTTGATTAGTGAATCAAACTCCAACAACTTGCCATGCCAAAAAGAAGATGAGAAATGATTTTGTATTGATTTAAGTCCTTTGCATGATTTAGAAAGCAATTTATCCTTAATGCAAAGCCATTCACTTGATCATTGATCAAGATGAATCAGATTTGAATCAATGAAGATTAAACCTCCCTAATCAATGCTAACCATCAATCTTTAACTCATTGATCAAAAAAAGAAAAGAAGAAGAAGAAGATGATGAAGAATAGAAATGAAGAATTAAAGTGCATTAAATATAATGGAATGAGATAACCAACAAGCTATGAGCAAAGATAGAGAAGATCAAGGTCAAACAATAGAAAACAGAAGAAAAATGAAGATTAGAAGTCAATAAATAAACAAAATATTTTTGGCATTTTTAATATTTAAAATAAAACTTGAATTAAAAATATTAAAGAAAGGGTCAAACTTCAAACTCACTTCATATCAACTTTGAAAAGTCCAAGTGAATTATCCCAAGTTCAACAAGGTCAGACAAAGTTTGACAAAAAAATTCAGCATTTTTAAAAGTCAGAAACTATTTTTAATCAATTAAAAATGCATAAAAATAACCTAATTGAACTAAAATCTCAAATAAATCTCAAATCAATTAATAAATTGATGAGAATATTTTTCATAGATCTATCATCACTCAAAGAGGTTGAGAAAATATTTTTGTATTTTTTGGATCTCAAAAACTATTTAAAATGAATTAAAAATAACCCGAAAAGAGAAAATTATTAAAAAAATAGCAAATGATAAAATAAAAAATATTAAAAATCATTTTTAGAAGCTAGAAATTAAGAGAGAAATAATGCAATTGGTCCCATAATTTTTGGACCAATAATGAAAGAGATATGGATTTTAGAAATAAAATGGAATTAAAAGAAATAAAATAAAATAGAAATCAGAAATTAAAAATTAGAAAAAAGGAGAGGCGTTGGATGATGGCCCATTAATTGAGCTGGCATATCACATGGCTCTCAGCGCGCTTCCACAATACATCCAAGTCAATGCAACCACACACTGTTTATTAAAAAGTCATAACAATGAGAGGCCTAGATCTAATCTGGAAATGAAAATGGACGGCCACGATTGGATCTGGAGACCAGGCGGTGGCCAGCGCCACCGTCTTCTCCGGCTAGCTCCGGCGAAGGCCAAACTTATAGAAGAACAAATGTGCACCAAAACGCACGATCCAGGTACCAAATGAAAGGTGGAGTGATGTACATCACTCATATGTCACTCAATTCCACTCTAGATCCTTATTGAGAGAGAAATCAGAGATGGAACTTTGGTGGTGTTCAACTGAACTTGCTTAATTTCAAAAATTAAGAACACAACAATGATGCCTCTATGCAGAGGACTTCAGATCACACAAAATCAAGGCAAATGGAACAATATATAGGTTGTTTCAAACAAAAATGCACTTGAGCAAAACCTTGGAATTGAGATGAATTGAGTCACTATCTTTGAGTTCTTTTGCAAACAGAAGCTTCTATGGATCAAGGTGAAGAGGTCTAGGAACTTTAGATCTTAAGAAAACAGTCGAGGAAATTGAATTCTAGATATGAAATTTTTAGAGAAAATTGAGATTTGTTCCTTTGGTATGGGTGTAGATTCAATTCAGCAGAGGTTTAGGCGCCTTTAGGTTGAGAAATGAGAGCTCACATGCCATGTATTTATAGCCAAAGCCATCTGATATGCATGAACAAAGTGTGCATGGGAGAAGAGGGTCTCCATGCATGGGCCTGTACAGGCGCATGGAGGGCCCAATTCTGATTGCAATTGGTTGCTTATATCATAATTAGAAGGAATGGACGTGCAAATATGATATTATGAGCTCATGCAATGCGTTTGAAATGAATTTCCAAAAATGCACTAAAAGGTTCTCTTCTTCGAAAATGGTATTTCCAAAATTGAAGCATAGGCTTATGGGTAATGGTTGAAAAGCTTGCTGCATAAGGAACAAATGCTATGTTGATCAAAACTCCAATTGGGCCTTGGAAATTAATGAAATTTGAGCTTGAAGTGTAGGGTGCAAAACATGCATATGTGAAGTTTCCAAATTTGGCCAATGTTCAAACCCTTCTGTCTTAATGATGCAAGCTCCAAATGATAAAATCTCCAACACGAAAGTTATAGACCTTTTTAAGACAATCAATTTGGACATAAATTTCGAATCATTTGGAATTTTTAGGGAGAAGTTATGGGCACTTGAAGTTGGACTTTTTCACATTTCAATGCATTTGGCCCAAAGTGATCTATAATGTTTTGCATTATCACATGTATTTCTTTTGAGATTTTGCAATTTTGCTCAACATAACATTTTACGTAGACACATTAATATTTCCAATGCATTAAGTCTCACCTCAAAATCATGAAAAATGAATGAGTTATGTTCTTGGGAAGTTGACCCAAAATTAGGGTTTCAATCAAAATGACCTATAATGTCTTGGAATGGATGATGACCTTCCAAGCTTCAAATCAAATTTTGATGAACATGAAAGTTGTTCATATTGTACTTAATAACATTTTTTAACTTGGGGTCATATCCATTTGACCATCACATAAAAAGTTAGGTCTCAGTGTATTTCAAAATATTCCGATGAATTGACTGATAAACTTCTCAAGTCCACACCTCATATCTTGATGAATGGATGATTGAGGACACTCAAATGAGTTAAAATATGCATGAAATGGTGAATTAAAGAACTTCCCTTTATTTTTTTGACCATGGGCTGAGGTTGCTTCAAGAGCAAGGCACAATTGATGAACAGATGAATTAGGGTTTCCTTGGGAAACAAGCCTCAAACCCCTTGACTTGCTTTGATCAAAATGATGAATTGAGATACTTGGGACGCATATTTGATGGATGAGAGCTTTGGGGAACCATTGCCATGTTTTCCTTCATCTCCTCTTGACCACATCATTGCACATAGGATCTCCTAGAAGCCTTTAGACCTTGTGACTGCTCAAGCTACAATCAAGAGATGTTAGTGACATATTCTTTTGCTTTTGAGTTAATAAAAAATGAGAAAAGCAATAATATACAATTCAAGCATGCTTGGTGATCTCAAACCACTCACAAGATATCCCAACCCAAAGGCAAAGGGAACCAAGATGCTTATGATCCTCGAGGCTATGCAAATGCCATGTTATGATGCCATGAGGGATTCTGGGGCCAAAATTAAGGCCTTATAACTTCATCCACCTTGAATAACTCTTGCTATGAGCTTCAAATGTAAAGAGTTCCTTAATCAAACCTCTTCAATTTGGTCACAAACTTGACCTCATTTGGATTTGACATGAAGAAGTTATGCATTTTAGAAGTTGAGGAAAATTGCTTGTTCAATGGTAATGGTACTGGCCCAAAATGACCTATAATGTTTCCTCTTTGCACATGACCTTGCAATTTGAATTTGAAGTTTATCAAAGAACCAAAGTTGGAGAGGACATCTTGAAATTGATCATGAAACTTGGATGGCCTTCATCTCATAAAAATTGAGCAAGTTATGGTCCTTAGAAGTTAACCTCCTAACTAGAGCAAAAATAAAATGACTTATAATATTTCAACATAAAAAATAACTTTTCATGCAAAACTATCTCTTGACCTCAACATGAATTTTTTTTGGAATGTCATAATGAGTAACGTTTATCTTGGAATCATTTTCATATGACAAATATTGTAGGAGATAGGGTCTAGAGAACCCCAATTTTGACAAGTTGACTTTCCCTGGTCAACCTCGTTGAACCATCTTGCAAACTTGAAGTTATCTTGAAATATTTGATCAATTGTTGAAGAAACTTTCTAAGGAAGTCACACAAGATACCCAAATGATTTCTTGCTCAAAAAAATAAGTGAAGATTATAGGGATCCATATATTATGTTTAGAACCATTGTGAATCATCTCTTGATTGATCTTCTTGTAATGAGGGTCTCAACCCCTAGTTGTGAGCTTGTGAGGCATTGGTGGATGCACACACTACCTATAAAAGAAACAAAGTTATACATAGACATATTTTTGGCATTTTGGTTAGTAAAATAAAATATGATACAATCAAATATGCTTGGTGATCTCTCCCAATGCAAACCCAATGAATGAGGGGTACAGAGGATGCCAAGTTGTGATCCTAAAGCCAATGCATATGATGAGATAACATGAGATATCTTAGGGTAAAAATTGGGTTCTTACATTTGGTACCTTGGAATTGGTTTGTTTTGTTTCCCCAAGAAGAGTCTTATGACTATTTGTTTTCCTTTTAAGGAATCTGTTTGCATCCTCGTGCGGTGCATTATTTATCCTAGTGGATTTTTTCCCTACTGAAGTCCCCACAGAGTTGATCTTGATTGATAAAATATATAGTTGGAGTTTGTCTTCTCACCGGTTCCCCACTCATAGTTTTACCTCTTGTTGTGGCGTGGATTCCCCGCGGAGTTTCCTCTTCTGATGAAATATCTTCCATTAAGATAGTATTTGATTTTGAGCAATATTGATGTAGCCATCGAGCTATGGGTAAACCCTACGTCATTGAAAAAATCAGACTCGCCGTCGCGCTTTTAAAGAGATTGGTGGATTGATTTTAACAAAAAAAGTTTAAAGGAAAAGGGCACAAAATGGCCAAAAGATTTAAATGAATTTGTTAGTTCTTTTTGTATTTTTAAATTGAGGTCAATATGATTACGTTTATTCACAAGTTTGATTAAGAAAAAAGTTTTCAAAATCAGTGGCACAAGGCCAAAGTTTCTATTCATTAAAACATGTCTATATTTAAAATACAAACAAAGAAGGTTTTAAAATGAGGGAGAGATTTTGAAATTAAAGAAAGAAGGGAGGAGATGAAGGGACTACCCTAAACATAATAAAAAGTTAAAAGTTGAAAAGATCTGACCAATGGGAAGCAATCCACAAGACAAGAATGTCATATAGAAACTCATTTCCTTTGAACTATTGAGCAAGCAACAAGCATAAGAAACATTCAAGCAATTAATAATGAAGATCAAGGCATCAAATAAAGATGGTAGTAATATCCAAGCAAGCACTCCAATAGCAAATAAGTCTTCAAGTCCCTTCCAATGTATCATATGAAATATTTCCTTGGCAAACTCATGGAAACAATCGTCAGACATAACAATGATAATAGTAAAACAATTAATCATTGAGACAACGAGACAGATGAATCAAGGGCGCTCAAGGTTTACATCAAATGAAGGGCACTATCAAGGATAGCTCAGTCTCAAAATAATGGCATCGGCCAAGTCCTTCAAAGCATAGGGAATGTTGCCTACTTCTAAGTCCAAGAGCTCAGATCAAGTCAAGGGCAGAGGTCCAACGGTCCACCAACATATTTTTTAGGGTTTTTTGTTGTTATTGAGTATTTTAAGTTCCTAAGACCACAAACATAACAAAATCAAAAGCACACAATATATACAAGCATAAATGATATGGCTTAAGTGAGCAAAGTGAAAATAACTTAAACATAAACATCTTGCATGAAATGTAAATGGAAATGAATGATAAATAAACTTAAATTTTTATTGCATTAAGTAAATGACTTGAAAGTAAAGAATTATTAATTAGAAGTTTGTCATATATTAGTGAAGAGTTTTGATTGTTTAAGTCATTCTTTTAAGAACACCCGACCATTCATTCACAAGTATGAAGACATGAATCAAGACATCATGTATGAGAAGGGCTCCAACTTGGAAAAATCAACAAGTATGCCAGTAGCTCTCACAAATGGAAAAAAGGTAAAGTCTTCACATAATGCCATGAAGAATGGGAGACTTACAATCTCACTTACAAGAATGATATGCCTTGTGGGACAGATTTAGCTCCATGTTAAGCATTCGTAATTGGACTTATGTAGAAGTCACAACTATCTGAGGTCGGGCAATAAAATTACTGGTGTTAATGCATGTTAGAGATATGGTATAAAGAACCATACTCCTAGAACATACTGTCATACCCTAAATTTTACCCTGAGTTTTCACTCGCATCAGCATAACATAAATCGATCCATTTTGTCGTGTATTTCATCAATTTAAAACATTCATCAGGGTTCAGGTAAAAAGTCAAGAATTCTGACATTTTATCCGACTTTAATAGTACTCATTCAGTTGTATGTTGATTAAGTAGTCAAAAGACTTGATTTCTCAATCTTGTTGCATCGCTTATTTTTTATTGCATCGTGTTACAGAGGTTCAGAAAGTGATAATCAAGAGTATTGTCGTTGTCTGAATCTTTGTAGGGTTTTGTTTGAGAATCAACAACAAATTGTACAAGAGCGATTCATTTGCATCTGATTGTCTGTTCACGATTATTCATTCAGCAATTCAGTTCATTTACATGACGCTTGCATTTTTTTTTACTTGTAACAACAAGCATTTCATTCCGCATAACACTTAAAATATCAGTCAGACAATTTTTTTGGATTCATAGACACACTGGTCAAAATGTTTCTCAACTGTATGTCGAATTAGCAGACAAAAAATTTTAAAATTGAGCTTGCAGACGTCAGTATCCTTAATCTACGGTTCACGTAGTTTAACATGGCGTGCTCATTTTAATTTTTTGACTACTTTTTCAGACGCATTTTAATCCTTCTGAGCATTTTAACCGATCAATTTTTTATTTAAAAATTTGATCAAAATATGTATGTTTCTGAGAAGTTTATTCTGCCTTGATCATTTTGGTGCAGTTTGTTTATTTATTGATTGATTTTTTTTCCAGCATTCTTCCGCGCTCGATTATTATTAATTTTTTAAAGTGGCGATAATATTTAAATAGAGTTTTCTTTATTTTTCATATTGACTTAATTCGGATAATTTACAATATAATTTTTTTTATATATATTTTATTTTATTATCTTATTTAATTTTAATTTTTAAAATTTCATTTACATTAATAAAATCACTAAGGATAATATTGTAATGCATTAAGACAAATAAATCCAAAACAAATCCATAAGTCCTTAATGGATGCTGAAAGCTAAGGGACCATTTTCGAAAGGACCGATCAGCGGCGTAGGATTTGATTTTCTCTTTCCCAAAGTAATCATAACACAAGAGATAGAGATAGAAGACTGATTGAAAGCAGGAGGCTCTCACGCTAACTTTGGTGGTCCACGAATTGCCAGCTAGGACGATCTTCATTGGATATTCTCTAAATTTGTTAGGATTTTTTTTGGGCAAGGTCTTTTATTTTTCATCATGATTATTGGCTTAATATATTAACAAAAGAGGAAAACCGATAGCTAAGACTCATCTACTCCTTCAGGCTTCCATTTTTTCCATCACAAAAAAATCACCGAGCTTTTCAAAACTACCACCGCCGCGACCCTTCCTTTATCACTTTGTTCTCCGCCGACAACCCATTGGCAACAACTGTCAACCATTTTTCAACACTCCCGTTGCTCCAAGTTTAGTTCACTGTTCTGACCTTCTTCCACCCTCATTCAAAGTTTCAAAAAACCACCAAGCAACTGCGCAAGCTTTTCGCTTCCGTTGCGACTCACCGACACGATTTAGGCAAACAAATTGGTTGTGAGTTCTGAGCTGTGTAGGGGTATCTTGATAAGGAGCTGACAGAGAGTGCTTAATATTTTCAACACAACGAATCGCTGAAAACATATTTCGAACAACAACAATACATAACTCAGTAGTTTCATTTTGCAGCAACATTCGACGTTTCAATCAGTACGTGAGGCAGTCGACTCGGCGACAAAATAAACGTCATCCATTAAGGTTTAAGTGGTGTTTCGATTCAATTATTTTCCGATTTCATTTTTACTATCTATTTGTGTCGTATTCCGGTTTCATTCGCTTTATTATTTGATATGTATGCTGCAGTTATGGCTTTCGGATGTATCAATTTTGATTTTGTTAACTTTCATTTTCATTAGGGAAAGCTTGTTCCATGCCCGAATCTATATTGCTTTTGTTGATTTTTGTTTGAATATGAGGGAAATAATCAATCTTTTTAGTTGTTGTTGTTTCGGTTGTACCTGTTATGGATTGCTCACATGTGTTGATTGATATTTGATGGTGCTGTGAGATTAAGTTTAACCAAATTGGAGTAGATTGAAAACCAGAAGTGATGCATATTGGTCTGATAAGAATGATCCAAATAATGTTTGAACAAATTTTTTAAGAAGAAACCGAGTGAGATTTTGGTGTTTCCGATGTGATGTTCTAATTTCTGAAAAAAAGAGTTCGTTTCAATATGATATGATATTATTATTATTTTCATTTTTTTATTTTCCTGTTGCCAATGTTTTGATATTTTCATAAGAATGAACCAGAATTGAGTTAAAAGCTGTGATCATTTGTTGATGTTATAGGTGGGCCAAGAAGTATTGAAAATATTTTTTTTGGGTAAGAGGTTACGTGAGTAACTAATGGTTTATATGTTTTTTTTTCCATTTCTAGAAAGATAAAGGAGTAACATATGTAACTTGCAGTAGTAGTTTTTTTTAACATTTCATTATTGGTGTTTGATACACTATCATTTTCTTAGGAAATAAGTTGGTAAAGTGGTTTGGTATAAATGTGTTGCTAGAAAGGGCCTTAGTTTTGTTGTTGTTTTTTTTTAAAGAAATTCTTACTGGAAGTTGGAAATGAGTGCTATTACTTTGGTATTTACGTTGATTGGTTTATGTAGCTTTAGAAATTTATCTTATATTTTTTTATTATTATTATTATTTTATTTTTTAATATTTATAGAAATTGACTTTATTTGCTTTAAAGCTTAATATTGATTTAAGCCCATCTGACGGTTGCTATTTACACTCCCTGTTGGTTTTCTTTTATGGCTACGATAAGTCACATTTGTTTTCATTTCAATTACGATGATTGTGAAATAATAACACTTCGAGTCCCTTGGCTTTCTCTTGGGCCTTCTTACAACGAGATTCTTTTATTTTTATAACTGTCTTTCAAAAAGCTTATATAATTTAATTATCGTGTTGTATCCCCATTCGATAAACTGTACCCCCATTCCTAAACATGTGTAATAAATTTACCGCTTTCATTTACTTTACTGTATTAGTTGATTGTTAATAGAAGATTAAAATCAACCCTTTTAGAAAAGAACAAAAACAAACACTCGATCCAACGTCGAGTCTTTTTTTTCCAAATCAAATCCAAATTAATTGTAAAGTCGAGCGCACCCCCGCCACATCCAAATTATTTTCATAAGTCAACTTCTGACACTTGATCCAATGTCAATGTGTCCCCCTATTTTCAAAAGCTTTTCACAATAAAAATGGAAGAAACTGATTAAGTTTAGACTTTCTCTGTTTTGGATGTTAGGATACTGCTGTAGAGCTCAATGTTCAAACATTCGTCTTCCATATTAAAATACAATAATTACTAGAATTAGCTCATTTCTCTTATAGAAGAAAAAGATTGATTGGGTATCGACCTTCTCTTTCCCGATTATTTGGACACTGCTGTAGAGCTCTATGTCTGATTAATCGTCTTCCGTTAATGAATTTTGACCTAATTTACCACATTTTCATAACAAACTTTTGGATGAAAAGAGAGTGATTGGGCTTAGGCCTCTTCCTTTTCGGGCATTCGAGTACTGCAGTTGAGCTCCCTGCTTGGATGCCTGTCTCCGCTTAAAATCAACTCAAACTCATCAAACTTATTTTCCGCCCTCGTGCGACCCTAAAAACATTTTCAGAAAAGAGTATGCAACATCTATTTTCATACGAAACAAACAAAGACTTCAGCCTCCAAGAGTGAGCAACAAGTAAAGGTTTAATCCCTCAAATGTGATCCAAGCATCACTCTCTTTAAAAGCAATCCACCCAGTAGTTCTCTTTGGGTAGAACTACGTCTGCCTTGAGTTCTTCATAGCACCTGAAGATACGTAGGAGAAGGATTGCGAAATCTTGTCAAGCACATTAATATTAAAAACCCTAAGTCTTTCCTTTCTTTATTTCTCCTTCCTCACTCGATAAGTAGAAGATCGCAAACGATATCACGCTAACACTCTAACACGAAACTAACTAGATAGGTGCCATCGAGTACGATGGATGTGAGGGGTGCTAATACCTTCCCCTTGCATAACCGACTCCCGAATCCGATTTGGTTGCGACGACCATTTCTTTTTGTTTCTTTCCGTGGGTTTTATCGATATTTCCCCTTTCCCTCTTTAGGAATAAATAAAGTTCGGTGGCGACTCTGTTTTGTTTATATTTCGAGCGTTCCTTACGCTCAGGTATTTTTCGCGCTGCGACAGATGGCAACTCTGCTAGGGACAAATATGATCTCCTATGCGAGTCAACCCTAGCTTAGTTTATTTTGTGCTTGAGTATTTCTTTTGTCTGTTTATTTAGTTCTTATTTGTTCTATCTATATATGTCTTTATTATCTGCATTTCCAATTGCTGTATTATTGATATATGGTATCATTGGAACTTTCTGGACTATCGACATTTGTGTAAGGAAAAGCATTATACCCGAGCTATGAGAAAAACTTAAGTTAGGATGGTGGTTATGTAGTATTGACCTGCGAGACATCGGACTCGTTAGGTTGATGCGAGAACCCCACTCAGATGAGATCCCTTGAAAGTATTACTGTCTTACGATTAGTCGTTTTGGCGGTGATACTTTCAACCTCGATCTATGATTCTGAGGACCTTTTGTAGAACCCTGAACCTATGGCTTTTAGGACCGATGGTTGTGTAGTGTTGACCTATGAGACTTAGGACTCATTGGGTTAATGCGAAAACCTCACTCAGAATAGATCATTCTTTGAGGATATTATTGTCTTACGAGTAGTCGTTCTGACGATAATATTGCCAGGTGTGATCCATGACTCTGGGAACCGTGTCTAGAACCATAAAAGTCAATTGTTGTGTAGTATTGACCTACGAGACTTAGGACTCGTTGGGTTAATATAAAGACCTCACCTAGAATAGATCATTTTTAAGATATTATTGTCTTACGATTAGTCGTTCTGGCGATAATATTCTTGAATTGGGTCCATGACTCTAGGAACCTTTTAAACCCTAGAGCCTACCTGTGTTTGGTTTTCCTATTCTTGGAACCTTTCCTCCATGAAGTAATTAATCAGAATGTTCCAATGATCACTTACCCAACTATACATACATAAACATAAAACATTTCATAATCATAACAAATATGACATGTGCATATTTTCAAGGGACCTAAAGACTTGTTTGATTGCAGGCATTCACAAGACATGGGTAGCAATCAAAAAAGTACTTATTCATTCAAGTTTAGGAATCCAAAGCTAGGATTGATTAAGGGGTTGATCTCAAATGTGAAAAAAATCAGAAGGAACAACTTTTGTGTTGAGTATGGTGACCTGTTGACTATCATGAACACCGAGGTGGATGCTTGGGCCATTTTCACTTTGGCACAATTCTATGATCCTCCCTTGCGGTGTTTCACATTCCAGGACTTCCAGTTGGCGCCAGCACTTGAAGATTTCTCACATATAGCAAACATTGTATCAAGGATGAAATCCCTTACACCGGTCTAGGGGAACTTCCTACACATCAACAAATAGGTTCAGTTATACGTCTAGATAAAGCATAAGTGAAAGCTAATCTTGGACCAAAAGGAGGCACTTCAGGTTTCACTTTGAAGTTCTTAGTGGGAAAAGCTTCAGATTTCAAAAGTAAAGAAGATTGGGTCGCTTTCAATGATGTGTTAGCCTTGATACTCTATGGGATTGTCTTGTTCCCGAACATTGATGACTTCGTGGACATGACTGCTATACGCATTTTCTTGCTCAAGAATCCCATTCCCACCTTACTTGCAGATGTTTATCACTCTATCCATTGGAGAAATGAGAAGAAGGGGGGGATGATCCAGTGTTGCGCTCCTTTACTGTATAAATGGTTCTTATCTCACTTACCAAGCGAAGGGCCTTTTATTCAGAACAAGGATAACCTCAAGTGGTCTCAAAAAATCATGTCTCTCACTACCAATGACATCACCTGGTACTCTCGTGTTTATGATGATGTGGACATAATCGTCAAATGTGGCAACTTCCATAATGTGCCACTCATAGGAACCCGAGGTTGCATCAATTACAATCCTGAGCTTGCTATGTGGCAACTTGGGTTTCCTATGAATGACAAACCAGAAGACAAGTTGTTAGAAGGTTTCTTGCTGGGAGAAGGAGTGAAGGACTTTGATCTGGTGAAGAGGATAGGTCGTGCCTGGACTAAAGTTCGTAGAGAAGGAAAAAGGGAGCGTGGAAAGAAGAATTGTATAGCTAGAGGGCCATATACAAGTTAGGTCCAAGCCAGAGCTTCTCAAGACAAACTACCATACCCTTATGAGCCTCCAATGCATACAAATCCTCCAGAACCTACTCACGTCACTATGGAGGAAGCTAAAGAGCTCAAAGTTGTCATCCAAAGTTTGGAAAAAGAGAATGAAGAGCTACGGTTGAACCTTCTCCGAATTACTGAAGAAAGGGATAATCATAAGTGGGAGCTTGGCCGGAAGAAAACACAACTTCAAGCAAATGTGGAAAGGACTGATAAGGAGGAATATAAGAGAAAAAGAGTCAAACAGGGGTTAGATCAGGCTGACAGCTGCTTGAATACCGTCAAAAGTCAACTGAAAGAGGCTGAGAGGGATTTTCATGAGAAAGAGAAATGGTGGAAGCTCGCCACAAAACAAAAGAAGGAGATAAGAGAGACGCTTGAGGCTGAGATAGCCAACCTCAGTGTTTTACTCTTTGAATCAAAAGAAAGGGAAGAACGAGAACGCTGCAGTAAAGAGAGTGCTATGGCTGCTACTCAGGTTACACCTGAAATGTGGAAAGGAAAATGCCAGGAGGTTGAAAATGCTAATGAGTGGGAACGATACTGGAGAGGCCGACATGACTCTTTGCTACAAGAAGGTGAAGATTGGATGAACGCAAGGGAAAATGTGAATGCTAGTTTGGCAGTCTGCGAGGACACCATCCAGTTTTTACATGAACAAAGAAATGAGTATCGAGACAAGTTTGCCAGTTTTATAGAC
Organism: Lathyrus oleraceus; assembly: GCF_024323335.1. Classification (NCBI taxonomy): domain Eukaryota; kingdom Viridiplantae; phylum Streptophyta; class Magnoliopsida; order Fabales; family Fabaceae; genus Lathyrus; species Lathyrus oleraceus. Next base: position 267,711,969 of record NC_066584.1, on the reverse strand, counting down.
TTCTGTAATGGCATGGCTACGAATGTGCCTTTGATGCTAAGATGTGCTCTGGAAGACATAGACAATGACAACATGCCTTATTCAGTGACTGAATTTATTTATCTTTGTGAAGACATGATGAAAAGGTTCAAAGGAGAGTTGGAAGATCTCAACAAACAGAAGCCTGCAGTTTGACCTTTTTTTTTTTTATGTTGTACTTTCCTTTATGTTTGAAAGAATATTTTGTACTCAATCCTTGTACTCTAATTTGAATTGAATGAATGAAGGATTTTGAGTTTCTTTTGTATAAAAAAGTTTGGTTCCATTCTTGTTTTATTCCCCGTGATCTCTTTGAATGCTTGCTAAGTTACAAGGAATCTAACACGGCTCCCTGAAAATAAAATTGAACATAAGCATAAAAGACATTTTTAAATCCACGTACATTAACATATGCATCATGCATTTCATTTCTCAAAACAAAAACGCATTCCATTTTTCCTCGTGTCTAGTAGTTCAAGCTGATTCCTCAACGTGCATATGCTACTCGCTCCAACACAAGAAGAATCATGGATGTAGTTAGAGAAGAACAAGATGCCTTCAGAGAGGAGATGGACTCTGTCAAAAGCAAGATCGAGCAGATATTTGAGGCTATACAAGCTCTGGCTAGAAGGGAAGAAGAGGCTCGTGTTGCCGGTGCTGCAAGGAACGATGCTCTAGTTCAAGGGGTTGCTCTTCAGTCAGGACCTTCCGTTCCTATTCCAAATCCCGTTATCTACGGTCTTCCTCCAGGTTTTGTTCCACCGCCTGAAAGAACTCATGTGCCTCCACCTGCGCATACTTCTGGAGTAGCTGACGGAGTCGCTGCGCAAGGACCTCCGATAGTCAATCAAGTGGCCATTCCCCGCACTGATGAGGAGCTCCAGGACGAGTTTGAAATGCAGAATTACAATGGAGCTACTCCAGTGGTCATCCCTATTGCTGCCCAAGATTCTGAGGCTATCTTGATGTGTCGTGCTCTGGCCGAAAAGCTAAGAATCTTGGAAGGACTTAACTCAACCCGTTTAAGTGCCTTGGAGATGTGTCTAGTCCCAGACGTGGTGATTCCTCCAAAATTCAAAGCGCCTGAATTTGAAAAATACAAAGGACTCACATGTCCTAACATACATTTGAAAATGTATTGCAGAAAAATGGCTGCCTATGCCAGAGATGATAAGCTCATGATCCATTGCTTTCAGGACAGCCTAACTGGGGCATCTTTGGACTGGTACATGCAGTTGGAATGTAGCAACATCCACACTTGGGATGAGTTGGCTGAAGCATTCGCAAAGCAATACAAATATAATACTGACATGGCACCAAATCGTACTCAACTTCAGAGTATGGCCCAGAAAGACAATGAATCTTTTAAAGAATACGCACAACGCTGGAGAGAATTGGCTGCAAGGGTGCACCCACCGCTGGTTGATCGTGAATTGATTGACATTTTCATGGGAACCTTGCAGGGCCAATTTTATGAAAGATTGATCAGTAGTGTGTCCACGGGATTTTCTGACATGGTGATCGTGGGAGAAAGTGAAATTCTGGTGTAGTCAGTATTCAGATGTTCTACGTCAAGTCATGACATTTGATCTAACATTGTACCTATTACAGCAAGACAGTTATTACACTCTGCACTAATGTGCACCTTTTCACAATGTCACGACCTCTCCTTCTATGTCATCCTAGAATGGAGGAACACCTAGTTATGTGCACCTTATCATTCACTTCTGTTGTTTTCCTACACAGATATCAGCAAGATGTCTCAATTCTGTTTTGGACATTATCTGTTACATTGTTCCAGTTTGTTGGTCATGTACTTGTATTTCCTAAATTAAAGGTTGTAACAAGTTAAACTAATCTCCACTTATTAAGAAGCTAACAAATAGATTATTTGCCAGGTTCATTAATTGTAGCTTAGTTGTTAGTTTCCTGGATTTTAGATTAGCTGGTGGATTCTTGAAGAATAGCCTGAGAAAAATCCTGAAACAGAAAACTAACCATCCAACAATTTAGCATATGCAGTCAGGAGTGAATGTCACGACATTCCGTTTGACACCCAAGTCCAGAACCATATGCTAAGTCTGCTTGGTTCCTGAAAACAGACTGTGCTAAATTTGCTGTACTGTAAAAGACCAACCAGTCTCTACATCAGTATCAGCTTACTGGAAGAACTGTCAAGACATCCAGTTTGACAGTTTCACAATGATCTTTTGGCCAGGTCTGTTGTGCTTTTGAACTCCAGACTTCACTACATACTGAACTGAAATCATCAGCTTATTAAACAGTATGTGCTGTTGTTGATGAATGTCAAAACATTCTGATTGACATTCCAACAGAAGGCTATGTATCAGGTCTGCTATTATCTTGATGAACAGACTGGAATACATGCTTAGTTATGGCAGACATGATTATATCATACAGAAGGAAAACAAACACAGGAAATTGTTAAACCCAGTTCAGTCCAACATGACCTACATCTGGGGGCTACCAAGCCAGGAAGAAGATCCACTATTAGTAGTATCAATTCAGAGTTAAACTCACCCGTTTACAACTCATCACTTAATCCCTACCCAATGCAATCTATACCTAGGAACTCCTAGATAGAAACCTCCAGTTTCCATTCCTATCACTACAAATACAATGTAATGTTACCACACCTTGAACTTGCTTCACAGCTTCATTCAAGAACAAAATCACTCTTGCCTACAGGCTTCGAGTTACAAAATTCTCAGCTTTTACCACTGAGAAACATATGGTAACCTTCCCACAGATTGGGAGGTTTACCTCACACACACCCCTAAATTTTCATTCAAGGAGGCTTACAAAAACTAGATTACAATCAGCTATTTATAACCTAATCACCCAACTGGATTTGGGCCTTCAGAAAATTGCAGCAGACTTGTTCTTTGCTGTTGCAACTTCAGCGGAAAAATTCTGCTACAAACAAGGTCTTCAAGTTCCTACACTCTCTCCATATATATCTCCATGTTTAGAGCCTATATATATTCTGATTTAGTCTTCAAGACCTCCACATGGGAGTTAGGATATTCACCAGATATCCTTGCTGATCCCATGACATATACTGAATTAATTAATTCAGTTTCCTACACATATGCGATGTCACAGACCTGATGTCGTGACATCGTACATGACATGTTGGTCCAGATGTTGAATTTCTTCAACCCAACATATTAAAACAACAGAGATGATTACATTATTTGTTTTCTAAAATTACTGCCAATCCTAAGGAATCAACAATCTCCCCCTTTGGCAAATGTTAGCTAAAACAAATAAACAATACACTGGACAACACATCCCAATTTGGGAATGCTCTTCATCTCCGTCATTGGCTCCACCACCACAAACACCAAAGTTGGTGTACATGGGGAAGAAGAGGGACAAGACTCAGTTGTTCCAGAACCCTTCCCCTCAACCGGAGAGCTTCCTGAAGAGTATGTAATGCTGAGTACATAGACAATGTAACTCAGATCACAAGGCACAACTGTCTTCTTAACTCAGATCACAAGACACAAGTGGAAACCCCAGTTGGTGGATTTTGTGCCTGATGCCAACTTCTGTTTGCTGCCACATCCACAATTGGCTTGCTTTTGGTACATCCTCAATCCCAGGACTATATTTCTCTCCCCCTTTTTAGCTAAACATTTGTAAAGGCACCCTTCACAAAACCAGATCCAGGCGCAGCTTGCCCAAACCTTGACATACCCCATGATTCTGAGAATGGAGTGTTTTTCGTGAGAGAGGAAGAGGGCTATTGCATCCTTTAAATAGTCCAGCCTGTGCCTAGGAATTTCCGGTAGAAATAAATGCTTGGTCAAGATGCATTTATTTTTGCTGAGAAACAGTCAGAGAATCACCAACAAAATCTCAGACTATCTTTGAATACCTTTTATAGCTCTTGACTGTTTCTTTTCCAAAACAGCCGTTCCAGTGCATGGAGACCATTCCATATATGCAGTCAGACATGTTGCACGCGATGTCTTAACATTCCTGCATTCAGCCAGTATTCAACAAAACTTCTGTCATACCTCCAGTAGATACTTGACACCTAGCACTGCTACAGCCAACTTTTCACACTTCAGTTGATGGTTACTCCCCCTGTACCACACAGCTGTAGCCATCAGGCTTATTCTGGTTTATCAGACTTAGCCACATCACCCTCATAATTCCTAATGACTTTTAGATTCAGAAGGAATTAACAGCAATGTCCAGGGCAATGTCATGACATCCGGTCAGACATTCTTCTGCTCACTCAGCCTTGACATACATCACAGCATCCTGATAACTACCTAGTCATCTAAGAACACATAGACCACAAGCTTGGTGATTGCTTGCAGCACAAAGGCATAACTCCCCCTGTCATGGACCACCTACTCTCTTGGAGGTCACACATATCCAACGTGGTTGGACCTTCACCTTCTTCCTGATTCAAAGAGAACTCAACCCACTTGATGAATGGAAAACATAAGACTCATCTTCATGTCTTCAAGAGCGCACCCTCTGATCAACCCTCTTGGTTGAACACATCCACACCCAGTGTCAATCTCTCTTCTAACCAGAACAGACGGCCACTTCACAAAATGTTCTAACATTCGTTAGGACATCCATCACACATAACAGGGAACACCATCTGATAGTCTTCAGATATCACTGAGTCACCAGCTTGATCAAGAAGAACCCAGACATAAGTTGGGACATATACCTTTTCATCCCATTACATGAGATAATCTTCCATAGATGACTCAGAACTCCTACCACAAGCTCCAAGGGATGAATAGAAAACACCTCCTTTAGTCTTCAACTTGCTACTTTTCTGCTCAAAAGTAATTTGTCTCAGACTTTCCTCAAGAATAACCAGCTGCCTTATGTTGATTATCTTGATTCTTCGAACTCACTTCTGAGATAGACCAACTGCCACTGGTTGATTACCTCCTTCATGAATTCTCATATGAAAAGATCAAATGCTGCTTTTTGACCTCCCCAAGTTTATCAGACTTCTACCAAAGATATTCTGACCTTCCAAGTGAGACTTGAACTCCAAGCTACATGTTGAACAAACTTAGTTTTTCTAAGACATGAACATGTACCATCCAGCCACTCCAAAGTACTGCTACGAGGACGACCTTTTTGAAGTATCCAATCTACAACCCTGTAGACCCTTCTATCTCAAGTTGATGTGCCACTTCACCAACTAAGAGTCTGATGTTGAGCCAAATGTCACAACATTGTGTTTTGACATCTAGCTGTTGAATTCAGCTCCTTCTTCTGCCACTTGAACGAGCTTCCTCCCTTCACAGAACTAGAGTTCAATGTTCTCATAGACTTGATTGTGGAACCAAGTTTGAGTAAACAACCTCCATCCTGCAGGTTTGCAGTTAAGTCATTCAAGCTCACACCTTGATGAATTCCTGCTTCTTCTCCAAAGACATCAGACACTCTGATGTATGAGTCTTCAGAAGGACCAGTTAGAAACTAACCCTTCAGCTCTACCAGGGATTCCACATCCTGAGGCAAGGCTGTTTCCATGATGTCAAGACTGCTGCCACTTGTTCTTGACTCCACAGTGTGCATAAGCTAATGCACTTCCTTACCTAGATCAGAAATAACCTGATCCAAGTAACCACCATCAAGACTATGATGTCTTCTTCTTCTTGTACATACCAAGGCTGAACATGTTTCTTGCCAGGAAACCTTTTCAGAGATCATATGCTTTTGCTGCCACCAAAGAGATAGATCATACCCCAATGTACTATCCTTCCTGTGATTCTGCACAGGGTCTTGAAGAAGAGATGTTCCAACATCTTTAAGAACATCAGTTATCTTGAGCTCCAAGGATAATCAATTAAATACTTGTACTTGACACAAGTAGCCATTGATCTTAAATCCTTTCCCAATTATCCTTTCAGATACTTCCACCATAAGAGTGCTTTGAGGATACTCTTCTAGTGTCAACATCTTCTGCTTGCAAGCACCTTAATAGTCTTGAGACTCTTTCCAGATTAGATTCACCCTTAGGAATGAGAGAGATGAATCCTTCCTTGCAAATGTGTCACACAACAGCCAACCAGAACCCATGTGACACAGGTCAACAGCCAACCAGACCCTAGGCTGACCAAACGTGAGGAGGTTAACCAAAACTCCCCCTCAAATTAACAATCATGGAAACTCCACACCAATATCCATGCATTGTACACAAATGTCTCAACATGACATCCACCATCCCTTACCAGTGGCAACTAACTCCTCCAATCACACCAATCAGACTTCAGCTGACCATAAGTACTAGTGAGACACACAACACCAGTCGATAGTAGATATGCATTGCCAGAGCATATTACCTCAACCAACCTCTGAATCTTCATATTCTCACTCCTAGTAAGAACTGCCACTTCTGAACGTGGTGTTTGAATATCAAGATTCATGGTTCCAACCCCCTTAAATGATATCACAATCAGGTTACCCCATTATTGACTGCTAACATCCAGGAGACTTGTCTTCCAACACACCATAGTACTTCAGGGAACAACTATCCAATCCTGATCAAACTGCAGGAAGATGCCTAACAGCAGGAGATTGCACAATGTCACATCTCAACCAGCTCAACTTATAGGGATGACCTTCTTGAGCACACACACAGTTGACCCTGCTCTTGTCAACTTAGCACACACAGATGTCTCCTCTTCCAGGTCAGGAGTAGGTTCCAAACAGAATTATCCCTTTGTTTGAACCCTAAAAACATCTGCTCTTCAACCAGTAGCTGCATACTTGTTGAACACCATGTTCTAACATCACATAGAACATTGGTTCCACCTCCTTGGAACAACCCTTCCTTGAAGGTCTTCAAGGTCTTCATATACACTACTCAAGAGAGTAAGAGAATCAGTGATTAAGTGACTCTTACCATCCTGAAGTGAGAACGTCATGATGAGTGGACTTGAGGAGACTCAAGTATCTTTGACATCTTCAGTAGATTATGATGAGATCTTGAACACAGCAGCCTTTCATCCACATGAGGGAAAACTACATCAGAGTTTGAGTTTTGCCATGTATTATGCAGCGGAAATCATAATACAACTCAACCTATGAACACACACTTCACCAGATTGGCCTCCAAGACCATACCAGGTTTGAATGTGATTTAGTACTGGCACAACTGTCTCACACACAGGCCAATTGCCAACCTCCAGAGACAGGTACACACCATTCCTGTCATGAACAGTCCATCCACCTACTTCAAGGGACCATTCAGGGAATTACAGAACCTTACACAGGTTCCAGCTTCAGTACTAACATAACTCCTTGCAAGATACCAGAAAGTATCACCCATGGATCTCATCCAGAAACAGAACAGGATGCCTGCTCTGATACCAATTGAAATTCTGGTGTAGTCAGTATTCAGATGTTCTACGTCAAGTCATGACATCTGATCTAACATTGTACCTATTACAGCAAGACAGTTATTACACTCTGTACTAATGTGCACCTTTTCACAGTGTCACGACCTCTCCTTCTATGTCATCCTAGAATGGAGGAACACCTAGTTATGTGCACCTTATCATTCACTTCTGTTGTTTTCCTACACAGATATCAGCAAGATGTCTCAATCCTGTTTTGGACATTATCTGTTACATTGTTCCAGTTTGTTGGTCATGTACTTGTATTTCCTAAATTAAAGGTTGTAACAAGTTAAACTAATCTCCACTTATTAAGAAGCTAACAAATAGATTATTTGCCAGGTTCATTAATTGTAGCTTAGTTGTTAGTTTCCTGGATTTTAGATCAGCTGGTGGATTCCTGAAGAATAGCCTGAGAAAAATCCTAAAACAGAAAACTAACCATCCAACAATTTAGCATATGCAGTCAGGAGTGAATGTCACGACATTCCGTTTGACACCCAAGTCCAGAACCATATGCTAAGTCTGCTTGGTTCCTGAAAACAGACTGTGCTAAATTTGCTGTACTGTAAAAGACCAACCAGTCTCTGCATCAGTATCAGCTTACTGGAAGAACTGTCAAGACATCCAGTTTGACAGTTTCACAATGATCTTTTGGCCAGGTCTGTTGTGCTTTTGAACTCCAGACTTCACTACATACTGAACTGAAATCATCAGCTTATTAAACAGTATGTGCTGTTGTTGATGAATGTCAAAACATTCTGATTGACATTCCAACAGAAGGCTATGTATCAGGTCTGCTATTATCTTGATGAACAGACTGGAATACATGCTTAGTTATGGCAGACATGATTATATCATACAGAAGGAAAACAAACACAGGAAATTGTTAACCCAGTTCAGTCCAACATGACCTACATCTGGGGGCTACCAAGCCAGGAAGAAGATCCACTATTAGTAGTATCAATTCAGAGTTAAACTCACCCGTTTACAACTCATCACTTAATCCCTACCCAATGCAATCTATACCTAGGAACTCCTAGATAGAAACCTCCAGTTTCCATTCCTATCACTACAAATACAATGTAATGTTACCACACCTTGAACTTGCTTCACAGCTTCATTCAAGAACAAAATCACTCTTGCCTACAGGCTTCGAGTTACAAAATTCTCAGCTTTTACCACTGAGAAACATATGGTAACCTTCCCACAGATTGAGAGGTTTACCTCACACACACCCCTAAATTTTCATTCTAGGAGGCTTACAAAAACTAGATTACAATCAGCTATTTATAACCTAATCACCCAACTGGATTTGGGCCTTCAGAAAATTGCAGCAGACTTGTTCTTTGCTGTTGCAACTTCAGCAGAAAAATTCTGCTACAAACAAGGTCTTCAAGTTCCTAAACTCTCTCCATATATATCTCCATGTTTAGAGCCTATATATATTCTGATTTAGTCTTCAAGACCTCCACATGGGAGTTAGGATATTCACCAGATATCCTTGCTGATCCCATGACATATACTGAATTAATTAATTCAGTTTCCTACACATATGCGATGTCACAGACCTGATGTCGTGACATCGTACATGACATGTTGGTCCAGATGTTGAATTTCTTCAACCCAACATATTAAAACAACAGAGATGATTACATTATTTGTTTTCTTAAATTACTGCCAATCCTAAGGAATCAACAGAAAGAGTAGAAGAAGGACTGAAGAGTGGTAAAATCCAGGGAGGTTCCAGCAGTCAACCAATCTTGAAGTAGCCTTTCAACGGATTCAAGAGGAAGGAGGGTGAGACTAGTGCCATTTCTTCTCAGAGGGGGAGACCACCATACAAAGCTTCTGCTTCTGTGCCTTATTATCAGTACCCTTACGTAGCGGCTGCTCAATATCCAACCATGCCTTACCGTCCAATTGCTCCTGTTCCTATTCCAGCTCCAGTACCTCACTATCAAGTTCCAGTTCCTCAATATCAAGCTCCACAACCTCAATTCCAGGCTCCTCCACCTCAACATCAACAGAGAAATCAACAGAATAATCAACCACGTCCAGTTCAGCAGCAACGGCCAAATCAACAGAGGCCATATCAACAGTACAATAATGTGAATACCTCTCCTATCCCAATGAGTTACACTCAATTGCTACCGTATCTGATTCAGAATGGGATTGTCATGCCAAGGGCATTACCTCCAATGCCGAAGCCTAATAAGCCTTGGTATGATGAGGATGCTAGATGTGCCTTTCATGCTAATTCAGAGGGTCATACAACAGAGAATTGCAAGGTGTTCAAACTCCGGGTTCAAGAGTTGATAGATCAGAAAATATTGTCTTTTGCTGATGTTCCAAATGTGGGGAACAATCCTTTGCCTAAACATGATAGTTCAGGTGTCAATGCTATAGAAAGTTCAACTGAAGATGTATTGATAAAGGATGTGTTCAAGTTGAAGACTTTTTTAACAGTGGTCCATGCTAGATTGATGGAAGCAGAATTGATGAATGGAGTACATGATAATTGTGTGGTGTGTTCATCCAACCTTAATCAGTGTGGTGAATTCAAAATTTATCTTCAACGTTTGATGGATCAGAGGGTTATTCAGTTCACTAGAGCAAAGATTGATGAGGATGTTGCTATGATTGTGCCTGTGTTTGATTAGGAGAGGCTTCCCAAGCCTTTTGTGGTCCCTTATCAGAGAAATGCTGACCTAGAGCCAGTGAAGAAGATTGAGCCCATGGTTATCCATGTTCCCGCTCCATTCTCATTTGACAGTACCAAAGCAGTGCCTTGGAACTATGAGCCTGTAGTTTATGTGGGTAACAAACCAGTCATCTTGAAAGAGCCAGATGTGACTAACATCGCTGGAGCTAGTGGTGTGACTCGAAGTGGAAGGGTTTTCGCTCCTGAAGTGATCCCAAACAAAGAAAGTGTACCAATAGTTGAACCAACGAAAGGGAAAGAGGTGAATCCTCCAGAAGTAGGAGAAGGCTCATCTAAGAAAGGAGTGACTGCTGAAGAGGATAGAGAATTCTTGAAGATCATCAAGAAGAGTGATTACAAGGTCGTAGATCAGCTCAACCAAACTCCTTCAAAAATCTCCATTCTTTCTCTACTTATGAGTTCTGAGGCTCATAGGACTGCTCTATTGAAGTTCTTGAACGAAGCTTATGTGGCAGAAGACATCAGTGTTATTCAGTTTGATAATGTGGTTGCTAATCTCAATGTTAGTAGTTGTTTGATGTTCACTGATGATGATTTACCCACTAATGGGCGAGAACATAATATGGCGCTTCATATCTCCATTCAGTGTACAGATCTTACTTTGGCTCGAGTACTAGTGGATACAGGTTCATCCTTGAACGTGTTACCTAAGACCACCCTGGCACAATTGAATATTGAAGGGTGCAGATGAGACCAAGTGCTTTGATAGTTAAAGCTTTTGATGGGTCTAAGCGAACAGTTATTGGGGAGATTGACCTCCCAATCCTGATTGGCCCTCAAACTTTCCGTATTACCTTTCAGGTAATGGATATTAGGCCTGCCTATAGCTGTCTGTTAGGTAGACCTTGGATCCATGCTGCTGGAGCTGTCACCTCGACACTTCACCAGAAGCTGAAGTTTGTTACTTCTGGTAAGCTGGTATCAATATCCGGAGAGGAAGATATTTTCGTCAGCCATTTGACTTCTTTCAGATACATTGAAGTAGGTGAAGACATTGTTGAAACTCCTCTCCAAGCCCTTGAAGTGGTCAATGTGGTCCAGACTAAGCCGAAACTCATTGAAGAACCCAAGGGGGTCATGTCCTCGTGGAAGAGTGTGAAAGCTGCAATTGAAGCTGGTTGCCCTGGAAGTTGGGGCACAGTGATTGAACTACCAGAGAAGAAAGACAAGTGTGGATTAGGATATCAACCTTCTATTGAACTTTTCAAAGATCAGAAGATACATCAGGGGAAGGTTCATAGCATCTAGGAAATATTCTCCAAAGCTGGTTTCCGAAGTGATGATCAAGTGAATGCTCTTGAAGATGAAGATCTAGATTTGTCCAAGATGGTGTTTTGTGGACCTCCGGATGCCGCTCTCACTAACTGGAAGGCAACAGATGTTTCGGATATAGTTTCTTGTTCAAAGTAATTTACTGTTTTCTAAAACATCCAATGTCATTCCTAAGGCATATGGATAGCTTTGTAGGGCCCATTTTGTGTTAATATTTAAGCCTTATCATCAATACAAAGCACATTTTTTGAGATCCCTGTCTGTCATCTTTTTAATTTATTTATTTTTTTACAAACAAATAAACAAAAAAAAATGGCAATTTTTATTTCACATCACTTTCGTTTTTCAAAATCTTCCTCTAAAAAGAAAAATCATTTCCATGCAGATCATTAATAACTGGATCCATTGAACACGACAATGCTATAATTCCCTATGACTTCGACCTCCCGATTAACCAAGCTGAAGAGGATGGTAAGGAAGACTGCAAACTCCCAGAGGAGTTGACCAGACTTTTGAAACAAGAGGAAAAGATGATTCAGCCTCATCAGGAACCAGTGGATGTGATCAATCTGGGGACTGAGGAGGATAGAAAGGAAGTCAAGGTCGGAACTGCCTTGAAAAAAAATGTGAAGGAGGAACTAGTCAAGCTACTACATGAATATGTGGATGTGTTTGCTTGGTCATACCAGGATATGCCAGGACTCGACACTGACATAGTTGTGCACAAGCTGCCGTTGAAGCCGGAATGCCCTCCCATCAAGAAGAAGTTGAGAAGAACTCGACCAGACATGGCTGTCAAGATTAGAGAAGAGGTCAAGAAGCAGTTTGATGCAGGTTTTCTAGCTGTTGCAACTTACCCGCAGTGGATTGCTAATATTGTGCCAGTTCCGAAGAAAGATGGAATGGTTCGAATGTGTGTAGACTACAGAGACCTGAATAGAGCTAGTCCCAAATATGATTTTCCGTTACCTCACATTGATGTATTGGTAGATAACACAGCTCAGTTCTCTGTATTCTCCTTCATGGACGGATTCTCAGGATATAATCAGATTAAAATGTCTCCCGAAGATATGGAGAAAACAACTTTCATTACACCATGGGGCACTTTCTGTTATAAGGTAATGCCTTTCGGCCTGAAAAATGTTGGGGCAACCTATCAAAGGGCCATGGTGACTCTTTTCCATGATATGATACATAAGGAGATTGAAGTCTATGTGGATGACATGATTGCCAAGTCTCAGACAGAAGAGGGGCATGTTATTCATCTGAAGAAGTTGTTTGTAAGATTGAGGAAATACAGACTGCACTTAAACCCTGCTAAATGCACTTTTGGAGTCAGATCTGGAAAGCTTCTAGGATTCATTGTGAGCCAGAGAGGCATAGAAGTTGATCCTGACAAAGTCAAAGCTATTCAAGAGATGCCAGCACCTCGGACAGAGAAGCAAGTTCGTGGTTTCTTGGGCAGATTGAACTATATTTCCAGATTCATCTCGCATTTGACAGCCACTTGCGAGCCAATATTCAAGTTGTTAAGAAAAGATCAAGCCGTTAGGTGGAACGATGATTGCCAGAATGCATTCGATAAAATCAAACAGTATCTGCAAGAACCACCAATATTAGTGCCACCAGTTCCACGAAGGCCTCTCATTATGTATTTGACAGTACTCGATGAATCCATGGGATGTGTATTGGGCCAACATGATGAGACGGGTAGAAAAGAGCATGCTATCTACTACCTGAGCTAGAAAAGACTTGTTGTGCATTAGCATGGGCCTCTCGTTGTCTGAGACAGTATATGATATGTCATACAACAATGTTAATATCCAAGATGGATCCCATCAAGTACATCTTCGAGAAACCTGGATTAACTGGAAGAATCGCTCGCTGGCAAATGTTGTTATCAGAATATGACATTCAGTATGTAACTCAGAAGGCCATTAAAGGTAGTGTGTTATCAGAGTACCTTGTGCACCAGCCAGTGGAGGACTATCAATCGATGAGACTCGACTTCCCAGATGAAGACGTCATGTACATAAGAGACTATGAGATTCCAGGCCCGAAAGAAAGACCTGAACCAGGATCGCGGTGGACGCTCGTGTTTGATGGTGCCTCAAATGCATTGGGTAACAGAATTGGGGCTGTTATAACTTCTCCAAAGGATTTTCATCTTCCCTTCACGGCAAGGTTATGTTTCCAATGCACCAATAACATGGCGGAGTATGAAGCATGTATCTTGGGAATTGAAGCAGCTATTGATCTACGATTCAAGATTCTTGAAGTGTATGGGGACTCAACACTTGTCATCTATCAAATAAAAGGAGATTGGGAGACCCACCATCCCAATTTGATCCCATACCGAGAGCATTTCATGAAGCTAATCCCCTACTTTGATGAGATTAATTTCCATCATATTCCTAGGGAGGAGAATCAGCTAGCCGATGCCTTGGATACTCTGTCATCTATGTTCAAGGTCAAGTGGGCTAACGAATCACCTGTTATTACAATTCAACGTCTAGACGAGCCAGCACATTGCTTGGCAGTTGAAGCAGAAACAGATGGCAAGCCGTGGTTTTATGACATCAAACGATATCTTGAGAAGCACGAGTATCCAAATGATGTATCCATCAGAGACAAAAAGACCTTAAGAAAGTTATCAGCCAATTTCTTCCTAAGTGGTGGTGTTCTATACAAAAGAAACTTTGATTTAGTTTTGCTCAGATGCGTGGATAGACACGAAGCCGACCTACTCATCAAAGAAATCCACGAAGGTTCTTTCGGAATTCATGCAAACGGACATGCAATGGCGAAGAAAATCCTTAGAGCTGGTTACTATTGGTTGACAATGAAAACAGATTGTTACCACTATGCCAGGAAATGCCACAAGTGCTAAATTTATGCTGACAAGGTGCACGTGCCACCTACTCCTCTGAATGTTTTATCAGCTCCATGGCCATTCTCAATGTGGGGCATAGACATGATTGGTATGATTGAGCCTAAAGCTGCAAATGGACATCGGTTCATTCTGGTTGCCATTGACTACTTTACTAAGTGGGTAGAAGCAACTTCTTATGCCAATGTGATAAAGCAAGTCGTCACTCGGTTTATCAAGAAAGAGATAATTTGTCGCTACGGAACTCCTAGCAAGATTATCACTGATAATGGATCAAATCTGAATAATAAGATGATGAAGGAGTTGTGCGAGAATTTCAAGATTGAACATCATAACTCGTCACCTTATAGGCCAAAGATGAACGGAGCTGTAGAGGCAGCTAACAAGAATATCAAGAAGATCATTTAGAAGATGGTGAAAACTTACAAAGATTGGCACGAGATGCTACCCTTTGCTTTGCACGGATATCGAACAGTTGTTCGCACTTCAACAGGGGCAACCCCTTTCTCACTAGTCTATGGCATGGAGGCTGTGCTACCGATAGAAGTTGAGATCCCCTCATTGAGAGTCTTGATGGAGACAGAATTAGAAGAAGCAGAATGGATTCAACCAGATTTGACCAGCTCAATCTAATCGAAGAAAAGAGGATGACAGCATTGTGTCATGGTCAGTTATATCAAAGGAGACTCAAGCGGGCATTTGACAAGAAGGTCCGACCTCGAGAGTTTAATGTAGGTGAACTAGTTTTGAAAAAAATAATCTCCCTCCAAAAGGATTCACGTGGAAAGTGGATTCCAAACTATGAAGGACCATTTGTGGTGAAGAAAGCTTTCTCTGGTGGAGCTTTAGTTCTCACGAACATGGACGGAGAAGAGTTGACACACCCCGTCAATTCTGAAAAAGAGATGGATAATAAAAGCTCGCTAAGTTGAAAACCCGAAAGGGCGACTTAGGCAAAAAAATGAGTATCCCGGTGAGTTGAAAACCCGAAAGGGCGGCTCAGGCAAAAATTAGGGATAAACAACAAAATTAAGCCTGGTAAGTCGAAAACCCGAAAGGGCGACTTAAGCAAAAAAAGGGTAAAATCTCCCGGTGAACTGAAACTCTTAAGGAGCAGTTCGCGCAAAAGTTAGGGAATATCCAAAAGCATAATACTGGAGCGACATAAGTCAACACTGCAACAAAGCTCAGATGGAAGAGAAAAGTCCAATTACCATCTCCAGAAGCAAAGTAATGAAGACTAGAGGACATATGGGAAAGTAGCAAAGTTGTATTTCGTTGGAAAATCAGTTAAATTTTTGTTGCCATTTACTTACTTTCTTTCTCTGTAATCTCCTCTTAGAGGGGTTTACATCTTCATGAACCCCATGTATGAGTTATTCTTCTCATCAAATAAAATTGTTCAGTTGAACATTGCTTTACCAATTGTTTCTGTTTTTCTGCTTAATGTCCCTTTTTATTTTTGATAAGATAAAAACATTAAAATAGTCGAAACGACAAAGCTTTTGAAAACTTTAATTTGTTTTGATTTTGAAAGTATAAAAGGAATTTTTGTTGGTTTACAATAATGCATCTGGTTCACAAGACGTGGGAATTTCCTGGATCATTGTAATCTAAGGCAAGTTTGAAATGGATGTTATTCCTGAAGCAAGAAGTCCTCATTGAAGCCCGCTTGGCGGAAAAGCAGAAATCAGAGTTTTTCGCAACAAAAAAATTATTTCATGGTGTCAGTGTTATTCAAGACAAGGCGTTGGGGAATCCGAGCTTGATACCCACAAAATGCATAAACTAATATATTCATGCATTCACATTCATTTTGCATATCATGTACAAAAACAAATCATGCATAAACCTCAGCCGGATTCAGCAACCTCTCAAGAAAGTTCAGTGTAATCCTCAGCAGACCAAGATGCAAGAGGTGTTCTCAAGAATATAGCAGTTATCTTCTCCAGTACTATAATATTTCCAGAATACAGTCATTGTTGGTAATGATTCTTAAGGCGAGTTTCTTCCCCAGCAAGGTGATTGATTTTCTTCCGTTGGAACTTTGGTGTAAACAGAATTTCTGCTTGGTTTCCCCAGTAGATATCTCCATACAGAGTTTCTCCAACATTGTATTTTCTCCAGCAAAATTTCATGAACTCTCCAGCAAGTCTCTGGGATCTTCTCATTCCCCAAAAAGTCTTCTATCATCCAAGAGCAGCTGAACATGCAGTTATTCCCCAAAGGAAGCATTTTGTTTATTTCGCAACATTTTGCATCAACCAAGAGCAGTTGAACGCATTAGTTTCAGCCAAGAGCAGCTGAATACTATTTTATTTTCCAGCAGTTTACTTCAACCAAGAGCAGTTGGATGCATTAGTTTCAACCAGTAGCAGTTGGACACCATTTTATTTTATGCAGTAGTTTCAGCCAAGAGGAGCTGAACACTATTTTTATCTCCCAATTTTGCTTCAACCAAGAGCAGTTGAATGCAGTGGTTTCAGTCAAGAGTAGCTGAACACTATTTTATTTTATGCTGTTTTGCTTCAACCAAGAGCAGTTGATTGCAATAGTTCACCCAAGAGTTGTTGAATATGACATCTTTAGCCAAGAGCAGCTAAATATGATCATTTGTTCTCCCAGGAGTGTCTACCGTCAGTCAAGAGCAACTGGACATGATTCTCTCATCCCCAGTCATTTGCATGTCATTTGAGAAATCAAGAGTATTTCTCATTTACATTCATGATTAAGGGATCAAGAGTATTTCTTAATTCATCTGAATTCTCATGATTAAGAAATCAAGAGTATTTCTTAACTCATACATATTTCATTTACATTCATGATTAAGAAAACAAGAGTATTTCTTAACTCATATGCATGTCATCTGAGAAATCAAGAGTATTTCCCAGTTCATTTACATTCATGATTAAGAAATCAAGAGTATTTCTTAACTCATACATATTTCATTTACATTCATGATTAAGAAATCAAGAGTATTTCTTAACTCATACATATTTCATTTACATTCATGATTAAGAAATCAAGAGTATTTCTTAACGCATACATATTTCATTTACATTCATGATTAAGAAATCAAGAGTATTTCTTAAGTCATCTTCATGTCATCTGAGAAATCAAGAGCATTTCTCAATTCATTTACATTCATGATTAAGAAATCAAGAGTATTTCTTAACTCATTCATATTTCATTTACATTCATGATTAAGAAATCAAGAGTATTTCTTAACTCACATTCATATCATCTGAGAAATCAAGAGCACTTCTCAGTTCATTTATAGTCATAATTAAGGAATCAAGAGTATTTCTTAATTTATCTGCATATCATTTGAGAAGTCAAGATCATTTCTCAATTCATTTACATTCATGATTAAGGAATCAAGAGTATTTCTTAATTCATTTGTATGTCATCCGAGAAGTCAAGAGCATTTCTCAATTCATTTATATTCGTGATTAAGGAATCAAGAGTATTTCTTAACTCATCTGCATGTCATCTGAGAAATCAAGAGCATTTCTCAATTCATTTACATTCATGATTAAGGAATCAAGAGTATTTCTTAATTCATTTGCATTTCTCATGTCATTTACCATCTAATGATTAAGAAATCAAGAGTATTTCTCAATTCACCTGCATTTTCATTCAGCCATATGATTAAGAGATCAACAGTATTTTTTTAATTCATTCATTGGTAAGGAGTCAAGAGCACTTCTTAGCATACATAACATTTTTTCATTCATATAGTTGAGAAATCGAGAGTATTTCTCAATTTGTGGGCATTCATTTTTTAAGGAGTTAAGAGGACTTCTTAACCTTCATTTACATGCATACCACCCAACGATTAGGAAATCAAGAGTATTTCTTAAATCTCGTTGCATTCATTTGCATTATCGTCTGTTGATTAAGAAATCAATAGTATTTCTTAAATCCGAGTGCATTCAGTCATAACCATAAGCATATCATTCTTCTACATAAGAGGGTAAAATTTGGGTCTGTTTAGTATTTAAACTATCTTTCACCATGATGATTTGAAGAAGAGTTCTTCATATCCTCTGGTTAAAGATGTTTAAATAGGGGCAGCTGTCATACCCTAAATTTTACCCTGAGTTTTCACTCGCATCAGCATAACATAAATCGATCCATTTTGTCGTGTATTTCATCAATTTAAAACATTCATCAGGGTTCAGGTAAAAAGTCAAGAATTCTGACATTTTATCCGACTTTAATAGTACTCATTCAGTTGTATGTTGATTAAGTAGTCAAAAGACTTGATTTCTCAATCTTGTTGCATCGCTTATTTTTTTATTGCATCGTGTTACAGAGGTTCAGAAAGTGATAATCAAGAGTATTGTCGTTGTCTGAATCTTTGTAGGGTTTTGTTTGATAATCAACAAAAAATTGTACAAGAGCGATTCATTTGCATCTGATTGTCTGTTCACGATTATTCAGTCAGCAATTCAGTTCATTTACATGACGCTTGCATTTTTTTTACTTGTAACAACAAGCATTTCATTCCGCATAACACTTAAAATATCAGTCAGACAATTTTTTTGGATTCATAGACAGACTGGTCAAAATGTTTCTCAACTGTATGTCCAATTAGCAGACAAAATTTTTTAAAATTGAGCTTGCAGACGTCAGTATCCTTAATCTACGGTTCACGTAGTTTAACATGGCGTGCTCATTTTAATTTTTTGACTACTTTTTCAGACGCATTTTAATCCTTCTGAGCATTTTAACCGATCAATTTTTTATTTAAAAATTTGATCAAAATATGTATGTTTCTGAGAAGTTTATTCTGCCCTGATCATTTTGGTGCAGTTTGTTTATTTATTGATTGAGTTTTTTTTTCCAGCATTCTTTCGCGCTCGATTATTATTAATTTTTTAAAGTGGCGATAATATTTAAATAGAGTTTCTTTATTTTTCATATTGACTTAATTCCGATAATTTACAATATAATTTTTTTTATATATATTTTATTTAATTATAATTTTTAAAATTTCATTTACATTAATAAAATCACTAAGGATAATATTGTAATGCATTAAGACAAATAAATCCAAAACAAATCCATAAGTCCTTAATGGATGCTGAAAGCTAAGGGACCATTTTCGAAAGGACCGATCGGCGGCGTAGGATTTGATTTTCTCTTTTCCAAAGTAATCATAACACAAGAGATAGAGATAGAAGACTGATTGAAAGCAGGAGGCTCTCACGCTAACTTTGGTGGTCCGCGAATTGCCAGCTAGGACGATCTTCATTGGATATTCTCTAGATTTGTTAGGATTTTTTTTGGGCAAGGTCTTTTATTTTTCATCATGATTATTGGCTTAATATATTAACAAAAGAGGAAAACCTGATAGCTAAGACTCATCTACTCCTTCAGGCTTCCATTTTTTCCATCACAAAAAAATCACCGAGCTTTTCAAAACTACCACCGCCGCGACCCTTCCTTTATCACTTTGTTCTCCGCCGACAACCCACTGGCAACAACCGTCAACCATTTTTCAACACTCCCGTTGCTCCAAGTTTAGTTCACTGTTCTGACCTTCTTCCACCCTCATTCAAAGTTTCAAAAAACCACCAAGCAACTGCGCAAGCTTTTCGCTTCCGTTGCGACTCACCGACACGATTTAGGCAAACAAATTGGTTGTGAGTTCTGAGCTGTGCAGGGGTATCTTGATAAGGAGCTGACAGAGAGTGCTTAATATTTTCAACACAACGAATCACCGAAAACATATTTCGAACAACAACAATACATAACTCAGTAGTTCCATTTTGCAGCAACATTCGATGTTTCAATCAGTACGTGAGGCAGTCGACTCGGCGACAAAAGCAACGTCATCCATTAAGGTTTAAGTGGTGTTTCGATTCAATTATTTTCCGATTTCATTTTTACTATCTATTTGTGTCGTATTCCGGTTTCATTCGCTTTACTATTTGATATGTATGTTGCAATTATGGCTTTCGGATGTATCAATTTCGATTTTGTTAACTTTCATTTTCATTAGGGAAAGCTTGTTCCATGCCCAAATCTATATTGCTTTTGTTGATTTTTGTTTGAATATGAGGGAAATAATCAATCTTTTTAGTTGTTGTTGTTTCGGTTGTACCTGTTATGGATTGCTCACATGTGTTGATTGATATTTGATGGTGCTGTGAGATTAAGTTTAACCGAATTGGAGTAGATTGAAAACCAGGAGTGATGCATATTGGTCTGATAAGAATGATCCAAATAATGTTTGAACAAATTTTTTAAGAAGAAACCAAGTGAAATTTTGGTGTTTCCGATGTGATGTTCTAATTTCTGAAAAAAAAAGAGTTCGTTTCAATATGATATGCTGTTATTATTATTTTCATTTTTTTATTTTCCTGTTGCCAATGTTTTGATATTTTCATAAGAATGAACCAGAATTGTGTTAAAAGCTGTGATCATTTGTTGATGTTATAGGTGGGCCAAGAAGTATTGAAAATATTTTTTTTGGGTAAGAGGTTACGTGAGTAACTAATGGTTTATATGTTTTTTTTTCCATTTCTAGAAAGATAAAGGAGTAACATATGTAACTTGCAGTAGTAGTTTTTTTTAACATTTCATTATTGGTGTTTGATACACTATCATTTTCTTAGGAAATAAGTTGGTAAAGTGGTTTGGTATAAATGTGTTGCTAGAAAGGGCCTTAGTTTTGTTGTTGTTTTTTTTTAAAGAAATTCTTACTGGAAGTTGGAAATGAGTGCTATTACTTTGGTATTTACGTTGATTGGTTTATGTAGCTTTAGAAATTTATCTTATATTTTGTTATTATTATTATTATTATTTTATTTTTTAATATTTATAGAAATTGACTTTATTTGCTTTAAAGATTAATATTGATTTAAGCCCATCTGACGGTTGCTATTTACACTCCCTGTTGGTTTTCTTTTATGGCTACGATAAGTCACATTTGTTTTCATTTCAATTACGATGATTGTGATATAATAACACTTCGAGTCCCTTGGCTTTCTCTTGCGCCTTCTTACAACGAGATTCTTTTATTTTTATAATTGTCTTTCAAAAAGCTTATATAATTTAATTATCGTGTTGTATCCCCATTCGATAAACTGTACCCCCATTCCTAAACATGTGTAATAAATTTACCGCTTTCATTTACTTTACTGTACTAGTTGATTGTTAATAGAAGATTAAAATCAACCCTTTTAGAAAAGAACAAAAACAAACACTTGATCAAACGTCGAGTCTTTTTTTTCCAAATCAAATCCAAATTAATTGTAAAGTCGAGCGCACCCCCGCCACATCCAAATTATTTTCATAAGTCAACTTCTGACACTTGATCCAATGTCAAGGTGTCCCCCTATTTTCAAAAGCTTTTCACAATAAAAATGGAAGAAACTGATTAAGTTTAGACTTTCTCTGTTTTTGATGTTAGGATACTGCTGTAGAGCTCAATGTTCAAACATTCGTCTTCCATATTAAAATACAATAATTACTAGAATTAGCTCATTTCTCTTATAGAAGAAAAAGATTGATTGGGTATCGACCTTCTCTTTCCCGATTATTTGGACACTGCTGTAGAGCTCTATGTCTGATTAATCGTCTTCCGTTAATGAATTTTGACCTAATTTACCATATTTTCATAACAAACTTTTGGATGAAAAGAGAGTGATTGGGCTTAGGCCTCTTCCTTTTCGGGCATTCGAGTACTGCAGTAGAGCTCCCTGCTTGGATGCCTGTCTCAGCTTAAAATCAACTCAAACTCATCAAACTTATTTTCCGCCCTCGTGCGACCCTAAAAACATTTTCAAAAAAGAGTATGCAACATCTATTTTGATGCGAAACAAACAAAGACTTCAGCCTCCAAGAGTGAGCAACAAGTAAAGGTTTAATCCCTCAAATGTGATCCAAGCATCACTCTCTTTAAAAGCAATCCACCCAGTAGTTCTCTTTGGGTAGAACTACGTCTGCCTTGAGTTCTTCATAGCACCTGAAGATACGTAGGAGCAGGATTGCGAAATCTTGTCAAGCACATTAATATTAAAAACCCTAAGTCTTTCCTTTCTTTACTTCTCTTTCCTCACTCGATAAGTAGAAGATCGCAAAAGATATCACGCTAACACTCTAACACGAAACTAACTAGATGGGTCCCATCGAGTACGATGGATGTGAGGGGTGATAATACCTTCCCCTTGCATAACCGACTCCCGAATCCGATTTGGTTGCGACGACCATTTCTTTTTGTTCTTTTCCGTGGGTTTTATCGATATTTCCCCTTTCCCTCTTTGGGAATAAATAAAGTTCGATGGCGACTCTGTTTTGTTTATATTTCGAGCGTTCCTTACGCTCGGGTATTTTTCGCGCTGCGACACATACCACGCACAAAAATAAAGTGGGAGGGGCATATCTCAATCAGGCTCATGTTGATTCATCTGACACAAGGTCATTGATGAATCAACTAGCAATTGATACTTGAGATTCCATTGGTCAATGAATATATTGGGAGAGAATAGGGTTGAATATGAAAAGGGAAGGGTAAATACAAACCATAATTGATCATTGAAGGAATTTCATATGATCAATACTATCCATTCATTTCGAGGGATAAAATGTACATTTCATTAACCTCCTAAATCCAATAGTATTGATCAAGTGGAAGTTCAAATCAACCATGATCAAGACCAAACAGAAAGTCAAACATCACAAGTCAACAAAATAGCTCAACAATATTTTCAAACAATTAAACAAATAAAAATTAATTTTAAAATGAATTAAAATGCATTTTTAAATGGACAAAACGTCAAATTCCTTCAAATCACCAACTAAATGGTCAATGGATTTATCCTAGGTCAAACAAGGTCAAAGGACTTTAGACAAAAAAGTTGAGAATTTTTGGAAAGTCAAAAGTATTTTACAATATTTAAAAACAAGTCAAAAATCAAGGGCCATCAGAGCTCCCTAATTAATTGAGGTGGCAGATCTGATGGCCACACGCTAATGGTCAATCATGCGCTTCAATCTATGCGTTGGAACAATGGTAATCACAATGGATGATCAAGATTAGAACATGGAGATATGATTTGATGGATAGGAACTTGCCACCACACCACCAGAGCTAGGGCTCCGGTCATCATCTCCGGTGAACCTCACCTGTCTGGTCCCCCACCAACTTACATGAAAATAAAAGACGCATACATTATTTTGAAGAGAAAATTCCAGGAATCCAAATTTGCTCTCAAAACTCTCCAATTTTCACTATATTGAATTATACGTGGAATTAAAAATTGAGGAGCATGAATTGAGTTGCTTCAATTTTACCTCAAAGCAACTCAATCTTGTTGCCTACATTAGTAGGTCTTCAAACAACCAAAGATAAAGCAAAATAGTGGATAATTGAGGGAGAATTAAAGAAGAGGAAATCCAAAAAATTCACCCTCGATTTGCCTCAATTGAGCTTTATCTTGCTTCCAATTTGCTTTGGCTTGCCTCTAACAACTTGCAGGAAGTGAAACAGATGATTAAAAGGCTTCGATTCTTGGAGTTTCAATTCCAAAACAGAATGAGAATTGAAACTAGATTTAAAGATAAATCCTCAATTTTATCCTTGAATGGAGGTTGGGGAAGAAGCAATGCAAAGCTTGGGCAAGTGGGATCGCATTATGAGCTCAACGATCATGTATATATAGCCTACAGATGGCTTTCCGCACCTTTTGAAATTTTGCCAAAAATAGCAATGGAATGGTGCATGCTTGCATGGGCGTGTGTAAGGCCCAAATAATGATTAAAGTGAGTCCAAAATCTTGCATAAGTGATGCTTAAACCTTAACATGAGGCCATACAATATTGTATGAAAATTGGTTATGAAAATCTTCCAAATAAGGTCATACAATGCACCCATGCGCAAGTCACTAAAAAATGCTCCAAATACCAAGATCTTGGACTCTTTGGAAAGTTAACATGAAGGGGAGAAACTTTTATGTTGAAACGTTTTCCATTTGGAGCTTGGATCATGATGAATCTTGTGGTGGAAGTTGGAGATATCAAACATAGTCAAAAAATTTCTAAGTTAAAAGTCAAACGATCACTTTTTCCACCTTGAATAACCTTTTCTATGAGATTCAAATGAAAATGGTTCATTCTTAAAACTTGTAGCTATTTCATTCCTATTCAATTTTGTCACAAATTTGACACCATTTGAATCTTGAACGAGGGAGTTATGGATTTTAGAATTTGAGGAAAATTGTTTGTTCAATGATGATGGTCCAAAATCACCTATAATGTTTCCTCTTGGTACATGCCCTTGAAAGTAGAATTTTAAATTTCCCAAATAAGAAAAGTTGGATAAGGCATATTGAATTCGATCAAAGATCTTAGATGGCCTTCATATGATAAAAATTGAGTAAGTTATGATTCTTGAAAGTTGACCTTCTATCTAGGGCACAAACAAATTGAGATATAATATTTCACCATAAAAAATAACTTTCCAAGAAAAATTAGCTCTTAATAAAAAAATGAAATTTGTTTATAATGTCATAAATAGTAATTTTCTGTTGGAATCATTTTCATATGACAAAAATTGTAGGAGATAGGGTGTAGGGAACCCCAGATTTGACTACTTGAGTTTCTCTGGTTAACCTCATTGAAGCAACTTGCAAACTTAAAGTTATTTTTCTCTTTGGGGATCATGGAGGATCATATATGCATGATATTAAATACAAGTATACCTTTAAATATTTTACCAAATCTTGAAGAAACATGCTGAGGAAGTCACACAAGATACCCAGATGAATTAAGGCTTCCAAGGCAAACAAGCTTCAAACTCTTGATGAACTCTTGATAAAAATAACAAATAATGAACATGGGGATCCATATATTATGCTTAGAACCAATCTGAACCTTTCCTTGATTGATCTCTTTCCTTAAGGATCTCAAACCCTAGATATGGACATGGTAAACACAGATGGATGCACACACTACCTACAAAAGAAATGAAACTACACTAGACATATTTTTGGTATTTTATTTAGTAAATAAAGAAAAACAAAGTATGATACAATCAAATATTCTTGGTGATCTATCCCAATGCAAACCCAATGAATAAGGGGTGAAGAGGATACCAAGATGTGATCCCAAAGCCAATGCAAATGATGAGATAACATGAGGAACTTTAAAGTCAAAATTGGGGTCTTACAATATGATGCTCACATTAAAAGTTAATCAAGGTGGAAATAAAATTCATTTGACTTATAACTTAGAAAAATTTCTAATTATGTTTGATTCTTCCAACTTCAAGGCCAACTTTCTCCATGTTCCAAGATTCAGATTGAAAAAGTCCCACCATCAAAGTTGTTCCTTATGATGATAGCTTTCCAAAATGTCTAAAATCACATCATTTCGATGAAGATTGAGGGACTTTCGCATAAGTTTTATCCATGGCTTGTTTTAGTAAGTTTTGAACTCTAAACATGATACAACTTTGCATGGCTTCATGTGATGACTTCAGCAACTATCTAGCACGAATTTGAGTGGATTTCAGTCATTGTTTGGGCTTGAATATGCACCTTGACACCCATGCTCCAAGATTACTAAATTTTTATTCAAATTTTGAAAGGTGTGGAAATCATTTCCTTGGCATATAAATTGAAGTGCATTGGCTCAGAATCAAAGGAGAACCTTGCCCTAACTTTGCTAACCAATTCCATAACGTCAGATCAGAGAATACCTTGAAGATTTCTCTTAAAATTGAGTTTTGTTCAACTCCAGTTTGTGAACAAAAACTCCAGTTAATCCCTTTTTCTTTCCATTGGGCTATTGCAATAAAGAGGAGTAGAAAGCAAGAAGAATTTCTCAAGAATCAAGCTCAAAAGCTTCTGACAGAAGGTGAATTTCATCAAACTTCTTCTCTTCAATTCTCCCTCAATATTTTAGATCTGAACTCAATTTTGTGATGACTGAAGTGCTACCAATGTAGGTAATTTGACTGAGTTGTTTTGAGCTTGAATAGAAGCAACTCAGGTTGGACACCTCGATTTTCATCTCCACTTTTCTGATTATAGAGTGAAAGATGGAATAAATGGAGGTGATATCGTGATCCTTGCAATTTTCTCTTTAAAATGATGTATGATCCATCAAATTCTAGAAATGTTTGATCCTGCCAGTGTGGTGAGTCTCACCAGAGAAGATGACCGGAGCTAGGACTCCGTTGGTGGCGTGGCTTGTCCCTCACCCTTGGATCTTCATTCCACGTTTTAATCTTGACCATTGCTTTTGATTACCACACGTGTGGGTGCTTTGATTGTAGTACATATGGAACGCGCGCTTGTGGCTATCAGATTCCTCCACCTAAATTAAGGAGGGAGATCAGATGGTTCCGTTTTTTTGGTTTTATTTTATTTTCTAAATTGTTTTTTTTAAATAGCTATTTCTTCTAAAATTCATTATAAATTCATTTTTCATCCTAAAATTATGGGACAGACACCAAAAATTCACAAATATTTCCTTCATCCCATTTTTTATTTAAAATTAATTTTTGGATTGAGTTTTATATTTTTGGTGATTTTGTGATTTTTAACTTGTTTTAATTGGTTTTAATTACTTCTTACTTTTGAAAAATGCTAAAAAAATCAGTCCATGGTCCTTGGACCTTGTTTGACCTATGATAAACCTCTTTGTCATTTCTTTGGTCTTTTGAAGAGGTTTTAGGTTTTTGACCTTTGAAAAATGATTTTCATCATTTTTAAAATTGTTTTAAATTTGTTTAATTGATTTTATTGATTTTATTGCATTGATGAGCTTTTGTTTTGACTTTGTGTTGACCACACTTTTGTTTGGCCTTGGTCTTGGTTAAATTAGACCTTAACTTTGTCAACTATTGGATTTAGGGGGTTGATGATGTTTGAACTTGACCCATCAAGATGAATGAATGGTATTGATCAAGTAAGGTTAATCCCTTAACCAATTTTGGATCCTCTTGATTTCATAACGCCATATTTATCTCATTTCTTCCCCAATCATCTCTTGGTTAGTGACTTCTCATAGATCCATAGCTAGTTGATTCATGAATGACCTTGTGTCAGATGAATCAATATAGGCTTGATTGAGATAGACCTATCCCTCTTATTTTTGTGTGTGGTATGCTTTAGGAGCCATGTCTTGGATACCTTGTCTCTACCATGCATTAACACCAACATTATTATTGACTGGCCTCAGATAGTTGTGACTTCTACATAAGTCCAATTACGATTGCTTAACATAACGCTAAACTTATCCCAAAAGCAATGGCATTTTTGTAAGTGATATTGTAAGTCTCATATTCCTTAGGGTATTGTGTGAAAATTTTGCTCCTTTTCCATTTGTGAGAGCTAGTGGTATGCTTGTTGATTTTATCCAAGTTGGAGCCCTTCTCATAAAGGATGTATAGGTTCATACTTTCCTGCTTGTGAGTGAATGGTTGAGTGTTCTCCAAAAACTTACTAAAACATCTTTTCCTCTTCCACTAACATTTACTAACATCTTATTATATTAGCTTTACTTTAGTGTCATTTACTTCATGCATTTAGTTTTTGTTATTTACCTTATGCTTTTATTTTAGCATCTCATATCATATTGCTCTTTGCCCACTTGGGTCCATTATTTTTTCTTCATTCGTTTTCATTTTGCTCACTTGAGCCTTTATATTTGTGCTTGTGATATTATTTTGTTTATGGTCTTAGGACCTTAAAACACTTAATAAGCACAAAAACACTAAAAAAACATATTGGTGGGTTGTTGGACATCTGTCTGTGACTTGATTTGGACCTATGTACTTAGAGTAGACAACATCCATGAGCTATGGAGAAAACATGGCCAGTGCCATTAATTTGAGACCAAACCATGGCTAATGTCATTCATCTGATACAGGCTTGAGAGACTCCCTTGAGTTTATCTGATACACTCTTTCTCTTTGTCCAAATTGTTATTTTGATCTTATTATTGTTATTTGATGTTCTCTCTTTGAGTATGCTTCAAGGGACTTTTCATTTGATACACATAAAGGACATTGAAGATTGCTTGCTCTAGAGTCCTAACTTGGATGTTTGGTTATCTTTATTTGATACCATTGGTCTTGTTATAAATTTCTTGGATGATTATGGCTTTTGTTGTTTGCTTGACAATCCAACGGAAATAAGTTTCTATCTGACACTATTGTCTTGTGGATGCTTCTCATGGGTTAGATCTTTTCAAATCTAAACTTTTAAATCTTATCTAAGATATCCTCTTCATCTCCACCTCCTTATTCTTTAATTTAAAAATCTCCTTCTCATTTTCAAAACTTCTTTTCTTGTTATTTTTCAACTTAGACTTGTTTAAGTGAGTAGAAACCTTGGCCTTACGCAATTGTTTTTCAAACTATTTTCTTAAATCAAATTTGTAAAAATACTTAATCATATTGACTTTACATTCCAAAAAGACCAAAAGAACTAACAAACTTATCTAATCATTTTGGCCACATGGTGCCTTTTTCCTTTTTTCCTTTTTTTGAAAAGAAAGCATTTAGATTTGAGTGATCCTTGGTTGAGATGTAATTCTCCCATTCCATGATATGTTGAGTGTAAGACTTTCCATTTACTTGGGGTTAGTGACATACTTGTTGATTTAATCCAAGTTGGATCCCTCCCTCTTAAATGTTATAAATCCCCCATTATCTATGGATGTTTGGTTAAGTATTCTCTCATCGATAACAAAAGATATGTAAGCTTTTGTTAAAATTAATCCACCCATCTTTGATATTTTTACCACAAACTACGAGGTTTTGATCCCTCATTTATGTTGGTAGGTAGGCATAACACTAAAAGTCTTATCAAACACAAAATGTAAATAATGAATTGTTTTCTCATCCCCTCATTCTATTTTTAAAGCAAACATCTTTTCAACCAAAACACTTGCATGCAAAAAGGGCTCCCTAGAAGTACCTAGGACACTTTGGGTGCTAATACCTTTCCTTTGTGTAACCAACCCCCTTACCTGTAATCTCTGAAATTTTATTACTTTTGATTTGAAAACTTCTTATCTTTGGGTTTTGTTCGTACTCTCTCCATTTTCCTTTGCAAGTAATAAAAGCGCGGTGGCGACTCTGGTTTTATTGACGTTGAACTAACCAATAGCTCAGGATCATGATTTTACCTCTACAGATAGTCAATTATGTTAGTTTGGTTAGTTTATGTTAAATGTTTCAGTTGGTTGTTGTTAATTATTAGATTTGGAATGTTATAAAATTAAGTTTTTAATTAATGATGTATAGTTAATGAAGAGATTAGTGTGGTTGAGTTAGTTTGTGTTTGAAAAATTGTTATGGTTGATTAGTAAAAGTTTTATTCTATAGTAATTAAAACTCTATTATGAATGTTCTATTTTAAAGAAGATGGTTAAATCCAGTTGGTTATTAAATGTAGAATTTCTCATGCTACATACAATTGGATGCAATAATTAAAAAAATTGAGTGAATGTTATTTGATTTTCTATGGATTTTATGCTTGATGGTTTGAACTGTGAATTAACTGAATGTTATGCACTGATTTGTTGCTGCGGGTTTTATATGAATTGAAATGCTTCTATCATGGTTTTAGATTGAACTGAGTTATCACATCTTAGTATTGTGGGATGCCTAATGTTAATGCTTAGTAACTAGTGAAGTTGTGATAGTTAGACACATATGAAGAAAACTGTTAGCAAATGGAACTAGTCATGCACATGTGATCTTGAAACTAGTAAGTATAAAATTGATGCTATTAGTGAAAATAGTGTTGTGATTGTTGTAACATGCTTTGGTTGGCATGACTTGAATAGTTATGAAAGCAATTAAACCATTAGTTTGAATTGAAAGAAATGTTAATAAGCATGCTATGAGGTATAAATGTGGGAATCTTATGCTAAGTCACCTATGTGTTTATGCATGGTTAGGTTCAATGTTGTGCACATATGTCATGTATATGCAAAATGAATATTGGTTTGACTTTCACTTGTGTATATGCTTATGTGTTGGATTTTTTCCTTGTAGGGTTAAGGTGCACAAGATGGAATGACCAAGACACGTTTAAGGCAAATCATTGAAGACTTGGAGGAACAAATAAGGGGAAATCTATGAATATGTGAGAGCAAGTAGAATAGGATAATGAGTTGACTTTGGTCAACTGCTTGACCAAAAAGTCAACAGTTAACCAAAGTCAACTGTAGGTCAAAGTTTGTGATATTTTATGCAATTTTGTAATCTTAAATTTTGTGTCTTGCATTTTAAGAAATATAAATTCCCTCCAAAATTTGAATTTGAAGTGGTTCTTCTATGCTATCTTTTGAAATGAAACATGAATAATGATATTTGAATCCTAATAAACAAACTAATGGACCAATGTAGAGACTAATAACATTAGTTGAATTCAAATGTAATCCAAAACCAAGCCAATTCCCTGATGCAATACGAAGCATTCCATGTGTACTAAAACCCAATAATTAGGGTTTCTTGATCAAATCACATACTATGATACACTCTTTCATAATCCAGAATCTCAAGCACCAATAGTTTGAGTTTCAAGAGATGAACAACCATGTCAATGTAGAACAAACCCAAAAAGGCTTGATCCCATATTTACCATGGAAGAAAATCCTGGCCTATGAGACTGCCAAGCCAACTGACAAGAATCCAATATTTGTGTCATAAATAGCAAGCACTTTGAATCAATGATGTGCATGCAATTGTGAATGGATATCTTATGATAGATGATCATGCAAATGAAGTGAGCCATAGGTTATATGAAATCGAAAAAAGTAGGGAATTTTTTGGGGTATGAAAACTAGTGAGAAACAACGACGTGGGGCCCTTATCCCTTCCTTTACCGAGTTTTGCAATTAAAAAAAGAGAGCAGAATTTCATGTGATGTGGAGAGGAGAACATCGAAGGGTATCTTGGGCCCACCTCTCCTGACTCTGACGGATTTATCCACCCTCCACTTGAAAAAACGAATGATTTTCTCTAAGTAGAAAAAATGGAAAAACTCAAGAACCTCTCTCAACATCTCATTTTTCTTTCAATCTTCTTCCACAAACAAACACGATTCAACAATGAAACCCCACCCATGAATTCCTCCACCGATATTACTTCGATCTCCCTTTTTTCCTCCTTATACCTCCTTCGTTTTCCATATTCGTCAAACTCCCATCAGTGATCCAATACAAATCACCAAACCTTGCAAAACCACCTCTCTTTTTTCATGTGCGAGTAATGCATCGTTCATTACCACCAAACACAATTGTCAAATCTGACCAAAACCGCTTTGAAACTCCATAAGAAACACCACAACAAGATTTCCCTAATACTCCCTCCGCCGCCGATGACCACGAGCAACCCATCTCCATTCACGACCCCGCCACCATGTTTCACACAAAAAAGCTCAGTGCCTTTTCTCTTTACCCTTCATACCTCTAATGTTTTCATAACCTCGAAGAAAATTGAAACTCAAACCCCTCAAAATAGTTTCAAAACCGTTACTCTCAATAATCCTTCCACCACCCTTAACCACTTTACATCAACTCATATTCACTCTTTCTTTTTTTGGTTTTCACCAAAAAAGATGAGATATTGAGAATAGGGTACCAGTATTGAGGAAGCTCAAAAATAAGGGTGAGAAGGACTAACAATAATTTATTCTTTCTATATAAGACTTGGTATAACTTTAGGAGTAAGAACGAATCATGTCAAGCTCCTCACAAACAATGCAAAATGGAACCCAAAATATTTGGTCCCGAGGCTTACGTCTCGTTCTCATCAAGCATTCGTTATATACTCATAAGATATACAACCAATTAAACTCTTTTCTCGCAACCACGTGATTTATCTTCAACCCCTTTTTAAAAACATAAGATATTTTATCTCGAGAAGATGCAATACAACGCGTTGTCCATAAACATGTGAGTTGAGATAAGTGACATTTTCCCGTGAATGTTTATATGTAGAAATCCATTTTCCCGTGAATGTTTATATGTAGCAATCAATACTTTTCTGTCAATCGAGACAAATAGTTTTTTTCTAAAATCGACCAACAAAGAAACATTTTCTATTTAAAACTACGTAGCCTTGAGTCCTCCATCGCAGGTGCAAGACCTGCAATCTCGTCAGGCACATTAATAAAAAATGTTTTTGCGACCCCTTTCTCTTTTTTCTTTTACTTTGTGATAACTCAAAGAAAACAATTGACAAAATTTAACATTCAATAAAAAAAGTTTATCTAAAAGGTTCTCGTTGAGTACAACGGACATGAGGGGTGCTAATACCTTCCCCTTTTGTGTAATCGACTCCCGAATCCGAATTTGGTTGCGGCGACCGTTTTCTATTTTTAAAAGGTTTTATTGATATTTTCCTTTGCCTTCATTAGAACAAATAATTTTGGTGACGATTTTGTTCGAACACATTATCCGCAAGCGTGTGATGCATTTCCCAAAGGATCGTATTTTTTGAAGTACGACAATGGTACATGTTGGCTGATTTCCATTATTGATGATGCTTTTGTTGATTGTTTTATGTATGAAATTAAAGATGGCCTCTTGTTCATCTAGTAGCTACGAAGCTACAGATACAAATGAAACTAGTTCAAATGATTCTCAATTTGTAATAGGACAACAGAAAAAAACATGAAAGAGGTGCCAGTTTAAATGATTCTCAATCTGTAGTAGCAAAAGTCCACAACTCGGGCGTCAAACTTGTGGTCGAGTTTAATCGTGTTTATACTATTCTTGATGGTTCATATTCATCACTTTTTAAGTGTTATGTTGTGTTCCTTGGAAGTTGAAAAGTTATTATATTCTTAGATGATTGGAAAGATGTAGCAGCTGAGGTGAAAATAGCATATGAACAAACATTTAGGTGTACTAATATTAATTTTCATCGATTCGATAGTACTTTATATAAATACTAATACATACTTATTGATGTAAATGTGTAGTTGACTTTTGAGTTTAATGATGATCCGAAATTGAAAAAATAGTGGATCACTTATTCTGGTACGACTTGGAGAAGTTTTAACTCACGACTCACTAACGATTTGAGCGCTCGTGGGTGAAATATCATTTTCTTGTTAAGAAGGTTTGGACAAAGTTTGTGAAGTCTCGTAGTTCTGAGGAGTTCATGGTTAGTACAAGTTGGATTTTCTAATAATTTTATGGATACAACCATGGACGTTAATATTTTTCTTATGTTTAAAACAGGTTAAAAGTGAAGTAGGAAAAATAAACAAGTCTGAAAAAAATACCCATATAGATTGTCTCGTGGGAGATATAGGAAATTTGGGAAAACAATGATTGATGAAAAAAAGTAGGAGATGGGGACTCCATGAGTCGTAATCGAGAATTATCTCCACCACCACGACATGAGAAGTGGAAGAGGGCTTGACAAAAACCAAATGGAGAGTACACTTCAGATGCCTCAAGAGCAGTTGCTGAGAAAATTATAAGTAGGATTTATTGTGCGTATGTTTTGTGGTATTTAAATCCATTTTGTAATAAACAATGTATGTCTTATCAGATTTTGTAGGATTTGCTGGTTAGCTAATCTCGTGAAGGTTCCTTTGTTCCAGAACCACGACATGATATATTAGTAGAAGCAATCAGAACAAAGGAGAGTGATCGTGGGGTTGGAGATGGCATTGAAATGAGAGTATATTTTGGTACGTCTGAAAAAAGCATATAACAGGTGAAAAAGACATGTTAGAAGAGCTCTAGAGGAAGATATCGTCTAAGTTGAACAACTCTAGAAAAAAGCTCGCATTTTGTGAGCCTAACGTAAGTGGATTAATTGTAACATTCATTTATATATATATATATATATATATATATATATATATATATATATATATATATATATATATATATATATATATATATATATATATATATATATATATATATATTCATGAAAGGTTTTAATTTTTAGACTAAGATACAAGTAGGGGGTACTTGTGTGGGTACTATATAATTAAACACATGTTTAACATCGTCTATGCCGACATTATTGATTCGTGGGGTCAGGTATATATAATATCATAAAATATTTTCAATAACATATTAATTTGCTATTATAATGCAAATCACGTGATATTTAATTTTTTCACTTGTTAACGTAGATGTTCAACGACATGACATGTTTTTCTCCCGAAGACTTAGACGATGTCCGTAGAAGTTTAGCGTTTATTTTCAATGCGTTAGTTGAAAAAGGGGATCGTACTGTATGATTTCGTCTTTGATGGTGTAAATATATTTTTATTCCTTAATTTGATATTATATATATATATATATATATATATATATATATATATATATATATATATATATATATATATATATATACCAGTAAAATATATACAAGTATATAATATATGAAAAAATAAAATAAAATAAAATATAAAATTATTTAATCACGGTTACTTATATCACTGGGTTTTGAACCTATGATCTTTCACTTTAGATTACAACGGTCGTATACTTTGATCATTGTGATATATAACACACTACTTAATTTATCAGAAAAGTTTTATACCCATGATGAAAACCATCATACATTCGATTACACTTTATCTAACAACTGTTGGACGGATATGATTGTATCATTTTTTTCATCCGTTATAATACATGGTTTTCTTAGTAATGGTTCAATATGACTTATTCAATAAATTTAGAAATAGATTTTTGTTTTTAATTAAAAATAGAAAGAATATTAAACCATTATCTTAAAAGATTATTAATAATTTATTTGTATATAACTTAATAAAGTTTAAATAACGCTAAATCAATATTTAAACTAATAAAAATTGATTTAGATTCCAATATTTAGATTCCAATAAAAATAGACTTAATAAAGTTTGCATAGTTGAATTGATGGGCTTTAGTTTAATTCTCCGCCACAATAATTGTAATTGTGAGTACAAGTCACACTTGATTCTTTATGAGCACCTGTCTCTCGAGTTGGTCACATGGATTCGTCGTTTACTATTGTTTCAATTCTTCTAAAAAATACAACTACCATCCAATATTTATTTTGTGATTATGCATTTATTCATTGACCATGAGTTTTAAATTCTTAAATTTATGGAATCTTTATTATTAAAAGCATTTGTGTCTTAATGATTTAAGTTGATATCCTTAAAACAAGTAGTAGCTAGCTTGGCTTTGTCTCTTGATAGGATGAAAAAGAAACAGCTATACACCGAAAGCAGGGTAGACTAGGCCAAAACATTTTTAAAAGAAAACAAACCTAAAACAATGCAAACCTAGTATATTTTTACAAAGTCACTTCCAATTTCCACAGAAATAGAATAAAAAGAAAGTTAGGTTGTAATGATTGCAGCCTAAATTAGAAAAAGAATCCGCCCATGTGTTTTCTTCCATGTAAATTATATTTTTACAATGGAACCATTTACTTCTAAGATGCCAAAGAACTAAGGAATTCTTTGAAAAAGTTTGGACTATTAAAATGGAGTCACTTTCAATTCAAAGCTTTCACCATATTTTATCTCTCGATATTTCAATTGCTTTAAGTACATCAGAAAACTTAGCAGCATGTAAGGAATTGGCAAGCAATGTTGGTTCAGCAAAACATAGTATTAAATTACCTTTGAAATCTCTAAACAGACCCCCACAACCACTCGTTTGAGAGGCAAGGGAACCATCAGGGTTACACTTCCACCAAGAGACAAAAGGAGATTTCTAAAGAACTTTTTTCACAATAGGAGCTTTAGGAGGATGCAAATTGACATTAAAAGACTTTAGCAGCATAAAATCCAACAAAGATGAATAACATTTAAGCATCATTGAGTTGTTGTCTGTCATAATAATCTGGGCCTTGATGTTGGATATGGTATATGGTGCCTGGTTTCCTTTACAAATGTTATTAATCCTTCATTTTCAAATGTCAAATTTGAACTAAATGTCAGCTTTTTATTTTGCAGGATTCTTAAAAGAAATAATTAATTGTAGCTATATTGAATTCAATAATAAAAAAAAAATTAAGTAAAAACTATCACATTTAGAATGAGATTAGGCCTGATTCAACCAAACTTTTCTTAAAAGAAAAGAGACATGTCTACTTAAAAAAAAGTAATGTTTTTTTATGGTTAAATAGTATATTAATAAATATGTGAAAGTCACAAAAAATATATAAAAATAAAGTAGAAATTGATAGAATTAGGAGTGTTAAACAACTCACCTCAACAAAAGAAACAACATGCAAACAACCCAACCCAAAAGGAAAAACCAGAAAAAATAACAAAATAATAGTAAAAAAACCCTAAGGAACACAATGATAAAAAAATTCGAGAAACCAGAGATATCACACATAGGATTCAAACTAGATCTCAAATTATAAGGATCACCATCAATTTATCAGAGTACACCAAAAGATAATCAAAAACCAAAATCCACCGTCAACCTCATAATCATGACAAACTTTCAATCCACTATTTGTTTAGGCAGAGGATATGGTTCTAAGCAACTCAGAGAAAAGTGCACGAGACCACTTCTTATCTACCTAGAAACCTTTTCTAAAAATAAAATAAAATACTATTCTCCTCTACTTCTTTTAGTTTTGTCGAAACACCACTAAAGATACAATCATTACGAGCTCTTCAAATAGACCAAACAATTGGATGACAAGTCACAACTAAATCATCCCTGTACTTAGCCCTGTCACCTAGAGATAGGAAAGACTCAAATAAACATCTATGGTCACTAGGAATAACCATGTGAAAACTTAACCAATGAAAGATCATATACCATACAATAATGATAACTCACAAGTGACAAAGAAATGAGATAACAACTCCATCAATCCTCCACACAAGCGACAAACAATATTGATAGATCAGTAATTACCCCTCTTTTGAGTAGGATTTCCCGAGAAGGAATCCTATCTTACAAAATCTACCAAGATAAGAGCATTATCTTAAAAGGGGATTAACTAACCCATATTATGAGGAGGGTAAAATTATATATCAACTTAAATGATAAATAAGGCTTAAGAAGATGCAATACTAATGATAAGCAAAGGAAACAAATAAAACACAATCTCCTAAATTGATCCACATCCATTTATATAGAGAAGGTAATCAACCACAAGTAACTCGCCGAGACAAAAAAATTATCCTCCACCTAAGATCATGTACTTTTGAAATACAATAAGTGTAAATTAGAGTCATCTCACGTGTAAATAGAAAGAGACTCTATATCATATGGTTTAATGAAATTAATAAATCCATCTCCAAGCCCTAAGGTTGGAGTATTTATTGAGGAATCATTGGACCGAATCGAAAGGAAGGAAACAACTTTTGTTTTAACCATTGGTATTCCAAATGCATATGTTATTCAAATAATTATACACTTTTATGTCACTAGACTCAAGTGGTTCCAAAACTCTTTCATCTTCTCTAAACTTCACCGAATTTACTATTCTGTAACCCTAAGACTCACCAATCATCCTCCACACAAAAAGTCTGGAATCATGGTTGGAACTAATACTTTTGGAAAAGAAAAGAAATCAACGATTAATTCCAAGAAGCCTATGGTGGAAGCCAAACTGGTGATCAGCATGCACGATGTCAAAACGAAAGTAATTGTTCTAGTAGGGAAGGTCGATGGTGTGTTTAGAGGTCCTCTCACCATGGAACCACCTAAAGAGGTAAAAAAGAAGAAGCTAAAGAAGACTAGTGATCGATCTTCAAAGGTACCATTAACCTTGGCCGGTCTTACTGGGAAAGGAAAATATGATGGGAATAAATACTCTAAAGTCAATGATGTTCCTGAAACTTAGGCGAACCCCGCAAATCAACCTTTTAAGGAGGTTATTGATGTTGCATTAATTCAAATTATTGTTCCAGTTGATGTCCAAGGTAATGTTTTTAAAACAAAAACTTCGAAAAAGATTGTTAATAATGTGGTTAATAATGTGTCGCAGATTGCTGTTGATGTTTCCAAAAATAAAACTCATGGTGTCGATTATGAGAAGTTTATTCAAAATCTATATTCAATATAGGAATTTGATAGGCATCATAAGGAAGAGAGTATAGAAAACATTTTTAGTGAATATACTGTAAAAACTCATGTCGTTGGTGCTCCGGTTATGGACACTCTCATTATTGACATTATGAATGACATTCATGTGGAGACTGAGGACTCTAGTGATGGAAAGTCTTAGAAGTCAAGGTAATGCTAATGATAATGATGTTAAAGCTGATGTTCAAAATCCCCATTCTAAGGCTTGGAAATCTGTCAATATAAACCTTAAAGATGAAAATAATGGTAAAGGATCAGGTAATGATGAAGTTACTGAAGAAATGGAACACATGGAGGAATAGCTAATACTAAAGTAAAGGTTCCTGTCGAGGAAGAAGAGCAAAAGATTTTTGCTGATGAAACCCAGATAACTGATATGGGAAATTAAGATTTTTATAAATATGTGTCGGATAACCAATCTGACATGTTGGAGACAGAGTCTCTGACTTAGAAGGAGAATGATGGTGAAACTAATGAAAAATATGATTAAAATGATGTTGTGAACTTTAATAGTAACAACCTTGATAAAAATATTGATAATTATGTACGTAATGAGGACCATGTCCCTGAATATGTTGATATTCAGACTGTTGAGTATGTTAATAACAAGACTGAGAAAACAAAGTCTGCAAACAAACAAAAAAGAGAGAAAACAAGAAGTAAGATGCTCTTAATACAAATAAGACTCCTGCAAAGAAGGTATCCACTCCAACTTTAGCTAAGTGAAAATTCGGCAAGAAATACAAAGAAACCCCCAAAAGAAAGGTTGCTTCTGCTATGAAAATTGTGGAAGATGATGTGAAAGATAATATAGACCACATCATGGTAAATCCTGTTAATAAAAATAGAAAAATTATTGGGGTCAACGAGATCCATACCAACATTCATGTTGCTCCTATGGACAATGTCTCATTCAATTTCAAGGAAAGTGTTCTAAAATGGAAGTATGTGTATCTGTAGCGATAAATTCATGACCATTAAGCTATGGATAAACTTAACGTCAATAAAACCAGAGTCGCCACCGCCCTTTTATTGTTTCCAAGGGAAAAGGTAAAAGTACGAACAAAACCTAAATATAAGAAGTTTTCAAATCAAAACTAATAAAATGCCATAGATTATAGGTAACGGGGTTGGTTACACAGAGAGAAGGTGTTAGCACCCAAAGTGTCCTAGGTACTCCTAGGGAGCCCTTTTTTGTGTGCATAAGTGTTTTTGTATAAATGATATTTGCAATAAATAAAATGGGGGGATGAGAAAAGAATTCATTAATTTATATTTTTTGTGTTTGACAAGACCTTCGGACTTGTGCCTACATACCAACATAAAATAAGGGATCAAAACCTCGTAGTTCGTGGTATCAATTTCAAAGTGAGTGAGTTACTTTTAAGAAAAAGTTTAAGTTTAACAAAGACACAAAAGGCCTAAAAAGGTTTGAATGGGTGTTACTTATTTTTGGCTTTTGAAAATTTTAAGTCAAGTATAGTTAAGTTCATTTACAAGTTTTGATTAAGAAAAGATTTGAAAATGCAATGGCATAAGGCCAAAGTTTCTAATTTGCAATATGGTCAATGTTTAGAAATCACAAGCAAAGAAGATTTAAAAAGGAGGGAGAGATTTTTTGAAATTAAAGAAATGGGTA
The DNA here is from genome assembly GCF_024323335.1 of Lathyrus oleraceus. NCBI lineage: Eukaryota > Viridiplantae > Streptophyta > Magnoliopsida > Fabales > Fabaceae > Lathyrus > Lathyrus oleraceus. Next base: position 267,671,959 of record NC_066584.1, on the reverse strand, counting down.
GGAGATGAAGAGACTACTCCTAAGCACGAATTTAAAAGTTGAAAGTTGAAAAGATCTGACCAATGGGTTGGAAGCCAATAGACAAGAATGTCATATAGAAACCCAAATTTCTCTTGGACTTTATAATCAAGCAATATCAATACACAAATAGCGAGATGAAGAACAAGGAATCAAATAAATATAGCCACATCCAAGCTTAGCAACTCCATGATCTTCTTCAAAATTTCCCATGTATCAGATGACTTTAAAGATTGCATTAGACACAGGTCCAAAATAACAGCTTCAATATGTCATGTTGCAGATGGACTCAAATGGATCTTCAAAATTGTATCAGATGAATGTTTACTTCACAAGCACTTGGTTTTATGAAAGTTGGCATTGGCCAAGTCCTTTGCATAGGGAATGTTGCCTAAGTTCTAAGTATTATAGTCTCAGATCAAACCAACAGTCCACACAAAATGTTTTTTAGGGTTTTTGTTCTTATGATGTACATTAAGGTTAAAAGACCACAAACACAAACAAGTATATACAAACACAATATATCACAAATTATGGCCCAACTAGGCAAATTAAAAAAGGAATTAAAGTAAACAAGTTAAATGGTACGAATAATGGCAAATGAATAAAAACTCAAATTTAAAGTGCACAAAAGTAAATGACTTGAAATTAAATGTTAATTGTCAATTAGCTAGAAGTTAGCATTGCTTTTGCTTTTGTTTTTGTTTAATTCATTCTTTGTAGAACACTAAACCCACTTGTCACAAGCATGGATCCTCGAACCAAGACATCTTTCAAAGGAAGGAAAAAAGGCCAAGTTTCCACACAATACCATTAAAGAGGGGAGACTTACAATATCAGTTACTAGAATGCTATGCATTTTGTGTCACAAATTTAGCGATATGTTAAGCAATCGTAATTGGACTTATGTAGAAGTCACAACTATTTGAGGTCGGGCAATAGAGTTTTTCTGTTAATGCATGTTAGAGACATAGTATAATGGAATATGCTCATGGAACATACTGTAGCAGGGTATTTGTTACCTTTAGATTTATTGTCTAAATTAAAAGTAAACCATACAATTCGAGTCTCCACGACACTTCTATTTATCCAAAGGAAAGGTTAGAAAGCGAACAAAAACCGAGAAGTTTTATCAAATCAAAAACAAATAAAAATGTCAGAGATCTGGGTAAAGGGGTTGGTTATGCAATGGGAAGGTTTTAAGCACCCAAAACATTCTAGGTACTCCTAGGGAACCCTTTTCACAATTGTTGTAAGGTAGGTTGGTATTTGTGAAAATTATTTGTGCAAACATGATTGGGGAGATGAGAGAAGAATGTACAAATTATTTATAATTTTTGTGTTTGAATGGATAAACCCATTGCCTACCTACCATCTTAAAAAGATTAGGATCAAAACCTCGTAGTTCGGGGTAAAAATCTAAAAACAAGTTGGTGAATTGATTGGCCTAAAATCCTTAAGGTCTTTTGTTATCAAATGGAGAAAACTCAACCTAAAACCACAAATCCACCATGTGAGGAGAGCTTCAACATGCTAGTAAGGGGTTAACCCTATAATAAGCATGGAAGTCTTATAGTCCATCACTAAGGATGTAGGTGAGTATTATGTCAACCTCAAGGATAACTCAAACCTAATAGCTAATGTTTATGAAAAGCTTTGGCAAAGAAGTGGCCATTGAAACCACAAAACAATTGAGTGAGTTGTATTTACCAATGGAAAGTATTTACAAAGTATGGTCAAAGTTGACTTAAGAATTGAATTCAAAATAAGTGTTATGAAAAGAAGTTTGGAAAATCAAAAGCATAGTGCTTAGGTTTCTAATTTTGAAAACAAATGTTAATGTTTGCACAAAAGTTTGGCTTGGGTTAGAGTGGAGGGAAGAAGAAGAATTACTAAGTCCTAAACATACAAAGATGAAGGAAGAGAAATAAAACCATAAATGGAGTTCACATCTTGAGACCAAAGTGATGATCCAAGTAGCTCTCATCCTTTGGAATAGCAAGCAAATAGCAAATAACTCAAGCAATCAAGCACATAAATCAAGCTCTTAGGAATCTTCCAATGGCTTTTGTATCTCTCACTTTGGATTCTCATGACAATGGTTCTTCTACTTGGCTCAAATTTGAGATCCCTAGCACAAGAACACACAAATCAAAAAGTTCCACAAAACAAATAAAGAATGGACAAGAGGGAGTTTAGAATTTGGTCCTTTCAATGTTCATATTCAAGCTTTAAGCATTCTAAAGGCATGAGGCCTAGTTGCTCTTTGACATTTTAAGCACTCTAAAGGCATGAGGCCTAGTTGCTCTTCAAACTCCATTAGCATAGGGAATGTCCTAAAGTCTAAGTCCTTTGTCCATTGGCATTTTGGTCCACACAATCAAAATAAAACAAGCACAATAGTATATACACAATAATGTGCTCAAGTGAGCAAAAGGCAAATTGCATTAATCATAAACATGAGCTCATGTGAGCAAAGAGAAAAAGCAAATGAATTATATGTACAAGAATATTAAATTGCATTAAAGTAAATTGCAGGAATTAAAGACTTCAATTAAAAGTTAATGGTCAATAGTTAGTGTTAGAGTTCCATAAGGCAATTTAGCGCTATGTTAAGCAATCGTAAGTGGACTAATGTAGTAGTCACACCTATCTGAGGCCGGTCAATAAAAATATAGGCAACAAACACAAGTTAGAGACCTTGACTAGTAAGCCAAGGTCCTACAACTTGCCCTGCCTAAAGAAAAGAAGAATGATCTCGTATTGATTTAGGTTTTTTGCTTGACCAAGAAGCAACCTATCCTCAATGCAAAGCCATTCACTTGATCTATGATCAAGATGAATTAGATTTGAATCAAGGAAGGTTAAGCTTCCCATATGTCAAGGCTAACCACCAATCCTTAACTCATTGATCAAAAAAGTAAAAGATGAAGAAGAAGATGAATAAGAATGTACATGAATGGAATTCAAATGAAATAAGCAAAGTACATTGACCAAAGATAAATGCAATCAAGGTCAAACAATAGTAAACAGAAGCAAAATGAAACTTAGAAGTCAAGAAACAAATAAAATATTTTTGGTATTTTTCTCAATTAAAATAATACTTGAATTAAAGTAAACAATTAAAGGTCAAACTTCAAATCTATTTCAAATCAACTTTGAAAAGTACAAATGGATCATCCTAAGTTCAACAAGGTCAAACAAAGTTTGACAAAAAAAATTCAACAATTTTAGAAACCAAAAACTATTTTTAAACAATTAAAAATGAATAAAAAATAACCTAATTGAACTAAAATCTCAAATAAATCTCAAATCAATTAATAAATTGATGATAATATTTTTCATAGATCCATCATCATTCAAAGAGGTTAAGAAAATATTTTTGTATTTTTTGAATATTTGAAATTATTTAAAATGAATTAAAAATAACCAGAAAAGAGAAAATTCACAAAAAATATCAAATGACAAAATAAAAAATAATAAAAATCATTTTCAGAAACTAGAATTAAAAAGGGAAATAATGCAATTAGTCCCATATTTTTTGGAATTAAAATGAAAGAGTTATGATTTTTTGAAATAAAATGGAATTAAGAAAATAAAATGGATAAATCAGAAAATAGCAAAAAATCAGGTGCGTTGGATCTCCTTTCATTAAATGACGTGGAGGATCTGATGGCAATGGAATGCGCGTGCACCATGGGTCCAAGTCAACTGAGCAACACAAACAATTAAAAGAAGTCATAACATCCAATGTACCTGATTAGATCTGGAAACACAATCCAACGGCCTAGATCAAAACTGGCAAAGGGACGGCGGTGTACACCACCGTCTTCTCCGGCGAGCTCAAGGATTCCGGCCAGAGTTGCAGGTCAACAAAACTTAACCAAATGAAGCGATCCTCATTTCATTTGAAAGTTAGGGTGATGTTCATCTGAACTTGATGGATTTACACAATTAAATGCACAATTCAAATGCCTCTTATGAGAGGACTTCAGCCAAGCCAATAAGCACAAGAAACAAGCAAGATTCAGTGAGTTTCAATTGAAAAAAGTTTGAGCATCAACCTTGGAAATGCAGATCTGTGAAGCACGATTCCTTCCAACTCTTGATTGCAGTGTATTCTTGAGATGGAGATGGAGCAAGGCTAAGGAATTTAAGTCCAATAATCAAGCAATGAAGTTGAAAATTGGATCTGAAAAGTGAAAATGAAATTGCACAATTCCTTTGGTAGAGTGTGGGGATTTACATCTGCAGCATCTAAGGAGCCTTATGGTTAGAAAATGATGAAGGTATGCAACTCTATTTATAGCAAAAGGCAAGGCAAGTCATGAGAATTTCATGTGCATGAGTGATGAGGGCCTCCATGCATGGGCCTGTACAGGCACATAGAGGGCCCAAATCCAATTGATTTGGCAAACTTAAAATTAGCATAGTAGTTTTGGACGTGCAGATGTAATGGAATTGGAGTGTGCATGAAGTTTGAACAAAGTTTCCACAATTGCACCAAAATCTTCTCCTCTTCGAAAATGCATCTTACCAAATGAAACATGGCCTTGTGGGTAATGGTTGGAAAGGTCTTGACATGAGGAACAATTGTTATGTTGAACAAAAATCCATTTGGAGTTGGGAAATTAGTGAAAATTGGTCATAAAGTTCAAGGTGCAAAACATGTGCATGTGAAATTTTCCAAAATGGACCAACTTCAATCCCTTATGCTTGAATAATGCAAGCCTCAAATGATAAACCCTTAAACACCAAAGTTGTAGATCTTTTCAAGAAAATCAATTTGGACTTAAATTTTGCATCATTTGGATTTTTTATGAGAAAGTTATGGGCACTTGAAGTTGGACTTTTTCACATTTCAATGCCTTTGGTCCAAAGTGACCTATAATGTTTTGCATTATCACATATATTTATTTTAGGATTATGAACATTTGTTCAACACGAAATATTACGTAGACATCTTAAAATTTCTAATGCATTTGATCCCACCTCAAAATCATGAAAAATGAGTGAGTTAGGTCCTTGGGAAGTTGACCCAAAATTAGGGTTTCAGTCAAAATGACCTATAATGTTTTGAAATTGATGATGACCTTCCAAGCTTCAAATCAATTTTTTATGAATATGAAAGTTGTTCATATGGTTCGAAAGAACATTTTGGCTGTTGGGGTAATCTCCATTTGACAAACACATCAAAAGTTAGGTTTCAGTGTATTTCAAAATAGTCAGATGAATTGACTGATCAACTTCTCAAGTCCAAACTTCAAATCTTGATGAATGAATGATTGAGGACACTCAAATAAGCTCAAATATGCATGAAATGATGAATGAAATAACTTCCCTTGATTTTATTTTATCATGGGTTGAGGATGCTTCATAGGCAATGCACAGCTGATGCATAGATGAATTAGGGTTTCCTTGGGAAACAAGTCTCAAGCTCTTTGGTTTATCTTGATCAAAATGACAAATTGAGATACTTGGGAGGCATATATGATGATTGAGATCTTTGTGAGCATAGGGTCTCCTATGAGCCTTGGATCTTATGATTGCTCAAGCTATAAAACAAAACAAGTTAGTGACATATTTTTGTGCTTTTGGTTAGTAAACAAAATAAGAAAAGCAATAATATACAATACAAGCATGCTTGGTGGTCTCAAACCAACTCACACAAGTTCCAACCCAAGGGTAAGGAGCCAAGATACTATGATCCTTAAGGCAAATGCAAATGCAATGATATGATGCCATGAGGGATCTTAGGGTCAAAATTAGGGTCTCATAGATGCCCATATTTAAGGTCATTCTAGCCGGAGAGATGAATGTTAAAATTTCCTTTTTCGCCGGTTGTTTTTTTTTCAGGTAGGTTGCGACACATGACATGAATAAATAAAGAAAGGGAATGAGATGAAGAGGGATGGAGAATAGAATCAACACAAATTGGTCAAAAAAGGACTTTTACCAAATTAAGATCATTCATTCATTTTGGGAGATGAAATGTACATTTTATCAATCCCCTAAATCCAATGATCTTAACCTAACAAAGTCAAATCAACTTTGACCAAGGCCCAACAACACAAGTCAAACTCAATAAGTTAATTAAAATGGCTTAAAATAATTTATTTGGCATTTAATCAATTAAAAATAATTAAAATATGCATTAAATTAAATTATGGTTTGTCAATTTCCTAAAACCTCATCAAAACACCAAAGAAATGACCATGAGATTTATCATAGGTCAAACAAGGTCAAAGGTCCTTGGAGAGATAATTTCATAATTTTTGGAAACTGAAAACTATTTTTAAACAATTAAAAATATTCACAAAATCATATAAATCATGACAAATATTAATAATAATCCAAAAAATAATTTTAATTCAGAAAATGAAAGAGAAATTTATTTAAATTTTTTTGGTGAAAGTCTCATATTTTTTGGATCAATATTAAAATTAATATGATTTAATGAAAATAAAAGAAATAAAAATAAAATAATCAGAAAAAACGTCGACCACTTGATCCCCCTCATTAATTGAGGTGGCAAATAAAGTGGCCACAAGCGCGCCACGAAACAGATCATCAAAACCAATGCTCGTGATTAAAACAATTTGAATAGATCATGTGGCTCTAGACCTTGCCAACTCACCACCAAAGCAAATCTATGGTCACCTTCTCAGGCGAGCCTCATGGGACTGGTCCAATCATAACCATCACTAAAATAAAAAAGAAGGACATGATTTTAAAGAAAAAATGGCGTTGAGCACGAATCTGACCTCAATTTATCCTAACTCCAAGTATATTGAGAGATCCATGGAGTTGAAATTTGAGGTGCATGATGTGAGTTGCTTCGATTTGACCTCAGAGCAACTCAATCTTGTTGCCTACATTGGTAGGACTTCAGACAACCAAGGAACCAAGAGAATTATGGAGAATTGAGTGAGAATCAAAGAGATAAAAATTTATGGAAAATACCTTCAATGCAGGTCTTGATTCAATTGATTTTGCCTTGGATCGTGCGTGATCTCACTCAGGAAGCTTGCAGAAGTAGACTAGAATGCACAAAAGTTCTTGGATCCTTGGATTTTTGAATCTCCAAACAATGAGATTCAGACTCAATTTTCAAAGAAAATTCTTAGGATTATCCTCTCAAATGGAAGGGTTTGGGGTTTTGGATCAAAGCTAGCCGAAGGAGTCCTTAATTCCGAGCATAGGGACTTGTATTTCTAGTTGAATCACATGTTATTCGCACCTTACAGTTGAACTTCCAAATTTGGCAATGAGTGATGCATGGGTGCATGGGCGTGTACAGGCCCATGAGATCATTCCTTTAGGTCAAAAATCAAGTGTGAGCATGTCTGAAATCATCTTGAAGTTCAAGGCAAATGTGTATGGAAGCTTGAAGTTTGATCTTTGCCAAATGATGATGCCATGTTCAATCCATGCGCAGACCATTCAAAGGTTAGATCAGGAGGAAACACTTTCATGTTGAACACTTTTCCATTTGAAGCTTGTATCATGATGATTTTTATGGTGGAAATTGGGAAATTTTAACATATCAAAAGTTTTTCTAAGTGTCAAGCCATATGTTCACTTATTCCACCTTGGCTAACTTTTTATGTTAGCTTCAAATGAGAAAGGTTCCTTCATAAAAGTTGTAGATATTTAAAATTCCTTCAAAATGGTCACAAATTGGACCTAATTTGGATTTGATATGAAGGAGTTATGCATTTTTGAAGTTGAGGAAAATCACTTGTTCAATGGTATTGGTCTAAAATGACCTATAATGTATCCTCATATCACATGCTCATAAACGTTGAATTAGATCTTCCTCAAAACATCAAAGTTGAAGTAGACACATTTAATTTGATTGTTAAACTTGGAAATATTTTATCTCATAAATATTGAGCAAGTTATGACCTTGGGAAGTTGACCTTCAAATTAGGGTTTAAACAAAATGACCTATAATCTTTCAACATAAAAAATGACATTCCAAGGAAAACTAGATCAAGACCTCAACATGAAAGTTTTTTAGGATGTAATTTAGAGTAACATTTCTCTTGGTATCATTTTCATATGATAAACATTGTAGGCGATATGGTCTAGGGGACCCCGGATTTGATCAGATGAATTCCTCTGGTCAACCACGTTGAACCAACTTGCTAGCTTGCAATTCTATTGAGTCTTGGGACTCATGGGAGATCATATAGGCATAAGATAATTAAATTTTAAGTATACCTTGAAATATTTGATCAATTTTTGAAGAAGCTTGGTGAAGAAGTTACATGAGATACCCAAATGAACTAGGGTTTCCACTCCAAACCAATTCAAAACTCTTGATGAATTCTTGATCAAAATAACATGTGACGCTCATGGGGATTCATATATGATGTCTAAATCCATTGTGGATCATTTCTTGATTGAGCTCTTAGCAATGAGGGTATTAAACCCTAGATGTGAGTTTGATGGATCAAAGGTGGTCATGTGCCCTTCCTACAAAAGAGTTAGACAAATGCAAAGACATATTTTTGGTATTTTAGTTAGTAAAGATGATAAAATACAAGGTATGATACAATCATATGGTGATTGGTGATCTCTCCTAATACAAACCCAATGAATAAGGGGTAAGAAGGATGCCAAGGTATGATCCCAATGCTAATGCATATGATGAGATAACATGAGGGATCTTAGGGTCAAAATTGGGGTCTTACAGTATCATAGAAGGATAACCGCATAATGAGAGCTGTCTAAGGTGGGATTAAAATATGAGGAGATTTTAGAGCTACTAGAGGAAACTTAATTTATAAAGACAATGACTGACTTAATTCCCTTTTATCCCTGACTTGTGAAGATGTTCATTGTGAACATTCCTAAGGATTTTAACATGTTTAGAAGAAGAGACTACAGAAAGGTGCATGTTCGTGGATATTGTATTGGCTTTTCTTCTACACTAATCAATGAATATATGGGTAGTAGAAAAATAATCATGGTTGACAAAGGTCTTCATTTGAAGATTATTGCTCACAAAATCACTAGAAAAATGTATGAAAACTAGTCCAGCAAAGGGTTATTGTTGATTGTAACGTTAATTGTCAATTATGCCATCATGAACTGGATTGGAGCCTCCAACTGAGCTCTGATCAACCACATCTCAGGTATTAGTACATCTCTGAGATGGGAGGCATGTTTGGTATTATGAGTCTTTCTATTTTCTTTCTTAATTTGGGAGAACTCTATTCGCTAGACTCATTCCTTCGTAAAAGAATAGAGTTTGTGTTGAGTTATAGTTAGTTTCATCATAGGTTTAACTTTGTAATAATCCAAACACTTGAAAAAGTGAGTGAGAGGGGTCTCATATTTAAGGGTAGTCCTAAATAGAAATTCACAGGTAATATTAAGAAAAATGTATTGAACTAGGAGGGTTAAAATAAGACAAATTTGTACATTTACTATTAAGAGTGAATTTCCTTTCTTGGGTTAATACCCTTCAGACATAAGTGTATTTGCACAAAATTAGGTTACCAATTACTTGTGTTTATTTACATTATTCACAATATATCTGTTACTATATTAATCTTGTCATACACATTGTTTAGCATATTGTATGTGACATCTTTCCAGGAGAAGAACATAACTTCAAATGGTTTATTCATTCTTAATGCTTGTTTTGGATTAGCTACCTAAAATATATTCATGAGCATTCTTCCCAAACAGATCTTTTCCCCTCAAAGCTTGAATCTCTTTCTACATAGCCTGAAATTGATCTTCAAACTCTTCCATTCATTCATAAACACTAACAGTCTCGCTCTAGTCAGCATGAAAGACAAGTTCTTAAACATAAGGAATAATATGAATCACGGGATGTGGTACTGACATCACAGGTTAATCCATAGGAACTTCATTAGCAGGTTGATACCCCTCAGGCACGAACTTAGGAGGCATGCCCCAAGGGAAACCAGAAGGCATGTGGTGTTGCGGTGCACTTATGAGAGCCACAAAGATGGGTGTAGAGACAATCTCGGAAATCACGATCCTCTGAAGTGGAGTCTGAGTAGGAGGAGGAGGAGGTGGCTGATTCTGAGTAGGCACCAAAGCTTCCATCTTAGCAGTAAGTCTGTCATAGCTGTCCCTCAAGGTTGTCACCTCTTTACGGAGTTCACGATTCTCTTTCTCTAGGCGGTCCATTTTCTTCACCTGATTAGCTTTAGTATTGTACTGGAGACACAACTTGTCTTGTTTAAGACCAAGAAATAAATAAGACCCATGGCGAACTTGCTATAGTGATACATTCGTGACCATCGAGCTATGGATAAACCCGACGTCTGTGAAAAACCAGAGTCACCATCACGCTTTTATTGTTTCTGAAGGAAAGGGGAAAAATACGAACAAAACCCAAAGATAAGAAGTTTTCAAATCAAAACTAATAAAATGTTAGAGATTACAAGTAAGGGGGTTGGTTACATAGAGGGATGTTTTTAGCACCCAAAGTGTTCTAGGTACTCCTAGGGAACCCTTTTTTGTATGTAAGTATTGTTTAGTTGAAAATATGTTTGATAAAAATGGAATTGGGGGGATGAGAAAAGAATTCATTTATTATATTTTTGTCTTTGACAAGAAGTCCGGTCTTATGCCTACGTACCAACATAAAAAAGAGGGATCAAAACCCCGTAGTTCGTGGTAAAAATTTCAAAGAGATTGGTGGATTGATTTTAACAAAAGTTTAAAGATCATTTGTTATTAATGGGAGAATACTCAACCAAACATACACCGATAATGAGTGTTTTACAACATTTAAGAGGGAGGGCTCCAACTTGGATTCAATCAACAAGAATTCCGCTAACCCCTAATAAATTGAAAGACTTAACATCAAATATATCATGTAATGGGAGAATTATATCTCAACCAAAGGTAACTCAAATCTAAACAATTCTTTTTCAAAAGTTTAAAAGAAAAAGGCACAAAATGGCCAAAGAAGTTAGATGAGGTTGTTAGTTCTTTTTGTCTTTTGAAATTGAGGTCAATATGATTAAGTTTATTCACAAGTTTTATCAAAGAAAATATTTGAAAATCAATGGCATAACGCCAAATTTTCTACTCATTAAAACAAGTTTAAGATGAAAATACAAACAAAGAAGGTTTTAAAATGAGGGAGAGATTTTGAAATTAAAGAAGGGAAGAAGGAGATTAAGGTACTACCCTAGACAAAATTAAAAGTTTAGAGTTGAAAAGATTGACCAATAGGAAGAAATCCACAAGACAAGAATTTCAGATAGAAACCCATTTCTTTGGATTATTGTGCAAGCAACAAGCATAAGTAACATCCAAGAAAATAATAATGAAGACCAAGCAATCAAATAAAGATAACCATAACATCCAAGCAAGCACTCCAATAGCAAGCAATCTTCAATGTCATCAAATCTATCAGATGAAATATTCCTTAGCAAACCCATAGAAATAATAATCAGACATAACTAATAAGAACAGTAGAACAATTAAGCACATAGATAAAGTAACAGATAAACCCAATGGAAATCCCAAACCCTGCATCAAATGCAAGGAACTGTCAAGGCTAACTGAGTCTCAAATGATGGCATTGGCCAAGTCCTTCAAAGCATATGGATGTTGCCTACTTCTAAGTCCAAGAGTTCAGATCAAGTAAAGGGCATCCAACCGTCCACCAACATATTTTTTAGGGTTTTTGTTATTATTAAGTATATTAAGGTCCTAAGACTACAAACATAATAACGATCGCAATGCACACAATATATACAAGCACAAAGATATGGCTCAAGTGAACAAAGTAAAGATTACTAGAACAAAAACATCTTACATGAAATGTGAATGGCAATGAATGATAAAGATACTAAAATTTAAAATGTTAAGTAAATGACTCGAAAGTAAAGAAATAATAAGGAGAGGTTAGTCAAATGTTAGTGAAGAACTCAACTGTTTAAGTCATCTTTAGAGAAAAATTAACCATCCATTCACAAGTATGAAGACATGAACCAACACATCATCTATGAGAAGGGCTCCAACTTGAATAAATCAACAAGTATGCCACTAGCTCTCATAAATTGAAAAAATGTTAAGTGTTCACACAATGCCATGAAGAATGGGAGACTTACAATCTCACTTACAGGAATGCTATGCCTTTTGGGACAGATTTAGCTCTATATTAAGCAATCATAATTGGACTTATATTGAAGTTACAACTATCTGAGGTCGGGTAATAACTATATTGGTTTCAATGCATGCTAGAGACATGGTACAAAGAATCAAGCTCCTAAAGCATACCACACTAAAAAATAGAATGAGATAAACCTATCTCAACCCAGCTCATGTTGATTCATCTGGCACAAGGTCATTGATGAATCAACTAGCATTTGGATACTTGAGAAGTCATTGATCAATGATGGATTGGGGAAGAAGAGGGATAAAGATGGGGAGCGAAAGGGAAATGAAAACCCAAATTGATCAAACGAGGAATTTCATCTGATCAATACTATACATTCATTTTGAGGGTTGAAATGTTCATTTCATCAACCCCTTAAATCCAATAGTAATGATCAAATGGAAGTTCAAATCAACCATGATCAAGGACAAACAGAAGATTAAACACACACGGTCAAACAAATGGCTCAACAATATTTGTAAAGATTTAAACAAATAAAAATCAATTTTTAAATGAAATAAAAATGCATTTTTCAAAGGACCAAACCTCAAATCCCTTCAAACCCCTAATAAATGGCCAAGGATTTATCCTAGGTCAAACAAGTTCAGCGGACCTTAGACAAAAAATTTGACATTTTTTGGGAAGTCAGAAGTATTTAAAAATATTTAAAAACAAGTCAAAATCATTTAATTTACAAAAAATATTAAAATTTATCCAAAATTGATTTTAATTCAAAATATGGAAGATGAAAATATTTAAATATTTTTGGTGAAAGTCCCAAATTTTTTGGATTAAAAATGAAATTTATATGATTTAAACAAAATAAGGCTAATTAAAAATAAAATAAAAAATAAAAAAAAGGAAAAAACAAGGGCCATCAAGTCTCCCTCATTAATTAAGGTGATAGTTCTGATGGCCACACACGTAGTGTCCATGATACACTGCAGTTAACGCATTGTAAATTGAGTCAAACAACCCAAAAGGCCATGACTAAAACGTTGGACCAAGGTCAGATAGACGGGATGCATCCAACACGTCACCGGAGCTAGGGCTCCAGTCATCTTCTCTAGTGGACCTCACCGGACTGGTCCACCACAAAAGTTTATAAAAATTCAAGATCTATATATTATTTTGAAAGGAAAATGTTGTAGAGCACGAAAGGTTGCATTTGGATAATTGAGCACAAAGTTATGTCATGTCGAAGTTGGCATGAAAAACTGATCATATAAGTTAGAAAAATTTGAGTGTTTCATGGTTGAAAATGACCTGTAATGTCTCAATGAATTTCATGGATTTCCAAGTATAATTTGACCTTGGTTCTTGAAACAAGATTGTAGAGGGCATCACAAATGTAATTTTGCAAAAAGAATCAGTCTCAAAGGTTAAAAATTGAAGAAGTTATGATCTTTGAAAGTGGGTAAAAAGTCATTTGAAAATAGGTCAAATTTCACAAATGACCTATAATTATTCCAAAATTTTGATGATCCTCCAAGCATAATTGGCTCTTTTCATGCAAAGATAAGTTGTATAGGATGTTGAAAGAAGCATTGAAAAATGTTGAGAATTGAAGGAGTTGTGATCCTTTGAACCTTGACTTCAAAATATTGACTTTTTGGTCAAATCCCTTGGTACAAGCTTATGTACTTGGACTTTTATTGCATTTCAAAGTACATGGTTGATCATATGAACTCAAAATAAGGTGTCCTTGATTTTATCTTGATTAAATTGCTCAAAGCTGGAAGTTTCTTGTTGAAGTAAGCCACAAATTTTTGAGATGTTCTTGACTGAAAAGACCTTACCCTACATACTAAAATTAAGGGAAACAAGACATATTTTTTGTATTTTGATTAGTGGTTAGATAAGAAATTAATCTTGTAAACATAAAGGTAAAATAAACCAACAAAGAGGTGCTTGATGATCTCTACAAGAAGCGAACCCAATGATAGATAGGCGGAAAGACCAAGATGTGACCTTGTTTGTGTGCAATGATGCAAATGATATGTAGGATCTTAGGGTTAAAAATTAGGGTATGACACATGTGTATGCATATCACAGGCAATTAACCTTATTCATGGTATCAGAGGATGAGATGCTTCAAAGGCTATATATACATTAGAAGATTACTCAGAGCGTTTTGATCAAGGTAACTTCTGAATAACATTTGACTCTGATATATAGTAATATTTTATGCCTAACTTATAGAAGTAGAATTATTACTATAAAGTGTAATTCTTCTTTCATAAATATGAAGATCTTATGACAAACATTAACAAATGTTTAGAATAGGAAACAAGAAAAAACATAGCTCATAATTAGCAGTATCAGCTTCTGAGATTGTTCATATAGGAACATTCTTGTTCCAACAATGCTCTTCTGACACTACTCGAAGTTATCTCAGACTTCTAAATATAGCTGGATAGACTTCAGAGATAGAGCCACAAGTATGAAGCAACAGTTTACCAGAAGAGGACATCAGTCTTCCCAGTACCAGTGAGCTTGTGTTTTTGGTTTCTTCAGGATTCCACATCTCCTTCATATTTCATAATTAGGATTAGGAATGTATGCCTTCTTATTTTTAAAGGTTATGAGCAACCATTGTCTTGGAGTAGTTGTTTCCTTATTTTTTCCTTTAATAGAATCTGTATCAAAAACAGTTTCCCTCTTTGGTACCCATACTCTTATGGGTCTACTAGAGTTAGTTTTTTACAGGGTTTCTTCTTGCTTTATGCCTTAGTCTTATAGTAAGGTTTGAGCTCATCCATGACATCTTGTCTAGGATAAGTTTTAACCTTTACTTATGAATCTCTCAAAACCTTAGACTTAGGAGTCTTAGGTTCTAATTTACTTGGGACCTTTGACTCTTGAGTTTGAGATCTTGGTTCTCTTAGAGCTAAAAAATCACCTGTCATATATTCTGATTGATTTAGAATTTACCTTTTTTCAACAGCAGGTATAAAGTAAGCATATAGCCCCTTTTGAGTATATCTTAAAGGAGAAGGGTTTAATGGTTTTACCAAAACATTAGTCCTTGGATTATAAGGATTTTTACGATATCCAAGGCCTTCTTATTTTCTCTTACTTACTCCGTAGATCATGCAAGCAAGTTTGGTTCTTTCAAACCCATATGTAATGAAATTTTGAAGTGCTAATTCATTCTTATCGAGAGTTTTGTCAAACATGTCTTGTGCTAAAGTAATTTGATCTTTCTCATGTTTTTCAGATTTTTCTTCAGAGAGTTTTAACTCATCTTTCAAAAGATCACATTGCCTTGTTAGCATTTTCACATGCCTGGCTTTCTTCTTGCATTTTTTCATGAAATCACGACAGAGAGCACCCAAATCAGATATAAAGAGTTTAGAAAGTAACTGATTTGTGTCTTCTAACTCTAGATTAGAATCAACCTCAGATTCTGAATCTAAAAAGGTTGAAGCCATCAGGGCGCGCTTGGTTTCTTCATATTCTCCTTCATTTTCAAGTTCTTCCCTTGTTGCCATGAGACTCTTCTTGAACTTGCTTTTGAATTTGCTCTTATGGAAGTTTTCCTACTTTATTTTGTCTTTATGGAGATCAGGACACTCAACAATGAAGTGACTAGGCTTGTTGCAGTTGAAACAACCATCCTGATCTTTACTCCCTGATCCCGACCCTTTGTAGCCATCTTTTTTACTAGAGAATTTATTCTTCCTTCTAGCTAGTTGTTGACGTTTTTAGCTTCTTGAATAGCAGATACTTTGGGTCTATATTTAGCAGGAAGACTCCTAATAATCTTCTTGATATAATCCTAAGTAGTGTAGCTCATGTTCAAGATCTGAAGTCCAAACACAAGAACTTAAAATTAGTTCATATTGCAGAACAACTCATATTGTCGAACTAGTAGATTAGCTCTAGCCTCTTGCACTTGTTATTTACCTTCATAGGTAGCACATAGAGATTTAAAGATGGTATGAGCAATGGACTTATCAATAATCTTTATATACTCAAAATGAGGCAAGGCATCAACAAGAACGCGTATCACTCTATGATGTTTTCTATAGATCTTTTTCTGATAAGGAGTGAGAGACTTCCTACCAACACCCATTCTAACACCATTGACCTGAAAACCAATGGCATCTTCAAGGATGTACCACAACTCATCATCCAACCCAATGATATGAGTGTACATCTTACTCTTCCACCATTCAAATTCAGCGGAATCACCACTAAATATTGGTGGTCTGGAAGTATACCATATGTACTTTGGTTGTGGTTGTTGTTGCCTCGAGGTGAATCTCCATTAGTAACATAGGAAGTCTCAGGCATGATGTGATCCATAAATTTCTCAATATCTTTTATGTGCCACTGTTAACTGTTAATGCATATATCGTGCTCAGATGCCAATTGAAGGTGATAAAAATACACAAGAAGGGGGGTGAATTGTGTAGGTTGAAAATTGATTCCACTTCTGAATCAGCTCATTCAAATTATAGATAATGTTTAGACTCTAATATATAATAAACACAATAGAAAAAATATAAAGTTCAGAAGTAAATGCAAGACACTAACAAAGATTATCCTAGTTCCTCTCCTCAATTGAGAGTAGTCCAGTCCCCTTGCCTCAACAAGAGCTCTTTACTATAACCAAACTGATTACAAATGCTTAATCCACTACTCAAGACTTCCTGCTCAATCACCCCTAAATAAGACTTCCTTGCTTAAGCCCTTGCTCAATACTTCCTGCTTAAACCCTCTAGTTCAAGAATTCCTTGTTCAATCTACCTAGAGAGAGACTTCATGTTTAAACCCTCTGGTTCAAGACTTTCTTGCTCAAGCACGCATGCAAAAGACTACTTCTACTTTTAAAAAAAAATATTTAGTAGACAAGATAACTACTATACTTTGATACAAAATCAGAAGTATAATAGTTGTGCAATAATCACAAAGGTTTTCAACCTTTCTAAGATTTCTAAGATAAATCTAAGATAAGAAATCTTAAGGTCTTATGCTATAATAGTTACAATAATAGCTCAAAGTTATTCTAAGATCTTTCTATATGTTGTGATGTTGTAACCATTATTTGAGTCTTCAGCTTCCTTTTATAGATATAGAAAAAGAGTTGTTGGATGTTTGAACAACAACAAACAAAGTGAAGAAGTATGCCAAGAGATACGTTGGAGAGTTTCTTCTGGTCTGAAGCTTTATCCACTGAATAATATCATTGCTCTTAGTATCTTTCACCGTACTAGGTATCAACTAAAAGGTATAATAGTTTGAAGACGTCAAATCCATTTTTCTTGAGCCTTGCAAAGCTAAAACCCTAGTTGACTTAATCAAGAAATTTGGGGCTTGATTAGACAAGACTTCTTTGAATCAGTGTACAAATCAATTTCTCTCCACACATTCAGAGTTTGAGCTGTTATCACAGCTTGGGACATGAGGCAAGAGTCTGATGCCTTTAGAGAGGAAGAACTAGTTCATATTCTGATCAAATTAGAATCAAACTTTAAATTACTTCTCCATATATGCTAACAATCAAAATTAGTTATATGCTTGTGATCCTACACATTTAAACAAAATGTTAGCAAACCCTTTTGTTCTTTAAATACTTTGTTATCATCAAAACCTTTCAGGGTCTTGAACAATTCTTGTTCCAACAAATTAAATCTCACACCTGACAGGTTTCCTTCCATTAAGCCTTTTTTTATTGTCACTAGCTTGACTTCTGACAAACTGAAGGCTTTATTAGTACCAGAGAGGCCCTCTTTGAGGGAATTTGTCCACCATTGTATGGATTGAGCCTATATCCATTCACTTTAAAAGGATTTGAAGTTCAAGGATCTTATATTTTGATATCTCTATATTGTGAGACCTCCTTGACCCCAAACAAACATGACCATTTCAATTACAATTTCATGGAAATAACTTTCACCTTGAATTGAACAACAACACCTATTTATGTGTATGAAGTTATAACTTCACCAAATTCTTGTCATGGTATCGCTTTGTCTTATCTTTGTAAACGGTTGCATTCTCATATGTTTAAAACGTGATATAATCCAACTCATTCAATATTAGCAACCTCTTCCTTCCATGAAGTTTTTCATCCAAATTTAATAACTTTGTCGCCCAATATACCCCGTGCTCAAGCTCCACTAGTAAATTACATGTATTTTGATAAATCGATTTTTATGGTGGAAACCATAAATGAGTTTTAAAATTTTCCTGTATGCCTAAAATGCATCATCCAAATTCTTTTCCAATCCTCCCTTAAAGTGGTAGTTATCTTCTCTAGAATTTTTTGCAGTTCTCTATATGACACGTCAACCTGTCCACAAGTTTGACAATGATATGGAAGTTACATTGTATGCTTCACATTGCATTTCACCAATACACTTTCATGATATTTATTGCAAAATTGTCCCCCTTGCATTACTAATAAAGACTCTGGCTACTTTGAACCTGGTAAAAACTTTTTTTAAAAAAACATTAGTTATAGTATTGACATAACTAGCCACATAGGTTGTAGCTTCAACCCATTTTGTGACATAATCAACACAAACTAAAATGAAAAGGTTAGAGTCAGATGATGGAAAATGTCCCGTGAAGTATGTAATACCCTAAATTTGATTAATTTATTTAATTGAATTTTTATTTCTTTTATTTATTTATTTAAGTAAATTTAAAATGTTTTAAATTATTTATTTTGGTGATAATATGTGTTGTATGGTTATATGGAAATTGTGGGTATTTTTGTGAGATTTATAGAGAGTAGTAGGAGTTAAGTAGAATTATTACTTAATTTTAAATGACTAAAATAATAACAAATATTAAATAAAATAAGAGAAATTGAGAGTTGTGGGGGTGGAAAGTAGTAAATTAATGAAAAGGGTGGACTTTTTGTCTGATATGTAGAATTTGAGAGAATCGGAGAAAAAGAGGTAAACCAAGGGTTTGAGAGAGAGGAAAAAGGCAAGCCAAAGGTTAGAGCTTGTTCTTGGAAATTCAGATAGAGAGACTACTCTAATATTGGTGTATTCCATGAAGGGTGGAGAGGGATCCTCACCCTCCTCTAGGATTTAATCACCACTATTATGTTTTACACACACACACACACACACACACACACACACACACATATATATATATATATATATATATATATATATATATAGCCAAAAATTAATTTTCTTGTTAAAATTAATTAACAATTGAAGGTTACAACGCCAAAAATTAGATGGATAAGTTAGCAAATATATTTAATCATTGTCAAATATCAAAATAAGAGTCCATATTCATAATAATTCTTCAATCTTGACTAAAAATATTATGGTAAGAAGATATTAAATTGGGGGATTTCGAATATGAGTTTGGTTTGCAGAATTATGAATAAAATAGATTGAATTTCATAGTGATTAAAAGGATCGGGTCTTTTTTATTCCTTTATTTCTCTCTATTTGTTTATTGTGTCTATTATCTAAATTGCTTTTGTATAACAATTAAACAAATTAGTTATGACCAATTTCTTGGCTCATAACCCTCTTTTTTAATTATAACCCCCTAATGTCTTAGGCGAGTTCATAATTAAACATGCTTTTTTTCCTGTATGTTAATTCCTATTATCACAATCAAATAATTCAATATATCTAAAACTATTTATTGTTTGAAGGGAGAGAGAGAGAAATGAAACTACAACTACACAAATGCTACGAATGAAGGCTTTGAGTGAGAGTGAGAGAGAGAGAGAGAGAGAGAGAGAGAGAGAGAAATGAAATTACAACTACACAAATGCTTCTGAGCAAGGGTTCCATTTATAGAACAACTTGTGTGGACTGCAAGCTAAAAATGCCACTTAAGTGTATAAGGCCCATATCTTATGATATGCCAAATTCACTTAAATGTGTGGTACCATACCATATTTCGTATTCTACTTAAGTGTAGCGGGATATTCGTTACCGTTAGAGATATTGACTAAATCCAAGGTAAATCATACAAGTCGAGTCGCCACCGCACTTCTATTTATCCAAAGGAGTGGTTAGAAAGCGAACAAAAACCTAAAAGTTTTATCGAATCAAAAACTAGTAAAAATGTCAGAGATCTGGGTAAGGGGGTTGGTTATGCAATGGGAAGGTATTAGGCACCCAAAACATCCTAGGTACTCCTAGGGAGCCCTTTTCACATTTGTTGCAAAGGTTGTTGTTTTGTTTTGAAAATTTATTTGTGCAAACATGATTGAAGGGATGAGAAAAGCGTGTATGTTTATCTAATGTACTACTTACTAAAAGAAGGGTCAAAAGAAAATGACTTGCACGGATGACGCATCCACTGCATACGTATCTCATCTGAATCTGAGAATCAGAGTCTTCGTAGCTCGGCTACCTATGGGTTAAAGAGGAGTGTGCTCGCTAAGACATCGCGTCTTATGCCTACGTATCTCATCTGGGATGAAAATCATAGCAAAACGTAGTTCGACCACCTATGGGGTAAGGGTTGTGTTTTAGGGTGAACGACGTTACAACGCAATCTACCGGATGCTCGACCTTTGGAGACTTACTCGTATGTAGTAGAAGGAGATAACGTGTTCTTAGGAGAAGAAAAATCAATGAGTTTGGGGTGTTTATGGATGCTCATTCAAAAAGGAAGTCCTAGATGAAGGAACCGCGCTACCTTAAATGACATGCCACGAGAGGCTATACGAAACCTAAGAAATCGGTAACATGCGGGAAAAGTAAAGGGATCGAGAGATCTACCGTACGGATAAAGATCCGAAGTAACAACAATTAGATAAATAAGAAACCCAAAGAATCTTCCAAGCTAAACACCATCAAAGAAAGTGAGTCAGTACAGGTAATCGGAATAAACCTCCAGGTGGTATCCCACAAATAAAGTGGAACACCAGGCAAGCCATCTCTGCAAGAGTCATATGAGACCTCACAAAACAAAAATCAACAAACAGGTTAGAGAAACAAGATAGGGTAATCAAGAGTTTCCCCCAAATCAAAATGTAACCACATGAATCATGCCATTAAAATTCACAAAAAGAAACCAAGGGTAGGAGGCCTAAACCTCTTGTCAAACACATGCATCAAAAGGGTATCAAATTCACCCATAATACCTCATACATTCAGAGCATTCAAATTAAAAGCATAAAGTAATGGGAATAAGGCAAACCTGACTGGAGAGATCGAATGAAATTGAATTGCCCCGTTAGGTTTGCAAAGCAATCTGAGGGTTTATATGAGAGGGAATTGGTTCTTTGCCGATGAGTTCCCTTCAGTCTCTAGAGGTTGCTCTGAACTCTGTTAGCTCTTCTCTCACTATCTTTTTCCCTGCCAGGGTAATAGGAATAGAATGGCCTTTTGTTTCACTGAAACTCTGAATTTATAACCTGATTTTTGTGGACCTGTGGGCTCAAATGAGAAAGGCCCAAGTCCAAAAAATTTCTGTTATATTTTATTTATTTATTTTATATTACTTTTTTTTTCGTTTTTTTTTTCATTGTTTTTTTTTCTCGGTTTTTTTTAAACACGTGGGCTTCGCCTAGCGAGCATGACAGTTCAAGGAATTCCTCTGAGCGTAGGTGATTCTGGTGGCTCTTCTTGGGACTCGCTAGGCGACCCATTCTGCTCGCCTAGCGAGCATGACAGCTCATGAACAAACTTTTGCTCCTTCAAGATTAACGTTTTGACTGACGAATAAACCCCATTTGAACCTGTTGGAAGTATCTCAAGTCATTCCCTTGTGTTGACTGATCATGTAAATAGAACCCACAAAGTGTCTTGGATGATACTCAAACTTCAACCAAAAGATGTTAGTGACACATTTTTGTGCTTTTGGTTAGTAAACAAAAGTAAGAGAAACAATGATGTATAATTCAAGCATGCTTGGTGATCTCAAACCAATCACAAGGAGTCCCATCCAAAGGCAAAGGGAACCAAGATGCTAAAGATCCTTGAGGCAATGAAAATGCAGTGTTATGATGCCATGAGGGATCTTAGGGTCAAAATTGGGGTCTTACAGATGCCCCTATTTAAGGTCATTCTAGCCGGAGAAGTGAAGCTTAAAATCTTCGTCTCAACGGGGTAGAATGGGCTTAAATAATAACAAAGAGACGAATTTTGGTCCCTAAGAGACCTCATGATGCAAATGTAGGTATGAAAAATGGTAGCACTCTGTGGAGATATGTGTCCACAAAAGCAAAGAAATCAGAAGTCATTGATAATCCATATGAGCAATTCACTCCATGGGACTAAGACCCTGGGGACTCTCCTGGGGATAGAAAAGGGATAAAAATACGCGAGCAGGTCACGACTCAAAGCGTGGGGAACAAAATTCCAAAGGGAAAAGATCCAATGGAAAGACTCCAGCTGACTCGAAGATGCATGTATTGGGGAATATGCCGATACAACAAAAAACTATCCACAGCGGATACTTCAGATAAAATCTGGATGAAAACAATCCACTAAGGGACTTCGCTGGGGATGTCCACAAGGACACTCCTGGGGAAGCAGCGGGACGAGGTATTACCAGTTACTGGGTAATAAGCTCAAGGAGACATGTGATCTGAACGCCAGGTATGAGGGTGAGAGATACAACATGCTCAGGAAGAGATGAATATCCAAGACCGGTCATAAGGGTGAGAGATATCAAAACTTCAAAACGTCTGAGGAAAACCTAAAAGGTATACTTCAACTCAGGGATTCTGACTCCACAGGGGACAAAAAGTCATAATAGGGAGCAGAGAGGAAGGAACACCAGGGATACCGGTCACTGGGCATATAATAGGTGACCAACCAAGGCGTGAATTGGGGAATATTCCCAAAACACTCATCATCCAAAAGAGGGCTAAAAGCAAACTCGATTATAGGATGGATATTCGACTCCACAAAAGGGATACGAATCTTACTCAATTGGGGAAGAACAAAAGGCTTCAGACCCGAGAGTGCATGAGATATACTATCTATTACCGTCTGAACGTAGATAATATACTCACATGGACGATTATCCACAACCGGTTACTGGGTTAATAAAGGATAAATCGACCGAAAAGAAAAGGCATCGGGATACCGAAACTAGGTATATAATGATGACCAATTCAAGGGAGAAATAATCGTTACCAACAGTAACAAGGTAGACGAGAGATGACCCGCTGGGGATAAATTACATAATCAGGGCAATTATCCAAGCAGATGAGGGGATATCATCACCGAATATTGGATGAAGATAACTGTCACCAATTAAAGATGAGGAAAAAAATAGTTACTCTGCAAAAAGGGAAGAAATAGGGTTTACAACTACCGGTATGAGGGTTGAGAAACACAGACTCCGCCGGGGATAATAATTACTAATTATTGATTTACCACGGGGAAACAGGAAAAGAGTCTCAAGAGACCGATCTAGGATCAAACTAGATAGGCACACCAAATCAAGACTTGTCCCGGTGAGGATATAACTCAATGGGGAAAACCATCCCAATATATGTGTCGGGAAGGAACAAAAATAATCGACATTCACAAGGATATAACCCGGTGGGGAATATGGAAGAAATGATAGACGCTTTCTGCTTATGGAGCTGACTCTATATGGAGAGATCAGACACACACATCTTCTCGGGGAAGTATATCACCAAATAGCAGAAGACAGCAAACAACGATATATGGCAAAGAATGGAACATGAATATCTGAATGTTATAATTATGCATGAATATGCGTGGTTTATGTATGATGTATGCTGACAGACAGACATATCTAACACAACCAGGTCCAGGAATCAACCACCAGGTACTACATCTCAAGAGAGAAAGCCAAGTTCACCGGGGAGTATCCAATCTGCTGGGGATCAGAGATAACAGGAAGGAAAGAACTATGCAAGGGATGAATCACCAATCATTCCAGCTGGGGACGAGAGTTATCACAGACAATGTCCACCACACCAACAACTCTACTAGGGAATCTATCCGAGGAGATAAAGGATTTATCGGGATCAACCACCAAATACCGCTCTTGCCCAAAGAGATCCAAGCTGCTGAGGAAGAAAGATTGTTACTCTGCTGAAGGGAAGAGAGGTGACTCTCAATAAGCAATCCACTTGGTAGGATAAACCACAAGGGGTTCCGGAGGGAGGAGATACAGTCATGCCAGGAATATGGACAAAAATCTTACCCTGTTGGGGATCGTACCACCCTTGGGAGAGCACTGAGGATCTCCTAAGTATCCTTTCATCATTGTGAATGTTACTTTGTTTAAAAACAAATTATAAAAAATTTGATCGTTTAAAACAATGATATTTTCTTAATCAAAATATGCAAAACATTTGTTGAATAGAAACAGATAAAAGTGCCAATAATTGGATGAAAGGCTCAAATTTATTTGATAGAATGGTATTCTGCGAATGGCAAGATGTCGCATCTCGAAAAATACGATTCCTCGCGATGGTCGCGGAAAAAATTAATGTTCGAACAGAGTCGCCACCGAACTTTATTTATCCCAATGAAGGAATAGGAAAATATCGATAAAACCTTTAGGAAATAGAATAATGGTCGTCGCAACCATATTCGGGTCCGGGAGTGGATTACGTAAGGGGAAGGTATTAGCACCCCTTACGTCCGTTGTACTCAACGGGAACCTTTTAGTTCTTAAGTGTGTTTCGGGTGTTAATTTTTGTTTGTTTGTTATCTTTAAGTTATAAAATTATTAAAATAGAAATGGATGAGAACCTCATAAAGGAGAAAGGGGAGGTTTTTTATTAGTGTGCTCGCGAAGATACAACAATCTCCTGCCTACGTATCCTTATGGTATAATAAGGAAATCAGAGCATTCGTAGTTCGGGGACTACGATTGGTTGGTGTTTTTTACCGAACAACTATTTAGATCGCGTTCTAAAGGCTAAACGTTGGCTTGTCTACTCTCGGCGGAGGCTTAAGCACTAGTTTGTTGTGCGCATTAGAAAGGATTAAACAGTGTTCTTTCTGAAAAGAGTTTTGATCACACGAGGGTGACAAGCTGGATTAATATGTTGGATGTTTTGATTGGTTAAGATGTTTTGATCGCACGGGGGCGCGGAAGATATATATATATATATATATATATATATATATATATATATATATATATATATATATATATATATATATATATATATATATATATATATATATATTTGATGTGTTAAGATATTTTGTTGGATGACGATTACTCGGATATTCGAGTAAGACAACTCGTATCCTAACAGTCGGGAAAGGGAATAGAAGACTCTAGACCGCTTTCTGTTTCATCTGAGTAATTATGAAAAGGATTGGATAATAATTAAGGTGTTTTGAACGGATGACGATTACTCGGATGGTCGAGTAAGACAACTCGTATCCTAATAGTCGGGAAAGGGAATAGAAGACTCTAGACCGCTTTCTGTTTCATCTGAGTAATTATGAAAAGGATTGGATAATAATTAAGGTGTTTTGAACGGATGACGAATACTCGGATAATCAAGTAAGACAACTTGTATCCTAATAATCGAGAAGAGGAATAGAAGACTCTAAACCACTCTCTGTTTCATCTGAGTATTTATGAAAATAGGTTTATGTATGGTTGATTTATTTTTTAGAATGAACGACAAGTGCTTGAATGACTGAGTAAAACAACTCATATCCAAGCATTTGAGAAGAGGAATTGAAAACTCAAGACCATCTCCCTTTTCGTACAGTTTGTTATGAAAATGATTTGTTTAAGTTGTATGTTTGTAAAAAATGACAATTGTTCGACTGACCGAGTAAGAGAACTCGTATTCAAACAATTGAGGAGAGAAGTTGAAAACTCAAAGTCATCTCCTTTTTCATTTAGCTTATTATGAAAATAATTTGATTTAATCGGGGTTAGGAAGTTTGTAGAGAAACGACAATAATTTGACTAGCCAAGTAAGAGAACTTGTATTCAAATAGTCGTGGAGAAAAAAATTGAAGACTCAAAGTTATCTCCCTTTTCGTTTCGCTTATTATGAAAGTGTTTCGATTTTTTTGTGCTTAGATGGATTAGAAATGACGACTACTTGACTAACCGAGTAAGAGAACTCGTATTCAAATAACCGAGGAGAGGAATTGAAAACTCAAAGCCATCCCCTTTTCATTTCCAAAATAAAATGGTATTTAATTGTGATTGGGTATTTCGATTGAGTTTGAATGAAAAAAGCGTTTCAAGTGAAATAGAATAAGTTTGAGAAGATGGTTGGTTTTAATTGAAATTGGTCTTATAAATAAATAGAATTTTATTATATTGATTGTTAAATAAAAAAAATTCAATTCAAAGTGATTCTCATAAATTAATTTGATTATTATTTTTAGAACATTTATAATTATTAAAATGACAAAATTACAATATAAAGATAAAATTAGTCAACAATATAATAATATCTTTATAAGCTATGAAACTCTTGTGAGTAATTAACATGCACAGTAGGAAATAACTATCAAATTAGTTTCTATAGTAACTACAATACCATGAGAAATGAGTTTAGAAACTAAAGAGATATTTGTTGAACGCTATCATAGGCATAATAATGTTATGATATAGATTAAACTAATTTAGTGATAAAAAGAAACATTAATTAATCACCTAATTAATTGACAAATAACTAATATAATTAATTACTAATTTAAGCAAAAAAAATTCAAGAAGAGTGGTATACTGACATGAAGTGGGGATGCATGTAATATATAGTACATAGGCCAAAACGAAAATAGCATATGGTTATTACTGCACATGACAAAAACCAATTACACAAGCAAGTGATGGCCAGAACCCAACCGTCCCTTTCTCTCTCTCTCTCTCGTGAATAACCCCAAAGTGAACCACCCACAAAATAATCCAATAACAGAACATAATATGGTTCCACTTAAAATATCCCCAAATACAATCCAAACTGAAATTTGAAGAAAGAAAGAAAAATAGAAACATGTTATATCCAGTACACCATTCAAGTGACCAAGATATTATAGTAACCGCAATGTTTGCGAAGGCAATACAAAACAAATCTTGATTATTATTATTTTTTCTACATAATTGCGACATAACCGAAATGGTTCATAACCAAGGAACCTGCTGTACGTCGAATATGAACAATAAATGGAAACCGGTATGAGTATTAAAATGCATCACCATGATTTGTGATCATATACATGGATATGATAATATCAACACAAATACACTCAACCTAAAACTCACTCCAACATGACAGTGCACAGAAACAAAAGAAAAAAAACAATTTCCATATGACATAACCGGCACGGCAATGGAATCATATCGAGACCGAAACATACATAACGGAATCTACTCAACAGAAAAAAAATGATTATTTACAGCGCTATTTTAATGACAGCAGATCCATTATTTACCCTGAAACACATTCCGACATAAAAGCATACGTAACCGACACAGATTCATTTACGACATAGCCACTATGTAAACGATCCATTGATACCCATACTTGGACAAAATGCTTTTATTAAATCATTAACTGTATTAAAAATAATTGTTACCGATGAGATCTTCTTACGGCGGCATTGTTGTTACCGGCTCGTGAAGGGTACTGCGAATCGGCACGGCGGAGACGAAGTGGTGATGCGGAGGAGCGCGTGTGAGGCAACCGGGGCTGTTAGCGTGACTGTGTATTGGCGACGTTAAGAGGAAGATGACTTGAGATCGGGGGATTCGGAAGGGCGACCCGTAGCGACGGCGTTCAAGGCAAGATAGTGAGTTTCCGGCGGTTTAGCAGTGGGCTGGATGTAGGGGCTATAGAGCTTCGTCGGTGACGGTCGGAAATGGTTTTGGAAGGGTGTAATCGCCGATGGAAGAAGGAGTGAGAGGCTGTTGTTGTTTGGAAATAGATGATTGTGAAGTTTTGTGCAGAAGATGAAAAGGGTTTGCTTATGGTGTGGAGAAATAGGGAAGTGTTTCTGCGTGAAGAATAAGCTTCTCCTTCTCTCCTTCTAGTTCTCTCTTTTTATTAACTTGTAGCAGAGAGAGATGAGTCAGGTTGAGAGAGGTGAGTGAGTGTTTTATGAGAGTGACAGAAAAGAGAAAGTGAAGGTGGCGTGTAGATAGGTAGGGAGAGACGTGTGTGATGAGTAGTGTGTGAGAGATAGGAAACGTGAGGGAGATGATGAGAGAGACATGAGCTATAAAGATAGGAATCCAATGTTAAAATATTTATTAAAAATTCCTAAACAGTAATTTTATTTAAATAATAATAATAATAAAACAAACTTTAATTTTAATACTAGAACAAAGAAATAAAAGGATCGATTATAAATAGGAGTCAGATGAAAATTTGCTCGAAAAATTAAATCAGACACATTAAAATGATCAGCACAAAATATACTTATTGAAAAAATACAACGTTTCTTCAAATGTTGAAATAAATTTTCACCGGTTAAAAGGCTCAGGCGGGCCAAAATGCAACTGAAGCAGCCGCTGAAAAATACAACGAGCACACCAGGTTAAACTACGTGAATCATAGATTAATAATACTGGTGTCTGCAATTTTAATTTCGAAACTTTTTATCTGCTGATTTTGTCCGTACTTGAGAAAAGATTCAACCGATTTTTATGTATTTTTAATAAGTTTATCCTGACTGATATTTCAGGTATTATTAATGATAAAATGCATATTATGCTGTACATATGTTGTAAACTGAAAATTAAATTGAATTTATGAAAATTTAAAATGCCCGGACAAAATTGGGGTATGACACAAGACTCCATAGATCTTTACAAATTTGAAATTGGTGATATATATTGGAAAAGGGCTACATTGAACATAATGACCATTTCTCCACCAATTCTAAATCCGATGTATTTGAAGCTTTGGTTGATAATGAGCCAGAATCTCTGACAAATGACAGTTGTAGAACAAAGTCTTGTTAGGATGCAGTTACTTGCCAATTCCCTAATTTTTTCGTAGATTGCCCCAGGATGAGGTACTCAATCTAGAGGGCTACCTATATTCATTTTTCATGTCTCTAACTTTTGCCTGGACCGCCCTTTCGGGTTTTTAAACCACCGAGACGCTCATTTTTGCCTAAGCCGCCCTTTCGGGTTTTCAACTTAGCGAGCTACTCTGTTTTTATTTTTAGGCGAAGTATTTCTTGACTGCATTTGAATTCACAAGACGAGTGAAATCCTCCCCATCCATAGTTGTAAGTATCAAAGCACCGCCTGAAAAAGGCTCGCTTAACAACATATGAACCTTCATAGTTCGGAGTCCACTTGCCCCTGGAATCGGGCGCGAAAGATAAAACTTTCTTGAGCACAAGGTCACCTTCTTGGAACACACAAGGCTTGACCTTCTTATCAAAAGCTTTCTTCATTCTCTGCTGATATAACTGACCATGGCACATAGTCGCCAATCTCTTTTCTTCAATCAAATTCAGCTCGTGATAACGACTCTGAACCCATTCAGCATCAGTCAACTTGGCTTCCATCAAGACCCTCATTGACGGGATCTCCACCTCTACAGAGAGTACCGTCTCCATGCCATAAACAAGAGAGAAAGGGGTTGCCCCTGTTGAAGTGCGAACAGATGTACGATAGCCATGCAAAGCGAATGACAACATCTCATGCCAATCTCTGTATGTAACAACCATCTTCTGGATAATTTTCTTAATGTTCTTATTAGTAGCTTCAACAGCCCCATTCATCTTGGGTCTGTACGGAGAAGAATTATGATGTGCAATCTTGAATTCACTACACAGCTCTTTCATCATCTTGTTATTCAAGTTAGATACATTATCAGTAATGATCTTATCTGGCACACCATATCGGCATATGAGTTGATTCTTGATAAACTTCACGACCACCTGCCTGGTCACATTTGCATACGACGCCGCTTCAACCCACTTGGTGAAGTAATCAATTGCTACGAGAATAAATCTGTGTCCAT
This sequence comes from Lathyrus oleraceus, assembly GCF_024323335.1. NCBI lineage: Eukaryota > Viridiplantae > Streptophyta > Magnoliopsida > Fabales > Fabaceae > Lathyrus > Lathyrus oleraceus. The sequence continues at coordinate 267,641,879 of NC_066584.1, read as the reverse complement.
TGGACGCTTTCGGCTCTATCATGCCAATCATGTCAATTCCCCACATGGAGAAAGGCCATGGTGATGAGATCACATTCAAAAGTGTCGGGGGAATATGAATCTTATCAGCATAAATCTGACACTTGTGGCATTTCTTCACAAATTTGCAGCAGTCAGACTCCATTGTCAGCCAATAGTAGCCTGCTCTCAACATCTTTCTAGCCATGGCATGTCCATTGGAATGAGTACCAAATGAACCCTCATGGACCTCAGTCATCAACAGGTCTGCTTCGTGTCTATCCACGCATCTGAGCAGAACCATGTCAAAATTTCTTTTGTAAAGCACTTCGCCATTGAGGTAGAAATTGCCTGACAATCTCCTCAAAGTCTTCCTATCTTTTACAGATGCCCCAGGTGGGTAAATCTGGCTCTGAAGGAAACATTTGATATCATAATACCACGGTTTATCATCTTTTACTTCTTCTACTGCAAATACATGACTTGGTCTGTCCAAGCGCATCACGGTGATATTGGGGACTTCATTCCACAATTTAACCACAATCATTAAAGCAAGCGTAGCAAGAGCATCTGCCATCCGATTCTCATCTCGAGAAATATGATGGAAGTCAACCTCAGTAAAGAACGTTGAAATCCTCCTCGCATAATCTCTGTATGGAATGAGGCCAGGCTGATTCGTTTCCCATTCACCCTTAATCTGATTAACAACGAGGGCCGAATCACCATATACATCAAGATTCTTGATCCTTAGATCAATACATTCCTCCAATCCCATAATACAGGCCTCATACTCAGCCATATTATTCGTGCATTTGAAAGTTAGCCTTGCTGTAAAAGGAATATGTGTGCCCTGAGGCGTAATGATTACCGCCCCAATACCATTTCCATATTGATTTACAGCGCCATCAACTACCATACTCCATCTGGAACCAGGCTCTGACCCTTCATCAAGTGTAGGCTCATCACAATCTTTCATTTTCAAATACAGAATCTCCTCATCTGGGAAGTCATACTGAACTGACTGATAGTCCTCAATTGGTTGATGTGCCAAGTGGTCAGCCAAAATACCACCTTTAATAGCTTTCTGAGCTCGATACTCAATATCATACTCAGACAACAACATCTGCTAACGGGCAATCCTTCCAGTTAAAGCAGGCTTCTCAAAGATGTACTTGATTGGAACCATTCTGGATATCAACCAAGTCGTATGATTTATCATATACTGGCGTAAGCGCTTAGCAGCCCAAGCCAAAGCACATCATGTCTTTTCAAGCATTGAGTATCGAGACTCACAATCAGTGAACTTCTTGCTCAGGTAGTAAATAGCATACTCCTTCTTCCCTGATTCGTCTTGCTGACCAAGGACACAACCCATCGAGTCTTCAAGAACAGTCAGATACATGATCAAAGGTCTTCCCTCTACAGGCGGAGACAGAATCAGAGGCTCAGACAGTTATTCTTTAATAATGTCGAAAGCTTTCTGGCAATCCTCGGTCCAATCATGGGACTGATCTTTCCGGAGGAGCTTGAATATAGGCGCACATGTGGCAGTCATGTGGGATATGAATCTGGAGATATAATTCAAGCGGCCAAGAAAACCTCGGACTTGCTTCTCAGTTTTGGGCGTAGGCATCTCTTGTATTGCTTTGTCCTTTGCAAGATCAACCTCAATACCTCTTTCACTAACAATGAAGCCCAATAACTTGCCAGAACAGACTCCAAATGTACACTTGTTGGGATTCAAACGAAGCTTATATTTCCTCAAACGCTGGAAAAGCTTCAACAAATGCTTTACATGTTCAACTTCCGTTCTTGACTTAGCAATCATATCGTCAACATATACCTCAATCTCCTTGTGCATCATATCATGAAACAAGGTGGTCATAGCTCATTGATACGTGGCTCCGACGTTCTTCAAACCGAAGGGCATCACTCGATAACAGAATGTTCCCCAAGGTGTGATGAATGTTGTCTTCTCCATATCCTCGGGTGCCATTTTAATCTGATTATATCCGTAAAATCCATCCATAAATGAGAAGACCTTGAATTTAGTTGTATTATCTACCAACATATCAATATGTGGTAAAGGGAAATCATCTTTCGGACTAGCTTTATTCAAGTCTCTGTAGTCCACATACATCCGGACTTTTCCATCTTTCTTAGGCACGGGCACAATATTGGCCACCCATTGAGGATATGTAGAAGTCACCAGAAACCCCGCATCAATTTGCTTCTGAACTTCCTCTTTGATCTTCACTGCCATATCAGGATGAGTTCTTTTGAGTTTCTGCTTCACAGGCACGCACTCAGGCTTTAAAGGTAGGACATGTTGCACAATATCAGTATCTAGATCAGGCATGTCTTCATATGACCAGGCAAAGACGTCAACATATTCTTGTAGCAACTTAATCAACCCCTTCTTAACAGATTCTTCCAGAAGTGCCCCAATCTTTACCTCTCGCACACAATCTTCAGACCCCAAGTTGACTGTTTCTAGATTCTCAAGATGCGGCTGAATGATCTTCTCTTTATGCTCAAGTAGCCGGGTGATCTCATCAGAAATCTCTTCAACATCATCTTCCTCTGTCTCAAATACAGGGAATTCAAAATTGGGATATGGTGTTGGGTCATTATGTTCAATGGGTTTAGAAATCAACCTGCATAATGATTTTGGATATGAAAAGATTTAGAATTCAAACAAGGCAAATCATTATGGAGATGAAAAGATTGTTTTTATTCCATTTTGAGGTTTTATGTGATCACCAATTTCATGCAAAAGCGAAAAGGGAAAATAAATGGAAAAACAAACATTTAACATGAATTTATTGAATGAAAATATCATTGTATTTATGTTGCCAACAATGTTATCACTCCTCCTTTTGGCATGGGGGAAGGGTTTTTAAACAAAGTGATCATTACGTTGACTTATGGACAACTGTTGGAATATCCACAACGACCCAATTGTTGCAGACCCCTCCAGGGATGATGAAATTGCCAGAATCCTTTGTATCTTCTTCTAAAACGGCAGCAACCTCCTCATCTAGACTAGTGTGGATGAAACCTCCACTCTTGAATAACCCTTGCTTGTTGAAAGTACCAGAAGAAAAACCTATGCCAGCCCGGGACTCGTTGTCTTCTAACTCAATCATTTTTCCTAAACCAGTGGTTGCACCACGCTCAATGGCCAGCTTTGCATCTTTGTAGGAAGCAAATGAAGGATTTCTCATCTCAATAGGCTCAACAATAGATAAAGCTTGGAAAGGAGTTCCAACTTCAACCTCAGCATCTATATAAGAGAAGGAAGACAAATGGCTAACCAGGAGAGCCCTTTCTCCCCCTACCACCACCAGCTTCTTGTTTTTCACGAATTTCAATTTCTGGTGTAGGGTGGACGTCACGGCGCCTGCCTCGTGAATCCATGGTCTGCCTAAGAGACAACTATACGATGGGTGAATGTCCATAAACTAGAAGGTAATCTGGAAATCACTTGGTCCGATCTTGATTGGGAGATCAACTTCCCCAATCACAGTTTTGCGAGACCCATCGAAAGCCTTCACAACTACTCCACTCTGCCTCATGGGAGGCCCTTGATATGATAGCTTTGAGAGAGTAGACTTTGGAAATACGTTCAATGATGACCCGTTGTCCACCAGCACATTGGACATGGCATCTTCTTTGCAATTCATAGATATGTGTAAAGCCAAGTTGTGGTCTCTTCCCTCCTCAGGGAGATCAGAGTCACAAAAACTCAGGTTGTTGCAAGCAGTAATGTTTGCAACAATGCTATCGAATTGCTCCAAAGTGACATCGTGGTCTACATATGCCACATCCAACACCTTCTGCAGAGCCTCTCAGTGTGGTTCTGAATTTAAGAGTAAGGATAACACATATATTTTGGATGGCGTTTGTAGAAGTTGGTCTACAACATTGCACTCGCTCCTTTTGATGATTCTCAGCATCTCATCACAATCTTCTTTCATATTGCCACCTAGGCCAACAAAATTAGGAGTTTTCAGTACGGAGGAGGGCTTAACAGCAAGTGCTGGATTCGAAGAATTCACAGCGTTCCCGATCGGGCGTTCAACAAAATCAGCATTAATTTGAGGTTTCGGCGGTGCTGAAAATACACGGCCACTACGGGTCAAACCGCTAACATCGGCAATATTCACAACAGAAGAAGAGTCAAGGACACCTCTTTCCCATTATCTACTGCTACGGAGTTGTAGCGATAGGGAACTGCCTTTTTAGAGGAGTAACGCACAGGACCAACAGGCTTAATGATCAGAGCGGGAGAAGCCTTCTGCTTGCTACCATTGTACTTGATGATAACAGGCTCGGGTATCTGGAACACTGGGGAGATCACATTGGCCTTAGGCACATTTTCATCAACATTCCTATTTTGAAGGACCTCAATGACTCCTTCGTCCAGCATTTCCTGAACATCCTTGCGCACCTGGCAACAACCCAATCGATTAACAGAGCAGACTCGGCATCTATCATGGTCATGCTCATAATGACTGTAGTCACACAACAAACGATGTATCTGGACCAGAGACTGTTGAATATGACTGACATATTTGACCTTGTATTTTCCAGGGCAACCCTGGACCATGTTGACATATTTCCCATGTTCGGGCAATGGGTTCTTCTTCACATTAGGGCCTACGTCCTCAAAACATAGAATGCCAAACCTCACAAGGTCTTGAAGCTTGGTCTTCAAAGGGTAACAATTTTCCACGTCGTGGCCGGGAGCACCAAAATGGTAAACACAATGTATCTCAGACTTATACCACCATTGGGGGTAAGCAGGTATAGCCGGTGGGTCTCTCGGAGTAATCAGCTTCCTTTCTATCAAAGAGGGATATAACTCTGCGTACGTCATAGGAATAGGATCGAAGGTGACCCTTTTCCTCTCGTAACTCGTACTGGTTTGATTACTATTTTGAGGTTGGTAGGCTTGCTGCTGCGGTTGGTGTTGTTGTTGCTGATATTGCGGATGTGGTTGCTGATTGTTACTATGTTGCTGATACTGTTGATTGTCTCTGAAAACAGGTGCTATATGAGCCACCTGGTGTTGGTTACTGGCGGGACGCCCAATCTTCCTCTTCACAGAGGGTCTTCTTGGTTTCTCATGGGAGATCACAACATGTGCCTCTCCATCTTTCTTCTTTGCAAACGCCCCATAACGTTTGGCAGAAGAGCCTTCTTCTCTGGTTAACCATCCTTCACGGACCCCTTCTTCTAGACGCATCCCCATATTCACCATCTCGGTGAAGTCAGAAGGAGCGCTAGCAATCATCCGCTCATAATAAAAAGAACTTAAAGTCTTCAAAAAGATCTTAGTCATCTCTTTCTCTTCTGGCAGAGGCACAATCTGTGTTGCCACCTCTCGCCACCTCTGGGCGTACTCCTTAAATGTTTCTTTATCCTTCTAGGACATGGCTCTCAATTCATCTCTATCGGGAGCCATATCCATGTTGTACTTGTACTACTTGACGAAGACTTCGCCGAGATCATTGAAGGATTGGATGCTCGCGCTGTCTAAACCCATGTACCAACGCAAAGCGGCACCGGACAAATTGTCCTGAAAGTAGTGGATGAGTAGTTGGTCATTATCGGTTTGAGTCGACATCTTCCTGGCATACATGACCAGGTGGCTGAGAGGACAAGTGTTTCCTTTGTATTTTTCAAAGTCGGGGACTTTGAACTTCACCGGAATCTTTACGTTGGGAACCAAGCAGAGATCGGAAGCAGACTTGCCGAAAAGATCCTTTCCTCTGAGAGTTTTCAATTCCTTGCGAAGCTCAAGAAATTGATCGTTCATAGCATCCATCTTCTCATAAACATCTGGACCCTCAGACGGCTCAAAATGATAGATGGTGTCGTCTACCCTGGGCAAAGTATGCACGACAGGAGGAGGAACGGCAAGGACCGGGCTAGATGCCGGCAGAGAAGAAAAGGTGGGAATAGGACCCTCAGGCATGAAATTTGGAGGCATCCCCCATGGGAACCCGATTGGCATGGCTGTTGGAACAAAGTGTGCACTGGCAGCGGGCACAGTAGAGGAGATAACTGTCCTCTGGGGAGAAGTTGAAGGTGTCGGAGAAGACTGGCTCTGGGCAGCCATGAGTGACTCCATTAGGGCAGTCAATCTGGCCACTTCCTCTTTCAGCTCACGGTTCTCTTGCTCTAAGTGATCCATCAGTCTTGAAATGTTGGCTCTAGTGTAGTACCAGTGAGTCAGCTTGTCTTCAAAATAAATGAAGGACACAGAGTTAGACCACATGGCAAGGGACCGGAAACAAAACCTGCTTATGCATATGATGCATGCAATGCTTGTGCTATGATTTATTTTTTATTTCAAAGGAACTTTAGAGTTTTATTTACAAATTCTGAAAATATTAAGCATTTTATCACATATGGAAATATCTCATCAAATAATATCAGGGAAAAGAAGTACAACATCGTCAATCATATACAAGAGAAAAGGAAAATAATCGTCTTATGGATCCCTAGAAACAATCATCTAAAGCTCGGGACACAGGAAGATAAGATGCGCGAAGCCTCTTCACCTCCCTCTCGTAGGCTGCCTCCATATCGGCCTTCTCTTTGGCGAGTCGATCATACCTCCTCTTCCAGAACTTAGAAGACTGAGGAAGTAGAGAAGTCCATACATCATCAGGGTCATCAATAACCTGATGCTCAAGAAACTCAATAAACGCATCCTTCTCCTTAATCTGCTGAAGCAACTCTTCACGTTCACGCATCCAGGCACGTGAACGGTCTTCGTCTCTCAACTTCTCTACTCCTTGATTAGGGAGGGTTGAAGGCCCAGCCATAATCATAGGTGTAGGTCTCGGATACTCGTAAGGCATGAGATACTCAGACGCCCTCTTCCTAACCCAAACAGTGTAAGGTTCCAAAGCGATGCAATTCTTGGGACCCAACTCTTTCCTTCCTTTCCTATGAATCTTGCGCCAAGCGCGGACCATCCTAGCTTTCAAGCCTTGGGGATCTTTACCATCCTGAAAGAATACACCCTCTAATAGAATGTTATTGGGTTTATCCTTTAAGGGGAACCCAAGCTGCCGACGTGCCAAAACAGGATTGTAGTTAATCCCACCACATGTACCAAGAAGAGGTACATTGGAGAATTCGCCACAAGAGTCAATAATCCACACACCATCATACACATGGTTATACCAAGAGATATCATCATTAGTGAGAGACATAAGTCTCGTGGACCACCGTAGACATTCCTTGTTCTCCTTGAAAGCGACCGTCTGAGGTAAGTGAGAAATAAACCACTTATACAACAGAGGCAAACAACACACAATGGCGCCACCACCCTTTGCATTCCTCATATGCAAAGAGAAGTAGGTATCGCCCAACAGAGTCGGAACGGGATTAAGAGTAGAGAAGATCCTAATAGCGTTCACATCCACAAACTTGTCGATGTTGGGGAACAATACCAATCCATAGATGAGAAGTACAAATATGGCTTCAAAGGCATCCTCACTCATGGCCTTCCCATATATAGTAGCTTGAGCAATGAGGAACTCAGAAGGGAGACCTTGAATTCCACCTTTGGTAGTCATATGAGCACCAACCAGAGATTCATCTATATGTAACATGTTAGCTATCTCTTGAGAAGTAGGAATACTCTCCAAGCCACTGAACGGCAACTGGTCTAGAATAGGTATACCCACAAGGTAAGCATACTTTTCAAGGGTAGGTAAAAGTTGGAAATCCGGAAACGTGAAGCAACGGTACAAGGGATCATAAAACTGCGCCAATACACTCGCCAATCCTTCATCCACCTGAGTATTCAGAAGAGGAAGAAGCTTCCCAAAACGAGCCTTGAAACCCAAAGGATCTAATACATAGGATGTCAGATTCCTTAACTCTTTCAAATCTGGTTGCCTGAAGCTGTACTTCTTTGTATTCCTTCTTTGTCTTTCCATGTCTGAAAATTTGGAAATAAACCCCTTAAGTTCCTTGAAAATTTTCTTATTTATTGATGATATGGATGCAAATGGGTGCATGAATGCATGAATGCAACAATCACACTCAAGGATCAAGCAAAGCACACCAAACAAAGGTCATGGGATGGATCATGTTATCCTTAATATCAATCATCCATTTTGGTGGATTATGGTTTACACCTTATCAAAACCCAAGTTCCATTGATATTAAGGATACCTGAACGGATCAACCATGAATCAAGGGTTTGTTGTAAGTCACGAGCATGGAGTTAGGTTAAGAACCACCCAAAAGGGAGTGTACTAGGGTTTAAACCTGCCAAACATGTTCTACAAGAGGTTCCCATAGTCATCATCCCATCTTTCGGATATTATTGGAGAAACGACTACTCGTATTCCGACAATATTCTCAAGAGAGACTCTTATGAGTGTAGTATCGCGTAACAATCGTATCAAATCTTACACTTGAACGACTTTCGCACTACATCCTAAGAATAGGCCAAGATGGGCTTGGTAAACTAAGGTCCTTGGCTTCTAAGGTCTATATTGGAAAGAGTAATGTCTAACCATAACTTACTTGTGTGACATTATTGATCCCAACATAACCTCCACCAAGTGAATGGACTTGCAAGTCAACTTGCTAAGGAATAACTCCACACAAGTCAACAAGACTACGCCATTCTCCTATCCTAAGTGCACTCGAGTCCGGGTAAAGAACTCATCTCACAAAGATCACCAAGCATACAAGGAATTAATATCAAGCAATTCAATCATTACATACAATACAGTAATCCCAAATTGCACAAAATTATGTCACAAAACAAATACAATACAACAAGCATGAAAAGTCGGCAAAACCCACTAGGCAAATACACCTCCCCAGCAGAGTCGCCACTTTTCTGTAGCGGGGTATTCGTCACTGTTAGAGATATTGACTAAATCCAAGGTAAATCATACAAGTCGAGTCGCCACCGCACTTCTATTTATCCAAAGGAATGGTTAGAAAGCGAACAAAAACCTAAAAGTTTTATCGAATCAAAAACTAGTAAAAATGTCAGAGATCTGGGTAAAGGGGTTGGTTATGCAATGGGAAGGTATTAGGCACCCAAAGCATCCTAGGTACTCCTAGGGAGCCCTTTTCACATTTGTTGCAAAGGTTGTTGTTTTGTTTTGAAAATTTATTTGTGCAAACATGATTGAAGGGATGAGAAAAGCGTGTATGTTTATCTAATGTACTACTTACTAAAAGAAGGGTAAAAAGAAAATGACTCGCACGGATGTCGCATCCACTGCATACGTATCTCATCTGAATCTGAGAATTAAAGTCTTCGTAGCTCGGCTACCTATGGGTTAAAGAGGAGTGTGCTCGCTAAGACATCGCGTCTTATGCCTACGTATCTCATCTGGGATGAAAATCATAGCAAAATGTAGTTCGACCACCTATGGGGTAAGGGTTGTGTTTTTGGGTGAACGACGTTACTACGCAATCTACCGGATGCTCGACCTTTGGAGACTTACTCGCCTGTAGTAGAAGGAGATAACGTGTTCTTAGGAGAAGAAAAATCAATGAGTTTGGGGTGTTTATGGATGCTCAGGCAAAAAGGCAGTCCTAGATGAAGGAACCGCGCTACCTTAAATGACATGCCACGAGAGGCTATACGAAACCTAAGAAATCGGTAACATGTGGGAAAAGTAAAGGGATCGAGAGATCTATCGTACGAATAAAGATCCGAAGTAACAGCAATTAGATAAATAAGAAACCCAAAGACTCTTCCAAGCTAAACACCATCAAAGAAAGTGAGTCAGTACAGGTAATCGGAATAAACCTCCAGGTGGTATCCCACAAATAAAGTGGAACACCAGGCAAGCCATCTCTGCAAGAGTCATGTGAGCCCTCACAAAAAAAACTCAACAAATAGGTTAGAGTGACAAGACGAGGCGCAATCAAGAGTTGCCCCAAATCAAAATGTAACCACATGAATCATGCCATTAAAATTCATAAAAAGAGCTCACAAAAAGCAACCAAGTGTAGGAGGCCTAAACCTCTTGTCAAACACATGCATCAAAAGGGTATCAAATTCACCCATAATACCTCATACATTCAGAGCATTCAAATTAAAAGCATAAAGTAATGGGAATAAGGCAAACCTAACTGGAGAGATCGAATGAAATTGAATTGCCCGGTTGGGTTTGCAAAGCAATCTGAGGGTTTATATGAGATGGAATTGGTTTTTTGCCGATGAGTTCCCTTCAGTCTCTGGAGGTTGCTCTGAACTCTGTTAGCTCTTCTCTCACTATCTTTTTCCCTGCCAGGGTAATAGGAATAGAATAGCCTTTTGTTTCACTGAAACTCTGAATTTATAACCTGATTTTTGTGGACCTGTGGGCTCAAATGAGAGAGGCCCAAGTCCAAAAAATTTCTGTTATATTTTATTTATTTCGTTTTTCGTTTTTCGTTGGTTTTTTTTTTAAACACGTGGGTTTTGCCTAGCGAGCATGATAGTTCAAGAAATTCCTCTGAGCGTAGGTGATTCTGGTGGCTTTTCTTGGGACTCGCTAGGCGACCCATTCTGCTGGCCTAGCGAGCATGATAGCTCATGAACAAACTTTTGCTCCTTCAAGATTAACATTTTGACAGACGAATAGACCCCATTTGAACCTGTTGGAAGTATCTCAAGCCATTCCCTTGTGTTGACTGATCATCTAAATAGAATCCACAAGTGTCTTGGATGATACTCAAGCTTCAACCAAAAGATGTTAGTGACACATTTTTGTGCTTTTGGTTAGTAAACAAAAGTAAGAGAAACAATGATGTATAATTCAAGCATGCTTGGTGATCTCAAACCAATCACAAGGAGTCCCACCCAAAGGCAAAGGGAACCAAGATCCTAAAGATCCTTAAGGCAATGCAAATGCAATGTTATGATGCCATGAGGGATCTTAGGGTCAAAATTGGGGTCTTACATTAAGTATATCGTACCTTACGATGTTCTACAATTCACTTAAGTTCACCGTACCTTACGGTGTTCCTTAGTTACTCTATCTTTCATCAATCCGTCCTTTTGTGTGTGACCTTGTAGGTTTTCCCGACATTAGCAATTATATTAGATCAAGTATTTAACATAATAAAAAGTGAGCGGTATCCAACAACACATCATTTCTACCCAAGAATGAAAATGTCATGTAATTTGACAAATCCTTTTGTGATAATACTTATGTGTATAATTACCTTTTTGCCCTTATGTCTATATTGAACACAAGGCATAGACTATGTCATCCTTGTCCAGTTCAATATTGGGCCCGTAGACATTTATCCTATTATACAGGATAGGCAAATTCCATCTAGGTCACTCATGTTCCTCAGCATGCTTCATAGAGTACCCATCAACTGTCTTTATGGTCATCCAATTACGGACAATGTTTGATCACGAATAAGGCACTCGACTCTACATCTAGGGTACATAGTGGTTTCAGGTCAAAGGGTGGTATACACCATTTTCACCATGAGAATAACTTATGACACTTAGCATAACATTCTATATAGTATTCTCATAGCGGGTCCATCCAGTATAAATATTACTCTCAATATTCTTACTTATGTTTAAGACTTGATAACTCCTTATCCATGATCCATGAGATGTGATCATCAGTCTATATACATAATAGTCTTAATGCTTTAATGTTATCCCACTTCACAATAAAGCTCGACTACAGATTCTTTAAGAATAATGTCCTTATATTTAATGGGATATCATGATTAAGTCACACTTGATACATTAAATGGACTAGCTATTCTAGGGACTTTATTAAACAAACATAATAAAGAAAAAGCCTTTTATTATTAATAAATAATTCGATACAAGTACCAAAAAGTATTGGCCTCTAGGGCTTACACTAAAAACCTCCCACTAGCACTAGAGCCAATCAGGCATACCCCTAATACCCATAGATCTAGTATGACTATCATGTTTCTACTGCGCAAGAGGCTTCGTCGGTGGTCAGCAATATTGTCAAGTGTAGGTACTCTGCATATTTTCACATATCCTCTATCTATTATCTCTCGAATGAGGTGATAAAGCCTAAGTATGTGTTTGGATTATTGGTGAGATCTAGCCTCCTTAGCTTGTGCGACAACACCATTGTTATCACAATAGAGACCAATGGGATCCACAATGCTAGGGACTATGCCAAGTTCACTAATGAACTTTTTGATCCAAACAACTTCCTTTGCTGCACTTGAGGCAGCAATATACTCGACCTCAGTTGTAGAATCAACAACTGTATCTTGCTTTAAACTTTTCCATCTCACAGCGCCACCATTTAAGCAAAACACATAACCAGAATGCAATCTAAAGTCATCCTTATGTGTCTGGAAGCTAGCATCGATGCATCCAATTACAGCAAGCTCTTTCTAACCTCCATATATCATGAATGAGTCCTTAGTCCTTCTCAAATACTTAAGGATATTCTCGACAGCTACCGAATGAGCACCACTGGGATCCGATTGGTACCTACTCGTTGCACTTAAAGCATACGAGACATCTGGTCGAGTACATAACATGGCATACACGATAGATCATATTGCAAATGCATATGGAATCTTATTCATGCGATCCCTTTCTTCCTTAGTTAAAGGGTATTATGCATATTAAAGCGTCTCAGCACTTTGTCTATGTATGTACTCTGACTTCGGCCAAGCAGTTTTTGTGATCTATCTCTATAGATCCTGATTCCTAATATATAGGCTGCTTCACCTAGGTCCATCATAGAAAAGCATTTTCCCAACCAAGACTTTACTTGTTACAGGGTAGGGACATCGTTTCCAATGAGTAATATGTCATCTACATATAATACCAGGAAAACAATCATGCTCCCGAGAATTCTTTTGAGAAGGACGTGGAGGAATTTATGAGAATTATCAAGAAAAGTGATTACAAGATCGTGGACCAGTTGAACCAGACACCGTCAAAAATCTCTATTCTCTCTCTGTTAATGTGTTCCGAGGCACATCGTAACGCCCTGTTGAAAATGTTGAATATGGCTTATGTGCCCCAAGAGATTTCTGTTAACCAGCTCGAAGGTGTTATTGCAAATGTTAACACGAGACATGGTTTGGGATTCACGGATCTAGACTTGACACCTGAGGATCGCAATCACAATAGAGCTCTGCATATCACGATGGAATGCAAAGGCGCCGTTTTGTCGCATGTTTTGATTGATATCGGTTCTTATTTGAATGTGTTTCCCAAAAAGGCTCTGAGTAAGCTTGATGCCGAAGGGGTTGTTCTCACACCAAGTGATCATGTTGTCCGTGCTTTTGATGGATCCAAGCAATCGGTTTTTGGTGAAGTCACGTTGCCTGTGAAGATCGGCCCAGAAGTGTTTAATGTTGTCTTCTATGTGATGGATATTCAACCAGCATATAGTTGTCTGTTGGGGCGTCCCTGGATACATGGAGCTAGAGCAGTTTCTTCGACTCTCCACCAAAAGCTAAAATATGTGCGGGATGGTCAGGTTGTGACCGTGTGTGGCGAAGAGGACATCTTTGTGAGCCATTTATCCTCCTTCAAATATGTGGAGATGGATGGCGAAATTCATGAAACTCTATGTCAGGCTTTTGAGACTGTCAGTATTGAGAAGGTGGCTTTTGTTGAACAGAAGAAACCAGGCACCTCGATTGCATCCTATAAACAAGCTTTGGAGGTCATTCATTCAGGTAACGCCGAAGGCTGGGGCAAGATGATTGATGTGCCCATAAAAGAAGACATGTTTGGCATTGGTTATCAGCCTTTTCAATCATCAGAGCAGGGTGTCCAGGATCAGAAAGGGCCGTGTACTTTCACTAGTGCTGGATTGATGAATCACAGGGATGTCTTTGCAACAGACAATGAAGATGGTGACAGTGATTGTGATATGGATAATTGGGTGCGCCCGTGTGCTCCAGGGGAGAAGATCAACAACTGGACTGCTGAGGAAATAGTCCAAGTTACTCTTCAGACAGAGTAATTTTCTTTTGCTTTTCATTTTGCATGAAAGCCCTACGCTCTGCCCAGGGCGTAGTGGTTCATTGTAGGGCCACATCATGTTTTGAATTTTCAATGATTATCATCAATAAAGGACGTTTTGCAATCAAATTTGTGCTCACTGTCTTTCTGTTTTTACTTTCATTTTCAAAACAATAAAATGGCAATGTTTTTTTTGTGACTTTCTTGAACTCTTTTCTAAAATAAAGCATGAAACATCGTTCGTGCAGAATTGATCTTGCGGATTCCATTAAAAACAGTTCTGTTATGGCTCAGTATGACTTTGATAATCCCATTTACCAAGCCGAAGAGGAGAGTGAAGAAGATTGTGAACTCCCCAAAGAATTGGCCAGACTATTGAAACAGGAGGAAAGGTTCATTCAACCTCATCAGGAAGAGTTGGAAGTCATTAACCTCGGTACTGAGGACGTAAAGAAAGAGATCAAGATAGGGGCTGATTGAAATGCTGCAAGAATATGTGGATGTATTTGCATGGCCGTATCAAGATATGCCTGGTTTGGATACAGATATTGTGGTGCACATGCTACCTCTCAGAGAAGATTGTCCTTCGGTAAAGCAGAAGCTTCGCAGAACTAGTCCTGATATGGCTGTCAAGATCAAAGAGGAGGTTCAGAAACAGTTGGATGCAGGTTTTCTAGCAGTTACCAATTATCCCCCTTGGATGGCCAACATCGTATCCGTGCCGAAGAAGGATGGTAAAGTCAGGATGTGTGTCGATTACCGAGATTTAAACAGAGCCAGTCCGAAAGATGACTTCCCATTACCTCACATTGATGTATTGGTCGATAACACTGCTCAGTCCTCGGTTTTCTCTTTCATGGATGGATTTTCAGGCTATAATCAGATCAAGATGGCGCCAGAAGACATGGAGAAGACGATATTCATTACACCTTAGGGCACGTTCTATTATAAGGTAATGCCATTTGGGTTGAAGAACGCCGGCGCTACCTACCAAAGAGCTATGAAGACTCTCTTTCATGACATGATGCACAAAGAAATTGAAGTGTACGTGGATGATATGATTGCGAAGTCTCAGACAGAAGAGGAACACTTGGTAAACTTGCAAAATTTGTTTGAAAGATTGAGAAAGTTCAAACTGAGGTTGAATCCAAACAAGTGTACATTTAGAGTGAGATCTGGAAAGCTATTAGGTTTCATTGTCAGTGAGAAAGGGATTGAGGTTGATCCAGCGAAAGTAAGAGTTATTCAAGAAATGACTGAACCAAGAACGCAAAAGCAGGTTCGTGGGTTTTTAGGGAGGCTGAACTACATTGCACGGTTCATATCTCACCTAACAGCTACGTGCGAACCGATATTTAAATTGCTAAGAAAAGATCAAGCAGTCAGGTGGAGCAATGATTGTCAAAAAGCTTTTGATAAGATAAAAGAATATTTGCAGAAACCTCCAATTCTTATACCTCCAGTTCCTAGGAGGCCTCTGATAATGTACCTTTCAGTAACAGAGAATTCGATGGGATGTGTATTGGGACAGCATGACGAGTCTGGTCGAAAAGAGCATGCAATATACTACCTTAGCAAAAAGTTTACCGACTGTGAAACAAGATATTCACTGCTCGAGAAAACTTGTTGCGCTTTGGCATGGGCTGCTCGCCGACTAAGACAATATATGTTGAACCATACTACCTTGTTGATTTCTAAGATGGACCTAGTAAAGTATATCTTTGAAAAGCCGGCTCTTACCGGACGAGTGGCTCGTTGGCAGATGATTTTGACAAAGTATGATATCCAGTACACGTCGCAAAAGGCCATCAAGGGTAGTATTCTGTCTGATTACCTTGTCAAGCAACCAATTGATGACTATCAGCCGATGATGTTTGAATTCCCCGATGAAGATATCATGTACTTAAAAATTAAAGATTGTGAAGAGCCTCTTGTCAAGGAAGGACCGGATCCCGAAGACAAGTGGACACTGATGTTTGATGGGGCGGTAAATGTGAATGGAAATGGTGTTGGGGCAGTACTCATTAATCCTAAGAGTGCACACATACCTTTTTCTGCCAGATTGACTTTTGAAGTAACCAACAACGAAGCCGAGTACGAGGCCTGTATCATGGGGATTGAGGAAGCCATCGATCTAAGGATCAAAACTATGGACATTTATGGAGATTCTGCTCTAGTGATCAACCAAGTCAATGGAGACTGGAATACTCATCGGCCGCATTTGATTCCTTATAGAGATTACACCAGAAGGATCCTGACTTTCTTCAAGACAGTAAAGTTGTATCATGTACCCCGAGATGAAAATCAAATGGCTGATGCCTTAGCCACATTGTCTTCCATGATCAAAGTTCATTGGCAGAATCATGTGCCACATGTTGCTGTGAATCGACTCGAGAGGCCTGCGTATGTGTTTGCAGCCGAGTCTATTATTGATGGGAAGCTGTGGTTTTATGATATTAAGAATTTCCTCAAAAGCCAAGAGTATCCTGAAGGAGCATCAAAGAATGACAAGAAGACACTGAGAAGGCTAGTTGGAAGCTTTTACTTGAACAAGAATGATGTGTTGTACAAGAGGAACTTTGACATGGTTCTGCTCAGATGCGTGGTTAGACACGAAGCAAACAT
The DNA here is from genome assembly GCF_024323335.1 of Lathyrus oleraceus. NCBI lineage: Eukaryota > Viridiplantae > Streptophyta > Magnoliopsida > Fabales > Fabaceae > Lathyrus > Lathyrus oleraceus. Next base: position 267,625,270 of record NC_066584.1, on the reverse strand, counting down.
GTTAATGCAGGAAGTACACGAGGGATCTTTCGGTACCCATGTTGGTGGTCATGCAATGGCCAAGAAGTTATTAAGAGCCGATTATTACTGGATAACCATGGAATCTGATTGTTTCAAATATGCTCGGAAGTGCCACAAATGTCAGATCTATGCAAATAAAGTGCATGTACCACCAAACCCTCTGAATATTATGAATTCTCCTTGGCCATTCGCGATGTGGGGCATCGATATGATTGGAAAGATTGAACCTACTGCTTCTAATGGACATCGCTTCATCCTAGTCGTGATTGATTACTTTACCAAGTGGGTGGAAGCAGCTTCCTATGCCAATGTTACCAGACAAGTGGTTGCTCGATTCATTAAGAAAGAAATTATTTGTCGTTATGGGGTTCCTGAGAGAATCATCACTGATAATGGTTTGAATCTCAATAACAAGATGATGAAGGAGCTTTGCAAAGACTTTAAGATCGAACACCATAATTCTTCTCCTTACAGACCAAAGATGAATGGTGTTGTAGAGGCGGCAAACAAGAACATTAAGAAGATTGTGCAAAAGATGGTTGTGACGTACAAGGATTGGCATGAGATGTTGCATTTCGCTTTGCATGGGTATCGTACCTCAGTGCGTACGTCAACCGGGGCAACTCCGTTTTCACTTGTGTATGGCATGGAGGCAGTCTTGCCAGTAGAAGTTGAAATCCCTTCTTTGAGGGTAATGATGGATATAAAACATGACGAGGCTGAGTGGGTTCAAGCCAGGTTTGATGAGTTAAATTTAATTGAGGAAAAGCGATTAGCAGCTGTGTGCCATGGACAACTATATTAGAGAAGGATGAAGAAGGCCTTTGATCAGAAAGTGCGTCCTCAAAGCTATCAGATAGGTGACTTAGTTTTGAAGAGGATCCTTCCTCCCGGTACAGATAACAGGGGCAAGTGGACTTCGAATTATGAAGGTCCGTATGTTGTTAAAAAGGTCTTTTCTGGTGGAGCCTTGATGCTTACAACTATGGATGGTGAAGATTTTCCGTCTGCTGTGAATTCAGATGTAGTCAAAAAATACTTCGCATAAACTGACCCGCTGGACAAAAAAAAGAAAGTCCAGGCAAAAAAGGGCATCCCGGCGAACCAAGAGAAAAAGAAAAGAAAAAGGTTCGGGAAAAAGGTAGGGATAAAGAATTAAAAAAAATAATATGTACACCCAGTAAGTCGAAAACCTACAAAGGCGGCTTAGGCAAAAATGGGTATCCCGGTGGATTGAAAACCTGAAAAGGCGATCCAGGCAAAAGAGGGATTAAAGCGAAGACTACAGTCTGAGTTATTTGTACTTCATCGCGTTTCAGTGTCTACCATCTTGAAGGATATGATCGGTCCAATCACTCTTCTCAGAAGGCAAAGAATTTGGGGAAAGTGAAGATATATGAGTCATAACAGAATTGGAAAATAGTGGAATGCCGTGTTCACATTGCCAATAGGATAGTTTATTTTCTCTTTTGGCGCAATTACCTCTTCCTAGGAATTGCTTCCTGATGTATTTGCCTTTACAGGCCATTTTCAATCAATAAAAGTCGTTATTCAGTCAAATTGCTCTCTTGTTTTTTTATTATTCTACTATTTTGTTTGCAAAAAAACGTCCGAATTTTTGATAAACATTGCATCTAAAAACATGAAGGCTAGACAATGACGTGCGGAACGCTAAAACATCTGAAAATCATTTTGAAAGTTGAGTACACTTGAGTATATTTTGTCCATACGATCCCCTGGGGCATGTATGTCCTGCTGTTTTGTAGGTTACTATCTTTGATTGATGGCTAAAGCAGATGACCCAAAGTTTGTTCGAAGGAAGACCCTGTTGTTTCAACACTGTCTAGTCGTGTAAGAAGTTGGGTCGTCTAAGTCGAGTTCAGAATTTGTTTCCCCGGCATGGTCGAGAGGTTGGTGTTTTCCCAACAACTGACTCCCCAGTTGAGTTAGTTTCTCTATCGTTCCGAGAATAGTATCCTCAGCAGAATTGTTTTATGTCCCCACAGAGTTGGAGGGTCGAATCAGAAATTGTGTGCTCAGTAAAGTGATCATTTGCTTTCCCAGCAGGAGTTTTCCTCCCTTTGCATCTTGCATGTAGTAATCATCATTTGCATTCGCATTCTCAAATCGTGTAGCATTTCCATTAAGTATTGAGCATTACGCCATGGAAAACTCAAACATATGCATACTTGCATTAAGCCAGATTGGATCATATCTCCGGAAGAGACGGATAATGTTTCAACATCAGTGTAGCACATTTGCAGCAGTTCCTCTTGGCAACATTCAGAATCGATAATCCCAGTGAGATTTATTTTCTCACCAGTCCGTGAAAGGAAAGCTTGATTCCCTTCCGATTTAGTCCCCGGCAAGTGTCTGCCTTATTTTGACATATGTAAATATCATCCTTGCGATACCGGTAAGTGTCGTGTTGATCCACGTAAATGTCTGTGCTTTTCATTGTTCGGTGTCGGTAAACATCATCGTTCGGTGTCGGTAAACATTAGCCGCTTGTTAACCATCGGTAAATGGTTTTGTCGTTTAAGATTCCCCAGCAGATTCGCTATCCGTAAATATCGAGTATTTTATTTTCGCCATCGGTAAATGGTTTCGTTTCGTAAATGTATTCTTTCCTTGGTGTCTGTAAACATCATTGATTCGATGACGATAAACATCGAGTTCCTTCCCAGTCATCGGTAAATGTCTGGTCTTGTTTCACTTATAAACATCATTTTCCTCCCCAGTGAAGCCGCCATCGGTAAATGGCCTCGCTTTCCTTGATATCGGTAAATATCAATTTTGTTTTGAAGCCGCCATCGGTAAATGGCCTCGCTTTCCTTGATATCGGTAAATATCAAATCTGTTTTGAAGCCGCCATCGGTAAATGGCCTCGCTTTCCTTGATATCGGTAAATATCAATTTTGTTTTGAAGCCGCCATCGGTAAACGGCCTCGCTTTCCATGATATCGGTAAATATCAAATATGTTTTGAAGCCGCCATTGGTAAATGGCCCCGCTTTCCTTGATTAGTCACCTGCAGAGTGCAAATTCTCCGGTTCTTTTGATATTCAATCCCTGTTTATCTTGAAAGTCTGATAGCCACTGCCTTCATCCGTTCAGGTTCACAGTTGATTGAATAGGGACAGCTGTAGCACCTCAAATTTGCCCTCCTCATTCATGCATTCATTTTAGGTCAGTTAACATTTCATATTGCATTTCATCATGTCAATCAGCATTAGCTCCAAGAGTTTATCTTCCAAGAAGGTTGGATATCATTCAAGTCACTTTGTGATTTCTATCTGAAGGATCAAGCTTAATGGGCTCAGTAGAGTTTAAAATTCAACTATGAAGCCAAAAGTCAACTGTTGGTGAACTGAAGGTGAACTGGCCAGGGAATGACTTGATTTACTTCCAACATGTTCAAATGGGGTCTATTCATCATTCAAAACGCTAATCTTGAAGGAGCAAAAGTCTGTTCCTGAGCTGTCATGTTCGCTAGGAGAGCAGCGTGGTTCGCCTAGCGAGTCTGAACTGTCATGCTCGCTAGGCGAGCAAATTCTTCGCTAGGCGAAGCCCACGCGTTTTAAAAATATAACAGAAAAATCTTGATCTTGGACCTCTCTCATTTGAGCCCACAAAGCCACGAAAATCAGTATAAATTCTAAAAAGGGATTCAGTGGAAAAACCCTAGAGATTCTAACTAATCTGCAGCAGCCTCCAGACACTGAAGAGAAAAATTCACTCGGACTCTGGGACTTATCACTCTGACTCACACACTTCTCACACAAACCCTAACATTTCTTTGCAAACCCAACGGTGCAATTCAATTTCTTTCGATCTCTCCAATCAGGTTTGCCCTATTTTCATCACTTTATGCTTTCAATTTGAAATTTCTGAATGTATGAGGTATTATGGGTGAATTTGGAAGAGTGGGTATCGTTAGGTTTTGCATATGGGTTTAGATGTGCATGAATGTGTAGAACAATGCCTTGAATGTTTAATCACTTCGCTTCTGAGATGGATACCATAGGGTTTGGGGTTCCTGAAATTGGACTGTTATCAAGGAAGAACCCAGAACCCGCAGACATTCGCTAGCACCTCGCTAAGCGAGCATGTAGCGAAGCTTTGCTAAGTCTTCGCTAAGCGAAGCAGTAGCGATCATGACAGTAGTTGTTTTTTTTCTGTTGGCTTTTTAATCTGTTTTGTTTTTGTTGTGACATTGTTTTCCTTTGCATCCGTGCACTGTTTACCTGATACTGTTATTGCTATGATTCTCTTGTTTGGTGTAACTCTTGATTGCACCCCGTCTTGTTATTCTAACTTGTTTGTTGAGTTTTTGTGAGGGCGCACATGACTCTTGAAGAGATATCTTGCTTGGTATTCCACTTTATTTGTGGGATACCATTTGGAGATTTATTCTGATTGCTTTGCTGACTTGTTTTCTTTGATGGTGTCAGCCTGAGAGATCTCCGGGTTTCTTATTTCTTTAGTTGTTGTTACTTCGGATCTTTATCCGTGTGGTAGATCTCTTGATCCCTTTTACGTCTTTCCCGTATTCTTATCTGGAAGACCTCGATAGGAGGCAATGTTTTTGTGTGTTTACTTTTGTGCCCAAAGACCTCCAAGAAGAGGCACCAGTGCTAAAGACCTCCATGAAGAGGCAATTGACCGATGAAAGGGATTAGTAGTCAATCCCCCGTTATTCAGTGTGTCGTTCTTTATGCTCGCACTACGTGTCGATGCTTCAGAACAAAAGCCCAAGATCTTTTGTCCGGTCAGTCAGTGGAGAGGGTTCCACCTTTCTGAATCCCCACTTTTTGTCATGAGCTCACCCTGTCCAGGGTTAAGAGCTATGAGGTCTTATCCTCATTACCCTTTTGATCTGCTCACCCTGACGTTCAATGTCAGTGGTTAAGAGCCCATTTGATTACCTTACCATGGCTTGGTTGTCGAGGTTGATATGACCCCTCTTGACTAAAGCCCTACCCATGTATGTTTCAGCCCCCTTGTTGGCGTGTTTACTTTATGCATGTTTGTTTTGTATGGTGTGATCGTCTCCCCATAGGATTGCTAGGCTTCGTATAGTCTCTCATTTGCATGTCAATTAAGGTAGCATGGTTCCTTCGTCTAGGACTTCCTTTTTTGCATGAGCATTCCTAAAACACAGACAAACTCATTTATTTTTCTTCTCCTAAGAACACGTTATCTCCTTCTACTACAGACGACTAAGTCTCCAAAGGTCGAGCATCCGGTAGATTGCGTAGTAACGTCGTTCATAAAAAAAACACAAAACAAACAAAAATAGGTCAGTCGAGCTACGAAGACTCTGATTCTCATATTCATATGAGATACGTATGCAGTGGATGCAACATCCGTGCGAGTCATTTTCTTTTGACCTCTCTTTTAGTAAATGGTACATTAGATAAACCCACACCCTTTAGACAAGAACAACAAGAGTGGATCCCGTAGAGTACTACAGATGCGTAGGGGTGCTAATACCTTCCCTTCACATAATCGACTCCCGAACCCAAGATTTGGTTGCGAGACCTTGTCTTTTCCTTTCCTTTTTCCAGGTTTACTTAGAGCGTTTCCTTTCCCTCCTTTGGGATAAATAACGCACGGTGGCGACTCTTCTGTCATTTCTTTTTTCGCCGGTTGTTTCGTATCGCATTTAGGTTGCGACAATTAGGTTTCATCCTTTTAGTATTAATGTTATAAATAGGCATTTCAAGATCAAGGACATATAGTCCACTGTTCATTTGTACAGTAGCATAGAATATAACAAATGGAGCAACAATTGTTCTTTATTATAAATGAAAAACCAAACTTGTCTAAACAAGAAACTGAAATAATATTCCTGCTAATTGCAGGTACATAATAACAGTTCTCTAACTGAATTATTAAACCACTAGGTAAAGTCAATACATAAGTTCCTACAGCTAAAGCAGCAACCTTTGCTCCATTGCCAACTCGTAGGTCAACTTCACCTTTTGCCAAATCTCTACTCCTTTTTAGCCCTTGCACATTGGTACAAATATGAGAACCGCATCTAGTATCTAATACCCATAATGCAGAAATAGATAAATTAATTTGAATAACAAAAATACTTGAAGTTGAAGTCTCTACTCCATTCTTCTTATCTTCCAGGTACTTTGGGCAATTTATCTTCCAGTGTCCAGTCTTACCGCAATGGAAGCAGGTGCCTTCCTTTGCTATGCCTCCACTAGGCTTCAAAGCAGGAGCAGTGGGTTTGGGTTTGGTAACTTCCTTGCCTTTCCCTTTTTCACCCTGCTTGGTGGGTCTTTTGTTCTGTCTCTTTCCATTTCCGATCATCAGAATGGACTCCCCTTTTGACTTCAGATTCTGCTCAGCAGTTCTTAACATGGCTAGCAGTTCAGGAAGAGATTTTTCCATATCATTCATATTGAAATTAAGGAAAAATTGATTGAATCTATCTGGCAACGATTGTAAGATCAAATCAGTCGCAAGTTCCTTTTCGAGGGGAAAACCCAACCTCTCAAGGTTCTCCACATACCCAATCATCTTGAGCACATGGGGACCTACAGGGGCTCCCTCATCTAACTTGCCTTGATAAAGGGTTTTTGAAACTTCAAAACTTTCATGCATTGCTTGCTCTTGATAGAGCATCTTCAGTTGTTCGATCATATCGAACGCTGCCATATTCTCATGTTGCTTTTGTAACTCTGAGTTCATGGTAGCTAGCATGAGACAAGTTGTTTCATTAGCATCATCGACATGCTTCTTATAAGCATCTCTTTCCGCCTTAGGTGCAAAACTAGGTGGTTCCTCTTCAGGAACAGGTTTCTCCAACACATACAACTTTCTATCATGTTTGAGGATAATCCTCAGATTTCGGTGTCAATCCAGAAAATTTGTCCCAGACAATTTTTCCTTTTCAAGAATTGATCATAAAATGTTGTTGGAGTTGTTTGGTGTCATGGTAATCTACATGGAAATAATGAAAATATAAGTATCAATAACATATTTAATTAGGCCTTTAATTAAATATGCTCCCACTATTTTACTCAAAACAAATGACCCTCACCATTTGATTCGGAAAATCCCGTTGGAAGATTTTCTAGTGGGTCGAGATCCACATTTCACATTGTTTTAAGTCCGCGTAGGAGGATTACAAAAAACTAGGTTATTTAGGTAGGAAATCCTTCCAATTGTATCTAATATAACTCTCGAATATTTTTGTTGGGTGAATAACTCCTTATTCCAATCCATCACATTGATCATTTCCAACTCTTGCTTCTAAACATATATAATCTTATTATAATTTGTTTAGTTAAGTTTGACCCATTGTTTTAGCAATTGGATATTACAATTATCCCATCGCACCTTACTAATATAGAATATGCACCTCGCGTAGGCGAAACCTACATTATTCGATATTAGTCTTGATGAGTGCTAAAACTTGGAAAGCATAAACTTAATATTTAATTTGAGGGGATTTGCAATTATTATGATCTCATCGGCTTATTTATCATATAAATCATCTCTCACATGCATTAACATGCGTTCACATGCATCAACATACATAATGAAACAATTATGGCCCCTAACACAATTGTTCTCCTAAGCCAATGAGAAAACCTAAGTTAACCTAATAACGATCTAAGCTTCTCCAAGCAAGATCTTCAAGGTTGTCCTCCTTTGATATTGTATTCTTCTCTCTCTTCATAACATTATATTACATAAAAGAAACTCGTTTTACATACGAGGGAGTGAGATGAGAAAAGAAGTTACATTAAGAGATTAAAAGAGAGGCACGACACGCAGGTCGTATTTTAAAATCCAAAAACAAAATAAAGGAAAACTAAGGCCATAATCGATCACCATAAAACAATAATAATAAACACATTATTATTATTAATTAAAATTCTGTTAATTCATTATAACCAAATTAAATTTCGGCGAACGATCACACTACGCAGAGTTAGCAGGGGGTTCCGCTGCCCAATCAGCGAACGGGGGTCAAGGGGGCAGCGCCCTAACGCCAAATTTTAATGAAAAAATCATTTGAAAGCGAAGTCGTTGTTTTCATCAACACTTGATACTTTAAAGCATAACTCTTGCGTAGTCACAACCCTAATCGCATAACTCTTTGACAACACAATCCTTGTGCCGTCATGAATCCTAATGCACCAATTTCAGGCCGTCAAACACACCTCGATTGTTAATTGAGTATGATTGATCAACACATCATTGCTTCACCATACTAATGTCGGATCAAGAAGCAAATGACCATTGATCGCTCAATGGAAAACAACCATTAAGTGTTTGAATGAACGAAACAGAAATAGTATATGATATATATCGTATTTTGCATCAAGATTACTTATATCATATATTTAACTTGATCAATCTCAATTCCGTAACCTATGGACGATCGATGTAACGCTGCTTCACCATACTAACACGGATTCCGAAGCATAGTCAACATCAATCATCCAAATCGTACCAACATGATGCCAAATTTAATTACTCATTTATTCTTTGATTCAGTCTGTCTTTTAATCATATTAATACAGAAAATACAGAAAATTAACAGTTATGAAATGCGTGGTTTCGTAAGTGGCTCTGATACCACTGAAGGAGAAGAGTGATCCAAAATGCAACGGAATTAAAAAAAAATTCTCCTTTAGTGATCCTTACGAATGGCCATGATCAGTGATAGAATCGTTACCTCTTGTGGTGATTGAAACCTTTGATGAAAATCTATGGAGCGATCAAGAATTTTGAATGGTGACAACGCCTCTACTCAGTCCACACGAACGGATTCCTTCAATCTCAGTGCTAGCTACTACGAATGAAGGCTTTGAGTGAGAGAGAGAGAGAGAGAGAGAGAGAGAAACGAAATTACAACTACACAAATGCTTCTGCAGAAGGGTTCTATTTATAGAACCACTTATGTGGGATGCAGCTAAAAAGTCCACTTAAGTGTATGAGGCCCATATCTTATGATATGCCTGAAGGTGAGAAAAACAAGAAAGGGGGGTTTGAATTGTTTTAGAAAATAAAAGCATTTTCAAAAATAAGAAAACACAGAATTTTATACTGGTTTGCTTAGAAAACAAAGGTACTCCAGTCCACCCGGCCAAGGTGATTTCGCCTTCAAAAAGGACTTAATCCACTAATCTTGAAAGATTATACAATCAAACGTCTAAGAGAATGATCTCTTAGTCCTTTCAAGTATATAGACTACGCAGAGTCACTTGAGGAACAAAAGCAATTTGGCAAAATAAATTTGTAATAGAAAGTGCTTTTAAGTGTAAGCAAGTATTACAGCAAAATATTTGAGCAAGAGTTTTCACTTATGAGCAGCAGCTCGTGAAAATTGAGAGAGAATATGAATGACTTTTTTGTGCGTTGTTGTTGTATCTCTCAATGAGGTCGGCTGTCCTTTATATAGTAGTGAGAAGGACTGTTGGAGTGATGACAGAATATTGGTCTTTGATGAGCATTCAATGTCATTACTTCCGTGTTTCTTGCCATAACCAATTTGTCTCCCTGAATAACTTCTTTCTTAAAATACTTCCTTTCCATATTGAGAAATTCTTTCCGTTACTCTTTCTGGATTTGGTGAATCTTCATCTGAGTCTTGTTATATCAGAGTCATGCGTCAGAAGGAGATTATGTTGAAGTTTCATTAGAGCTTCTCGGAGTACTAGTCTTCTAGATCATTAGAACTAAGACCAGTGGATGTTAGAGCTTCTGGTTCTTTTTACTGTCTTGCTTTTCTCAGATTCAGAACTTCTTGGGCGCACTTCTTCCTCAGATGCGTCTGATCTTCTAGCACTTTGTATCTGATCAGTGTTTGTATCTGATAAAATGATCAGAGTCCTTTGTTGTTGTTTAGAGTCCTGCACACTTAGAAACATTTTGTTAGGGTGCCATTTTTGGTTTCATCCTTTGTTATCATCAAAATCCTGGAATTCTATTGTAGAACTAATTTTTTTCTTACAGTCTCCCTCTGTTTGATGATGATAAAACAATCTTAATTCAGAGATGAAACATTTTTAGATAAGAGTTTTAGATCAGGTGGAAGTGATCTCCCCCTGAGATGAGTCTGGGAGTTCAAAATTTATTACCGGACCTTCCATGATATGGTGTTTCTAGCTACTCTCCTGCAAATTTCTAAGTCAAAAAAGTTAGAAACAATGTTTGCAGAGTTCTGATAGAAGTTAGATATGTTTTCATCAGAGCTGTTTTTAGTTCTCCTCCTTTTTGTCAGAATCAAAAAGACTTAGTGAAAATGAAAGAGCAAAAACATATATAGATATATTCACATAGCAGGTACAGATGTCAGAAACACAGACAACAAACAAGCAAATCAAAAAACAACAAGCAAATCAGAGTAACAAGCAAAAGGAAAAGAACACATAAACAAGTCCTAGGTAGCTAAGGGTTTGGAGGTGGAGACATCCTCTAGAGCAGCTGGGTCAGCAGATTCTGAATGTTGACATTTACTGAGTCCTATTGATCCAATCTGGCTCGGACTTCCTGTTGTTCTTTCTGAAGTTCTTCAAGAGTCTTTAGAACCAGAGAGACAAAAGTGGAGGACTCCCCCTGAGTCAGAGCATCTTGTTCTACCCTGGTGGCAGACTCTTCAGCTAGGCGTGCTTCTGCTTCAGCTGCAGCTTTGGCTTCAGCTTCCTTGATCCTTTGCAGTTCTTCTTGCTTGGCTTTCTCTTCTGCTTCTTTGCATGCTCGCTCCTCAGCTTCTCTGGCTAGGCGCTCCTGAAGTCTGATCTCAGCGTCTCTGATGAAGTCGTTGCGGACTTGCTCAGAGAGGCCTGTAGCACCTCAAATTTGCACCTACCATTGTACATACATTCTCATATTAGGTCATAGCATATCATGATCCATTGCATAGCATTGCATTGTCCCCAGTTGCCTCAAGTGCAAGCAAGTCCAGAATTAGGTCAAACTGATCAGGAGATCAGTCAACCAAGCAAGCAAGGTTGTTTCTCAAGGAGCCAAGGCCCTAGGGTTTGTCCAACAAGTTCACATGACTTGGGAGTCCTTTTGAGGTGTTTAAGTCAAGGGTTGGATGTTCAGAGGGCATCAGTTCATGCACAATCAGTCAATTAGGTCAAAATCAGTCAAAGTCAGTCATTGCAGTGGATGGTGGCCATTCCTGTGGAATTTGGGCACCATGATCAATAATCAAGAGTCCATACAACTTGGGACATCATTTGAAGTCAAGTTCTCAAGGATTTAGGGTTTGGAATTCATCAGAAGGGGTTCAATCATCCAAAACCCTAGAAAAGTCAACAGAAAGTCAAACTTGGTCAACTGTGGATTTAATCAGTGATTTGATGGATGGAATTGATTTGAAGGAGCTCATTCATGTCTATATAAGCCTCATGTATCATGCCAAACCTCATCATGGAAGAAAATCAAGTCAAACAGAAAATTTCCCAAAATAGAAAGTGGACCTGTAATTTCAACTGCCAAAAATGGAAACTTCTTGATCCTCAACTTGCATCATGATACAAGCTTCAAATGAATTTTTGTCCAACATGAAAGTTGAAGGTCTTGTTCTCCCATTTTCAAAAAGTCCAAGAACTCTCAAATCCCATGCATGGTTGTCAAGATATGATCAAATCATTTTCACAAAATCTTGAACTTCAAAAGGCCATATCTCTCAAACCATAAGGCCAAATTTGGTGGGGTTTTTCCCTACAAACCACATTTTTCCTCCTCTTTCCAAAAATATAAGTTTAATGCCCCAAAACCTTGCCAATCAAAATGACATTTTTTGACCTGTTTCATTTAAAAATCAAGTTTGACTCAAGTTTGACTTTTTGATTTAAACCTTTTCAGCATAATTGGACAATTGGGATTCATTTTAAATGTCATTTGCAAGATGTTCCAAGCCCAAAATTGAGAAGCATTCCATCATACCACCTCCATATACACCTTTGGTTCACAAGTGGAAAATATTGCATTTTGGTTCATTTAAGTGAAACAAACTTAACACTTCATGAGCAGACATAAAACAGCAAGTATAATTGTCATTTGCAATTGATTCAAGGCCCATTTCGTGACAGACCATATACCTCCATATGCTTTTGGTTCAAATTAGCAATTTTGCAAAATGACTTCATTAAGTTAACTTTGATTAGTGCCTTCATAAACCAAGTTAAAACAGACATATTTAAGTTCATTTTTCTGCCATTTTCACAACCCTAGCAGCAGCCTATCATACAGAAAACACTCTCACACTCTCATTTTGGAATTGGCACGATTTGGGATTTCTGACCAACCCTTCAAAGAACCCGAGTATCTCTTCATTACTTCATCATCTAGACATCATTTGGAGACTATTGGAAGCAACAAATACCAACTGTAACATCTCCATCATATTCTGTTTTCCTCAAGTGTCCTTCCATGGCAGCATGTGTGTATCTTCATATCAAGCATCCATGAGCTAGAATCCTTCACCATCCAACTCAAGGAAGCATAACCTTCATCTGTCTCAAGCACTTGCAAGTAGAAAGCACCAGAATCTGCATCTGCTCTTCATATTGGTCAGTTTTCGAGTTGCTATTTTTTCTAAACCATGCCATGTTTAACATAGAGCCTAGCATGCTGATTGCAATGAAGTTTGTCTCATGTAATTTGGTTGACTAGTTTGCAAGAAATCTGAAAAATAAGATGGATGATCATTTGCATTTTTGCTCGAATCTCTTACCACAGTTTGTTTCCATGAAAACTAAGTTTGGATTTGTATTGTATATGCTCTAATGGTCCTGTTGGTATGCCATTTATTCATTTCTGAAACTTTTTGTTCATGAGCATATGTTTGATGATAAGTGTTCTTCTGCTCGATTCCAAGTATGTGTGTTGATTTACCGAAAATTAGTGGTAGATTCATGTTGTCCATGCCCTAATGAACGTTTCCATGTATTTGATTTTGACTTCTGGGATTTTTTGGAAAAAACACGATTTAGGGATGATTACTGTTGCATTTGTTCATAAACCCTAGTAACCTTAAACCCTGCCCAGAACAACGCATGCGATTGGCTGTTGTTGTTGTTTTTCCTGCATGCGTACCGTTATATTGGAAGCTGACCAATCAAATTATTTCGTGGCCCTGGCTTAAACGCAGTGTTTTGCTTAATGAAAGGCATATTTACAAAATTGCCACGCTGACTTTGGTTGACTCATTAAATCATGCTATATTGTTCATGTTTGCTCCAAATATTCATCAATCTTCCAAAATTCATTTCTAATTCATTTCAACTCCAAAAATTATGGAATTTTTTGCATATTGATCACATGAATGTCTACTTTTTTATCATTATTTTTCCAGATTTTTCTGATCAATGAATTTTAAATAGCTCTAGGGTTTGTGTTATGTGACAAAAAATGATACATGTTGCCAAAACAATTGTGAAATAATGATGATGTATCCATTGGTTCTGAAATTTTTTGTGGTAAAACTAGACACATTCACCTTTGTTTCCATGTAGAGTTTATGCATTTATCATATGTGGTTTGCTGGATATGAATTTTTGAACTAGGGTGTGACAACTTGTGTCACACCAATGATGTGCATTTTCCCAATTTTGATTGACATGTTTCCTTTCATCCAAATGACCCCAAATTTTGCATGATCCCTCCCTTTCATGTCTAGTTCATGTGTGATTTTTCCTGGATTTAATTGTGCTGTTTTCCATTTATTTGAGATTTTTCTTCCCTGCCTAGTCAATGGTTGACTTTTTGTGCTACATGTTGCCAAATCCTTTGGGAAATTCTCATATCTTATTGTATGATCATGAAATTTCATATGTGATAACTAGACATCTTGAGCTTTGCATTGGTGTTAATCTCATTCATTTTTCATCTGTTTTCAATTTGATATGATTTTTTGAAGTTGACCCATGTTTGTTGACCTTCATTGTGCATGCTTAAATTTGGTTTGACTTCTTGATTTTCATTGACTGCCTTCCTCTCATCCAAATGCCATGAAATTTGACATGCTTACCATGTTAGATGTTAGGATTGAATGTGATTTATTTGATGATTTTTGAGATTGTTTGGGTTGACTTTTGATGCAAGTCATTCTGTTGACTTTTGTGTGCTTTCATTTGCCATGCCTTGCCTTCTTTTGCTTATGAGTTGATGATGATGCATGATGTGATTGTGAGTCCAATTGAAATAGCTTCTTGAATGTTTGAACTTGACTTTGGTTGACTTTTCTTTGCTGTTTTGACTTTTTCATTCTCTTTTGACCCTAGGCTTGCCCTAGTGGTCCAATTGCTTACTGTTGAGTTTATGTTTTCAGGTTGAACCCCAAGTGACCATTGAGATCAATTCCTTTTGCTTGAGTTTGCTTGAATAGAATTGTTTAAATTTGTTTGTTTTGTAGGTGACTTGACTCACAAGCCTAAGTCTTGTGCCTTGCACACCCATTTGATTCTGATTACTCATTGGTGTCTGTTTTCTTCTGTTTTGTTTGTGAACTGTTTACTGATTAGTTTGACTTTTTCAGGTACTTTAGTTGCTTAAGTTCTCTGAACTTGCTTTGCTTTGCTTTTTAGCAACTTGCTTGAGGTATAATCTCTGTTACTTCATGTAGTCTGGAGACCCGGCCTGTTACTTGGCCGGGCAAACTGTCTGAAGTCCTCCTTAAGAGGCGATGCTTGTGTATGTTTAATTTGTCCTTGTACAGAGTCAAAGACCTCCTAAGTGAAGAGGCAATTGGCAGAACCAAGGGATAAGCAATCTATCCCCTGCTATTCAGTGTGTCTTCTGTTTTGCTCACACCATTGTGTTGATGCATTACAGATAAAAACCCAAGATCTTGTGCAATTGCACAGTTGAGTCAGTATCTAATGTGTAGAAGGGTTCCCACTTTCTGGACCCACACATTCTTGTCAAGTGCTCTCCCAGGCCAGGGATAGAAGCAATGAGGCACACCCCTCATATCCTTTCATCTGCTTCACCTTAGCCCCTCAATGGCAAGGTTAAGAGCAACACTCACCCCATTCCAGAGGTTTGTTTGTTGAGGTTGATATGACCCCTCGACTAAAATCTAACCCTTGTTTGAGCCACTTGCTTGTGTATAGTGTGTGCTATCTGCGCTTGTATGTTTGTTTGACTTGCTTCCTGTGCAAGTTAGGTTTAGTTTAGACTAATCCTTGTTTTCTTTCGCCCTCGTTGCGATCCTTTCTCTCGCCCTCGTTGCGATCGAGCCTTTTCCTTTCTCTTGCCCTTGTTGCAATCGGATCCTTTGTCCCTCCGTAGCCGAACTACGGCAACTCTGATTCTCATGTTCAGATGAGATATGTAGGCACGAGATGCGATGTCTTGTCGAGTTTGACTAACCACTAACACTAATTCTTTTCTCTCGCCCTCGTTGCGATTGAGACCTCCCCTTTCTCTTGCCCTAGTTGCAATCGAGACCCTTGCTTCCTGTGCAAGCCGTGTCTAGGATAGGTTGGCCCTTGTGCCAGTTAGCTAGAAACCTTAACTTAGGGTTGACTTTGCATGACAACATCTAGGCTCGAGTCGTAGTCTCCCTAGAGTTGTGTCTCCCTCTGTTATCTGGTTAGGCTAGATCCTTGTCCCTGCGTAGGGGAACTACATCGCCCTGATCTTCATACCAGATGAAGTATGTAGGCAGGAGATTGAGCTGATCTCTCCGGGCGCCCTTTTCCTTTCTCAATCCTTTGTGTCTTAACCACCCTTGTGTGTGTTCTGGTTGGAGTCCGACATAAGTCCAGCGATTGGCAGTTGGTTTCCTGTGCGTGTTTTCTGGTTCGGATGCTGATGTAAGTCCAACGATTGACATTCAGGCTCCACGTTTGCCTGTGTTTGTGTTTGTTTGTGTGCGTGTCAGCCGAGCTACGAATGCTCTGATTCTTCTCTCGTCCGAGAAGATTCGTATGCATAGGATGCGACATCCTAGCGAGCATGTGTCGTTTCCCCGGTCCGAACTACTTCGACTCTGATGTCTATGCCTGATAGACTAAGTAGGCCCAGGATACGATGTCCTGCCGAGTCAGTTTCAGTCAGTTTCTTTTGTCTCTTTCAGCCAGTGTGTGTGTTCGAGCAGTGTTTAGCAACCATTTTCCTTCCTTTTGTGCGTGGATCCCGTAGAGTACTACGGATGCGTAGGGGTGCTAATACCTTCCCTTCGCATAACCGACTCCCGAACCCATTCTCTTTGGTCGCGAGACCATGTTCTTTCCTAGGTTTACTTCGAGCGTTTCCTTTCCCTCTTTTGGGATAAATAACGCACGGTGGCGGCTCTGTTGTTTCTTTCTTTTCCCGCCGGTTTTTCGCGTGATGCGACAGCTGGCGACTCCACTGGGGATGTAGAGAAGTTGACCTATGCTGGTCCATCTTCCCTGAGCGAGTCTCTCCTAGCGCTCTCTAGGTTAGGGTTTTGGTTGCTTTGTGCTGTGTTTATTTATTGCATTCATTATTTGTTCATTTCATTTATTGATTGCATTGATTGTGTGCATTAATGTTTGCATTCATATTCATTATTCATTCTGCCTGGCTGGTTGTCTGTTTTTCTTTGTGGGGTGGGAGTCAGTTGAGATGAGTTCTATACCCGAACTCGAGTGCTCTCTAGGATAGGAGAATGGCATAGTCTTGTTGACTGGTGTGGAGTATTCCTTAGCCAGTTGACTTGCGAGTCCATTCACTTGGTGGAGGTCATGTTGGACTAATAATGTCACACAAGTTATTTGTGGTTAGGCATTATTCTTTCAATCATGTGCCGCAGAAGCCAAGGACCTTAGTTTACCAAACCCATCTTGGCCTATTTTTAGGACCGTAGTGCGGAGGTCGTTCAGATGTCAGTTCTGATGCGATTGTCACGCGATACTACACTCATAAGAGTTTCTCTTGAGAATATTTTTGGAATACGAGTATTCGTTCCTCCGATAATATTCGAAAGATGGAACGATGATTATGGGAACCTCTGATAGAACATGTCTGGCAGGTTTAAACCCTAGTACACTCCCTTTGGGCGGTTCTTAACCGAGACTCCATGCTCGTGACTCTCAACAAACCCATGATTCGTGGTTGAGTCGTTCAAACATTGTTAATATCAATGGATCCCGGATCAGGTGTAAAACCTAAATCCACCAAAGCGGCTGGTTGATATTAAGGATGTTAGAGCCGGTTCATGTACCGTTAATATCAATGGAACTTGGGTGTCGATAAGGTGAAAACCTAAATCCACCAAAATGGATGATTGATATTAGGGATACAATGAGCTTTCCCACGACCTTTGTTTGGTGTGCCTTGCTTGATCCTTGAGTGTGATTGTTGCATTCATGCATTCATGCATTCATCCGCATTCATGTCATCAGCAAAAGAAAATTTTCAAGGAACTCAAAGGAGTTTATTTGCAAAAAATTTCAAAACATGGAAAAACCGGGAAAAAATTTTCACCTGATATATCTGATGAGATATTCTCATATATGATCAAAATGCTAAATATTTCAAAGTTTGCAAATAAAACCCTCGAGTTCCTTTGAAATAAAAACAAGCATATGCATAAACATTTCATGCATCATTTGCGTCAGCAGGTGTTTTGTTCCGGTCTCCCGTCCTGTGGTCTGACCCTGCGATCTTCATTTATTTTGAAGACGCACTTTGCCGGTATTATACCAGAGCCATCTCTGCCAGATTGATGGATCATCCTGAGCAAGAGAATTGTGAACTCAGAGAGATATTTTCCAGACTTTGTACTGTTGATGGATTTATTCCTGGTTAACCGATCCCGGGCTGGCATTGGCTACTGTTCTGGGGCATGCAATGAGCAAGGTCTGTTCAAGAGTGGAGGATTCATCCATGACGATCAACCTGAAGAAGAGGATGCTGCTATCTTGGAAGAGGACGCAGAGGACTTGAACAATTTCATCATTCCTGGTGGTGTCTGCCACAATTGGGTCACTGTGGGCTTTCCTACAGTTGTTCATAAGTCAGAGTAACAATCACTTTGTTTAAAAACCCTTCTCCCATGCCAAAAGGAGAAGTGATGACATTGTTGGCAACATTTTGTGCAATGATATGTTCATTCAAATAAATTCATGTTAAACATTTGTTTTTCCATTTATTTTCCCTTTTCACTTTTGCATGAAATTGGTGATCACAAAAAACCTTAAAAACAAGAATAAAAGCAATCTTTTCATCTGCATAATGATTGTCTTGTTTGATTTTCAAAGAGCTTTTCATATCAAAATCTTTATGCAGGTTGTTTCTCAAACCCATTGAACATAGTGATCGGACGTCATCTCCCAATTTTGAATTCCCTGTATTCGAAGCAGAAGAAGATGATGTTGAAAGGGGTTCCTGACGAGATTTCCCGACTTCTTGAGCGAGAAAAGAAGATCACACTCAGCTGCATCTCGAGAATCAGCAGAACAGCCAACTGGGGCATTATCAAAAAAAAAAAAGAAAAAGAAGAAAAAAAAAAGAAAAAAAAAAAGAAAAAAGAAAGAGGAGGGTGCAAAATCAAATCAAAATCAAAAGAGATCAAAAGAAATCAAAAGAAAGCAAAATCAAAAGAAAAAAACAAAAGAAAGATAGCACCCTCAAAGTCCCAAGTTGACTGATGCTGAATTCAAGCAAAAACAAAAGATCAACTGCCATGTTTTATGGTCAGAAAGCATTTGACAAGAAGATCAAGCCTCGTGTGTTCCGAGGGACCTCATGCTCAAGAAAGTCCTGTCTTTCGTGCCCGATTCCAGGGGCAAGTGAACCCCCCAAGCTATGAACGTCCAGCCTCTTCAGGCAATGTCTTGACACTTACAACAATGAATGGAAGTTCACTCGTCCTGTGAACTCCGATGCAGTCAAGAAATACTTCGCCTAAACAAAAAAAAAGAATAGCTCGCTAAGTCGAACACCCCAAAGGGCGACTTAGGCAAAAAGGAGCGTCTCGGTGGATTGAAAACCCGAAAGGGCGATCCAGGCAAAAGTTAGAGACATTGAAAAAGAGAATTCGCATCCCGCTAGATTGAGCACCTCACACTGGGGAAATCTAGGCAAAAATTAGGGATTTGGCAAGTAACTGCATCTTGACAAGACTGTGCTGTACATCTGTCATCCGTCAGGGATTCTCGATTCGTCGTCGACTGAAGCTTTGAATACATCGAAAATTCAGAATGGTAGAGGAAAGGTCATTATGTTCAATGTAGCCCTCTCCAATATATATCATCGATTTCAAACTTGTACAGATCCATGGAGTCTCGCCCTTTGCAGACTACCATTCCATTACATCTATTTGAGCTTTTACCCAATTATTTGCACTCTTATTTGTTTCAACTCAACAAACGTTTTGCATGTTTTAATTGATAAAGTATCATTGTTTTCAAAATAAACAAATTTTTCACAAAATTGTTCTTAAACAAAGTGAACATTCACAATGATGGAAGAATACTTAGGAGACCCACAGTGCTCTCCCGAGGGTGGTATGATTACCAACAGGTAAGACAATTGTTTGTATCTCGAGCATGACTGTATCTTTGTCCTGCAGAACCTCGTATGGTCTTTCCTCAGTGAAGTTGCCCGATGCAGTGTCGTTGGAAGTTATTCATCTTCATGTTCCCGGCAGTACAGATTCTTCCTACAAATCCCTGTTAGCCCTATTGTGGGGCATCCCCAGTAGAGTGCTGTTTGAGCCTTATCGTGGGGCATCCCCAGCAAGTTTGCTGTTTCGGACATTATTGTGGGGCAGCTCCCCAAGCAGAGTGTTTACTGAAGACTTCAACTTTCGCCTCTCCAGCAGGCCAGTCTCCCTCTCCACCAGCATGGGTGTTTTTCTTTGAAGATTCAGTATTCGGTGGATGGACATCCCCGTAATCCGGCATTCCCTCAGATAGATCCCCGAGCGGAGTTGTTGGCATGATGAGCTTTCTCTATGCCTATTTATCTTCATCAGAGATCTGACTGCTTCTTGGTATCTCTGAGCTTCAGCGCAAGTTGTTGCGGCGCATACGCCTGTATGTTGAACTCTGTTCACCGGTTGTGACTAACGATCCCTCCGGAAGCCTCCGGCGGCCTTCCTCCCCTGCAGGATAAGTGTTCCCTGATATCCCAGTCCCCAGTGGATTTTCTTTGCTCTCTGGTGGCTTTGGTTTTCTCTCCGGACGGTTGATTCCCGGACCTGCGTGTTGAGCATGTCTGTCTGTCAGCATTCATCATACATTTTAGGTAGAATGCATACATGCATAATCATAGCATTCGGATACTCATGATGCAGTTGTTGCCGTGCATCTGTCGATGGTTGCCTCCTGCTGTTTGTTGATACAGAATCTCTCCAGTAGATTTTCCTCAAGCAAATATGGGTGTGTCTGATCTCTCCATGTAGAGTCTACCCCTTAAGCAGAAAGTGTTTATCCTTTCCTGCCATTTCCCCACTGAGATACATCCTCGTGGATGACGGTTGCTTCCGTTCCCTCCCTACACGGGATGGGTTGTCCCTATTGAGTTCTTTCCTCATTAGGATGAGTCTTGTTTCAGTCTGCCTTTTTGGATCGATCCTAAATTGGCTCCCTGTTGACTGTTTCTTGTGCTTCCCTGGGGCATAAATGAATAGTTGCTCACTAGCCGGCACTCATTCATCTTATCCTCAGCGGAATTTGTGGGCCTCTACCTACAAACCGGTAGCTGTAAGTCCTTTCCTTACGGTCTTCTACCCACTACCCGGTAGTTGTAAATCCTTTTTTCTCACTCTGTCTCTCAGCAGACCGTTTGTGGGCCTCTACCTACAAACCGGTAGCTGTAAGTCCTATCTTTGTGGTTTTCTACCCACAAGCTGGTAGTTGTAAAATCCCACGTGCTCCCCTTGGTAGAGTTAACCCTTTGTGCTCATCCCAATGATGACTGGTTACTTTTCCATTGGCTTCTACCTACAAACCGGTAGTTGTAAGTCTTATCGTCGTGGTTTGCTACCCATTAGCTGGTAGTTGTAAAATCCCACTTTCATCCCCTTGGTGGAGTTAACCCTTTGTGCTCATCCCGATGATGACTGGTTACTTTTCCATTGGCCTCTACCTACAAACCGGTAGTTGTAAGTCCTATCGTTGTGGTTTTCTACCCACTAGCTGGTAGTTGTAAAATCCCACTTTTCCCCCCTTGGTGGAGTTAACCCTTTGTGCTCATCCCGATGATGACTGGTTACTTTTCCATTGGCCTCTACCTACGAACCGGTAGCTGTAAGTCCTATCTTTGTGGTTTTCTACCCACTAGCTGGTAGTTGTAAAATCCCACTTTTCCCCCCTTGTTGGAATTAACCCTTTGTGCTCATCCCGATGATGACTGGTTACTTTTCCGTGGTTTTCTGCCTACAAACCGGTAGAAGTAATCCCCTCTTTGTGGTATTAATGGTCTTGTCCCCTTTGGATACTTGCCTTGATCAAGCAGTATTGTCCCCATTGGGTCTTCCCCTGCCTTTGGGTATTTGCTCTGAGTTAGCAACTTTATCCTCTCTTGATTGGTCATCTTTTGCATACCTAGTCCTGGTACCCTGATGCTTTTCTTTTCGGTCGGTTATTCATTTAACAACTTACAACCCGGTTATGGATAATCTTCCATGCAAGTGTATTATCTACGTCTTGACGGCTTTAGATAATATGTCTCATGTTTTTCCGGTATTCAGACCGAAGGAGTTTCCGACGATCAGGTCGATGTACTCATGGCACTCAGGCCAATTTTCCGGTATTCAGACCGAAGGAGTTTCCGACGATCAGGTCGATGTACTCATGGCACTCAGGCCAATTTTCCGGTATTCAGACCGAAGAAGTTTCCGACGATCAGGTCGATGTACTTATGTTTTTCCGGTATTCAGACCGAAGAAGTTTCCGACGATCAGGTCGATGCACTTATGTTTTTCTGGTATTCAGACCGAAGAAGTTTCCGACGATCAGGTCGATGTACTTATGTTTTTCCGGTATTCAGACCGAAGGAGTTTCCGACGATCAGGTCGATGTACTCATGGCACTCAGGCCAATTTTCCGGTATTCAGACCGAAGAAGTTTCCGACGATCAGGTCGATGTACTTATGTTTTTCCGGTATTCAGACCGAAGAAGTTTCCGACAATCAGGTCGATGTACTTATGGCGCTCAGGCATTGGTTATCCCTGTGTTGCCATTTATTTTGGTATCCAGGTCGACGTTTCTGTTTCGGTATTCAGGCCGATTTCTTTTCCATTCCAGACGGATTGTTCTTTCAAGACTGTTTCTTTGCCGATCCTGACAGGCATTCTTGTAGTATATCCAGTCGGTGCAAATTTCTACGGTTCTTTTGTATTCAATCCCTGTTTACCCTGAAAGTCTGACAGCCATTGCTATCATCCGTTCGGGTTCCCAGCTGATTGAATAGGGGCAGCTGTAGCACCTCAAATTTGCACCTACCATTGTACATACATTCTCATATTAGGTCGTAGCATATCATGATCCATTGCATAGCATTGCATTGTCCCCAGTTGCCTCAAGTGCAAGCAAGTCCAGAATTAGGTCAAACTGATCAGGAGATCAGTCAACCAAGCAAGCAAGGTTGTTTCTCAAGGAGCCAAGGCCCTAGGGTTTGTCCAACAAGTTCACATGACTTGGGAGTCCTTTTGAGGTGTTTAAGTCAAGGGTTGGATGTTCAGAGGGCATCAGTTCATGCACAATCAGTCAATTAGGTCAAAATCAGTCAAAGTCAGTCATTGCAGTGGATGGTGGCCATTCCTGTGGAATTTGGGCACCATGATCAATAATCAAGAGTCCATACAACTTGGGACATCATTTGAAGTCAAGTTCTCAAGGATTTAGGGTTTGGAATTCATCAGAAGGGGTTCAATCATCCAAAACCCTAGAAAAGTCAACAGAAAGTCAAACTTGGTCAACTGTGGATTTAATCAGTGATTTGATGGATGGAATTGATTTGAAGGAGCTCATTCATGTCTATATAAGCCTCATGTATCATGCCAAACCTCATCATGGAAGAAAATCAAGTCAAACAGAAAATTTCCCAAAATAGAAAGTGGACCTGTAATTTCAACTGCCAAAAATGGAAACTTCTTGATCCTCAACTTGCATCATGATACAAGCTTCAAATGAATTTTTGTCCAACATGAAAGTTGAAGGTCTTGTTCTCCCATTTTCAAAAAGTCCAAGAACTCTCAAATCCCATGCATGGTTGTCAATATATGATCAAATCATTTTCACAAAATCTTGAACTTCAAAAGGCCATATCTCTCAAACCATAAGGCCAAATTTGGTGGGGTTTTTCCCTACAAACCACATTTTTCCTCCTCTTTCCAAAAATATAAGTTTCATGCCCCAAAACCTTGCCAATCAAAATGACATTTTTTGACCTGTTTCATTTAAAAATCAAGTTTGACTCAAGTTTGACTTTTTGATTTAAACCTTTTCAGCATAATTGGACAATTGGGATTCATTTTAAATGTCATTTGCAAGATGTTCCAAGCCCAAAATTGAGAAGCATTCCATCATACCACCTCCATATACACCTTTGGTTCACAAGTGGAAAATATTGCATTTTGGTTCATTTAAGTGAAACAAACTTAACACTTCATGAGCAGACATAAAACAGCAAGTATAATTGTCATTTGCAATTGATTCAAGGCCCATTTCGTGACAGACCATATACCTCCATATGCTTTTGGTTCAAATTAGCAAATTTGCAAAATGACTTCATTAAGTTAACTTTGATTAGTGCCTTCATAAACCAAGTTAAAACAGACATATTTAAGTTCATTTTTCTGCCATTTTCACAACCCTAGCAGCAGCCTATCATACAGAAAACACTCTCACACTCTCATTTTGGAATTGGCACGATTTGGGATTTCTGACCAACCCTTCAAAGAACCCGAGTATCTCTTCATTACTTCATCATCTAGACATCATTTGGAGACTATTGGAAGCAACAAATACCAACTGTAACATCTCCATCATATTCTGTTTTCCTCAAGTGTCCTTCCATGGCAGCATGTGTGTATCTTCATATCAAGCATCCATGAGCTAGAATCCTTCACCATCCAACTCAAGGAAGCATAACCTTCATCTGTCTCAAGCACTTGCAAGTAGAAAGCACCAGAATCTGCATCTGCTCTTCATATTGGTCAGTTTTCGAGTTGCTATTTTTTCTAAACCATGCCATGTTTAACATAGAGCCTAGCATGCTGATTGCAATGAAGTTTGTCTCATGTAATTTGGTTGACTAGTTTGCAAGAAATCTGAAAAATAAGATGGATGATCATTTGCATTTTTGCTCGAATCTCTTACCACAGTTTGTTTCCATGAAAACTAAGTTTGGATTTGTATTGTATATGCTCTAATGGTCCTGTTGGTATGCCATTTATTCATTTCTGAAACTTTTTGTTCATGAGCATATGTTTGATGATAAGTGTTCTTCTGCTCGATTCCAAGTATGTGTGTTGATTTACCGAAAATTAGTGGTAGATTCATGTTGTCCATGCCCTAATGAACGTTTCCATGTATTTGATTTTGACTTCTGGGATTTTCTGGAAAAAACACGATTTAGGGATGATTACTGTTGCATTTGTTCATAAACCCTAGTAACCTTAAACCCTGCCCAGAACAACGCATGCGATTGGCTGTTGTTGTTGTTTTTCCTGCATGCGTACCGTTATATTGGAAGCTGACCAATCAAATTATTTCGTGGCCCTGGCTTAAACGCAGTGTTTTGCTTAATGAAAGGCATATTTACAAAATTGCCACGCTGACTTTGGTTGACTCATTAAATCATGCTATATTGTTCATGTTTGCTCCAAATATTCATCAATCTTCCAAAATTCATTTCTAATTCATTTCAACTCCAAAAATTATGGAATTTTTTGCATATTGATCACATGAATGTCTACTTTTTTATCATTATTTTTCCAGATTTTTCTGATCAATGAATTTTAAATAGCTCTAGGGTTTGTGTTATGTGACAAAAAATGATACATGTTGCCAAAACAATTGTGAAATAATGATGATGTATCCATTGGTTCTGAAATTTTTTGTGGTAAAACTAGACACATTCACCTTTGTTTCCATGTAGAGTTTATGCATTTATCATATGTGGTTTGCTGGATATGAATTTTTGAACTAGGGTGTGACAACTTGTGTCACACCAATGATGTGCATTTTCCCAATTTTGATTGACATGTTTCCTTTCATCCAAATGACCCCAAATTTTGCATGATCCCTCCCTTTCATGTCTAGTTCATGTGTGATTTTTCCTGGATTTAATTGTGCTGTTTTCCATTTATTTGAGATTTTTCTTCCCTGCCTAGTCAATGGTTGACTTTTTGTGCTACATGTTGCCAAATCCTTTGGGAAATTATCATATCTTATTGTATGATCATGAAATTTCATATGTGATAACTAGACATCTTGAGCTTTGCATTGGTGTTAATCTCATTCATTTCTCATCTGTTTTCAATTTGATATGATTTTTTGAAGTTGACCCATGTTTGTTGACCTTCATTGTGCATGCTTAAATTTGGTTTGACTTCTTGATTTTCATTGACTGCCTTCCTCTCATCCAAATGCCATGAAATTTGACATGCTTACCATGTTAGATGTTAGGATTGAATGTGATTTATTTGATGATTTTTGAGATTGTTTGGGTTGACTTTTGATGCAAGTCATTCTGTTGACTTTTGTGTGCTTTCATTTGCCATGCCTTGCCTTCTTTTGCTTATGAGTTGATGATGATGCATGATGTGATTGTGAGTCCAATTGAAATAGCTTCTTGAATGTTTGAACTTGACTTTGGTTGACTTTTCTTTGCTGTTTTGACTTTTTCATTCTCTTTTGACCCTAGGCTTGCCCTAGTGGTCCAATTGCTTACTGTTGAGTTTATGTTTTCAGGTTGAACCCCAAGTGACCATTGAGATCAATTCCTTTTGCTTGAGTTTGCTTGAATAGCATTGTTTAAATTTGTTTGTTTTGTAGGTGACTTGACTCACAAGCCTAAGTCTTGTGCCTTGCACACCCATTTGGTTCTGATTACTCATTGGTGTCTGTTTTCTTCTGTTTTGTTTGTGAACTGTTTACTGATTAGTTTGACTTTTTCAGGTACTTTAGTTGCTTAAGTTCTCTGAACTTGCTTTGCTTTGCTTTTTAGCAACTTGCTTGAGGTATAATCTCTGTTACTTCATGTAGTCTGGAGACCCGGCCTGTTACTTGGCCGGGCAAACTGTCTGAAGTCCTCCTTAAGAGGCGATGCTTGTGTATGTTTAATTTGTCCTTGTACAGAGTCAAAGACCTCCTAAGTGAAGAGGCAATTGGCAGAACCAAGGGATAAGCAATCTATCCCCTGCTATTCAGTGTGTCTTCTGTTTTGCTCACACCATTGTGTTGATGCATTACAGATAAAAACCCAAGATCTTGTGCAATTGCACAGTTGAGTCAGTATCTAATGTGTAGAAGGGTTCCCACTTTCTGGACCCACACATTCTTGTCAAGTGCTCTCCCAGGCCAGGGATAGAAGCAATGAGGCACACCCCTCATATCCTTTCATCTGCTTCACCTTAGCCCCTCAATGGCAAGGTTAAGAGCAACACTCACCCCATTCCAGAGGTTTGTTTGTTGAGGTTGATATGACCCCTCGACTAAAACCTAACCCTTGTTTGAGCCACTTGCTTGTGTATAGTGTGTGCTATCTGCGCTTGTATGTTTGTTTGACTTGCTTCCTGTGCAAGTTAGGTTTAGTTTAGACTAATCCTTGTTTGCTTTCGCCCTCGTTGCGATCCTTTCTCTCGCCCTCGTTGCGATCGAGCCTTTTCCTTTCTCTTGCCCTTGTTGCAATCGGATCCTTTGTCCCTCCGTAGCCGAACTACGGCAACTCTGATTCTCATGTTCAGATGAGATACGTAGGCACGAGATGCGATGTCTTGTCGAGTTTGACTAACCACTAACACTAATTCTTTTCTCTCGCCCTCGTTGCGATTGAGACCTCCCCTTTCTCTTGCCCTAGTTGCAATCGAGACCCTTGCTTCCTGTGCAAGCCGTGTCTAGGATAGGTTGGCCCTTGTGCCAGTTAGCTAGAAACCTTAACTTAGGGTTGACTTTGCATGACAACATCTAGGCTCGAGTCGTAGTCTCCCTAGAGTTGTGCCTCCCTCTGTTATCTGGTTAGGCTAGATCCTTGTCCCTGCGTAGGGGAACTACATCGCCCTGATCTTCATACCAGATGAAGTATGTAGGCAGGAGATTGAGCTGATCTCTCCGGGCGCCCTTTTCCTTTCTCAATCCTTTGTGTCTTAACCACCCTTGTGTGTGTTCTGGTTGGAGTCCGACATAAGTCCAGCGATTGGCAGTTGGTTTCCTGTGCGTGTTTTCTGGTTCGGATGCTGATGTAAGTCCAACGATTGGCATTCAGGCTCCACGTTTGCCTGTGTTTGTGTTTGTTTGTGTGCGTGTCAGCCGAGCTACGAATGCTCTGATTCTTCTCTCGTCCGAGAAGATACGTATGCATAGGATGCGACATCCTAGCGAGCATGTGTCGTTTCCCCGGTCCGAACTACTTCGACTCTGATGTCTATGCCTGATAGACTAAGTAGGCCCAGGATACGATGTCCTGCCGAGTCAGTTTCAGTCAGTTTCTTTTGTCTCTTTCAGCCAGTGTGTGTGTTCGAGCAATGTTTAGCAACCATTTTCCTTCCTTTTGTGCGTGGATCCCGTAGAGTACTACGGATGCGTAGGGGTGCTAATACCTTCCCTTCGCATAACCGACTCCCGAACCCATTCTCTTTGGTCGCGAGACCATGTTCTTTCCTAGGTTTACTTCGAGCGTTTCCTTTCCCTCTTTTGGGATAAATAACGCACGGTGGCGGCTCTGTTGTTTCTTTCTTTTCCCGCCGGTTTTTCGCGTGATGCGACAAGGCCCTTCAGCTTAAAGGCTTCAGAGATCATCCAACTAATCACTTTATTCCAGTGAGTCCTTACAGCGGAAGGATCAACACTGATGCCAGAGTTGATGGTCAGAGACTTGACCTTGTCAACTGAAGCTTATATAAACACCATTATTGCTTCCTCAAGGGTTGGAAGGGTAATTTTAGGTTCAGAGGCTAGGGGTGGAGAAGTGGGAGGGCTTAGGTTGAATGTGGGAGTTTGTGGTTCAACGGATGTATTTGGTGGGGGTATGTCAGAGTTGGGTGGTTGTGTTTTAGCGTGAAATGTTTCAGATGGTGGAGGGTCAGTTGTGGTTGTGTTTGGTTCTTCTGTGGGTGATGAGGTGACTTCTGGTTCAGGTATGGATTGTGTTGGCTGTTGAGAGGCCAGAGTTGGGGAGTGAGGGTCAGATGGTTCAGTATCTGAGGAAAGGTTATAGTAGGGTGGTGATTCTAGAGAGGAAGATGAAGAGGGTGAGGTTGTTTCGTTTAGCATTTCTGCTTCCGAAAGAGGTAGAGAGGTGGTGGCTAGGTTAAATTTTTGAGAGGGTTGGTTAGATGGTCTGGTGGTTGAGGGAGGAGTTTCTGAGTTGGTGTATATGGGTGTTGGTTGAGGGATAGAGGAAGCAATAGGCTTAACTTGTACAGAAGGAGGGAGAGAAACAGACTTACCAGAAGATCCAGTCAGAGGTACCGGAGGTCTTGATCCAGAGGATTCTCCCAGCTTCGCTTTCTTCGCCTGCTTCACCTTCTCAGATGGTCCTCGTGGTCGCTTCATGAAGTCTGGAGGGCGTTCTGGCAGCCAGTCTAATTGAAGTCGGAGAACTCAACTCCTTGTTTTCGCAGATCATCTAAGTAATACATGACTACCTTTGGAGGGTCGATCTTTGAGAATAGATAGAGTTCATTTGGAATCTTTCTCTGATCTTTAAGAGCTTCCCAGGAGGTGTCCGGAGTAGGTTTGACCCTTACTTGATTCAGAATCCCCATGCTCTTCAGATTGCGAGCGTTCAGAGCTCTTCAAGTGTCGATCATCACGTCTTCCATGAGTCTGAATGTAATTAGATGATCCACGAGACCGCTTTCAATTAGAACGTCAATGATGAGTCTGCCCAAGGGAATGTAGTTCCTGGGCTTCATGTTGTTTCTGGTATCTCTCACAGAGTCCCTGAGATACTTGAAGAGGAGTGCAGGGAGGCAGAGCTTCAGACCCTTGTGGATGCAGTACAGAATGCACCTCTGGTCTGTGTTGATATAGTCTGAGGAGTTGGAAGTCGGGCGATGATGGATGGTGCCCAAGATGATCTTCAGCCAGACCCAGAGGTTCTGATGTAGTTCCTTGTTCTTGGAGTGTTTGCCTTCAGCGTTCTGTTTGAAGATAGTTGGATTAATCTCATGGGACAGATATTTTTCCCTAGGATTAATGTTGTAAATTCTTCTTCCTCCATCTTTCTCCATGCCCAGAAGAGCAGCAATGGATATCTCAGTGATCACCATCTTGACTCCCATAACATAGGAGACAATGTAGTGATCGTCAGCGTCAGCGAATCTCCAGAATTCCTTAACTAGGTTTGTGTAAACTGGACCATAGAGACGTTGGAAGTAGTTTCCCTAACCTTTATTCTTCATTTCTTCAGTGAGGTCAATACTGTTCCTTCGCATGTTTTCAAAATCCACCAGTGATACACATAAAACTTCCAGTTTCTCAAAAGGTGTTGCAAGGTTGATATGAGGCTCACGATCAAGAATGTGAGGTTCTTTGTAGATGGGAGTGGAGACGACACCGGTAACAGCTGGGTTTGGAGTGCTTGAACTTGGAGCTTGCTCGTTGGAATTCATCTGTTGAGAGAAGTTATACACTGATTATTGTTGAGAGTCCATGAATGTTGTTGATGAACTGAGTTGAACGTTGAAGAACTTGAATGCACGCTGCAGGAATTCCTTGAGGGAGAAAGGAACTTGCAAGAAGGTTAAGAGTGTTTGTGAGAGTGAAAAGTATGCAATGTGTGAAGAGAAGAGTTTAAATACCCAAATTAGGGCGCATGCAAAACGACACACAAAACATGAGTTTAGCACAAAAACCAAGTATGCACGTTCGAGGGAGAATGATTACAGCTCATAAAGGATATCTAATCCCAACAGTCAGTACACTGCTCGAGGAGATCTCTAGAGACTGTTTCTTGATTACTGCTAGACAGCTGTCTAGAAGTTCCAAGGTCAGACGCAAGGTGCTTCACGTGTTTGCTCTACCTGATCTTCAGGAATACCAAAGGGTTGGTTCATGGAGATTTCGAACTCAGATGACTTCTAACTTGGTAGGAGTATCAGAGTCAGATGCAGAATCCACTTGTTTACATCAGAATCTTATTTCGCTAACTCGGAGGCACATTTTATTCAGGACAATTTTGAATATTCAGATTCTTTAAGACGAAGAGGAATCTATCTTCAGCAAGGGGTTTGGTAAAGATATCAGCCCATTGATGGTCTGTATCAATGAATTTCAATATTACTACCCCTTTCTGAACATAGTCTCTAATGAAATGATGTTTTATTTCTATGTGCTTAGCTCTGGAGTGAAAAATAGGATTCTTGCTTAAACAAATGGCAGCATTATTGTCATAAAAGATAGGAATATTACTCTCAAAGATTTGAAGATCCTCTAGTTGATTCTTCATCCAGAGCATTTGGGTAGTGCATAATGATGCTGAAATGATTCCGCTTCTGCAGTAGACAGGGCTATGGTTGATTGTCTTTTGCTGGCCCAGGATATCAGATTCTTTCCCAAGAGCTGACAATTTCCAGATGTACTTTTTCGTTCCATTCTGTCTCCTGCGTAATCTGCATCACAAAAACTAGATAGTCTATACTCTGATGTTTTCTCATACATCAGGCCCAGGTTAGGAGTTCCTTTCAGATATCTGAGTATTCTCTTAACGGCTGTTAAATAAGATTCTCTAGGTTCTGATCGGAATCTGGAACAAAGGCAAACACTAAATAGAATATCAGGACGTGTAACAGTCAGATAGAGAAGAGAGCCTATCATACCACGATAGAGCTTCTGAAAAACCTTTTGACTAACTTCTTCTTTTTCCAGAATGCAAGTTGGATGCATGGGTGTCTTGGCAGGTTTGCATTCCGCCATTTCAAATTTCTTCAGAATGTCTTTTATGTATTTACTTTGATGAACATAGGTGACTTCTGAAGCTTGATTGATCTGAATTCCTAGAAAGAACTTTAGTTCTTGCTTTAGGCTCATTTCGAATTCTGCCTGCATTAGCTCAGAGAATTCTTGACATACAAAGGAGTTAGCTGAACCAAAAATGATATCATCAACGTATATCTGGCATGGCACTCATTGAAGTGGAAAATTGTCCAATTTGTGTTTGCAAAGTCTGAATACTATAATATGTTTGCTGCTGAAATTGGAGACTGTTTACAACCATTTGCTTGACAAGTTCCTCTAGTGAAGGTTCAGAAGGTGAAAAGGTGGTTACTTGTGGAGGGTTATATGGTGGTGGTGGTGGAAGGGGTAACATCAATTTTTTAACTAAAGATGTAAGTTCATCAATTCTAGTTTCTAGAGCTTTGTTGGAAGAAGAAACGTGAATCTCATTCACACCTTTTGCTTGAACCATAAAATTATCCCTTGTTGTGAACTGTTGAGAGTTAAGTGACATCTTCTCAATCAAAATTTGGCAGCAGCTGAAGTCTTATCAACAAGTGTTCCACCACTAGCAGCATATAAAATGTGTCTTTCCATTGGTAGCAATCCCTCATAAAAGTATTGTATTAGTAATCATTCAGAAATCTGGTGGTGAGGTCAACTCGACACTAACTGCTTGAATCTCTCCCAATATTCAGCCAATGATTCCATGTCAACCTATCTAATACCACATATTTCTTTTCTGATTGAAGAAGCTCTTGAAGTAGTGAAAAATCTTTCTAAGAAGATTTTCTTCATATTATTCCAACTTGTAATAGAATTTGGCTCAAGATAATATAACCAATCTTTTGCATATTAACATGATCTTTAGTAATTCCTTGAGGCCTCAATGATGTAGAACACACAATCTGAAATTCTTTTAGATGCCTATGCGGATCCTCACCTGCAAAACCATTAAACCTTGGCAACAAGTGTATTAAACCATATTTCAATTTGAAAGGTACAACAACAACAACAAGAAATTCAATACATAAAGCATTATAATTAACATCAGGTGCAACAAGTTCTTTGAGGGTTCTTTGGTCAGCCATGTTAAACTCAATATAAAAGAAAAAAAATTCAACAAACAATGAGAAAACACAATTAATTCAGCAATGCAGCAACAAATAAAAAAATACCGACAATGTCCCTATGAAGTAAAAACAATTGAAATATGAAAAAAATGATTAAAATAAAATATAAAAAATACAAAAACACGAAAATTAATCTAATAACGTCAATTAAGAATATTGAGAATTTTTTAGGAATTTTCGGAAACTACCAAAACAGAAAATAAATCATAAAAAAAAGAATAATAGGGAATTTCGATTTTTTAGGGTGGCATCCACTACTTAGTTCCTAACTAGAGGCTTTCGATCCTTGATTTTTTCCTAATAAATCGACAAATAATCGGAATAAGCTGAGACGATTTTCTTAAAAACATATATTTTTTTCCTAAACCGCAAAAAGACCCGTACGCAAAAAAGTTAGGGCAAAAAAATGCTAAAACATAACACCTAAACCTATAATAATGATTAGACTATAATAATGGTTAAGATCTACAAGAGTCCCCGACAACGGCGCCAATTTGATCCGATGTCTCACACAGGTCAAAAACGAGTTTAAAAGTGTAGTAAAACGGAAGCGACACTCGAATATCGTATCACAAGGACTCTTGAATGTTATAACCAAACGAATAAAAAAAAGGGGTTTTTAAGGTTCAGAACTTAAATCGAAGATGATTAAAGGTAAAAGCAAAATTGATAAATAAGCTAATCTATTGTATCGATTTCCGACTTATCATCAATTCTTATAATTTCAATTCTCTAGCGGATTCAATCCCATTCAACTACAATACCCACTGGCAAGCACAAATTGGTATTATATGATGTATGTTCCTAATTTCCGAATTAAGCAAACGGATTTAAGCAGACGCGAATTAAGCAAACACGACTTAATCAAACATGATAACGAAAAAGCTACGCTAATGTGATTATAGTTAAGGATCATACAAACAATCAAATTTAATCAACTCTATTCTATAAGAAATAATCGAATTAAGAAAATGAAAGTAATCGAAATAAGCAAACGAGTTTATAGGAAGAATTGAAAAGAAATTGAAATTAAACTGAAATTATTAAAAACCTCAAAGTGGAATTCGAATACAACAAATCAGCTCTTTGGGAAGTAGCTCTCCATGGAATCTTCTAAGTAATATTGTATAATCAAAATTTAGAGTTGATTCATGTAGCAGTGGAAGACCTAATATAATAAAAGGGAAATTTGAGCCCTTATGGGATCCGACCTGAAAATTACGAAAACCGGCCCAAACTAACTATTTTAATTAAGTCGGGGACTTTAACGAATTATTTGACCATTATTCATTCCGAATATGTTTTTCACTTCAACTTGAGACTTGTAGTTTTTTCTCTTAGCTTTCCAACGTATATTAGAACGTGTCAATCCAAGTCCTATAGCCCAAGTTATGATTTCAATAGTGACAAGGTATCAAAAAACTATTTATGCTGAGAATAAAGTATGAAAATAAAATAAAGCCAAAAATAAACTTAAATATAAAAACACACTAAAATAGTAAAAATAATAGAATAAATTATAGAAATTCCTAAGTATAATTATAGAAGAATGTGCATCAAAATGCACTGATCAAATTCTCCCACACTTGAACTTTTGCACTCCGAGCAAAATTATAATTTCATAGTATTGTGTGGAAACTTTGTCTTTTTTCCTTCCTTTGGAAGATGTCTTGGTTCAAGGATCCATGCTTGTGAATAGAGGATTGAGTGTTCTTCAAAGAATAACTTAAATAATGAAAAGAAAAAAAATACTAACTTCTAATCAACTAAAATTTGACTAGCTTTTAATTTCAAGCCATTAATTTTATGCACTTTAAATTCAAGTCTTTTATCATTTACCATTATTCATACCATTTGACTTGTTTATTTTAATGTCATTTTCACTTTGCTCACTTGAGCCATATCTTGTTTGTATTTGTGATCCTTTGATCTTAATATACATAATAACAATAAAAACTATAAAAAAGATTTGTGTGGACTTTTGGATTTGATCTGAGACTTTGGACTTAGAATTAGGCAACACTCCCTATGCAAAAGGATTTGGACAATGCCAATATTTCTGAAACTAAGTTTTTGCGAATTGAACTTTCATCTGATGCAAGTATTTAAGATCCATTTGAGTTCATCTGCAATAAGATCTTGATGAAGATGTTACTTTGAACCTGTGTTTAATGCATGATTTGGGGTCATTCTAGGATTATTTCATCTGATACATGGAAGATTATGAGGACTATGAAGTTGCTTGCTTGGATGTGACTATCTTTATTTGATGCCTTGCTCTTCATCTTGCTATTTGTGTATCGATATTGCTTGATTCTAAAGTCCAAAGGAAAAGCGGGTCTCTATATGACATTCTTGTCTATTGGATTGCATCCCATTGGTCAGATCTTTTTAACTCTCAACTTTTAAATTTTTGCTTAGGATTAGTCTCTTCATCTCCTCCCACTTCTATAATTTCAAATCTATCCCTCCCTTAAAATCTTATTTGCTTGTGATTTCTAAACTTAGACTTTATTGCAAATTAGAAACTTTGGCCATATGCCAATGCATTTTCAAACTCTTATTCTTAATCAAACTTGTAAATGAATCTAATCATATTGACTTAAAATTTCAAAAGAAAAAAAGAACTAACACTCATCCAAACTCCTTTATGCCCTTTGTGCATCTTTTAAATTTAAATTTTTATTAAAAAGCAAGCAACTCACTTTGAAATTGATACCACGAACTACGAGGTTTTGATCCCTCATTTTATGTTGGTACGTGGGCACAAGTCTGAAGGTCTTGTCAAATACAAAAATATAATTAATGGATTCTTTTCTCATCCCAACACTCTATTTATTGAAAACATTATTTTTATACTAAAATACATGTACACACACACACAAAAGGCTCCCTAGGAGTACCTAGGACACTTTGGGTGCTAACACCTTCCCTTTGTGTAACCAACTCCCTTACCTGTAATCTATGGCATTTTATTAGTTTTGATTTGAAAACTTCTTATCTTTGGGTTTTGTTCTTACTTTTCCCTTTTCCTTTGGAAACAATAAAAGTGTGGTGGTGACTCTTGTTTTATTGACGTTAAGTTCATCAATAGCTTAATGGTCATGAATTTACCGCTACAACAGTACAATGAGATATCAACAAAAAGAAGATAGAAAAAATAATCAAACAAAGCAAAAATTAAACACAAATTAGACTAAGTTAGGCCTGACTCTATCTAACATGGAGCCATAATTCCCCATTTGAGTCGCCAGCTTTCGCACCTCAAAGAATGTAATCCTTCGTGAGACGCTTGCACGCTCACGGAAAAGATGTCCAAATAGAGTCTCCACCAAACTTTATTTATTCCAATGAAGGAAAGGGAAAATAATGATAAAATCCTTTAAAGAAAAAGAAAATTGTTGTCGCAACCAAATTCGGGTTTGGGAGTCGGTTACGCTAGGGGGAGGTATTAACACCCTTCATGTCCGTTGTTAGTGTGCTATTAATTGATCTTCTGCTTAATCGAGTGAGAAAAGAGAAAGAAAGGAAGACGTTTTCTATTAAAGGGTTATTTTTTAACAATAATGTTCTTGACAAGATTTCGCAATCCTGCTCCTACGTATCTCCAAGGCATATGAAGAACTCAAGGCATACGTAGTTCTACTAAAAGACAACTATTGAATTGTTGCTTTTATGGAGTGATCCTTTAGATATATCGAGTGATTAAACCTGTACTTATTGCTCGCTCTTGGAGGCAGAAGTCTTTGTTTGTTTCGTATCAGATATGGATAAAGCATACACATTTTTAAAAATGTTTTCAGGGTCGCACAAGGGCGGAAAACAAGTTTGATTGGTTAAGTCTTTTTTGGATGACAATTACTCGAATGACCGATTAAGCCTACTCGTATCCAAGTACTTGAGAAGAGGAATAGAAAACTCTACACCATCTCTCTTTTCACCCTTAATTGTGAAAGGATTTAGATAAGCTTAATGAATTTTAGACGGACAACAAATACTCGAATGGCCGA
This sequence comes from Lathyrus oleraceus, assembly GCF_024323335.1. Lineage (NCBI taxonomy): Eukaryota > Viridiplantae > Streptophyta > Magnoliopsida > Fabales > Fabaceae > Lathyrus > Lathyrus oleraceus. Next base: position 267,589,033 of record NC_066584.1, on the reverse strand, counting down.
ATAAGGCTACTCGTATCCTAATACTCAGGGAAGGGAATGGAAGACTGCAAACTACCTATTTTTTCGTCCAAGTTTATTACGAAAATGAGTTTGACTTAAGGTTTGATTATGAAAAGAGTTTGGATATGGCGGGGGTCAGAAGTTTTTTAATAGATGACAATTGCTTGAATGGCCGAGTAAGGCTACTCGTATCGAAGTAATAGAGGAGAAGAATCGAAGGCTCAAGATCATCTCCCTTTTAACCCTTTTTGAAACAATGTTTAAGTATGCTTAAGTAATTTGGATTTGAATAGGCAAAAGGCACTCGATGTTTGATTAAGGTTTTTAATATTTGCGTTTAACTGAAAATCGGATGGAATGATTTGAGGATTTTGAAAATGATGGAGAAGGTGGATAGTGGAAATGGTTATGATTTGTGAAAATTGCTCTACGTTGGATCACTTATTTGTTTTTGTTCTTTAACGAAAGTGATGATTTTAGTCTTGAGTTAACAATCAACTGATACAATAAAGTAAATGAAAGCGGTAAATTTATTACACATCACGGGAATGGGGGTACAATTTATTGAATGGGGATACAGTATAATAGTAGTACAAGCTCAAAAGACAATCGTAAATAAAAGAATCTTGTTGAAAGAAGGCCCAAGAGAAAGCCAATGGACTAGAAGTAAAAATCAAGAAATTTGAACTACATAATTTAGCATTATGTTAAGCAATCGTAAAGTGATTCATGTAGAAATCATCCTATCTGAGGTTAGTCCACAAAAATTTATCCGATTTAGCAATTTTTGAAGTTAAATTGAATTTTTAACTCTGAAATTGCAAGGCATTTGTGAAAAACCGATTTTAAGCAACAAAAAGAAACAAAAATTAAACTAAAAGAATTTAGCTATATGTTAACCAATCGTAAAGCGATTCATTTATGAATCACCTTATCTAACACTGCTAAACAAAACTTTATGCACTCTAGCATTTTCTGAAGTTGAATTGAACTTTTAACTACAAAATTGCTACGCATTTGTGAAAAACCGATCGGACAAATAAATTAATTTTTTTCTATTTAATAATTAATTAATCAATAAATAGATATAACAGTAATAATAAAACAATAATAAAAAATAAACAAATAATAATAATAAATAATGATAAATAAATAAATAAATAAATAAATAAATAATAATAATAATAATTAACAATAATAATAATAACTTTAAGAATAATAACAATAATAATAACAACAATAATAGTCATAAATAATAATAAATAAAATCAATAAATAAATAATAATAATAATAATTAACAATAATAATCAATAAATATAATAATGACAATAATTAGTGAATAATGATGATGATTAATAATATAATAAATGATATAAATACTAACTAATTAATAATATAGTAATTAATTATAATAATGATAATAACAATAATACTACTAATAATAATAGTAATAATAATAACAATAGTATTAATAATAATAATAATAATAATAATAATAATAATAATAAATAAGTGAATAAAAACATACAAATACTAAAAGAAAAGAAAAAAACATAAAAAAATAAATATGAAAAACAAGTTTGAGAAGGAGGGTCGTGCACGTGTGACAGAGAAAGAGGAGAAAAATCAAATATTTTTTTCTAAAGCCACCACATATGGGGGCGCCACGTGGTGATGAGAAAAAAAAGAAAAAGAAAAAAGAAACACATATGCTTAGTCGGTCAAAACAACAACAACAACAACTCAAACTCAACATTTTTAAATATCTTATTCTCTCAAACTCTTTATGTTTCCTATATCTCTCACTCAAGCAAAAAAAAAAATCCAAACATACAAAAATCAACATTGATTTTTTCTAAAATCTCAGATAATACAATTAAACAAGAAACCGTAATCAAAGAAAAAGTAAGCAGAACTACCCTACACGTTCAGATCTGAAAGTAATTATGCAATGGTTCTAGAGAGATGTCGTTATTGGTGTGCGTAGATGGAGAGAGATGGCGAAGTATTTGGGGGAAGAGGAAGAGGTTTGTATGTGATTGGGTTGTGACACATTGGAAAAAAAACAAGGAAGAAGGATTAAACTGAGGAACTGAGTTTGGAAGGTAGATCGTGATGGAGATTCACAAGGTTAAAGATGGTGGTTGTGCAAACTATTTGGTGTAGAGATGGAGTCGTCAGGTCTTGTTTTATGGTGGAAATACGGTAGTTGAGCGGAAGTACGGCTCGTGTGGTGGTAATGAAGGTGGAGAGGAGAAACTTGAGTTGTTTATGGTTGGTTTGTTTAGGGTGAAGGTGTAAGGTGTTGATGGTTTGTTAAGTTTGATGGTGGCATTATTGTGGATCGGTGATAAGGGTGGTCAGTTGTGGTGCGTTAAACTGATTAAGAGATGGTTCGGTTAGGATAGGAGAAAGGGTGCTTGTGCGCGGTTGCTGCTGATGAAAGAATATGAAAAAACGGCGGAAGAAGCAGTGAGTGCATATGTGTTTATGATGTGTTATATTACTATGTTTATATTGTTTTTATCTTTTTTTGTGTGAAGAGAGATCGTGGAAGGTAAAGGAAATTGAGTGAATGGTGAATATGTTGTGACGAGAGATTGATTTTTTATGGTTCTATGTTGTGAAGATAGGAAAGTCAATAAGGTGAAAAAAAGAGCTAGGTTGGTTATGGAGGGTGAAAAATGTATGATTTGAGAGAGAGGTTTCTTATTGATATTTATTGTGTAGAAAATAATATACGGTTTTATAGTTAATGAAGAGTGAGGATGGTCTTTTTTATTTTTTTACATCATACACATAAGAAGAGAAGAAAATCCTTTCTTAAAAATTTTGTTTTCTCCGTCCACATGTCACTCGTATATAGAAGAGTTGGAGATATTTTTTGTGGTATGAAAATAACGTGAGAGGGAGTGTTAATTGGTGAATCCCTCTTTGCCCATGTATTACATTTAGTACACATATATAGCAAGTTCTAGGTTTTCTTCAATAAAAAAATGTAGAAAAAGTACTCTTAAAATTTCAATTAATAATAAATTCATTAAAACTAATTAATTAAATAAAATTCAAAGAAAGATAGGTAATCAAAATAACATTGAAATAAAGTTAAAATTAATTCTATTTAACTATTTGGAACATTTTTACAAAAAAGGAAAATAAAAACGACTAAAAAATCAATAGAAATCGGGCGCAAACATACCCGAAAAATTAAATTGAATGCATCACAATTAACATTGGGAAATAAACCTCTCATAAAAAGTAGTTGAAAAAATAAAATGACCGGTTAAAAGGCTTAGGCTGTTTGAAATGCGACCGAAAAAGTAGTCGAAAAAATAAAATGAGCACGACAGGTTGAACTACGCGAACCATAGGTTAAAAAAACGGATGTCTACAAGCTCGATCTTTAAATTTTTTGCCCGTTAATTCTTTGTACTTTTGAAAAAATATTCGACCGGTCTGTCTGTAGATCAGAAAAATTATTCTGATTGATATTTTAAGCATTATTCAGAACAAAAATATATGTTGTGGTGAGTAAATAATGCAAACGTCTTGTGAATGCATTAATTTGTTGGCTGAATAACCGTGAATAGACAATCTAATGCAAGTGAATCTATCTTGGACCATTTACTTCTGATTCTCTATTACTATTAAAACCCTTCAAATATTCAGCTGACGATAATACTCTTGATTGTTACCCTCTGAATCTCTAAAAAATGATTAAGTGGAATTAATGATGTACTGAGATTGAGAAATCAAGTCTTTTAACTTTTTAACCAACAGATGACCAAATGAATGTCATCAAGATTAGATAAAATGCTAGAACTCTTGACTTTTCATCTTAACCATGATGAATGCTTTTAATTGATAAAATGTATGACAAAATGAATTGATTATGCTATGTTGATGCGAGTGAAAAACTTAGGGTAAAATTTAGGGTATGGAAAGTGAGTTGGGCTTATTTCATAATGCACCACATGCTCCACCAAAAGAAACTCTTTGTTGGCCTTCCTTATGCAAGATTGGTTACTACGATTCTTCAATTTTTCCAAATTAATTTTCATGGAGAATCAATATTTGAAATGAATGCGAAGGAGCATGAGATAAACATTGGGGCAACAAAAAAGAACATGAGAATTTTCAAAGAAAGGGATAGTATTTTCACACACAAAAAGGTTGTTTCTTCTGCATCAGCTTTGTTACCCGAAAGAAGTGTTTCTAATGAAATACTATATGAGAGATGTGCTCCATTGAAAACCTAGTCACAACCAACTTCTGTGACCATCGCCTCGAAATAGGCAACATCAAGAAAATCCAAAACCTTGAGGATAGTGATGAGGTGATGGAATAAGATAATGGTTAAATGTCTTATGTTTCTTGTCTTATGTCTTGCTATATCCTTTTATGATTATGTCTTGTTAAGTTTATGTTTTCTTGTTTTTATGATGTTTATGCTATGAAATCTTAAGAAAAGTTTTATTATGTTTAAGTTATGATATGAATTGTTATGTTTTTATATATGACTCCTTATAGATCAATGTGCATATTTCTCTCTTTTATCTTTTGCCTTCTTTTTGATAATGACAAAGGGGGAGAATATTGTTATGTACTCTAACCTTTCGCAGACAAATTTAAGTCTCTTAAATCAATCGATGGATCAATCAAGGGGGAGATCTCTAAAATAGGGGGGAAATTGATCAAGAATCAAAGAACTTTCAACATTTCAAGTAGCATTACTTGTCATCATCAAAAGTGGGGAGATTTAGAAGACAAGTTTCTCCAACTTTGTTTTTTGTTTTGATGAAGACAATGCCTCAAGATCAATTGCATTATCAAGAAGGAAAAATATCATACAACTTTCAAGTATCTCTTGCTACATGTCCTAGAATTCCAGTAATCAACAAGAGACAAATGAACTTTAAGGAATTGATCAAGCACATAAGGTATATGTTGCAATTATGAATGGATTAATAACTTAGTTACTCAGAAAATATGCATATTTCATCTCTAGACATTCTAAAGTGTTTTTGGAACTTAGAATTTTGGAATCATTGGTTCCTCAGAGAAATGAACATAAGGAATCATTGGTTCAACAATAAAAAAAGTCAGGCCTTTTTTAACACAAATATTTTTAATAGCCAGCCTAGTATTGAGGTTTTCTATTCCTCGAGCATTCCAATAAATGACTTTCATTGGGTCATGTTGCGTTTACCCGACATGGTTCGGGTGTTGATACCCATTTCAGGGTGAGTAAGTTCATGCATTCCCCTACCCTTTATCTGGACCAAAGAAAATTCTTATTGAGGTGGGTCAGAAGGAGTATCTTCATCACCTTAAAGGTTATTATTCTTTTGTAAATGCAAATCATCACATGGATCTCTCACTTAAATCTTACCATTGTTTTCTATAACCACAAGATCAGAATTAAGTAGTTCCCTTTTATCATCAGTTTACTCTTTCTCAATCACCAAATTTCATAAAATCATTAACACTCTCTAATACTAGTTATTGTTCATTAAGAGAGCTTTTTTTCAATAAATTCACTTTATTAGCATTTAATCTCATTATCTGCTTGAATGGCCACAACAATGTCATCTATCTATATGTCATTCTCATGAGTATGATTTTCTGCCTTATTCAAATCTATAAAGTCATCATTCATTATGACATTTATAGATTTATCATTCTCAATGTCCTTTACATTTTCATTTACTGGTATAACTTATATGGGATTTTTAGGATTGTATCTTGTTGATTATTTAACTAGAGGCTTCTCAACATTCTCTCCTTTTAACTTCAAACATTTATCGATACACACACAACGATCACAAAAAACAGGTGAACTTTTGTATTCTAATTAAGAAAATAATGCACAACCCTCTCGATCCACAAAAATATGATCCTAGATAGTATGTGACATGTTAAGGTCTATCTACACCCTCACAAAATGACGACAATTTCTTTTTCTCTTCATATCCTCAATTGATAAACGAGTGATGATACCTAAAGCAATTACAAATAAAGTAATTGGTTCCCGATACTCTAAGGGAAGACCATGCATCCTAAACCACACTTAAGCACGTGTAATCATCAAATTTTCAAGCCTAAAATCTGGCGTCAACACAGAATAACACAGGAGCAAATAATTAAGCTTCCATGTCCATTCACTCCAAATTTTGTTGAGATACTCCTTTGATTTAAGTGAATATTCCAAATAGCCACGTCGTAAAGGAGTAAAATCTCAATTAGTGATTGGACTTCATAATTTCATGAGTATGCCACATGATTTTGATGACTTTAATGACACGTTAGCTTTACTAGTGATCTATTTCCCATGTAAATTATTCTTGCAATGTTCGAGTCCTGCTTTGTAAGCTTCTTCAGGTATCTTGATTGAGAGATAATTAACATTGAGGAAAAGCTTGGCAAAATTTGAAACTAATATGTCACACGTATTTTGAAGAGTTTGTACAAAAATATTCTTGTGTTTCGGTTGAGATGGAGGAGTCATTAAAGTTAGAAGAGTCGACCATGGAAGGCCTCCATGCCGATGGCTGGCACAGAAGGAGCCCGTGTCGATTAGGTTTGCTTTTAAACCCTCGTTGATACTTGTTTCAACAATCCTATCAGTGAAAGTGTAGTCATATTTCTCCTGTACCTTTTTGAAAAAATACTAGCCCGATCTAAGTGTTAATGAATCCAAAATTACTATTTTAATAAAATCTAGTTAAAGGAAAATGAAAATCCCTAACCGTAACCATTAAATCACTCCTTTTTCTACGTAGCATCCTTTAAATTAAACTAATATAAAAAATAACATCATATTTAATAATTAAATAATGAATCCATGCTCAATTAAACTCTAAGGTATCGTAGTATTCTTCCTATGAAGAAAACACTAGTTAATCAACAAATATGATTTATTTAATTAGTGTTTAAAATATCTCAATAAATATTTCAATTTTGTGATTAATTTTTAATAACACTGGAATAAATTGTAATAATACAAAAATAGAAAGCGGTGTGATAAATTTTTTTTGATAAAATAATCATCATAAAAAACAAAAATAGAATAATAAAAATATTCCATACGAGTAAAAATTATTTTTAAATAATATTTAAATTTTGGAGAATATTTTTTTTAAACCACCTTTGAAACAAGTGAAATAATGCATCATGTGTATTATTGTTGTAATACTTTATAAGACTACATTATTATCTTGATGTGAGTCTTCTGTATATATAGATTCCTAAATCTAAACATCATTATTATCTCTACAGTCTATACTCATGGAGCTTCACAGCCATTTTTCAAACTTTACCTTCATGGCAATATCCGTTCTCTCCCTCTTGGTACTATTTAAAATACTTAAAAGCTTGAGTAGTTCGAAAACATCTAACACCAATTTACCACCAGGGCCATGGACACTGCCCTTCATAGGGAACATACATCAGATTATTAGCAGCTCATTGCCTCATCATTCCCTCAAAAATTTGGCACAAAAGTATGGACCTTTGATGTTCCTAAAACTTGGTGAGGTACCCTACATAATAGTTAGTTCACCCGAAATCGCCAAAGATATTATGAAAACACATGACCTCAGCTTTTGTGATAGGCCAAATCTTATGACGTTCACAATATTTAGTTACAACGCTACCGATATTATCTTCTCTGCATTTGATGAACACTGGAGGCAATTACGGAAGATGTGTGTTATGGAGCTGTTGAGTGTAAAGCGTGTCCAGTCGTTTAGGTCGATAAGAGAAGAAGAGGTGTTAGATCTTGTTAAATCAATAACTGCAAGTGAGGGATCAGTTGTTAATCTCTCTCATAAGGTTTTTGAAATGACGTTTGGGATAACGGCTCGGGCAGCTTTTGGAAAAAGAAGTAAACATCAAGAAGCATTCAGATCAGCACTCGATGAAATGTTAACTTTGATGGGAGGGTTTTGTATTGCTGATTTGTATCCTTCTATTAAAATACTTCAAAAGATGAGTACCGTAAAGAAGAAATATCAAAAACTTCACAATGAAATTGATATGATAATGCAAGATATTATAGACGAGCACCAAAGCATTCAGCGGGAACCAGGCAGGGATGAAGATATAGTCGATGCTCTTCTCAAGATTCAACACGAAAATGAACACTCACAACATCGCATTACTGATGTAACTATGAAATCAATCATTCTGGTTAGTTTACAATTAACACGATTATTTTATACTTGTGAAGAAAAAAAAGACTAATTTATAAATTTGCATATATATGTTATTGTTAATGTTTGCAGGACATTTTTGCTGCTGCTACTGATACATCGTCCGGGACTGTGTTATGGGGTATGTCTGAGATGGTAAAGAATCCAAAGGTAATGGAAGAAGCACAAGATGAGGTAAGAAGAGTGTTTGATAAAAAAGGGTATGTAGATGAGACAGAGCTGCACAAATTGACATATTTAAAGTCTGTCATAAAAGAAACACTAAGGTTGCATCCTATGATACCTATGTTACTTCCAAGAGAAAGTAGAGAGAGATGCAAAATCAATGGGTATGAGATTCCTGCTAAGACAAGGGTGTTGGTCAATGCTTGGGCTATTGGAAGAGATCCAAAGTATTGGGTTGAAGCTGAGAGTTTTAAACCTGAGAGGTTTGTGAATAACACAACTGATTTCAAAGGCACGGACTTTGAATTCATACCATTTGGTGCTGGGAGAAGGATGTGTCCAGGAATTGCATTTGCCTTACCCAATGTTGAACTGCCTCTTGCTCAATTACTTTACCACTTTGATTGGAAGCTTCCCAATGATATGAAGAATGAAGAACTCGATATGACTGAGTCATTTGGGATAACAGCAGAAAGAAAAGATGACCTATGTTTGATTCCTATTGTTCGCTGTCTTTGATATGTATTTAATTTTCCATCAACAAATATGACCATAGTTTTGTATTGTGGTTTATAGTATTGATGATGCAAATGTTTTAAAATATTATTAGATCGGTGATTTAAAATCACATGCTCAAGAAACACATCAAATAATTTCAATTACGTTTGTTGAATTTTTTTCGTCAAAAGTTAAAGTTTTTGAAGTTCAAGTCTATATCACCTTTCAATAGAATGAAACATTATAATTTTATCTGTTTCTCCACATTTTATTTCAAGTGTCTCTTTATCGGTATTTACGCTGTAGCTCATGTTTTTTATTGTTCTTATCAGTATATAGATCGAAGAGAAATCAGTCCATCTCTTTACAGGCCCAACTTTACTTAATCATGGATAAACCCATACCCGTATCGATTTGGCTCCATAGAGAAATGATAGTAAAATTCTGAAGAGATAACTATTGGTGATATATAATCATGTCACATATTGTGAAAAACGGTGTCGTAATAATAAAGTATAATCGGTTTTTTGATTGGCAAGTAATCTACAAGGATAGAAAAGAGAAAAGCAAGAAGAACATAATGAAAATGGTTATAAACTGTTATTTTTTTACTTTCTCTTGGAAACAAGATTACAAGTACTATAGAATAGCAAATAATCTCTGTCACCCTAATTAGGATTTATGTTATACAATGATGAGAGACTAGTATGTTATTTATCAGGAAACTAACATACTAAACTAATGAGCTTTTACACACAGGCAGATACACAAACTAACTTAAAGAAGAAACTAACTTAACAATTGGGCATAACAAACAGGCCCAATTCGAAATTTTAACAATCCTAGCATATGTGAACAGACTTCGACGGTATGCTAAGTTCATATCGATTTGTCGAACCAAGAAGCTACCCTTCGACCATACTAGTGTTCGATCCAATATCTCATAAATCTCCACCTTGGAACAAACTAGATTTCTTTACGCAACTTTATCAAATGCATATGGTGGGAAAAATGGCTACTTGGCAATGTCTTGGTGATCATATTAGCAACGTTGTGATCTGTCGAAACCTTCAACACTTGGATTTCTCCATACCCGATTATCCCTCTGATGAAATGTAGCCTCACATCGATGGGCTTGGTTCGCTCATGATAGGCTGAATTCTTTTACAAGTGTTTCTCACTTTGACTATCACATTTAACAATGATAACTCGACCTTGAAGTTTCAGCTCCTTAGCAAAACCTTCAAGTCACAATGCTTCTTTCACAATTTCAGTGAGGGTGATATATTCCGCTTCAGTGGTTGAGAAGGGAACAACCTTTTGAAGTGTTACTTTCCAACTGATTGTTGTGCCAAACACATTGAACACATATAGAAAAATAGATTTTCTAGAATCCATACAACCTGGATAATCAGAGTCTACATACCCTTCGATTTCTGCTTTACTATTTTCACCATATGTTCCACCATAAATTTGGACTCTGTTTAGAGACCCATTTATGTACCTTAGAATCCACTTCAATGCTTGTCAATGAGCCTTTCCAGAATTCTCCATGTACATGCTTACAAGACATACTGCATATACTATATCGGGTCTAGTACAAACCATAACATACATCAAAGAACCAATTATGTTAGCATATGGGATGCTATTCATATAAGTTCTTTCAACTCAGTACTAGAACACTGATCTATACTCATCTTTAATTGAGGGTTTGTCAGAATCACAATAGGCTTTGAATTTTACATACCAAACTTGTCGAGAATCTTCCGTAGGTATGTCACTTGAGATAAGTATAATTTGGGTTATTTTTTGTCTCTTCGAATGTCAATCCCAAGAATCCTGGATGCAGCTCCCAGATCCTTCATATCGAACTCCTTATTGAGTTCAGCCTTCACCTACATTACATCCTTGACATTGTTGCTTTCTATGAGAATATCACCCACATAAAGCAACACAATATCAAATGAATTTCCTGGTCGAAATCTGAAGTAAACACATTGGTCGAATCTCCTATTCCACTATCGATGAGATTGTTTCAGTCCATATAAAGATCTATTCATCTTGCACACATTATCTTTCTTTCCCCTTTCTTCACACCCTCCCGATTTCCTCATCACAAATGTTTGAAATGATATCCATACAAGAAAGCAGTCTTCACATCAATTTGTTCCAATTCTAGATCGAAATGCGCCACCATGGCAAGTAACATTCGAATGGACACGTGCTTCACAACAGGAGAGAACACATCATTGAAGTCGACACCTTCTTTATGAGTGAAACCCCTTGTGACCAATCTTGCCTTGTATCTCTTTGACGTCACTCCTTTGATTCCTTCCTTAACTTTGAAAATTCACTTACAACTGACAAACCTGGCTCCAACAAATTTCTTGATTAATTCCTATGTATGGTTGTCATGAAGAGACTTCATCTCATCATCCATGGCCTTCAATCCTTCAATCTTATTTCTAATCCTTATAACTTCCTTATAGTCTTTAGGTTCTTCATCTAGAACCTTACTTGCAGAGATTAAGGCATAAGCTATGAGATTTGCATACCCAATTCTTTGAGGTGGTTTGATGACCCTTCTCGGCCTATCTCTTGCCAACAGGTAGTCATCGAAATTTTCCTCAACTTCCTCAGTATCTTCGGAATCTTGTGCTTCTTCTTTGACATGATCTAGTATACGCAACTCAGCATCGACATGCTCCATGTCAACAGGAATATCTTCTTATTCCAACTCATCTTCAGATATCCATGCACTTCGACTAACGTCATCAGTTTTTTTGAAATCCTTCTCAATTTCATTAAAAACTACATCTCGATTGGTGATACAGCTCATGCGTCCTGACTCTAGGAACCATAACCTATAAGCTTTGACTCTTTTAGGCTATCCCATAAATATGCATATTAGAGCTCTATGTTCAACATTGTCTTGCCTAATGTGAGCATAGGCTATGCAACCAAATACTCTAAGTTTCTCGAGACCTCGTGGATGTCTCGACCAAACTTCTCCGTGTGTCTTCATATCTAATGCAATTGAAGGACATCTGTTTATCAGATATGTTATTGTCAAAACAACCTCTTCCCAAAACACCTTCTTTAACCCAACACTAGTCAAGATGCATCTAACCCTTTCCAAAATGGTTCGATTAAACCTTTTAACAAAACCATTTTATTGGGGAGTACCTGTAGTAGTTATGTTCCTTGTAATACCAGAGGCTACACAAAAACTGTCGAGCATCCCATTGCAAAATTCAAGGCCATTATCGGTTCTCAACCTCTTAACCTTTATGCAAATATGATTTTCTGCTAGATTCTTCCAACTTTTGAAGTTCTGAAAAGTTCCATGCTTAGTCTTCTTGATGAATACCCATAACTTTATGGAATAATCATCAACTATGGATAGAAAATACCTTGCTCCTGAATGTGATGGACACCTTGCAGGCCCCCAAAGATCAACATGGATGTAATCAAGAGATCCATGTGTTCTTTGTTTTCCTTTATTGAACTTCGCTTTGCAAGATATTTCAAGTACAGAAGGTTCACAAAGCCTTAGCTTTTCGAATTTGTCTCCACTAAGTAGATTTTGTTTCCCAATTTGACCAAACCCCTTTCACTGAAATGGCCCAATCTCATGTGTTAAATTTCTATTTTCAACAAAGGTTTCGTGGATGCAACATCTGCAGAGCCATTCATAATTTCACCTTCAAGGGTATAAAAGCCTTGTTTCTTCACGCCTCTTAAGACTTCCTTCGACCCCTTCATGACTTTTAAAATACTTTTCTATCCTTGAAAAATATATCCTTTCTTGTCGAATTCACCAAGAGAAATCAAATTTCTCTTCAAATCAGGTACATACTTGACTTCCATCAACAATCTTACTAACTCATCATGAAGCTTGAATCTCACAGATCCAACACCTACAATCTTTCAAGCTTTATTATCTCCAAGCAATACATATCTACCATCTTGATCATATATTTCCTCGAACAGATATTTGTTTGGAGTCATGTGCCAAGTGCAACCTGAATCTATAAACCACTCTTTACTTGAGTCGTGGCTTGAAGCCACAAGAACATCAAATGAGTCGAAATTATCTTGAACAATGGTTGTGTTGCCATTATCCTTACCTCTATGATCTTTCAGGCCTTCATGGCACACTTTTCTTGTATGACCCTCTTTCTTACAGAGGTAACATCAAATACCAGATGCATAACCAATATGAGACTTATGCTGACTTTTACCCTTCTTCTTGTCATACTTGCCACCTCACTTTGTGAATTTCTCCTTAACCGACAGGCCTTATTAAGTCGAAGATGGCTTGTGCTCATTTCGTTCATTTAACTCCTTAGAATACACGGCTGATTGAACTTCTTCAAAGGTCGGAGACTCTCTTACATATAAGAGAGTTTCTTTGAAGTGAGCATCTGATATGGGAAAAGCACACAACAACAACAACAGTGTTTGATCTTAGTCCTCGATCTTGACATTGATATTTTCAAGATCAAGAATCAACTTGTTGAACATATCTAACTCCTTATCCAGAACTTTTTCTTCATTCATCTTGACTGAATACATAGCCTACTTCAGGTAGAGGCGATTGACCAACGATTGGGTCATGTACAAACTTTCCAAATTCACCCATAACCGCAATATCATCGTCTCCTTCGAAAACTGACAAAGGACCTTATCACCAAGGCTCAATAAGATGGAGTTGTGGGCTTTCTCTACCATAGTCGTTTTTTTTATCCGTTAACGCATTGTCCATGGCTTTGGATCCCTTCAACAGTACTAAATAACCTTGTTGAACCTGTAAGGCTCTCATGTTCAAGTGCCACAGACCGAAATTGGTCACTCCAATGAACTTTTCAATCTCATATAAACGATTCCGGAATAAAAAAATATAATTCATTCCTTGATCGACAAGAAATCCATAAGCGTAGAAAAGAGGGAAGTAAGAACAATACAATGAAATTGGTTGTAAATTTCTATTCTTTACTTTCTCTTGGGAATAAGATTTCAAATGTTATAGAGTAGAAAATAATCTCTCTCACCCTAATTAGTATTTTCTTTATACAATGATGAGAGACTAATAAGTTATTTATAAGGAAACTAACACATTAAACCAATGGAATTTTACACATAGGCTCATTACACAAGCTAACTTAAGCAATCGAACATAACAAACATACTCAATTGGACATGCCAACAATCCTAGCATATTTCGACTACAACATGTGAGCAGACTTTAACGGCATGCTAAGGTCCATTAGAATTGTCGAACAAAAAAAACTATCCTTCGACCATACTAGAGTTCGATCTAATATCTCACATCACCATTAATATGTCAAATGTATGTCACCTAAGGTAACCTTCTAGGATTAGGGGCATATGCATGAATCTACCCTAACAAGCATCAGATCCAGGTACTAGGCAAAATGTACTGTTGGTAAGATGGACGGTTAAATAAAGACCTAGGGATGAGACCTATAAGGATTATTATAAAGAGAGGCAACATAATTATACCAAGTACACATTGATAAAAAAATTAACACATTATTTTTGTGTTATACACAATCAGTGACTTGTGTGTCAAAGTGTCTTTTGTAGATAACACCTATTCTGCTCGGTCCTTGACATCAACAACAACCGGACACCGATAAATAAATCTTCAAATCCTTATATTTAACTACGATGCGATATTGAAATATTTTGGTCTAGTGGCACTTCCTGTGAAATGTCTATATACGAGGGGATTCCTTAAATTTTTATTCAATATAAATGACAACCTCCAACTGTAAAGCGGGGCTTCCTAAGATGTTTATAGTTATTTAGACTACTCCTAGTGTTACATCATGGAAAACCTTCGTATACCATTCAAGGATTTTCCTACTCTCACACAAAACTACACAAATGGATTCTCTAGACCATATCAAAATTGCATTTACGACCGATGAAGGAAATTTCTAAGTAGCGAATGATGAACAAGGTGTTATCTTACCAAATAGGAGGCATATTGGAGGTCTAAAGGACGATGGATGGTCATATCTAAAGAGGATCGAAAATACACAAAACATATTGAATCCATATTTTATGAATTAAAGAAATTTAGAATGAGGTTGAACCCCGAAAAGGGCATTTTTAGGGTGCGGTCAAGGAAGTTTCCGAGATACAACCTTACTAAAAGATGATAGAAGTGAATCCTACCTAATACCAAGAAGCTGAAGGATAAGCTAGTTGCTCGATCCTAGTTCATATCCCAGTCACCCAATCATGTTCTCCCATTTTATAAACTTTTGATAAAAAAGATAACATTTGATTAGACCCTGAATGTGACATAGAATTTGCGAAGCTCAAAGAACTATTATCTTAATCGCCTTCCTTGGTACATACAAAAGAGATGAGACTCCAATTTTATTCCTTTTTAGTGTCCCAAGAAGCATTGGGAGCAAATTTGGCAAGTGAAAGCAACTTATCCAAGGACCCGATCTATTTTGTTGTGAAAGTTCTACATGGACAAAAAGTGTGGTAACAAAATGTAGAGTAGATTTCTCTGGACCTTGGGACGACGACCAAAAAATTGAGGAATTACTTCCTTGTCTATCTCATAGAAGTAAAAGTCAATTATCCAATCCAAAAAATACTCTATAAGGAAGATCTCCGTCAAAACTATGTTTGGATTGCGCGAGATATTGGAAAAAAAATGGTTGCACCAAAATTTGGGTTTTGATTATAACAAATTAGTTAAAGAATAATTGGGTATTATAATTTTTTTCAAGTGTGCAGGACCATATACTAACAAATTTTAGGAATAAACAAAATATTAGTTTTGTTAGTGAACATCTAAAGAGAATCTTAAATATCACAATCTGAAGGATCAGAAGCTGAAGACCAAACTTTGAAGAAGTCTTCATCTGAAGATCAGACTATAAAAAGATCAACGTTTGAAAACCAGACTTTGAAGAAGTCAGGACCTGAAGACCATACTCTTAAGAAGCATACTTCTAAAGATCAGACTCTAAAGAAGACACCTTTAGAAGATTAGAATCTGAATCTACTTAAATCTCAAAGATCCATGTGACTTTGATTAGTCACTATTAGAATATGACATTCAAAGAGTTGTTACTCTGTCAAAACATAAGCACACGTTTACTTTAGGATTTCTTATCTTTGTAATATTATAAATTCCTAAGTCTTTAAGAGACCTATTGTATTGTATTTTATATACACCTCTGATTCTATACCAAGTGTATTTCCCCCCAAAAAAATTATCTGTTAGAAGTCTCTTACTTAGTGTTTGAGCATTAAAGGTATCTTGCTTGTGTGATTTAGAATTTGAAGTCTCTTGCTTGTATGGATCATGAAGTTGGGCATGTCCCTGATAGAATATAAAAAAGAACTTATCCATCAGCTCCATAAAAACACAAATGTATTCACATGGATCCCCAGGACATTCCAAGGATACACGCTAACCTCATTTTACATTTTCTTCTTCTCAATGTCATTGCCAAACCAATCATACGGAAGAAGTGAAATATGGGCGATTAGATGAGGATAATCATCGATGAAAAAGTATTAAAAAGAGGTTCAAGGTGAAAAGACGGGCGATATAAGTGACATCAAGTACCCATCCTCCCGATTTGCATGGACTTTACTAACCTTAATCTAGAATAACCAAAGATCCTTACCTTCTGCCAAGCATAAACATATTAATCTACCATTTGTCGCTATACAAGTTGTTAAGATTCATGTATTCCTACCAAGGCTACAATAAATTTAAGATGAATCCTCTCAATGTCAATCATGACTAACAATTGAAATTATTACTACAAAGTGATGTCATTCAACTTTAACAACACTGACACCACCTATCAAAGGTTAATGGACATTGTGTTTTCAAACTAAATAAGGAAAATTAAATAGTCGACATAGTCGTAAAAACTTTGGATGAGAATAATCTTTATGAAGACCTAAAAGACATGGTGAGCTCTGTTATGAAGTACTTCATGCGTTTGAATATCCTGAAATACTTATTCGTAGTTTGGATGGAGAAGTTCAACGGATTTATCTTAGCTGGAAGAGGGATAAATGCCAAGTCCAATAAATGTTAGGCCATAAATATGAGGAATCCAACCACAATAAAGGAATAATTGATAGAGTGTATCATTTGTACTCTACCACTTTCTCTCATGTACTAGTGAGAAAGCTTTCCAATTATCCGTTGGACAAAAATCTAGGGATGAAATGGTCTAGAACAGGGGGATGAATTGACCGGTCCCCTTATACCATTTTTAAAAAGCAATTTTTTTTACAAAATCAGAATTTTTACCAGGGAAGCATAATAGAGCGAATGGATTCAAGAAATTTATGTTTCATTATCTTCCTAATAGGAATGACTCATTCAATATTAGAAACAACAAAGATAAATGAAGTTGCTCTAACAATAAATTTAATCCAAAAATTAGAGTTAACACAATCTTAATTAAAGTACAATGTTTAATTAAATAGATGCATCGCAGACCCAAGCCTATGTAATAAAAAACTATAATCACGATCTAAATTAAAATGACACAAGATGAAAAAATCTAGCACACATGATATTATGCAGAAATTTAAAAGAGATAGAGAACGAAAATTTACACCAGATATATAGTTGTTCGGAAATTCAGCCTCGTTATGCCTACTCCACTCTTCAATTGTTTTAACCATTGGAAATGGTAACATCTTCCACTATTTTTAATGTTTAAGATACAAGCAGTTTGGTATAGTGGATTATCATCAACCTGAACCCTAATATCCAAATGCTTTATCCAACTCAAATCTAAAATAATATTACATTATATTGATGAAGATTACTCAACTACGAATACTCAAGATGTTTAATGATATCAATGCATAAAAACTTTCTAGGAATAATATTCCTGCTCCAAGCTTCAATTCTGTTGCACCATTTACTTAGATTTGACGAAGACTTGTCTTAGCGATTATTCTAACAAAGAATAATTGGAAAACTCAAAACTTTATTCTGTGGACACCTTTACTAGGATCCACCAAATCCTTCCTTTGAGTATTGAAAAAATCTTTTCTTGCTTGATAAGCACCAACCAATATTTTGAACAAGAAGAGATTCCTTCTTCTGATACACACAACAAACTTCACAAAACATTAACTTCCCTAATGTACCTTGAATTTACCTCTCACACACAATATTTAGAATTGATCACTACAAAAATGAGTTCATGGTATAAGGTTGAATATGATGAATAATATCTAAAGGATCTCACACAACACAACTATAAACTCTCCCAATATCAACATTCTAGGAATTTTTTCATAAGGTTGAATCAAGGAGATAATGTGTTTGTAAACAAAGAAAAATCTCATGGTTTTTCTCAATATTCTTAACCAAGAAGTATTTGGTTCTTGCAGAATATACTAGGTTAATCAATCTAACTGAATTGACCCACTCTCATGATAAATGAATTAACTAATTGGTTAACCCGTTTTTTCAACTACTTCTCTTAAAGAGACAAAAAAGGGTTTAAATAGGTGCTAGAGATTTGGCACAAAAATATGATGAAAAACATAATATTATTCGAGTTAAATCACAAGGTTATCATTTGAGTGAAAGAAATATTGATTTAAATCTAAGATAGTAAAGTGAAAATTTGCTATTTTGATTAGAATCATGTGTCTCTGTCTATGATTCGAGTCACATAAATCATGATTTGAATCTTAACAAATTTTGAAGAATATTTTGATTCCAGGATTCCAAACAAATACCTTGTCACTCAAGTCCATAAATATTGTGATTCTAATCATATACTTCTTTGATTTGAATCAAGTTGTCAAAGGAAAATGTTAAACTTTCAAGCAATTAGTCTTTCATTTGAATCATAACATGTCTGAATCGAATCAAGCTTTACAAAAAAAATTGATTTAAGTATTCTAACTTGTGATTCAAGCTACACTGAATATTTTTAATTATATCAAATTACAAAGGCTAAAAAACACATTCTCATGGGTCCAAATACAATATAGTAAGAGTTAGGGCATCTCAAGGTACACATATAAATAAATAAAAAATGAAAAGATTAACTTACAAACAAATTATCAATGAATTACAAATATGAAATAAAAAAATTAAACACATACACACACAAATAAAATTTAGACCAAGCATCAAAATAAAACGATAGCGAGTGCAATGCAATTTAAGTCTCCCATATTTTAATGTTTGGAAAATTTAAGATGTTACTAATTGAATTTGATTTGAGAAAATGATTTGAATGTTGTAATTTGTATTTTAGTTCAAATTTATTTAAAGTTTGATCAACCCACAACAAATGGTACAACATTTGAAACTTTATTGATTCTTGAGCTCTTAAGCCCTCTTAAATTAAACATTTAATACGCAAAAATATAATGATAATATGTCACAACCTTCTCCACCTTTGACAAATATCAAAAAGAGAATGGAAAATAGAGATACAACGCATATATATGAACTCGTTACACCATATAACCCTATACGAAATTCCATACAAATAAAAACTACTTCAACAACAGAAATAGGTGCGCACACACACACAACCCCCCCCCCCCCCCCCCCCCCCCCCACCCACACACACACACACAAGCACACGTACACACGCATACAGACACACACACACACACACAAGTGAAACAATTTTAGATAATTTGCAAGACAATAAGAGACAAAATGCTAAATGTGAAGTAAAATAGACAACTAGCATCAAAATAATCATAATGACTAAAACCAAGCCATACATGTAATTAACCAAAATAGGTTAATCAATCATAGTATCCAAAAATAGAAGAAGAAGATATCCAATGAAATATAATAAAATTGAATGGAAAAAATGAAAATCATGGAAGAAAATGCATGATAACTAACAGTGGTTTATGGAAAATGGTAAGGAGTAACATTTAAATTGAAATCAAAATCAAAGCTTGAACCCTTTCGAACTCCAAGAGAGTCATTGATGCATATAACATGCACCATCATGCGATCCTCACTTACCTTGGCTTCAACATCCTGTGCATCAAATTGAGAAATCAAGCACACCTATGTGTCTTTAAGAACACATATATATATATTCATAAGAAGGAATATAATAAAAAACAAAGAAGATGTCACATGCTACAAATACGGAAAGTCAGATCATTACCAAACAATGTGTCTTACTCTCTTCAAGCATAACAAGAATAAAGATAAAGAATCTAACAAGACAAAGGGAGAGTATGTTAAAGGTTGCATGACCTATTTTGTTTGGGAAGAAGAAGATGAGAGTTCCCTTTCATCTTGCAGCTCTAGGTCTACCTAAATTACCTTTTTCTTTTTTTGTAGGATATTATTGCCTTCACAAAAAGGTTATGGTTCCTAGAACGAAGATGGTCAAGACACATGATGAGGGACAATTTGATGTTTATTAAGTTCGATCACAAAGAAACCAGTCATGTCACTTATGGAGACAACACGAAAGGTAAAATACTAGGAAAATGTGTTGTGAGAAATCCATAGGATGTGTTTTATTAGTTAAAGAGCTTAAACACAATTTACTTAGCATTAGTCAATTATGTGACAAGGGGTGTTATATTGTTTTTGATACCTTAAGTTGCTTGATTGAACATAAGGATAGTAAAAATATTGTGTTTAAGGGTTCTATAGTTGATAACATCTATTTACTTGACTTGAATGATATGTCAATGTATGGTACTGAATGTTTAGTCAATAAGAGTGATGATTCTAGGCTATGGCATAGATGTGTACGACATGTACATTTGACTTGATAAATAAGATATCATAAAAAATGTAGTAGTTGGTCTACCAAAAATAAAGTTTTCAAAAGATAAACTTTATGATGCTTACAAAATGGAAAAGAAAATCAAAATGTCTTGTAAACCGAAAAACATTATTTCAACTTCAAAACCTCTCGAGCTTTTCCATCTAGAGTTGTTTCACCATTTGAGGACAGGATATCTAGGCAATAACTATTATAATTTTATTATAGTGGATGACTATTATAGATTTACTTGGACACTCTTCTTAGCCCGTGAGTAAGAGACCTTTACCGTTGTTGATAATTTTGCTAAGTTTTTCCAAAATATTTATAATTTGAAAATTGTCACACTTTGTAGTGATCATAGTGGTGAGTTTGTAAACTATCAATTTGAAAATTTTTGTAACTAAAACAGGATTACTCATAACTTTTCATGTCCGAGAAATACATAACAAAATGGTGTTGTTGAGCATAAAATTCATCTTTTAGAATAATTAGCTCGGAGAATGATAAGCGAAATGAGTCTTCCTAAGTATATTTGGGTTTATGCGATTAATACCGCATGCCATGTATTAAAACATGGTGGATATGCAAACTATCCAAGAGAAGAAACCCTATGAGCTACTAAAAGTCAAGAAACCTAATATTTCCTATTTCTTTATTTTTAGGTGCACATGCTTTAGGGTAGGCAAATAACGAAAAGGGTAATCTAGGCAAATTTGATGCAAATTCTAATGAAGGTATCTTTCTAGGCTACTTAGATTTGAGTAATGCATATAGATTTTACAAGCATTGAATGTCCTCTATAAAAGTGTTTATACATGTACCTTTTAATGAGACCATACCCAAAAAGTCAGGGAAAGGAAGTTCTTCCGATATTTCAGGTGTGATAACAAAAAGGTTTGTCAATGATGACGTTCTCAAAAAGGATCCTCCTCCAGGTTGGATTATTGTGAAGGATCATAAAATTGGTGTGTCATACCCCAATTTTTCCCCTCATTCAATAAATCGATACTCTCATCTGGAGTTTCGCATCTCTGCATATCATAAGATACGTTCCATGATGTATAATGCCCAAGGTTTCAACCAGAATAATTTTTCAGATTGACAGACATACCGGTCGAACTGATCCCCAAATGTACGTAAAATTAGCGAGCGGAAATTTTCAAGATTGATCTTGTAGACTTTAATTTTTTTAATCTATGGTTCACGTAGTTTAACCTGGTGTACTCGTTTTATTTCTTTGACTACTTTTTTGGTCGCATTTCAGTCAGTCCGAGCCTTTAAACCGGTTAAATTTTATTTCAAAATTGGCTCAAACGTTGTATATTTCCGAGAGGTTTATTCCATGCTGATCATTTTGGTGCATTCAATTTATTTATTTTTTGACACTTTTGTGTCCGATTTTTATTCATTTTTAGTCCGTTTATTTTTATCTTATAATCAAAATATTGAGAAAAAATAAATAGAGACAAATGTGTATTCAATTTTATTTTATTTTTCTATATTAAAAAAGTAATGAATTTTTATTTCATTTATTTTGTTAAATTCATTTTAATCACAAAAATATCTAAAAGGGTAGTTTTGGGATTTTTATTAAATAAGTAACCCTAATGCAATG
This sequence comes from Lathyrus oleraceus, assembly GCF_024323335.1. Taxonomy (NCBI): domain Eukaryota; kingdom Viridiplantae; phylum Streptophyta; class Magnoliopsida; order Fabales; family Fabaceae; genus Lathyrus; species Lathyrus oleraceus. The sequence goes on along the minus strand of NC_066584.1, from coordinate 267,566,728 downwards.
CTATTTATTATAACTATTTGGGCCAATGAACACAAAAAAGGAGCGGCGCATACAATGTCAAATCATTCACTCAAATTTTGAAAAGAAAAGGAGAGAAAATTTTAATAAAAAATGGAATATCTTCTCTATCATACCACACATCCATATTTATCTACAATACCACAAGACTTATTTTTTACTTTTTATGTAGTTATCACAAACTCTCCTTCCATTTGAATTGTCACCATATATCACTCATTTCTTCTCGACATAAAACATAACATTAACACACTCCATCTCATCTTTTCTACACACTACCAACAATACATCTTACCAACATCCTCTCAACACATATTCACGCATGTTTCACCATAATTTTTTTTTCAAAACAAACCCATACTCTTCACATCTCGTCATGTAAAAACTTACATCTACCAACCATACACCATAATAACCCACATTTTCTTCACCATATTACAAACACTCATCTTCCATAAAAACTCCATAATCTTCATTTTTTCTCTCACTTACATAAAAGAAGATGAAAACTTCTTTTCTTCCATGTATAACCACCATTAACATAAAGCTCAGTATTAAACACCATACAATCTCTTCCAACAACAACCTTCAACCACCATGTAAAAAAAAATCTTCCTATAATCATTTTCTTTTATTCATCTTTTATTTATTTATTATTATTATTATTATTATTATTATTATTATTATTAATTATCATTATCATTATTATTATTAGTATTAGTATTAGTATTATTATTTTATTTTTATTCTTGGTTTTATTAATAGAATTAGTGTTTTCATTTAAGTCTTGTTTTATATAGTTTTAAAAAAAAAAGATAAATTTAGGTAAAAGAAAAAGTGGAGCTTTCAGAGTACATGAGAGAAAGTATATTGGCTCTGGTTATTTTCATTTTCGTTTTCTACATGTTCATTATGTTTTGTTTTTGTTTTTTTTTTTGTTTTTTATGACATGTGTCAAAATACTATTGGTGCGTATCAATTTTTTTTATAGCAAATCAAATGTAGGGTGGGTACCCCTTTTCTATACATTAGTTCATTGCTTTTTTTCTTCTTCTTTATTTATATAATATATATATATATATATATATATATATATATATATATATATATATATATATATATATATATATATATATATATATATATATATATATATATATAATTGTGTATTACTTAATTGAAAAATATCTTAGAATGCGTTCTTGTTTTGTTATTTTTGTCTTGCTTATTTTAGGCTTTAGACCCAATTGAATGTAATTCTATTTCATTGTTTATATCCCATTTTAGTATGCACCCACTTGTAATTAAGGTTTTATTTTTATTTTCTTTTTATAATTTTATTAGTAATTAATTATATTTTTTATTTGATTATAGTCTTATTTATTTATTTGCTTCTCTAATTATTAGAAGGTTTGTGTGGTTATTTGTCTAATCGATTGCATTGTGATTTTGGAGTAAAAATCCAATTTAACTTTCGAAAACCGCTTGAATGCATAGATTCATTTTTACGGTTTCTTATAGAATTGATTCCTACATGAATTGGCTTTAAGCTAGCTTAGTGCTAAATTCAGTTGGCTTTCGATTTCGGTTGGTTTTTAATCCCATGGCTTACTTGTGGGCCTTCTTACACTGAGCTCTTAAGCAACATCAACTTAACTTTCAATAACTTCAAACCTTTGTACTTTAATTATTTTAATTTATTATTCAAGGAATTTTCATAATTAAAATCTGAAGAAAAAGATTACATGGATGAAATATCCAGTCGTAATCCCGGATATTTGACCCAAGTTGTAAGAGCTTGTAAGCCCTAAGTTGCACCCATCAACTATTCAATATTTTCATTAGGATCCATGAATCTGAGGACCATTTATAGAACCTTAATACTTTGGCCAATTAGGAAAGATGGTTGCGTAATGTGGGTCCATGAGATGAATTTCTCGCTGGGTCGACACGAGAACCTTACTTAGAGTAGATTCATTGGATGGAGTTGATGCTTGGTGTAACACCCTTCTAAATACCCCAAAATATTTAATTAAAATAATAACATATCAATCAGAGTAATTATGCCCCGAAGGGTGTCACACAATCATTTCACAACATTCATCAAAATATCCTGTCATGCTCATTCATTTAATCAAAATAAGACTCTTTTGCATAATTCGCAGCGGATACAAAACATCGACATTCAAATCATGTACTACATTACATGTAAAGTTGATCAACAACTAAATTAAAACATAGTCAAACATCCCCTCCCGATGTTACATCTACCAGAGCATGACCCACTAAGGACGACACTAGACTCCATAGCACTAGCTTCTACTCAACTCACTGCTCGTTACCTGAAAAATAGATGTAAGGGTGAGTTCCTCAATCAATATAATAAGCATTATAGAACAACATGTAATGCTAAGTAAATAACACATCAATTCACCCTAATCAGACTACGCACTCAGCAACGGCAATATCCGTTCAAACATCATATTCAACAGTAACATATAACATATGTATAATCTCAACCATACTCAACATCAACAGCACAACACACAACACACATATAATACTGGAATACATCCATTCATATTATATGCCATACATTCATTATGCAATGAGACTCCACACATGCGGTACCGACTATTCTTGAACATACAGTTCAAGCTCACCGATCAAATCCAGATACGGCTACTAAGCTCACTAGTCCCACTCATTTGAGATCTAATGACTCACTCACTAATTCCTCACCGTGGGAATCAGCTACAGCCCCGAAGGCTAGACTATGCACACTAATCATCTAGCATGCAAACATCAACAACAAACCCACCATGGTTCACTCACTAATTCCTCACCATGGGAATCAGCTACAGCCCCAAAGGCTAGAATAAGCATGCTAATCACCTAGCAATGCAACAACAACAGCAACAATTCAAGAATAGACATAAGCTCACACTCTAAGCCATAAAACAGTCTATTCACAAATGCATACATAACTGATACATTCACAGCATCATGCTTATCATCACACATCATTAATACATTTTATCACAAAAGCATATCACATCATGCTACATAATCAAATACTGTATTAGCACATTCTACTAATGCCTATACTACTCAAAACAACGGGAAATGATCCCTGCTACATCATACATCAGCTAAGTACATCACTCAGCCTAAACAACCAAAAACTGCACAACAACAGCACAGAAAAATCACAATTCTGCCCATACGCGTATTGCCTATGCCCATACGCGTATTGCCCACGCCTGACCAAATCCATACGCGTAATGCCCACTCTCATACGCGTATTGCGCATTTCCTCGCCCAACCCATACGCGTATCACCTGTCTCATACGCGTATGCTACGCGTAACAATCCCCCATTACGTGTACCAACAGAGACCAATTTACGTTCAAAATATCATCTTTTTCACCCATACGCGTAAGGCTTCCTCCATACGCGTACCAGCCATCTCATACGCGTATTGCCTAGTGCCATACGCGTATGACCAGAAACCAGAACTCTCAGATCTGCAATGGCTTTCTCTGCTACGAGATCTACCCAATCCAACCTTCCACAGTCCAATTTCTACACAGAAATCGTTCATATTTTCAACACAATTCATATCTTATTCGATTACACAAATCTGACACTTTTACATCTAATTCCTACGAATTCTTTCTCAATTATACCCCAATTTCGTTTATCCAAAAAGTTCACAAATTCATCATGCATCAATCTAAACAGAGGTAAAACAATGGTTATCACTACCCAGTACATATTATCACATAATGCCCTTTAACCGATGATAAACCCCCCTTACCTGAGTTAATCCAGCAATCTCTGAGCTCCAAGCTTTTCCTCTTCTCTTGCTCTGCCTTTTTGCCCTTTTTCCACTTTCAACCGCTTCTCTGTGTTTTCCTTTTCACGTGCAAAACCCTTTTTACGAAAAATGGGACTTTTTATTATTCCAACTTATTTTATTCCAATAAATAATTATCCCAATAATTATTATTCCAAAATAATAATAATAATAATTCAATCATCTAATTAAATTAATAAACATATTATTAACTTAATTTAAATAATTATTATATTATTATCGGGGTGTTACAACTCTCCCCCACTAAAAGGGTTTTCGTCCTCGAAAACATACCTCAAGCGAACAACTCCGGATAAGACTCCTTCATCTGACTCTCAAGTTCCCAAGTCACATTGCCACCTGCTGGTCCTCCCCAAGCTACCTTCACCAAGGCGATCTCTTTACCCCGCAATTGCTTCAACTCTCGATCCTCGATTCTCATAGGTGATGTTTCAACAGTCAGGTTATCTCTCACCTGTACATCATCTACTTGGACTACATGTGACGGATCATGAATGTACCTCCTCAACTGAGACACATGAAAAACCTCATGCAAATTCGCAAGCGACGGCGGTAAAGCGATACGATAGGCTACCTCTCCTATCCTCTCCAAAATCTGATAAGGACCAATAAAACGAGGTGTCAACTTCTTCGACTTCAAAGCTCGACCAACACCAGTTATCGGAGTAACACGAAGAAACACATGATCTCCCTCTTGGAACTCAAGTGACTTCCTCCTCTTATCATGATAACTCTTCTGACGACTCTGAGCAATTCTCATCTTCTCCTGAATCATCTTAATCTTTTCTGTAGTCTGTTGAACAATCTCCGGTCCAACCACAACACTCTCACCGGACTCATACCAACATAACGGTGTCCTACATCTCCTACCATACAAAGCTTCAAACGGTGCCATACCAATGCTCGAATGAAAACTATTGTTGTAGGTAAACTCAATCAAAGGCAAATAACAATCCCAAGCACCTCCTTTTTCCAAAACACAAGCTCTCAAAAGATCCTCTAGTGACTGAATCGTCCTCTCAGTCTGACCATCAGTCTGCGGATGATATGCAGAACTCAATCTCAGCTTAGTTCCCAAAGCTCTCTGCAAACCTTCCCAAAATTTCGATGTAATTCTAGGATCCCTGTCCGAAACAATACTTGACGGAATACCATGCAAACTTACAATCTTCTCAATATACAACTCAGCTAGCCTCTCTAACGGATAATCCATTCTGATCGGAATGAAATGAGCCGACTTCGTCAATCTATCCACAATCACCCAAATAGCTTCAAAATTCCTACTTGTCCTCGGTAAACCCGAAACAAAATCCATACTGATGCTATCCCACTTCCACTCTGGAATAGCCAACGGTTGCATTAGCCCAGACGGCTTCTGATGCTCAATCTTTGACTTCTGACAAGTCAAACAGGAATAAACAAAACTCGCAATTTCTCTTTTCATTCCCGGCCACCAAAATAACTTCTTCAAATCATGATACATTTTCGTAGCTCCAGGATGAATACTCAGGCCACTACGATGTCCTTCCTCAAGAATACTCTTCTTAAGTTCGGCAACATCCGGAATACACACCCGATTACCAAATCTCAAAACACCATTCTCATCAACTCTGAATTCACCACCTTGACCTTGATTCACTAAAGTCAACTTATCAACCAAAAGCATATCGGATTTCTGACCCTCTCTAATCTCATCCAAAATATTACTCGTTAACTTCAACATTCCCAATTTAACACTATTGTGAGTACTCTCACACACCAAACTCAAATCCCTAAACTGCTCAATTAAATCCAATTCTTTAACCATTAACATAGACATATGCAATGATTTCCGACTCAGTGCATCAGCCACTACGTTTGCTTTACCCGGATGGTAATTCAAACCAAAGTCATAATCCTTCAGAAATTCTAACCATCTCCTCTGTCTCATATTTAGCTCTTTCTGGTCAAACAAATACTTTAAACTCTTATGGTCACTGAAAACCTCAAATCTCGACCCATACAAATAGTGCCTCCACAACTTCAGAACAAACACCACAGCTGCCAACTCTAAATCGTGCGTCGGATAGTTCCTCTCATGAACCCTTAGCTGTCTCGAAGCATAAGCTATAACCTGCTTATTCTGCATCAACACACCACCTAAACCCAACAATGAAGCATCACAATAAACCTCGAATAGTTTCGACGAACTCGGTAATATCAGGATAGGAGCAGTAGTCAACCTTCTCTTTAACTCTTGGAAACCTTCTTCACATTTCGAATCCCAAACAAACGCTTGCCCCTTTCTAGTCAACATCGTCAACGGTAACGCCAACTTAGAAAATCCCTCAATGAACTTCCTATAATAACCAGCCAAACCAAGAAAACTTCGAATCTCAGCAACAGACTTCGGAGCTTCCCACTTAGATACCGCTTCTATCTTAGAAGGATCAACAGCAACACCACCTCTTGAAATCACATGACCAAGAAAACTAATTTCTTCTAACCAAAATTCACACTTAGACAGTTTAGCAAACAACTTCTTTTCTCGTAGAACTCCTAAAACCACTCTCAAATGCTCAGCATGCTCTTCTTCAGATTTCGAATACACCAAAATGTCATCAATAAACACTACCACAAACTTGTCTAGGTACGGATGGAAAATCCTATTCATATACTCCATAAATACTCCAGGCGCATTAGTCACACCAAAAGGCATCACAGAATACTCATAATGTCCATACCTTGTTCTGAAAGCAGTCTTCTGAATATCTTCAGTTTTCACACGTATCTGATGATACCCAGATCTCAAATCTATCTTGCTGAACACACTCGCACCAACCAATTGATCCATCAAATCATCAATCCTCGGTAAAGGATACCGATTCTTGATCGTCACTTTGTTCAGTTGCCTGTAGTCCACACACAACCTCATAGTACCTTCTTTCTTCTTAACCAACAACACTGGTGCACCCCACGGTGACACACTCGGACGAATAAATTTCTTATCCAACAGATCTTCCAGCTGACTCTTCAATTCAGCTAACTCAACAGCAGACATACGGTACGGAGCCATCGATATCGGTCTAGTACCAGGTACCAAATCAATCGAGAACTCAACTTCACGCTCTGGCGGCAATTCATTCACTTCTTTAGGAAACACATCAGGAAAATCACACACCACGGCTAGATCGCCAATCACTAGTTTATCTTTAGCCTCCAAAGTCGCTAACAGCATAAACAACTCTGCCCCATCTGCTACTGCCTCATTCACCTGCCTCGCTGATAGAAGCAAACTCTTTCCTTCCTCAATCTCAGGAAAGATCACAGTCTTATCAAAACAGTTGATAGAAACTCGGTTAAACACCAACCAGTTCATACCCAAGATAACATCGATCTGCACTAGTGGAAGACACACAAGGTCTATCCCGAAGTCTCTACCAAAAATACTCAAAGGACAACTCAAACAAACTGAAGTAGTAGTCACTGAACCCTTCGCAGGAGTATCAATCACCATACTTCCAGCCATCTCTATTCTGAAAACCCAAACAAACTAAAACAATGAGTACTGATAGGTTACACAACACCTATACCGTACAGGGGAAACAGAATAATTACGACTCGACTCGACCGACTATGCTCTGATACCACTAATGTAACACCCTTCTAAATACCCCAAAATATTTAATTAAAATAATAACATATCAATCAGAGTAATTATGCCCCGAAGGGTGTCACACAATCATTTCACAACATTCATCAAAATATCCTATCATGCTCATTCATTTAATCAAAATAAGACTCTTTTGCATAATTCGCAGCGGATACAAAACATCGACATTCAAATCATGTACTACATTACATGTAAAGTTGATCAACAACTAAATTAAAACATAGTCAAACATCCCCTCCCGATGTTACATCTACCAGAGCATGACCCACTAAGGACGACACTAGACTCCATAGCACTAGCTTCTACTCAACTCACTGCTCGTTACCTGAAAAATAGATGTAAGGGTGAGTTCCTCAATCAATATAATAAGCATTATAGAACAACATGTAATGCTAAGTAAATAACACATCAATTCACCCTAATCAGACTACGCACTCAGCAACGGCAATATCCGTTCAAACATCATATTCAACAGTAACATATAACATATGTATAATCTCAACCATACTCAACATCAACAGCACAACACACAACACACATATAATACTGGAATACATCCATTCATATTATATGCCATACATTCATTATGCAATGAGACTCCACACATGCGGTACCGACTATTCTTGAACATACAGTTCAAGCTCACCGATCAAATCCAGATACGGCTACTAAGCTCACTAGTCCCACTCATTTGAGATCTAATGACTCACTCACTAATTCCTCACCGTGGGAATCAGCTACAGCCCCGAAGGCTAGACTATGCACACTAATCATCTAGCATGCAAACATCAACAACAAACCCACCATGGTTCACTCACTAATTCCTCACCATGGGAATCAGCTACAGCCCTAAAGGCTAGAATAAGCATGCTAATCACCTAGCAATGCAACAACAACAGCAACAATTCAAGAATAGACATAAGCTCACACTCTAAGCCATAAAACAGTCTATTCACAAATGCATACATAACTGATACATTCACAGCATCATGCTTATCATCACACATCATTAATACATTTTATCACAAAAGCATATCACATCATGCTACATAATCAAATACTGTATTAGCACATTCTACTAATGCCTATACTACTCAAAACAACGGGAAATGATCCCTGCTACATCATACATCAGCTAAGTACATCACTCAGCCTAAACAACCAAAAACTGCACAACAACAGCACAGAAAAATCACAATTCTGCCCATACGCGTATTGCCTATGCCCATACGCGTATTGCCCACGCCTGACCAAATCCATACGCGTAATGCCCACTCTCATACGCGTATTGCGCATTTCCTCGCCCAACCCATACGCGTATCACTTGTCTCATACGCGTATGCTACGCGTAACAATCCCCCATTACGCGTACCAACAGAGACCAATTTACGTTCAAAATATCATCTTCTTCACCCATACGCGTAAGGCTTCCTCCATACGCGTACCAGCCATCTCATACGCGTATTGCCTAGTGCCATACGCGTATGACCAGAAACCAGAACTCTCAGATCTGCAATGGCTTTCTCTGCTACGAGATCTACCCAATCCAACCTTCCACAGTCCAATTTCTACACAGAAATCGTTCATATTTTCAACACAATTCATATCTTATTCGATTACACAAATCTGACACTTTTACATCTAATTCCTACGAATTCTTTCTCAATTATACCCCAATTTCGTTTATCCAAAAAGTTCACAAATTCATCATGCATCAATCTAAACAGAGGTAAAACAATGGTTATCACTACCCAGTACATATTATCACATAATGCCCTTTAACCGATGATAAACCCCCCTTACCTGAGTTAATCCAGCAATCTCTGAGCTCCAAGCTTTTCCTCTTCTCTTGCTCTGCCTTTTTGCCCTTTTTCCACTTTCAACCGCTTCTCTGTGTTTTCCTTTTCACGTGCAAAACCCTTTTTACCAAAAATGGGACTTTTTATTATTCCAACTTATTTTATTCCAATAAATAATTATCCCAATAATTATTATTCCAAAATAATAATAATAATAATTCAATCATCTAATTAAATTAATAAACATATTATTAACTTAATTTAAATAATTATTATATTATTATCGGGGTGTTACACTTGGCAAGTAAGTTGCCATAAGCAGTAAACAGTCTAATGGATCCATGACACTGGGAACCTTTGTAACCCTAGATCATACCTGTTGAGAACCTATTCTTACGAAGCAATCAGATTCATTAGTAGCTCGGACTTTTGAACTTGTGTATTGAAAAAAAAAATATACATGTCTTGCATTACATTCATTCATATTCCATTGCATCTATATCTCATCAGATGCATGTCATTTTCTAGACAAAATACTAAAAAAACTCATCCATCCCTTTTCTATGATCAATAAAGTGATTCTCGACACGTGTTTAGAACAAAGAACGATGTCTCGAGAGATGATGGAAGAGCTAAGGAAAAGTCAAGAAGCATTGAAGGAGGAACTCAATCTTTTGAAGAGCCAAATGAGATGGGTCATGGAAAACCTGTAAGCCTTATTTAGAAAAGAGGGTCATCCCATACCTATTGTTGCAACAAAGGGATCTACCCCAAGTCAAGGGATATTCTATATGGAAACTCCTCATCTACCGGCATATGGCCCTCCCTCAGGCTGTCATCATCAACATCCTCTGGCTATTCCTCCTCAAAATCATCGAAGTCAGGTTCAGAACAAAAATCAGAATCAGAACAAGGGGAACAAAGATCACAATGACCCGATTCCGGTGCCATATGGCAAGCTCTACCTGCAGCTGACCCAGAATGTTTTGGTGACCCCTCAAGCTCTCACACCTACGTCACAATACCTACCATGGTACAATCAAAATGCAACATGTAAATTCCATAAAGGGGCAGTGGGACATGACCTAGAATCTTGCTTAGCGCTCAAAGCCTTAGTACGAGAACTTATAAACAAAAAGAGCTTAGTATTTGAAGAAGATCCCCCAAAGATCAAGTACAGATACCATACTGGAACAATGGGGCATTCCATCGAGGAATGTAAGAGTTTTAAGCTCAATCTGCAAAGATTGATTGACATAAGGTCACCACCACTCAAGGAGGAAGGCTCAGGTACATATATCTTGATTTATGGACCAGGTAATGAGAAAGGCAAAGGACCCCTGAAACCCCTCAAGGTTTTGTACCACAAGGAAGAGGTCAGGGATGTGGCTAACGAGATATCATTGTTTCCAGGTAAGAGCATTGAGATATCTCCTTGGATTTCCAATGTCACGACCCATGCCAACGAAAGAAAAGGAGAAGTTAATAGTGGATCCAAGAGGGTTGCAATCAACGATGAGGTTGATGGAAGGAGGATGATAAAAACGAAACACCTGAAATTGTTGTGGTATCCTTTCGAAGAAAACCTTGTCAATGATGTAAGGCATTGTTTCAAATCCCCAAACACTGAAGAGATAAGAAGTTAATCCATAGTCAACCACTTTGAGCCTAGAATTTTGTGTTTCTTTCGGATCTAAAACCCTTAATCTTAACCTGGGACAGGGTAGTTGTATTCAGATAGTTTGACTGTGCATTCGATATTTCGAAAGAATTCGTACATTTGTACCCCCTCCAATTAGGTTCAACCACGTGTTATCCTTCGCGCACATGTTGAAATGTCGAAGAAGCTGAGAAAAACTAAAATTAATGTTGGTTGATCCTTATTCACCAATAATGTGGCAGTCAACACCTTTCAAAAAAAAAGAAGAAAAAAAGCCCGCTAAGTCAAACACCGCAAAAAAAATGACTTAGGCAAAAGTTAGGGCATCCCGATGGACCGAAAGCTTCAAAGAAGCGGTCCAGGAGAAATTAGAGATAAAGAAAAACAAAAAAAGAGGTCCTCAAATACTCAACAAAACAAATAAAAATAAGGTGATTGTCATTTCAAGAAAATTCTTCTTGAATCCTCATCACACATTCGAATCCTCTTGGAAGTCGAATGCATGTATCGAACTAACTGAATGTAGGAATTGGAGATCATTAAGAATAAGGGGTGGGCTAAAATTAAATTTGAGCCTTATATCCTTTTGTTTAAAATAAACGTGAACCATGCCAAATTACAACCCTTAAATTACCTAATTGAGGCAGGGTTTATTCTGAAAGCATACTACAACAAGGTTATGTTAACCTGACTCCAAATGATTTTTTTAATCATTTGATCGCACCAAAAATGCATATTGTGAATAACTAGATCATCATTGTGTTATTACCAGTGACTCGTTCACTGTATTTCAACCGTTCATATCAATAAATTTTAATTTTAAATCTTTGCATAAGCACTGCATTAAAATTACCATTTTTTAATGAACATTCTTATTTGCAAGTCAGCACTTAGCATTAAAGCAATTCCAACAATGTACAATTGAGGAACTTGATAAAGTGAAAGAAGTCCAATCATGGGAAATCACTCTGAGTATCAGTCAATCCGAGCCAATCAACCCAAGGTTCAGTTAGCCAAGAGTAGTTTGCTTCAAGAATCAGACTGGGGCAAACCACCTCATAAGCTCATTGAGTCCAACTATCCAAAGACAGTCAATCAGAAGTCTACCATTCCAGGTTTTGGTTAATCAGAGTCAAATCACAGTGGTATTTAAACATTGGGGTAAGCCATCTCGAGATCGTCTCATGTCAAGTTGTTTCAAACTCACTTTCAAGAGGAACATTTTTAAAGACCTAACAAATTTCAATTGATGTTGGCACGTACAGAGAGTTTGGTTACCCTGTATTTCCTGATGGTTCAGTGAAAGTCATGTATGACTCATCATCTTGAGGAATTCCTAGAAGCTTGGAGGTTTTTCATGTTAGGAAACTCCAATGATGTTGGTTTTGTTTTATTTCTTTGTAAAGAATCATTGTAGACTTTTGTGTGGATGATCTACTTATAGAAGACTCCTACTTATCTTTGTTTTGCATAAATTCCCTGTTAAGAATCTCTAAAATCTTTGATCGGATGAATTTCTTGTGAGAAATCTCCAAAATTGTCAGAGGTATTCTAAAGTGTCTGGTCATGTATGAACCTGTTGATGAAACTTGCTTTGTATGTGTAGCGGTAAATTCACGATCATCAAGCTATGGATAAGCTAGAGATCAAATAACAAGAGTCGCCGCCACGCTTTTATTTTTCCAAGGGAAAAGGGAAAAAGTACGAACAAAACCCAAAAGTAAGAAATTTTCAAATCAAAACTAATAAAAGGTCAGAGATTACAAGTAAGGGGGTTGGTTACACAAAGGGAGGGTATTAGCACCCAAAGTGTCCTAGGTACTCCTAGGGAGCCCTTTTTGTGTGCATATGTATTTGGTACAAAAATGGTGTTTACAAACAAATAGAATGAGGGGATGAGAAAATAATTTATTAATTATATTTTTGTGTTTGACAAGACCTTCGGACTTGTGCCTACGTACCAACATAAAAATGAGGGATCAAAACCTTGTAGTTCGTGATACAAATTCCAATGTGGATGCATTGCTTTTAACAAAATTTAAGTTTGAAAGGCACAAAGGCCTAAAATGATTTGAATGAGTTAGTTCCTTTTTTTTTGGCTTTTTGAAAGTTTAAGTCAAGTATGGTTAAGTTTATTTACAAATTTGATTTAGAAAAGAAGTTTGAAAATGCAATGGCATAAGGCCCAAGTTTATATCTTTTTGCAAAGTGGTCAAAGTTTAGAACAGAATAAGTTCAATCAAAGAAGATTTTGAAAAGAGAGGGAGATGTTTTGAAATTAAAGAAATGGGGAGAAGATGAAGAGACTAATCCTATTCATCAAATTAAAAGTTAAGAGTTGAAAAGATTTGACCAATGGGTAGTAATCCAATAGACAAGAATGTCAATAGAAACCCAGAATTACCTTGGACATTTGGAATCAAGCAACACACAAATATATAATTATATTATCTTGAAGAGAAAAGGCATCAAATAAAGATAGCCACATCCAAGCTTTAGCCATTCTATGATCTTCTTCAAATTAGCCCATATAACAGATGAAATCCACAAGTCAAAGGTTCAAAATAACAGCTTTATAATGATCATGTTGCAGATGAACTCAGAGGGATCTTCAATGATATATCAGATGAAGTTTTAAATTTCAAGCACTTGGTTTCACAAAAGTTGGCATTGGTCAAGTCCTTTAACATAGGGATGTTGCCTAAATTCTAAGTCCATTTGTTCAAGATCAAGCCAACAATCTACACAAAAGTTTTTTAGGGTTTTTGTTCTTATTATACACATTAATGGTCAAAGACCACACAAGCAAACAAAATATACACAAACAAGATATATCACACAATATGGTCCAAGTGGACAAAGTGAAAATGACATTAGCATAAACAATTGGAATGGTATGAATAATGGCAAATGAAATAAAGACTAAAATTAAATGACATTAAAGTAAATGGATTGAAATTAAATGTTAGTTGTTAATGAGTTAGAAGTTAGTATTGTTTTGCTTTTGCTTTTCATCTTTTAGTCATTCTTTGGAGAATACTGAACCCACTTATCATAAGTATGGATCCTTGAACCAAGACATCTTCCAAAGGAAGGAAAAAAGGCCAAGTTTCCACACAATCCCATGAAAGGGGGAGACTTATAATCTCACTAACTAGAATTCTATGCCTTTTTATGTCACAAATTTAGTGATATGTTAAGCAATCGTATTTGGACTTATGTAGAAGGCATAACTATTTGAGGTCAGGCAATAGAATTTTGGTGTTAATGCATGTTAGAGACATAATATAATGGACTGTGCTCATAAAACATACCACACACAAAATGAATATGCAAAAGAGGTGGCCTAATCTCATCCATATTTATGTTGATTTTTCAATCAATTGGCCTTAGGACTTTCAGATATCATAGGCCAAATGATATGAATGAATAAAGAAGGGGAATGAGATGAAGTGGGAGGGGAATGAATCAAAACTCAAATTGTTCAAAGGAGGAGTTTTACCAAATTAATATCATTCATTCATTTTGGGAGATGGAATGTACATTCTATCAATCCCCTAAATCCAATGATATTAATTTTACAAAGTCAAATCAACCTTGACCAAGGCCCAACAATAAGAGTCAAACTCAACCAAGTCATCACAAATGATCAACATAATTATTTTCATTTATTCAAATTAAAAATACTAAAATAATACATTTAAATTATATATGGTTTGTCAAATTCCTAAAACCTCATCAAAACACCAAAGAAATGGCCACGATCTGATCACACTTGAGAAGCTAGCAGGAAGTGATTGATGAGGTTGCAAGGCTTTGGATCCTGGAGTTTTTGAATCTCCAACAGTTGAGATTCAAACTCAAATTTCAAATTGAAATTTATCAGGTTTTCCTTTGGAATGCGAGGGTTTCAATGGGAGGCAAAGTTGGCGCGCAAGGTGTGATTGAAATGAGCACATACGTCATGTATTTATAGCATGAGTGAATGATATTTGCACACTTCTAATTTTGTCCAAATTTAGCAATGTTGATTGCACGAGTGCATGGGCATATGCAGGCGAATGATGCAATGTAAAAAGGTCCAAAATGATTCCAATTGAAGTCTGAATGGAAGCTTGGTTGGCAAGGCAAAGGGAACTGAAGTTTTGAAGTTTGATTCTTTCCAATTATGCATCCCTGTTAGAGCCACGCACAGACCTAACAATTCTCATCCAAAATGCATGAACTTGAGTTTTTTAGAAAGCTTGGATCAAGGGGAAAAAGTTTCATGTTCAACACTTTTTCATTTGGAGCTTGGAACATTGAGAATTTTAAGGTGGTAGTTTGGAAATTTCAACATGTTGAAATTTTTTTTAAGTGTTAAGCCATATATCTCAATATTCCACCTTGCTTTACTTTTTATGTAAGCTTCAAATGAGAAACATGTCTTCATCAAAGTTGTATATATTTCAAACACCTTACAAATGGTCACCAATTTCATGTCATTTGGATTTGGAATGATAGAGTTATGCATTTTTGAAGTTTGGAAAAATCACTTGTTCAATGGTATAGGTAAAAAATGACCTATAATGTAACCTCATATCTTATGCTCATAAAAGTTGAATTAGATCTCACTCCAAACATCAAAGTTTAATTAGACACCTTGAATTTGATTTTGAAACTTGGAAATCTTTCGTCTCATAAAAATTGAGCAAGTTATGGCCTTGGGAAGTTGACTTTCAAATTAGGCTTTAGACAAAATGACCTATAATGTTTCAACATAGAAAATGATTTTCACAAAAAAACTAGCTCTAGGTCTAAACATGAAAGTTGTTAGGAATTTCATTTATAGTAATTTTGTTCTTGGAATCATTTTCATATGGTGAAAAGTGTTGGAGATATGGTTTAGGGAGACCTAGTTTTGATCAGATGAATCCATCTGGCCAACGACCATCAACCAACTTGCTAACCTTCAATTATTATGAGTTTCTTGGTTCATGGTAGATCATATATGCATAAGATGATGAATTTTGAAGTCTCCCTTGAGAAATTTGATCAATTGGTGAGATAGCTTATTGGAGAAGTTACTCAAGATACCTAGTCAAACTGGGGTTTCCAAGGCAAATCACCCTCAAACTCTTGAAGAAAACTTGATCAATATAACATGTAGAAAACATAGGGACTCATATATGATGCTTATAACCATTCTTGGATCAATCCATGGTTGTGCTCTTTGGTCATGAGGGTCTCAAACCCTAGATATGAACTTGATAGATCAATGGTGATCATGCCCTACCTACAAAGAGTTAGGCAAACACAAAGACATATTTTTGATATTTTGGTTAGTAAAATGATAATATACGAGTATGATACAATCACATAGTGCTTGTGATCTCTCCCAAAACAAACCCAATGAAAGAGGGGTAAGGAGAATGCCAAGGTATGATCCCAATGCTAATGTTTATGATGAAATTGCATGAGAGATCTTAGGGTCAAAATTGGGGTCTTACAGCTGACCTTATTTAGGACATTCTAACTAAGAAGATGAAGGATAAAATCTTCGTATTGACTCATGAGAATGGGCTTAAATAACAACATATAAAAATAAATTTTGGTCCCTAAGAGACCTCATGATGCATATGATATGAATGTAAAAGTTAATTCTCTGTCACAAAGGAAAAGAAATTAGAGAAACCAAAAATCTGCAGGAGCATAATACATTCCATAAGGAAAACTCATTGGGGAGACAGAGACTTTGAGGGGGGGATAATAGTTATGCATAGGCCAAGCTACGACTTAAACCTTTTAGGGGACTCGAGGAATTCCATACAAAATGGAAAGACGCAGCCGTGGAAACAACAACATCTTCAGGGGATACAAGTAAGTCAGAATAAAACTGAAGTACTTGAATCATGCAGGGAAAAGCGATTTCACTACGGAAATACGCTCTCAACTTGAATGGGGAAGAAATAAACTTCAACACAAGAGGAGCAGAAATCTGCTATCTACTACCTGTTACTGGGTGAGGAGATAATAAAGATCTGACAGAGAGAATATCCATCACTAGTTAAGATGAACATATCAAGGATGACTCACTGAGAACCACCAGGAAGGAATATTCATTACCGGTTACTGGGTAAGAATAACCTTGGTGGGGAAAACTGCTGAAAAGTGACAACTAAACTTGACATACCAATGACAATCGATTGGAGATAACACCAGTGACAACTAGACCTTACGGGATGCCAATGATGATTGGACTTTGTATGGAGTGCTAGCGACAAATGGTCTTTGGGTCAAGGGTTAACAATTAACGACGAGACTGAAGGGGCAACCCAAATAAGTACAAAGGACATTTTGAACCATGCATGATTTTTTTTTATGCATGATATATGAATGATCATGATATGCAATATTGACAATAGGCAGACTAGGAGTTAGTAAGGACTGTTTATAGAGATTCTGATTCCTCAACACCAATAACTCAAACCCGTACAAGTAATAGGCGTATCCAGAGGAGAATCTATAAAGATTGATAGTTATAACTAACCAAATGGCCATCCTTCTAGAGGATTAATAAGTTGTATTCCATGGAGTTTTTTGTTGGTGATCCAGGAGTATGTATGCAACCTTGAGACTTTCGGAAAAACAAATGATTTTCTCTTGATTTTCACGTGCATCAAAGCAATTTTGTTTCTTTTCAATATGTTTTTATTTCTTTTCAAGTTTCAAAATTCCATTATTAACAAATAAATGACACTTTGCATAACAAAGAAAACATAAAAGAACACAATTAACAAAGATTGATAGGAAAAATATTTTATTTGGAATGACAACACGCAAATGGCGTAGCTCCATGGAATGTTATAATTTTGAAAATGGCAATAAGGAAAGGTTTACATTGAATCCAATGACTACTACCATCCTTAATAGACATGATTCCCCAAAACCTTACTTCTGAGGGGAGTAACTGGATTAATATTCCATCTCTGATACTTATGTATCGATCACTAACATCTAATGCAGTTTATGCCTTTTGCCCCAAACTTTTTCCTGGATCACCCTTTCAGGTTTTCAATCCACCAGAATACTCTTTTTTACCTAAGTTGCCCTTTCAGGTTTTCAACTCAGCAAGCTATTATTTTTTATTCATCCCTAACTTTTGTCTGGATCGCCCCTTTGGGTTTTAGGTCCACCGCGACACCCCTTCTTTTTTTTGGCCTAAATTACCCTTCCAGGTTTTCGACTTAGCAGGTTTTTATTAGGCATAGTATTTTTTAACTACATCAGAGTTCACGGGGTGTGAGAGCTCTTCATCATCCATAGTCGTAAGAATCAAGGCACCTCCGGAGAAGGTTTTCTTCATAACATATGGGCCTTCATAATTGGGTGTCCACTTCCCATGTGAGTCCTTGTGTATTGGAAAGATCTTCTTGAGCACGAGGTCTCCTTCTCTGAATTCCCGAACACGTACTTTCTTGTCAAAAGCCCTCTTGAGCCATTTCTGGTATAACTGTCCATGGCACAAAGAAGTCATTCGCTTCTCATCTATGAGGTTTAACTGGTCAAATCTGTTTTGGATGCATTCAACCTCTTCTAGCTTGGTCTCTATCAAGATTCCCATTGAAGGAATCTCCACTTCAATAGGGCAAACCGCTTCTATCCCATATACCAAAGAGAATGGGTTTTCCCGTATTGAAGTGCGGACGGAAGTCCGGTATCCATGTAGTGTAAAGGGTAGCATTTCATGCCAATCCTTATAGGTTTTCACCCTTTTCTGCAGGATCTTCTTGATGTTTTTATTAGCGGCTTCAACAACACCATTTATCTTTGGACGATATGGTGAAGAGTTATGGTGCTCAATCTTGAAGCTTTCGCATAATTCTTTCATGGTTTTATTATTCAGATTCATCCCATTATCTATAATGATCCGACTTGGAACTCCATAACAGAAAATAATCTCTTTCTTGAGAAATCGTGAGACCACTTGTTTTATCACTTTGCATAAGAGGTAGCTTCTACCTATTTGGTAAAGTACTCAATGGAAACTAGGATGAAACGGTGACTTTTGGAGGCTTTAGGCTCGATGGCGCCAATCATGTCGATTCCCTACATTGAGAACGACCAAGGTGATGTCAAAACATTTAGTAGGGTCGGAGGCACATGTACCTTGTTAGCATAAATTTGACATTTATGACATTTTCTGGCATAATTGAAGCAATCAGACTCCATGGTCAACCAATAGTAACCAGCTCTCAAAATCTTCTTGGCCATGGCATACCCATTGGCATGAGTTCCAAAGGATCCTTCATGAATCTCCTTGATCAACATGTCTGATTTTTGTCCATCTACGCATCTGACCAGAATCATGTCGTGGTTTCTCTTATATAACACACCATTGCCTAAGAAGAATTTGGATGCTAACTTCCTCAATGTTTTCTTGTCAAGGGTTGTTGCATATTTTGGATATTCTTGGTTTTGCAAAAAGCATTTGATGTCATGAAACCAAGGTTTACGATCAGCTTCCTCTACAACCAACTGACAATAGGCAGGTTCAACTTTCCGCTCTATTTGAATGACATGCGCTTCATTATGGAATCTAACTTGGTAAATTTAAGCCAACATAGCCAAAGCATCAGCTATTTGACTCTCAATTCTCGGGATATGACGGAAAGTGATTTCGTCAAAGTATTTTATTAGTTCCATGACATAGGCGCGATATGGGATCAACTTGGTATCACGGGTTTCCCGTTCTCCTTTGACTTGGTATATCACCAAAGCTGAGTCTCCACATACTTCAAAGATTTTGATTCTGAGGTCAATTGTTGCTTCAATGCCTAGGATGCCCGCCTCATATTCTACTATATTGTTTGTGCAATCAAAACACAACCTTCCTTTGAAAGGAGTGTATACACCATTCAGATTCAATAGAACAACTCCTACACCATGCCCCATGTAATTGGAGGAACCATCGAACATGAGCTTCCACCGAGATCCGGGTCCAGGTCCTACATGAAGTCCTGGGATTTCACAATCTTTTACTACCATAATGTCTTCATCAGGAAAGTTGAATTTCAATGACTAGTAATCTTCAACAGGATGGTGTGCTAGGTAATCAGACAACACACTTCCATTAATGGCTTTTTGGGATACATACTGGATGTCATACTCAGACAACAACATCTGCCAATGAAAAAATCTTCCAGTTAAAGCAGGCTTTTCAAAAATATACTTTATTGGATCCATTTTTGAGATCAACAAAGTAGTGTGACAAATCATGTACAACCTTAGACGGCGAGTGTGACAAATCAATAAAGCACAATAAGTTTTCTCCAAGAGTGAATATCGAGTTTCACAATGAGTAAACTTCTTGCTTAGATAATAGATGGCATGCTCTTTTCGGCCGGTTTCATCATGTTGTCCCAGCATCCATCCCATTGACTTTTCAAGCACAGTTAAGTACATAAAGAGTGGTTTCCCCTGAACAGGTGGAATTATAATAAGAGCATTTGCAGGTATTGTCTGATCTTCTCAAAAGCCCTTTGGTAGTCATAGTTGCGTTCAACTGCTTGATCTTTTTTAAGCAACTTGAATATAGGTTCACATGTAAGAGTCATATGAGATATAAACTTAAAGATATAGTTCAAACATCCCAAGAATCCTCTGACTTCTTTCTCTGTACGTGAGTAGCCATTTCTTGTATTGCTCTAACCTTGTCTAGATCTACCTTAATTCCTTGTTGACTAACAATTAAACCAAGCAACTTTCTCGATTGGACACCGAAGGTGCATTTAGTAGGATTCAGCCATAGTCAGAATTTTCGGAGACACTCAAATAACATTTGCAAGTGATCTATATGATCCTCTTCACTTTGGGATTTTACGATCATATCATCAACATAAACCTTAATTTCCTTGTGCATCATATCATGGAAAAGAGTGACCATTTCTTTTTGGTAAGTTTCCCCGACATTTCTGAGACCGAATGGCATTACCTTATAGAAAAATGTTGCCCAAGGGGTGATGAACGCGGTGTTTTCCATGTCTTCTAGAGCAATCTTAATTTGATTATAACCCGAGAATCCATCCATGAAACAGAAGACTGTGAACTTAGTAGTGTTGTATACTAGAGTGTTAATATGCGGCAAGGGGAAATCGTCCTTTGGACTAGCTTTGTTTAGATCTCTGTAATCAACATACATCCTAACCCTCCCATCCTTTTTGGGTACTAACACGATATTAGCAACCCATTGAGGGTACTTTGCAACTTCTAGAAAACCGACATCAAATTGGCGTTTCACCTTGTCACACGTCTTTAGAACCATGTCAGGTCTAGGTCTTCAGAGCTTCTGCTTCATCGGTTGGAAATCTGGATGTAGTGGCAGCTTGTGGAAAACAATATCAGTATCTAAACCTGACATATCTTGGTATGACCATGCAAATACATCTACATATTCTTGTAGAAACTTGATAAATCTGTCTTTGATGCTTTCCCCAAGTGTAGTCCCAACCTCTCTCTTCTCTTCCTCAGTGTCAAGGTTGATTGTCTCCACTGGTTCTTGATGCGGCTGAAGGGCCTTTGACTCGTGCTCAAGCAGCCTTTCCATTTCTTTAGGGAAATCACAATCTTCCTCATTATCCTCTTCCGCTTGGTAGATGGGGAATTGAAAGTTATAGAAAGTAGTGGGGTCATCGAATTCAACTGGTTTATTTATTATTCTGCATGTTTTTTAAATGATGGTTTTTTAGAAAAGTGGAAATAAAATGCAAAAGAAATAAAAATATTTTTGTAGTTTTTGAAAGGATTGCCATTTTAAGTAAAGAAAAACAAATAAATGAATGATAAGAATTTGAACAAAATGCTCTTTATTTGTCATAATGATTTTGAAATTTAAAGTGGCCCTACAAATGGTCCGTTAGCCTTGGGCATAACTAAGAATTTTGAAAAACAAAAAGAAACATAATTACTTTGAAACATGAAAAACTTCGGGAATCTCCACTGCCTTCCAATTTGTTAAGGCTGCTTCAAAATGGCATATCAAATTTGATGCTTCTTCATCTTCAGTTTTGTGTTCAACTACACCAACTTGATCCCCATGGATAAATATTATGCTTAGGAAAACTTCTTGTATGCTCCGTATGCGGTCCTTTACAAGGACCAGGGTTCCTTCCTTAGCAGAAGGCTTGTACCCCAAACCGAAACGATCATTTTTCTCGCTGACATTGATGACTTGCCCCTAACTTGTATGACCTCTACTTTCAACTGATGACTTTGCACTCTTCAAAGAGGCGAACGAAAATCTTGTTTTCTCAACAGGATCCTTTACTTCCTTAAGTGTGGCATTGGATATTTCAAGTGCTTGAAAAGAAGTCTCTAAGGCATCTTCATCAGCCTCGATATAACGGAAAGATGAGAGTTGACTAATGATAAAATCTTCTTCCGCTGAGACAATGACGAGCTTGTCGTCGATGACAAACTTCACTTTCTGATGCAAAGTAGAAGTCACTTCCCCAGTAGCATGTATCCACAGACGTCCTAAAAGGAAGCTATAAGCGGGACTTATGCCCATGACTTGGAAATTGATGGAGAATACATGCGGTCCGATTTGGATTGGTAGCTCTACCTCCCTAACTACTGTCCTTCAGGAACCGTCAAATGCTTTTACCACACGTGCATTAGGTTTCATCTTCGAACCTTGGTAAGATAATTGAGCAAGCTCCCTTTTTGGTAACACATTGAGGGATGATCTAGTGTCAACTAAAACCCTGGTTAAAGCATCTTCTTGGCACTTTATCGATACATTCAAGGCACGGTTGTGATTTTTCCGTTCCTTGGGTAGCTCTTCATTGCTGAAACTTAGAGTGTTGCGAGATGTGATATTGGCGACCACCCCATCGAATTGGCCAACCATTATATCATGAGTAACATGACCTTGAGAAATCACTTTCAATAGAGCCTCCCTATGAGCTTGGGAATTCAAAAGTAAGGACACGATAGATATTTTTTTGTGTTTGATGTAACTGATCGACTATCTTGTAGTGGTTTTTCTTTATCATTTTAAGAAATTCAATCGCTTTATCTGATTGCACTGCTGGTTGTAACCCTCCACATTCTGGGGCAGGAAATGTAGTTGTAGAGTTATTCTTAAACCAAGACATCTTTCATGAGAAGGGCTCTAACTTGGATAATTCAACAAGTATGCGATTAGCTACCCTGAAAATAAAAAAGGTCAAGTCTCCATAAAATGCCTTATGGGTCAAATTTAGCTCTATGTTAAGTAATCATAATTAGACCTATGTAGAAGTCACAACTATCTGAGGCTGGGAAATAAAAATCTAGGTGTGAATGCATGTTAGAGATTTGGTATGAAGAACCAAAATCCTAAAACATACCAAATACTAAAAGAATAATAAAAAGGGAGGGACCTATCTCAGTCATACTTGTATTGATTCAGCTGATACAAGGTCATTGATGAATCAATTAGCCTTTAGACATTATAGATTTCCTTGGTCAAATGAGGGAATGGGAAAGAAGAGGGATGAAGATGAAGAGAGAGGGGAAGATAGAAACAAAAATTGACCAGGAGAGGAATTTCATCAAATCAAAATTATTCATTCATTTTGGGAGATGAAATGTACATTTTATCAATCCCCTAAATCCAATGGTTTTATTCCAACAAAAGTCAAATCAACCATGAACAAGGCTCAATCAGAAAGTCAAACATCACAAGACCATAAAAATGGGTCATCAATATTTTTAAACATTTAATCAATTAAGAATAAATTAAAAAAAAGAATTAAAATGCATTTTTATTTGGTTAAAACCTTAAATCCCTTCAAAACACCAAACAAATGGCCAAGGGATTTATCCTAGGTCAAACAAGATCAAAGGACCTTAGACAAAAAAATTCACAATTTTTAAAAAGTCAGAAGTATTTTTAAACAATTAAAAATATGCACAGAAACATTTTATTCATGAAAAATATCAAAATTAATCCAAAAAATAATTTTAATTCAAAATATGGAAGATAAAGATATTTAAATATTTTTTGTGAAAGTCCCATATTTTTTTGATTAAAAATAAAATGAATATGAATTAAACAAAATAAAGGGATTAAATGAATAACCATAAAGTAAAAAGAAATTAAGAAAAACAAGGGCCATCATATCTCCCTCATTAATTGATATGGAAGGTCTAATGCCCAAGCGCTCACTTCCATCCAACACTTCATTCAACGCGTATACATGCGTGGTATGCAAAAGCAAGGGTGAAGATTAGAACGTGGATTCATGATTAGATGGTATGGGCAATGCCAACACACCACCAGAGCCCTAGCTCTGATCATCTTCTCTGGTGGACCTCACCGGACTGGTCCACCATAAACCACCATTAAAATAAAAAGTAAGGACACGATTTGAAAGGAAAAATGCCCAGGAGCACGACTCTGACCTCCATTTCTTCAAATTCCAAGTATATATAAAGATACATGGATTTGAAATTTGAGGTTCATGATCTGAGTTGCTTCGATTTGACCTCAAAGCAACTCATTCTTGTTGCCTACCTTTGTAGGATTTCAGCCAACCAAAAATCAAAGAGAATGTTGAAAATTGAGAGAGAATCGAAGAGAGAAAGTTTGGAAAATTTTCACCTTTTGTTTACAGTGATGA
This sequence comes from Lathyrus oleraceus, assembly GCF_024323335.1. Taxonomy (NCBI): domain Eukaryota; kingdom Viridiplantae; phylum Streptophyta; class Magnoliopsida; order Fabales; family Fabaceae; genus Lathyrus; species Lathyrus oleraceus. The sequence goes on along the minus strand of NC_066584.1, from coordinate 267,542,073 downwards.
AGCTCAATCTGGAACCCAATTTGCTTGGGCTTGCTTGGACTTGATTGTAGGAGGTGAATTGAGAGCTCAAATTGCTTGGATTCTTAGAGTTTAAAATTCAAAATAGAAGTGAAATTGAAATTCGATTTTCAATTGAAAACCTTCAAGATTATCCTCTAATGTTGAAGGGAAGGTTGCATGACCAAAGCATGGGCAAGGTGTGTTCTTTAATTCTGAGCATGAGGCAATGTATTTATAGGCTTGGCAATTGATTTCCACACAGATCCACTTAAATGCCCTAAATCGAAATTATCATGAGCATGCTTGCATGGGTGTCTGATAGGCCCATAAAGTGATGTAAAAAAGTCCAAAAATGATCATGAATGATGCTGAAAGCGTAATATGAAGCCATGCATTTGAAATTGAGAAGTGGTCATGAGATTCATCAAAATAGAACTATAAATAGTAACCATGCGCAAGTCATTCAAACCTTTTCAAAATGAAGTGATTTTGGACTTTTTGCAAAGGTTAGATCAAGGGGACCATATTTCATATTTAACACTTTTCCATTTGAAGCTTGGATCATGATTGAGGTGGAAGTTTGAAAAATCAAACATAATTGAAAATTTTCTACGTACCAAGTCAAATGGTCACTTCTTCCACCTTAAAAGAGAACAAGTTCCTTTATCCAAGTTGTATCCTTTTTAAAACCATTCAATTTGGGAACAAAATTGACCTTATTTGGATTTGTCATGAAGGAGTTATTCATTTTAGAAGTTAAGGAAAAGTGCTAGTTCAATGGTAATGGCCCAAAATGACCTATAATCTTTCCTCTTGGCACATGTCCTTTCAAGTTGAATTTTAAGTTTCTCAAAGAATAAAAGTTGGATAGGACATCTTTAAATTTATCATGAAACTCAGATGGCCTTTATCTCATAAAAATTGAGCAAGTTATGGTCCTTGGAAGTTGACCTTTTAACTAGGACACAGATGAAATGACCTATAATCCTTCACCATAAAAAATGACTTTTCAAGCAACACTAGATATTGGAATCAACATGAAAGTTGTTTGTAATATCATAAGGAGTAACATTTCTCTTGTAATCATTTTCATATGACAAACATTGTAGGAGATTAGTCTAGGGAACCCAAGTTTTGACCAGTTGACTTTCTCTGTTCAACCACGTTGAACCAAATTGCAAACTTGAAGTTATATTGATCCTTTGGACTCATGGAGGATCATATATGTATAATAATATGTATTATGAAGTATCCTTTATAATATTTGATCAATTGTTGAAGAAACTTGTTGAGGAAGTCATATAAGATACTTAGATGAATTAGGGCTTCCATGGCAAAAAAGCTTCAAACTCTTGATAATTTCTTGATAAAAATGATAAGTGAATATTATGGGGACCCATATATGATGTCTAGAACTAATGTGAACCATCTCTTGATTAATCTCCTTCCTCTAAGGGGATCAAACCCAAATTGTGAACTTGATAAGGCATTGGTGAATGCACACACTGCCTACAAAAGAAACAAAGATATACATAAACATATTTTTGGAATTTTGGTTAGTAAATAATGAAAAAAAAGTATGATACAATAAAATCTGCTTGGTGATCTCTCCCAATGCAAACCCAATGAATGAGGGGTAAAGAGGATGCCAAGGTGTGATCCTAAAGCCAATGCATATGATGAGATAGCATGAGGGATCTTAGGGTCAAAATTGGGGTGTTACCAAGTAGACATTTTATTGGCATACATAACAAGATGACTTTAATTCCTTACGTAGATAAAGAAACAGATCCTTTATTTCATCCATCTTCTCATACACATCCGGACCTTCACACGACTCAAAGTGGTAAATAGTGACCTCAACACAGGGAAGAATGTGAACAGCAGGAAGAGGCACTGACATGACCGGGCTAGATGCCGACATGACCAAGTTTTGACCTGCAAACACTCCCACCCTCCATTGATAAAATTTCTTGAAGATATCTCTTAAAATCGAGTTTTGATTCCCATTCTGTTTTGGGATTGAAACTCCAAGAATTCAAAGCCCTTTTGTACTAAAATCATCTCCTGGAAGTGGATAGAAGCATGCCAAGCCAAATTGAAAGCAAGATTGAGCTCAATTGAACCAAACCGAAGGTGAATTTTCATATTTTTCTCTTCTGCGATTCTCCTACATTTCTCCGCCATTTTGATTGATCTTTGGTTGTGTGAAGACCTACCAATGTAGGTAATGAGATTGAGTTGCTTTGAGGTCAAATCGAAGAAACTCAGTTCATACTCCTCATTTTTCAATTCCAGGTATCTTTGAGTATACTTGGAATTGGAGAATATTGAGGTCAAATTTGGTTTCATTGCAATTTTCTCTTAAAAATAGTGTGCTCACACTTCATTTTTATGGAGGTTGGTGGTGGACCAGTCCGATGAGGTCCACCAGAAAAGAAGACCGGAGCTAGGGCTCCGGTGGTGTGTTGGCACCCTCCCAACCATCTGATTGTGTTTAAACGTTTTAATCCTGACCTTTGGTTTTGATTACCACTCCTACAACATGTTTGACTTGGCCTTTGGCGGACTGCACACGCGTGGCCATCAGATATGTCACCTCAATTAATGAGGGATATCTAATGGACCTTGTTTTTTCGAATTTTTTTTATTTTCTAATTTTATGTTTAATTCTTTTTATTTTATTTTATTCATAGAAATTTAATTTTTAATCCAAAAAATATGGGACTTTCACCAAAAATCTTTAAATATTTCCCTCTTCCATATTTTGAATTAAAATCATTTTTTTGGATTAATTTTGATATTTTTTGTTAATTAAATGATTTTTTACTTTTTAAAAATTATTTTAAAATACTTATGACCTTTTAAAAATTCATTGTTTTTTGTCTTAGGTCTTTTCACCTTGTTTGACACAGGATAAATCCCTTGGCAATTTATTTCACCTTGTTTAACTTTCTTCTACCCAGTAACTGGTAGTTGTAAACCCTACTTTCCTGTAGTTTTCCCCCAGCAAGGTTATTCTTACCCAGTAACCGGTAATGGATACTCCCTCATGGCGATCCTCAGCGAGTCATCCTTGATATGCTCATCTTAACCAATGAAGGATGTTCATCCTAACAAGTAGTAGATAATAGATTTCTGCTCCTCCTGTGTTGAAATTTTTATGTTCTCCCAAGTTGAGTTGAGTGCGCATTTCCTTAGTGAATCGATTTTCCCATGCATGATTCGAGTACCTCAGCTTTATCCTGACTTATTCGTATCTCCTGCAGATGTTTGTTTCCCCGACTAAGTCTTTCCATTATGTGTGGAATTCCTCTAGTCCCCCAGTAGTTTTAAGTCGTAGCCTGGCCTACGCATAACTCCTTTTATCCCCTCAGAGTCTCTGTCTCCCCAGTGAGTTTTCCTTACGGAATACATTATACTCATGTGGGCTTTTTGTCTCTCTGATTTCCTTTTCCTTTGTGGAAATATCCCCCCACAAAGCATTAACTTTTGCATTCATATCATATGCATCATGAGATCTCTTAGGGACCAAAATTTGTTTCTCTACGTTGTTACTTAAGCCCATTCTACTGAGTCGAGCCGAAGATTTTAACTTTCACCTCCTCAGTTAGAATGTCCTTAAATAGGGGCAGCTGTAAGACCCCATTTTTGACCCTAAGATCCCTCATGCAATTTCATCATATGCATTAGCATTGGGATCATGTCTTGGCATTCTCCTTACCCCTCTCTCATTGGGTTTGTTTTGGGATAGATTACTAAGCACTTTGTGATTATATCATACTTGTATATTATCATTTTACTAACCAAAATACCAAAAATAGGTCTTTCCATTGATTCATCAAGTTCACATCTAGGGTTTGAGACCCTCATGAACAAACAGCACAACCAAGAATTGATTCAAGAATGGTTATGAACATCATATATGAGTCCCAATGATCTCTACATGTCATATTGATCAATTTTTCTTCAAGAGTTTGAGGGTGATTTTCCTTGGAAACCCTAGTTTGACTAGGTATCTTGAGTAAATTCTCCAACAAGCTATCTCACCAATTGATCAAAATTCTTAAGGTACACTTCAAATTTCATCATCGTATGCATATGTGATCTACCATGAGCCAATAAAGTCAATAGAATTGGAAATTAGCAAGTTGGTTGATGGTGGTTGCCCAGATGAATTCATCTGATCAAAACTGGGTCTCCCTAGACCTTATCTCATACAATTTTCATCATATTGTCGCAGCCTGAAAAAATACAGTATGCGAAAAAAACAACCGGCGAGAAAGAAAAGACAGAAGAGTCGCCACCGTGCGTTATTTATCCCAAAGGAGGGAAAGGAAACGCTCGAAGTAAACCTGGGGAAAGGAAAGGAAAAGACAAGGTCTCGCAACCAAATCTTGGGTTCGGGAGTCGATTATGCGAAGGGAAGGTATTAGCACCCCTACGCATCCGTAGTACTCTACGGGATCCACTCTTGTTGTTTCTTGTCTAAAGGGTGTGTGTTTATCTAATGTACTATTTACTAAAAGAAGGGGTCAAAGAAAATGACTCGCACGGATGTCGCATCCACTGCATACGTATCTCATCTGAATATGAGAATCAAAGTCTTCGTAGCTCGGTTACCTATGGGTTAAGGATAAGTGTGCTCGCTAAGACATCGCGTCTTATGCCTACGTATCTCATCGGGAATGAGAATCAGAGCAAAACGTAGTTCAGCTAACTACGGAAGTAAGGGTCTCGATTGCAACTAGGGCAAGAGAAAAGGAAGGTCTCGATCGTAACGAGGGCGAGAGAAAGGATCGCAACAAGGGCGAAACAAAACAAGGATTAGTTGTTAGTCGTTAGTCAAACTCGACAAGACATCGCATCTTGTGCCTACGTATCTCATCTGAACATGAGAATCAGAGTTGCCGTAGTTCGGCTACACGCACGCCAAACAAACAAACACACAAGCAGGCAAACATGGAGCCTGAGTGCCAATCACTGGACTTACATCAGCATCCGAACCAAAACACACACAAAAAGGCAAACGTGGAGCCCGAACGCCAATCACTGGACTTACATCGGCATCCGAACCAAAACACACGCACACTGGAACCCGAATGCCACTCGATGGACTTACATCAGCTTCCAAGCACACAACAACCAAACAAGTTAATAGGAAGTCGGGAACTCGAGCCTATAACTGTCAAGCACACACACAAAAAGAGAGAAAAGTGTGCCCGGAGAGATCTCGCATGATCTCCTGCCTACGTACCTCATCTGGTATGAGAATCAGGGCGACGTAGTTCCCCTACATAGGGATTGCCATCTGAACATGGACTTAGAAAGGAGGACACCAGTTGTGTCAAAGGAGAGTGGGCAATGTGTTCACGTCCTAGCAGTAGGTGTCGCAGCTCGCTGAATCGAGTCTTAGGCAGTTACCTCTTTGCAATAGAACGGACTACATGCCACAAGATCGGAGACGCTCGGAAAGGTCTAGAAGTGGGGAAGCTCTGCCCTAAAGTTGTCATGCAATATGTACTTAAGTGTTAGGATTTGCAAATGGGAATATCTACCTAATGTTAGCATGCAAAGGAATATGGGAATCCTACCTATGTTATCATACAAAAGGATATGGGAATCCTACCTATGTTATCATACAAAGGGTTACTATCTAATGGGTGCTACCTAATCGGAACAAGAATCGACGAATGGAGCAAGGAGAAGTGTTAGGGATAAGGGTAGATGGCGATGCATGAAGCAATCGACTTACAAGGTTGATGGCGATGCATAAAGCAATCGACTTACAAAAGGGTGGATGGATACGTGCTGGTTCTGTTAGGTTTTGAAAAATGATTACTCGACGTTGGATCGAGGTTTTGGTCTTGTTTTAAAATGGTTATCGGATGTTCATTTTATTTCTTGTATTAACAGATGAATAACGAATGAAAGAATATTATACATTTCATGGGAGGGGGATACATTTGTTATGAATGGGGGTTATCATGGCAATCAAACAATATAAATATATGCCTCATACATCATACAAGTAGGCAACAGTCAATCAGACAATAAGATATTTAAACAAGTATGTGATCAAATCAAATAATCAAAGAAATGAAATGAATGAGCATTAAACAACGTATGAGTGTAAGTGTAAGGGAACCGGCTCATTGTAAGAAAGCCCAAGAGTAAGCTATGTGAGGTTGATGGCGATGCTTAAAAAGCAATCGACTTACAAGGGTGTAAAAAATGGGCTCGATATTAAATCGAGAAAAGTATGATTTTTATAGTTTTAAAAATGGTTTTGAACTAAACTAAAATACAACAACTATGCATTATTAACAAATGAAATCATGAGTATAATAAACATAAAAAGAAGATATTAACAAAATACTAAGAGGATAAAAAATGCTAAAGGAAGATAAAATCAAATAATAAGCAAAAAGTACCTCACATGAGTATCGAACCCTCTCCACCTAATATTATGCAACTAAACTCTCTCCACTAGGCCACTCAATACTATCTGCTATTGAGATACTACCCTAAATATATGAACCGGAATAAAAATTGAAAATAAAAAACAAAACAAACATTTTCATGGTTTTTATATTATCTCTGTAAAAAAGGTTAAGTTAGATGAATAAAAAAAGAAATTAATTAAAAAAAGAAAACAGAAAAAAAGAAAGAAAAAAAAAATGGAAACGAAAGAAAACAACAGAAGCTCGTCTTCTTCCTTTCTCCCTAACCTCACGAATCAACCTTTCCAAACTCGCTCCCTCGCTCTCTCTTCTCTCGGTATCGCCCTCACAATCTTTACTCTCAAAGTCTCTCAAACGCAACCAAATCTCTCTCTCAAAATCGCTCAATCGCATCTCAACAAAGTCTCAACAAATACATGAGAATGATAAAAGGAAAAAAGGAAAGGAAATCTTACAAAGTGTCACGGCGGTGGTGGTGAAGGATGCGCAGAAGCTGGCCTCCAGGTAATTGATTTTGGGATTTTAGGGTTTTGTTTGCTTCAGATTTTTTCCTCCCAGTTCTCCTGTTTACTGATTTGCCTCTCCTCTTTATATTCTGTGAATTAGGGTTTCAAAAGGGTCCTTGATGTTCCAGAAAAGTAACTCTGCAAAGCACTTTGGATGCTCAGAAATTGGATTGACCTTTTCCATGTTAGATTCAAGAAAAGGTATCCTTCACAAACTTTCTTCTCTGCTTTGACCTCATACCAATTTGGGATGTTTTTGGACTTTGCCCTCTGACTGTTGGTTAATGGTTTTGCACTTTAGGTTTTGCAATTTGACTGATTAATATGTCCCCTTTTTTACCGCAGTAAAAAAAATGGTGAGCTTGGTTTGACTTGTTGCAGGCCTTGAGGTATGTCTAACTGTTGTGACTTGGTCTAAAGGCCTCATTGCGGGTTAGAAAATCCTTGAGCATTTGTTAGCTTAATCAAATGATTCTTTACACAACAACCTCATAGACTTATGGTGCACTGGTTTTGCAGACTGCTGTCATCACTTTGTAGGAATTTGTTGACAGGATACTGTAGCAGCAGGTATGAGGATCATGGTAATTGTGTCTTTGTAACATGTTTTCTACTGCAGTTTTGATGTCCACTGAATCCACTTCATGGGACAAATTGTTCATGGCCTGTGATGCGCTTGGTTAGGAAATTCAATGGCTAGCACTTGTGCACACTGAGTTGGTAGGTCTTGTAAACCATGCCCTGTTACATTGCATTGATTTGCTGTTCATTTGGTATGCTCATATCCTGTTAATGCAGGCTGTGGTTGATGTTCCGTAGGTCCCACTTGCCTTCTTTTGTTGTAGCACATGCCTGAGTTGATGGCTTTGGAGGTTTGGCAATTTGTTTTAGCTGACTGTTTTCAACAAGAACTTAAATGCAGTTGCTATGCCTTGGCTTAATGATGAGAAAGATGTTGTTGGCTCAAGTTGTTGCGTGATTTTGCAGTGCAGGTTGTGTTGGAGCTTCCTACTAGGCTAGAAATGGAACTGACATGAGATTATGGTTTTGCTGCAGGATTTGTGTTACATTTGCTAGGTTTGTGGTTGGACTGTGAGCAGGGAGGCTTCCTTGTCGCAGCTTGACGTTGCTTTAGGTTGTAGACTGACGTGGAAGGTTTGTGCATGAATTTATTGACTACATCAAGTCTGCAACTGGTTCCAAGTTATCACTGCTAAATGGTAAGCCATTGCACTGCTGTTGAATTGTTATGGAGGGTTGTTGTCCATTGAACTGTGGCCTGCTGTAACTGTTTGTTGCGTATTTTTATTGCTGCAGCATCCTGATGCTCATTGTGTGCTGCAGGCCCAAGTTTGGCTGTTGCAACATACCCTGATCTTCACTTCTTGTGTTTGGTTGATGGTGATTAACTGTAGTGTGTGGATCAATGTTTCCAAAGGCATAACTTCTCTTTGCCCTCACCTGTTTTCCTCCTATTCTAACCCAAGGTTTGTCCATGGTAAAGTGTGTTGCAACCTTGGACATCACTTGGCTCCAAAGTGTGCCCTGTTATGACCCTTCTCAATGCAACATGAGAGTGTGGAATGCTGGCTGCAGGATTTTCTCTCAATGCCAAACAAACCTACTGTGCTCATAGCTCAAGGCAATGGTGCAACAGTTAGCACCTAATCCCATTATCTCATTGCACAAATGGTTCCCTGCAGGTATGGTTGACATACCCTAAGTCTCCACTTCACTGTTGCACTTCTGTGTTTCCTATTGACTTTCTCCAGCTGACAGGAAATCTACCATGACTACTTACTTGGCTTGGTGATAAGCAGCAGCACTTCAGGAAGGATGCCTGTGGATTTTGGGTGACTATTTGTTGACTTGGCCTGGCTGCAGCAAGTCTACATTTGGGCTATTGTCTTGGTGTGACATGATTCACATGGCATGGTAGCTTGCCTTGACTTGTTGTGACTGTTGTAGGGTATGCGAAGGTCTTGATTATGGACACATATTCACTTGCTGCAGGATTTTGGATGCACATCTGCTGGTGTAAACTTCATGCTGCAAGATCATTTGATGTCATTGTGTCCATGTTGATTCGATTTGACATCTGGTTTGAATTATGTTTCATAGGTTATGGTGTGTTGATTCAATGCCATTCCATGTTGAGCTTGTGGCAGCAGCAGTGTGGTAACAGATTTTTTGTTGTAAAATGGTACAGGTTAGGAATGACCATTGAAAATTCATGGTTTTGTAAGTCTTGTGGGATTTTGGCTTTGATTACAGGTCAATTGCAGTAGGCTTATGATTTACTGTTGTCTACAACTTAGAATGAATATGTCTTGCAGGATTGAATGGCTTAAATGAAGCTTGGATTTGATGTCTGTTTTTGTGCCATGGTTGAACCATGGTAGGGCTTCTTGGATGGTTGGACTTTTTGCTCAAAGCTCATGTTGGCTTGATGGTTTTGATTGTGGCTTTTATGAGTTGGGTTGTTAGCATGAAATATGTTTTTAAATGTTAATAGAATTTGTCAAGGTGGAGGGATGATTTCTATAGGTCTGCTGCAACATGATGCAGGTGGAACTCCATTGAGCTAATGCAAGCAAATCCCATCTGATTTTCTGTTGATTTTATTTCAGGTTGCCATGCATTTTGCAGATGAATGCCATTTCAGGCATGCAACATCAACATGAGCATTGCATCTTGTTGTTGTTGATGTGCTGCCAATACTTACCATGCTGTAGGATTTTATTATGGACATGGATGAACTGCTGTCATGCTGCAGATTGTGTTGTTCTGCAGGCCTAAACCAATTGTTATGCATTGCATTTGGAATATCAGAGGGTGTGAATTAATTTCAAGCAATTATGCAGCAGGTTAACTCCATTTGGTTCAGTACTTCATGGCTTGGTTTGTGCATTAGGTTCTCATGTGACCATGCTTAGTGTTGACTTAGGCAAAGTTGATTGCAAGGTTGGTTCTTGTGTTGTAGTACTCATGACTTGTGTTTTGTAGGTTTGTGATAGTGGTCAAGGCATTTGCAAGGGTACTTGTGAGCGAAGCAGCAAGGTGAAAGCACAATCAACATGTCTACTGGATGATTAATCAAGGAAAAGTAACATGGGATTATGTCCAAGTTTTGGAAATTAGGGCTTCAGAATTTTAGGGTTGACTTTGGTCAAAGTTGACCAAAAAGTCAACTGTTGACCAAAGTCAACAAATGGTCCAAACTCATTTTCTTGGCACTTTCTTTGTAAATGGACAATGTATTAATAATCATGGTGAAATTTAGGGTATTAGGATTTAGGGTTGACTTTGGTCAAAGTTGACCAAAAAGTCAACTGTTGACCAAAGTCAACAACTGGTCAAAGTGTCAATTTTTGTGTATTTTTTGTATGGAATCAAATGTAATGGTTTACAATGACATGAAATAAATTGAAATGGATTAACAAAATGGTTTGAAGTTGGTTTTCAAAATTGGTTTAATCATGACTTGAATGTTTGACTTTTGAAAAGAAAATAACTTGACTGGTGTATGAACAAAACCATGAAATAAGACCATAAGGTTAGGGTGTATGAACAAAACCATGAAATAAGACCATGAAAATAACAATGACATGAAATAAATTGAATGGTGTATGAACAAAACCATGAAATAAGACCATAAGGTTAGGGTTTTGACATAGTATCCATGAACCAATAACATGACTAGCAAGTGGCTTGAAACACAAGAAGCTTGATCGTTCAGATGACCAAGACCATAGATGTATCCACAATCACAACACCATGACCTTGGATCAAAACCAAGCCTCATATAAAACCAACATAAGGTTAGGCCAAGCATGCCAAACAAACATAAAAATTTAGGACCAAAATCGGGGTATGACAGCTGCCCCTATTTAAACGTCTTCAACTCGAGAATATGAAGCAGGATATTCTTCATATGATCATAGTGGGAGATGGTTAAATACTAAGAAGACCCAGATTTTGATCCTGAATCCCTATGAAATAATTAACAATGCCTGTCAGAAGCAATCTCGAAAGAAGAGTCCGTCTGGTACGGTGAAAAATCGGCCTGAGTACCGAAACAGAAAGTTGACCTGGATACCAAAATAAATGGTAACACAGGAATACCCATGGCCTGAACGCCACACATTAGTCTGAACACTAAGCATTGGAATATGAGAGTATCAATGTTGGTCTGATCACCGGAAATCTGGTCTGAACACCACTTCGATCTGGAAATCGGAAAACTGGCCTGAATGCCACAAGTACTTCGACTTGATCGTCGGAAACTTCTTCGATCTGAAAATCGGAAACTGGCCTGAATGCCACTTCAGTCTGGATACCGGAAACTGGCCTGAATGCCACAAGTTGCATCGACCTGAATGTCGGAAACTTCTTCGATCTGAATATCGGAAACTGGCCTGAATGCCACTTCAGTCTGGATACCGGAAACAGGCCTGAATGCCACTTCGGTCTGGATACCGGGAACTGGCCTGAATGCCACTTCGGTCTGGATACCGGGAACTGGCCTGAATGCCACTTCGGTCTGGATACCAGGAACTGGCCTGAATGCCACTTCGGTCTGGATACCGGGAACTGGCCTGAATGCCACTTCGGTCTGGATACCGGGAACTGGCCTGAATGCCACTTCGGTCTGGATACCGGAAATTGGCCTGAATGCCACAAGTTGCATCGACCTGAATGTCGGAAACTTCTTCGATCTGAAAATCGGAGATTGGCCTGAACGCCACTTCGATCTGGATACCGGGAACTGGCCTGAATGCCACTTCGGTCTGGATACCGGGAACTGGCCTGAATGCCACTTCGGTCTGGATACCGGAAAAAACTGGCCTGAATGCCACAAGTACTTCGACTTGATCGTCGGAAACTTCTTCGATCTGAAAATCGGAAACTGGCCTGAATGCCACTTCGGTCTGGATACCGGAAACTGGCCTGAATGCCACTTCGGTCTGGATACCGGAAACTGGCCTGAATGCCACTTCGGTCTGGATACCGGAAACTGGCCTGAATGCCACTTTGGTCTGAATACCGCCTCGGTCTGAACACCGGAAAATTGGCCTGAATGCCATAAGTACATCGACCTGATCGTCGGAAACTTCTTCGATCTGAAAATCGGAAATTGGCCTGAACGCCACTTCGGTCTGAATACCGCCTCGGTCTGAACACCGGAAAATTGGCCTGAATGCCATAAGTACATCGACCTGATCGTCGGAAACTTCTTCGATCTGAAAATCGGAAATTGGCCTGAACGCCACTTCGGTCTGAATACCGCCTCGGTCTGAACACCGGAAAATTGGCCTGAATGCCATAAGTACATCGACCTGATCGTCGGAAACTTCTTTGATCTGAAAATCGGAAATTGGCCTGAACGCCACTTCGGTCTGGATACCGGAAACTAGCCTGAATGCCACTTCGGTCTGGATACCGGAAACTGGCCTGAATGCCACTTTGGTCTGAATACCGCCTCGGTCTGAACACCAGAAAATTGGCCTGAATGCCATAAGTACATCGACCTGATCGTCGGAAACTTCTTCGATCTGAAAATTGGAAACTGGCCTGAATGCCACTTCGGTCTGGATACCGGAAACTGGCCTGAATGCCACAAGTTGCATCGACCTGAATGTCGGAAACTTCTTCGATCTGAAAATCGGAGATTGGCCTGAACGCCACTTCGGTCTGGATACCGGGAACTGGCCTGAATGCCACTTCGGTCTGGATACCGGGAACTGGCCTGAATGCCACTTCGGTCTGGATACCGGAAAAAACTGGCATGAATGCCACTTCGGTCTGGATACCGGCTCGGTCTGAACACCGGAAAATTGGCCTGAATGCCATAAGTACATCGACCTGATCGTCGGAAACTTCTTCGATCTGAAAATCAGAAATTGGCCTGAACGCCACTTCGGTCTGAATACCGCCTCGGTCTGAACACCGGAAAATTCTTCATGTCTATCAGCATCGGCGAAGATAACAAAACAGTGATAAATGAGCCGGCACGCATGCCAAAGACCCATGCTGGGGATAACAATCGAAAGATTGACCAAAGAGTGCATGAGATATATTATCTATAGCCGTCAAAACGTAGATAATACACTCGCATGGAAGATTATCCATAACCGGGTTGTAGGTTGTTAAATGGATAAACAACCGAAAAGAAAGGCAACGGGGTACCAGACTAGGTATGCAAAAGATGACCAATCAAAAGAAGATAAAGTTGCTTACTCGGAGCAAGTATCCAAGAAGAAGGGGAAGACCCAATGGGGACAATACTGCTTGATCAAGGCAAGTATCCAAAGGGGACAAGACTATCAATACCACAAAGAGGGGATTACATCTACCGGTTTGTAGGCAGAAAACCACAGAAAAGTAACCAGTCATCGACCAGGATGAGCACAAAGGGTTAACTCTGCTAGGGGATGAAAGTGGGATTTTACAACTACCAGTTAGTAGGTAGAAAACCATAAAGATAGGACTTACAACTACCGGTTCGTTGGTAGAAGCCAAAAATTCCGCTGAGGATGAGATGAATGAGTGCCGGTTAGTGAGCAACCATTCATTTATGCCCCAGAGAAGTACAAGAGACAGCGAACAAGAAGCCAATTTAGGATCGATCCAGAAGGCAAACTGAATCAAGACTCATCCTAATGAGGAAAGAACTCAATAGGGAAAACCCATCCCATTATGGAGGGAACGAAAGCAACCGTCATCCACGAGGATGTATCTCGGTGGGGAGCGCAGAAGGAATGGTGGACATTTTCTGCTTAAGGGGTCGACTCTGTATGGAGAGATCAGACACGCCCACATATGCTAGGGGAATTGAACCAAGCTTGCAAAATGATGCCAACTTCGGGGAGTAACACTGCTGGGAATACCCACTCAACTAAGGGGTCACTTGTTGGGAAAGCACCAACCTCTCAACCATGCTGATGAACCCAATTCTGAAACCGATCCAATGGCGCGATGCTAAACTCTTTCCAACAACCCAAACTCGGCTGGTCACCACGGCCTAGGGCTAATGGGTATGTTTGCAATGTTGATGCATGAGTTTTTTGTTTTACACAATGCCCCATGATCATGGAAATGCTATGCACTAATGATGCAATATGCTATGCTTATCTAAATGATGAATGCATAAACACACGTCTCCTCCAGAGACAACACCGGGGAACTCCAGGAACTGTGCTGAGGATCCTATAACCATGTCAACTTCCATCCTGCTGGGGAAAGACAAACCTTGCTGGGGATGCACTCCATCGAACCCGAACTGCTTGGAGATTACCCTGCTAGGGGAGGCAACCCATTCTTATCTCTACTGGGGATGATTTTCTCCGAACCCGATCCGCTTGGGGACCTTGCTGAGGGAAAACCATCAACACAAACCCTACTGGGAAGGCAGTAACCTTTAGGCTCGCTGAGGAGACACTGATCTCAAATCTGTTAGGGAGGTAACCCTCTCACACCCACTGGGGAAATACAGCTTATTGGACACGGAACACCTGTCGAGTCGCCGAACAGCGTCATCCATCGTCCACCCACAGTGTCGGCTTTCCTCTTTTGAGAACACCCAGACTTGCCTAGACTCCTCTGATTCATCCCACGAAGATCGAATTCATGGGATTCATACAAACTTTCCAGTCCTTAGACTTTGAAGATGATTAATCCTCCAGGGTCGCCGTCACAACTCTGTCACGGGCTTTTCACCGTTTGTCTATCCATTGCCCCTGGTCGGGCTTTGCAGGGATCTCTTTTGTCAAAAGGTTTCATACCACTACATGCCAACGAATGAAGATATCTAAAAGCACCTGCACAAGAGATTGTTAGATAAAAGCGTGCCCCAGGCGTGCCCCATATTTCAACACCTAGGTCACCCAAACTTCCGAATAAGATTTCCGGATTTCAATCTTATAAGCACGCATCGGAAGGGACCTCTATGTTTCAAAATGCAACTATTCTTATCAAAACGAATGGATGTTTTCGTAATCAAAACGGTAATGAAAACAAAAACAAAATTATTTGACTGAACACGCATTTATTGACTGAAAAAGATAGCTCAAAACCGAGCAACACACAGGAAGCAATCCCTGAAAAGAGGTGATTGCCTAAAAGTGAAAAAATCTACCCTAATGGCAATGTGAAACCATGATTTCATCGGGTTCCAACTTGGTTACACCTCATATGTCCTCAAGACTTTCCGCACTTTCGGCCTTCTGAACAAGACGCTTCTGATTCGATCTCTGTCGGAGATTAGCCGTGATGTCTTAATCAAAGCACAAACGATCATGCCAGACACAGTTGTTCGTTTCATTCCCTCTTTTGCCTGGACCGCCCTTTCGGGTTTCAGTCCACCGGGATACCCTTTTTTTTTTGCCCAAGTCGCCCTTGTGGGGTTTTCGACTTGCCGGGTGTACAGTTCTTTTCTTTTATTATCCCTAACTTTTGCCCGAACCTTTTCTCTCTTTTTTTTGGTTCGCCGGGATGCCCTTTTTTGCCTGGACTCTTTTATTCTTTTTGTCCAGCGGGTCTCTTTTTCACGAAGTATCTTTTAACTGCGTCCGCATTCAAAGGGGATGGAAAATCCTCATCATCCGTGGTCGTCAGCAACAAGGCTCTGTCAGAGAAAACCCTTTTTGACCACGAACGGACATTCATAATTGTTTATCCACTTGCCCCACGATCTTCTTGAGGAAGAAGGATCCTTTTCAACATCACATCTCTTCCATGCTACCCACGAGGTCGCACTTCTCGGTCAACAACACACTTCATTTACTGGGTACAACTGCCCCATGACAAGTAACTGTCAGCCTCTTTTCTCAACCAGGCTCAACGCGTTATACCGAGTCCTCATCCACTCGCCCTTTTCTAACTTCTCATCCATCCGGACTCTTTACAATGAAATCTAGCCTCCAGCAGGCAAGATCACTTCCATCCCATACCGCATGAGGAAGGCGTTGCCCCAGTAGATGCACGTACCAAAGTACGACACTCAGGATACCAACTTCGTACTCAGCCACTATCATTGGTGCGTTCACATGTTATCGGGGAAGCATTAGCTCACTCTCTTTAAACTCTCCTCATCAGACATCAAAACCCGTTTGGATTCGGGGTCAGGCCCCTCCTCCGAGATCGGTCACTCTCAATCTTTCGATTCGAGTACCTCGAGATGTCCTCATCAGGGACTTCAGACTTCCTTGGTTGACAATCATCAGTGGGCTGTTGGGCGAGATAACCATACAATACCCTCCTCTTGGTTGCTTTCTGGGAGGTATACTGAATATCGTATTCAGTCGACATCACTTGCCCTCTCACAACCCGTCCGTTCGATGCTAGCTCCTCAAGCACATACTTGATCAGATTCATTTTGGACATCCACAAGGTGGTATGAACCAGCATACACTGTCTCAATCGGCGAGCAGCCTATGCCAAAGTACATCAAGTTATCTCGAGCAGTGAGTGTATTGTTTCACAGTCGATAAACTTTTTGCTTAGGTAAATTGCATGCTCTTTTCGACAAGACTAGTCATACTGACTCAATACGCACCTCATAGACCCCTTAAGGGCTGTCAGATACCAGATTAGCAGTCGTTTCTTCCCCGGAAGGTATCAGAATCAGAGGTTCCTACTACTCTTCTTTTTTTTTTTTTTTTTTTTTTTTTCAGGATCAACCTTGATTCCTCTTTCGTTCGCAACATGCCTCGGCAGCTTGCTGGACAGCACTCCATAAGTGCGCTAATTCGAACTCAACAGTATGAGTTATCTCTACCTGTCAAACAACTTGATCCATCGGATGCCCCTCTTCTGCTTGGGACTTTGCCATCATGTCATCAACATGGCATTTGCTTTCACGATGAATCATATCATGAAACAAAGTCACCCTAGACTTCTGATACTTGACACCGGCCTTCACGATACTGAACGACATCACCTTATAAACAGAAGGTGCCCCTTGTGTGATGGACATGGTTTACGTCATATCATCTGGCAACAGTTCAATCTGGTCTCGGCCAAGAAACCATCCATGAAGATAAACTGAGCATTATAATCAATCCAATACCTCGTTGTGACGTACCGGGAATTCATCTTTCAGATTAGCTCAGCTCACATCTCGACAGTCCACACACATTCTCATCTTTCAGCACCGGTTTCCGCTTCCCTGGAGGACAGTCTTCTCTCCATGGTAACTCGTGCCTCCACAACATTGGTATCTTACCTTGGTGTATCTAGATACAACCAGGCACACATATACCATCCTGTTCTTGACTTGCCTCTGAAGCGGCCTCAATATTCGCTTTCTGACCTCGGCGGTGCTTGGAGCAACAATTCTGAGCACTCCTCATGCGGTTGAATCACCTTCTCCTCTGGTTTCAACGACCCGGCTAATTCCAACAAATCACAATCTTCTTCGCCTTCTCCTTCGGCATGATAGATCGAATTGTCGAAGTCATACAAAGGTGTAACCAAATTGTTATCGATGAGATCAGGAGGGTAATCACTTTTGAGGTTGGAACGAGACAAGTTCAAAAGAAAAACGAAAAAACATTGCCATTTTTATATATTTTTTTTTTTAAAAATGTAAAAAATGAAAAAATAGGGAACACCGCTTTTAATCACAAAAACATCCATTTATTACTGATGCAAAACGTTGCAAAAATGAAACACATGAGATGGCCCTTACAATGGACCAGTACGTTTCGGGCAAAACGTATGGCTTTCAGGCAAACGACAATTGAAACACAGAAATACTACACTTCCGGATGAGTGACAGTGATGCTTTTGGAGGCCTTCCAGTTGCCTGGTACGCACGACTTTATCCACAGCTCGAGCTCGCGGTCGCGGTCGATCTCTTCACTCACTGAACAAGCATGATCAGAATCCAGCATTCCTGCACTGACAAAGATGTACGATGGACGACGTCCTCTGTTTGGTCTAGACGACTCTTGATCTGGATAACCAATCCCGAACATGTCTGCCTTTACCACTATGTCGATGATCCTTCCCCAACCTCGGGCCTCTTGGTTCTTCACCACCTCCAGAGCTTGTTTATAAGAAGAAATGGACAGCTTCTTCTCTTTCTCGACAACAAGAGCGCTCTCCACCTGGACGATTTCGATTGCTTGACTGGGTATTTCAAGTTTTCCAATGTCCATTTCTACTTCTTTCATCTTCTGGGTCGTGTCTCCCATCAATACACACCCCTCTGTGGCAACGGCCGCACAACAATTATCAACCACAGGGAAGACTCCATCCTGCACCAGAGGTTTTGGAACCATAGTCAGGGGAACCTTTAGCTGATCTTCCTCAGCCATCTCCATTCCTTTCTTGACCTTTTTCACCATCTTCACTTTTACAGGACCCTGCCTGGGTACCGGGTTGACATCCCCATTCATTATCTGGGCCAAGCTGATGGTCTTGGAGTCCACCATGTCCTGGACGACATGCTTGAAAGCTCTACAACTCTCAACACTGTGCCCGGGTGCCTCAGAATGGAATTCACAAATGGCATTCTCATCATAGTTTGCAGGCCTCTTCTGTTGTGCTATGGGAATCAAAATCCTTGGCCGGACTAACCCCAAATCCCTCAATCTCCTGAACAGAAGGGTGTAGGTCACAGGTGGCTCCTCAAACTGACGATCCTCCTTCTTTTTCTTCACCTGGCTCCTAGCTCTCGGTGCCTTTTGTTGAGGTGGTGGTTGTTGCGGGGGTACGGGTGAGTTACCAACAAGAGTGGTTACAGCAACAACATAAGGATGATAACGATCCTTACTGCGTTCTCTCTTTGCTGGCACACCACTTGACTCAACCTCCTTTTTGAGCGGACCACTGTCAGAGAGTTTCTTTGCTACCGAGTCAGAGGGATTTGTTACATCGGATGATGGAGCCTTTCCCTGAACTTTCTCCTTGATCATCCAGCTCTCAATCCTTTCCAATCTCTCAGACATGGCTTTCTGCCCCAAGGCAAGCCCTTGCACAATACTGAACAATCCCCTCATC
The DNA here is from genome assembly GCF_024323335.1 of Lathyrus oleraceus. Classification (NCBI taxonomy): domain Eukaryota; kingdom Viridiplantae; phylum Streptophyta; class Magnoliopsida; order Fabales; family Fabaceae; genus Lathyrus; species Lathyrus oleraceus. The sequence goes on along the minus strand of NC_066584.1, from coordinate 267,523,097 downwards.
ATCTCTTTTAGTTCAAGGATGTCGGCGTTGGGAAGATCCATCAGCTTGGATTTGTTGATTCTGATTGTATGTCTGAATGGAAGAGCTATGCGCACCGGTTGACACCTTCAAAACAGCAAATGGGTTAGTATGACTCACGCATGCAATGTTTATCCGTACCAGGAATATTCCTTTGATTTTGGTTTCACAGAGACGGATAATTTTTCATCAATAACATTCTGACATCTAGATATCTCTCAACCAGAATCTTAATCAAAAAGTGGACCCTGAGTACGGATAGACATGGGTGGAATGCAGATGAATGCGATGCAAATGCATGGATGCAGGTCACTGTGCCGTCGAGTCATCTGAAGACCCATTCTCTGAACCAGTCACAGCCATCGGGACTAAGTCACCATAAATCCGACTTAGGGAGTTCCGAAATAAACGGAACTGGAGATTACATCACTATCATCACAGGAACATCCACTGAACGGATGACAGTCAGATCCTCTGAACAGGTACTTTCAAATTCAACCCGGGGATCCGAAATAAACGGAACCCATTGATAAACTACGGACAGAACTCCGGCGTCCCAGAAATAAATGTCCATAAATTTGGCTGAACCAAAGTCACCATCACAGCACCACTGGCGGAAACCGTATCTGTAGAGATCAAACCCTCCCCTCACTGGTAGGTTCTAAGAACAGAAGTTTGTCAACTTCAGCCCTTCAGTCGAGAATAATACGTTTACCACTGAAGGTTTGGCATTATTACGGGATAAAAGACCTCTGCTGACTCCCCTCAACAGGATATCCTAAAGCAAGTTCCCAGTCTCGGGGTCCTCGGATTGAGCAGCGAGAATGCACCCACCAGAGCTAACATAATCACGTCTCGGAGGAGAGGCCTCGACGGAGTTCTCGGGAAATGGTCACCAGAGTCGATGATTTCTAAAGGAATATCTGTCGTTATGGAACACCCATAGGACAGAATATATCCAACAGAAACCTCGTCTGGAATATGGGTCTCATGAACGACTTAACGTAGCAACATACCACGCAAGCCTCATGACTATCCACTCTAACACCTATGTGTACACTCAAGCCTGGGTAGTGGGCTTATCTCTCATAGAACAGTCCCAACCCAACAAACAAACAACCCACAGATACAGCAAGCATATGTACATGAATGCAATAAGGTAAAGCAGGTAAATGCGGAAAGTAAATAACTGTACAAAAGAATAAACACCCAACAAACAAGAAACCTACAAAAGCTAGGAGGGACTCGCTTAGGGAAACAGTGTCCCCAGCAGAGTCGCCAGCTGTCGCAGCCTGAAAAAATACAGTATGCGAAAAAAACAACCGACGAGAAAGAAAAGACAGAAGAGTCGCCACCGTGCGTTATTTATCCCAAAGGAGGGAAAGGAAACGCTCGAAGTAAACCTGGGGAAAGGAAAGGAAAAGACAAGGTCTCGCAACCAAATCTTGGGTTCGGGAGTCGATTATGCGAAGGGAAGGTATTAGCACCCCTACGCATCCGTAGTACTCTACGGGATCCACTCTTGTTGTTTCTTGTCTAAAGGGTGTGTGTTTATCTAATGTACTATTTACTAAAAGAAGGGGTCAAAGAAAATGACTCGCACGGATGTCGCATCCACTGCATACGTATCTCATCTGAATATGAGAATCAGAGTCTTCGTAGCTCAGTTACCTATGGGTTAAGGATAAGTGTGCTCGCTAAGACATCGCGTCTTATGCCTATGTATCTCATCGGGAATGAGAATCAGAGCAAAACGTAGTTCAGCTAACTATGGAAGTAAGGGTCTCGATTGCAACTAGGGCAAGAGAAAAGGAAGGTCTCGATCGCAACGAGGGCGAGAGAAAGGATCGCAACAAGGGCGAAAGCAAACAAGGATTAGTTGTTAGTCGTTAGTCAAACTCGACAAGACATCGCATCTTGTGCCTACGTATCTCATCTGAACATGAGAATCAGAGTTGCCGTAGTTCGACTACACGCACGCCAAACAAACAAACACACAAGCAGGCAAACATGGAGCCTGAGTGCCAATCACTGGACTTACATCAGCATCCGAACCAAAACACACACAAAAAGGCAAACGTGGAGCCCGAACGCCAATCACTGGACTTACATCGACATCCGAACCAAAACACACGCACACTGGAACCCGAATGCCACTCGATGGACTTACATCAGCTTCCAAGCACACAACAACCAAACAAGTTAATAGGGAGTCGGGAACTCGAGCCTATAACTGTCAAGCACACACACAAAAAGAGAGAAAAGTGTGCCCGGAGAGATCTCGCACGATCTCCTGCCTACGTACCTCATCTGGTATGAGAATCAGGGCGACGTAGTTCCCCTACATAGGGATTGCCATCTGAACATGGACTTAGAAAGGAGGACACCAGTTGTGTCAAAGGAGAGTGGGCAATGTGTTCACGTCCTAGCAGTAGGTGTTGCAGCTCGCTGAATCGAGTCTTAGGCAGTTACCTCTTTGCAATAGAACGGACTACATGCCACAAGATCGGAGACGCTCGGAAAGGTCTAGAAGTGGGGAAGCTCTGCCCTAAAGTTGTCATGCAATATGTACTTAAGTGTTAGGATTTACAAATGGGAATATCTACCTAATGTTAGCATGCAAAGGAATATGGGAATCCTACCTATGTTATCATACAAAAGGATATGGGAATCCTACCTATGTTATCATACAAAGGGTTACTATCTAATGGGTGCTACCTAATCGGAACAAGAATCGACGAATGGAGCAAGGAGAAGTGTTAGGGATAAGGGTAGATGGCGATGCATGAAGCAATCGACTTACAAGGTTGATGGCGATGCATAAAGCAATCGACTTACAAAAGGGTGGATGGATACGTGCTGGTTCTATTAGGTTTTGAAAAATGATTACTGGACGTTGGATCGAGGTTTTGGTCTTGTTTTAAAATGGTTATCGGATGTTCATTTTATTTCTTGTATTAACAGATGAATAACGAATGAAAGAATATTATACATTTCATGGGAGGGGGATACATTTGTTATGAATGGGGGTTGTCATGGCAATCAAACAATATAAATATATGCCTCATACATCATACAAGTAGGCAACAGTCAATCAGACAATAACATATTTAAACAAGTATGTGATCAAATTAAATAATCAAAGAAATGAAATGAATGAGCATTAAACAACGTATGAGTGTAAGTGTAAGGGAACCGGCTCATTGTAAGAAAGCCCAAGAGTAAGCTATGTGAGGTTGATGGCGATGCTTAAAAAGCAATCGACTTACAAGGGTGTAAAAAATGGGCTCGATATTAAATCGAGAAAAGTATGATTTTTATAGCTTTAAAAATGGTTTTGAACTAAACTAAAATACAACAACTATGCATTATTAACAAATGAAATCATGAGTATAATAAACATAAAAAGAAGATATTAACAAAATACTAAGAGGATAAAAAATGCTAAAGGAAGATAAAATCAAATAATAAGCAAAAAGTACCTCACATGAGTATCAAACCCTCTCCACCTAATATTATGCAACTAAACTCTCTCCACTAGGCCACTCAATACTATCTGCTATTGAGATACTATCCTAAATATATGAACCGGAATAAAAATTTAAAATAAAAAACAAAACAAACATTTTCATGGTTTTTATATTATCTCTGTAAAAAAGGTTAAGTTAGATGAATAAAAAAAGAAATTAATTAAAAAAAGAAAACAGAAAAAAAGAAAGAAAAAAAAATGGAAACGAAAGAAAACAACAGAAGCTCGTCTTCTTCCTTTCTCCCTAACCTCACGAATCAACCTTTCCAAACTCGCTCCCTCGCTCTCTCTTCTCTCGGTATCGCCCTCACAATCTTTACTCTCAAAGTCTCTCAAACGCAACCAAATCTCTCTCTCAAAATCGCTCAATCGCATCTCAACAAATACATGAGAATGATAAAAGGAAAAAAGGAAAGGAAATCTTACAAAGTGTCACGGCGGTGGTGGTGAAGGATGCGCAGAAGCTGGCCTCCAGGTAATTGATTTTGGGATTTTAGGGTTTTCTTTGCTTCAGATTTTTGCCTCCCAGTTCTCCTGTTTACTGATTTGCCTCTCCTCTTTATATTCTGTGAATTAGGGTTTCAAAAGGGTCCTTGATGTTCCAGAAAAGTAACTCTGCAAAGCACTTTGGATGCTCAGAAATTGGATTGACCTTTTCCATGTTAGATTCAAGAAAAGGTATCCTTCACAAACTTTCTTCTCTGCTTTGACCTCACACCAATTTGGGATGTTTTTGGACTTTGCCCTCTGACTGTTGGTTAATGGTTTTGCACTTTAGGTTTTGCAATTTGACTGATTAATGTGTCCCCTTTTTTACCGCAGTAAAAAAATGGTGAGCTTGGTTTGACTTGTTGCAGGCCTTGAGGTATGTCTAACTGTTGTGACTTGGTCTAAAGGCCTCATTGCGGGTTAGAAAATCCTTGAGCATTTGTTAGCTTAATCAAATGATTCTTTACACAACAACCTCATAGACTTATGGTGCACTGGTTTTGCAGACTGCTGTCATCACTTTGTAGGAATTTGTTGACAGGATACTGTAGCAGCAGGTATGAGGATCATGGTAATTGTGTCTTTGTAACATGTTTTCTACTGCAGTTTTGATGTCCACTGAATCCACTTCATGGGACAAATTGTTCATGGCCTGTGATGCGCTTGGTTAGGAAATTCAATGGCTAGCACTTGTGCACACTGAGTTGGTAGGTCTTGTAAACCATGCCCTGTTACATTGCATTAATTTGCTGTTCATTTGGTATGCTCATATCCTGTTAATGCAGGCTGTGGTTGATGTTCCATAGGTCCCACTTGCCTTCTTTTGCTGTAGCACATGCCTGAGTTGATGGCTTTGGAGGTTTGGCAATTTGTTTTAGCTGACTGTTTTCAACAAGAACTTAAATGCAGCTGCTATGCCTTGGCTTAATGATGAGAAAGATGTTGTTGGCTCAAGTTGTTGCGTGATTTTGCAGTGCAGGTTGTGTTGGAGCTTCCTACTAGGCTAGAAATGGAACTGACATGAGATTATGGTTTTGCTGCAGGATTTGTGTTACATTTGCTAGGTTTGTGGTTGGACTGTGAGCAGGGAGGCTTCCTTGTCGCAGCTTGACGTTGCTTCAGGTTGTAGACTGACGTGGAAGGTTTGTGCATGAATTTATTGACTACATCAAGTCTGCAACTGGTTCCAAGTTATCACTGCTAAATGGTAAGCCATTGCACTGCTGTTGAATTGTTATGGAGTGTTGTTGTCCATTGAACTGTGGCCTGCTGTAACTTTTTGTTGCGTATTTTTATTGCTGCAGCATCCTGATGCTCATTGTGTGCTGCAGGCCCAAGTTTGGCTGTTGCAACATACCCTGATCTTCACTTCTTGTGTTTGGTTGATGGTGATTAACTGCAGTGTGTGGATCAATGTTTCCAAAGGCATAACTTCTCTTTTCCCTCACCTGTTTTCCTCCTATTCTAACCCAAGGTTTGTCCATGGTAAAGTGTGTTGCAACCTTGGACATCACTTGGCTCCAAAGTGTGCCCTGTTATGACCCTTCTCAATGCAACATGAGAGTGTGGAATGCTGGCTGCAGGATTTTCTCTCAATGCCAAACAAACCTACTGTGCTCATAGCTCAAGGCAATGGTGCAACAGTTAGCACCTAATCCCATTATCTCATTGCACAAATGGTTCCCTGCAGGTATGGTTGACATACCCTAAGTCTCCACTTCACTGTTGCACTTCTGTGTTTCCTATTGACTTTCTCCAGCTGACAGGAAATCTACCATGACTACTTACTTGGCTTGGTGATAAGCAGCAGCACTTCAGGAAGGATGCCTGTGGATTTTGGGTGACTATTTGTTGTCTTGGCCTGGCTGCAGCAAGTCTACATTTGGGCTATTGTCTTGGTGTGACATGATTCACATGGCATGGTAGCTTGCCTTGACTTGTTGTGACTGTTGTAGGGTATGCGAAGGTCTTGATTATGGACACATATTCACTTGCTGCAGGATTTTGGATGCACATCTGCTGGTGTAAACTTCATGCTGCAAGATCATTTGATGTCATTGTGTCCATGTTGATTCGATTTGCCACAATGCCATTCCATGTTGAGCTTGTGGCAGCAGTAGTGTGGTAACAGATTTTTTGTTGTAAAATGGTACAGGTTAGGAATGACCATTGAAAATTCATGGTTTTGTAAGTCTTGTGGGATTTTGGCTTTGATTACAGGTCAATTGCAGTAGGCTTATGATGTACTGTTGTCTACAACTTAGAATGAATATGTCTTGCAGGATTGAATGGCTTAAATGAAGCTTGGATTTGATGTCTGTTTTTGTGCCATGGTTGAACCATGGTAGGGCTTCTTGGATGGTTGGACTTTTTGCTCAAAGCTCATTTTGGCTTGATGGTTTTGATTGTGGCTTTTATGAGTTGGGTTGTTAGCATGAAATATGTTTTTAAATGTTAATAGAATTTGTCAAGGTGGAGGGATGATTTCTATAGGTCTGCTGCAACATGATGCAGGTGGAACTCCATTGAGCTAATGCAAGCAAATCCCATCTGATTTTCTGTTGATTTTATTTCAGGTTGCCATGCATTTTGCAGATGAATGCCATTTCAGGCATGCAACATCAACATGAGCATTGCATCTTGTTGTTGTTGATGTGCTGCCAATACTTACCTTGCTGTAGGATTTTATTATGGACATGGATGAACTGCTGTCATGCTGCAGATTGTGTTGTTCTGCAGGCCTAAACCAATTGTTATGCATTGCATTTGGAATATCAGAGGGTGTGAATTAATTTCAAGCAATTATGCAGCAGGTTAACTCCATTTGGTTCAGTACTTCATGGCTTGGTTTGTGCATTAGGTTCTCATGTGACCATGCTTAGTGTTGACTTAGGCAAAGTTGATTGCAAGGTTGGTTCTTGTGTTGCAGTACTCATGACTTGTGTTTTGTAGGTTTGTGATAGTGGTCAAGGCATTTGCAAGGGTACTTGTGAGCGAAGCAGCAAGGTGAAAGCACAATCAACATGTCTACTGGATGATTAATCAAGGCAAAGTAACATGGGATTATGTCCAAGTTTGGGAAATTAGGGCTTCAGAATTTTAGGGTTGACTTTGGTCAAAGTTGACCAAAAAGTCAACTGTTGACCAAAGTCAACAAATGGTCCAAACTCATTTTCTTGGCACTTTCTTTGTAAATGGACAATGTATTGATAATCATGGTGAAATTTAGGGTATTAGGATTTAGGGTTGACTTTGGTCAAAGTTGACCAAAACGTCAACTGTTGACCAAAGTCAACAATTGGTCAAAGTGTCAATTTTTGTGTATTTTTTGTACGGAATCAAATGTAATGGTTTACAATGACATGAAATAAATTGAAATGGATTAACAAAATGGTTTGAAGTTGGTTTTCAAAATTGGTTTAATCATGACTTGGATGTTTGACTTTTGAAAAGAAAATAACTTGACTGATAATGTGTATGAACAAAACCATGAAATAAGACCATAAGGTTAGGGTTTTGACATAGTATCCATGAACCAATAACATGACTAGCAAGTGGCTTGAAACACAAGAAGCTTGATCGTTCAGATGACCAAGACCATAGATGTATCCACAATCACAACACCATGACCTTGGATCAAAACCAATCCTCATATAAAACCAACATAAGGTTAGGCCAAGCATGCCAAACAAACATAAAAATTTAGGACCAAAATCGGGGTATGACACATATGAAAATAATTCGAAGAGAAAACTTACCCTAAATGACATTCTAAACAACTTTCATGTTAAGACCTAGTGCTAGTTTTGCTTGGAAAATCATTTTCTATGTTGAAACATTATAGGTTATTTTGTTTAAACCCTAATTTGAAAGTCAACTTCCCAAGGTCATAAGTTGCTCAATTTTTATGAGATGAAAGCTTTCCAGTTTGCACAATCAAATTCAATGTGTCTAATTCAACTTTTATGTTTGGAGTGGGAGCTAATTCAACTTTTTTGAGCATGTGATATGAGGCTATATTATAGGTCACTTTTGACCTATACCATTGATCAAGTGATTTTTCCAAACTTCAAAAATGCACAACTCTATTATTTCCAATCCAAATGACATGAAATTGGTGACCATCTTGAAGGTCTTTGAGAGAGGTACAACTTTGATGAAGACGCTTTTCTCATTTGAAGCTCCTATGAAAAGTTAAGCAAGGTGGAATATTGAGACATATGGCTTGACAGTTAGAAAAATTTTTGATATGTCAAATATTTCCAAACTTCCACCTCAAATTTCTCCAAGTTATAAGCTCCAAATGAAAAAGTGTTCAACATAAAACTTGTTCCTCTTGATCTCACCTTTCCTAAGAGCCCAAATTGATTCATTTTGGATGAGAAATGCATAGGAGGCACATGGCTAAAACAGCCTGGTATCATTTGGCATGGATCAATCTTCAAGCATCAATGTACATATGCCTTGCAATCTAAGCCAACTTCAACACATCGGATCTTCAATTATGGACTTAAAACCATCATTTCATGGGCCTATGCACACCCATGCATCATGGCATCATCATTTGCCAATTTTGGAAAGTGAAAGTGAGTGTGCAAATATCACATGATCCAGCTATAAATAGAGCTTCAATTGCTCAGAATTACAGACACCATTGCGCCAACTTTGATCCCCTATTGAAAACCCTTCACTCTCATAGGATAAACCTGATAAATTCATTTGAATTTGAGCTTGAATCTCCACTGTTTTGGAATTCAATTCTCCAGGAATTCGTTGCTTCTAAACCTTTCCATTCGCTTCCTGCAAGCAATTGAAGTGAGTCCAAGCACAAGCCAGATCAAGATCGATCGTGTTCAGACCTCCATTGAAGGTAATTTGCATAAAATTTAAACTCTTCGATTCTCTCAAATTCTTGCTCAATTCCATTGATTCTTTGGTTGTCTGAAGTCCTACCAATGTAGGCAAGAAGATTGAGTTGCTTTGAGGTCAAATCAAAGCAACACAATTCATGTACCTCAATTTTCAATTCCACATATCTATCAATATATTTGGAATTGGAAGGAATGGAGGTCAGATTCGAGCTCAGTGCCATTTTTTCTTCAAGATCATGTCCCTGTATTTATTTTGGTGATGGTTCATATTGACCAGTCCGGTGTGGCTCACCGGAGAAGATGACCGGAGCTCTGGCTCCGATGATGAGGTGTCTTGCATCTGAACCATATGATCCTCCTCTCACATTTTAATCTTGAGCGTTTCTTTTAAATACCACATTTGCCATGCAGTTGACTCATGTACATGCGGAACGCGCATTTTGGATCATCAGATCTGCCACCTTAATTAATGAGGGAGATATGATGGTCCACGTATTTTTGAATTTTTGAAATTTTATTTTAATTGCATTTTCTTAATTAATTCATATTAAATTTAATGTTGATCCAAAAAATATGGGACTTTCACCAAAAAAATTCAAATATTTTTCTCTTTCATATTCTGAATTAAAATTATTTTTTTGGATCATTATTAATATTTTTCATGAATTAATTAATTTTTCTTTTGTTTTTAATTGTTTAAAAATATTTTTAAGTGTCCAAAAATTATGATTTTTTTTCTCCAAGGTCCTTTGACCTTGTTTGATCTATGATAAATCTCATGGCCATTTCTTTGGTGTTTTAATGAGATTTTAGGAATTGGACCAAACATATTTGATTTTAATGCACTATTTTATTATTTTTAATTGAATAAATGTCATTTAAATTTTGTTGACCATTTGTATTGACTTGTTTAAGTTTGATTGTTTGTTTTTGGGCCTTGGTCAAGGTTGAGTTGACTTTTTCAAATTAATATCATTAGATTTAGGGGATTGATGGAATGTACATTCCATCTCCCAAAATGAATGAATGATATTAATTTGGTAAAAGTCCTCCTTTGACCAATTTGTGATCTCATTCATCCCCTCCCCTCTTCATCTAATTCCCCTTCTTCATCCATTCATTTCCATATGGCCTATGACATCTAAAAGTCCTAATGCTAGTTGATTGAAAAATTAACATGATCATGTATGAGATTAGGCTATACCTTTTGCATATTTTTTGTGTGTGGTATGTTTCATGAGCATAGTTTATAATACTATGTCTCTAACATGCATTAACACCAAAAGTCTATTGCCCGACATCAAATAGTTGTGACTTCTACATAAGTCCAATTACAATTGCTTAACATAGCGCTAAATTTGTGACATAAGAGGCATAAGCATTCTAGTTAGTGAGATTGTAAGTCTCCCCTCTTTCATGGTATTGTGTGGAAAATTGGCCCTCTTTCCTTCCTTTGGAATATGTTTTGGTTCAAGGATCCATGCTTGTGATACGTGGGTTGAGTGTTCTCCAAAGAATGTCTTGAAATGTAAAGCAAAACAAAACTAACTTCTAACTTACTAACTATTAACTTTTAATTTCAAGCTTTTACTTTAATGCAATTTACCTTTAGTACTCTATATCATTTGCCATTATACATATCATTCTAATTGTTTATGTTAATGCAATTTTCACTTTGTCCGCTTGGACCATATTGTGTGATATATTTTGTTGGTGTATACTTTGCTTGTTTGTTTGGTATTTGACCATTAATGTACATAATAAAAACAAAAACACTAAAAAACTTTTGAGTGGACTGTTGGTTCGATCTTGAGCAAATGGACTTAGAATCAAGGCAACCTCCCTAAGCTAAAGGACTTGGCCAATGCCAACTTGTTGAAGAACCAAGTGCTTGCAATTTGAAATTCATCTGATACATCTTTGAATATCTCTCTAAGATTCATCTTCAACATTGATCTTTGTGAAGCTGTTATTTTGAACCTGTGACTTGTGGAATTCATCTGTTTCATGGGCTATTTTGAAGAAGATCATGAAGTGGATAAGCTTGGATGAGGCCATATATATTTTATGCCTTCCTCTTCAAGACAATATACGATAACATGAAATAATATCACACTTTTGGACTCGATTTAATTAAATTATGTTATTATTTGTTTCGATTTATTTTATATTATTCGATATTACTTGGTATTTTTCCTTCTATTTATTCCAGGAAACATTATTTGAAGCATACGTGAAAAAGAAGAAAAGGAGGTGCAAAAAGATGATAAGAAGCAATTTCCACTAAAGCCCAGCCCACAACTATCAACCAGAAACGCTGAAGCTGTGACGACCGCCACACAAGGTGTGACGAGCGTCACGCCCCCCTGCTTTGTGTTACGAACGTAACACATGGCGTGACGAACGTCACACCCCCATTCCTATATTTTTGGGTTTGACGCGTAACAGAAGCACGTTCATCCTGCTTTTTCGCTTGACCAGTAGACTCGTTGAAACTTGCTGAATGGAAGAAACGGTCACTTGATGGATTGATATAAATAGGACCAATTGTGGAACCCTGCGAAGGCACTCAATTTTTCCAGTTTTCGGCACAACATTATTTTTATTGTTTTTCTTATTTTCCAGCACTCTACTTACCTAGCAATTTTTATTTCCTTTTCTTTTCCAGCAAATTTCGAAGCATTCAATTAATTTTCTCACAATAGTTTCTACACCGGAAACTATTGTGTAATTTTTACTGGATCTAACCTTACGTTAGATCATAGTATTTTATTCCTTCGTTTTTATTTTCTTGTCCGATCGAAGATTGTAAGAACAAATCCAACCGGTTTGTGGTGGAGAGTTCAAGCATCGAAGCTAGGAATAATCAAGACTTCTATTAATTTTACAGGTTCTTTAATTTTATTGTTTAAATTTATATATGCTCTGCACTGCTATTTATTTATACTGTCTGTCCGCTATGGCTGTATTTAAGCATAATTATTGTTTAGGCTTGTTTAGCATGTCTGGCTAAATAAACTCAGATATCGGTATGTAAAGTAAGCGGAATGAAGGAATCAAAACTAAGTTGGTTTAATTTTGTTTAAAAACATAATCACTCTTTTCATGGTCTCAATTTACAGAGTTAATACCAAGGTTTTTGTACGAGAGTAAAATACATAAAGAAGTTAAAATCAATAGAATGACGGTTTGAGCTTTTAACTGGACAGTGTAAATTGTACATTAATTTTAAATCAGGGCGAAAGCAATTTTTAGAGTTAATTAAATTCTAATCATTTTCAAAAAGTATTTTTAAAGGTTAAATGTGAAGGAGAATAGCCATCCAAGGCGCAGCGGAATTTAAAATTTTCTCCATTTAGTGATCCTTACGAATGGGCATGATCAGTGATAGAATCGTTACCTCTTGTGGCGATTCAAACCTTTGGTGCAGATCTCTGATAATGACCAAAACCTTTGATACATATCCACGGGGCGATCACGAACGTTGAACGATGACAACGTCTCTACTCAGTCCACACGAACGGATTCCTTCAATCACAGTGCTAGCTGTTATGAATGAAGGCTTTGAGTGAGAGAGAGATACGAAGCTCCAACTCTTCAGTTGTGTTGTCTGTCTCAGTGAGAGTTTTGAGTGACAATGCTTCTACCCAAGGGGTTCTATTTATAGAACCACTTGTGTGGGCTTCAAGCCAAAAAGCCCACTTAAGTGCATTTTGGCCCATATCTCATAATATGCCAAAATCACTTAAGTATTTGGTACCTTACCATATTTCATATTCTACTTAAGTACACCGTACCTTACGATGTTCCTTAATTATTCTATCTCTCATCAATCCGTCCTTTGTGTGTGACCTTATAGGTTTTCGCAACGTTGGCAATTATATTAAATCACGCATTTAACATAATAAACAGTGAGCGGTATCTAGCAACACATCACTGCTACCCAAGTCACGAAAATGTCATGTGATCTGAAAAAACCTCCTGTGATAATAATTATGTGTATAATTAACCCTTTGCCCTTATGTCTATATTGAACACAAGGTATAGACCGTGTCACCCTTGTCCAGTTCAATATTGGGCCCATAGACATTTATCCTGTTACGCAGGATTGGCAAATTCCATCTAGGACACTCATGTCCCTCAGCATGCTTTGTGGAGTACCCATCAACTGTCTTTATGGTTATCCAGTTACGGACAATGTTGGATCAGGAACAAAACACTCAACTCTACATCTAGGATCCATAATGGTTTCAGGTCGAAGAGTGGTATACACTATTATCACCATGAGAATAACTTATGACACTTTGCATAACTTTCTATATAGTATTCTCATAGCGGGTCAATCCAGTATAAATATTACTCCTAATATTCATACCTATGTTTAAGACTTGATAACTCTTTATCCATGATCCATGAGATGTGATCATCAGTCTACAAACATAATAGTCTTAATGCTTTAATGTTGTCCCACTTCACATTAAAGCTCGACTACGGATACTTTAAGAATAGTGCCCTTATGTTTAATGTGTTCTCATGATTAAGTCACACTTAATACATTAAACGGACTATCTATTCTAGGGACTTTATTAATCAACCATAATAAAGAAAAAGCCTTTAAATAATTCGATACAAGTACCAAAAATATTGGCCTCTAGGGCTTACACCAACAAAATGTGAGGACGAGAGTTAAGGATTTAAGTTTAATTATATAATCTAAGTCAACAGAGCGAGAGTTTGAGACAAGGGTGTTTAAATGGTTAGCATTTTCTTAAAAAGAGTTTCTATAGATTCTATTGTTTTCAAAAATTGATTTTGGACTTAACTAATTAGTGACAGCGCATGTTAATATAAACTCATAGTCTATTCAACAGAGCGGGAGTTTGAGAAAAGACTTTTAACTCAATAGTGTCTACTGAAAAGATTTACTTTAAAACTACGAAACCAACGAAGATTTGATTCCCTAATTACGACGAACTGCATACTGATATCCGCTTATTTGATATTTAATCTAGATCTTATTTTAGTTTTATTTTTTCCCCTAATCAACAAAGTATCATCCGCCTTAGCTTTACGAAGTAACCTTAGAAAACGGTATATCGATTCATAAGTCCCTGTGGGATCGATATCTTTTATTACTACGCGATTAGACTGTGCACTTGCAGTTAATACCCCAATAGACTCATAAAGTCGCGATCAAGTTTTTGGCGCCGTTGCCGGGGACTTTGATTTAGTCGATATCGTAACTCTTCCGTTACACTGTAGAGACTAAGGCAATTTTTATTTCTTTCTTTCATTGATTTGTATGCCACACACTCGCTCACAAGGCGAACCGTATTACTTACGAATCAACGACGTTGAACGATATCTCCGAGTCTTACGACGAATTCGGGAGTATCGTGCTGCAAACAATCTTCCTCCAATCGAAATTCCTGATCTCAAAAATCTTCTTCCTTCGCCGATACCCGAGATGGCAGAACCAGCTCGTGCTCTTCGAGATTACGTCGCTCCATCGCAAGACGAGCCGCATTCGAGTATTGCTCCACCCGCAATCGAAGCAAACAACTTCGAACTTAAACCTTCGCTGTTATAGGCAGTGCAACATAATCAATTCTCTGGAAATCCTACCGAGGATCCAAACCTTCATTTATCCGTATTTGTTCTATACGCTGATACTGTTAAAGCTAATGGTGTCACTTTAGAGGCAATTCGACTTCGTCTTTTTCCTTTCTCGTTAAGAGATAAAGCTAGAAGATGGCTTCAGTCTCTTCCTTCCAACTCAGTCACCACATGGAATGAGTTGAAGAAAGTCTTTCTTGCCCGATATTTTCCTCCAAGCAAAACATATATGTTAAGAGCCCAGATAAATGGATTTAAACAGAAAGATAACGAGTCTCTTTTCGAAGCCTGGGAAAGATACAAAGACATGATGAGACTTTGTCCACACCATGGTTTAGAGGTCTGGTTAGTAATTCATACCTTCTATAATGGCCTCTTATACAACACAAGGTTAACAACAGACGCCGTCGCAGGTGGTGCGCTTATGGATAAACCTTACGCTGACGCTTATCAACTTATCGAAAGCATGGCCCAAAACCATTATCAGTGGGGAAGCGACCGAACAATGGTAGAAAAACCTCAAACGAAAACTGGCATGTACGAGATAAGTAGCATTGATCATGTTAATGCAAAAGTGGATGCTCTTGCCCAGAAAATTGAAAGTTTAAATGTATCACCTCCAGCCGCCGTGGTTGCCGTGACTCAAAATTGCGAAGTCTGTGGAATCCAAGGTCACACTCCTACAGATTGTCAACTCCTAACAGGAATCCAAGCAGAGCACGTGAACTACGCACAAGGAAATCCTTACTCGCATACCTATAACTCAAACTGGAAGAACCATCCTAATTTTTCATATAAGAGCAACAATGCCTTTTACGCACCAGGACAAGCTCCCAATCAAGCCCCAACTATACCACCTGGATATTAAAAGCCGACCCCATCTACACCTAACAATAACGTTCCTAGGAAATCCAACTTGGAAATCATGATGGAGAACTTCATAGCTTCTCAACAGCAAACCAATAAAGATTTCATAAACCAGAATGTACACACTAACGAACAGATTAAACAACTAGCAAGTAAAGTAGATGCCTTGGCTACCCATAACAAAATGCTGGAAACACAAATCTCACAAGTAGCTCAACAACAAGTGCCTACTGCTGCCCCAACTGGTACATTTCCTGGACAGCCCCAACCTAACCCGAAAAGCCACGCTCATGCATTTATTTTAAGAAGTGGAACAGAGGTAGAAGGACCATTTGATCCAAGAATTGAAAACCAAAACTCTAAAAAGTCAACTGAGGAAGAAAATAAACCTAAGGAAAAGGAAGAGAGTAATAAGGAAACCGTAGAAAAGAAAGAACCTTATGTACCTCCACCACCTTACAAACCACCTATCCCTTATCCTTAGAGGCTAATTAAAACCAAAGACGCGGGCCAATTTAAAAAATTTGTTGACCTACTGAAACAATTAAACGTCACCATTCCTTTCACAGAAGCTATTACACAGATGCCCTCGAATGCTAAGTTCTTAAAAGAAATTCTTTCTAATAAAAGGAAACTTGAAGATAGCGAAACCGTTACACTCACTGCTGAATGTAGCGCTATAATCCAGAATATGCCTCCAAAACATAAAGATCCTGGTAGTTTCTCTATACCCTGTCACATAGGAAAATTTGTCATAGACAAAGCTTTGTGCGATTTAGGAGCCGGTATCAGTGTTATGCCCTTGTCCATATGCAAGAGACTTGAAACGGGAGAATTAAGACAAACTAAAATGTCTGTGCAATTAGTAGATCGTTCCGTTAGATATCCTGTAGGAATTCTTGAAAACGTTCCCGTGCGCATAGGTCAATTCTACATCCCAACCGATTTTATAATTATGGATATAAGAGAAGATGAAGTTACCCCCATTATATTGGGAAGACCTTTCTTAGCAACAGCCGGTGCCATCATAGACGTAAAACGAGGACGACTCACTTTCGAAGTAGGAGAAGAGAAAATTGAGTTCATTCTTTACAAATTTTTGAAAGCACCTGCAATAGATGACACATGTTACTTCATGGATATCATCGACGAATGCATAAAAGAAACAGAGTTACAAAATGACAAATCGTCTGACTATCGTGTCCTTCTATTTTTATGCATCGCATCATGCTAGAAGAAGACTGTAAAACTTCTAGGGAACATCAGAGAAGACTAAACCCGATCCTGAGTGAGGTAGTGAAGAAGGAAGTAACGAAGTTATTAGAGACAGGTATCATATATCCTATATATGATAGCAAATGGGTTAGTCTTGTACACGTAGTACCAAAGAAAGGAGGTATAATAGTTATCGAAAATGAAAAAGGAGAAACTATAACCAAACGAATCGAATCGGGATGGAGAATATGCATTGATTATAGAAAGCTAAACAAAGCAACCCGAAAAGATCATTTTCCTTTACCATTCATAGACCAGATGTTAGAACGATTTGCAAAGCATTCTCATTTCTGCTATCTAGACGGTTACTCAGGCTTCTTTCAAATACCAATTCATCCTGATGACCAAGAAAGGACAACATTCACATGTCCTTTTGGTACCTTCGCTTATCGACGAATTCCGTTTGGCTTGTGCAATGCTCCTGCAACCTTCCAAAGGTGCATGATGGCAATATTCGCCGATTTTCTCGAAAACATCATGGAAGTCTTTATGGATGACTTTTTCGTATGCGGGCAAAGTTTCGATGAATGTCTTGAAAACGTAGAAAGAGTTCTAGAACGATGTGTAAAAGTAAACCTAGTACTTAATTGGGAAAAGTGTCACTTTATGGTACAAGAAGGAATTGTTTTAGGACACATTATATCAAATAGAGGAATTGAAGTAGACAAACCCAAAATAGAAGTAATCGAAAACCTTCAACCTCCGAAAACTGTGAGAGAAGTACGAAGCTTCTTAGGACATGCCGGTTTTTATCGATGATTTATTAAGGATTTCTCTAAAATAACTAAACCTTTAACCGAATTATTAATGAAAGATGCTGAATTCATCTATGATAATAAATGTTTAGAAGCATTTCAAACGCTTAAACAAGCATTAATTTCCGCTCCTTACGGTGGACACGCAAGTGACTACGCCGTAGGCGCTGTTTTAGGACAACGAAAGGATAAAAAACTTCATGTCATATATTATGCAAGTAGAACTCTAGATGAAGCACAAATGAATTACGCCACGACCGAGAAAGAACTTCTAGCAGTAGTATTTGCACTAGACAAATTTCGTTCTTACTTGGTCGGAACAAAAATAATCGTTTACACTGACCAAGCTGCCATTAAGTACCTCCTAACAAAAAAGGACGTTAAACCTAGACTCCTAAGGTGGATCTTGTTGTTACAAGAAGTTGATTTGGAAATCAAAGATAAAAAAGGAACTGAAAACGTAGTAGCAGATCACCTTTCTAGACTAGAAAATCTGGAACCGGAAAGAACATCGATCAACGATGACTTCTCGTACGATAAACTTATAGCAAATTTGGAAGAAAATAGAGCTGATGAACAAGTAGAGACCACCTTGGCTGTATGCGTTACACCATGGTACGCCGATTTTGCCAATTATTTAGCTGCCAGAATAGTTCCACTTAATTTATCCTACCAGCAAAAGAAACGATTCTTCCATGACTTGAAACATTATTATTGGGACGACCCTTTACTTTTTAAAAGAGGCCCCGATGGTATTTTCCGTCGGTGTATACCTGAAGAAGAGATAAAAAGTATAATCCAACATTGTCATTCCGCTCCTTATGGTGGAGACGCAAGTACATCCAAGACCTGCTCTAAAATCCTACAAGCCGGCCTTTATTGGCCAAACATATGGAAGGATGTGCATGCTGCTGTCAAGAAATGCGATAGATGCCAACGCACAGGAAACATATCTAGACGTGACGAGATGCGACAAAAGGGCATTTTGGAGGTAGAGATTTTCGACGTGTGGGGAATAGATTTCATGGGACCTTTTCCACCTTCTTTCGGTAACAAGTACATACTCGTAGCGGTTGAATACGTATCAAAATTGATTGAAGCTATAGCTTCTCCAACAAACGACACACGAGTAGTAACTAGACTCTTTAAGAATATCATTGATAACATAAAATAATATCACATTTTTGGACTCGATTTAATTAAATTATATTATTATTCACTTCAATTTATTTCATTTTATTCGATATTACTTGGTATTTTCCCTTTTATTTGTCTCAGGTAGCTTATTTGAAGCACAAGTGAAAAAGGAAGAAAAGGAGGTGCAAAACGAAATGAAGAGAAGCAAATTTCACCAAACCAAAGCCCAGCCAAAAAGTGCTAACGCTGAGCCTGTGACGAGCGCCACACATGGTGTGACGAGCGTCACGCCCGACTGCCTTGTGTTACGAGCGTAACACATGGTGTGACGGACGTCACACCATTCTCCTATATTTTTGGCTTCCGAAGCGCACCAGAGGCACGTTGAAGCCTATTGTTACGCTTGACCCTTGGAAACGTGAAGACCACTTTTACGGAAGGAGTTTTGGAAACCGTTACAAATTGGGATAATATAAATAGAGCCAAGGAACAAACCCTGGAGCTCTCGGCTTCTTCGTGCTTTTTCTCTTCCAGCCGGGCAAGCATACTTTACAGCATTATTTTTTACAGTTTTTACTTTTCTTTGCAATTTCTATTTTCTTTCCCAGTCAATCTTTCAGCACTTAATTAATTTTTCACACAATAGTTTCTACACCGGAAACTATTGTGTATCTTTTACCGGATCTAACCTGATGTTAGACCCTAGGTTTTTTTTTCCTTCACTTTTATTTTCCTGTCCGATTGAAGAATTCAAGAACAAATCCAACCGGTCAGTGGTGGAGTGTTCAAGACTGCTATTAATTACTCAGGTTCTTTAATTATTGTTTGAATTTATATATGCCCTGCTTTATTGTTTATTTGCATTATTTGCCTGAGATGTTTCTATTTAAGCATGATGATTGTTTAGATCTGTTTAGCATGTCTGGCTAATTTATTTAGGTATCGGTATGTAAAGTAAGCGGAATGAAGGAATCAAAACTAAGTTGATTTAATTACGCTTAAAAATAAAATCACTCTTTTTATGGTCTCAATTTACAGGTTTAATACCAAGGTTTTTGTACGAGAGTAAAAAAACTAAAGAAGTTAAAATCAATAGAACGAGAGTTTAAGTTTTTAACTGGACAATGTAAATTGGACATTAATTCTAGATCAGGGCGAAAGCAATTTTTAGAGTTATTTAAATTCTAATCTTATTCAAAAAGTATTTTTAAAAGTTAAATGTGAGGACGA
Organism: Lathyrus oleraceus; assembly: GCF_024323335.1. Taxonomy (NCBI): domain Eukaryota; kingdom Viridiplantae; phylum Streptophyta; class Magnoliopsida; order Fabales; family Fabaceae; genus Lathyrus; species Lathyrus oleraceus. Next base: position 267,503,310 of record NC_066584.1, on the reverse strand, counting down.
GAGTTAAGCATTTGAATTTAATTATATAATCTAAGTCAATAGAGCGAGAGTTTGAGACGAGGGTGTTTAAACGATTACTATTTCCTTAAAAAGAGTTTCTATAGATTCGGTTGTTTTCAAAAGGTGATTTTATACTTAACTAATAAGTGACAGCTACGTTAATTTAAAGTCATGGTCTATTCAACAGAGCGAGAGTTTGAGAAGAGGCTTTTAATCAATAGTGTCTACTGAAAAGATTTATTTTAAAACCAAGAAACCAACGAAGATTTGATTCCCTAATTACGACGAACTACCTACCGATATCCGCTTAATTGATATTTAGTTTAGATCTTATTTTAGTTTTAACTTTTCCCCCGAAACAATCAAAATATCATTCGCCTTAGCTTTACGAAGAAACCTTAGAAAATGGTATATCGATTTATAAGTCCCTGTGGGATCGAATTCTTTTAAAACTACGCGATAGAACTGTGCACTTGCAGTTAGTACCCCAATCGACTCATAAAGGTGCGATCAAGTTTTTGGCGCCGTTGCTGGGGACTTTTATTTAGTCGATATCGTAACTCTTCTGTTACGCTATAGAGACTAAGGCAATTTTTATTTCTTCTTCTTTCGTTGATTTGTATGCCACACACTCGCTCACAAGGCGAGCCGTTTTACTTACGAATCAACGACATCGAACTATATCTCTGAGTCTTACGACGAATTCGGGAATATCGTGCTGCAAACAATCTCCCTCCTATCGAAGTGCCTGACCTCAAAAATCTTCTTCCTTCACCAATACCCGAGATGGCAGAACCAGCTCGTGCTCTTCGAGATTACGCCGCTCCATCGCAAGATGAGCCGCATTCGAGTATTGCTCCACCCACAATCGAAGCAAACAACTTCGAACTTAAACCTTCTCTGTTGCAGGCAGTGTAACAGAATCAATTCTCTGGAAATCCTACCGAGGATTCAAACCTTCATTTATCCGTATTTGTCCAATACGCTGATACTGTTAAAGCTAATGGTGTCACTTCAGAGGCAATTTGACTTCGCCTTTTTCCTTTCTCGTTAAGAGATAAAGCTAGAAGATGGCTTCAGTCTCTTCCTTCCAACTCAGTTACCACATGGAACGAGTTGAAGAAAGTCTTCCTTGCCCGATATTTTCCTCCAAGCAAAATAGCTATGTTGAGAGCCCAGATAAATGGATTTAAACAGAAAGATAACGAGTCTCTTTTCGAAGCATGGGAAAGATACAAAGACATGATGAGACTTTGTCCACACCATGGTTTAGAGGACTGGTTAGTGATTCATACCTTCTATAATGGTCTCTTGTACAACATAAGGTTAACAATAGACGCCGCAGCAGGTGGTGCACTTATGGATAAACCTTATGCCGATGCTTATCAACTTATCGAAAGCATGGCCCAAAACCATTATCAATGGAGAAGCGACCGAGCAATGGTAGAGAAACCTCAAACGAAAAGTGGCATGTACGAGATAAGAAGCCTTGATCATGTTAATGCAAAAGTGGAAGCCCTGGCCCAGAAAATTGAAAGTTTGAATGTATCACCTCCAACCACCGTGGTTGCCGCAACTCAGAATTGCAAAGTCTGTGGAATCCAAGGTCACACTCCTGCTGATTGTCATCTCCTAACCGGAATCCAAGCAGAACAAGTAAATTATGCTCAAGGAAATCCCTACTCACACACCTATAACTCAAACTGGAAGAATCATCCTAATTTTTCATATAAGATTAATAATGCTTTATACGCACCAGGATAAGCTCCAAATCAAGCCCCAGCTATATCTCCTGGATATCAAAAGCCGACCCCATCTACACCTAACAATAATGTTCCTAGGAAATCCAACTTGGAAATAATGATGGAGAACTTCATAGCTTCTCAATAGCAAACCAATAAAGATTTCTTAAACCAGAATATACACACTAGCGAACAAATCAAACAACTAGCAAGTAAAGTAGATGCCTTGGCTACCCATAACAAAATGCTGGAAACACAAATATCACAAGTAGCTCAACAACAAGCGCCTACTGCTGCCCCAACTGGTGCATTTCCTGAACAGCCCCAACCTAACCCGAAAAGCCACGCTCATGCAATCATACTAAGAAGTGGAACGGAAGTGGAAGGACCAGTAGATCCAAGAAATGAAAACCAAAACTCTAAGAAGTCAATTGAGGAAGAAAGTACACCTAAGAGAAAGGAAGAGAGTAATAAGGAAACCGTAGAAAAGAAAGAACATTATGTACCTCCACCACCTTATAAACCACCTATCCCTTACCCTCAAAGGCTTATTAAAACCAAAGATGCGGGCCAATTTAAAAAATTTATTGACCTACTGAAACAGTTAAACGTCAAAATTCCATTTACAGAAGCTATTACGCAGATGCCCTCATATGCTAAGTTCTTAAAAGAAATTCTTTCTAATAAAAGGAAACTTGAAGATAGCGTAACTGTTACACTCACTGCTGAATGTAGCGCTATAATCCAGAATATGCCTCCTAAACTTAAAGATCCAGGTAGTTTCTCTATACCCTGTCACATAGGAAAATTTGTCATAGATAAAGCCTTATGCGATTTAGGAGCCGGTATTTGTGTTATGCCCTTATCCATATGCAAGAAACTTGAAATGGGAGAATTAAGACCAACTAAAATGTCTGTGCAACTAGCAGATCGTTCTGTTAGATATCCTGTAGGAATTCTTGAAAACGTTCCCGTGCGCATAGGTCAATTCTACATCCCAACCGATTTTATAATTATGGATATTAGAGAAGATGAAGTTACACCCATTATATTGGGAAGACCATTCGTAGCAACTGCCGGTGCGATCATAGACGTAAAACGAGGACGACTCACTTTCAAAGTAGGAGAAGAGAAAATTGAGTTCATTCTTTCCCAATTTTTGAAAGCACCTGCAATAGAGGATACCTGTTACTTCATGGATATCATCGATGAATGCATAAAAGAAACAGAGTTAGAAAAGGACAAATCGTCTGACTATCTTGTAGAAGACAAACTCAACCAATGTTTAGCAATAACACCGGATCCTACGAAATGCCTTAAGAAACCAACCCTAGACCTGAAAACACTTCCCAAAAATCTGAGATATGAATTCCTAGACTTAGAACTTGAACGACCAGTGATAGTTAATGCAGACCTAGGAAAACTCGAAACCGAAAAACTCCTGCATATCTTAAGAAAATATCCAACCGCACTAGGATACAACATCACCGACCTTAAAGGAATAAGTCCTTCTATTTGTATGCACCGCATCATGCTAGAAGAAGACTATAAAACTTCTAGGGAACATCAGAGGAGACTGAACCCGATCCTGAGTGAGGTAGTGAAGGAGGAAGTAACCAAGTTATTAGAGGCAGGTATCATATATCCTATATCTGATACCAAATGGGTTAGTCCTGTACACATAGTACCGAAGAAAGGAGGTATAACAGTTATTGAAAATGAAAAAGGGGAAACTATAACCAAACGAATTAAATCGGGATGGAGAATGTGCATTGACTATAGGAAACTAAACAAAGCAACCCGAAAAGATCATTTCCCTTTACCATTCATTGACCAGATGTTAGAACGATTAGCAAAACATTCTCATTTCTGCTATCTAGACGGTTGCTCAGGCTTCTTCCAAATACCAATTCATCCTGATGACCAAGAAAAGACAACATTCACGTGTCCTTTTGGCACTTTCGCTTATAGACGAATGCCGTTTGGCTTGTGCAATGCTCCCGCAACCTTCCAAAGGTGCATGATGGCAATATTCGCCGATTTTCTCGAAAATATCATGGAAGTATTTGTGGATGACTTTTCCGTATGCGGGCAAAGCTTTGAAGAATGTCTCGAAAACCTAGAAAGAGTTCTAGAGCGATGTGTAAAAGTAAACCTAGTACTTAATTGGGAAAAATGTCACTTTATGGTACAAGAAGGAATTGTTTTAGGACATATCATCTCAAATAGAGGAATTGAAGTAGACAAAGCCAAAATAGAGGTAATCGAAAACCTTCAGCCTCCGAAAACTGTAAGAGAAGTACGAAGCTTCTTAGGACATGCCGGTTTTTACCGACGATTCATTAAAGACTTCTCTAAAATAACTAAACCTTTGACCGAACTATTGATGAAAGATGCTGAATTCATCTTCGACAACAAATGTTTAGAAGCATTCCAGATGCTTAAACAAGCATTGATCTCCGCGCCCATAATGCACACACCAGATTGGAATGAACCATTCGAAATAATGTGTGATGCCAGTGATTACGCCGTGGGCGCTGTTTTAGGACAACGAAAGGATAAAAAACTTCACGTCATATATTATGCAAGTAGAACTCTAGATGAAGCACAAATGAATTACGCCACGACCGAGAAAGAACTTCTAGCAGTAGTGTTTGCACTAGATAAATTTCGTTCTTACTTGGTCGGAGCCAAAATAATCATTTACACCGACCACGCTGCTATCAAGTACCTCTTAACAAAAAAGGATGCTAAACCTAGACTCCTAAGGTGGATCCTGTTGCTACAAGAGTTCGATTTGGAAATCAAAGATAAAAAAGGAACTGAAAACATAGTAGCAGATCACCTCTCTAGACTTGAAAACTTGGAACCGGTAACAACATCGATCAACGATGGTTTCTCGTACGATAAACTTATAGCTACTTTGGAAGAAAGTAAAGCTGATAAACAGGTAGAAACCACCTTAGCTATATGTGTTACACCATGGTACGCTGATCTCGTCAATTATTTAGCTGCCGGAATAGTTCCACCTACTTTATCCTACCAGCAAAAGAAACGATTCTTCTATGACATAAAACACTATTACTGGGATGACCCTTTACTTTTCATAAGAGGCCCCGACGGTATTTTCTGTCGGTGTATACCTGAAGAAGAGGTAGAAAATATAATCCAACACTGTCACTCCGCTCCTTATGGTGGACATGCAAGTACATCCAAAACCTGTTCCAAAATCCTACAAGCCGGTTTTTATTGGCCAAATATATGGAAGGATGTGCATGCGGCTATCAAGAAATGTGATAGATGTCAACGCACAGGAAACATATCTAGACGTGACGAGATGCCACAAAAGGGCATTTTGGAAGTAGAGATTTTCGACGTGTGGGGAATAGATTTCATGGGACCTTTTCCACCTTCTTTCGGTAACAAGTACATACTCGTAGCGGTTGACTACGTATCAAAATGGATTGAAGTTATAGCTTCTCCAACAAACAACACACGAGTAGTAACTAGACTCTTTAAGAATATAATATTTCCGAGATTTGGTGTCCCAAGAATAGTAGTCAGTGATGGTGGATCGCATTTCATATCCAAGGTACTCAAAAAACTACTGTTTAAGTATGGCGTAAGGCATAGAGTAGCGACACCTTACCACCCTCAAACCAGTGGGCAAGTGAAAGTGTCTAACATAGAGATCAAACAAATATTGGAAAAAACAGTCACCACCTCAAGGAAAGACTGGTCATTGAAATTACCATAAGCTTTATGGGCGTATCGAACTGCTTACAAGACTCCCATAGGGACAACCCCATTTAAGCTTATTTATGGAAAATCTTGCCACCTCCCGGTAGAATTGGAACATAAGGCCTACTGGGCTATTAAAAATCTAAATTTAAACTATAAAGCCGCCGGTGAAAAACGAATTAGAGGAACTCAGACGAGACGCTTACGAGAATGCCAGAATCTACAAAGAAAGAACAAAACAATGGCATGACAAGCGCATATCAAGGAAAATCTTCGAACAAGGCGATACAGTTCTTTTATTTAACTCTAGGCTAAAGTTATTCTCGGGAAAACTACGATCTAGATGGTCAGGTCCTTTCCAAATCACCAATGTTTTTCCCAGTGGAGCTGTGGAAATTAAAGGCAAATCTATAGAACCATTTATCGTAAACGGGCAGCGTCTAAAACATTATCATTATGCAGAGAACAATGAAGATTCACAAGTCCTGCACTTAGACGAAATGCCTCCAGAAGTTATAGATTATATTTGATAGTTTATTGTCGAGCTTGCGACATTAAACAAAGCGCTTAGTGGGAGACAACCCACAAATATTTATATTTTCATTTCTTACTTAATTATTCTTTTAAATTTTATTTAGTATTCATTCTTAATCTATTTTAATTTTTCTTCTTCTATTCTTTCGGCATTTGGCCAAATCCTGACTAAAACTCTTGTTTTTCCTTTCTCTAGCTAACACTAACCTGATGGGACAAATTGATCGTATGGGTATCAAATTCAGAGGGAAAGCTCCAAAACAAAAGTTTGAGGAACTATCAGAGAGAGAGATGCTACCTTGTTTGTATGCCGATGATTGGGCAATGACTGCCCTTGGACTAAGAGAGAGTGTCTTGTATTTGCTGAGTCAAATAGGGTGGGAAACCACTCCTATCCGTAGACAATTCGTCACTTCTCGGAGACTGACTCTAGAATTCCTTAGTTCTCTGATCTATCTACCCAGTCATGGAAAAGGAATAAGCAGAGGTTTCATTCAGTTCAGAATGTTCAACATGGAGTATCAATTTAACATTCAAGACTTTACCAACCTTTTAGGTTTCCCTACCTTTTTTGATACATTCACAGTGAGCCAAGAAGAACTTTTTGAATACAGAGAACTTGAACACTTTTGGGGAAGCTTGACTGGAAATGACGATCCCGAGGAACATGAGTTTCTTTCTGGAAACATACATAATTCGGCCTTTCGTTATATCCATAAGATCCCGACCCACACCTTATTTGGGAAGAAGTCAAACAGTACCTTAGTTTCACGTGATGAACTCTTCATCATATTTTGTGCTTCCCAGAACCGTCCTGGGAATGGTGCCACTTTTATGTTGGCAAATTTTGACCACCTTATCCAAGATGAACGAGCACCAATTCAAATAGGCGGCTTGATAACCATGATTGGTAATGCTATCGGATTACGTTAACCTATGCTTGACTTAAGCCCTTTACGTGGCATTGCGACTATGAGTATACCCTTCCTCTTCAACACTATGTTTATAGCAAACCTAGGGTCTGAAGAGTTTGAGCTTATAATTAACAACCAAGTTCTTTTCCTATTCCCCTTGCCTAGTCCAAGGACTAGTGTTCATAACCGCAATAACTGGCACTACAATCTGAACGCACCCCCCTCTCCTGCTAGGTCTACTGAATCCATCCAGGACTATGAGATTTGTGACGACCAGATCCCTTATGCTGAATCTGACCCTCAGACACCATCTGGCTATTATGATATTGATCCTCCTCCTCAACCTGTCCCGACCGAAGAATCGGCAATACCCGATCTTAGACATCATGTTCCCGGAGCTAATTATAATACCACCATTCAGGCTTTGATGTCAGAACAGGACGCCCTCAGAGAAGAGTTAGCTAACATGGGACAAGAATTTATAGGATACATAAACAGTATGGCAAATCAGTTCCACGAGTTGCTAAACCGTGTTAACTCCTTTGCTCCTCCGGCCAGAGATCATGCAGATGGATAGAAGTTGTTTTTCTTAGTTACTTAGTTTTAGTTTAGGTTATTCATTAATTTTGTTTCAAATTATTTTAGTATTTGTTTTTCTTTAGCATGTTTACTTTTGTCCTCCAATGTTACATTATGATTATTTTATGAAGCTATTGATTTATTTTACTTTATTATGACTTATGCAAATATCTATCAATAATGCTCTCTACTGTTGCCACCTACATGACTTATTAAAGATATATATATTATGAAAGTAGAATAGCATGCAAGGCAATTTAAAAGTATCACAATAGCAAAATAAAATAAACATATGCATAACAAAATAATAATAATAATATATAATGATAAAAACAAAGTACGTTACAAGAAGGACTGTGTGACGAGCGTCACACAATCCATTACGGTCGTCACACCAAGTGCCTGCGACGCCCGTAACATCCCTGTCACGAGCGTGACACCTTCTGACTATGTGAACGTTACTAACCGTTGGAACACGACCGTTACACCATCCCACCTTTTTACCTTCCCCATTTATTCACATTTACCCATATTTATTTACTTTTCAGCCACTCCCTTTCCAACTCCCAAAATTTTTCCTTTAAATACCCACCATACCTTTCTTCATACACCACAAACCATTCTATAAAATCAATTTCATTTCCCTTCTCTCCTTATTACCTCCTTCAAACCACTTATCGGTATGGCGGGAAACCAAGATTTCGGAAATATCATCTTCCGATCCGAAGATGAAAATTATCAAAGGGAGCAGTTTGAGTGTTTCCAACAGCGAGGCGTCCAATCCACCAGGTATCCCGATTTACATTGTTTACAAGAATTAGGATTACTTCAAGGTATACAATGGATGCTCCGCCTTGCTGATTTAACCTTTCTTTGCACTCATAATCAACCTACCTACCCCGCTCTCACCTTAGAATTTTTAAGTTCTTATTCGTACAACACTCCTACCGGTGAAGACGAGTACTTGACCGGTACCGCAACCTTCCGCATGTTCAACACCGAGTACTCCCTATCCCAAAACCAATTGAGCACCATGCTACAATTCCCTGTAGAAGGTCAAGTCCACCCTAGAATACCTCCGAACTCCCAGTGGCATATAAACGCCTTCGACCTCTTTAGAAAAATTTCCGGTGTGGAAACCAACAAATGGGATGTATTACTTGCTTAAAATATACATAATCCAACCATCCGGTACTTCATCCGCATCCTGCAAAACACTATTTTTGGTCGACCGAACAACAGCAAAGTCAACGCCAAGGAATTATTTTTCCTCCACTGCGTCTTTGCAGCAGATACACAGGTAAACGCTGCCTCCTTTCTATTTCATCATATCCGCACCCTTTGTGCTAGAGGCCGTCAACCTTTTGTAATTGGTGGATTAATCACCACCATAGCACTTGGCTTAAACCTTGGGGATCGACTTCAGAATTTACAATCTCTCCCACCCCTATTGATGGATATAACCTACTGTCGGTCCAGCCGCCTAATCAAAAACAGGGTAGGCGGAGGGTATTACCTTATGGTGAACAACCAGGAAGTCCCAAGCGTTGTTCTACCCAACATTGCCCTAACAGATGTCACCAATCCCAACTGCCACATCTATGATCTGAATGCTCCCGAAGCTACCGAGCCTACACAAGCAAACCCGCCTTCAGACGAGTTTGCCGAATTGAAGCAGGGTTATCAGGTTCCTGCACAACAATCAGTCCCGCTCAACCCTTCCGATAATGCATCTGGTCCATCCTCACGACGTCGTCGACGAAGAAGGCCAGCAACCAACGACGACATCATGGATGCTATCGATGGTATGCAAGCGCAGAATCTCGAAGTGATGCAGATCATGCGCCAGATGCAACAACAACAGGAAGCGAGGAATGCAATAACCGATCAGCGGTTCGCTGAGTTGCTCAGCAGGTTTGATGATTTGGAAGTACGTCAAAGATCACCAGGTCCAAGAACACGCGGCGGAAGGCAACATTGACTTTAGTTTCTTTTTCTTTCTGTATTTCTTTTGTTTTCTTTCTGTATTTCTTCCCTTTTCAAGTATGTTATCTTTCCCTTTTCATTGTTATTTCCTTTTCTTATGAATCTATATCTATAAAAAAAAAAAAATTAATTATAATATATATTTATTCTAAATTAAGTCCCTAGTGTGAGAAAATTTCTATTATTTATTCCCTCAAATTTTCATGAGCGATAACAAAAATTCAACACACTCAGTAAATATAAAGGTTGCTTATTTTATCAAACTTGAGAAAAAAAAATTAAGACAAAAATTATTACCGCCCCAACGCTCTAAACAAACCTCAACATGTTTAGATCAGAAAAGTACCTGTTATACAAGTCCCTGGACTTTTAACTTTATAGTAACCCCGAGTAGTTTATACAAGAAGTCAGCACCATCTTAATAGCAAACTACGTGGAGGGCCGATGAATATAAGTGAATGATTTCCAAAATAAAAAAAATATATATTAGGAAATGCACTAACTAAGTTAGGTGATCCTTACCAGATCATTTAATCTAAAGGCTGCATATCATATGAAAGAATAATACGAAAGATCCATTATGAGTTGGTTCAGCAGGTATCTGGTGCTGAACTTGGTAGGGCGGACTACAGTCCGATCCCCCGCAATTTGCAATGGACTAAATAACGAAGTTACCCGACTTATGTACCAGAGCTTCAAGCTAAAAAGGGGACCATAATCACTAACCGGTCACTCCACTATGTGGGCAAAACGATAAAGGGCTTAATGTGATTTCGCTAGAATGAAAACGGGTGAAATAAGAGTAAAAGAACTAGGCTGGTTATAATAGCATGACTCAAACTGATTTGCATGAGGTAAGGTTATCAGATGTTGTAACGGTAGTTCTTGATGTCAAGATTAGACTCAGGTTATTTCTAAACAAGGTTTACCTGCAACCTAGTACGAATTGACGTGTGTTTTGAAATTTCATCTGGCCAAATTTTTAAAACGATTTCTATACTTTATCTTGCTTGAGGACAAGCAAAGATCTAAGTATGGGGGAGTTTGATAACATGAAATAATATCACATTTTTGGACTCGATTTAATTAAATTATATTATTATTCACTTCAATTTATTTCATTTTATTCGATATTACTTGGTATTTTCCCTTTTATTTGTCTCAGGTAGCTTATTTGAAGCACAAGTGAAAAAGGAAGAAAAGGAGGTGCAAAAAGAAATGAAGAGAAGCAAATTTCACCAAACCAAAGCCCAGCCCAAAAGTGCTAGCGATGAGCCTGTGACGAGCGCCACACTTGGTGTGACGAGCGTCACGGCCTGTTGCCTTGTGTTACGAGCGTAACAGATGGTGTGACGGACATCACACCATACTCCTATATTTTTGGCTTCCGAAGCGCAACAGAGGCACGTTGAAGCCTATTGTTACGCTTGACCCTTGGAAACGTGAAGACCACTTTACGGAAGGAGTTTTGGAAACCGTTACAAATTGGGATAATATAAATAGTGCCAAGGAACAAACCCTGGAGCTCTCGGCTTCTTCGTGCTTTTTCTCTTCCAGCCGTGCAAGCATACTTTAAAGCATTATTTTTTACAGTTTTTACTTTTCTTTGCAATTTCTATTTTCTTTCCCAGTCAATCTTTCAACACTTAATTAATTTTTCACACAATAGTTTCTACACCGGAAACTATTGTGTATCTTTTACCGGATCTAACCTTACGTTAGACCCTAGGTTTTTTTTTCCTTCACTTTTATTTTCCTGTCCGATTGAAGAATTGAAGAACAAATCCAACCGGTCTGTGGTGGAGTGTTCAAGACTGCTATTAATTACTCAGGTTCTTTAATTATTGTTTGAATTTATATATGCCCTACTTTATTGTTTATTTGCATTATTTGCCTGAGATGTTTCTATTTAAGCATGATGATTGTTTAGATCTGTTTAGCATGTCTGGCTAATTTATTTAGGTATCGGTATGTAAAGTAAGCGAAATGAAGGAATCAAAACTAAGTTGATTTAATTACGCTTAAAAATAAAATTACTCTTTTTATGGTCTCAATTTACAGGTTTAATACCAAGGTTTTTGTACGAGAGTAAAAAAACTAAAGAAGTTAAAATCAATAGAACGAGAGTTTGAGTTTTTAACTGGACAGTGTAAATTGGACATTAATTCTAGATCAGGGCGAAAGCAATTTTTAGAGTTATTTAAATTCTAATCTTATTCAAAAAGTATTTTTAAAAGTTAAATGTGAGGACGAGAGTTAAGCATTTGAATTTAATTATATAATCTAAGTTAATAGAGCGAGAGTTTGAGACGAGGGTGTTTAAACGATTACTATTTCCTTAAAAAGAGTTTCTATAGATTCTGTTGTTTTCAAAAGGTGATTTTAGACTTAACTAATAAGTGACAGCTACATTAATTTAAAGTCATGGTCTATTCAACAGAGCGAGAGTTTGAGAAGAGGCTTTTAATCAATAGTGTCTACTGAAAAGATTTATTTTAAAACCAAGAAACCGACGAAGATTTGATTCCCTAATTACGACGAACTACATATCGATATCCGCTTAATTGATATTTAGTTTAGATCTTATTTTAGTTTTAACTTTTTCCCCGAAACAATCAAAATATCATCCGCCTTAGCTTTACGAAGTAACCTTAGAAAACGGTATATCGATTCATAAGTCCCTGTGGGATCGATATCTTTTAAAACTACGCGATAGAACTGTGCACTTGCAGTTAGTACCCCAATCGACTCATAAAGTCGCGATCAATAATCTTTCCAAGATTTGGTGTCCCAAGGATAGTAGTCAGTGATGGTGGATCATATTTCATATCTAAGATACTCGAAAAACTATTGTTTAAGTATGGTGTAAAACATCGAGTAGCGACACCTTACCATCATCAAACTAGTGGACAAGTGGAAGTGTCTAACAGAGAAATTAAGCAGATATTGGAAAAAATAGTCGCCACGTCAAGAAAAGATTGGTCATCAAAATTACCTGAAGCTTTATGGGCTTATCGAACTACTTACAAAACTCCCATAGGAATAACCCCATTTAGGCTTATTTACGGAAAATCTTGCCACCTCCCGGTAGAGTTAGAACATAAGGCCTATTGGGCTATTAAAAACTTAAATTTAAACTATAAGGCCGCTGGTGAAAAGCGAATCCTTGATATAAACGATTTAGAAGAACTTAGACAAGACGCATACGAAAATGCCAGAATCTACAAGGAAAGAACGAAAAAATGGCATGATAAGCGCATATCAAGGAAACCTTTCAAACAAGGCGATGTAGTCCTATTGTTTAACTCTAGACTTAAGTTATTCCCAGGAAAACTACGCTCTAGATGGTCAGGCCCTTTCAAAGTCACTAATATTTTCCCTAGTGGAGCTGTGGAAATTAAGGGAAAATCTATGGAAACATTTATCGTAAACGGGCAGCGTCTGAAACATTATCACTATGATGAAAACAATGAAGACTCGCAAGTCCTGCACTTAGACGTATTGTCTCCTAAATCTATAGATTAACATTTACTAATTTTATGTCGAGCTTGCGACATTAAACAAAGTGCTTCGTGGGAGACAACCCACAACTTTCTATTTTATTTTCTATTTTTATTTTATAATTTTTTCTTCTTTGATTATCCCTTTTGATTTTATTTAGTATTCATTCTTCATTTATTTTATTTTATAAAACTTTTCTTCTTTTCTCCTTTCGGCATCCGGCCAAATCCTGACTAAATTCTTGTTTTTTTTTCTTTAGTTAACACTAACCTGATGGGACAAATTGATCGTATGGGTATCAAATTCAGAGGGAAAGCTCAGAAACAAAAGTTTGAAGAACTAGCAGAGAGAGAGATGCTACCTAGTTTCTATGCTGATGATTGGGCAATGACTGCCTTTGGACTAAGAGAGAGTGTCATGTATCTGCTGAGTCAAATAGGGTGGGAAACCACTCCTATTCGAAGACAATTTGTCACTTACCGGAGGCTAACTCTAGAATTCCTTAGCTCCCTGATCTATCTACCCAGCCATGGAAAAGCAATAAGCAGAGGTTTTTTTCAGTTCAGGATGTTCAATATGGAGTATCAATTTAACATTCAAGACTTCACTAACCTTTTAGGGTTTCCTACCTCTTTTGATACATTCACCGTGAGCCAAGAAGACCTTTTTGAATATAGAGAACTTGAACATTTTTGGGGAAGTTTAACGGGAAATGACGACCCTGAGGAGCATGATTTTCTTTCTGGAAACATACATAACCCAACTTTTCGTTATTTCCATAAAATCCTAGCACACACTCTTTTTGGGAAGAAATCAAACATTACCACAGTTTCACGTGATGAACTCTTCATCATATTTTGTGCTTCCCAGAACCGTCCAGTGAATGGTGCCACTTATATGTTGGCGAATTTTGACCGCCTTATTCAAGATGACCGAGCACCAATTCAAATAGGCGGATTGATAACCATGATTGGTAATGCTATCGGATTACGCCAACCCATGCTTGACTTGAGCCCTTTTTGTGGCATTGCGCCTATGAGTATACCCTTCCTCTTCAACACTATGTTTATAGGAAACCTAGGACTTGAAGAGTTTGAGCTAATAATTAACAACCAAGTTCTTTGCCAATTCACCTTGCCTAGCCCGAGGACTAGTGTTCATAACCGAAACAATTGGCTCTACAATCTGAATGGAATACCTTCTCCTGTTAGACCTACTGAATCCATCCAAGACTATGAGATTTGTGACGACCAGATTCCTTATGCTGAATCTGACCCTCAGACACCATCTGGTTATTATGATATTGACTCTCCACCTCATCCTATCCCGACCGAAGAGTCGGCAATACTTGATCTTAGACATCACATGCCCGGAACTGATTATAACACCGTCATTCAAGCCTAGATGTCAGAACAAGAAGCCATCAGAAAAGAGCTAACTAATATGGGACATGAATTTCTGGGATACATGAGCAGTATGACAAATCAATTCCACGAGTTGCTAAACCTTGTAAATTCCTTTGCTCCTCCGGCCAAAGATCCTGCAAGTGGCTAGAAGTTTTTAGTTAATTAGTTTTAGTTTTAGGCTATTTATAGTTTTGTTTCACATTACTTTTAATTTTAGTATTTGTTTTTTTCGCATGTTTGACTTTATCTTCCAATGTTACATTATGGTTATTTTATGAAGCTATTGCATTATTGGTTTATTTTATTTTATTTTGATTTATGCAATATCTACAATTATCAATAATGATCTTTACTGTATGCTACTTACATAGCCTATTAGAAAAAAAAAATATTTACACTATGGTGTAATAGAGTAGCATGCATGGTATTTCTAAAATATATCAATAGCAAAATAAAATAAACATAAGCAAAATAAAACAAAAACAATAAAATAATAAAAACATATTATGAAGAACCCACGTAAGTGACCGTTGCAAGCTGACTGGTGTGACGAGCGTCACACAAGCCATCACGGTCATCACGCAAATGCATGTGACGCCCGTAACACCTTCTGTCACGAGCGTGACAGCTTCAGAATAGGTGAACGTTAGTGACCGCTGGGGACACGACCGTTACCCACCCTATTTTTTTAATTTCCCCATTCATTCACCTTTACTCCATCCCAATCACATTCATCCACATTTATTTTTCTTTCACCCACTCATCTTCCAACTTCCAAAAACTTTCCCTATAAATACCTACACTCAATTTCTCCCTAAACCACACCATTCCAACAAACCACTCTTTACAAAATACATTTGCATCTTCTTTCCTTCTTTCAACCCACCTATCAATATGGCGGAAAACCAACAATTCAGAAATATCATCTTCCGATCCGAAGATGATAACTATCTACGAGAGCAATTCAATCGGTTTCAACAACGAGGTGTCGTCTCTACCAGGTATCCCGATTTAAATTGTTTACAAGAATTAGGATTACTTCAAGGTATACAATGGATTCTTAGGCTTGCTGATTTAACCTTTCTTTGCACACACAATCAACCTACCTACCCATCACTCACCTTAGAATTTTTAAGTTCTTATTCTTACACCACTCCAACCGGTGAAGACAAGCACTTAACCGGTACCGCAACTATCCGCATGTTCAACACCGAGTACTCACTATCCCAGGATCAGTTGAGTGCCATGCTATAGTTCCCTGTAGGAGACCGAGTCCACCCTAGAATCCCTCCGAACTCACAGTGGCCCATAAACGCCTTCGACCTCTTTAGAAAAATATCCGGTGTGGAAACCGATAATTGGGATGTACTACTTGCTTCCCACATACATAACCCAACCATCCGGTATTTTATCCGCATTCTACAAAACACCATTTTCGGTCGACCCAACAACAGCAAAGTCAATGCCAAGGAATTATTCTTCCTCCAATGCGTCTTTGCAATGGATACACAGGTAAACGCCGCTTCTTTCTTATTTCACCATATCCGCACCCTATGTGCTAGAGGCCGCCAACCTTTCGTGATTGGAGGATTAATAACCTCCACAGCACTTGGCTTAAATCTAGAGGACCGACTTCAAAATTTACAAGCTCTCCCACCCCTATTTATGGATATAAGCTATTGTCGCTCCAGCCGCTTAATCAAAAATAGGGTAGGCGGAAGGTATTATCTTATGGTGAATAACCAAGAAGTTCCAAGCTTTGTTTTACCCAACATTACCCTCACAGATGTCACCAACCCCGACCGATTCATCTACGACCTTAATGCTCCCGAAGCTACCGAGCCTACACAAGCAAACCCGGCCCCGAACGAGTTTGAAGAAATGGAGCAAGGTGATCAAGGTCTTGAACAACAGTCAGCCCCACTTAACCCTTCCGATAATCCAACCGGTCCATCCTCCCGACGTCGTCGAAGAAGAAGGCCAGCAACTAATGATGACATCATGGATGCTATTGATACCATGCATGCGCAGAACACCTAAGTGATGCAACTGATGCGCCAGATGCAACAACAACAGGAAGCGAGGAATGCAATAACCGACCAGCGGTTCACAGATTTGCTCAACAGGTTTGATGACTTGGAAGTTCGTCAACGATCACCGGGCCCGAGAACAAGAGGACGTCGGCAAAATTAAGCATATTTATCTATTTATTTCCTTTCTTTTCGCTTTTCTCTAAAAACATTGGGGACAATGTTTCATTTAAGTGTGAGGGGAAAAACTTTGTTTCAGTTATGATTACTCCTCTTTCAACATTTCTTTTTCAAGTATGTATTTCTCTTTTCATTGTTATTTCCCTTTCATTTAAATGTTTATCTATATAAATATATATATATATATATATATATATATATATATATATATATATATTTATAATATATATTTATTTTAAAGTTAAGTCCCTAGTGTTAAAATTTTTATTATCTATTCCCCTCATTTTTCTTGAGCCATAACAAAAATTCAACACACTCAATAAGTATAAAGGTTGCCTATTTTATCAAATCTGAGTAAAATTAAGACAAAAATTATTACCGCCCCAACGCTCTAAAAACCTCAACATGTTAGATCAGAAAAGTACCTATTATACCAATCCCTTGAACTTTTAGTTTTATAGTAACCCCGAGTAGTTTATACGAGAAGTCGGCACCATCTTAATAGCAAACTATGTGGAGAGCCGATGAATATAAGTGAATGATTCCCAAGACAATATATTAGAAAAAATCAGGAAATGCACTAATTAAGTTAGGTGATCCTTACCCAATCATTTAATCCAAATGTTGCGAACCCTACAAAAACATTGTATGAACGACCCATTGTGAGTTGGTTCAGCGGTTTCTGGTGCTGAACTTGGTAGGGCGGACTACGGTCCGATCCCCCGCAATCTGCAATGGACTAAATGATGAAGTTATCCAACTTGTGTACCAGAACTTCAAGCTAAAAAGGGAATCAGAATCACTAACCGGTTACTCCACTATGCGCGCGAAAAGATAAAGGGCTTAATGTGATTTCGCTAGAATGAAAACGGGTGAAATAAGAGTAAAGGAACTAGGATAGCTATAATAGCCTGACTCGAACTGGTTTGCATAAGGTGGGGTTATCTGAGGTTGTAACGGTAGTTAATGATGTTAAGATTAAGCTCAGGCTATTTCTAATTGAGATTTACTTGCAACCTAGCGCGAATTGATGTGTGTTTAGAAATTTCATGTGGCTAATATTTTAAAATGATTTCTATATTGTATCTTGCTTGAGGACAAGCAAAAGTCTAAGTATGGTGGAGTTTGATAACATGAAATAATATCACACTTTTGGACTTGATTTAATTAAATAATGTTATTATTTGTTTCGATTTATTTTATATTATTCGATATTACTTGGTATTTTTCCTTCTATTTATTCCAGGCAACATTATTTAAAGCATACGTGAAAAAGAAGAAAAGGAGGTGCAAAAAGATGATAAGAAGCAATTTCCACTAAAGCCCAGCCCACAACTATCAACCAGAAGCGCTGAAGCTGTGACGACCGCCACACAAGGTGTGACGAGCGTCACGCCCCCCTGCTTTGTGTTACGAACGTAACACATGGTGTGACAAACATCACACCCCCATTCCTATATTTTTGGGTTTGACGCGTAACAGAAGCACGTTCATCCTACTTTTTCGCTTGACCAGTAGACTCGTTGAAACTTGCTGAATGGAAGAAACGGTCACTTGATGGATTGATATAAGTAGGACCAATTGTGGAAGCATTCAATTAATTTTCTCACAATATTTTCTACACCGGAAACTATTGTGTAATTTTTACTGGATCTAACCTTACATTAGATCATAGTATTTTATTCCTTCGTTTTTATTTTCTTGTCCGATCGAAGATTGTAAGAACAAATCCAACCGGTTTGTGGTGGAGAGTTCAAGCATCGAAGCTAAGAATAATCAAGACTTCTATTAATTTTACAGGTTCTTTAATTTTATTGTTTAAATTTATATATGCTCTGCACTGCTATTTATTTATACTGTCTGTCCGATATGGCTGTATGTAAGCATAATTATTGTTTAGGCTTGTTTAGCATGTCCGGCTAAATAAACTTAGATATCGGTATGTAAAGTAAGCGGAATGAAGGAATCAAAACTGAGTTGGTTTAATTTTGTTTAAAAACATAATCACTCTTTTTATGGTCTCAATTTACGGAGTTAATACCAAGGTTTTTGTACGAGAGTAAAAGACATAAAGAAGTTAAAATCAATAGAACGACGATTTGAGCTTTTAACTGGACAGTGTAAATTGGACATTAATTTTAAATCAGGGCGAAAGCAATTTTTAGAGTTAATTAAATTCTAATCATTTTCAAAAAGTATTTTTAAAGGTTAAATGTGAGGACGAGAGTTAAGCATTTAAGTTTAATTATATAATCTAAGTCAAAAGAGCGAGAGTTTGAGACAAGGGTGTTTAAATGGTTAGCATTTTCTTAAAAAGAGTTTCTATAGATTCTATTGTTTTCAAAAAGTGATTTTGGACTTAACTAATTAGTGACAGCGCATGTTAATATAAAGTCATAGTCTATTCAACAGAGCGAGAGTTTGAGAAAAGGCTTTTAACTCAATAGTGTCTACTGAAAAGATTTACTTTAAAACTACGAAACCAACGAAGATTTGATTCCCTAATTACGAAGAACTGCATACCAATATCCGCTTATTTGATATTTAATCTAGATCTTATTTTAGTTTTATTTTTTCCCCTAATCAACAAAGTATCATCCACCTTAACTTTACGTAGTAACCTTAGAAAACGGTATATCGATTCATAAGTCCCTGTGGGATCGATATCTTTTATTACTACGCGATTAGACTATGCACTTGCAGTTAATACCCCAATCGACTCATAAAGTCGCGATCAATATAATTGTGCATTTGTGTGTTGTTTTATTTTAAAAGTCCAAGGGAATTCTGGGTTTCTATTGGCATACTTGTCTCTTGGATTGCTACCCATTTGGTCAGATCTTTTCAACTCTAAACTTTTAATTTTTGTGCATTGGATAGTCTCTTCATCTTCTCCCCATTTCATTAATTTCAAAATCTCTCCCTCCATTTTCAAAAACTTCTTTGTGTGAACTACTTTTGTTCCAAA
This sequence comes from Lathyrus oleraceus, assembly GCF_024323335.1. Taxonomy (NCBI): domain Eukaryota; kingdom Viridiplantae; phylum Streptophyta; class Magnoliopsida; order Fabales; family Fabaceae; genus Lathyrus; species Lathyrus oleraceus. Next base: position 267,483,729 of record NC_066584.1, on the reverse strand, counting down.
GTTTGACCACTTTTGCAAAAAGGTAGAAACAATGGCCTTATGCCATTGCATTTTCAAAATTCATTTTTCTTTAATCAAATTTGTAAATATACTTAACCATACTTGACTTAAACATTCAAAAATCCAAAAAGAACTAACCCATTCAAATCATTTTAGGCCTTTGTGCCTTTCAAACTTAAATTTTACTAAAATCAACACACTCATTTTGAAATTTATAGCACGAACTACGAGATTTTGATCCCTCATTTTTATGTTGGTACGGAGGCACAAGACTGAAAGTCTTGTCAAACACAAAAATATAATTAATGTATTATTTTCTCATCCCCTCATTCTATTTGTTTGTAAACATCACTTTGTACAAAATACATATGCACACAAAAAGGGTTCCCTAAGAGTACCTAGGACACTTTGGGTGCTAACCCCCTTACCTGTGATCTCTGACTTTTATTAGTTTTTATTTGAAAACTTCTTACCTTTTGGGGTTTTTTTCGTACTTTTTCCCTTGGAAATAATAAAAGCGCGGTGGTGACTCTTGTTAATTGATTTCTAGCTTGTCAATAGTTTGATGATCATGAATTTCCCGCTACAAAGTCCAATTAGGATTACTTAACATAAAGCTATATTTGCCCCACAAGGAAAATCATTTTTGTAGGTCTCCCATTATTCATGGCATTATGTGAAGACTTGACATTTTTCCATTTGTGAGAGCTAGTTGCATACTTGTTGATTTATCCAAGTTGAAGCCCTTCTCATAGATGATGTCTTCGTTCAGGTCTTTACACTTGTGAATGAATGGTTGAGTGTTATCCAAAGAATGACTTAAACAATTAAAATCTTCACTAACATTTGACTAACCTCTCAAGGATAGTATGATCTCCGAAAGGGTAAGGCATTTGTTCATTATTCCTAGCATACTTGTACCCTCTCCATTATTTTTTCAGGCTGTCTCCTCTGCAAGCGCAGAAGAAGGTTAAGCATCACCAAATTCCTAGAGAGTCTGCAGCTTTGGTCCTGAGTTGTTTAGAGAAGTATATCTATAACACCACCCATATCCCCTGAGAATCTGGAGTTTGGTCTTAATCTTCTAACTCACCAGCGAGGCTGGATTTAGCATCTGTGTTATCAATTATATGGTTGTCATCCCTTGTGTGGATTGACCTAAAATCCCTTATAGATTGATAAATTGACATGCTACCCTTTTAGATTGGAAAATCCTCCATAGAGTGAGCAAAAACTCCCCTCATGAGCAGTTGGTTTGTAGCTTATCCCCTGTGGATTCGCCTACATTGATCTCCGACAAGTTTGCCTTTTGTTCATCCTCAGCAGGGTTGTTCATCTTAGACTTCCCCAGTCTGGTCACCAGCAGGTTATTCTCAGCTGAGCGCCTACAGTTTCCCCTTAGGAGAGCGGGATATAGAAATGTTCATTTTCCCATTCCTAGTGGAGCAATAATTCCCTTTTTCTCGGCAGAAATTTGGTTTCTCCAGCAGTAGGAGGAAGTGTGATGGTTATTGGAACTTTTGTTTGGTGGTTATTCCCCACAAAGTTTCACCTCTCTCCTTGATAATTTCCATAGTATAGTGGCTTCTATGATGGATCTTATCTGTGCTTAGCCTCCCCAGTTAAAGCTCTGCTTGATTTCAGTTTGGCGTTGGAACTTCGAGGAAGATGTGTTGATTCCTTCCCCATCAGAGTGATTGGTTCTCCTTCTCCATAGCAGAGATATTTCCTTCCGTGATTAGAAGTGGGTATGTTGTTTGATGTGCTTCTGTTTGGTGGTTGTTCCCCACAGAAAGTATACATCACCCCCTGATAAGATCCCCAGTAGATTTATTCTCTGACTGATCTTATCCATATCTCTGTATACTATTGAAAGAACCCCAGTTTTGGTGATTGTGATCCCTTGCTTATTCCCGACAGCAATCTCTGATCCCCGGTGATCTTGCTTGCTTCCCTAGCGGTAGCATTTGTTCCCGACAGCAACCCTGTTTGATCCTTAGCATGGGCTTTTATCCCCTGCAGAGATTGGTGTTTCCTGGTATCTGTTGCCCCCATCAGATTGGATGATTCTCCAGTGGGCCTGGCTTTCTCTTTTGAGACGTAGTACCGGATGTCTGTCCATTGATTCCTGGACTAGTTTGTGTTAGATATGTCCGTTTGTCAGCATTATCATACACAAACCACGCATATGCATGCATAATTAATACACTCAGATATTCATATTGCATTCTTTTCCATATATCTTTGTTTGTTATCTCCTGCTATTTGGTGATATATATTTCCCCAAGTAGATGTTTATGTCTGATCTCTCCATATAGAGTCATCCCCATAGGTAGAAAGTGTTTACCCTTTCTTCCATATTCCCCATTGAGTTATGTCCTCGTGGATGATTGTTGTTCCAGTTTCCTCCCGAAACATGTATTGGGATGGAATTACTCCCCTGAGTTTTATCCTCATTGGGTTGAGTCTTGTTTCATCGTGTCTCTCTAGTTTGTTCCTAGATTGACTACTCTTGTTATTTACCCTGCACTTCCCCGTACTTTAGATGAATGATTGCTCAGTAACTAGTAATTGTCCATCTCTTCCCCGGCGGAGTTGTGTGGCCTTCTACTTAGTAACCGGTAGTTGTAAGTCCTATTTCTGTGGTTTTCTACCCAGTAATCGGTAGTTGTAAAATCCATTTTATCCCCGTGCAGAGTTAACCCTTGATTGTTGTTCATCCTAACTGATGACGGTTACTCTCTTTTGTGGTTTTCTACCCAGTAACCGGTAGATGTAATCCCCTCTTTGTTGGTTATCTTTATCCAATATTCGATATTGATATTCCTTCATTTTGAGTATATCTCCCAGTAACCGGTGATATATATCTTGGATAATTGCTCTGATTAAGCAATCTATCCCCAGCGAGTCATCTTTCATTTACCCTTGTTTGGTAATGATCGTTTCTCCCCTTTTGATTGGTCATCATTGTATACCCAGTAACCGGTATCCCGATTTGCTTTCTTTTCGGTCGATTCATCCTTTATTAACCCAGTGACCGGTTGTGGATAATCTTTCATGCGAGTATATTATCTACGTTCTGACGGTAATAGATAATATATCTCATGCGCTCATCAGTCGAAGTCTTTCTTCCCCAGTCGAGATTCTTATTACCTAATGGAATCAAATGTCCATCCTGTAATTGAGTCTGCTTTTTCCGTCCTCATCTCGGATGATTAGTGTTTTGGAAATATTCCCCAATTCACGACTGGTTGGTCACCTATTATATGCCCAGTAACCGATATCCCTGGTGTTCCTTCCTTCTGCTCCCTATTATGACTTTTTTGTCCCTTGTGGAGTCAGGTTTTCCTGAGTTGAAATATACCTCCTTAGGTATTCCTCAGATGTTTTAAACGATTGATATCTCTCACCCTTATACCGGTCTTAGATCACTACGCCAAAAATGACTTTTAACAGCGCATCTTAGACAGCGCTTTTAAAAGAAAGCGCTGTCTAAGGTTAAAATTAAAATAAAACACGGAAAATGTTCCAAAAAAATAATGAAAGCGCTGTCTAAGGGGGGGTCTTAGACAGCGCTTTCTAAAAGCGCTGTCTAAGACCCCCCCTTAGACAGCGCTTTTAGAAAGTGCTTTTAAATATAGACCTTAGACAGCGCTTTTGATAAAGCGCTGTCTAAAGTCTTTAAATTAAAAAAAAAATTAAAACCAAAAGCGCTGTCTAAAGTCTTTATTCCCTCCATGTCACGAAAAAAAGTTATTCCCTCCCAAATCCTAAAAATCCTACATTCTTCTCCCAAACCCTCAATCAGAGCTTGCTTCTCTTTCTCCCAAATCCACTCCCCCTTCTTCCAACCCTCAATCAGAGCTTGTTTATCCTATGTGAAAGATTCTTCCCCTAAACCCCATTATATGTGCGAAAATGGGATCCGAAGCTATGGTTCCAGAATGGGCATCGGAGCCTTGCATAATGGGAATCGACGAAGCCGGAAGAGGTCCCGTTCTTGGTCCTATGGTCTATGGCTGTTTATACTGTCCTCTCTCCTACAAGAAAACCCTAGCTACTTTGAGTTTCGCCGGTACTTTCTCAATCAACTTCATTCTCTTTTTTTTCTGATTATTTTATAATCAATTAAATTGGCACCAATGATTGTTCAAACAGATTCTAAGACTCTGAAGGAAGAGAAGAGGGAGGAATTATTTGAAGCTTTGAAAGGCAACGATTCTATTGGATGGCACCAATGATTGTTCAAACAGATTTGTTGTATTTGTATAGGTTTTAGGGTTATCAGAAGTTGAAAATGGTGGAGAAGGGTGCAAGTGGTAGAAAAGAAGAGGTTGTTACCAGGGAGTACACAATCAACCTCCACAAGCGTCTCCATGGCTGGTATGTTTGTTTCAGATGAGTTTTTCATTGCAGATTTTGACTCATCACTTAATCATTTACTTCATGATTTAACTGTAACAATCCTTTTCAGTTTTGAATTATTTTGTTTTAATTAGGGTTTCAAATATTTTTAGATCCATTAGGGTTTTTGGTTTATATATCTATGGGTGTATCCTGTTGATTCGATGCTGGAGATTTAATCAATAGTAACTTTTACTTCTAGGTAGTACTGTATTATGATATACAAATTGCAACAGTGACTTGGAATGGAATGCACCTGAATTGATAAATCACTGTTTTTTGTCATATTGGTTTAGATTTAATCACCCTATTGGTTTCTTAACCTGCGAGGCATATCAAAATTGCAAACACATCCTCAATAATGTTTGTTTTGTCATTTTGAATCTCATTTTGAATGTCATTTTAAGTCATTTTGGTCCTCAACTGTGTTTTTAGTTGGTTAACTTATCCTATGATTACAAACAAACTGTAACTTATGATATATTTGTAGAGATTATAATGACACTGTCTCACACGTCTTGGACCATAAGTGCTGATATATGACAGAATGCATATTACTGCCAGTTACACCTTTTTTATAAACTAGTCAATTGGAAGTGTTCTTATTTATGTTTTGCTTTAAGTATCGACACTATTGTATGAAACCAATTTTTTTGGTATGTGGAAATGTATCGTGTGGGACTAAATGTTGGGAGTTAGGAGTTCACTCTGTTAGAGATAAGAGTGTTATGGTGGAGGACTGATCATTGAAGATAGGACCAGGAATACAATCTTTGAAGAGAAAGTTGTGCGCATTTCCATTCAATAAAAGAGAATAAAGTGTCATCTTAAGCGGTTTGGAGATATGTGCTGCAGAAGCATCAATAAGAGACATTTTTGTAGCAGATAAGAGACATATCATCTATGTCTCTCTAGGACTTCTTCACTATAGATTGTATGGCTTAGTCCCTATTCGTAAAAAGGACTAGTATGGTCCTATATTTGAGGTTCTTAGGGACTATTTTTTTAATTTTTGGATTCTTGGGGACTAATGTGTCTTGCAGCAAAATGATTCAAATATGAACTTGGGAGTTTACTCCTCTCTTTTTGTGTAATATATAAACTTGCCTTTTCAGGCAATTTTTTTTACATTTGTTCTATTGTTTTGGATACTTTCCTTTTGCATTTGAAGTTAATGGAACAGTGTTTAGTTTTCCTGTCTGAGAAATGCTTGATATTATGATGTTACTTGTTGGTACCTTTGTTGCAAGCTAATGTTTCATTAATTTTTACTACTGTTTTATATGTTTGTTTTGTGTGGAATACCGAGGAATGTTTAGCAGTTGGTTCCATAGCTGTTGTGGAGAATTATTGCTTTTAGTTTAACTCCATAGTTTTTTTCTTTATCTTTATTTAAACTTGTAAGGAAGAAGCAGTTCAGTTCAGGCTTATCGATTTTAGGCAAGTATGGAACAGTTTAACCAAGAATAACACTCATTTCTATTAATTGAAAATGAATAAAGTAAAGAGTTAGCATGTAAGATTCTTAGGACACAGGGATATGCCATTGTATATTAGATATAGGCTCTACTTGGAGGTTTGTTTGTTTTACCTGTTTTATTATTCATTAAAGCAAATATTTCATCTAACGAAAGTAGGACTACATATTTGAGTCCATCTTTAGATTAACAAATACTTCCAAAATGATCATATTGTTATCTTTTATTTTGGTTTCATGCTACTTGGAATACTACTTTAAAGTTCCTTCATTTTAAGATAGAAATCAGGACAGGGGAAACATTTTCACCCTTGAAAATTGTGTTTTGGTGTAACAGTTCTTTGGCAGATTTAAAAGGTTCGTCAAAGAGTTTCCCAAAGCATGAGACACGGCACCTTTCCGAACACAAGGTATGCAATATGCTTGAATAACATACACTTATCCTGCATTATAGTTTCAAAATATCATGCAAACCCTACTAATAAGCAGTTAGTTTTTGTTATTTGATTTTTGAACTGATTGGCAGATGTGCTAAGTTTAGTCCTGATGGAAGGTTTGTTGCCACCGGAAGTGCAGATACATCAATAAAGCTATTTGAGGTGCTGATTTATTATTTAGACTGAATGTATTGTTCTTTCTTGATACAATTTTCAAACTTATGTTTCAATTTATTTGGCAGGTTTCAAAGATCAAGCAGACGTTGCTCCCAGATGCAAAGGATGGTCCTGTGCGGTCTGTTCTAAAAACATATTATGACCATACACAAGTATATTTTCACTTTTCTACGTTCTGTTGAATTTTTCATGTGAAACTATTTATTATCGAAGATACACAGCATTTGAATATCAAAGTGCTAGCTTCTATTTGTCTGTGTTGTTGTGGAGTTTTTTTCCCTGTATTGTTACACTTGCTCTTATACTTATGAGTTTTGGAAGATTTTTTGTTTTGACATAATTCATTATGCTTTTACTTGGTGAATTGTAACCCTGATGAAATAATTCTTAGAAACTGTCTTCATATATCTGACTTTTCTTATATATATATATATATATATATATATATATATATATATATATATATATATATATATATATATATATATATATATATATAACAAAACTGCAGCCAATAAATGATCTGGATTTTCATCCGCAAGGTACTATCCTGGTTTCTGGAGCCAAAGATCAGACAATAAGGTATCATCTCTTGCAGTAATCTAACTTATTTAATTTTGGTTCTGCAATATGCATCTCATCCGTATTCTTTTTTCTCATTTCGGTCCTTTATATTTTGAAAGTGCTCTTAGAATTTGTCAGTTTAACACACTGGTCTAATATCCTTTAGGTTTTTTGATGTTTCAAAAGCCAATGCCAAGAGATCATACAGGCTTATCCAGGTAGTGCTTTTCTACATTTATATGCTAGCAACAAACGAGCAACAATAAGAATTAAGCATAAACTTTCATTTATGTTGAGTTTTGTCTTGCAGGACACACACAATGTTCGCTCTGTATCTTTTCACCCCTCAGGAGACTTTCTGTTGGCAGGTATTTATTTTTATCACACCTATCTACTTAATAATATGCTAATATTGTCTTTTTCCTTACAAAAATGGATTCAATCTCCATTTTTTGCATTCTTTTGTTTCATAATAGTATGCAATCTCCATTTATGCATTTTTGTCCCACCATTTAGTATCGGGTTGCTGTCAATACGTCAATACTTAGAGGTTCTATTCAAACATACTATTGTTCTATTCAAACAAAATATTATTATCAGTATTTTCTTAATATGTTGCTAATGCAATTATTTTATTATATATTATTCTTGTAGTGACATATGAAAATTATTTTAACTAAAATCAAATTAAAAGAAAAATAATAAATATTTGACTATATTTATTTAAAATAAAATAGAATAATAAATTTCAATATTAAATTAACTATTCAGTCAAAAATTACCATTCTTAACTTAAAAGTAATATCAATTATAAAGACAAACTTTTAAATAAACCAAACATGTAAGAATAACTTTTGACTGACTCAGTCTTGATTCATTGTCATAAATAAAAAACAAGAAAGCATAGTTTATAAGATTTACCCATTTACCACCTTTTGGAGTATACTAAACTTAATCAAACTATAAAAAAATTCAAATAGGTAAAAAAAAATTCAAATTTAATTTAGACTTTGAATAGTATAATAGTCATTGTTTTTAGTCTTAGTCAAAGCAAAATAAAAGACCAAGTTTTGTGTATGTCCTTTTATATGAATCTATCTAATCTAGAAAGTAGAAACAAACCAGACCAAAAACAAGACTTTCTCTAACAACTTTTTCATTTTACTTTTTCTATTTTTTATTCTCCTTTCAACGCAGCCACAACATTTTAATTTAATATTAAATTAAATTTATTTTATTTTTTTCATTTTTTATTTGTTATAAGTTGCATAATAATAACACTAGCCACCTTGCTTTGAACAACTCTTCTCCTTGTTATATTCATCGCAAGAATTTCTGCAACAAAAGTTATTAAAGGTTAGAGTTTCGTTAATTCGTTATTTAATCATGTGTGTGTGTTTTTTTTAATTAACTTTGTTGTCACGTTATGTGTTTTCTATGCGTGTTTTTTCTGTTAAAATTTTCAATTATTATTATGAAAACGTTTGAGTTTTCGGTTTTATTTTATGGTGTTTGATGAAACTGAAGGTTTATGGTGTTTGATGAAACTGAAGGTTCTGGTCTATGTCTACGTTTGAATGTGGTTTAAAACAAAAGCTTCAAAAAATTTCGTATACCTTAGACAGCGCTTTTTGAAAAGCGCTGTCTAAGGTATACCTAAAAAAATTAAAATAGGAGGGTCTTAGAAAGCGCTTTTGGCCAAAGCGCTGTCTAAGGGGGTGGGGCTTAGACAGCGCTTTGGCCAAAAGCGCTTTCTAAGACCCTCCTATTTTAATTTTTTTAGGTATACCTTAGACAGCGCTTTTCAAAAAGCGCTGTCTAAGCCCCCCCCCCCCCCTTAGACAGCGCTTTTCAAAAGCGCTGTCTAAGGTATACCTAAAAAATTTAAAATAAGAGGGTCTTATAAAGCGCTTTTGGCCAAAGCGCTGTCTAAGGGGGGGGGGGCTTAGACAGCGCTTTTAAGATTTAAAAAAGCGCTGTCTAAACCTTTAGCAGCGGAGGTTTAGACAGCGCTTTAAAGCGCTGTCTAAGGCTAAAAAAAGCGCTGTCTAAGGTCTTGTTTGTTGTAGTGGATATTCATTCTCCCTGAGCGTGTGGTTCTCTCACCCTTATACCGCTGTTTTGATCACATGTCTCTTTGAGCTTATTACCCAGTAACCGGTAATACCTCATTTGTTCCTTCCTCAGCTGAGTCCTTTATGGATGTTCCCAGCTTGAGTCCCTTACTGTATTGGCATATTCCCCAATACATGCATCTTTGTGTCAGCTCGAGTTGTTCCATTGATTTATTTTCATGGAATCTCTTCGTTTCTCCAGCAAGTTTCAAGTCGTGACCTGCTCATGCATTTTTTCCCCTTTACTCCCCAGAGTCTCTGTCCCATTTATGAGTATATTACTCCTGATTTCTTTTTCCTTTTTGGACATATATCCCCACATAGTATTACCTTTTGCATACATACATTTGCATCATGAGGTCTCTTAGGGACCAAAGTTCGTCTCTTTGTTATTATTTAAACCCATTCTACCTCGTCGAGACGAAGATTTTAACCTTCACTTCTCCGGCTAGAATGACCTTAAATAGGGGCATCTGTAAGACCCTAATTTTGACCCTAAGATCCTTCATGGCATCATATCATTGCATATTGCATTTGCGTCAAGGATCATAACATCTTGGGTCCTTAACCCTAGGGTTAGGACTTGTGAGAGTTGGTTTGAGACCACCAAGAATGCTTGAATTGTATATTATTTCTTTTCTTATTTTGTTTACTAACCAAAAGCTCAAAAATATTTCACTAACATCTTTTGTTTTGTAGCTTCAGCAATCATAAGATCCAAGGCTCCTAGGAGACCCCTATGCCCATTCAAGTGGCCAGGTGAAGTTAAAAGCAAGCATGAAAATGGTTCATAAAGCTCTCAATCATCATATATGCCTCTCAAGTATCTCAATTTGTCAATCGGATCAAGTTAAACCAAAGGGCTTGAGGCTTGTTTCCCAAGGAAACCCTAATTCATCTATGCATCAACTGTGCCTTGCTCATGAAGCAACCTCAACCCATGATCAAATGCAATCAAGGGAAGTTCTTTCATTCATCATTTCCTGCATATTTAAGCTTGTGAGTGTCCTAAATCATAAACTCATCAATATTTGAAGTTTGGACTTGAGAAATTGGTCAGTCAATTCATCTAACTATTTTGAAATCTACCGAGACCTAACTTTTGATGTGTTTGTCAAATGAATATGACCCCAAGAGAAAAAAATGTTCTTAATAACCATATGAACAACTTCCATATTCATCAAAAATTGATTTGAAGCTTAGAAGGTCAGCATTCATTTCAAAACATTATAGGTGATTTTGACTGAAACCCTAATTTTGGGTCAACTTCCCAAGGAGATAACTCGCTCATTTTTCATTATTTTGAGGTGGGATCAAATGAATTGGAAAGTTTAAGATGTCTAATTCATTTGTTATGTTGAACAAAATTTCCTAATCCTAAAAGAAACACATGTGATAATACAAAACATTCTAGGTCACTTTGGGCCAAAGTCATTGAAATGTGAAAAAGTCCAACTTCAAGTGCCCATAACTTTCTCATAAAAATCGAAATGATGCAAAATTTAAGTCCAACTTGATTGTCTTAAAAATATCTACAACTTTTGGTGTTGAAAGTTTTGTCATTTGAGGCTTCCATCACTGAAATAGAAGGGCGTGAAGTTGGTCCATCTTGGCAAAATTCTCATATGCATGTTTTGCACCTTGAACTTCATGATCAATTTTCATAAATTTCCCAACTCCAAATGGATTTTTGTTCAATATAACAATTGTTCCTCATGTCAAGACGTTTCCAACCATTACCCACATGACCATGTTTCAATTTGGCAAGGTGCATTTTCGAAGAGGAGAAGATTTATGTGCATTTATGGAAACAATGATGAAATTTCATACACAAGCCAATGCCATCACATTGGCACGTCCAATTCATCTTGCTTACATCTGAACACTCCATTTCCATTGCATTTGGGCCTCTCATGCGCCTGTACAGGGCCATGCATGGAGGCCCTCATTTCATGCACACATGAATTTTGCATTGTTTGCCTCATCATTTGCTATAAATAGAGATGCCCAGCTTCATTCATGATCAACCTTAAGGCGCCTAAACTGCTGCAGAATTGAATCCTCACCCTCACCTAAACGAATTTTGCATTTTCTCTTCAATTTTCAGTTTCAATTTTCAACTTCCTTGGTTGCTTATTGAACTCTAATTCCTTTGCCTAGCTCTATTTCCATATCAAGAACACACTGCTATCAAGAGTTTGGAAGGATCGAGCCTCATAGAGCTGCACTTAAAAGGTTGTTGTTCAAACTTTTTCAATTCGAAACTCACTGGATCCTCCTCATTTCTTGTGTTTGTTGGCTCCTCTGAAGTCCTCTCATAAGAGGCAATTGATTGGTGTACTTAATTTCATGAATCCATCAAGTTCAAGTTGAACACCATAAACCTCCACCTCAGATTTCTCTTCATATAGTAATCTTAAGAGGAAGCCAATGGCACAGGGGTGATGTACATCACCCCAGCTCTCCAATGATATGAGGATCGTGCATTTTCATTAAGTTTTCATAACCTGCAAATGTCACCGGAGCTGGCATGCTCGCCGGAGAAGACGGTGGTGTACACCACCGTCCACCATGCCAGATTGAATCTGGACCATTGATTGTTATTTCCAGATCTAGTCTATGTCATCCAATGTTATGACTTTTAATAATGCTGCATGTTTCGCCTTTGACTCTGGATCACCATGCACGCGCACATGAGGGCCTTTGGATGTGCCACCTCATTTAATGAGCTTGATCCAACGCGCCAGGCTTTTTGCATTTTCTGATTTATTTAATTTTATTTCAAAATTTCATATGTCTTTCATTTTAAATCCAAAAAATATGGGACCAATTGCATTATTTGCCTTTTTAATTCTAGTTTTTGAAAATGATTTTTAATATTCTAGTTTCTGGTTATTTTTAATTCATTTTAAATAGTTTTCAATATTCAAAAAATGCAAAAATATTTTCTTAACATATTTGAATGATGATGAATCTATGAAAAATATTCTCATTAATTTCTTAATTGATTTGAGATTTATTTGAGATTTTAGTTCAACTATGTTATATTTTCTTCATTTTTAATTGTTTAAAAATAGTTTCTGGTTTCCAAAAATGATGAAATTTTTTGTCAAACTTTGTTTGACCTTGTTGATTTGAAATGGATTTGAAGGATGATCCATTTAGACTTTTCCAAGTTGATTTGAAATGGATTTGAAGTTTGACCTTTAATTGTTTATTTTAATTCAAGTATTATTTTAATTTTCAAAAATACCAAAAATATTTTATTTGTTTCTTGACTTCTAAGCTTCATCTTGCTTCTTTTTACCATTGATTGACTTTGATTCTATTCATGTTTGACCAATGTGTGTTGGTTATTCTTTTTGAATTTCAATTTATGTACATTCTTATTCTTCTTCTTCTTCTTCTTTTTTTTCTTTTTGATCAATGAGTTAAAGATTGGTGGTTAGCCTTGACATATGAGGGGCTTAACCTTCTTTGATCCAAATCTAATTCATATTGATCAAAGATCAAGTGAATGGCTTTGCATTAGAGATAGGTTGCTTCTTGGTCAAGCAGAAAACCTAATCCATATAAGATCATTCTTCTTCTCTGTGGACATGGCAAATTGTAAGAGCTTGGCTTACTACTCATGATCTCTAACTTGTGTTTGTTGCCTATAGTTTTATTGACCGGCCTTAGATAGTTGCGACTACTACATTAGTCCACTTACGATTGCTTAACATAGCGTTAAATTTGCCTTATGGCACACTAACACTAACTACTAATGACTAACTTTTAATTCAAGTCATTTAATTCTTGCAATTTACTTTTATGCAATCTAATTTCTTGCATACTTATTCATTTTGCTTTTGCCCTTTGCTCACTTGAGCTCATGTTTATGTTAATGCAATTTTCCTTTTGCTCACTTGAGCACATTATTGTGTATATACTATTGTGCTTGTTTTGTTTTTATTGTGTGAACCCAATGCAAATGGACAAAGGACTTAGTTTTTAGGACCTTACCTATGCTAATGGAGTCAAAGAGCAACTAGGCCTCATGCCTTTAGAATGCTATAAAATGTCAAAGAGCAACTAGGCCTCATGGCTTTAGAATGCTTAATCTTGAAGAAGACATGGAAAGGACCTAATTCTAAACTCACTCTTGTCCATTCTTTCTATTGCATTGTGGAACCTTTTGATTTGTGTGTTCTTGTGTGCTAGGGGATACCAACTTGAGCCAAGTAGAAGAACCATTGTCATGAGCATCCAAAGTGAGAGATACTAAAGCCAATTGGAATATTCCTAGGAGCTTGATTGTTTGTGTGCTTGATTGCTTGAGTTATTTGCTTATTGCTTGCTATATCCAAATGAAAGGGAACAACTTGGATCATCACTATGATCTCAAGAAGGGAACTCCAATATGGTTTTATTTCTCTTCCTTCATCTTTGCATGTTTAGGACCTAGCCATTCTCTTATTCTCTCCACTCTAACCCAAGCTAACTTTTGTGCAAACATTAACATTGCTTTTCAAAATTTGAAACCTAAGCATTATGCTTTTGATTTTTCAAACTTCTTTTTATAACACTTATTTTGAATTGAATTCTAAGTCAACTTTGCCTTACTTTGTAAATACTTTTCATTGGTAAATACAACTCACTCAATTGTTTTTGTTTTCAATGACCACTTCTTTCCAAAGCTTTTCATAAACATTATCTATTAGGTTTGAGTTATCCTAGAGGTTGATATAATACTCACCTATATCCTTAGTGATGGACTATTAGTCTTCCATGCTTATTATAGGGTTAACCCCTCACTAGCATGTTGAAGCTCTCCTCACATGGTGGATTTGTGGTTTTAGGTTGAGTTTTATCCCTTTGATAACAAAAGACCTTAAGGCTTTTGACCAATCAATTCACCAACTTGTTTTGAGATTTTTACCCTGAACTACGAGGTTTTGATCCTACCTTTTTAAGATGGTACGTAGGCAATGGGTTTATCCATTCAAACATAAAATTGTAAATAATTTGTACATTCTTCTTTCATCTCCCCAATCATGTTTGCACAAATAATTTTCACAAATACCAACCTGCCTTACACCATTGGTGAAAAGGGCTCCCTTAGAGTACTAAGGATGTTTTGGGTGCTTCAAACCTTCCCATTGCATAACCAACCCCCTTACCCATATCTCTGACATTTTTATTAGTTTTTTATTGGATAAATCTTCTCGGTTTTTGTTTGCTTTCTAACCATTCCTTTGGACAAATAGAAGTGCGGTGGCGACTCGAATTGTATGATTTACTTTTGATTTAGTTAATAAATCTAAAGGTAACGAATACCCCGCTACATATCCCTTATTTGTGATTATTGCATTCATGCGCATCATAACATTCATCACATGAAAATTTCAAGGAACTAAGGTATTATTTGAAAATATTTTTAGACCATGGATTGAGGACGAAGGAACACTAAGAAGTACAGCTTCAGATGTCTCGACTTAAAAGAGTTAAGGAAGCTAGCATCTTTTGTATTAGATCCCGTGGACTTCAAACAACGTCACGGGAAGCTTTTATCCATCTTGTCTGCTGATGTGGTTGAAGGACTTTTGAGTGTGCTAGTGCAGTTCTATGATCCTCTCTACCGTTGTTTCACTTTCCCATATTTTCAGCTTGTGCCTACCTTAGAGGAGTATTCTCATCTTTTGGGGATACCTATTTCTAGTAGAATTCCTTTTGGTGGATTGGAGGAGATTCCCCGACCTAATATTATTGCTGAAGTTCTTCACTTGAAGAAGTCTGAGATAAAGGCTCATTGGGTGAATAAAGGAGGGTTATTTGGGTTGCCATCTGATTTCCTCATCAAGGAAGCTACTCTTTTTTCTCAAGTCGGTAGTGTGGATGGTTTTGAAGCTATCTTTGTGTTGCTCATCTATGGATTAGCTTTGTTCCCTAACATTGACGGTTTTATTGATGTTAACTCCATTAGAGTTTTCTTGAATGGGAATCTTGTGCCTACTTTGTTGGGCGATATGTATTTCTCTTTGCATCTAAGGAATTCTAAAGGTGGTGGAACAATTGTCTGTTGTATCCCTCTTTTGTACAAGTGGTTTATTTTGCACTGGCCTCTGACACCTGCTTTTGTCGAGAACAAACAATGTCTACGGTGGTCTCAGAGACTTATGTCTCTCACTAATGATGATATAGTTTGGTATGATCCATCATTAAGCAGTTTGGAGATTATTGATAGTTGTGCTAAATTCTCTAATGTGCCTCTCATTGGTACACATGAAAGAATTAACTACAACCCTGCTTTGGCTCGTCGTCATGTTGGGTTCCCCTTGAGAGACAAACCTAATAACATGTTGTTAGAAGGTATTTTCTAACAAGAGGGTAAAGATCCCCAACATTTGAAGCAGAAGATTGTGCATGCTTGGCATAATGTGCATAGGAAGGGAAGGTCCGAGCTTGGTCTGCACAATTATGTAGCTTTGGAAGCTTACACTCTTTGGGTGAAGAAGAGAGCTTTGGAGTTGAAGATGCCTTATCCATGTGAAAGACCTATGTTTATGGTTGTGGTTGAGCCATTAACTCTCCCTAACCAAGATGTAGAGGAGTTGGAAGACGCGCTCGCCAAGATGAAGCAAGAGAAGGATATGTGGGAAGAGCGTTTCCGTGCTTTGATCAAGAAGCATGAGAAGCAAGAAGCAAGAAGCAGAAGATGCACTTATTGAGCCACTTGAAGACCGAGTGACGAAGAGACAAAGAGAGCCAGGGGTTTCATCTTCTAGCATGCCTCAGCCTTCCGTTGCTTGGAAGAAGATTGTTGATCAGCTTGTTCTCGAGAAGACTCAACTGAAGGCTTCTTTGGATACTGGGATCTGTTGCATTCAAAGGAAGTAGGCTCATTTTCTCTTGTATTTTTACTTTTGGTTTCTGAAAATGTACGCAGTGTAATCCTTCCAATTATATAAATGAAAAGAAATTTTTTATGGTCATATAAAATTGTTGCAATTGTTGTTTATATATATATTTGCAAAAGATATAGTAAGTTCCTTTAAAATAAAAACAATCAAGCATTGCATATCATGCATCATTTGCATAAGCAGGTTTCCTCCAGATGTCTAATTGGTGTTTCTTATGTGCTTTCGCCAAGTTGACTCACCAGTACAATACCTGAGCCAATCATCTGAGAATCACGGAGCACCTAGAGCAACATAACAGAGATCTGAAGGACGAAATCTCCCGCCTGACTGCCATGATGGAGTCAGTTCTTACTGCCCAAAGTCAATCTTCTCCAACGCCTGCAACTCCTCCAGCGAGGACTGTTACTTCAGAGGTGACTACCTCTACCATGCCTGTTGCTTCCGCCCACTTTGCACCAACTATGCCTGCGGGATTCCCGTGGGGAATGCCGTCCTTTGCTTCCTACCTTTGCTTCCATGCCGGCATCTAGCCCTGTCATGTCCGTGCCACCTCCCGTTATGCACACTTTGCCACACGTAGAGGACACCATCTATCATTTCGAGCCGTATGAGGGCCCGAATGTTTACGAGAAGATGGACGAGATGAAAGATCAGTTTCTTGAGTTGCGCAAGGAATTGAAGATGCTGGGAGGTAAAGATTTATTTGGAAAGAGTGTTGCTGAGTTGTGCTTAGTGCCCAACGTTAAGATCCCGGTGAAGTTCAAAGTGCCTAACTTTGAAAAGTTTAAAGGGAACTCTTGCCCGCTCAGTCATCTTGTGATGTATGCCCGCAAGATGTCTACTCAGACCGACAATGGTCGATTGCTCATTCATTACTTCCAGGATAGTCTGACTGGTGTTGCACTCCGATGGTACATGGGGTTGGATAGTGCAAGGATCCTCACTTTCAACGACCTGAGGGAGGCTTTTGTTAAGACATACAAATATAATATGGACATGGCGCCTGATAGAGACCAGCTGAGGTCTATGTCTCAGAAAGACAAAGAGACATTCAAAGGGTATGCGCAGAGATGGAGGGAGTTAGTTGCCTATATCACTCATCCTTTGGAGGATAAAGAAATGAAAAATATCTTCTTGAAAACTCTGAGTTCATTTTACTATGAACGAATGGTTGCTAGTGCCCCTAGTGACTTTACCGAAATGGTAAACATGGGGATGAGGCTTGAGGAAGGAGTCCGTGAGGGATGTTTGTCAAGAGAGGAGGCGTCAAAAAGCAAGAGATATGGTAGCAATTTCGGTAAAAAGAAAGACAGTGACACGAATGCAGTAATCAGTGGGAGGTAGAGGAGGCCTCAGATCAGAAGGAATCCACCGTCCCGTCTACATCATCATCATCAAGTGTCTTCCGTTATCCCGGTATTTTCTAATCAACAAGTAACACCAATTCAACAACAACAACAACGTCAACAACAACAACTGCAACAAATAATACCAACAACAATCAAAAAAACTTTGACAGGAAGAAGGTCTCTTTTGACCCAATTCTTATGTCACATGCAGAGCTGTATCCCTTGTTAGTTCTCAAGAACTTAATTCAACCGAGGAAGCCACCGCAGATTCCAAAACCACTTCCCTGGTGGTATAAACCTGAACTCCGTTATGCTTTTAACCAAGGAGCACCCAGACACGACATTGAAAACTACTATCCATTGAAGTATGAGGTTCAAAAGCTTATGAAGAGTGTTATGGTGTCCTTTGAGGACCGCACGCCAAATGTGAAAGCAAACTCGTTGCCCGCTCATGGGAACTCTTCAGTGAATATGGTGGACGGTTGTCCTGGAGAATTCAAAGTTTTTATGTGCGTTTTATCAGGAGATCCTTAGCGCAGATGCATAAGCATGTTTGTTGAGTAAGTGAATGTGAACACAACCATGATGGTTGTGCTGTTTGTAGTGTTAACCCGAGGGGTTGCGAAGTTGTGAAAAGGGACATCCAATGTCTGATGGATGAAGGCATGATCCAAATTGTTCAATCCCGTCATATAGATGACGATATTAATGTCATACTTCCTATTTTCAAGCAACAAGAGCGGTTGGTAATCCAGTATGACTCTAGTAACAACAACAGTCAAAGATCAGTATCGTCGTTGGTAATACGGTTAGCGGCCCCAATTCCGTATTCATCTGATAAAGTAGTGCCATACCAGTATAATGCTACAATGATGAAGAATGGTCAAGAGGTCCCGTTGCCTACGGCCAGTTCAGTGGTGAACATTGCTGATGTTACCAAAGTGACCGGCAGTGTTCGAGTGTTTGGGTCGGTGTTCCCAAAGGATAAAGAAGAATCAATTGTTGGTAAGAAGGCGGGGGTGCCTAATGTAGATCTGTTTGGTGTTTCAAAGGATAAGTCTTGTGAAACCAGCAACTTGAAAGTCAATGATGATGATGAGGTACTCCGACTGATAAAAACGAGCGAGTTCAATATGGTGGAGCAGCTGCTCCAAACCCCCTCAAAGATTTTAGTGTTGTCTCTGCTGATGAATTCTGAAGTGCACAGAGAGGCACTACAGAGAGTTCTTGAATAAGCGTTCGTAGAGCATGATGTTACTATAGATCAATTTGATCACATTGTGGATAACATCACATCTTGCAATAATCTCAACTTTTGAGACGAAGAATCCCCGAGGAGGGCAGAAACCATAATCTGGGTTTGCACATCTCGATGAACTGCAAGGAAGATGCTATGTCAAATGTGCTTGTTGACACCGTGTCGTCACTAAATATGCTTCCGAAGTCAACTTTGTCAAAGCTATCTTACCAAGGAGCGCCCGTGAGGTATAACGGTGTAATTGTCAAAGCCTTTGATGGTTCGCGCAAGACAGTAATTGGTGAAGTGGACCTTCCAGTCAAGATAGGTCCGAGTGATTTTCAGATTACGTTTTAAGTAATGGATATCCACCCGGCCTACAACAGTTTATTGGGAAGGTCATGAATCCATGAGGCAGGAGCTGTTACTTCCAATCTGCACCAGAAATTGAAATTGGTCAACAATGGCAAGCTTGTGATTGTTGGCGGGGAGAAGGCGCTATTGGTTAGCCACCTGTCATCTTTCTCTTATGTTGAAGCTGAGGATGAGGTTGGGACTCCGTTCCAAGCCTTATCTATTGCTGCCGAGAATAGAGTTGGGGCACCCATGTCCTCATTAAATAATGCTCAGAAGATTGTTGAAGAAGGTATTGTTTGCGCAGTTCAATTTGATCATTAATAAAATTAATTCTATTCATCCACATCTATGATGTTTGTTTAAATTTTTACTTTATTCTGAAAATGGTCATCACAAAAAACATAAATAAATAATATAATTATCCATCTGCATAATATTTGGTCACAAATTCACTTCTCTAAAATCAAAATATCAAATCGTTATGCAGGTTGGTTCCTACCCATTTGAATACAATGATCCTTCTCCTTCTCCAAATTTTGAATTCCCTGTGATTGAGGCCGAGGAGGAAAGTGAAGTAGAAGTGAGTGATGAATTGTCTCGTCTTCTTGAGCAAGATGAAAATATTATTCAGCCGTTTGAAGAGCAAATTGAGTTAGTCAACTTGGGTTCCGAAGATGATGTGAAGGAAGTCAAGATTGGGTCTCGCCTGTGTCCAGATTTTAATAAGGGGTTGATTGAGCTTCTTCGAGAGTATTCAGATGTGTTTGCTTGGTCCTATCAAGACATGCTTCGGTTGGATTTGAGATTGTGGAGCATAGATTGCCGTTAAAGCCAGAATGCCCCCCAGTCAAGCAGAAGTTGAGAAGAACGCATCCTGACATGGCTGTAAAGATCAAAGAGGAAGTACAAAAGCAGATTGATGTCGGTTTCCTTGTGACTGCTGAATATCCGTAATGGGTGGGCAATATTGTGCTTGTACCAAAGAAAGATGGAAAAGCCGCATGTGTGTCGATTGTAAGATTTGAATAAAGTCAGTCTGAAAGATGATTTCCCTCTGCCACACATTGATATGTTGGTAGACAATACTGCTAAATTCAAATTCATTTCATTTATGGATGGATTTTCCGGATATAATCAGATCAAGATGGCACCCGAAGATATGAAGAAGACCACGTTCATTACACCTTGGGGAACAGTCTGTTATAGAGTGATGCCTTTCGGTTTGAAAAATGTCGGTGCAACTTACTAGAGAAAAATGACTATTCTTTTTCATGATATGATGCATAAAGTGATTGAAGTTTATTTCCATGGCATGATTGCTAAATCAATTGATGAAGAGGAACATGTTGAGCATTTATTGAAGCTATTCCAGCGTTTGAGGAAGTACAAACTCCGCTTGAATTCCAAAAAGTGTACTTTTGGTGTTCGTTATGGTAAGTTGTCGGGCTTTATTGTCACCGAGAAGGGTATTGAAGTTGATCCTGCCAAGGTCAAAGCAATACGAGAGATGTCGGCACCCAAAACTGAGAAGCAAGTTAGAGGTTTTTTTGGCGGCTTGAATTTTATTTCCAGATTCATTTCCCACATGACTGCCACATGTGCACCTATATTCAAGCGTCTTCAGAAAGATCAGTCTTGTGATTAGACTGAAGACTGCCAGAAAGCTTTTGACAGTATCAAAGAATACTTGCTCGAGCCTCCGATTTTGTCTCCACCTGTTGAAGAAAGACCATTGATCATGTATTTGACTGTGCTCAAAGATAGTATGGGGTGTGTTCTTGGTCAGCAAGATGAGACTGGAAAGAAAGAATTTTCAATTTACTACCTCAGTAAGAAGTTCACCGACTGCGAGACTCGGTATTTTATGCTTGAGAAGACTTGTTGCGCATTGCCTTGGGTTGCTAAGCGTCTGCGCCAATATATGTCGAATCATACCACTTGGTTGATATCCAAAATGGATCCAATCAAGTATATATTTTAGAAGCCTGCTTTAACTGGGAGAATTTCCCATTGGCAGATGTTGCTATCAGAGTATGATATCGAATACCTATTTCAGAAAGCAAACAAAGCTAGTATCTCGTGTAGTGGGGTATTCGTTACCTTTAGATTTAATGACTAAATCAAAAGTAAATCATACAATTCGAGTCGTCATCGCACTTCTATTAATCCAAAGGAAAGGTTAGAAAGCGAACAAAAATCGAGTAGTTTTATCGAATAAAAAACTAATAAAAATGTCAGAGATCGGGGTAAGGGGGTTGGTTATGCAATGGGAAGGTTTTAAGCACCCAAAACATCCTAGTTACTCCAAGGGAGCCCTCTTCACAATTGTTGTAAGGTAGGTTGGTATTTGTGAAAATTATTTATGCAAACATGATTGGGGAGAGGAGAGAAGAATGTACAAATTATTTACAATGTTGTGTTTGAATGGATAAACCCATTGCATACGTACCATCTTAAAAAAGTTTTGGATCAAAACCTCATAGTTCGGGGTAAAAATCTCAAAACGAGTTAGTGAATTGATTGGCCCAAAAGCCTTAAGGTCTTTTGTTATCAAAGGGAGAAAACTCAACCTAAAACCACAAATCCACCATACGAGGATAGCTTCAACATGCTAGTGAGGGGTTAACCCTATAATAAGCATGGAAGACTCATTGTCCATCACTAAGGATATAGGTGAGTATTATATCAACCTCAAGGATAACTCAAACCTAATAGCTAATGTTTATGAAAAGCTTTGGCAAGAAGTGGCCATTGAAACCACAAAAAACAATTGAGTGAGTTGTATTTACCAATGAAAACTATTTACAAAAATATGGTGAAAGTTGACTTAGGATTCAATTCAAAATAAGCGTTATGAAAAGAAATTTTGAAAATCAAAAGCATAGTGCTTAGGTTTCTAATTTTTGAAAACAAAGGTTAATGTTTGCACAAAAAGTTTTGGCTCGGGTTAGAGTGGAGGGAAGAAGAAGAATGGCTAAGTCCTAGACATACAAAGAGGAAGGAAAAGAAATAAAAACACAAATGGAGTTCCCTTCTTGAGATCATAGTGATGATCTAAGTAGCTCCCATCCTTTGGAATAAGCAAGCAAATAAGCAACTCAAGCAATCAAGCGCGTAATCAAGCAAGCTTCTAGGAGTCTTCCAATGGCTTTTGTATCTCTCACTTTGGATGCTCATGACAATGGTTCTTCTATTTGGCTCAAGTTGGAATCCCTAGCACAAGAACACACACATCAAAAAGTTCCACAATGCAAACAAAGAATGGACAAGAGTGAGTTTAGAGATTAGGTCCTTTTAATTCATCTTCAACATTAAGCATTCTAAAGGCATGAAGCCTAGTTGCTCTTTGACATTTATAGCACTCTAAAGGCATGAGGCCTAGTTTCTCTTTGACTCCATTTTGCATAGGGAATGTCCTAAAGTCTAAGTCCTTTTTGTCCATTTGCATTTGGTTCACAATAATCGAAACAAAACACAAGTGCAATAGTATATACATAATTATGTGCTCAAGTGAGCAAAAGGCAAATTGCATTAAAATAAGCATGAGCTCAAGTGAGCAAACGACAAAAGCAAATGAAATAATGTACAAGAATATTAAATTGCAATAATGTAAAGTGCAAGAATTAAAAAGTTAGTGGTCAATAGTTATAGTTTGTGTGCCATAAGGCAATTTAGCGCTATGTTAAGCAATCGTAAGTGGACTAATGTAGTAGCCACACCTATCTGATGTCGGTCAATAAAAATATAGGCAACAAACACAAGTTAGAGATCTTGACTAGTAAGCCAAGCTCCTACAACTTGCCATGCCAAAAGAAAAGAAGAATGATCTTGTATTGATTTAGGTTTTTTGCTTGATCAAGAAGCAACCTATCCTCAATGAAAAGCCATTCACTTGATCTTTGATCAAGATGAATTAGATTTGAATCAATGAGGATTAAACATCGTATATATCAAGGCTAACCACCAATATTTTACTCATTGATCAAAAAGAAAAGATGAAGAAGAAGATGAATAAGAATGTACATGAATTGAACTTCAAATGAAATAAGCAAAGTACATTGACCAAAGATGAATGGAATCAAGGTCAAACAATAGTAAATAGAAGCAAAATGAAACTTAGAAGTCCAGAAACAAATAATTTTTTTTTGGCATTTTTGAAAATTAAAATAATACTTGAACTAAAATAAAAAATTAAAGGTAAAACTTCAAATCCATTTCAAATCAACTTTGAAAAGTCTAAATGGTTCATCCTAAGTTCAACAAGGTCAAACAAAGTTTGACAAAAAATTTCAGCATTTTTAGAAACCAGAAACTATTTTTAATCAATTAAAATGCATAAAAAATAACCAAATTGAACTAAAATCTCAAATAAATCTCAAATCAATTAATAAATTGATGAGAATATTTTTCATAGATTCATCGTCATTCAAAGAGGTTAGGAAAATATTTTTGTATTTTTTGAAAATTGAAAACTATTTAAAATGAATTAAAAATAATCAGAAAAAAGAAAATTCACAAAAAATATCAAATGACAAAATAAAAAATATTAAAAAATCATTTTTAGATAGTATAATTAAAAAGGGAAATAATGCAATTGGTCCCATATTTTTTGGAATTAAAATGAAAGAGTTATGATTTTTTGAAATAAAAATGAAATAAAGAAATAAAATGGATTAAATCAGAAAATAGAACAAAGTTGGTGCGTTAGATTCAATCTCATTAATTGCCCTGGAACATCAAACGATCAACACGCACACGCTCACCATAAGCCTTAGTCAACTAAGACACACGAGGCATTATTGAAAGTCATAACATCCAATGGACCTGATTAGATCTGGAAGCATGATCACACGACTCACATTTGATCTGGCAAAGAGACGGTGGTGTACACCACCGTCTTCTTCAGCGTGTTCACCAGAGCCGGTGGAAGTTGCAGACATGGAAACTTAACAAAATGAAGCGATCCTCATATCATTGGAAAGCTGGGGTGATGTACATCACCCATGTGCCATTGGTTTTCCTTCTAGATCCTCATATGAAGAGAAATCAGAAGTGGAAATTAATGGAGTTCAAACTGAACTTGATGGTTTTGCAAAATTAAGAACACAATTCAAATGCCTCTTATGAGAGGACTTCAGCCAAGCCAATAAACACAAGAAACAAGCAAGAATCAGTGAGTTTCGATTGGAAAAAGTTTGAGCATCCACCTTGGAAATGTAGATCTGTGAAGCATGATTCCTTTCTACTCTTGATTGCAGTGTGTTCTTGAGGTGAAGATGAAGCAAGGCCAAGGAATTTTAAGTCTAATAATCAACCAATGAAGTTGAAAATTGGATCTGAAATTTTGAAATGAAAGAGAGAAATTCCTTTAGGTGAGGTTTTGGATTCAATTCTGCAGCATCTAAGGCGCCTTCAGGTTGAGTAAGAATGAAGCCAAGCAGTTCTATTTATAGCAAAAGGCAAGGAAAGCATGGGAAAATCATATGCATGAGTGATGAGGGCCTCCATGCATGGTCCTGTACAGGCGCATGGAGGGCCCAAATCATATTGATTTGGCAAGCTTAACATCAACATTGTATTTTTGGAGGGGCAGATGAAACATGGCCTTGAGCGTAATTGTTGGAAAGGTCTTGACATGAGGATCAATTGTTATGTTGAACAAAACTCCATTTGGAATTGGGAAATTAGTGAAAATTGGTCATAAATTTCAAGGCGCAAAACATGTGCATGTGACAATTTCCAAAATGGACCAACTTCAAGCCCTTCTGTTTCAATGATGCAAGCCTCAAATGAATAATCCTTCAGCATAAATTTTTTACAGCTTTTCAAGAAAATCTATTTGCATCATTTGGATTTTTGATGAGAAATTTATGGGCACTTGAAGTTAGACTTTTTCACATTTCAATGACTTTGGTCCAAAGTGACCTATAATGTTTTGCATTATCACATGTATTTCTTTTAGTATTATGAAAATTTGTTCTACATAACAAATGAAGTAGACATCTTAAGATTTCTAATGCATTTGATCCCACCTCAAAATCATGAGAAATGAATGAGTTAGGTCCTTGGGAAATTGACCCAAAATTAGGGTTTCAGTCAAAATGACCTATAATGTTTTGAAATGGATAATGACCTTCCAACCTTCAATTTTTTTTTTCTAAACATGAAAGTTGTTCATATGGTTCTTAAGAACATATTTTCTCTTGGGGTAATCTCCATTTGACAAACACATCAAAAGTTAGGTCTCAGTGGATTTCAAAATAGTCAAATGAATTGACTAATCAAATTCTCAAGTCCAAACTTCAAATCTTGATGAATTGATGATTGAGGACACTCGTATAAGCTCAAATATGCATGAAATGATGAATTAAAGAACTTCCCTTGATTGTATTTGATCATGGGTCGAGGTTGCTTCATGAGCAAGGCACAGTTGATGCACAGTTGAATTAGGGTTTCCTTAGGAAACAATCCTCAAGCCCTTTGGTTTTCTTTGATCAAATTGACAAATTGAGATACATGGGAGGCATATATGATGAATGAGATCTTTGGGAACAATTATCATGCTTGCTTTCACTTTCACCTGGCCATATCAATGAGCATAGGGTCTACTAGGAGCCTTGGATCTTGTGATTGCTCAAGCTACAAAAAAAAGATGTTAGTGACATATTTTTGTGCTTTTGGTTAGTAAAAAAAGTAAGAGAAGCAATAATATACAATTCAAGCATGCTTGGTGGTCTCAAACTAACTCAACAAATGTTCTCACCCAAAGGTAAGGAGCCAAGATGCTATGGTCCTTGAAGCAAATGCAATGTGCAATGATATGATGCAATGCAGGATCTTAGGGTCAAACAAGAAACATAAATATTCCTCAATTCAAGGCGCAGCGGAATTTAAAGAACTAGTGGTTTAATAATTCAGTGAGAGAACTATTATTATGTACCTACAATTAGCAGGAATATTATTTCCGTTTCTTGTTTGGATAAGTTTGGTTTTTCATCCCTCCTCTTGTGGCATCTTGGCATGAACAGTGATAGAATCGTTACCTCTCGTGGCGATCACGAACGTTGAACGAAGACAACGCCTCTACTCAGTCCACACGAACGGATTCCTTCAATCTCAGTGCTAGCTGCTACGAATGAAGGCTTTGAGTGAGAGAGAGAGAAACGAAATTTACGAGAGTGACAATGCTTCTACCCAAGGGTTCTATTTATAGAACCACTTGTGTGGGCTTCAAGCTAAAAAACCCACTTAAGTGTATTTTTGCCCATATCTTATAATATTCCCAAAATCACTTAAGTGGTACCTTACCATATTTCGTATTCCATTTAAGTCCACCGTACCTTACGGTGTTCCTTAGTTACTCTATCTCTCATCAATCCGTCCGTTGTGTGTGACCCTGTAGGTTTTCGCGACGTTGGCAATTATATTAAATCACGCATTTAACATAATAAACAGTGAGCGGTATCTAGCAACACATCACTGTTACCCAAGTCACGAAAATGTCATGTGATCTGACAAATCCTTCTGTGATAATAATTATGTGTATAATTACCCTTTTTCCCTTATGTCTATATTGAACACAAGGCATAGACCGTGTCATCCTTGTCCAGTTGAATATTGGGCCCATAGACATTTATCCTGTTACGCATGATGGGATAATTCCATCTAGGTCACTCATGTCCCTTAGCATGCTTCGTGGAGTACCCATCAACTTCGTGGTTATCCAGTTACGGACAACGTTTGATCAGCAATAAAGCACTCGACTCTACATCTAGGGTCCATAGTGGTTTCAAGTCGAAGAGTAGTATACACCATTATCACCATGAGAAAAACTTATGACACTTTGCATAACTTTCTATATAGTATTCTCATAGCAGGTAAATCTGGTATAAATATTACTCTTAATATTCATACTTATGTTTAAGACTTGATAACTCCTTATCCATGATCCATGAGATGTGACCATCAGTCTATATAGATAATAGTCTTCATGCTTTAATGTTATCCCATTTCACAATAAAGCTTGACTACGGATACTTTAAGAATAATGTCCTTATGTTTAATGAGCTCTCATGATTAAGTCACACTTGATACATTAAACGGACTATCTATTCCAGGGACTTTATTAAACAAACATAATAAAGAAAATGCCTTTTATTATTAATAAATAATTTGATACAAGTACCAAAAGTATTGGCCTCTAGGGCTTACACCAACAATCTCCCACTAGCACTAGAGCCAATCAGGCATACCCCTAATGCCCATAGATCTAGTATGGCCATCATGCTTTTGCTACGCAAGAGGCTTTGTCAGTGGGTCAGCAATATTGTCAAGTGTAGGTACTCTACATATTTTCACATCTCCTCTATCTATTATCTCTCGAATGAGATGATAACGCCTAAGTATGTGTTTGGATCGTTGGTGAGATCTAGGATCCTTAGCTTGTGCGATAGCACCATTGTTATCACAATAGAGACCAATGGGATCCACAATGCTAGGAACTATGTCAAGTTCACTAATGAAATTTTTGATCCAAACAACTTCCTTTGTTGCACTTGAGGCAGCATTATACTCGGCCTCGGTTGTAGAATCAACAACTGTATCTTGCTTTGAACTTTTCCAGCTCACAGCGCCATCGTTTAAGCAAAACACATAACCAGATTGCGATCTAAAGTCATCCTTATCTGTCTGGAAGCTGGCATCGGTGTATCCAATTACAACTAACTCTTCCTGACCTCCATATATCAAGAATGAGTCCTTAGTCCTTCTCAAGTACTTAAGGATATTCTTGACAGCTACCCCATGGGCATCACCAGGATTAGATTGGTACCTACTCGTTGCACTTAAAGCATACGAGACATCTGGTCGAGTACATACCATGGCATACATGATAGATCCTATTGCAGATGCATAAGGAATCTTATTCATGCGATCCCTTCCTTCCTTAGTTGAAGGGGATTGTGTTTTTGATAGACACAGGCCATGTTGCATAGGTATGAATCCTTTCTTGGAATCATACATGTTAAAGCGTCTCAGCACTTTGTCTATGTACGTACTCTGACTTAGGCCAAGAAGGTTTTGTGATCTATCTCTATAGATTTTGATTCCTAATATATAGGCTGCTTCACCTAGGTCCTTCATAGAAAAGCATTTCCCCAACCAAGACATTACTTGTTGCATGGTAGGGACATCGTTTCCAATGAGTAATATGTCATCTACATATAATACCAGGAAAACGATCATGTTCCCACTAACCTTCTTGTAGACACAAGGCTCATCTTCGTTCTTGATGGATCCATATTGTTTTACTGTTTTATCAAAACGAAAATTCCAGCTTCTGGAAGCTTGCTTCAATCCATAGATTGACCTTTGTAACTTACATATCTTTTGGGCTTCTTCTGGTATATCAAATCCTTCAGGTTGTGTCATGTACACATCCTCAAGAAGATTCCCATTAAGGAAAGCAGTTTTGACATCCATCTGCCATATTTCATAATCATGATATGCAACGATAGCAAGAAAAACTCGAACAGATTTAAGCATTGCAACTAGTGAAAAGGTTTCATCATAGTCAACCCCATGAATTTGTTTATATCCTTTTGCAACCAGTCTTGCTTTATAGGTATGTACCTTACCATCCATGTCAGTCTTCTTTTTGAAGACCCACTTGCATCCTATAGGGTTAACTCCTACGGGGCGCTCTACCAAGGTCCAAACTTGGTTTATGTACATGGAATCCATTTCAGATTTCATGGGTTCTAGCCACTTCTCAGACTCGGGACCAGTTATGGCCTCTTGGCAGGTCACAGGCTCATCTTGATCCATGAGTAATACATCACCTTGATCTGTTATGAGATATCCATATCTCTCAAGTAGGTGACGTATCCTGCTTGACCTACGCTGGTCTTGTTCTACTTGAGCAGGTTGCTCTTCCACGAATATTTGTGTTTTCTGCTCTAATTCCTCCATAGGTGTATCGATGCTTTGCGATTCTTGAATTTCTTCAAGCTCTACTTTCCTCCCACTGATTCCTTTGGAAATAAAATCCTTTTCTAGGAAAACTCCAGTTCGAGCGACAAACACTTTGCCCTCAGAAGGATTGTAGAAGTAATACCCTCTTGTTTCTTTAGGATACCCCACAAGGAAGCATTTATCAGATTTGGGCTCAAACTTAGTTAAAATTTGTCGTTTCACATAAACTTCGCAACCCCAAATCTTCATGTAAGACATATGTGGTTTCTCAACCTTTTTGGATGGAACACGGTTAAGTGTGTAAGCTGCTGTCAATAGTGCATGTCCCCAAAAGGAGTTTGGAAGATCGGCGTGACTCATCATGGATCGGACCATGTCTAACAGGGTTCGATTTCTTCTCTCAGATACACCATTCCATTGGGGTGTTCCAGGAGGAGTAAGTTGGGATAGGATCCCACACTCTTTCAGATGGTCATCAACTCTAAGCTTAAATATTCACCACCTCGTTCTGATCGAAGAGTTTTAATATTCTTACCTAGTTGGTTTTGTACTTTATTCTTGAATTCCTTGAACTTTTCAAAGGACTCTTATTTGTGTTTCATTAAATACACATGACCATATCTACTGAAATCATCAGTAAATGTGATGAAGTACTGAAAACCTCCTTTGGTTGGTATGTTCAGTGGTCCATATACATTAGTATGTATGTTGGCCAAAAGATCATTAGCTCTTTCACCTTTTCCTGTGAATGGAGACTTTGTCATCTTTCCAATTAAACAAGATCTGCATGTCTCATATGATTCATAATCAAAAGAGTCCAAGAGTCCATCTTTATGGAGTTTGGAAATGCGTTTCTCATTTATGTGGCCTAGTCGACAATGCCAAAGGTAAGTTGGATTTAACTCATTAGGTTTCATCCTTTTAGTATTAAGGTTATAAATAGGCATTTCAAGATCAAGGACATATAGTCCATTGTTCATTTGTGCAGTAGCATATAATATATCATTCAAATAAATTGAGTAACAATTGTTCTTTATTATAAACGAAAAATCAAACTTCTCCAAACAAGAAACGAAAATAATATTCCTACTAATTGCAGGTACATAATAATAGTTCTCTAACTGAATTATTAAACCACTAGGTAAAGTCAATACATAAGTTCCTACGGCTAAAGCAGCAACCTTTGCTCCATTGCCAACTCGTAGGTCGACTTCAACTTTTGCCAAATCTCTACTCCTTT
Organism: Lathyrus oleraceus; assembly: GCF_024323335.1. NCBI lineage: Eukaryota > Viridiplantae > Streptophyta > Magnoliopsida > Fabales > Fabaceae > Lathyrus > Lathyrus oleraceus. The sequence goes on along the minus strand of NC_066584.1, from coordinate 267,453,499 downwards.
TTAGTCCCTGCACATTGGTACAAATGTGAGAACCGCATCCAGTATCTAATACCCATGATGCAGAAGTAGATAAATTAATTTCAATAACAAAAATACCTGAAGTTGAAGTCTCTACTCCATTCTTCTTATCTTCCAGGTACTTTGGGCAGTTTCTCTTCCAGTGTCCGATCTTACCGCAATGGAAGCAGGTGCCTTCTTTTTCTATGCCTCCACTAGGCTTTAAAGCAGCAACGGTGGGCCTTTTGTTATGTCTCTTTCCATTTCCGATCATCAGAATGGACTTCCCTTTTGACTTCAGGTTCTGCTCAGCAGTTCTTAACATGGCTAGCAGTTCAGGAAGAGATTTGTCCATATCATTCATATTGAAATTTAGGACAAATTGACTGAATCTATCTGGCAACGATTTGAAGATCAAATCAGTCGCAAGTTCCTTTCCGAGGGGAAAACCCAATCTCTCAAGGTTTTCCACATACCCAATCATCTTGAGCACATGGGGACCTACAGGGGCTCCCTCAGCTAACTTGCCTTGAAAAAGGGCTTTTGAAACTTCAAACCTCTCATGCCTTGCATGCTCTTGATAGAGCATCTTCAGGTGTTCGATCATATCGAACACTTCCATGTTCTCATGTTGCTTTTGCAATTTTGAGTTCATGGTAGCTAGCATGAGACAAGCAGTTTCATAGGCATCATCGACATACTTCTTATAAGCATCTCTATCTGCCTTAGGTGCAGAACTAGGAGGTTCCTCTTCAGGAACAAGTTTCTCCAAGACATACAACTTTTTATCATGTTTGAGGACAATCCTCAGGTTTCGGTGCCAATCCAGAAAATTTGTCCCAGAGAATTTTTCTTTGTCAAGGATTGATCGCAAGATGTTGTTAGAGGTGTTTGTTGTCATGGTAATCTACATAAGTATTAATGAAAATATAAGTATCATTGACATATTTAATTAGGCTTTTAATTAAATATGCTCCCACTATTTTACTCAAAACAAATGACCCTCATCTATTCGTTCTAAGTCCGCGTAGGCGGATTACACAAAACTAGGTTATTTAGGTAGGAACTCCTTCCAATTGTATCTCATACAACTCTCGAAAATACATCATATGGATCATATGGATCATTCCCAACTCCTTCCAATTCTTCCAATTTCAGTTGGGTAGGAACTCCTTATTCCAATCCATCATATGGATCATTCCCAACTCTTGCTTCTAGACATTTATAATATTATTATAATTAAGTTTGACCCATCGTTTTAGCAGTTGGATATTACAACTATCCCATCGCACCTTACTAATACAGAACATGCACCTCGCGTAGGCGAAACCTACATTATCCGATACTAGTCTTGATGAGTGCTAAAACTTGGAAAACAAACATATATAATATTATTATAATTTATTTAGTTAAGTTTGACCCATTATTTTAAAAGTTGGATATTACAATTATCCCATCGCACCTTACTAATATAGAACATACACCTCGCGTAGGCGAAACCTACATTATCCGATACTAGTCTTGATGAGTGTTAAAACTTGGAAAGCATAAACTTAATATTTAATTTGAGGGAATTGCAATTTTCTGATCTCACCGGCTTATTTATCATATAAATCGTCTCTCACATGCATCAACATACATTCACATGCATCAACATACATACATACATAATGAAACAGTTATGGACCCTAGCGCAGTTGTTCTCCCAAGCCAATGAGAGAACCTAAGCTAACCTTATAACGATCTAAGCTTCCCCAAGCAAGATCTTCAAGGTTGTCCTCCTTTGGAATTGACTTCTTTGCTTTCTTCATAACATTACATTACATAAAGAAACTCGTTTTACATACAAGGGAGTGAGATGAGAAAAGAAGTTACATTGAGAGATTAAAAGAGAGGCACGACACGCAGGTCGTATTTTAAAACCCAAAACAAAATAAAGGAAAACTAAGGCCATAACCGATCACCACAAGACAATAATAAACACATTATTATTATTATTATCAATTTTAATTCTTTTAATCAATTAAAACCAAATTACATCTCGATGACGGATCACATTACGCAGAGTTAGCCGAACGGGTGAATTTTGCCTTGCGTTAACCGGTTAACCAAATGCGTTAACCGGTTAACATTGTTGAAAAACTGTTAGAAAATTTTCTTTCTGTCTTGCGTTAACCGGTTAACCAAATATGTTAATCGGTTAACACTGTTTGAAAATCTGTTCAAAATTTGTTTTCTATCTTGCGTTAACCGGTTAACCAAATACGTTAACCGGTTAACACTGTTTGAAAATCCTTTAGAAAACAGTATTTCGTCTTGCGTTAACCGGTTAACCATATGCGTTAATTGGTTAACACTGTTCGAAAAAGTGTTTAGAAAGCACAACTCTTATGCAGTCACAACCCCCAATCGCATAACTCTCTGACAACACAACCCTTGTGCCGTCACTAACCCTGATGCACCAATTTCAGACCGTCAAACACATCTCGATTGTTGATTCAGTATGATTGATCAACACGTCAATGCTTCACCATACTAATGTCGGATCAAGAAGCGAACGACCATGGATCGCTTAAAGGAAAACAACCATTGAGTGTTTGAATGAACGAAACAAGAACACTATATCATATATAATGTATTTTGCATCAGGATTACTTATATCATATATATAACTTGATCGATCTCAATTTAATCTTTGATTCATTCTGTCTTTAATCGTATTAATACAGAAAATAAACAGTTATCAGATTCATGGTTTGGTAAGTGGCTCTGGTACCACTGAAGGAGAATTGCCATCCAAGGCGCATAAGAATTTAAAATTTTCTCCTTTAATGATCCTTACGAATGGGCATGATCAGTGATAGAATCGTTACCTCTTGTGGTGATCACGAACGTTGAACGATGACAATGCCTCTACTTAGTCCACACGAACGGATTCCTTCAATCTCAGTGCTAGCTGCTACGAATGAAGGCTTTGAGTGAGAGAGAGAGAAACGAAATTTGCGAGAGTGACAATGCTTCTACCCAAGGGTTCTATTTATAGAATCACTTGTGTGGGCTTCAAGCTAAAAAACCCACTTAAGTGTATTTTGGCCCATATCTTATAATATGCCCAAAATCACTTAAGCGTGTGGTACATTACCATATTTCGTATTCCATTTAAGTGCACCGTACCTTACAGTGTTCCTTAGTTACTCTATCTCTCATCAATCCATCATTTGTGTGTGACCCTGTAGGTTTTCGTGACGTTGGCAATTATATTAAATCACGCATTTAATATAATAAACAGTGAGCGGTATCTAGCAACACATCACTGCTACCCAAGTCACGAAAATATCATGTGATCTGACAAATCCTTCTGTAATAATAATTATGTGTATAATTACCCTTTTGCCCTTATGTCTATATTGAACACAAGGCATATACCGTGTCATCCTTGTCCAGTTCAATATTGGGCCCATAGATATTTATTATGTTACGCAGGATGGGCAAATTCCATCTAGGACACTCATGTCCCTTAGCATGCTTCGTGGAGTACCCATCAACTGTCTTTATGGTTATCCAGTTACGGACAATGTTTGATCAGCATTAAAGCACTCGACTTTACATCTAGGGTCCATAGTGGTTTCAGGTCGAAGAGTGGTATGCACCATTATCACCATGAGAATAACTTATGACACTTTGCATAACTTTCTATATAGTATTCTCATAGCGGGTCAATCTGGTATAAATATTACTCTTAATATTCATACCTATGTTTAATACTTGATAACTCCTTATCCATGATCCATGAGATGTGACCATCAGTCTATATACATAATAGTCTTCATGCTTTAATGTTATCCCATTTCACAATAAAGCTTGACTACGGATACTTTAAGAATAATGTCCTTATGTTTCCTCCAAAGACAAATTTACCCGCCTGGGGCATATTTGAAAGACAAGCAGACTTGTTGATGATTTAAGTGCATAAAGGTTCCTTTGGTACTCATTCCAATGGACATGCAATGGCGAAGAAGATGTTGCGAGCAACTTACTATTGGCTGACAATGGAATCTGACTGTTGCAAATTTGTGATGAAGTGCCACAAGTGTCAAATTTATGCTGATAAGATTCATGTTCCTCCGACACTATTGAATGTTATCTCTTCCCCATGGCCCTTATCCATGTCGGGAATTGACATGATTGGGATGATTGAGCCCAAAGCTTCGAATGGACATCATTTCATTTTGGTGGCAATTGACTATTTCAAAAAATGGGTTGAAGCGACATCATATGCAAATGTAACCAAGCAAGTGGTTGGAAGGTTTATCAAGAATCAAATTTTATGCCATTATGGTGTGCCAAGCAAGATCGTTACTGACAATGGATCGAGCTTGAATAATAATATGGTGGAATCTCTTTGCAAGGACTTCAAGATTGCACATCATAATTCTTCTCCCTACAGACCCAAGATGAATGGGGTTGTTGAAGCTGCAAACAAGAACATCAAGAAGATTATTCAGAAGATGGTTGTCACGTCCAAGGATTGGCATGAGATGCTCCCATTTGCTTTGCATGGGTATCGTACATCTGTCCACACTTCACCAGGGGCAACTGCCTTCTCTCTTGTGTATGGTATGAAGCAGTATACCTCGTAGAGGTTGAGATTCCTTCATTGAGTGTGCTCATGGAAGCCAAGTTGAGTGAGGCTGAATGGTGTCAGACCAGGTTTGACCAGCTAAATTTGATTGAAGAGAAGAGATTGACTGCCATGTGCCATGGTCAATTGTATCAGCAAAGGATGAAGAAAGATTTTGGTAAGAAGGTCAGACCTCGTGTGTCCAGAGAAGGTGACCTTGTGCTCAAGAAGATTTTATCGTTTAAGCCAGATTCCAGAGGAAAATGGACTCCTAATTATGAAGGCCCATATGTTGTTAAGAGAGCCTTTTCAGGCAGCGCATTTGATTCTTACAACAATGGATGGTGAAGAGTTCACTCATCCTGTGAACGCAGATACAGTCCAAAAATACTTCGCCTAAAAAAAGAAAAAAGAACAGCTTGCTAAGTTGAAAAACCGAAAGGGCGGCTTAGGCAGAAATGAGCGTCTCGGATGATTGAAAATCCGAAAGAGCGATCAAGGCAAAAATTAGAGACATAAAACAGAAAGAATTTCCCGATAAGTTGAGTACTCCACCTTGGGGAAACTTATGAAAAAATTAGGGATTATGACAAGTAACTGCATCCTGCTGATCTTCAAGATTTTGAAGACTTGTTTGAGCACAAGGGTTGACATCAGTTCATCCCCAATAGCGGTCAAGAGCACAGTGGATATCAAGAGTTGGTAGAAGGATTAAGGATCATTTGTATTCAATGTAACCCTTTTCCATGTAAATTACCATTTTCAACTTTGTAAAAATCTATGGAGTCTTGTCATTTTCAAACTACCATTCCATTAAATAAAGTTGAACTTTTATCCAATTGTTTCTACTCTTATTTACTTCAGCCAATAGTTTTAAATTTTTATGATCATTTTGAAATTAAATTTTTAATCAAAGTCAATTTTCTTCTTAAAAATATAAAAGCAAGAATTTTTCAAAGCAATTAAAACGAATATCAACAGCATTTCGATGGATAGCAAGTCCTTAAGTGCGAAACATCATAGTTTCCCCAAGCAGTTAAGCCTTCGGGTATCCCTAGACGTTTGTGTTGATTCAGTTCGTAGACAGAGTGTTTGATCCCCAGTGGAATTTCTTTCCTTGTCTTCAGCTGAGTTGGTTGATTCAGATACCCTACGGCGTGTTGTTGTCCTCGACAAAGTTCCGACCTTCCCCAACGGAGTTCGTATTCCCTCAGTAGGGTTGATCTTCAGAGATGGTTGATTTTCCCCAATAGACCGCCTTTTGGTTTCCCCGATCGCCATTCAACTTGCTCCCAGTCATAGTTTCCTCCTGGTTTATGAGCAGCTTTTTTATGATCATTCTCTGTAGGGTTGTCTTCCATTTTTATGGTGTTGACCTAAAATTTCCCACAAAGTTGATATGTTTTGTCCTCAGCAGATCTCCTCCTTCCCCAGCTAGGGTTAAGCCTTTGGGATCTCTCTATTATCCAACAATTGTCTCCATATTTTAGGGATTGACGGAGGATTGTACCGATGATTCAAATTCTTTGTGACACCTTTGTATCCCTTGTGATCGTTTTGTCAGCATAATCATCATATATACATATACATATACATTCATATAATAACATGTTTTGCATTATCATATGTGATTGATTCATTCGAGATTATTATTCTTTGTTATGGCAGTACTTTATCCCCATACCAAATTTGGTGTCTATCCTTCCTCAATTGTAGAGTGTCAGCCCCTGAGGAAGAAAGACTTTAGCCTTTTTTCCTTCTCCCCCACTAAGTTGTTCCCTCGTGGATGATTATAATTTCAGTTTCCTCCTCAGTTGATTATCTGGATGGAATCACCTCCTTTTGAGTTTACCTAGATAGATGCTTTAGTCCCCTGAGAGTTTATTACCCAGTAACTGGTAATATTCCTCTTAGTGTGCAAATTTTTACTTTTTGCCCAATGCCCGGCAAAAGTACTTCTGTTTTTCCCAGCAGTGGAGTCCCTAGTGGATTCATTTGTTCATCCTAACCAATGACAAATGTCTTTCTTTCCCCTACCTGAGTCTATCCTTGATATGTTCACTTTAACCAGTGACAAATATTCTCATTGTTGGTATTCGACCCAGTAAAAAGGTAGTTGTAATCCCTATTCTGTTCCCCAGAGAGTTAATCCTTGATATGTTCATCTTAACCGATAGTTATAAATCCTGCTTTTTGTTCTCTCCGCAGAATTGATCCTTGATATGCTCACTTTAACTGGTGACGGATTCTCTCTCTTGGTATTCTATATAGTAATTGATAGATGTAATTCCTATTTTATCTCCTCACAGAGTCTATCCTTGATATGTTCATCCTAACCGGTGACGGATTTCCTCTTTGACGGTTTTCTATCCAACATTCGATAGATGTAATTCCTACCCTTTTTGTTCAGTTGGTATATCCTTGATATGTTCATCCTAACCGATGACGGGCATCCTCATTGACATTCCCAGGAAAGTCTATCCTTGATATGTTCATCCTAATCGATGACGGACTTTCTTCCCTATCGAGTTTATCGTTGATATGTTCATCCTAAGTGATGAAGGATATTCTCACCCTTAGTCGTCTGCCCAATAACCGGTAGTTGTAAATCCTATTTTTCTGCATCTTCCCCATCAAGGTTATTATGACCCAGTAACCGATAATGAATTTCCTCTCCTGGAATCCTCAGCAAGTCATCCTTGATATGTTCATCCTAACCGATGACGGATGTTCTCTCTGTCAGATCTTTATTATCTCCTTACCCAGAAACAAGTGGTGAATAATAGACTTTTGCTCCTCCTGTGTTGAAGTTTATCTTCCCTAGTTGAGTTGAGTGCGCATTTCCTTAGTGAAATCACTTTTCCCATGCATGATTCGAGTACCTCAGTTTTATCGTGACTTACTCATGTCCCCTGTAGATGTTGTTATTCCCTAGCTGAGTCTTTCCATTTTATATGGATGTCCTCGAGTCCCCCGACAGTTTTAAGTCGTAGCCTAGCCTACGCATAACTCCTTTTCCCACCAGAGTCTCTATCTCCCCAGTGAATTTTCCTTACGGAATGCATTATGCTCTTGCGAATTTTTAGTGTCTCTGATTTCTTTTTCCCTTGTGGCAATATTTCCCCACAGAGCATTAACTTTTGCATTCATGTCATGTGCATCATGAGGTCTCTTAGGGACTAATATTTCCCCACAGTTAGAATGTCCTTAAATAGGGGCAGCTGTAAGACCCCAATTTTGACCCTAAGATCCCTCATACAATTTCATCATATGCATTAACATTGGGATCATACCTTTGCATCCTCCTTACCCCTCCTTCAGTGGGTTTGTTTTAGGGGATATCACCAAATACTTTGTGATTATATCATACTTGTATTTTATCATTTTACTAACCTAAATATCAAAAATATTTCTTTGTATTTGCTTAACTCTTTTTTAGGAAGGGCATGATCCCATTGATCTATGAAGTTCACATCTAGGGTTTGAGGCCCTCATGACAAGGAGCATAACCATGGACTGATCCAAGAGTGGTTATGAGCATCATATATGAGTCCCAATGTTCTCTACATGTTATATTGATCAAGTTTTCTTCAAGAGTTTGAGGGTGATTTGCCTTGGAAACCCTTGTTTGACTGGGTATCTTGAGTAACTTCTCCAACAAGTTATTTCACCAATAGATCAAATTTCTCAAGGCACACTTAAAAATTCATCATATTATGCATATATGAGTTACCATGAGCCTAGAAAGTCAAAAGAGTTGAAGGTTAGCAAGTTGGTTGATGGTGGTTGGCCAGATGAATTCATCTGATCAAAACTGGGTCTCCCTAGACCTTATATCCTACAATTTTCACCATATGAAAATGATTCCAAGATAAAACTTACTCTAAATGACATTCCAAACAACTTTCATGTGGAGTAATAGAGCCAGTTTTGCTTGGAAAATCATTTTCTATGTTGAAACATTTTAGGTCATTTTGTCTAAACCCTAATTTGAAAGTCAAATTCCCTAGGCCATAACTTGCTAAATTTTTATGAGATGAAAGATTTCCAAGTTGCAAAATCACATTAAATATGACATGAAATTTTAAAGTTGCAAAATCACATTAAATATGCAAAATCACATTAAATATGACATTAAATATAACTCTATCATTTCAAATCCATATGACATGAAATTTTTGACCATTTTGAAGGTCTTTGAAATATCTACAGGTTTGATGAAGACACGTTTCTCATTTGAAGCTCACATAAAAAGTTAAGAAAGGTGGAACATTGAGAAATATGGCTTGATATCATATTTCCAAACTTCCACCTTAAATTTATTCACGTTCCAAGCTCCAAATGAAAAAGTGTTGAACATGAAAGTTGTTCCTCTTGATATCATATTTCCAAAGAGCTCAAATTCATCCATTTTGGACAAGGAATGCATAGGCTGCGCATGGTATGAACATGGTGTCATCACTTGGCAAGGATCAAACTTCAAATCTTCACACACACTTGCCTTGCAATCCAAGTTGAATTCAGACCTTCTCACACTCATTTGTGGACATAAGGCAGTGATTTTATGGGCCTGTATGCGCCCATGCACCCATGCATTATCAATGACCAAATTTGGAAAGGGAATTCAAGTGTGCAAATATCAATGGTTTCAGCTATAAATAGAGCCTCATATGCTCAGCATTCCAGAGATTCATGTCAGCTTTGATCCCCTACCTCTAACCCTCACATTGCAAAGGATAATACTGATAAATTCACTTGAATTTGAGTTTGAATGTTCACTGTTTTGAAATTCAAAACTCTAGGGATCCAAGACCTCTTGTGTATTCAATCCTTCTTCTACAAGCATTTAGAGTGAGATCAAGCACGAGCCAAGGTAAGAACAGTTGGATCCAGACCTCCATTGAAGGTATTTTCTAGAAATTTTAATCTCTTCGATTCTCTTTAAATCTTGCTCAATTCTATTGATTCTTTGGTTCTCTGAAGTCCTACCAATGTAGGAAATAAGATTAAGTTACTCTGAGGCCAAATCGAAGCAACTCAATTTATGTACCTCAAATTTCAACTCCATGTATCTCTCAATATACTTGGAGTTAGAGTGAATTGAGGCCAGATTCGTGCTCAGTTCCATTTTTCCTTTGAAATCATGTCCTTCTTTTTAATTTTAGTCATGGTTATAACTGAACCAGTCCGGCCAGGGTCGCCGGAGAAGACGACCGACCTTTGGACGCTGATGGTGAGCTGGATGGTTCTGAGCCATATGATCCTTTTGAAACGAAATAATCTCGTACGTTGGTTTGCATTACCACGCGTGCTGCGCAATTGACTAGTGACCACATGGAACGCGCGTTGGTGGCCACGTGATTTGTCACCTCAATTAATGAGGGAGATCGAGTGGTCCACGTTTTTTATGATATTTTAATTTTCATTAATTAATATAAATTTAATATTGATCCAAAAAATATGGGAGTTTCACGAAAAAATTTCAAAAATTTTCCTCTTTCATATTCTGGATTAAAATTATTTTTTGGATCATTATTAATATTTTTCATGAATTAATTGATTTTGTATTTGTTTTTAATTATTTAAAAATATTTTTAAATGTCCAAAAATGATGGAATTTTTTTTCCAAGGTCCTTTGACCTTGTTTGACCTATGATAAATCTCATGGCCATTTCTTTGGTGTTTTTATGAGATTTTAGGAATTGGACAAACCATATTTAATTTAAATGCACTATTTTAGTATTTTTAATTTGAATAAATGCCAAATAAATTTGTTGACCACTTGTGATGACTTGTTTGAGTTTGAATATTGTTGTTGGGCCTTGGTCAAGGTTGATTTGACTTTGTCAAATTAATATCATTGGATTTAGGGGATTGATGGAATGTACATTCCATCTCCCAAAATGAATGAATGATATTAATTTGGTAAAAGTCCTCATTTGACCAATTAGGGTTTTGATACCTTCCCCTCCCACTTCATCTTATTCCCCTTCTCCATTCATTCATTGCATTTGGCCTATGATATCTCAAAATCCTAAGGCTAGTTGATTGAAAAATTAACATGAGTATGGATGAGATTAGGAAACACCTTTTGCATATTATTTTTTTTTGTGTGTGGTATGGGTAGCGGGGTATTCGTTACCATTAGAGATATTGACTAAATCTAAGGTAAACCATACAAGTCGAGTCGCCACCACACTTCTATTTATCCAAAAGAATGGTTAGAAAGCGAACAAAAACCTAAAAGTTTTATCGAATAAAAAACTAGTAAAAATGTCAGAGATCGGGGTAAGGGGGTTGGTTATGCAATGGGAAGGTTTTAAGCACCCAAAACATCCTAGGTACTCCTAGGGAGCCCTTTTCACATTTGTTGTAAGGTTGGTATTTTGTGAAAAATTTGTTTGTGCAAACATGATTGAAGAGATGAGAAGAGAATATACAAGTTATTTACATTTTGTGTTTGGATGGATGAACCCATTGCCTACGTACCATCTTAAAAAAGATTAGGATCAAAACCTCGTAGTTCAGGGTAAAAATCTAAAAATGAGTTGGTGAATTGATTGGTCCAAAAGCCTTAAGGTCTTTTGTTATCCAAGGGAGAAAACTCAACCTAAAATCACAAATCCACCATGTGAGGATAGCTTTAACATGCTAGTGAGGGGTTAACCCTATAATAAGCATGGAAGACTCATTGTCCATCACTAAGGATATAGTTGAGTATTATATCTCCTCAAGGATAATTCAAACCTACTAGCTAAAGGTTATGAAAAGTTTGATTAAGAAAGTGGCCATTGAAACCATAAAATATTTGGGTGAGTTATATTTACCAACAAAAAGTATTTGCAAAGTATGGTCAAAGTTGATTTGAAGGTTCAATTCAAAATAAGCATTATGAAAAAAAAGTTTGAAAAATCAAAAGAATAAGGCTTAGGTTTCTAATGTTTGAAAAGAAGTGTTAAATGTTTGCACAAATGGATAAGAAACAAGACCACAAATGGAGTTCCTCTCTTGAGATCATATTGATGATCCAAGTAGCTCCCATCCTTTGGAATATGCAAGCAAAATAAGTGTAAGCTCAAGCAACAAACAATAATAGAGCAAGCTCTTAGAAGATCCCTAATGCCTCCTGTATCTTTCACTTTAGATGAACATGGCAATAGTTCTTCAATTTGGCTCAAATAGGATTCCCTAGCATAAAAGCACACACATCAAAGAGTTCCATGAAGTAAATCAAGAATGGACAAGAGTGAGTTTAAAGATTTGGTTCTTCTAATCCATCTTCAACATTAAGGTCCTTTTACTCCAACTTTGCATAGGGAATGTCCTAGAAACTAAGTCCATTTATCCATTTCTTTGCATTTGGTACATAACAAACAAAACAAAACACAAGCACAATAATATATACACAATTATGTGCTCATGTGAGCAAAAGGCAAATTGCATTAACATAAACATGTGCTCAAATGAGCAAAGGAAAAAGTAAATGAATAATATGTGCCTGAATAGTAAATTGCATAAATGTAAAGTGCAAGAAGTAAATGTTAATGGTTAAGGGTTAATACTAATAGTTAGTGTGCCATAACGCAAATTTAGCGTTATGTTAAGCAATCGTAATTGGACTTATGTAGAAGTCACAACTATCTGAGGTCGGTCAATAATAATGTAGGCGACAACACAAGTTAGAGGTCTTGATTAGTGAATCAAATTCCAACAATTTGCCATGCCAAAAAGAAGATGAGAAATGATCTTGTATTGATTTAGGTCCTTTGCATGATTTAGGAAGCAATCTATCCTTAATGCGAAGCCATTCACCTGATCCATGATCAAGATGAATTAGATTTAATCAAGGAAGAATAAACCTCCATGTATCAATGCTAACCATCAACCTTTAACTCATTGATCACGAAGAAGAAAAAGAAGATGAAGAATTAAAGTGCATTAATGGAAATGGTATGTACTAATCAACAAGTGTTGACCAAAGATAGAGAAGATCATAGTCAAACAATAGAAAAAGAAGCAAAATGAGAATTAGAAGTCAAGAAACAAATAAAATATTTTTGGCATTTTTAATATTTAAAATAAAACTTGAATTAAAATAATAAAGAAAGGTCAAACTTCAAATTCACTTCAAATCAACTTTAAAAGGTCCAAGTGAATTATCCCAAGTTCAACAAGGTCAAACAAAGTTTGACAAAAAATTTCAGCATTTTTAAAAGTCAGAAACTATTTTAAATCAATTAAAAATGCAAAAAAATAACCTAATTGAACTAAAATATCAAATAAATCTCAAATTCTTTAATAAATTGATGAGACTATTTTTCATAGATCTATCATCATTCAAAGAGGTTGGAAAAATATTTTTGTATTTTTTGGATGTCAAAAACTATTTTAAATGAATTAAAAATAACCAGAAAAGAGAAAATTACTAAAAAATATCAAATGATAAAATAAAAAATATTAAAAATCAATTTTAGAAATTATAAATTAAAAGGAGAAGAATGAAATTGATCCCGTAATTTTTGGACCAATAATGAGAGAGATATGAATTTTAGAATTAAAATGGAATTAAAAGAAATAAATAAAAATAAAATCAGAAATTAGAAAATAAGAAAAAGTGTGAGCCATTGGATCATCCTTCATTAATTGACGTGGATCATCACACGGCCTAGAAGCGCGCGTTCACCAAACACGTGAGTCAAACGAGATACACCCAGCCTTTAATAAAGTCATAACAACGGATGCACGAGATTCAATCTGGAAAAACAAATGGAAGGTCCTGATTGAATCTGGAGACCAGACGGTGTCCAGCGCCACCGTCTTCTCCGGCCAACTTCCGGCCAAACCAAAATTTGCAGAAATGAAAATGGTAACCAAATGGCACGATCCAGGTATCATTCGAAAGCTGGGGTGATGTACATCACCCCTGTACCAATCAATTCCATTCTAGATCTTTAGATTGATAGAAATCAGAAGTAGAAATTCTGTGATGTTCAAGTGAACTTAATGATTTTCAAAATTGAAACCATAGAAATGTTGCCTCTATGCAGAGGACTTCAGATCACACAAGAGCAAAGCAAATAGAGCAATATACAAGATGGTTCAAAGCAAATAGCAGTTGAAGTAAACCTTTGAATTGCAAGGATTTGAGTCAAGATCTTTGGATTCTTTTGCAAATAGTAAGCACTATGGATCAAGTAGAGAAGGTTTAAGAAGTTTGAGATCTGAAGACTGATCAAGGATCTGAAAAATTGGAAGAGAAATGAAATAGTTCCTTTAGTGATGGCTAGGATTTCAATTCAGCAGCAATTAGGGCGCCTTCAGGTTGGAGAAATGAGAGGCCAAGGCAATGTATTTATAGCTGAGCAAGGCTGAATTGCATGATCAACTCGTGTGCATGGATGGAAAGGGCCTCCATGCATGCGCCTGTACAGGCGCATGGAGGGCCCAATTCCAACTGGAAATGAAAGCTTATGCATGATGTAAGTAGAATGGATTGTTTCAGCTCATGCATGGCAATTGAAATGATTTTCCAAAAATGCATTATTACATTGAAGTCTTCGAAAATGGCATGTCCAAAATTGAAATGCAACCTTATGAGTAATGGTTGGAAAGCTTATCACATAAGAAACAAATGTTATGTTGATCGAAACTCCATTTGGGCCTTGGAAATTAGTGAAAATTGAACTTGAAGTGTAGGGTGCAAAACATGCATATGTGGAATTTTCAAATTTGGCCAAAGTTCAAGCCCTTCTGTCTCAATGCTGCAAGCTCGAAATGACAAAATCTTCAACATAAAAGTTGTAGATGTTTTCAAGGCAATAAATTTGGACTTGAATTTTGCATCATTTGGATCTTTTATGAAGAAGTTATGGGCACTTGAAGTTGGACTTTTTCACATTTCAATGCATTTGGTCCAAAGTGACCTATAATGTTTTGCATTATCACATGTATTTCTTTTGATATTTTGCAATTTTTCAAAACATAACATTTGAAGTAGACATCTTAAGCTTTCCAATGCATTAGATCGAACCTCAAAATCATGAAAAATGAAGGAGTTATGTCCTTGGGAAGTTGACCTAAAATTAGGGTTTCAGTCAAAATGACCTATAATGTCTTGGAATGTATGATGATCTTCCAAGCTTCAAATAAATTTTTGATGAACATGAAAGTTGTTCATATAGTTCTTTAGAACATTTTTTTCTCTTGGCGTCATCTCCATTTGACAAACACATAAGAAGTTAGGTCTCAATGTATTTTAAAATAGTTAGATGAATTGACTGATCAACTTCTCAAGTTCACACCTCATATCTTGATGAATTAATGATTGAGGATACTCAAATAAGTTCAAATATGAATAAAATGATTAATTAAAGAACTTCCCTTGATTAGTTTTGACCATGGGTTGAGGTTGCTTCATGAGCGAGGCACAGTTGATGAACAGATGAATTAGGGTTTCCTTGGGAACCAAACCTCAAAACCCTCTGATTTGCTTTGATCAAAATGATGAATTGAGATGCTTGGGAGGCATTTTTGATGGATGAGAGCTTAGGGAACCATTTCCATGCTTTCTTTCATCTTCTCTTGACCATATTAATGCATAAAGGATCTCCTAGAAGCTTTAGACTTTGTGACTGCTCAAGCTACAAACAAGAGAGGTTAGTGACATATTTTTGTGCATTTTGTTAGTAAATCAAATGTGAAAAGAAATAATATACAATTCAAGCATGATTGGTGATCTCAAACCAACTCACAAGATGTCCCACCCAAAGCTAAGGAGCCAAGAAGCTTATGATCATTGAGGCAATGTAAGTGTAATGATATGATGCCATGAAGGATCTTAGGGTCTAAATTAGGGTCTTACAGGTGCCCCTAATTAAGGTCATTCTAGCCTGAGAAGTGAAGGTTAAAATCTTCGTCTCGACGAGGTAGAATGGGCTTAAATAATAACAAAGAGACAAATTTTGGTCCCTAAGAGACCTCATGATGCAAATGTATGTATGCAAAAGATAATACTCTGTGGAGATCTGTGTCCACAAAGGAGCAAAGAAATCATTAAACATAGGTATGAATATTAGGAGTAATATTTATACCGGATTGACCCGCTATGAGAATACTATATAGAATATTATGCAAAGTGTCATAAGTTATTCTCATGGTGATAATAGTGTATACCACTCTTCGACCTGAAACCACTATGGATCCTAGATGTAGAGTCGAGTGCTTTATTACTGATCTAACATTGTCCGTAACTGGATAACCATAAAGACAGTTGATGGGTACTCCACAAAGCATGCTGATGGACATGAGTGTCCTAGATGGAATTTGCCTATCCTGCGTAACAGGATAAATGTCTATGGGCCCAATGTTGAACTGGACAAGGGTGACACGGTCTATACCTTGTGTTCAATATAGACATAAGGGCAAAGGGGTAATTATACACATATTTATTATCACAGGAGGTTTTGTCAGATCACATGACATTTTCGTGACATGGGTAGCAGTGATGTGTTGCTAGATACCGCTCACTGTTTATTATGTTAAATGTGTGATTTAATATAATTGCCAACGTCGTGAAAACCTATAGGGTCACACACAAAGGACGGATTGATGAGAGATAGAGTAACTAAGGAACACCGTAAGGTACAGTGCACTTAAGTGGAATACGAAATATGGTAAGGTACCAAATACTTAAGTGATTTTGGCATATTATGAGATATGGGCAAAAAAATACTTAAGTGGGCTTTCTCGCTTGAAGCCCACACAAGTGGTTCTATAAATAGAACCCCTTGGGTAGAAGCATTGTTACTCCAGAAACTCACTGAGACAGAAAATACAACTGAATGGTTGGAATTTCGTATTTCTCTCTCACTCAAAGCCTTCATTCATAAAAGCTAGCACTACGATTGAAGGAATCCGTTCGTGTGGACTGAGTAAAGACGTTGTCATCGTTCAACGTTCGTGATCGCCCAGTGGAACTGTATCAAAGGTTTTGATCATTATCAGAGATCTGCACCAAAGGTTTGAATCGCCACAAGAGGTAACGATTCTATCACTGACAGCGGAAAACAGTTTTCCAAGACATTTATAAACAGTGTTAACCGGTTAACACATATGGTTAACCGGTTAACGCAAGGCAGAAAAGAATTTTCTAAAAATTTTCAAACAGTGTTAACCGGTTAACGCATATGGTTAACCGGTTAACGCAAGAAAAAATTCACCCGTTCGGCTAGAAAAAGTGCTTTGAAGTATCAAGTGTTGATACGAAAAACGACGTCAACTCTGTCCGCTGAACGGTCAGCGGAACCACCATTCGCTGACCGGGCAGCGGAACACCCGTTCCCGCTGTCCGGGCAGCGGACCCCCGGCTAACTCTGCGTAGTGTCATTTGTCGTCGAAATTTAATTTGATTTTAATTAATTAAAGGAAATAATAATAATAATAAAGTGTTTATTATTGTCTTGTGGTGATCGGTTATGGCCTTAGTTTTCCTTTGTTTTGTTTTGGGTTTTTAAAATACGACCTGCGTGTCGTTCCTCTCTCTTAATCTCCCAAATGTAACTTCTTTTCTCATCTCACTCCCTCGTATGTAAAACGAGTTTCTTTCATGTAATGTAATGATATGAAGAAAGCAAAGAAGTCAGTTCCAAAGGAGGACAACCTTGAAGATCTTGCTTGGAGAAGCTTAGATCGTTATAGGTTAGCTTAGGTTCTCTCATTGGCTTGGGAGAACAATTGCGCTAGGGGCCATAACTGTTTCATTATGTTTGTATGTATGTTGATGCATGTGAAAGTATGTTGATGCGTGTGAGAGACGATTTATATGATAAACAAGCCAGTGAGATCAGAAAAATTGCAATTCCCTCAAATTAAATATTAAGTTTATGCTTTCCAAATTTTAACACTCATCAAGACTAGTAATGGATAATGTAGGTTTCGCCTACGCGAGGTGCATGATCTATATATTAGTAAGGTGCGATGGGATAATTGTAATATCCAACTGTTAAAACAATGGGTCAAACTTAACTAAACAAATTATAATAAGATTATATATATGTTTAGAAGCAAGAGTTGGGAATAATCCATATGATGGATTGGAATAAGGAGTTATTCACCCAACTGAAATTTTCGAGAGTTGTATGAGATACAATTGGAAGGAGTTCGTACCTAAAATAACCTAGTTTTGTGTAATCCGCCTACGCGGACTTAGAACGAAGTGAAATATGGATCTCGACCCACTAGAAAATCTTCCAACGGGATTTTCCGAATCAAACGATGAGGGTCATTTGTTTTGAATAAAATAGTGGGAGCATGTTGAATTAAAGGCCTAATTAAATATGTCAATGATACTTATATTTTCATTAATCCTTGTGTAGGTTACCATGACAACAAACACCTCTAACAACATATTGCGATCAAACCTTGACAAGGAAAAATTGTCTGGGACAAATTTTCTGGATTGGTACCGAGACATGAGGATTGTCCTCAAACATGATAAAGGGAAAGGCAAGGAAGTTGCCAAACCCAAACCCACTAGTGCTGCTTTGAAGCCTAGTGGAAGCACAGAAAAGGAAGGCATCTGCTTCCATTGCGGTAAGACCGCACACTGGAAGAGGAACTGCCCAAAGTACCTAGAAGATAGGAAGAATGGAGTAGAGACTCCAACTTCAGGTATTTTTGTTATTGAAATTAATTTATCTACTTCTGCATCATGGGTATTAGATACTGGATGCGGTTCTCACATTTGTACAAATGTGCAAGAACTAAAAAGGAATAGAAATTTGGCAAAAGGTGAAGTCGACCTACGAGTTGGTAATGGAGCAAAGGTTGCTGCCTTAGCCGTAGGAACTTATGAATTGACTTTACCTAGTGGTTTGATAATTCAGTGAGAGAACTATTATTATGTACCAGCAATTAGCAGGAATATTATTTCCGTTTCTTGTTTGGACAAGTTCGGTTTTTCATTCATAATAAAGAACAATTGTTATTCAATTTATTTGAATGATATATTCTATGCAACTGCGCAAATGAATAATGGACTATATGTCATTGATCTTGAAATGCCTATTTATAACATTAATAATAAAAGGATGAAACCTAATGAGTTAAATCCAACTTACCTTTGGCATTGTCGATTAGGCCACATAAATGAGAAACGCATTTCCAAACTCCATAAAGATGGACTGTTGGACTCTTTTGATTATGAATCATATGAGACATGTAGATCTTGTTTAATTGGAAAGATGACAAAGTCTCCATTCACAGGAAAAGGTGAAAGAGCTAATGATCTTTTGGCCCTCATACATACTGATGTATGTGGTCCACTGAACATATCAGCCAGAGGAGGTTTTCAGTACTTCATCACATTCACTGATGATTTCAGTAGATATGGTTATGTGTAGTTAATGAAACACAAATCAAAGTCCTTTGAAAAGTTCAAAGAATTCAAGAATGAAGTACAAAACCAACTAGGTAAGAATATTAAAGCTCTTCGATCAGATCGAGGTGGTGAATATTTAAGCCTAGAGTTTGATGACCATCTGAAAGAGTGTGGGATCCTATCCCAACTCACTCCTCCTGGAACACCCCAATGGAATGGTGTGTCTGAGAGAAGAAATCGAACCCTGTTGGACATGGTCCGATCCTTGATGAGTCAAGCCGATCTTCCAAACTCCTTTTGGGGACATGCGTTGTTGACCGCAACTTACACACTTTACCGTGTTCCATCCGAAAAGGTTGATAAGACACCATATGAGATATGGAGTGGTAAGAGACCACATATGTCTTACATGAAGATTTGGGGTTGCGAAGTTTATGTGAAACGACAAATTTCAACTAAGCTTGAGCCCAAATCTGACCAATGCTTATTTGTGGGGTATCCTAAAGAAACAAGAGGATATTACTTCTACAATCCTTCTGAGGGCAAAGTGTTTGTCGCTCGAACTGGAGTTTTCCTAGAAAAGGATTTTATTTCCAAAGGAACCAGTGGGAGGAAAGTAGAGCTTGAAGAAATTCAAGAATCACAAAGCATCGATACACCTATGGAGGAATTAGAGTAGGAAACACAAATGGTTGTGGAAGAGCAACCTCCTCAAGTAGAACAAGACCAGCGTAGGTCAGGCAAGATACGTCACCTACCTGAGAGATATGGATATCTCATAACAGATCAAGGTGATGTATTACTCATGGATCAAGATGAGCCTGTGACCTACCAAGAGGCCATAACTGGTCCCGAGTTTGAGAAGTGGCTAGAGGCCATGAAATCCGAAATAGATTCCATGTACACGAACCAAGTTTAGAACTTGGTAGAGCCTCCTGTAGGAGTTAATCCTATAGGATGCAAGTGGGTCTTCAAAAAGAAGACTGACATGGATGGTAAGGTACATACCTATAAGGCAAGACTGGTTGCAAAAGGATATAAACAAATTCATGGTGTTGACTATGATGAAACCTTTTCACCAGTTGCAATGCTTAAATCTGTTCGGATTTTACTTGCTATCGCTGCATATCATGATTATGAAATATGCCAGATGGATGTCAAAACTGCTTTCCTTAATGGGAATCTTCTTGAGGATGTGTACATGACACAGCCTAAAGGATTTGACATACCAGAAGAAGCCCATAAGATATGTAAGCTACAAAGATGAATCTATGGATTGAAGCAAGCTTCGAGAAGCTGGAATCTTTGTTTTGATGAAACGGTAAAACAATATGGATTCATCAAGAACGAAGATGAGCCTTGTGTCTACAAGAAGGTTAGTGGGAGCATGATCGTGTTCCTGGTGTTATATGTAGATGACATATTACTCATTGGAAACGATGTCCCTACCCTGCAACAAGTAAAGACTTGGTTGGGGAAATGCTTTTCTATGAAGGACCTAGGTGAAGCAGCCTATATATTAGGAATCAGAATCTATAGAGATAGATCACAAAAACTGCTTGGCCTAAGTCAGAGTACATACATAGACAAAGTGCTGAGACGCTTTAATATGCATGATTCCAAGAAAGGATTCATACCTATGCAACATGGCCTGTGTCTATCAAAAACACAATCCCCTTCAACTAAGGAAGAAAGGGAACGCATGAATAAGATTCCATATGCATCTGCAATAGGATCTATCATGTATGCCATGTTATGTACTCGACCAGATGTCTCGTATGCTTTAAGTACAACGAGTAGGTACCAATCTGATCCTGGTGATGCCCATTGGGTAGCTGTTAAGAATATCCTTAAGTACTTGAGAAGGACTAAGGAATCATTCTTGATATATGGAGGTCAGGAAGAGTTGGCTGTAAATGGTTACACTGATGCTAGCTTCCAGACAGATAAGGATGACTTTAGATCGCAATCTGGTTATGTGTTTTGCTTGAACGGTGGCGCTGTGAGCTAGAAAAGTTCGAAGCAAGATACAGTTGCTGATTCTACAACTGAGGCCGAGTATATTGCTGCCTCAAGTGCAGCAAAGGAAACTGTTTGGAACAGGAAGTTCATTAGTAAACTTGGCATAGTCCCTAGCGTTGTGGATCGCATTGGTCTCTATTGTGATAACAATGGTGCTATCGCACAAGCTAAGGAGCCTAGATCTCACCAATGATCCAAACACATACTTAGGCGTTATCATCTCATTCGAGAGATAATAGATAGAGATGTGAAAAATATGTAAAGTACCTACACTTGGCAATATAGCTGACCCACTGACAAAGCCTCTTGCGCAGCAGAAGCATGATGGCCATACTAGATAAATGGGCATACAGGGTATGCCTGATTGGCTCTAGTGCTAGTGGGAGATTGTTGGTGTAAGCCCTAGAGGCCAATACTTTTGGTACTTGTATCGAATTATTTATTAATAATAAAAGGCATTTTCTTTATTATGGTTGATTAATAAAGTCCCTTGAATAGATAGTCCGTTTAATGTATTAAGTGTGACTTAATCATGAGAGCACATTAAACATAAGGACACTATTCTTAAAGTATTTGTAGTCTAGCTTTAGTGTGAAGTGGGATAGCATTAAAGCATTAAGACTATTATGTTTGTAGACTGATGATCACATCTCATGGATCATGGATAAAGAGTTACCAAGTCTTAAACATAGGTATGAATATTATGAGTAATATTTATACCGGATTGACCCGCTATGAGAATACTATATAGAAAGTTATGCAAATTGTCATAAGTTATTCTCATGGTGATAATAGTGTATACCACTCTTCGACCTGAAACCACTATGGATCCTAGATGTAGAGTCGAGTGCTTTATTGCTGATCTAACATTGTCCGTAACTGGATAACCATAAAGACAGTTGATGGGTACTCCACAAAGCATGCTGAGGGACATGAGTGTCCTAGATGAAATTTGCCTATCCCGCGTAACAGGATAAGTGTCTATAGGCCCAATATTGAACTGGACAAGGGTGACACGGTCCATACCTTGTGTTCAATATAGACATAAGGGCAAAGGGGTAATTATACACATAATTATTATCACAGGAGGTTTTGTCAGATCACATGACATTTTCGTGACTTGGGTAGCAGTGATGTGTTGCTAGATACCGCTCACTGTTTATTATGTTAAATGCGTGATTTAATATAATTGCCAACGTCGCGAAAACCTATAGGGTCACACACAAAGGACGGATTGATGAGAGATAGAGTAACTAAGGAACACCGTAAAGTACGGTGCACTTAAGTGGAATACAAAATATGGTAAGGTACCAAATACTTAAGTGATTTTGGCATATTATGAGATATGGGCCAAAATACACTTAAGTGGGCTTTCTAACTTGAAGCCCACACAAGTGGTTCTATAAATAGAACCCCTTGTGTAGAAGCATTGTTACTCCAAAACCTCACTGAGACAGAAAACACAACTGAAGAGTTGGAATTTCGTATCTCTCTCTCACTCAAAGCCTTCATTCATAACAGCTAGCACTGCGATTGAAGGAATCCGTTCGTATGGACTGAGTAGAGACGTTGTCATCGTTCAACGTTCGTGATCGCCCCGTGGATCTGTATCAAAGGTTTTGATCATTATCAGAGATCTGTACCAAAGGTTTGAATCGCCACAAGAGGTAACGATTCTATCACTGATCATGCCCATTCGTAAGGATCACTAAATGGAGAAAATTTTAAATTCCGCTACGCCTTGGATGGCAATTCTCCTTCACATCCAGTAATAACCCGCTCTCAACAATTTCTTAGCCATTGCATGTCCGTCGGCATGAGTACCAAAGGAGCCTTCATGAACTTCCTGGGTTAACATGTTTGCTTCGTGTCTATCCACACATCTGAGCAAAACCATGTCGAAGTTCCTCTTATACAGCACATCGTCTTTGTTCAAGAAGAAACTGCCTACCAATCTTCTCAAAGTCTTTCTATCATTGTTGGATGCCCCTGCAGGGTACTCTTAATTCTTCATAAAGCACTTGATGTCGTGGTACCAGAGCTTGTCATCAACTACCAGTTCAGTTGCAAACACATACACGGCCCTATCAAGGCGCATAACATCGATCAATGGAGCATAGTTCCACCGAATCACCTTGATCATGGAGGACAGAGTAGCAAGAGCATCTGCCATCTGGTTCTCATCACGAGGTATATGATACAGCCTTACTGTTGTGAAGAAAGTCAACAATCTTCTCGTGTAGTCTCTATAGGGGACCAGATTAGGCTGGAGAGTATTCTAATCACCATTCACTTGATTGATCACTAGTGCTGAATCTCCAAAGATGTCCAGAGTCTTGATTCTCAATCAATGGCTTTCTCAATACCCAAGATACACGCTTCATACTCAACTTCATTATTGGTGCAATCAAAAGTCAGACGAGCAGTGAAAGGCATGTGGGCACCTTTCGGAGTGGTAATGACAGCACCAATTCCACTTCCTTTGGCATTGATGGCCCCATAAAACATTAAAGTCCACTTTTCATTTGGATCAGGTCCCTCCTCAACAAGTGGCTCTTCATAGTCTTTCAGCTTGAGGAACATGATGTCTTCATCCGGAAAATCAAACTTCATCGGCTCATAATCATCAATCGGCTACTGAGTAAGATAGTCTGACAGAATACTCCCTTTAATGGCTTTCTAGGATGTATACTGGATATCGTACTCTGTCAGTACCATTTTCCAACGAGCAACCCTTCTGGT
This sequence comes from Lathyrus oleraceus, assembly GCF_024323335.1. Lineage (NCBI taxonomy): Eukaryota > Viridiplantae > Streptophyta > Magnoliopsida > Fabales > Fabaceae > Lathyrus > Lathyrus oleraceus. The sequence continues at coordinate 267,429,740 of NC_066584.1, read as the reverse complement.
GAGAGCTGGCTTCTCAAATATATACTTGACTGGATCCATTTTGGAGATCAGTAAGGTTGTGTGAGTCAACATGTATTGTCTCAATCGCTTAGCAGCCCATGCAAGTGCACAACATGTCTTTTGAAGCATTGAGTATCTTGACTCGCAATCTGTGAATTTTTTACTCAGGTAGTAGATTGCATGCTCTTTCTTACCTGTCTCGTCGCGTTAACCGAGAACACAACCCATGGAATTATCAAGTGCTGTCAAATACATAATCAGCGGTCTCCCTGGGACTGGAGGCATAAGGATTAGAGGATTCTGCAAATACTCTTTTATCTTCTCGAAAGCCCTTTGGCAATCATCATTCCACCTGATGGCCTGATCTTTTCTCAACAATTTGAATATTGGCTCATACGTGGCTGTTATGTGAGAGACGAACCTTGCAATGTAGTTCAACCTTCCTAAGAAACCACAGACTTGTTTTTCTGTTCTTGGCTCAGGCATTTCTTGTATCGCTTCAACATTGGCCGGATCCACCTCAATCCCTTTTTCACTAACAATAAAACCCAACAGTTTTCCAGATCTCACCCCGAAAGTACACTTGTTCGGATTAAGCCTCAACTTGAATTTCCTCAAACGCACAAACTGTTTCTGCAAATTCACCAGATGTTCTTCTTCCGTCTAAGATTTGGCAATCATATCATCAACATAAACCTCGATTTCATGATGAATCATATCATGTAAAAGAGTTACCATAGCTCATTGATATGTTGCCCCAACATTTTTCAGACCAAACGGTATCACCTTGTAGCAGAAGGTGCCTCATGGGGTTATGAAAGTTCTCTTCTCCATGTCTTCTGGTGCCATCTTAATTTGATTATAGCCAGAAAAGCCATCCATGAAAGAGAATACCGAGAACTGAGCCGTGTTATCCACCAAAACATCGATGTGAGGTAATGGGAAATCATCTTTAGGACTAGCTCTGTTCAGATCCCGGTAGTCAACACACATCCGTACCTTTCCATCCTTTTTAGGTACTGGAACGATATTTGCAACCCATGGCGGATAATTTGTAACCGCTAGGAACCCTGCGTCCAACTGTTTTTTCACTTCTTCCTTTATCTTGACAGCCATCTCTGGTCTTGTTCTTCTGAGCTTCTGCTTGACCGGAGGACAATCCTCTTTGAGAGGCAAACGGTGTACCACAATGTCTGTGTCAAGCTCTGGCATGTCCTGATAAGACCAAGCGAAGATGTCAACATACTCTTGCAGCAATTCAATCAGCCCCTTCTTCACATTATCTTCCAAAGCAGCCCCTATCTTGATTTCTCTCTTGGCGTCCTCGGTGCCGAGATTAATCACTTCAACACACTCTTGATGCGGTTGAACGACCCTTTCCTCCTGTTCTAATAACCTGGCAAGTTCTTCAGGGAGTTCACAGTCTTCATCACCCTCTTCTTCAGCTTGAAAGATTGGATTTTCAAAGTCGAAGCGAGCCATAGTAGAACTGTTATCAATAGGATCCGGTGACGTGCATCTGCATGAGTGATGGTATGTGCTTATGAGTGTGAACAAGAAAGAGCGACAACTAAACAAGACATTGCCAAATATATATATTTTTTTTTTTGAAAACTGCAAAAATAGAATGACAGTGAACAAAATATTTGAATGCAAAAGACGTCCTTTATTTATGATAAAAAATGTAGGTATCCACATAGATGAGCCCTACAATGAGTCATCATGACCTGGGCGGAACGTAAGACTTGGATATGCAAGAATAAACAAACAAAATTACTCTTCAAGAAGAGTGACTTGGATAATCTCTTTAGAAGACCAGTTATGGAGAACTTCACCCGGGACCCTTGGACGCACCCAGTTGTCAATGTCGCAATCATTATCCCCATCTTCTTTGTTGATTGTAGAGACCTGGCCGTACTGAATGATGCCAGCACTAGAGAAAGTAATCGGCCCCTGACGAGTCAGAGGCGTTGAAGTTGTAGAAGTCAATGTCGGCTGATACCCAATCCCAAACTTTTCTTCCTTTATAGGTAAATCCACCAGACGTCCCCAACCGGGAGCAACACCTGAATTTACCAAGGCCTGTGCCTGCTTGAAGGACGACAAAGAGGCACCTGCTTCAACCTCTTCCACTGGAGCTGCATCCTTGACTTGAACTGCCTCAAAGGGCTGACATAGGGTCTCATGAATCTCACCTTCTACCTCTACATACTTGAATGTAGACAGGTTACTGACCAAAATATCCTTCTCACCACAGACAGTGATAATTCTTCCGTTGACCGGGAACTTGATCTTCTGATGCAAGGTGGAGGAGACTGCCCCAACATTGTGGATCCAAGGACGACCCAACAAGCAGCTATACGAAGGACTGATATCCATCACATAGAATACGGTGTTAAAGGTTTGTGATCCAATCTGAATTGGGAATTCTACCTATCCAAAATCTGACCTCTTAGAACCATCGAAGGCTCTTACCACAAGATCGGAAGGCTTCAAGATCAAACCTTCTACATCTAACCTTGATAGGGCTCTCTTGGGTAGCACATTGAGAGAGGAACCTGTATCCACCAGAACATGGGATAGCATAGTGTCTTTACACTCCATCGAGATGTGCAAAGCCTTGTTATGATCGCGTCCAGCTGGCGTCAAGTCAGAATCAGTAAAACCCAACTCGTTGCTTTTATGAACATTTGCAACGATCCCTTCTAGTTGGTTCACTGAGATCTCATGAGGCACATATGCAGCATTAAGGACCTTCAGGAGTGCCTCCCTGTGTGCCTCCGAACACAGCATGAGTGAGAGAATAGATATCTTGAATGGCATCTGAATCAATTGATCGACTACCTTGTGTAAGACCCCAATTTTAGCCCTATGATCCCTCATGGCATCATAGCATTGCATTTGCAAAGCCTCAAGGATCATGAGCATCTGGGTACCCTTTGCCTTTGGGTGGGACCTCTTGTGAGTGGTTTGAGATCACCAAGCATGCTTGAATTGTATATCATTGCTTTTCTCATTTTATTTACTAACCAAAATCACAAAAGTATGTCACTAACATTTCTTGTTTGTAGCTTGAGCAGTCACAAGATCCAAAGTTTCTAGGAGATCCTTTGTGCAATGATAAGGTCAAGAGAAGATGAAAGAAAGCATGGTAATGGTTCCCAAAGCTCTCATCCATAAAATATGCCTCCCAAGTATCTCAATTCATCATTTTGATCAAAGCAAGTCAAGGGGTTTGAGGTTTGTTTCCCAAGGAAACCCTAATTCATCTGATCTTCAAGTGTGCCTTGCTCTTGAAGCAACCTCAACCCATGGTCAAATAAATTCAAGGGAAGTTCTTTAGTTCATCATTTCATGCATATTTGAACTTATTTGAGTGCCCTCAATCATCAATTCATCAAGGTATGAGTTGTGGACTTGAGAAGTTGATCAGTCAATTCATCTGACTATCTTGAAATGTACTGAGACCTAACTTTTTATGTGTTAGTAAAATGGATATGATCCCAAGAGAAAAACTGTTCTTAAGGACAATATGAACAACTTTCATGTTCATCAAAATTTGATTTGAAGCATGGAAGATCATCTTCCATTCCAAGACATTATAGGTCATTTTGACTGAAACCCTAATTGTGGGTCAACTTCCCAAGAACATAACTCATTCATTTTTCATGATTTTGGGATGAGACTTAATTAATTGGAAAGCTTATTGTGTCTACTTCAAATGTTATGTTTAGAAAAATTGCAAAATCTCAAAATAAATACATGTGATAATGCAAAACATTATAGGTCACTTTGGACCAAATGCATTGAAATGTGACAAAGTCCAACTTCAAGTGCCCATAACTTCTTCACTAAAAATCCAAATGACGCAAAATGTAAGTCCAAATTTATTGTCTTGAAAAGATCTACAACTTTCATGTTGAAGAATTTACCATTTGGAGTTTGCATCATTGAGACAGAAGGGCTTAAACATTGGCCAAATTTGGAAACTTCACATATGCATGTTTTTCACCCTACACTTCAAGCTTAAATTTCACTAATTTCCAATGCCCAATTGGAATTTTGATCAACATAGCATTTGTTCCTTATGCAACAAACTTTCTAAACATTATTCATAATGTAGCATTTGGAGTTTGGAAGCACCATTTTCGAAGACATGAAGAATTAAGGGCATTTTGTGAAAGCTATCTCAATTGCCATGCATGAGCTGATTACACTTAATGTACACGTCCATTTGCATTTCACATGAACTCAGCAAGTTCTTTCAGCCTTCATTGGGCCTTCCACATGCTCCCACAAGCCCATGCAATGCAAAATCCATTGGCCATGCACACGAGTTAGCTCATGCATTAAGCTCTTTCCATCTATAAATACCATGCCTTACATGCACAATTCTCCAACCTGAAGGCGCCTGAAATGCTGCAAGATCGAATCCCTAGCCATACCTAAAGGAACAACTCCATTTTTCTCCAAAAATTCAGATCTGCAATTCAATTGCATTTGGTTGAATTTTCAGATCTAAAGTTCCTAGACCTTCATCATTTTATCTATTGAAGCTTCTGTTTGCAAAAGGAACCAAAGAGAGTGACTCAATTCTTCACAATCCAAAGGTTTTGCTCCACTGAATTTTGCTTCGAATCTAATCACACATTGCTCCATTTGTCTTGATCTTGTGTTGTCTGAAGTCCTCTTTATAGAGGCATCATTATCGTGTGTTTAATTGTTAGAATCGAGCAAGTTCAGTTGAACACCACCAAACTTCCATCTCTGATTTCTCTCTTAATAGGAATCTAGAGTGGAAGTGAGTGGCATAGGAGTGATGTACATCACTTCACCTTTCGAATGGTGCCTGGATCGTTCATTTTAGTTAGCATTTGAAACTCTGTGTTTTTTGATCTTCACCGAGCTCACCAGAGAAGATGGTGGCGCTGGCCACCGTCTCATTGCCAGATCAATTGTGAGCCCTTGGATCTGATCTCCAGTTTATATCATAGCCATCAGATCTTATGACTTTATTTAATTCAACATGTTTCTTATTGACCTTGGACTATGGTACACGCGCAGCTCATTGCCATTAGATCCTCCATGTCAATTAATGAGGATCCATCCAACGCACGTGGTTTTTTCTAATTTCTAAATTTTCCTTTTTTTTCTTTCTAATTCCATCTCATTTTCAAAAAATCATATCTCTTTTATTATTGGTCCAAAAAATATGGGACCAATTGCATTATTTCTCTTTTAATTTCTAGTTTCTAAAAATGATTTTTAATATTTTTTATTTTATCATTTGCTATTTTTTAATAATTTTCTCTTTTCTGGTCATTTTTAATTCATTTTAAATAGTTTTTGATATTCAAAAAATACAAAAATATTTTCTCAACCTCTTTGAATGATGATAGATCTATGAAAAATATTCTCATCAATTTATTAATTGTTTTGAGATTTATTTGAGATTTTAGTTCAATTAGGTTATTTTTCTTCATTTTTAATTGATTAAAAATAGTTTCTGACTTTTAAAAATGCTGAAATTTTTTGTCAAACTTTGTTTGACCTTGTTGAACTTGGGATAATTCACTTGGACTTTTCAAAGTTGATTTGAAGTGAATTTGAAGTTTGACCTTTCTTTAATATTTTAATTCAAGTTTATTTTCAAATATTAAAAATGCCAAAAATATTTTGTTTATTTCTTTACTTCCAATCTTCATCTCACTCCTGTTTTTTATGGTTTGACCTTGATCTTCCCTATCTTTGGTCAACATTGGTAGATTGGTACATTCCATTTAATTTAATGCACTTTATTTTCTTCATTTCCATTATCTTCATCTTCTTCTTCTTCTTTTCTCTTTTGATCAATGAGTTAAAGGTTGATGATTAGCATTGATTAGGGAGGTTTAATCTTCTTTGATTCAAATCTAATTCATCTTGATCAATTGATCAAGTGAATGGCTTTGCAATAAGGATAGACTGCTTTCTAAATCATGCAAAGGACTTAAACCAATACAAGATCATTTCTCATCTTCTTTTTGGCATGACAAGTTGTTGGAACTTGGTTTACTAATCAAGACTTCTAACTTGTGTTGTTGCCTACATTATTATTGACCGACCTCAGATAGTTGTGACTTCTTCATAAGTCCAATACGATTGCTTAACATATCGCTAAATTTGCCTTATGGCACACTAACTACTAACACTAATCATTAACTATTAACATTTACTTTTTTCTCTTGACTTTTATGCAATTTATTATTCTTGTACATATTATTCATTTTCCTTTTCCTTTGCTCACTTGAGCATATGTTTATGTTAATGCAATTTTCCTTTTGCTCACTTGAGCACATAATTGTGTATATACCAATGTGTTTGTGTTTTGTTTTGTTTGTTTAGGACTAAATGCAAAGAAATGAACAATTGGACTTAGACTTTAGGACCTTCCCTATGCAAATTTGGAGTCAAAGAGCAACTAGGCATTGAGCCTTTAGAGTGCTATAAAAGTCAAAGAGCAACTAGGCATTGGGCCTTTAGAGTGCTATAAATGTTGAAGAGGACTTTGAAAAGACCAATTTCTAAACTCCTTCTTGTTCATTCTTTGTTTTTTGATAGAACTTTTTGAAGTGTGTGTTTGAGTTTACTATCATGTCCAAGAACTTGTTTGATTGTGTTGCTTGTTTGAGTTTACTATCATGTTGCTTGCACATTCCAAAGGATGGGAGCTACTTGGATCATCAATATGATTTCAAGAGAGGAACTCCATTTGTGGTCTTGTTTCTTATCCTTTATCTCTTGTATGATTAGGACTTTAGCCATTCTTCTTCTTTCCTCCACTCTAACCCAAGCCAAAACTTTTGTGCAAACATTAACATTTGTTTTCAAACATTACAAACCTAAGCATTATGCTTTTGATTTTGAAACTTCCTTTTCATAACACTTTTTTTGAATTGAACTCTTAAATCAACTTTGACCATATTTTGTACATACTTTTCATTGGTAAATATAACTCATTCAAATGCCTTTTTTGGGGTTTCAATGGCCACTTTCTTAATCAAAACTTTTCATAATCTTTAGCTATTAGGTTTGAGTTATCCTTGAGGTAGATGCAATACTCACCTATATCCTTAGTGATGGACAATGAGTCTTCCATGCTTATTATAGGGTTAACCCCCTCACTAGCATGTTGAAGCTATCCTCACATGATGGATTTGTGGTTTTAGGTTGAGTTTTCTCCCTTGGATAACAAAAGACCTTAAGGCTTTTGGACCAATCAATTCACCAACTCATTTTGAGACTTTTACCCCGAACTACGAGGTTTTGATCCTAATCTTTTTAAGATGGTACGTAGGCAATGGATTCATCCATCCAAACACAAAATGTAAATAAACTCGTATATTCTTTCCTCATCTCTTCAATCATGTTTGCACAAATAAATTTTCACAAAATACCAACCTTACAACAAGTATGAAAAGGGCTCCCTAGGAGTACCTAGGAAGTTTTGGGTGCTTAAAACCTTCCCATTGCATAACCAACCCCCTTACCCAAATCTCTGAAATTTTTACTAGTTTTTGATTTGATAAAACTTTTAGATTTTTGTTCTCTTTCTAACCATTCCCTTCGATAAATAGAAGTGCGGTGGCGACTCGACTTGTATGGTTTACCTTAGATTTAGTCAATATCTCTAATGGTAACGAATACCCCGCTACACCTTGTAATCGCTTTTCTTTATAATTCTCAAAAGTTCGTCCACATCCTTCGCAAAAGCAGGCTCAGAGCCAGCCTGTAGTGCAGAGGTACCCTCATTCACAACTTGCTTTCCTTTGGCCTTCACCGCAGCGTCAGCACTATCAGGTTGGGTAACCAGTGGTGAGAACAGTCTACCACTTCTGGTGAATCGCCCGATTCCACCAACATTGTCCACTACGGGATCTTTTATCTCAATTCCAGGTTCAAACTTCTGATCCTGCACCTCTTCTACTTTCAGTGGCTGCTCCACTCCATGATCATGCGTGTACACACTCCCCCTTTAATGCTAAGGAATGGCCCTTTCGTTGGTGAAAGGTAAAGGACCAGGGGCCGTGATGGTCATAGTGGATTGATGCGGTCGCACTGGTGGTACCGGTTGCGCTACTGGCGCACTGATCTGAGCGGTCGGGTAGAAAATTGTGATAGTGGCAACGTCACAGTCATACTCAGAAATCTTATTTATTGATGTAAAAACATCAGAATCAAGTTCAACAAGTACATCAGAATCAAACACCATGTTTGGAATATCAGCAACAACATCATAAAAATTGATTACATCATTGGGAATTACAAAATCAGCAGGAACAACATTTGTAAATTCTTCAACATCTTCAGGAAAGAGAGGATCAACATTGTCATTCTCAACAACCCCTTCAACAGACCTTTGGGCAGATAAGTCTTCAACTTGAAGGACACCATCGTCAAACAAGGCCTGAATACCCTGCTACAACTTCACACAACCTCCACTTTGTGCAATACAACCCAAACAATCGCTCCCACAGTCGGGGAAAACATCTGCCTTCAGCAAGTATTCTTTAATTTCTAACAGCGGAGTCTTCAGCTTCAACACCTCCTTGACTAGTTTGGCTTCTCCTTCAACCATGTTAACATTTGCTCCACCATGCTGCGGCATGGGATTGTTGACAACATTAGGAGCCGGCGCAAAGTTAATGGCCTATGAATCAATAAGGTCCTAAACTACGTGCTTAAATGCTTTGCAGTTCTCAATAGTGTGGCCAGGTGCCCAGAGTGGAAATTACACCTAGCATTGGCGTCATAACCCACTGGAAGTGTGCCAACGGGAGGAGCCAAAGTGCGTAACTGCACAAGTTGCAATTGTTGAAGGTTGGGAAGCAACTGGGCATACGACATCGGAAGAGTGTCGGAACGCCTATCCAGCATCCTCTATCTCTGTTGATAAGCAGGTCTGTTACCCTGTTGTTGTTGGTATTGATTTTGTTGACATTGAGGTTATTGTTGTTGCACTGGTGTTGCAGCCGGAATGGTCACTGCTGCAACATAAGGTTGTTGATGGTAATTCTGAAAGTTATTCCTCCGGTTACCCCTGTTCTGATAAGAAGATATGTCATTTGCATCCCCTTCTCTCCTCTTCTGTCCTCCTAAGAACGGCTTCTTTGACCCCAAAGATGATCCAACCCCATTTTGGATCTTACATGTCTTCAAGTAGTTCTCCACCCTCTCACCGGTAGAGACCACATCAGTAAAACTCGAGGCGTTGCAACCCACCAGACGCTCCAAATAAGATCCAGGCAGTGTGTTCATAAACATGTTGGCCATCTCTTTTTCCAACATCGGAGGCTGAACACGGGAAGCCAACTCTCTCCAGCGTTGAGCATACTCTTTGAAGCACTCGTTGCTCTTGAGAGAAAAATTCTGGAGATGAGTCCTGTCAGGTGCCATATCCGCATTGTATTGATATTGGTTCACAAAGGCCTCAGCCAAGTCTCTCCAGCAGCGAATATAGGCTCTGTCCAGCCTCATATACCACTCCAAGGATGCCCCAGCTAGGTTGTCCTGGAAGAAGTACATGAGCAACTTCTCATCATCAGAATACGCGATCATCTTGCGGAAGTAAGCTTATATGTGAGTCTTCGGGCAAGAGTTGCCATTGTAATTACGCCTGGGACCAGCCCCAAGTCAGCAACATCCATACCAAGAGCATTCTGCCCTTCCACAGCTTTCAACCTCTCTTCCAGTCTCCGAAACATAGGGTCCATACCATGGCCCATGCCAAAGTCCTCATAAAGCAAGGGGAATTAATCCTCCTGATCATCATAGATGGGTTGTTGACCAAGGTTGCCATGTGGGATTGGGATAGGCCCCGGTCCATTGGGTCCATTAGCCTCTCCAGCGGGAAGATCAGCCACAACCTCCGGTTGAGTAGTAGGGGGATTCCTCTTTACCAACAATCTAATCTCCTGCTATCCCTGAGCCACTCCTTGGACCACTTCCATGAACTGATTCATGCGAATCCTCATCTCAGCGAGCTCTACTTGTAAACCTTCCATTGCTCTCTGTTGATTCCTTCGGGTACCGTATCGGTGAATGCCTGAGTCAGCTATCCTAATAATGGAATACCAAACAAGATGAGAACACTGCGGCGGTACCTGTTGCAGATGTTTGATTGGCTGCATTTTATGTTAAAACACTAACTGTACTCTGATGTCTTGACTGATGTCATGACATGCCTTGTAGATGTTTGATTGGCTGCATTCTGTGTTAAAACACTAACTGTACTCTGATGTCTTGACTGATGTCATGACATACTTGAGTAGTATGCTGCAGGTTTAGCTAATACAGGATTTACTGAATGTCAAACTAGATGTTATGACATTCATCCATGATAGTAAATACTGAACTATAGAATAGTTGGTTTTTCTGTTATAGCTCAGTATTGAGTTCATTCTGTGTGTTTCAGGAGAGTAGCAGACCTGGCACATAGCCTACTGTCTGAATGTCAAACAGAATGTTATGACATTCATCATTGACAGCATATACTGAATAATAGGCAGGTTGATTTTTCTGCTACAGTTCAGTATGTATTTCAGTCTATTTATTAAGGGAATAATAGACCTGGCATAAGGCCCATTGTCTAAATGTCAAACTGGATGTTATGGCATTTATCTTTGTCAGCTGATACTGAAGTATAGATTGATTGGTCTTTTACAGTACAACATTTAGTACAGTCTGTTTTCAGGAAAATAACAGACCTAGCATATGGCCTATGTTCTGGACGTCAAACGGAATGTTGTGACATTCATTCTTGACAGCATACGCTAAAGTGTAGGATGGTTAGTTTTTCTGTTTCAGTATTTTTCTCAGGCAATTTTTTAGGAAAACAACAGCTGAGCTAAAATCCAGGAAACTAACAACTGAGCTACAATTAATGAACCTAACAAATAGCCTATTTTTTAGCACCTTAATATGTGAAAATTAGGTTAACTTGCTTAACCTTAACTTTAGGAAATACAAGTACAAGGCCCAAGTGCTGCAATATAAAAGGATGGCAATCCTTCTTTCAGAACTCGGGGGTTTTAAGCGTGAAGCATCCATTGTACCATCATACTTCACTGCTGTATTTTTATGTGTGTCTTGTATTAGGTTTAACTTGTGAGCCAAGCAATTATCACCTAGATGATTGCATTGGACTAGGGTCTTCATTGAGTTGTAAGTGTTGTGTTACTCTAAGCTTTTAAGCGTGAGTGTTGTGTATCTTGATTAAAAGGTGTTAAGCACAATCAAGAGTTGTTTGAAGTGTAACTTCACCATTAACTTTAATCTAATTAAAGGTCGTAATCACTGTGGTGATTGAGGGGGAGTGAGTAGGAACTTTGGTCTTAGTTTCAGATTGAAATTGCATTGGGTAGGTATTAACTGATAGGATTAAACAGGTGGTTTAAGGCCTGAATTAATACTGCTAATAGTGGATTTCCTCCCTGGCTTGTGTAAGACCCCAATTTTGACCCTAAGATCCCTCATGGCATCATAACATTGCATTTGCATAGCCTCAAGGATCATGAGCATCTTGGTTCCCTTTGCCTTTGGGTGGGACTCCTTGTGATTGGTTTGAGATCACCAAGCATGCTTGAATTATACATCATTGTTTCTCTTACTTTTGTTTACTAGAAAAAATAAAAAAAAAACGAAAAATAAATAAATAAATAAATAAATAAATAAAAATATAACAAAAAAATTTTTGGACTTGGGCCTCTCTCATTTGAGCCCACGGGTCCAAAAAAACCAGGTTATGAATTCTGAGTTTCAGTGAAACAAAAGGAGATTTCATTCCTATTACCCTGGCAGGAAAAAGAAAGTGAGAGAAGAGCTAACAGACTTCAGAGCAACCTCCAAACTCTGAAGAGAGCTCATCTGCACAGAATCACCTCTGCCTCATATAAACCCTCAGATTGCTCTGCAAACCTCACGGGTGCAACTCAATTTCAATCGATCCTCCCCAATTAGGTATGCCCTATTTCCACTACTTTATACTTTCACCCTGAAATTTTTGGATACCCTTTTAATGTATGTGTTTGACAAGAGGTTTAGGCCTTCTATCCTTGGTTGCTTTTTGTGAGCTTTTTTTGTGAATTTTAATGGCATGATTCAGGTGGTTACATTTTGATTTGGGGGTAACCCTTGATTACCCTATTTTTTTCTCTAACCTGTTTGTTGAGTTTTTTTTGTGAGGGCTCACATGACTCTTGCAGAGATGGCCTGGTGTTCCACTTTATTTGTGGGATACCCCCTGGAGGTTTATTCCGATTACCTGTGCTTAATGGCTTGAGATATTTGTTTATGAATGCTTATTCCAAAGGATGGGAGCTACTTGGATCATCAACATGATCTCAAAAGGGGAACTCCCAATGTGGTTTTATTTTCTTTTCCCTTATCTCTTGTATGTTTAGGAATTTAACCCTTTTTTTCCCCATTCTAACCCAAGCCAAACTTTTTGTGCAAACAATAACTTTTGTTTACAACATTAGAAACCTAAGCCTTATGCTTTTAATTTTCAAACTTATTTTTCATAACACTTATTTTTAATTGAACCTTTTAATCCACTTTAACTCTATTTTTTTTGAAAATACTTTTAATTGGTAAATATAACCCATTCAAATACTTTTTGTGGTTTCAATGGCCACCTTCTTAATCAAACCTTTTTTTTAAAACCATTAGCTATTAGGTTTGAGTTGTCCTTGAGGTAGATATAATACTCACCTTTATCCTTAGTGATGGACAATGAGTCTTCCATGCTTATTATAGGGTTAACCCCTCACTAGCATGTTGAAGCTATCCTCACATGGTGGATTTGTGGTTTTAGGTTGAGTTTTCTCCCTTTGATAACAAAAGACCTTAAGGTTTTTGGACCAATCAATTCACCAACTTTTTTTTGAATTTTTTTACCCCGAACTACGAGGTTTTGATCCTAATCTTTTTTTAAGATGGTACCTAGGCAATGGATTCATCCATTCAAACACAAAAATGTAAATAAATTTGTATATTCTTTTCTCATCCCTTCAATCATGTTTGCACAAATAAATTTTCACAAGAAAAAAAAAACAACAACCTTACAACAAATGTGAAAAGGGTTCCCTAGAAGTACCTAGGATGCTTTGGGTGCCTAACACCTTCCCATTGCATAACCAACCGTTTTACCCAGATCTCTGACATTTTTACTAGTTTTTGATTTGATAAAACTTTTAGGTTTTTGTTCGCTTTCTAACCATTCGTTTGGATAAATAGAAGTGCGGTGGTGACTCGACTTGTATGATTTACCTTAGATTTAGTCAATATCTCTAATGGTAACGAATACCCCGCTACAACTTGGTAGCCCCCAGACGTAGGTGTGTGTGACACCGAACTGGGTAAACAATTCCTTATGTTATTTACTGCACTTACATTTATCTGCTGTTTACATTCCTATCTGCGCAGAATCGGATGTCATAACATCCTATGTGACATCGATAGTCCGTTAACTAGAATTTCAATTGGAATCAGAGCAGGCACCCTGCCTGTTACTTTCTGGTACCATGGACAAGGATGTAGGATACTCAAATAGACCACCCATGCTGGATGGTTCTAACTATGATGACTGGAAACCTTGTATGATAACCTTCTTGAGGTCTCTAGATAGCAAGGTCTGGAGAGCTGTCAACAAAGGATGGGAACATCCAACGAAGACAAGTGAAGATGGAATCATTCTGCAAATTCCTGAAGAAGAGTGGGACAAGGAGCAAGAGGCACTAGCCCTTGGAATCTCTAAGGCCTTGAATGCACTGTTCAATGGAATAAATAAGAACATCTTCAGACTGGTGCATCACTGTGAGCTGGCTAAAGAAGTTTGGGATACTCTCAAAACAACTCATGAAGGTACCTCCAAGGTGAGGATGTCTAAACTTCAGATGCTGACCACCAAGTTTGAAAATCTGAGGATGAAAGAGGATGAGACTATTCATGACTTCCACATGAATATTCTTGAAATTGCCAACACTTCTGGTGGCTTAGGAGAGAAAATGGCTGAAGAAAAACTTGTAAGAAAGATTCTCAGATCATTGCCAAAGAGGTTTTCCATGAAGGTCACTGCTATAGAAGTGGCTCAAGATATCTCCAATATGAAGGTTGATGAGCTTATTGGCTCTCTCCAAACTTTTGAAATGGGCTTGTGTGAGAATGTTGAAAAGAAGAACAAAAGCATAGCTTTTGTATCAAATACTGAAGAGGATTCAGAAGAAGGAAGTACTAGAGGTGATGAAAGCATATCAGAAGCCATAGCCATGCTTGGGAGACAGTTCAACAAGTTCATAAAGAAGATTGATCAAAAAGGTAGACCAAATGTCAAGAACATTTCGTCTGACATCAGGAAAAGATCAACATCTGAAGAAAATTTCAACCAAGGCAAGGGAATCCAGTGTCATGGATGTGAAGGTTTTGGACACGTTAGAGTTGAATGTCCTACTTACCTCAAGATGCAAAAGAAGGGACTATCTGTCACCTGTGTAGCAGTGTATTCATTACCATTGGAGATATTGACTAAATCCAAGGTAAATCATACAAAGTCGAGTCGCCACCGCACTTCTATTTATCCGAAGGAAAGGTTAGAAAGCGAACAAAAACCTAAAAGTTTTACAAACAAAACTAGTAAAAGAAGGTCAGAGATCTGGGTAAGGGGGTTGGTTATGCAATGGGAAGGTGTTAGGCACCCAAAGCATCCTAGGTACTCCTAGGGAACCCTTTTCACGCTTGTTGCAAAGGTTATTGTTTATGAAATTTTTTGTGCAAACATGATTGAAGAGATGAGAAAATAATATATAAGTTTATTTACATTTTTGCGTTTGGATGGATGAACCCATTGCCTACGTACCCTCTTATGAAAATATTAGGATAAAAACCTCGTAGTTCGGGTAAAAAATTTCAAAACAGATGAGTGAATTGATTGGTCCAAAAACCTTAAGGTCTTTTGTTATCAAACGGAGAAAACTCAACCTGAAAAACCACAATTCCACCATGTGAGGATAGCTTCAACATGCTAGTGAGGGGTTAACCCTATAATAAGCATGGAAGACTTATTGTCCAATCACTAAGGACAAAGGTGAGTATTATATCTACCACAAAGATAACTCAAACCTAATAGCTAAAGGTTATGGAAAAATTTGATTAAGAAGTGGACATGGAACCACAAAAGAACATTTGAGTGGGTTATATTTACCAATTAGAAGTATATATAAAAATGGTCAAAGTTGACTTAAAGATTCAATTAAAAATGAGTATTATGAAAAGAAAGTTTGAAAATCAAAAGCATAAGGCTTAGGTTTCTAATGTTGAAAACAAGTTAAATGTTTGCACAAAAAGGTTTTGGTTTGGATTAGGATGGAGAGATGAAGGAAACAAAAGGTGAGGGTTAAGGAATGAAACCACATTAGGAGTTCCTTTCTTGAGATCATAGAGATGATCCAAGTAAGTTCCTTTGGAATAAACAGGCTCAAAGTAAAAGCAAGTCTCAAAAAGAGATCCACAATAAAAGGAAATAGAATGCCAATAAATGGACTTACATCCAAATCCAACCACAAAAAAGGAAACAAAATGCCAATATATGGACTTAGATCCGACTCCAAACAAATAAACAGGAAACAAAATGCCAATATATGGACTTATATCCAACTCCTAACATACAAGCATCAAAAGCAAACACACCAAAAGCAATTAAGCAAGCAATGCATCACACACTATATACAAACAAGAGGCTCAATCACATGGGTGGGCTTTAGTCAAGAGGGGTCATATCAACCTCGACAAACAAGCCAAACTGTGCAAGTGTAGTTTGTAGCTCTTAACCACTAACATTGAGAGTTAGGGTGAAGCTGATTAAAATGGAAATGAGGATGAGACCTCATGCTCTTAACCCTTGCCTGGGTGAGCTCATGACAAAATAAAGCGTGGGGATCCAAAAAGAGGGATCCTATTCCACTTGACAGACACTGGACAAAGATCTTGGGTACATGTTCAAGAGCATCAGCACGTAGTGCATGCATAATGAACGACTTACTGAATAACGGGGGATTGATTGCTAATCCCTTTTATCCGTCAATTGCCACTTCACTTTGGAGGAAGTATCAAGTAGCACATGCCTCATTTGGAGGTCTTTGGCACAAAATGTAAACAATCACAAACAGAGCCTCTTAAGGAGGACTTCTAGCAAAATGCCTGTCAAAAAGGTGACAGGACTTCCAGACTACATGAAGTAAGAGAATAACTACCTAAGTGGTGTATCAAACACAATCCAAAGCTCAAGCAAGAGCTAAAAGCAAGCAACTAATGTACCTGTACAAAAGCTAAACAGTTAATATCTCAGACAACCAATCAGAAAACGAACAGTGAAATCATCCAACTGTTGCACAATTCAATTAGTAATGTTCAAGCAATCAAATGAAGCAATGAGCTTAACACATCAACTCAAATCCCTACAAAACACAAAGAAGTCAGAACACAATCCAATTTGCATCTTAAAAGGTGAGCAACTCAACCATTAATGCTAAGTGTCCAAACCTGAAACACAAGTCAAGATTAGTTCATGTTCAAAACTCTAGTACAAAGACTAGGTCCAAAACCAAACGAAATGATCAAAACAGAATTCAATCTTTCATATATAGCAAGTTCAAACATGTCATAAGATGTCTTCAAAAGGACCAACACCAATTCACAAGGCAAGTAGCTCAAATGATCAATGTAAAGCAAAGGCAACCAAATGAGCATAAAATGGACATCCAAATTAGAAAATCCAAATCAAAACAGAAACGCATGCAATGACCTTGAAATGTTTTCTGCAAGCTACTCATGTTATGAACAAGCGATGTGCAAATTATCAAATCCAGAAGAGTTCAAGTGATAGGTGAACAAAAATGCACAAAAGCAATGCCAAAAATGTGACACAAATTGTCACACTACATCTTCATGTGTCAAACACAGTGATAGCAATGATAAAAGTTCCAAACCAATGCTAAAAAATCATATCATGAGTGAACATTAATCACACAAAAAATTAGATCAATTGGATCAACACATAGCATTTCACAAGGCAATGAACACAACATGTCAAAATGGCACAAGGTTCAATCAAAATTTCCAAAATAAAAATCCAGAAACAAACAATTCATGAGATTAATCCTAAAACAAACTAGAGATCAAAACAAGATTATGAAAAAAAATTGGAGTCAATTTGGGGCATTTTACTATTTTTAATGATTTTTTAAAGATGAACCAATAAAATGAAATAAACAAATAAATTAGAGGAAAATAATGTTTGAATAAAAGCCAGAAATTATCTCAGCCACATGATAATGTGCGCTAAACACATCAAGCTGTCCAAATTCAAAGAAGGAAAACGCGTAGCTTCATTAAAATACATCAGCAGCCACATCATCAGTCAACATACACGCAAGGCAAGTCAAAAGCATGGCAACCAAACAAAACGCTACGCTAGCACCTACATCAGCATCCACCTCATCCAAATGAAACGACACGTTTCATTTATCCAATCATCAGCCTAATCATCAGGTCAATAACACGCAAGCATAGTCAAACGTTTCACAACCAATGGTTTAGACATGCAAGCACACAGTTGGCGCACACGTAGGACAAAAACCCTAGCAAACCAGACGGTGGCGCCGATCATCTTCTCCGGCCAAGCAGGCGGCGGAGATCCAACAAATTTTCCAGAATTTGATAAATTGCACATCAATCGAAACGTCTTCCATCACACATCTCAAATATCATATTAAATTCATCTAAATCATCATGAATTGCATGGATCGAGCAAAAACATTATCAACATCAAAACTTATATTCAACATAGCATACTCATTTCTCAATCATTTTCAAAACTAAACATAACAGCATACTCCAGGTAACGAGATCTACACAATTGTATACATAAAACAACAAAATGTGAGGATCGAATTCAACCTACTTGGAAATTGAAGTTTCTGTACACGTGTCCTTAAACACTCTATAGCTCCAGATCTTCTTCTTTAACCTTGCCTTGAAGCTCTAAGCAAAAAGAATCAGTTGAAAACTCCTTAATCTTTCTCAATTTCAGAATTCCATTAACATGATGAAGCTTTTGATCTGCACGAATCTGGACAGAATTCTTCAAACCAAACGTTGATTCTTACTCAATGATGCATGATGAACAAGATTATGCAAGAATATTGAAGAATTATGTGGAGAATTTCAAGTTTCGAAGAGAGAGAAAATGGAGGGAATTTGGAAAATTTTGATCTAAAATTCTGTTATTAGCAAATACAATTAGGGTTTTCCTTTTATATGGTGTGTTAATGATGTTAAAATCACAATTAGGCCTTGGATAATCATGATTAGGGAGAATTGGAATATCTTGCAAAATTTGCGAATGAGCTTAGCATGCACATGCCACACGTGAACAGTACCCATGCAAGGCTTGAATCCACTTAAAATCAACCAATAATCAACATTTGAATGGTATTTTGCTTGTAGCTTAAGCCAATTTTGAATTGTAGAATTTCCCTCCAAATTGGACACTTGAGGAAAGATGATCATCCACACTTTTTCCATGCATGGCAATGGTTCATTTGAAATGTATTGGTCATGAGGAGCATTTTTCAAAAGGAATGGACCAAATTGGAGTTTTGTATCAAAAGTTATGTCACTTTGAACTTCCATGCACACCTTGTGATCATTTGGCCATAACTTCTCAACCATTCATCATATGATCATGAAATTAGACTTCTTGGAAAGGGAAGAGAAAGATCTACAACTTTCATGTTCACCTAAAATTCATTTGAAGCTTCTTTGATGTTGATAAGTCAAGTTGAATGTGGACCAGAAACTTGCCTTTTTTGGAAACTTGAAATTAAAGGTCACTTTCCATTTTTGGAAACTTTTGCCATGACTTCAAAATCTTCAAGATAGATGTTTGAGATGACAAATGGACTTTGTTTGAACATGAATGAGGTGTTTCAAATCATCTTCCCACCTCAAAGCCCTCAATTGACTGCACAATTAACTATTATGGTCCTCAGATGACCTTGACATAGTCTGATGAACTTGAGCCTCTACCACTTGGGGAAATAGCTTCAAAATGCTACCATAGCTCATATAAGCTCAATATAATGATCATGTGGTCCTTATACCAAGGAAAATATCATCATATCTTGCACAAAGGATGCTCTTGAAGTGCTTGACCTGTGATTGCTTAAACTGCAAAATAAAATGTTAGATGACATATTTTTGTGCTTTTGGTTAGTGATTAAAACAAGAAAAGCAATGATATACAATGCAAGCATGCCTGGTGATCTCAACCACTCACAAGAGATCTCTACCCACAGGGAAAGGAAGCCAAGATGCTCAATGATCCTTGAGGCTATGCAATGCAATGCTTATGATGCCATGAGGGATCTTAGGGACAAAAATTGGGGTCTTACAACCTTATCTGAAGGAGACTCTGAGAGTGAATCAGAAGGAGAATCTGCTAAACATGTCACTGCACTAACAAGTGTTTGTGCCTCTGATGATGACTCAAGTGGAGATGAACTGACTCTTGATGAACTTGCTGCTTCATATAAAGAGCTATGTGTCAAAAGTGCAGAAGTGTGTATACAAGGAGAAAAGCAAAAGAAACTCATCAAGGAGCTGGAGGATGAGAAAAAGAAGCATCTGACAGTCATAGATGGTCTAAATGGTGAGATAACCTTGCTGACCTCCAAGCTAGACCAAATGGCAAAGTCCATCAGAATGCTGAATAAAGGAACAAACATGTTAGAAGAGATTCTAAAGGGGGGACAGAAGTCAGGAACCATGTCTGGTTTAGGCTTTGTTAAGAAATCCTCAGCTGAACTCAAATGCTAAAAGGCTGAAGTTCAGAAACTCAAGCAGAAGTCACAACCAATGTCTCAACATCAGGGAACCAGGATGAGTAACCATCAGAAGAAGAAATTTCAGAGATGGAGATGTCACTACTGTGGTAGATTTGGTCATATAAAAGCCTTCTACTACAGGTTGCATGGTTATCCTAACCAAACCCCTCATGCTAGACCTAAGCATAAGGCATCTAAGCATAATGCCCCCATCAAGAAAAGACAATGGGTTGTTAGGTTAGCCCACACAACTCTAAGGGCGTCTACTAGAGAAGACTAGTACTTTGATAGTGGCTGCTCAAGACATATGACTGGTATGGAGAATTTATTGGTGGATATACAACCTCACACTACCAGTTATGTGACCTTTGGTGATGGTGCTAAAGGAAAAATCAAAGGTGTTGGTAAGCTGGACAGTTATGGAGTTCCAGAACTGAATAATGTGCTGTTAGTAAAAGGACTAACTGCTAATCGCATCAGCATAAGCCAGCTGTGTGATCTAGGTTTCTATGTTCAGTTTACTAAGGAACTATGTGTTGTGACGAATGAAGATAATCAGGAAGTTATGAAAGGATCCAGATCCAAAGATAACTGCTATCTATAGGAACCGAAAGTCTCAAACTACTCCTCAATTGGCTCCTCAGCCAAGGAAGAACAGGAGGTGAAGTTGTGGCATAGACGTCTTGGTCATCTTCATTTAAGGGGAATGAAAAATATCATATCCAAGGAAGCAGTTAGAGGAATCCCAAAGCTGCTCATTGATGAAGGAAGAGTCTGTGGAGAATGCCAGGTTGGCAAGCAAACCAAGATGTCACATCCGAAGTTGGGACATCCTACAACATCCAAAACACTGGAACTTTTGCACATGGACTTAATGGGACCTATGAAGGTTGAAAGTCTGGGTGGAAAGAGATATGCCTATGTGGTTGTTGATGACCATTCCAGATACACATGGATAAGCTTCATCAGAGAAAAATCAGATACATTTGATGTGTTCAAAGATCTGTGCATCAGACTTCAAAGGGAAAAGGATAGTTGCGTTGTCCGAATTAGAAGTGACCATGGGATGGAGTTTAAAAATTCCAAGTTTGATGAGTTCTGCTCATCTGAAGGGATAAGTCATGAGTTTTCCTCACCTATTACTCCTCAGCAAAAAGGGATAGTTGAAAGGAAAAACAGAACTATTCAAGAATCTGCCAGAGCTATGATTCATGCAAAGAAGCATCCTATGCATTTTTGGACTGAAGCTATGAACACATCTTGCTATATTCGCAATAGAGTTACCTTGAGAAAACGAACCTCTTCCACTCTGTATGAAATATCGAAAGGCAGAAAACCCACTGTGAAGTACTTTCATATCTTTGGAAGCAAATGTTACATCCTTACAGATCGTGAACAGAGAAGGAAAATGGACCCCAAAAGTGATGAGGGTATATTCCTAGGATACTCGAGAAACAGCAGAGCCTACAGAGTGTTCAACTCCAGAACCAATGTCCTGATGGAATCCATAAATGTGATTGTGGATGATAAAGAGGAAGGAGCCAATGCCATAGAGGATGTTGGAACATTCCTTGAGACGTCAACAGACATACCAGTCAAGACTGAAGAGGTACAGGAAACTCCTCCTAAATGTGAGGTAGATGCATCCAACAAGGTGCCTTCTATCAGAATTCAGAAAGACCACCCTAAGGATCTTATCATAGGGGATCCCAATAGTGGTGTGACTACCAGATCAAGGGAGAACAACTCAAATTCCTGTTTTGTATCTAAGGTTGAACCAAAAAATGTGAAAGAAGCCCTTACTAATGAATATTGGATTAATGCCATGCAAGATGAACTGGAGCAGTTTAAAAGGAATGAAGTTTGGGAGTTAGTTCCACGACCTGAAGGGACTAACATCATTGGTACCAAGTGGATTTACAAGATTAAGTCTAATGAGAAAGGAGTAATCACTAGAAATAAAGCAAGACTAGTGGCACAAAGATATACTCAAGTTGAAGGGGTTGATTTTGATGAGACTTTTGCACCAGTTGCAAGGCTTGAATCAATAAGACTGCTGTTAGGTGTTACCTGTATTCTGAAGTTCAAATTGTTCCAAATGGATGTGAAGAGTGCCTTTTTAAATGGCTACTTGAATGAAGAAGTCTATGTGGAACAACCTAAAGGGTTCTATGATCCTAATCTGCCTAAACATGTGTACAAGTTGAGGAAAGCTTTGTATGGGTTGAAGCAAGCTCCTAGAGCTTGGTATGAAAGGTTGACTGAATTTCTGACCTCTAATGGGTACAAAAAAGGAGGGATAGATAAGACCTTGTTTGTGAAGGATGAAGATGGCAAAATCATGATTGCCCAATTTTATGTGGATGATATCGTCTCTGGTGGAATGTCAGAGCAAATGGAGAAACATTTTGTTCTCCAGATGCAATCTGAGTTTGAAATGAGTCTGGTTGGGGAATTGACTTATTTTCTTGGACTGCAAGTTAACCAAATGGAGGATTCTATGTTTCTCTCCCAAAGCAAATATGCCAAGAACATAGTTAAGAAGTTTGGTATGGATAATGCTAGTCACAAAAGAACTCCTGCACCTACTCATTTAAAATTAACTAAAGATGAAGGAGGTTCTAGTGTTGATCAATGCTTGTATAGAAGCATGATAGGTAGTCTACTATATCTAACTGCCAGTAGACCTGATTTTGCATATGCAGTTGGTGTGTGTGCTAGATACCAAGCAAAACCCAAAGTGAGCCACATAAATCAAGTCAAGAGAATTCTCAAGTATGTCAATGGGACTTGTGACTATGGTATGCTATACTCTCATGGCTCTGAGCCTGTCTTATCTGGGTATTGTGATGTTGATTGGGCTGGGAGTGCTGATGACAGAAAAAACACATCAGGAGGATGTTTCTTTTTAGGAAACAATCTCATATCATGGTTCAGCAAGAAACAGAATTGTGTATCACTGTCCACTGCAGAGGCTAAGTACATAGCAGTTGTTCCTAACTGGTATGGATGAAACAGATGCTGACTGAGTACAATGTCTCTCAGAATGTCATGACATTGTTCTATGACAATCTCAGTGCCATCAATATTTCAAAGAATCCCATCTAACACAGCAGGACCAAACATATTGACATTAGACATCACTTCATTAGAGATTTGGTGGAAGACAAAGTGATTACCTTGGAACATGTAGCTACTGAACTACAACTTGCTGACATGTTCACAAAGGCGTTGGATGCTACTCAGTTTGAAAATTTAAGGGGCAAATTGGGAATATGCCTTTCTGAGGATTTATAGCAACCAAGGATGTTAGGAATGTATTGTTTAATATCTCAACCTATTAAACAATTGAAAGTGTGCTCTGACTGGGCAACAAATCATAGCTATTTCACTTGCTGCAAGTGTGTTAACAAGATGTTAAGGGGATATCCTAACATGAGACAGCCTATGTACCTGTTGGAGCTCAAGAACATGTTTATGCAAGAGTGGTTCAAGATGTCATACACAAAGTCATGGCATCTGATATGGTTGTACCTGCTGTGAAGCAAGAGTGTATGTCCACTTGATCAAAGCTGTGAAGCAAGATCAAGTGGGTGTGGCCTTGATTGAAACTTTGAAGTAAAATCAAGATAGTGTTTCTGAAAATGTGTGTGTAATTTATTCTGTTTGGTCTGTAATTTAAAGTGTTGCTTTGGCAACATTTTTGACAAAAAAGGGGAGTAACACCTGTGCCCCAGGACAACAGATTTGCTTTGCTATGTGCTTGAACCGATATTGAAGATCCTCTAATCCAGAGATTGTGCTGATGTTAGAAGTTTTTATTTAACTTCTGCATGTGTGCTGCTGTTTGAAGTTTGTATTTAACTTCCTTGTGTGTTGTTGTTTGAAGTTTTTATTTAACTTCTATGTGTGCTGAGTGTGCTCCTGTTCTGAGTGTATTAGCCATGGTATTACTCTGCTAGGATGTGTGTTTTCCGCTGCTGTGAACTCTGTTGTGATGCCAAGTTGTTTTCGCCAAAAATTTGCCAAAGGGGGAGTTTGTAGATGTTTGATTGGCTGCATTTTGCGTTAAAAGACTAATTGTACTCTGATGTCTTGACTGATGTCATGACATGCCTTGTAGATGTTTGATTGGCTGCATTTTGTGTTAAAACACTAACGATACTCTGATGTCTTGACTGATGTCATGACATACTTGAGTAGTATGCTGCAGGTTTAGCTAATACAGGATTTACTGAATGTCAAACTAGATGTTATGACATTTATCCATGACAGTAAATACTGAACTATAGAATAGTTGGTTTTTCTGTTATAGCTCAATATTAAGTTCAGTCTGTGTTTCAGGAGAGTAGCAGACCTGGCACATAGCCTACTGTCTGAATGTCAAACAGAATGTTATGACACTCATCATTGACAGCATATACTCAATAATAGGCAGGTTGGTTTTTCTGCTACATTTCAGTATGTATTTCAGTCTGTTTATCAAGGGAATAACAGACTTGGCATAAGGCCCATTGTCTAAATGTCAAACTAGATGTTATGACATTTATCTCTATCAGCTGATACTGAAGTATAGACTGGTTGGTCTTTTACAATACAACATTTAGTACATTCTGTTTTCAGGAAAATAAGAGACCTAGCATATGGTCTATGTTCTGGACGTCAAACGGAATGTTGTGACATTCATTCCTAACATCATATGCTAAAGTGTAGGATCGTTAGTTTTTCTGTTTCAGTATTTTTCTCAGGCTATTTTTCAAGAATCCAACAGCTGAGCTAAAATCCAGGAAACTAATAACTGAGCTACAATTAATGAACCTAACAAATAGCCTATTTGTTAGCACCCTAATATGTGGAAATTAGGTTAACTTGCTTAACCTTAATTTTAGGAAATACAAGTACAAGGCCCAAGTGCTGCAATATAAAAGAATGGCAATCCTTCTTTCAGAACTCGGGGGTTTTAAGCGTGAAGCATTCATTGTACCATCATACTTCACTGCTGTATTTTGATGTGTGTCTTGTATTAGGTTTAACTTGTGAGCCAAGCAATTATCACCTATATGATTGCATTGGGCTAGGGTGTTGATTGAGTTGTAAGTGTTGTGTTACTCTAAGCTTTTAAGCGTGAGTACTGTGTATCTTGATTAAAAGCTGTTAAGCACAATCAAGAGTTGTTTGAAGTGTAACTTCACCATTAACTTTAATCTAATTAAAGGTTGTAATCATTGTGGTGATTGAGGGGGAGTGAGTAGGAACTCTGGTCTTAGTTTAAGATTGAAATTGCATTGGGTAAGTATTAAGTGATAGGATTAAACAGGTGGTTTAAGGCCTGAATTAATACTGCTAATAGTGGATTTCCGCCCTGGCTTGGTAGCCCCCAGACGTAGGTGTGTGTGACACCGAACTGGGTAAACAATTCCTTGTGTTATTTACTGCACTTACATTTATCTGCTGTTTACATTCCTGTCTGCGCAGAATCGGATGTCATAACATCTTGTGTGACATTGATAGTCTGTTAACTAGAATTTCACCTGTTATACAAGACATGCTAATGAATATGCAAATGCAATGACATGTTTATCAATTTCAAAGGATATTCTACCCCTTGATTCCAGTCTCACATTAGATAAACAGTGTTAGAAAACCCCGACTAGAATCAAGAAGACGATATAAACCCCTATGAATAGATAAACATGATGCATTCAATGCTTATGATTTAATTTTTATATCAGAGGAACTTTAGAGTCTTATTTGCAAATTTTGGAAATATTAAACGTTTATCACATATGGAAATATCACGTCAATTAATATTTGGAAATGTTTTTACGCCAAAGAAGTACAGTCTTGGTAACCAAATACAATACAAGAGAGAAGGAAAATGAACATCCTATGGATCCCTAGAAGCAATCATCCAAATCTCTCGAGACCGGAAGATAAGCTGCACGAAGCCTCTTCACCTCCCTCTCATAGGCTGCCTCCATTTATGCCTTCTCTTTGGCGAGTCAATCATACTTCCTCTTCCAAAACTTGGAAGACTGAGGAAGTAGAGAAGTCAATGCATCATCAGGATCATCAATAACCTGGTGCTCAAGGAACGCTATCAAAGCATCCTTCTCTCTAATCTGCTGAAGCAACTCCTCTCGTTCACGGATCCAAGCAAGTGAACAGTCTTCGTCTCTCAACTCCTCTACTCCTTGGCTAGAGAGGGTTGAAGGCCCAGCCACAACCAAAGGTGTGGGTCTTGGATACTCATAAGGCATGAGGTACTTGGAAGCTCTCCTCCTAACCCAAGAGGTATAGGGTCCCAAAGCGATACAGTTCTTCGGACCTAGCTCCTTCCTTCCTTTCTTATGGATCTTGCACCAAGCGCGGACCATCCTGCCCTTCAAGCCTTGGGGATCTTTACCCTCCTAAAAGAACACACCCTCTAATAGAATCTTATTGGGTTTATCCTTTAGGGGGACCCCAAGCTGACGACGTGCCAAAATAGGGTTGTAGTTAATTCCATCGCATGTACCAAGAAGAGGTACATTGGAGAATTCACCACAAGAGTCGATAATCTGCACACCATCATATACACGGTTGTACCAAAAGATATCATCATTAGTGAGAGACATGAGTCTCGTGGACCACCGTAGACATCCTTTGTTCTCCTTGAAGGCGACCGTCTGCGGCAAGTGCGAAATAAACCACTTGTACAACAGAGGCAAACAGCATACAATGGTACCACCACCCTTTGCATTCCTCATATGCAAAGAAAAATAAGTGTCACCCAACAGAGTAGGAACGATATTAAGAGTAGAGAAAATCCTAATGGCGTTCACATCCACAAACTTGTCGATGTTGGGGAATAACACTAGCCCATAAATGAGAAGTAAAAATATGGCCTCAAAGGCGTCCTCACTCATGGCCTTCCCAATCTTAGTAGCTTGATCAATGAGGAAATCAGACGGGAGACCTTGAATTCCACCTTTGGTAGTCATATGAGCACCAATAATAGATTCATCTATACGCAACAGATCAACAATCTCTTGAGAAGAAGGAACTCTCTCCAAGCCACTGAACGACAACTGGTCTAGGATAAGTATGCCCACAAGATAGGCATACTCCTCAAGCTTGGGCAAAAGCTGGAAATCCGGAAAAGTGAAGCAACGGTACAAGGGATCATAGAATTGCACCAACACACTCATTAGACCTTCATCCACTTGAGTAGCCAGAATAAACAGAAGCTTCCCATGACGAGCCTTGAATTTCAAGGGATCTAATACATAGGATGTCAAACTCCTTAACTCTTTCAAGTCGGGTTGTCTGAAACTGTACTTCTTCGTATTCCTTCTTTGCTTATCCATGTATGAAAATTTGCAAATAGACCTCTTAAGTTCCTTGAAAGTTTTCTCATTGTTGATGATATGGATGTGTATGAATGCATGAATGCATGGATGCAACAATCACACTCAAGGATCAAGCACATCACACCACACAAAGGTCATGGGATGGATCAAGTCATCCTTAATATCAATCATCCATTTTGGTGGATTATGGTTTACACCTTATCAACACCAGAGTGAAGGAGAATTTGCGACCCAAAGTGCAGCGGAAATTAAAATTTCTCCTTTAGAGATCCTTACGAATGGTCATGATCAGTGATAGAGTATTTACCTCTTGTGACGGTTGAAACCTTTGGTGCAGATCTCTTGTGACGATCAAAACCTTTGATGCAGATCCACGAAGCGATCACGAACGTTGAACGATGACAACGTCTCTACTCAGTCCACACGAACGGGTTCCTTCAATCTCAGTGCTAGATGGTACGAATGAAGGCTTTGAGTGAGAGAGAGAGAGTGAGAGAGAAAACGAAAATAATGCAACCGCAAATTTTTGCTTCGGCACAAGGGTTCTATTTATAGAACCACTTGTGTGGGCTTCAAGCTAAAAGCCCACTTAAGTGTATTTTGGCCCATATCTTATAATATGCCCAAAATCACTTAAGCTCATGGTACCTTACCATATTTCGTATTCTACTCAAGTACATCGTACCTTACGATGCTCTATAACTCACTTAAGGGCACCGTACCTTACGGTATTCCTTAGTTACTCTATCTCTCATCAATCCGTCCTTTGTGTGTGACCCTGTAGGTTTTCGTGACGTTGGCAATTATATTAAATCACCCATTTAATATAATAAACAGTGAGCGGTATCTAGCAACACATCACTGCTACCCAAGACACGAAAATGTCATGTGATCTGACAAAACCATCTGTGATAATAATTATGTGTATAATTACCCTTTTGCCCTTATGTCTATATTGAACACAAGGCATAGACCGTGTCATCCTTGTCCAGTTCAATTTTGGGCCCATAGACATTTATCCTGTTATGCAGGATGGGCAAATTCCATCTAGGTCACTCATGTCCCTCAGCATGCTTCGTGGAGTACCCATCAACTGTCTTTATGGTTATCCAGTTACGGATAACGTTGGATCAGCAATAAAGCACTCGACTCTACATCTAGGATCCATAGTGGTTTCAGGTCGAAGAGTGGAATACACTATTATCACCATGAGAATAACTTATGACACCTTGCATAACTTTCTATATAGTATTCTCATAGCGGGTCAATCCGGTATAAATATTACTCTTAATATTCATACCTATGTTTAAGACTTGATAACTCTTTATCCATGATCCATGAGATGTGATCATCAGTCTACAGACATAATAGTCTTAATGCTTTAATGTTATCCCACTTCACACTAAAGCTCGACTACGGATACTTTAGGAATAATGTCCTTATGTTTAATGTGTTCTCATGATTAAGTCACACTTAATACATTAAACGGACTATCTATTCCAGGGACTTTATTAATCAACCATAATAAAGAGAATGCCTTTTATTATTCGATACAAGTACCCAAAATGTATTGGCCTCTAGGGCTTACACCAACAATCTCCCACTAGCACTAGAGCCAATCAGGCATACCCCGTATGCCCATTGATCTAGTATGGCCATCATGCTTCTGCTGCGCAAGAGGCTTTGTCAGTGGGTCAACTATATTGTCAAGTGTAGGTACTTTACATATTTTCACATCTCCTCTATCTATTATCTCTCGAATGAGATGATAACGCCTAAGCATGTGTTTGGATCGTTGGTGAGATCTAGGCTCCTTGGCTTATGCGATAGCACCATTGTTATCATAATAGAGACCAATGGGATCCACAATGCTAGGGACTATGCCAAGTTCACTAATGAACTTTTGATCCAAACAGCTTCCTTTGCTGCACTTGAGGCAACAATATACTCGGCCTCGGTTGTAGATTCAGCAACTGTATCTTGCTTTGAACTTTTCAAGCTCACAGCGCCACCATTTCAGCAAAACACATAACCATTGGAATCATTCATATTAAAGCGTCTTAGCACCTTGTCTATGTACTCTGACTTAGGCCAAGCATTTTATGATCTATCTCTATAGATTCTGATTCCTAATATATAGGCTGCTTCACCTAGGTCCTTCATAGATAAGCATTTCCCTACCCAAGACTTTGCTTGTTGCAGGGTAGGATATCGTTTCCAATAAGTAATATGTCATCTACATATAATACCAGGAATACGATCATGCTCCCACTAACCTTCTTGTAGACACAAGGCTCATCTTCGTTCTTGATGAATCCATATTGTTTTACTGTTTCATCAAAACGAAGATTCCATGAGTAGGTCACAAGCTCATCTTGATCCATGAGTAACACATCACCTTGATCAGATATCCATATATCTCAGGTAGGTGACGTATCCTGCCTGACCTACGATGGTCTTGTTCTACTTGAGCAGGTTGCTCTTACACAACTACTTGTGTTTCCTGCTCCAATTCCTCCATAGGTGTGTCGATGCTTTGTGATTCTTGATTTTCTTCAAGCTTTACTTTCCTCCCACTTGTTCCTTTGGAAATAAAATTATTTTCTAGGAAAACTCCAGTTCGAGCGACAAACACTTTGCCCTCAGAAGGATTGTAGAAGTAATACCCTCTTGTTTCTTTAGGATACCCCACAAATAAGCATTTGTCAGATTTGGGCTCAAGCTTAGTTGAAATTTGTCGTTTCACATAAACTTCGCAACCCCAAATCTTCATGTAAGACATATGTGGTTTCTTACCACTCCATATCTCATATGGTGTCTTCTCAACCTTTTGGATGGAACACGGTTAAGTGTGTAAGCTGCTGTCAATAGTGCATGTCCCCAAATGGAGTTTGGAAGATCGGCGTGACTCATCATGGATCGGACCATGTCTAACAGGGTTCGATTTCTTCTCTCAGACACACCATTCCATTGGGGTGTTCCAGGAGGAGTGAGTTGGGATAGGATCCCACACTCTTTCAGATGGTCATCAAACTCTAGGCTTAAATATTCACCACCTCGATCTGATCGAAGAGTTTTAATATTCTTACCTAGTTGGTTTTAACCCGTTAGGTTTCACCCTTTTAGTATTAATGTTATTAGTAGGCATTTCTAGATCAAGGACATATAGTCCATTGCTCATTTGTGCAGTAGCATAGAATATATCATTCAAACAAATTGAGCAACAATTGTTCTTTATTATAAATGAAAAAACCAAACTTGTCCAAACAAGAAATGGAAATAATATTCCTGCTAATAATAACAGTTCTCTAACTGAATTATAAAACCACTAGGTAAAGTTAATACATAAGATCCTACGGCTAAAGTAGCAACCTTTGCTTCATTGCCAACTCGTAGGTCAACTTCACCTTTTGCCAAATCTCTACTCCCTTTCAGCCCCTGCACATTTGTACAAATGTGAGAACCACATCCAGTATCTAATACCCATGATGCAGAAGTAGATAAGTTAATAACAAAAATACCTGAAGTTGAAGTCTCTACTCCATTCTTCTTATCTTCCAGGTACTTTGGGCAGTTCCTCTTCCAGTGTCCGGTCTTACCGCAATGGAAGCAGGTGCCTTCTTTTGCTATGCCTCCACTAGGCTTTAAAGCAGCAACGGTGGGTTTGGGTTTGGCAACTTCCTTGCCTTTCCCTTTATCACCCTGCTTGGTGGGCCTTTTGTTCTGTCTCTTTCCATTTCCGATCATCAGAATGGACTTCCCTTTTGACTTCATATTCTGCTCGGCAGTTCTTAACATGGCGAGCAGTTCAGGAAGAGATTTGTCCATATCAATCATATTGAAATTTAGGACAAATTGACTGAAACTATCTGGCAACGATTGCAAGATCAAATCAGTCGCAAGTTCCTTTTCGAGGGGAAAACCCAATCTCTCAAGGTTTTCCACATACCCAATCATCTTGAGTACATGGGGACCTACGGGGCTCCCTCAGCTAACTTGCTTTGGAAAAGGGCTTTTGAAACTTCAAACCTCTCATGCCTTGCTTGCTCTTGATAGAGCAGCTTCAGGTGTTCGATCATATCGAACGCTGACATGTTCTCATGTTGCTTTTGCAATTCTGAGTTCATGGTAGCCAGCATGAGACAAGCAGTTTCATTGGCATCATCGACATGCTTCTTATAAGCATCTCTTTCTGCCTTAGGTGCAGAACTAGGAGGTTCCTCTTCAGGAACAGGTGTCTCCAAGACATACAGCTTTTTGTCATGTTTGAGGACAATCCTCAGGTTTCGGTGCCAATCCAGAAAATTTGTCCCAGACAATTTTTCTTTGTCAAGGATTGATCGCAAGATGTTGTTAGAGGTGTTTGCTGTCATGGTTATCTACATAAGGATTAAGAAAATATAAGTATCATTGACATATTTAATTAGGCCTTTAATCAAATATGCTCCCACTATTTTACTCAAAACAAATGACCCTCATCATTTGATTCGGAAAATCCCGTTGGAAGATTTTCTAGTGGGTCGAGATCCATATTTCACTTCGTTCTAAGTCCGCGTAGGCGGATTACACAAAACTAGGTTATTTAGGTAGGAACTCCTTCCAATTGTATCTCATACAACTCTCGAATATTTCAGTTGGGTGAATAACTCCTTATTCCAATCCATCATATGGATTATTCCCAACTCTTGCTTCTAAACATATATATAATCTTATTATAATTTGTTTAGTTAAGTTTGACCCATTGTTTTAACAGTTGGATATTACAATTATCCCATCGCACCTTACTAATATATAGATCATGCACCTCGCGTAGGCGAAACCTACATTATCCATTACTAGTCTTGATGAGTGTTAAAACTTGGAAAGCATAAACTTAATATTTAGTTTGAGGGAATTGCAATTGTTATGATCTCACCGGCTTGTTTATCATATAAATCGTCTCTCACATGCATCAACATACATTCACATGCATCAACATACATACAAACAAAATGAAACAGTTATGGCCCCTAGCGCAATTGTTCTCCCAAGCCAATGAGAGAACCTAAGCTAACCTACAACGATCTAAGCTTCTCCAAGCAAGATCTTCAAGGTTGTCCTCCTTTAATATTGAGTTCTTCTCTAAGCTTCTCCAAGCAAGATCTTCAAGATTGTCCTCTTTTGATATTGAAATCTTCTCTTTCTTCATAACATTGTCTTCATCTCTTTATTCATAACATTACATTCCAGAAGAAACTCGTTTTACATACGAGGGTTTGAGATGAGAAAAGAATTTACATTAAGAGATCAAAAGGAGAGGCACGACACGCAGGTCGTATTTAAAAACCCAAAACAAAATAAAGGACAACTAAGGCCATAACTGATCACCACAAGGCAATAATAATAAACACATTGTTATTATTAAATTTTAATTCCTTTAATTAATTAAAACCAAATTAAATTTCGGCGACCGATCACTCTGCGCAGCGGAAATTAAAATTTCTCCTTTAGAGATCCTTACGAATGGTCATGATCAGTGATAGAGTATTTACCTCTTGTGACGGTTGAAACCTTTGGTGCAGATCTCTTGTGACGATCAAAACCTTTGATGCAGATCCACGAAGCGATCACGAACGTTGAACGATGACAACGTCTCTACTCAGTCCACACGAACGGGTTCCTTCAATCTCAGTGCTAGCTGGTACGAATGAAGGCTTTGAGTGAGAGAGAGAGAGTGAGAGAGAAAACGAAAATAATGCAACCGCAAATTTTTGCTTCTGCACAAGGGTTCTATTTATAGAACCACTTGTGTGGGCTTCAAGCTAAAAGCCCACTTAAGTGTATTTTGGCCCATATCTTATAATATGCCCAAAATCACTTAAGCTCATGGTACCTTACCATATTTCGTATTCTACTCAAGTACATCGTACCTTACGATGCTCTATAACTCACTTAAGGGCACCGTACCTTACGGTATTCCTTAGTTACTCTATCTCTCATCAATCCGTCCTTTGTGTGTGACCCTGTAGGTTTTCGTGACGTTGGCAATTATATTAAATCACCCATTTAATATAATAAACAGTGAGCGGTATCTAGCAACACATCACTGCTACCCAAGACACGAAAATGTCATGTGATCTGACAAAACCATCTGTGATAATAATTATGTGTATAATTACCCTTTTGCCCTTATGTCTATATTGAACACAAGGCATAGACCGTGTCATCCTTGTCCAGTTCAATTTTGGGCCCATAGACATTTATCCTGTTATGCAGGATGGGCAAATTCCATCTAGGTCACTCATGTCCCTCAGCATGCTTCGTGGAGTACCCATCAACTGTCTTTATGGTTATCCAGTTACGGATAACGTTGGATCAGCAATAAAGCACTCGACTCTACATCTAGGATCCATAGTGGTTTCAGGTCGAAGAGTGGAATACACTATTATCACCATGAGAATAACTTATGACACCTTGCATAACTTTCTATATAGTATTCTCATAGCGGGTCAATCCGGTATAAATATTACTCTTAATATTCATACCTATGTTTAAGACTTGATAACTCTTTATCCATGATCCATGACATGTGATCATCAGTCTACAAACATAATAGTCTTAATGCTTTAATGTTATCCCACTTCACACTAAAGCTCGACTACAGATACTTTAGGAATAATGTCCTTATGTTTAATGTGTTCTCATGATTAAGTCACACTTAATACATTAAACGGACTATCTATTCCAGGGACTTTATTAATCAACCATAATAAAGAGAATGCCTTTTATTATTCGATACAAGTACCCAAAATGTATTGGCCTCTAGGGCTTACACCAACACAGAGTTCCATTGATGTTAAGGATACACAAGAACGGATCAACCACGAATCAAGGGTTTGTTGCGAGTCGTGAGCATGGAGTCTTGGGTAAGAACCACCCAAAGGGAGTGTACTATGGTTAAACCTGACAATCATGTTCTACAAGAGTTTCCCATAGTCATCATCCCATCTTTCGGATATTATCGGATAAACGACTACTCGTATTCCAAAAATATTCTCAAGAGAGACTCTTATGAGTGTAGTATCGCGTAACAATCGTATCAAATCTTACACTTGAACGATCTTCGCACTACGTCATAAAAATAAGCCAAGATGGGCGTGGTAAACTAAGGTCCCTGGGTTCTAAGGCATATATTGGAAAGAGTAATGCCTAACCACGACTACTCGTGTGACATTATTGATCCCAACATAACCTCCACCAAGTGAATGGGCTTGCAAGTCAACTTGCTAAGGAATAACTCCACACAAGTCAACAAGACTATGCCATTCTCCTATCCTAAATGCACTCGATTTCGGGTATAGAACTCATCTCACGAAGATCACCAAGCATACAAGGAATTAACAGTCAAACAATTCAATCATTACATACAATACAGTAATCCCAAATTGCACAAAAATATGTCACAAAGCAATATACCATACAATACAGCAAATATGAAAAGTAGGCAAAACCCACTAGGCAAATGATATTCCCCAACAGAGTTGCCACTTTTTTGTGGCGGGGTATTCGTTACCATTAGAGATATTAACTAAATCCAAGGTAAACCATACAAGTTGAGTCGCCACCGCACTTCTATTTATCCAACGGAATGGTTAGAAAGCGAACAAAAACCTAAAAATTTTATCGAATCAAAAACTAGTAAAAATGTCAGAGATCTGGGTAAGGGGGTTGGTTATGGAATGGGAAGGTTTTAAGCACCCAAAACATCCTAGGTACTCATAGGGAGCCCTTTTCATAAGTGTTGTTCTAGTCTAAAGGGTGTAGGTATATCTAAAGTACTATTTACTAAAAGGAAGGTTAAAAGAAAATGACTCGCAAGGATGTCGCATCCACTGCCTACGTATCTCATCTGAGTATGAGAATCAGAGTCTTCGTAGCTCGGCTACCTATGGGTTAAAGAGAAGTGTGTTCGGTAAAACATCGCATCTTATGCCTACGTATCTCATCCGGAATGAGAATCAGAGCAAAACATAGTTCGGCTAACTAGGGGTTAAGGATTGCCATCCGAACATGGACTTACAAAAGAGGACACCAGCTGAGTCAAAGGAGGGTGGGCAGTGTGTTCAACATCCTAGCAGTAGGTGTCGCAGCTCGCTGAATCGAGTCTTAGACCATTACCTCTTTGCAATAGAACGGACTGACATGCCACAAGATCGGAGACGCACGGAAGGTCTAAAAGTGGGGAAGCTCTGCTCTAGAGTTGTCATGCAATATGGACCTATGTGTTAGGATTTAGAAAAGGGAACATTTACCTAATGTTAGCATGCAAAGAATAAGGGAATTCTACTTATGTTATCATACAAAGGGTTTTACCTAATGCGTGCTACCTAAACGGAACAAGAGTCGACAGATGGAGCGCGGAGAGGAGTTACTGATAAGGGTAGATGGCGATGCCGGAGGCAATCGACTTACAGGTAGATGGCGATGCCTGAGGCAAACGACTTACAAGAGGATGGATGAATGCGTGTTGGTTCTGTTAAGTTTTGAAAATGATTACTCGACGTTGGATCGAGCTTTTGATCTTATTTTGAAATGGTTATCGAATGTTCGTTTTAATTCTTGTATTAACAGGTAACTAAAGAAATAAAGAAATAAATATTATAGACTTTATGGTGTAGCGGTGTATTCGTCACTTTATGATTTATTGATTAAATCAAAAGCAAAGCATACAAAGAATCGAGTCGCCACCGCACTTTTATTTATCCAAAGGAATGGATAAAAAGCGAACAAAAGCATAAGAAGTTTTACACATAGAAAACCAATGAAAAGATCAGAGATCTGGGTAAGGGGTTAATTACACAATGGGAAGGTGTTAGGCACCCAAAACGTCCTAGGTACTCCTAGGGAGCCCTTTTCACAACTTGTTGTACGAAATGTTATTTGTTTATGAAATATTTATTGTGCAAACATTGATTGGGAGGGATGAGAAAAGAATATACAAGTTATTATTTTTGTGTTTGAACGGATGAACCCGTTGCCTACGTACCTTTCCATGGAAGGTAAGGATCAAAACGTCGTAGTTCGGCTAAAAGATTTCCAAAATATGAGTGGATTCATTTTTAAAACAAAAGCCCTAAGGTCTTTCGTTATCCACGGGAGAAAACTCAACCTTATACAAACAACAAGTCCACCATGTGAGAAAAGCTTCAACTTGCTAGTGAGGGGTTAACCCTATAATAAGCAAGGAAGTCTTACTATTCAATCACTACGGACAAAGGTGAGATTAACATCAACCAACTAGGATAAATCAAACCTATGGCTAATGTTTGAAAACTTATCAAGAATGGACAAAGCCACAAAACAATTGAATGAGTGAAATTAACCAATTAGGATTTATTCACAAAAGATGGTCAAAGTATGATTAGAATTCAATTCAAAAGAAGTATCATGAAAATGAAGTTTGAAAAATCAAAGGCCTAAAGCCTAGGTTTCTAATTTGAAAAGAAATGAAAATGTTTGCACAATAGTTTTCAGATTTTGAGTTAACATGCAAATGGAGGTTTAACGAAACAAAAGGTGGGATGGTGAGGAAGTAAAACTTCTTAGATGTTCACCTCTTGAGATCATATGTAGATGATTCAAGTAATTCCTTTGGAATGGACAACAATGCAAATAACAGATGAACAAAGTAAATGGATACCGGATGCCAATCATTGGACTTATTCCAATCTCCTAAAACAAAATGGATACCGAATGCCAATCAATGGACTTATTTCAATCTCCTAAAACAAAATGGATACCGGATGCCAATCAATGGACTTACACCAATCTCCTAAAGCAAAATGAAACATGGATACCAGATGCCAATCAATGGACTTATACTAGTCTCACAAAACAAAACATGAATACCAGATGCCAATCAATGGACTTATACTAGTCTCCTACCATATCATAGGAACAACTGCCAATCAATGGACTTATGCTTGCCTCCTCCATGGACAAAACAAAATGCTGTAAAGCAAAGTAATGAACAATATTTATGAGATGATACAAGTAATGATGATAAATGCACAAAGGCACACTCAAGCAAATATGCACAGATGAATCAAGCGAGCAAACCAACAAGTCAATTAGCACACACTATATACAATCAATTAGGCTCAAGCAAGGTTAGGCTTTACAGCCAACTGGAATGGGGTATTTTGAGCTCTTAACCCTAACATTGAGAGTTAGGGTGAAGCAGATGAAATGGAGATGAGGGGTGTGCCTCATAGCTCTTATCCCTGGTCAAGGAGAGCTTTAAACAATGGAAAGTGTGGGAGTTCAGAAAGTTGGAACTCTTCTCCACAAATGGACTCTATAAGATCTTGGGTTATTATTCACAATGCATCAACACATTGTGTGAGCAAAGTGAATGACACACTGAGTAGCAGGAGATGGATTACACATCTCTTTTATCTCCCCATTGCCTCATAAGAGGGTTTTTCCTGCTTGGCATAAAAGATAAACAACCACAAGCATTGCCTCTTAAGGAGGACTTCAGACAGGTGCCTACCAATAACAGTAGGTCTTCCAGACTACATGAAGATTAGAGATTATACCTAAGTGGTTAAGCAACCAAGCAAAAGCAAAGTTCAACTGAACTTAAAGCAACTTAGGTACCTGTGGAAACACTAAACAAATATGTATAAAACTCAGACAATCAGACAACAGTCAATAAGCAACAGATGATCTCAATGTACAAAATGTGTAAGCCAAAAGCAAAACTCAAATGAGTTAGCATCAACCTACAAAACACATAATGTTAGTAATCACAAGCAAACATCAATATTCACTTCATGAAGCATCGCCAATTATGGGACTTGAATGCTTAACCTGAAATCAAAGCTTCAAACATAAGCCACAACCCACTAGGTCAAAGCCTAGGGTCAAAGATGGAGAAAAAATTTAAAACAGGAGCTGAAATTTAACATGAATCAACTTCAATCACATCTTCACACATTCCAAAAGTTCTCACATCAATATAATTAACCAAAATCATTTCATGATCAATTGAAGTTCAAGGCAATTTTAAAGCTCAAATGTGATCAACCAGAATGAAAAATTCAAATCAAAACAGAAATGATTCAAATAAATCTGAGAAAATTCATGATCAATCAAGACATTCGTAATATGCATCACACAAAAAATCAGAAGCATTGGATATCATTTGGCATGGCAAACCCATCATACAAGTTGAACATCAAAAGGTGTGACACAAATTGTCACACCAAGTTAGCACAATCATAAAACAGAAATGGTTCACAGGAAAAATACCAAATCAACACCAAAATGTCAAGCAATGTGTCTAGTTATAGCATGCAAAACTTCACATTAATTGGATAAGAATCAAGCATTTCACAACATGATAACCAAGGCAAGGTCAAATAAGGATACATGTTCAATCACTCTAGCACAAAATATTATCCAGCCAAGCACAACTTGTAAAATCATGACGATAAAAAACTAGAGAGCATAAGGATCATAATGCAAAAAACCTGGTAATTTTTGGATTAATTTTCAAATTGATATGAATTTTCTAAGATGAGAAAAAAATTAAAAAAAACATGAAGATCATAGCATGGAATATATGGAGGGAAATGAGAGAATATGAGAAGCATTTGAATTTCGCTGCAGCCAAGGATCGAACCACAGACGAATTTGAATGAAAGAAGCGCCAAGGTGCAACGCACCATTTCATTAAAGTGACATGGCATGGTCAAGCACTGAGTGTGCAAGTCAAACGAATGTGAGCCAACAGATATGCTGTGTGAACGCTCACGTAGACCAGTACATGTCCAGCCCTAAACTAACACATGCAAACCAGAAAAATTGTTTCCAAATGGATCAAAAGCGTGGCCGAAGGTTGAGCTTCATCTTCTTCATCATACAACTCATGAATAGTAACACGTGTTCATTAATTTTCCAAAAAATTCTCCCAGAAATCACAATTGAACACACTAACATGTAGGTCTTCCAATGTAGATTAAAGATCAATGCATAACTAAGCTTAATTCCACATAACAAGATCAAATCGAACACAACAAGATTCATGCATGAAATTTCAAATTAACCTAACTCAGCTATTAGTGCATGAAATCACACGATTCAAAGCTCAGCATAACCAGGACAACAAGATCTACAATAATATCACAATAATTTTGAGAAATAGAAGGATCGAGTCATGACCTCTTGAAGAGCAGAAGTTGGAATCGTGCTCCACAAAGCTCAGCAATGCCTTACAGTTCCTCTATAATGATTATTGAGGTGATTAATGATGAATTGGAAGCTCAACAACCCCTGAATCCAGCAAATCTTGGAATCACCATGAATGCTCTAAGCTTCGAGTGTGCTTCAATGTGGCACTGTTTCTCTTGGTTCCACGTCCAATTCTTCTCAAGAACACTTCAGGATCATGAATCAAGCAATGGAATGTGCTTTTGTTTGAAGAAATTGCAAAAAGATTTGAGAGAAAAGTTTTGAGAATTTGGATCTAGATCTGAAAAATGAATGCTCATCCCTGAAAACAGTTATGATTTTCTTTATATATGCCTTGCTAATTATGTTTAAGTCATGCTTAAGCCAAATGCTAATGAGATTAGTCAAGTTTTAAGGTGTATGTGCAAATTGGTTTTTCACCCTCATGCATGGAATGCATGTGTGAACAGTGCATGAATTCCCTTCATTTTCACTTAAAATCAAATTTTAAAACCAATGGCAATGGCAAAAAGTTCAAACCATGTACCAAATTTGAATTTTAAGATTTCCCTCCAAAAAGCCAATGGATTAACAAGTGCTCATATGATGATAAATTCATGTAATGTGATGCATGATTTGGAAATTAGAGGTCAAGAGGAGAATATTGCAAAAAGAACCACTCATTTTGGAGCTTTGGTTGAAAAGTTATGGCCATTTGAAGTTCCATGCATAGTTTGCTATGTTTTGATCATATATCCTTAACCACATATTAGAAATTCATGATCTTGGACATTTTGGAAATGGGAGAGAATGATCTACAACTTTCATGTTCAACAAAATTTCATTTGAAGCTTTCTTGATGATGTCATCTTGAGTCGAAGTTGGTCCAAAATCTCTCCATTTTTGGAAAGTTCAAATTATAGGTCACTTGCTATTTTTGGAAATTTTGACTGGACCTCAAATTCTTCAATGTGAGTGTTTTAAATGTCAAATGAGACTTGTTTGAACATTAATGAAGTATTTCTAATCACTTCCCACCTCCAAATCCATAATTGACCTTGCAGTTGACTTTCTAGGTCTTCAGATGACTGGGAAATGTTCTGATGAAATTCAAGCCTCTACCACTTGGGATTTTGCTTCAAAATGACATCATAACTCATATGAACTCTTGTGAATGATTGTGGGGTCCAAATCTCAAGAATGACCACCATCTATTGCTCAATGAATGCCTTTGATTGCCTTGACCTGTTAATGCTTCATCTGCAAGACAAAGGTTAGATGACATATTTTTGTACTTTTGGTTAGTGATTAAAAGAAAAGCAATGATATACAAATGCAAACAATGCTGGGTGATCAAGAATCACTCTCAAAAAGATGACCCACCCACAGGGAAGGGAGCAAGGTGTACAATGATCCTTGAGGCAATGCAATGATATGATATGATGCCATGAGGGATCTTAGGGACAAAATTGGGGTCTTACATATGGGAGCGGGGTACATTTGTTATGAATGGGGATTGTTCATGGAAAACAAACAATAAGAGTATATGCCTCATATATCATACAAGTAGGCAACAGTTACCAATCATATCAGATAAATAAAGAATATATAATCAAACCAAAGAATCAAATAATTGAGCATTTAAACAATGCATGGGAGTATGTACATGTTAAATAATCAAGCAATAGAAAGCATGAATGAGAGAAACAAGTATAAAAGATAACAGATGAATCAAACAGATGAAAATATGCACACGAAGGGTCCACTGAATAATTTAATCAGTAAATAAGGTAAGGACCAAATAAAAACAAGGTAAAAGGCCTCTAACACATGGCATATGAGATGATAGAGGGAGGATCAAAAGATCTTTCAATTCCCATAAGCAATCCCTAAGTCAAACATCGATCATAAAGAAATCAACTGAAAATTCAAGTCAACTTAAAAAAATAACAAATAAATAGCAAATTAATCAAGAAAATTATGAAAAATTAAAATGAATAAGGTGGGGTCAGGAAATCATCAACCCCAAAAAGATTTTAAAAATAATGAAAATTGGCACGTGAATTAATTAAAACAAAACATAGGTGGGGTCAGGACACCTTCATCCCACAAAAAGATTTTAAAAATAATGAAAATTGGTACGTGAATTAACTAAAATAAAACAGAAGTCAAATTAAAAGTCAACCAACCAAACTAGGTCAAAAATAAATCCAAAATAATGATATGATATGATGCCATGAGGGATCTTAGGGACAAAATTGGGGTCTTACAGATGCCCCTATTTAAGGTCATTCTAGCCGGAGAAGTGAAGGTTAAAATCTTCATCTCGACGCGGTAGAATGGGCTCAAATAACAGTAATGAGACAAATTTTGGTCCCTAAGAGACCTCATGATGCAAATGTATGCATGCAAAACAAACAAAACTCTGTGGGGAATACTGGGTCCACAAAGAAGAAAAGACGATCCATCGGAGTAATACACTCACCAGGAACAGAGACTCTAACAGGACTCTCATGGGGGTAAGAAAAAAGAAAAAGAATGCGTGAGAAGGACACGACTTTGAATTAGGCTAAAACTGACACTGCGCGAACAATACACGACTGGACTAGAGACCTCACTGGGGAGTAAAGGACTCAAATTGGGGAGAAAAGAGTTCCAAAGGAAGACACATCCATTGGAAAGAGTCAAGTTGACATGAACTATCCACGAGGGATACTTCAGATGAAAATCCGGACTCGGACTGGGGAAAGATTCACACAGAACCTCCCTGCCGGGGAAAATTGCATATATTGGGGAAAACGCCAATACAGCAAAAAGGGCAAAAATCACAACGGAAACCCCACTGGGAAATGTCTAACAAAGAGACTCTCCTAGAGAAAAACTGCAAGATGAGGTGTTACCGGTTACTGGGTAACAAACTCAAAGAGACATGTGATCTAAACACCGGTTACTGGGTGAAAGAACAACAAGCTCAGGAAGAATGAATATATAAGACCGGTATAAGGGTGAGAGATATCAATCAACCAAACATCTGAGAAAGACCTGAAAAAGGTACGTCAACTCAGGAAAATCTGACTCCACAGGGGACCAAGGTCATAATAGGGAGCAGAAAGGAAGGAACACCAGGGATACCGGTTACTGGGTATATAATAGGTGACCGACCGAAGTGTGAATTGGTATATATGCCAAGACACTCATCATCCGAAAGGAGGGCTTGAAAAAGCAAATCGACTTACAGGATGGACATTCGAATCCGCAACGGGGAAATGAATCTTACTCAGCTGAGGAAAAAACCCAAAGAGTGCATGACATATAATATCCATTACCGTCAGAACGTGGATAGTATACTCGCATGAGATATATTATCTATTACCGTCAGAACATGGATAGTATACTCGCATGAGATATATTATCTATTACCATCAGAACGTAGATAATATACTCGAAAAGGAAGAGACACCAGAGATACCGGTTACTGGGTATATAATAGGCGACCTACCGAAAGCGTGAATTGGTTTTTACTGCCAAGACACCCACCATCCTGAAGAGAGCAAAATGCAAACATATCACATGATGGATATTCGATTCTACAAAGAATACGAATCTTACTCCGCTGGGGAAAATCAACAAAGGATTCCAACCACAGAGCGAATGAGATATATTATTCATTACCGTCAGAACGTGAATAATACACTCGAAAAGAAAGAACGAAGAATATCCGATTCCACAAAGGGACACGAATCATACTCGACTGGGGAACCACAATAGGCTTCGACTGAAGAGTGCATGAGATATATTATCCATTACCGTCAGAACGTGGATAACATACTCGCATGGAAGATTATCCACAACCGGTTACTGGGTTAATAAAGGATAAATCAACCGAAAAGAAAGGCATCGGGATACCAAAACTAGGTATATAAAGATGACCAATCAAAGGGAGCAACAATCATTACCAAGCAAAAGGGTAAATGAAAGAGAGACTCACTAGGGATGCATTGATAAACATCAATGATCCGGGGAACAAATCACTGGTATACGGTGAAAGGACCCGCTAAGGATAAAATTTCTAGCATCCGGAAATTATCCACAAGGACAGATCTGCTGGGGATACAATTGCTAGCATACGGCAATTACCCAGAAGAAAGGGGAAGTATCAACATCGAATACTGGATGAAGATAATCACAAAGAAAAACCATCACCGGTTAGGATGAACAACAAGGTTAACTCTGCAAAGGGGAGAAATTAGGATTTACAACTACCGAATACGGGGTAGAAGACTAAAAACTATGGTTGGGGATAAAATTGCTAGCATCCGGCAATTATCCACAAGAAAGCACAGACTCCTCCAGGGAGACAA
Source organism: Lathyrus oleraceus (assembly GCF_024323335.1). Classification (NCBI taxonomy): domain Eukaryota; kingdom Viridiplantae; phylum Streptophyta; class Magnoliopsida; order Fabales; family Fabaceae; genus Lathyrus; species Lathyrus oleraceus. Next base: position 267,385,892 of record NC_066584.1, on the reverse strand, counting down.
CAACATAGGATTTACAACTACCGAATACTGGGTAGAAGACCACAAAATCCACCATCAACCAGAATGAACCCCAAAGGTTACCTCTGCTAGGGGATAAAAGTAGGGTTTATAACTACCGAATACGTGGTAGAAAACCAACAACTCTCTGCGTGGGGAATGAAAGAATCACAATTCCGCACGGGAAACAAAATAGGGTTTATAACAAACCACCAACTGCTGAGAAGCAAGAAAAAAATAATAGGGTTTACGACTACCGAATACGGGGTAGAAAACCAATCGACTCTTGTTGAGGAACAAAACTGTTCACAAATACCTATTCCACAAAAGGGAAAAAAGGTAAACAGGATTTACAACTACCGGGTACTGGATAGAAAACCAACAACTATCCTGAGGAATAAAAAGTATATACCACAAATTCCTCCAAGGAAAAGGGAACATAGGACTTACAACTACCGGATACTGGGTAGAGGCCCAAACTCCGCTGGGGATAAAAATAATTATCGCCGATTACTGGGCAGTTCATTCATTTATTCCATAGGGAAGCACAAGAGACAGTTGAAAAATGCCAATTCAGGATCAAACCAAAAAGGCAAACTGAATCAAGACTCGTCCTAATGAGGATATAACTCAATAGGAAGATCCATCCCAATATATGTGTTGGGAGGAAACGGAAAAAACCGTCATCCACGAGGATATGTCTCAGTGGGGAATCGCAGAAGGAACGACAGACACTTTCTGCTTATGGGGCTGACTCTATGTTAAGAGATTAGACACCCGACATCTGCTTGGGAAGATCTAGTGGAGAGATCTATATCACCATTAGCAAGAGACAACAAACAAAAGATATATGGCAAAAATGCAATCATGAATATCAAAATGTTGAAAGTATGCATGAATATGCGTAATTTATGTTTGATGAATGCTGACAAAACAGACATTTCTAATACAAACAAACCCAGGAATCAAACGCCTGGTACTACACCTCCGGAGGAAAATCCCAAGGAAATCCAACCGGAAAGCCAATCTGCTGGAGATCTAAATGCTAAAAAGCAAAGATCTACGGAAAGCAAGAAATCAGAGATGTCAAAGAAATCACAAAATCTCTGAGTGATGGATCATCGATCAACCCAACTGGGGAACAGAAGCTCTCAATAGGCAAACACTGCCACAAAGACAAATTTGTTGGGGAAATGGAGAAATCCCGAGATTTCTGCAGGGGGATTCTCAGTATCAACTAGGAAACAAGACTTCACTGCATAAACAAGAACTGCTGAAGAGAACAGAACACACAAGTAGAATATGGCCGCACAAGCAACTCTACTGGGGATCAAAAGCATCAGGAAATCAACAAAATCTAATGATGATAGATCACTAACGAACCCTATTGGGGAAACAGAGATTCACAACAGGCAGAAATTGCCACAAAAGCAACTCTGTTGAAGATACCAATTCTGTTGGGATACTGCAGGGAATCACGAAACTTCTGCAAGAAACATCTCAGACACAATCCACCATACCACAAATCTACTGGCGAATCATCTGAGGAAAATAAGGAGAGCTGGTGATCAACCACCAAATGTTGAACCTTCCAAGAAGAAACCAACAACCGCTGAGGAGGAAATAATCCCTATTCTACTGAAGGGATAAGAGGTGAAAAACCTCAACAAACGCTCTGATGGGGAGATATAGCATAAATGAAGTACATCATACCAACAACTCCGCTGGCGACTGTACTGAGGAAACAGCCAAGGTATCGGGATATCAACCCACCAACTACCGAATCTTCCAAAAGGAAAGCACCCATGCTGGGGATAGAATATTGTTGGAGAGGATTGTGAAGTTCTCAACAAGTACTCTGGTTGGGGAACAAAATCTCAACAGAAGCTCTGCTTAGGGAACAACCCCAACAACAATCTGGAGAAAAAGGATACAACCATGCCAGGAATATGAACAAATGTCTTACCCTGTTGGAAATCATGACACCCTTGAGAGAGCACTGAGAAATTCCTAAGTATCCTTTCATCATTGTGATTGTTCACTTTGTTTAAAACAACAAATTTTGAAAAATTTTATTTGTTTAAACAATGACATTTTATCAATTAAAACATGCAAAACATTTGTTGAATTGAAACAAATAAGAGTGCAAATAATTGGATAAAGCTCAAATTTATTTGATGGAATGGTAGCTTGCAAATGGCGAGACTCCATAGATCTGTACAAATTTGAAATCAGCGATATATATTGGAAGAGGGATACATTGAACATAATGATCCTTTCTCTACCAATTTGAATTTCGATGTATTCAAAGCTTCAGTCGACGACGAATCGAGAATCTCTGACGAAAAGACAGTTGTGGAACAGAAAGTCTTGTCAGGATGTAGTTACTTGCCAAATCCCTAATTTTTGCCTAGATTACCCCAGGGTGAGGTACTCAATCTAGCGGGATGCAAATATTCTCTTTTTTTTTATGTCTCTAATTTTTGCCTGGATCGCCCTTTCGGGTTCTCCACCGAGACGCTCATTTTTGCCTAAGCCGCCCTTTCGGGTTTTCAACTTAGCGAGCTATTCTGTTTTTCTTTCATACTTTTTTTTTATTTTTTAGGCAAAGTATTTCTTGACTGCATCTGAATTCACAGGACGAGTGAAATCCTCCCCATCCATTGTTGTAAGCATCAAAGCACCGCCTGAAAAGGCTCTCTTAACAACATATGGACCTTCATAGTTTGGAGTCCACTTGCCCCTGGAATCGGGCGCGAAAGACAAGACTTTCTTGAGCACGAGGTCACCCTCTCGGACCACACGAGGTTTGACCTTCTTATCGAATGCTTTCTTCATTCTCTGCTGATATAACTGACCATGACACATGGTAGTCAATCTCTTCTCTTCAATCAAATTCAACTGGTCATAACGACTCTGAATCCATTCAGCATCAGTCAACTTTGGGGTTTGAGGGTATCATTTTTCTTTTATTTGTTTTTTTAGATTTTTTTTTTTAGATTTTTTAGATTTTAATTTTGATTTTGTTTTTTTTCTCCCTCTTTTTTTTTATAATGCCCCAGTTTGACTGTTTTGCTGATTCTAAAGATATAGCTGAATGATCTTCTTTTCATTGCTCAAGTATACGGGTAATCTCGTCAAGAATCCCCTTCAACATCATCTTCCTCTGCTTCGAATACAGGGAATCCACAATTGGGAGATGGCATTGGATCATTATGTTCAATGGGTTTAGAAATCCCTGCATAATGATTTTGGTTAATGAAAAACTTTTGAATTTAAACAAGCAAATCAATTATGCAGATGGAAAAATTGCTTTTATTCTTGTTTTTCAGGGTTTTTTGTGATCACCGATTTCATGCAAAAAGCAAAAAGTAAAAACAATTGTAAAAACAAATGTTTAACATGCATCAATTGAATGAAAATATCATTGTATTAAATGCTTGCCAACAATGTCATCACTTCTCCTTTTGGCATGGGGGAAGGGTTTTCAAACAAAGTGAACATATTACGCTGATCTATGAATGACTGTAGGAACATCCACAGCGACCCAATTGTGGCAGATCCCGCCAAGGATGACAAAGTTGCTCAAATCCTCTGCATCCTCTTCCAGAATAGCAGCAGCTTCCTCAACTTGATCGGCGTGGATGAAACCTTCACTCTTGAACAGCCCTTTCTCATTGAATGCCCCAGAAGAATAGCCAATGCAAGCCCGGGACTTATTATCTTCAAGCTCAATCGTCTTTCCTAAACCAGCAACTGCATCATAGTCAATGGCCAGTTTCGCATCTCGATAGGAAGCAAATGAAGGAGACCTCTTCTCAATTGGCTCAGCAATAGATAAAGCTTGGAAAGGCGTTCCAACTTCATCCTCAGCATCAATATATGAGAAAGAATACAAGTGGCTAACCAGGAATAAATCCATCAAAAGCACTTAGTCTGATGATTTCCTCTTTGAGTTCACAATTCTCTTGCTCTAGATGATCCATCAATCTGGAAGAGTCGGCTCTGGTGTAGTACCGAGAAGTGCGTCTTCAAAATAAATGAAGAGCAACAGGGATCAGACCACAGGACAGGAGACCGGAACAACACCTGCTTATACATATGATGCATGAAGTGTTTGTGCATATGCTTTATTTTTATTTCAAAGGAACTCGAGGGTTTTATTTGCGAACTTTGAAATATTAAATCATTTATCGCATATGGAAATTATCTCATTGAATAATTCTTTGTTTTTCCATGTGTGAAAATTTTTGCAAAGAAACCCCTTAAGTTCCTTGCAAAAGAAAATTCTCATTTTTTGATGATATGGATGCAGATGAATGCATGAATGCATGAATGCCAAAATCACACTCAAGGATCAAGCAATGCACACCAGACAAAGGTCATGGGAAAGCTCATAGCATCCTTAATATCAATCATCCATTTTGGTGGATTATGGTTTACACCTTATCAACACCCAAGTTCCATTGATATTAACGATACATGAACCGGCTCAAACCTCCTTAATATCAATCATCTATTTTGGTGGATTATGGTTTACACCTTATCGACACCCAAGTTCCATTGATATTAAGGATGTCTGAACGACTCAACCATGAATCACGGGTTTGTTGCGAGTCACGAGCATGGAGTCTCGGTTAAGAACCACCCAAAGGGAGTGTACTAGGGTTTAAACCTGCCGAACATGTTCTACAAGAGGTTCCCATAGTCATCATCCCATCTTTCGAATATTATCGGAGGAACGAATACTCGTATTCCAAAAATATTCTCAAGAGAGACTCTTATGAGTGTAGTATCGCGTAACAATCGCATCAGGTCTTACATCTGAACGACCTCCGCACTACGTCCTAAAAATAGGCCAAGATGGGCTTGGTAAACTAAGGTCCTTGGCTTCTAAGGCACATGATTGAAAGAATAATGCCTAACCACAAATAACTTGTGTGACATTATTAATCCAACATGACCTCCACCAAGTGAATGGACTCGCAAGTCAACTTGCTAAGGAATACTCCACACAAGTCGACGAGACTATGCCATTCTCCTATCCTAAAGTGCACTCGAGTTCGGGTATAGAACTCATCTCACAGAGATCACCAAGCAAACAAGCAGTTGTATATCAAGCAATTCAATCATTACAATCAATACAGTTATCCCAAATTGTACAAAAATATGTCATATAACAGATAAACAATATCATACAACAAGGGTGAAAAGTAGTCAAAACCACCAAGGAGATGTCCCCAGCAGAGTCGCCATTTTTCTGTAGCGGTGTATTCGTCACTTTATGATTTATTGATTAAATCAAAAGAAAAGCATACAAAGAATCGAGTCGCCACTGCACTTTTATTTATCCAAAGGAATGGCTAAAAAGCGAACAAAAGCCTAAGAAGTTTTACACATAGAAAACCAATGAAAAGATCAGAGATCTGGGTAAGGGGTTAATTACGCAATGGGAAGGTGTTAGGCACCCAAAACGTCATAGGTACTCCTAGGGAGCCCTTTTCACAACTTGTTGTACGAAATGTCATTTCTTTATGAAATATTTATTGTGCAAACATTGATTGGGAGGGATGAGAAAAGAATATACAAGTTATTATTTTTGTGTTTGAACGGATGAACCCGTTGCCTATGTACCTTTCCATGGAAGGTAAGGATCAAAACGCCGTAGTTCGGCTAAAAGATTTCCAAAATATGAGTGGATTCATTTTTAAAACAAAAGCCCTAAGGTCTTTCGTTATCCACTGGAGAAAACTCAACCTTATACAAACAACAAGTCCACCATGTGAGAAAAGCTTCAACTTGCTAGTGAGGGGTTAACCCTATAATAAGCAAGGAAGTCTTACAATTAAATCACTAAGGACAAAGGTGAGATTAACATCAACCAACTAGGATAAATCAAACCTATGGCTAATGTATGAAAACTTATCAAGAATGGACAAAGCCACAAAACAATTGAATGAGTGAAATTAACCAATTAGGATTTATTCACAAAAGATGGTCAAAGTATGATTAGAATTCAATTCAAAAGAAGTATCATGAAAATGAAGTTTGAAAAATCAAAGGCCTAAAGCCTAGGTTTCTAATTTGAAAAGAAATGAAAATGTTTGCACAATAGTTTTCAGATTTTGAGTTAACATGCAAATGGAGGTTTAACGAAACAAAAGGTGGGATGGTGAGGAAGTAAAACTTCTTAGATGTTCAGCTCTTGAGATCATATGTAGATGATTCAAGTGATTCCTTTGGAATGGACAACAATGCAAATAACAGATGAACAAAGTAAATGGATACCGGATGCCAATCATTGGACTTATTCCAATCTCCTAAAACAAAATGGATACCGGATGCCAATCAATGGACTTATTCCAATCTCCTAAAACAAAATGGATACCGGGTGCCAATCAATGGACTTACACCAATCTCCTAAAGCAAAATGGAACATGGATACCAGATGCCAATCAATGGACTTATACTAGTCTCACAAAACAAAACATGGATACCAGATGCCAATCAATAGACTTATACTAGTCTCCTACCATATCATAGGAACAACTGCCAATCAATGGACTTATGCTTGCCTCCTCCATGGACAAAACAAAATGCTGTAAAGCAAAGTAATGAACAATATTTATGAGATGATACAAGTAATGATGATAAATGCACAAAGGCACACTCAAGCAAATATGCACAGATGAATCAAGCGAGCAAACCAACAAGTCAATTAGCACACACTATATACAATCAATTAGGCTCAAGCAAGGTTAGGCTTTACAGCCAACTGGAATGGGGTATTTTGAGCTCTTAACCCTAACATTGAGAGTTAGGGTGAAGCAGATGAAATGGAGATGAGGGGTGTGCCTCATAGCTCTTATCCCTGGTCAAGGAGATCTTTAAACAATGGAAAGTGTGGGAGTTCAGAAAGTTGGAACTCTTCTCCACAAATGGACTCTATAAGATCTTGGGTTATTATTCACAATGCATCAACACATTGTGTGAGAAAAGTGAATGACACACTGAGTAGCAGGAGATGGATTACACATCTCTTTTATCTCCCCATTGCCTCATAAGAGGGTTTTTCCTGCTTGGCATAAAAGATAAACAACCACAAGCGTTGCCTCTTAAGGAGGACTTCAGACAGGTGCCTACCAATAACAGTAGGTCTTCCAGACTACATGAAGATTAGAGATTATACCTAAGTGGTTAAGCAACCAAGAAAAAGCAAAGTTCAACTGAACTTAAAGCAACTTAGGTACCTGTGGAAACACTAAACAAATCAGTATAAAACTCAGACAATCAGACAACAGTCAATAAGCAACAGATGATCTCAATGTACAAAATGTTTAAGCCAAAATCAAAACTCAAATGAGTTAGCATCAACCTACAAAACACACAATGTTAGTAATCACAAGCAAACATCAATATTCACTTCATGAAGCATCACCAATTATGGGACTTGAATGCTTAACTTGAAATCAAAGCTTCAAACGTAAGCCACAAACCACTAGGTCAAAGCCTAGGGTCAAAGATGGAGAAAAAATTTAAAACAGGAGCTGAAATTTAACATGAATCAACTTCAATCACATCTTGACACATTCCAAAAGGTCTCACATCAATATCATTAACCAAAAGCATTTCATGATCAATTGAAGTTCAAGGCAATTTTAAAGCTCAAATGTGATCAACCAGAATAAAAAATTCAAATCAAAACAGAAATGATTCAAATAAATCTGAGAAAATTCATGATCAATCAAGACATTCATAATATGCATCACATAAAAAATCAGAATCATTGGATATCATTTGGCATGGCAAACTCATCATACAAGTTGAATATCAAAAGGTGTGACACAAATTGTCACACCAAGTTAGCACAATCATAAAACAGAATTGGATCACAGGTAAAATACCAAAATAACACCAAAATGTCAAGCAATGTGTCTAGTTATAGCATGCAAAATTTCACATTAATTGGATAAGAATCAAGCATTTCACAACATGATAACCAAGGCAAGGTCAAATAAGGATACATGTTTAATCATTCTAGCACAAAAAATTATCCAGCCAAGCACAACTTGTAAAATCATGATGATAAGAAACTAGAGAGCATAAGGATCATAATGCAAAAAACCTGGTAATTTTTGGATTAATTTTCAAATTGATATGAATTTTCTAAGATGAGAAAAAAATTAAAAAAAACATGAAGATCATAGCATGGAATATATGGAGGGAAATGAGAGAATATGAGAAGCATTTGAATTTCGCTGCAGCCAAGGATCGAACCACAGACGAATTTGAATGAAAGAAGTGCCAAGGTGCAACGCACCATTTCATTAAAGTGACATGGCATGGTCAAGCACTGAGTGTGCAAGTCAAACGAATGTGAGCCAACAGATATGCTGTGTGGACGCTCACGTGGACCAGTACATGTCCAGCCCTAAACTAACACATGCAAACTAGAAAAACTGTTTCCAAATGGATCAAAAGCGTGGCCGAAGGTTGAGCTTCATCTTCTTCATCATGCAGCTCATGAACAGTAACACGTGTTCATCAATTTTCCAGAAAATTCTCCCAGAAATCACAATTGAACACACTAACATGTAGGTCTTCCAATGTAGATTAAAGATCAATGCATAGCTAAGCTTAATTCCACATAACAAGATCAAATCGAACACAACAAGATTCATGCATGAAATTTCAAATTAACCTAACTCAGCCAATAGTGCATGAAATCACACGATTCAAAGCTCAGCATAACCAGGACAACAAGATCTACAATAATATCACAATAATTTTGAGAAATAGAAGGATCGAGTCATGACCTCTTGAAGAGCAGAAGTTGGAATCGTGCTCCACAAAGCTCAGCAATGCCTTATAGTTCCTCTACAATGATTATTGAGGTGATTGATGATGAATTGGAAGCTCAACAACACCTGAATCCAACAAATCTTGGAATCACCATGAATGCTCTAAGCTTCGAGTGTGCTTCAATGTGGCACTGTTTCTCTTGGTTCCACGTCCAATTCTTCTTAAGAACACTTCAGGGTCATGAATCAAGCAATGGAATGTGCTTTTGTTTGAAGAAATTGCAAAAAGATTTGAGAGAAAAGTTTTGAGAATTTGGATCTAGATCTGAAAAATGAATGCTCATCCCTGAAAACAGTTATGATTTTCTTTATATATGCCTTGCTAATTATGTTTAAGTCATGCTTAAGCCAAATGCTAATGAGATTAGTCAAGTTTTAAGGTGTATGTGCAAATTGGTTTTTCACCCTCATGCATGGAATGCATGTGTGAACAGTGCATGAATTCCCTTCATTTTCACTTAAAATCAAATTTTAAAACCAATGGCAATGGCAAAAAGTTCAAACCATGCACCAAATTTGAATTTTAAGATTTCCCACCAAAAAGCCAATGGATTAACAAGTGCTCATATGATGATAAATTCATGTAATGTGATGCGTGATTTGGAAATTAGAGGTCAAGAGGAGAATATTTCAAAAAGAACCACTCATTTTGGAGCTTTGGTTGAAAAGTTATGGCCATTTGAAGTTCCATGCATAGTTTGCCATGTTTTGATCATATCTCCTTAACCACACATGAGATATTCATGATCTTGGACATTTTGGAAATGGGAGAGAAAGATTTACAACTTTCATGTTCAACAAAATTTCATTTGAAGTATTCTTGATGATGTAATCTTGAGTTGAATTTGGTCCAAAATCTTTCCATTTTTGGAAAGTTCAAATTATAGGTCACTTGCTATTTTTGGAAATTTTGACTGGACCTCAAATTCTTCAATGTGAGTGTTTTAAATGTCAAATGAGACTTGTTTGAACATGAATGAAGTATTTCTAATCACTTCCCACCTCCAAATCCACAATTGACCTTGCAGTTGACTTTCTAGGTCTTCAGATGACTGGGAAATGTTCTGATGAAATTCAAGCCTCTACCACTTGGGATTTTGCTTCAAAATGACATCATAGCTCATATGAACTCTTGTGAATGATTGTGGGGTCCAAATCTCAAGAATGACCACCATCTATTGCTCAATGAATGCCTTTGATTGCCTTGACCTGTTAATGCTTCATCTGCAAGACAAAGGTTAGATGACATATTTTTGTACTTTTGGTTAGTGATTAAAAGTAAAGCAATGATATACAAATGCAAACAATGCTGGGTGATCAAGAATCACTCTCAAAAAGATGACCCACCCACAGGGAAGGGAGCAAGGTGCACAATGATCCTTGAGGCAATGATATGATATGATATGATGCCATGAGGGATCTTAGGGACAAAATTGGGGTCTTACATATGGGAGCGGGGTACATTTGTTATGAATGGGGATTGTTCATGGAAAACAAACAATAAGAGTATATGCCTCATATATCATACAAGTAGGCAACAGTTACCAATCATATCAGATAAATAAACAATATATAATCAAACCAAAGAATCAAATAATTGATCATTTAAACAATGCATGGGAGTATGTACATGTTAAATAATCAAGCAATAGAAAGCATGAATGAGAGAAACAAGTATAAAAGATAACAGATGAATCAAACAGATGAAAATATCCACACGAAGGGTCCACTGAATATTTTAATCAGGAAATGAGGTAAGGACCAAATAAAAACAAGGTAAAAGGCCTCTAACACATGGCATATGAGATGAACGAGGAAGGATCAAAAGATCTCTTCAATTCCCATAAGCAATCCCTAAGTCAAACATCGATCATAAAGAAATCAACTGAAAATTCAAGTCAACTTAAAAAAATAACAAATAAATAGCAAATTAATCAAGAAAATTATGAAAAATTAAAATGAATAAGGTGGGGTCAGGAAATCATCAACCCCAAAAAGATTTTAAAAATAATGAAAATTGGCACGTGAATTAATTAAAACAAAACATAGGTCAAACCAAAAGTCAATTAACAAGACTAGGTTAGAAATAAATCAAGAATAAATAGTAAATTAATCAAGAAAATTATGAAAATATAAACTAATTAAGGTGGGGTCAGGACACCTTCATCCCCCAAAAATATTTTAAAAATAATTAAAAATAAAATAAAACAGAAGTCAAATTAAAAGTCAACCAACCAATCTAGGTCAAAAATAAATCCAAAATAAATTGAAAATGTGAAATAAAAGTCCAAGAAAAGGTCAGGTTGACCATGACACAGTGGTCAACCTTCATCCCAAAATTCAAATGCTAACAATAATTTTACATCATAAAAATAAAATCAATAAAAAAGTGTGTTAAAATGGACCATTTAGAATAAATAATTAAAATAAAATACTAATATTAAAAAAATACGAAAGTAAAAATTATATAAAATTAAATAAAACGTTCAATATGTGAAAAATATTTTTGGGTAATTTTATGGACGAAGAAAATATTTTAAATAAGAAAAGGAAATATGAAAATGGAAGGATTAATGGTGATGAACATGGTAAGCAAGCGTAGATATATCAAAACATGGTCATGGAAGAGATGATTACCTAATGGAAAATAGAAGTGGAATGGAGTATGATATTCGATGAAGCTTTGCCTCCTTGTCACGAAATTCCAATGCTCCTTTAGGGTTAGGGTTTCAGCTTCTTAAATAGGGTGGATTAGGTGTTCTCATGGGCTTTTTAATAAGTGATTTATCATTAAAGAATAAAAGTGTGAAGTGAGGTGTAAAATGTTGTTATTTTGGGCCAAACTTAAGTGAATGGATGTCCAAAAGAGGTAAAAAACGTGACTAGTTTGTGCAGCATGCTTAGAAAATCTGATTGGGCCAGCCAGGCCCAAAATCTGCCTAGAAAATCAAGTCATGGTGCCCACTTTAAATGAATGTATCTCTCAACCATGGATTCAAATGAGATGATTCAAAAAGGATGTGAAATAGGACATGGAAAGGTACAATTATTGTGAAGAAAGTATTTTCAAATAATGCCTTGAAGTGCAATAAAACGGGCCAAGAAGTCTTGACAAATTTTGAAGATTTTGGACTTAGAAATTTTTCTAAGTGTCCTAAAAAATGTCTCACTTTGACTAAGCATAACTTTCTCAATTCTAATCCAAATGGAGTAAACTTTATATCTCTAGAAAGCTTGGAACAACAGGAACAACATTCGTGTTGGAGAAATTTTCAAATGGATTTTTATCTTGATGCAAAATGGGCTTAAAGTGAGTGCAACGATCATGAAAACTTGCCCTAAATGGAAGGTCAACCATTTCCAAATTAAGTAACTTTTCCAATTGCTGATTAAATGATTAATCCATGATCCAACCTTGATAAAATTTCACATGTAGGATCCCCTAGGCATGGATTTTGAGATTCCACTCTCAAAATGTCAAGAGTTGACTTTTCTGGCCCCATAGTTGACTTTTCCCAAACTATCTGGTTCCCGATTCCATTGATCAATTGAAGCACTTCTAGCTCAAATAAAGAGCTGATTTTTTGTATGTAGACCCTTGTGGACATATGGAGGGCCATGGAAAAGAGTTTCACCTAAAGAATCAGAAATAAACTGATTTTATACCAAACCCTAGTTTTAGGGCAAAATGATCAAGAATTGATTGCACTGATTGCCAATGGATCTTTCTGAGATAATTGTGAATCTTCCTAGGCCAAGATGCCTCTATAATCATGACATGGATGAGCTCCTCTACTTCCAACCAAACATTTCCTGTTACAGGTAGCCATGAAACCCTAATTTCTGATTAAATCCAGATGAACACTCTAATAGCTTTGAATCCTTCACTGATGAACTGAGGACCATAATAAGATACTAGGACCCCCCTGAGACCTTTGAGACTTGTATACTTAGAAAACGAAGTCCAACTCTCAATCTTGCTTTGTGTGGGCTCCTTCTGTTAAGGAGTGATCGATAAAAACCTGATTTCCATGTCACTAATGCAGTATGCAATGAGTATGACCTAATATGATTCTAATGAAGTGTAAAACATAATCCCATGCTTCCAGGAAAAATGAAGGGTAAATTTTGGGGTATTACAGTAGAAACTGCAGAAAAACCTTAGGAGGAGGAGAGAACTGAGAGAAAGGGTTATGTGGGTTCGGGAGTGTAAAAGTGTGCAATTGTAGATAGTGAAAAGTATATATACACAATTGGGGCACATGCAAAACGACACATAAATGAGAGTTGAACAAATAGCACATTAACCAAGTAAGCACGTTAGAGAGGAGACTGATTATAGCTCATAAATGATGTCTAATCCCAAAAATCAGCACACTGCTCGAGGAGATATCAAAAGTCATGTTTCTTGATTACTGCTAGACTGCTGTCTAGAAGTTCCAGGGTCAAACGCATGATGTACCACGTGTTACTTTATCTGATCTTCAAGAATACCAAAGGGTTGGTTCCTGGAGATTTCTAACTCAGATGACTTATAACTGGTAGTAGCATTAGAGTCAGATACTGAATCCAACTATTTACTTCAGAGTCTTATTTTGCTATCTCAGAGACACATTTCGTTATGGACAATTTTGAATGTTTAGATTTTTTAAGATAAAATAGAATCTATCTTCAGCAACAGGTTTGGTAAAAATATCAGCCCAATGATGGTTTGTATAAATAAATTTTAATGTTACTACCCCTTTCTGAACATAGTCTCTAATGAAATGATGTGTTATTTCTATGTTCTTAGCTCTAGAATGCAAAATAGGATTCTTACTTAAACAAAAGGCAGCAATATTGTCACAAAAGATAGGAATGTTACTCTCAAAGATTTGAAGATCTTCTAGTTGATTCTTCATCCAGAGCATCTGAGTAGTGCAAAGTGATGTTGAAATATATTCTGCTTCTGCAGTGGATAGAGTTATCGTTGATTGCCTTTTACTGGCCCAAAATATCAGATTCTTTCCCAAGAGCTGACAGTTCCCAGATGTGCTTTTACGTTCCATTCTTTCCCCTGCGTAATCTGCATCACAGTAACCAGAAAGTCCATACTCTTATGTTTTCTCATACATCAGGCCCATGTTAGGGGTTCCTTTCAGATACCTTTGTATTCTTTTAGCAGTTGTTAAATGAGATTCTCTATAATCTGATTGGAATATGGCACAGAGACATACACTAAACAGAATATCAGGACGAGTAGCAGTCAGATAGAGAATAGAACCTATCATACCACGATAGAGCTTCTGACAAACCTTCTGGCTAACTTCTTCTTTTTCCAGAATGCAAGTTGGATGCATAGGGTCTTAGCAGGTTTGCATTTTTCCATTTCGAATTTCTTCATGATGTCTTTAATGTATTTACTTTGACGAACATAGGCGGATTTTGAAGCTTGATAGATTTGAATTCCTAGAAAGAACTTTAGTTCTTGCATTAAACTCATTTCAAATTCTGCCTGCATTAGCTCAGAGAATTCTTGACATACAGAAGGGTTAGCTAAACCAAAAATAATGTCATCAACATATATCTGGCATATCATGAGGTCATTACTAATGTTTTTACAGAAGAGTGTAGAGTCAACTTTTCCTCTTATAAAGTCATGTTCTAGAAGAAAATTGCTTAGTCTTTCATACCAAGCTCTAGGAGCTTGTTTTAAACCGTATAATGATTTCTTAAGTTTAAAAACATGTTCTGGACAATTGGAGTTTTCAAAACCTAGAGGTTGATTGACATACACTTCTTCTGATATATAGCCATTAAGAAATGCACTCTTGACATCCATTTGATATAGTTTGATTGAATGATTTATAGCAAATGAAACAAGTAAGCGAATAGATTCTAACTTGGCAACTGGGGAAAAGGTTTCCTTGTAGTCAATGCCTTCTTGTTGACTAAACCCTTGTGCCACCAGTTGAGCTTTATTTCTGACAATTTCGCCTTTTTCATTTAGTTTGTTTCTTAACACCCGTCTAGTTCCAATAATGTGAGTGTCTTTGGGCTTTGGAACAAGATCCCAGACGTCATTCTTTGAGAATTAATCTAGCTCTTCTTGCATAGCTAGAACCCAGTCATCGTCTTGAAGTGCCTCATCACAGGAAGTAGGCTCAGTCAGAGATACTAGTCCGAGAGGAATTTCTTCAGGTACCTTAAATGTTGACCTAGTTCGGATAGGATCATCCTTGTTTCCCAGACTCAAATCTTCATAGATGTTGGAGCGACTTCTTGATTTCTTCTAGATAGCTGGGGCTCTAGTTGCATCTGGAATTTGTTTATCAGATACTTCTGGTGCTTTGGTCTTTTCGTCGGAACCTGCAAGAGTAATTTCCAGATCTGTAAGTTTCTCAACTAGCTTTGACGCTTTAGGGTCAAGCTTATCATCAAATATAACATGAATTGATTCTTCCTTAATTTTGGTTTTTGTGTCGTATACTCTATAGCCTTTAGAGTGTTATGAGTATCCTAACATAATACCTTTTTGTGATTTTGAATCAAACTTGTTCAGATGTTCTTTAGTATTCAGAATAAAGCAAGAGCATCCAAAAGGATGAAAATAAGAAATGTTGGGTTTTCTTCCCTTACACAGTTCAGAGGGAGTCTTCTCCAAAATAGGTCTTATAGAGATTCTATTTTGAATATAACACATTGTATTTACTACTTCAGTCCAAAAGTGCTTAGCCACATTTGTTTCTTTGATCATGGTTCTGGCCATCTCTTGGAGTGTCCTATTTTTCCTTTCTACAACTCCATTTTGTTGTGGAGTTCTAGGACAGGAGAAATCATGGGATATTCCATTAGAATCAAATAGTTCCTCAAAAAAATTATTTTCAAATTCTCCACCATGATCACTTCTGACTCTGATGATTTTAGAGTCAAATTCGTTTTGCACTTTGGAACAGAAGCTAGTGAATACAGAGTGAGACTCACTTTTGTGCTTTAGGAATTTTACCCATGTCCAACCACTAAAATCATCAACAATAACTAGTCCATATTTCTTTCCATTGACTGATGTTGTTTTAACAGGACCAAACAGATCAATGTGAAGAAGTTCCAGAGGCTTAGAGGTGGAAACAATATTTTTCTTCTTAAAAGATGATTTGGAAAATTTTCCTTTCTGACATGCTTCACATAGAGCATCTGAATAAAACTTCATCTTGGGTAGACCTCTGACTAACTCGAGTTTTTTTAGCTGAGATAGTTTCCTGATGCTAATGTGGCCCAAGCATCTATGCCATACCCATTGCTCTTCATGAACAGACATCTGACATATTACATTTTGTTCTTTTAAGTCTGAAATATTTATTTTGTAAATATTGTTTTTCCTCTTGCCAGTGAATAGGATTGTTCCATTATTCTGATTAATTGCTTTACATGTTTTTTGATTGAAGATTACATCATAGCCATTATCACTTAATTGACTTATTGATAACAGGTTATGCATTAATCCTTCTACATAGAGAACATCAGATATAGAGGGAAGAGTACCATTACCAATAGTTTCGGAGCCTCTGATCCTACCTTTCTGATTTCCTCCAAAACTTACGAAGCCAGCATCTCTAAGTTCCAGACTTTGGAACATATACTTTCTTCCCGTCATGTGTCGCGAGCATCCAGAGTCCAGGTACCATGACTGGTGTCTTAACTCTGCTGCATTAGATATCTGCAACATAAACAATCTTATCCTTTGGTACCCAGAATCTTTTGGGTCCTTTATGATTGGTTTTCCCAGAGTTTATTGGAACTTTGGGTTTTCTAGCATTATCAAAATGGTGTGCTTGTGCATGTGTGTAGTAATAAGAAAACGTAGATTTAGGTTTATCATTAGTGGAAGATTTATCTTCACTAGGGTCATACCCAATTCCTCTTCTATTATTCTGACTGACTCCAAAAATTATGGATGCCATTCTGCTTCTCTCTATCCCATTCTTCAGAAACTTTTGAAAAGATTTTTCATATTCATAAATTATGTGTTCGAAGTTTGTGGAACTTGAGATAACGCTTCTTCAAGTTTTAAACATTGTTTATTTGTCGAGTCTCTTTATAATATCAAAGTTCGATTTTCATCTTTTAGATCTGAAACTATCATCTCAAGTTTACCACATTCTTCGATGGTTTCTTGAAGAACCTCTTTTATAGCTTTAAATGTTTGTTTAAGTTTCTGGTTTGAGTTTAGAGTTTCAAAAATACATGATTCAAGGTCAGAGCGAGAAAGATAAAAAAATACCTCTTCAGATTCAAATTCTCCATCTGATGTATTTCTAGAGGTGGTATCCATGAGTGCAACATTTGCTTGTACATCAGAGTCTGATTCTGAGGAATCAGATCCACTGTCATCCTAGATGGCCATCATTCCCTTTTTGGTTCTGAAGGAACTTTTCTTGAAATTTTCTCTTCTAGAGCTTTCTTTCTTTAACTTGGGACATTTTTTTCTGTAATGACTTGTTTCCTTACATTTATAGCATGTTATATCTTTGTTAGATTTGCCTCTGGAAGTTAATTCTGATCGATCTCCCTTGGTTCTTCGCCTTCTGAAGTTATTATTCCTTTTTCTCCAGAGTTGTTTTACTCTTCTGGTTAAAAGGGATAATTCTTCTTCTTCTTCATCCTGGAAGGCTTTGCTTCTATCTGGCTTGCGTCTTTCGGATCTGGACTTTAGTGCTACATATTTGATCTTCTTTTCAGGTTCATCTTCCTCCAGTTCTATCTCGTGGCTTCTGAGTGAATTAACGAGCTCCTCAAGGCTGATACTGTTCAAATCTTTTGATAGCTTTAAGGTTATAACCATAGGTCTCCATTTCTTGGGCAAGCTTCTAACAATCTTTTTGACATGATCCACAATTGTATATCCTTTATCTAGCATTTTGAGTCCTGCAATTAAAGTTTGAAATCTAGAAAACATTACCTCTATAGCTTCATCGTCCTCCATTTTGAAAGCTTCATATTTCTGGATTAGAGCCAGAGCCTTTGTTTCTTTGACTTGAGAATTTCCTTCGTGAGTCATCCTTAGGGAGTCAAGTATTTCTTTAGTTGTTCCACTGTTGGTGATCTTTTCATATTCATTGTAAGAAATATCATTGAGTAATATCGTTCTGGCTTTGTGATGGTTTTTGAATTCACGCTTCTAATCATCTGACATTTTTCTTCTGGGAATAGCAACTCCAGCGTCTGTCACAGGTCGTGTGTAGCCAATTGTGACAATATCCCAGAGATCAACGTCGTAGCCCAGAAAGAAACTTTCAATTCTGTCTTTCCAATAATTAAATTTCTATCCATCAAAGATTGGAGGTTTAGCGTTGTAACTATCTCTTTCATTGGTGTTGGCTATAGTTTTTCTCACGCTGGATCTCTCTACCCTGTTAAGTGTTTGATTAGAAAATCAATAACAGAGCCGAAGCTTTGATACCAACTGAAGGTTGAGAAAAACAAGAAAAGGGGGTTTAAATTGTTTTGGAAATAAAAACTTTTTCAGAAATGAAAACACAAAATTTTATACTGGTTTGCTTTAAAATCAAAGCTACTCCAGTCCACCCGGCCAAGGTGATTTCACATTCAAAAATTACTTAATCCACGAATCTTGAAAGATTACACAACCAATCGTCTAAGAGGATAATCTCTTAGCCCTATCAAGTATTCAGACTGCGCATAGTCACTTGAGGAAATAGTTTAAGCAAAAGTAAATTGTAATGTAAAGTACTTCTAACAACAAGCAAGTATTATAGAAAATATGAACGTAAGAGCTTTTCACGTAAGAGCAGCAACTCGTGAAAAAGAGAGAGATGAATAACATTTCTTTGTGTCTCAGGTGCGTCTCTCTAGAGAAGTAGTCCATCCTTTATATAGTCGTTGTGAAGGACCGTTGGAATGATGACAAAATCTTGGTCATTGAAGAATAATTAATGTCATTACTTCTATTGTTTCTTTCTAAAAAACCATTGTGTACGCCTCATTATTCCTTTCTTTAAATATTTTATTTCCATAATGAGATTCTTTCGATTATGCATTCTGGACTGGTGAGTCTTCATTAGAGTCTTGATATACCAGAGTTTGTCTTCAGAGGCTGATAATGTCTGACTTCATTAGAGCTTCTCGGTGCTCTACACTTCTTAAGTATCCGAGTCTGAATCTAGTAGTCTTTTGTCGGAGCTTCTGACTTCTTACTATTGCACTAGTATCTGCTTTGATCAGAATCATAACCTTCTGGACGTATTCCTTTCTGAGTGGCATCTAATCATCCAATACTTTATATCTGATGTGATTTTGTCTTTGATGCACGGTCAGAATCCTGCGCAAATGTTCAGAGTCCTACACACTAAGAAAGATCTCGTTAGAGTGCCATTTTTGGTTTCATCCTTTGTTATCATCAAAATCTTAGAGATATATTGTAGAACCAACTTTGTTCTTGAACTTCACATCATCTTCGAAACACAAGTTGACTAATTCAATCTGTTATTCAAAAGGTTGAATGACTTTTTCCTAATGCTCTAGTAGACGAGATAATTCATCAGATACTTCTTCATCATCAGTCTCTTCCTCAGCCTGAAACATAGGGTAATCAAAGTTTGGAGAGGGAGTAGGATCATTGTATTCCATGGGTTTGAGAACCAACCTACATAATGATTTGATATTTTGATTTTAGAGAAGTCAATTGTGACCAAATATTCTATAGATGGACATTTATTATTTTGTTTTTTTCTGATTACCATTTTTCAGAAAAGCAAAAAGTAAAAATAAAACATCAAAAATATGGATTAATAAAATTGTATTTCATTGATGATAATTGAAATGCTTAACAATGTTCACTTCTTCCTTAGGCATAAGAGAAGGAATTTTCTTTAAAATGAAAACAAATTACTTAGAGTAGTGAACAACAATAGGAATATCAACATCAACCCAATTGTTACAAGTCTGGCCATGCGTCATAAAGTTGGCGCAAGCTTCATTTTCCTCATCCTTCATCATAGTAGCTAAGTGTTGATCATTACCATGAATGATACCCTCCACTGCTGAAACTCGATTGTACATCTTCGGCTTTGACGTTGAACGAACCTAGTTGAAATCCCAATCCGGCCCTATTCTTGTTATCGGCAATTTCTACCACACGTCCCCACTGATCAGTGCTCCCAGTCTCAAAAGCTTTCTGAGCATCCTTCAAAGAAGACATGGGTGCCCGAGTTTTCTTCACTTCAGCAATAGACAAGGCTTGGATCGGAGTTCCAACCTCCTTCTCAGCTTCAACATAAGAAAAGGATGACAAATGACTCACTAAAAGCTCCTTCTCTCCACCAACAACGACAAGCTTGTTGTTCTTCACAAATTTAAGCTTCTGGTGTAGAGTAGATGTCACAGCCCCTGCTTCATGAATCCATGGTCTTCCCAATAAACAGATATAGGTCGGGTGGATATCCATTACTTGAAAAGTAATTTGGAAGTCACTCTGACCTATATTAACTAGAAGGTCCACTTCACCAATTACAGTTTCTCGGGAACCTTCGAACGCATTGACAATCACGCCACTATACCTTATAGGGGCAACATGATAAGAAAGTATGACCCAAGTTGATTTTGGAAGCACTTTCAAAGAAGAACCCGTATCGACCAACACATTGAACATCGCATCCTCCTTACATCTCATCGAAATATGGAGTACTAGGTTGTGCACTCTGCCTTCCTCGGGAAGTTCTTCATGACAAAAGCTCAGATTATTGCAAGAAGTAATGTTAGACACAATGTGGTCAAACTGATCCACAGTAACATCGTGCTCAACATTGGATTGTTCTAATACTTTCTACAACGCTTATTTGTGTGCGTCAGAGTTCATCAATAGAGACAAGACTCAAATATTTGACGGAGTTTGGAGCAGCTGCTCCACCATAACACAAAAAAGTAGGCTAAACCCATTAGATACTATTCCCCAGCAGAGTCACCACTTAATTTCTATAGCGGTAAATTCATGACCATCAAGCTTGTAACACCTCAAAATTTGCCCTTCTCTCTTGGGACTAGTTTAGCATATTGCATTTCATGTTTTAGGACATTAGGCATTTGCATATCATATGAAAATAAGAAGGTCATCCTCCTAAGTCTTTCTCAGAAGATAGAGAGGTTAAGAGATTCAAGCCTGAGAGTCTCCATAAATTGATCACCAACCATCTGAGGGTTTGTGCTTCAATTAGGGTTTTCTGGGTTTTTCAAGGAGGTTGAGCATTATCTCGTTTGCAAGGGTACATCACCATCATCATGGTTATGTCATCTTTAGGGGCTCCATTGTGCATGCTCCAGTTCCTCAGGATTAGGGTTTTGACCTTTAGTCAACCCTAATCATTGGTATTCTTCCAGTCAGAGCTTCTCAAGGAGATGAGGTATTTGTTGATGGTGTAGATCACATGATCATTATGAAGAGCTGAGCTTATTGGAGCTAGGGGTTCATTTCTGAGCCATTTCCTCAGGTGGTAGAGGCTCAAAGTCCACAGTGCATTTTCAAGTCATCTGGGGCCCATAAAGTCAACAGAAAGTCAACTGAGGGTTATGCGATGGAGAAATGGTTTGAAGCCAAATCAAAAGTTTCCAAAAATGGAAAGTGACCTGTAATTGAAAGTTTCCAAAAATGGCATGTTTTTGGACCACATTCAACTTGACTTTCCAACATCAAATAAGCTTCAAATGAAATTTTGTCCAACATGAAAGTTGAAGATCTTTCTCTCCCATTTCCAAAAAGTCCAAGATCATGGGCATATGATGAATGGTTGAGAAGATATTGCCAAATGATTGCAAAGTGTGCTTGAAACTTCAAAGTGGCATAACTTTTGATCCAAAACTCCAATTTAAGTCCCTCTTTTTGCATATTGCTTGTCATGACATATATTTTCCAAATCCAACATTGCATTGCATGGAATTTACTCATATGATCATTTGCCCATGCATGTTCATTTTGGAGGGAAAATGAAGAATTTGAATTTTATTGATCATACATGAAAAATACCATTGCCATTGTGTTCATGAATTGATTTTGAGTGAGTTTATGCCTTGCATGGGCACTGTTCATGTGCAAATGCTCCATGCACCACACACTTTTCCATTTTTGGTCATGCACCTCATTTTCACTAATCATAATTAACTCATGCCTAATTTTGATTTGGATGTAATTAAGAGACCATATATAAATCAAATCATAAAAGAATTTCAGGGTTTTCACTCATTCTAGATCTAGATTCAAGTTCCCTCCAAAAATCCTCTCATTCAAAATTTGAAAATTCTTCACATAACACCTGAATTTTATTGCATATTCGTGTTCTTTGACCATCATTGAGTGCAGATCAAGCCGTGGATTGAAGGAATTGGCCAAGAATCAAGCAAATCATGCATGAACACATGAACATGGAGTTTTGAGTTTCAACTAGATCCAGACCAATTCAAGCATCAATTCGTGTACTTGACTTCATAGCAAGGTTGAGGAATGAAATCTGGAGCTGGAGAGCACTTGAATCCATTGAATCAATTCACTGTTCTTCAAAGAGGTTGGATTTTGCATCTCTTAATTCTTCAATTCCTTGCCATGATTAGATAGGTCTCATCTTGCTGATAATCCTGATGCAAATATTTCTTAATTTGGTTGAGATTTGGATGAGTTATGTAGATCTGAACTTTTGAGCATGAAATATGTTTTGCTTCGATTTGCCTTATGCATGATGATTTAGACTAAATGAATGATGGATCCATGTTCTACACATCAAGACCGTTCTATTGGTATAGGATATGCATGTTTCTGGAAATATTTTTTGTCTTCATCATTGCTGTTGCCGTGTTTTGGTCGGAGAAGATGACCGGAAACACTGTTCCGGTCATCTGATGCAAGCGCTAGGGTTTATCCCAGTCACTGCCTCGTGAGCGTCCTTTTGTCCAAATGATAGGCCAGGATTCGTTAGACTTTTCCACGCGCGCATTGAATCTGAGTTGGCATGCCAACTCAATTAGTGAAACAGCTGCGTTTCAATTGTGAGCGCGCCTCCAACCTTCATACACGGTTCGATTCCTGGCTGTGTCATTTTGTGATTTATTTTGCTCAGCCCCTCAATTTCAATGTGAACCTGGTTCGATCCTCACATGATGCTTTTGTTCTCATTTCATTTTCAATTAACATTTTCCAGTTGTTTTTCCATTTATTCCATTATTTTCATCAAATTCAAAAAATTACTAAAAATAGAAAATGATTCCGAATTGATCCAATTTTTTTGCTACATGTTCATCTTGATGTCTATTATTTTGTGGCAGTTATTTCATAATTTCTGCATTGCTGGAATTTGAAATATGCTTGATTGTTTGAATGTGATGCAAAATGTGACATGTTGTGTTATTTCTTTTGTGGAATGCTCATTATTTGGCCAATTAACTTGAAATTTGATATGCTGATTCCTAACACGGTACATGATTTGTGAGCTTTTGTTTGGCAATTTTGGCATATTTCATCTCTGTTTTAGGCACATGGATGTATGGTGTGACAATGTGTGTCACACATTTTGGTGTTGCTTTTATTCATTTTCATTTACATGTCAATTTAGCTTTTCTGATTCCAATTTTTTGCATGAGGCTTGTGTTTAACATGTTGTATGTACATAAAAATTTCCATGGATTATTTGATTCATTTCTGTTTTAATATGAAATTTCTACTCTTAATGTCCAATTGTGCGCTTTGTAATTGCCTTTGCCTTATTTTGTGCTTTAGATGGCTTTGCTTATTGATTTGGATTTGGTCCTTTTTAGGACATGTTCTCACTTGTTTAAATATGCTTCATGTTGGATATTGGCTGCTGTTTTGACTTTTTGCTTTGCCTTTGACCCTAGTCTTGGTGCTAGTGGTTTGTACTCATCTTTTGAGCTTTGTATTTCAGGTTCGAGCTATTAGCTCTAGTGGTTGATGCAATCTTATGACTTGAGATGAAAATTTGCTTTGTCCACTAACCTTTGTGGTGTTGTAGGTTCCTTGGTGATGACCTCACTTGAGTTGTTTACACATAGGACTTGTATTGTGTACATATTGAGGAATCACTGTTGATTGTCTGTTTGGTTTGTCTGAATACCATATTGACTTGTTTGATTTTTTTTACAGGTACATTAGTCGCTTTTTGCTCATTACTTGAGATTTGCTTTGCTTGTGGTTGGTATACCACCTAGGTAATCATCCTCTAACTCCATGTAGTCTGGAAGCCCTGTCGTTTCTTTTGGCCGGAATTTGGCTGAAGTCCTCCTTAAGAGGCAATGTCAGTGATTGTTTACTTTTGTGCTAAAGACCTCCTTGTCGAGGCATGTGACTTAAGTCCTCCTAAGTGAAGAGGCGATTGGCAGATATAAGGGATTAGCAATCAATCCCCTGCTATTTAGTTGAGTCTTTCATTATGCTTGCACTACGTGCTGATGCTTTTGAATAAACAACCAAGATCTTGTATATAGAGTCAGTCAAGTTGAGTAGGGTCCCTCATTCTGGATCCCCACGTTTTCATTGATTGAAGCTCACCCAGGCCCGAGTTAAGAGCTATGAGGTCTTACCCTCATTACCTTTTCATCTGCTCACCCTGACGGTCAATGTCAGTGGTTAAAGAGCCTCAGATACCCTTCCAGTGTTGGCTTGTTTGTCGAGGTTGATATGACCCCTTAACTAAAGCCCAACCTTGTATGAGCCGCTTGTTTGCATATAGTGTGTGATACCTGTTCACTTGTGTTTGTTTACTTGCTGTTTAGGCTAGCTTGCTTCCTGTGCGAGTTAGGTTTTGATTAGAGACTCCAACTTAGGGATCGTTTGCATGACAACTTCTAGGCTCGAGTCGTAGTCTCCCTTTTAGTTGTTATCTCCCTAGTCTCTGGTTAGGATAGAGTTTTTCCCTGTTAGGGGGAACTACGTCGCCCTGATCCTCATACCAGATGAGGTACGTAGGCAGGAGATCGTGCGAGGTCTCTCTGGGCACCCTTTTTCTTTTTGCGTGTGTTTTGCTTGACAACTTCTAGGCCCGAGTTCCAGACTCCCTTTTAGTTTGTCAATTTGCTTTCTACCTTTGGTATTCGCTGGTTAGCGATTGCTTTTTTGTTTAGAGTCGGATGTAAGCCCATTTATTGGCATTCCGTTTCCTGTTTGCTTTTGTTTGGAGTTGGATGTAAGTCCATCTATTGGCATTCCGTTTCCTTGTTTGCCTTTGTTTGGAGTCGGATATAAGTCCAGCTATTGGCATTCCGTTTCCTTGTTGAGTTTCTTGTGACGTCTCAGCGTCTTTGTTTTGTGTTTTTGTTTCGGCGTGCGTTAGCCGAACTACGACAGCTCTGATCCTCATTCCAGATGAGATACGTAGGCATAGGATGCGATATCCTAGCGAGCCCGTTTCCCATTTCCACGAATTACGTCGACTCTGATGTTTGTTTCTGACAAACTACGTAGGCCCAGGATGCGACATCCTGCCGAGTCCGCTTCCTCCGTCTTCTTTCAACTGTGTTTTATTCCAGTGTGTGTGCATTCTTTGAGCAGTTTTTTTAGCAACCTTATTCTATTCTTTTAAGCATGGATCCCGTCGAGTACGGCGGACGTGAGGGGTGCTAATACCTTCCCCTTGCGTAACCGACTCCCATACCTAGCAATCTCTGGTTGTAAGACCATTCCCTTTCCTTTTTCAGGTTTAATTCGAGCGTTTCCTTTCCCTCCTTTGGGATAAATAACGCACGGTGGCGGCTCTGTGTTTTTTTCCGCCGGTTGTTTTTCGCGTTGCGACAGCTGGCGAATCTGCTGAGGACTCAGAAGTTGACCTCTTGCTGGTCCATCTTCCCTAAGCGAGTCAGTCCTAGCACTCTTTAGGATAGTTTTGGTTGCTTGTGCTACTTTATTTATTGCATTTGTGATTATTATACTGTGATTGTATATATTTGCATATATGTTTGCATGCATCATATTATCATTGTGTTGGATTCTGTACAGGTTGGTTCCCTTGATTTTGGGTGGGTGTTCTGAGTGGGGCTAAAACCCAGGCCCGAGTATACACCCAGGATTAGTGTGGTCTCACGTTTCCTCACATGTTGGATCAACATGTTGTTGCGACGTGACATACCACAAGCTGGACGAGGTTCTTTTGAGAATGTTCTTCTGGGTGGAGTATTCCACTTTGGTTGGGTTACCTCATTTGAGTTGTTGACTTCGGTGACCGTTCTTTCCCGGATCTTTGGTTTAGACGATCTTACGAGAGCTGCAACGGCAAACCCGAAAGGGCAAACCCGTTGAGTATCTTGCCCTATTGTCGAGACCATTATCCGCCTTAGGATGACCTTGTTAGAATTCACCTGTGAGGGAAGGGTTTGATTCTGGCAGATGCAGATTCTGTTGGTGACTCTTTGATGGTGACTATGGTTCAGTTGGAGTATGGATATTTATTTCTGAGACGCCGGAGTTCTGTCCATGGTATTTATCAATGGGGATCCGTTTATTTCACGATTCCCTGGGTTGGTACAGATGATTTTGTTGTTATCAGATCAGTGGTTTTCCACTGATGATGGTGATATATCTGTTCCGTTTATTTCGTAACCCCAAGTTGGATTTGTGGTTACTCGGTTCCTCAGATGGTTGTGATCAGTTCAGAGACCGGAATCCAGTGCAGTTGATGATCAGATGACTTGGAGGATGGCAGAGTGCATTGCATTCATGCATCAGCATCATTCACATTTTGCATTTATTCGCATCTGACTCATGTTTATCCATATGCAGGGGACATTCTTGATTGAGATCCTGGTTGAGAAACTTCTTTACTCAGATATGAGGGCCAGTTTGAAGGACGATGTTGTCTATAGTTTCTTTGATCCAGAGATCAGTGTGCTGAAGGAGATGATAGCATTGATTACGCCTGACCATGTGGGGATGTTCCGTGAGACTTATGGTGGTATTCTGAAGGTGGTTTTCAGGCTCACAGATATAGATAGGAGTGCCATCCATACTCTTCTCCAGTTCTATGACCCTGGTTTGAGATGTTTCGTCTTCCCGGATTATTTGTTGGGACCTTTGATGGAGGACTATGCCAGTATCCTGGGTCTTCAGATCAGAAACCAGGCTCCTTTCTTTGTCACTAAGGAAGAACCTGATGTGGGTGACATCTCTCGTGCTCTTTATTTGAGCTAAGAAGTGACTAAGGGGGGTTTGAAGGAGAAGGGAAGGTTGCCCGGTTTTCATCTGAGTTTCTTGGAGGCTAAGGCCAAGTAGCATGTTGTGTTTTGTGATTGGAAAGCTGTCTGTGCTTTGCTTGCTGTAAGCGTTTACAGAATCATCCTGTTCCCTAACCAGAAGAACTTTGTGGATATTAATGTCATCCGGTTGTTTGCTCAGAGGAATCCTATTCCTACTCTGGTTGGGGATGTTTATTACACGGTTCATAATCGGAACGAGAAGCGGCGTGGAGGATTGATTAGATGTTATGCTCAGCTGTTGTACAAATGGTTCATGGGATATTTGCCTTCCAAGGGTGCCTTTGCTTTTGTTCTTCTTGACCATACGGTAAATTGGGAAACCAAGTTGATGGGTTTGCGAGCCAAGGACATAGCTTGGACTCACAATGGTATGGCTGGACGAGATTTCATTTACAGTTGTGGGAGTCTTCCCAATGTGCCTCTTATAGGAGTTCAGGGTTGCATTAACTATAACCCGACGCTTCTTAGGAGACAGATGGGATATGCCATGGAGGTTCCTCCTCTCGAGCGAGATATTCAAGAGTCTTTATACTTCCCGGCTGAGGGTAATTCGACACGGTTGAGGCAAGTGTTTGGGGCATGGCGCAACATTCAGAGAAAGGGCAAGGTTCCTTTTAGTAGAGCTAATAGTAGGCCTTTTCCTCTGTTTGATGATTGGCTCAGAAAGAGGATTGAGCTCACGCATCTACCATTTCCTGGGGGTGATCCTTAGTGTCCGTTGATTGAGGGGCCATGTTCTTCTGTCTGTATGGAGGAGTTCCTTGAGATGAAGAGGGAGAGGGCTCAGTTGTAAGCAGAGAAGACTGAGCTGGAAATGAGTGTTGCTAGAACCCAGATGGCTAATCAGGAAACCAAAGGGAAAATAGAAGACCAGGATAAGAGACATGCTTTGGAGGTGAAGCGCTTTGAGATAGACACCGCCTATTACCGCAAGATCAGCCGAGCTTTGGAGTCATCTACGAAGGAGCACGACATTACTAAGGAGAAGTTGGCTAGAGCTTTGAGGGTTATTGAAGATGAGAAGAGAAGACAAATCCTTGTGAAGACTCAGAGGGAAGCTAGAGCCAAAGTCCTTACCACGGAATGGGAAGCGGAGAAAGCGAAGATTATGGCTGAGAGAGATCATTATCTTGCTGAGAGGGATCATTATTTCCGACAGATGAAGATTCACCAGAAGGAGGTGGGAAGACTGCAGCAGGAGAACACTGAGCTCAGGTTCGCCGTGAAGTTTACTAAGATGGTTGATGATGCAGAGCCGTCTATGGGACCTTCTTCAGTGTAGACTTTTGTTGTTATGTGTGGATTATCGTCAGGCCTGTTGACGGAATTCACTTGCTTGTATTTTCTTTCTGATTCTGGAGAATTGTAATTTGATTTGTATCAGACTTGATGTATGACTCTTGCACGTGTAGTGCACTTTTGAGATACAATGGTTATTGTCATTCATTGATCGATCTTCAAGCTTTATTTGCTTTCCTGTATGCACTCACATAGCACACACATGGTTGGGTGATATCTTTGCTAAATCAAAACTCTCTGCTCTGTATGGTGAAACCAAATGTTTGATAAGCCACCCATGACGTATGCTCTTCTGTTGAAGAGGTTGAAGGATCTTGGATTGGTGCAGCCAAGGATGTTGGCTCCGTTGAGACCTGGCCAGAGGCCTGCCAATTATGATGAGAACGCCAAGTGCGAATTCCACTCTGGTGCCCCTGGACACATTGTGGAGAATTGTAAAGCTTTTAAGCATGTTGTCCAAGACCTGGTGGATTCCAAGGCCATCAATTTCACACAATCTCCAAACGTTAATGTTAATCCCATGCCCGCGCATGGTCAGATGGGGGTAAATGCAATTTCTGAGGATAGAAGGACGATTGGGCTGATGAATGTAGATCAGGTGAGAACTCCGTTGGCTGAGATCAAGAGACAACCGTTGAAGAATGGGGTTTTTCCGGGTTGTGATAATTGGTGTGCGGCTGTCGCCACAAATGGGTGTGCAATGATGAGAGAAATGATTCAGAGAATGATGAGGGCAGAAGTAGACGGTGAACTATTTGGGACACCCTGTCAGGCTTTTGAAACCATCAAGTAGAAGAATGCCATATTTGCTGAAGAAGATAAAAGGCCGTCCATTTCTTCTTACAAACAGGCCATGGAAGTGGTGAAGAATGGAAAAGCCCAAGGCTGGGGAAGAATGGTAGACATTACGGTGAAAGCAGATAGGTTTGGGGTTGGCTATCAGCCGGGGCCAAGACTCGTCTGGGCAAAACAGAGGACGTTGTCAACCGTTCACGTTCATCAGTGCTGGAATGCTGGATCCAGGTCACGCTTGTACGGTGGGTGCAGAGATTGACAGTGACTGCGAACTTGACTCGTGGATAAAATCGTGCGTACCAGGGAACTGGAAGGCCTCAAAGATCATCACTGTCACTCATCGTGAAGAGTAATATTTCTATTTTTCAATTCTGTTTGCATGAAAGCCATACATTTTTCCTGAAACGTAATGGTCCATTGTAAGGGCCACCTCATGTGTTTCATTTTGCAACATTTTGCATCATTAATAAATGGATGTTTTTGTAATAAAAGCGGTGCTCCCTGTTTTTCATTTATTTTTGCAGTTTAAAATAAAAATAAAAGATGGCAATGTTTGTTTTCATTTTCTTTCCTTTTGATTTGTCTCGTTTCGACCTCAAAAGCAATGCATGAATCCGCATTCATGTAGATACGACTATTCTCCTGATCTCATTGATAACAATTCGGTTACACCTTTGTAAGACTTCGACTATTCGATCTATCATGCCGAAGATGAAGGCGAAGAAGATTGTGATCTGTTGGAAGATTAGCCAGTTTGTTGAGACAGGAGGAGAAGGTGATTCAACCGCATGAAGAGCATGTCAAGGCTGTTAATCTGGGGACCGACGAGGTCAGAAGGAAAGTAAAGGTTGGGGCCGCCTTGGAGGCGAGTGTCAAGAGCAGAGGTGATGCCATTCAGTCTCAAGAACGCTGGTGCCACGTATCAGAGGGCTATGGTGACTTTGTTTCATGATATGATTCATCATGAAATTGAATGCTATGTTGATGACATGATAGCAAAGTCCCACACAGAAGAGGGGCATCTGGTAGATCTGGCCAAATTGTTTGACCAGTTGAGACAATTCAGACTGAGGTTGAATCCGAATAAGTGCACTTTCGAAGTGCGGTCCGATAAATTGCTGGGGTTTATTGTAAGCGAAAGAGAAATCGAGGTTGATCCTGCTAAAGTAAATTAAAATACAAGAAATGCCTGAAGCGAGAACAGAAAAAGAGGTTCGTGGTTTCTTAGGTAGATTGAACTACATTTCACGGTTCATATCTCATCTAACAGCCACGTGTGAACCTATATTCAAGTTATTTAGAAAAGATCAAACGGTCAGGTGGAATAATGATTGCCAAGCGACATTTGAAAAGATAAAAGAGTATTTGCAGGAGCCTCCGATTCTGATGCATCCTGTGGAGGGACGACCGTTAATTCTGTACTTGACAGTCCTCGAGGGGTCTATGGGGTGCGTACTGGGGCAGCATGACGAGTCTGGTCGAAAAGAGCATGCAATTTACCTTGGCAAAAAGTTTACCGACTGTGAAACAAAATATTCACTACTCGAGAAAACTTGCTATGCTTTGGCATAGGATGCTCGCCGACTAAGACAGTATATGCTGGTTCATACCACTTTATGGATTTCCAAGATGGATACGATCAAGTATGTATTTGAGAATCCAGCATTGACCGGACGGGTTGCGAGATGGCAAATGATTTTGACTGAATATGATATTCAGTACACCTCTCAAAAAGAAATCAAGGGGATTGTATTGTCTGAGTACTTCGCCCAGCAACCCATTGAGGATTATCAACCGATGAAGTTTGAATTCCCTGATGAGGACATCGTGGTTCTCAAATCGAAAGATTATGAGGAACCAATCCCGGAGGAGGGGCCTGACCCTGAATCCGAACGGATTCTGATGTTTGATGGGGCCGTTGATGAGAATGATAGTGGAGTTGGTGCTGTTTTGGTTACGCCGAAGGGATCCCCACATTCCTTGTGTTGCTAGGCTAACATTTGAATGCACCGACAATGTGGCAAGTATGAAGCTTGTATCCTGGGTATCGTACCTCGGTGCGTACATCTACTGGGGCAAAGCCTTTCTCGCTGTGTATGGGACGGAAGTCGTACTACCAGTCGAGGTCCAGATTCCGTCATTAAAAGTCCTGATGGACGTGAAATTGAAAGAGACGGAGTGGGTAAGGACTCGGTACGAAGAGTTGAGCCGATTGAGGAAAAGAGGCTGGCAGCCATTGTCATGGGCAGTTGTGCTAACAGCGAACGAAACGTGCTTTTGGACCAAGAGGTACGACCTCGTGTGTATCATGTGGGAGATACGGTGTTGAAAGGGATCCTTCCTCCTCAAAACGATCATAGGGGCAAGTGGACACCCAATTATGAATGCCCATTCGTGGTCAAGGAGGTCTTCTCTGGAAGAGCCTTGTTGTTGACGACCATGGATGGTGAAGATTTTTCATCCCCTATGAATACGGACGCAGTTAAAATATACTTTGTATAAGGAGACCCGCTGGACGAAAAGAATAAAAGAGTCCAGGCAAAAAAGAGCATCCCGGCGAACCAAGAAAAAAATGAAAAAAGGTTCGGGCAAAAATTAGGGATGAAAAGAAAAAACTGTACACCCGGCAAGTCGA
This sequence comes from Lathyrus oleraceus, assembly GCF_024323335.1. NCBI lineage: Eukaryota > Viridiplantae > Streptophyta > Magnoliopsida > Fabales > Fabaceae > Lathyrus > Lathyrus oleraceus. The sequence goes on along the minus strand of NC_066584.1, from coordinate 267,354,065 downwards.
AAACCCCACAAGGGCGACTTGGGAAAAAAGGGTATCCCGATGGACTGAAAACCCGAAAGGGAGGTCCAGGCAAAAGAGGGATTGAAACGAACAACTGCGTCTAGCATGATCGTTTGTACTGTGGTTAAGACACCTGGATAATCCCCAATAGGGATCAGTCGGAAGCGTCTTATTCAGAAGGCAGAAAGCACGGAGAGTCTTGAGGACATATGGGGTGTAACCGAGTTGGAACTCAATGAGATTGCGGGTTCATATTGCCATTAGGATAGATTTTCCTTTTGTGCGTAATTACCTCTTTTCAGGGATTTCTTCCTGTGTATTGCTCGGTTTTGAGCCACCCTTTTTCAATCAATAAAATGCATATTCAGTCAAATAATTTTGTTTTTGTTTTCATTACCACTTTGATTGCAAAAACATCCGGTTTATTTTGATAAAGAATCTTTGCATTTTAAGACATACGGGTCCCTTCCAATGCATGCTTATAGGATTGAGAACTTGAAATCTTATTCGGAAGGTTGAGTGACCAAGGTGTTGAAATTTTGGCACGCCTGGGGCACGTTTTTGTCTAACAATCTCTTTTGCAGGTGCTGTTAGATATTTTCACTCACTTGCAGGTTATGATGTGAAGCCTTTTGACAAAAGATCCCTGTGGAGTCCAATCAGGGACGAGGAATCGAGGAACGGTGAAAAGACGACGGATGAACGTGCGACGATCCTGGAGGATTAATCAATAAGACTCTTCAATGTCTGAAGAATTGGAAAGTTGATACCAATTTGAGGGGTTCGATCTCCGTAGAGTACGGAGAAGTCAAGAATACAAGGTGATGAATCAAAAAAGTCCAGACGAGTCTGGGAGCTCTCAAAAGTGGAAAGCTGACATTGTGGTTAGATAGTGAATGCCAGTGTTCGACGTTTCTTAGGCAGCCAGACCTGAAGGTTGTTGTTCTCCCCAGCAGATTCAAGATCGATGTTTCTTAGGCAGCCAGGCCTGAAGGTTGTTGTTCTCCCCAGCAGGTTCGAGGTTGGTGTTTCTTCGACAACCAGGCCTGAGGTTATTTCCCCAACAAGTCGAAGATTGTTGTTTTCCCCGCAGAGTGCATTGGTAGTTATTTCCCAGCGAAGTCCCCAAGCAGATCGGGTTCAGTGGAGTTCATCCCTGTTGAGGGTTGTCCTTTCCCCAGCGGCAGTGCTATTCCCCCAATAGGGTGGAGATGGGAGGGATAGCGAGTTCCTCAGCAGAGTGCCTCGAGCTTCCCAGTAGAGTCCCTTGAGGGGGATACTTTTTTAGGCATTCATCATTTAGTTAAGCATAGCATATTGCATAGCTAATTGCGTAGCATTTCCATGGTTCTGGAGCATTACACTGTAAAAAAAATCATGCATCAGCATTGCAAGCATAAATTCGACTCAAGCCATGGTTACCGTTTGAGGATTGGTTTCGCTGGTTGGAAGATCAGCGTTGCAAGTATAAATTCGACTCAAGCCGTGGTTACCGTTTGAGGATTGGTTTCGCCGGATGATGAAGATGTTACTCTAAGGAGTTTAGCATCGTGACGTTGGGTCAACGGTTTCCCCAGTAGTGCGATATTGGAGGAAGAATTTCTGTCGTGCGAGATGGAACTTGGAAGATGTTACTCTGAGGAGTTCGACATCGTGATTCTGAATCAACAGTATTCCCCAGTAGTGCGATATTGGAGGAAGAGATTCCGACAAGCAGAGATGGAAATGAAGATCAAAGAATGTTACGCGATCAGCGCGAAAATCGAAAAATGGAGAAAAGGAAGTGTTGCGGCATTTTCTGGAGAACGGGGTTCAAATGGAGATTGGAGTTGAAGATTATATTCGGGATGAGGTCCTCAGGATTGTCTTCTGATCATGTGTCACCTTAGACGTTGGCGAGGACAGGAGAAGTCGTTATGGGTATCTTCTGAGGAAGAAATGCACATGATTACCTTCTTGTTGTGAAGGTGTACCCTCTGATATATCGCCATCAGATGGGTGTTTTGGTGTTATTTCCGGCGTTGCCAGCGGAACTATCACAAGAAAATGGAGAACGGGGTTCAAATGGAGAGAAGGAAGTGCTGGGCATTTTCTGGAGAACGAGGTTCAAATGGAGAAAGGGAGACACGGGGTGTTTTCTGGAGAGCGGGGTTCACATTGACGATCGAGAGTTATCGTCAGGCGACTGGGGTTCAAATGGAGAACGGGGTTCATTGTTTGGCAAACAGGAGTGATATGAAGTTGTCGGGGTTCAAATGCGGTGATCCGGGATTATCCGCGCGAAAGAAAATATTTGTTCGGGGTTCAAGAAAAGCAAAAAAAAATCAATCATGAGTTTCGGGGTGCAAGAAAAACAAAAAAGGGAAATCATGAGTTCAGGGTTTAAGAAAATGAAAAAATAATATAATAATCCCCAGCGGAGCGCAAATTGTTCGTCTGTTCTTGGTATTCAATCACTCTTCACCCTAATCATTTGAAAGCCGAGGCTGTTCATATCGACAGGTTCACAGTGGATTGAATAGGGGCAGCTGTAACACCTCAACATTTGCCCTCCTCTCTTGGGACTAGTTTAGCATATTGCATTTCATGTTTTAGAACATTAGGCATTTGCATTTTGCATATCATATGAAAATAAGAAGGTCATCCTCCTATGTCTTTCTCAGAAGATAGAGAGGTTAAGAGATTCAAGCCTGAGAGTCTCCATAAATTGATCACCAACCATTTGAGGGTTTGTGCTTCAATTAGGGTTTTCTGGGTTCTTCAAGGAGGTTGAGCATTATCTCGTTTGCAAGGGTACATCACCATCATCATGGTTATGTCATCTTTAGGGGCTCCATTGTGCATGCTCCAGTTCCTTAGGATTAGGGTTTTGACCTCTAGTCAACCCTAATCATTGGTATTCTTCCAGTCAGAGCTTCTCAAGGAGATGAGGTATTTGTTGATGGTGTAGATCACATGATCATTATGAAGAGCTGAGCTTATTGGAGCTAGGGGCACTACGCCAAAAACTGGAATAGACAGCGCCCCTTAGAGGGCGCTTTATTACAAAAGCGCACTCTAAAGTGAAGAGAAAAAATAAGGAGCGAACAACTGGAATAGACAGCGCACTTTAGAGGGCGCTTTTGTAATAAAGCGCCCTCTAAGGTGAAGCGAAAAAATAAGGAGGAGATAGAGGGACAACAATACAGGGCGCTTTTTAGAAAGCGCCCTCTAAGGTTACCCTTAGAGGGCGCTTTTAAAAAAGCGCTCTATAAGTCCATGTGCATTTCCAGTTTATAAAGCGCTTTTGGAAAGCCTTAGAGAGCGCTTTTAGAAGCGCCCTCTTAGGCCCCCTTTAGAGGGCGCTTTTGTAACAAAGCGCCCTCTAAAGTGAAGCCAAAAAAAAATGGAGGGACAACAATAGAGGGCGCTTTTGTGAAAGCGCCCTCTAAGGTTACCCTTAGAGGGCGCTTTTGAAAAAGCGCTCTCTAAGTCCATGTACATTTCCAGTTTATAAAGCGCTTCTGGAAAGCCTTAGAGAGCGCTTTCATAAGCGCCCTCTTAGGCCATTTTTAGAGGGCGCTTTTTTCCCACAAGCGCCCTCTAATGTCCCCTTTAGTAAACATTAAAATTATAACATACTGCGCGTTTTGTTATTTCACTATCTGTTATTAGCGTTCTTTTTCACGTTAGGGTTCTGAGGCGTTTTCCTTCCACCTCTGTTAGATCTACATGCGCGTTTCCTCCTTCTACCAATCAAAGGTACACGCTTTTCCCAATTACTGTTTTATGTTATTGCTTTGTTTTAGCTTTGCCCAATTTCTGTTTTACCTTATTACTGCGTGTTTCCTCCTTCTACGTTTGTTTCGACCATGATAGCGGATGCACTAGGAAATTGACGGTTGGTTTTTAGTGACCATGATTGCGCATGCAATGGGTTATACGACCTATGAACATCTGATTTTGTGTCAACACCAGTATCATTAGAAACCTAGGTCCGAATGTGTTTGAACTCTTCTGAAATTGTTTTTTATTTATTCTAATTTGTAATGGATAATACATGGATGTCTTCTAATCGATTGTCAAGAGAGTACGAGAATGGGGTATCAGAATTCGTTAAGTTTGCCGTTGCGCACGCCGAAGACCCCAGTAGAATGATATGTCCTTGCTTGGGTTATTGTTATGGGAAACGGGTTGACGCAGTTCAGTTGACATCGCATCTAATGAGGCATGGAATTGATCGAAGTTATACATGTTGGAATTTGCATGGTGAGAAAAGTAACGAGAATGTTGAACCGGGGGATAGTACGACCTATGCCTCAAACTATAGTGGCGCAGATACATACGATTGTGATCGAGTTGAAGAGATTGCAGAAGCACTTGAAGGAGATCTTAAGGATTGTCCCGAAATGTTTGAGAGGTTGGCAAGTGATGCAGAGAAACCTTTGTATGATGGTTGCACTAAATTCACAAGATTGTCTGCGGTATTAAAGTTGTACAACTTAAAGGCGGGCAATGGGTGGTCGGATAAAAGTTTCACAGAGTTATTAGCCCTTTTGAAAGATATGCTTCCTGAGGATAATGTTCTTCCCAATCGAACATATGAGACCAAAAAGATGTTGTGCTCTATTGGCATGAGCTATGATAAGATACATGCATGTCCAAACGATTGCGTTTTGTTTCGAAATGAGTATGCATCGTTAAATGAGTGTCCTAAATGCGGTGTCTCGCGATATAAGAACAAGTTGTCTCCAGCAAAGGTCTTGTGGTATTTTCCTGTTATTCCGAGATTTAGACGCATGTTTCGTAGTGAAACCGATTCAAGACACTTGACCTGGCATGCAGATGAAAGAATTATAGATGGAAAGTATCGACATCCGGCAGATTCACCACAGTGGTTGAAAATTGATAATGATTATCCTGAATTTGGAGAAGAATCAAGAAACCTTCGCTTGGCATTATCTACTGATGGAATGAACCCACACGGTATCCAGAGTATCTCACACAGTACATGGCCTGTGATTATTATGATTTATAACCTACCTCTATGGCTATGTATGAAGCGTAAGTACATGATGTTGTCTATGTTGATTTCTGGACCTAAACAACCAGGGAATGACATAGACGTGTACTTGAAGCCCTTAATCGAAGATTTAAAGATTTTGTGGGAGACCGGTGTGGAGGTTTATGATGGATATAGGAAAGAAAGTTTCAACTTGAGGGCGATGTTGTTTGGCACAATTAATGATTTTCCAGCATACGGAAATCTATCAGGGTATAGCATAAAAGGTCAATGTGCGTGTCCTGTTTGTGAAGATAAAACAGATTGGAAGCGCTTGGAGTTTGGTCAGAAGAATGTCTTTCTCGGTCATCGGAGATTCTTAAATTCAAATCATCACTACCGTGGATGGAGAAAGGCGTTCAATGGAGAGACAAAACAAGGCAGAGCTCCACCTATATTGACGGGTGATCAAATTTTTGAAAAGGTGAAAGATTTGGATACTCAGTTTGGCAAGCCTTTTGCCCACACACTTGTCAAAAGTGGGTGGAAGAAGAGGTCAGTTTTTTTTGAATTGCCGTATTGGAAGTCCTTGTATGTGAGACATTTTCTTGATGTTATGCATATTGAAAAAAATGTATTTGAAAGTGTTATTGGCACGTTACTCAATATACAAGGAAAGTCTAAGGATGGCCTTAAGGCAAGAAAGGACTTGATAGCGATGGGAATAAGAACTGAATTAGGACCCTTGAAGAAAGGAAAACGAACATATCTACCGCCTGCTGCTTATACTCTATCTAGAAAGGAGAAAAAAACATTGTGTAAGTTTCTAAGTGAAGTTAAAGTTCCAGAAGGGTACTCTTCAGATATTAGACGACTTGTGTCTATGAAAGACCTCAAGTTAAAGAGTTTAAAGACCCATGATTGCCATGTTATAATGGAACATTTTCTCCCAATAGGTATACGTTCTATTCTTCCGGAAAAAGTAAGAAGCTCTATAACTAAGTTGTGTTCTTTCTTCAAGTCAATTTGCAGTAAGGTGATCAATCCTGCGATCTTACCAATGTTGCAAAAAGAAATCGTTATTACTTTGTGTGAGCTTGAAATGTTTTTTCCTCCATCATTTTTTGACATAATGGTACATCTAGTTGTTCATCTTGTGAAAGAGACACAATTGTGTGGACCAGCTTATATGAGATGGATGTACCCTGTTGAACGTTATATGAAAATATTAAAAGGGTACGTGAAGAACCGAAGTCGACCAAAAGGTTGTATGGTTGAAAGATACATTGTTGAAGAAGCGATTGAGTTTTGTACTGAATATTTGTCTAATGTTCAGTCAATCGGACTCCCCAAGTCTCAGCTTGTCGAAAAGAAAGAAGGAAAAAATCTAATTGGAAATAAAATCGTGGCAGTATCAAGGGTCGAACGGGATCAAGTGCATTTGTATGTTCTGCACAATGAGAATGAGGTTGAGCCGTATGTTGAAATTCACAAGGATGTTCTCCGAGGTTTAAATCCCAATAGAAATGAAAATTGGATAGTACGAGAGCACAATCGATGTTTTATACCTTGGTTTAAGGATCATATTTATTCAAAGCATTATTCAGATCCCGCTTCAATAACAGAAAGGTTGAGATGCTTAGCATATGGTCCAAGTTTCCATGTTTTTTCTTATAGCGCATACGCGATTAATGGATACACATTTTATACCAAAGAACAAGATGATAAAAGTACTATGCAGAATAGTGGTGTCACCGTGGTAGCTGAAGCAATGCACATATCAAGTGTGAAGGACTTAAACCCCAAATTTGCAAATCTGTCGTATTTTGGTGTTATCGAGCGCATTTGGGTGTTTGATTATGAGAAGTTTCAGATTCCTATATTTGGTTGCAAGTGGGTTGAAAATAATAACGGCATTCGAATGGATAAGTCAGGATTTTTGCAAGTGGATCTTAATAGGGTGGGATACAAAGATGAGTCTTTTATTCTAGCCTCTCAAGCTAGACAAGTGTTCTATGTCAATGATCCGAAAAGTACGAAATGGTCTATAGTTCTTTTTTCCAACAAAGTAATTGATGAAAACACTGGAGATCAAGGTGATATTGATGTTGAGATTGAATCGTTTACCAGAAATGATCAAGATGAGAATATTATATCAAATGATTCATATATTAGAAATGATCATAATGAGGGTATTCGGATCAATCCAACCGTCCGTGTTGTTAAGAGACATGTAGAACATATTCCAACCAAGAAAAGAAAGAGAACTTAGTGAAAAAGGTACAGGTCAAATGATTTTAATTGTTTTCTTTATTACAGGTAAAATGACTTTTATGATTTTAATTGTTTTTACATTTGTCATCTGATTTTAATTGTTTTCTTTTTTACAGGTAAAATGATGATGCTGGATATTTGTTTAGATGGAGATGCTCTATTGTCGTCAAGCCTCATTCGCGTAGATGATGATGCTGGATATTTGAAAGTATCCCTCTACGACAATGGAACATGTCCATCTAAACATATATCAATTCTATCTTCAAAAGATAAGGGTTCAATGTTGGCAAGTTACATTGGTTTCCTTGTTCGACAACATATTCCGATTACATGTGATAATTGGAGAAGTCCGGACTTGAAGGTTGGCAAAGAAAAAATATGGTCGGAGATACAGGTACTTACCATATATTGTTATATGTTTTTTGTTGCATCAACTTTGCAGCCCTGTATTGTAGGCAGAATTTAGGACTTCTCAAAGTTGATTTCTTGTTACTTTGTCGTTCATAAAATACACCACTAAATTCTCTGCGTTTAATTTTTAATTTTTTTTCATCAGGCTTGTGTCTCAATAGAGGATGGGTATCTACCTAAAGTTACTTTTGTAGTGGTCCAAAAGAGACATCACACCCGTCTCTTTCTTGTCAACCCCAAAGAGACCGATAGAAGTGGAAATATTATGCCAGGTTTTTTCAATATATTTCTCAACGCAGCTGGTATATATTATCATTTGAATTTATCACTTTTTGCTGATTTTGTTGTTCTAAATTGTCAAAGGAACCGTGGTAGACACTAGCATTTGTCACCCTAGGGAATTTGATTTTTACCTTAACAGCCATGCAGGAATTCAGGTAATATTAGCTATGTCATTTAACTTTATGCCATTGTTTACTATTTGTTGCTCAATCGCCTTTTGACAGTTCTGTGTTATTTGCATTTGGACGTGTTCTTTTTGTAGGGGACTACTTATGCTGCCATCTGTTGTTTTGGTTGAGCCTTATTTTGTATGGATGTGCGATAGAACTACTAGACAACTTTTGGATATACAGAACATGTTTGCCACCATGGGTGGATGGGCGTTTTTGTTTAGTATTGGTTAGAACTACTAGACAGCTTTTGGATACAGTGGTCACTAGGTGTTGGTTGCTATGTTTTATTCTCTTAATTGTAGTACTTTGAGAATATGTTGTTGTATATTGTTGATCAAAGAATCATATATTAATGTTGTATATATGGAGGATTAATGTTGTATATAAATGGATTCATGTTGTATATATCAATGGATTAATGGTGTATAACATTGGATTAAAGGATGAAATCAATATGAATTTTACACTTTTGCAGCATGCGAACAGGTTACCAATTAAATATATATCCACTGTTTTTCAAACAAATTTTTTTAAAATAACTAACACTTTAGAGGGCGCTTTGTCCAGAAAGCGCCCTCTAAACACTTTACATTGACAACTTTAGAGGGCACTTTTTCCTGAAAGCGCCCTCTAAACACTATACATTGACAACTTTAGAGGGCGCTTTTTCCTGAAAGCGCCCTCTAAACACTTTACAATGACAACTTTAGAGGGCGCTTCTTCCTGAAAGCGCCCTCTAAACACTTTACATTGACAACTTTAGAGGGCGCTTTTTCCAGAAAGCGCCCTCTAAACACTTTACTTTACACTGACAACTTTAGAGGGCGCTTTTTCCAGAAAGCGCCCTCTAAGGTGTCCCTTTATGGACCACTCCAGAGGGCGCTTTTTTCTTAAAGCGCACTATAATGTGGCCACTTTAGACAGCGCTTTCTCTAGGAGAACGAAGCGCTGTCTTTACCTATGCCAGCGCCAGATTAGAGGGCGCTTAAAAGCGCTGTTATAGGCCAAAATAAGCGCCCTCTTTTCCCTTATTTGGCGTAGTGGGGTTCATTTCTGAGCCATTTCCTCAGGTGGTAGAGGCTCAAAGTCCATAGTGCATTTTCAAGTCATCTAGGGCCCATAAAGTCAACAAAAAGTCAACAGACGGTTATGAGGTGGAGAAATGGTTTGAGACACTTCATTCATAACCAAAAGAGGTTTATTCATCATGTCAAACACATACCTTGAAGAATTTGAAGCCAAATCAAAAGTTTCCAAAAATGGAAAGTGACCTGTAATTGAAAGTTTCCAAAAATGGCATGTTTTTGGACCACATTCAACTTGACTTTCCAACATCAAAAAGGCTTCAAATGAAATTTTGTCCAACATAAAAGTTGAATATCTTTCTCTCCCATTTCCAAAAAGTCCAAGATCATGAGCATCTGATGAATGGTTGAGAAGATATGGCCAAAGGATTGCAAAGTGTGCTTGAAACTTCAAAGTGGCATAACTTTTGATCCAAAACTCCAATTTAAGTCCCTCTTTTTTCATATTGCTTGTCATGACATATATTTTCCAAATCCAACATTGCATTGCATGGAATTTACTCATATGATCATTTGCCCATGCATGTTCATTTTGGAGGGAAAATGAAGAATTTGAATTTTATTAATCATACATGAAAAATACCATTGCCATTGTGTTCATGAATTGATTTTGAGTTAGTTTATGCCTTGCATGGGCACTGTTCACGTGCAAATGCTCCATGCACCACACACTTTTCCATTTTTGGTCATGCACCTCATTTTCACTAATCATATTTACTCATGCCTAATTTTGATTTGGATGTGATTAAGAGACCATATATAAATCAAATCATAACAGAATTTCAGGGTTTTCACTCATTCTAGATCTAGATTCAAGTTCCCTCCAAAAATTCTCTCATTCCAAATTTGAAAATTCTTCACATAACACCTGAATTTTATTGCATATTCGTGTTCTTTGATCATCATTGAGTGTAGATCAAGCTATGGATTGAAGGAATTGGCCAAGAATCAAGCAAATCGTGCATGAACACATGAACATGGATTTTTGAGTTTCAGCTAGATCGAGACCAATTCAAGCATCAATTCGTGTACTAGACTTCATAGCAAGGTTGAGGAAGGAAATCTGGAGCTGGAGAGCACTTGAATCCATTGAATCAATTCACTGTTCTTCAAAGAGGTTGGATTTCGCATCTCTTAATTCTTCAATTCCTTGCCATGATTAGATAGGTGTCATCTTGCTGATAATCTTGATGCATATATTTCTTAATTTGGTTGAGATTTGGATGAGTTATCTAGATCTGAACTTTTGAGCATGAAATATGTTTTGCTTCAATTTGCCTTATGCATGATGATTTAGACTAAATGAATGATGGATCCATGTTCTACACATCAAGACCGTTCAATATAGGATATGCATGTTTCTAGAAATATTTTTTGTGTTCATCATTGCTGTTGCTCTGTTTTGGTCGAAGAAGATGACCGGAAACACTGTTCCGGTCATCTGATGCAAGCGCTAGGGTTTATCCCAGTCACTGCCACACGAGCATCCTTTTGTCTAAATGATAGGCCAGGATTCCTTAGACTTTTCCACGCGCGCATTGAATCTGAGTTGGCATGCCAACTCAATTAGTGAAACGGTTGCGTTTCAATTATGAGCGCACCTCCAACCTTCATACACGGTTCGATTCCTGGCTGTGTCATTTTGTGATTTATTTTGCTCAGTGCCTCAATTTCAATGTGAACCTGGTTCAATCCTCACATGATGCTTTTGTTCTCATTTCATTTTCAATTAACATTTTCCACTTGTTTTTCCATTTATTCCATTATTTTCATCAAATTCAAAAAATCACTAAAAATAGAAAATGATTCCGAATTGATCCAAATTTTTTGCTACATGTTCATCTTGATGTCTATTATTTTGTGGCATTGATTTCATAATTTTTGCATTGCTCGAATTTGAAATATGCTTGATTGTTTGAATGTGATGCAAAATGTGACATGTTGTGTTATTTCTTTTGTGGAATGCTCATTATTTGGCCAATTAACTTGAAATTTGATTTGCTGATTCCTAACATGGTACATGATTTTTGAGCTTTTGTTTGGCATTTTTGGCATATTTCATCTCTGTTTTAGGCACATGGATGTATGGTGTGACAATGTGTGTCACACCTTTTGGTGTTGCTTTTATTCATTTTCATTTACATGTCAATTGAGCTTTTCTAATTCCAATTTTTTGCATGAGGCTTGTGTTTAACATGTTGTATGTACATAAAAATTTCCATGGATTATTTGATTCATTTCTATTTTAATATGAAATTTCTACTCTTAATGTCCAATTGTGCGCTTTGTAATTGCCTTTGCCTTATTTTGTGCTTTAGATGGCTTTGTTTATTGATTTGGATTTGGTCCTTTTTAGGACATGTTCTCACTTGTTTAAATATGCTTCATGTTGGATATTGGCTGTTGTTTTGACTTTTTGCTTTGCCTTTGACCCTAGTCTTGGTGCTAGTGGTTTGTACTCATCTTTTGAGCTTTGTATTTCAGGTTCGAGCTATTAGCTCTAGTGGTTGATGCAATCTTATGACTTGAGATGAAAATTTGCTTTGTCCACTAACCTTTGTGGTGTTGTAGGTTCCTTGGTGATGAACTCACTTGAGTTGTTTACACATAGGACTTGTATTGTGTACATATTGAGGCACCACTGTTGATTGTCTGTTTGGTTTGTCTGAATACCATATTGACTTGTTTGATTTTTTTTACAGGTACATTAGTCGCTTTTTGCTCATTACTTGAGCTTTGCTTTGCTTGTGGTTGGTATACCACCTAGGCAATCATCCTCTAACTCCATGTAGTCTAGAAGCCCTGTCGTTTCTTTTGGCAGGCATTTGGCTGAAGTCCTCCTTAAGAGGCAATGTTTGTGATTGTTTACTTTTGTGCTAAAGACCTCCTTGTCGAGGCATGTGACTTAAGTCCTCCTAAGTGAAGAGGCGATTGGCAGATAGAAGGGAGTAGCAATCAATCCCCTACTATTCAGTTGAGTCTTTCATTATGCTCGCACTACGTGCTGATGCTTTTGAATAAACACCCAAGATCTTGTATATAGAGTCAATCAAGTGGAGTCGGGTCCCTCATTCTGAATCCCCATGTTTTCATTGATTGAAGCTCACCCAGGCCCGGGTTAAGAGCTATGAAGTCTTACCCTCATTACCTTTTCATCTGCTCACCCTGACGGTCAATGTCAGTGGTTAAAGAGCCTCAGATACCCTTCCAGTGTTGGCTTGTTTGTCGAGGTTGATATGACCCCTTGACTAAAGCCCAACCTTGTATGAGCCGCTTGTTTGCATATAGTGTGTGATACCTGTTCACCTGTGTTTGTTTACTTGCTATTTAGGCTAGCTTGCTTCCTGTGCGAGTTAGGTTTTGATTAGAGACTCCAACTTAGGGATCGTTTGCATGACAACTTCTAGGCTCGAGTCGCAGTCTCCCTTTTAGTTGTTATCTCCCTAGTCTCTGGTTAGGATAGAAATTTTCCCTGTTAGGGGGAACTACGTCGCCCTGATCCTCATACCAAATGAGGTACGGAGGCAGGAGATCGTGCGAGGTCTCTCCGGGCACCCTTTTTCTTTTTGCGTGTGTTTTGCTTGACAACTTCTAGGCCCGAGTTCCAGACTCCCTTTTAGTTTGTCAATTTGCTTTCTACCTTTGGTATTCGCTGGTTAGCGATTGCTTTTTTGTTTGGAGTCGGATATAAGCCCATTGATTGGCATTCCGTTTCCTGTTTGCTTTTGTTTAGAGTTGGATGTAAGTCCATCTATTGGCATTTCGTTTCCTTGTTTGCCTTTGTTTGGAGTCGGATATAAGTCCAGTTATTGGCATTCCGTTTCCTTGTTGAGTTTCTTGTGACGTCTCAGCGTCTTTATTTTGTGTTTTTGATTCGGCGTGCGTTAGCTGAACTACGACAGCTCTGATCCTCATTCCAGATGAGATACGTAGGCATAAGATGCGATATCCTAGCGAGCCCGTTTTCCATTTCCCCGAACTACGTCGACTCTGATGTTTGTTTCTGACAAACTACGTAGGCCCAGGATGCGACATCCTGCCGAGTCCGCTTCCTCCGTCTTCTTTCACCTGTGTTTTATTCCAGTGTGTGTGCATTCTTTGAGCAGTTTTTTTAGCAACCTTATTCTATTCTTTTGAGCGTGGATCCCGTCGAGTACGGCGGACGTGAGGGGTGCTAATACCTTCCCCTTACGTAACCGACTCCCGTACCTAGCAATCTCTGGTCGTAAGACCATTCCCTTTCCTTTTTCAGGTTTACTTCGAGCGTTTCCTTTCCCTCCTTTGGGATAAATAACGCACGATGGCGGCTCTGTGTTTTTTTCCGCCGGTTGTTTTTCGTGTTGCGACAAAGCTATGTATAAGCTAGATGTCAATAAAACCAGAGTCGCCACCGCACTTTTATTGCTTCCAAGGGAAAAGGGAAAAGTACGAGCAAAAGCCAAAAATAAGAAGTTTTCAAATCAAAACTAATAAAATGCCAGAGATTATAGGTAAAGGGGTTGGTTACACATAGGGAAGGTGACCAATAAAATGCCATAAGATTTTAAAAAAGGAGGGAGAGATTTTGATATTTAAAGAAGTGGGGAGAAGATGAAGAAACAAATCCTAAGCACAAATTTAAACCCAAGTTCCCTTCGACATTAGAATCAAGCAACAAACAATTCACAATATCTCAACTTGAAGAGCAAGGCATCAAATAAAGATAGCCATGTCTAAGCTTACCAACTCCATGATCTTCTTCGAATTTGCCCATGTAACTGATGAATTCGACAATGCCACATTTTTAAAGTAACAACTTCATAATGATCATGTTGTAGATGAACTCAAAGGGAAATTCAATGATGTATCAGATGAAGTTTCCAATTGCAAGCACTTGGTTTCATAAAAGTTGGCATTGGCCAAGTCCTTTTTGAATAGGGAGCATTGCCTAAATTCTAAGTCCAAAAGTCTCAGATCAAACAAACAGTCCACACAAGATGTTTTTTAGGGTTTTTGTTCTTATTATGTACATTAATGGTCAAAGACCACTCAAGCAAACAAAATATACACAGACAAGATATATCACACAATATGGTCCAAGTGGATAAAGTGAAAATGGCATTAATATAAACAATTAGAATGGTATGAATAAATGGAAAATGAATAAGACTTGAAATTAAATTGCATTAAAGTAAATGACTTGAAATTAAAGGTTAGTTGTTATTGAGTTAGGAGTTAGTATTGTTTTTTATTTTTATTTTTAAGTCATTCTTTGGAGAACACTCAACCCACTTATCACAAGCATGGATCCTTGAACCAAGACATCTTCCAAAGGAAGGAAAAAAGGCCATGTTTCCATACAATACCATGAAAGGGGAGAGACTTACAATCTCACTAACTAGAATGATATGCCTTTTATGTAAAAAAATTAGCGCTATGTTAAGCAATAATAATTTGACTTATGTAGAAGTCATAACTATTTGACGTCGGGCAATAGAAATTTTGGTGTTAATACATGTTAGAGACATAGTATAATGGAATATGCTCATGAAACATACCACACACAAAAAAGAGTATGCAAAAGAGGTGGCCTAATCTCATCCATACTTATGTTGCTTTTGCAATCAACTATCCTTATGATATTTAGATATCATAGGTCCATGATATGAATGCATAAATAAGGGGAATAAGATGAAGATGGAGGAGAATGGATCGAAACTCAAATTGGACAAAGGAGGACTTTTACCAAATTAAGATCATTCGTTCATTTTGGGAGATGGAATATACATTCCATCAATCTCCTAAATCCAATTATCTTAACCTAACAAAGTCAAATCAACCTTGACCAAGGTCCAACAACACAAGTCAATCTTACAAAGACCATTAAAATGGCTCAACACAATTATTTGGCATTTATTAAATTTAAAATACTAAAAATAATGCATTAAATTAAATATGGTTTGTCAATTTCCTAAAACCTCATCAAAACGCCAAACAAAATGGCCATGAGATTTATCGTAGGTCAAACAAGGTCAAAGGACCTTGGAGAAAAAATTTCAGAATTTTGGAAACTTAAAAGTATTTTTAAACAATTAAAGATACTCACAAAATCAATTAAATCATGAAAAATATTAATAATGATCAAAAAAGTAATTTTTATTCAAAATATGAAAGAGGATTTTATTTAAAAAAAATTGGTGAAACTCTCATATTTTTTGGATCAATATTAAAATTAATACGAATTAATAAAAATAAAACAAATTAAATGAAATTCAAATAATCAGAAAAAACGTGGACCACTTGATCTCCCTCATTAATTGAGGTGGTAGATCAAGTGGTCTAAAACGCGCGTTCCACCAAACACACAAGTCAGCGCCCCACACTAATGGTATTCAAAATGAACGCTCAAGATTAAAACAATTTGAACTGATCATATGGCTCAAAACCTGTCCAGCACACCACCGACGCTGAAACTCTGGTCACCTTCTCTGGCGAGGCTCACCGGACTGGTTCTGTCATCACCATCACATAAATGAAAAAGGAGGACATGATCTGAAAGAAAAAATGGCGTAGAGCACGAATCTGACCTCAATTTTAACTAATTCTAAATATATAGAAAGATACGAGGAGTTGAATTTTGAGGTGTGTCAACTGAGTTGCTTCGATTTGACCTCAAAGCAACTCAATCTTCTTGCCTACATTGGTAGGACTTCAGACAACCAAATATCCAAGATAATTGATGAGAATTGAGTGAGACTCTAAGAAAAGAAAATTTCTCAAAAATACCTACAATTCTGTGTAGAACTGGATCTTGCTTGCTTCAAACCTTGCTTGATCACACTCAGGAAGCTTGTGGAAGTGGCTTGGCAATGGAACAAAGCTTTGGATCCTGGAGTTTTTGAATCTCCAAACAGTGATATTCAAACTCAGTTTTAAAATTGAAAGTTCTCAGGTTTTCCTTTGAATTGTGAGGGTTTGAAGAGAGGGGGAAAAGTTGGCGCGCAAAGGTCCTCTGAAATGAGCTCAGAGGGCATGTATTTATAGCATTTGAGAGTGATATTTACACACTTGTATTTTCTTCCAGATTTGGCAATGTCATGCACAAGCTTGCATGGGCGTGTACAGGCCCATGAAGCAATTTTGATCCAAATTCAATTGTAAAGAAGTTCAAATGAGGCTTGAATGGAAAGGCAATGTCAAATGGTGTTTTGGACATTTGATCTTTCCACTTGATGCAAACTTGTTAAGACCATGAGCATCCCTAGAAAACCTCATCCAAAATGCATGAAATAGGACTCTTTGGAAATATTAGATGAAGGGAAACAAATTTAATGTTGGACACTTTTCCATTTGGAAATTGGATCGTGGTGAATTCTGAGGTAGAAGTTTGGAAATTTCAACATGTTGAAAATTTTTCTAAGTGTTAAGTCATATACCACAATATTCCACCTTGCTTAACTTTTTATATGAGCTCCAAATGAGAAACGTGTCTTCATCAAAATTGTATCTCTTTCAAAGAACTTCAAATTGGACTCCAATTTCATGTCATTTGGATTTCGAATGATAGAGTTATGCATTTTTGAAGTTGAGGAAAATCAATTGTTCAATGGTATAGTGAAAAAATGACCTATAATGTATCCTCATATCACATGCTCATAAAAGTTGAATTACTCTAACTCCAAACATCAAAGTTTAAGTAGACACTTTAATTTGATTGTGAAACTTGGAAATCTTTCATCTCATAAAAAATGAGCAAGTTATGGCTCTGGGAAGTTGACTTTCAAATTAGGGTTTAGACAAAATGACCTATAATGTTTCAACATAGAAAATGATTTTCCAAGCAAAACTACCATGAAAGTTGTTTGGAATGTCATTTATAATAACTTTGCTTTTGGAATCATTTTCATATGATGAAAATTGTAGGAAATAGGGTATAGGGAGACCCAATTTTGATCAGATGAATTCATCTGGCCAAGCACCATTAACCAACTTGCTAACTTCCAACTCTCTTGAATTTTTTGGCTCATGGTATATCACATATGCATAAGATGATGAAATTTGAAGTGTCCCTTGAGAAATTTGATCAATTGGTGAGGAAGCTTATTGAAGAAGTTACTCAAGATACCCAGACAAACTAGGGTTTCCAAGGCAAACCAATTCCAAACTCCTGAAGAATGCTTGATCAAAATAACATGTAAATGTAATAGGGACTCATATATGATGCTTTAAGACATTAGGAACAATCCTTGGTTGTGCTTTTATCCATGAGGGTCTTAAAACCTAGATGTGAACTTGATAGATCAATGGGGATCATGCCCTACCTGCAAAAGAGTTAGGCAAATACAAATGGCATATTTTTGGTATTTTGGTTAGTAAAATGATAATATACAAGTATGATACAATCATATAGTTCTTGGTGATCTCTCCCAAAACAAACCTAGTGAAAGAGGGGTAAGGAGGATGCCAAGGCATGATCCCAATGCTAATGCATATGATGAAATTGCATGAGCGATCTTAGGGTCAAAATTGGGGTCTTACAGACGCGTCACCGTCAAATTCGGAACTTCATTCCAAAATTTCACCATGGTCATTGAAGCCAACATTGCAAGAGCATCTGCCATCCGGTTTTCATCTCGGGGGATATGATGAAACTCAACCTTTGTAAAGAAAGTTGAAATCCTCCTCGCATAATCTCTATATGGTATCAAAGCGAGTTGATTCGTCTCTCATTCACCTTTGATCTGATTCACAACCAAATATGAATCTCCGTAGATGTCAAGATATTTGATTCTGAGGTCAATGGCCTCTTCAAGCCCCATAATGCAGGCTTCATACTCAACCATGTCGTTTGTACACTTGAAAGTCAATCTAACTGTAAATTGAAAATGAGTGCCTTGAGGAGTAATAATCACTTCCCCAATGCCATTACCTTAGTGATTAACAGCTCCATCAAATTCCATTCCCTAACGAGAACCAGGTTCTTGCCCTTCTTCAAGAAATGGTTCATCACAATCTTTCTTCTTCAAGTATAAAATCTCTTCGTCAGGAAAATCATATTGCATTGACTAATAATCTTTAATCGGTTAGTGAGCCAAATTGTAAGCCAAGACACTGCCTTTAATTTCTTTTTAAGATCGATATTCAATATCATACTCCGATAATAATATTTGTCAATGGTCAATACTCCCAGTTAAAGAAGGCTTCTAAAAAATTTGATTGGATCCATTTTGGATATCAACCAAGTAGTATGATTCAACATATACTAGTGCAGACGCTTAGCAGCCCAAGGCAATGTGCAACAAGTCTTTTCAAGCATAAATTACCAAGTCTCACTGTCAATGAACTTCTTAATGAGGTAGTAAATAGCATATTCTTTCATTCCAGTTTCGTCTTACTGACCCAGAACACAACGCATACTTTCTTCAAGCACAGTCGAATACATGATCAAAGATATTCCTTTAATAGGTGGTGACAAAATTGGAGGCTCAAGCAGATATTCTTTGATATTTTCAAAAGCTTTCTAGCAATCTTTGGTCCAATCACAAGACTGGTCTTTCTAAAGAAGCTTGAATATAGGCGCACATGTGGCAGTCATATGCGATATAAATCTTGGGATGTAATTCAAGCGACCGAGAAAATCGTTGACTTGCTTCTCAGTTTTGGACGCATGCATCTCTTGTATTACTTTGACCTTGGTAGGATCAACTTCATTACCCTTCTCTCTAACAATAAAGCCTAACAACTTACCAGAAAGAACACCAAAAGTACTCTTATTGGGATTCAAGCAGAGTTTGTACTTCCTCAAATGCTTGAATAACTTCAACAAATATACAACATGTTCTTCTTCATCACTTTATTTAGCAATCATATCATCAACATATACTTCGATCTCTTTATGCATCATATCATGAAAAAGAGTGGTCATAGCTCTCTCGTATGTTGCACCAGCATTCTTTATACCGAAAGGCATCACTCTATAACAGAATGTTCCCCAGGGTGTAACGAATATGGTCTTCTCCATATCTTTGGGTGCCATCTTGATCTGATTATAACCGGAAAATCCTTCATAAACGAAAAGGCTTTGAATTTAGGTGTATTGTCTACCAACATATCAATGTGTGGCAGAGGGAAATTATCTTCTAGACTAGCTTTGTTCAAATCTTTATAATCAACGTACATACGGACTTTTCCATCCTTCTTCGGAGCAGGCACAATATTTTCCACCCACTACGGATACTCAGCGGTAACTAGGAAACCAACAGCAATTTGCTTATGCACTACTTCTTTAATATTCACTACCATATTAGGATGAGTCCTCCTCAACTTTTGCTTGACTGGCGGGCATTCTGGCTTCAACGACAATCTATGCTCCATAATCTCATAATCCAAACCAGGCATATCTTGATAGGACCAAGCAAACACATTTGAATATTCTCGGGTAAGATCAATCTACCCCTTCTTACCTTCTGGACACAGTTGAGACCCAATCTTGACTTCCTTCATATCATCTTCGGAACCCATGTTGACTAACTCAATTTGCTTTTTAAACGCCAGGATGGCTTTTTCCTCATGCTCAAGTAGACGAGATAATTCATGAGATACTTGTTCATCAATCTATTCCCCAACCTCAAACACAGGGAAATCAAAGTTTGGAGAGGGCGTAGGATCTTTCTACTCAATGGGTTTCAGAACCAACCTGCATAATGATTTGATATTTTGATTTTAGAGAAGTGAATTATGACCAAATATTATGCAGATGGACAATTATTATTTATTTGCTTATGTTTTTTTTTGTGATTACCATTTTAAGAAAGGCAAAAAGTAAAAATAAAACATCATAGATGTGGATGAATATAATTGCATTGTATTGATGTTATTTAAAATTCCTAACAATGTTCACTTCTACCTTAGGCATAGGAGAAGGATTTTTCTTAAAACAATGAAAAACAAATTACTTAGGGCGATGAACAAT
Source organism: Lathyrus oleraceus (assembly GCF_024323335.1). Taxonomy (NCBI): domain Eukaryota; kingdom Viridiplantae; phylum Streptophyta; class Magnoliopsida; order Fabales; family Fabaceae; genus Lathyrus; species Lathyrus oleraceus. The sequence continues at coordinate 267,333,908 of NC_066584.1, read as the reverse complement.
AATAGGAATATCAACAGCAACCAAATTGTTGCAAGTATTCCCATGCGTCACAAATTTGGCGCAGTCTTCATCTTCATCACCTTCGATCACAGAAGTTGAGTGTTGTTTATTACCATGGGTGAACCCTCCGCTACGGAAACTCGATTGCACTTATTCAGCTTTGACATTAAAAGGACCTTGCTGAAATCCCAATCCGGCTCTATTCTTATTCTCGCAGACTTCTACCATACAGCCCCACTGATCTGTACTATCTTTCTCAATAGCTTTCTGAGCATCTTTGAAAGAAGACATAGGTGCCCCTGTTTTCTTTACTTCAGCAATAGACAAGGCTTGGAACGGAGTTCCAACCTCCTCCTCAGCTTCAACATATGTAAAAGATGACAGATGGCTTACCAAAAGCACTTTATCTCCACCAACGATGACAAGCTTGACATTCTTCACAAATTTCAATTTCTGGTGCAAAGTAGACGTTACAGCTCTAGCCTCATGAATCCATGGCCTTCCCAATAAATAGCTATAGGTCGGGTGAATATCCATTACTTGAAAAGTAATTTGAAAATCACTCGAATCTAGCTTCACTAGAAGGTCCACTTCTCCAATGACGGTCTTGCGAGAACCATCAAATGCTTTGACTATCACGCACCTCATCGGGGTGCCTTGGTAGGATAATTTGGAAAGAGTTGATTTCGGGAGTATATTCAGAGAAGAACCGATATCAACTAGCACATTTGGCAATGCATCCTCCTTGCAATTCATTGATATATGTAGTGCCAGATTGTGATTTCTGCCTTCCTCAGGAAGCTCTTCATCACAAAAACTCAGATTTTTGCAAGAAGGAATGTTCGCCACAATGTGGTCAAACTGGTCTACAGTAACCTCGTGCTCAACGTAGGCTTGCTCCAACACTCTTTTCAATACTTCTCTGTGCCCTTCAGAATTCATTAACAGAGACAACACTGAAATCTTCGATAGAGTTTGGAGCAGTTCCTCCACCACAGTAAACTCACTCTTGATTAATCTCAATACCTCATCATCATCGTTAGGCTTTAGCTTGCTGGATTCACCAGACTGACACGCTGGAGCACTAACTGGATTTATCACAAGCACATTAACCTTCTTACTGCCTGTAGCTTCTTCTACATCCTTTGGAAAGACTGGACCAAATACACAGTCGCTACGGGTCACCTTTGCTATATCAGCTATATTCACAACAAAATTTGTCGTAGGCAACATAATCTCTTGACCATTCTCCACCACGGTAGCATTATACTGGTAAGGAACAGGTCTATCGGATGGATATAGGATGGGGCCCACTAACCGTATCACTAGCGACGATACCGATTTGTTGACGTTGTTGCTGCTACTATTAGTAAATTAAATTACTACCCGTTTTGGTGTCTTAAACACAGGAACAATTACATTGACATCATCACCCAAGTGATGGGATTGGAAAATATGAATAAGCCCTTCATCCATTAACCATCATGGTCATGCTAACATTCACTAACCATACAAATGTATTTATGCATTGTTACCAAGGACCTTTTGATAAAGCGGATGTCATAAATCTTGAACTCTCCTGGACAGCCGTCTACCATGTTGACAGAGAAATTACCATGAGCGAGCAACGGGTTGGCTTTCACATTCGTGCACGGTCCTCAATGGACACTATCCCACTCTTCGCGAGTTTATGTACCTCATACTTCAATGGGTAACAGTTCTCAATATCATGGCCGGGAGTTCCTTGATGAAAGGCACAGCGGAGTTCAGGCTTATACCACCATGGAAGTGGTTCGGGAATTTGAGGTGGAATTCATGGTTGAAGTAGGTTCTTAAGAACCAAAGATGGGTAGAGTTTGGTATATGACATATGAATAGGGTCAAAAGAGACCTTCTTCCTCTCAAAGTTTGGTTGTTGATTATTATTGTTGTTGTTGTTGGTTCTTTGTTGCGGTTGTTGTTGACGTTGTTGTTGAATTGGTACTGATTGATTGTTAGAGTTGTTATAAAACACAGTAATTACTGAAGAAACTTGATGTTGATGCTGACGTTAAGGATTTCTTCTAACATGAGGCCTCCTCTGCCTCCCTACAGATACTGCATTAGTTTCCCCTTCCTTCTTTCTGGTAAAACCACTCCAATATTTCTTATTGGACGACACCTCTTCCTTAGACAGATGTCCCTCATGGACTCCTTCCTCTAACCTCATCCCCATGTTTTCCATCTTGGTAAAGTCATTGGGGCATTGGCAATCATGTGTTCATCATAAAACAAACTCAGGGTCTCTAGAAAAATCTTCGTCATCTCCTTCTCTTACAATGGAGGATTAATCTGAGCAGTAAGTTCCCTCCATCTTTGGGCATACTCTTTAAACATATCTTTATCCTTCTGAGACATAGACCTCAACTGGTCTCTGTAACACCCTGATTTTGACTCTAAGATCCCTCATGGCATCATATCATTGCACATTGCATTTGCCTCAAGAATCATAGCATCTTGGCTCCTTAACCTTTGGGTGGGAACTTCTGAGAGTTCGTTTGAGACCACCAAGCATGCCTGATTTGTATATTATTGATTTTCTTACTTTATTTACTAACCAAAAGCACAAAAATATGTCACTAACACCTTTTGTTTTGTAACTTGAGCAATCACAAGATCCAAGGCTCCTAGGAGACCCTATGCTCATTGATGTGGCCAGGTGAAGGTGAAAGCAAGCATGACAATGGTTCCCAAAGCTCTTATTCATCATATATGCCTCCCAAAGTTCTCAATTTGTCAATTTGATCAAAGCAAACCAAGGGGCTTGAGGATTGTTTCCCAAGGAAACCCTAATTCATTTGTGCATCAACTATGCCTTGCTCATGAAGCAACCTACACCTATGATCAAATACAATCAAGGGAAGTTCTTTCATTCATCATATCATGCATATATGAGCTTATTTGAGTGTCCTCAATCATCCATTCACCAAGATTTGAAGTTTGGACTTGAGAAGTTGATCAGTCAATTCATCTGACTATTTTGAAATCCACTAAGACCTAACTTTTGATGTGTTTGTTAAATGGAGATTATCCCAAGAGAAACAATGTTTTTACGAACCATATGAACAACTTTCATGTTCATCAAAAATTTCTTTGAAGCTTGGAAGGTCATTATCCATTTCAAAACATTATAGGTCATTTTGACTGAAACCTTAATTTTGCGTCAACTTCCCAAGGACATAACTCATTCATTTTTCATGATTTTTAGGTGGGATTAAATGCATTGGAAAGTTTAAGATGTTGACTTCTTTTGTTATGTTGAACACATTTTCATAATTCTAAACGAAGTACATGTGATAGTTCAAAACATTATAGGTCACTTTTGACCAAAGTCATTGAAATGTGAAAAAGTCAAACTTCAAGTGCCCATAACTTTCTCACCAAAAATCCAAATGATGAAAAATTTGAGTCCAAATTGATTTCCTTGAAAAGATATACAACTTTTATGTTGAAGCTGTTGTCATTTGGAGCTTGCATCATTGAAACAGAAGGGCTTGAAGTTGGCCCATTTTGGAAAATTTCACATGCACATGTTTTGCACCTTGAACTTTATGACCAATTTTCACTAATTTCCCAATTCCAAATGGAGTTTTTTTCAACATAACAATTGTTCCTCATGTCAATACCTTTCCAACCATTACGCACAAGGTCATGTTTCATTTTGGTAAGAGGTAGTTTCAAAAAGGAGAAGATTCGTGTGTATTTTTAGAAACCATTTAAAAACTTCATGCACACTTATTTGCAATCGTATATGCACGTCCATTTTAGATTAATATGACTTAAGCTTGCATTTCCAATTGGATTTGGGCCCTCCATGCGCCTGTACAGGCCCATGCATGGAGGCCCTCATCATTCATGCACATGAAATTCCCATGCTTCCATTGCCTTTTGCTATAAATAGAGCTGCATACCTTCATCAGAAATCAACCTTAAGGCGCCTCATATGCTGCAGAAATCAATCCAAACCTGACTCTAAAGGAGTTGTGCAATTTCACTTTCATTTTTCAGATCCAATTTTCAACTTCATTGGTTGATTATTAGACTTAAAATTCCTTGGCCTTGCTTCATCTTCATCTCAAGAGCAAACTGTTGGTGTAAGCCCTAGAGGCCAATACTTTTGGTGCTTGTATCGAATTATTTATTAATAATAAAAGGCTTTTTGTTTATTATGTTTATTTAATAAAATCCCTAGAATAGCTAGTCCGTTTAATGTATCAAGTATGACTTAATCATGAGATCACATTAATCATACGGACATTATTCTTAAGGTATCCGTAGTCAAGCTTTATTGTGAAGTGAGATAACATTAAAGCATGAAGACTATTATGTTTATAGACTGATGATCACATCTCATGGATCATGGATAAAGAGTTATCAAGTCTTAAACATAGGTATGAATATTAAGAGTAATATTTATACTGGATTGACACGCTATGAGAATACTATATAGAATGGTATGCAATGTGTCATAAGTTATTCTCATGGTGATAATGGTGTATACCACCCTTCAACCTGAAACCACTATGGACCCTAGATGTAGAGTCGAGTTCCTTATTGCTGATCAAACGTTATCCATAATTGGATGACCATAAAGACAGTTGATGGGTACTCCACGAAGCATGCTAAGGGACATGAGTGACCTAGATGGAATTTGCCCATCCTGTGTAACAGGATAAATGTCTATGGGCCCAAAATTGAACTGAACAAGGATGACACGGTCTATGCCTTGTGTTCAATATAGACATAAGGGCAAAAGGGTAATTATAAACATAATTATTATCATAGAAGGATTTGTCAGATCACCTGATATTATGTTAAATACGTCATTTAATATAATTGCCAAGAATTGTGAAGGATCGTGCTCCATAGATATACATTTCAGAGGTGGATGTTCAAACTTTTTTCAATCGAAAGTCACTGATTCTTGCTTATTTCTTTTGTTTATTGGCTTGGCTGAAGTCCTCTCATAAGAGGCATTTGAATTGAGTTTTAAATTTTGCAAATCCATGAACTTCAGATTGAACACCATGTTTTTCTCACTCTAATTTCTCTCTCTATGAGGATCTAGAGGAGGAACCAATGGTACAGGGGTGATGTACATCACCCTAGCTTTCCAATGATATGAGGATCGCTTCATTTGGTTAAGTTTTCCATACATGCAAATGTCACCGGAATCCTTGAGCTCGTCGGAGAAGACGGTGGTGTACACCACTGTCCTAGCGCCAGATTGAATATGAGCCATTGGATTATGTCTCTAGATCTAATCTCCAACTTTCCTTGTTATGACTTTTAATAAATCATTGTGTGGCTCAGTTGACTTGGATCCATGGTAAGCATGCGCTGAGAGTCCTTGGATGTGCCACCTCATTTAATGAGGTTGATCCAACGTGCCAGATTATTTTCCATTTTCTGAATTTCTTTTTAGTTTCTTTTATCTCCTTTTATTTCAAAAAATCATAACTCTTTCATTTAAATTCCAAAAAATATGGGACTAATTGCTTTATTCCTCTTTTTAATTCTAGTTTATGATAATGATTTTTAATATTTTTTATTTTATCATTTGATATTTTTTGTGAATTTTCTCTTTTCTGGTTATTTTTAATTCATTTTAAATAGTTTCCAATATTCAAAAAATACAAAAATATTTTCTTAACCTCTTTGAATAATAATGAATCTATGAAAAATATTCTCAACAATTTATTAATTGATTTGAGATTTATTTGAGATTTTAGTTCAATTAGGTTATTTTTTATTCCTTTTTAATTGTTTTAAAATAGTTTCTGGTTTCTAAAAATGCTGAAATTTTTTGTCAAACTTTGTTTGACCTTGTTGAACTTAGGATGATCCATTTGGACTTTTCAAAGTTGATTTGAAATGAATTTGAAGTTTGACCTTTAATTGTTCATTTTAATTCAAGTATTATTGTAATTTTCAAAAATGCCAAAAATATTTTATTTGTTTCTTGACTTTTAAGTTTCATTTTGCTTCTGTTTACTATTGTTTGACCTTGATTCCATTTATCTTTTGTCAATATACTTTGCTTATTTCATTTGAATTTCAATACATGTACATTCTTATTCATCTTGGTGGTTAGCCTTGATATATGGGAGGTTTAACCTTCCTTGATTCAAATCTAATTCATCTTGATCAAAGATCAAGTTAATGACTTTGCATTAAGGATAAGATCCTTCTTGATCAAGCAAAAAACCTAAATCAATACAAGATCATTCTTCTTTTCTTTTGGCATGGCAAGTTGTAGGAGCTTGGCTTACTAGTCAAGGTCTCTAACTTGTGTTTGTTGCCTATATTTTTATTGACCGACCTCAGATAGGTGTGACTACTACATTAATCCACTTACGATTGCTTAACATAGCGCTAAATTGCGTTATGGCACACTAACTCTAACTATTGACCACTAACTTTTTAATTCTTGCACTTTATATTAATGCAATTTAATATTCTTGTACAATATTTCATTTGCTTTTGCCCTTTGCTCACTTGTGCTCATGTTTATGTTAATGCAATTTGCCTTTTGCTCACTAGAGCATATTAGTGTGTATATACTATTGTGCTTGTGTTTTATTTTGATTGTTGTGAACAAAATGCAAATGGACAAAAGGACTTAGACTTTACGACATTCCCTATGCAAAATGGAGTCAAAGAGCAACTAGGCCTATTGGCTTTAGAGTGCTATAAATGTCAAAGAGAACTAGGCCTCATGCCTGTGGAATGCTTAATGTTGAAGATGAATTGAAAGGACCTAATATCTAGACTCACTCTTATCCATTCTTTGTTTGCATTGTGGACCTTTTTGATGTGTTTGTTCTTGTGCTAGGGATTCCAACTTGAGTCAAATAGAAGAACCATTGTCATGAGCATCCAAAGTTAGAGATACAAAAGCCATTGGAAGATTCCTAGGAGCTTGTTTGATTGTGTGCTTGATTGCTTGAGTATTTGCTTATTTGCTTACCTTTTCCGAAGGAAAGAGATCAACTTGGATCATCACTATGATCTCAAGAAGGGAACTCCATTGTGGTTTTATTTCTCTTCCTTCATCTTTGTATGTTTAGGACTTAGCCATTCTTCTTCTTCCCTCCACTCTAACCCAAGCCAAAACTTTTGTACAAACATTAACATTTGTTTTCAAATTAGAAACCTAAGCACTATGCTTTTGATTTTCAAACTTTCTTTTCATAATACTTATTTTGAATTGAATCCTAAGTCAACTTTGACCATATTTTGTAAATACTTTTCATTGGTATAAACAACTCACTCAATTATTTTTGTGGTTCCAATGGCCACTTTTGCCAAAGCTTTTCATAAACATTAGCTATTAGGTTTGAGTTATTTTAGTGGATGATATAATACTCACCTGTATCCTTAGTAATGGAAAATGAGTCTTCCATGCTTATTATAGGGTTAACCCCTCACTAGCATGTTGAAGCTATCCTCACATGGTGGATTTGTGGTTTTAGGTCGAGTTTTCTCCCTTTGATAACAAAAGACCTTAAGGCTTTTGGACCTATCAATTCACCAACTTGTTTTGAGATTTTTACCCCGAACTACGAGGTTTTGATCTTAATCCTTTTTTAAGATTGTACGTAGGGAATGGGTTTATCCATTCAAACATAAAATTGTAAATAATTTGTACATTCTTCTCTCATCTCCCCAATCATGTTTGCACAAACAATTTTCATAAATACCAACATACCTTACAACGATTGTGAAAAGGGCTCCCTATGAGCACCTAGGATGTTTTGGGTGCTTAAAACCTTCCCATTGCATAACCAACCCCTTACCCCGATCTCTGACTTTTTTATTAGTTTTTGATTTGATAAAACTTCTCGGTTTTTGTTCGCTTTCTAACATTTCCTTTGGATAAATAGAAGTGTGGTGGCGACTCGAATTGTTTGATTTACTTTTGTTTTAGTCAATAAATCTAAAGGTAACGAATATCCCGCAACAGAAAAGTGGCGAATCTGCTGGGGAAAAAAGATTTGCCTAGTGGATTTTGCCTACTTTTCACGTTTATTGTATTATATTGTTTATATTATTTGTGATATATTTTTTGTGCAAATTTGGGATTACTATATTGTTTGTAATGTATGAATTGCTTGATATATTAATTGCTTGCATGCTTGGTGGCTTTGTGAGATGAGTTCTATACCCGAACTCGAGTGCACTTAGGATAGGAGAATGACATAGTCTTGTTGACTTGTGTGGAGTTATGCCTTAGGAAGTTGACTTGCAAGCCCATTCACTTATTGGAGGTCATGTTGGGATGAATAATGTCACACGAGTAGTCGTGGTTAGGCATTACTCTTTCCAATATAGACCTTAGAAGCTAAGAACCTTAGTTTACTAAGTCCATCTTGGCCTATTTTTAGGATGTAGTGCGAAGGTCGTTCAAGTGTAAGATTTGATACGATTGTTACGCGATACTACACTTATAAGAGTCTCTCTTGAGAATATTTTTGGAATATGAGTAGTCGTTTATCTGATAATATCCGAAAAATGGGATGATGACTATGGGAACCTCTTGTAGAGCATGATTGTCAAGTTTAACCCTAGTACATTCCCTTTGGGTGGTTCTTAACTGAGACTCCATGCTCGTGACTTGCAACAAACCCTTGATTCATGGTTAATCCGTTCTTGTATATCCTTAATATCAATGGAACTTGGGTGTTGATAAGGTGTAAACCATAATCCACCAAAATGGATGATTGATATTAAGGATGACTTGATTCATCCCATGACATTTGTGTGGTGTGATTTGCTTGATCCTTGAGTGTGATTGTTGCATCCATGCATTCATGCATTCATACACATCCATATCATCAACAATGAGAAAATTTTCAAGGAACTTAAGAGGTCTATTTGCAAATTTTCATACATGGATAGAAAAAGAAGGAATACAAAGAAGTACAGTTTCGCACAACCCAACTTGAAAGAGTTAAGGAGTTTGACATCCTATGTATTAGATCCCTTGGAGTTTAAGGCTCGACATGGGAAGCTTCTGTCTATTCTTGCTACTCAGGTGGATGAAGGTATGATGAGTGTGTTGGTGCGGTTCTAAGATCCCTTGTGCCGTTGCTTCACATTCCCGGATTTCCAGCTTTTTCCCACGCTTGAGGAATACGCCTATTTTGTGGGTATACCTATTCTAGATCAGTTGCCGTTCAGTGGCTTGGAGAGAGTTCCTACTTCTCAAGAGATTGATGATATGTTGGATATAGATGAATCTATTGTGGGCGCTCATATGACTACCAAAGGTGGAATTCAAGGTCTCCAATCTGATTTCCTCATTGCTCAAGCTACTATGTATGGGAAGGCCATGAGTGAGGACGCCTTTGAGGCCATATTTGTACTTCTCATCTATGGGCTAGTGTTATTCCCTAACATCGACAATTTTATGGATGTGAACGCCATTAGGATTTTCTCTACTCTTAATCCCATTCCTACTATGTTGGGTGACACTTATTTCTCTTTGCATATGAGGAATGCAAAGGGTGGTGGTACCATTGTGTCTTGTTTGCCTCTATTGTACAAGTGGTTTATTTCGCACTTGCAACAGACGATTGCCTTCAAGGAGAACAAAGGATGTCTACGGTGGTCCACGAGACTTATGTCTCTCACTAATGATGATATCTTTTGGTAAAACTGTGTATATGATGGTGTGGAGATTATTGACTCTTGTGGTGAATTTTCCAATGTGCCTCTTCTTGGTACACATGGTGGAATTAACTACAACCCTGTTTTAGCACGTCGTCAGCTTGGGTTCCCCTTAAAGGATAAACCTAATAACATTTTGTTAGAAGGTGTGTTCTTTCAAGAGGGTAAAGATCCCAAAAACTTGAAGGGCAGGATCGTCCGCGCTTGGGGCAAGATTCATAGGAAGGGAAGGAATGAGCTTGGTCCGAGGAACTGTATTGCTTTGGAACCCTATACCTCATGGGTTAAGAGGAGAGCTTCTGAGTACCTTATGCCTTATGAATACCCTACACCTACACCTTTGGTTATGGATGGGCCTTCAAACCTCCCTGACCAAGGAGTAGAGGAGTTAAGAGATGAAGACCGTTCACGTGCTTGGATCCGTGAGCGAGAGGAGCTACTTCAGCAGCTTAGAGATAAGGATGCATTGGTAGAGTTCCTTGAGCATCAGGTTATCAATGAGCCTGATGATGTGGTGACTTCTCTTCTTCCTCAGTCTTCCAAGTTTTGGAAGAGGAAGTACGATCGACTCGCCAAAGAGAAGGCAGATATGGAGGCAGCCTATGAGCGAGAGGTGAAGAGGCTTCGTGCAGCTTATCTTCCCGTCTCGAGAGCCTTGGACGATTGTTTCTAGGGTTCCATAGGATGTTCATTTTCTTCCTCTCTTGTATTGTATTTGGTTACCAAGACTGTACTTCTTTGGTGTAAAAATATTTTCCAGATATTATTGATATGATATTTCCATATATGTCCAAATGATTAATATTTTCAATATTTGCAAATAGAACTCTGAAGTTCCTCTAATTAAAAACTAAATCACATGCACAAACATTGCATGCATTATATGCATAAGCAGGTTTTCAGTGGTCTAACTCTGTGTTGTTCATTTATTTTGAAGACAAGCTGACCATCGGTACTACACCAGAACCAACTCTTCAAGAATAATTGATCACCTAGAATAAGAGAACAAGGAACTCAAGGAGGAAGTATCCATATTGACTTCCCTGATGGAGTCTTTCATGGCCGCCCAAAGCTAGTCGTCACCAACGCCTTCAACTCCTCCCCAGAGGACATTCATCTTTGAGATTGCCTCTTCAACAGTGCCTGTTGCTACTGCCCATTTTGCGCCTACTGCTATGCCAGTTGGGTTTCCTTGGGGGATTCCCTCGAACTTTGTTCCTGAGGGTCTCGCCCCAAGGTTTGCTTCTCTGCCGGCATCTAGCCCAGTCCTTGCTGTGCCAGCTCCGGTCGTGCATACTATGTCAAGAGTAGATGACACCATTTATCACTCTGAGCCATCTGAGGGCCCAGACGTGTATGAAAAGATGGATGCTATGAACGACCAGTTCCTTGAGCTTCGTAAGGAACTCAAAACTCTCAGAGGGAAGGACCTCTTTGGCAAATCTGCTACTGAGCTTTGCCTGGTACCAAATGTCAAAATCCCTGTAAAGTTCAAAGTGACTGACTTTGAAAAGTACAAGGGAAAAACTTGCCCCCTCAGCCACTTGGTTATGTATGCACGAAAAATGTCGACTCAGACCGACAATGATCAGCTCCTGATCCATTATTTCCAGGACAGCCTGTCTAGTGTCGCCCTGAAATGGTACGTGGGTTTGGAGAGCACGAACATCCACTCCTTCAACGACCTTGGAGAAGCCTTCATCAAGCAATACAAATATAACGTGGATATAGCTCCCGATAGGGATCAATTGAGGGCCATGTCCCAGAAGGACAAGGAAACTTTTAAGGAGTATGCCCAAAGGTGGCGAGAATTGGCTGCACAAATCGTACCTCCACTAGAAGAGAAATAGATGACAAAGATATTTCTGAAGACCTTGAGTTCATTCTATTATGAGCGGATGATTGCCAGCGCTCCTTCTGACTTCACCGAGATGGTGAATATGAGGATGTGTCTGGAAGAAGGAGTCAGGGAAGGGCGCCTGACTAGAGAAGAAGGCTCTTCTGCAAAACGTTATGGGGAATTTGCGAAGAAGAAAGATGGCGAGGCACATGTTGTGACCTCCCATATCAAATCCAGAAGACCCTCTATGAAGAAGAAGACCGTGCGTCCCGCCGGTAATCAGCACCAGGTGGCTCGTATAGCACCTGTTGTTAGAGGAAATCAGTAATATCAGCATCACAATCAGAACCAGCAACAACAACATCAACAATATCAACAACAACAACACCCTCCTCAACAGCAGGCCTACCAGCCTCGAAACAACAATCTGACTAGTACAAGCTATGATAGGAAGAGGGTCAGTTTTGATCCTATTTTCCCATGACCTACGCAGAACTATATCCTTATTTAATAGAAAGGAAACTGATCACTCTACGTGACCCACCGGCTATTCCCCCGACACTTCTGAATGTGATTTCATCACCATGGCCTTTCTCCATGTGGGGAATTGACATGATTGGCATGATAGAGCCAAAAGCGTCCAACGGTCACAGGTTTATTCTCGTAGCAATTGATTACTTCACCAAATGGGTTGAAGCGGCATCGTATGAAAATGTGACCAGGCAGGTGGTCGTGAAGTTTATCAAGAATCAACTTATATGCCGTTATAGTGTGCCAGATAAGATCATTACCGATAATGGATCTAACTTGAACAGCAAGATGATGAAAGAGCTTTGTAGTGAGTTCAAGATAGCACATTATAACTCTTCTCCTTATAGACCCAAGATGAATGGGGTTGTTGAAGCTTCTAATAAGAATATCAAGAAGATTATCCAGAAGATGGTTGTTACGTACAAAGATTGGCATGCGATGCTGCCGTTTGCTTTGCATGGATATCGTACATCCATCCGCACTTCAACAGGGGAAACCCCTTTCTCCCTTGTATATGGCATGGAGGTTGTGCTCCCAGTAGAGGTGGAGATCCCATCAATTAGAGTCTTGATGGAAGCCAAGTTGACTGATGTTGAATGGGTTCAGAGTCGTTATGACCAGCTGAATTTGATTGAAGAGAAGAGATTAACTACCATATGCCATGGTCAGTTATATCAGCAGAGGATGAAGAAAGCCTTTGACAAGAAGGTCAAGCCTCATGTGTTCCGAGAAGGTGACTTTGTGCTTAAGAAAGTCTTGTCTTTCGCGCCCGATTCCAGGGGCAAGTGGACTCCAAACTATGAAGGTCCATATCTTATCAAGAGAGCCTTTTCAGGCGGTGCTTTGATACTTACAACTATGGATGGGGAGGATTTCACTCGTCCTATGAATTCAAATGTCGTCAAGAAATACTTCTCCTAAAAATAAAAACAGAATAGCTCGCTAAGTTGGAAACCCGAAAGGGCAGCTTAGGCAAAAATGAGCGTCTTGGTGGATTGAAAACCCGAAAGGGCCATCCAGGCAAAAGTTAGAGACATAAAAAAATTGAATATATATCCCACTAGATTGAGTACCTCACCCTGGGGCAATCTAGGCAAAAATTAGGGACTTGGCAAGTAAATGCATCCTGACAAGACTTTGTTTTACAACTATCATCTGTCAAAGGATTTCACTCAGTCATCGTCAACTGAAGCTTCAAATACATTGGATTCAGAGTTGGTGGAGAAATGGTCATTATGTTCAATGTAGCCTTTTTCCAATATATATCACCAATTTCAAATTTGTAAAGATCCATGGAGTCTTGCCATTTCCAGACTACCATTCCATCAAATAAATTTGAGCCTTTATCCAATTCTTCGGACTCTTATTTGTTTCTATTCAACAAATATTTGCATGTTTTAATTGATAAATATCATTGTTTTCAATAAATAAATTTTTGTATAAACTGTTTTTAAACAAAGTGAACATTCACAATAACAAAAAGGATAATTGGGACATCCTCATTGCTCTCCCAAGGATAGTATGATCTCCAAAAGGGTAAGACATTTGTTCATATTCCTAGCATACTTGTATCCTCTTTAGTATCTTTCAGGTTGCCTCCTCCGCGAGCGCAGAAGAAGATTATGCATCACCAAATCCCTAGAGAGTCTGGAGTTTGGTCTCAGTCCTCTAGCTCCCCAGTTTAGGTTGGATATAGCATTTGTGTTATCGGTTATATGGTTGTCATCCCTTGGATGGATTGACCTAAAATCCCTTATGAATTGATAAATTGACATGCTATCTTTTCGAGGAAGTTGGTATCCCCTCATTCAGATTGGAATTCTCCCGCAGAGTGAGCAGGAGATTCCCAGCATGAGTGGAATTCTCAACATTTGGTTTGTAGCTTATCCCCTGTGGATTCGTTTACATTAATCTCCAGTAGGTTTGGCTTTGTTCATCCTCAACAGGGTTGGTCCCATTTAACTCCCCAGTTAGGTCACCAGTAGTTTATCTCCAACTGTTTGCCTATAGGTTGTTCCTGGTTCAGTCATCAGCAGTGTTTCCCCAGTGGGTTTGTTTGATCAGAGCCTGTTTGATGATTCCTCCTGAGCAGAGCGGGTGATGAAAATGTTTCTTTTCTATGCCCAGCGGAGCAGTGTTTCTCTTCTCATCGGCAGAGTTGATTTCTCCAACAGTACGAGGAAATACGTGGGTCTTGGAACTTTGGATTGGTGGTTGTTCCCCGTAGAGCTTCCTCTTCCTCCCTGATAATTTCCCCAGTAGAGTTGTTTCTATGACGGATCTTATCCGTGCTTAGCTACCCCAACCAAGACTTTGCCTGATTTCAGTATGGCGTTGGAACTTCTGAGGAAGATGTGTTGATCCCTTCCTCAGCGGAGTGACTGTTCTCCTTCTCCTTAGCAAAGATATCTCATTCCATGTTCAGAAGTGAATATTGTTAGATGTGCTTCAGTTTGGTGGTTGTCCCCCCACAGAATTCTCCATCACTTCCTGATAAGATTCCCAGTAGATTTCTTCTCTGACTGATCTTATCCTTGCCTCTTCTTACTGTTGGAAGATCCCCAGCTTTGGTGTTGTATTCCCTTTCTTATTCCCAACAGTATTCTCTGATTCCCGGTGATCCTGCTTGTTTCCCTGGCAGTAGTCTTTTTTCCCGTCAGCGATTCTATTTGATTCCCAACATTGGTTTTTGTTCCCTTGCAGAGATTGATGTTGCATGGTATTTTTCTGCCCCCATCATATTAGGAATTTCCCCATTGGGTATGGCTTTCTCTTCTGAGACGTAGTACCGGATGTTTGTCCATTGATCCTTGGACCTGGTCGTGTTAGATATGTCTGTTTGTCAGTATCAATCATACATAAACCACACATATACATGCATAATTATAACATTCAGATAGTCATGTTGCATTCCTTGCCATATATCATTGTTTGTTGTCTCCTGCTATTTAGTGGTATATATTTCCCTAAAGCAAATGTTATGTCTGATCTCTCATTTTAGAGTCAGCCCTATAGGCAGAAAGTGTCTACCTTTTCTTCCGTATTCCACACTGAGTTATACCCTCGTGGATGATTGTTATTTCAGTTTCCTCCCAAAACTTGTATTGGGATGGAATTACCCCCCTGAGTTATATCCTCATTGGATTGAGTCTTGTTTCATTGTGTCTCTCTAGTTTGTTCCTAGATTGACTCCTATTGTTACTTCCCCTGCACTTCCCCGTAGTTTAGATGAATGATTGCTTAGTAACCAGTAATAACCATCTTTTCCCCGGCGGAGTATTCCTGTGACCTTCTACCCAGTAACCGGTAGTTATAAGTCCTATTTTTGTGGTTTTCTACCCTCATACCGGTAGTTGTAAACCCCATTTTATACCCTTGCAGAGTTAACCCTTGAGTTTCTTCATCCTAACCGATGACGGTTACTCTCTTCTGTGGTTTTCTACCTAGTATCCGGTAGATGTAATCCCCTCTTTGTTGGTTATCTTTATCCAATAGTCGGTATTGATATCCATTCGTTTTGAC
Source organism: Lathyrus oleraceus (assembly GCF_024323335.1). Lineage (NCBI taxonomy): Eukaryota > Viridiplantae > Streptophyta > Magnoliopsida > Fabales > Fabaceae > Lathyrus > Lathyrus oleraceus. The sequence goes on along the minus strand of NC_066584.1, from coordinate 267,318,304 downwards.
TATATCTCCCAGTAACCGGTGATATATCTCCCGGATCATTGCCTTTGCTAATGTATCCCCAGCGAGCCATCTTTCATTTACCCTTGTTCGGTAATGATTGTTTCTCCCCTTTGATTGGTCATCATTATATACTCAGTATTCAGTATCCCGATGTCCTTTCTTTTCGGTCGATTTATCCTTTATTAACCCAGTAACCGGTTGTGGATAATCTTCCATGCGAGTATGTTATCTACGTTTTAACGGTAATATATATTATATCTCATGCGCTCTTCAGTCGAAGTCTTTTTTCTTCCCCAGTCGAGTAAGATTCATACTTCCTTATGGAATCGAATGTCCATCCTGTAGTTGAGTTTTCTTTTTCAGCCCTCCTTTCAGATGATGAGTGTTTTGGAAATATTCCCCAATTCACGCCTGGTTGGTCACCTATTATATGCCCAGTAACTGGTATCCCTGGTGTTCCTTCCTTTCTGCTCCCTATTATGACTTTTGTCCTCTGTGGAGTCAGATTTTCCTGAATTGAAATATACCTTTTAGGTCTTCCTCTGATGTTTTGGATGATCGATATCTCTCACCCTTATACCGATCTTAGATATTCATTCTCCCCGAGCATGTTATTCTCTCACCCTTATACCGGTGTTTTGAACACATGTCTCTTTGAGGTTTTTACCCTGTAACCGATAATACCTCATTTTTTGTTTCCTCAGCTGGGTCCTTCATGGATTTTCCCCAGCGAAGTCCCTTAGTGGATTTTCCCCACCTGAGGCCGGATTTTTATCCGAAGTATCCCTTGTGGATAGTTTTGCTATATTGGCATATTTCCCAATACATGCATCTATGCGTTAACTCGAGTCTTCCCATTGATTTATTTCCATGGAATTCCTTCGTGTCTCTCAGCAAGTTTTAAGTCGTGACCTGCTCACACATTTTATCCCTTTTACTACCCAGTAAAATTCCATAATCTATGTCCCATTTATGAGTATATTACTCCTATAGATTTTCGGTTTCTCCTGATTCCTTTTTCCTTTGTGGACATATATCCCCATAGAGTATTACCTTTTTCATACATACATTTGCATCAAGAGGTCTCTTAGGGACCAAAATTCGTCTCTTTGTTATTATTTAAGCCCATTCTACCTCGTCGAGACAAAGATTTTAACCTTCATATCTCCGGCTAGAATGACCTTAAATAGGGGAATTTGTAAGACCATAATTTTGACCCTAAGATCCCTCATGGAATCATATCATTGCACATTGCCTTTGCCTTAAGGATCATAGCATCTTGGCTCCTTAACCTTTGGGTGGGAAATTGTGAGAGTTGGTTTGAGGCCACCAAGATGCTTTAATTTTATATTATTTATTTTCTTACCTTTGGGTGGCCAGGTGAAGGTGAAAGCAAGCATAACAATGGTTCCCAAAGCTCTTATTCATCATATATTCCTCCAAAAGTTCTCAATTTGTCAATTTGATCAAATAAACCAAGGGGCTTCTAGATTGTTTCCCAAGGAAACCCTAATTCATCTGTGCATCAACTGTGCCTTGCTCATGAAGAAACCTCAACCTATGATCAAATACAATCAATGGACGTTCTTACATTCATCTTATCATGCATATATGAGCTTATTTGAGTGTCCTCAATCATCCATTCACCAATATTTGAAGTTTGGACTTGAGAAGATGATTAGTCAATTCATCTGACTATTTTGAAATCCACTAAGACCTAACTTTTGATGTGTTTGTCAAATGGATATGATCCTAAGATAAAAAGTGTTCTTAAGAACCATATGAACAACTTTCACGTTCATTAATAATTGATTTTAAGCTTGGAAGGTCATCATCCATTTCAAAACATTATAGGTCATTTTGATTGAAACCCTAATTTTGGGTTTCCCAAGGACATAACTCATTCATTTTTCATGATTTTTAGGTGGGATCAAATGAATTGGAAACTTTAAGATGTCTACTTCCTTTGTTATGTTGAACAAAATTTCATAATCTTAAAATAAGTACATGTGATAATTCAAAACATTATAGGACACTTTGGACCAAAGTCATTGAAATATGAAAAAGTCCAACTTCAAGTGCCCATAACTTTCTCATCAAAACTCCAAATGATGCAAAATGTGAGTCTAAATTTATTTTATTGAAAATATCTACAACTTTTATGTTGAAGGTTTTGTCATTTGGAGCTTTCATCATTGAAACAGAAGGGATTGAAGTTGGTCTATTTTGGAAAATTTCACATGCACATGTTTTGCACGTTGAACTTTATGACCAATTTTCACTAATTTCCCAATTCCAAATGGAGTTTTGTTCAACATAACAATTGTTCCTCATGTCAATACCTGTCCAACCATTACCCCAAGGCTATGTTTCATTTTGGTAAGAAGTAGTTTTAAAAAGGACAAGATTCATGTGTATTTTTAGAAACCATTTAAAAACTTCATGCACACTCATTTGCAATCATATCTGCACGTCCATTTCAAATTAATATGACTTAAGCTTGCATTTCCAATTGGATTTGGGCCCTCCATGCACCTGTACAGGCTCATGCATGGAGGCCCTCATAATTCATGCACATGAAATTTCCATGCTTCCATTGCCTTTTGCTATAAATAGAGCTGCATACCTTCATCAGAAATCAACCTTAAGGCGCCTCATATGCTGCAGAAATCAATCCTCATATGCTGCAGAAATCAATCCAAACCTCACTCTAAAGGAGTTGTGCAATTTCACTTTCATTTTTCAGATCCAATTTTCAACTTCATTGATTGATCATTGGATTTAAATTCCTTGGCCTTGCTTCATCTTCATCTTAAGAGCAAACTGCAATCAAGAGTTGTGAAGGATCGTGCTCCACAGATCTACATTTCAGAGTTGGATGTTCAAACTTTTTTCAATCGAAACTCACTGATTCTTGCTTTATTCTTGTGTTTATTGGCTTGGCTTAAGTCCTCTCATAAGAGGCATTTGAATTGTGTTCTAAATTTTGCAAATCCATGAAGTTCAAATTGAACACCATGATTTTCTCTCATTGATTTCTCTCTCTATGAGGATCTAGAGGAGGAACCAATGGTACAGGAATGATGTACATCACCCCAGCTTTCCAATGATATGAGGATCACTTCATTTGGTTAAGTTTTCCATAACTGCAAATGTCACTAGAATCCTTGAGCTCAACGGAGAAGACGGTGGTTTACACCACCGTCCCAGCGCCAGATTGAATGTGAGCCATTGAATTATGTCTCTAGATCTAATCTCCACCTTTCCTTGTTATGACTTTTAATAAATCAGTGTGTGGCTCAGTTGACTTGGATCCATGGTAAGCGCGCGTTGAGAGTCCTTGGATGTGCCACCTCATTTAATGAGGTTGATCCAACGTGCCAGATTATTTTTCATTTTCTGAATTTCTTTTTATTTTCTTTTATTTCCTTTTATTTCAAAAAATCATAACTCTTTCATTTTAATTCCAAAAAATATGGGACCAATTGCATTATTCCCCTTTTTAATTCTAGTTTCTGAAAATGATTTTTAATATTTTTTATTTTATCATTTGATATTTTTTGTGAATTTTCTCTTTTATGGTTATTTTTAATTCATTTTAAATAGTTTCCAATATTCAAAAAATACAAAAATATTTTCTTAACCTATTTGAATAATGATGAATCTATGAAAACTATTCTCATCAACTTATTAATTGTTTTGAGATTTATTTGAGATTTTAGTTCAATTAGGTTATGTTTTATTCCTTTTTAATTATTTAAAAATAGTTTCTGGTTTCTAAAATGGCTGTAATTTTTTGTCAAACTTTGTTTGACCTTGTTGAACTTAGGATGATCCATTTGGACTTTTCAAAGTTGATTTGAAATGGATTTGAAGTTTGACCTTTAATTGTTCATTTTAATTCAAGTATTATTTTAATTTTCAAAAATGCCAAAAATATTTTATTTGTTTCTTGACTTTTAAGTTTCATTTTGCTTCTGTTTACTATTGTTTGACCTTGATTCCATTTATCTTTGGTCAATATACTTTGCTTATTTCATTTGAATTTCAATACATGTACATTCTTATTCATCTTCTTCTTCATCTTTTTCTTTTTGATCAATGAGTTAAAAATTGGTGGTTAGCCTTGATATATGGGAGGTTTAACCTTCCTTGATTCAAATCTAATTCATCATGATCAAAGATCAAGTGAATGGGTTTGCATTAAGGATAGGTTGGTTCTTGATCAAGCAAAAAACCTAAATCAATACAAGATTATTCTTCTTTTCTTTTGGAATGGCAAGTTGTAGGAGCTTGGCTTACTATTCAAGGTCTCTAACTTGTATTTGTTGCCTATATTTTTATTGACCGGCCTTAGATAGGTGTGACTACTACATTAGTCAACTTACGATTGCTTAACATGACGCTAAATTGCCTTATGGCACACTAACTCTAACTATTGACCACTAACTTTTTAATTCTTGCACTTTACATTAATACAATTTAATATTCTTGTACATTATTCCATTTGCTTTTTCCCTTTGCTCACTTGAGCTCACTTTTATGTTAATGGAATTTGCCTTTTTCTCACTTGAGCACATTATTATGTATAGACTATTGTGCTTGTGTTTTGTTTTGATTGTTGTGAACCAAATTCAAATGGACAAAAGGACTTAGACTTTAGGACTTTCCCTATGCAAAATGAGGTCAAAGAGCAACTAGGCCTCATTCCTTTAGAGTGCTATAAATGTCAAAGAGCAACTAGGCCTCATGCCTTTAGAACGCTTAATGTTGAAGATGAATTGAAAGGACCTAATCTCTAAAATCACTCTTGTCCATTCTTTGTTTGCATTGTGGAACTTTTTGATGTGTGTTTTCTTGTGCTACGGATTCCAACTTGAGTCAAATAGAAGAACCATTGTCATGAGCATCCAAAGTGAGAGATACAAAAGCCATTGGAAGATTCCTAGGAGCTTGTTTGATTGTATGCTTGATTGCTTGAGTATTTGCTTATTTGATTGCTTATTCCAAAGGAAAGAGATCAACTTGGATCATCACTATGATCTCAAGAAGGGAACTCCATTATGGTTTTATTTCTCTTCCTTCATCTTTGTATGTTTAGGACTTAGCCATTCTTCTTCTTTCCTCCACTCTAACCCAAGCCAAAACTTTTGTGCAAACATTAACATTTGTTTTCAAATTAGAAACCTAAGCACTATGCTTTTGATTTTCAAACTTTCTTTTCATAATACTTATTTTCAATTGAATCCTAAATCAACTTTGACAATATTTTGTAAATACTTTTCATTGGTAAATATAACTCACTCAATTGTTTTTGTGGTTCCAGTGGCCACTTTTGCCAAAGCTTTTCATAAACATTAGCTATTAGGTTTGGGTTATTTTAGTGGATGATATACTACTCACATGTATCCTTAGTGATGGACAATGAGTCTTCCATGCTTATTATAAGGTTAACCCCTCACTAGCATTTTGAAGCTATCCTCACATGGTGGATTTGTGGTTTTAGGTTAAGTTTTATCCCTTTGATAACAAAAGACCTTAAGGCTTTTGGACCAATCAATTCACCAACTTGTTTTGAGATTTTTACTCCGAACTACGAGGTTTTGGTCCTAATCCTTTTTTAAGATGGTACGTAGGCAATGAGTTTATCCATTCAAACACAAAATTGTAAATAATTTGTACATTCTTCTCTCATCTCCCCAATCATGTTTGCACAAACAATTTTCACAAATACCAACCTACCTTACAACGATTGTGAAAAGGGCTCCTTAGGAGTACCTAGGATGTTTTGGGTGCTTAAAACCTTCCCATTGCATAACCAACCCCTTTACCCCGATCTCTGACTTTTTTTATTAGTTTTTGATTTGATAAAACTTCTCTTTTTTTGTTTGCTTTCTAACCTTTCCTTTTGATAAATAGAAGTGCGGTGACGACTCGAATTCTATGATTTACTTTTGATTTAGTCAATAAATCTAAAGGTAAAGAATACCCCGCTAGAGTCTCTATCAGGCGCCATGTCCACATTATACTTGTACTATTTCTGTAGCGGTAAATTTATGACCATTAAGTTATGGATAAATTTAACGTCAATTAAACTAGAGTCACCACCGCGCTTTTATTGTTTCCAAAGGAAAAGGGAAAAGTACGAACAAAACCAAAAGATAAGAAGTTTTTAAATCAAAACTAATAAAATGCTAGAGATTACAGGTAAGGGGGAATGTGTTAGCACCCAAAGTGTCATAGGTACTCCTAGGGAGGCCTTTTTATATGTGTGTGTATTTTGGCATAAAATATTTTTGCAATAAATAGAGTGTAGGGATGAGAAAATAATTCATTAAGTATATTTTTGTGTTTGACAAGACCTTCGGACTTGCGCTTACGTACCAACATAAAAATGAGGGATCAAAACCTCGTAGTTCGTGGTATCAATTTCAAAGTGAGTGATTTGCTTTTAACAAAAGTTTAATTTTAAAAGAGGCAAAAAGGGCCTAAAAGAGTTTGAATGAGTGTTATTTTTTTTGTCTTTTGAAATTTTAAGTCAATATGGTTAGATGAATATATAAGTTTGATTTAAGAAAAGAGTTTAAATATGCAATGCCATAAGGCCAAAGTTTCTAGTTTGTAATAAAGTCTAAGTTTAGAAATCACAAGCAAAGAAGATTTTGAAAAGAGGGAGAGATTTTAAGTTTAAGATGTGGGAGGAGATGAAGAGACTAATCCTAAGCAAAAACTTAAAAGTTAAGAGTTGAAAAGGTCTGACCAATGGGATGCAATCCAATAGACAAGAATGTCATATAAAAACCCACTTTTTCATTGGACTTTAAATCAAGTAATATCAATACACAAGTAGAAAGATGAAGAGCAAGGCATCAATTAAAGATAGCCACATCCAAGCAAGAAACTTCATAGTCTTCTTCTTAAACTTCCCATGCATCAGATTACATACTCCTTGAATGGCTCAGAAGAAGGCATTAGACATCGGCTCAAAGTAACATTTGTATCAAGACCATGTAGCTGATGAACTCAAAAGGGATCTCAATACTTGCATCAGATGAAACTTCAATTCACAGTGACTTGGCTTTAGAAAAGTTGGCATTGGCCAAGTCCTTTTTCATATGGAGTGTTGCCTATATCTATGTCCAAATCTCAGATCAAATCCAATAGTCCACACAAATATTTTTTTGGGTTTTGTTGTTTATTAAGTATCTTAAGGTAAAAAGACCACAAACACAAACAAGTATATATAATCACAATATAATCACAATATATAGCTCAAGTGAACAAAGTGAAAATGACATAAACATAAACAAGTTAAATGATATGAATATTGGCAAATGATAAAAGGCTTAAATTCAAAGTGCATAAAGTAAATGACTTGAAATTAAAAGTCAGTCAAATGTTAGTTGATTAGAAGTTAGTGGAGTTTTGCTTTTTATTGTTTAAGTCATTCTCTGGAGAACACTTAACCCTCTATTCACAAGCATGGGTCCTTGAACTAAGACATCTTCCAAAGGAAGGAAAAAAGGCCAAGTTTCCAAACAATACCATGAAAGGAGGGAGACTTACATTCTTACTTACAAGAATGTTATGCCTTTGGGTCAAAATTTAGCACTATGTTAAGCAATCGTAATTGATCATACATGGTCTGACACCATTCAACTTCAGTCAACTTGGCTATCATCGGAACACACAGTGATGTGATCTCAACCTCTAATAGGAGCACGACTTCCATACCATAAACAAGTGAGAAAGGGGTTTCCCCTGTTGAAGTGCGGATGGATTTACGGTACCCATGCAGAGAAAATGGGAGCATCTCGTGCCAATATTTGTATGTCACAACCATCTTCTAAATTATCTTCTTCATTTCTTGTTTGCAGCTTCAACAACCCCATTCATCTTAAGTCTGTAGGGAGAAGAATTATGATGTACAATCTTGAAGTCTTTCCAAAGAGCTTCAACCATATTATTATTCAAGTTCGATCCATTGTCAGTAATGATCTTACTTGGCACACCATACCGACATATAATTTGATTCTTGATAAACCTTACAACAACTTGCTTGGTTAGATTTGCATACGATGCTACTTCAACCCACACTGTGAAGTAGTCAATAGCCACAAGAATGAAACGATGTTCGTTCGAAGCTTTATGCTCAATCATACCAATCATATCAATTACCCACATGGAGAAAGGCCATGGAGAGGAAATAACATTCAACAGTGTTAGAGGAACGTGAATCTTATCTGCATAAATTTGAAACTTGTGGCATTTCTTCACAAACTTGCAACAGTCGGATTCCATTGTCAGTCAATAGTAACCTGCTCTCAATTTCTTCTTAGCCATAACATGTCCAATGGAATGAGTACCCAAGGAACCGTCATGGACTTCAGTCATCAATAAGTCTTCTTCGTGTCTATCCACGCATCTGAGCAGAACCATATCGAAGTTTCTCTTGTAAAGTACATCACTATTCAGGTAGAAGTTGCCATCTATTCTCCTTAAAGTCTTCTTATCTTTCAAGGATACCCAGGAGGGTAAATATGACCTTGGAGAAAACACTTGATATCAAAATACCACTGCTTTTCATCTTTGATCTCTTTAACAACAAATACATGAGCTTGCCTATCAAGACGCATCACAGTCAAATTAGGAACTTCATTCCAAAACTTCACCATGATCATTGAAGCCAACATTGCAAGAGCATCTGCCATCCGGTTTTCATCTCGGGGGATATGATGAAACTCAACCTTTGTAAAGAAAGTTGAAGTCCTCCTCACATAATCTCTATATGGTATCAAACTGGGTTGATTCATCTCTCATTCACCTTTGATCTCATTCACAACCAAATATGAATCTCCGTAGAAGTCAAGGTATTTCATTCTGAGGTCAATGGCCTCTTCAAGCCCCATAATGCAGGCTTCATACTCAGCCATGTTGTTTGTACACTTGAAAGTCAATCTAGCTGTAAATTGAAAATGAGTGCCTTGAGGAGTAATAATCACTGCCCCAATGGCATTACCATACTGATTAACAAGTCCATCAAATATTATACACAAACGAGAACCAGGTTCTGGCCCTTCTTCAAGCAATGGTTCATCAAAATCTTTCTTCTTCAAGTAGAAAATCTCTTCTCCAAGAAAATTATATTGCATTGATTGATAATCTTCAATCGGTTAGTGAGCCAAATGGTCAGCTAAGACATTACCTTTAATTACTTTTTGAGATCGGTATTCACTATCATACTCGGATAACAACATCTGCCAACGTGTAATCCTCCCAGTTAAAGCAGGCTTCTCAAAAAATTGATTGGATCCATTTTGGATATCAACCAAGTAGTATGATTCTACATATACTGGTGAAGACGCTTAGCAGCCCAAGCCAATGCGTAACAAGTCCCTTCAAGCATAAATACCAAGTCTCACTGTCGGTGAACTTCTTACTGAGGTAGTAAATAAGATATTATTTCTTTCCAATTTTGTCTTGCTTACCAAGAACACAACCCATACTTTCTTCGAGCACAGTCAAATACATGATCAAAGATCTTCCTTTAACAGGTGGCGACAGAATTGGAGGCTGAAGCAGATATTCTTTGATATTGTCAAAAGCTTTCTCGCAATCTTCGGTCCAATCACAAGACTGGTCTTTCTAAAGAAGCTTGAATATAGACCCACATGTGGCACTCATATGCGATATAAATCTTGAGACGTAATTCAAGCGGCCGAGAAATCCTCTGACTTGCTTCTCAGTTTTAGGCGCATGCATCTCTTGTATTACTTTGACCTTGGCAGGGTCAACTCCAATACCCTTCTCGCTGACAATAAAGCCCAACAACTTACCAGAACGAACACAAAAAGTACACTTATTGGGATTCAAGAGGAGTTTCTACATCCTCAAACGCTGGAATAACTTCAACAAATACTCAACAAGTTCTCTTCATCACTTGATTTAGCAATCATATCATCATCATAGACTTCGATCTCTTTATGCATCATATCATGAAAAAGAGTGGTCATAGCTCTCTGGTATGATGCACCAACATTCTTTATACCGAAAGGCATCACTATATAATAGAATGTTCCCCATGGTGTAACAAATGTGGTCTTCTCCATATTTTTGGGTGCCATCTTGGTGTGATTATAACCGGAAAATCCATCCATAAATGAAAAGACTTTAAATTTTTAGTTGTACTGTCTACCAACATATCAATGTGTGGCAGAGGTAAATCATCTTTCGGACTTGATTTATTCAAATCTCTATTATCAACGCAGATACAGAATTTTCCATCCTTCTTCGAAGTAGGAACATTATTTGCCACCCACTGCGGATACTCATCGGTAACAAGGAAACAAATATCAATTTGCTTATGCATTTCTTCTTTGATCTTCACTTCCATATTAGGATGAGTCCTCCTCAACTTTTAGTTCACTGGCGGCATTCTGGCTTCAACGATAATCTATGCTCCAAAATCTCAAAATCCAAACCCAGCATGTCTTGATAAGACCGAGCAAACACATCTGAATATTCTCGGAGAAGATCAATCTACCCCTTCTTTCCCTCTGGACACAGTTGAGACCCAATCTTGACTTCTTTCACATCATCTTTGGAACCCAAGTTGACTAACTCAGTTTGCTATTTGAACGACTAAATGGCTTTTTCCTCGTGCTCGAGTAGACGAGATAATTCATCAAATACTTCTTCATCAATCTCTTCCTCAACCTCAAACATAGGGAAATCAAAGTTTGGAGAGGGCGTAGGATCATTCTATGAGCTGGCCTATTAAGACGCGTCAGAGTCAAATTAGGAACTTCATTCCAAAATTTCACCATGATCGGGGGATATGATGAAACTCAAGCTTTGTAAAGAAAGTTGAATTCCTCCTTGTGTAAGACCCTAATTTTGACCCTAAAATCCCTCATGACATCATATCATTGCTCAATGTATTGCCTCAAGGATCATAGCATGTGTGGCTCCTTAACCCTAGGGTTGGGACTTCTGTGAGTTAGTTTGAGACCACCAAGCATGCTTGCATTGTATGTTATTTCTTTTCTTATTTTTGTTTACTAACCAAAAGCACAAAAATATGTCACTAACCTCTTTTGTTTTGAAGCTCAAGCAATCATGAGATCCCCTGCTCCTAGGAGGCTCCTATGCTCAATGAAGTTGCCATATGAAGATGAAAACAAGCATGAAAATGGTCCACAAAGTTCCTAATCATAATATATGCCTCCCAAGTATCTCAATTTGTCAATTTGATCAAGATAATCCAAAGGGCTTGAGGATTGTTTCTCAAGGAAACCCTAATCCAGTTGTGCATTGACTGTGCCTTGCTCATGAAGCACTCTCAACCTATGACCAAATTAAATCAAGGTAAGTTCTTTCATTAATTATTTTATGCATATATGATCCTATGTGAGTATCCTTAATCATTCATTAATTAATATTTGAAGTTTGACCTTGAGAAGTTGACCAGTCAAGTCATCTAACCAAACTGAGATCCACTAAGACACAACTTCTGATATGTTTGTAAAATGAAGATGACCCCATGCGAAAATATGTTCTTAAGAACCATATGAGAAACATTAATGTTTATCCAAAATCCATTTGAAACTTTGAAGGTCATCATTAATTTCAAAACATTATAGGTCATTTTGATTGAAACCCTAATTTTGGGTCAACTTCCCAAGGACCTAACTTCCTCATTTTTTTATGATTTTGAGGTGATACAAATTGCATTAGAAATATTAAGAGTTCTACTTAAAATGTTATGTTGGACAAAATTTCATAATCCTAAAAGAAACACATGTGATAATACAAAACATTATAGGTCACTTTGGACCAAAACCATTGAATTTGAAAAATGTCCAACTTCAAGTTCCCATAACTATCTCATTAAAAATACAAATGATGCAAAATTTAAGTCCAAATTTATCATCTTGGAAATATATACAACTTGGATGTTGCGGTTTTTTCCATTTGAGGCTTGCATCAATGAAACAGAAGCGCTTGAAGTTGATCATTTTTGACAAATCTTCCAAAGACATGTTTTGTACCTCAAACTTCAAGGTCAGTTTTCCTAAATTTCCAAAGTCCAAATGGATTTTTTAATAACATAGCTTTTGTTCCTTATGTCAATTCCTTTCCAACCATTACTCACATGACCATGTTTGGATTTCCCATGTGGGACTTTCGAAGAGGTGAACATTTATGACCAATTATGCAATTCACCATGAATCTTCATGCACAAGCTAACAGCAGACCATTTGCACGTCCAATTCAACTTAGTATGATATCAGCTTGCATTTCAATCCAATTTTGGGCCTCACATGCGCCTGTATAGGCCCATGCATGGAGGACCCAATGATCATGCACACGAGTATTTCCTAACTTTTCTTGCAGCTCAGCTATAAATACATGGCCTCCCTCATTCAAATCTCAACCTTATGGTGATCTGAAGATCTACTGAAACCAAAACCTAATCATACTCAAAGTAATTCCAATTTTCATTTCCTAAATTCAAGCTTGAATTTCAACACAATCAATTGATCTTCAAGTCTTATTCCTTAGCCTTGCATTCATATCACATCTCAAGATCAAATTGGAAGAAAAAGTTTGAGTAGATCGTGCTGGAAAAAGTTGCTCTTCAAAGGTATCTCATAAAAGTGTTTTGACTTGAATCTCATCATACAATGTGAATTGCTTGTGTTCAAACTGTTTTCTAAAGTCCTCGAGCAAGAGGCAGACCAGTGGTGGTCTTGATTTCATAATTGAAAGCATTTCAGTTTGCATGCCTGGATTTTCAAGCTCAGATTTCTCACTTGATAGAAATCTTGAAGACAATCCAAGGTTACAGGGGTGATGTACATCACCCCAGCTTCATTTTGGTACCTAGCTCGTGTATTTTGGTTAAGGTTCAAAAACCTGCAACTGGTGGCCGGAGTTGGTTGGTCCACCGGAGAAGATGGTGGTTTCCACCACCATCTCCATGTGGATGAGTCTGAGCCATTGGATGATGTTTAAATGATCTAATAGTGGCCATACTTTCTATTGACTTGATTGAAATACATGTGTGACGCGTTTGACTTGAGACTATGATTTAAACGCGCCTCTGAGCCTTTGGATACAGCCACGTCACTTAATGAATTCCATCCAAGCGCTGCTAATTTTTCATATTTTCTATTTTCTGTTTTATTTTCTTTTAATTCCATTTTTTTTCAAAAATTCATAACTATTTTATTTGAAGTCACAAAAATAAGAGACCAATGGAAAAAAAATCTTGAAAAATCTAGTTTCATAATCTGATTTTTAATTATTTTTGTGACTTCATTTAATATTTTTTTGTGAATTATTTTTTTTTTGATAGTTTTTAATTCATTTTAAATACTTTTTGATATCTGAATATTCCAAAAATATTTTCTTAACACATGCGGATCATGATAAGTCTATGAGAAATATTCTCATCAATTTCTTAATTGATTTGAGATTTATTTGAGATTTTAATTCATTTGTGTTATATTTTATTGTTTTTAATTGATTTTAAATAGTTTATGTTTTCAAAAATTATTGAGAAAATTTGTCAAACCTTGTTTCACCATGTTAGACCTATGATGATTCAATTGGACTTGTTGAAGTTGATTTAAATTGAATTTGAGGTTTGACCATATTTTGTCCATTTTAATTTTGCATTTATTTAAATTCCAAAAATACCAAAAAATGTGTTTGACTTTATTGACTTCTAAAATTCATTTCTCTTATGTTTTACATTGGTTGATGAGGATTTTGATTCACATTTGATCATTGTGTTTTGATTGTGTCATTTGAATTCTCCTTTTATCCATTTCATTTCATCTTCATCTTCTTTTTTTTATTATGGCCAATGAGTTAATGATTTGTGGTTGGTCTTGACATATGAGAGGTTTAACCTTCTTTGATCCAAATCAAACTCAACTTGATCAAAGATCAAGTGAGTTGCTTTGTGTCCAAGATAGCTTGCTTCTTGGTCAAGCAAAAAAACCTGAAATCCATACAAGGATTTCCTTCTTTTCTTTTGGCATGGCAAGTTATAGGAGCTTGGCTTACTAGTCATGATCTCTAACTTGTGTTTATTTGCCTATAGTTTTATTGACCGACCTCAGATAGGTGTGACTACTACATTAGTCCACTTATGATTGCTTAACATAGCGCTAAATTGTATTTGACACATTAACATGACCATTAACTTCTAACTTTAAATTCAAGAATTTAATTTCTTGCAATTTACTTTAATGCAATTTACTTTTTTGCTCATTTATTCATATTGCCTTTTCCCTTTGCTCACTTGAGCTCATATTTTATGTTTATGCCATTTTCCTTTTGCTCATTTGAGCTCATTATTGTATATAAATATATTGTTGCTTTGTGTTTGTTTTGTCTTTGTTTGTGTGAACCCAATGCAAAAAGGAGAAAGGACTTAGAATTAGGACCTTACCTATGCTTAAAGGAGTTCAAGAGCAACTAGGCCTCTGCCTTTAGAATGCTAAACTTGTTGAAGAGCAACTAGGCCTCATGCCTTTAGAATGCCAAATCTTAAAGTTGACTTCAAAGGACCCCTAATCTAAACTCATTCTTTGTCCATTTCACTTATTGTGTTGTGAACTTTTTTATTGTTTATTCTTGTGTGATAGGGATCCCATCTTGAGATAGTAAGAAGGACCATTGTCATGAATAGTCAAGTTAAGAGAGAAAAACCAATTAGAGATCCTAGGGGCTTGAATGTATATTTGTTTTGATTGCTTATTGATTGATAAGTCCAAAGGAAAGGAGGATCTTGAATCATCTCTATGATTTCAAGAAAAGGAGCTCCAAGGGTTTTATCTCTTCTCTTATCTTTATATGCTTTGGGACCAGCCCTTCTCTTCTTCTCTCCACTCTAACCCAAGCCAAACTTATTTTGTGCAAACTTTGACATCATTTTCAAATTAGAAACCTAGGCCTTATGCCTTTGATTTTTCAAACTCTTTTCATTAATACTCATTATGAATGAACCATAAGTCAACTTTGACTTTATTTTGTGAATACTCTTAATTTGTAAATACAACTCACTTCAAGTTGTTTTTGTGTTTCCAATGGCCACCTTTGTTAAAACCTTTTCATAAACATTAGCCATAGGTTTGAGTTATCATAGTGGTTGATGTAAACCTCACCTTATCCTTAGTGATTGGACTATAAGTCTTCCATACTTATTATAGGGTTAACCCCTCACTAGTATGTTGAAGCCCTCCTCACATGGTGGATTGTTGGTTTAGGTTGAGTTTTCTCCCTTTGATAACAAAAGACCTTAAGGCTTTTGACCAAATCAATTCACCAATCTTTTGAGATTTTTACCCCGAACTACCAGGTTTTGATCCTACCTTTGTGAAGGTACGTAGACAATGGGTTTATCCATTCAAACAACAAAATTGTAAATAATTTATATTCTTTTTCTCATCTCCCCAATCTTGTTTGCACAAACATTTTCACAAATACCAACCTACAATAGACATTTGAAAAAAGGGCTCCCTTAGAGTACTAAGGATGTTTTGGGTGCTTAAAACCTTCCAATTTCATAACCAACCCCCTTACCCAGATCTCTGACATTTTTATTAGTTTTTGATTTGATAAAACTTCTTACTTGGTTTTTATTCGCTTTTTAACCTTTCCTTTGGATAAATAGAAGTGCGGTGGCGACTCGAATTGTATGCTTACTTTTGATTTAGTCAATAAATCTAAAGGTAACAAAGACCCCGCTACAGAAAAGTGACAACTCTGCTGGGGACATGTTTCTTCCTAGTGGGTTTAGCCTACTTTTTGCCTTGTTGTGTTGTATGTTTATTTGTGACATATTTTTGTGCAAAATTTGGGATGACTGTATTGTTGTAACGTAGGATTTGCTTGATATATCAATTGCTTGTGTGCTTGGTGGTCTCTTGTGAGATGAATTCTATACCCGAACTCGAGCGCACTTATGATAGGAGAATGGCATAGTCTTGTTGACTTGTGTGAAGTTATTCCTTAGCAAGTTGACTTGCAAGCCCATTCACTTGGTGGAGGTCTTGTTTGGATCAATAATGTCACACGAGTAGTCCTTGTTAGGCATTAGTCTTTCCAATATAAACCTTAGAAGCCAAGGACCTTAGATTACCTAGCCCATCTTGGCCTATTTTAGGATGTAATGCGAAGATCATTCAAGTGTAAGATTTGATACGATTGTTACGCGATACTACACTCATAAGAGTCTCTCTTGAGAACATTTTTGGAATACGAGTAGTCGTTTTATCCGATAATATCCGAAAGATGAGATGATGACTATGGGAACCTTTTTAGAACACGATTGTCAGGTTTAACCATAGTACATTCCCTTTGGTTGGTTCTTAGTCGAGACTCCATGCTCGTGACTCACAACAAACCCGTGATTTGCGGTTGATCCGTTCTCGTATATCCTCAATATCAATGGATGACTTGATCAGGTGTAAACCATAATCCACCAAAACGGATGATTGATATTGAGGATGACTTGATCCATATCGTGACCTTTGTGTGGTATGACTTGCTTGATCCTTGAGTGTGATTGTTTCATCCATGCATTCATGCACTCATACACATCCATATCATCAACAATGAGAAAATGGGAAGCAAAGAAGGAACATGAAGAAATACAGTTTCAGACAACCTGACTTGAAAGAGTTAAGGAGTTTGACATCTTATGTATTAGATCCCTTGGAGTTCAAAGCTCGCAATGGGAAGCTTCTGTCTATTCTTGCTACTCAGGTGGATGAAGGTCTGATGAGTGTGTTGGTGCAGTTCTATGATCCTCTGTACCGTTGCTTCACTTTTCCGGATTTCCAGCTTTTGCCTACACTTGAGGAGTATGCATATCTTATGGGTATACCTATCTTAGATCATTTTCGTTCAGTGGCTTGGAGAGAGTTCCTTCTTCCCAAGAGATTATTGATCTGCTTCACATAGATGTATCTGATATTGGTGCTCATATGACTACCGAAGGTGGAATTCAAGGTCTCCCGTCTGATTTTCTCATTGCCCAAGCTACTTTGTTTGGGAAGGCCATGAGTGAGGACGCCTTTGAAGCCATATTCGTACTTCTCATCTATGGGCTAGTGTTATTCCCCAACATCGACAACTTTGTGGATGTGAATGCTATTAGGATTTTCTTTACTCTTAATCCCGTTCCGACTCTGTTGGGTGACACTTATTTCTTTGGAGCCCTACACCTCTTAGGTGAGGAAGAGAGCGCTTGAGTACTGCATGCTCTACGACTATCCGAGACCTACCCATATGGTTATGGTTGGGCCTTCAACCCTCCCTAACCAAGGAGTAGAGGAGTTGAGAGATGAAGACCGTTCGCGTGCTTGGGTTCGTGAGCAAGAGGAATTACTTCAGCAACTCAGTGATAAGGATGTTGTAATAGAATTTCTGGAGCATCAGGTTATTGATGAGCCTGATGATGTGGTTACTTCTCTTCTTTCTCAGTCATCCAAGTTTTGGAAGAGGAAGTATGATCGACTCGCCAAGGAGAAGGCCGATATGGAAGCAGCTTATGAGAGAGAGGTGAAGAGGCTTCGTGCAACTTATCTTCCGATCTCGAGAGCTTTGGACGATTGTTTCTAGGGCTCCATAGGATGTTTATTCTCCTTTCTCTTGTATTGTATTTGGTTACCAAAACTGTACTACTTCTTTGGTGTAAAATTTTTTCCAAATATTATTGCTATGAGTATTCCATATATATGTTTTAAAAGATCAATATTTCCAAATATTTGCAAATAGATCTCTATAAAGTTCCTCTAATAAAAATAAATCATATGCATAAGCAGGTTTTGGTTCAACTCTGATCAGTGGTCTAACTCTTTGTTCTTCATTTATTTTGAAGACAAGCTGACGCGTCGGTATAACACAAGAGCCAATCTTCCAAGACTGATGGAGCATCTAGAGCAAGAGAATCGAGAACTGAAGGACGAGATTTCTAGGATGATTGCTATGATGGAGTCAGTGCTGGCTGCTTAGAGCCAGTCTTCACCAACTCCTACAACACCTCCCATGAGGATTGTTATCTCCGAGGCCACTTCTTCAACCGTGCCTGCTGCAACAACTCATTTTGCGCCAACTATGCCAGTCGGGTTCCCGTGGGGGATGCCCGCCAATTTTGTGCCCGAGGGTTTTGCTCCAACTCTCGCTTCTCCGTCGGTATCTAGCCCGGTCCTTTTTGTGCCACCTCCCATCGTGCACACTTTACCTAGGGTTGAAGACACCATCTATCATTCTAAGCCATCTGAGAGCCCAAATGTTTATGAGAAGATGGACGTGATGAACGACCAAGTCCTTGAGTTGCGTAAGGAATTGAAGACTCTGAGGGGTAAGGACCTCTTCGGTAAGAGTGCTGCTGAGTTGTGCCTGGTGCCCAACGTTAAAATCCCTGTTAAGTTCAAAGTACCTGACTCTGAGAAATACAAGGGAAACACATGCCCTCTCAGACATCTTGTGATGTATGCTTGAAAGATGTCAACACAAACTAAGAATGATCAACTCCTTATCCACTACTTCTAGGACAGCTTATCCGGTGCCGTTCTCTGGTGGTACATGCGTCTGGACAACGCAAACATCCTCTCCTTCAACAATCTTGGCAAACCTTTTGTCAAGGAATACAAGTATAATATAGATATGGCTCCCGATAGGGACCAGCTGAGGGCGATCTCCCAGAGAGAGAAGGAGACTTTTAAAGAGTACGCCCAGAGGTGGCGTGAGTTGGCCGCTCAGATTCTGCCACCCCTTGAAGAGAAAGAAATGACAAAGAAATTTTTGAAGACTTTGAGTTATTTCTATTATGAAAGAATGATTGTTAGTGCTCCCTCGGACTTCACCGAAATGGTGAATATGGGAATGAGGCTAGAGGAAGGAGTCTGTGAAGGATGTCTGTCTAGGGATGAAGGCTCTTCTGCAAAGAGATATGGGAGCTTTGCAAAGAAGAAAGAGGGAGAGGCACATGATGTGTCTTCCCATATCAAGAGAAGGCCCTCTATGAAGAGGAAGAATGTGCGTCCTGCCGTTAACCAACACCAGGTGGATCATATAGCACCTGCCTTCAGAGAAGTCCATCAACAACAACAACAACATCAACAATATCAATAACAACATCGTCCGCAATAGCAGGCCTATCAGCCTCAAAACAACAATAACACCAACACCAACTACGAGAGGAAGAGGGTTACTTTTTATCCAATTCCGATGTCATACGCTAAACTCTATTCATCTCTGATTGATAGAAAGTTAATTACTCCACGAGACCTACCTGCTGTACCGACTAACCCTCATTGGTGGTACAATCCAGAATTACATTGTGTATATCATTCCGGTGCCCTCGGACATGATGTGGAGAATTGCTACCCCCTGAAGACCAAGGTGCAAGACCTTGTTAGAAGTGGGATTTTGTTTTTCGAGGACGTAGGTCCTAATGTGAAGAAGACCCATTGCCTGAGCATGGGAAAGCTGCTGTGAACATGGTCCAGGGTTTCCCTGGAAAATATAAAGTCATGTATGTCAATGATATTAGACAATCTTTGCTCGAGATTGTAAGACCCCAATTGTGTCCCTAAGATCCCTCAGGGCATCATAACATTGCACTTGCACTGCCTCAAGGATCATT
The DNA here is from genome assembly GCF_024323335.1 of Lathyrus oleraceus. Lineage (NCBI taxonomy): Eukaryota > Viridiplantae > Streptophyta > Magnoliopsida > Fabales > Fabaceae > Lathyrus > Lathyrus oleraceus. The sequence continues at coordinate 267,298,635 of NC_066584.1, read as the reverse complement.
AGCATCTTGGTTCCCCTTGCCTTTGGGTGAGACTCCTTGTGAGGGGTGTGAGATCACCAAGCATGCTTGAATTGTATATCATTTCTTTTCTCATTTTATTTACTAACCAAAAGCAGAAAAATATGTCACTAACATCTTTTGTTTATAGCTAGAGCAATCACAAGGTCCAAAGCTTCTTGGAGATTATTGGTACAAAGACATGGTCAAGAGGAGATGAAAATAAGCATGGTAATGGTTCCCAAAGCTCTCATCCATCAAATATGCCTCCCTAGCACCTCAATGCATCATTTTGATCAAAGCAAGTCAAAGGGTGTGAGGTCTTGTTTTTCAAGGAAGCCCTAATTCATCTATGTACCATAATGCCTTGCTCCTGAAGCAACCTCAGCCCATGATTAAATAAAATCAAGGGAAGTTCTTTAATTCATCATTTCATTCATATTTAAACTTATTTGAGTGTCCTCAATCATCAATTCGTCAAGATATGAGTCATGGACTTGAGAAGTTGATTAGTCAATTCACCTAACTATTTTGAAATGCACGGAGACCTAACTTTTTATGTGTTGGTCAAATGGAGATGGTTCCAAAAGAAAAAATGTTCTTAAGGACAATATGAACAACTTTCATGTTCATCAAAAATTGATTTGAAGTTTGGAAGGCCATCTGTCATTCCAATACATTATAGGTCATTTTGACTGAAACCCTAATTTTTGGTCAACTTCTCAAAGACATAACTCATTCATTTTTTATTATTTTGAGGTGGGATAAAATGCATTGGAAAGCTTAAGATGTCTAATTCAAATGTTATGTTGAACACAATTTCAAAATCTCAAAGGAATTACATGTGATAATGCAAGACATTATAGGTCCTTTTTGACCAAAGGCATTGAAAGTCAAAAAAGTCCAACTTCAAGTGTCCATAACTCTTTCATAAAAAATCCAAATGATGCACAATTTGAGTCCATTTTGAGTGTATTGAAAATATCTACAACTTTGATGATGGAGGTTTTTCCATTTGAGGCTTGCGTCATCAAAACAGAAGGGCTTGAAAATTGGCCAATTTTAGAAACCTTGCCTTGACATGTCATACACCTTACACTTTAAACTCAAATTTCATAAATTTCCACACTTCAAATGGATTTTTTCTCAATGTAACAATTGTTCCTTACATCAAGACCTTTCCAACCATTACTCACATGATCATGTTTGGATTTTTTCATTGGGACTTTCGAAGAGATGAATGTTTAGGTAAAAATGAGGAATTCACTTGAAATCTTGGTACATAAGCAATTGCCTTGCAAGTCACACGTCCAATTCCATTTGGCTAATGCTCAGAATTCATTTGGCATTGTTTTTGGGCTTTGTGCATGATCATGCAAGCCCATGCAATGAAGCTCCACATGCCATGCACACGGATTGATCACGCTCTCCTTGCCGCTTCCTCTATAAATAGAGACCTCATTCCATCCATTTCACACACCTGATTCAACCTGAAATGCTGCAGAATTCTCTCCATAGCCATCACTAAAGAAGCAAAACTCATTTTTCTCAAATTTTTCAGATCTGAAATTCAACTTCATCTGGTTGAATTCTTAGATCTAATGCTTCTAAACCTCCATCATTCATCTCATTGAACTTCTGTTTTGGTAAAGCAAGTAAGAGATCGAGCTCAATTCTCCAGAAATCAAGCTTACACTTCAACTGGTATTTTCTTTGATTCTCATCATCCATGGACCTATTTGCTTGGATTAAATGTTTTCTAAAGTCCTCACTTGAGAGGCAAGCTAGTGGTAGCTTCAATTTTTCTTTTCCTTGATTTGTATTTTGCATACCTGAATCTTCCAGCTCAGATTTCTCCATTTATAGGAATCTTGAGTGTGATTCAAGGTTACAGGGGTGATGTATATCACCCTAGCTTCATTTTGGTATGAGGATCGTGCATTTTCATTAAGGTTTGAAAACCTGCAAAACTAACCGGAATTTGGAGACTCACCGGAGAAGAAGGTGGCTCTGGTGGCCGCCTCTATCCAGTTTGAATTCTGGCAGTTGGATGTGTTTCCCAGATCGAATCCTGACCATTGCTTGTTATGACTTTTTATTCTTTCCCATGTGATTGCATTGACTTGGGTGTTCCATGAGCGCGCGCCTCTAGATCCTTGGATCTGCCAGCTAAATTAATGAGCTCAGATCCAAGGGCTCTCGTTTTTTGCATTTTCTATTTTCTGGTTTTAATTTCTTTAATTCCAATTATTTTCAAAAATCAATATCTCTTTCATTTTTAATCCAAAAATTATGGGACGAATTGCATTATTTCCCAAATAATTTCTAGTTTCTATTTCTGATTATTAATATTTTTTATTTTGTCATTTGATATTTTTTATGAATTTTCTCTTTTCTGGTTATTTTTAATTCATTTTAAGTAGTTTTTGATATTCAAAAAATACAAAAATATTTTCCTAACCTATTTGAATAATGATGAATCTATAAAAAATAATCTCATCAATTTTTGAATTGATTTGAGATTTATTTGAGATTTTAGTTCAATTAGGTTATTTTTATTCATTTTTAATTGATAAAAAAAGTTTCTGACTTTTAAAAATGCTGAAATTTTTTGTCAAACTTTGTTTGACCTTGTTGAGCTTTGGATAAATTACTTGGACCTTTCAAGGTTGATTTGAAGTAATTACTTTGACATTTTGTTTTTTATTCAAGTTTATTTTAAATATTAAAAAATGCCAAAAATATTTTAATCATTTCTTGACTCCCAATCTTCATCTCACTTCTGTTTTTGATTGTTTGACCTTGACTTTCAATGTTATTGGTCAACATATGAGGATTGGTACATTGTATTTCATTTAATGCACTTTAATTTTGCCATTTCCATTTCTCTTATCCATCTTCTCCTTCTTCTTCTTCTACTTTTTTTCTTCTTGATCAATGAGTTGAAGGTTGATAAGTTAGCATTAGTTAGGGAGATTTAATCTTCCTTGATTCAAATCTAATTCATCTTGATCAATTGATCAAGTGAATGACTTTGCATTAAGGATAGGTTGTCTTCTAAATCATGCAAAAGGCTTAAACCAATACAAGATCAATTCTCACTTTCTTTTTGGCATGACAAGTTTTTGGAGCTTGGTTCACTAATCAAGACTTCTAACTTGTGTTTGTTGCCTACATTATTATTGACCGGCCTCAGATAGTTGTGACTTCTACATAAGTCCAATTACGATTGCTTAACATAAAGCTAAATTTGCCTTATGGCACACACTAACTACTAACACTAACTATTGACAATTAACATTTACTTTATGCACTTTACTTTTATGCAATTTACTATTCTTGCACATATTATCCATTTGCTTTTCTCTTTGCTCACTTGAGCACATAATTGTGTATATATTATTATGCTTGTGTTTTTGTTTTGATTGTTGTGGACCAAATGCAAAGAAATGGACTTAGTTTCTAGGACTTCCCCTATACCAAGAAATGGAGAATTGGACTTAGATTCTAGGACCTTCCTTATGCAAAAATTGGAGTAGAAGGATCTTAGTGATGAAGATGGATTGGAAGGACCAAATTTCCAAACTCACTCTTGTCCATTCTTGTTTTACTTCATGGAACTTTTGATGTGTGTGCTTTTATGCTAGGAGTTTCCATTTGAGCTTAATTGGAAGATCATTGCCATGTTCATCCAAGTGGAAGATACAAGATGCATTGAGGATCTCTTATGAGAATTGTTTGATTGCTTATGCTTTGTGGTTGCTTATTCCAAAGGATGAGAGCTACTTCGATCATCAATATGATCTCAAGAGAGGAACTCCTTTTGTGGTTTTGATTCTTCATCCCTTATCTTTTTGCTTTACTTAGGACTTAGCCATTCTTCTTCTTCTCTCCACTCTAACCCAAGCGAAAACCTTTTGTGCAAACATTTAACTATTGTTTTCAACATTAGAAACCTCAGCCTTATGCTTTTGATTTTCAAACTTTCTTTTCGTAACACTTATTTTGAATTGAACTTTCAAGTCAACTTTGACCATTTTTGTATATACTTCTAATTGGTAAATATAATCCATTCAAATGTCTTTTGTGGTTCCAATGGCCACCTTCTTAATCAAATTTTCCATAACCTTTAGCTATTAGGTTTGAGTTATCTTTGTGGTAGATATAATACTCGCCAATATCCTTAGTGATGGACAATGAGTCTTCCATGCTTATTATAGGGTTAACCCCTCACTAGCATGTTGAAGCTATCCTCACATGGTGGATTTGTGGTTTTAGGTTGAGTTTTTCTCCCTTGGATAACAAAAGGCCTTAAGGCTTTTGGACCAATCAATTCACCAACTTTTTTTGAGATTTTTACCCCGAACTACGAGGTTTTGATACTAATCTTTTTTAAGATGGTACGTAGGCAATGGGTTTATCCATCCAAACAAAAAATGTAAATAACTTGTATATTCTCTTCTCATCTCTTCAATCATGTTTGCACAAACAAATTTTTCACAAAAACAACAACCTTTGCAACAACTATGAAAAGGGCTCCCTATGAGTACCTAGGATGTTTTGGGTGCCTAACACCTTCCCATTGCATAACCAACCCCCTTACCCAGATCTCTGTTTCTCTTTTACTAGTTTTTGTTAAAACTATTAGGTTTTTGTTCGCATTCTAACCATTCCTTTGGATAAATAGAAGTGCGGTGGCGACTCGACTTGTATGATTTACCTTGGATTTACTCAATATCTCTAATGGTAACGAATACCCCGCTACAGAAAAGTGGCGACTCTGTTGGGGATAAGACATTTGCCTAGTGGGTTTTGCCAACTTTTCATGCTTGTTGTATTGTATTGTCTTGTGACATATTTTTGTGCAATTTGGGATTACTGTATTGTATGTAATAATTGATTTGCTTGATATTAATTCCTTGTATGCTTGGTGATCTTTGTGAGACGAGTTCTATACCCGGACTCGAGTGCACTTAGGATAGGGGAATGGTGTAGTCTTGTTGACTTGTGTGGAGTTATTCCTTAGCAAGTTGACTTGCAAGTCCATTCACTTTGTGGAGGTTATGTTGGGATCAATAATGTCACACAAGTAAGTAGTGGTTAGACATTACTCTTCCCAATATAGACCTTAGAAGCCAAGGACCTTAGTTTACCAAGCCCATCTTGGCCTATTCTTAGGATGTAGTGCGAAAGTCGTTCAAGTGTAAGATTTGATACGATTGTTACGCAATACTACACTCATAAGAGTCTCTCTTAAGAATATTTTTGGAATACGAGTAGTCGTTTCTCCGATAATATCTGAAAGATGGGATGATGACTATGGGAACCTCTTGTAGAACATGTTTGGCAGGTTTAAACCATAGTACATTCCCTTTAGGTGGTTCTTAACCTAAACTCCATGCTCGTGACTTATAACAAACCCTTGATTCATGGTTGATCCGTTCATGTATCCTTAATATCAATGGAACTTTGGTGTTGATAAGGTGTAAACCATAATCCACCAAAATGGATGATTGATATTAAGGATAACGTGATCCATCCCATGACCTTTGTTTGGTGTACTTTGCTTGATCCTTGAGTGTGATTGTTGCATTCATGCATTCATGCACTCATTTGCATCCATATCATCAATAATGAAGAAAATTTTCAAGGAACTTAAGGGGTTTATTTGCAAAACTTTCAGACATGGAAAGACAAAGAAGGAATACAAAGAAGTACAGTTTCAGACAACCAGACTTGAAAGAGTTACGGAATCTGACATCCTATGTATTAGATCCTTTGGGTTTCAAAGCTCGTTTTGGGAAGCTTCTTCCTCTTCTGACTTCTCGGGTGGATGAAGGGTTGATGAGTGTATTGGTGCAGTTTTATGATCCCTTGTACCGTTGCTTCACGTTTCCGGATTTCTAGCATTTACCTACGCTTGAGGAGTATGCCTATCTTGTGAGTATACCTATTCTAGACCAGTTGTCGTTCAGTGGCTTGGAAAGTATTCCTACTTCTCAAGAGATAGCAGACATGTTGCACATAGATGAAACTCTGGTTGGTGCTCATATGACTACCAAAGGTGGAATTCAAGGTCTCCCTTCTGAGTTCCTCATTGCTCAAGCTACTATCTATGGGAAGGCCATGAGTGAGGATGCCTTTGAAGCCATATTTGTACTTCTCATTTATGGATTGGTATTGTTCCCCTACATCGACAAGTTTGTGGATGTGAACGCTATTAGGATCTTTTCTACTCTTAATCCCGTTCCGACTCTGTTGGGTGATACCTATTTCTCTTTGCATATGAGGAATGCAAAGGGTGGTGGCGCCATTGTGTGTTGTTTGCCTTTGTTGTATAAGTGGTTTATTTCTCACTTACCGCAGACGGTCGCCTTCAAGGAGAACAAGGGATGTCTACGGTGGTCCACGAGACTTATGTCTCTCACGAATGATGATATCTCTTGGTATAACCATGTGTATAATGGTGTGCAGATTATCGACTCTTGTGGTGAATTCTCCAATGTACCTCTTCTTGGTACATGTGGTGGGATTAACTACAACCCTGTTTTGGCACGTCGTCATCTTGGGTTGCCCCTAAAGATAAACCTAATAACATTCTGTTAAAGGGTGTGTTCTTTCAGGAGGGTAAAGATCCCCAGAACTTGAAGGGCAGAATGGTCCGCGCTTGGCGCAAGGTTCATAGGAAAGGGAGGAAAGAGTTGGGTCCTAAGAACTGTGTCGCTTTAGAGCCTTATACTGCTTGGTTTAGGAAGCGAGCTTCTGAGTATCTCATGCCTTACGAGTATCCGAGACCTACACCTTTGGTTATGGTTGGGCCTTCAACCCTCCCTAACCAAGGAGTAGACGAGTTAAGAGACGAAGACCGATCACGTGCTTGGATCCGTGAACGCGAAGAGTTGCTTCAGCAGATTAAGGAGAAGGATGCTTTGATGGAGTTCCTCGAACATCAGGTTATTGATGATCCTAATAATGCATGGACTTCTCTACTTCCTCAGTCTTCCAAGTTTTGGAAGAGGAGATATGATCGACTCGCCAAGGAGAAGGCAGATATGGAGGCAGCCTATGAGAGGGAGGTGAAGAGACTTCGCGCATCCTATCTTCCTGTGTCCCGAGCTTTAGATGATTGTTTCTAGGGATCCATAGGATGATTATTTTCCTTTTCTTTTGTATATGATTGACAATGCTGTACTTCTTTCCGCTGATATTATTTGATGAGCTATTTCCATATGTTATAAATGATTAATATTTCCAAAATTTGCAAATAAAACCCTAGAGTTCCTTTGAAAGAAAAACAAATCATATGCACAAGTATTGCATGCATCATATGCATAAGCAGGTTTTGTTCCCAACTTCTTGTCCTGTGGTCTAACTCTGTGTTCTTCATTTATTTTGAAGACAAGCTGACTCACCAGTACTACACCAGAGCCAACATTTCGAGACTGATGGATCACCTAGAACAAGAGAACCGTGAGCTGAAGGAGGAAGTGGCCAGATTAAGTGCTTTGATGGAATCATTCTTGGCTGCTCAGAGCCAGTCCTCTCCGACGCCTTCAACTCCTCCCTAGAGGACAGTCATCTCTGAGATTGTCTCCTCGACTGTGCCTGCAGCCAGTGCACACTTTGTTCCAATGTCCATGCCAGCCGGATTCCCGTGGGGGATGCCTCCCAATTTCATGCCTGAGGGTTCTGCTCCAACTTTTGCTTCCATAAGGGCCTCTAGCCCGGTCCTTGTTGTTCCTCCTCCTGTCGTGCATACCATGCCCAGGGTAGACGACACCATCTATCATTCTGAGCCGTTTGAGGGGCCAGATGTCTATGAGAAGATGGATGCTATGAACGATCAATTTCTTGAGCTTCGTAAGGAATTGAAAACTCTTAGAGGAAAGGATCTTTTCGGCAAGTCTGCTGTCGAACTGTGCTTGGTCCCCAATGTAAAAATCCCTGTAAAATTCAAGGTCCCTGACTTTGTAAAATACAAAGGAAATACTTGTCCTCTCATCCACCTGGTCATGTATGCCAGGAAGATGTCAACTCAGACCGATAATGATCAGTTACTCATCCACTACTTTCAGGACAGTCTGTCCGGTGCCACCCTGTCCGGTCCAAAGGGAGAGGAAGCCAAGATGCTCAAAGATCCTTGAGGCTATGCAATGCAATGCTATGATGCCATGAGGGATCTTAGGGACAAAATTGGGGTCTTACAGATGCCCCTATTTAAGGTCATTCTAGCTGGAGAGGTGAAGGTTAAAATCTTCGTCTCGACGAGGTAGAATGGGCTTAAATAATAACAAAGAGACAAATTTTGGTCCCTAAGAGATCTCATGATGCAAATGTATGTATGCAAAATAAACAAAACTCTGTGGGGATATGTGTCCACAAAGAAGAAAAGAACATCCAGAGAAATTTGATAATCCACATGAGTAAAACACTCTTTAGGGAACAGAGACTCTAGGGACTCTTATGGGGATAAAAATAAATAAATGCGTGAGCAGGACACGACTCAAAACTGGGGAGTAAAGGATTGAAACCTCGTGAGCAAGTCACGACTCAAAACTGGGGAAAAGAGTTTCAAAAGGGAATGAATCCATTGGAAAGACTCAAGCTGACTCAAAGATGCATGTATTGGGGAATATGCCAACACAGCAAAACTATCCGCAATGGATACTTCGGTAAAAATCCGGACTCAGGCTGGGGAAAGATTTGAACAAAACCTCCCTGCCAGGGAAAATGCATGTATTGGGGAAAATGCCAACACAATAAAACTATCCGTAATGGATACTTCGGATAAAAATTCGGACAAAAACAATCCACTAAGGGACTTCGCTGGGCATGTCTTAAAAAAGACACTCCTGGAGAAGCAGCGGGATGAGGTGTTACAGGTTACTTGGTAACAAGCTCAACGAGACATGTGATCTAATCACCGGTAAAAGGATGAGAGAACAACAAGCTCAGGAAGAATGAATATCTAAGACCGGTATAAGGGTGAGAGATATCAATCCACCAAATCATCTGAGGAAGACCTAAAAAAGGTATATTTCAACTCAGGAAAATCTGACTCCACAGGGGACCAGAGTCATAACAGGGAGCAGAAGGGATGGAACACCAGGGATGCTGGTTACTTGGCATATAATAGGTGACCAACCAAGGCGTGAATTGGGGAATATTCCCAAAACACTCATCATCCGAAAGGAGGGCTGAAAAAAAGCAAACTCGACTTACAGGATGGACATTCGATCCCAAAACAGGGATACGAATCTTACTCGACTGGGAAGAACAAAAGGTTTCGACCAAAGAGCGCATGAGATATATTATCTATTACCGTCATAACGTAGATAGTATACTCGCATGGAAGATTATCCACAACCGGTTACTGGGTTAATAAAGGATAAATCGACCGAAAGAGAAAGGCATCGGGATACCAAAACTAGGTATATAATGATGACCAATCAAAGGGAGAAACAATCATTATCAACGAAGGATAAATTAGAGCTGACCCACTGGGGATACATTGACAAAGGCAACGATCCAGGAGACATGTCACCGGTTACAGGGAGATATGCTCAAAAAAGAGGGGAGTAACAAACATCATCGGCAAACGGTAAATGAAAGAGGACCCGCTGGGGATAAAGTTGCTTACTCAGAGCAATTATCCGAAAGAAGGAGGGAATATCAATACTGAATACTGGATAATGATAACCGTCAAAGAGGGGATTACATCTACCGGATACTGGGTAGAAAACCACGGAAGAGTAACCGTCATCAACTAGGATGAACAACAAGGGTTAACTCTACAAAGGGGAAATGAATCTTACTCAACTGGGGAAGGACAAAAGGCTTCGACCAGAGAGTGCATGAGATATACTATCTATTACCGTCAGAACATAGATAATATACTCGCATGGAAGATTATCCATAACCGGTTACTGGGTTAATAAAGGATAAATCAACCGAAAAGAAAAGGCATCGACATACCAAAACTAGGTATATAATGATGACCAATTCTGGAGAGAAACAATCGTTACCAACAACAACAGGGTAGACGAAATATGACTCGCCGGGGATAAATTGTGAGTGCAAGGCAATTACCCAAGAAAAAGAGGGAATATCAACATCGAATACCGGATGAAGATAACCATCAAAGAGGGGATTACACCTACCGGATACTGGGTAGGAAACCACAGAAGAGTAACCGTCATCAACTAGGATGAACAACAAAGGTTAACTCTGCAAAGGGGAGGAAAATAAGGTTTACAACTACCAGTATAAGGGTAGAAAACCACAAACTCCGTTGGGGAGAAAAGTAGGATTTACAACTACCGGTATAAGGGTAGAAAACCACAAAAGAGTAACCGTCATCAACTAGGATGAACAACAATGGTTAACTCTGCTAGGGAATGAAAGTAGGATTTACAACTACCGGATACTGGGTAGAAAACCACAAAAATAGGACTTACAACTACCGGTTACTGGGTAGAAAGCCACAAAAACTCCGTTGAGGATAAGGTGAATAATCATTGATTACTGAACAATTATTCAATTACGACAGGGAAATACCAAAGATAGTCACAAAAAAGCCAATTTAGGATCAAACCAAAAAGGCAAACTGAATCAAGACTCATCCTAATGAGGATGTAACTCAATAGGGAAACCCATCCCAATATATGTGTTAGGAGGAAACGGAAACAACCGTCGTCCACGAGGATATAACTCAGTGGGGAAATGGCAGGAAAGATAAACACTTTTTGCTTAAAGGGCTGACTCTATATGGAGAGATCAGACACACACATCTGCTTGGGGAAATACGTAAATCACCAGATAGCAGAAGATAACAAACAATAGATATATAGCAAAGAATGCAACATGAATATCTGAATGTTATAATTATGCATGTATATGCGTGATTTATGTTTGATGAATGCTGACAAACAGACATATCTAACACACATAGGTCCAGGAATCAACCACCCGGTACTACATCTCAAGAGAGAAAGCCAGGATCACCGGAGAATATCCAATCTGCCGGGGATCAGAGACAACAAAATCTCTGCAAGGATGAATCATCAATCTCAGTTGGGACAAAGAGTTCAGCGCACAAGAAGAAACTGCCACACAAGAAACTCTACTGGGGAATCCATCTCTGGGAGATAAAGGGAAACTGGTGATCTGACACCAAGTACCAAACTCACCAAGGAAATCACACCTGCTGAGGATAAAAGATCACACAAGTAGAATCTGCCACACAAACAACTCTACTGGGGATTAGATATGCCAGGAAACAGCAATATCTCTGCAGGGGATAACATCATCAAAGATAAGATCCAACACACCAACAACTCCGCTGGGGATCTATCTGAGGAAAATAACATCATCATGGATAAAATCCAACACACCAACAACTCCACTGGGGATGAACCATTAGAGATAAAATCCACCACACCAACAACTCCACTAGGGATTTATCACAAATAAAATCCACCACACCAACAACTCCACTGGGGATGAACTATAAATCTCAGCTAGGGAGAAGAGCTTAATGCACAAATAGAATCGGTCACCCAAGCCACTCTACCGGGGAATCCACCCGAAGAATATGCAGGAATACTGGGGATCAACCACCAAATACCAAATCTTCCAAAGAGGACACATCTGCTGAGGAGGGAAAACCACTGCTCTGCTGAAGGAAGGGGAGGTGAAAAACCTCAACAAGCACTCTGCTCGGGAGAAAAACCACAAAAGGCTCCGGAGGAAGAGGATACAGTCATGCCAGGAACATGAACAAATGTCTTACCTTGTTGGAAATCATACCACCATTGGGAGAGCACTGAGGATCTCCTAAGTATCCTTTTATAATTATGAATGTTCACTTTGTTTAAAACAATTTGTGAAAAATTATTTTATTTAAAACAATGGTATTTTCTCAATTGAAACATGCAAAACATTTGTTGAGAGAGAAACAAATAAGAGTGCAAATAATTGGATAAAAGCTCAAATTTATTTGATGGAATGGTAGCCTGCAAATGGCAAGACTCCATAGATCTTTACAAATTTGAAATTGGTGATATATATTGGAAAAGGGCTACATTGAACATAATGACCATTTCTCCGCCAATTCCGAGTTCGATGTATTCGAAGCTTTGGTTGACGACGAATGAACATGAATCTCTGACAGATGACAATTGTAGAACACAGTCTTGTCAGGATGTAGTTACTTGCCAAATCCCTAATTTTTGCCTAGATTGCCCCAGAATGAGGTACTCAATCTAGCGGGATGCAAATATTTATTTTTTTATGTCTCGAATTTTTGCCTGGATCGCCCTTTCGGGTTTTCAATCCACCGAGACGCTCATTTTTGCCTAAGCCGCCCTTTCGGGTTTTCAACTTAGCGAGCCATTCTGTATTTATTTTGAGGCGAAGTATTTCTTGACTGCATCTGAATTCACAGGATGAGTGAATTCCTCCCCATCCATAGTTGTAAGTATCAAAGCACCGCCTAAAAAGGCTCTCTTAACAACATATGGACCTTCATAGTTTGGAGTCCACTTGCCCCTGGAATCGGGCGTGAAAAACAAGACTTTCTTGAGCACAAGGTCACCTTCTCGGAACACACGAGGCTTGACCTTCTTATCAAAAGCTTTCTTCATTCTCTGCTGATATAACTGACCATGACACATGGCAGTCAATCTCTTTTCTTCAATCAAACTTAGTTGGTCATAACGACTCTGAATCCATTCAGCATCAGTCAACTTGGCCTCCATCAAGACTCTCAATGATGGGATCTCCACCTCTACTGGGAGTACGGCCTCCATGCCATAAACAAGAGAGAAAGGGGTTGCCCCTGTTGAAGTGCGGACATATGTACGATATCCATGCAAAGCAAATGGAAGCATTTCATTCCAATCTTTGTACGTAACAACCATCTTCTGGATAATCTTCTTGATATTCTTATTAGCCGCTTCAACAACCCCCTTCAACTTGGGCCTGTAAGGATAAGAATTATGGTGTGCAATCTTGAAGTCATCACATAACTCTTTCATCATCTTGTTATTCAGATTAACTTGACGATAACAACCCCATTCAGTAATGATCTTATCTGGCACACCATAGCGGCATATGAGTTGATTTTTGATAAACTTCACGACCACCTGCCTGGTCACATTTGCATATGATGCAGCTTCAACCCACTTAGTGAAGTAATCAATTGCTACGAGAATAAACCTGTGTCCATTGGACGCTTTCGGCTCATTCATGCAAATCATGTCAATTCCCCACATGGAGAAAGGCCATGGTGATGAAATCACATTCAGAAGTGTCGGAGGAATATGAATCTTATCCGCATAAATTTGACTCTTATGGCATTTCTTCACATATTTGCAGCACTCAGACTCCATTGTCAGCCAATAGTAGCCTGCTCTCAACATCTTTCTAGCCATGGAATGTCCGTTGGAATGAGTACCAAATGAACCTTCATGGACCTCAGTCATCAACAGGTCTGCTTCGTGTCTATCCACACATCTGAGCAGAACCATGTCAAAATTTCTCTTGTAAAGCACTTCGCCATTGAGGTAGAAACTGCCTGACAATCTCCTCAAAGTCTTCCTATCTTTCACAGATGCCCCAGGCGGGTAAACCTTGTTCTGGAGGAAACACTTAATGTCATAATACCATGGCTTATCATCTTTCACTTCCTCAACTGCAAACACATGAGCTGGTCTATCCAAGCGCATCACGGTGATGTTGGGAACTTCATTCCAATACTTAACCACAATCATCGAAGCAAGCGTAGCAAGATCATCTGCCATCCGATTATCATCTCGAGGAATATGATGGAAGTCAAGCTCAGTAAAGAACGTTGAAATCCTCCTCGCATAATCTCTATAGGGAATAAGACCAGGCTGATTCGTTTCCCATTCACCCTTAATCTGATTAACAACGAGGGCCGAATCACCATAAACATCCAGATGCTTGATCCTAAGATCAACGCATTCTTCCAATCCCATAATACATGGCTCATACTCAGCCATATTATTCGTGCATTTGAAAGTTAGCCTTGCTGTAAAAGGAATATGTGTGCCCTGAGGAGTAATAATTACTGCCCCAATACCATTTCCGTACTGATTTACAGCGCCATCAAATACCATACTACATCTGGAACCAGGCTCTGGCCCTTCATCGAGTGTAGGCTCATCACAATCTTTCATCTTCAAATACAGAATCTCCTCGTCTGGGAAGTCAAGCTGAACTGACTGAGGATCCCCAATCGGCCGGTGTGCCAAGTGGTCAGCCAAGATACTACCTTTAATAGCTTTTTGAGCTCGACACTCAATATCATACTTAGATAACAACATCTGCCAACGGGCAATCCTCCCGGTTAAAGCAGGCTTCTCAAATATATACTTGATTGCATCCATTCTGAATATCAACCAAGTTGTATGATTTATCATATACTGGCGTAAACACTTAGCAGCCCAAGCCAAAGCACAACATGTCTTCTCAAGCATTGAGTATCGAGACTCACAATCAGTGAATTTCTTACTCAGGTAGTAAATAGCATACTCTTTCTTTCCGGATTCATCTTGCTGACCGAGTACACAACCCATCGAGTCTTCAAGAACTGTCAGATACATGATCAAGGGTCTTCCTTCTACAGGCGGAGACAGGATTGGAGGTTCAGACAGATACTCTTTGATACTATCGAAAGCTTTCTGGCAATCCTCAGTCCAATCATGAGACTGATCTTTCCGGAGGAGCTTGAATATCGGCGCACATGTGGCAGTCATGTGGGATATGAATCTGGAAATATAATTCAAGCGGCCAAGAAAACCTCGGACTTGCTTCTCAGTTTTAGGCGCAGGCATCTCTTGTATTGCTTTGACCTTTGCAGGATCAACCTCAATACCTCTCTCGCTGACAATAAAGCCCAATAACTTGCTAGAACGGACTCCAAATGTACACTTGTTGGGATTCAGACGAAGCTTGTACTTCCTCAAACGCTGGAAAAGCTTCAACAGGTGCTCTACATGTTCCACTTTCGTTCTCGACTTAGCAGTCATATCATCAACATAGACCTCAATCTCCTTGTGCATCATATCATGGAACAAGGTAGTCATAGCTCGTTGATACGTGGCTCCGGCGTTCTTCAAACCGAAGGGCATCACTCGATAACAGAATGTTCCCCAAGGTGTGATGAATGTTGTCTTCTCCATATCCTCGGGTGCCATCTTAATCTGATTATATCCGTAAAATCCGTCCATAAATGAGAAGATATTGAATTTATCTGTATTATCTACCAACATATTAATGTGTGGTAAAGGAAAATCATCTTTCGGACTAGCTTTAGTCAAATCTCTATAATCCACACACATCCGGGCTTTTCCGTCTTTCTTAGGCACGAGCACAATATTGGCCACCCATTGAGGATATGTAGAAGTCACCAAAAACCCCGCATCAATTTGCTTATGAACTTCCTCTTTCATCTTCACTGCCATATCAGGATGAGTTCTTCTGAGCTTCTGCTTCACAGGCACGCACTCAGGCTTCAAAGGCAGGAAATGTTGCACAATATCTGTATCTAGACCCGGCATGTCTTCATACGACCAAGCGAAGATATCAACATATTCTCGTAGCAAATCAATCAACCCCTTCTTAACTGATTCTTCTAGAAGTGCCCCAATTTTCTCTTCTCGCATACAATCCTCAGACCCCAAGTTGACTGTTTCCAGATTCTCGAGATGCGGCTGAATGATCTTCTTTTCATGCTCAAGTAGACGGGTAATCTCATCAGGAATCTCTTCAACATCATCTTCCTCTGCCTCAAATACAGGGAATTCAAAATTGGGAGATGGCGTTGGGTCATTATGTTCAATGGGTTTAGAAATGAACCTGCATAATGATTTTGGATATGAAAAGCTTTTAGAAATCAAACAAGGAAAATCATTATGCAGATGAAAATATTTCTTTTATTCTTTTTTAGGGTTTTATGTGATCACCAATTTCATGCAAAAAAGAGAAAATGGAAAATAATTGGAAAAACAAACATTTAACATGAATTTATTGAATGAAAATATCATTGTATTTATGTTTCCAACAATGTCATCACTTCTCCTTTTGGCATGGGAGAAGGGTTTTTAAACAAAGTGATCATTACGTTGACTTGTGGACAGCTGTAGGAACATCCACAGCGACCCAATTGTTGCAGACCCCACCAGGGATGACAAAATTGTCAGAATCCTCTACATCCTCTTCCAAGACAGCAACAGCTTCTTCCTCTTGACCGGTGTGGATGAAACCTCCACTCTTGAACAACCCTTTCTCATTGAAGACCCCAGAAGAAAAGCCTATGTCAGCCTGAGGCTTATTGTCTTCCATCTCAATCATTTTTCCTAAACCAGCAATTGCACCATGCTCAATGGCCAATTTCGCATCTCTATAGGAAGTAAATGAAGGAGTTCTCTTCTCAACAGGCTTAGCTATAGATAACGCTTGGAAAGGAGTTCCAACTTCATCCTTGGCATCTATGTATGAGAATGAAGACAAATGGCTAACCAGGAGAGCCTTTTCCCCCCTACCACTACCAGTTTCTTATTCTTCACAAATTTCAGCTTCGGGTGTAGGGTGGATGTCACGGCACCAGCCTCGTTAATCCATGGTCTGCCTAGGAGACATCTATACGATGGGTGAATATCCATAACCTAGATGGTAATCTGGAAATCACTTGGTCCAATCTTGACTGGGAGATCAACTTCCCCAATCACAGTCTTACGCGACCCATCGAAAGCTTTCACAACAACTCCACTCTGCCTCATGGGAGGCCCTTGATAAGACAGTTTTGAAAGAGTGGATTTTGGCAATACATTCAAGGATGACCCAGTGTCCACCAACACATTGGACATGGCGTCGTCTTTGCAATTCATGGATATGTGTAAAGCCAAGTTGTGGTCTCTTCCCTCCTCAGGGAGATCAGAGTCACAAAAACTCAAATTGTTACAAGCAGTAATGTTTGTAACAATGCTATCGAATTGTTCTATAGTGACATCGTGATCTACATATGCCACATCGAAAACATTCTGCAGAGCCTCTCTATGCGGTTCTGAATTCAGAAGTAAAGATAACACGGATATCTTGGATGGCGTTTGTAGAAGCTGGTCTACAACACTGTACTCACTCTTCTTGATGAGCTTCAGCATCTCATCACAGTCTTCTTTCATATTGCCACTAGGGCCAACAGAAGTAGGAGATTTTAGTACAGATGAGGGTTTAACAACAAGTGCCGGATTCGGGGTGCTCACAGCATTCCGAATCGGGCGCTCAACAGTATCAGCATTAGCCTGAGGCTTCGGTGGTGTAGAAAACACACGAACGCTACGGGTCAAACCACTTACATCAGCAATATTCACAACAGAGGAGGATGGCAAAGTCACCTCTTTCCCATCTTCTACAACAACATCATTGTAACGGAAAGGAATGGCCTTGTCGGAAGAATACGACACTGGACCGGCAGGCTTGATGATCAGGGAAGGAGAAACCTTCTGCTTGCTACCATCGTACTTAATGATAACAGGCTCGGGTATCCGGAACACCAGGGGAATTACGTTGACCTCAGGCTCATCTTCGTCAACATTCCTATTCTGAAGGATCTCAATAAATCCTTCGTCTAGCATTTCCTGAAGATCTTTGCGCACTTGGCGACAACCCAATCTATTAACAGGGCAAATTCGACATCTATCATGATCGTGCTTATAGTGACTGTAATCACACAACAAACGATGCAACTCATCCAGAGATTGTCGAATATGATTGACATATTTGACCTTATACTTGCCAGGGCAGCCCTGGACCATGTTGACAGATTTCCCATGCTCGGGCAATGGGTTCTTCTTCACATTAGGACCTACGTCCTCAAAGCACAAAATACCACACCTCATAAGGTCTTGAACCTTGGTCTTGAACGGAAAACAATTCTCCACGTCGTGACCGGGATCACCAGAGTGGTAAACACAATGCAATTCAAGCTTATACCACCACTGAGGGTTAGCAGGTATAGCTGGCGGGTCTCTCGGAGTAATCAACTTCCTCTCTATCAAAGAGGGATATAGTTCTGTGTATGTCATCAGAATCAGATCAAAAGAGATCTTCTTCCTCTCATAACTCGTGCTGGTTTGATTACTGTTGCGAGGCTGATAGGCCTTCAATGACCTCTCATATCCACATTATATTTGTACTGCTTGACGAAGGCCTCGCCAAGGTCATTGAAGGATCAGATGTTCGCACTATCCAAACCCATATACCATCTCAAGGCTGCACCGGACAGACTGTCCTGAAAGTAATGGATGAGCAACTGGTCATTATCAGTCTGAGTTGACATCTTCCTGGCATACATGACCAGGTGGCTGAGAGGACAAGTGTTCCCTTTGTATTTCTCAAAGTTAGGGACCTTGAATTTCACACGAATTTTTACATTGGGAACCAAGCATAATTCAGCGGCAGACTTGCCAAACAGATCCTTTCCTCTAAGAGTTTTCAATTCCTTGCGAAGCTCAAGAAATTGGTCATTCATAGCATCCATCTTCTCATGAACATCTGGGCCCTCAGACGTCTCAGAATGATAGATGGTGTCGTCTACCCTAGGCATGGTATGCACGACAGGAGGAGGAACAGCTAGGACCGGGCTAGATGCCGGCATAGAAGCAAAAGTTGGAGCAGGGCCCTCAGGCATAAAGCTGGGAGGCATCCCCCACGGAAACCCGGTTGGCATGGCTGTCGGCACAAAGTGTGCACTAGCTGCAGGCACACTTGAGGAAACAATCTCAGAGATGATTGTCCTCTGGGGAGGAGTTGAAGGTGTTGGAGAAGACTGGCTCTGGGCAGCCAGGAACGATTCCATCAAAGCACTCAGTCTGGCGACTTCCTCCTTGAGTTCACGGTTCTCTTGCTCTAGATGATCCATCAATCAGGAAGAGTTGGCTCTAGTGTAGTACCGTTGAGTCAGTTTGTCTTCAAAATAAATGAAGATCACAGAGTTAGACCACAGGACCAGAAGCCGAGAACAAAACCTGCTTATGCATATGATGCATGCAATGTTTGTGCACATGATTTGTTTTTATTTCAAAGGAACTCTAGGGTTTTATTTGCAAATTTTGGAAATATTAACATTTTATCGCATATGGAAATATCTCATCAAATATCATCAGGTAAGAGAAGTACAACATTTGTCAATCATATACAAGAGAAAAGGAAAATAATCATCCTATGGATCCCTAGGAGCTCGGGACACAGGAAGATAAGCTGCACGAAGCCTCTTCATCTCTCTCTCGTAAGCTGCCTCCATCTCTGCCTTTTCCTTGGCGAGTCGGTCATACCTCCTTTTCCAAAACTTGGAAGACTGAGGAAGTAAAGAAGTCCATGCATCATCAGGATCATCACTGACCATGATGACCGAGGAACTCTATCAGAGCATCTTTCTCCTTAATCTGCTGAAGCAACTCTTCCCTTTCACGGATCCAGGCACGTGATAGGTCTTCATCTCTCAACTCCTCTACTCCTTGGTTAGGGAGGGTTGAAGGTCCAGCCACAACCAAAGGAGTAGGTCTCGGATAATCGTAAGGCATAAGATACTCAGATGCTCTCTTCCTTACCCAAGCAATATAAGGCTCCATAACAATGCAATTCTTAGGACCCAACTTTATCCTTCCTTTCTTATGAACCTTGCGCCAAGCGTGAACCATTCTGCCCTTCAAGCCTTGGGGATCTTTACCCTCCTGAAAGAACACACCCTCTAACAGAATGTTATTAGGTTTATCCTTTAGGGGGAACCCAAGTTGACGACGTGCTAAAACAGGGTTGTAGTTAATCCAACCACATGTACCAAGAAGAGGCGCATTGGAGAATTCACCACAAGAGTCGATAATCTGCACACCATCATATACACGGTTATACCAAGAGATATCATCATTAGTGAGAGACATAAGTCTCGTGGACCACCATAGACATCCCTTGTTCTCCTTGAAGGCGGCCGTTTGAGGTAAGTGAGAAATAAACCACTTATACAACAGAGGCAAACAACACACAATAGCACCACCACCCTTTGCATTCCTCATATGCAAAGAGAAATAGGTATCACCCAATAGAGTCGGAACGGGATTAAAAGTAGAGAAGATCCTAATAGCGTTCACATCCACAAACCTGTCGATGTTGGGGAACAAAACCAACCCATAGATGAGAAGTACAAATATGGCTTCAAAGGCATCCTCACTCATGGCCTTCCCATAAACAGTAGCTTGAGCAATGAGGAACTCAGAAGGGAGACCTTGAATTCCATCTTTGGTAGTAATATGAGCACCAATCAGAGATTCATCTATGTGCAACATGTCAGCTATCTCTCGAGAAGTAGGAATACTCTCCAAGCCACTGAACGGCAACTGATCCAGGATAGGTATACCCACAAGATAAGCATACTCCTCAAGGGTAGGCAAAAGCTGGAATTCCGGAAACGTGAAGCAACAATATAGAGGATCATAAAACTGCACCAACACGCTCATCAACCCTTCATCCACCTGAGTAGTCAGAAGAGGAAGAAGCTTCCCAAAACGAGCCTTCAAACCCAAGGGATCTAGTACATAGGATGTCAGATTCCTTAACTCTTTCAGATCAGGCTGTCTGAAGCTGTACTTCTTTGTATTCCTTCTTTGTTTTTCCATGTCCTAAAATTTTGCAAATAAACCCCTTAAGTTCCTTGAAAAAATTCTTTCTTCGATGATATGGATGCAGGTGAATGCATGAATGCATGAATGCAACAATCACACTCAAGGATCTAACAAAGCACACCAAACAAAGGTCATGGGATGGATCATATTATCCTTAATATCAATCATCCATTTTGGTGGATTATGGTTTACACCTTGTCGCAACCTGAAAAATACAGTGCGCGAAAAAACAACCGGCGAAAGAAAATGACAGAAGAGTCGCCACCGTGCGTTATTCATCCCAAAGGAGGGAAAGGAAACACTCGAAGTAAACCTGAAAGGGAAAGGACAAGACGGGGTCTCGCAACCAAATCTTGGGTTCGGGAGTCGGTTATGCGAAGGGAAGGTATTAGCACCCCTACGCATCCGTAGTACTCTACGGGATCCACTTTTGTAGTTTTTGTCTAAAGGGTGTGAGTTTATCTTGTGTTGTTTACCAAAAAAAAAGGTTAAATGAAAATGACTCACGCGGATGTCGCATCCACTGCATACGTATCTCATCTGAATATGAGAATCAGAGTCTTCGTAGCTCGGCTGACCTATGGGTTGGGGGGATGTGTGCTCGCTAAGACATCACGTCTTATGCCTACGTATCTCATCTGGAATGAGATTCAGAGCAAGCCGTAGTTCGGCTAACTACGGGGTTATGGATTGGGTTTTGGACGAACGACGTCACTACGCAATCTACGGGATGCTCGACCTTTGGAGACTTACTCGCCTGTAGTAGAAGGAGTTAACGTGTTGCTTTGGGTTTTAGGGTTTGAGGGTTACTCAAGGCGCAAAAAGGCAGTCCTTGACGAAGGAACCGCGCTACCTGCAGGGATACGAACACATACAAAACAAACATGTATAAAGTAAATGTGCCAACAAGGGGCTCAAAAGTAAATAAACAAAAGAAAACAAATGCCTCCTATCGAGGTCTTCAAGCTAAGAAAGCGATAAAATGCGGAAAAGAGGTAAAAGTACCACACGGATAAAGATCCGAAGTAACAGCAATTAAAGGAGTAAGAAACCCAGGGATCTCCCAAGCTAATGCCATCAAAGAAAGGTGAGTCAGTACAGGTAATTGGAATGAACCTCCAGGGGGTATCCCACAAATAAAGTGGGAAAACCACGCAAACCATCTCTGCAAGAGTCTGTGAGCCCTCACAAAAACTCAACAAAAGGGTTAGTGAAACACGATAAGCATTTTTTTCATGGATAACAGTATGGTTTCTGAAACCTCAAACCCTGTGGCATACATTTCAGAAATCATGTGATTAAACATTCAAGGCATAGGTTTCACCCATTCATGCATAATTAAACCCGTGGGCAAAAACATAATGAAATTCATCCATCATACCTCATACATTCAGATGATCCAAATTAAGAGCATAAAATTATGGGAATGAGGCAAACCTGATGGGAGAGACCGGTTGAAATGTTAGGGTTTGCGTGAGATGGGGGTTGCTCTGAGTTCTCTGTCAGGTTCCTCTCCAGGTTTTTCCAGGGTTTTGTTTCAAGGAAACCACAGAGTATTTTGCTTCCCTTCCTTTTTCTGTCTGATCTCCCTCTTTTATAACCTGATATTCATGGCTTTGTGGGCTCAAATGAGAGAGGTCCAAGTCCATGTTTTATCTATTATATTTTATTTATTTTATTATTATTATTATTATTATTTTTTAATTTTATTTATTTATTTATTTATTTATTTATTTGGATCTAATTCTGATTGACATGATGAAATGCAATATGAAATGCTAAATGAATGCATGAATGAGGAGGGCAAATTTTGGGGTGTTACAGCTGCCCCTATTCAATCATCAGCTAACCCGAGTAGGATGAAAGCGAACAGCTTGTCAGCAAACGGGGTGAGCTGTTATTGAATACCAAAGACAGACCGAAAATTTTCGCTCCGAGAACACCACAAAAACGCGGAAATACACCGCGCTGTTTATTTTTCTTCCGATCCTCTGGCTGGATCTGAATCAGTCTTCTGGCTTAATCTGGAGTTTCGATCCTCTGGCTGAACCTATACTCAATTTAGTCCTCTGGTTGGATATTAATTTTGATCCTCGGGCTGAATATGATTTTGATCTTCTGGCTAGATCTTCTTCGATCTTCTGGCTAGATCTCCTTCGTTTCGATTCTCTGTCTAAATCTATTTCCTTTGATTCTTTGGCTGAATCTACTTCGATCTTCTGGCTAGATCTGAATTGTTGCGATTTTCGATCTTCTGGCTAGATCTTCTTTGTTTCGATTCTCTGGCTGAATCTACTTCGATCTTTTGGCTAGATCTGGATTGTTTTGATGATAAATTCCCATCATTAGGATCCCGCATCTGAGGCATGCGCTGGTTGACCCTCTTTTGACATCTACACCCAACCTTCATATTAGATATGCAGCTTCGAGAATATTCCACTTTTGGGCTTCGTACATATTCTTCGGGCTAGAACATGTTGTAGCGACTCCTCAATTAGACTTGGGCTTGCTGGGGAAATAAAGCTTATAGGCGACTTCACTGGGGAATCTTCAAATTGAGCCTTAGGCTGGCTTACTGAAACACGATTCTCAGGCTGAATCTTCGAAATGACCCTCAAGCTGGATCACTGGAACACGATTCTCAGGCTGAATCTTCGAAATGACCCTATGGCTGGATCACTAGAAAACGATTCTGAGGCTGAATCTTCGAAATGACCCTCAGGCTCGATCACTGGAAAACGATTCTCAGGCTGAATCTTCGAAATGACCCTCGGGCTGGAAAACGATTCTCAAGCTGAATCTTCGAAATGACCCTCAGGTTGGATCACTGGAAAACGATTCTCAGGCTGAATCTTCGAAATGACCCTCAGGCTGGATCATTGGAAAATGATTCTCAGGATGAATCTTCAAAACGACCCTCAGGCTGGATCACTCACGCTTGATCCTCTGGCTGGATCTCATGACCTTGGTTGTAAAGTAATTCTTCAGTCTGCTTGGAAGAACCTGTTTATCAACTTATGTGTATGCTTGATATGATATACATGCAAATGCAAATGTTATGCATGGAGTAAAAAGAAATCTGCTTGGGGAAGCAAACTCCGGTAGGGAATAGATCGCTGTATCAATCCTTGAATGCTCTGTGGGGAATGATCCGTCTGCCGGGACCAATGAGCCACCAAAAATAAATTGGCTGCTTGAAAAGTTGACCTTGCTGGGGGAGTATCAACTATTGAAACTTTGTTCGGCGAGGCTCTGTGAGGAGAGTCTGTGGGGAAACCACTTCCTGGGGAAATGTCGTAGGAAACGACCTTTGTTGGGGATATGAACTTGCTAATCGCCCTCAAGCTGGGGATTAACAAATATGTTAAAAATAATCTGCTGGGGAATGAGATGAACACTAGGAACACCACTCTCTCATCTGTTGGTTAGGCAACCACTCCGTTGTTGCTAGGAAGATACAGTCTGACACTGTTAACTCCGCTGGGGATATATAGTTTGGATACTGTCAACTCTGCTGGGGAACATGCTCTGCTGAGGAGAGACTTTGTCAACCGCTTGGGGATGAGGATTCATGACTTGGGATCCGGTTCCTGTGACCTGCAACCAAAAATACACGTATGCCTCGGGGGAATTACTCGGTTTGAATTCACCGTCTATGATTAAGCATATTCAAAGCAATTTTAAATGTTTTCCTATGCAAATCATCTGCAAAAGCCACCATTATGTTCATATCTGTCGCATTACGCGAAAAATCGGCGGGAAACGAAAACAACAGAGCCGCCACCGTGCGTTATTTATCCCAAAAGAGGGAAAGGAAACGCTCAGAGTAAACCTGGAAAAGACATGGTCTCGCGACCAAAGAGAATGGGATCGGGAGTCGGTTATGCGAAGGGAAGGTATTAGCACCCCTACGCATCCGTCGTACTCGACGGGATCCATGCACAAAAGGAAGGAAAATGGTTGCTAAAACACTGCTCACAAACACACACACACTGGCTGAAAGAGACACAAGAAAACAAGAGAAACTGACTCGGCAAGATATCGCATCCTGGGCCTACTTAGTCTATCAAGCATAGACACCAGAGTCGAAGTAGTTCGGACTGGGAAAAACACATGCTCGCTAAGATGTCGCATCCTATGCATACGTATCTTCTTGGACGAAGAAGAATCAGAGCATCCGTAGCTCGGCTCACGCACACCAAACACAACAGACACAGGCAAACATGGAATCCGAATGCCAATCGCTGGGCTTACGTCAAACTCCACACAAACACACGCACACAGGAAACCAACTGCCAATTGCTGGACTTACGTCAGACTCCAACAAAGAACCTGGAAATCGAATGCCAATCGCTGGACTTACATCGGACTCTAACCAGAAAGGGAGAAACAACTCACACAAATAAAACAAAAGGGCGCCCAGAGAGATCAGCTCATCTCTTGCCTACGTACCTCATCTGGTATGAGGATCAGGGCGACGTAGTTCCCCTACGCAGGGACACAGGACTAGCCTAACCAGATACAAAGGGAGACACAACTAGGGAGACTACGACTCGAGCCTATATGTTATCATGCATAATCATCCCTAAGTCAAGGTTGCTATCTAACTTGCACAGGGAGCAAGCTATCCTAAAGCACAGGCAATAGCAAAGCAAACAATCACAGATAGCACACACTATATACACACCAAGTGGGGCTCAAATAAAGGTTAGGATGCAAGAGCAAGCCAACTGTATCAGGGTGATGTTAGCTCTTAACCCTAACATTGAGAGTTAGGGTGAAGCTGACGAAAGGTGAGTGAAGATGAGACTTAATAGCTCTTATCCCTGGCCTGGGAGAGCTTCAGACAATGAAGTGTGGGTCCAGAAAGCGGGAACCCTTCTACACTTATGACACTGACTCAACTGTACAACTGTACAAGGATCTTGGGTTAATATCCCAATGCATCAACACAGTGGTGTGAGTAGAGGGATGACTCAACATGAATAGCAGGAGATGGATTGCACATCTCTTGTGTTCTGCCAATTGCCTTATCAAAGGTCTTTTCCTGCTTGGGGACAAAAATAAACAAGCACAAACATTGCCTCTTAAGGAGGACTTCAGACAGGTGCCTGGCCAAGTAACAGGCCAGGTCTTCCAGACTACATGCAGTTAGAAAGTTAGACCTCAGTGCTCAAGCTAGCAAGCAAAGCAAACACAAGTTCACAAGGGAACTATACCAACTAAGGTACCTGAAATCAATCCAACATAATCAGTATACCAGACAAACAAGCATCAATGCACAAAGGTGCAAGCCACAAGGCCTAAGCTCAAGTCTCAATGCCTACAAAACAAACTCAAAGTTAGTCATAAGAAAGCAATAAACCAACTCCAATTGAGTGCACATCATCAAGCATAAGCAATTGTGCTCTTTGACCTGAAACAAAGCTCAAACATTAAGCACTAACCACTAGGACTTGGCCTAGGGTCAAAATGGGAGCAATAAACCAAAACAGAACATGAAACTTATCAAAAATCAAGATCAATCAGATAAGAACCAAATCCAAGTGGTATCATGTTCATATCATTCACCAACATCATTTCATGAGGCAAAGAGTACAAAGCATGCAATTTAGAACCTCATAGGACCAAACAGAATGGATCAATTCAAATCAACTCACAAACAATTCAATAAATCCCCAAATAATTCATGGTTAAACAGCATTAATAACATGACCTACACACCAAATTTCAAGTCATTTGGACCAAGGGAAGCAAGTCAATTAAATCCCATAAGTCAAAGCATGTTCAAACAAGCTCATACAAGGCACCAAATCATACATCAACTTCAAGCAAGCATAAAACAGAATTGGCATAAGATAAATGAACCAAATCAAATCCATGGCAAACTTCAAGATGTCTATAACACACATGCCAAATTTCAAGTCCATCCAATAAACCACAAGAATTTCACAAATCCTATGAGATCATGACTCACAAAAAGTTCACATTTGGTCAAACAGGGAAGAAAACCTCAATCAAATTGGAAATGCACTCAAAAAATCCACAAAGTTCACATTCAAACTTAACATCCAGAAGATTCAACATGCAAAAATTCAGATCAATTCAAGTTCAATAGGCATGGCAAAGAAATTCCACAAGTTAGACAAGAAATGGTGTGACACAAATTGTCACACCTCCAATGATCAGGTCATATCTCACAAACCAGGAATGCAAAAATCACAAACTCTATACCAAAATGCTCCTCAAGGTGTCTAGTTTATGCATACAAAATTTCAGCTCAATCCAATTAAGCATCATTATTTCATGAGCAAAATAGCAAGCAATGTGCAACAAATGACATGTATGAGCAAACCCTAGCCAAAACAGAAATCCACACGTGCACAATTTTCATAAAAATCACCAAAAAATAGTAGAGATCACAAGGAACACAATAGAAAAAGCCTCATGTTAATTGGACAAATATTCATTGAGATATGAATTTTCTAATGTGAGAAAAAATAAAAAAAATATGAACAAGGCTTGGTGAACATGGATAATGGATGAAATAAAATGTAAAAAGGTCAAATGTGAATTGTCCTAATCCGGAATCGAATTCGCGCGCCATTCAAATGAGGCGCCACTTAAGTGAAACGCCGCGTTTCACTTAAGTGCGTGGCACAGCGTGATTGGCTTCATGGGACAAAAACAATGAAAATCATGCAAAACGCGCGCCAGGAGATCAAAACAGTTTCTGGAATTGAGAAATTAGGGTTCTACACGCATTCATCGTGTTCATCATCATCATGAACTTTTTTCTCAGAAATCAACAAACGATACATCAATAGATTCGTCTTAGCATGCACATCAACAATCCAAACATGATTCATCCTAATTCGTGCTAACAAATCCAGATCGAGCAAGGAAAGTTTTGTCAACCAAACTTAAAATCCAGATATCTCTCTTAATACAGCATGAAAATTCAAGATCCAAAGTTCATTATGATCAGCAATGGAGGATCTACAAGATGCATATCCTAATTACAAGAATTATTAGAATCGATTTCTAACCTTCAAGTGATGACAAAGTTGAATTCGTGGCTTTCAAGCTTGGATAAGCAAAAACAGATGCTACACAACTCTCCAATGGATGAATGGATGATGATTTGATGCTCAACAATGCTTGAATCCGATGGAATCTTCAACTGCCATAGGAGATGCTATGCTCAACAGTCCAAGAATCAGCTTGAAATCCTTGCTCTCTTGCTTCATTCTAGCTCAGTGATGATTGTAGATGATAGATCAATGAAGAACAATGCAAGTTCTTTGAGAATTTTGCAGAAAAAATCAAGAGGAAAAGTTGAGAGAATTTGCAATTTTTGGATCTAGATCTGTTTGAATGAAGTGTTAATCCGAAATTCAGTTAGCATTAGCCTTATATATGGTGGATTAATCATCTTCTTAATCTCAATTAGCCAAAAGTGAGTGAATTAGTGAAATGAGTGTTTATGTGCAATTGGCCAAAATAACCTTCATGTGTGGAATGAGCTGCTACAGTGCACGGATTTCTTACTAAACACACTCCAAATGTGGTTTTAGATCAAATTCAAGTGATGAGAAGTGTGGCAAATGCATAGTTTTGAAAGTCACTTTTTTCCCTCCCTTTTTCAAATTCAAGTCACATGAAAAATGCCATTTTTGTGTGATGAGTTTTGATGAAATGCAATGAGTGATTTGGATAGAGAATGTCAAAAGGAGATTGTAGCAAAAAACCCCACTCAATTTGGCTAATTGGTGTGAAAGTTATCCAAGTTTGAAGTTCAAAATTTCTTGACAATGATTTGATCATAACTTGCCAACCACACATGAGAAATGGATGTTCTTGGACATTTTGGAAAGGTGAGAGCAAGATCTTCAACTTTCATGTTGGACAAAATTCCATTTGAATCTTTTATGATGATGTAAATTTGAGTAGAAGACCTTTCCATTTTTGGCAGTTTGAAATAACAGGTCACTTACTATTTTTGGAAACTTTTCCTCTGACCTCAAATTCTTCAATGTTGATCTTTGACATGTCAATGAGACTTGTATGGACATGAATGAGGCCTTTCAAACCATCTCACACCTTCAAATCCATGAATTCAGGCACAGTTGACCACAATTGACTTTCTAGGGTTTCAGATGAAATTCAGCTTGACTGTTGAGCTTTGATCATCCAACCTTTGGCCAAATCACTCCAAAATGATCCCTAGGTCATATGAACTTGATGAATCAACCCTAGGGCTTTGCTTCAATAGGAAATGCACTTGCTTGCTTGCTTGACTAGATCTTCCTAACCAATTGACCTAATCTTGTCTGATGACTTGCACTTGGGCAAAGGACAATGCAATGCTATGCAGTGGACAATGTAATGTTAATGACTTATTATGAAATGAATGTACAAAATGGGAGGTGCAAATTTGAGGTGCTACAGCTGCCCCTATTCAATCAACTGGGAACCCGAATGGATGAGAGCAACGACTGTCAGACTTTCAAGGTAAACAGGGATTGAATACCAAGAACCGTAGAAATTTGCACAATGCGGGGATCCACTAACGGAAACGTCCACTGGGATCTGATATTTATTACTGGGGATTTTGATTCTTTCTGGTTTTTCTCTCAAGGGTACAACCACATCCAGACGTCAACGGACAATGAATGGGAATAGAGAAATCACAACAAGATGCCAACGGACAACTAGGAAAAACTCGACGTTTATCGAAACCAACGGAGAGGTAACCAATCATTAATGAATGAATGGAAGAGGTACAACCATATGCCAACGGACGTAATGAGAAAAACTCAACGTTTACCAAAACCAACGGAGAGGTAACTCTACTGGGGACGACCAGGAAAACCTCGACGTTTACCAAGACCAACAGAGAGGTAACCAGACACCAACGGACGAAGGATGAACTGGGAAGACTCGACCAGACGTCAACGGACGAACGGGAGAAGCTCGACGTTTATCGACACCAACGGAGAAGGAGAATTACTCGACCAGACGTCAACGGACGAAAGTGAGAAGCTCGACGTTTATCGACACCAACGGAGAAGGAGAAAACTCGACCAGACGTCAATGGACGAACGGGAGAAGCTCGACGTTTATCGACACCAACAGAGAAGGAGAATTACTGGGGAAAATACAACTAGATATCAACGGATAACTAGGAAAAACTCGACGTTTATCGACACCACAGAGAGGATAATCTGAGGTGAAAGGGATACAACTAGTTATCAACGGATAACTAGGAAAAACTCGACGTTTATCAACACCAACGGAGAGGAGAAGCCACTTCACTAAGAAAGGGGTATAACAACCGGAAACTGAATAAGACGCCCACCGACGACTCTACTGGGGATTCTGGCTGGGAAGCAACCAGACATTAACGAATGACTGGGGAATAGGATATACAATCAGACGTCAACAGACGAATGAGAAAAACTCAACGTTTACCGAGACCAACATAGAGGTAACTCTGCATGGGGAAATATATCACCAACAACCGTCAACAGACGATCGGGAAAAACTCGACGTTTATCGAAACCAACAAGGAGGTAACTCTGGGGGAATCAACAGCCATTAACTAATGATCTGTGGGGAATAAGCAACTATACGTCATCGGACGCATAGGAAAAACTCAACGTTTACCGAAACCAACGGAGAGGTGACCCTACTGGGGAAAAGCTAACCACAACCAAACGTCAACGGACGATTGGGAAAAACTCGACGTTTATCGACACCAATGGAGAGGAGGACAGACATCAACGGATGCCCTGGAAAGGAGATACAACTAGATATCAATGGATAACTAGGAAAAACTCGACGTTTATCGAAACCAACAGAGAGGTAGCTCACTGGGGATCAAGGTCACGACAGGGAGCAGACAGGAAGGAACACCAAGGATGCCGGGTTGTAAGCATGAAAAAGGTGATCGACTAAAGCATGAATTGGTTTGAATTCCAAAACACTCATCATCCTGAAGAGGGCTAGAAAAGCGATCTTGTTAAAGGATGGACATCCGATTCCACAAGGAATACGAATCTTACTCTGCTGGAGAAAACAATCAAAAGATTGACCAAAGAGTGCACGAGATATATCATCTATAGCCGTCAAAACGTAGATAATATACTCGCATGGAAGATTATCCATAACCGGGTTGTAGGTTGTTAAATGGATAAATCGACCGACATCATCCTGAAGAGGGCGAAAGCAAACTTGTTAAAGGATGGACATTCGATTCCACAAGGAATACGAATCTTACTCAACTAGGGAGGACAAAACTTTGACCCAAGAGCGCATGAGATATATTATCTATAGCCGTCAAAACGTAGATAATAACCTCGCATGGAAGATTATCCTAACCGAGTTGTAGGTTGTTAGAGGCTAAATCGACCGACATCATCCTGAAGAGAGCGAAAGCAAACTTGTTAAAGGATGGACATTCGATTCCACAAGGAATACGAATCTTACTCAGCTGGAGAAAACAATCAAAAGATTGACCAAAGAGCGCATGAGATATATTATCTATAGCCGTCAAAACGTAGATAATAACCTCGCATGGAAGATTATCCTAACCGGGTTGTAGGTTGTTAGAGGATAAATCGACCGAAAAAGAAAGGCATCGGGGGACCAGGACTAGGTATGCAAAGATGACCAATCAAAAGGGGAAACCACAAACATTACCAGCAAACGGTGAATGAAAGGGGACCCACTGGGGATAAAGTTGCTGACTCGGAGCAAATATCCGAAAGGTGAAAGGAATATCAATACCGACTGGATAATGATAACCACAAAGAGGGGATTACATCTACCGGTTAGTAGGTAGAAAACCACGGAACCATAACCGTCATCACTAGGATGAGCACAAGGGTAGACTCCACAAAGGGGAGAAAAGAGGATTCACATCTACCGGATAGTAGGTAGAAGACCACAAAGATAGGACTTACAACTGCTGGTTTGTAGGCAGAGGCCACCAAAATCTGCTGAGGATAAGATGAATGAGTGCCGGTTAGTGAGCAACTATTCATTTGTACCACAGGGAAGCACAAGAGACAGCCCAAGAAAGCCAATTTAGGATCGATCTAAAAAGGCAAACTGAATCAAGACTCATCCTAATGAGGAAAGAACTCAATAGGGAAAACCCATCCCGTTACGGGTGTTGGGAGGGAACGGAAACAACCGTCATCCACGAGGATATAACTCAGTGGGGAGCACAGAAGGAAATGACAGACACTTTCTGCTTAAGGGGTCGACTCTATATGGAGAGATCAAACACACCCACATCTGCTAGGGGAACAAACCAAGCTTGCCAAATGCTACCAATTCTGGGGAGTAACACTGCTGGAGATACCCGCTCACTTGCGGAGTCGCTTGTTGGGAAAACACCTTCCTACCTTGCTGGGGAACCCAATTCCGAAATCAATCCAAAGGCGCAAGGCTAAACTCCTTCCAACAATCCATTCTTGGTCACCACGGCTTAGGGCTAATGGATATGTTTGCAATGCTAATGCATGAGTTTTTTAGTGCAATGCCCCATGATCATGGAAATGCTACGCACTAATGATGCAATATGATATGCTTGTCTAAATTATGAATGCATAAAACACATCTCCTTTAGAGACCACACCGGGGAGCTCCAGGAACTCTGCTGAAGATTTCAATACCACGTCCATTTCCACCCTGATGGGGAAACTGGGGATGAACTCCATCGAACCCGAACTGCTTGGGATTACCCTGCTAGGGGAAAACACCCATGCTTATCTCTACTGGGGCTGATTTCACCGAACCCGGTCCGCTTGGGGACCTTGCTGGGGGAAAACCATCAACACAAACCCTTTGTTATGGAGATCCACTAGGGGAAAACACTCCACACCCTGATCGGGAAATGCATAACTCTGTTGGAGAGAGGCATGCACCACTCTGCTGAGAAACTAATATGCTAGGCCACACTAGAGATAGACATCCACAACTTCGCCGGGGGTAAGCATTCACAACCATGTTGGGGATACGTCCTCAACCCTGGGAAACAAACCACCCACTGATACTCCCACCGGGGGAATGGCGACCTTCAAGCTCTCTGAGGAGACACCGATCCCGAATCGGCTAGGGAAATAACACTTTCAGACCCACTTGGGAGATACGGCCTATTTAACACAAAACACCCTTCGATTCGTCGAACACTGGCATTCACCATCCAACCACAGTGTCGACTTTCCACTTTTGAGAACTCCCAGACTCATCTGGACTTTTCTGATTCATCACCTTGTATTCCTGCCTCCTCCGTACTTCACGGAGATCGAACTCCTGGAATTCATACAAACTTTCCAGTCCTCAGACTTTGAAGAGTATTCTTGATTAACCCTCCAGGATCGTCGTCCTAATCCTTCACCGTCCTTTCATTGTTCGTCTATCCCTTGCCCCTGGTTGGACTATGTGGGGATCTTTTGTCAAAAGGCTTCATATCATAACCAACAAGTGAATGAAGATATCTAACAACACCGGCACAAGAGATCGTTAGATAAAGGCGTGCCTCAGATGTGCCAACATTTCGACACCTAGGTCACTCAAACTTCAGAATAAGATCACGCTTTCAACCTTGTAAGCATGCATCGGAAGGGATCTCCATGTTTCAAAATGCAAATATTCTTATCAACATAAACGGATGTTTTCGTAATCAAAGCGGTAATGAAAACAAAAACAAAAATTATTTGACTGAACACGCATTTTATTGACTGAAACAAAAAGGTGGCTCAGAACCGAGCAACACAGGAAGTAATCCCTAGAAAGAGGTGATCGCGCACAAAAGGAAAAAATCTACCCTAATGGCAACGTGAAACCGTGATCTCATCGGGCTCCAACTCGGTTACACCTCATATGTCCTCAAGACTTTCCGCACTTTCTGTCTTCTGAACAAGACAATTCCGATCGATCTCTGTCGGAGATTATCCAAGTTATATCCGAAGCACAAACGATCATGCTAGACGCAGTTGTTCGTTTCAATCCCTCTTTTGCCTGGACCGCCCTTTCGGGTGTTCGGTCCACCGGGATACCCTTTTTTGCCCAAGTCGCCCTTGTGGGGTTTTCGACTTGCCGGGTGTACAGTTCTTTTCTTTTCTATCCCTAACTTTTGCCCGAACCTTTTCTTTTTATTTATTTTTTTCGTTCGCCGGGATGCCCTTTTTTGCCTGGACTCTTTTATTCTTTTTGTCCAGCGGGTCTCTTTTCACGAAGTATCTTTTAACTATGTCCGCATCTGCAGGGGATGGAAAATCCTCGCCACTCATGGTCGTCAGCAACAAGGCTCTGTCAGAGAACGCCTTCTTGACCATGCTGGGGACTCATGATTGGGTGTCCACTTGCCCCTACGATTGTTGAGGAAGAAGGATCCTTTTCAATACCAGCTCTCCCATGTGGGATGCACGAGGTCGCACTTTTCGGTCAACAACACGCTTCATTCACTGGGTACAACTGCCCCATGACAAGTAACTGTCAGCCCTTTTCCTCAGTCAGGCTCAACGCGTCGTACCGAGTCCTTATCCACTCAGCCTTCTCTAATTAATCATCCATCAGGACTCTCCACAATGAAACCTAGGTCTCAAATGGTAGTACCACTTTTATCCCATACACGAACGAGCGCGGCGTTGCCCCAGTAAATGCACGCATCGAGGTTCGGTACCCGGGATACAAGCTTCATACTCAGCCGCCGTTGTTGGCGCATTCAAATGCTAACCGGGCAACGAAGGGAACGTGGGATCCCTTTGGCGTAACCAAAGCGTTACTAACTCATCCATATTACTCTCCCCTTCAGACATCAGAATCCGTTCGGATTCAGGGTCAGGCCCCTCCTCCGGGATCGGTCCCTCACAATCTTTCGACTTGAGCACCTCGAGATGTCCTCATGAGGGAACTCAAACTTCCTTGGTTGACAATCCTCGATGGGTCGCTGGGCGATGTAAACCGATAATACACTCCCTTTGATTGCTTTCTGAGAGGTATACTGAATATTGTATTCAGCCAACATCATTTGCCCTCTCACAACCCGTCCGGTCAATACTAGCTTCTTCAAGCACATACTTGATCAGATCCATCTTAGAAATCCACGAAGTGGTATGAACCAGCATATACTGTCTCAGTCGGCGAGCACCCTATGCCAAAGTACATCAAGTTTTTCCGAGCAGTGAATGTATTGTTTCACAGTCGATAAACGTTTTGCTTAGGTAAATTGCATGCTCTTTTCGACAAGACTCGTCATGTTGACCCAGTACACACCTCATAGACCCCTCGAGGGGTGTCAATTACAGAATCATAATCAGAGGTTCCTGCAACTTATTTTTCTTCAATGCCCCTTGGCAACCATTATCCACCTGACCGTTTGATCTCTTGTTTTCGGTTCAGGCATTTCTTGCATTGCTTTTTCTTCTTCTTTTCTTTTCTTTCCTTTTTTTTTTGTTTTTTTGTAGGATCGACCTCGATTCCTCTTTCGTTCACAATAAGCCTCAGCAACTTACCGGACAACACTCCACAAGTGCACTGATTCGGACTCAACCTCAGTCTGAGTTGTCTCAACCCGGTCAAACGACTTGCCCCGGATTCACCAGATGCCCTTTTTCTGCTTGGGACTTTGCTATCATGTCATCAACATAGCATTTGATTCCATGATGAATCATATCATGAAACAAAGTCACTCTGATACGTGGCATCGGTATTCCTGAGACCGATTGGCATCGCCTTCGCATTTGACACTTGCCTCCAGGCGGAACCAACTTTCACTTCCTTTCCGACCTCGGCGGTGCCTGGATTATCAATCTTGCATCGCTCCTTGTGCGGTTGAATCACCTTCTCCTCTTGTCTTAACAACCTGGCTAATTCCAGAAGATCACAATCTTCTTCGCCTTATTCTTCGGCATGATAGATCGGGTTGTCGAAGTCATACAGAGGTGTAACCAAATTGTTATCAATGAGATCAGGAGGATAGTCACTTTTGAGGTCGGAACAAGACAAATCAAAAGGAAAGAAAAATGAAAATAAACATTGCCATTTTTATTTTTAAACTGCAAAATAATTGAAAAACAGGGAACACCGCTTTTAATCACAAAAACATCCATTTATTACTGATGCAAAATGTTGCATAATGAAACACATGAGATGGCCCTTACAATGGACCATTACGTTTCGGGCAAAACGTATGGCTTTCATGTAAACAAAATTGAAACACAAAAATACTTTTCTTTTGGATGAGTGACAGTGGCGATATTGGAGGCCTTCCAATTCTCTGGTACGCACGATTTTATCCATGCCTCGAGCTCGCGGTCACGGTTTCTCTCTTCACTCACTAAACGAGCATGATCAGGATCCAGCATTCCTGCACTGACAAAGGTGTACGGTGGACGACATCCTCTGTTTGGTCTAGACGACTTTTGATCCGGCTGGTAACCGACCCCAAACATGTCTGCTTTTACCACAATATCAATGATCCTTCCCCAGCCTTGGGCCTCTCTGTTCTTCACCACTTCCAGGGCTTGTTTATAAGAAGAAATGGACAACCTTTTCTCTTTCTCAGCAACAAGGGCATTCTCCACCTTGACGGTTTCAATTGCTTGACTTGCTGTTTCAACTTTTTCACTGTCCGTTTCTACTTCCTTCATCTTCTGGGTAGTGTCTCCTATCACTACACATCCCTTTGTGGCGACGGCCGCACAACAAATATCAGCATTAGGGAAAGTTCCATCCTTCACGAGAGGTTTTGGAACCACAGACATTGGAACCTATAACTGATCCTCCTCAGTCACCTCCATTCTTCTCTTGGCCTTTTTCACCATCTTCACTTTTACAGGACCCTGGCTGGGTACGGGATTGACATCCTCATTCATTATCTGTGCCAAGCTGATAACTTTAGAGTCCACCATGTCCTGGACGACATGCTTGAAAGCTCTACAACCCTCAATACTGTGCCCGGGTGCCCCAGAATGGAACTCGCACCTGGCATTCTCATCATAGTTTGGAGGCCTCCGCTGCCGTTCCACGGGAATTAATATCCTTGGCCGGACTAACCCCAGATCCCTCAATCTTTTGAACAGGGGAGTATAAGTCACAAGTGGCTCCTCAAACTGACGATCAACCTTCTCCTTCTTCACTAGGCTCTTAGCTTTCAGTGCTCTCCGTTGAGGTAGTGGTTGTTGCTGTGGTACAGTTGGGTTATCAACAGGAGTGATTACAGCGGCAGCATAAGGGTGATAACAATCCTTACCGCGTTCTTTCTTTGTCTCCACACCTCCTGATTCAACCTCCTTTTTGAGTGGACCACCACCAAACGGTTTCTTTGCCACAGTACTAGAGGGGTTGTTTGCTTCGGCTGACAGAGTCTTTCCCTGAACTTTCTCCTTGATTATCCAGCCTTCAATTCTTTCCAATCTCTCAGCCATTGCTTTATGCCCCAGGGCAAGCCCTTGCACCACACTGAACAACTCCTTTATCATCTCTTTCATCTCAAGAACGTCGGTGCTGGGTGGATCCATCAGTCTGATTTGTTGATCCTAGCAGGATGTCTGAACAGACGAGCTATGCGCATCGGTTGACACCTACAAAACAGCAAAGGGTTAGTATGACTCACGCATGCAATGTCTATCTGTACCAGGAATATTCTGTCGTTTGATTCTAGCGTCACTGAGACAAATAATTTTTCATCAATAACATTCGGACATCTGGATGTCTCTCAACCAGAATCTTAATCAAAAATGGACCCTGAGTACGGGTAGACATGAGTTGAATGCAGGTGAATGCGAAATGATAATGATGCAAATGCATGAATGCAGGTCACTGTGCCACCAAGTCATCTGAAGACCCCTCAAGTCTCTGAACCAGTCACAGTCATCTGAGGGACTAAGTCACCATAAATCCATCTTGGGGAGTTCCGAAATAAACGGAACCGGAGATTACATCTTATCATCACAGGAACATCCACTGAACGGACGACAACTAGATCCTCTGAACGAGTACTCTCAAATTCAACCCGGGAATCCGAAATAAATGGAACCCGCTGATATATATCACGGACAGAATTCTGGCGTGACAAAAGTAAGTACCCACAAGTTCATCTGAACCAAAGTCACCATCAGTAACCAGAGTCACCAACAAGTCACCAACAAGTCAGCTATTGTACCTGTAATAATGATCATTCCCTCCCCACTCATGGATGTCATCTAGGCCAGGGTAAGGTCGAGAGAAACGCAACATAAATAACCTTTCGCAGAATATCATCATATACACACCCGAAGTATGTAACGATAATATCCCACCAGGGTCTGAACTGCTCGTGATATCAATGTTCCGTTAAGTGGCGCATACCACCCGCTTACCATGAATCACTCTATTCCTAGGTTTCCTAGATTTCACTCATAGCCTGGGTATTGGGCCTTTTACCTCGAGTAACTCCCACCCCAAACAGAGAAACACAGCACAGCCAGCACAGATGAATATGGATGAATGCAAACATTAATGCACACAATAAATGCAAACAATAAATAAATGAATGCAATAAAAAACAGCAAACAGCAACCAAAACCCTAACCTAGAGAGCGCTAGGACTGACTCGCTTAGGGAAGATGGACCAGCAAGAGGTCAACTTCTCTATGTCCCCAGCAGAGTCGCCAGCTGTCGCATTACGCGAAAAACCGGCGGGAAACGAAAACAACAGAGCCGCCACCGTGCGTTATTTATCCCAAAAGAGGGAAAGGAAACGCTCAGAGTAAACCTGGAAAAGACATGGTCTCGCGACCAAAGAGAATGGGATCCACGCACAAAAGGAAGGAAAATGGTTGCTAAAACACTGCTCACAAACACACACACACTGGCTGAAAGAGACACACGAAAACAAGAGAAACTGACTCGGTAGGATATCGCATCCTGGGCCTACTTAGTCTATCAAGCATAGACACCAGAGTCGAAGTAGTTCGGACTGGGAAAAACACATGCTCGCTAGGATGTCGCATCCTATGCATACGTATCTTCTTGGACGAAGAAGAATCAGAGCATCCGTAGCTCGGCTCACGCAGACCAAACACAACAGACACAGGCAAACGTGGAATCCGAATGCCAATCACTGGGCTTACGTCAAACTCCACACAAACACACGCACACAGGAAACCAACTGCCAATCGCTGGACTTACGTCAGACTCCAACAAAGAAACTGGAAACCGAATGCCAATCGCTGGACTTACCTCATCTGGTATGAGGATCAGGGCGACGTAGTTCCCCTACGCAGGGACACAGGACTAGCCTAACCAGATACAAAGGGAGACACAACTAGGGAGACTACGACTCGAGCCTAGATGTTATCATGCATAATCATCCCTAAGTCAAGGTTGCTATCTAACTTGCACAGGGAGCAAGCTATCCTAAAGCAAAGGCAATAGCAAAGCAAACAATCACAGATAGCACACACTATATACACACCAAGTGGGGCTCAAACAAAGGTTAGGCTGCAAGAGCAAGCCAACTGTATTAGGGTGATGTTAGCTCTTAACCCTAACATTGAGAGTTAGGGTGAAGCTGACGAAAGGTGAGTGAAGATGAGACTTCACAGCTCTTATCCCTGGCCTGGGAGAGCTTCAGACAATGAAGTGTGGGTCCAGAAAGCGGGAACCCTTCTACACTTATGACACTGACTCAACTGTACAACTGTACAAGGATCTTGGGTTATTATCCCAATGCATCAACACAGTGGTGTGAGCAGAGGGATGACTCAACATGAATAGCAGGAGATGGATTGCACATCTCTTGTGTTCTGCCAATTGCCTTATCAAAGGTCTTTTCCTGCTTGGGGACAAAAATAAACAAGCACAAACATTGCCTCTTAAGGAGGACTTCAGACAGGTGCCTGGCCAAGTAACAGGCCAGGTCTTCCAGAATACATGCAGTTAGAAAGTTATACCTAAGTGCTCAAGCTAGCAAGCAAAGCAAACACAAGTTCACAAGGGAACTATAGCAACTAAGGTACCTGAAATCAATCCAACATAATCAGTATACCAGACAAACAAGCATCAATGCACAAAGGTGCAAGCCCCAAGGCCTAAGCTCAAGTCTCAATGCCTACAAAACAAACTCAAAGTTAGTCATAAGCAAGCAATAAACCAACTCCAATTGAGTGCACATCATCAAGCATAAGCAATTGTGCTCTTTGACCTGAAACAAAGCTCAAACATTTAGCACTAACCACTAGGACTTGGCCTAGGGTCAAAATGGGAGCAATAAACCAAAATAGAACATGAAACTTATCAAAAATCAAGATCAATCAAATAAGAAGCAAATCCAAGTGGTCTCATGTTCATATCATTCACCAACATCATTTCATGAGGCAAAGAGTACAAAGCATGCAATTTAGAACCTCATAGGACCAAACAGAATTATTCAATTCAAATCAACTCACAAACAATTCAATAAATCCCCAAAAAGTTCATGGCTAAATATCATTCATAACATGACCAACACACCAAATTTCAAGTCATTTGGACCAAGGGAAGCAAGTCAATTAAATCCCATAAATCAAAGCATGTTCAAACAAGCTCATACAAGGCACCAAATCATACATCAACTTCAAGCAAGCATAAAACAAAATTGGCATAAGATAAATGAACCAAATCAAAGCCATGGCAAACTTCAATATGTCTATAATACACATGCCAAATTTCAAGTCCATCCAATAAACCACAAGAATTTCACAAATCCTATGAGATCATGACTCACAAAAAGTTCACATTTGGTTAAACAGGGAAGAAAACCTCAATCAAATTGGAAATGCACTCAAAAAATCCAAAAAAATTCACATTCAAACTTAACATCCAGGCGCTTCAACATGCAAAAACTCAGATCAATTCAAGTTCAATAGGCATGGCAAAGAAATTCCACAAGTTAGACAAGAAATGGTGTGACACAAATTGTCACACCTCCAATGATCAGGTCATATCTCACAAACCAGGAATGCAAAAATCACAAACTCTATACCAAAATGCTTCTCAAGGTGATTAGTTTATGCATACAAAATTTCAGCTCCATCTAAATAAGCATCATTATTTCATGAGCAAAATAGTAAGCAATGTGCAACAAATGACATGTATTAGAAAACCCTAGCCAAAACAGAAAATGACACGTGCACAATTTTCATAAAAATCACCCAAAAATAGTAGAGGTCACAAGGAACACAATGGAAAAAGCCTCATGTTAATTGGACAAATATTCATTGAGATATGAATTTTCTAATGTGAGAAAAAATAAAAAAAAGATGAACAAGGCATGGTGAACATGGATAATGGATGAAATAAAATGTAAAAAGGTCAAATGTGAATTGTCCTAATCCAGAATCGAATTGACGCGCCATTAAAATGAGGCGCCACTTAAGTGAAACGCCGCGTTTCACTTAAGTGCGTGGCACAGCGTGATTGGCTTCATGGGACAAAAACAATGAAAATCATGCAAAACGCGCGCCAGGAGATCAAAACAGTTTCTGGAATTGAGAAATTAGGGTTCTACACGCATTCATCGTGTTCATCATCATCATGAACTTTTTTCTCAGAAATCAACAAACGATACATCAATAGATTCGTCTTAGCATGCACATCAACAATCCAAACATGATTCATCCTAATTCGTGCTAACAAATCCAGATCGAGCAGGGAAAGTTTTGTCAACCAAACTTAAAATCCAGATATCTCTCTTAATACAGCATGAAAATTCAAGATCCAAAGTTCATTATGATCAGCAATGGAGGATCTACAAGATGCATATCCTAATTACAAGAATTATTAGAATCGATTTCTAACCTTCAAGTGATGACAGAGTTGAATTCGTGGCTTTCAAGCTTGGATAAGCAAAAACAAATGCTACACAACTCTCCAATGGATGAATGGATGATGATTTGATGCTCAACAATGCTTGAATTCGATGGAATCTTCAACTGCCATAGGAGATGCTATGCTCAACAGTCCAAGAATCAGCTTGAAATCCTTTCTCTCTTGCTTCATTCCAGCTCAGTGATGATTGTAGATGATAGATCAATGAAGAACAATGCAAGTTCTTTGAGAATTTTGCAGAAAAAATCAAGAGGAAAAGTTGAGAGAATTTGCAATTTTTGGATCTAGATCTGTTTGAATGAAGTGTTAATCCGAAATTCAGTTAGCATTAGCCTTATATATGGTGGATTAATCATCTTCTTAATCTCAATTAGCCAAAAGTGAGTGAATTAGTGAAATGAGTGTTTATGTGCAATTGGCCAAAATAACCTTCATGTGTGGAATGAGCTGCTACAGTGCACGAATTTCTTACTAAACACACTCCAAATGTGGTTTTAGATCAAATTCAAGTGGTGAGAAGTGTGGCAAATGCATAGTTTTGAAAGTCACTTTTTTCCCTCCCTTTTTCAAATTCAAGTCACATGAAAAATGCCATTTTTGTGTGATGAGTTTTGATGAAATGCAATGAGTGATTTGGATAGAGCATGTCAAAAGGAGATTGTAGCAAAAAACCCCACTCAATTTGGCCAATTGGTGTGAAAGTTATCCAAGTTTGAAGTTCAAAATTTCTTGACAATGATTTGATCATAACTTGCCAACCACACATGAGAAATGGATGTTCTTGGACTTTTCGGAAAGGTGAGAGCAAGAACTTCAACTTTCATGTTGGACAAAATTCCATTTGAAGCTTGTATGATGATGTAAATTTGAGGAGAAGACCTTTCCATTTTTGGTAGTTTGAAATTACAGGTCACTTACTATTTTTGGAAACTTTTCCTCTGACCTCAAATTCTTCAATGTTGATCTTTGACATGTCAATGAGACATGTATGGACATGAATGAGGCCTTTCAAACCATCTCACACCTTCAAATCCATGAATTCAGGCACAGTTGACCACAGTTGACTTTCTAGGGTTTCAGATGAAATTCAGCTTGATTGTTGAGCTTTGATCATCCAACCTTTGGCCAAATCACTCCAAAATGATCCCTAGGTCATATGAACTTGATGAATCAACCCTAGGGCTTTGCTTCAATAGGAAATGCACTTGCTTGCTTGCTTGACTAAATCTTCCTAACAGTTGACCTAATCTTGTCTGATGACTTGCACTTGGGCAAAGGACAATGCAATGCTATGCAGTGGACAATGTAATGTTAATGACTTATTATGAAATGAATGTACAAAATGGGAGGTGCAAATTTGAGGTGCTACAATATGCAATATGTTTTATCAAAAATTCAGACATTTTTGCAAACAAACTGATAAATGAAAAATAAATAGCCTCTTTAACTGAATTATTCGACTCTTACTGGGGATAAAATTTGTGCCAAGAATAGGCGAGGGTATCAGGAAGCTGATCCCTGAAAAGAGGTGATCGCTATAAAAAGAGAACTATCCTAATGGCAATGGGGATACGGGGTCCCACCGAGTTTCGACTCTGCTATGACTCGTATGTCCTCAAGACGCTCTGCTCATCTTGCTTTCTGAAGTGGATGATTAGTCGATCTTTAACCTTCGAAGATTGCCGGATTGAATGAAACGGTGATATAACACTGATGAACTCAGATCACAGTCATTCGCTTATTCCCTAACTTTTGCCTGGATCGCCCCCTTTTCGGGTTTTCAATCCACCGGGATACCCATTTTTGCCTGAGCCGCCCTTTTGGGTTTTCGACTCACCGGGTGTACTCTTTTTTTATATCCCTAATTTTTGCCCGAACCTCTTTATTATTATTTTTTGGTTCGTCGGGATGCCCTTTTTTTGCCTGGACTGTTCTTTTTATCGTCCAGCGGGTCTATTTTATGCGAAGTATATTTTTTTTTAACTGCGTCTGAGTTAATAGGGGACGGGAATCCTTCGCCATCCATGGTTGTTAGCATCAAAGCTCCGCCATAGAAAATCCTTTTAACCACGTACGGACCCTCATAGTTCGGTGTCCATTTTCCCCTGTGATCTGTGTTGGGAGGAAGAAATCTTTTGAGTACCAATTCACCGACTTGATACCCCCGAGGGCGCACTTTCTGACCAAATGCTTTCTTCATTCATCTCTGACCGAGATACGTCAATTCTGGGTACGTAGTTCCAGCATAGCACCTTAATCATCGAAGACAAGGTAAACAAAGCATCAGCAAATTGGTTTTCTTCAAAAGAAATTCAACAATCTTCTCGTGTAGTCTCTGTAAGGAGCCAGATGAGGCTGAGGTGTATACCATTTCCCGTTGGTTTGATTGATGACCAAAGCTGAATCCCCGTATACATCCAGGGTTTTAATCTGTATATTGACGGCTTCCTCAAGTCTTAGGATACAAGCTTCGTATTCGGCTTCATTGTTGGTGCAGGGAAAAGTT
This sequence comes from Lathyrus oleraceus, assembly GCF_024323335.1. Taxonomy (NCBI): domain Eukaryota; kingdom Viridiplantae; phylum Streptophyta; class Magnoliopsida; order Fabales; family Fabaceae; genus Lathyrus; species Lathyrus oleraceus. The sequence continues at coordinate 267,254,565 of NC_066584.1, read as the reverse complement.
ATTCTGGCACCAAATGGCATATGAACCCCCGCCCGGTGTGATCAACACTACACCAACTCCGCGACCATTGACGTGGACCGCCCCATCAAACATCATAACCCATTTGGATTCAGGGTCAGGCCCCTCCCCCGGGAGTGGTTCCTCTCAATCTTTCGATTTGAGAAACATGATGTCCTCATCCGGAAAGTCAAACCTCATAGGTTGACAATCATCAATCGGTTGCTCTGCAAGATAGTCTGACAAGACACTTCCCTTGATGGCTTTTTGTGAAGTGTATTGGATGTTATACTTTGTCAGTATCATTTGTCACCTATTAACCTTTCCGGTAAGTGCTGGCTTTTCAAAAATATACTTGAATGGATCCATTTTTGATATCAATAGAGTCGTGTGAGTCAACATATATTGTCTTAGTCGGCGAGAAACCCATGCCAAAGCGCGGCAAGTTTTCTCGAGCAATGAGTATCTTTGTTCACAGTCGGTAAACTTTTGCTAAGGTAGTATATTGCATGCTCTTTTCGACCTGACTTGTCATGCTGACCGAGCACACAACCCATTGACCTTTCTAACACAGTCAAGTACATGATCAACGGTCTTTCCTCTCGGCCTGTAGACTTGCCCCGATCTTGATCTCTTTCTTGTCGTCTGCGGTACCGATGTTGACGGTCTCAATCACCTCCTGATAAGGTGTAATAGCTCGGTCCTCCTGTTTCAACAATCTAGCTAACCCTTCAGGCAATTCACAATCTTCTTCAACCCCTTCTTCGGCTTAATAGATAGGATTGTCGAAGTCATACTTGGCCATAGAAGTGTCGTTAGTAGTGAGATCCGGGTGGTCCGCTCTGCATGATGGAGGATCATGCTTTACCTTAGAATGAGAGATATTTTTTTTTTGGAAAGAAAGAAAAAACGAAAAAAGAAACATTGCCATTTTTTTTTGTAAAAGTAAAAAAAACTGAAAGAAAGAGAACACAAAATTGTTTACAAAAGCCGTCATTTATTGATGATAAAAATAATTGCGAAATGTAACTAAATGGATGGCCCTACAAATGAGTCGTTACACCTTGGGTAAAGTGTAAGACTTTATTATGCATGTAATAAAGGAAAACAATAAAAATCACTCCTTCAGTAGAGTAACCCAGACGGTTTTTTCAGACGACCAATTGTCGAGCTTTTCTCCCGGGACACACGGGCGAATCCAAACCTTGGGAAGAAACCAAACCCCCGCTGGAGAAAGTACCAGTTTCATTCTTCTAAGATCCCGGAGCATACCCCAATCCAAACTTGTCTTCTTTGATGACTGGCTCCACAAATTTGCCCCAGCCTTGGGCATTACCAGCTTTAACCACTTCGACAGCTTGCTTGTATGAAGAGATAGAAGTCCCGACCTTCTCAAACTCAGGTGAAAAGACAGCTTCGGGCGCGACCTCATTGATGTTTATGGCTTCGAAGCCCTGACACAGCATCTCGTGCATCTCGCCGTCCATCTCTACATACTTAAATGTAGACAGGTGGCTAACAAAAATATCCTCTTCACCACAGACAGTGACGACCTGACCTTCTAGTTCATATTTGAGCTTCTGGTGGAGGGTAGAAGTAACAACACCGGCAAAATGAATCCAAGGCCGACCTAGCAGACAGCTGTAGGCAGGCTGGATATCCATCACATAAAAGGTGCTCTCGAACACCTGCGGTCCAATCTTAACTGGCTACTCAACTTCGCCAAAGATAGCTCTCTTAGAGCCATCAAAAGCCCTCACAACTAAGTTACTTGGCCTCAGGATGGTGTCATCGCAATTTAACTTCATTAAGGCTTTCTTTGGAAGAACATTCAGAGAAGAGCCTGTATCAACCAAAACATGGGAAAGCATCACCCCTTTGCACTCCATTGTGATATGCAACGCTTTGTTCTGATTCCTGCCCTTAGATGTCAGGTCATTATCGATGAAACCTAGCCCCCGGCTAGCGTTTACATTGGAAACTACCGACTCCAGCTGGTTAACAGTTATCTCCGGTGGAACATAGGCCATATTCAGTACTTTCAACAAGGCTTCTCTGTGCGCCTCAGAGCACAGCAATAGTGAGAGAATGGAGATCTTTGAGGGTGTCTGATTTAGCTGGTCGACTACCTTGTAATCACTTTTCTTGATAATCCTCATAAACTCATCCACTTCCTTCTCGAATGCGGTCTTAGGAGGATCTTCCTCAGTAGTAACCTCTTCGGCGGCCATCTGTTTCCCTTTAGCCTTGGCAGCTGCCTCGGCTTCAGTATTCGTGCATAATGTTGATGGTGCAAATAGGCGTCCACTGCGAGTGAAGCCACCAACCCCTCCAACATTGTCTCCAGCGGAGCTACCAATGTCAATGTCTTCTTTGTTAACTTTCTGCCCCTGGCAGTAGATATCATCCCCATAGTGCCACGAGATAGCACTGTCTTTCTCATACGGAACTGGTCTTGGTATTGTGATGGTGATCGGACCAACCAAATTCGGTTGAGGGCTGTCAGAGTAAATTGCAACTGGTGCTGAACTTTCGATGTTCACCGCTGCTGGTTCTGTACTTTCTGGGAAATATATTGTTGTCGGAGCGAGTCTCTCGGGAACATATATTTCTTCAGGAGTGAAATAAAACGTCACCGTCGATACATCATTCTTCACTGGACGGGCCTGATCGAACTGAAGACACCCTTCATCTATCAGTTGCTGAATACCCCTTCTCAAACTGTCACATCTGTTTTCGGCAGCTTGACAATTTCTGCATTCTTCCCCACAGCCCGGGAAAATCTGTCCTTTCAGAAGTCGGTCTTTAACCACCGATAGCGAAGTCTTCACCTTAGTCACATCAGAAACCAAATTCAAAGTTTCCCCACTATCAACAACATTAATCCTATGCCCGCCATGAGCCGGCATCGGGTTCTGGATAACATTAGGCACCGGAGCAAAATTGATAGCCTGGGCATCTCTCAAATCTTGTACCTTTAACTGGAGAGCCTTGTAATTATCTGTAGTATGGCCAGGTGCGTTGGAGTGAAAAGCACATCTGGCGTTGACATCATAACCTCTAGGCAAATTATTAGGATCGATTGGTGGGGCCAGAGTTCTCAACGTAACCAGATCATGTCAATCAGCTTGGGAAGTAATACTGAATAAGGCATTGGGATTGGCTCGATGACCCGGTCCGTCTGCCTTGGACGTTGTTGATAGTGTCTCTGCTGACCCGGATTACCTCCTTGTTGTTGATTGTTGTACCTGGGTTGTTGTTACAGAGGATATTGAGGTTGAGGAACAGGTGTTGGAATAGGGACTGCGGCCACTTGATCTTGATAATAATTAGGGTGTCCTCTACCCCTGCCTCTGCCGGCATACACAACGCTTGCCTCACCTTCTATTCTTCGCTGACCGTTACCAGTAAACGGTCTCTTGGGACCTGATGAGTTGGAAGCACTATTGTCTTGAATTCGGCCCATCTTCAACAGACTCTCGATTCTTTCTCCAGCAATTACTATCTCTGCAAAGCTGATTGACGGGCAAGCAGCCAATCTCTCAATATAATTCCTTGAAGAGTGTTCATGAACATGTCCGCCATCTCCCTTTTAGACATAGGGGGTTGGACGGACGCAGCAATCTGTGTCCAACGCTGAGCATACTCTCTAAAGGTTTCCTTGGCAGTCTGAGACATACCTTGCAACAAGGTCCGATTTGGAGCCATGTCCAAGTTGTATTGATATTGCTTGACAAAAGCCTCTGCCAAGTCTTTCCAGCTTTTGATGGTAGTACGAGACAAATGAGAATACCATTCACGAGAAGCTCCAGTTAGACTGTCTTCAAAATAGTACATCCACAGCTTTTCATTTTCCGTGTGAGCTCTCAACCTTCCCAAATAAGATTGGAGATGAGTGCGTGGGCAAGAAGCCCCGTTGTATTTCTCAAAAGTAGGGGGTTTGAACTTGTGAGGAATCCTTACTCCCTGAACCAGACCAAGATTTGTGACATCAAAGCCTAAGGAATTTTGAGACTCCAAAGATTTGAACTTCTCAGCAAGCTCATCCATACGGTGAGTGGTCTCGAGGGCCTCGTCGTGCAAAGAAAATTGATCATACTGATAATCTTCAGTAACGGGGCGCCCGTTAATCCGAATTCCTTGATTCACATTGTACCTTCCGCCAATACCATTTCCAACATTCCCTGTGTTGCCAACCTTACTCGGGTTTCCATCAGCATTTGCGTTACCCGCGTTACTAGTGTTCACAGGGTTATCAGGGTTACCAGGGTTTCCCTCAGCATTTGGTATCTCCACCTTCGGATCGGGCCTCGGTTGCTCAACCATATCCCTCAGATTTTCCTGGCCTTCTGCCATACCAGTCATCAATGTCATGAACTGATCCATCCTTTCACGCATATCAGCCAGCTCTTTCTGTACTTGGTCCATCGCTAGCTGTGGACGATTTTCCTTTGTCGGGTACCTGTGGACTCGCTTGGGACCAATAACTGCCTGATACAGGGAACAAACATTAGACACTGCGGTGACACCTGCAAAATAGACAAGGGTTAATATGCATGGTATGCGATGCACTGCTTGTTCAATTTTAAGGCACCCTCGTTTTGAAAGGGAATACCCTGCAAATGAATAAGCATGAGATGTTGGATGCAAATATGCAGATGATGTTATGCAATGCAAAGGCATGTCAATCAGAATTGATGGATCCGCTTGAACATCTGTCAGGTTGCAGTGCCTGGAGAGAAATTCACTGAGGAATATAATACAAGACCAAAACTCTGCTCCAGAAAACCGGGTTGGTTGGAGGTTAAGGTTTCCTGAATTTAGCCCGCCCCTCACTGGTAGGTTCTAAGAACAGAAGTTCGTCAGTTTCAGCCCTTCAGTCGCGAATAATACGTTTACCACTGAAGGTTTGGTATTATTACGGGACAAAAGACCTCCATTGACTCCCCTCAACAGGACATCCTAATAGCAAGTTCCCAGTCTCGGGATCCTCGGATTGAGCAGCGAGAATGCGCCCACCAGAGCTAACATAATCACATCTCGGAGGAGAGGCCTCGACTGAGTTCTCGGGAAATGGTCACCAGAGTCGACGATTTCTAGAGGAATATCCTGCCATTACGAAACACCCGTAAGACATAATATATCCAAAAGAAACCTCGTCTTGGTGTGGTTCTTCACGAACGACTTAACGTAGCAACACGCCACGCAAGCCTCATGATTATCCACTCTAAAACCTGTGTGTACACTCAAGCCTGGGTAATGGGCTTATCTCTCATAGAACACCCCATCCCAACAAACAAACAAACAGATCCAACAGATACAACAGACGCATGCAAGCAGGTAAGCAAATAAAGGTACAAAAGCATGAACACCCAATAAACAAGAAATCACACAAGCTAGGAGGGACTCGCTTAGGGAAGATGGACCAGCAAGAGGTCAACTTCTTTCACTCCCCAGCAGAGTCGCCAGCTGTCACAACCTGAAAAATACAGTGCGCGAAAAAACAACCGGCGAAAGAAAATGACAGAAGAGTCGCCACCGTGCGTTATTCATCCCAAAGGAGGGAAACGAAACGCTCGAAGTAAACCTGAAAGGGAAAGGACAAGACGGGGTCTCGCAACCAAATCTTGGGTTCGGGAGTCGGTTATGCGAAGGGAAGGTATTAGCACCCCTACGCATCCGTAGTACTCTACGGGATCCACTTTTGTAGTTCTTGTCTAAAGGGTGTGAGTTTATCTTGTGCTGTTTACCAAAAAAAAAGGTTAAATGAAAATGACTCGCGCGGATGTCGCAACCACTGCATATGTATCTCATATGAATATGAGAATCAGAGTCTTCGTAGCTCGGCTGACCTATGGGTTGGGGGGATGTGTGCTCGCTAAGACATCGCGTCTTATGCCTACGTATCTCATCTGGAATGAGAATCAGAGCAAGCCGTAGTTCGACTAACTACGGGGTTATGGATTGGGTTTTGGACGAACGACGTCACCATGCAATCTAACGGATGCTCGACCTTTGGAGACTTACTCGCCTGTAGTAGAAGGAGTTAGCGTGTTGCTTTGGGTTTTAGGGTTTGAGGGTTACTCAAGGGGAAAAAAGGCAGTCCTTGACGAAGGAACCGCGTTACCTGCAGGGATACGAACACATACAAAACAAACATGTATAAAGTAAATGTGCCAACAAGGGGCTCAGAAGTAAATAAACAAAAGAAAACAAATGCCTCCTATCGAGGTCTTCCAGCTAAGAAAGCGATAAAATGCGGAAAAGAGGTAAAAGTACCACACGGATAAAGATCCGAAGTAACAACAATTAAAGGAGTAAGAAACCCAGGGATCTCCCAAGCTAATGCCATCAAAGAAAGGTGAGTCAATACAGGTAATTGGAATGAACCTCCAGGGGGTATCCCACAAATAAAGTGGGAAAACCACGCAAACCATCTCTGCAAGAGTCTGTGAGCCCTCATAAAAACTCAACAAAAGTGTTAGTGAAACACGATAAGCATTTTTTTCATGGATAACAGTATGGTTTCAGAAACCTCAAACCCTGTGGCATACATTTCAGAAATCATGTGATTAAACATTCAAGGCATAGGTTTCACCCATTCATGCATAATTAAACCCGTGGGATAAAAAACATAATGAAATTCATCCATCATACCTCATACATTCAGATGATCCAAATTAAGAGCATAAAATTATGGGAATGAGGCAAACCTGATGGGAGAGGCCGGTTGAAATGTTAGGGTTTGCGTGAGATGGGGGTTGCTCTGAGTTCTCTATCAGGTTCCTCTCCAGGTTTTGTCCAGGGTTTTGTTTCAAGGAAACCTCAGAGTATTTTGCTTCCCTTCCTTTTTCTGTCTGATCTCCCTCTTTTATAACCTGATTTTCATGGCTTTGTGGGCTCAAATGAGAGAGGTCCAAGTCCAAGTTTTTTCTATTATATATATATATTTTTTTATTATTATTTTTATTTATTTATTTTTTTCGTTTTTTTTTTTTTTTTTTTTTTGGATCTAATTCTGATTGACATGATGAAATGCAATATGAAATGCTAAATGAATGCATGAATGAGGAGGGCAAATTTTGGGGTGTTACACACCTTATCAACACCCAAGTTCCATTGATATTAAGGATGTATGAACGGATCAACCATGAATCAAGGGTTTGTTGCAAGTCACGAGCATGGAGTCTCGGTTATAACCACCCAAAGGGAGTGTACTAGGGTTTAAACCTGCCAAACATGTTCTACAAGAGGTTCCCATAGTCATCATCCCATCTTTCGGATATTATCGGAGAAACTACTACTCGTATTCCAAAAATATTCTCAAGAGACACTCTTATGAGTGTAGTATCGCGTAACAATCGCATCAAATCTTACATTTGAACGACCTCCGCACTACGTCCTAAAAATAGGCCAAGATGGGCTTGGTAAACTAAGGTCATTGGCTTCTAAGGTCTATATTGGAACGAGTAATGTCTAACCACAACTTACTTGTATGACATTATTGATCCCAACATGACCTCCACCAAGTGAATGGACTCGCAAGTCAACTTGCTAAGGAATAACTCCACACAAGTCGACAAGACTACGCCATTCTCCTATCCTAAGTGCACTCGAGTTCGGGTATAGAACTCACCTCACAAAGATCACCAAGCAAACAAGCAATTGATATATCAAGCAATTCAATCATTACAAACAATCCAGTAATCCCAAATTGCCTAAAAATATGTCATAAATAATATAATACAACAAAGGTGAAAAGTTGGCAAAACCCACCAGGATCTTTTATCCCCAGCAGAGTCGCCACTTTTCTGTAGCGGTGTATTCGTTACCATTGGAGATATTGACTAAATCCAAGGTAAATCATACAAAGTCGAGTCGCCACCGCACTTCTATTTATCCAAAGGAAAGGTTAGAAAGCGAACAAAAACCTAAAAGTTTTACAAACAAAACTAGTAAAAGAAACAGAGATCCGGGTAAGGGGGTTGGTTATGCAATGGGAAGGTGTTAGGCACCCAAAACATCCTAGGTACTCCTAGGGAGCCCTTTTCACACTTGTTGCAAACGTTATTGTTTTTGTGAAATTTATTTGTGCAAACATGATTGAAGAGATGAGAAGAGAATATACAAGTTTATTTACATTTTGTGTTTGGATGGACGAACCCATTGCCTATGTACCCTCTTATAAAAAGATTAGGATCAAAACCTCGTAGTTTGGGTAAAAAAATTCAAAACAATAAGTGGATTGATTGGTCCAAAAGCCTTAAGGTATTTTGTTATCAAAGGGAGAAAACTCAACCTGAAAAACCACAAGTCCACCATGTGAGGATAGCTTCAACATGCTAGTGAGGGGTTAACCCTATAATAAGCATGGAAGACTTATAGTCCATCACTAAGGATAAAGGTGAGTATTACATCTACCACAAAGATAACTCAAACCTAATAGCTAAAGGTTATGGAAAATTTTGATTAGGAAGTGGACATTGGAACCACAAAAGAAACACTTGAATGGGTTATATTTACCAATTAGAAGTATATACAAAAGATGGTCAAAGTTGACATAAAGATTCAATTCAAAATGAGTATTATGAAAAGAAAGTTTGAAAATCAAAAGCATAACGCTTAGGTTTCTAATGTTGAAAACAAATCAAATGTTTGCACAAAAGTTTTTGGCTTGGGTTAAGGTGGAGAGATGAAGGAGAAGGGTAAGTCAAAAAGGAAACAAAAAGGTGATGGTTAAGAAATGAAACCACACTAGGAGTTCCTCTCTTGAGATCATATAGATGATCCAAGTAAGTTCCCATCCTTTGGAATAAGCAAGCACAAAGCATAAGCAATCACACAAGTCTCATAAGAGATCCTCAAGGAAAGGAAACAAAATGCCAATACATGGACTTACACCCGACTCCTAACAACAAAAAGGAAACAGAATGCCAATACATGGACTTATATCCGACTCCCAACCACAAAACGAAAACAGAATGCCAATACATGGACTTATATCCGACTCCTAACAACAAAACGGAAATAGAATGCCAATACATGGACTTATATCCGACTCCCAACCACAAAACAGAAATAGAATGCCAATACATGGACTTATATCCGACTCCCAACCATAACAAACAAACATCAAAAGCAAACACATCAAAAGCAAACATCACAATCTATACACATACAAGAGGCTCAAACAAATGGGTGGGCTTTAGTCAAGAGGGGTCATATCAACCTCGACAAACAAGCCAAACTGTACAAGGGTAATTTGTAGCTCTTAACCACTAACATTGAGAGTTAGGGTGAAGCTGATCAAAATGGAAATGAGGATGAGACCTCATGCTCTTAACCCTGGCCTGGGTGAGCTCATGACAAAGAAAGCATGGGGATCCAGAAAGTGGGATCCTATTCCACTTGACAGACACTGGACAAAGATCTTGGGTACTTGTTCAGAAGCCTCAGCACGTAGTGCGAGCATAAAGAACGACTCACTGAATAACGGGGGATTGGATACTAATCCCTTTTATCCGTCAATTGCGTCAACTCTTGGAGGTCTTACCAAGTAACACATGCCTCATCTTGGAGGTCTTTGGCACAATTATAAACAAACACAAACAGAGCCTCTGAAGGAGGACTTTCCAGCAAAATGCCTGCCAAAAAGGTGACAGGACTTCCAGACTACATGAAGTAAGGAGATAACTACCTAAGTGGTGTATCAACCATAATCTAAAGCTCAAGCAAGAGCTAAAAGCAAGCAACTAATGTACCTGTACAAAATCTAAACAGTTAGTATTTTATTCAGAAAACCAACAGACAAACAGTGGAACCATTCACAGTTACACAACTCAATGAACAATGCTCAAGCATTCAAATGAACTCATGAGCTCAAGCACATCAATTAGAACCTACAAAACAAACAAAAGTTAGAATTCAAATCATTTGCATCTCACAATGTGAGAACTAATCAACCATCAATGCTAAATGTCCAAACCTGAAACACAAAGCACAGTTAGTTTATGCACAAAACACTAGTGCAAAGACTAAGTTCAAAACCAAACCAAATGATCAAAACAGAACTCAATATTCCACATAATGCACATTCAAACATGTCACAAAATGTCCTCAAAAGGACCAGCATCAATTGAATAAGCAAATATCTCAAATGACCTATGCTATACAATAATCACAACATGTGCACGAAATGGGCTTCCAACTTAGAAAATCCAAATAAAAACAGAAATGCATGCAAAGGCTTTGAAATTTTTTATGCAAGCTCTTTATGTCATGAAAAAATATTATGCAAAAAATCAAATCCAAAAAAGTTCAAATGATAGGTGAACAAAAATTTACAAATGCAATGTCAAAAATGTGACACAAATTGTCACATTCATCTTCATGTGTCAAAAAAGATGATAGCATATGAGAAAAATTCCAAACCAGTGACAAAAAAATCATATCATGAGTGAAGATCAAGCATACAAAAAATCAGATCAATTGGATCAAAGATGAAGATTTCACAAAGCATTGAATGCAACATATCAAAATAGCATGGCATGGATCAAACAATTCACACATTAAAAATCAGACATCAACAATTCATCAAAATAATACTAAGAATAGCTAGACATCAAAACAAATCTATGAAAAAAAATTGAAGTTAATTTGGATCATTTTTCAATTTTTAATGATTTTTCAAAGATGAGCAAAATAATATGAAATAACAAAATAAAATTGAGGGAAAAACAAAATTCAAATTAAATCAGAATATTCTCATCCACAGGATCGAACGCGCGCAAAGCAAATCAACGGTCCATGTTTGAAACTCAAAACACACCGTTTCATTTAATACATTGCACACACACATCATCCGTCAACAGCACGCGCGGCAAGGCCAAAGAGATCACATCCAATGAAATGAACACACAAGCGCTCGCATGGCAAACACGCAGACATAAACCCTAAGACACATCAGACGCCGGAGTTGTAGCTCCGGTCGTGTTCCCCGGTAGGATTCCGGCGGAGTTCAACATAAATTTTCCAGAATTCCAGAAATTATACACCGTTAGAACCGCCAGGCCATGTAGATTCCAAATATCATATCAAAACATCCTAAATCATCATGAATTATCCATATCGAAGCAAAACATTTTTGAGATCCAAACTTTAAGTTCATCATACATGCTCGATATTCATCCATTTTCAATTCTAATCATATCTACGTTCTCTACACAATGAGATCTACAGTCCTATGGTCTTTAAACAGCAAAAGGAGATGACGAAATTTTGACTTACTTGAAATGGAGGTTGCTGAAATCGTGCTATCAACTGCTCTAGAGCTCCAGATCTACTCCATTACAATTGCCTTGAAGCTTTAAACAAGAAGCAATGGTTGAAAATTGTAGATGTTTAATTGGCTGCATTGTATGGTAAAACACTAGCTGGATTCTAATGTCTTGACTGATGTCATGACATGCTGTGGAGATGTTTGTTTGACTGCATTGTATGTTAAAATATCTAACTGTACTCTGATGTCTTGGTTGATGTCATGACATACTTGAGTAGTATACTGCAGGTTTAGCTAATACAAGATTTATTGAATGTCAAACTGGATGTTATGACATTCATCCCTGTCAGCAGATACTGAGGAATAGAACAGTTGGTGTTCTATTAGAACTCAGTATTTATTTTCAGTCTGGTTATCAAGGAAATACCAGGCCTGGCATAAGGCCTACTGTCTGAATTTCAAACTGGATGTTATGACATTCATCATTGACAGCATATACTGAACAATAGGCAGAGTGGTTTTCTGCTACACTTCAGTATGTATCTCAGTCTGTTCTTCAGGAGGATAACAGACCTGACATAAGGCTAATTGTGTAAATGTCAAATTGGATGTCTTGACATTTATTAATGTACGCTGATACTGAGGTATGGACAAATTGGTCCTGTACAGTTCAACAAATTTGTACTGTCTGTTTTCAGGAAAAACAGACTTAGCATATGGTCCTTGATTTGGATGTCAAACTGAATGTTGTGACATTCATTCCTGACAGCGTATGCTATATTGTAGTTTGTTTAGTTTTTCTGTTTCAGCATTTTTCTCAGGCTATTCTTCAGGGATTCAACAGCTAAGAGAAAATCCAGGATGTGGAATTTAGGGGAACTCGCGTGACCTAAAATTCAGGAGAATACAAGTACAAGGCCCAAGTGCTGCAATATAAGAGGATGGCAATCCTTCATTCAGAACTAGGGTTTTTAGGCGTGAAGATTTTATTTGTCCAATATACTTCACTGTTGTATTTTTGTGTGTCTTGTATTAGACGTATCTTGTAAGCCAAGCTATTATCACTGAGATGATTGCATTGGTATAGGGTGTTCATTGAGTTATAAGTGTTGTGTCACTCTAAGCTTTTAAGCGTGAGTGCTGTGTATCTTGATTAAAGTTGTTAAGCACAATCAAGAGTTGTTTGAAGTGTGACTTCATAATTGTCTTTAATATTGATTAAAGGTAGTAATCACTGAGGTGATTGAGGGGGAGTGAGTAGGAACTCTGATCTTAGTGTAAGATTGAAATTGCATTGGGTAGGTATTAAATGATAGGGTTAAACAGTTGGTTTAAGGTCTGAATTAATACTACTAATAGTGGATTTCCTCTCTGACTTGGTAGCCCCCAGACGTAGGTCATGTTGGACCGAACTAGGTAAACAATTACTTGTGTTATTTAATGCACTTACATTTTAAGTTCTGCATAATTCTTCTTTGCGCAGAATTGGATGTCATAACAACCCCTGTGACATCGGAAGTCTGTTAACTAGAATTTCAATTGGCATCAGAGCAGGCGCCCTGCCTGTTAATTTATGGGTGAGATCTAGGGAAGTTACTTTCTAGTACCATGGACAAGGATATAGGACACTCAAATAGACCACCTATGTTGGATGGCTCTAACTATGATGATTGGAAGCCTCGTATGATAGTCTTCTTAAGGTCTCTAGATAGCAAAGTCTGGAGAGTTGTCAACAAAGGATGGGAACATCCAACGAAGACAGGTGAAGATGGAGTCAGTGTGCAAATTCCTGAAGAAGAGTGGGACAAGGAGCAAGAGGCATTAGCCCTTGGAAACTCTAAGGCCTTGAATGCATTGTTCAATGGAATCAGTAAGAACATCTTCAGGCTGGTGCACCACTGTGAGCTGGCTAAGGAAGTTTGGGATACCCTCAAGATAACTCATGAAGGTACCTCCAAGGTGAAGATGTCCAAACTTCAGATGCTGACCACCAAGTTTGAAAATCTGAGGATGAAAAAGGATGAGACTATTCATGACTTTCACATGAATATTCTTGAGATTGCAAACACCTCTGGTGGCTAAGGTGAGAAAATGGTTGAAGAGAAACTTGTAAGAAAGATTCTCAGGTCATTACCTAAGAGATTTGCCATGAAGGTCACTGCAATAGAAAAGGCTCAAGATATCTGCATCATGAAGGTGGATGAGCTCATTGGTTCTCTCCAAACCTTTGAAATGGGTTTGTGTGAGAATGTTGAAAAGAAGAACAAAAGCGTAGCTTTTGTATCAAATACTGAAGAGGAGTCAGAAGTAGGATACACTGGAGGTGATGAAAGCATATCAGAAGCCATAACCATGCTTGGGAGACAGGTCAACAAGTTCGTGAAGAAGATTGATCAAAGAGGTAGACCAAATGTCAAGAACATCTCGTCTGACATCAGGAAAAGATCAACTTCTGAAGAAAAGTTCAACCAAGGCAAGGGAATCCAATTTCATGGATGTGAAGGCTATGGACACATTAGAGCTGAATGCCCTACTTACCTCAAGATGCAAAAGAAGGGGCTAGGTGTCACATGGTCTGAGGGAGATTCTGAAAGTGAATCTGAAGGAGAATCTGCTAAACATGTCACTGCACTAACGAGTGTTTGTGCCACTGATGATGACTCAAGTGCAGAAGTGCGTGTACAAGGAGAAAAGCAGAAGAAGATCATCAAGGAGTTGGAAGATGAGAGACAGAAGCATCTGACAGTCATAGAGGGTCTAAATGGTGAGATATGCTTGCTGCCCTCCAAGCTGGATCAAATGACTAAATCCATCAGAATGTTGAATAAAGGAACTGACACCTTGGAAGAGATCCTAAAGGTGGACAGAAGTCTGGAACTATATCTGGTTTAGGTTTTGTGAAAAAATCCTCAGCTGAACTCAAACGCCTAAAGGCTAAAGTTCAGAAATTCAAGCGGAGGTCACACCCAATGTCTTAACATCAGGGAACCAGGATGAATAATCATTAAAAGAGGAAATTCCATAAATGGAGATGTCACCACTGTGGTAGGCTTGGCCATATAAAAGCCTTCTTCTACAGGCTTCATGGTTACCCTAACCAAGCCCCCCATGTCAGACCTAAGCATAAGACATATACGCACTATGTCCCCATCAAGAAGCAATAATGGTATGCTAGGTTAGCTCACACAGCTCTAAGGGCATCTACCAGAGAAGACTGGTACTTTGACAGTGGCTGCTCAAGACATATGACTGGTATGGAGAATATATTGGTGGATATACAACCGCACACCACCAGTTATGTGACCTTTGGTGATGGTGCTAAAGGAAAAATAAAAGGTGTGGGTAAGCTCGACTGCTCATGAGTCCCAAAACTGAATAATATACTGTTAGTAAAAGGACTGATGGCCAACCTAATCAGCATAAGCCAGCTGTGTGATCAAGGATACCATGTTCAGTTCACTAAGGAGCTATGTGTTGTGACAAATGGAGATAATCAAGAAGTTATGAGAGGATCCAGTTCCAAAGATAACTGTTATCTGTGGGAACCTAAGCTCTCAAACTTTTCCACAATGTGCTCCTCAGCCAAGGAAGAACAGGAGGTGAAGCTGTGGCATAGACGCCTTGGTCATCTACACTTAAAGGGAATGAAAAAGATCATGTCCAAGGAAGCAGTTAGAGGAATCCCAAAGCTGCTTATTGATGAAGGAAGAGTCTGTGGAGAATGCCAGGTGGGCAAGCAAACCAAGATGTCACATCCGAAGCTGGGACATCCTATAACTTCCAGAGTTCTGGAACAGTTGCACATGGACTTAATGGGACCTATGCAGGTTGAAAGTCTGGGTGGAAAGAGATATGCATATGTGGTGGTTGATGACCACTCCAGATACACGTGGATAAGCTTCATCAGAGAGAAGTCAGATACATTTGATGTCTTCAAAGACTTGTGCATCAGACTTCAAAGGGAAAAGGACAGTTGTGTTGTCCGAATTAGGAGCGATCATGGTACGGAGTTCAAAAATTCCAAGATTGATGAGTTCTGCTCGTCTGAAGGAATAAGTCATGAGTTCTCCTCTCCTATAACTCCTCAGCAGAATGAGATAGTTGAAAGGGAAAATAGAACTATTCAAGAATCTGCCAGAGTTATGATTCATGCAAAGAAGCTCCCTATGCACTTTTGGGCTGAAGCTATGAATACCGCCTGCTATGTTCACAATAGAGTCACCTTGAGAAAAGGAACCTCCTCCACTCTGTATGAAATATGGAAAGGCAGAAAACCCACTGTGAAGTACTTTCATATCTTTGGAAGTAAATGCTACATTCTCACAGATCGTGAACAGTGAAGGAAAATGAATCCCAAAAGTGATGAGGGTATATTCCTAGGATACTCAACTAACAGCAGAGCGTACAGAGTGTTCAACTAC
Organism: Lathyrus oleraceus; assembly: GCF_024323335.1. Classification (NCBI taxonomy): domain Eukaryota; kingdom Viridiplantae; phylum Streptophyta; class Magnoliopsida; order Fabales; family Fabaceae; genus Lathyrus; species Lathyrus oleraceus. Next base: position 267,238,869 of record NC_066584.1, on the reverse strand, counting down.
AGGACCAATGTCCTGATGGAATTCATAAATGTTATTATGGATGATAAAGAGGAAGGAATCGATGTCATAGAGGATGTTGGAACATTCCTTGATACTACAACAGACGTACCAGTCAAGTCTGAAGAAGGACAGGAGACTCCTACTGAATGTGAGGTAGATGCACCCACCAAAATGCCATCTATCAGAATTCAGAAACACCACCCTAAGGATCTTATCATTGGAGATCCCAATAGTGGTGTTACTACCCGGTCAAGGGAAATTAGCTCAAATTCATGTTTTGTATCCAAGGTTGAACCAAAAAATGTGAAAGAAGCCCTGACTGATGTATATTGGATCAATGTCAGGCAAGATGAACTGGAGCAGTTTAAAAGGAATGAAGTATGGGAGCTAGTTCCACGACCTGAAGGGACTAACATCATTGGTACCAAGTGGATCTACAAAAACAAGTCTGATGAGAAAAGAGTAATTACTAGGAATAAAGCATGACTAGTAGCTCAAGGATATACTCAAGTTGAAGGGGTTGATTTTGATGAGACGTTTGCACACGTTGCTAGGCTTGAGTCTATCAGATTGTTGTTAGGTGTAGCATGCACTCTGAAGTTCAAATTGTTCCAAATGGATGTGAAGAGTGCATTCTTAAACGGCTACTTAAATGAAGAAGTCTATGTGGAACAACCGAAAGGGTTCTGTGATCCTAACCAACCTAAACATGTGTACAAGTTGAGGAAAGCCTTGTATGGGTTGAAGCAAGCACCTAGAGCTTGGTATGAAACGTTGACTGAATTTCTGACCTCAAATGGATACAGAAAAGATGGGATAGATAAGACCTTGTTTGTGAAGGATGAAGATGGCAAAATCACGATTGCTTAAATCTATGTGGATGATATAGTTTTTGGTGGAATGTCAGAGCAAATGGTAAAACATTTTGTTCACCAAATGCAATATGAGTTTGAAATGAGTCTGGTTGGGGAACTGACTTATTTTCTTGGAATGCAAGTCAACCAAATGGAGGATTCTATGTTTCTCTCCCAAAGCAAGTATGCCAAAAACATAGTTAAGAAGTTTGGTATGGATAATGCTAGGCACAAGAGAACTCCTGCACCTACTCATCTAAAGTTAACCAAAGATGATGGAGGGCCCAGCGTTGATCAATGTTTGTATAGAAGCATGATAGGTAGTCTTCTATACCTAACTGCAAGTAGACCTGACATTTCCTATGCAGTTGGAGTGTGTGCTAGATACCAAGCAGAGCCCAAAGTGAGCCACTTGAATCAAGTAAAGAGGATTCTCAAGTACATAAATGGTACTTGTGATTATGGGATGTTGTACTCACATGGTTCTGAGCCTGTCCTATCTGGGTACTGTGATGCTGACTGGGCTGGGAGTGCTGATGACAGAAAAAGCACATCAGGAGGATGTTTCTTCTTGGGAAACAATCTCATATCATAGTTCAGCAAGAAGCAGAATTGTGTATCTCTGTCCACTGCAGAGGCTGAATACATAACAGCCGGAAGCAGTTGTTCCCAACTGGTTTGGATGAAACAGATGCTCATTGAGTACAATGTCTCTCAAAATGTCATGACATTGTTTTGTGATAATCTCAGTGCCATCAATATTTCCAAGAATCCCATCCAACACAGCAGGACAAAACATATTGACATTAGACATCACTTCATCAGAGATCTGGTGGAAGACAAAGTGATTACCTTGGAACATGTAGCCACTGAATTCCAACTGGCAAACATATTTAGAAAGGCTCTGGATATTACTCAGTTTGAAAACTTAAGGGGCAAACTGGGAATATGTCTCTCTGAGAACTTATAACAACCAATGATGTTTGGGATGTATTGTTTAATATCTCTGCCTATTAAACAATTGGAAGTGTGCTCCGATTGGTCAACAGATCATAGCTATGTCACTTGCAACAAGTGTGGCAACAGGAGGTTAAGGAGATATCCTAACTTGAGGCAGCCTATGCACCTGCAGGAGTTCAAGGACAATGTTCATGCAGGAGTGGTTCTGGATGTCAGACACAAAGTCATGGCATCTGATATGGTGGTACCTACTGTAAAGCAAGAGTGTGTGACTACTTGGTCAAAGCTGTGAAGCAAGATCAAGTGGGTGTTGACTTGGTTGAAATTGTGAAGTAAAACCAAGTCTGTAATTCTGTCATTTATGTGTAACTCTGTTTATGTGGATCTGTAATGTAAAGTGTTGCTTTGGCAACATTTTTGACAAAAAGGGGGAGTAATAGGTGATACCCTAGGACAATAGATTGTTTTGCTTATTGCTAAACAGCTATTCAGGACAGATATCCAAGATCCTCTAATCCAGAGGTTGTGCTGCAGCAGTTGTTCCACTTCTAATGAGTGTGAGTATGTATGTGTGTGCTGCAATTAGAAGTATTTATTTAACTTCTGTATGTGTGCTGATATGTGAAGTTTTTATTTAACTTCCATGTGTGTGAGTGTGCTGCAACTCTGAGTGTATTAGCTAGGTTAATTTCCTGCAAGATGTATGTTTTCCGCTGCTATGGACTCTGTTGTGAGACCAAAGTGTTTTAGCCAAAAAAAATCCAAAGGGGGAGTTTGTAGATGTTTAATTGGCTGCATTGTATGGTAAAACACTAGCTGGATTCTAATGTCTTGACTGATGTCATGACATGCTGTGGAGATGTTTGTTTGACTGCATTGTATGTTAGAATATCTAGCTGTACTCTGATGTCTTGGCTGATGTCATGACATACTTGAGTAGTATACTGCAAGTTTAGCTAATACATGATTTATTGAATGTCAAACTGGATGTTATGACATTCATCCCTGTCAGCAGATATTGAGGAATAGAACAGATGGTGTTCTGTTAGAACTCAGTATTTATTTTCAATCTGGTTATCAAGGAAATACCAGACCTGGCATAAGGCCTACTGTCTGAATGTCAAACTGGATGTTATTACATTCATCATTGACAACATATACTGAACAATAGGCAGAGTGGTTTTCTACTACACTTCAGTATGTATCTCAGTCTGTTCTTCAGGAGGATAACAAACCTGACATAAGGCTAATTGTGTAAATGTCAAATTAGATGTCTTGACATTTATTAATGTATGTTGATACTGAGGTATGGACAAATTGGTCCTGTACAGTTCAGCATATTTGTACTGTCTGTTTTCAGGAAAAACAGACCTAGCATATGGTCCTTGATTTGGATGTTAAACTGAATGTTGTGACATTCATTCCTGACAGCGTATGCTATATTGTAGGTTGTTTAGTTTTTCTGTTTCAGCATTTTTCTCAGGTTATTCTTCAGGGATTCAACAGCTAAGAGAAAATCCAGGAAACCAACAACCAAACTACATTTAATGAACCTAACAAATAGCCTATTTGTTGTAAGTGTTGTGTCACTCTAAGCTTTTAAGCGTGAGTGCTGTGTATCTTGATTAAAGCTGTTAAGCACAATCAAGAGTTGTTTGAAGTGTGACTTCATAATTGTCTTTAATATTGATTAAAGGTAGTAATCACTGAGGTGATTGAGGGGGAGTGAGTAGGAACTCTGATCTTAGTGTAAGATTGAAATTGCATTGGGTAGGAATTAAGTGATAGGGTTAAACAGTTGGTTTAAGGTCTGAATTAATACTACTAATAGCGGATTTCCTCCCTGGCTTGGTAGCCCCCAGACGTAGGTCATGTTGGACCGAACTGGGTAAACAATTACTTGTGTTATTTACTGAACTTACATTTTAAGTTCTGCATAATTCTTATCTGCGCAGAATTGGATGTCATAACAACCCCTGTGACATCGGAAGTTTGTTAACTAGAATTTCAAAAGCAACTGGATCCACTTCAATTTTAGAAATCCATCGCCATGTTCATGCACTTGATCTGCTCGAAATCCAGGTCAATTGTCCAAAACAGAGGTTGATTCTTGATCTATGAAGGATGATGATCAAGATTATCCAATCATTTTTGGTGTTTGTGTGAAGAAATCAAGGATTCGAAGAGAGAGAATTTTGGAGGGAATTTGAAATTTTGGATTTGAAAATGCTTTTTTACCCCTTGATTATGGTTAGGGTTTGGTATTTATATGATGCACTAATAACTCTGAAATCTAATTTAGGCCTTGGTTAAACATGATTAAGGAAATATGGATTAAATTGCAAAAATTGCAAAATGAACCAACATGTCCATGCAACACGTGAGAATCCCATGCAATGACTTGAAAATCACTCAAAATCATCCAATGGTCATGATGGAATGGTTGTTTTGCTTGTATCATAAGCCAAATTTGAATTATGGAAATTCCCTCCAAAATGATCACATGAGGAATGATGATCATACACACTCTTCCCATGCATGGCAATGGTTCATTTGAGATGTCTTGATCAAGAGAAACATTTTGCAAAAAGAATGGACCAATTTGGAGCTTTGAATCAAAATTTAGGCAATTTTGAATTTTCCATGCACACCTTGTGATCAAATGACCATAACTCCTCAACCAATCATCATATGGACATGAATTAGGACTTTTTGGAAAGGGGAGACAAAGATCTACAACTTTCATGCTAACCAAAAATCCATTTGAAACTTCTTTGATGTTGAAAAGTCAAGTTGAATGTAGACCAGAAACTTGCCAAATTTGGAAACTTTGAATTACAGGTCATTTTCCATTTTTAGTAACTTTTGCCATGACCTTTGAATCTTCAAGATAGATGTTTAGAATGACAAATAGACCTTGTTTGAACATGATTGAGGTGTCTCACTTCATTTCCCCACCTCAAAGCCCTCAGTTGACTTCACAGTCGACTTTGTTGGTCCTTAGATTACCTTGAAATGCTTTGATTAACTTGAGCCTTTACCACATGGGGAAATTGCTTCAAAATGAAACCCTAGCTCATGTAAGCTCCTTATGATAATCATGTGGTCCTCATCTCAAGAAAAATATCTCATCTCATGCACAAAGGATCTCCTTGAAGCTCTTGACCTGGTGATTGCTTCAATTGCAAAACAAATGTTAGTGACATATTTTTTGCTTTTGGTTAGTGAATAAAACAAGAAAAGCAATGATATACAATTCAAGCATGCCTGGTGATCTCAAACCACTCACAAGAGATCCCTACCCAAAGGGAAAGGAAGCCAAGATGCTCAAAGATCCTTGAGGCTATGCAATGCATTGCTATAATGCCATGAGGGATCTTAGGGACAAAATTGGGGTCTTACAGTCGTGTGTTTTCAGCACCTCCCAAGCCTCAGGCTGATGCTGGTTTTGTTGAACGCCCAATTGGGAATGCTGTGAGCACCCCGAATCCGGCACCTGCTGTTAAGCCCTCCTCTACATTGAGAACTCCTACTTCTGTTGGCCCAAGCGGCAATGTGAAAGAAGACTGTGATGAGATGCTAAGGCTCATCAAGAGAAGTGAGTACAATGTTGTAGACCAGCTTCTACAAACGCCATCCAAAATATCAGTGTTGTCATTGCTTTTACACTCAGAACCATATAGAGAGGCACTGCAGAAGGTATTGGATGTGGCATATGTAGATCATGATGTCACAATAGAACAATTCGATAGCATTGTTGCAAACATTACTCCTTGTAACAATTTGAGTTTCTGTGACTCTGATCTCCCCGAGGAGGGAAGAGACCACAACTTGGCTCTACATATATCTATGAACTGCAGAAACGACGCCATGTCCAATGTGCTGGTGGACATTGGGTTATCACTGAATGTATTGCCAAAAACCATTCTCTCGAAGCTGTCATATCAAGGGCCTCCCATGAGGCAGAGTGGAATTGTTGTGAAAGCTTTCGATGGGTCGCGTAAAACTGTGATTGGGGAAGTTGATCTCCCAGTCAAAATCGGACCGAGTGATTTCCAGATTACCTTCCAGGTTATGGATATTCACCCATCGTATAGCTATCTCTTAGGCAGACCATGGATTCACGAGGCGGGCACCGTGACATCCACCTTACACCAAAAACTGAAATTTGTGAAGAATAAGAAGCTGGTGGTGGTAGGGGGAGAAAAGGATCTCCTGGTTAGCCACTTGTCTTCCTTCTCGTATATAGATGCTGAGGATGAAGTTGGAACTCCTTTCCAAGCTTTATCTATAGTTGAGCCTATTGAGAAGAGAACTCCTTCATTTGCTTCCTACAAAGATGCAAAGTTAGCCATTGAGTGTGGTGCAACTGCTGGTTTAGGAAACATGATTAAGCTAGAAGACAATAAGTCTCGGGCTGTCATAGGCTTTTCTTTTGGGGTCTTCAACACCGAAGGGCTGTTCAAGAGTGGAGGTTTCATCCACACCGATCAGGATGAAGAAGCTGCTGCTGTTTTGGAAGAAGATACGGAGGATTCTAGCAATTTCATCATCCCTAGAGGGGTTTGGAACAATTGGGTCGCTATGGATATTCCTACAGTTATCCATAAGTCAACGTAATGATCACTTTGTTTAAAAAACCCTTCTCCCATGCCAAAAGGAGGAGTGATGACATTGTTGGCGCATAAATACAATGATATTTTCATTCAATAAATTCATGTTAAATGTTTGTTTTTCCGATTATTTTCCCTTTTCGTTTTTTGCATGAAATTGGGGATCACATAAAACCTAAAAAAATTAGAATAAAATCAATCTTTTCATTTGCATAATGATTGCCTTGTTTGAATTCTAAAGCTTTTCATATCCAAAATCATTATGCAGGTTGATCAAACCCATTGAACATAATGATCCAACACCATCTCCCAATTTTGAATTCCCTGTATTTGAGGCGGAAGAAGATGATGTTGAAGAGATTCCTGACGAGATTACCCGGCTACTTGAGCATGAAGAAAAGATCATTCAGCCACATCTCGAGAATCTGGAAACAATCAACTTGGGGTCCGAAGATTGTGTGCGATAAGTGAAGATTGGGGCACTCCTTGAAGAATCTGTTAAGACAGGGTTGATTGAATGGGTACGAGAATATGTTGACGTCTTTGCTTGGTCGTATGAAGACATGCCAGGTCTAGATACTGATATTGTGCAACATTTCCTACCTTTGAAGCCTGAGTGTATGCCTGTGAAGCAGAAGCTCAGAAGAAATCATCCTGATATGGCAGTGAAGATCAAAGAGGAAGTTCAGAAGCAAATTGATGCAGGGTTTTTGGTGACTTCTACATATCCTCAATGGGTGGCCAACATTGTGCCCGTGCCTAAGAAAGATGGAAAAGTCCAGATGTGTGTGGACTATAGAGACTTGAATAAAGCTAGTCCGAAAGATGATTTCCCTCTACCACACATTGATATGTTGGTAGATAATACAACTAAATTCAATGTCTTCTCCTTTATGGATGGATTTTCCGGATATAACCAGATCAAGATGGCACCCGAGGATATGGAGAAGACAACATTCATCACACCTTGGGGAACATTCTGTTATCGAGTGATGCCCTTCGGTTTGAAGAACGCCGGAGCGACGTATCAACGAGCTATGACCACCTTGTTTCATGATATGATGCACAAGGAGATTAAGGTATATGTTGACGATATGATTGCTAAGTCAAGAACAGAAGTTGAACATGTAGAGCATTTGTTAAAGCTTTTTCAGCGTTTGAAGAAGTACAAGCTTCGTTTGAATCCCAACAAGTGTACATTTGGAGTCCGTTCTGGCAAGTTATTGGGCTTCATTGTTAGTGAAAGAGGTATTGAGGTTGATCCTGCAAAGGTCAAAGCAATACAAGAGATGCCTGCGCCCAAAACTGAGAAGCAAGTCCGGGGTTTTCTTGGCCGCTTGAATTATATTTCTAGATTCATATCCCACATGACTGCCACATGTGCGCCTGTACTCAAGCTCCTCCGGAAAGATCAGTCCCATGATTGGACCGAGGATTCCCAGAAAGCTTTCGACAGTATCAAAGAGTATCTGTCTGAACCTCCGATTCTGTCTCCGCCTGTAGAAGGAAGACCTTTGATCATGTATCTGACTGTTCTTGAAGACTCTATGGGTTGTGTCCTTGGTCAGCAAGATAAATCAGGGAAGAAAGAGTATGTTATTTACTACTTGAGCAAGAAGTTCACTGATTATGAGTCTCGATATTCCATGCTTGAGAAAACATGTGGTGCTTTGGCTTGGGCTGCTAAACGCATACGCCAGTATATGATAAATCATACGACTTGGTTGATATCCAGAATGGACCCAATCAAGTATATATTTGAGAAGCCTTCTTTAACAGGGAGAATTTCCCGTTGGCAGATGTTGCTATCTGAGTATGATATTGAGTATCGAGCTCAGAAGGCTATTAAAGGTAGTATCTTGGCTGACCATTTGGCACATCAGCCTATTGATGATTATCTGTCAGTTCAGTATGACTTCCCGGATGAGGAAATTCTGTATTTGAAAGTGAAAGATTGCGATCAACCTACACTCGATGAAGGGCCAGAGCCTGGTTCTAAATGGAGTATGGTGTTTGATGGCGCTGTAAATCAGTATGGGAATGGTATTGGGGCAGTGATTATTACGCCTCAGGGCACACATATTCCTTTTACAGCAAGGATAACTTTCAAATGCACGAATAATATGGCTGAGTATGAGGCCTGTATTATGGGATTGGAGGAATGTATTGATCTAAGGATCAAGCATCTCGATGTATATGGTGATTCGGCCCTCGTTGTTAATCATATTAAGGGTGAATGGGAAACGAATCAGCCTGGTCTCATTCCATATAGAGATTTTGCGAGGAGGATTTCAACGTTCTTTACTAAGGTTGACTTCCATCATATTCCTCGAGACGAGCATCGGATGGCAGATGCTCTTGCTACACTTGCTTCGATGATTGTGGTAAAAGTTTGGAATGAAGTCCCCAATATCACTATAATGCGCTTGGACAGACCAACTCATGTATTTGCAGTAGAAGAAGTGAAAGATGATAAGCCATGGTATTATGACATCAAGTGTTTCCTTCAGAACCAGGTTTACCCGCCTGGGGCATCTCTGAAAGATAGGAAGACTTTGAGGAGATTGTCAGGCAGTTTCTACCTCAATGGCGAAGTACTTTATAAGAGAAATTTTGACATGGTTCTGCTCAGATGCGTGGACAGACACGAAGCAGACCTGTTGCTGACTGAGGTCCATGAGGGCTCATTTGGTACTCATTCCAATGGACATGCCAAGGCTAGAAAGATGTTGAGAGCAGGTTACTATTGGCTGACAATGGAGTCTGACTGCTGCAAGTACGTGAAGAAATGCCACAAGTGTCAGATTTACGCGGATAAGATTCATATTCCTCCGACACTTCTGGATGTGATTCCATCACCATGGCCTTTCTCCATGTGAGGAATTGACATGATAGAGCCGAAAGCATCTAATGGGCACAGATTTATTCTCGTAGCAATTGATTACTTCACTAAGTGGGTTGAAGCGGCATCGTATGCAAACGTGACCAGGAAGGTGGTCGTGAAGTTTATCAAGAATCAGCTTATATGCCGCTATGGTGTGCCAGATAAGATCATTACTGATAATGGATCTAACTTGAACAATAAAATGATGAAAGAACTGTGTAGCAAATTCAAGATTGCGCATCATAATTCTTCTCCTTATAGACCCAAGATGAACGGGGTTGTTGAAGCTTCTAATAAGAATATCAAGAAGATTATCCAGAAGATGGTTGTCACGTATAAGGGTTGGCATGAGATGTTGCCATTTGCTTTACATGGATATCGTACGTCTGTCCGCACTTCAACAGGGGCAACCCCTTTCTCTCTTGTTTATGGTATGGAGGCTGTACTCCCAGTAGAGGTGGAGATCCCATCAATGAGAGTCTTGATGGAACCCAAGTTGACTGATGCTGAATGGGTTCAGAGTCGTTATGACCAACTAAATTTGATAGAAGAGAAGAGATTGACTGCCATGTGCCACGGTCAGTTATATCAGCAGTGGATGAAGAAAGCTTTTGATAAGAAGGTCAAATCTCATGTGTTCCGAGAAGGTGACCTTGTGCTCAAGAAAGTCTTGTCTTTCGCGCCCGATTCCAGGGGCAAGTGGACTCCAAACTATGAAGGTCCATATGTTGTTAAGAGAGCCTTTTCAGGCGGTGATTTGATACTTACAACTATGGATGGGGAGGATTTCACTCGTCCTGTGAATTCAGATGCAGTCAAGAAATACTTCGCCTAGAAATAAAAACAGAATAGCTCGCTAAGTTGAAAACCCGAAAGGGCGGCTTAGGAAAAAATGAGCGTCTCGGTGGATTGAAAACCCGAAAGGGCGATCCAGGCAAAAGTTAGAGACATAAAAAAATGAATATAGGTATCCCGCTAGATTGAGTACCTCATCCTGAGGCAATCTAGGCAAAAATTAGGGATTTGGCAAGTAACTGCATCCTGAAAAGACTTTGTTCTACAACTATCATCCGTCAGAGACTCTTGCTCATTCGTCATCGACTGAAGCTTCGAATACATCGAATTCAAAATTGGTGGAGAAATGGTCATTATGTTCAATGTAGCCCTTTTCCAATATCTATCACCAATTTCAAATTTGTAAAGATCTATGGAGTCTTGCCATTTGTAGACTACCATTCCATCAAATAAATTTGAGCCTGTTATCCAATTATTTGCACTCTTATTTGTTTCTATTCAACAAACGTTTTGCATGCTTTTGATTGAGAAAATATCATTGTTTTGAAAAAAAAAGAATTTTTCATAACTTGTTTTTAAACAAGGTGAGCATTCACAATGATAAAAAGGATACTTAGGAGATCCTCAGTGCTCTCCCAAGGATGGAATGATCTCCACCAGGGTAAGATATTTGTTCATATTCCTGGCATGACTGTATTTTCTTCCTCCGGAGCCCTGAGTGGTATGCTTGTTGAGATATTCACCACTCTCCCCTTCAGCGGGGTAGCAACCTTCTCTCCTCAGCAAATGTGATCTCCTTGGTGGGTACGGTACTTGGTGGTTGATCCCCATAATCCCTTTATCCCTCGGATAGATTCCCCAGTAAAGGTGTTTATATGGCAGATTCTGCCTGTGTAATAAACTCTTTTCCCCCAGTTGTGACTGATGATTCATCCCCTGCGGAGGTCTTTGCTCCCTGGTATCTCTGATTCCCGGCAGATTGAATACTCTTTGGTGATTATGGATTTCTATCTTGAGATGTAGTACCAGATGTTTGCGTGCTGATTCCTGTGAAGCTTGTTTGTGTTAGAAATGTCTGTTTGTCAGCATTCATCATACATAAATTACGCATGTATGCATATAATTTTTCAACGTTTGGATATTCATATTGCATTTTTGTCATATATCTTTTGTTTGTTATCCTCTGCTAGTTGGTAATATATTTCCAAGCAGATGTCGGTGTCTGATCCCTCAATGTAGAGTCAGCCCCTTAAGCAGAAAGTGTTTATCTTTTCTTCCGCATTCCCCACTAAGTTATATCCTCGTGGACGACGGTTGTTTTCGCTTCCTCCCAACACATATATTGGGATGGGTTCCCCTATTCAGTTATATCCTCACTAGGATGAGTCTTGATTCAGTTTGCCTCTTTGGTTTGATCCTAAATTGGCCTCTTGTGACTGTTTCCTGTGATTCCCCGTGGTATAAATGAATAATTACTCAGTAATCGGTAATCATTCATCTTATCCCTGGCGGAGTCTGTGGTTTACTACCCTTATACCGGTAGTTGTAAACCCTATTTCCTCCCCTTTGCAGAGTTAACCTTTTTGTTCACCCTAGTTGATGACGGTTACTTTTCCATGGTTTTCTACCTAGTATCCGGTAGATGTAATCCCCTCCTTGACGGTTATCATTATCCAATATTCGGTATTGATATTCCCTCCTTCTTTTGGATAATTGCTCTGATTAGACAATTTATCCCCAGCCAGTCCACTTTCATTTACCGGTTGCCGGTAATGTTTGTTGCTCCCCTTGATTGGTCATCATTATATACCTAGTTTTGGTATCCCGATGCCTTTCTCTTTCTCGGTCGATTTATCCTTTATTAACCCAGTAACCGGTTGTGGATAATCTTCCGTACGAGTGTATTATCTATGTTCTGACGGTAATAGATAATATATCTCATGCACTCTTTGGTCGAAGTGTTTGTTCTTCCCCAGTCGAGTAAGATTCGTATCCCTGTTTCGGAATCGAATGTCCATCCCTTAATAGAGTTTGCTTTTGGCCCTCTTTTTGGATGATGAGTGTTTTGGGAATATTCCCCAATTCACGCTTTGGTTGGTCACCTATTATATGCCCAGTAACAGGTATCCCTGGTGTTCCTTCCTTCTGCTCCCTATTATGACTTTTGTCCCCTGTGGAGTCAGATTTTCCTGAATTGAAATATACCTTTTAGGTCTTCCTCAGATGATTTGGTTGATTGATATCTCTCACCCTTATACCGGTCTTAGGTATTCATTCTTCCCAAGCATGTGGTTCCCTCACCCTTATACCGGTGTTCAGATCACACGCCTTTTTGAGCTTATTACCCAGTAACCGGTAATACCTCATCCCGTTGTTTCCCCAGGAGAGTCCTTTTGGATAACCCCAGCGAGGTCCCTTAGTGGATTATCCTCACCTGAATCCGGATTTTTATCCGAAGTATCCATTGTGAATGATGTTGCTGTGTTGGCATATTCCCCAACACATGCACCTTCGAGTCAGCTCGAGTCTTTCGATTGGATTTACTCCCTTTGGAATCCTGTTCCCCAAAGTTTTGAGTCGTGACCTGCTCACGCGTTTTCACCCTTTACTCCCCCAAAGTCTTTATCTCCCTAGTGAGTGTATTACTCCTATGGATTGTCGATTTCTCCGGGTTTTCTTTTCTTCTTTGTGGACACATATCCCCACAGAATTCATACTATTTGCCTGCATACATCTGCATCATGAGGTCTCTTAAGGACCAAAATTCGTCTCTTTGTTATTATTTAAGCCCATTCTACCCCGTCGAGACGAAGATTTTAACCTTCACTTCTCCGGTTAGAATGACCTTAAATAGGGGCATCTGTAAGACCCCAATTTTGTCCCTAAGATCCCTCAGGGCATCATAACATTGCACTTGCATTGCCTCAAGGATCATTAGCATCTTGGTTCCCCTTGCCTTTGGGTGAGACTCCTTGTGAGGGGTGTGAGATCACCAAGCATGCTTGAATTGTATACCATTGCTTTTCTCATTTTATTTACTAACCAAAAGCACAAAAATATGTCACTAACATCTTTTGTTTATAGCTTGAGCAATCACAAGGTCCAAAGCTTCTAGGAGATTATTGGTACAAAGACATGGTCAAGAGGAGATGAAAACAAGCATGGTAATGGTTCCCAAAGCTCTCATCCATCAAATATTCCTCCCTAGTACCTCAATGCATCATTTTGATCAAAGCAAGTCAAAGGGTGTGAGGTCTTGTTCTTCAAGGAAGCCCTAATTCATCTGTGTACCACAATGCCTTGCTCCTGAAGCAACCTCAGCCCATGATCAAATATAATCAAGGGAAGTTATTTAATTCATCATTTCATGCATATTTGAACTTATTTGAGTGTCCTAAATCATCAATTCATCAAGATATGAGTCATGGACTTGAGAAGTTGATTAGTCAATTCACCTGACTATTTTGAAATGCACTGAGACCTAAATTTTTATGTGTTGGTCAAATGGAGATGGTTCCAAAAGCAACAATGTTCTTAAGGACAATATGAACAACTTTCATGTTCATCAAAAATTGATTTGAAGTTTGGCAGGCCATCTGGTATTCCAATACATTATAGGTCATCTTGACTGAAACCCTAATTTTGGGTCAACTTCTCAAAGACATAACTCATTCATTTTTTATGATTTTTAGGTGGGATCAAATGCACTGGAAAGCTTAAGATGTCTACTTAAAATGTTATATTGAACAAAATTTCAAAATCTCGAAGGAAATACATGTGATAATGCAAGACATTATAGGTCCTTTTTTACCAAAGGCATTGAAAGTCAAAAAAGTCCAACTTCAAGTGCCCATAACTCGTTCATAAAAAATCCAAATGACGCAAACTTTTTGTTCATTTTGAGTGTCTTGAAAAGATCTACAACTTTGGTGTTGGAGGTTTTTCCATTTGAGGCTTGCATCATCAAAAAAGAAGGGCTTGAAAATTGGCCAATTTTAGAAACCTTGCCTTGACATGTCATACACCTTACACTTTAAACTCAAATTTCATAAATTTCCACACTTCAAATGGATTTTTTCTCAACATAAAAATTGTTCCTTACATCAAGACCTTTCCAACCATTACTCACATGATCATGTTTGGATTTATTCATTGGGACTTTCGAAGAGATGAAGGTTTAGGTACAAATGAGGAATTCACTTGAAATCTTGGTACATAAGCAATTGCCTTGCAAGTCACATGTCCAATTCCATTTGGCTAATGCTCAGAATTCATTTGGCATTGTTTTTGGGCTTTGTGCATGATCATGCAAGCCCATGCAATTAAGCTCTACATGCCATGCACACGGATTGATCACACTCTCCTTGTCACTTCCTCTATAAATAGAGACCTCATTCCATCCATTTCACACACCTGATTCAACCTGAAATGCTGTAGAATTCTCTCCATAGCCATCACTAAAGAAGCAAATCTCATTTTTCTCAAATTTTTCAGATCTAAAATTCAACTTCATTTGGTTGAATTCTAAGATCTAATGCTTCTAAACCTCCAACATTCATCTCATTGAACTTCTGTTTTGGTAAAGCAAGCATAAGATCGAGCTCAATTCTCCAGAAATCAAGCTTACACTTCAACTGGTATTTTCTTCGATTCTCATCATCCATGGACCTATTTGCTTGGATTAAATGTTTTCTGAAGTCCTCACTTGAGAGGCAAGCTAGTGGTAGCTTCAATTTTGCTTTTCCTATATCTGTATTTTGCATACCTGAATCTTCCACCTCAGATTTCTCCATTTATAGGAATCTTGAGTGTGATTCAAGGTTACAGGGGTGATGTACATCACCCCAGCTTCATTTTGGTATAAGGATCGTGCATTTTCATTAAGGTTTGAAACCTGCAAAACTGACCGGAATTTGGAGACTCACCGGAGAAGAAGGTGGCTCCGGTGGCCGCCTCTCTCCAGTTTGAATTCTGGTCATTGGATGTGTTTCCCAGATCGAATCCTGACCATTGCTTGTTATGACTTTTTATTCTTTCCCATGTGATTGCATTGACTTTGGTGTTCCATGAGCGCGCGCCTCTGGATCCTTGGATCTGCCAGCTCAATTAATGAGCTCAGATCCAAGGGCTCTCGTTTTTTGCATTTTCTATTTTCTGGTTTTAATTTCTTTAATTCCAATTATTTTCAAAAATCAATATCTCTTTCATTTTTAATCCAAAAATTATGGGACCAATTGCATTATTTCCCAACTAATTTCTAGTTTCTATTTTTGATTTTTAATATTTTTTATTTTGTCATTTGATATTTTTTGTGAATTTTCTCTTTTCTGGTTATTTTTAATTCATTTTTAATAGTTTTTGATATTCAAAAAATACAAAAATATTTTTCTAACCTATTTGAATAATGATGAATCTATGAAAAATATTCTCATCAATTTTTGAATTGATTTGAGATTTATTTGAGATTTTAGTTCAAATAGGTTATTTTTATTCATTTTTAATTGATAAAAAATAGTTTCTGACTTTTAAAAATGCTGAAATTTTTTGTCAAACTTTGTTTGACCTTGTTGAGCTTAGGATAAATTACTTGGACCTTTCAAGGTTGATTTGAAGTAATTTTGAAGTTTGACCTTTCCATTTTATTTTTTATTCAAGTCTATTTTAAATATTAAAAAATGCCAAAAATATTTTAATCATTTCTTGACTCCCAATCTTCATCTCACTTCTGTTTTTGATTGTTTGACCTTGACTTTCAATGTTATTGGTCAACATATGAGGATTGGTACATTGTATTTCATTTAATGCACTTTAATTTTGCCATTTCCATTTCTCTTATCCATCTTCTCCTTCTTCTTCTTCTTCTACTTCTTTTCTTCTTGATCAATGAGTTAAAGGTTGAAAAGTTAGCATTAGTTAGGGAGATTTACTCTTCCTTGATTCAAATCTAATTCATCTTGATCAATTGATCAAGTGAATGACTTTGCATTAAGGATAGGTTGTCTTCTAAATCATGCAAAAGGCTTAAACCAATACAAGATCAATTCTCATTTTCTTTTTGGCATGACAAGTTTTTGGGACTTGGTTCACTAATCAAAACTCCTAACTTGTGTTTGTTGCCTACATTATTATTGACCGGCTTCAGATAGTTGTGACTTCTACATAAGTCCAATTACGATTGCTTACCATAGCGCTAAATTTTCCTTATGGCACACACTAACTACTAACACTAACTATTGACAATTAACATTTACTTTATGCACTTTACTTTTATGCAATTTACTTTATGCTCTTTGCTCACTTGAGCACATGTTTATGTTAATGCCATTTTCCTTTTGCTCACTTGAGCACATAATTGTGTATATATTATTATGCTTGTGTTTTTGTTTTGATTGTTGTGGACCAAATGCAAAGAAATGGACTTGGTTTCTAGGACTTCCCCTATGCAAAGAAATGGAGAATTGGACTTAGATTCTAGGACCTTCCTTATGCAAAAATTGGAGTAGAAGGATCTTAGTGATGAAGATGGATTGGAAGGACCAAATTTCTAAACTCACTCTTGTCCATTCTTGTTTTACTTCATGGAACTTTTGATGTGTGTGCTTTTGTGCTAGGAGTTTCCATTTGAGCTTAATTGGAAGATCATTGCCATGTTCATCCAAGTGGAAGATACAAGATGCACTGAGGATCTCTTATGAGACTTGTTTGATTGCTTATGCTTTGTGGTTGCTTATTCCAAAGGATGGGAGCTACTTGGATCATCAATATGATCTCAAGAGAGGAACTCCTTTTGTGGTTTTGATTCTTCATCCCTCATGTTTTTACTTTACTTAGGACTTAGCCATTTTTCTTCTTCTCTCCACTCTAACCCAAGCGAAAACCTTTTGTGCAAACATTTAACTATTGTTTTCAACATTAGAAACCTAAGCCTTATGCTTTTGATTTTCAAATATTTTTTTCGTAACACTTATTTTGAATTGAACTTTCAAGTCAACTTTGACCATTTTTGTATATACTTCTAATTGGTAAATATAACCCATTCAAATGTCTTTTGTGGTTCCAATGGCCACCTTCTTAATCAAATTTTCCATAACCTTTAGCTATTAGGTTTGAGTTATCTTTGTGGTAGATATAATACTCACCAATATCCTTAGTGATGGACAATGAGTCTTCCATGCTTATTATAGGGTTAACCCCTCACTATCATGTTGAAGCTATCCTCACATGATGGATTTGTGGTTTTAGGTTGAGTTTTTCTCCCTTGGATAACAAAAGACCTTAAGGCTTTTGGACCAATCAATTCACCAACTTTTTTTGAGATTTTTACCCCGAACTACGAGGTTTTGATCCTAATCTTTTTTAAGATGGTACGTAGGAAATGGGTTTATCCATTCAAACAAAAAATGTAAATAACTTGTATATTCTCTTCTCATCTCTTCAATCATGTTTGCACAAATAAATTTTTCACAAAAACAACAACCTTTGTAAAAAGTATGAAAAGGGCTCCCTAGGAGTACCTAGGATGTTTTGGGTGCCTAACACCTTCCCATTGCATAACCAACCCCCTTACCCAGATCTCTGTTTCTCTTTTACTAGTTTTTGTTAAAACTATTAGGTTTTTGTTCGCTTTCTAACCATTCCTTTGGATAAATAGAAGTGCGATGGCGACTCGACTTGTATGATTTACCTTGGATTTAGTCAATATCTCTAATGGTAACGAATACCCCGCTACAGAGATGCACAGACTGTTGTGTGGAAACAATCACTACGAGCATGACCATGACAGGTGCCAGGTGTGCACTATCAATGAGAGAGGATGCCGACAAGTAAGGAAGGACATCCAAGAGATGCTGGATCAGGGAATGATCGAAATACTTCAGAATCATAATGAGGACGAAGTTGATGTTATTTCTCCTGTTTTCAGAATACAAGAGCCTGTTGTCGTCAAATATGATGGCAGCAAGAAGAAGGTTTCTCCATCTCTTGTAATCAAGCCAGCGGGCCCGATCCCGTATTCTTCAGATAAAGTCGTTCCTTACAGGTACAATGCAGTAATGTTAGAAGATGGTAAAGAGGTGTCGTTTCCCTCCACCTTTGTTGTGAGCATTTTCGATGTTAGTGGTGTAACCCGTAGTGGTCGTGTTTTCTCAGCGCAGCCAAAACCCCATGAAGATGTCGTGAGAAGAGCTGTTGTTGATAATCCTGCCGGTCCTGTGGCGACTTCTTCTTCCAATCCGGCACTTGTTGTGAAGGGCGTTGACCCTGTTGTTGATAAAACTGTTAAAGCTCCTGTCCTGGTGGGCCAGCATGGCATTTTGAAAGAGGACTGTGATGAGATGCTGAAGCTCATCAAAAGGAGCGAATATAATGTTGTTGATCAGCTCCTACAAACTCCATCAAAGATATTTGTGCTATATTTGTTGATGAATTCTGAGCCACACCGTGAAGCTTTGCAGAGGGTGTTGGACGTGGCATACGTGGATCACAATGTCACTATTGAACAGTTTGATAGCATTGTTGCAAACATAACTGCTTGTAATAATTTGAGCTTTTGCGATGCTGATCTTCCCGAGGAGGGAAAAGACCACAATTTGGCCTTACACATTTACATGAACTGCAAGGATGATGCCTTGTCCAATGTGTTGGTGGACATAGGATCATCGCTCAATGTGTTTCCAAAGTCCACTCTTGCTAAACTTTCTTACCAGGGGCCTCCCATGAGGCAGAGTGGAGTGGTAATGAAAGATTTTGATGGATCGAGGAAGATTGTGATCGGTGAAGTTGAACTCCTGATCAAGAATGGACCTAGTGATTTCCAGATCACTTTCCAGGTCATGGATATTCATCTATCATATAGCTGTTTTCTTGGCAGACCATGGATTCACGAGGCAGGCGCCGTGACATCCACCCTACACCAAAAGTTGAAATTCGTCAAGAATAAGAAGTTGGTGGTGATAAGGGGAGAGAAGGCTCTCTTGGTTAGCCATTTATCTTCCTTTACCTATATAGATGCTGAGGACGAGGTTGGGAATCCGTTCCCAGCCTTATCTATTGTTGAGCCTTCAAGGAAAGGACCTTCTTCATTTGCTTCCTTCAATGATGCTAAGTTGGCCATTGAGCATGGTGCAACTACTGGTTTAGGACAAATGATCAAGCTAGAAGATAATAAATCCCAAGCTGGCATAGGTTATTCTTCAGGTATTTCCAATGAGCGTGGGTTGTTTTAGAGTGGGGGTTTTATTCACACGGTTGAAGATCAAGAAGTTGCTGCCATTGTGGAAGATGATGAAGAGAAAGATCTTGGCAACTTCGTCCTACCTGGTGGAATCTGCAATAATTGGGTCGTTGTTGATGTTCCAACGGTAATCCACAAGTCCACGTAATATGTTCATTTTGTTCAAAAACCCTTCTCCCGTGCCAAAAGGAGAAGTGATGACATTGTTGGAAATTTGATTTAATACAATGATATTCATTCAAAAATTACATGTTAAATGTTTGTTCTTCCAAATTATTTTTTCCTTTTTGCTTTTTGCATGAAATTGATGATCACCAAAAAACCCTAAAAAAGAGAATAAAATCAATCTTTTCATCTGCATAATGATTTGTCTTGTTTGAATTCTAAAATCTCTTTTATACTCAAAATCATTATGCAGGTTGATCAAACCCATTGAACATAATGATCCAACACCATCTCCCAACTTTGAGTTCCCTGTA
Source organism: Lathyrus oleraceus (assembly GCF_024323335.1). Classification (NCBI taxonomy): domain Eukaryota; kingdom Viridiplantae; phylum Streptophyta; class Magnoliopsida; order Fabales; family Fabaceae; genus Lathyrus; species Lathyrus oleraceus. The sequence continues at coordinate 267,219,052 of NC_066584.1, read as the reverse complement.
TTTGAGGCCGAAGAAGATGATGTTGAAGAGATTCCTAATGAGATTACCCGTCTGCTTGAGCACGAAGAGAAGATCATTCAGCCACATCTTGAGAATCTGGAAACAGTCAACTTGGGGTCTAAAGACTGCATTCGTGAGGTGAAGATTGGGGCACTCCTTGAAGATTCTATCAAGAAGGGGTTAATTGAGTTGCTACGAGAATATGTCGACGTCTTTGCCTGGTCGTATGAAGACATGCATGGTCTAGATACTGATATCGTGCAACATTTCCTGCCTTTGAAGCCTGAGTGTGTGCCTGTGAAGCAGAAGCTTAGAAGAACTCATCCTGATATGGCAGTGAAGATTAAAGAAGAAGTTCATAACCAAATTGATGCGGGGTTTTTGGTGACTTCTACATATCCTCAATGGGTGGCCAATATTGTGCCCGTACCTAAGAAAGATGGAAAAGTTCGAATGTGTGTTGATTACCGTGACTTGAATAAAGCTAGTCCGAAAGATGATTTTCCTCTACCACACATTGATATGTTGGTAGATAATACAACTAAATTCAATGTCTTCTCATTTATGGACGGATTTTCCGGTTATAACCAGATTTAAATGGCACCCGAGGATATAGAGAAGACAACATTCATCACACCTTGGGGAACATTTTGTTATCGAGTGATGCCCTTCAGTTTGAAGAACGCCGGAGCCACGTATCAAAGTTTTATGACTACCTTGTTTCATGATATGATGCACAAGGAGATCGAGGTGTATGTTGATGATATGATTGCAAAGTCGAAAACGGAAGTTGAACATCTAGAACACTTGTTGAAGCTTTTTCAGCGTCTGAGGAAGAACAAACTCCGCCTGAACCCGAACAAGTGTACATTTGGAGTCCGTTTCGGCAAGTTATTGGGCTTTATTGTCAGTGAAAGAGGTATTGAAGTTGATCCTACCAAGGTGAAAGCAATACAAGAAATGCCTGCGCCCAAAACTGAGAAGCAAGTCCGAGGTTTTCTTGGCCGCTTGAATTATATTTCCAAATTTATATCCCATATGACCGCCATATGTGCGCCTATATTCAAGCTCCTCCGAAAAGATCAGTGTCATGATTGGATCGAGGATTTCCAGAAGGCCTTTGATAGTATCAAAGAGTATTTGTCTGAGCCTCCGATTTTGTCTCCGCCTGTTGAAGGGAGACCATTGATTATATACTTGACTGTGCTTGATAACTCTATGGGTTGTGTATTGGGTCAGCAAGATGAATCAAGGAAGAAAGAGTATGTTATATACTACTTGAGTAAGAAGTTCACTGATTGTGAGTCTCGATACTCAAGGCTTAAGAAGACATGTTGTGCTTTGGCTTGGGTCGTTAAGCGTTTACGCTAGTATATGTTGAATCATACAACTTGGTTGATATCCAAAATGGATTCAATCAAGTATACCTTTGAGAAGCCTGCTTTAACTGGGAGGATTGCCCGTTGGTAGATGTTGTTGTCTAAGTATGATATTGAGTATCGAGTTCAGAAGGCTATTAAAGGTAGTATCTTTGCTGACCACTTGGCACATCAACCAATTGAGGATTATCAGTCTGTTCAGTACGACTTACCTGATGAGGAGATTCTGTATTTGAAAATGAAAGATTGCGATGAGCCTACGCTCGATGAAGGGCCAGAGCCTAGTTCCCGATGGGGTATGGTGTTTGGTGGCGCTGTTAATCAATATGGAAATGGTATTGGGGCAGTGATTATTACTCCTCAGGGCACCCATTTTCCTTTTACAACAAGGCTAACTTTCAAATGCACGAATAATATGGCGGAATATGAGGCCTGTATTATGGGATTGGAAGAATCTATTGATCTTAGGATCAAACATCTTGATGTTTATGGTGATTCAGCCCTTGTTGTTAATCAGATTAAGGGTGAATGGGAGACGAATCAGCCTGGGCTCATCCCAGACAGAGATTATGCGAGGAGGATTTCAACTTTCTTTACTGAGGTTGACTTCCATCATATTCCTCGATATGAGAATCAGATGGCATATGCTCTTTCTACACTTGCTTCGATGATTGTGGTGAAATATTGGAATGAGGACCCCAATATCACTGTGATGTGCTTGGATAGAGCAGCTCTTGTATTTGCAGTTGAAGAGGTGAAAGATGATAAGCTATGGTATTTTGATATCAAATGCTTTCTCCAAAGTTATATTTACCCGCCCGGGGCATCAGTTAAAGATAATAAGACTTTGAGGAGATTATCTGGCAGTTTCTACCTCAATGGTGATGGACTTTATAAAAGGAATTTTGACATGGTTCTGCTCAGATGCGTGGATAGACACAAAGCAGACCTGTTAATGAATAAAGTCCATGAGGCTTCATTTGGTACTCATTCCAATGGGCATGCCATGGAAAAGAAGATGTTAAGAGCAGGCTAGTATTGGCTGAAAATGGAGCCTGACTGCTGCAAATATGTGAAGAAATTCCATAAGTTTCAGATTTATGCAGATAAGATTCATGTTCCCCCAACACTTCTGAATGTTATCTCATCACCATGGCCTTTCTCCATGTGGGGAATTGACATGATTGACATTATTGAACCGAAGGCGCAAATGGTCACCGTTTTATTCTCGTAGCCATTGATTACTTCACCAAGTGGGTTGAAGCGGCATCGTATGCAAATGTGACCAGGCAGGTGGTTGTGAAGTTTATCAAGAATCAACTCATATGCCGTTATGGTGTGCCAGACAAGATCATTACTGATAATGGATCTAACTTGAACAACAAGATGATGAAATAGCTGTGTAGCGAGTTCAAGATTGTGCATCATAATTCTTCTCCTTATAGACCCAAGATGAATGGGGTTGTTGAAGCTGCTAACAAGAACATCAAAAAGATTATCTAGGAGATGGTTGTTACGTACAAAGAATGGCATGAAAGGTTGCCATTTGCCATGCATGGTTATCATACATTTGTCTGCACTTCAACAGGGGCAACCCCTTTCTCTCTTCTATATGGCATGGAGGCTATTCTCCCCGTGGAGGTTGAGATCCCATCAATAAGAGTCTTGATGGAAGCCAAGTTGACTGAAGCTGAATGGGTCCAGAGTCGTTATGACCAACTGAATTTGATTGAAGAGAAGATATTAACTGCCATGTATCATGGTCAGATATATCAGTAGAGGATGAAGAACGCCTTTGATAAGAAGGTCAAGCCTCGTGTGTTTTGAGAAGGTGACCTCGTGCTCAAGAAAGTCTTGTCTTTCGCACCCGATTCCAGGGGCAAGTGGACTCCAAACAATGAAGGTCCATGTAGCGGGGTATTCGTTACCATTAGAGATATTGACTAAATCCAAGGTAAATCATACAAATCGAGTCGCCACCGCAGTTTTATTTATCCAAAGGAATGGATAGAAAGCGAACAAAAACCTAAAAGTTTTATCGAATCAAAAACTAGTAAAAATGTCAGAGATCGGGGTAAGGGGGTTGGTTATGCAATGGGAAGGTTTTAAGCATCCAAAACATCCTAAGTACTCCTAGGGAGCCCTTTTCACACTTGTTGTAAGGTTGGTATTTTGTGAAAAATTATTTGTGCAAACATGATTGAAGAGATGAGAAGAGAATATACAAGTTATTTACAATTTGTGTTTGGATGGATAAACCCATTGCCTACGTACCATCTTAAAAAAGATTAGGATCAAAACCTCGTAGTTCGGGGTAAAAATCTCAAAATGAGTGGGTGAATTGATTAGTCTAAAAGCCTTAAGGTCTTTTGTTATCCAAGGGAGAAAACTCAACCTAAAACCACAAATCCACCATGTGAGGATAGCTTCAACATGCTAGTGAGGGGTTAACCCTATAATAAGCATGGAAGACTCATTGTCCATCACTAAGGATATAGGTGAGTATTACATCTACCTCAAGGATAACTCAAACCTAATAGCTATTGGTTCTGAAAAGTTTTGATTAAGAAAGTGGCCATTGAAACGACAAAAGTATTTGAATGAGTTATATTTACCATTGAAAAGTATTTACAAAGTATGGTCAAAGTTGACTTAAAGATTCAATTCAAAATAAGTGTTATGAAAAGAAAATTTAAAAATCAAAAGCATAAGGCTTAGGTTTCTAATGTTTGAAAATAAGTGTTAAATGTTTGCACAAAAAGTTTTGGCTTGGGTTAGAATTGAGGGAAGAAGAAGAATGGCTAAAGTCCTAATCATACAAGAGATGAAGGATAAGAAACAAGACCATAAATGGAGTTCCTCTCTTGAGATCATATTGATGATCCAAGTAGCTCCCTTCCTTTGGAATATGCAAGCAAAATAAGTGTAAGCTCAAGCAGATCAACATAATCAAACAAGCTCTTAGAAGATCCCTAATGGCTCTTGTATCTTTCACTTTGGATGAACATGGCAATGGTTCTTCAATTTGGCTCACACAGGATTCACCTAGCACAAAAGCACACAACATCAAAAAGTTCCATGAAGCAAATCAAGAATGGACAAGATTGAGTTTAGAGGTTTCGTTCTTTTAATCCATCTTTAACATTAAGGTCCTTTTACTCCAATTTTGCATAGGGAATATCCTAGAAACTAAGTCCATTTGTCCATTTTTTTGCATTTGTTCCACAACAATCAAAACAAAACACAAACACAATGATATATACAAAATTATGTGCTCAAGTGAGCAAAAGGCAAATTGCATTAACATAAACATGTGCTCAAGTGAGCAAAGAGCAAAACAAATGAATAATATGTACTAGAATAGTAAATTGCATAAAAGTAAAGAGCAAGAATTAAATGTTAATGGTTAATGGTTAATGGTTAGTGTTAATAGTTAGTGTGCCATAAGGCAAATTTAGCGCTTTGTTAAGCAATCATAATTGGACTTATGTAGAAGTCACAACTATCTGAGGCCGGTCAATAATAATGTAGGCAACAACACAAGTTAGAGATTTTGGTTAGTGAATCAAACTCCAACAACTTGCCATGCCAAAAAGAAGATGAGAAATGATCTTGTATTGATTTAGGTTCTTTGCATGATTTAGGAAGAAACATATCCTTAATTCAAAGCCATTCACTTGATCCATGATCAAGATGAATTAGATTTGAATCAAGGAAGATTAAACCTCCATGTATCAATGCTAACCACCAATCTTTAACTCATTGATCAAAAAGCAAAAAGAAGAAGAAGAAGAAGAAGAAGAAGAATTAAAGTACATTAATGGAAATGGATTGAGATAATCAACAAGCATTGACCAAAGATAAAGAAGATCAGGGTCAAATAATAGAAAACAGAAGCAAAATGAAGATTAGAGGTCAAGAAACAAATAAAATATTTTTGGCCTTTTTTAATATTAAAATAAAACGTGAATTAAAATAATAAAGAAAGGTCAAACTTCAAACTCACTTCAAATCAACTTTGAAAAGTCCAAGTGAATTATCCAAAGTTCAACAAGGTCAAACAAAGTTTGACAAAAAATTTCAGCATTTTTAGAAGGCAAAAACTATTTTAAATCAATTAAAAAATGCATAAAAATAACCTAATTGAACTAATATCTCAAATATATCTCAAATCAATTAATAAATTGATGAGAATATTTTTCATAGATCTATCATCATTCAAAGAGGTTGGAAAAATATTTTTGTATTTTTTGAATATCAAAAACTATTTTAAATGAATTAAAAATAAGCAAAAAAGAGAAAATTACTAAAAAATAGCAAATGATAAAATAAAAAATATTAAAAATCATTTTTAGAAAGTAGAAATTAAAAGGAGAAAAATGAAATTGGTCCCATAATTTTTGGACCAATAATGAGAGAGATATGAATTTTTAAAAAGAAATGGAATTAAAAGAAATAAAATCAGAAATTAGAAAATAGGAAAATGTGTGGACCGTTTGATCTGAGCTCATCAATTGAGGTGGCAGATCATGAGGTCATGAAGCGCGCGTCTACCATGTGCCTTGGTCAACTGAAGCGCATCTTGCCAATAAAGAAGTCATAACAATGGACACACGTGATTGCATCTGGAAAAATGAATGAATGATCCAGATCAAATCTGGAGACCAGACGGTGGCCAGCGCCACCGTCTTCTTCGGCCAAGTCAAAAAATGCAGAGATTAAAATGGTAACCAAAAGGCACAATCCAGGCATCAATCGAGAGCTGAGGTGATGTACATCACCCCTGTACCACTCAAATCCATTCTAGATCTTTATATTAAGAGAAATCAGAAGTCGAAGATCTGTGGTATTCATAGGAACTTCATGATTTTTGAAAATTGAAAGCACAATAATGTTGCCTCTATGCAGAGGACTTTAGATCGCACAACAACAATGAGAATTAAGCATTATGCAAGCTGATTCGAAGAAAATAACAGTTGAGGTAAACCTTTGATTTGCAAGGCTTTGAGTCACAGTTCTTGGATGCTATTGCGTACAGTTGACACTATAGATCAAGGAGAAGAAGGTTTAGGAACTTTAAGATCTGAAAATTGATCAATGAAATCAAAGTTTAAATCTGAAAATTTTGATGAAAAATGAGCTAGTTCCTTTAGTGATGGCTAGGATTTCAGTTTAGCAGCAATTGGGGCGCCTTTAGGTTGAAGAAATATGAAGCTATGGCATGGTATTTATAGGCAATGCAATGTTGAATGCATGATTTCAAATTTGCATGAATGGAAAGGGCCTCCATGCATGGGCCTGTACAGGCGCATGGAGGGCCCAATTCCAACTGGAGTTGAACGCTGATGCATGATGAAAGCAAAATGGACGTGCAGATTGGATGGTAGTAGCTCATGCAAGGCAAATTAAATGATTTTCCACAAATGCACTATTAGGTTCAAGCTTTCGAAAATGCCATACCAAAAATGGAAACACCACCTTATGAGTAATGGTTGGAAAGCTTGTTGCATAAGGATCATTTGTTATGTTGATCAAAACTCCATTTGGGCCTTGGAAATTAAGGAAAATTGGACATGAAGTGTATGGTGCAAAACATGCATATGTGAGATTTCCAAAATTGGGCAAAGTTCAAGCCCTTTTGTCTCCAAGAGGCAAGTTCCAAATGGCAACATCTTCAACATAAACGTTGTAGATATTTTGAAGAAAATCAATTTGGACTTAAAGTTTGCATCATTTGGATTTTTGATGAAGAATTTACAGGCCCTTGGAGTTGGACTTTTTCACATTTCAATGCATTTGGTCCAAAGTGACCTATAATGCTTTGCATTATCACATGTATTTATTTTGAGATTTTGAAATTTTTCTCAACAAAAAATTTTAGGTAGACATCTTAATATTTCCAATGCATTTGATCCCACCTCAAAATCATGAAAAATGAATGAGTTATGTTCTAGGGAAGTTGACCCAAAATTAAGGTTTCAGTCAAAATGTATTGGAATGGATGATGACCTTCCAAGCTTCAAATCAATTTTTGATTAACATGAAAGTTGTTCATATGGTTCTTAAGAACATGTTTTCTCTTGGGGTAATCTCCATTTGACACACACATCAAAAGTTAGGTCCCAGTGTATTTCAAAATAGTCAGATGAATTGACTGATCAACTTCTCAAGTCCACACCTCATATCATGGTGAATTGATGATTGAGGGCACTCATATAAGTTCAAATATCCATGAAATGATTAATTAAAGAACTTCCCTTGATTATATTTGACCATGGGTTGAGGTTGCTTCATGAGCAAGGCATAGTTGATGAACTGATGAATTAGGCTTTGCTTGGGAAACAAGCCTCAAACCCTTTGATTTGCTTTGGTCAAAATGATGAGTTGAGATACTTGAGAGGAATATTTAATGGATGAGAGCTTTGGGAACCATTTCCATGCTTGCTTTCATCTTCAATTGGCTATATCAATGCACATAGGATCTCCTAGAGGCTTTGGACCTTGTGACAGCTCAAGCTACAAACAAGAGATGTTAGTGACATATTTTTGTGCTTTTGGTTAGTAAATAAAATGAGAAAAGCAATAATATACAATTCAAGAATGCTTGGTGATCTCAAACTAACTTACAAGAGATCCCACCCCAAAGGAAAAGGAGCCAAGATGCTTATGATCCTTAAGGCAATGCAAATGCAATGTTATGATGCCATGAGGGATCTTAGGGACAAAATTGGGGTCTTACAAATGCCCCTATTTAAGGTCATTCTAGCCGGAGAAATGAAGGTTAAACTCTTCGTCTCGACGAGGTAGAATGGGCTTAAATAATAACAAAGAGACGAATTTTAGTCCCTAAGAGACCTAATCATGCAAATGTATGTATGCAAAAGGGTAATACTCTATGGAGATATGTGTCCACAAAGAGAAAAGAAATCAGGGGAAACTGACAATCCATATGAGTAATACACTCAATGGGACAGAGACTCTGGGGACTCTAATGGGGATAAGAAAGGGAAAAAAATGCATGAGCAGGTCACGACTTAGAACTTGCTGAGACACGAGAGGAATTCCATGAAAATAAATCAATGGAAAGACTCGAGCTGGCTAAAAGATGCATGTATTGCGGAATATGCCAATACAGCAAAAACTATCCACAAGGGATACTTCGGATGAAAATCCGGGCTCAGATGGGGAAAATCTACTAAGGGACTTCGCTGGGGAATGTCCAAACAGGACTCATCTGAGGAAACAACAGTTTGAGGTATTACCGGTTACTGGGTAATAAGCTCAAGGAGACATGTGATCAAAACACCGGTATAAGGGTGAAAGAAAAACATGCTCAGGGAGAGTGAATATCTAAGACCGATATGAGGGTGAGAGATATCAAACATCAACAATCATTTGAGGAAGACCTAAAAAGGTATATTTCAACTCAGGAAATCTGACTCCACAGGGGACAAAAAAGTCATAATAGGGAGCAGAAGGGAATGAACACCAGGGATACCGGTTACTGGGCATATAATAGGTGACCAACCGAGGCGTGAATTGGGGAATATCTACAAGACACTCAACATCCGAAAGGAGGGCTAAAAAGAAAACTCAACTATAGGATGGGCATTCGACTCCACAAAGGGGATACGAATCTTACTCGACTGGGGAAGAGCAAAAGACTTCAGCCAAAGAGCGCATGAGATATATTACCTATTACCGTCAGACTGTAGATAAAATACTCACATGGAAGATTATCCACAACCGGTTACTAGGTTAATAAAGGAGAAATTGACCGAAAGAAAAGGACATCGGGATACCGAATACTAGGTATAAAATGATGACCAATCAACGGGAGAAACAATCATTACCAAACAAAGGTAAATGAAAGATGACCCGCTGGGGATACATTGACAAAGGAAATGATCCGGGAGATATATCACCGGTTACTAGGAGATATACTCAAAAAGTGAAGGAATATCAATACCGAATATTGGATAAAGATAACCGTCAAAGAGGGGATTACATCTACCGGGTATTGGGTAGAAAACCACGGAAGAGTAACTGTCATCGGTTAGGATGAACAAAAATAAGGTTAACTCTGCGAGGGGATAAAACAGGGTTTACAACTACCGGTATGAGTGTAGAAAACCACAGAAATAAGACTTACAAACTACCGGTTACTAGGAAGAAGGCCAACTTTGCTGGGAAAAAGATGGATAATTACTTGTTTCTGAGCAATCATTCATTTGAACTGCGGAGAAGTGCAGGGGAAATAACAAGTGTAGTCAATTTAGGAACAAGCTAGAGAGACACAACGAAATAAGGACTCAACCCAATGAGGATATAACTCAGGGGAGTAATTCCATTCCAATACATGTTTTGGGAGGAAACTGAAATAACAATCATCCACGAGGACATAACTCAGTGGGGAATATGGAATAAAGGATGGACACTTTCTGCCTATAGGGGATGACTCTAAGTGAAGAGATCAGACACAAACATCTGCTTGGGGAAATATGTACCACCAAATAGCAGGAGGCAACAAAGAAAGGTATTTATGGAAAATAATGCGACATGAATATTTAAATGTTAAAATTATGCATATACGCGTGGTTTATGTATGATGAATGCTGACAAAATAGACATATCTAACACAAACAGGTCCAAGATTTAAACGGATAAACATCCGGTACTACATCTCAAGAGAGAAAGCCAGGCCCACTTAGAACATCCAATCTGATGGGAGCAAAAGATACCAGGAATAAAGATCTCTGTAGGGAAATGAACATCAATCACTCCAGCTGGGGACAAGATCAACACATGGATAAAGTCGGCCGTAGAAACAATTCTACTGGGGAACTTATTAGAGGGGACGATGGAACCGTGTGGGGAATAACCACTAATCAGAAGGTTTCATTGTCACCATTTATATTGCACTACTGAAGAAATCACATCTCCCGAGGAGGAAGGGACACCACTCCGCTGAGGAAGGAAGGATAAACATCTTCATCAACCACTCTGCTCGAGAGGAAACCACAAACGGGTTCTGATCAGACAATTCCACTAGGGAAATACTGCTGACGACCGAATCTGGGATTACCCGTAGGCAACTACTGGGGATACCCTGCTGGTGACCATACTGGGGAGTGAAAGTGGGATTAACCCTGCCGAGGATGGTCGAGGAGCAAATTCGCTGGAGATCAAAAGTAGAGAAGTCCACAGGGGAAAAGCTACAAATCAAACTTGAGGATGACTCCGCTTATGCTGGGGAATTTCCAGCTTACTCTGGCGGAGAGATTTCTAACTCGAAGTGAGGGAGTATCAACTTCTTCGGAAATATTAGCATATTCAATTTATCAATCTATATGGGATTTTAGGTCAATCCACGTAAGGGATGACAACCATATAATTGATAACACAAATGCTAAATCTAGACTCACTGGTGTCTAGAAGATTGAGACCGCATCCAAAACTCCAAACTCTCTGGGGATTTGGTGGGATGTACAACTTTCTTCTATGCTCGAGGAAGAGACAAACAAAAAGATAAATGAAGAGGATACAAGTATGTTGGGAATATGAACAAATGTCTTACCCTTTTGGGAATCATACCATCTTTGGGAGAGCACTAGACATCGCAAGTATCCTTTTGTCATTGGGAATGTTCACTTTGTTTAAAAACAATTTATGAAATAGAAACAAATAAGAGTGCAAAGATTTGGATAAAGGCTCTGATTTATTTGATGAAATGGTAGTCCGCAAATGGCAAGACTCCATAGATCTTTACAAATTTGAAATTGGTGATATATATTGGAAAAGGGCTACATTGAACATAATGACCATTTCTCCACCAACTCTGAATCTGATGTACTTGAAGCTTCAGTTGAAGATGACTGAGCGAGAATCTTTGACAGATGGCAGCTTGTAGAACAAAGTCTTGTCAGGATGCAGTTACTTGCCAAATCCCTAACTTTTGCCTAGATTGCCCAAGGGTGAGGTGCTCAATCTAGCGGGACACATATTTATTTTTTATGTCTCTAACTTTTTCCTGGATCGCCCTTTCGGGTTTTCACTCCACCGAGACGCTCATTTTTGGCTAAGCCGCCCTTTCGGGTTTTCAAATTAGCGAGCCATTCTATTTTTCTTTTAGGCGAAGTATTTCTTGACTGCATTTGAATTCACAGGACGAGTGAAATCCTCCCCATCCATAGTTGTAAGTATCAAAGCACCGCCTGAAAAGGCTCTCTTAACAACATATGGACCTTCCTAGTTTAGAGTCCACTTGCCCCTGGAATCGGGCGCGAAAGACAAAACTTTCTTGAGCACGAGGTCACCTTCTCGGAACACACGAGGCTTGACCTTCTTATCAAAGGCTTTCTTCATCCTTTGCTGATATAACTGACCATGGCACATGGCAGTCAATCTCTTCTCTTCTATCAAATTCAGTTGGTCGTAATGACTCTGAACCCATTCAACATCAGTCAACTTTGCTTCCATCAAGGTTCTCATTGATGGGATCTCCACCACTACTGGGAGCACAGCCTCCATACCATAAACAAGAAAGAAAGGGGTTGCCCCTGTTGAAGTGCGGACAGATGTACGATATCCATGCAAAGCAAATCGCAACATTTCATGCCAATCCTTATACATAACAACCATCTTTTAGATAATCTTCTTGTTATTCTTATTAGCAACTTCAACAGCCCCATTCATCTTGGGTCTGTAAGGAGAAGAATTATGATGTGCAATCTTGATTTCACTACATAGCTCTTTCATCATCTTGTTGTTCAAGTTAGATCCATTATCAGTAATGATCTTGTCTGGCACACCATAACGACATATGAGTTGATTCTTGATAAACTTCACGACCACCTGCCTGGTCACGTCTGCGTATGATGCCGCTTCAACCCACTTGGTGAAGTAGTCAATTGCTACGAGAATAAATCTGTGACCGTTGGACGCTTTCGGTTCTACCATGCCAATCATGTCAATTCCCCACATGGAGAAAGGCCATGGTGATGAAATCACATTTAGAAGTGTCGGGGGAATATGAATCTTATCCGCATAAATCTGACACTTATGGCATTTCTTCACATATTTGCAGCAGTCAGACTCCATTGTCAGCCAATAGTAGCTTGCTCTCAACATCTTTCTAGTCATGGCATGTCCATTGGAATGAGTACCAAAGGAACCCTCATGGACGTCAGTCATTAACCGGTATGCTTCGTGTCTATCCACGCATCTAAGCATAACCATGTCAAAGTTCCTCTTATAAAGCACATCACCATTGAGGCAGAATTTTCTTGATAATCTCCTCAAAGTCTTTCTATCTTTCATAGATGTCCCAGGCGGGTAAATCTGACTCTGAAGAAAGCACTTGATATCATAATACCATGGTTTATCATCTTACACCTCCTCTATTGCAAATACATGAGTTGGTTTGTCGAAGCGCATCACAATGATATTGGGAACTTCATTCCAGAGTCTAACCAGAATCATTGAAGCAAGTGTAGCAAGAGCATCTGCCATCCGATTCTCATCTCGAGGAATATGATAGAAGTCAACTTCATTAAAGAAAGTTGAAATCCTCCTCGCATAATCTCTATATGGGATAAGGCCAGGATGATTCGTCTCCCATTCATCCTTAATCTGATTAACAACAAGGGTCGAATCACCATAAACATCAAGATGCTTGATCCTAAGATCAATACACTCTTCCAATCCCATAATGCAGGCCTCATGCTCAGCCATATTATTCGTGCATTTGAAAATTAGTCTTGCTGTAAAAGGAAAGTGTGTGCCCTGAGGAGTAATAATCATTGCCCAAATACCATTTCCATATTGATTTACAGCGCCATCAAACACCATGCTCCATCGGGAACCAGGCTCTGGCTCTTCATCGAGCGTAGGCTCATCGCAATCTTTCATTTAACCGACTGATAATCCTCAATTGGTTGATGTGCCAAGTGATCAACCAAGATACTACATTTTATAGCCTTCTGGGGCTCGATACTCAATGTCATACTCAGATAACAACATCTGCCAACGGGAAATCCTTCCAGTAAAAGCAGGTTTCTCAAAGACATACTTGATTGGATCCATTTTTGATATCAACCAAGTCGTATGATTCAACATATACTGGCGTAAGCGCTTAGCAGCCCAAGCCAAAGCATAACATGTCTTCTCAAGCATCGAGTATCAAGACTCACACTCGGTGAACTTCTTACTCAGGTAGTATATAGCATATTCTTTCTTCCCTGATTCGTCTTGCTGACCAAGGACACAACCCATTGAGTCTTCAAGAACTGTCAGATACATAATCAAAGGTCTCCCTTCCACAGGTGGAAACAGAATCGGCGACTCAGAGAGATACTCTTTAATACTGTCAAAGGCTTTTTGGAAATCCTTGGTCCAATCATAAGACTGATCTTTCTGAAGGAGCTTGAATATCGGCGCACATGTGGCAGTCATGTGGGATATAAATCTGGAAATATAATTCATGTGGCCAAGAAAACCTCGGACTTGCTTCTCAGTTTTGGGCGCAGGCATCTCTTGTATTGCTTTTGTAAGTTGTAAATGCGCCTAAGAGGGGGGGGGGGGGTGAATTAGGTGGTTAAAAATTCTTGGAACTTGTTTCCGGTTTTTGGTTATTTTAAGTTTAAGTGCGGAAAGATAAATTGCGGAAAGTAAAAAGACACCAAAAATTATAGTGGTTCCCTTCACAATCCGAAGGTACATCCACTCCCCTTTCGACTCGAAAGAGATTTCACTATAGTTAGAATTATGCTACAGCCTACTCACACCAATGGTGATGCTTACTATCTAACCTATAGGTAAACAAGTGTATGAAGAACAATCCTCTTCAACACTAACCCTTGTGTCCAACAATCCTGGATCACAAGTCAAAACAAAAATAAGTCTTTTTGATGATTTTAACAAAGTGTAGTATTATCAATCTTCTCTTGATTGATCTTCTACTTAGATAAATAATTCACTCAATGAATAATATACAAGTGTTCAGAAATGGAATGAGATGAAAATTTTATTGTGAACACTTTTATGAAATATTGAATAAAATATGAGAGAGTGATTATCTTAAGTTTTTATGAAAATTCTTGGAGGTGTAAATTCATTTTGAAAATTCAAGAATTTATATTGCCAAAGCACCTTTTCAAAGAGGTATAAATTTCTCATAAAAAGTGATGAAAAGGTACAAGTTTATGGAAATTAATTTTTCACATAAACAAACAGTGTTAACTGGTTAACCAAATGGGTTAACCGGTTAACACATATAACGTTAACAGAGAATTTCAAAAAACTGGGCCGTTAACCGGTTAACCCATATGGTTAACCGGTTAACACTGTTGAAGTGCAGAAAAATACTTTAAGAAAAATGTGTCTTTCGTTTCAACATGTTAACAAATGGTTATGTTAAAAATGCAATTGCAGATCATGATTGTTGAACACTTGTATACTAATCTAAGAGTGAATTAGATATACCTTAGAAGTGAATCAACAATCTTGCAAACGGTTGACTTGAAAAAGAAGCTTGATCAAAATGTTTCTCATGCATATGTGGCTTGATTACTGTGATGCTTGAATTATCTTTGAAGCTCTTCTCTTTTTGAATTGATACATGTTGTCTTCATCAAAATACTTTTTGGATTGAAGCTTGCTTCTACAATCTCCCCCTTTTTAATGATGACAATCAACTTTGAGATAGATGCTTGAAAGTGAAGTTTCTCAAATTTGATTCTCCCCCTAAGTTTAAGAACTCCCCCTAAATGAGAGGCATACAAAATTCTGCATAGAGAAACCATGAGAGAAACAAGTCTTCTCCCCCTTTGGCATTAGCACAAAGGAAGAAACTTATGAAAAAGAAAAGTAGACAAGCATACACACATTATGTGATCATTAGGTAAGCATTCAAGCACATAATGATGACAGAATTAAAATAAGTGTACGGTAAACATAATCAGCATAATCATAATCTATAACTAAAAACAGAACAACACATAACAAGAACGTAGATAAAACATAATGCTTTAATCTTCTTCCGAATTGTCCTCATTCTCCTCTCCTTCCGCTTCACTACCGGCTTCACCTTCATCATCTTCCATGGGAAGGTTGCGAGAACTTAACACAAGGTTTCGAAGGCTTTTGATAGCGCGGGTGGTTTCACGGTGTTGGCTCATCATGGTGGTATATAGGAACTCATTTGTAATGCCACCCTCCGGAATAGGAAAGTTTGAAGAAGAAGACCCGTCATCATACTTGTAAGATCCGTCATTGCATTGAATAATCCCGGTATTCTTCATAATAGTAACGCCGTTAATCTCATTGGTGGTAGGTGTCATAGCCAGGAACGGTTCTCTCCCGATTTCCATGTCTGTTAATTCCAAAATCCTTGAGATAAGACGACCATAGGGCAGCCTTGTTTTGAGACATAGTTGCTGTTTGAGATGATACATCATAGTAGGTAGCCAATTAATTCTGATTTTGTTCTTCACAGCAAATAGAACCTGCATCTCCAAATCATTGATTTGTGAAAGGTTTGAATCCTTTGGTAGCAAGACATGGCAAATAACATAATGTAGCATTCGATCATCAACAGACAAGTTCTTAGCATAACAGAGTATGCGAGAAGTCCGCTGTCCCGACACAACAGCATCCCTTGAAAATCTACAAATTGAGTAGTAATATTCCATTTTATCATATTGAGCCCATTTTCCATCAACATGATTAACACCTTTCCGAAGAAAAAATCCTGAATAGGGAATCCTAAGAGACGCAGCCAGCGACCTTAGGTCTGTTACAATTTCACAATTTCTCACAGTGGCAGACAACATATGTTGATCATCATCATTTAGATTCTAGGTGAAATGGTTCAGAAAAGATTTTACCAAATCAGTATAAATTTTGCCATTATCAGTTATAAACTCATGCAACCCTTGATATCTCAACAGCTCAGGGAAAGTGAAAGTAATAGGGGTGAAGGATTTGAGATTCACATACTTACCCTTGAGCAGATGTCTAACCCTGACTCTGAAATCCATTCTTCTCTTCTTTGCTCTTTTCATTTTTACTTCTTCCTCTTCACTGCTAGATGCTGACACAGGAGCCTTTTCTCTTCTTGGAGGAGCCATGGAGGAAAATGGAGATGCTAGGGTTTTGAGAGGATTTTCGGGATTTTGAGAGTGAATAAGAGAGTATGGTTGAGTGGGGTTTAATGGGTTTTAATATCACTCAAGAAGGTTGAAAGTTGAATGAAATGAGATGAAGGGTTTATGGTGAGTAATGAGGGAGGAGAGAGTTATGAGGTGTAGGTGAAGAGTAAAGTACATGCACCAACCATAAACACACATACCACGATTTAAAAAATAAAAACTAAAACAATATTAAAAAAATTCTGTATTTTTACAGCTAACGCAGAGTTGCTGTTTTGGAGGCGTTAACCGGTTAACCTATACCGTTAATCGGTTAACGGACTGAAATTTTCAAAAAATAAATGAAAAACAGCAGCTCCGTTTTGGAGAATTGGGAAAAGTTTTTTACAAAAAATTTTCTCAACGAATTAGCACTTATCAATACGCAACTTTCAATTTAAAAATATTTTAAAACCGATAATTTTCGGACATGCGAAAGTGAGAAAAAAAACTAAAAACGGCGAAAAAGAAGTGCTAGCATTGTATAACATAAAAATTGAAAATAAACAGATTTTTAGCAACTATACCACATAATAAGTAATTTTAAGACAAGGTTAGATGTCACCTTCATTGAGAATACCAAGTTCTCGCCGAATCTTAAAGAATTGCTCTTTAGCCAATGGTTTTGTGAATATGTCAACGAGTTGGTTATGTGTATCCACGAACGTAACATCTACATCTCCGTTCAGCACGTGATCTCGAAGGAAATGATGTCGGATATCTATGTGCTTTGTCCTCGATATTTTGTAATATCTATTGAAACTCAGGAATCATCTTGATCAACGTACGTTCCGGATCCCTTTGTCACACAATTTGACTTATGCTAAGTAGGTTGTGCTTTAGGCCTTCAACATAAAGGACATCTTCGATGATGGTAAAAGGAGGTGCTCCAATGGTTACTACTCCAAGGATCTTTCCTTTAGTGTCATTACCGTATGTAACATACCCCTTGGCCTTTAAAAATAGATGTGAAAATTTGTCGATATCGCCCGTCATATGCTTTGAACAACCGCTATCAAGATACCATTGATTCGAGGTTGTTTTCAAGCATACCTACAAAACAAAATCAAGTTTTGTTGGGTACCCAAATTGCTTTGGGTCCTTGGTAGTTAGTACCCTTTTTAACCCATAATGCCCTTTTGGAACACTAAAGTTTCACACATAACAAGCATTAGGTGTGTGCCCTTTGATTCCACAATAAAAGCAAGTAGGTTGAAAATCACTTTTATATCTAGGAACATAGTTCTTCTTCTTAGCAATCATTTTCTTTTTATGACTTTGATGCATACATTTAGAGTTGTTTACTTTCTCTTTAACAACTTGTTCACTTGCTTTAACAAAAATGGTCTTATTTGTGCTTGGTTTAGAAAACTTAGAATACCCTAATCCACTTTTATCATTAGAGTACCTTTCGTGCTTAAGAATTTCTTCCAAGCCAATTTGACATTTTTCATATCTTTCTAAAACTCTTTTAAGTTGAACAATTTGAAAAGATAAAGATTCACAATTATTACATACAAGACTTTGTTTTTCATCCATCAACTTTTGTTTTCCACTTTCAATATATTTTTCCAAAGCAATATTTTTTTCTTCTAAGGATGAAATTTATTTCTTTTGGGATGAAATACTTTTATACAATGTCTTGCATTCTTTTAAGAGTTCATTTATAACATCTTGTGCGTCATTGTCATAAATTGAAAAATTGCTACTAACCTCATCGATTTCTACATCGGAGTGATGTGAAGCCATAAGAGCCATGTTCGCACATTCATCGCTTTTCGGTTCCGAAGATGAACTGATCTCATTATCGTCCCAAGCGACGTAAGCCTTTTTGTTTTTGAATTCCTTCTTGCCTTTGAATCCTCCTTTCTTTGCAAGTTTTGGGTAATCCGGCTTTATGTGACCTTGCTGTCCACATTCATAACAAGTGACGTCTTGCATTGATGTGGATGCTTCCTTTTTGCTGAAATGTTTATTCTTTTTAGGATAAGAGGAATTTTTATTTTTATTAAAAAACTTACCAAGCTTCTTCACAAGAAGCATAAAGTTCTCATCTTCGGACGTCTCATCGTCTTTGTCATTTCTTGAATCAACTTTCAAGGCAATTCCCTTGGACTTCTTTTCTTGACTTTCGTGCTTCTGGAGCCTTCCAAGTTCCAATTCGTGTTCTTGAGGTTTTCCAAATAGAGACGCGGATGTCATCGTTGAGAGGCTCTTCTTTTCCGAAATAGCGGTCACTTTCGGTTGCCATTCTCTTGTCAAAGATCTTAGGACTTTCAGGTTGAGATCATCATTGGTGAAGGTTTTACCAAGAGCAATCAAGTGATTTGTTAGATGGACGAATCTATTTTGTAAGGCAACTATAGATTCACCGGGCTGCATGCGAAACATCTCATATTCTTGACTTAGAGTGTTTAGCCTTGATCTCTTCACTTCGGTGGTTCCTTCATGTGTTTCTACCAAGGTGTCCCAAATCTCTTTTGCCGATTTACATTGAGATATACGAAAGAACTCGTCCATACTAAGAGCGCTTTGGAGTATGTTGATTGCCTTCTTCGCATTCAGAATCTTTTTCCTATCATCTTCGTCATAAGTGTTTTTCAACTTTGGCGTACCAACTCCATTCACCACATTCACCGGTTTGTCTGGACCTTCTTCAACTGCTTCCCATATACCTACCCCTTGGGCCTCAAGATGTGCCTTCATTCTGATTTTCCAGAAATCGAAATATTCTCCGGAGAAGAGTGGGGGCTTGTTGCTACTTCCACCGTCTTTGAAAACCGGGTTTATGCTTGCGGAAGCCATGCTGGATCTCTAGGAACAAGTTACCTATAACTTGCTCTAATGCCAATTGTAAGTTGTAAATGCGCCTAAGAGGGGGGGGGGGGAGTGAATTAGGTGGTTAAAAATTCTTCGAACTTGTTTCCGGTTTTTGGTTATTTTAAGTTTAAGTGCGAAAAGATAAATTGCGGAACGTAAAAAGACACCGGAAATTATAGTGGTTCCCTTCACAATCCGAAGGTACATCCACTCCCCTTTCGACTCGAAAGAGATTTCACTATAGTTAGAATTATGGTACAGCCTACTCACACCAATGGTGATGCTTACTTTCTAACCTATAGGTAAACAAGTGTATGAAGAAGAATCCTCTTCAACACTAACCCTTGTGTCCAACAATCCTGGATCACAAGTCAAAACAGAAATAAGTCTTTTTGATGATTTTAACAAAGTGTAGTATTATCAATCTTCTCTTGATTGATCTTCTCCTTAGATAAATAATTCACTCAATGAATAATATACAAGTGTTCAGAAATGGAATGAGATGAAAATTTTATTGTCAACACTTTTATGAAATATTGGTTAAAATATGAGAGAGTGATTATCTTAAGTTTTTATGAAAATTCTTGGAGGTGTAAATTCATTTTGAAAATTCAAGAATTTATATTGCCAAAGCACCTTTTCAAAGAGGTATAAATTTCTCATAAAAAGTGATGAAAAGGTACAAGTTTCTGGAAATTAATTTTTCACTGAAACGAACAGTGTTAACCGGTTAACCAAATGGGTTAACCGGTTAACGCATATAACATTAACAGAGAATTTCAAAAAACTGGGCCGTTAACCGGTTAACCGGTTAACATTGTTGAAATGCAGAAAAATACTTTAAGAAAAATGTGTCTTTCATTTCAACAAGTTAACAAATGGTTATGTTAAAAATGCAAATGCAGATCATGATTGTTGAACACTTGTATACTAATCTAAGAGTGAATTAGATATACCTTAGAAGTGAATCAACAATCTTGCAAACGGTTGACTTGAAAAAGAAGCTTGATCAAAATGTTTCTCATGCATATGTGGCTTGATTACTGTGATGCTTGAATTATCTTTGAAGCTCTTCTCTTTTTGCATTGATACATGTTGTCTTCATCAAAATACTTTTTGGATTGAAGCTTGCTTCTATAGCTTTGACCTTCGCGGGATCAACCTCAATACCTCTTTCACTGACAATAATTCCCAATAGCTTGCCGGAACGGACTCCAAATGTACACTTGTTAGGATTCAAACGAAGCTTGTACTTCCTCCAACGCTGGAAAAGCTTTAACAAGTGCTCAACATGCTCAACCTCCGTTCTTGACTTTGCAATCATATCATCAACATATACCTCGATCTCCTTATGCATCATATCATGAAACAAGGTAGTCATAGCTCGTTGATACGTGGCTCCGGCGTTCTTCAAACCCAAGGGCATCACTCGATAACAGAATGTTCCCCAAGGTGTGATGAATGTTGTCTTCTCGATATCCTCGGGTGCCATTTTAATCTGGTTATATCCGGAAAATCTGTCAATAAACGAGAAGACATTGAATTTAGTTGTATTATCTACCAACAAATCAATATATGGTAGAGGGAAATCATCTTTCGGACTAGCTTTATTCAAGTCTCTATAGTCCACACACATATGGACTTTTCCATCTTTCTTACGCAGGGGTACAATATTGGCCACCCATTGAGGATATGTAGAAGTCACCAGAAACCCTGCATCAATGTGCTTCTGAACTTCCTCTTTAATCTTCACTGCCATGTCAGGATGAGTTCTTATGAGCTTCTACTTCACAGGCACATACTCAGGCTTCAAAGGCAGGAAATGTTGCACGATATCAGTATCCAGACCAGGCATGTCTTCATATGACCAGGAAAAGACATCGACATATTCTCACAGCAACTCAATCAACCCCTTTTTAACAGATTCTTCCAGGAGTGCCCCAATCTTCACTTCTCGCACACAATCTTCAAACCCCAAGTTGACTGTTTCTAGATTCTCGAGATACGGCTGAATGATCTTCTCTTCGTGCTCGAGCAGACGGGTAATCTTGTCAGGAATCTCTTCAACATCATCTTCTTCGACCTCAAATACAGGGAACTCAAAGTTGGGAGATGGTGTTGGATCATTATGTTCAATGGGTTTGATCAACCTGCATAATGATTTTGGATATAAAGAGATTATAGAATTCAAACAGGGCAAATCATTATGCAGACGAAAAGATTGATTTTATTCTATTTTTCAGGGTTTTATGTGATCACCGATCTCATGCAAAAAAGGCGAAAATTGGAAAAACGAATATTTAACATGAACTTTTTGAATGAAAATATCATTGTATTTATGAGCCAACAATGTCATCACTTCTCCTTTTGGCATGGGAGAAGGGTTTTTTAAACACAGTGAACATTACTTTGACTTATGGCTAATTGTTGGGATATCAACAACGACGCAATTATTGCAGACCCCTCCAGGGATGACAAAGTTTCCAGAATCTTCCTCTACATCCTCTTCCACAATGGCAACAACTTCCTTATCTTGAATAGTGTGGATGAACCCACCACTCTTGAACAATCCTTGCTTGTTGAAAGCGCCTGAATAATACCCTATGCCAGCCCGGGATTTGTTGTCTTCCAGCTTAATCATTTGCCCCAATCCAATAGTTGTACCATGCTCAAT
Organism: Lathyrus oleraceus; assembly: GCF_024323335.1. Classification (NCBI taxonomy): domain Eukaryota; kingdom Viridiplantae; phylum Streptophyta; class Magnoliopsida; order Fabales; family Fabaceae; genus Lathyrus; species Lathyrus oleraceus. Next base: position 267,196,991 of record NC_066584.1, on the reverse strand, counting down.
GGCCAACTTAGCATCATTATAGGACACAAATGAAGAAGATCCTTTCTTAGTAGGCTCAGCAATAGATAAAGCTTGGAACGGAATTCCGACTTCATCCTCAGCATCTATGTAAGAAAAGGAAGACAAATGGCTAACCAGGAGAGCCTTTTCTCCCCCTACCACCACCAACTTCTTGTTTTTGACAAACTTCAATTTTTGGTGTAGGGTGGATGTCACGGCGCCTGCCTCGTGAATCCGTGGTCTACCCAACAGATAACTATATGATGGGTGAATATCCATGACCTGGAAGGTGATCTGGAAATCACTTGGTCCAATCTAGACTGGGAGTTCAACCTCTCCAATCACAGTTTTACGGGACCCATCGAAAGCTTTAACCACTACTCCACTCTACCTCATGGGAGGCCCCTGATATGACAATTTAGTAAGGGTGGACTTTGGCAACACATTCAGTGATGATCCAGTGTCCACTAGCACATTGGACATGGCATCATCTTCGCTGCTCATAGAAATGTGTAGTGCCAAATTATGGTCTCTTCCCTCCTCGGGGAGATCAGCATCACAAAAACTTAAATTGTTACAAGCGATGATGTTTACAACAATACTGTCAAATTGTTCTATTGTGACGTCATGATCGACATACGCCACATCCAACACCTTCTACAAAGTTTCTCGGTGTGGTTCTGAATTTATCAATAAGGTCAATACAGAGATCTTTGATGGCGTTTGTAGAAGCTGATCTACAACGTTGTATTCACTCCTTTTGATGAGCCTTAGCATCTCATCATAGTCTTTCTTCGCATTGCCATTTTGGCCAACAGAAACAGGAGTCCTCACAACAGAGGCTGGTTTATCGACAACAAGTGCCGGATTCGGAGCATTCACAGCAGTCCCAATAGGGCATTCAGCGTAGTCAGCAACACTGGCTCTTCGGACATCAATCTTGAGGTTTTCGCGGAGCCGAGAAAACAAGACCACTACGGGTCAGGCTACTGACTTCGGCAATATTAACAGCAGAGGTAGAAGGCAGGGGCACCTCCTTCCCATCCTCCAATGCCACAACATTGTAGCAATAGGGAACCGCCTTATCAGAAGAGTATGGCATGGGGCCAGTTGGTTTAATAATCAAAGAGGGAGAAGCCTTCTGCTTACTGCCATCATACTTGATGACAACGGGCTCATGGATCCGAAATACCGGAGATTCTGAAGTATCAACATTTCGATTCAGAAGTATCTCAAAGACTCCTTCATCCAGCATTTCTTCGATGTCTTTGTGGACTTAGCGACATCATTTTTGATTGACAGTTAAAACTCGGCATCTGTCGTGGTCGTGCTCGTAATAACTGTACTCACATAGCAGTTTGTGCATCTCGACCAGAGATTGTCGAATATGGCTGACATATTTGACTTTGTATTTACCAGGGCAACCCTGGACCATGTTGACAGAGGATTTCCCATGCTCGGGCAATGGGTTCTTCTTCACATTAGGACATACGTCCTCGAAACACAAAATACCATATCTCACAAGGTCTTGAACCTTGGTCTTCAGTGGGTAGGAGTTTTCCACGTCATGTTTGGGAGCACCGGAATGATAAACACAGTGTAGCTCGGGCTTATACCACAACTAAGGGTTGGTAGGTATAGCCGGTGGGTCTCGTGGAGTAATCAATTTCCTCTCTATCAAAGAGGGATACAATTTGGCAGAGGTCATGGGAATAGGATCGAAGGTGACCCTCTTCCTCTCATAGCTTGTACTGGCTTGATTGTTGTTTCGAGGCTGGTAGGCCTGCTGTTGAGGACGGTGCTATTGTGGTTGATATTGCGGATGTTGCTGTTGCTGATTATTATTGTGATGCTGATATTGCTGATTCTCTCTGAAAATAGGTGCTATGTGAGCCACCTGATGCGGGTTACCGGCAGGACGCACGGTCTTCCTCCTTACTAAGGGTCTTCTAGATTTAACATGGGAGGTCACAACATGTGCCTCGCCATCTTTCTTCTTTCCAAACGTCCCATACCGTTTAGCAGAGGAGCCTTCTTCTCTGGTAAGGCGCTCTTCCCTGACTCCTTCTTCTAGACGCATCCCCATGTTCACCATCTCGGTGAAATCAGAAGGAGCGCTGGCAATCATCTGCTCATAATAAAAAGAGCTCAAGGTCTTGAGAAAGATGTTGGTAACTTCTTTCTCCTCTAGCAGGGGCACAATCTGTGTTGCTAACACTCGCCACCTCTGGGCGTACTCTTTGAAAGCTTCCTTGTCCTTCTGGGACATGGCTCTCAACTGATCCCTATCGGGAGCCATATCCACGTTATACTTGTATTGCTTGACGAAGGCCACGCCAAGGTCATTGAAGGATCGGATGTTCACGCTGTCCAAACCCATATACCATCTTAGGGCAGCACCGGATAAACTGTCCTGGAAGTAGTGAATGAGAAGTTGATCGTTGTCGGTCTGAGTCGACATCTTCCTGGCATACATGACCAGGTGGCTGAGAGGGCAAGTACTTCCCTTGTATTTTTCAAAGTCAGGTACTTTGAACTTTACAGGGATTTTGACATTGGGGACCAAGCAGAGTTCAGCAGCAGACTTGTCGAAGAGCTCCTTTCCTCGGAGAGTTTTCAATTCCTTGCGGAGCTCGAGAAATTGATCATTCATAGCATCCATCTTTTCATAGACATCTGGGCCCTCAGACGGCTCAGAGTGGTAGATGGTGTCATCTACTCTGGGCATAGTATGCACGACAGGGGGTGGAACGGCAAGGACCGGGCTAGATGCCGGTAGAGAAGCAAAGGTGGGTGCAGAACCCTCAGGCATGAAGTTGGGAGGCATCCCCCAAGGAAAACCGGCTGGCATAGCGGTTGATGCAAAATGGGCGCTAGCCGCAGGCACGGTTGATGAGGCAATCTCAGAGATGACTGTCCTCTGGGGAGGAGTTAAAGGTGTCGGAGAAGACTGGCTCTGGGAAGCCATGAATGACTCCATCAAGGAAGTCAATCTGGCTACTTCCTCCTTGAGTTCACGGTTCTCTTGTTCCAAATGATCCATTAGTCTTGATGCGTTGGCTCGGGTGTAGACTAAGAAGCCTTGAGCAAAACCTGCTTATGCACATGATGCATGTAATGCTTGTGCATATGATTTATTTTTTATATCATAGGAACTTTAGAGTCCTATTTGCAAATATTGGAAATATTAAATATTTATCACATATGGAAATATCACATCAATAATATTTGGAAAATATTTTTACACCAAAGAAGTACAGTCTTGGTAACCAAATACAAGAGAGAAGGAAAATGAACATCCTATGGAACCCTAGAAACAATCATCTAAAGCTCTGGAAGATAAGTTGCACGAAGCCTCTTCACCTCCCTCTCATAGGCTGCCTCCATATCTGCCTTCTCTTTGGCGAGACGATCATACTTCCTTTTCCAAAACTTGGAAGACTGAGGAAGAAGAGAAGTCAATGCATCATCAGGCTTATCAATAACCTGGTGCTCAAGGAACTCTATCAAAGCATCCTTCTCCCTGATCTTCTGAAGCAACTCCTCTCGTTCACGGATCCTGGCACGCGAACGGTCTTCGTCTCTCAACTCCTCTACTCCTTGGTTAGGGAGGGTTGAAGGCCCAACCACGACCAAAGGTGTAGGTCTCGGATACTCATAAGGCATGAGGTACTCAGAAGCTCTCCTCCTAATCCAAGAGGTATAGGGTTCCAAAGCGATATAGTTCTTCGGACCCAACTCCTTTCTTCCCTTCCTATGGATCTTGCGCCAAGCACGGACCATCCTTCCCTTCAAGCCTTGGGGATCTTTACACTTCTGAAAGAACACACCTTCTAACAGAATGTTATTAGGTTTATCTTTTAGGGGGAACCCAAGCTGACGACGTGCCAAAATAGGGTTATAGTTAATCCCACCACATGTACCAAGAAGAGGCACATTGGAGAATTCACCACAAGAGTCGATAATCTGCACACCATCATATACACGGTTGTACCAAAATATATCATCATTAGTGAGAGACATAAGTCTCGTGGACCACCGTAGACATCCTTTGTTCTCCTTGAATGCGACCGTCTGCGGCAAGTGCGAAATAAACCACTTGTACAGCAGAGGCAAACAGCATACAATGGTACCACCACCCTTTGCATTCCTCATATGCAAAGAAAAGTAAGTGTCACCCAACAAAGTCGGAACGGGATTAAGAGTAGAGAAAATCCTAATAGCGTTCACATCCACAAACTTGTCGATGTTGGGAAATAACACTAGCCCATAGATAAGAAGTACAAATATGGCCTCAAAGGCGTTCTCACTCATGGCCTTCCCATACATAGTAGCTTGAGCAATGAGGAACTCAGAAGGGAGACCTTGAATTCCACCTTTGGTAGTCATATGAGCACCAACCAGATATTCATCTATATGCAACACGCCAGCTATCTCTTGAGAAGTAGGAATACTCTCTAAGCCACTGAACGGAAACTGGTCTAGAATAGGTATACCCATAAGGTAGGCATACTCCTCAAGTGTGGGCAAAACCTGAAAATCCGGAAATGTGAAACAACGGTACAAGGGATCATAAAACTGCACCAATACACTCATCAATCCTTCGTCAACTTGAGTAGTCAGAATAGATAGAAGCTTCCCATAACGAGCCTTGAAACCCAAGGGATCTAATACATAGGATGTCAAATTCCTTAGCTCTCTCAAGTCGGGTTGTCGGAAAATTGTACTTCTTCGTATTCCTTCTTTGTCTTTCCGTGTCTGAAAAATTGCAAATAGACCTCTTAAGTTCCTTGAAAATTTTCTCATTATTTGATGATATGGATGCAAATGGGTGCATGAATGCATGAATGCAACAATCACACTCAAGGATCAAGCAAAGCACACCAAACAAAGGTCATGGGATGGATCATGTCATCCTTAATATCAATCATCCATTTTGGTGGATTATGGTTTACACCTTATCAACACCCAAGTTCCATTTATATTAAGGATACAAGAACGAATAAACCATGAATCAAGGGTTTGTTGCAAGTCACGAGCATGGAGTCTCGGTTAAGAACTACCCAAAGGGAGTGTACTAGGGCTTAAACCTGCCAAACATGTTCTACAAGAGGTTCCCATAGTCATCATCCCATCTTTCGGATATTATCGGATAAACGACTACTCGTATTCCAAAAATATTCTCAAGAGAGACTCTCATGAGTGTAGTATCGCGTAACAATCGTATCAAATCTTACACTTGAACGACTTTCGCACTACATCCTAAGAATAGGCCAAGATGGGCTTGGTAAACTAAGGTCCTTGGCTTCTAAGGTCTATATTGGAAAGAGTAATGTCTAATCACAACTACTTGTGTGACATTATTGATCCCAACATGACCTCCACCAAGTGAATGGACTTGCAAGTCAACTTGCTAAGGAATAACTCCACACAAGTCAACAAGACTATGCCATTCTCCTATCCTAAGTGCACTCGAGTTCGAGTATAGAACTCATCTCACAAATATCACCAAGCATACAAGGAATTAATATTCAAGCAATTCAATCAATACATACAATACAGTAATCTCAAATTGCACACAAAAAATATGTCACAAAATAATATACAATACAATACAACAAAATATGAAAAGTAGGCAAAACCCACTAGGCAAATGATCCCCAGCAGAGTCGCCACTTTTCTGTAGTGGGGTATGAAGGAGAATGGCGATCCAAAAGCGTAGCGGAATTTAAAATTTTTCCTTTAATGATCCTTACGAATGGGCATGATCAGTGATAGAATCGTTACCTCTTATGGCGATCACGAACGTTGAACGATGACAACGCCTCTACTCATTCCACACGAACTGATTCCTTCAATCTCAGCGCTAGCTGCTACGAATGAAGGCTTTGAGTGAGAGAGAGAGAGAGAGAGAGAGAGAGAGAGAGAGAGAGAAACGAAATTACAAGTGTTACAATGCTTCTACACAAGGGTTCTATTTATAGAACTACTTATGTGGGCTGCAAGCTAAAAAGCCCACTCAAGTGTATATGGCCCATATCTTATAATATGCCAAAATCACTTAAGCGCGTGGTACCTTACCATCTTTCGTATTCTACTTAAGTACACTGTACCTTACGATGTTCTATCATTCACTTAAGGGCACCATACATTACACTATTCCTTAATTACTCTATCTCTCATCAATCTGTCCTTTGTGTGTGACCCTATAGAGTTTCACGGCATTGGCAATTATATTAAATCACGTATTTAACATAATAAACAGTGAGGGGTATCTAGCAACACATCACTGCTACCTAAGACACGAAAATGTCATGTGATCTGACAAATCCTTCTATGATAATAATTATGTGTATAATTACCCTTTTGCCCTTATGTCTATATTGAACACAAGATGGGCAAATTCCATCTAGGTCACTCATGTCCCTTAGTATGCTTCGTGGAGTACCCATCAACTATCTTTATGGTCATTCAGTTACGGACAACGTTTGATCAACAATAAGGCACTCGACTCTACATCTAGGGTCCATAGTGGTTTCAGGTCGAAGGGTGGTATACACCATTATCACCATGAGAATAACTTATGACACTTTGCATAACATTCTATATAGTATTCTCATAGCGGGTCAATCCAGTATAAATATTACTCTTAATATTCATACCTATGTTTGAGACTTGATAACTCCTTATCCATGATCCATGAGATGTGATCATCAGTCAATAAACATAATAGTCTTCATGCTTTAATGTTATCCCACTTCACAATAAAGCTCGACTATAGATACTTTAAGAATAGTGTCCTTATGTTTAATGTGATCTCATGATTAAGTCACACTTGATACATTAAACGGACTATCTATTCCAGGGACTTTATTAAATAAACATAATAAAGAAAAAGCCTTTTATTATTAATAAACAATTCGATACAAGTACCAAAACTATTGGCCTATAGGGCTTACACTAACAGGGTATTCGTTACTATTAGAGATATTGACTAAATCCAAGGTAAATCATACAAATCAAGTCGCCACCGCACTACTATTTATCCAAAGGAATGGTTAGAAAGCGAACAAAAACCTAAAAGTTTTATCGAATCAAAAACTAGTAAAAATGTCAGAGATCGGGGTAAGGGGGTTGGTTATGCAATGGGAAGGTTTTAAGCACCCAAAACATCCTAGGTACTCCTAGGGAGCCCTTTTCACACTTGTTGTAAGGTTGGAATTTTGTGAAAATTTATTTGTGCAAACATGATTGAAGAGATGAGAAGAGAATATACAAGTTATTTACAATTTGTGTTTGGATGGATAAACTCATTGCCTACGTACCATCTTAAAAAAGATTAGGATCAAAACCTCGTAGTTCGGGGTAAAAATCTCAAAATGAGTCGATGAATTGATTAGTCCAAAAGCCTTAAGGTCTTTTGTTATCCAAGGGAGAAAACTCAACCTAAAACCACAAATCCACCATGTGAGGATAACTTCAACATGCTAGTGAGGGGTTAACCCTATAATAAGCATGGAAGACTCATTGTCCATCACTAAGGATATAGGTTAGTATTACATCTACCTCAAGGATAACTCAAACCTAATAGCTATTGGTTATGAAAAGTTTGGATTAAGAAAGTGGCCATTGAAACCACAAAAGTATTTGAATGAGTTATATTTACCATTGAAAAGTATTTACAAAGTATGGTCAAAGTTGACTTAAAGATTCAATTCAAAATAAGTGTTATGAAAAGAAAATTTGAAAATCAAAAGCATAAGGCTTAGGTTTCTAATGTTTGAAAATAAATGTTAAATGTTTGCATAAAAGGTTTTGGCTTAGGTTAGAGTGGAGGGAAGAAGAAGAATGGCTAAAGTCCTAATCATACAAGAGATGAAGGATAAGAAACAAGACCACAAATGGAGTTCCTCTCTTGAGATCATATTGATGATCCAAGTAGCTCTCATGCTTTGGAATATGCAAGCAAAATAAGTGTAAGCTCAAGCAGATCAACATTATCAAACAAGTTCTTAGAAGATCCCCAATGGCTCTTGTATCTTTCACTTTGGATGAACATGGCAATGGTTCTTCAATTTGGCTCACACAGGATTCACCTAGCACAAAAGCATAAAACATCAAAAAGTTCCATGAAGCAAATCAAGAACGGACAAGATTGAGTTTAGAGGTTTGGTCCTTCTAATCCATCTTCACATTAAGGTCATTTTACTCCAATTTTGCAAAGGGAATGTCCTAGAAACTAAGTCCATTTGTCCATTTTTTTGCATTTCTTCCACAACAATCAAAACAAAACACAAGCACAATGATATATACAAAATTATGTGCTCAAGTGAGCAAATGGTAAATTGCATTAACATAAACATGTGCTCAAGTGAGCAAAGAGCAAAACAAATGAATAATATGTACTAGAATAGTAAATTGCATAAATGTAAAGAGCAAGAATTAAATGTTAATGGTTAATGGTTAGTGTTAATAGTTAGTGTGCCATAAGGCAAATATAGCGTTATGTTAACCAATCGTAATTGGACTTATGTAGAAGTCACAACTGTCTGAGGCCGGTCAATAATAATGTAGGGCAACAACACAAGTTAGAGATTTTGATTAGTGAATCAAACTCCAACAACTTGCCATGCTAAAAAGAAGATGAGAAATGATCTTGTATTGATTTAGGTTCTTTGCATGATTTAGGAAGCAACCTATCCTTAATGCAAAGCCATTCACTTGATCCATGATCAAGATGAATTAGAGTTGAATCAAGGAAGATTAAACCTCCATGTATCAATGTTGTAGCGGGGTATTCGTTACCATTAGAGACATTGACTAAATCCAAGGTAAATCATACAAGTCGAGTCGCCACCGCACTTCTATTTATCTAAAGGAATGGTTAGAAAGCGAACAAAAACCTAAAAGTTTTATCGAATCAAAAACTAGTAAAAATGTCAGAGATCTGGGTAAGGGGGTTGGTTATGCAATGGGAAGGTTTTAAGCACCCAAGACATCCTAGGTACTCCTAGGGAGCCCTTTTCACATTTGTTGTAAGATTGGTATTTTTGTGAAAATTTGTTTGTGCAAACATGATTGAAGAGATGAGAAGAGAATATACAAGTTTATTTACATTTTGTGTTTGGATGGATAAACTCATTGCCTACGTACCATCTTAAAAAAGATTACGATCAAAACCTCGTAGTTTGGGGTAAAAATCTCAAAATAAGTGGGTGAATTGATTGGTTCAAAAGCCTTAAGGTCTTTTGTTGTCCAAGGGAGAAAACTCAACCTAAAACCACAAATCCACCATGTGAGGATAGCTTCAACATGCTAATGAGGGGTTAACCCTATAATAAGCATAGAAGACTCATTGTCAAACCTAATAGCTAAAGTTTATGAAAAAGTTTGATTAAGAAAGTGGCCATTGAAACCACAAAAAGACATTTGAATGAGTTATATTTACCAATGAAAAGTATGCACAAAATGGTCAAAGTTGATTTAGAAGTTCAATTCAAAATAAGTGTTAAGAAAAGAAAGTTTGAAAATCAAAAGCATAAGGCTTAGGTTTCTAATGTTTGAAAACAAAGGTTAAATGTTTGCACAAAAGTTTTGGCTTGGGTTAGAGTGGAGGGAAGAAGAAGAATGGCTAAAGTCCTAATCATACAAGAGGTGAGGGATAAGAGAACAAGACCACAAATGCGGTTCCTCTCTTGAGATTATATTGATGATCCAAGTAGCTCCCATCCTTTAGAATATGCAAGCAAAATAATAGTAAGCTCAAGCAATCAACAATCAAGTTAGCTCCTGGAAAGTTCCTCAATGGCTCTTGGATCTCTCTCTTAAAAGCTCATGGCAATGGTTCATCACTTAGGCTCAATGTTGGGATCCCTAGCACAAGAACACACACATTAAAAAGTTCCATCAAACAATCAAGAATGAACAAGAAGGAGTTTTAGAGATTGGTCCTTTCAAAGTCCTCTTCAACATTTATAGCATTCTAAAGGCCCAATGCCTAGTTGCTCTTTGACTTTTATAGCATTCTAAAGGCCCAAGGCCTAGTTGCTCTTTGACTCCAAATTTGCATAGGGAAAGTCCTAAAGTCTAAGTCCATTTGTCCATTTCTTTGCATTTGGTCAACAACAATCAAAACACAATCACAATGACATATACACAATTATGTGCTCAAGTGTGCAAAAGGCAAATTGCATTAACGTAAACATGTGCTCAAGTGAGCAAAAGGAAAAAGCAAATTAATAATATGTACAAGAATAGTAAATTGCATAAAATTAAAGTGCAAGAAGTAAATGTTAATGGTTAATGGTTAATGTTAGTAATTAGTGTGCCATAAAGCAATCGTAATTGGACTTATGTAGAAGTCACAACTATCTGAGGTCGGTCAATAATAATATAGGCAACAACACAAGCTAGAAGTCTCGATTAGTGAACCAAGTTCCCACAACTTGCCATGCCAAAAAAGAAGAAGAGAAATGATCTTGTATTGGTTTAAGTTCTTTGCATGATTTAGGAAGCAATCTATCCTTAATGCAAAGTCATTCACTTGATCAATTGATCAAGATAAATTAGATTTGAATCAAGGAAGATTAAACCTCCCTAATCAATGCTAACTTATCAACTTTTAACTCATTGATCCAAAAGAAAAGAAGAAGAAGATGAAGAAGATGGATAATGGAGATGAAGAATTAAAGTGCATGAAATGAAATTGAATGTACCAATCTATTAAGAGTTGACCAAAGACATTGAGGATCATGGCCAAACAATGAAAAATAGAAGTGGGATGAAGATTGGAAGTAAAGAAATAAATAAATTATTTTTGGCATGTTTAACATTTGAAAAAAAACTTGAATTAAAATATTAAAGAAAGGTCAAACTTCAAATTCACTTCACATCAACTTTGAAAAGTCCAAGTGAATTATCCCAAGTTCAACAAGGTCAAACAAAGTTTGACAAAAAATTTCAGCCTTTTTAAAAGTTAGAAACTATTTTTAATCAATTAAAAATGAATAAAAATAACCTAATTGAACTAAAATCTCAAATAAGTCTCAAATCAATTAAAAAATTGATGAGAATATTTTTCATAGATCCATCATCATTCAAATAAGTTGAGAAAATATTTTTGTATTTTTTGAATATCAAAAACTATTTAAAATGAATTAAAAATAACCAGAAAAGAGAAAATTCACATAAAATTTCAAATGATAAAACAAAAAAAAAATTAAAAATCATTTTTAAAAACTAGAATTAAAAAGAGAAATAATGCAATTGGTCCCATATTTTTTGGAATTAAAATGAAAGAGTTATGAATTTTTGAAGTTAAATGAAATAAAAGAAATAAAATGGAAATTATAAAAATCAGAAAAAACCACAGCGCTTGGATGGAACCTCATTAATTGACGTGTCTAATCTGATGGTCATGAAGCGCGCGCGTACCATAGGCTCCAGTCAATGCAACCACACACTGAATTAAAATAAGTCATATCATTGGAGGGTGGAGATTAGATCTGGGAATCAGATCCAAGGGCCCATATTCAACCTGGCAAACGGACGGTGGTGTACACCATCGTCTTCTCCGGGGAGCTTGCATTTTCCGGCCAAAGTTGCAGGTCATAAAATCTCAACTAAAGGGGACGATCCTCATATCATTGGAAAGCTGGGGTGATGTACATCACCCCTGTACCATCTATTTTCATTCTAGATCTCCATGGTAAGAGAAATCAGAGGTTAAAAAATATGGTGTTCAATTGGAACTTGATGGATTTGTGAAATTAAAAGTACAGTCAAATTCCCTCTGATGAGAGGACTTCACCAATGCAAAAGGACACAAGAAACAAGATATAAATGAAGAGCTTCGAAGCAAATAAGTTCTGATATCCACCTTTGAAATGCAGATCTTGAGAGCACGATTCTCCTCAACTAATGCTTGTAGTAGGATCTAGTGATGAAGATGAAGCAAGACCAAGGAATTGTAGGTCTGAAAATCAACCAAGGTAGTTGAAATTCAGATCTGAATTTTTAAGAAGAAAGTGAAAATTGCTTTGAGTGTGGTTATGGATTTCAATCTTGCAGCATTTCAGGCGCCTTCAGGTTGCCAATTGAATGAAATGGTGCTTCTATTTATAGATGGAAATGCAAGGCAAGGGATATCAAACTCATGTGCATGAAGTTGGGTCCTCCATGCATGGGCCTGTACAGGCGCATGTGAGGCCCAAACTCAATTGCATTTGCATGCTGATGATCAAACAAATTGAAATGGACGTGCAGTTTGCAAGGCATTGGCTTGTGCATGGAAATTTAACATGAAATGCATAATTGGTCACAAAACTTCACCTCTTCGAAAATGCCACTTGAAAAATTGAAACATAGGCATGTGGGTAATGGTTGGAAAGGTCTTGACATGAGGAACAAATGTTATGTTGAACAAAAACTCGTTTGGAGTGTGGAAATTTATGAAAACAGGCCATGAAGTTCAATGCACAAGATATGCCTTTGAGAATTTTGTCAAAATGAACTAACTTCAAGCCCTTATCTTTTGATGATGCAAGCTCCAAATGGAAAAACCTCCAACATCAAAGTTGTAGATCTTTTCAAGAACATCAATTTAGAATTAAGTTTTGCATCATTTAGATTTTTTATGAAGACGTTATGGGCACTTGAAGTTGGACTTTTTTACATTTCAATGCATTTAGCCCAAAGTGACCTATAATGTTTTGCATTATCACATGTATTTCCTTTGAGATTTTGAAGTTTTTTTCAACATAACATTTGAATTAGACATAATAATTTTTCCAATGCATTTGGTTCCACCTCAAAAACATAAAAACTGAATGAGTTATGTTCTTGGGAACTTGACCCAAAATTAGGGTTTCAGTCAAAATGACCTATAATGTCTTGGACTGGATGATGATCTTCCAAGCTTCAAATCCCATTTTGATGAACATGAAAGTTGTTCATACTGTCTTTACGAACATTTTTGCTCTTGGGATCATCTCCATTTGACAACCATATAAAAAGTTAGGTCTCAGTGCATTTCAAAATAGTCAGATGAATTGACTGATCAACTTCTCAAGTCCACAACTCATATCTTGATGAATTGATGATTGAGGATACTCAAATAAGTTCAAATATGCATGAAATGATGAATTAAAGAACTTCGCTTGATTGTATTTGACCATGGGTTGAGGTTGCTTCATGAGCAAGGCACAGTTGATGGACAAATGAATTAGGGTTTCCTTGAGAGACAAACCTCAAACCCTTTGACTTGCTTTGATCAAAAATGATCAATTGAGATAATAGGGAGGCATATTTGATGGATGAGAGCTTTGGGAACCATTTCCATGCTTGCCTTCATCTTCTCTTGGCCATATCATTGCACAAAGGATCACCTAGAAGCTTTTAGATCCTGTGACTGCTCAAGCTACAAACAAAAGATGTTGGTGACATATTTTTGTGCTTTTGGTTAGTAAACAAAATGAGAAAAGCAATAATATACAATTCAAGTATGATTGATGATCTCAAACCAACTCACAAGAGGTCCCACCCAAAGGGAAGAAGCCAAGATGCTCATGATCCTTGAGGCTTGGCAAATGCAATGTTATGATTCCATGACGGATCTTAGGGCCAAAATTGGGGTGTTACAGATGCCCCTATTTAAGGTAATTCTAGCCGGAGAAGTGAAGGTTAAAATCTTCGTCTCGACGAGGTAGAATGGGCTTAAATAATAACAAAGAGACGAATTTTGGTCCCTAAGAGACCTCATGATGCAAATGTATGTATGCAAATGGCAACACTCTGTGGGGATATGTGTCCACAAAGAAAGAAAGAAATCAGGAATAATTGAAAATCCACTAGAGTAACACACTCATAAACGAGACAGAGACTCTAGGGACTTTACTGGGGAGTAAAGGGATAAAAATGCGTGATCAGGTCACGACTTGAAACTCGCTGAGAGACACGAAGGAAATCCATGAAATAAATCAATGGAAAGACTCGAGCTGACTCAAAGATGCATGTATTGGGGAATATGCCAATACAGCAAAAATTATCCGTGACGGATACTTCGGATGAAAATCCGGACTCAGGCTGGAGAATCCACCGTGGGACTTTGTTAGGGAATCACCCAAACAAGACTCCTCTAGGGAAGCAACGGGATGAGGTATTACCGGTTACTGGGTAGTAAGCTCAAAGAGACATGTGATCTGAACACCGGTATAAGGGTAAGAGAACAACATGCTCGGGAAGAATGAATATCTAAGACCGGTATAACGGTGAGAGATATCAAACATTCGAAATCATCTGAGGAAGACCTAGAAAGGTATACTTCAACTCAGGAAAGTGCGACTCCGCAAGGGACAAGAAATCAATAATAGGGAGCAGGGAGGAAGGAACACCAGGGATACCGGTTACTGGGCATATAATAGGTGACCAACCAAAGCGTGAATTGGGAAATATTACCAAGACACCCATCATTCGAAAGAGGGCTAAAAGCAAACTCGATTATAGGATGGACATTCGATTCCATAAAAAGGGATGTGAATCTTACTCGACTGGGGAAGAACAAAAGGCTTCGACCAAAGAGTGCATGAAATATATTATCTATTACCGTCAGAACGTAGATAACATACTCGCATGGAAGATTATCCACAACCGGTTACTGGGTTAGTAAAGGACAAATCGACCGAAAAGAAAAGACATCGGGATACTGAATACTAGGTATACAATGATGACAAATCCAGGGGAGAAACAATCATTACCAACAAAGAGTAAATGAGAGATGACTCACTGGGGATACATTGACAAAGGCAACGATCCAGGAGACATATCACCGGTTACTGGGAGATATGCTCGAAAATGGGTGAAGGAATATCCATACCGAATATTGGATAAAGATAACCGTCCAGAAGGGGATTACATCTACCGGATACTGGGTAGAAAACCAAAGAAATGGGACTTACCGGCATAAGGGTATAAGGCCATAGACTCCGTCGGGGAAAAGATGGATAATTACTGGTTAATGAGCAACTATTCATCTAGACCACGGCGAAGTGCAGGAAGCAGACACAAGAGGCCAATCTAGGATCAAACTAGATAGGCACGATGAAACAAGACTTGTCCCTATGAGGATATAACTCAATGGGGAATTCCATCCCAATATATGTCTTGGGAGGAAATAGAAACAACCATTAACCCCGAGGATATAACTCGGTGGGGACTATGGAGGAAAGGATAAACACTTTCTGCTTATGGGGCTGACTCTATATGGAGAGATCAATCACCAATATTTTCTTGGGGAAACATAATACCCTCAAGCAAGAGATAACAACCAAAGATATATGGCAAATAATGCGACATGTATATTTGAATGTTATCACTATGTATATATGCATGGTTTATGTATGATGAATGCTGACAAACAGACATTTCTAAGACAAACAGGTCCAACGAACAATACACAACATCCGGTACTACATCTCAGGAGAGAAAGCCAGGATAACAAAGATCTTTGCAGGGGAATGAGCATCAGTCATTCCAGTTGAAAACATGATCATGGCGACTTCACTAGAGAAACTAACAAAGGGGATGATGGATCCTTGTGGGGATAAAAACACCAACTAGAAACTTCCAAGGGTCAATCAAATATTATCCCTACCCAGGATCTCATCTGCTGAGGAGGAAAGGGAGTTGCATATCTCTAACACACACTCTGCTCGGGAGAGGAAACCACAAAAGGATTCGGAGGAAGAGGATACAAACATGCCAGGAATATGAATAAATGTCTTACCCTGTCGAGAATCCTACCATCCTTGGGAGAGCACTGAAGGCATCCCCAGTATCCTTTTTATCATTGTGAATGTTCACTTTGTTTAAAAACAAACTATGAAAAATTTTAAACAATGATATTTCTCAATTAAAACATGCAAAACATTTGTTAAATAGAAACAAATAAGAGTGTAAATAATTGGATAAAGGCTCAGAATTTATTCGATGGAATGGTAGTCTGCAAATGGCAAGACTCCATGGATCTTTACAATTTTGAAATTGGTGATATATATTGGAAAAGGGGCTACATTGAACATAATAACCATTTCTCCACCAATTCTGAATCCGATGTATTTGAAGCTTTGGTTGATGATGACTGAGCGGGAACCTCTGACAGATGACAATTTGTAGAACAGAGTCTTGTCAGGATGCAGTTACTTGCCAAATCCCTATTTTTTTGCCTAGATTGCCCCAGGGTGAGGTACTCAATCTAGCGGGACACATATATTCATCATCATTTTTTTTATGTCTCTAACTTTTGCCTGGATCGCCCTTTCGGGTTTTCAAACCACCGAGACGCTCATTTTTGCCTAAGCCGCCCTTTCGGGTTTTCAACTTAGCGAGCTATTCTGTTTTTATTTTTAGGCGAAGTATTTCTTGAATGCATCTGAATTCACAGGACGAGTGAAATCCTCCCCATCCATAGTTGTAAGTATCAATGCACCGCCTGAAAAGGCTCTCTTAACAACATATGGACCTTCGTAGTTTGGAATCCACTTGCCTCTGGAATCGGGCGCGAAAGACAAGACTTTCTTGATCACAAGGTCACCCTCTCGGAACACACGAGGCTTGACCTTCTTATCAATGTCTTTCTTCATTCTTTGTTGATATAACTGACCATGACACATGGCAGTCAATCTCGTTTCTTCTATCAAATTCAACTCGTCATAACGACTTTGAACCCATTCAGCATCAGTCAACTTGGCTTCCATCAAGACTCTCATTGATGGGATCTCCACCTCTATTGGGGGCACAACCTCCATGCCATAAACGAGAGAGAAAGGGGTTGCCCCTGTTGAAGTGCGGACAGAAGTACGATATCCATGTAAGGTAAATGGCAGCATCTCATGCCAATCTTTGTACGTAACAACCATCTTTTGTATAATTTTCTTGATATTCTTATTAGCAGCTTCAACAACCCCATTCATCTTCGATCTGTAAGGAGAAGAATTATGATGTGCGATCTTGAACTCGCTACAGAGCTCTTTCATCATTTTGTTGTTCAAGTTTGATCCATTATCAGTAATGATCTTATCTGGCACACCATACCGGCATATGAGTTGATTCTTGATAAATTTCACGACCACCTGCCTGGTCACGTTTTCATATGACGTTGCTTCCACCCATTTGGTGAAGTAATCAATTGCTACGAGAATAAATCTGTGATCGTTGGACGCTTTTGGCTCTATCATACCAATCATGTCGATTCCCCACATAGAGAAGGGCCATGGTGATGAAATCACATTCAGAAGTGTCGGGGGAATGTGAATCTTAACCGCGTAGATCTTACACTTATGGCATTTCTTTACATATTTGCAGCAGTCAGACTCCATTGTGAGCCAATAGTAGCCTGCTCTCAACATCTTTCTAGCCATGGCATGTCCAGTGGAATGTGTACCAAATGAACCCTCATGGACCTCAGTCATTAAAAGGTCTACTTCGTGTCTATCCACGCATCTGAGCAGCACCATGTCAATGTTTCTCTTATAAAGCACATCGCCATTGAGGTAGAAACTGCCTGACAATCTCCTCAAAGTCTTCCTATCTTTCACAGATGCCCCAGGCGGGTAAGTCTGGCTCTGAAGGAAACACTTGATATCATAATACCACGGCTTATCATCTTGCACCTCCTCTACTGTAAATACATGAGTTGGTCTATTCAAGCGCATCACAGTGATATTGGGGACTTCATTCCAAAGTCTGACCACAATCATTGAAGGAAGTGTAGCGAGAGCGTCTGCCATCCGATTCTCATCTTGAGGAATATGATGGAAGTCAACTTCAGTAAAGAACATTGAAATCCTCCTCGCATAATCCCTATATGGGATGAGGCTGAGCTGATTCATTTCCCATTCACCCTTAATCTAATTAACTACGACGACCGAATCACCATAAACATCAAGATGCTTGATCCTAAGATCAATGCACTCTTCCAATCCCATGATACAGGCCTCATACTCAGCCATATTATTCGTGCATTTGAAAGTTAGCCTTGGTGTAAAAGGAAAATGTGTGCCCTAAGGGGTAATAATCACTGCCCCAATACCATTTCATACTGATTTACAGCGCCGTCAAACACCATACTCCATCTGGAACCAGGCTCTAGCCATTCATCGATTGTGGCCTCATCTCAATCTTTCATTTTTAAATACAGAATCTCTTCATCTGGGAAGCCATACTGAACTGACTGATAATCTTCGATCGGTTGATGCGCCAAGTGGTCTGCCAAAATACTACCTTTAATGGCCTTCTGCGCCCGATACTCAATATCATATTCAGATAACAACATCTGCCAACGAGAAATCCTCCCTGTTAAAGCAGGCTTCTCAAAGATATACTTGATTGGATCCATTTTGGATATCAACCAAGTCGTATGATTCAACATATATTGGTGTAAGCGCTTAGCAGCCCAAGCCAAAGCGCAACATGTCTTCTTAAGAATTGAGTATCGAGACTCACAATCAGTAAACTTCTTACTCAGGTAGTAGATAGCATATTCTTTCTTTCCTGATTCATCTTGCTGACCAAGGACACAACCCATTGAGTCTTCAAGAACTGTCAGATACACAATCAATGGTCTCCCTTTAATAGGCGGAGACAGAATCATAGGTTCAGCCAAATACTCTTTAATGTTGTCAAAAGCTTTTTCGCAATCCTCGGTCCAATCATGAGACTGATCTTTCCGGAGGAGCTTGAATGTTGGTGCACATGTGGCAGTCATGTGGGATATGAACTTGGAAATATAATTCAAGCGGCCAAGAAAACCTCGGACTTGCTTCTCAGTTTTCGGCGCAGGCATCTCTTGTATTGCTTTGACCTTGGCAGGATCAACCTCAATACCTCTTTCACTAACGATAAAGCCCAAAAGCTTGCCAGAACCGACTCCAAATGTACACTTGTTGGTGTCGCATACGCGAAAAACAACTGGCGGGAAAAGACACAGAGCCGCCACCGTGCGTTATTTATCCCAAAGGAGGGAAAGGAAACGCTCAAAGTAAACCTGGAAAGGAAATGGTCTTACGACCAGAGATTGCAAGGATCGGGAGTCGGTTACGCAAGGGGAAGGTATTAGCACCCCCTCACGTCCATCGTACTCGACGGGATCCACGCTCAGAAAGAATAGAATAAGGTTGTTGGATAACTGCTCAAAACTGCACACACTGGAAGGAAATACAGAAGAAAGAAAACGGAGAAAGCGGACTCGGCAGGATGTCGCATCCTGGGCCTACGTAGTTTGTCAGACACAAATATCAGAGTCGACGTAGTTCGGGGAAACGGGAAACGTGCTCGCTAAGACATTGCATCATATGCATACGTATCTTCTCTAACCAGAGTAAGAATCAGAGCACTCGTAGCTCGGCTAACGCACGCCAAAACAAAGTGCTGAAAGAAGACGTTGAGACGTCAAACGAAACACACAACTGGAAACGGAATGCCAATCGCTAGTCTTACATCCAACTCCACAAAAGAAATAGGAAACCGAAGGCCAATTGCTGGACTTACATCAGACTCCAGACAAAGAAACGCAAACAGGAAACTGAATGCCAATCGCTGGACTTACATCAGACTCCAGAGAAAGAAACGCAACCAGGAAACCGAATGCCAATTGCTGGGCTTACATCAGACTCCAGACAAAGAAACGCAAACAGGAAACCGAATGCCAATCGTTGGGCTTACATCAGACTCCAAACACACACACAAAACAGAAGGGTCTCGATTGCAACTAGGGCAAGAGAAAGGGAAGGTCTCAATCGCAACGGGGGCGAGAGAAAAGGATTAAAGTTAGTTATTAGTCAAACTCGACAAGACATCGCATCTCGTGCCTACGTATCTCATCTGAACATGAGAATCAGAGTTGCCGTAGTTCGGCTAGACTATTTCTATTTGTTTTGTGTTTTTTAAGTGAACAACGTTACTACGTAATCTACCGGATGCTCGACCTTGGGAGACTTACTCACCTGTAGTAGAAGGAGTTAACGTGTCCTTAAGAGGGGATAAAGTTGGTTTGTGTTTTAGGAAAGCCCACGCAAGAAAGGAAGTCCCAGACGAAGGAACCGTGCTACCTTAATTGACATACAACTGAGAGACTATGCGAAGTCTAGCAATCCTATGGGGATACAATCACACCACACACAAACATATAACATGAAGTAAACACACCAACAAGGGGCTCAAACATCAAGGGTGAGGCTTTAGTCAAGGGGTCATATCAACCTCGACAAACAAGCCAACTAGAAGGGTATCTGAGGGCTCTTAACCACTGACATTGACCGTCAGGGTGAGCAGATGAAAGGCAATGAGGATTGGTCCTCATAGCTTTTAACCCGGGCCTGGGTGAACTTCAATCAATGAAAATGTGGGAGTCCAGAATGTGGGACTCTACTCCACTTGACTGACTCTGTATACAAGGATCTTGGGTGTTTATACAAATGCATCAACACGTAGTGCGAGCAAGATGAATGACTCAACTGAATAGCAGGGGATTGATTGCAAATCCCTTCTATCTGCCAATCGCCTCTTCACTTAGGAGGACTTGAAGTACATGGCACAAATATAAACAAGCACAATCATTGCCTCTTAAGGAGGACTTCAGCCAAATGCCTGCCAAACAGAAACGACAGGGCTTCCAGACTACATGGAGTTGGAGGATTATTACCTAGGTGGTATGCCAACCACAAGCAAAGCAAAGCAACTCAAGCAATGAGTTAAAGCGGCTCAAGTACCTGTAAGAAAGTCAAACAAGTCAATATTCACATTCAGACAAATCAACCAGACAGTCAACAGTGGTTCTATATGTGCATAAGTCAAGTCAACAACTCAAGTGAGTTCATCACCAAGGAACCTACAACATAAGAAAGGTTAGTGGACAAATAATTTGCATCTCAAGTCATGAGATCAACATAAACCATTGGGACTAGGAGCTTGAACCTGAAATGCAAAACTCAAAAGATGAGTACAAACCACTAGCACCAAGGCTAGGGTCAAAGGCAAAGTAAAAAGTCGAAACAACAACCAATATTCAGCATGAAGCATATTTATTCAAGTAAGAACATGTCCTAAAAAGGACCAAACCTAAATCAAATGGAAAAGTCATCTCATGAGCAAGATATGGCAAAGGCAATTACAAAGCTCACAATTGGACATCAAGAATCAAAATTCCATATTAAAATAGAAATGAATCAAACAATTATGAAAATATTTATGTGCATACAACATGTTAAACAAAATCATCATGCCAAAAATTAGACTCAACAGAGCTCAATTGACATGGAAATGAAAATGAACAAGTATGACATCAAATTGTGTGACACACATTGTCACACCCCACATTCATGTGCCTAAAACAGAGATGGAAAATGATAAAAATGCACAACCAAGCCTCAAAAATCATGCAACATGTTGGGAATCAGCATACCAAATTTTAAATCAATTGGCTAATGTATCAGCATTTCACAATAGAATGAATGAAGCATGTCACATTTGCATACATGTCCAGAAAAGCCAACACAATTAAAATTCCAGAAATGATAAAATCATGAAATCAACATCACAAAATAATAAACATCCATATGAACATGTAGGAAAAAATTGGGAATTATTTGGATTAAATTTCAATTTATTATGATTTTTTGAAGTTGGATGCAATAAAATGGAATAATGTTGAAGAATAATGGAAAATGAAGTTGAAACATAGAAAATCACCAAAATGCCTTCAGCAAGGATCGAACCTGGTATACATGAAAATATAAGGCGCTAAAAAAAATAAATGGAATTGTGTGGAGCCAAGGATCGAAGGGAGGTCAAGGCACATTTCAAAACGCAGTCGTTTGGCTGATGGAAGGGAATTAAAATGAATTTCCAAATGTTTTCAGCGGGAATCGAACACGAGAGGCCAAGGGTAATAGCGTCCAAATAGTAAACCCTAAGATCTGAACCAGAATGGTGGCGCTACAGTACCAGGGTGGTGGTTTCCACCGTCTTCTTCATGAAGACAGTGGCGCTACAGTGCGTCCGTCAAATTTTTTTCCATAATCCATCGTGTTATACATCATTGGAAAGCTTGTTTCATGAGGAACACGGATCGAGCATTGGTTTGGCTTAAATCTCCATGGATTAATAGAATCGATCGAAAACATTTCCATGCATCAAAGTTTAAACACTCATATCTCATTCAATATTCATCCATTTTCCATGAATTTTATATCAGAATTTTCAGCATGAAACGCTCTACCTAAACATGGCAATGGTTTGAAGAATTAAGAGATGCGAATTTTGACCAACCTGAACTTGCAGTGACCAAAACAGTAGATTCAAACTTCTTCCAGCTCCACTTCTCCTTCCTCAACCTTGCTATGAAGTCCAGAACACGAATTGATGCTTCAATTGGCTTGGATCTTGCTGAGACTCAAAGCTCCATGTTCATGTTCATGTATGCATTTGCTTGATTCTTCACCAATTTCTTCAAATCATTGCTTGATCTCTACCAAATGATGATCAAGGAACAAGAATAGAAGGGAGAATGTGATTCTAGATCTAGAACTTGTTAGAATGAAAATTCTGTTATGATTAAGGCTTTATACTATCTCCTAATTACTTTGCTAATGATGATTTGCAATGGCTAATGAAAGTTTAATGAGATATGAGGTGTTATGCACAAATGCCAAATTCACCTTATGCATGCAACATGAACGTGAACAGTACCATATGCATGCTCAAAATCATTTAAAATCATCTCATGCACATGTTGGAATTGGAAGTTTGTTCCTATGATGCACCAAATTTGAATTTGGTATTTTCCCTCCCAAGGTCACATGTATGCACCAATGATCATATGAGATAAATTTCATGCAATGCAATTAGGGTTTTGGAAAATATAGGTCATGACAAGCAATATGCAAAAAGAGGGACTCAAATTGGAGTTTTGGATCAAAAGTTATGGCACTTTGAAGTTCTATGCACAATTGGTGATCATTTGCTCATATCTCCTCAACCATTCATCAGATGCTCATGATCTTGGACTTTTTGGAAATGGGAGAGAAGGATCTTCAACTTTCATGTTGGGCAAAATTTCATTTGAAGCTTCTTTGATGTTGGAAAGTCAAGTTGAAAGTGGTCCAAAAACATGCCATTTTTGGAAACTTGAAATTACAGGCCACTTTCCATTTTTGGAAACTTTTGATCTGGATTCAAAATCTTCAAGGTAGATGTTTGACATGATGAATAAACCTCTTTTGGACATGAATGAAGTGTCTCAAACCATTTCTCCACCTCCTAGCCCTCAGTTGACTTTCAGTTGACTTTTATGGGCCCCAGATGACCTGGACATGTACTGATGACTTTTGAGCCTTCAACACTTGGTACAATAGCTTCAAAATGAACCTTGATTCATATAAGTTCACTAGAACAGCCATGTGGCCTCCATCTCAAGGAAATACTGGTTCTCTTGCACTGATGAATCTCTTGATACCAATGTTGGATTGCCATGATGCAATGCAATATGCAATGTTAATGTAATGTTAATGACCTAAAAAATGAAATGAATGCATGAATGGGGGATGCAAATTTGAGGTGCTACAGCTGCCCCTATTCAATCAACTGGGAACCTGGATGGATGAGAGCAACGGCTGTCAGACCTTCAAGGTACACAGGGATTGAATACCAAAAGAATCTGGAATTTGCACTCTGCGGGGAATGAAGCGAAGAAAAGCGAGGCCATTTACCGATGGCGGCTTCACAACAAAATACCTCAGGAAAGCGAGGCCATTTATCGATGGCGGCTTTACTGGAAACTTGATATTTACCGATATCAAAGACAGCGAGACCATTTACCAATGGCTGCTGGGAAAGAACATCCAAAGGAAGCGGGTCCATTTACCGATGGTGGCTTCAATTGGAAATTTTATATTAAAAGGAAGCAAGACCATTTACCGATGGTGGCTTCAAAACAACTTTTTTTTGATATTTACCGATATCAAAGACAGCGAGACCATTTACCGATGGCTGTTGGGGAATAGATGTTACAGCAAGCGAGGCCATTTACCGATGGCGACTAAGCTGGAGATTCGATATTTATCGATATCGAAGAAAGCAAGGCCATTTACCGATGGCGGCTTAAAAAAGTCGACTTGACATACACTGGTATCAAGGAAAGCGAGGCCATTTACCGATGGCGGCTTCGACTGGGGAGGATCAAGATGTTTTTAACTGGAACCAAACAAGATGTTTACCGACGACTCTACTGGGGATTTTGAAAAGATACATGACCAGACATTTACCGATGTCTGGGAAAAAAGGTACACGACCAGACATTTATCGATGACTGGGAAAAAGGTACATAACAAGACGTCAATGGACGAATGGGAAAAAACTCGACGTTTATCGACATCGAAAGATGATGTTTACCGACACCAAAAGAAAGTACGACCAGACATTTACCAATGACTGGGGAGGAACTCGATGTTTACCGATACCGAAAGATGGTGTTTACCGACACCAAAAAAAGGAACGACCAGACATTTACCGATGACTGGGAAGGAACTCGATGTTTACCGACACCGAAAGATGGTGTTTACCAACACCAAAAAAAAGGAACGAACAATACGGGGATCAACATGACACCTACTGGTATCGTAAGGATTACATCTACATATGTCAAACAAGGCAGACACTTGTCGGGGACTACACTGGGGGGTCACGCTTTCCTTTCACGGACGGGTGAGGAAATAAACCTCTCTGGGGATTACCAATCCTGCATGCTGTCAGGAGCAACTGCCGCAAATGTGCCACACAGATGCTGAAAAACGGTTCAGCTCTACTGGGGGTATGATCCAATCTGGTTTAACACATGTATGCATATGTTTGAGCTTTTCTATGGCGTAATGGTCCATACTGAATGGAAATGCTACGCACTCTGAGGATGCAGATGCAAATGATCACTAATATATGAGATGCAAATGATGGAAAACTCCTACTGGGAGAGCAAATGATCACTCTGCTGAGCACACGATTCTGATTCGGTCTTCCAACTCTGTGGGGAGACGCAACAAATCTGCTGCGGATACTTGTTGATCTGACATTCTTGGAACGGCAGAGAAACCAACTCAACTGGGGAGTCACTTATTGGGAAACACCAACCTTTCGATCATGCTAGGGAATAGCACTTGTTGGGGAAATGATAATCCTCACTGGGGTCAACATCCACCGAACCCGATCAGCTTGGGGATTTCGCTGGGGAAAACAAACAACGCCCACCTCCGCTGGGGAAACAACAACCTTCAGAGTTGTTGGAGAAATAACATCAACCCTGCTGGGGAAACAGCACACTCGACCCTGCTGGGGAAAACAACAACCTTCAAGCCTGGCTGCTGAGGAACAAACTACCCGCAGTCTTCTGCTGGGGAAATAGCAACCTTCAGACTCTCTGGGGAAATAACAATCCTCAGACTTGCTGGGGAAATACATTCCCAACCCTGCTGGGGATTACAGCAAACTCCAGACCGGCTGAGGAAACACTGATCTCGAAACTGTTGGAGAGACAAGTTCTGACTTGCTTTGGACAACCCAACTTCTCACACTACTGGACAGTGCTGAAACACCTTTGAATAACTGTGGCTTATCTGCTTCAGCCAGCAATCAAAGATAGTAACCTGCAAAACAGAAAGACATACATGTCCCAGGAGATTGTATGGACAAGATACACCCAAGTATACTCAACATTCAATATGATTTTCAAATGTTTTATCTTTCTGCACGTTATTGTCTAGCCTTCATGTTTTTTAGATGCAATGTTTATCAAAAATTCAGACGTTTTTGCAAACAAAACAGTAAAATAAAAACAAGAGAGCAATTTGACTGAATAACGTCTTTTATTGATTTAAAATGGCCTACAAAGGCAAATACATCAGGAAGCAATTCCTAGTAAGAGGTAATTGCGCCAAAAAAAGAAATAAACTATCCTATTGGCAATGTGAACACGCATCCACTATTTTCCAATTCTGTTATGACTCACAGATCCTCAATTTCCCCCAAATTCCTTACTTTCTGAGAAGAACGATTGGACCGATCACATCCTTCGAGATGGTAGACACTGAAGCGCGATGAAGTACAGATAACTCAGACTGTAGTCTTCGCTTTAATCCCTCTTTTGCCTGGATCGCCTTTTCAGGTTTTCAATCCACCGGGATACCCATTTTTGCCTAAGTCGCCCTTGCGGGTTTTCGACTTACCGGGTGTACATATTTTTCATTCTTTATCCCTAATTTTTGCCCGAACCTTTTTCTTTTTTTCTTGGTTCGCCGGGATGCCCTTTTTTGCCTGGACTCTTTTATTCTTTTCGTCCAGCGGGCCAACTTATGCGAAGTATTTTTTGACTACATCTGAGTTCACAGGGGACGGAAAATCCTCACCCTCCATAGTTGTCAGCATCAAGGCTCCACCAGAGAAGACCTTCTTAACAACATATGGACCTTCATAATTCGGAGTCCACTTGCCCCTGTTATCTGTACCGGGAGGAAGGATCCTCTTCAAAAAAAAATCACCTGTCTGATAGCTTCGAGGACGCACTTTCTGATCAAAGGCCTTCTTCATCCTTCTCTGATACAATTGCCCATGGCACACAGCTGCTAACCGCTTCTCCTCAATAAGGCTCAACACATTAAACCTCGTCCGGATCCATTCAGCTTCGTCCAGCTTGACATCCAGCAAGACTCTCAAAGAAGGAATCTCCACTTCAACAGGTAGGACTGCTTCCATACCATACACAAGGGAGTAAGGGGTTGCCCCGGTCGACGTACGTACTGAGGTACGGTACCCATGCAAAGTGAAAGGCAACATCTCATGCCAATCCTTTTACGTTACGACCATCTTCTGCACAATCTTCTTAATGTTCTTATTAGACGCCTCTACAACACCATTCATATTTGGTCTGTAAGGAGAAGAATTGTGATGTTCGATCTTGAAATCTTTACAAAGCTCTTTCATCATCTTTTTATTGAGATTCGACCCATTGTCAGTAATGATTCTATCAGGAACCCCATAACGACAGATAATTTCCTTCTTAATAAACCGGGCAACCACTTGCTTGGTAACACTGGCATAAGAAGCTGCTTCCACCCACTTGGTGAAGTAATCAATCGCAACCAGGATGAAGCGATGTCCATTGGAAGCAGTAGGTTCAATCTTCCCAATCATATTGATGCCCCACATCACGAATGGCCAAGGAAAATTCATGACATTCAGAGGGCTTGGTGGTACATGCACTTTATCTGCATAGATCTGACATTTGTGGCACTTCCGAGCGTATTTGAAACAATTGGATTCCATGGTTATCCAGTAATAACCGGCTCTTAACAACTTCTTGGCCATTGCATGACCACCAGCATGGGTACCGAAAGATCCCTCGTGTACTTCTTGCATCAACATGTCTGCTTCGTGTCTATCCATGCATCTGAGCAAGACCATGTCAAAGTTCCTTTTGTACAACACATCATCCTGATTCAAATAAAAGCTCCCAGCTATCCTTCTCAGGGTCTTCTTGTCATTCTTTGACGCTCCTTCAAGATACTCTTGACTTTTGAGAAAATTCTTAATATCATAGTACCACGGCTTCTCATCAATAACAGACTCGGCTGCAAACACATACGCAGACCTCTAGAGTCGATTCATAGCAACGTGTGGCACATGATTATGCCAATGGACTTTGATCATAGACGACAGAGTAGCCAAAGCATCAACCATCTGATTTTCATCTCGGGGTACATGATACAACTTCAATGTCTTGAAGAAAGTCAGGATCCTTCTGGTGTAATCTCGATAAGGAATCAAATGAGGCTGATGAGTATTCCAGTCTCCATTGACTTGGTTAATGATTAGAGCGGAATCTCCATATATGTCTAGAGTTTTGATCCTTAGATCGATGGCTTCTTCAATCCCCATGATACAAGCCTTGTACTCAGCTTCGTTGTTGGTTACTTCAAAAGTCAACCTGGCAGAAAAAGGTAAGTGTGCACCTTTAGGGTTGATGAGTACTGCCCCAACACCGTTTCCATTGACATTAACCGCCCCATCAAACATCAGTGTCCACTTGTCATCAGGATCCGGTCCTTCCTCGACAAGAGGCTCTTCACAGTCTTTCATCTTTAGATACATGATGTCTTCATCGGGGAATTCAAACATCATCGGCTGATAGTCCTCAATTGGTTGCTTGGCAAGGTAATCAGACAGAATACTACCCTTGATGGCCTTTTGCGATGTGTACTGGATATCATACTCAGTCAAAATCATCTGCCAACGAGCCACACGTCCGGTGAGAGCCGGCTTTTCAAAGATGTATTTCACTGGATCCATCTTAGAAATCAACAAGGTAGTATGGTTCAGCATATACTGTCTTAGTCGGCGAGCAGCCCATGCCAAAGCGCAGCAAGTTTTCTCGAGCAGTGAATATCTTGTTTCACAGTCGGTAAACTTTTTGCTAAGGTAGTATATCGCATGCTCTTTTCGACCAGACTCGTCATGCTGTCCCAATACACACCCCATCGAATTCTCAGTTACTGAAAGGTACATTATCAGAGGCCTCCCAGGCACTGGAGGTATGAGGATTGGAGGTTTCTGCAAATATTCTTTTATCTTATCAAAAGCTTTTTGACAATCATCATTGCACCTGATTGCTTGATCTTTTCTTAGCAATTTGAATATCGGTTCGCACGTGGCGGTTAGGTGAGATACGAACCGTGCAATGTAGTTCAACCTCCCTAAAAACCCACGAACCTGCTTTTCCGTTCTCGGTTCAGGCATTTCTTGAATAGCTTTTACTTTCGCTGGATCAACCTCAATCCCTTTCTCACTGACAATGAAACCCAACAGCTTCCCGGATCTCACTCCAAACGTACACTTGTTTGGATTCAGCCTCAGTTTGAACTTTCTCAGTCTTTCAAACAACTTCTGCAGGTTTACCAAGTGCTCCTCTTCTGTCTAAGACTTCGCAATCATATCATCCATGTACACTTTAATTTCTTTGTGCATCATGTCATGAAAGAGAGTCGTCATAGCCCTCTGATAGGTAGCACCGGCGTTCTTCGGCCCAAATGGCATCACCTTATAACAGAACATGCCCCAAGGTGTAATCAATGTCGTTTTTTCCATGTCTTCTGGCGCCATCTTGATCTGATTGTAGCCAGAAAAACCGTCCATGAAAGAGAAAACCGAGGATTGAGCAGTGTTATCAACCAATACATCAATGTGAGGTAATGGGAAGTCATCTTTCGGACTGGCTCTGTTTAAATCCCGGTAGTCGACACACATCCTGACTTTACCATCCTTCTTCGGCACGGGTACAATGTTGGCCACCTACGGGGGATAATTAGTAACTGCCAGAAAGCCCGCATCCAACTGCTTCTGAACCTCCTATTTGATCTTGACAGCCATATCAGGACTAGTTCTGCGAAGCTTCTGCTTTACCGAAGGACAATCTTCTCTGAGAGGTAGCCTGTGCACCACAATATTTGTATCCAACCCAGGCATATCTTGATACGACCATGCGAATATCTCCACATATTCTCGTAGCATCTCAATCATCCCTCTCTTGACAGTTTCCTTCAAAGCAGCCCCGATCTTGATCTCTTTCCTGGCGTCCTCAGTACCAAGATTAATAATCTACAACTCTTCCTGATGAGGTTGGATGACCCTTTCCTCCTGCTTCAACAGTCTGACCAATTCTTTGGGGAGCTCACAATCTTCTTCACTCTCCTCTTCGGCTTGGTAAATGGGATTATCGAAATCATAC
The DNA here is from genome assembly GCF_024323335.1 of Lathyrus oleraceus. Classification (NCBI taxonomy): domain Eukaryota; kingdom Viridiplantae; phylum Streptophyta; class Magnoliopsida; order Fabales; family Fabaceae; genus Lathyrus; species Lathyrus oleraceus. Next base: position 267,167,173 of record NC_066584.1, on the reverse strand, counting down.
TGAGCCATAACAGAACTGTTCTTAGTGGAGTCCGCGAGATCGATTCTGCATGAACGATGTTTAATGCTTTGTTTTAGAAAAGAGTTCAAGAAAGTCACAAAAACAAAACATTGCCATTTTTATTGTTTGAAAATGAAAGCAAAAACAGAAAGGCAGTGAGCACAAATTTGTTTGCAAAACGTCCTTTATTAATGATAATCATTTCAAAACATGATGTGGCCCTACAATGAACCACTACGCCTCAGGCAAAGCGCAGGGTTTTTGTGCAAAATGAAAAACAAAAGAAAATTACTCTGTCTGAAGAGTAACTTGGATTATTTCTTCGGTTGTCCAATTGTTCACCATCTCCCCTGGAGCACACGGGCGCACCCAGTTGTCCATATCAGAATCGTTGTCTCCGTCTTCACTGCCTGCTGCAAAGACATCACCACGATTTATCAACCCAGCGCTGGTGAAGGTACTCGGCCCTTTCTGAACACCCTGCTCTGACTGAAGAGGCTGATAACCAATACCAAGTTTGTCTTCCTTGACGGGCATGTCAACCATCTTGCCCCAGCCTTCTGCATTACCAGAGTTAACGACCTCCAAGGCTTGCTTATATGACGCAATTGAGACACCTGGCTTCTTCTGTTCAACGGAAGCCACCTTCTCAATATCAATGGTCTCAAAAGCTTGGCACAGAGTTTCATGAATCTCGCCATCCATCTCCATATACTTGAAAGAGGATAGATGACTCACCAGAATGTCCTCCTCGCCGCACACTGTTACAACCTGACCATTCCACACTTACTTCAGCTTTTGATGGAGAGTTGACGAAACTGCTCCAGCCCCATGTATCCAGGGATGCCCCAATAAACAACTATATGCTGGTTAAATATCCATCACATAGAAGACAATATCAAATACCTCCGGACCAATCTTCACAAGCAACGTGACTTCGCCGAAAACAGATCGTTTGGATCCATCGAAAGCACGGACCACAAGATCACTTTGGGTGAGGACAACCCCTTCAACATCAAGCTTAATCAGAGCCTTCTTGGGCAACACATTCAAGGAAGATCCGGTGTCAACCAACAAATGCGACAACACCGCACCCTTGCACTCCATAGTGATATGTAGGGCTCTGTTGTGATTGCGACCCTCAGGTGTCAGATCCAGATCTTTGAACCCCAAACCATGTCTCGTGCTCACATTTGCAATAACACCCTCGAGCTGGTTGACCGAAATCTCTTGAGGCACGTAAGCCAAATTCAACATTTTCAGCAAGGCGTTATGGTGTGCCTCAGAGCACAACAACAGAGAAAGAATAGGGATTTTCGACGGAGTCTGGTTCAACTAATCTACAATCTTATAATCACTCTTCTTAATGATCTTCATGAACTCCTCCACATCTTTCTCAAATGAACCCTCAGGCACCTCCTTCTGTACAGGTCCTTCTTCAACTACAACTTGCTTCCCTCTTGCCTTAGCAAGAGCCTCGGCATTGCTATCTCTCAGAGTCTGTGGTGCAAACAGACGACCACTTCTTGTAAACCCTCCAGGTCCTCCCACATTATCCACAGCCGGACCAACAGTTACAGGAGTTCTATTTGGCACACCAATGGTTACTGGAGCCTGATTTACCGGTCTAATCTGATTCTCTGACCTTCTGTTGCTGCGGAAAGGATTATCATACTTCCACGAAACCGCTCTACTACTCTCAACAGGTCTTCCACCGGAAGCAACAATGGTGGCAGGAGTACCAACCGTCACTGGTGCAGATATGGTCACAGGAGTGCCAATAGTTACGGGTGCATTAACAGTTCTTGGAGCACGTCCAGGACCCTCAGACGGTTTAAAATAGATGGTGACAGTTGATACCACCCCACGATCTTTCACAGCCCGACTAAACTGTAGGCAACCCTCATCCATCAAACCCTGGATACCTCTTCTCAACTTTTCACAACCATTCTCATGTTCATCACAAACTGAGCAGCCTTCATCACAGCCCGGGAACACTCCCCTTTTCAGCAGACGTTCTTTTACCACAAACAGCGAATTCCGAACATCCTCGACATTGACTACCAAATCTACAGCTTCCCCATCTTCCACATTGTTCACCCTAGGCCCACCATGCTGAGGCATATGATTATTCACAACATTAGGAACAAGAGCAAAGTTGATTGTCTTGGCATCAACCAAATCCTGGACCTTATGATGGAAAGCCCGATAATTCTCAATGTGATGCCCCGGTGCACCGGAATGAAAGTCACAACGGACATTGGCATCATACCCAGCAGGTATCTTCGTTAACGGAGCCATGGTGCGAAGCTCAACAAACCCCAACCTGAGCAATTCGGGAAGCAATTCAGCATATGTCATTGGTAATGGATCAAAGCGACGATCCGGCGTTCTCTGTCTTGGTTGAAATGGGTGTTGTTGTTGTTGTTGTGGTGGTGGTCCTCTCTGTTGTTGTTGTTGTTGATGTTGGGGTGCTGGAATAGTCACAGCAGCAACCTGACGATACTGTTGTCCTCTGTTCGTATTCCTCCGATGGTGGACAGCATTTGTTTCACCCTCTCTTTTTCTGGGTGCCCCAGAAAACGGTTTCTTAAAACCCGAAGATGAAGAACCGGAATCATGAATCTTCCCTACTTTGATAAGACTCTCAGTCCTCTCTCCGCAGATGACAACATCAGAAAAGCTACCAAACGGGCAACTTCCCATACGGTCCATAAACACACCCTGTAGTGTTCCAATGAACATGTCGGTCAGTTCTTTCTCTAACATCGGAGGTTGCACTCTTGCCGCTAATTCGCGCCACCTCTGGGCGTACTCTTTGAAGCTCTCACCAGACTTTTGACACAAACTCTACAGCTGGGTTCGGCTCGGAGCCATATCCATATTGTGCTTATACTGTCTCAGGAAGGCTTCACCCAAATCCCTCCAGCTTCTAACAAACTCTCTCTTCAGGTCCATGTACCAGTCCAAAGACGCTCCAGACAAGCTGTCTTGAAAAAAGTATATCCATATCTTCTCATCATCAGTGTATGCGGATATCTTTCTGTAATAAGCCTGCACATGGGCGCGAGGACAAGAAGTGCCATTATATTTGTCAAAGGATGGCGCCTTGAATTTGTAAGGGATGCTCAAACCATCAACCAAGCCCATATTGGTAACATCAAACCCCAGAGAATTCTGACATTCCATGGCACGAATTTTCTCAGCAAGGGCATCAACTTTTCTATCCCTCTCTTCAGTCCTTCCCACCTCATCATCATCACTGAGGAGAGTGAACATATCCTCTTGTCTATCAACCACTGCGGCGATGGGTTGTCCGTTGATTCTGATACCCCTCAATTCATCACCCACAACATAGTTATTGACGGGAATGGTGGCAGCAACATTGTCATTAACAAGGACTCCCTCTGGCGAATTCCGGTTGACAGGTCGAATCACAGCTTCCTGTCTCTGGGCTAAGGCTCGCAGCTCCTCTTGCCCTTGTACAACCCCTTGCATCATGCTCATAAATTATGCCATGTTAGCCCTCATCTCTGCCAATTCAGCCTGAACTTGATCCATGCTTCTCTGTTGATTCAGTCTTGTCACGTAGCGATGCGGACGACGATCAGCAATCCTGCCTAAAACAGGAATCAAAATGAGAAACCTCTTCAAGAACACCTGTAATGCAAGAATGATATGTGTATGATGCGTATGATGCATATGCTATGTTCATTTCTCAGGCATTCAAGAGTCTCGTCCATCTTTTGGAAAATGGCAACCGGCAATATAAACACCAAAGAAGCAACCTACACAGGATGATGAGCACAAGGGAAACATCAACAATCTCATCTATAATCATGAGCAATAAAGATCATACAAACATGGTTCCAGCAAAGATTCAAATCACCAGAGTAACAGGGAATCCCATCCAACAACCCTAGAGGTGATTCTCAAAATAAACAACAAAACAAACTAAGAAAGTCTTCCTCTAGGAATGAGAGTCTTCAGGTACTGGCACTGATCAATCAACCGGTCACACTCTAAACACTCAGGTAAAGGAGTGAGCTTCTCCTTCAGTTGCACTCTGAGTTCCACCACTTCTTCTCTGAGCTGGTTCTCTGATGCATGCCTTAGGTCTATCTCTTTCTTAAACTGAGCATCTTTGTCCTTAAGCTGCCTTTCCAAGTCTCGTATCTTCTTTTGGTAATTGGCTTCCGCTTTTTGCAACCTCAAACGTTCATGGTGTTCTTCATTCAACATTGTCTCTATCTCCTCATAGGACCTCTTCTTGTTACTCAACTTACTAGCACTTTCACCTTGCACTCCTTTGAGTTTGTGAGCCAAATTCAACTTATCAGTCTTGGCTTTCTAAAGCTCCATTTGGATCTCTTGTTCCTTTTCTTTCAACTGGCGATTCTCCATTAAGGCTCGCTTATAATACTCAGCAGGCACATTCTCAGAATGTATCAAAGGCGGTTGCTCTTGCAATGGATCCATCCTTTCATAGGGTAGCAACAAAGTCTCAACTCTATCCTTGACCCACTCAATGTAGGAAGGCATAGCAATGGCGAACTTCCTCCCCAAAACAGCTCCATCCTTGACACCAATAGTCTCCCAAGCTTTTCCCACTTGCTCTAATCTAGCTGGGTCACTCCGTTTCTCAAAGTACACACTCTCAGCTATCTCAGCATCTAGTGGCCTTTCATTCATGACAAAACCCAACTGACGAAGAGAAAGAACCGGGTTGTAGGTGATGCAACACTTAGTTCCTATGAGTGGAACATTACGAAACCTTCCACAACTCATAATGACTTCGCGTACATTCATCCTGTAAGCTTGCCACCTGATATCATAAGATGTGAGTGACATAATCCTCTGAGTCCATTTATGAGTATTCTGAGTATCCACAAAAGGTCCACTTGTTGGCAGAAAGGACAAGAACCATTTGAGTAGCAACGAGAGATAACACTTGATAGCTCCACCCTTACCATGCCTGCTGTGGATAGCATAATAAGTGTCAGCTAACAAGGTAGGAACCGGGTTTCCTCCAATGTAAATAGCGATCGCTGCAAGGTCCATAAAATTAGGCATGCTAGGGAACAGAACAACTCCATAAATCATGGGGCCAACTGAGCGTTGAAAGCTTCCCAATTTCCTTTCTTTGCTTCTTCCTTAGCCATTCTAAACAGGTACTTTAAAGGCAGACCCACAACATCACCACTTGGTTTCCAATTGTCACTCACTTCTTTGATACTCAAATAAAGAGCCTTAGCGACAACCCTGAAATCCACCTCCTTCGGCACATCCAGGAAGGGTACTTGGTATCTGATTCGGACATTCATAAGGATGGAGTACTCTTCAAGAGTAGGAGCCAACTGGTAGTCCTAAAAGGTAAAGCAACGGAGCTCTGGATCATAAAACTGCAAGAGAGTCTGCAGAGGTACCGGATCAACCACCATTTTCAACAAGGCCAGAATATCCCCATACTGATCATCAAACACCTTCTGATTACAACCGGTCACAAGATTACTCAATTCTTCCAAAGATGTCAACGGCTCACGGTAGAAACTGTAGGTGCAAATCTTCCTCTTTAACTCTAGAATGGCTGCCATCTCTCACTGTGAACAGACTCCTGAATGAACCTGAGAAATGATATGCATGCAAGTTAGCTTTTTTCTTTCTTCTTTTCTTTTCTTTTTTTGCATTATTTTTTTTTTAAAAATAAACATGCTATGATTCAAATAATAACACCATGATTGGTTGGTTGTATATCACAAGGCACAGAATCAGAACTTCGGCATGAACTCGGAACCAAAACCACGGATCAAGGTCATCTGGAACGCATACTTCAGAACCAAGTCACCAACAGGACCAAACAGAAGTCACCAACAGGACCCGGTCACTAACAAATCAAGTTACCAACAATACCTGTAAATGATTCATTCCCTCCCCACTCACGGGTGTCATCTAGGCCAGGGTAAGGTCAAGAGAAACGCAGGATAAACGACCCTTTCAAGAATATCATCATATACACACCAGATGTATGCAACGATAATACCCCATCAGAATCTGAACTACTCGTGATATCATGTTCCGCTATGTCGCGCCATATCACCCGCTTCCTATGAATCATTCTATTCCTAGGTGTCCTAAAGTTCACTCATAGCCTTGGTATTGGGCCTTTTACCTCTTGTAACTCCCACCCAACAGAGAAACAAGTACACAGCCAACACAATGATAATATGATGCATGCAAACATATATGCAAATATATACAATCACAGCATAATCATAAATGCAATAAATAAAGCAGTAAAAGCAACCAAAGCTATCCTAAAGAGCTCTAGGATTGACTCGCTTAGGGAAGATGGACCAGCAAGAGGTCAACTTCTTTTTGTCCCCAGCAGAGTCGCCAGCTGTCGCATACGCGAAAAATAACCGGCGAAGAAAGACACAGAGCCGCCACCGTGCGTTATTTATCCCAAAGGAGGGAAAGGAAACGCTCGAAGTAAACCTGGAAAGGAAATGGTCTTACGACTAGGGATTGCAAGGATCGGGAGTAGTTTACGCAAGGGGAAGGTATTAGCACCCCCTCACGTCCATCGTACTCGATGGGATCCACGCTCAGAAAGAATAGAATAAGGTTGTTGGATAACTGCTCAAAACTACACACACTAGAAGGAAATACAGATGAAAGAAAACGGACAAAGTGGACTCGGCAGGATGTCGCATCCTGGGCCTACATAGTTTGTCAGACACAAACATCAGAGTCGACGTAGTTCGGGAAAATGGGAAACGTGCTCGCTAGGACATTGCATCCTATGCATACGCATCTTCTCTAACTAGAGTAAGAATCAGAGCACTCGTAGCTCGGCTAACGCACGCCGAAACAAAATGCTGAAAGAAGACGCTGAGACGTCAAACAAAACACACAACTGGAAATGGAATGCCAATCGCTGGTCTTACATCCAACTCCACAAAAGAAACAGGAAACCGAAGGCCAATCCCTAGACTTACATCAGACTCCAGACAAAGAAACGCAAACAGCAAACCGAATGCCAATCGCTGGACTTACATCAGACTCCAGACAAAGAAGCGCAAACAGGAAACCGAATGCCAATCGTTGGGCTTACATCAGACTCCAGACAAAGAAACGCAACCAGGAAACCGAATGCCAATCGCTGGGCTTACATCAGACTCCAAACACACACACAAAACAGAAGGGTCTCGATTGCAACTAGGGCAAGATAAAGGGAAGGTCTCAATCGCAACGGGGGCGAGAGAAAAGGATTAAAGTTAGTTGTTAGTGAAACTCGACAAGACATCGCATCTCGTGCCTACGTATCTCATATGAACATGAGAATCAGAGTTACCGTAGTTCGGCTAGACTATTTCTATTTGTTTTGTGTTTTTTAAGTGAACAACGTTACTATGCAATCTACCGGATGCTCGACCTTGGGAGACTTACTCACCTGTAGTAGAAGGAGTTAACGTGTCCTTAAGAGGGGATAAAGTTGGTTTGTGTTTTAGGAAAGCCCACGCAAGAAAGGAAGTCCTAGACGAAGGAACCGTGCTACCTTAATTGACATGCAAACGAGAGACTATGCGAAGTCTAGCAATCCTATGGGGATACAATCACACCACACACAAACATATAACATGAAGTAGACACACCAACAAGGGGCTCAAACATCAAGCGTGAGGCTTTAGTCAAGGGGTCACATCAACTTCGAAAAACAAGCCAACTGAAAGGGTATCTGAGGGCTCTTAACCACTGACATTGACCGTCAGGGTGAGCAGATGAAAGGTAATGAGGATTGGTCCTCATAGCTCTTAACCCGGGACTGGGTGAGCTTCAATCAATGAAAACGTGGGAGTCCAGAATGTGGGACTCTACTCCACTTGATTGACTCTGTATACAAGGATCTTAGGTGTTTATTCAAATGCATCAGCACGTAGTGCGAGCAAGATGAAAGACTTAACTGAATAGCAGGGTATTGATTGCAAATCCCTTTTATCTGCCAATTGCCTCTTCACTTAGGAGGACTTGAAGTACATGGCACAAATATAAACAAGCACAATCATTGCCTCTTAAGGAGGACTTCAGCCAAGTTCCTGCCAAACAGAAATGAATGGGCTTCCAGACTACATGGAGTTGGAGGATTATTACCTAGGTGGTATGCCAACCACAAGCAAAGCAAAGCAACTCAAGCAATGAGTTAAAGCGGCTAAAGTACTTGTAAGAAAGTCAAACAAGTCAATATTCACATTCAGACAAATCAACCAGACAGTCAACAGTGGTTTTATATGTGCACAAGTCAAGTCAACAACTCAAGTGAGTTCATCACCAAGGAACCTACAACACAAGAAAGGTTAGTGGACAAATAATTTGCATCTCAAGTCATGAGATCAACATAAACCATTGGGACTAGGAGCTTGAACCTGAAATGCAAAACTCAAAAGATGAGTACAAACCACTAGCACCAAGGCTAAGGTCAAAGGCAAAGTAAAAAGTCAAAACAGCAACCAATATTCAGCATGAAGCATATTTATTCAAGTAAGAACATGTCCTAAAAAGGACCAAACCTAAATCAAATGGAAAAGTCATCTCATGAGCAAGATATGGAAAAGGCAATTACAAAGCTCACAATTGGACATCAAGAATCAAAATTCCATATTAAAACAGAAATGAATCAAACAATTATAAAAAAAATTATGTGCACACAACATGTTAAACAAAATCATCATGCCAAAAATTAGAATCAACAGAGCTCAATTGACATGGAAATGAAAATGAACAAGTATGACATCAAATTGTGTGACACACATTGTCACACCCCACATTCATGTGCCTAAAACAGAGATGGAAAATGATAAAAATGCACAACCAAGCCTCAAAAATCATGCAACATGTTGGGAATCAGCATACCAAATTTCAAATCAATTGGCCAATGTATGAGCATTTCACAATAGAATGAATGAAGCATGTCACATTTGCATACATGTCCAAAAAAGTCAACACAATTAAAATTCCAGAAATGATAAAATCATGAAATCAGCATCACAAAATAATAGACATCCATATGAACATGTAGGAAAAAATTGGGAATTATTTGGATTAAATTTCAATTTATTATGATTTTTTGAAGTTGGATGCAATAAAATGGAATAATGTTGAAGAATAATGGAAAATGAAGTTGAAACATAGAAAATCACCAAAATGCCTTCAGCAAGGATCGAACCTGGTATACATGAAAATATAAGGCGCTAAAAAAAATAAATGGAATTGTGTGGAGCCAAGGATCGAAGGGAGGTCAAGGCGCGTTTCAAAACGCAGTCGTTTGGCTTATGGAAGGGAATTAAAATGAATTTCCAAATGTTTTCAGCGGGAATCGAACACGAGTGGCCAAGGGTAATAGCATCCAAACAGTAAACCCTAAGATCTGAACCAGAGTGGTGCGCTACAATACCAGGGCGGTGGTTTCCACCGTCTTCTTCATGAAGACGGTGGCGCTACAGTGCGTCCTTCAAATTTTTTTCCAGAATCCATCGTGTTAGACATCATTGGAAAACTTGTTTCATGAGGAACACGGATCGAGCATTGGTTTGGCTTAAATCTCCATGGATTAAGAGAATCGATCGAAAACATTTTCATGCATCAAACTTTAAACACCCATATCTCATTCAATATTCATCCATTTTCCATGAAATTTATATCAGAATTTTCAGCATGAAACACTCTTCCTAAACATGGCAATGGTTTGAAGAATTAAGAGATGCGAATTTTGACCAACCTGAACTTGCAGTGACCAAAACAGTAGATTCAAACTTCTTCCAGCTCCAGTTCTCCTTCCTCAACCTTGCTATGAAGTCCAGAACACGAATTGATACTTCAATTGGCTTGGATCTTGCTGAAACTCAAAGCTCCATGTTCAGGTTCATGTATGGATTTGCTTGATTCTTCACCAATTTCTTCAAATCAATGCTTGATCTCTACCAAATGATGATCAAGGAACAAGAATATGCAATAAAATTCAACTGTTATGTGAAGAATTTTCAAATTTGGAATGAGAGAAAAATTGGAGGGAGAATGTGATTCTAGATCTAGAACTTGTTAGAATGAAAATTCTGTTATGATTAAGGCTTTATACTATCTCCTAATTACTTTGCTAATGATGATTTGCAATGGCTAATGAAAGTTTAATGAGATATGAGGTGTTATGCATAATTGCCAAATTCACCTTATGCATGCAACATGAACGTGAACAGTACCATATGCATGCTCAAAATCATTTAAAATCATCTCATGCACATGTTGGAATTGGAATTTTGTTCCTATGATGCACCAAATTTGAATTTGGTATTTTCCCTCCCAAAGTCACATGTATGAACCAATGATCATATGAGATAAATTTCATGCAATGCAATGAGGGTTTTGGAAAGTATAGGTCATGACAAGCAATATGCAAAAAGAGGGACTCAAATTGGAGTTTTGGATCAAAAATTATGGCACTTTCAAGTTCTATGCACACTTGGTGATTATTTGCTCATATCTCCTCAACCATTCATCAGATGCTCATGATCTTGGACTTTTTGGAAATGGGAGAGAAGAATATTCAACTTTCATGTTGGACAAAATTTCATTTGAAGCTTCTTTGATGTTGGAAAGTCAAGTTGAAAGTGGTCCAAAAACTTGCCATTTTTTGGAAACTTGAAATTACAAGCCACTTTCCATTTTTGGAAACTTTTGATTTGGCTTCAAAATCTTCAAGGTAGATGTTTGACATGATGAATAAACCTCTTTTGGACATGAATGAAGTGTCTCAAACCATTTCTCCACCTCCTAGCCCTCTGTTGACTTTCAGTTGACTTTTATGGGCCCTAGATGACCTGAACATGTACTGATGACTTTTGAGCCTTCAACACTTGGTACAATAGCTTCAAAATGAACCTTGATTCATATAAGCTCACTAGAACAGCCATGTGGCCTCCATCTCAAGGAAATACTGGTTCTCTTGCACTGATGAATCTCTTGATACCAATGTTGGATTGCCATGATGCAATGCAATATGCATTGTTAATGTAATGTTAATGACCTAAAAAATGAAATGAATGCATGAATGGGGGGTGCAAATTTGAGGTGCTACAGTTGGGATTCAGACGAAGCTTGTACTTCCTTAAACGCTGAAAAAGCTTCAACAGGTGCTTTACATGTTCAACTTCTGTTCTTGACTTAGCGATCGTATCATCAACATATACCTCGATCTCCTTATGCATCTGTAGCGGGGTATTCGTTACCATTAGAGATATTGACTAAATCCAATGTAAACCATACAAGTCGAGTCTCCACCGCACTTCTATTTATCCAAAGGAATGGTTAGAAAGCGAACAAAAACCTAAAAGTTTTAACAAAAACTAGTAAAAGAAACAGAGATCTGGGTAAGGGGGTTGGTTATGCAATGGGAAGGTGTTAGGCACCCAATACCTCCTAGGTACTCCTAGGGATCCGTTTTCACACTTGTGAAGGTTGTTGTCTTGTGAAAATTTGTTTGTGCAAACATGATTGAAGAGATGAGAAAAGAATATACAAGTTTATTTACATTTTGTTTGGATGGATAAACCCATTGCCTACGTACCATCTTATAAAAGATTAGGATCAAAACCTCGTAGTTCGGGGTAAAAATCTCAAAATGAATGAGTGGATTGATTGGTCCTAAAGCCTTAAGGTCTTTTGTTATCAAAGGGAGAAAACTCAACCTAAAACCACAAGTCCACCATGTGAGGATAACTTCATCATGCTAGCGAGGGGTTAACCTTATAATAAGCATGGAAGGCTCATTGTCCATCACTAAGGACAAAGGTGAGTATTACATCTACCACAAAGATAACTCAAACCTAATAGCTAAAGGTTATGGAAAAAATTTGATTTAAGAAAGTGGCCATTGGAACCACAAAAGACAATTGAATGGGTTATATTTACCAATTGGAAGTATATACAAAAATGGTCAAAGTTGACTTAAAAGTTCAATTCAAAATAAGTGTTATGAAAAGAAAATTTGAAAATCAAAAGCATAAGGCTTAGTTTTCTAATGTTGAAAAAAAATGGAAATGTTTGCACGAAAAGTTTTGGCTTGGGTTAGAGTGGAGAGAAGAAGAAGAAGGGCTAAGTCTTAAATGAAAATAAAAGGTGAGGGATAAGAAATCAAAACCACACTAGGAGTTCCTCTCTTGAGATTATATTGATGAACCAAGTAGCTCCCATCCTTTGGAACAAGCTGAAGGTGAGAAAAACAAGAAAGGGGGGTTTGAATTGTTTGAAAAATAAGCGCTTTTGCAAAATGAAATCACACAATGATTTTATACTGGTTCGCTTATAACACAAAGCTACTCCAGTCCACCCGGCCAAGGTGATTTCGCCTTCAACAAGGACTTAATCCACTAATCTTGAAAGATTACAAACAACCCCTAAGAGAGAAGAAAATCTCTTAGTCCTCTCAAGTCTACAGACTACAAAGAGTCACTTGAGGAAATCAAATAAAAATTAGATACAAGATGTGTAATCTAGAGTGCTTCTAAGAAAGCAAATATTACAAACTTAAGAACAAATTTTTCACTTGATAAGCAAAAGCTTAGTGAAAATCTTTGAAGAACAAAGATGTTTTTCTTGAGCGTGATATGATTTCAGTATAGTTTTGGCTAGTGATTTCTTATTTTGCTGAATGAAATTTCTTCTCTATTTATAGGAGTTGAAGTAGAGTTGAAGTAGCGTTGAATCTGTTGGATATTGAGATGTAGTTACGCCATTCCATTAATAGCTTCTGCAGTAGACTTTTTCTTTTAGAAGTGACTACTTACCACAAGTAGTATCTTCTCTCTTGGAAGTGGAGATTAACGTCTCTTTCTAATTGAGGAAATCCATTTGCAGAACTTTAACTTGGCTTAAACGTTACTTCATCATGATTAACAATTCTGATTAGAGTCTTTGTGTATCTGGAGAAACTGGCTTCTGATGTTATCTCTTGAAAGTTCAGATGGCGCTGATAACTTCAGAATTTACAGAAGGCATTTGTTCAGAGTCAGAGCTTCTAGACTTTACTTCATGTTCAGATGCTTCTGATACTTTGTAGTTTTGTCCAGAGTCAGAGCTTCTTGAAACGAGATTCCACTTTAGATGCTTCTGATACTTGAGATTTTGCATCTGATCTTGTTTTGCATCTGATGACATCATCAGATTTATTTCTTCTTTCTATAGAACCCTGCACACTTAGAAACTTTTCGTTAGGGTGCCATTTTTGGTTTCATCCTTTGTTATCATCAAAATCATGGAGTCTGTTGTAGAACAATTTTTGTTCTTACAATCTCCCCCTTTTTGATGATGACAAAACAAATAAAATTATCAGATGAAACATGAAAAATATTAGATCAGATAGACAAAAGCTCCCCCTGAGTTAGTACTAGGGAGTTCAGAAGTTCTTACCAGAGCTTTCCAAGCAATAAGATTTCTGAAAACTTTCTGCAATTTCTTAATTTTAATGTTAGAGTTATTTAATCAGAGCTATTATTTAATCAGAGCTATTTATATCAGAACTATTTCTATAATTGTTGCAGAATGCTTAAGGTTTTAGACATAATTTTCATCAGAGCTATTTAATAATTTCTCCCCCTTTTTGGCATAATCAAAAAGGCATAAAAAATAAAAAGAATAATAAAGAGAAAAACACTTCATTGAAAAGCACAAAGGCAAACAGCAGTCAAAACATCAGATTCAACAGAATATCAGAGCTAAAAAGAAAGACAGAAGCAAAAACACTTAGGCAAACAAACAAAATAAATCCTAAGTGCCTAAGGGTTTGGAGGTTGAGGAAGTCTCTGAAGCAGCATGGCAAACATGTTCTGGATGTTTTCATTCAAGGCATCTTGCTTGTCCATCCTGGCACGAAGCTCATTCTGATCTTTCTTGATCTCTTGCTGATCTTGCTTGATCTCCTTCAGAGTGTTAAGAATCAGAGGGATCGCAGAGGAAGACTCCCCCTGAATCAGAGCCTGCTGAGCTTCAGCTTCAGCAGCAGCTTGGGCTTCTGCATCTGCCTTAGCCTTGGCTTCAGCTTCCTGAATCCTTAGAAGTTCTGCTTCCTTTGCCAGGCGTTCTTCTTCTAACCTCTTAGCTTCTTCTTCAGCTTCCCTGGCCAACCTTTCTTCCTCTAATCTCTTGGCCTCAACTTCTCTAGCCAGTCTCTCTTCCTCTAACCTTCTGGCCTCAGCTTCTCTAGCCAGTCTCTCTTGGAGTCTTTCCTCAGAGTCTCTGATGTAGCCATTTCTGACTTGTTCAGAGATACTCTTCAGCCTATAAGACTCAGAGGTCATCCAACTAATGACTCTGTTCCAGTGTGTCCTAACAGATTTAGGATCATCACTAACTTCAGAGTTTTTAGCCAGAGACTTGATCTTCTGGACTGAAGCTTCTGCAACCTGTATAATGGCCTCCTCAAGGGTAGGTATGGTAAGTTCAGGTTCAGGTTCAGGTGAATGAGGTGGAGAGTTTTGAGGGCTGAGATTTAGAGGTTGAGGTTCAGTTTGTTGAGGTTCAGATTGTTGAGGTTCAGTTTGTTGAGGTTCAGATTCTGCTTGAAGTTCAGAATCTGCGTCTGGTTGAAGACTAGGGGATGAAGCATATAGTGGATTTAGGTCTAAAGGGTCAGAGTCTGGTCCAGGTACAGCGGGAATAATTGGTGGAGTGATATTAGAGGTGAAGGGATCAGATGGTTGAGTTTCAGAGGGTAAGGTTGTTGTTTGTTGTGGTGGAAGTGAAGTTTGGAGGGGAGAGGTTACTTCAGATTGTGTTGAGGGTTGTGGAGCGAAATTTTTAGCATAGATTTCAGCTATTGTTGGGGAGTTTGGGTCAGAGTGTTCTTGATCAGAGGACTCATGATCAGATAACTCTTGGTCAGAAGAAGGGGAAAGGTAAGGGGGTGATTCATATTCAGAGGATGAGGAAGAGCTGTGGTGATATAGTTGATTAGGGTCAGAGGTTGTTGTGAAATTTCGAGCAATTTTTAGAACAGGTGGAGGTTGAGAGGTTCTGGTGATTGAGGGTGGTATTTCAGAGGTGGTATATATTGGTTGAGAGGAGAGAGGGTTAGAGGAAGCCATTATAGATTCAGAAGAGACAGGAGGAATAGACTTACCAGAAGAGACATTCAGAGGTGCTGAAGCTTTGGTGCCAGAGGTTTCTCCAAGTCTGGCTTTCTTTGCCTTCCTTGCTTCCTCAGCTATCTTCTTCTCAGAAAGACCTCTTTTGTATCTGACCAGATCTTCTACAGAGTCCAGACAGTCTTCAAGGCGGAAATCAGAAATATCAATGCCTTCATCCAGACGATCCTGAAGGTAGATAGCAATGGCATCTCTGGGTTCATTTTTGAAGAACCTTTCAAGGCCATGAGGCATCTTCCTCTGATCCTTCAGAGCTTCCCAGGTTACTTCCATAGTGGGCTTGACTCTGATGTCTTTGATGATTCCCATACTCCTCAGATTTTTGGCATTCAGAGGCTTTCCAACGTCAATTGCCAGATCATCCATACATCTGGTCTTCTCCAGAGCATCTACCAGCCCATGCTCAATGAAGATGTCAGAGAGCAATCTACCCAGAGGAATGTAGGATCTGGGCTTCATGTTATTCCTCGTTTCTCTGACTGAATCCCTCAGATATCTGAAGAGGAGAACAGGGAGGTTGATTGGAATACCCTTCTGAATACAGTAGAGGATGCATTTCTGGTCAGCATTTATGTAATCTGAAGAGTTGGAGGCTGGACGATGATGGATTGTTCCCAGAATAATCTTCAGCCAAACTCGGAGGTTCTGATGAAGCTCCTTGTTCTTAGATGGGTTTCCTTCAACATTTGCTTTGAAGATTGTAGGGTTAATGACTTCTGTGATGCGCTTGGACCTTGGAGGAATGTTATAAATCCTTTTACCTCCAGCTTTCTCCATGTTTAGCAAGGAAGCAATAGACGCTTCAGTGATGACAATCTTCACACCCAGAACAAACGAGACAATGAACTGGTCATCAGCATCTGCACATCTCCAGAACTCTTTCACCAGAAGAGGATAGATTGGACCATACAATCTGTTGAAGTAGGTTTCCCAACCTTGTTTGTGAAGATCTTCAGTAAGATCAACACCATTTCTTCTTAAATTCTCAAAATCCACCAGTGATTCACACAGTACATCCAAACCTTCAAAGGGAGTTGAAAGGTTTATGTGTTGTTCACGTTCAAGAATGTGAGGTTCTTTGTAGACTGGGGTTGTGGTAACGTCTACAACCATGGGTGTTTGAGTGTTTGAGGTTTGGGGATTAGAAGCGGCTTCCATTTGTTGGGAGAAGTTAAAAACTGCTTGCTCTTGAGGATTCATGAAGAAAATTGATGAAGAAGATGAAGAACTGAAGGAGTTGCAGAGAAAACTTCGAGAGAGGGTTTAGGGTTTTAGAGTGAGTGAGAGTGATAAGTGTGAAAAGTGAGAGAAAGTGTTTATATACTAAGGGTAAAAACACATGCAAAACGACACATTTAATTGCGTTGGAACAGAACACAAGATTTGCACGCTAGGGGGGAAAAATGATTATAGCTAATAAATGAATGTCTAATCCCAACAGTAAGCACACTGCTCGAGGAGATTTCAAGCGTTCTGACCTTTGATTTCTTTTGACAGCTGTCTAGAAGTTCTAGGGTTAGACGCATGTTCCCCACGTGTTGATGTATCTGATCTTCAGGAATACCAAAGGATTTCTGAAGATTTCTAACTCAGATATCTTCTTAACTTGGTAGAAGTATCAGAGTCAGAGGCAGAAGTGTATTTGTTTTTATCAGAGTCTCATTTTACATGTTCAGAGCCAAATTTTACTCAGGGCAATTTTTAATGTTCAGATTTTCTAAGATAAAAAGAAATCTATCTTCAGCTAGAGGCTTAGTAAAGATATCTGCCCATTGATGTTCTGTATCAATGAACTTCAGCGTCACTATCCCTTTCTGAACATAGTCTCTAATAAAATGATGTTTTATTTCTATGTGTTTGGCTCTGGAATGTAAAATGGGATTCTTACTCAAACAAATAGCAGCAGTATTATCACAAAGGATAGGAATGTTACTCTCAAATATTTGAAGATCTTCTAGCTGATGTTTCATCCAGAGCATCTGAGTTGTGCACAATGATGCTGAGATATATTCTGCTTCTGCAGTTGATAGAGCGATAGTTGACTGTCTTTTGCTAGCCCAGGAGATTAGATTGTTTCCCAGAAGCTGGCAATTTCCAGATGTGCTTTTTCGTTCTATTCTATCTCCTGCATAATCTGCATCACAATAACCAGAAAGCCTATACTCTGATGTTTTCTCATACATCAGGCCCAGGTTAGGAGTTCCTTTCAGATACTTAAGAATTCTCTTAACAGCTGTTAAATGAGATTCTCTAGGATCTGATTGGAATCTGGCACAAAGACAAACGCTAAAGAGAATATCAGGACGAGTAGCAGTCAGATAGAGAAGAGAGCCTATCATACCTCGATAGAGCTTCTGACAAACCTTGTTGCTTACCTCTTCCTTTTCCAGAATGCAAGTTGGGTGCATAGGAGTCTTTGCAGAGTTGCATTCAGACATATCAAACTTCTTCAGAACATCTTTAATGTACTTGCTTTGATGAATGTACGTGACTTCTGGAGTTTGATTGATTTGAATTCCCAGAAAGAACTTTAGTTCTTGCATTAGACTCATTTCAAATTCTGCCTGCATTAACTTGGAAAATTCTTGGCAAACAGAGATATTAGCAGAACCAAAAATAATGTCATCAACATAAATTTGGCATATCATGAGATCATTTTCATGATTTTTACAGAAGAGTGTAGAATCAACTTTCCCTCTGATAAAATTTTGTTCCAGAAGAAAATTGCTCAGACGTTCATACCAAGCTCTGGGGGCTTGTTTTAGTCCATATAAAGATTTTTTAAGTTTGAAAACATGTTCTGGAAAGTTTGAATTTTCAAAACCAGGAGGTTGATTAACATACACTTCTTCTGAAATATAACCATTAAGAAATGCACTCTTGACATCCATTTGGTATAATTTGATAGAATGATTAATAGCAAAAGATACAAGAAGACGAATAGATTCTAACCTTGCGACTGGAGCAAAAGTTTCATTATAATCAATACCTTCTTGTTGACTATAACCTTGAGCTACCAGTCGAGCTTTGTTTCTGACAACTTCTCCTTTCTCGTTCAGTTTGTTTCTGAACACCCATCTGGTTCCAATGACATGAGTGCCTCTGGGTTTAGGAACGAGATCCCAGACATCATTCTTGGAGAATTGATCTAACTCTTCTTGCATAGCTGCCACCCAATCGTTATCTTGAAGAGCTTCATCACAGGACGTAGGCTCAATCAGAGACACTAGTCCCAGAGGAATATCTTCAGAAGTTCTGAAGGTAGATCTGGTTCTAACAGGTTCATCTTTGTTTCCCAAAATCAAATCTTCAGATACGTTGCTACGACTCTTGACTTTCCTTGGAATTTCTGGAGATTTAATTTCTTCAGAGTCTGGAGTGACAGTTGCTTCTGGAGTTTTCTCAGATTCTACCAGAGTGATCTCTAAATCTGCAAACTTTTCAACTAGCTTTGACTTTTCAGGGTCGAGCTTATCATCAAATCTAACATGAATTGATTCCTCCACAATTTTGGTTTCTGTGTTGTATACTCTGTAGCCTTTAGAGCGTTCTGAGTATCCTAACATAATACCTTTCTGTGCTTTGGAATCAAACTTGTTCAGATGTTCTTTAGTATTTAATATAAAGCAAATGCATCCAAACGGATGAAAATATGAAATGTTGGGTTTTCTTCCCTTACATAGTTCATAGGGAGTCTTATCCAGAATAGGTCTAATAGAGATTCTATTCTGAATGTAACACGCTGTATTTACAGCTTCTGCCCAAAAGTGCTTTGCTACATTTGTTTCATTGATCATGGTTCTGGCCATTTCTTGGAGTGTCCTATTCTTCCTCTCTACAACTCCATTTTGTTGTGGAGTTCTAGGGCAGGAGAAATCATGGGATATTCCATTAGAATCAAATAATTCTTCAAAATCTTTATTTTCAAATTCTCCACCATGATCACTTCTGACTCTAACAATTTTAGAGTCAAATTCTTTTTGCACTTTAGAACAGAAACTGGTGAATACA
The DNA here is from genome assembly GCF_024323335.1 of Lathyrus oleraceus. Classification (NCBI taxonomy): domain Eukaryota; kingdom Viridiplantae; phylum Streptophyta; class Magnoliopsida; order Fabales; family Fabaceae; genus Lathyrus; species Lathyrus oleraceus. The sequence goes on along the minus strand of NC_066584.1, from coordinate 267,147,971 downwards.
GAGTGAGACTCACTCTTGTGCCTTAGGAATTTTACCCATGTCCAGCGGCTGTAATCATCAACGATTACAAGTCCATACTTCTTTCCATTGACTGATGCTGTTTTCACAGGACCAAATAAGTCAATGTGAAGAAGCTCCAGAGGCTTGGAGGTAGAAACAACATTTTTCTTTTTAAAAGATGTTTTTGAAAACTTTCCTTTCTGACAAGCTTCACACAGAGCATTTGAAGAAAACTTCAGTTTAGGTAAGCCTCTGACTAACTCAAGTTTAGTTAGCTGAGAAAGTTTCCTCATGCTAATGTGGCCTAAGCGTCTATGCCATACCCATTGCTCTTCGTGAACTGACATTAAACATTTAACATTTTGATCTTTTAAATCAGAAAGATTTATTTTATAAATGTTGTTTTTCCTCTTGCCTGTGAAAAGGACAGAGCCATCGTTCTGACTAATGGCTTTACACGTTTTTTGATTAAAGATTACATCATAACCGTTATCACTTAATTGACTTATGGATAACAAGTTATGCATTAATCCTTCTACATAAAGAACATCAGATATAGAGGGAAGAGTACCGTTACCAATAGTTCCGGAGCCTCTGATCCTTCCTTTCTGATCTCCTCCGAAGCCTACAAAGCCAGCGTCTTTAAGTTCCAGGCTTTGGAACATAGACTTTCTTCCCGTCATATGTCGCGAGCATCCAGAGTCCAGGTACCATGACTGGTGTCTGAACTTTGCTGCATAGGATATCTGCAACATAGATAATCTTATCTTTCGGTACCCAGAATCTCTTGGGTCCTTTCAGATTAGTTTTCCCAGAGTTTCTTACAACTTTGGGTCTTCTAGCATTTTTAAATTTGTGTTCTTGTGTGTGTGTATAGTGGTATGAAAAAGGTGATTTAATTTGGTTACTGGTAGAAGTTTTATCAGAATCAGAATCATACCCAATTCCCCTTTTATTATTCTGACTTACTCCATAAATCATGGATGCCATAATACTCCTATCTATTCCACTCTTCAGAAACTTCTGAAAGGCTTCTTCATATTTATAAATAATTTCATTTGAAGTTTGTGGTGCTTGAGACAACGCTTCTTCTAATTTTAAGCTTTTTGTTTTAGCTCCATCTCTTTCTAACGTTAAAGATTTGATTGTATCTTCATGTGCTAGAATTGTTGTCTCAAGTTCACTACATTCTTCAGATTTTGCTTTAAGAAGGCCTTTAATGCTTTTAACTTTTTGTTTTAATTTCTGAAGAGAGGTAAGAGTTTCTGATAAACATGATTCTAAGTCAGATCTAGAAAGTTCAGAAAATACCTCTTCAGATTCTTCATCTGAGCTGCTGGATGTGGTAGCCATAAATGCTACGTTGGCTTGTTCATCAGAGTCAGATTCTGATGATCCTGATTCACTATCGTCCCAGGTGGCCATTAATCCCTTCTTTGTTCTGAAGGCATTTTTCTTGAAGCTTTCTTTCTTAGAGTTATCTTTCTTCAGCTTGGGGCATTCATTTCTATAATGACCTGTTTCTTTACATTCAAAACAGGTAATATCTTTATTAGGTTTACCTTTTGAAGTTGACTCTGATCTATCCCCTCTGGGTCTTGATCTTCTGAAGTTGTTGTTGTTCCTTCTTTTCCAGAGTTGCTTAACTCATCTGGTTAGTAAGGACAGTTCTTCTTCATCATCAGAGTCTTCAGGTTCAGAGTCGTCAGTATCTGCAGTTTCTGCCTGGAGAGCTTTGGTTCTGTCTGACTTCCGTCTTTCAGGTCTGGACTTCAGCGCCACTGACTTGTTCCTTTTCTGAGGCTCATCCTCCTCTAGTTCTATCTCATGGCTTCTGAGAGAACTAACAAGTTCTTCAAGGCTGATACTGTTCAGATCCTTTAATAACTTCAGAGCAGTAACCATAGGTCTCCATTTCTTTGGCAGACTTCTGACAATCTTCTTAACATGATCTGCAGTCGTGTATCCTTTGTCTAGCACTTTAAGACCAGCAATAAGAGTTTGGAATCTGGAAAACATAGCTTCTATAGCTTCGTCATCTTCCATCTTGAAGGCTTCATATTTCTGGATCAACGCCAGAGCCTTCGTCTCCTTGACTTGGGAGTTTCCTTCATGGGTCATCTTCAGAGAGTCAAGTATATCTTTAGCCGTCTCTCTGTTGGTGATCTTTTCGTATTCGTTGTATGATATAGCATTTAGAAGTATTGTTCTGGCCTTGTGATGATTTTTGAATTCACGTTTCTGATCTTCTGACATTTTGCTTCTGGGAACTTCAGCTCCATTTAAGGTTGGAGGTTTGTATCCATCTGTGACAATGTCCCAGAGGTCAGCATCATAACCCAGAAAGAAACTTTCGATTCTATCTTTCCAGTAATCAAACTTTTCTCCATCAAAAACAGGAGGCTTGGCATTGTAAGAATCTTTCTCATTTGAGTGGGCCATTTGTTTTTCTCGCACTGGATCTCTCTACACGGTTAAGTGTTTGATTTGAAAATCAATAACAGAGCCGGAGCTCTGATACCAATTGAAGGTGAGAAAAACAAGAAAGGGGGGTTTGAATTGTTTGAAAAATAAGCGCTTTTGCAAAATGAAATCACACAATGATTTTATACTGGTTCGCTTATAACACAAAGCTACTCCAGTCCACCCGGCCAAGGTGATTTCGCCTTCAACAAGGACTTAATCCACTAATCTTGAAAGATTACAAACAACCCCTAAGAGAGAAGAAAATCTCTTAGTCCTCTCAAGTCTACAGACTACAAAGAGTCACTTGAGGAAATCAAATAAAAATTAGATACAAGATGTGTAATCTAGAGTGCTTCTAAGAAAGCAAATATTACAAACTTAAGAACAAATTTTTCACTTGATAAGCAAAAGCTTAGTGAAAATCTTTGAAGAACAAAGATGTTTTTCTTGAGCGTGATATGATTTCAGTATAGTTTTGGCTAGTGATTTCTTATTTTGCTGAATGAAATTTCTTCTCTATTTATAGGAGTTGAAGTAGAGTTGAAGTAGCGTTGAATCTGTTGGATATTGAGATGTAGTTACGCCATTCCATTAATAGCTTCTGCAGTAGACTTTTTCTTTTAGAAGTGACTACTTACCACAAGTAGTATCTTCTCTCTTGGAAGTGGAGATTAACGTCTCTTTCTAATTGAGGAAATCCATTTGCAGAACTTTAACTTGGCTTAAACGTTACTTCATCATGATTAACAATTCTGATTAGAGTCTTTGTGTATCTGGAGAAACTGGCTTCTGATGTTATCTCTTGAAAGTTCAGATGGCGCTGATAACTTCAGAATTTACAGAAGGCATTTGTTCAGAGTCAGAGCTTCTAGACTTTACTTCATGTTCAGATGCTTCTGATACTTTGTAGTTTTGTCCAGAGTCAGAGCTTCTTGAAACGAGATTCCACTTTAGATGCTTCTGATACTTGAGATTTTGCATCTGATCTTGTTTTGCATCTGATGACATCATCAGATTTATTTCTTCTTTCTATAGAACCCTGCACACTTAGAAACTTTTCGTTAGGGTGCCATTTTTGGTTTCATCCTTTGTTATCATCAAAATCATGGAGTCTGTTGTAGAACAATTTTTGTTCTTACACAAGCAATCACAAGTAAATATTTTAAGCAATCAACAAGCAAAGAATGTTCCATGGATCCTCCAATGGGTTTTGTATCTCACACTTTGGATGCTCATGGTAATGGTCCTCCAATTAAGCTCAAATGGAAACTCCTAGCACAAAAGCACGCACATCAAAAAATTCTATGAAGTAAAACAAGAATGGACAAGAGTGAGTTTAGAGATTTGGTCCTTCTAATCCATCTTCATCATTAAGGTCCATTTACTCCAATTTTGCATAAGGAAAGGTCCTAAGATCTAAGTCCCATTCTCCATTTCTTTGCATAGGGAAGGTCCTAGAAACTAAGTCTATTTCTTTGCATTTTGGTTCACCATAATCAAAACAAAACACAAGCAAAATAATATATACACAATTATAGACCCAAGTGGACAAAAGGCAAATGGCATTAACATAAACATGTGCTCCAATGAGCAAAGGAAAAAGCAAATGAGTAATATGTGCAAGAATAGTAAATTGCATTAAAGTAAATTACATAAAGTAAATGGCATAAAGTAAATGTTAATTGTCAATAGTTAGTGTTAGTAGTTAGTGTGCCATAAGGCGAATTTAGCGCTATGTTAAGCAATCGTAATTGGACTTATGTAGAAGTCACAACTATCTGAGGCCGGTCAATAATAATGTAGGCAACAAACACAAGTTAGGAGTCTTGATTAGCGAACCAAGTCCCAACAACTTGCCATGCCAAAAAGAAAATGAGAATTGATCTTGTATTGGTTTAAGCCTTTTGCATGATTTAAAATACAACTTATCCTTAATGCAAAGCCATTCACTTGATCAATTGATCAAGATGAATTAGATTTGAACCAAGGAAGGTTAAATCCCTCTAATCAACGCTAACTTATCAACCTTCAGCTCATTGATCAAAAGAAAAAGAAGAAGAAGAAGAAGGAGATGAATAAGAGAAATGGAAATGACAAAATAAAATGCATTAAGGGAATAAAATGTACCAATCCTCATATGTTGACCAATAACATTGAAAGTCAAGGTCAAACAATCAAAAACTGAAGTGAGATGAAGATTAGAAGTCAAGAAATGAATAAACTATTTTTGGCATTTTTTAATATTAAAAATAAACTTGAATTAAAATAAATGGAAAGGTCAAACTTCAAAATCACTTCAAATCAACCTTGAAAGATCCAAGTGATTTATCCTAAGTTCAACAAGGTCAAACAAAGTTTGACAAAAAATTTCAGCATTTTTAAAAGTCAAAAATTATTTTTAATCAATGAAAAATGAATAAAAATAACCTAATTGAACTAAAATCTCAAATAAATCTCATATCAATTCAAAAATTGATGAGAATATTTTTCATAGATCCATCATCATTCAAATAGGTTAGGAAAATATTTTTGTATTTTTTGAATATCAAAAACTATTTAAAATGAATTAAAAATAACCAGAAAAGAGAAAATTCACAAAAAATATCAAATGATGAAATAAAAAATATTAAAAATCAGAAATAGAAACTAGAATTTATTTGGGAAATAATGCAATTGGTCCCATAATTTTGGGATTAAAAATGAAAGAGATATTAATTTTTGAAATAAAATGGAATTAAAGAAAATAAAAGGAAAATAAAACAGAAAATGGAAATTGGAAAAAAGCGTGACCATCTGATCTAAGCTCATTAATTGAGCTGGCAAATCATGAGGCCAAGAAGCGCGCGCCTACGGTGATCCACGGTCAATGCACGCGTATGGGAAAGAATTAAAAGTCATAACAATGAAGGGACGAGATCAAATCTGGAGAGTGGATCCAACGACCAGGATTTAAACTAGACTGGATGAAGCCACCGGAGCCACCGTCTTCTCCGGTGAGCTTCCAGATTCCGGCCAAAATGCAGAACCTCAAAACTCAACCAAATCAAACGATCTATACATCAATAGAAAGCTGGGATGATGTACATCATCCCTGTACCATCCATTTCCACTCTAGATCTCTATGATTTGAGAAATCAGAGATGGAAAAATCTGGTGTTCATCATGAACTCAATGAATTGCAAAAATTAAAAGCATAAACATGATCCCTCCATTGAGAGGACTTCAGCCAACACAAAATCACAGCCAATAGATCAAAGGATGAAGAGAATCGAAGCAAATACCAGTTGGAGTTCAAGTTTGAGTTCTGGTGATTTGAGCTTGAATCCTTGCTTGCTTTATCAAAACAGAAGTTCAATGGAGTGTGGAGTGAAGGTCTAGAAGCATTAGATCTGTGAAAACAACCAGATGAAGTTAAATTTAAGATCTGAAATTTTTTGAAGAAAATGCAATTGCTTCTTAGTGATGGTTAGGGAACGATTTCAGCAGCATTTCAGGTTAAAATTGGTTGTCCAAATAGAGGGAATGAAGCATGTATTTATAACTGAATTGGCAAGGGAAGTGTGAAGGAAACCGTGTGCATGAATTTGGATATCACTTGCATGGGCTTGCATGATCATGCACAAGGCCCAAAAGCAATGCCAAATGAACTCTGAGCAAAGACCAAAGGGAAATGGACGTGTAATTTGCCCTCAATTGGCTTGTGCAACAAGGTTTCAACATGAATTCCACAATTGGACCTAATCATTCATCTCTTCGAAAATACCATTTAGAAAATCCAAGCATAGGCATATGGGTAATGGTTGGAAAGATTTTTGTATAAGGAACAAATGTTATGTTTGACAAAAACTCATTTCAAGTGTCGAAATTTGTGATTTTTGAGTTTAAAGTGTGATGTGCAAAACATGTCAAGGCAAGGTTTCTAAAATTGGCCAACTTTCAAGCCCTTCTGTTTTTATGATGAAAGCTTCAAATGAAAAAGCCTCCAACATAAAAGTTGTAGATCCTTTCAATTAAATCAAAATGGACTTAAGTTTTGCATCATTTGGATTTTTGATGAAAAAGTTATGGGCACCTGAAGTTGGATTTTTTTGACTTTTAATGCATTTGGCCAAAAAGGACCTATAATGTCTTGCATTATCACATGTATTTCTTTTGAGAATTTGAAATTTTGTTCAACATAACATTTTAATTAGACATCTTAAGCTTTCCAATTCACTTGATCCCACCTCAAAATCATAAAAAATGAAAGAGTTATGTCCTTGGGAAGTTGACCCAAAATTAGGGTTTCAGTCAAAATGACCTATAATGTATTGGAATGGCAGATGGTTTTCCAAGCTTCAAATCAAATTTTGATGAACATGAAAGTTGTTCATATTGTCCTTAAGAACATTGTTTCTTTTGGAACTATCTCCATTTGATCAACACATAAAACGTTAGGTCTCAGTATATTTCAAAATAGTCAGATGATTGGACTGATCAACTTTTCATGTCCACAACTCATATCTTGATGAATTGATGATTGAGGATACTCAAATAATTTCAAATATGCATGAAATGAAGAATTAAAGAACTTCCCTTGATTATATTTGACCATGGGCTGAGGTTGCTTCATGAGCAAGGTATTGTGGTGCACAGATGAATTAGGGCTTCTCTGGGGAACAAACCTCAAACCCTTTGACTTGCTTTGATCAAAAATGATGAATTGAGATGTTAGGGAGGCATATTTGATGGATGATAGCTTTGGGAACCATTACCATGCTTGCTTCCTCCTCCTCTTGGCCATGTCTTTGTACCAATGACCTCCTTGAAGCTTTTGGCCTTGTGATTGCTCAAGTTACAAACAAAAGATGTTAGTGACATATTTTTGTGCTTTTGGTTAGTAAACAAAAATGAGAAAAGAAATGATATACAATTCAAGCATGCTTCGTGATCTCAAACCACTCACAAGAGATCCCACCCAAAGGCAAAGGGAACCAAGATGCTGAAGATCCTTGACGCTATGCAAATGCAATATTAGGATGCCATGAGGGATCTTAGGGCCAAAATTGGGGTCTTACAGATGCCCCTATTTAAGGTCATTCTAGCCGGAGAAGGGAAGGTTAAAATCTTCGTCTCGACAAGGTAGAATGAGCTTAAATAATAATAAAATAACGAATTTTGGTCCCTAAGAGACCTCATGATGCAGATGTATGCATGTAAATGGTAAAACTCTGTGGGGATATGTGTCCACAAAGAAGAAAAGAAATCCGGAGAAATCGACAGTTCATAGGAGTAATACACTCACTAGGGAGATAGAGACTCTAGGGGAATAAAACGTGAAAACGCGTGAGCAGGTCACGACTCAAAACTTGGGGAACAAAATTACAGAGGGAGTAAATCCACTGGAAAGACTCGAGCTGACTCGAAGGTGCATGTGTTGGGGAATATACCAACGCAGCAACATTATCCACAACGGATACTTCGGATAAAAATCCGGACAAGAACAATCCACTAAAGGACTTCGCTGGGGATGTCTAAAAAGAAGACTCTCCTGTGGGAGGGGGGGGAGCAGCGGGATGAGGTATTACCGGTTACTGGGTAATAAGCTCAATGAGACATGTGATCTGAACACCGGTATAAGGGCGAGAGATACAACATGCTCAGGAAGAATGAATATCTAAAACCGGTATAAGGGTGAGAGATATCAAAACTCCAAAACATCTGAGGAAGACCTAAAAAGGTATATTTCAACTCAGGAAAGTCTGACTCCACTGGGGACAAAAGTCATAATAGGGAGCAGAAGGGGAGGAACACCAGGGATACCGGTTACTGGGCATATAATAGGTGACCAACCAAGGCGTGAATTGGGGAATATTTCCAAGATACTCGTCATCCAAAGAGGGCAAAAAGCAAACTCGATTAAGGGATGGACATTCGATTCCAAAACAAGGATACGAATCTTACTCAACAGGGGAAGAACAAAAGGCTTCGACCACAAAGCGCATGAGATATATTATCTATTACCGTCAGAACGTAGATAATATGCTCGCATGGACGATTATCCACAACCGGTTACTGGGTTAATAAAGGATAAATCGACCGAAAAGAAAAGGAATCGGGATACCGAAACTAGGTATATAACGATGACCAATTCAGAGAGGAAATAAACGTTACCAACAACAAAAGGGTAAACGAGATGACCCGCTGGGGATAAATTGCGTATACAGGGCAACTATCTAGGCAAAAGAGGGAATATCAGCACCGAATATTGGATGAAGATAACCACCAAAGAGGGGATTACACCTACCGACTACTGGGTAGGAAACCGCGGAAAAGTAACCGTCATCGATTATGATGAACCAAAGGTTAACTCTGCAAAGGGGAGAAAATAGGGTTTACAACTACCGGTATAAGGGTAGAAAACCACAAACTCCGTCGGGAATAATATGAATGATTGCTAATTACTGAACAATTATTCATTTATACCACAGGGAAGCAAAAGGAGACAGTCACAGGAGCCAATTTAGGATCAAACCAAAGAGGCGAACTGAATCAAGACTTGCCCTAATGAGGATATAACTCAATGGGGGAACCCATACCAATATATGTGTTGGGAGGAAACAGAAACAATCACCATCCACGAGGATATATCTTGGTGGGGAATATGGAAGAAAGGATAGACGCTTTCTGCCTATGGAGCCGACTTTATATGGAGAGGGATCAGACACACACATCTGCTTGGGGAAATATATACCACCAAATAGCAGGAGACAACGAACAACGATATATGGCAAAGAAATGCAGCATGAATATCTGAATGTTATAAATATGCATGCATATGCGTGGTTTATGTATGATGAATGCTGACAAACAGACATATCTAACACAAACAGGCCCAGGAATCAACCACCCGGTACTACATCTCAAGAGAGAAAACCCAAAATCACCAGAGAGCGGCCAATCTGCATGGAATCAGAGACAACAACATCTCTGCAGGGGATGAACCATCAGTCTCAGTTGGGGAAAGAAGTTTAATGCACAAGTAGAATCTGCCACCCAAGCAACTCTACTGGGGAATCTATCCGAGGGATAAAGGGATTCTGGGGACCAACCACCAAAAATCGAATCTTCCGGAGAGAGCACATCTGTTGAGGAGGAAAGATCACTGATCTGCTGAAGGGAATAGAGGTAAATAACCTCAACAAGCACTCCACTTGGTGGGATAAACCACAACAATAATCTGGAGGACGAGGATACAGTCGTGCCAGGAATATGAACAAAATGTCTTACCCTGTTGGAGATCATACTACCCTCGGGAGAGCACCGAGGATCTCTTAAGTATCCTTTCGTCATTGTGAATATTCACTTTGTTTAAAAAAACAATTTATGGAAAAAATTTGTTTCTTTAAAACAATGATATTTTCTCAATTAAAACATGTAAAACATTTGTTGAGTAGAAATAAATAAGAGTGCAAATAATTGGATGAAGGTTCAAATTTATTTGATAGAATGGTAGTCTGCAAATGGCGAGACTCCATAGATCTTTACAAGTTTCAAATTGGTGATACATATTGGAAAAGGGCTTCATTGAACATAATGACCATTTCTCCACCAATTCCGAATCCGATGTATCTGAAGCTTCAGTTGATGACAAACGAACGAGAATCTCTGACGGATGATAATGGTAGAACAAAGTCTTGTCAGGATGCAGTTACTTGCCAAATCCCTAAATTTTGCCTAGATTGCCCCAGGATGAGGTACTCAACCTAGCGGGATATAAATATTCATCATTTTTTCATGTCTCTAACTTTTGCCTGGACCGCCCTTTCGGGTTTTCAATCCACCGAGACGCTCATTTTTGCCTAAGCCGCCCTTTCGGGTTTTCAACTTAGCGAGCTATTCTGTTTTTATTTTCTAGGCGAAGTATTTCTTGACTGCATCTGAATTCACAGGACGAGTGAAATCCTCCCCATCCATAGTTGTAAGTATCAAAGCGCCGCCTGAAAAGGCTCTCTTAACAACATATGGACCTTCATAGTTTGGAGTCCACTTGCCCCTGGAATCGGGCGCGAAAGACAAGACTTTCTTGAGCACTATTTCACCTTCTCGGAACACACAAGGCTTGACCTTCTTATCAAAAGCTTTCTTCATTCTCTACTGATATAACTGATCATGGCACATGGCAGTCAATCTCTTCTCTTCTATCAAATTCAGCTGGTCATAACGACTCTGAACCCATTCAGCATCAGTCAACTTGGCCTCCATCAGGACTCTCATTGACGGGATCTCCACCTCTACTGGGAGTGCGGCCTCCATGCCATTATTAAGAGAGAAAGGGGTTGCCCCTGTTGAAGTGCGGACAGATGTACGATATCCATGTAAAGCAAATGGCAGCATCTCATGCCAATCCTTATACGTGACAACCATCTTCTGGATAATCTTCTTGATGTTCTTATTAGCGACTTCAACAACCCCATTCATCTTGGGTCTGTAAGGAGAAGAATTATGATGTGCTATCTTGAACTCACTACACAACTCTTTCATCATCTTGTTGTTCAAGTTAGATCCATTATCAGTAATGATCTTATCCGGCACACCATATCGACATATGAGTTGATTCTTGATGAACTTCACAACCACCTGCCTGGTCACATTTGCATATGATGCAACCTTAACCCCTTTGGTGAAGTAATCGATAGCTACGAGAATAAATATGTGTCCATTAGACGCTTTCGGCTCTATCATGCTAATCATGTCAATTGCCCACATGGAGAAAGGCCATGGTGATGAAATCACGTTCAAAAGTGTCAGAGGAATATGAATCTTATCCGCATAAATTTGACACTTATGACATTTCTTCACATATTTGCAGCAGTCAGACTCCATTGTCAGCCAATAGTAGCCTGCTCTCAACATCTTTCTAGCCATGGCATGCCCATTGGAATGAGTACCAAATGAACCCTCATGGACGTCAGTCATCAACAGGTCTGCTTCGTGTCTATCCACGCATCTGAGCAAAACCATGTCAAAATTTCTCTTGTAAAGCACTTCACCATTGAGATAGAAACTGCCTGACAATCTCCTCAGAGTTTTCCTATCTTTCACAGATGCCCCAGGTGGGTAAATCTGGCTCTAAAGGAAACACTTGATATCATAATACCAAGGCTTGTCATCTTTCACTTCTTCAATTGCGAACACATGAGCTGGTCTATCCAAGCGCATCACAGTGATATTAGGAACTTCATTCCACAGCTTAACCACAATCATCGAGGCTAGCGTAGCAAGAGCATCTGCCATCCGATTCTCATCTCGAGGAATATGATGGAAGTCAACCTTAGAAAATAATGTTGAAATCCTCCTCGCATAATCTTTAAAGGGAATGAGACCAGGTTGATTCGTCTCCCACTCACCCTTAATCTAATTAACAACGAGGGCCGAATCACCATAGACATCAAGATGCTTGATCCTGAGATCAATGCATTCCTCCAATCCCATAGTGCAGGCCTCATACTTAGCCATATTATTCGTGCATTTGAAAGTTAACCTTGCTGTAAAAGGAATATGTGTACCCTGAGGGGTGATGATCACTGCCCCAATACCATTTCCATACTGATTTACAGCGCCATCAAATACCATACTCCATCGGGAACCAGGCTCGGGCGCTTCATCGAGTGTAGGCTCATCACAATCTTTCATTTTCAAATACAGAATTTCCTCATCTGGGAAGTTGTACTGAACTGACTGATAATCTTTGATCGGATGATGTGCCAAATGGTCAGCCAAGATACTATCTTTAATAGCCTTCTGAGCTCGATACTCGATATCGTACTCAGATAACAACATCTGCCAACGGGCAATCCTCCCAGTTAAAGCAGGCTTCTCAAATATGTACTTAATTGGATCCATTCTGGATATCAACCAAGTCGTATGATTCAACATATACTGGCGTAAACGCTTAGCAGCCCAAGCCAAAGCACAACATGTTTTCTCAAGCATTGAGTATCGAGACTCACAATCAGTAAACTTCTTGCTTAAGTAGTAAATAGAATACTCCTTCTTCCCTATTTCGTCTTGTTGACCAAGGACACAACCCATTGAGTCTTCAAGAACAGTCAGATACATGATCAAAGGTCTCCCTTCCACAAGCGGAGACAGGATCTGAGGCTCGGACAGATACTCTTTAATATTGTCAAAAGCTTTCTGGCAATCCTCGGTCCAATCATGAGACTGATCTTTCCGGAGGAGCTTGAATATCGGCGCATATGTGGCAGTCATGTGGGATATGAATCTAGAAATGTAATTCAAGTGGCCAAGAAAACCTCGGACTTGCTTCTCAGTTTTGGGCGCAGGCATCTCTTGTATTGCTTTGACCTTTGCAGGGTCAACCTCAATACCTCTTTCACAAACAATGAAGCCCAATAACTTGCCAGAATGGACTCCAAATGTACACTTGTTGGGATTCAGACGAAGCTTGTACTTCCTCAAACGCTGAAAAAGCTTCAACAAATGCTCTACATGTTCAACTTCCGTTCTTGACTTAGCAATCATATCATCAACATATACCTCAATCTCCTTGTGCATCATATCATGAAACAAGGTGGTCATAGCTCGTTGATATGTGGCTCCTGCGTTCTTCAAACCGAAGGGCATCACTCGATAATAGAATGTTCCCCAAGGTGTGATGAATGTTGTCTTCTCCATATCCTCGGGTGCCATCTTGATCTGGTTATATCCGGAAAATCCATCCATAAATGAGAAGACATTGAATTTAGCTGTATTGTCTACCAACATATCAATATGTGGTAGAGGATAATCATCTTTCGGACTAGCTTTATTCAAGTCTCTATAGTCCACGCACTTCCGGACTTTTCCATCGTTCTTAGGCACGGGCACAATATTGGCCACCGATTGAGGATATGTAAAAGTCACCAGAAACCCCGCATCAATTTGCTTATGAACCTCTTCTTTAATCTTCACTGCCATATCGGGATGAGTTCTTCTGAGCTTCTGTTTCACAGGCACGCACTCAGGTTTCAAAGGTAGGAAATGTTGCACAATATCAGTATCTAGACCGGGCATGTCTTCATACGACCAAGCAAAGACGTCGACATATTCTCGTAGAAATTCGATCAACCCCTTCTTAACAGATTCTTCCAGGAGTGCCCCAATCTTCACTTCTCGCACACAATCCTCAGACCCCAAGTTGACTGTTTCCAGATTCTCAAGATGCGGCTGAATGATCTATTCTTCATGCTCAAGTAGACGGGTAATCTCGTCAGGAATCTCTTCAACATCATCTTCTTCTGCCTCAAATACAGGGAATTCAAAGTTGGGAGATGGTGTCGGATCATTATGTTCAATGGGTTTGATTAACCTGCATAATGATTTTGGATATAAAAGAAACTTTAGAACTTAAACAAGGCAAATCATTATGCAGATGAAAAGATTGGTTTTATCTTGTTTTTTAGGGTTTTATGTGATCACCAATTTCATGCAAAAGAAAAAAGGGAAAATAATTGGAAAACAAACATTTAACATGAATTTATTAAATGAAAATATCATTGTATTTATGCACCAACAATGTCATCACTCCTCCTTTTGGCATGGGAGGAGGATTTTTTAAACAAAGCGATCATTACGTTGACTTATGGATAATTGTAGGAATATCCACAGCGACCCAATTGTTGCAGATCCCTCCAGGGATGATGAAATTGCCAGAATCCTCTGTATCTTCTTCCAAGACAGCAGCAGCTTCTTCATCCTGACCGGTGTGGATGAAACCTCCACTCTTGAATAGCCCTTTCTCGTTGAACGCCCTAGAAGAAAAGCCAATGCCAGCCCGAGACTTGTTGTCTTCTAGCTCAATCATTTTTCCTAAACCTGCAGTTGCACCACACTCAATGGCCAACTTTGCATCTCTATAGGAAGCAAATGAAGGAGCTCTCTTCTCAATAGGATTAGCAATAGATAAAGCTTAGAAAGGAGTTCCAACTTCATCCTCAGCATCTATGTATGAGAAGGAAGATAAATCACTAACCAGGAGAGCCTTTTCTTCCCCTACCACTACCAGCTTCTTGTTCTTCACGAATTTCAACTTCTGGTGTAGGGTGGATGTCACGGCGCCCGCCTCGTGAATCCATGGTCTGCCTAAGAGACATCTATATGATGGGTGAATATCCATAACCTGGAAGGTAATCTGGAAATCACTTGGTCCAATCTTGATTGGGAGATCAACTTCCCCAATCACAGTTTTACGTGACCCATCGAAGGCTTTCACAACTACTCCACTCTGCCTCATGGGAGGCCCTTGATATGACAGCTTTAAAAGAGTGGTTTTTGGCAATACATTTAGTGATGACCCAGTGTCCACCAGCACATTGGACATGGCGTCGTCTTTGCAGTTCATAGATATGTGTAAAGCCAAGTTGTGGTCTCTTCCCTCCTCAGGGAGATCAAAGTCAAAGAAACTCAAATTGTTACAAGCAGTAATGTTTGCAACATTACTATCGAATTATTCTATTGTGACATCATGATATACATATGCCACATCCAAAACCTTTTGCAGAGCCTCTCTATGTGGTTCTGAATTTAACAGCAATGATAACACATATATCTTGGATGGCGTTTGTAGAAGCTGGTCTACAACATTGTACTCTCTCCTCCTTATGAGTCTCAGTATCTCATCACAGTCTTCTTTCTCATTGCCACTAGGGCCAACAGGAGTAGGAGTTTCCAATACAAAGGAGGGTTTAACAGCAAGTGCCGGATTCGGGGAGCTCACAGCGTTCCCAATTGGGCGTTCAACAAAATCAGCATTAGCCTGAGGCTTTGGTGGTGCTAAAAATACACGATCGCTGCGGGTCAAACCACTTACGTCAGCAATGTTCACCACAAAGGAGGATGGTAAGGGCATCTCTTTCCCACTTTCTACCGCAACAACGTTGTAGCAACAGGGAACTGCCTTTTCGGAAGAATACGGTACAGGGCCGGCAAGCTTAATGATAAGAGCGGGAGAAGCCTTCTGCTTGCTACCATCATACTTGATGATAACAGGCTCGGCTATCTGGAATACTGGGGAAATCACATTGACTTCAGGCTCATCTTCGTTAATATTCCTATTCTGAAGGATCTCAATGACTCCTTCATCCAGCATTTCCTGAATGTCCTTGCGCACCTGGCGACAACCCAATCGATTAACAGAGCATACTCGGAATCTATCATGGTCGTGCTCATAGTGACTCTAATCACATAGCAAACGATGCATTTCGATAAGAGATTTTCGAATATGACTAACATATTTGACTTTGTATTTGCCAAGGCAACCCTGGACCATGTTAACAGATTTCCCATGCTCGGGCAATGGGTTCTTCTTCATGTTAGGACCTACGTCCTCGAAACACAAAATGCCACACCTCACAAGGTCTTGACCCTTGGTTTTCAAAGGATAGCAATTCTCCACGTCGTGGCCGGGAGCACCAGAATGGTATACACAATACAATTCGGGCTTATACCACCACTGGGGGTTAGCAGGTATAGTCGGTGGGTCTCTCGGAGTAATCAACTTCCTCTCTATCAAAGAGGGATATAATTCTGCGTACGACATCGGAAAAGGGTAAAAAGTGACCTTTTTCCTCTCGTAACTTGTGCTGTTTTGATTACTGTTTCGAGGCTGGTAGGCCTACTATTACGGACGGTGTTGTTGTTGCTGATATTGTTGAGGTGGTTGTTGATTATTGTTATGCTGCTGATACTATTGATTGTCTCTGAAAACAGGTGCTATATGAGCCACCTGGTGCTGGTTACTGGCGGAACGCACAGTCTTCCTCCTCACAGAGGGTCTTCTAGGTTTCACATGGGAGGTCACAGCATGTGCCTCTCCATCTTTCTTCTTTGAAAACGCCCCATAGCGCTTGGCAGAAGAGCCTTCATCTCTGGTTAGACGTCCTTCTCTAACCCCTTCTTCTAAACGCATCCCCATATTCACCATCTCGGTGAATTCAGAAGGAGCGCTAGCAATCATCCGCTCAAAATAGAATGAACTCAAGGTCTTCAGAAATATCTTGGTCATTTCCTTCTCTTCTAGCGGAGGCACGATCTGTGCTGCCACCTCTCGCCACCTCTGGGCATATTCTTTAAATAATTCTTTATCCTTCTGGGACATGGCCCTCAATTGATCCCTATCGGGAGCCATATCCACATTGTACTTGTACTGCTTGACGAAGGCCTCGCCAAGATCATTGAAAGATCGGATGTTTGCGCTGTCTACACCCATATACCAACGCAGAGCGGCACCAGACAGACTGTCCTGAAAGTAGTGAATGAGCAACTAATTGTTGTCGGTCTGAGTTGACATTTTCCTGGCATACATGACCAGGTGGCTGAGAGGACAAGTATTTCCTTTGTATTTTTCAAAGTCAGGGACCTTGAATTTTACAGGGATCTTCACATTGGGAACCAAACAGAGTTCGGCAGCAGACTTGCCAAAAAGATCCTTTCCTCTGAGAGTTTTCAATTCCTTGCGGAGCTCAAGAAATTGATCATTCATAGCGTCCATCTTCTCATAGACATCTGGGCCCTCAGACGGCTCAGATTGATAGATGGTTTCGTCTACCCTAGGCATGGTATGCACGACAGGAGGAGGAACATCAAGGACCGGGCTAGATGTTGGCATAGAAGCAAAAGTGGGAGCAGGACCCTCAGGCATGAAATTGGGAGGCATCCCCCACGGAAACCCGGTTGGCATGGCTGTCGGAGTAAAGTGTGCACTTGCTGCAGGCACAATTGAGGAGACAATCTCTGAGATAACTATCCTCTGAGGAGGAGTTGAAGGAGTTGGAGAAGACTGGCTCTAGGCAGCCAAGAACGATTCCATCAAAGCACTCAGTCTGGCGACTTCCTATTTGAGTTCACGGTTCTCTTGTTCTAGTTGATCCATCAGTCTTGAAGTGTTGGCTCTAGTGTAATACCGGTGAGTCAGCTTGTCTTTAAAATAAATGAAGAGCACAAAGTTAGACCACAGGACAAGAGGCTGGAAACAAAACCTGCTTATGCACATGATGCATGCAATGCTTGTGCACGTGATTTGTTTTAATATTTCAAAGGAACTTTAGGGTTTTACTTGCAAATTTTTGGAAACATTAAGCATTTTATCACATATGGAAATATCTCATAAAATAACATCAGGGAAAAGAAATACAGCATTGTCAATCATGTACAAGAGGAAAGGAAAATAATCATCCTATGGATCCCTAGAAACAATCGTTTAAAGTTCGGGACACAGGAAGATAAGATGTGCGAAGCCTATTCACTTCTTCTTCATAAGCTGCCTCCATATTTGCCTTCTCTTTGGCGAGTCGATCGTACTTCCTCTTCCAAAACTTGGAAGACTGAGGAAGTAGAGAAGTCCATGCGTCATTAGGATCATCAATAACTTGATGCTCAAGGAACTCAATCAAAGCATCCTTCTCCTTAATCTGCTGAAGCAACTCTTCACGTTCACGGATCCAAGCACGTGAACGGTCTTCGTCTCTCAACTCCTCTACTCCTTGATCAGGGAGGGTTGAAGGCCCAGCCATAATCATAGGTGTAGGTCTTGGATACTCGTAAGGCATGAGATGCTCAGACGGTCTCTTCCTCACCCAAGCAGTATAAGGCTCCAAAGCGATGCAATTCTTAGGACCCAACTCCTTCCTTCCTTTCTTATGAATCTTGCACCAAGCGCGAACCATCCTAGCTTTCAGGCCTTGGGGATCTTTACCCTCCTGAAAGAACACACCCTCTAACAGAATGTTATTAGGTTTATCCTTTAGGTGGAACCCAAGCTCTCGACGTGCCAAAACAGGGTTGTAGTTAATCCCATCACATGTACCAAGAAGAGGTACATTGGAGAATTCACCACAAGAGTCGATAATCTGCACACCATCATATGCACGGTTATACCAAGAGATATCATCATTAGTGAGAGACATAAGTCTCGTGGACCACCGTAGACATCCCTTGTTCTCCTTGAAGGCGACCGTCTGCGGTAAATGAGAAATAAACCACTTATACAACAGAGGAAAACAGCACACGATGGCACCACCACCCTTTGCATTCCTCATATGCAAAGAGAAATAAGCATCACCCAACAGAGTAGGAACGGGATTAAGAGTAGAAAAGATCCTAATAGCGTTCACATCCACAAACTTGTCGATGTTGGGGAACAATACCAATCCATAGATGAGAAGTACAAATATGGCTTCAAAGGCGTCCTCACTCATGGCCTTCCCATACATATTAGCTTGAGCAATGAGGAACTCAGAAGGGAGACCTTGAATTCCACCTTTGGTAGTCATATGAGCACCAACCAGAGATTCATCTATGTGCAACATTTCTGCTATCTTTTGAGAAGTAGGAACACTCTCCAAGCCACTGAACGGCACCTGATCCAGAATAGGTATCCCCACAAGATAAGGATACTCCTCAAGGGTAGGCAAAAGCTGAAAGTCCGGAAAAGTGAAGCAACGATACAAAGGATCATAGAACTGCACCAACACGCTCATCAATCCTTCATCCACCTGAGTAGTCAGAAGAGGAAGAAGCTTCCCGAAACGAGCTTTGAAACCCAAGGGATCTAGTACATAGGATGTCAGATTCCTTAACTCTTTCAAATCTGGTTGCCTGAAATTGTACTTCTTTGTATTCCTTCTTTGTCTTTCCATGTCTGAAAATTTTGCAAATAAACCCCTTAAGTTCCTTGAAAATTTTCTTATTATTTTGATGATATGGATGCAAATGAGTGCATGAATGCAACAATCACACTCAAGGATCAAGCAAAGCACACCAAACAAAGGTCATGGGATGGATCATGTTATCCTTAATATCAATCATCCATTTTGGTGGATTATGGTTTACACCTTATCAACACCCAAGTTCCATTGATATTAAGGATATATGAACGGATCAACCATGAATCAAGGGTTTGTTGCAAGTCACGAGCATGGAGTCTCGGTTAAGAACCAGCCAAAGGGAATGTACTAAGGTTTAAACCTGCCAAACATGTTCTACAAAAGGTTCCCATAGTCATCATCCCATCTTTCGGATATTATCGGAGAAACGAATACTCGTATTCCAAAAATATTCTCAAGAGAGACTCTTATGAGTGTAGTATCGCGTAACAATCGTATCAAATCTTACACTTGAACGACTTTCGCACTACATCCTAAGAATAGGCCAAGATGGGCTTGGTAAACTAAGGTCCTTGGCTTCTAAGGTCTATATTGAAAAGAATAATGTCTAACCACAACTACTTGTGTGACATTATTGATCCCAACATGACCTCCACCAAGTGAATGGACTTGCAAGTCAACTTGCTAAGGAATAACTCCACACAAGTCAACAAGACTATGCCATTCTCCTATCGTAAGTGCACTCGAGTCCGGGTATAGAACTCATCTCACAAAGATCACCAAGCATACAAGGAATTAATATCAAGCAATTCAATCATTACATACAATACGGTAATCCCAAATTGCACAAAAATAGATCACAAAACAATACAATACAACAAGCATGAAAAGTTGGCAAAACCCACTAGGCACTGAAATTTATTCCCTAGCAGAGTCGCCACTTTTCTGTAGCGGGGTATTCGTTACCATTAGAGATATTGACTAAATCCAAGGTAAACCATACAAGTCGAGTCGCCACCTCACTTCTATTTATCCAAAGGAATGGTTAGAAAGCGAACAAAAACCTAAAAGTTTTATCGAATCAAAAACTAGTAAAAATGTCAGAGATCTGGGTAAGGCGGTTGGTTATGCAATGGGAAGGTTTTAAGCACCCAAGACATTCTAGGTACTCCTAGGGAGCCCTTTTCACATTTGTTGTAAGATTGGTATTTTTGTGAATTTTTTTTTGTGCAAACATGATTGAAGAGATGAGAAGAGAATATACAAGTTTATTTACATTTTGTGTTTGGATGGATAAACCCATTGCCAACGTACCATCTTAAAAAAGATTAGGATCAAAACCTCGTAGTTCGGGGTAAAAATCTCAAAATGAGTGGGTGAATTGATTGGTTCAAAAGCCTTAAGGTCTTTTGTTGTCCAAGGGAGAAAACTCAACCTAAAACCACAAATCCACCATGTGAGGATAGCTTCAACATGCTAATGAGGGGTTAACCCTATAATAAGCATGGAAGACTCATTGTCCATCACTAAGGATATAGGTGAGCATTACATCTACCTCAAGGATAACTCAAACCTAATAGCTAAAGTTTATGACAAAGTTTAATTAAGAAAGTGGCCATTGAAACCACAAAAAGACATTTGAATGAGTTTTATTTACCAATGAAAAGTATGCACAAAATGGTCAAAGTTGATTTAGAAGTTCAATTCAAAATAAGTGTTAAGAAAAGAAAGTTTGAAAATCAAAAGCATAAGGCTTAGGTTTCTAATGTTTGAAAACAAAGGTTAAATGTTTGCACAAAAGTTTTGGCTTGGGTTAGAGTGGAGGGAAGAAGAAGAATGGCTAAAGTCCTAATCATACAAGTAGCTCCCATCCTTTGGAATATGCAAGCAAAATAATAGTAAGCTCAAGCAATCAACAATCAAGTTAGCTCCTGGAAAGTTCCTCAATGGCTCTTGGATCTCTCTCTTAAAAGCTCATGGCAATGGTTCCTCACTTAGACTCAATATTGGGATCCCTAACACAAGAACACACACATTAAAAAGTTCCATCAAACAATCAAGAATGAACAAGAAGGAGTTTTATAGATTGGTCCTTTCAAAGTCCTCTTCAACATTTGTAGCATTCTAAAGGCCCAATGCCTAGTTGCTCTTTGACTTTTATAGCATTCTAAAGGCTCAATGCCTAGTTGCTCTTTGACTCCAAATTTACATAGGGAAAGTCCTAAAGTCTAAGTCCATTTGTCCATTTCTTTGCAATTGGTCAACAACAATCAAAACACAATCACAATGACATATACACAATTATGTGCTCAAGTGAGCAAAAGGCAAATTGCATTAACGTAAACATGTGCTCAAGTGAGCAAAATGAAAAAGCAAATGAATAATATGTACAAGAATAGTAAATTGCATAAAAGTAAAGTGCAAGAAGTAAATGTTAATGGTTAATGGTTAATGTTAGTAGTTAGTGTGCCATAAGGCAAATTTAGCGCTATGTAAAGCAATCGTAATTGGACTTACGTAGAAGTCACAACTATCTGAGGCCGGTCAATAATAATGTAGGCAACAACACAAGTTAGAAGTCTTGATTAGTGAACCAAGTTCCCACAACTTGCCATGCCAAAAAAGAAGAAGAGAAATGATCTTGTATTGGTTTAAGTTGTTTGCATGATTTAGGAAGCAATCTATCCTTAATGCAAAGCCATTCACTTAATGAATTGATCAAGATGAATTAGATTTGAATCAAGGAACATAAAACCTCCCTAATCAATGCTAACTTATCAACCTTTAACTCATTGATCCAAAAGAAAAGAAGAAGAAGATGAAGAAGATGGATAATGGAGATTAAGAATTAAAGTGCATGAAATGAAATGGAATGTACCAATCTATTAAGAGTTGACCAAAGACATTGAAGATCATGGCCAAACAATCAAAAACAGAAGTTGGATGAAGATTGGAAGTCAAGAAATAAACAAAATATTTTTGGCATGTTTAACATTTAAAAATAAACTTGAATTAAAATATTAAAGAAAGGTCAAACTTCAAATTCACTTCAAATCAAATAACAAAGTTTGACAATAAAAAATGAATAAAAATGAATAAAAATAACCTAATTGAACTAAAATCTCAAATAAATCTCAAATCAAATAAAAAATTGATGAGAATATTTTTCATAGATCCATCATCATTCAAATAAGTTGAGAAAATATTTTTGTATTTTTTGAATATCAAAAACTATTTAAAATGAATTAAAAATAACCAGAAAAGAGAAAATTCACAAAAAATATCAAATGATAAAATAAAAAAATATTAAAAATCATTTTTAGAAACTAGAATTAAAAAGAGAAATAATGCAATTGGTCCCATATTTTTTGGAATTAAAATGAAAGAGTTATGAATTTTTGAAGTTAAATGAAATAAAAGAAATAAAATGGAAATTATAAAAATCAGAAAAAACCACAGCGCTTGGATGGAACCTCATTAATTGATGTGTCCAATCTGATGGTCATGAAGCGCGCGCGTACCAAAGGCTCAAGTCAATGCAACCACACACTAAATTAAAATAAGTCATATCATTGGAGGGTGGAGATTAGATTTGGGAATCAGATCCAAGGGCCCATATTCAACCTGGCAAACGGACGATGGTGTACACCACCATCTTCTTCGGCGAGCTTGCATTTTCCGGCCAAAGTTGCAGGTCATAAAATCTCAACCAAAGGGGACGATCATCATATCATTGGAAAGCTAGGGTGATGTACATCACCCCGGTACCATCTATTTTCATTCTATATCTCCATGGTAAGAGAAATCAGAGGTTGAAAAATATGGTGTTCAACTGGAACTTAATGGATTTGTGAAATTAAAAGCACAGTCAAGTTGCCTCTGATGAGAGGACTTCAGCCAAGCAAAAGGACACAAGAAACAAGCTATAAATGAAGAGTTTCGAAGCAAATAAGTTTTGATATCCACCTTTGAAATGCAGATCTTGAGAGCACGATTCTCCTCAACTAATGCTTGCAGTAGGAACTAGTGATGAAGATGAAGCAAGGCCAAGGAATTGTAGGTCTGAAAATCAACTAAGGTAGTTGAAATTCAAATCTGAATTTTTAAGAAGAAAGTGAAAATTCCTTTGAGTGTGGTTATGGATTTCAATCTTGCAGCATTTCAGGCGCCTTCAGGTTTCCAATTGAATGAAATTGTGCTTCTATTTATAGATGGAAATGCAAGGCAAGGGATATCAAACTTATGTGCATGAAGTTGGGTCCTCCATGCATGGGCCTGTACAGGCGCATGTGAGGCCCAAACTCAATTGCATTTGCGTGCTGATGATCAAACAAATTAAAATGGACGTGCAGTTTGCAAGGCATTGGCTTGTGCATGGAAATTTAACATGAAATGCATAATTGGTCTCAAAACTTCACCTCTTCGAAAATGCCACTTGAAAAATTGAAACATAGGTATGTGGGTAATGGTTGGAAAGGTCTTGACAAGAGGAACAAATGTTATGTTGAACAAAAACTCTTTTGGAGTGTGGAAATTTATGAAAACAGGCCATGAATTTCAATGCACAAGATATGCCTTAGAGAATTTTGTCAAAATGAACTAACTTCAAGCCCTTCTGTTTTCATGATGCATGCTCCAAATGGAAAAACCTCCAACATCAAAGTTGTAGATATGTTCAAGGCAATCAATTTGGAATTGAAGTTTGCATCATTTGGATTTTTGATGAAGAAGTTATGGGCACTTGAATTTGGACTTTTTTACATTTCAATGCATTTGTCCCAAAGTGACCTATAATGTTTTGCATTATCACATGTATTTCCTTTGAGATTTTGAAGTTTTGTTCAACATAACATTTGAAGTAGACATAATAAGATTTCCAATGCATTTTGTTCCACCTCAAAATCGTAAAAAATGAATGAGTTATGTTCTTGGGAAGTTGACCCAAAATTAGAGTTTCAATCAAAATGACCTATAATGTCTTGGAATGGATGATGATCTTCCAAGTTTCAAATCCAATTTTGAGGAACATTAAAGTTGTTCATAATGTATTTAAGAACATTTTTTCTCTTGGGATCTTCTCCATTTGACCAACACACAAAAAGTTAGGTCTCAGTGCATTTCAAAATAGCCAGATGAAGTGACTGATCAACTTCTCAAGTCCACAACTCAAATCTTGATGAATTGATGATTGAGGATACTAAAATAAGTTCAAATATGCATGAAATGATGAATTAAAGAACTTCCCTTAATTTTATTTGACTTTGGGTTGAGGTTGCTTCATGAGCAAGGCACAGTTGATGGACAGATGAATTAGGGTTTCCTTGAGAGACAAACCTCAAACCCATTGACTTGCTTTGATCAAAAATGATGAATTGAGATACTAGGGAGGCATATTTGATGGATGAGAGCTTTGGGAACCATTGCCATGCTTGCCTTCATCTTCTCTTGGCCATATCATTGCACAAAGGATCACCTAGAAGCTTTTAGATCTTGTGACTGCTCAAGCTGCAAACAAAAGATGTTAGTGACATATTTTTGTGCTTTTGGTTAGTAAACAAAATCAGAAAAGCAATAATATACAATTCAAGCATGCTTGGTGATCTCAAACCAACTCACAAGAGGTCCCACCCAAAGGGAAGAAGCCAAGATGCTCATGATCCTTGAGGCTTGGCAAATGCAATGTTATGATGCCATGAGGGATCTTAGGGCCAAAATTGGGGTCTTACAAATGCTAACCACAATCTTTAACTCATTGATCAAAAAGAAAAAAGAAGAAGAAGAAGAAGAAGAAGAAGCATTAAAGTACAATAATGGAAATGGAATGAGATAATCAATAAACATTGACCAAAGATAAAGAAGATCAAGGTCAAACAATAGAAAACAGAAGGAAAATGAAGATTAGAGGTCAAGAAACAAATAAAATATTTTTGGCATTTTTTAATATTAAAATAAAACTTGAATTAAAATAATAAAGAAAGGTCAAACTTTAAACTCACTTCAAATCAACTTGGAAAAGTCCAAGTGAATTATCCCAAGTTCAACAAGGTCAAACAATGTTTGACAAAAATTTTCAGCATTTTTAGAAGTCAGAAACTATTTTAAATCAATTAAAAAATGCATAAAAATAACCTAATTGAACTAAAATCTCAAATATATCTCAAATCAATTAATAAATTGATGAGAATACTTTTCATAGCTCTATCATCATTCAAAGAGGTTGGACAAATATTTTTGTATTTTTTGAATATCAAAAACTATTTTAAATGAATTAAAAATAAGCAGAAAAGATAAAATTACTAAAAAATAGAAAATGATAAAATAAAAAATATTAAAAGTCAATTTTAGAAAGTAGAAATTAAAAGGAGAAAAATGAAATTGGTCCCATAATTTTTGGACCAATAATGAGAGAGATATGAATTTTTAAAAAGAAATGGAAATAAAAGAAATAAAAGAAATAAAATCAGAAATTAGAAAATAGGAAAATGCATGGACCGTTTGATCTGAGCTCATTAATTGAGCTGGAAGATCATGAGGTCATGAAGCGCGCGCCTACCAAGTGCCTTGGTCAACTGAAGCGCATCTTGCCAATAAAGAAGTCATAACAATGGAAACACATGATTGCATCTGGAAAAATGAATGAATGGTCCAGATCAAATCTGGAGACCAGACGGTGGCCAGCGCCACCGTCTTCTCCGGCCAAGTCAAAAATTGAAGAGATTAAAATGGTAACCAAAAGGCACGATCCAGGCATCAATCGAGAGTTAGGGTGATGTACATCACCCCTGTACCACTCAAATCCATTCTAGATCTCTATATTGAGAGAAATCAGAAGTGGAAAATTTGTGGTGTTCATAGGAACTTCATGATTTTTGAAAATTGAAAGCACAATAATGTTGGCTCTATGCAATGGACTTCAGAAAACACAACATCAATGAGAATTAAGCACTATGCAAGCTGATTCGAAGAAAATAACAGTTGAGGTCAACCTTTGATTTGCAAGGCTTTGAGTCACAATTCTTGGATGCTATTGCTTACAGTTGACACTATAGATCAAGGAGAAGAAGGTTTAGGAACTTTAAGATCTGAAGATTGATAAATGAAATCAAAGTTCAGATTTGAAAAGCTTATTGCATAAGGATCATTTTTTATGTTGATCAAAACTCCATTTGGGGCTTGGAAATGGAGGAAAATTGGACATGAAGTGTAGGGTGCAAAACATGCATATGTGAGATTTCCCAAATTGGCCAAAGTTGAAGCCCTTCTGTCTCAAAGATGAAAGTTCCAAATGACAAAAGCTTCAACATAAAAGTTGTAGATATTTTCAAGACAATCAATTTGGAGTTAAATGTTGCATAATTTTGATTTTTGATGAAGAAGTTACGGGCACTTAAAGTTGGACTTTTTCACATTTCAATGCAATTGGACCAAAGTGACCTATAATGTTTTTCATTATCACATGTATTTCTTTTGCGATTTTTAAATTTTGCTCAACATAACATTTTAAGTAGACATCTTAAGCTTTCCAATTCATTAATCCCACCTCAAAATAATGAAAAATGAATGAGTTATGTTCTAGGGAAGTTGACCCAAAATTAGGGTTTTAGTCAAAATGACTTAGAATGTCTTGGAATGGATGATGACCTTCCAAGATTCAAATCAATTTTTGATGAACATGAACGTTGTTAATATGGTTCTTAAGAACAGTTTTTCTCTTGGGGTCATCTCCATTTGACAAACACATCAAAAGTTAGGTCTCAGTGTATTTCAAAATAGTTAGATGAATTGACTAATCAACTTCACAAGTCCACACCTC
Organism: Lathyrus oleraceus; assembly: GCF_024323335.1. Classification (NCBI taxonomy): domain Eukaryota; kingdom Viridiplantae; phylum Streptophyta; class Magnoliopsida; order Fabales; family Fabaceae; genus Lathyrus; species Lathyrus oleraceus. The sequence goes on along the minus strand of NC_066584.1, from coordinate 267,121,046 downwards.
ATATCTAGGTGAATTGATGATTGAGGGCACTCATATAAGTTCAAATATGAATAAAATGATGATTTAAAGAACTTCCCTTGGTTGTATTTGACCATGGGTTGAGGTTGCTTCATGAGCAAGGCACAGTGGATGAACAAATGAATTAGGGTTTCCTTGGGAAACAAGGCTCAAACCCTTTGATTTTCTTTGGTCAAAATGATGAGTTGAGATACTTGAGAGGCATATTTGATGGATGAGAGATTTGGGAACCATTTACACGCTTGCTTTCATCTTCAATTGGCTCTATCAATGCATATAGGATCTCCTAGAGGCTTTGGACCTTGTGACTGCTCAAGCTACAAACAAGAGATGTTAGTGACATATTTTTGTGCTTTTGGTTAGTAAATAAAATGACAAAAGCAATAATATACAATTTAAGCATGCTTGGTGATCTCAAACCAACTTACAAGAGATCCCACCCCAAAGGAAAAGGAGCCAAGATGCTTATGATCCTTGAGGCAATGCAAATGCAATGTTATGATGCCATGAGGGATCTTAGGGTCAAAATTGGGATCTTACAGTCCATATGTTGTTAAGAGATCCTTTTTAGGCGGTGCTTTGATACTTATAACTATGGATGAGGAGGATTTCACTCGTCATGTGAATTCATATGCAGTCAAGAAATACTTTGCCAAAAATAAAAACAGAATAGCTTGCTATGTTGAAAACCTGAAAGGGTGACTTAGGCAAAAATGAGCGTCTCGGTGGATTGAAAACCCGAAAGGGAGGTCCAGGAAAAAGTTAGAGACATGAAAAAAAATGAATATATATATCTCGCTAGATTGAGTACCTCACTTTGGGGCAATCTAGGCAAAAATTAGGGATTTGGCAAGTAACTGTATCCTGACAAGACTTCGTTCTACAACTGTCTTTTGTCAAAGATTCTCGCTCAATCATCGTAAACTGAAGCTTCAAATACATTGGATTCGGAGTTGGTGGAGAAATAGTCATTATGTTCAATGTAGACCTTTTTTCCAATATATATCACCAATTTCAAATTTGTAAAGATCCATGAAGTCTCGCCATTTGCGGACTACCATTCCATCAAATAAATTTGAGCCTTTATCCAATTCTTTGCACTCTTATTTGTTTATTTTTAACAAATGTTTGCATGTTTGAATTGATAAATATCATTGTTTTAAACAAATAAAGATTTTATAAACTGTTTTTAAATAAATTGAACATTCACAATGACTGAAAGGATAAATGGAATGTCTTCAGTGCTCTCCCAAGGATAGTATGATCTTATGAAGGGTAAGACATTTGTTCATGTTTGTACCCTCTTCATCATCTTTCAGGTTGTCTCCTCAGCGAGCGCAGAAAGAGCAGAATAATACATTATCAGATCCCCATAAAGTCTGGAGTTCTGGCCTTGATCTATCAGAGATGTGTATACCTCTATATCAGGCACTAGCATTTGTGTTTTATCAATTACATGGTTGTCGTCCCTTGCTTGGACTGGCCTAAAATCCCTAATAAATTGATAAAAGTTGATATGCTATCTATTCTCGAGGAAGTTGGTCTTCCCTCAGCATAAATAGAAATCTCCAGCAAAATGCGTGGAAATTCCCAGCATGAGTAGAAGTCCTCAGTAGAGCAAGCATTGTGTTCTCTACAAAGTTGTCTTTCAGATATCTCCTCGGTAGTAGTTACTTAGAGCAGTTGGTGAAGGGTTTGTCCCCTTTTCATCCCCAGCATGGCACGTGTTGATGAAGGATTCACTTCTCATCCAGGACAGTTCCTCTGGAGTTACTTGTAATTTCTCCCTGACAGGTTTGCCTACAGCTCACCCCCATGAGGGTTGCTTCAGCAGATTATCCCTAGTGTGGTCGCCTGCATACCATCCCCTATAGAGCTACCCGATTCCGGCTTGACATTTGTATCCCCTCCGAGTGGAAGACATTTCCCTGTGTTAAGGGATTTTGAGGAAGATGTGGTATTTCCTTCCCCAACAGAGCAATGTTTCTCTCTTTCCTCAGCAGAATCGGTTTTCCTAGCAGTTAGAAGAGAATGCTTGATTGATGTGTATCTGTTTGGTGGTTGTTCCCTACGGAGTTTCATATCATCCCCTGATAAGTTCCCTAGTGGAGTTCTTCTACGACGGATCTTATCTGTGTCGAACTCCCGGGTAGAGTTTCCTCTACGATGGATCTTTTGTCTGTTCAACAACAAATCTTATTGATATCCCTGCATGTTTCCCAGCTGAGACTTTGCCCATTCCCCGGCGGTTGATAGTTGTGACCCTTGCTTATCTCCAGCAGCGGTCTTTGTCCCCTGCGGTGGTTTGTGTCTCCTGGTATTTGATGCTCCCCCACCAGAATTGATTTCTCCTGTGGGCCTGGCCTTTCTCTTTTGAGATGTTATACCGGATGTCCTTCCATTGAGTCTCAAACTTATTTGTTTTAGATATGTTTATCTGTCAGCATTAATCTTACATAAACCATGCATGTACATGCATAACCATAGCATTCTAGATATTCATGTTGCATTCTTTGCCATATATCTTTGCTTGTTATCTCCTGCTGTTGGTGAAATATTCTTCCCCAAGTAGATGTTTGTGTCTGATCTCTCCATATAGAGTCAGCCCTATAGGCAGAAAGTGTCTATCTTTCCTTCTATATTACCCACTGAGTTATGTCCTCGTGGATGATTTTTGTTTCAGTTTCCTCCCCATTTATGTATCTGGATGGAATTACTCCCCTGAGTTATATCCTCATTGGGTTGAGTCTTGTTGATTGTGTCTTTCTAGTTTGTTCCTAGATTGACTCCTTTATGGTTATTCCCTGCAGGTCTCTGTGGTTTAGTTGTTCAATTGCTCAGTAAACAGTAATTGACCAGCTTTTCCCCAATGTATCTTTGTGGCCTTCTACCCAGTAACCGGTAGTTGTAAGTCCTATTTCTGTGTTTTCCTACCCAGTAACCGGTAGATGTAATCCCCTCTTTGTTTGTTATCTTTATCCAATATTCGGTATCAATATTCCTTCGTTTTTGGATATACCACCCAGTAACCGGTGATAAATCTCTTGGATAATTGTTTATATTAAGAAATTCATCCCATGCGAGTCATCTTTCATTTACCTTTGTTTGGTAATGATTGTTTCTCCTTTCAGATTGGTCATCATTTTATACCCAGTAACTGGTATCCCGATGTCCTTTCTTTTCGGTTGATTTATCCTTTATTAACCCAGTAACCGGTTGTGGATAAACTTCCATGCGAGTATGCTATCTACGTTTTGACGGTAATAGATAACCTATCTCATACACTCTTCAGTCGAAGTCTTTTTTTTCCCCGGTTGAGTAAGATTCGTTTTTCCTTATGGAATCGAATACCCATCCTGTAAATTGAGTTTGCTTTTTCGGCCCTCCTTTTCGGATGATGAGTGTCTTGGATATGTTCCCAATTCACGCCTGGTTGGTCACCTATTATATGCCCAGTAACCGGTATCCCTGGTGTTCCTTCCTTCTGCTCCCTATTATGACTTTTTGTCCCCTATGGAGTTAGATTTTCCTGAGTTAAGATATGCCTTTTTGGGCCCTCCTCGGATGTTTCGGATGATTGATATCTCTCACCCTTATACCGGTCTTAGATATTCTTTCTCCTTGAGCGTGTTGTTCTCTCACCTAGTAACCGGTGTTTTGATGACATGTCTCTTTTTGAGTTTATTACCCAGATGCTGGTAGTATCTCGTTTTTTCCTCAGTTGAGTCCTTTGTGGACATCCCAGTCTGCGTCCGGATCTTTATCAGAAGTATCCTTCGCTGATAGTTTTGTTGTATTGGCATATTCCCCAATACATGCATCTTTGCGTCAGCTCGAGTCTTTCCATTGATTTATTTTCATGGAATCCCTCCGTGTCTCCCAGCAAGTTCTCAAGTCGTGACCTGCTCACACATTTTACCCTTATTCCTCCCTAGAGCCTCTATCTCCTTAGAGGGTGTATTACTCCTATGGATTTTCAGTTTCTCATGGTTCTTTTCCTTTGTGGCCATATTTCCCCACAGAGTATTAACTTTTGCATGCATACATCTGCATCATGAGGTCTCTTAGGGACCAAAATTCGTCTTTTTGTTATTATATAAGCCCATTCTACGTCGTCGATATGAAGATTTTAACCTTCATATCTCCGGCTAGAATGACCTTAAATAGGGGCATCTGTAAGACCCTAATTTTGACCCTAAGATCCCTCATGGCATCATATCATTGCTCAATGCATTGCCTCAAGGATCATGGCATGTGTGGCTCCTTAACCCTAGGGTTGGGACTTGTGTGAGTTGGTTTGAGACCACCAAGCATGCTTGCATTGTATATTATTACTTTTCTTATTTTTGTTTACTAACCAAAAGCACAAAAGTATGTCACTAACCTCTTTTGTTTTGAAGCTCAAGCAATCATGAGATCCCCTGCTCCTAGGAGGCTCCTATGCTCAATGAAGTGGCCAGATGAAGATAAAAACAAGCATGACAATGGTCCACAAAGTTCCTAATCATCATATATTCCTCCCAAGTATCTCAAATTGTCAATTTGATCAAGATAATCCAAAGGGCTTGAGGATTGTTTTTCAAGGAAACCCTAATTCAGTTATGCATTGACTGTGCCTTGCTCATGAAGCAACCTTAACCTATGACTAAATTTAATCAAGGTATTTTATGCATATATGAGCCTATGTGAGTATCCTCAATCATTCATTCATTAAGATTTGAAGTTTGGCCTTGAGAAGTTGACCAGTCAATTCATCTGACAAAACTGAGATCCATTAAGACACAACTTTTTATATGTTTGTCAAATGAAGATGACCCCAAGATGATAAATATTATTAAGAACCGTATGAACAACTTTCATGTTCATCAAAAATCCATTTGAAACTTGGAAGGTCATCAGTGATTTCAAAACATTATAAGTCATTTTGACTGAAACCCTAATTTTGGGTCAACTTACCAAGGACCTAACATCCGCATTTTTTATGATTTATAGGTGAGACCAATTGCATTGTAAATATTAAGATGTCTACTTCAAATTTAATGTTGGACAAAATTTCATAATCCTAAAAGAAACACATGCGATAATACAAAACATTATAGATCACTTTGGACCGAAACTATTGAATTTAAAAAATGTCCAACTTCAAGTGCCCATACCTTCCTCATTAAAAATACAAATGATGAAGAATTTAATTCCAAATTGATCAACTTGAAAAGATCTACAACTTTTATGTTGTAGATTTTTCCATTTGAGACTTGCATCATTGAATCAGAAGGGATTGAATTTGATTATTTTTTTCAAATTTTCCAAAGACATGTTTTGTACCTCAAACTTCAAGGTCAGTTTTCATAAATTTCCAAACTCCAAATGGATTATTTCCCAACATAGCTTTTGTTCCTTATGTCAAGACCTTTCGAACTATTACTCACATGATCATGTTTGGATTTTCCATGTTGGACTTTCGAAGAGGTGAACATTTATGACCAATTATGCAATTCACCTTGAATCTTCACGCACAAGCTAACAGCATGCCATTTGCACGTCCAATTCAACTTAGTATGATATCAACTTGCATTTCAATCCAATTTTGGGCCTCACATGCGCCTGTACAGGCCCATGCATGGAGGACCCAATGATCATGCACACGAGTATTTCCTCACTTTGCTTGCAGTTCAGATATAAATACATGCTCTCCCTCATTCAAATCTCAACCTTATGGTGATCTGAAGCTCTACTAAAATCAAAACCTAACCATACTCAAAGGAATTCCAATTTTTATTTCTTAAATTCAAGCTTGAATTTCAACACAATCAGTTGATCTTCAAGTCTTATTCCTTAGCCTTGCATTCATATTACATCTGAAGATCAAATTGGAAGCAAAAGTTTGAGTAGATCGTGCTGCACAAAGATGCTCTTCAAAGGTATCTCATTAAACTATTTTGACTTGAATCTCATCATACAATGTGAATTGCTTGTGTTCAAACTATTTTCTGAAGTCCTCCAGCAAGAGGCAGGCAAATGGTGGTCTTGATTTCATAATCGGAAGCATTTGAGTTTGCATACCTGGATTTTCAAGCTCAGATTTCTCACTTGATAGAAATCTTGAAGACAATCCAAGGTTACAGAGGTGATGTACATCACCCCAGCTTCATTTTGGTACATGGCTCGTGTATTTTGGTTAAGGTTCGAAAACCTGCAACTGGTGGCCGAAGTTGGTTGGTCTACCAGAGAAGATGGTGGTTTCCACCACCATCCCCACGTGGATGAGTCTGAGCCATTGGATGATGTTTAAATGATCTAATCGTGGCCATACTTTCGATTGACTTATTTTAAATACATGTGTGACGCGTTTGACTTGAGACTATGATGGAAACGCGCCTCTGAGCCTTTGGATACAACCACGTCATTTAATGAATTCCATCCAAGCGCTGCTGATTTTTCATATTTTCTATTTTCTGTTTTATTTTATTTTAATTCCATTTATTTTCAAAAATTCATAACTATTTTATTTGAAGTCACAAAAATATGAGACCAATGGCAAAAAAATTCTTGAAAAATCTAGTTTCATAATCTGATTTTTAATTATTTTTGTGACTTCATTTAATATTTTTTGTGAATTATTTTGTTTTTTGATAGTTTTTAATTCATTTTAAACACTTTTTGATATCTGAAAATTCCAAAAATATATTCTTAACAGATATGGATCATGATAAGTCTATCAGAAATATTTTATTTCAGATTTGAGATTTATTTGAGATTTTAATTGATTTGAGATTTATTTGAGATTTTAATTCATTTGTGTTATATTTTATTATTTTTAATTGATTTTAAATAGTTTCTATTTTCAAAAATTATTGAGAAAATTTGTCAAACCTTGTTTGACCATGTTAGACCTATGATGATTCAATTGGACTTGTTGAAGTTGATTTGAATTGAATTTGAGGTTTGACCATATTTTGTCCATTTTAATTTTGCATTTATTTGAATTCCAAAAATACCAAAAAATATGTTTGACTTTATTGACTTCTAACTTCATTTCTCTTCTGTTTTACATTCGTTAATGAGGATTTTGATTCACATTTGATCATTGTGTTTTGATTATGTCATTTGAATTCTCCTTTTATCCATTTCATTTCACCTTCATCTTCTTCTTTTTATTTTGGCCAATGAGTTAATGGTTTATGGTTGGTCTTGACATATGAGACGCTTAACCTTCTTTGATCCAAATCAAACTCAACTTGATCAAAGATCAAGTGAGTTGCTTTGTGTCCAAGATAGGTTGCTTCTTGGTCAAGTAAAAAAACCTGAAATCCATAGAAGGTTTTCCTTCTTTTCTTTTGGCATGGAAAGTTGTAGGAGCTTGGCTTACTAATCATGATCTCTAACTTGTGTTTATTTGCCTATAGTTTTATTAACCGACCTCAGATAGGTGTGAAACCAATGCAAAAAGGAGAAAGGACTTAGAATTAGGACCTTACTTATGCTTAAAGGAGTTCAAGGGCAACTAGGCCTCATGCCTTTAGAATGCTAAACTTGTTGAAGAGCAACTAGGCCTCATGCCTTTAGAATGCTAAATCTTAAAGTTGACTTCAAAGGACCCCTAATCTAAACTCATTCTTTGTCCATTTCACTTATTGTGTTGTGAACTTTTTGATTATTTGTTCTTGTGCGATAGGGATCCCATCTTGAGATAGTAAGAAGGACCATTGTCATAAATAGTCAGGTTAAGAGAGACAAGCCAATTGGAGATCCTAGGGGCTTGAATGTATATTTGTTTTGATTGCATGTTGCTTGCTAAGTCCAAAGGAAAGGAGGATCTTGAATCATCTCTATGATTTCAAGAAAAGGAACTTCAAGGGTTTTATCTCTTCTCTTATCTTTGTATGCTTTAGGACTAGCCCTTCTCTTCTTCTCTCCATTCTAACCCAAGCCAAACCCATTTTGTGCAAACTTTGACATCATTTTCAAATTAGAAATCTAGGCCTTATGCCTTTGATTTTTCAAACTCTTTTCATTAATACTCATTATGAATGAACCTTAAGTCAACTTTGACTTCATATTATGAATACTCCTAATTTGTAAATACAACTCACTTCAAGTTGTTTTTGTGGTTCTAATGGCCACCTTTGTTAAAAACTTTTCATAAACATTAGCCATAGGTTTCAGTTATCATAGTGGTTGATGTAAACCTCTCCTTATCCTTAGTGATTGGACTATAAGTCTTCCATACTTATTATAGGGTTAACCCCTCACTAGTATGTTGAAGCCCTCCTCACATGGTGGATTGTTGGTTTAGGTTGAGTTTTCTCCCTTTGATAACAAAAGACCTTAAGGCTTTTGACCAAATCAATTCACCAATTTTTTGAGATTTTTACCCTGAACTACGAGGTTTTGATCCTACCTTTGTGATGGTACGTAGGCAATGGGTTTATCCATTCAAACAACAAAATTGTAAATAATGTATATTCTTTTCTCATCTCCTCAATTGTGTTTGCATAAATATTTTCACAAATACCAACCTACAATACACATTTGCAAAAAGGGCTCCCTTAGAGTACTAAGGACGTTTTGGGTGCTTAAAACCTTCCCATTTCATAACCAACCCCCTTACCCAGATCTCTGACATTTTTATTAGTTTTTGATTTGATAAAACTTCTTAATTGGTTTTTGTTGTCTTTCTAACCTTTCCTTTGGATAAATAGAAGTGCGGTGGCGACTCGAATTGTATGCTTACTTTTGATTTAGTCAATAAATCTAAAGGTAACGAATACCCCGCTACACCTCGCATAATCTCTATATAGTATCAAACCGGGTTGATTCGTCTCCCATTCACCTTTGATCTGATTCACAACTAAATATTAATCTCTGTAGACGTCAAGATATTTGATTCTGAGGTTAATGGCCTCTTCAAGCCCCATAATGCAGGCTTCATACTCAGCCATGTTGTTTGTACACTTGAAAGTTAATCGAGCTGTAAATTGAAAATGAGTACCTTGAGGAGTAATAATCACTGCCCCAATGCCATTACCATACCCCAACGAGAACTAGGTTCTGGCCCTTCTTCCAGAAATTGTTCATCACAATCTTTCTTCTTCAAGTACAAAATCTCTTGGTCAGGAAAATCATATTGCACTGATTGATAATCTTCAATCGGTTAGTGAGCCAAATGGTCAGCCAAGACACTACCTTTAATTAATTTTTGAGATCGGTATTCACTATCTTACTCGGATAACAACATCTGCCAACGGGCAATCCTCCCAGTTAAAGCAGGCTTCTCAAAAATTTGATTGCATCCATTTTGGATATCAACCAAGTAGTATGATTCAACATATACTGGCGCAGACGCTTAGCAGCCCAAGCCAATGTGCAACAAGTCTTTTCAAGCATAGAATACCAAGCCTTATTGTCGATGAACTTCTTACTGAGGTAGTAAATAATATAATCTTCTTTCCAGTTTCGTCTTGCTGACCTAAAACACAACCCATACTTTCTTCAAGCACGGTCAAATACATGATCAAATATCTTCCTTTAACAGGTGGCAACGGAATTGGAGGCTAAAGCATATTCTTTGATATTATCAAAAGCTTTCTCGCAATCTTCAGTCCAATCATAAGACTAATATTTCTAAAGAATCTTGAAATAGGCACACATGTGGCAGTCATATATGATGAAAATCTTGAGATGTAATTCAAGCGGCCGAGAAAACCTCTGACTTGCTTCTCAGTTTTGGGTGCATGCATCTCTTGTATTACTTTGACCTTGGCAGGATCAACTTCAATACCCTTCTCGCTGACAATAAAGCCCAACAACTTACCAGAACGAACACTAAAAGTACACTTATTAGGATTCAAGTGGAGTTTGTACTTCCTCAAACACTGGAATAACTTCACCAAATACTCAACATGTTCTTTTTCATCAGTTGATTTAGAAATCATATCATCAACATAGACTTCGATCTCTTTATGAAAATATCATGAAAAAGTGTGGTCATAACTCTCTGGTATGTTGCACCAACATTCTTTATACCGAAAGGCATCACTCTATAACAGAATATTCCCCAGGGTGTAATGAATGTGGTCTTCTCTATATCTTTGGGTGCCATCTTAATCTTATTATAACTGGAAAATCCGTCCATAAACGAAAAGACTTTGAATTTAGATGTATTGTCTACCAACATATCAATGCGTGGCAAAGGGAAATCCTCTTTCGGACTAGCTTTGTTCAAATCTCTATAATCAACGCACATATAGACTTTTCCATCCTTCTTCGGAGCAGGCACAATATTTGCCACCCACTGCGGATACTCAGTGGTAACAAGGAAACCAACATCAATTTGCTCATGCACTTCTTCTTGGATCTTCACTGCCATATTAGGATGAGTCATCCTCAACTTATGCTTGACTGACGGGCATTCTGGCTTCAACGACAATCTATGCTCCACAATCTCATAATCCAAACCAGGCATGTCTTGATAGGACTAAGAAAACACATCTGAATATTCTCGGAGAAGATCAATATACCCTTTCTTACCCTCTGGACACAGTTGAGACCCAATCTTGACTTCCTTCACATCATCTTCGGAACCAAAGTTGACTAACTCAATTTGCTTTTTGAACGGCTGAATGGATTTTTCCTCGTGCTCAAGTAGACGAGATAATTCATCAGATACTTCTTCATCAATATCTTCCTCATCCTCAAACATAGGGAAATAAAAGTTTGGAGAGGGCTTAGGATCATTCTACTCAATGGGATTGAGAACCAACCTGCATAATTATTTGATATTTTTTATTTTAGAAAAGTGAATTGTGACCAAATATTATGGAGATGGACAATTATCATTTATTTTCTTATGTTTTTTTTTTGTGATTACCATTTTCAGAAAGGCAAAAAGTAAAAATAAAATATCATAGATGTGGATGAATATTATTGCACTTCATTGATGTTATTTAAAATGCCTAACAATGTTCACTTTTCAGAAAGGCATAGGAGAAGGATTTTTCTTAAAATAATGAAAAACAAATTACTTAGAGCGATGAACATAACAGGAATATCAACAACAACCAAATTGTTGCAAGTCTTGCCATGCGTCACAAAGTTGGCGCAGTCTTCATCTATATCACCCTCGACCACAGTAGCTGAATGGTGTTCATTACCATTGATGAACCCTCCGTTACGGAAACTTGATTGCACTTCTTCAGCTTTGACATTAAAAGGCCCTAGATGAAATCCCAATTCGGCTCTACTCTTGTTCTCGCAAACTTCTACCATACGCCCCCACTCATCTGTACCTCCTGCCTCAATAGCTTTCTGAGCATCTTTGAAAGAAGACATGGGTGCCCTAGTTTTCTTTACTTCAGCAATAGACAAGGCTTGGAACGGAGTTCGAACCTCCTCCTCAGTTTCAACATATGTAAAATATGACAGATGGCTTACCAAAAGCGCTTTATCTCCACCAACGATGACAAACCAAAAGTGCTTTATCTCCACGAACTATTTCTGGTGCAGAGTAGATGTTACAGCTCCAGCCTCATGAATCCATGGCCTTCCCAATAAACAGCTATAGGCCGGGTGGATATCCATTACTTGAAAAGTAATTTGAAAATCACTCGGACCTATCTTCTCTAGAAGGTCCACTTCTTCAATGACGATCTTGCGAGAACCATCAAATGCTTTGACGATCACGCCATTATACCTCATCGGGGCCTTGGTAGGATAATCTAGACAGAGTTGATTTCGGGAGTACATTTAAAGAAGAATCGGTCTCAACTAGCACATTTGGCAACGCATCCTCCTTGCAATTCATTGATATATGTAGTGCCAGATTGTGATTTATGCCTTTCTCAGGAAGCTCTTCATCACAAAACTCATATTGTTGCAAGAAGTAATGTTCGCTACAATGTGGTCAAACTAGTCCACAGAAAACATCGTGCTCAATGTAGGCTTGCTCCAAAACTCTTTTCAATGCTTCTTTGTGCGCTTCAGAAGTCATCAACAGAGACAGCACTGAAATCTTCGATAGAGTTTGGAGCAGCTGCTCCACCACATTAAACTAGCTCTTCTTAAATAATCTCAATACGTCATCATCATCGTTAGGCTTTAGTTTGCTGGATTCACCAGAATGACACACTGCAACACTAATTGGATTTATAACAGTCACATTAACCTTCTTACTGTTTGTAGCTTCTTATACATCCTTTGAAAAGACTGGACCAAATACACGACCGCTACGAGTCACCTTTGCTATATCAATTATATTCACAACAGAATTTATATAACAGTCACATTTGCATCTAGACCATGTAGTTGATGAACTCAAAAGGGATCTCAATACTTGCATCAGATGAAACTTCAATTCACAGTGACTTGGCTTCAGAAAAGTTGGCATTGGCCAAGTCCTTTTGCATATGGAGTGTTGCCTAATTCTAAGTACAAATCTCAGATCAAATCCAATAGTCCACACAAATATTTTTTTGGGTTTTTGTTGTTTATTAAGTATCTTAAGGTCAAAAGACCACAAACACAAACAAAATACACAAAAAAGTATATACAATCACAATATAATCACAATATATGGCTCAAGTGAGAAAAGTGAAAATGACATAAACATAAACAAGTTAAATTATATGAATTTTGGCAAATGATAAAAGGCTTGAATTTAAAGTGCATAAAGTAAATGACTTGAAATTAAAAGTTAGTCAAATGTTAGTTGATTAGAAGTTAGTGGAGTTTTGCTTTTTATTGTTTAAGTCATTATTTGGAGAACACTCAACCCTCTATTTACAAGCATGGATCCTTGAACTAAGACATATTCCAAAGGAAGGAAAAAAGGATAAGTTTCCACACAATACCATGAAAGGGGGGAGACTTACAATCTCACTTACTAGAATGATATGCCTTTGGGTCAAAATCTAGCGCTATATTAAGCAATCGTAATTTGACTTATGTAGAAGTCACAACTATCTGAGGTCGGGAAATATAAATTTTAGTGTTAATGCATATTAGATATATGGTATAATGAACCACACTCATAAAACATACCACACTTAAAAAGAAAATGGCAAAAGGGTGGACCTAATCTCATCCGTACTTGTATTGGTTTATGAACCAATTAGCCTTAGGATATAGAGATATCATTGGTCAATGGAATGGATGGGATAGAATGGGATTGAAGATGAAGAGGGAGGGGAAGTAAGACAAACACAAATTGGTCATGGGAGGAATTTCAAATTACAATCATTCATTCATTTTGGGAGATGAAATGTATATTTCATCAATCCCCTAAATCTAATGATTTTAATCCAACCAAAGTCAAATCAACCTTGACCAAGGCCAAAACACAATAGTCAAACTCCACAAGTCAACCAAAATGGCTCAACACAATTTATTCACAATTAAACAATTAAAAATCAATTAAAAATGCATTAAATTAAATTAAGTTTGATCAAAAACCTAAAACCTCTTCAAAACACCAAATAAATGGCCAAGAGATTTATCATAGGTCAAACAAGGTCAAAGGACCTTGGAGAAAAAATTTCACTATTTTTGAAACGTCAGAAGTATTTTTAAAAATTAAAAATATGCACAAAAATAAATAAATCATGAAAAATATCAATATTGATCCAAAAAATAATTTTTATTCAGAAATTGGAAGAGGAAAATATTTGAAATTTTTTGGTGAAAGTCCCATATATTTTGGATCAATAATGAAATTAATATGAATTAATGAAAATAAAGCAATTAAAATAAAAATCAAAAAATCAAAAATACGTGGACCATCTGATCTCCCTCATTAGTTGAGGTGGCAGATCAGATGCTCCCAAGGGCGTGTTCCATTTGGTCATTAGTCAATTGCACAACATGCATGGTAATCACAACTAACGCTCAAGATTAATACATTTTAAATGGATCATGTGGTTCAGAAGCTTGCCAACACATCACCGAAGCTAGAGCTCCGGTCTTCTTCTCTAGTGGACCTCATTGGATTGGTCCACCTTAAACCATCACCAAAATAAAAAATCAAGACATGGATTTAAAGATAAAATGCTCAGGAGCTCGAATTTGGCCTCAATTTTGTCTAACTTCAAGTATAGAGGAAGATACAAGGAGTTGAATTTTGAGGATCATGATTGGAGCTGCTTCGATTTGACCTCAAAGCAACTCAATCTTGTTGCCTATATTGGTAGGACATCAGACAATCAAAAATCAAAAAGAATAGTGGAGAATTGAGTGAGAATAAAAGAGATAAAAAATCTGAAAATTCACCTTCAATGGAGCTTCAAATTGACACGATCTTGCTTCTAATTATGCTTGGCCTTGCTCCAAATGCTTGATGGAATGGAAATGGATCAAGGAAAGGGATGGACTCTTAGAGTTTCAATCTCAAAACAGTTGGAGATTTGAAACTCGATTTTCAAAGAGTATCTTCAAGCTTATCCTTTAAAGGTGAGGGTTTGGAGTTGCTGAATCAAAGCTTGGACATGAGGTCCCTATTTCTGAGCAAGAGAGGTTCAATTTATAGGCCAAAGGGAATGATATTTGCACACTTCCATTTTTGGCAAAACTTGAAAATCTCTCTTGCATGCTTGCATGGGCATGTGATACGCCCATCAAGTGATACACTTAGGTCCAAAATTAAGTGTAAACCATGCTGAAATCATGTTGTCAAGCCATGCATTCGTGTATGAAAAGTGGAAGTGGAAATCATCCAAATGGTCCTTCAACTTTAACCCATGCGCAAGTTATTCATGCTTTGTCCAAATGATATTATTTTGGACATTTTGGAAAGGTTAGATCAAGAGGAACAACTTTCATGTTGAACACTTTTTCATTTGAAGCTTGGATCATGATGAATTTTGAGGTGGAAGTTTGGAAAATCAAACATATTAAAAATATTTCTAAGTACCAAGCCATATGTTCACTTCTTCCATCTTGAATAACTTTTTCTATGGACTTCAAATGAGAAACATTCCTTCATCAAAGTTGTATCTATTACGAATCACTTCAATTAGGTCACAAATTTGACCTCTTTTGGATTTAGCATGAAGGAGTTATGCACTTTAAAAGTTGAGGAAAATCACGTGTTCAATGGTATTGGCCAAAAATGACCTATATTGTTTCCTCTTGGAACACGCATTTGCAAGTTGAATTTGAACTTCCTCCAAACATAAAATTTGAATTAGACATCTTGAATTTGATCATGCAATTTTAATGGCTTTCATCTCATAAAAATGGAGTAAGTTATGGTCTTAGGAAGTTGACCTCCAAACTAGGGTTTAGACAAAATGACCTATAATCTTTCACCATAAAAAATGACTTTCCAAGCAAAACTAGCTCTTGACTTCAACATGAAAATTGTTTGGAATGTCATTTAGAGTAACGTTTCTCTTTAACTAGTTGACTTTCTCTGGTCAACCACCATGAACCTATTTGCTAGCTTGATATTCTCTTGACTTTTGAGACTCGTGGAGGATCATATATGCATAAGATGATGTAATGTTAAGTATCCCTTGAAATATTTGATCAATTGTTGAAGAAACTTGTTGAAGAAGTCACACAAGATACCCAGATGAATTAGGGTTTCCAAGGCAATCCAACTCCAAATTCGTGATGATTTCTTGATCAAAATAACATGTGAAGGTCATAGGGATTCACATATGAAACTTAGAGCCAATGTAGGCCAATTCTTGATTAAGCTCCTTGCAATGAGGGTCTTTGATCGGAAAAATAGCAAGTGTACTATTTTTACCGACGTAGTAATAAGGAGTTTTATTTCCAAGTATCGATCTCAGGGATTGCGTAGGAAATACTTATTTAACTTTGATTCTATCAGAGCAAAAATATAATGGTTTGGTTGTTTTAGGAATTTCAGCAATAAACACAAAAGACAGTAAAAATGTAATTGATTAAGTTAAAACATGCTAGGGTGAGTGGTTGATTTAACCAGTTATGAATTCAGTCAAGATTTCCTTAATACATATGAAACATTCAATTACCTAACCTCAGAATGTTCTTCCTTAAGTCCTTAAGATAGAAACTATTAAACCACCAATTCTTGCTCAAATGTCCATTCAATCAATCATAGGTTTTAATCATAAACAATATCAAGGTTTACGGTGATTTATAAAAGTTCCTAGTCCAAGGTGATGCAATTATAAACCCAATTGTGTGAAAAACCTAACAATCACAGTCCTGTTATTGATAGTCATAGATCAATTTGTATTTGTCCGATACAAAAGCATAATAACATCACACAATTGAATTGAAATAAGTAACAGAGTAATAAGGAAATCAATAGTGAGAATTCATAACATCAGATCAAATCAGGACCATCCCCCTAGCATTGAGAAGGTTTAGCCTCTCATAGTATTAAACGAAATCATAGTATGAAAATTAGACATTACAAAGAACTAGGAGATTTTGATCGTCAATGGTCGGAACCCTTGAATCTCGTCGTCTTCGAATCCTCCGTAGTAGCTATCTTCTCAATGCAGTGTTTTCTTTCGTACGTCCAAAAGTGTCCTCTCCTTACTCTCCCAAGCCTTCTCATAGTTTCAGATGGATTTTCCCAAAGCAAAAAGTCCAAACTACCCTTAATGAGCAGAATAGATTCACATGGCAAAAGTTGAAGTTTCAAAGTCGCGCCCAACAACACGGGCCGTGTGTGTACACACGGGTGCCCGTGTGTGTACACACGGGTGCCCGTGTGTGCTTTCCAAGATGATTATTTTCAGATTAACTTACAGGGGCATCAACACGGGCCGTGTTCCTACACACGGGTGCCCGTGTTAATGCATTGTTTTAAATAACACGGCCGTGTGTCACCACATGGGTGCCCGTGTTACTCTCTGTTTTTTCTCTCCAAGTTTGCTCTGCCTGACCAACAACACGGGCAGTGTTGTGGCACACGGGTGCCCGTGTTGAACTGTTGTATTTTCATATTTTTGCCTTTCTGAGTATCCCCAACTCCATTATTAGTGCTTTTAAACCCGTGCAACGGCCTATAACAATAACACTACTGAAACGAAGCGTAAAAGAGACCTTTTTGACATAAACATGTAATAAAATGAAATGCGATACCAAACTAACAAAACATGATAAATGACTCTGAAACAACTCTAAACAAACACAAATCTTACCAAAATGATGAAAATATGTCGGATTAATGGTGGGAATTCAATGGAAATGGTGACCGATCAGTCTTAAACCCTATATATGAGCTTGATAGATCAAAGGTGAGCATACACACTACCTACAAAAGAGTTAAGCTATACAATGACATATTTTTGGTATTTTGGTTAGTAAATAATGAAAAAAAAAGTATGATACAATCAAATGCGCTTGGTGATCTCTCCCAACGCAAACCCAATGAATGAGGGCTAAGAAGGATGCCAAGATGTGATCCCAATGCTAATGCACATGATGATAATAACATGAGGGATCTTAAGATCAAAATTGGGGTCTTACAGTTTCACAAAATCCTCACCCAAATCATTAAACGTGCGAACACTTGCACTGTCTAGTCCCATGTACAATCTCAGAGCGACACTAGTCAAACTATCTTGAAAGTAATGAATCAATAATTGATCATTATCAGTTTGAGTTGACATTTTTCTGGCGTACATAACAAGGTGACTTAACGGACAAGTGTTTCCCTTATACTTTTCAAAGTCAGGGACTTTGAACTTCATTGGGATCTTCACATTTGGTACCAAGCAGAGTTCAGCAGCATTCTTACCAAACAGGTCTCTTCCTCTCAACATTTTCAACTCCTTGCACAAATCAAGGAACTGATCCTTCATTTCATCCATCTTCTCATAAACATCTGGGCCCTCAAACGGCTCAGAATGGTAGAGGGTGTCCTCAACACGAGGCAAGGTATGAACAACTAGAGGTGGCACAGACATGACCGGGCTAGATGCCAGCATAGAAGAAAATATGGGTGCAAACCCTTCAGGAATGAAATTTGGTGGCATCCCCCGCGGAATCCAGCAAGCATAGAATGACCAGATTGAGTAGCAGTAACTGGCACGGTCGAGGTAGAAACCTCGGAGATGAAACTCCTCTGGGGAGGGTTGCAAGAGTTGGTGAAGATTGATTTTGCGCAATAAGAACAGACTTCATCATAGGAGTCAGACAAGCAATCTCATCCTTCAGTTCTATGTTGTCTTGTTCCAAATGCTCTATAATTCTGAGTTGATTAGTGCGAGTGTTGTATCAGTGAGTCAGCTTGGGTGAAGCACGGAAGAATAACAGATAAGACATATGGCAGAAGATAACTTGTTATGCAAATGATGCATGAATTGTAATGTTTTTGTTTGTTTTTAATTTCAAGGAACATGCAAAGTTATATTTGCAAATATTAAATAATAGCAATATTAACAATTTGATTGACCATAATTCATATAATTTAGAAGGATTGCACTGAGTACAATTTCAGAAACCAAAGTACAAATACAAGAGAAAAGGAAACTAATCATCTTAAGGATCCCTTAACAATAGTGTCAGATCTGGCTGCAGCCACGTACTTCCTTTGGATGCATCAAATCTCGGACTCAAAAGATGTCTTCATCTGAGTCTTCTCAAGGACAAGTTGATCAATAATTTCCTTCAAACATCGGAAGGCTGAGGCATACCAGAGGAAGATGGACCCTCGGGATCTCTCTATCTCTTCATTTCTCGGTCTTCAAGAAGTTCAATAAGCTTGTCTTTGTCCTTAGACTCAAGTTGCAACTCCTCATGCGTTCGGCTCAAAGCATGGAACCTCTCTTCCCACACATCTCTCTCTTTCTTCTTCTGGGCGAGTGGGTCTTAGAACTCCTCTACATCTTGGTTAGGGAGATTTAATGGCTCAACCACAACCAATGACATAGGTCTTTCACAAGCATACGACATCTTCAACTCCAAAGCTCTCTTCTTCACCCAAGTAGTGTAAGCTTCCAAAGCTACATAGTTGCACGGACCAAGCTCGGATCTTCCTTGCTTATTCACAATATGCCAAGCATGCACCATCTTCTGCTTCAAATGTTGGGGATCTTTACCCTCTTGATAGAAAAGACCTTCTAACTGAGTGTTATTAGGTTTGTCTCTCAAGGGGAACCCAAGTTGACGACAAGCCAAAGCAGGGTTGTAGTTAGTTCCTCCTTGTGTACCAACAAGGGGAACCTTAGAGAATTCACCATAACTGTCAATAATATCCAAGCTACTCAATGCATATTCATACCATACAATATCATCATTAGTGAGGGACATAAGTCTCTGAGACCACCGTAGACATTGTTTGTTCTCCACAAAAGCAGGTGTCTGAGGCAAGTGCGAAATAAACCACTTGTGCAGAAGAGGAACACATCACACAATAGTTTAGACACCTTTAGAATTCCTTAAATGCAAAGAGAAGTACATATCACCCAACAAAGTAGGCACAAAATTCCCAATCAAGAAGATTTTAATAACGTTAACATCAACAAAATTGTTAATGATAGGGAACAAAGATAAGCCATAGATGAGCAACACAAAGATGGCTTCAAAAGCATCCACACTACTGGCTTGAGCAAAGACGGCAACTTTCCTTATGAGAAACTCATAAGTCAACCCAAACATTCCTCCTTTCTTCGCCCAATAAGCCTCAATCTCAGACTTCTTTAGATGAAGAGCTTCAACTATAAGATGAGATCTGGGAATCTCCTCCAATCCACTAAAAGGCACTCTATCAGAAACAGATATTCCCAAAAGATGGGAATACTCCTCAAACATAGATACAAGCTGATAATCGGGAAAAGTGAAGCACCAATAGAGAGGGTCATATAACTGATTCAACATACTCAGTAGTCCTTCAACCAAATCAGTAGATAACACAGATAAAAGCTTCCTATGACGTTCCTTGATGTCCAAGGGATCGAATACAAAGGATGATAATTTCCCTAGCTCTTCTAAGTCGGGACATCTGAAACTGTACTTCTTAGTGTTCATTCTTCCATAATCCATGGTCTGAAAATATTTGCAAATAAAACCTCAGTTCCTCGAAGTTATTTTCGTGTGATGAATGTTATGATGCGCATGAATGCATGGATGCAACAATCATAAATAAGGGATCACACACAATGAAAACAAACAAAGGTCATGGGATGAATCAAGTCTTTATCAAGATCAATCATCCATTTTGGAGGATTATGGTTTTCACCTTATCAACACCCAAGTTCCGTTGATATTGACAAGACTTGATTGGATCAACCAAGAATCAAAGGGTTTATTGTGAATCACGAGCATGGAGTCAGGTTAAGAACAATCCCAAAGGAGTGTACTAAGGATAAAAAAGCTGTAGATCATGTTCTAATCAAATGCTGGATATTAGAATAAAACCCAGAGATAAGAAGTTTTCAAATCAAAACTAATAAAATGCCAGGTATTATAGGTAAGGGGGTTTGTTACACAGAGGGGAGGTGTTAGCACCCAAGGTGGCCTAGGTACTCATAGGGAGCCCTTTTTTATGAATGTGTGAGTGTGTGTGTGTGTGTGTGTGTGTGTGTGTGTGTGTGTGTTTGATATAAAATATGTTTACAATAAAAAAAGTGTGGGGATAAGAAAAGAATTCATTGATTATATTTTTGTGTTTGACAAGACCTTCAGACTTGTGACTACGTACCAACATAAAAATGAGGGATCAAAACCTCATAGCTCGTGGTATCAACTTCAAAATGAGTGGATTGCTTTTAATCAAGAGTTAAGTTTAAAAGAGGCACAAAGGGCCCAAAGAGTTTGAATGAATGTTAGTTCTTTTTGTAGCGGGAAATTCATGATCATCATGCTATTGACAAGCTAAAGATCAAATAACAAGAGTCGCCACTGCGCTTCTATTGTTTCCAAGGGAAAAGGGAAAAAGTACGAACAAAACCCAAAAAGTAAGAATTTTTCAAATAAAAACTAATAAAAGTCAAAGATCACAAGTAAGGGGGTTGGTTACACAGAGGGAAGGTGTTAGCGCCCAAAGTGTCTTAGGTACTCCTAGGGAGCCCTTTTTGTGTGCATATGCATTTTATACAAAGTGATGTTTACAAACAAATAGTATGGGCGGATGAGAAAAGAATTCATTAATTATATTTTTGTGTTTGACAAGACCTTCGGTCTTGTGCCTACGTACCAACATAAAAATGAGGGATCAAAACCTCGTAGTTCGTGATACAAATTTCAAAATGGGTGTATTGATTTTAACAAAATTTAAGTTTGAAAGGCACAAAGGCCTCAAAATGGTTTGAATGAGTTACTTCTTTTTGGCTTTTTGAAAGTTTAAGTCAAGTATAGTTAAGTTTATGTACAAGTTTAATTTAAGAAAAGAAGTTTGAAAATGCAATGGCATAAGGCCAAAGTTTCTATCTTTTTTGCAAAAGTGGTCAAA
The DNA here is from genome assembly GCF_024323335.1 of Lathyrus oleraceus. Lineage (NCBI taxonomy): Eukaryota > Viridiplantae > Streptophyta > Magnoliopsida > Fabales > Fabaceae > Lathyrus > Lathyrus oleraceus. The sequence goes on along the minus strand of NC_066584.1, from coordinate 267,099,640 downwards.
GTCTAGAACAAAAGTAGTTCACACAAAGAAGATTTTTAAAAGTGGAGGGAGAGATTTTGAAATTAAAGAAATGGGGAGAAGATGAAGAGACTATCCTATGTACAAAAATTAAAAGTTTAGAGTTGAAAAGATCTGACGAAATGGGTATCAATCCAATAGATAAGTATGTCAATAGAAACCCAGAATTCCCTTGGACTTTTTAGAATCAAGCAACACACAAATGCACAATTATAACATCTTGAAGAGCAAGGCATCAAATAAAGATGGCCTTATCCAAGCATATCCATTTCCTTATCTTCTTCAAAATAGCCCACGTAACAGATGAATTCCACAAGTCACAGGCTCAAAGTAACAGTTTCACAATGATCAAGTTGCAGATGAACTTATAGGTCTTCAAAGATGCATCAGATGAAGTTCAAATTGCAAGCACTTGGTTCTTTCAATAAGTTGACATTGGCCAAGTCCATTAGTAAAAGAGGCTACCTAGAGTCTAAGTCCATTTGTCCAAGATCAAGCCAACAGTCCACACAAAAGTTTTTTAGGGTTTTTCTTGTTATTATGTACATTAATGGTCAAAGACCACACAAACAAGCAAACTATATGCAAACAAAATATATCACACAATATGGTCCAAATGGACAAAGTGAAAATTACATTAACATAAACAATTAGAATGATATGGACAATGGCAAATGAAATAGAATGCTATGAAGAAGAGGAATGAGATGAAGGGGGGAGGGGATGAATGAAATCACAAATTGGTCAAAGGAGGACTTTTACCAAATTAATATCATTCATTCATTTTGGGAGATGGAATGTACATCCCATCAATCCCCTAAATCCAATGATATTAATTTGACAAAGTCAAATCAACCTTGACCAAGGCCCAACAACAATAAGAAAACTCAAACAAGTCAATACAGGTGGTCAACAAAAATAATTTGCATTTATTCAATTAAAAATAATAAAATAGTGCATTTAAATCAAATATTGTGTGTCCAAAACCTAAAATCTCATCAAAACACCAAAGAAATGGCCATGAGATTTATCATAGGTCAAACAAGGTCAAAGGACCTTAGAGAATAAAATTCATAATTTTTGGAACTTTAAAAATATTTTTAAATAATTAAAAACAAATGCAAAATCAATTAATTCATGAAAAATATTAATAATGATCCAAAAAATAATTTTAATTCAGAATATGAAAGAGAAAAGTATTTGAAAATTTTGGTGAAAGTCTCAAATTTTTTGGATAAATATTGAATTTTTTATGAATTATTGAAAATAATGTAATTAAAATAAAAATTCAGAAAAATCAAAAATACGTGGACCATCTGATCTCCCTCATTAATCGAGGTGGCAGATCAGATGGTCCCTAGCGCGCGTTCCACATGGACTTGAGTCAACAGCGCTGCACAGGTGGTAATTAAAACCAACGATCAAGATTAAAACAAAAGGAACGGATCATGTGGTTCAGAGCTTTGTCAACTCATCGCCGGAGCCAGAGCTTCGGTCATCTTCTCTGGTGAACCTCACCGGACTGGTCCACCATGAACAATTACCAAAATGAAAAGCAAGGACATGATCTTAAAGAAAAAATGGCACTAAGCTCGAATCTAACCTCCATTCACTCCAACTCCAAGTATATTGAGAAAGACATGGAGTTGAAATTTGAGGTACATGAACTGACTTTCTTCGATTTAGCCTCAAAGCAACTCAATCTTCTTGCCTATATTGGTAGGACTTTAGACAACTAAAGAATCAATGAAATTGAGCAAGAATTTGAGAGAATCGAAGAGTTCAAAATTTCTGGAAAATACCTTCATGGTAGGTCTGGATTTAATGGATATTAATCTTGCTTGTGCTTGGTCTCACTCCACTTACTTGCAGGAGAAGGATTGAATGCTTAAAAAGCTATCGATTCCTAGAGAATTGAATTCCAAAAAAGTGGAGATTCAAGCTCAAATTCAAGAGAAATTTTTAGGCTTATCCTTTGCAAAGTGAGGGTTTGAAATGGGGAATCAAAGCTAGCGCCAATATGTGTGAATTTCTGAGCAATTGAAGCTCTATTTATAGCTGAAATGGTTGATAATTGCACACTTCCAATTACTTTCCAATTTTGGCAAATGGTGATGCAATGGTGCATGGGCGTGCACAGGCCCATGAAATGATTGCTTGAGGTCCACAAATGAATATCAAATGCTCTGAACTAAGCTTGGATTGCAAGGTAAATGCGCATTGATGTTTGAAGCTTGATCCTTGCCAAGTGATGTCACCCTGTTTAAGCCATGCGCAGCCTATGCATTTCTTGTCCAAAATTAATGAATTTGGGCTCTTTGGAAAGGTGAGATGAAGAGGAACAACTTTTATGTTCAACACTTTTTTATTTGGAGCTTTGAAATTGGAGAAATTTTAGGTGGAAATTTGGAAATTTTTGACATATCAAAATTTTTCTAAGTGTCAAGCCATATGTCTCAATATTCCACCTTGCTTAACTCTTTATATGAGCTTCAAATGAGAAACGTGTCTTCATAAAAGTTGTATCTCTCTCAAATACATTCAAAATGGTCACCAATTTCATGTCATTTGGATTTGAAATGATAGAGTTATGCATTTTAGAAGTTTGGAAAAATCACTTGATCAATGGTATAGGTCAAAAGAGACCTATAATGTAACCTCATATCACATGCTTAAAAAAATTGAATCAGCTCCCACTCTAAACATCAAAGTTGGAGTATACACATTGAATTTGATTGTTCAACTTGTATATTTTTCATCTCATAAAAATTGAGCATGTTATGGCCTTGGGAAGTTGACTTTCAAATTATGGTTTAGACAAAATGACCTATAATGTTTCAACATAGAAAATGATTTTCCCAGAAAAACTAGATCTATGTATCAACATGAAAGTTGTTTAGAATGTAATTTAGAGTAAGTTTTCTCTTTGGATCATTTTCATATGGTGAATATTTTAGGAGATAGGATCTAGGGAGACCCAGTTTTGATCAGTTGAATCCAGCTGGCCAACCACCATCAACCAACTTGCTAATTTCCAATTTTCTTGACTTTATTGGCTCATGGTAGATCATATATGCATAAGATGATGAATTTTGAAGTGTCCCTTGATAAATTTGATCAATTGGTGAGATAGCTTGTTGGAGAAGTTACTCAAGATACCCAGTCAAACTAGGGTTTCCAAGGCAAATCACCCATAAACTCTTGAAGAAAACTTGATAAATATAATATATAGAGAACATTGAGACTCATATATGATGTTCATAACCATTATTGAATCAATTCTTGGTTGTGATCTTTGTTCATGAGGGTCTCAAGCCCTATATGTGATCTTGATGAATCAATGAGATCATGCCCTACCTACAAAAGAGTTAGACAAATACAAAGACATATTTTTCGTATTTTGGTTAGTGAAATGATAAAATACAAGTATGATATAATCATAAAGTGCTTGGTGATCTCTCCCAAAACAAACCTAATGAAAAGGGGGGAGGAGGATGCCAAGGTATGATCCCAATGCTAATGCTTATGATGGAATTATATGAGGGATCTCAGGGTCAAAATTGGGGTCTTACACTTTTTAGTCTTTTTGAAATTTTAAGTCAAAATGATTAGATACATTTATAAGTTTGATTTAAGAAAAGAGTTTATAAATGCAATGGCATAAGGCCAAAGTTTCTAAATGATATGGCATTAAGTCAAAATGATATGATTAGATACATTTATAATTTTCTCCGGTGATCACCACCGGTCAGGTCCAGGCTCAACTCCATGGAAAATGAAAAGTGAATACATTAATATGAAGGAAAAATGCTCAGAGCACGAATCTGGCCTCAATTTTCTCCAATTCCAAGTATATAAAAAGATAGAGGGATTTGAATTTTGAGGATCATGAACTGAGTTGCTTCGATTTAACCTTAAAGCAACTCAATCTTATTGCCTATATTGATAGAACTTTAGACAACCAAAAATCACAAAGAATGGTGAAGAATTGAGGGAGAATCGAAGAGATGAAGTTTCTGAAAATTCACCTTCAATGGAGCTTCAAACTTGCTCGATCTTGATTCCAATTGTGCTTGGCCTTGCTTCAGAACCTTGTTGGAAGTGATTAGGATCAAGAAAAGGTCTGGACTCTTGGAGTTTCAATCTCAAAACGGATGGAGATTTGAAACTCGATTTTCAAAGAAAACCTTAAAGATTATCCTTTAATGGTGAGGGTTTGGATTGCAAGTTCAAAGCTTGGGCATGAGGTCCTTAATTTTGAGCAATGAGGGTCTTATTTATGGCCAAGGAGATTCATTTCCACACGCTTCCAAAAATGGCAAAATTTGAGTAAGTCTCTTTGCGTGCTTGAATGGGCGTGTGATAATCAATTGATATATTCAGGTCCAAAAATGAGTGAGAGTCATGCTGAAATCATGTCATGTGGCCATGCATTCGTGTGTGAAATGTGGAGGTGAAAATCATCCAAATAGTTCCTCACATTGCACCCATGCGCAAGCCCTTCATCCTTTGGCCAAATGAGATAATCTTAGACTTTTTGGAAAGGTCAGATCAAGGGGGACAACTTTCATGTTGAACACCTTTTCATTTGAATATTGGATCATGATGATTTTGGAGGTGGAAGTTTGGGAAATCAAACATATTTGAAAATTTTCGAAGTCCCAAGTCAAATGTTCACTTCTTCCACCTTGAATAACTTTTTCTATGGACTTAAAATGAGAAATGTTCCTTCATAAAAGTTGTAGTTCTTTCAAAAATATTTATTTTGGTCAAAAATTTGACCTCATTTAGATTTTGCATGAACGAGTTATGCATTTTAGAAGTTGAGGAAAATCACTTGGTCAATGGTATTGGCCCAAAATGACCTATAATGTTTCCTCTTGGCACATGCATTTGAAATTTGAATTTAAACTTCCTCCAAACATAAACGTTTAAGTAGACATCTTGAATTTGATCATGGAATTTTAATTTCTTTCATCTCATAAAAACTGAGCAAGTTATGCTCTTGGGAAGTTGACCTCAAAATTAGGGTTCAGGTAAAATGACCTATAATGTTTAACCATAAAAAATGACTTTCAAAGAAAAACTAGATCTTGACTTCAACATTAAAGTTGTTTGGAATGTCATTTTGAGTAACGTTTCTCTTGGAATCATTTTCATATGACCAAAATTGTAGGAGATAAGGTCTAGGGAACCCCAGTCTTAACTAGTTGACTTTCTCTGGTCAACCACCATGAACAACTTTGCTAGCTTGACATTATCTTGGAATTTTGGACTCATGGAGGATCAGATATGTGCATTATGATGCAATATAAAGTATCCCTTGAAATATTTTATTAATTGTTGAAGAAACTTGTTGAAGAAGTCACACTAGATACCCAAATGAATCAGGGTTTCCAAGGTAAACAAGCTTCAAACTCTTGATGATTTCTTCATCAAAATGACATGTGAAGATCATGGGGATCCATATATGATGCCTAGAACCAATGTGAACCGTTTCTTGATTTCCCTCCTTGCATTGAGGGTCTTAAACCCTAAATATGAGCTTGATAGAACATAGGTGAGCATGCACACTTCCTACAAACGTAACAAACTATACATTGACATATTTTTGGTATTATGGTTAGTAAATAATGAAAAAAAAGTATGATACAATCAAAATGTGTTTGGTGATCTCTCCCAATGAATGAGGGGTAAGGAGGATGCCAAGGTGTGATCCCAATGCCAATGCATATAATGAGATAGGATGAGGGATCTTAGGGTCGAAATTGGGGTGTTACAATATATATATATATATATATATATATATATATATATATATATATATATATATATATATATATATATATATATATATATATATATATATATGTATGTATAGACTAGTCGTGTCACTAAAAACACAAAACCCTAACATATCTCTCTTCCATATCCAGTATACTCGTCTCTCATCTTATTCCATATAACTCGTTTTTCTTCTTCTTTATACTAAAAGGTAATCAAGATCACTATTATTTCTTCTTATTCTAAAAGTTATTTATGTTATTCATACGCTTTCTTCCATTTTTCTTTGTATAGGCTATAATATTCATCACTTTTGAAGAACTTTCAAGGTACGTCATTCCCCTAACTACTCCATTGATGTTACAAAGGATTTTAATTTGGCATGGTTTTTTTTATTTCAGTTTCGCATGATGCAATATTATGCAATGTAAGTCAACTGTATAAAAAGGCTCATGTGTAACTTTGGGTGAATCGATAGGAAGTTTGTAGGGGGTTTGAATAATTACTACAATGTGAAGGTATTTACTCATATTAGATTAGTTTGTTCATAGTATTTTCTAAATATAATCATGTTATTCATAAGATTTCTTCCATTTTTCTTTGTATAGGTTCTAACATTCATCACTTTTGAAGAACTTTCAAGGTACGTCATTCCTAGACTTACTCCACCCATTTAATGTTACAAAGTGTTTTCATTTGGCATGGTGTGTTTTTATTTCAGTTTAACATGATGCAATATATATGCACTGTATGTCATATTTATCAAAGTGCTCATGAGGAATTTTGGATGAGTCAATAGGAAGTTTGTAAGGGTTTGAATAATGATTACAATGTGAAGGTATTTACTCAAACTAGATTAATTTATTGATAGTATTATGTAAGTTTAATCAAGTCATTTATACGCTTTCTTCCATTTTTATTTGTATAGGTTCTAATATTCATCACTTTTGAAGAACATTCAAAGTAAGCAATTCTTCAACCTACTCTATCCATTTGATGTTACAAAGGGTTTTCATTTGGCATGCGGTTTTTTAATTTTGGTTTCACATGATGCAATATCTATGTCAAATGTATCAAATAACTCATGAGCAATTTTGGGTAAATAGATAGGAAGTTTGTAGGGGTTTGAATAATGATTACAATGTGACGGTAGTGTCGCAACCTGAAAAATACAGTGTGCGAAAAAAACAACCGGCGAAAGAGAATGACAGAAGAGTCGCCACCGTGCGTTATTCATCCCAAAGGAGGGAAAGGAAACGCTCGAAGTAAACCTGAACAAGGAAAGGACAAGACGGGGTCTCGCAACCAAATCTTGGGTTCGGGAGTCGGTTATGCGAAGGGAAGGTATTAGCACCCCTACGCATCCATAGTACTCTACGGGATCCACTTTTGTAGTTTTTGTCTAAAGGGTGTGGGTTTACCTAACGTGTTTATTTACTAAAAAGGTTAAGAGAAATGACTCGCGCAGATGTCGCATCCACTACATACGTATCTCATCTGAATATGAGAATCAGAGTCTTCGTAGCTCGGTTGACCTATGAGTTGGGGGGATGTGTGCTCGCTAAGACATCGCGTCTTATGCCTACGTATCTTGTCTGGAATGAGAATCAGAGCAAGCCATAGTTCGGCTAACTACGGGGTTATGGATTGGGTTTTGGACGAACAACGTTACTACGCAATCTACCGGATGCTCGACCTTTGGAGACTTACTCGCCTGTAGTAGAAGGAGTAAACGTGTTGCTTTGGGTTTTAGGGTTTGGGATGCTCGATGGCAAAAAGGCAGTCCTTGACGAAGGAACCGCGCTACCTGCAGGGATATGAATACAAAACACAAAACATGTATCTCAAAGTAAAATGCCACCAAGGAGCTCAAACATTGCCTCCTATCGAGGTCTTCCAGCTAAGAAAGCGATAAAGTATGAGAAAGGGAAAAAATTACCACACGGATAAAGATCCGAAGCTATAGCAGTTAAAGGGGCAAGAAACCCTGAAATGTCTCCAGCTGGACCGTCAAAGGAAATCAGTCAACACGAATAATCAGAATAAAACTCCAGGGGGTATCCCACAAATAAAGTGGGAAACCACGCGAGTGTCTCTGCGAAAGCCATGTGAGCCCTCACAAAACTCGACAAAGGGTTAGAGTAGTAGGATGAAATCAAGAGAAAACAATGCCATGGAAACACAAGACAGGTTAGAATAAACAAAATAGGGTAACCCAGAGTTGCCCCTAAATCAAAATGTAACCACATGAATAATTCCATCAAAATTCACAAAAGGCTCACAAAAAGGTATCAAATTCACCCAGAATACCTCATACATTTAGAGCATTCAAATAAAAGGCATAAAGATGATGGATATAGGGCAAACCTGATTGGAGAGCTTGATTGAGTTGCGCCCGTGAGGTTTACAAGTTGAGTTCCCTTCAGGGTTTGGAGGTTGCTCTGAACTCTGTTGGCTTTTCTCTCACTATCTTTTCCTCAGGGTTTTGCTTCTCTTCCTTCTTTCTCCAGTGAATCTCCCAGTGTAACTCCAAGTGTAACTCCAAGTGTAACTCCAAGTGTGTTTTCCTCTACTGAAACTTCAGTATTTATAGACTGATTTTCGTGGGTAATGGGCTCAAATGAGGGAGACCCAAGTCCAAAATAATTTGTTATATTTTATTTATTTATTTTATTTATTTATTTAATTAATTAATTAATTAATTAATTAATTAATTAATTATTTTTTTTTATTTTATTTTTTTTTATTTTTTTTTCAAGAAAAATGAAGGGTAAATTTTGGGGTATTACAGCTGCCCCTATTCAATCAACTGGAGACCCGGAAAGAAGATGGCAGTTGCTTTCGTACTTTCGAGGTATCAAGGGATTGAATACAATAAAAGCCCAAAAATTTTCACTGAAGTGAAGTGAAGTAACAATGTCTGTCAGAATCAGCAAAGAGGTGGTCTTGAAAGAAGAATTCGTCTGGTACGGTGAGAGTCAGTTTGAATATCGAAAAAGAATGTTAAACTGGATACCAAAATAAATGGTAACACAGAAATAACCATGGCTTGAATGCCGCTCATCAGTCTGAATACTGGAAAGGATTTCGATCTGAACATTGGAAAATGGGCCTGAATGCCACAAGTCGCATCGACCTGAACGTCGGAAACTTCTTCGATCTGAACATCGGAAAATTGGCCTGAATGCCACTTCGATCTGAATATCGGAAAATTGGCCTGAATGCCACTTCGATCTGAATACCGGAAAACTGACCTGAATGCCACAAGTTGCATCGACCTGAACGTCGGAAACTTCTTCGATCTGAACATCGGAACACTGGCCTGAATGCCACTTCGGTCTGGATACCGGAAAACTGGCCTGAATGCCACTTCGGTCTGGATACCGGAAAACTGGCCTGAATGCCACAAGTTGCATCGACCTGAACGTCGGAAACTTCTTCGATCTGAACATCGGAACACTGGCCTGAATGCCACTTCGGTCTGGATACCGGAAAACTGGCCTGAATGCCACTTCGGTCTGGATACCGGAAAACTGGCCTGAATGCCACTTCGGTCTGGATACCGGTAAAACTTCATGCCTGTCAGCATTGGCAGAAATAGGGAATGATAATAGAGGCGGCGCATGGGCCAATGACACTTGCTGGGGATAACAAAGGTAAGTCATGAACAATCTTCAGTCTGAGTACTGGAAACAACTTCTAGCTTATCACTTGGGATACCGAGAATGTTTTATGCTTACATGCGTATGTTTGAATTTTTCAATGGCGTAATGCTCCATGAAAATGGAAATGCTACGCGATTTGGAAGGATGCAATGCAATATGATTCTACATGCAGGGATGCGAAATGCTGGGTAGAATGCCAAGCTGAGGCAAGGGATCCGCTGGAGAAATGATCACCATCTTCTGGACCCTGGCAAGGCTGTTGGAGATGCACAGCGCAAAGAACTCTGTGGGGAGATGACTAGCCATGCGGTGTTCTGGCCATACCGAGACTCTGATTGGGGAAAGAATGGCATTGGAAGCCTGCTGCTGAGGAAAGCTACAATGGTTCTGGCAACCACGATTTACGAGAGATGACTCAGCAGGGGGAGCAAACACTGATACGGTACCGAGGTTCTGCTTCAAGGAAAGAAACCATGGATCTGGCATTGGGATTATCGATCTGGCATCGAACTCTAAGGAGCAGCCACTTCTGCTGGGAAGATACAGTCTGGCACTGTCAACTCCGCTGGGGATATATAGTCTGACACTGTCAACTCTACTGGGGAGTGTATGTCTTGAAACAACCGCTTGGGGAAGTACGGTGGTGAGAAACTGCTGGGGATTGAAGAATCCAACACTCTGATCAGCTCTGCAGGGTCAAGACACTGAATTCGTCTGTTGGCGACTTCACTAGGGAAGATATTCACGACCATCTGCAGGAGATTTTAAGGAAATGCCCCGAGGGTATCTGTTCTGAATAGACGATCCAAAGCACTTAAAATTTACAGCAATTTTAAATGTTTATTAAGCCTGTACTTGTAAAGCCCTTATGTGTCATGATGCAATGTTTATCAAAAATTCGAACGTCATTTTTGCAAACAAAACAGTAAAATGAAAATGAAAACAGAGATATACTGAATAACATGATTTTATTGATTGAATGGCCTCTGAATAGGCATTTACATTAGGAAGCAATCCCTGGAAAGAGGTAATCGCACAATAGATAAAAACAGAAATTAATCTAATGGCAATGTGAAATGGATTTCTATTGGGTTCCAATTCTGCTATGACTTGCTCGTCTTCAAGATCCTCCAGATAATCAGCCTTCTAAAAGAGTGATTGGACTGTTTCCTATCCTTCAAAAATTTCTAGCCATTGGCACGAGATGAGATTTAGAACTACTCAGAACGCAGTCATTCGCTTAATCCCTAACTTTTGTCTGGATCGCCCTTTTCGGGTTTTCAATCCACCGGGATACCCATTTTTGCCTAAGTTGCCTTTTCAGGTTTTCAACTTACCGGGTGTACGATCTTTTCATTTTTAATCCCTAATTTTTGCCCGAACCTTTTCATTTTCTTGGTTCGTCGGGATGCCCATTTTTGCCTGGACTACTCTTTTTACTGTCCAACGGGTCTATTTTATGCGAAGTATTTTTTAACTGCGTCTGAGTTCACAGGGGAAGTGAAGTTTTCACCATCCATAGTTGCAAGCATTAAAGCCCCACCATCAAAAACCTTGGTGACGATATACGGTCCATCATAGTTAGGAGTCCACTTGCCCCTGCGATCTGTCTGAGGAGGAAGGATCCTTTTCAAAACTAAATCTCCGACTTGGAAACAACGAGGACGCACTTTCTGATCAAAGGCTCTCTTCATCCGACTCTGATACAACTGCCCATGACAAATGGCTGCCATTCGCTTTTCTTCGATAAGACTCAACTCATTGAACCTTATCCGAATCCATTCAGCTTCGTCTAGCTTGATATCCAACAAGACTCTTAGAGAAGGATCTCCACTTCAACAGGTAGGACTGCTTCCATACCATACACAAGGGAGTAGGGGGTTGCCCCGGTCGATGTACGTACTGAAGTACGGTACCCATGCAAGGCGAAAGGTAGCATCTCATGCCAATCTCTGTACGTGACGACCATCTTCTGCACAATCTTCTTTATGTTCTTATTTGCCGCCTCAACAACGCCGTTCATCTTAGGGCGGTAAGGGGAAGAGTTGTGATGCTGAATGTTGAAGTTCTGACACAACTCCTTCATCATTTTGTTGTTGAGATTAGAACCATTATCAGTAATGATTCTTTCGGGAATCCCATAGCGACAAATGATTTCTTTCTTGATGAAACGGGCAACCACATGTCTGGTGACATTCGCGAACGACGCTGCCTCGACCCACTTGGTGAAATAGTCGATGGCAACAAGGATGAAGCGATGCCCATTGGAAGCAGTCGGCTCAATCTTTCCAATCATGTCAATGCCCCACATGGCAAACGGCCACGGCGAAGACATCACATTCAGAGGATTCGGCGGTACATGCACCTTATCAGCATAAATCTGGCACTTATGACACTTCCGAGCATACTTGAAACAATCTGATTCCATGGTCATCCAATAATAACCCGCTCTCAACAATTTCTTAGCCATTGCATGTCCGCCGGCATGAGTACCGAAGGAACCTTCATGAACTTCCTGCATTAACATGTCCGCCTCGTGTCTGTCCACGCATCTGAGCAAAACCATGTCGAAGTTCCTCTTATACAGCACATCGTCTTTGTTCAAGAAGAAACTGCCTGCCAATCTTCTCAAAGCACTTGATATCGTGATACCACGGCTTGTCATCGACTACCAGTTCAGCAGCAAACACATACGCGGCCCTGTCAAGGCGCATCACATCGATCCTGGGAGCATGGTTCCAACGAATTACCTTGATCATGGAGGATAGAGTAGCAAGTGCGTCTGCCATCTGGTTCTCATCACGAGGTATATGATACAATTTTACCGTTGTGAAGAAAGTCAAAAGTCTTCTCGTGTAATCTCTGTAGGGGACCAGAGTGGGCTGGAGAGTATTCCAATCACCATTCACTTGATTGATCACCAGAGCTGAATCTCCGAAGATGTCCAGAGTCTTGATTCTCAGATCAATGGCTTGCTCAATACCCAAGATACAGGCCTCGTACTCAGCTTCATTATTTGTGCACTCAAAAGTCAAACGAGCGGTGAAAGGCATGTGGGCACCCTTCGGAGTAGTAATGACAGCGCCAATTCCACTACCTCTAGCATTGACAGCCCCATCAAACAACAAAGTACACTTTTCGTTTGGATCAGGTCCCTCCTCAACAACTGGCTCTTCACAGTCTTTAATCTTGAGGAACATGATGTCTTCATCAGGGAATTCAAACTTCATTGGCTCATAATCATCAATCGGTTGCTCGGCAAGGTAGTCTGACAGAATACTCCCTTTGATGGCCTTCTGTGACGTGTACTGAATATCATACTCTGTTAAAATCATTTGCCAACGAGCGACCCTTCCGGTGAGAGCTGGCTTCTCGAATATGTATTTCACTGGATCCATCTTAGAAATCAACAAGGTAGTATGGTTCAACATATACTGTCTCAGTCGGCGAGCAGCCCAGGCCAAAGCACAGCAAGTTTTCTCAGGCTACGAATATTTGATTTCACAGTCGGTAAACTTTTTGCTAAGGTAGTATATGGCATGCTCTTTTCGACCAGACTCGTCATGCTGTCCCAATACACACTCCATCGAGTTCTCGGTCACTGATAGGTACATTATCAGAGGTCTCCCAGGAACTGGAGGTATAAGGATCGGAGGTTTCTGTAGATACTCTTTTATCTTCTCGAAAGCCCTTTGACAATCTTCATTCCACCTGATAGCCTGATCCTTCCTCAGCAATTTGAAAATTAGCTCACACGTGGTTGTTAGGTGAGAGATGAACCTTGCAATGTAGTTCAACCTCCCTAAGAAACTACGGACTTGCTTCTCTGTTCTTGGCTCAGGCATTTCCTGTATTGCTTTTACTTTGTCAGGATCCACCTCAATCCCTTTTCCGCTAACAATAAAACCCAGCAATTTTCCCGATCTCACCCCGAAAGTGCACTTATTCGGATTAAGTCTCAGTTTGAATTTCCTCAAACGCTCAAACAGTTTCTGCAAATTCAACAAATGTTCTTCTTCTGTCTGAGATTTGGCAATCATATTGTCCACATAAACCTCGATTTCATGATGAATCATATCATGGAACAGAGTCACCATTGCTCGCTGATATGTTGCTCCGGCATTTTTCAGACCAAACGGCATCACCTTGTAGCAGAAGGTGCCCCATGGGGTTATGAAAGTTGTCTTTTCCATGTCTTCTGGTGCCATCTTGATTTGGTTATAGCCAGAAAAGCCATCCATGAAGGAGAATACCGAAAACTGAGCTGTATTATCCACCAAAACGTCGATGTGAGGTAATGGGAAATCATCTTTAGGGCTAGCTCTGTTCAGATCCCGGTAGTCGACACACATCCGTACCTTTCCGTCCTTCTTAGGTACTGGGACGATGTTTGCAACCCATGGCGGATAATTGGTGACTGCTAGAAACCCTGCATCCAACTGCTTTTGCACTTCTTCCTTTATCTTGACAGCCATCTCTGGTCTTGTTCTTCTGAGCTTCTGCTTGACCGGAGGACAACCTTCTTTGAGAGGCAAGCGGTGCACCACGATGTCTGTGTCCAGCCCAGGCATGTCCTGATAAGACCAGGCGAAGATGTCAACGTATTCTTGCAGCAATTCAATCAGCCCTTTCTTCACATTGTCTTCTAAAGCAGCCCCTATCTTGATTTCTCTCTTGGTGTCCTCGGTGCCGAGATTAATCACTTCAACAGACTCTTGATGCGGTTGAATAACCCTTTCCTCTTGTTTTAATAACCTGGTAAGCTCTTCAGGGAGTTCACAGTCTTCATCACCCTCTTCTTCAGCTTGAAAGATTGGATTTTCAAAGTCGAAGCGAGCCATAACAGAACCGTTATCAATAGGATCCGGTGTTGTGCATCTGCATGAGTGATGGTATGTGCTTATGAGTGTGAACAAGAAGTGAAAACTAAACAAAACATTGCCATTTTTTTTATTTTGAAAAACTGCAAAAATAGAAAGACAGGGAACGAAATATTTGAATGCAAAAAGACGTCCTTTATTTATGATAAAAAATGCAAGTGTCACATAGGTGGGCCCTACAATGAGTCATTACGCCCTGGGCGGAACGTAAGACTTGGATATGCATGAATAAACAAAGAAAATTACTCTTCAAGAAGAGTGACTTGGATAATCTCCTCAGAAGACCAATTGTTGAGAACTTCACCCGGGATCCTCGGACACACCCAGTTGTCAATGTCACAATCACTATCCCCATCTTCTTCGTCGACTGCAGAGACTTGACCATACTGAATGATGCCAGCACTGGAGAAAGTGATCGGCCCCTGAAGTGTTGTAGAAGTCAAAGTTGGCTGATATCCAATCCCGAACTTATCTTCTTTCACTGGTAATTCCAACAGACGCCCCCAACCGGGAGCAACACCTGAATCCACCACGGCCCGTGCCTGCTTAAAGGATGAGATAGAGGCACCCGCTTTAACCTCTTCCACAGACTCTTGGACAGACAAATCTTCAACCTGGAGGATACCTTTGTCGAGCAAGGCCTGGATACCCTGCTGTAGCTTCAAACAACCTCCGCCCTGAGTAGCACAATCCAAACAACCCTTCCCACAACCGGGGAAGACATCGGCCTTCAGCAAGCATCCTTTGATATCCAACAATGGAGTCTTCAACTTCAACACATCCTTAATGGGCTTGGTTTTTCCCTCTATCATATTAACGTTCGCACCACCATGCTGGGGCATGGGATTGTTGACGACATTCGGAGCTGGTGCAAGGTCGATGGCCTTTGAATCTATGAGATCCTGAACTACGTGCTTAAAAGCTTTGCAGTTCTCAATATTGTGGCCAGGTGCCCCAGAGTGGAAGCTACACCTAGCGTTGGCGTCGTAACTTACCGGAAGTCTACCAACAGGAGGAGCCAGAGTGCGCAATTGCACAAGTTGTAGTTGTTGAAGACTAGAAAGTAACTGGGCGTACGACATTGGAAGGGTGTCGAAACGCCGGTCCATCATCCTTTGCCTCTGTTGATAAGCGGGTCTGTTACCCGGTTGTTGTTGCTGTTGATACTGAGCTGGTTGACGTTGTGATTGTTGTTGTTGTAGTGGTGCTGCAGCTGGAATGGTCACAGCCGCAACATACGGTTGCTGATGATAATTCTGAAAATTATTCCTCCGGTTATCCCTGTTATGATAAGAAGATATGGCACTTGCATCCCCTTCTCTCCTCTTCTGTCCCTGAATGAACGGCTTCTTCACCATTGCTGAGGATCCAACTCCATTTTGGCTCTTATAGGTGTTTAGGTAATTCTCCACCCTTTCTCCGGTAGAGACCACATCAGCAAAGTTGGAAGCATTGCACCCCACCAGACGCTCCAGATAAGATCCAGGCAGCGTATTCATGAACATGTTGGCCATTTCCTTTTCCAACATAGGAGGCTGAACACGGGAAGCTGTATCCCTCCAGCGTTGAGCGTATTCCCTGAAGCACTCATTGCTTTTAAGAGACAGATTCTGAAGTTGAGTTCTGTCCGGAGCCATGTCTGCATTATACTGATACTGCTTCACGAAAGCCTCTGCCAAATCCCTCCAGCAACGGATGTGGGCTCTGTCCAGCCTCATATACCATTCCAAGGATGCCCCAGCCAGGCTGTCCTGGAAGAAGTACATAAGTAGCTTCTCGTCGTCAGAGTATGCAACCATTTTACGGAAATAGGCTTGCACGTGAGTTTTGGGGCAAGAGCTGCCATTGTATTTGTCAAATATCGGGACCTTGAATTTCGGTGGCACTCGCACACCTGGGACCAGCCCCAAGTCAGCAACATCTACTCCCAGAAGATTCTGTCCTTCCACTGCTTTCAACCTCTCTTCCAATCTTTTAAACATGGGGTCCATGCCAAAGTCTTCCTGAAGCAAAGGGAATTGATCATCCTGACCATCCTGAATGGGTTGTTGATCTAGGTTGATACGCGGGATCGGGATAGGCCCTGGTCCATTGGGACCATTAGCCTCTCCAGCTGGAGGATCAGCCAACATCTCCGGTTGAGTAATAGGGGGATCCCTCTGTACCAACAATCTAAGCTCCTGTTGTCCTTGAGCCACCCCTTGAACCAAATCCATGAATTGATTCATGCGAATCTTCATCTCGGCGAGCTCTGCTTGTAGGCTCTCCATTGCTCTCTGTTGATTCCTTCGGGTACCGAATCGATGAATGCCTGAGTCAGCTATCCTGCTAGTGGGACACCAAACAAACTGAGAACACTGTGGCGGTACCTGTTATGCAAGACATGCGGATGACTATGCAAATGCAATGACATGTTTATCAATTCCAAAAGGTATTCTACCTCCTTGATTCCAGTCTCACATTTGATAAACAGCGTAGGAAGAAAACCCCGACTAGAATCAAGAAGAAGATTTAAACCCCCTTGAAAAGGATAAACATGTGTTAAATGATATGAATGCAAATTATGTGATGATGTGAATGCAATGCAGTGGTATGTCAATCAGGATTGCTATATCTGCTTGAATATCTGTCAGGTTGCACTGTCTGGAGAGAAATTAAGAGCACACCAAACAAAGGTCATGGGATGGATCATGTTATCCTTAATATCAACCACCCATTTTGGCGGATTATGGTTTACACCTTATCAACACCCGAGTTTCATTGATATTAAGGATACCTGATCGGATCAACCATGAATCAAGGGTTTGTCGCAAGTCACGAGCATGGAGTTTAGGTTAAGAACCACCCAAAAGGAGTGTACTAAGGTTTAAACCTGCCAAACATGTTCTACAAAAAGGTTCCCATAGTCATAATCCCATCTTTCGGATATTATTAGAGGAACGACTACTCGTATTCCAACAATATTCTCAAGAGAGACTCTTATGAGTGTAGTATCGCGTAACAATCGTATCAAATCTTACATTTGAACGACTTTCGCACTACGTCCTACGAATAGGCCAAGATGGGTTAGGTAAACTAAGGTCCTTGGCTTCTTAGGTCTATATTGGAACAAGTAATGTCTAACCACAACTTACTTATGTGACATTATTGATCTCAACATGACCTCCACCAAGTGAATGGGCTTGCAAGTCAACTCGCTAAGGAATACTCCACACAAGTTGACAGGACTATGTCATTCTCCTATCTTAAGTGCACTCGAGTTCGGGTATAGAACTCATCTCACAAACATCACCAAGCAGCCAGCCAACAGAAACAGATACAACAATGATATGTACACAATGTAATAAGGTAAAGCAGGTAAATAAATAACTGTACAAAAGCATGAACACCCAATAAACAAACAAACTACAAAAGCTAGGAGGGACTCGTTTAGGGAAGATGGACCAGCAAGAGGTCAACTTCTTAAAGTCCCCAGCAGAGTCGCCAGCTGTCGCAACCTGAAAAATATAGTGTGCGAAAAAAACAACCGGCGAAAGAGAATGACAGAAGAGTCGCCACCGTGCGTTATTCATCCCAAAGGAGGGAAAGGAAACGCTCGAAGTAAACCTGAAAAAGGAAAGGACAAGACGGGGTCTCGCAACCAAATCTTGGGTTCGGGAGTCGGTTATGCGAAGGGAAGGTATTAGCACCCCTACGCATCCATAGTACTCTACGGGATCCACTTTTGTAGTTTTTGTCTAAAGGGTGTGGGTTTACCTAACGTGTTTATTTACTAAAAAGGTTAAGAGAAATGACTCGCGCGGATGTCGCATCCACTGCATACGTATCTCATCTGAATATGAGAATCAGAGTCTTCGTAGCTCGGCTGACCTATGAGTTGGGGGGATGTGTGCTCGCTAAGACATCGCGTCTTATGCCTACGTATCTCGTCTGGAATGAGAATCAGAGCAAGCCGTAGTTCGGCTAACTACGGGGTTATGGATTGGGTTTTGGACGAACAACGTTACTACGCAATCTACCGGATGCTCGACCTTTGGAGACTTACTCGCCTGTAGTAGAAGGAGTAAACGTGTTGCTTTGGGTTTTAGGGTTTGGGATGCTCGAGGGCAAAAAGGCAGTCCTTGACGAAGGAACCGCGCTACCTGCAGGGATATGAATACAAAACACAAAACATGTATCTCAAAGTAAAATGCCACCAAGGGGCTCAAACATTGCCTCCTATCGAGGTCTTCCAGCTAAGAAAGCGATAAAGTATGAGAAAGGGAAAAAATTACCACACGGATAAAGATCCGAAGCTATAGCAGTTAAAGGGGCAAGAAACCCTGAAATGTCTCCAGCTGGACCGTCAAAGGAAATCAGTCAACACGAATAATCAGAATAAAACTCCAGGGGGTATCCCACAAATAAAGTGGGAAACCACGCGAGTGTCTCTGCGAAAGCCATGTGAGCCCTCACAAAACTCGACAAAGGGTTAGAGTAGTAGGATGAAATCAAGAGAAAACAATGCCATGGAAACACAAGACATGTTAGAATAAACAAAATAGGGTAACCCAGAGTTGCCCCTAAATCAAAATGTAACCACATGAATAATTCCATCAAAATTCACAAAAGGCTCACAAAAAGGTATCAAATTCACCCAGAATACCTCATACATTTAGAGCATTCAAATAAAAGGCATAAAGATGATGGATATAGGGCAAACCTGATTGGAGAGCTTGATTGAGTTGCGCCCGTGAGGTTTACAAGTTGAGTTCCCTTCAGGGTTTGGAGGTTGCTCTGAACTCTGTTGGCTTTTCTCTCACTATCTTTTCCTCAGGGTTTTGCTTCTCTTCCTTCTTTCTCCAGTGAATCTCCCAGTGTAACTCCAAGTGTAACTCCAAGTGTGTTTTCCTCTACTGAAACTTCAGTATTTATAGACTGATTTTCGTGGGTAATGGGCTCAAATGAGGGAGACCCAAGTCCAAAATAATTTGTTATATTTTATTTATTTATTTAATTAATTAATTAATTAATTAATTAATTAAATTTTTTTTTAATTTTTTTTTTCGTTTTTTTTTTTTTTTTTCGTTTTTTTTTTCGTTTTTTTTTTTTTTTCAGGAAAAATGAAGGGTAAATTTTGGGGTATTACAGGTAGTTACTTATATTACATTAGTTTATTGATAATATTTTGTAGATGTATTCATATTATCCATATATTTTCTTCCATTTTTCTTTATATAGGTTCTAATATTCATCACTTTTGAAGAAATTTCAAGGTACTTCTTTCCTCGACATACTCCATCCATTTGATGTTACCAAAATTTATAATTTGGAATGATGTTTTTTTTATTTCTGTTTCACATGATGCAATGTTTATGCATTGTATATCAAATGTATTAAAATGCTCATGATCAACTTTGGGTGAACCGAGAGGAATTTTGTAGAGCTTACAATAATGATTGCAATATCAAAGTATTTACTCATATTAGATTAGTTTATAGATTGTATTTTGTAAATGTAATCATATTATTCATACGCTTTCTACCATTTTTCTTTGTATCGATTATAATATTTCATTTTTGAAGAACTTTGAAAGTACGTCATTCCTCGACCTACTTCCTCCATTTGATGTTACGGAGGGTTTTCATTTGGAATGGTGTTGTTTATTTCAGAATCACATTATGCAATATCTAGGCACTGAATATCAAATGTATCAAAATGCTCATGAACAATTTTGGGTAAAAATATAGGGAGTTTGTAGGGGTTTGAATAATGATTACAATGTGAAGGTATTTACTCGGATTAGATTAGTTTACTGATATTATTTTGTAAATTTAATCATGTTATTCATAAGCCTTCTTCGATTTTTCTTTCTATAGGTTCTAATATTCATCAAATTTGAAGAACTTTCAAGGTACATCATTCCTGGACCTACTCCATCCATTTGATGTTACAAAGGGTTTTCATTTTGCATAGTGTTTTTTATTTAATTTTGGTTTCACATGATGCAATATCTATGCATTATATGTCAAATGTATCAAAGTGCTCAGAGGAAAATTTTGGTGAATCGATAGGAAGTTTGTAGAGGGTTGAATAATCATTACAATGTTAAAGTATTTAGTCAGATTAGAGTAGTTTATTAATAGTATTTTGTAACTATAATCATGTTATGCATACACTTTCTTCCGTTTTTCTTTGTATAGGTTCTAATATCCTCACTTTTGAAGAACTTTCAAAAGGTACGTCATTCCTCGGCCTACTCTATCCATTTGATGTTATAAAGGGTTTTCATTTCGCATGGTTTTTTTTTTATTTTAGTTTCATATGATGCAATATGTATGCATTATATATCAAATGTATCAAAGTGCTCATGAGCAATTTTGAGTGAATCAATATGTAGTTTGTATGGGGTTGAATAATAATAACAATGTAAAGGTATTTACTCATATTAGATACTTATTGATAGTATTTTGTAAATGTAATCATGTTATTCATATGCTTTCTTCAAATTTTCATTGTATAGGTTATAATATTCATCACTTGTGAATAACTTTCAAGGTATGTCATTCCTCGTCATACTTCGTCCATTTGATGTCACCAAGAGTTTTCATTTGGAATGGTATTTTTTATTTCGGTTTCACAGGATGCAATATCTATGCATTGTATATCAATTGTATTAAAATGCTCATGATCAACTTTTGGTGATTCTATAGGAAGATTTCCATAACCTCACACCATAGAACTCTTCGAAGATTTCTTGAGAAATCGAGTTTTTGTTCAACTTAAGTTTGTGAACAAAACTCCAAAGGTCCATTCCCATTTCCACTCCATTAAGGTTCTGCAAGCAAGAGGAAGAGAAAGCACGAAGAATTACATCAAGATCAAAGCTCAGAAGCAGCTCACAGAAGGTGAATTTATCAAAATTTCATATCTTCGATTCTCCCCCCATACTTCATATCTGAACTAAATTTTGTGTTGGTTGAAGTCCTATTAATGTAGGCAACATGACTTAGTTGTTTTGAGCTTGATTCGAAGCAACTCAGGTTGAACACCTCTATTTTCATCTTCACTTTTCTAACTATAGAGTGAGAGATGGAACAAATGGAGGTCATATTCGTGATCCTTGCAATTTTTCCTTTAAAATGATGTTAGGTCCATCTAATTCTGGACAAGTTTGGTCTTGACAGTCCAGTGGCCCTCACCAGAAAAGATGACCGGAGCTAGGGCTCCGGTGGTGGTGTGGCAAGGCCCTCACCCTTGGATCTCTATTTCATCTTCTAATTTGAGCCCTTGTTTGTGATTACCTTGCGTGTGGCATGTTGACTGGGGAGCATCATGGAATGCGTGTCTTAGATCATCAGATTTGCCACCTCAATTAATCAGGAAGATCTGATGGCTCTAATTTTTTCCCTTTTATTTTTCTAATTTGATTTTTAAATAGAATTTTCTTTTAAAATTCACCATAAATTCATTTTTGATCCAAAAATTATGGGACCAACACCAAGAACTCACAAATATTTCCCTCTTCCCATTTTTGATTTAAAATCATTTTTTGGAATAAGTTTGATATTTTTGGTGAATTTTGTGATTTTTAAGTTGTTTTAATTAGTTTTAAATTACTTATGACTTTTGAAAAATACCAAAAAAATTAGTCAATGGCCCTTTGACCTTGTTTGGCCTATGATAAATCCCTTTTCCATTTCTTTGGTGTTTTGATGGGGTTTTAGGTTTTTGATCTTTGAAAACCTTTTTTCTTCATTCTTAAAATGTTTTAAAAATAGTTTAATTAATTAAATGCTTTGGTGAGTTTTTGTATTGACTTTATGTTAACGTTACTTCTGTTTGACCTTGATCTTTGTTGAATTGGATCTTGACTTGGTCAATACTATAACAGTAAATTCATGACCATCAAGCTATGAATGAGCTTATCGTCAATAAAACCAGAGTCGCCACCCCGCTTTTATTATTTCCAAAGGAAAAGGGAAAAGTATGAACAAAACCCAAAGATAAGAAGTTTTCAAATCAAAACTAATAAAATGCCAAAGATTATAGGTGAGGGGGGTGGTTACACATAGGGAAGGTGTTAGAACCCAAAGTGTCCTAGGTACTCCTAAAGAGCCCTTTTGTTGTGTGCATATGTTTTTGGTATAAATGATGTTTGACAAAATATAGTGTGTGGGGATGAGAAAATTATTCATTAATTATATTTTTATGTTTTACAAGACCTTAGGTATTATGCATACATACCAACATAAAAATGAGGGATCAAAACCATGTAGTTCGTGGTAAAAATTTCAAAGAAGTTGGTGAATTGATTTTAGCAAAGGTTTTAACAAGAAAAGGCACAAAAGGCCAAAGGTTTGAATGGGGTTGTTAGTTCTTTTTGTCTTTTGAAAATTAAGTCAATATAATTAAGTTTATTTACATGTTTGATTTAAGAAAAGAAGTTTAAAAATACAGTGGCATAAGGTCAAAGTTTCTAATCATGAAAACATGTCTAAGTTTGAAATCACAAGAAAAGAAAGATTTTGAAAAGAGGGAGAGATTTTGAAATTAAAGAAAGTGGGAGGCGATGAAGAGATTACCCTAAGCAAAAATTAAAAGTTAAGAGTTGAAATGATCTGACCAATGGGATGCAATCCAACAAACAAGAATGTCATATAAAAACCCATTTTTCTTTGGACTTTAATCAAGCAATAAGGAATAAGGAATGAGCAATATCCAGACATCATGAAGATCAAGGAATCAAATAAAAATAGCCATATTCGAGCAACCACTCCAATAACTAGCAGTCTTGATTGTCTTCCGATGTATCAGATGAAATATTCATTGATCAACTCTGAACAAAACATCAGACATAGACAATAATAACAAAATAAGCAATTAAGCACAAAGACAAGGTAGCAGATGAATCTATGGGATCCAAGATCTTGCATCAGAGGAAGGCATGGTCAAAGATAGCTCAGTATCAGATGTTGGCATTGGTCAAGTCCTTTAGCATATGGAATGTTGCCTAAATCTAAGTCCAAAAGTTCAAATCAAATCTCAACAGTCCATCAAATGTTTTTTGGGTTTTTTTCTTGTTATTAATAGTTTTAAGGTCCTAAGACCACAAACAAAACAAAAGCAAGCAAACAAATATATACAATCACAAAATATGGCTCAAATGAACAAAGTGAAAATGACATGAAACATAAACAAGTTGCATGAAATGTAAAATGGAAATGAATGATAAAGGTACTAAAATTTAAGGTGCATAAAGTAAATGACTTGAAAGTAAAGCAATATTAATAAGAGTTAGTCAATGGTTAGTCAAAGGTTAGTGTTGAGTTTTAATTGATTAAGTCATTCTTTGGAGAACACTCAACCATTCATTCACAAGTATGAATCCTTAAAACTAGACATCTTCCATGAGAAGGGAACCAACTTGGATAATTCAACAAATATGCCACTAACTCTCATAAAAGGAAAAAATATCAAGTTTCCACACAATGCCATGGAGAATGGGAGATTTACAATCTCACTTACTACAATGATATGCCTTCATGAACAAATTTAGCTCAATGTTAAGCAATCGTAATTAGACTTATGTAGAAGTCACAACTATCTGAGGCCGGGCAATGGAAATATAGGTGTTAATGCATGTTAGAAGTTTGGTACAAAGAACCAAACTCCTAAAACATATCACACACTAAAAGAAAATGGGAGGGACCTATCTCAATCGGACTTGTATTGGTTCATCTGACACAAGGTTATTGATGAATCAATTAGTCATTTAGCCATTAGTGATTTCATTTGTCAAATGAGGGAATGGGGAAGAATAGGGATGAAGATGAAGAGGGAGGGGAAGATAGAAACACAAATTGATCATGAGAGGAATTTCATCTGATCAATACCATTCATTCATCTTGGGAGATGAAATATACATTTCATCATTCCCCTAAATCCAATGGTTTTGATTAAACAAAAGTCAAATCAACAATGACCAAGATCCAAACAGAAAGTCAAACATCACAAGACCATAAAAATGGCTCAACAATATTTTTAAACATTTAATCAATTAAAAATCACATTTAAAATGAATTAAAATACATTTTAATTTGGACAAAACCTCAAATCCCTTCAAAACACCAACTAAATGGTCGAGATTTATCCTAGGTCAAACAAGGTCAAAGGACCTTACGCAAAAAAAATCACAATTTTTAGAAAGTCAGAAGTATTTTAAAACAATTAAAAATATGCACACAAAAATTTAATTCATGAAATATACCAAAATTAATCCAAAAAATATTTTTTATTCAAAATATGGAAGAGAAAATATTTAAAAATGGATTTATTATAAATTAAATAAAATAAATGGATTAAATGAAAATTCAGAAAATACAAAACAACAAGGGCCAAAGATATGATGGCCACGCGCTAAGGTGTATGATGTGCTCAAGTTAACCGCGTGGCAAAAGTGGTATAAGCCCTAGCTCCGGTCATATTCTCCAGTGGACCTCACCGGACTGGTCCACCACAAACCACCACTAAAATGAAAAGTAAGGACATGGTTTTAAAGGAGAAATGCTCATGAGCTAGAAGTTGACCTCCATTTCTTCCAATTCCAAGTATATTGAAAGATACATGGATTTGAAATTTGAGGTTCATGATCTGAGTTGCTTCGATTTGACCTCAAAGCAACTTAATCTTGTTGCCTACATTGGTAGGACTTCAGCCAACCAAAAATCAAAGAGAATGGTGAAGAATTGAGAGAGAATTGAAGGCTCAAAGTTTCTGAAAAATCACCTTCGGTAATCTCCAAATTTGCTTGATCTCGATCTGAGTTTTACTTGGTTCTTCCTCCTCTTGCCTGCAGTGACCAATTGAGATGAAGAAGGCAATGAATCCTTGGAGTTTGAACCTCAAAACAGAAGGTGAAATTCAAACTCGATTTCTAAGAAACCTTTAAGGAATTCTAGGGTGTGAGGGTTATGGGGTCTCTTGGCAAAGCTTGGGTAATGTGTGTCATTTCTGAAGCAATAAACTTGTTTAAATAGGTAATTGGATTCATTTTTGCACCCTTTGAAAATTTTCAAAAACTAGTAAAAATGGTGCATGGATGCATAGGCAATGATTTGCTCCCAATTCATGATGCAATTCAACTCTAATTCATTCACATTGAGTACTGAAACAATAAAATGTAAGCATACAGTAGGAAATGGTTATTTGAATTCAAATTTTGCCAATACAAACTTATGAAACGAACCATGCGCAAGTCCCTAAATCTTGGTCCAAGTGATGTGATCTTGAACTTTTTGGAAAGGTGACTCAAGGGGAACAACTTTGATGTTGAAAACTTTTCCATTTGGATCTTGGATCATGATGAATTTTGAGGTGGAAGTTTGATAAATCAAACATATTTGAAAATTTTCAAAGTACCAAGTCAAATGACCACTTCTTCCACCTTGAATAACTTTTGCTATAAGCTTCAAATGGAAAATTCTCCTTCACCAAAGTTGTATCTCTTTCATCCCTCTTCAATTTGGTAACTAATTTGACATCATTTGGATTTGGCATGAGGGAGTTATTCATTTTAGAAGTTGAGGAAATATGCTTGTTCAATGATGATGGCCCAAAATGACCTATAATGTTTCCTCTTGGCACATGTCCTTGCAAGTTGAATTTGAAGTTTCTCAAAGAATTAAAGTTTGAGAAGAAGTATTTAATTTTATCATGAAACTTTGATGCCTTCATTTCATAAAAATTGAGCAAGTTATGGTCCTTGGAAGTTGACCTCCTAACTAGGGCACAAATCAAATTACCTATAATCTTTCACCATACAAAATGACTTTCCAAGAAAAACTAGCTCTTGATGTTAACACGAAAGTTCTTTGGAATATCATAAAGAGTAATGTTTATCTTATAATAATTTTCATATGACAAAAGTTGTAGGAGATAGGATCTATGGAACCCTAGTTTTGACCAATTGACTTTCTCTGGTCAACCTCTTTGAAAAACTTGCAAACTTGAAGTTCTCTTGATCTTTGGGACTCATGGAGAATCATACATGCATAATATGATGTATAATGAAGTATAATTTGACATATTTGACCAATTGTTGAAGAAACTTGTTGAGGAAGTCACATAAGATAACTAGATAAATTAGGGCTTCCAAGGCAAACAAGCTTCAAACTCTTGATGAAATCTTGATCCAAATGATAAATGAAGAATATGGGGATCCATATATGATGTCTAGAACCATTGTGAACCATCTCTTGATTAATCTCTTTGCACTGAGGGTCTCAAACCCTATGTGTGAGCTTGGTAGAGCATAGGTGGATGTACACACTACCTACAAAAGAAACAAAGCCATACATGGACATATTTTTGGTATTTTGGTTAGTAAACAAAGAAAAACAAAGTATGATACAATCCAATATGCTTGGTGATCTCTCACAATGGAAACCCAATGAATGAGGGGTAAGAAGGATGCCAGAGTGTGATCCCAAAGCCAATGCAAATGATGAGATAGCATCGGGGATCTTAGTGTCAAAATTAGGGTCTTACAAATACCATTGGATTTAGGAGGTTGATGAAGTTTAAAACTTCATCCCTCAGATTAATGAATGGTATTGATCAAGTGAGGTTCATCCCTTGACCAATTTGGTATCCCCTTCATTTCCTCTCTCCATTTTCATCTCATTTATTCCCTAATCATCTCTTGGCCAATGACTTCTCATGGATAATTAGGTAGTTGATTCATCAATGACCTTGTGTGAGATGAATCAACATAAGCTTGATTGAGATACACAAATCCCCTCTTATTTTTGTGTGTGGTATGCTTTAGGCGCTTGGTCTTGGATATTTTGTCTCTATCATGCATTAACACCAACATTATTATTGACAGTCTCAGATAGGTATGGCTTCTACATAAGCCTACTTATGATTGCCTAACATAGCGCTAAATTTGCCTCAAGGCACAAATTAACATAATAACTTGACAACTAACATTTAATTTTCTTGTCATTCACTTTAATGCAATTTAAATTCTTACACTTTATCATACCTTGCCATTTACATTCCTACAAATTATTTATGCTTCAGTAATTTTCTTTTTGTCCACTTGGGCCTATTGTTTATGCTTCAGTTATTTTCATTTTTGCTCACTTGAGCCATTATATTTTGTGAATGTGATCATATTTTGTTTGTGGTCTTAGGACCTTAAAACACTTAATAAAAATAAAAACACTAAAAAACACATTGGTGGATTGTTGGATCTTTGTTTGTGACTTGATTTGGACCTATGGACTTAGAGTAGGCAACATTCCTGAGCTATGGAAGAAAAACTTGGCCAATGTCATTCATATGACACAAGCTTGAGAGATTCTCTTGGGTTTATCTGATACACTCTTTATCTTTATCTAAATTGTTATTTTGATCTTAATATTATTATTTTATGTTTTCTCTTTGAGTATATTTCAAAGGATTTTTCATCTGATACACATAAAGGACATTGAAGACTACTTGCTTTGGAGTGCTAGCTTGGATGTTGGTTCTCTTTATTTTATACCATTGGGTTTCTTATTAATTTCTTGAATGATTACAGTTTTGTTGTTTGCTTGACAGTCTAAAGAAAATGGGCTTCTATCTGACACTATTGCCTCGTGGATGCTTCCCAAGGGTTAGATCTTTTCAACTCAGAACTCTTAATCTTGTCTAAGATAGCCTCTTGATTTCCACCTCCTTCTTATTTAATTTCAAAATCTCCTTCTCATTTTAGAAACTTCTTTGCTTTTTGTTTTTCAACTTAGACTTGTTTTAATGAGTAGAAACCTTGGCCTTATGTCATTGATTTTCAAACTATTTTCTTAATCAAAATTGTAAGAAGACTTAATCACATTGGCTTTATTTTCAAAAAGACAAAAAAATAACTAATAACCTCATCTAATCATTTTGGCCATTTGGTGTCTTTTTCCTTTTAAACTTTTCAAAAAGAAAGCATTTAGATTTGAGTTATCCTTGGTTGAGATGTAATTCTTCCATTCCATGATATGTTGAGTGTAATACTTTCCATTTCCTATGAGTTAGAGGCATACTTGTTCATTTAATCCAAGTTGGAGATCTCCCTCTTAAACATTGTAAAGCCCTAATTATCGGTGGATGCTTGATTGAGTATTCTCCCATTGAAAACAAAAGATCTTTAAGCTTTTGTTAAAATCAATCCACCCATCTTTGAAACTTTTACCACGAACTACGAGGTTTTGATCCCTCATTTATGTTGGTACGTAGGCATAAGACCAAAAGTCTTATCAAACACAAAATGTAAATACTAAATTCTTTTCTCATCCCCCAATTCTTTTTTTTAAAACAAACATCATTTCAACCAAAACAAGTACACACAAAAAGGGCTCTCTAGGAGTACCTATGACACTTTGGGTGCTAATACCTTCCCTCTGTGTAATCAACCCCCTTACCTGTAATCTCTGACATTTTGTTAGTTTTGATTTGAAAACTTCTTATCTTTGGGTTTTGTTCGTACTTTCTCCCTTTTTCTTTGG
This sequence comes from Lathyrus oleraceus, assembly GCF_024323335.1. NCBI lineage: Eukaryota > Viridiplantae > Streptophyta > Magnoliopsida > Fabales > Fabaceae > Lathyrus > Lathyrus oleraceus. Next base: position 267,070,774 of record NC_066584.1, on the reverse strand, counting down.
AAACAATAAAAGCGTGGTGGCGACTCTGATTTTATTGACGTTGAATTAACCAACAGCTTAGTGGTCATGAATTTACCGCTACAAAAGGTATTTAATCATATTAGATCGGTTTGTTGATAGTATATTGTTAATGTATTCATGTTATTCATACGCTTTCTTCCATTTTTCTTTGTATAAGTTATAATATTCATCAGTTTTGAATAACTTTTAAGGTACATCATTCCTGGACCTACTCCATCCATTTGATGTTACAAAGGGTTTTCATTTCGGATGGTATTTTTTTATTTCGGTTTCACATGATGCAATATATACGCATTGTATGTCAAATGCATCAAAGTGCTCATGAGCAATTTTGGGTGAATCGATAGAAAGTTTGTATGGGTTTAAATAATGAATATAATTTGGAGGTACTTACTTAGACTAGATTAGTTTATTGATATTATTTTATAAATGTAATCATCTCATTTATACGCTTTCTTCCATTTTTATTTATATCGGTTCTAATATTCATCACTTTTAAAGAACTTTCAAGGTACATTATTCTTCGGCCTACTATATCCTTTTGATGTTACAAAGGGTTTTCAATTAGCATGGGTAAATTGATAGAAAGTTTGTACGAGGATAAATAATGATTACAATGTGTAGGTATTTACTGAGATTAGATTAGTTTATTGATAGTATTTTGTAAATGTATTCATGTTATTCATACACTTTCTTCCAATTTTTTTTGTATATGTTCTAATATTCATTACTTGTGAAGAACTTTTAGGGTATGTCATTTCTCGACCTACTCCGTTCATTTAATGTTACAAAGGATTTTCATTTGACATCGTGTTTTTTTTATGTCGGTGTCATGTGATGCAATATTTATGCATTATGTGTCAAATGTATCAAAGTTCTCATGAGCAAATTTGGTTGAATCATTAGGAATTTTTTTAAGGTTTGAATAACTATTACAATGTGAAGGTATTTACTCATATTAGATTAGTTTATTTATAGTATTTTGTAAATATAATCATATCATTCATACACTTTCTTTCATTTTTATTTGTATAGATTCTAATATTCGTCACTTTTTATGAATTTTCAAGGTACGCCATTCCTCGACCTACTCCATCTATTTGATGTTACAAAGGGTTTTCATTTGCCATGATATTTTTTTATTTTTGTTTCAGATTACTCAATATTTATGTATTGTATATCAAATGTATCAAAATACTCATGAGCAATTTTGGGTGAATCGATAGAAAACTTATAGGAGTTAGAATAATTATAACAATGTGAATGTATTTACTCATATTTGATTAGTTTATTAATATCCAAGTATGTTGTATTTTTTTAAAGGTGTGTTGTTGATAAAAGTTGGATTCAGTTGATGATTTAATTTTGTTTTATATATGTTGTTGATAAAAGTTATACGTTATTGATAAAAAAGTTATGTTGTTGTTGATAAAAGTTGATGTTGTTGATGAAGATTTATATGTATGTTATTAATTTTTAATGTTGTATATTTTAGCTTTCACTAGGTTAAACCAACACTTCTATTAGATGATTTTATTATGTCATATGTGGTTTGAGTGTTTTACCAACCCCTCACCGATTAAATAACCTTTTTAATTTAATTAGAAATTTATAATATACAAAATTAAGTTATTTTAGAAAACAACTTACACTTATCAAGGTTTATCAAGCTTTCTTCATTGCATTCTACGTAACTTTCTCCCTTGAGGATTAGAATTTGGTATAATGTTTGTACCTCTTCAATCAACACTTCATTCTTTACTAGTTCAATGAACTAGTAGACAATGAAGTGTTAGTTGAAGAGTCACAAACATTGAAGATAATTCTAACACTTAAAAGAGTGAGCGAAATACATAAAAGGAAAAGAGAAAAGTGAGGAAAATATTTTTTATTGTAACTTGTTATTTTAATATAACTTATTTTGTCAAATTATTAATTTCTATATCACATTGAAAAATTATATGTTAAATGAGTAGTTGATCAAATAAACATTCCACATATCTAATAATAAACTCAAAAGAACATATCATTATGATTGAAAGCTAAAATTATAGTGAAAGGTTGTTCGACATGCGAAAATGGCGTTACTGGGTATCGAACTCATGACCTTTATATTTTTCGCTACGGTTATTTAAAACAATTGTGGTTATAGATAGTGCATTTTCCAATTTTCTACCACGGGCACTATACCATGGTTGTAAAATAATTCACATACAATCATGTCCTATCTAACAACGGTTGTTCAACCATTATTATAGGTATTTCGTATTTGTGATTATAGCTATTTTCGTAGTAGTGTTTGCATCCAATCCTAAATTTGTGGAGTGAATTTAAATTAAAACTTAATGTACACACATTCTTTGAAACTTATTTTGTGCGACTTTCATCATATCATTTTCATCTTTTTTTTCATATTTTGCGGTAAAGCCCTAAGAGAAGATGGACACACATGCTTATTTATTCATAATTATGTTGAAATGTACAAAATCATTTGTTTAACACTTGAAAAAAAGTATATATGTATGATTTAGAAACAATTCAAGTATGTGAATTTTAATAATTATAAATATATTTGATTTATGATATTTATTACTCTTTTAAGTGTTATATTGATATTTATTTAGGACTTTCTCTGTAAGAAAAATCATATTGAATGATAGTTAATACTTCAAATATCATAAGAGGTATAATTAACTTATTTGTAGATAAAATGATTTGGTGTAAAAAAATCATGAATTTAAATTTATGGTGCATGTATTTGTAAAATAAAATTGTGTAAATAAAATGTTAAAAATATCAAGTATATGTTTTCATTGTAAATTTTTGTGCAAAAATTTATTAAATTTAAAATGATTTATCTCATTTATATGTGCATTTTAGTATCAAAATATTGTTTCATTCTCATCTTAATTTTAAAAGTAATTTAAATATATTTTGTAATATCAAAAGTTAACAAATACTTATGAAAAAAAGTTATACGAAATATTAATTACTTTGATTTGTTTATTTTATATTGTGATTCTTGTTTGGAAATATCATATAACACATCGTTAGACCTGAAACTAACACATATCATTTATTATGCATATAATTGTAATGCAATGAAAATAGTTATTTTAAGAGAATATAATAAATTAGAATGTGTTATATTTAAGTTTATATTTTGTACATGACTTACATGTTAAAACACCTCTATGAAATAAAAGTTATACAATGTACTAACATGACAAAGTCTCATGGTTTTGTTGAAATTTACTAAATACTATCAAGATACGTAAAGAAATTCATAGACATAATTATGTGGATTCAAACTCTACGTAAAAGATTGAATATTCACAAAATTTATTAAAGTGGGAAGATCTTGCAATTATTTGAGAAAACAGTTGACAAGGATATATGGTGTCTTTGAGTATAATATTGAAAAGAATAAAACCATCATTAGGAATGTGGAATAAGCCTATATTTAACTAATCATAGATAGTAGAAACTCAACTCACAATTGATTAACATCAAGTCTCGAGTTCAATAATGAAAGTAGATTATTAGTGTGATTGAATTACTTGACAATAGATATATCATAAGGTGTAAAAGTATTTGGACCATAAGAATAAAAGTGGTAGAATGAGGTTTTTCTCTTAATAGACATATATCATGTGTGTTACTAGAATGCATAATTATGAATCCATTTTTTATATTGTCTACTTATATGATAGTGAAGTCATATCGTTTCATAGAGTTCAAGATTTGAGTGTTAAGTTTTCATGTGTGAGTTATGCTCATTGTTTCTAATGAATAATTGGTTCATAACTAATCACTCAATCTATTAGTGGATGAGTGAAAGTTTAACTTACTAAGTAATTGTTCAAATCGTAAGATACTTTTATTTGAAACTATGAATTTTTCTAATTAATGGATTTAGATATATCTTTAAAATAATATGGGATTGTTGGTGATATTTCTAAAATATTTATTAGATGAGTGTTAAATATTAAACTTATTTAATCATTCTTTTGAATTAGGAATGGTTATATTGATGAAGCGGTTGTGCCTTTTAATATAAAAATTATATTTAAGTCATTCATTTATTTTTCAGTGCACGAGAATAAATGAGGGAACTTTATTATGTAACATCTAATTGATCGATATGCTTAATGTGAATGTGCAATTCATGTTAGGATTTTCAAAGTATCTTGAAAGAGATTCACTAATTTACCAATTTGTCTCCAATTTTCCTAAATCGATGGGATAAATCAAACATAAAAGTTAGTGTAAACAAACACTTTGGATTTTTTTTGTTCAACTTTCATCATACCATTTTAATCTTTTTTTTTATTTTGTACAAACTAAATTGCACAAAATATAATAGGGGTCTTTTTTCATGTTTTTACTGGAGAAAAACTATCATTAATGTTATAATTGTTGGATTATCAATTCTTTATGGGTTCACACAATGGAGCATTTGTTCATTGGGGTCTTTATTTATGAGAAATATACATTGTGAGAGATAAATCAAATAGTGTAGCGGGGTATTCGTTACCTTTAGATTTATTGACTAAATCAAAAGTAAATCATACAATTCGAGTCGCCACCGCACTTCTATTTATCCAAAGGAAAGGTTAGAAAGCGAACAAAAACAGAGAAGTTTTATCAAATCAAAAACTAATAAAAATGTCAGAGATCTGGGTAAGGGGGTTGGTTATGCAATGGGAAGGTTTTAAGCATCCAAAATATCCTTAGTACTCTAAGGGAGCCCTTTTTACAAATGTTGTATGGTAGGTTGGTATTTGTGAAAAAAATTGTGCAAACATGATTGGGGAGATGAGAAAAAAATATACAAATTATTTACAATTTTGTGTTTGAATGGATAAACCCATTGCCTACGTACCATCTTAAAAAGGTAGGATTAAAACCTCGTAGTTCGGGGTAAAAATCTCAAAAGAAGTTGGTGAATTGATTGGTCAAAAGCCTTAAAGTCTTTTGTTGTCAAATGGAGAAAACTCAACCCTAAACCACAAATCCATCATGTGAGGAGAACTTCAACATGCTAGTGAGGGGTTAGCCCTATAATAAGCATGGAAGACTTATAATCCAACACTAAGGATATAGGTGAGTATTATATCAACCTCTATGATAACTCAAACCTAATAGCTAATGTTTATGAAAAGCTTTAACACAAATGGTCATTGGAACCATAAAACAATTTGAGTGAGTTGGATTTACCAATTAGAAGTATTCACAAAAAGGAAGTCAAAGTTAACTTAAAGTTCAATTCAAAATAAGTATTATGAAAAAGAACTTGAAAAAAATCAAAGGCATATTGCCTAGGTTTCTAATTTTGAAAGCAACGCAAATGTTTGCACAAAAAGAGTTTGGCTTGGGTTAGAGTGGAGAGAAGAAGAGAAGGGTTAGGTCCTAAACATGCAAGGATGAGGGAAGTGAAATAAAAACACTTGGAATTCCCTTCTTGAGATCATAAAGATGATCCAAGTTGCTCCTTTCCTTTGGACTTAGCAAGCAATAAGCAATTAACTCAAGCAATCAAGCAAATATTCAATCAAAGTCTTACGAATCTTCCAATTGGCTTTTGTCTCTCTTATCTTGGATGCTCATGACAATGGTCCTTCTAAGTAGCTCAAGTTTGGTGTCCCTATCACAAGAAAACACAAATCAAAAAGTTCCACAATGCAATAAAAAGAATGGACAAGAGTGAGTTTAGAATTAGGGATCCTTTCAATTCATCTTCAAGATTAAGCATTCTAAAGGCATGAGGCCTAGTTGCTATTCAACATATTAGCATTCTAAAGGCATGAGGCCTAGTTGCTCTTCAACATATTAGCATTCTAAAGGCATGAGGCCTAGTTGCTCTTTAAACTCCATTTAGCATAGGTAAGGTCTTAAATCTATGTCCTTTCTCCATTTGCATTGAGTTCACACAAACAAAACAAAACAAGCACAAGGCAATAGTATATACACAATAATGTGCTTAAGTGAGCAAAAGGCAAATTGCATAAGCATAAACATGAGCTTAAGTGAGCAAAGGGCAAAGACAAATGAAATAATGAGCAATAAATTAAATTGCATTAAAGTAAATTGCAAGAATTAAATGCTTGAATTAAAAGTTAGTGATTAGTAGTTAGTGTTAGTGTGCCATAAGGCAATTTAGCGCTATGTTAAGCAATCGTAAGTGGACTAATGTAGTAGTCACACCTATCTGAGGCCGGTCAATAAAACTATAGGCAAATAAACACAAGTTAGAGATCATGACTAGTAAGCCAAGCTCCTACAACTTGCCATGCCAAAAGAAAAGAAGAGTGACCTTGTATGGATTTAGGTTTTTTGCTTGACCAAGAAGCAATCTATCTTTAATGAAAATCAATTCACTTGATCTTTGATCAAGATAAATTTGATTTGGATCAAAAAAGGTTAAGCCTCTCATATGTCAAGTCTAACCACCAATCATTAACTCATTGGTCAAAAGGAAAAAGAAGAAGAAGAAGATGGAAATGGAATGTATACAATTGAAATTCAAATGACATAAGCAAAATACATTGATCAAACATGAATGGAATCAACATCAATCAATGGTAAACAGAAGTGAGTTGAAGCTTAGAAGTCAAGAAATAACAAAAATATTTTTGGTATTTTTTTGAAATTAAAATAATACTTGAGATAAAATAAACAAATAAAGGTCAAACTTCAAATCCAATTCAAATCAACTTGTAAAAGTCCAATTGGATCATCATATGTCTAACATGGTCAAACAAGGTTTGACAAAAAATTTCATCATTTTTTGGAAAACAGAAACTAATTTTAAACAATTAAAAATGAAGAAAAATAATATAATTGAACTAAAATCTCAAATAAATCTCAAATCAATTAACAAATTGACGAGAATATTTTTCAGAGATCCATCATCATCCAAAGATGTTAAGAAAATATTTTTGGCATTTTTGAATATTGAAAAGTATTTTAAATGAATTAAAAACAATCTGAAATGAAATAATTCACAAAAATATTAAATGGAATCACAAAAATAATTAAAAATCATTTTTAGAAACTAGAATTTAAGAGAAAATTTTTGCAATTGGATCCCAAGGCTAGGAGACGCGCGCGCATGATGGACCTTGGTCAATAGAGAAACACATTGCATTAAATAAAGTCAATCAAACCAAGAGCCAGGATTAGATCTGGGAGAGTGAATCCAAGGGCTCAGGTTCAAACGCGTGGGGACGGTGGTGGAAATCACCGTCTTCTCCGGCGAGAAGGCCAGTTCCGGCCAGCTATTGCAGGTTTTCAAAGCTCAACAAAAACACGCGATCTATACATCATTCGAAAGCTGGGGTGATGCACATCACCCCTGTAACCTTAATTTCTACTCAAGATCCCTATAGAGAAAGAAATCTGAGATAGAAAAATGAGGTGTTTAATCTGATAATGTTCAATAACCTTTGAAGTGCAAATCAATTGCCTCTCATATGAGGACTTCAAAGGTACCAACCAAACCAAATAATGTTCAATAACAAGGGAGATTCGAAGGAAAACAGTTGGAGAATCAACCTTTGAAGTGCAACTTTTCAGTGCTTGATCCAATCCAAATCTTCAATGCAGCTTGATCTTGAGGTAACAAGGAAGCAAGGCTAAGGAATTGTAAGTCAAAGATCAACCAATTAAGTTGAAATTTGAGCTTCAAAAAATGAAGAGAAAAATCAGAATTCCTTTAATGGAGGGTTGGGGATTCAGTTGTGCAGAGCTTCAGGCACCTTTAGGTTGAGATTTGAAGTGAACCAAACATTCTATTTATAGCCAAGGCTGATGCAAGCAAGGAGAAAACTCGTGTGTGCATGAGCTTGGGTCCTCCATGCATGGGCCTGTACAGGCACATGTGAGGCCCAAAACCAATTGCATTTGAGCGTTGAACACTAATGAATGAAGTTTGGACGTGCAAATGGAAGGAAATGTGGTATGCAAGAAGATTTCACATGTTATGCATAATTGAACTCAAAACTTCACCTCTTCGAAAATGCAATTTGGAAAATTGAAACATAGGCATGTGGGTAATGGTTGGAAAGTTATTGACATAAGGAACAAATGTTATGTTGATCAAAAGTTCATTTGGAGTGTGAAAAATGTTGAAAACTGGCCATGAAGTTCAATGTACAAAACATGTAAATGGAAATTTTGCCAAAATGGACCAACTTCAAGCCCTTCTGTTTCAATAATGCAAGTCTGAAATGAAAAAACCTCAAACATCAAAGTTGTATTTCTTTTCAAAAAACTTAATTTGGACTTAAATTTTGCATCATTTGGATTTTGTATGAGAAAGTTATGGGCACTTGAAGTTGGACTTTTTCACATTTCAATGACTTTGGTCCAAAGTGACCTATAATGTTTTGTATTATCACATGTATTTATTTTAGGATTATGAAATTTTGTCCAATAAAAAATTTTTGGTAGACATCTTAAACTTTCCAATTCACTTGGTCCCATGTCATAATCATGAAAAATGGGTGATTTAGGTCCTTGGGAAGTTGACCCAAAATTAGGGTTTCAGTCAAAATGACCTATAATGTTTTGAAATGAATGATGACCTTCCAAGTTTCAAATGGATTTTTGATGAACATTAAAGTTGTGCATATGGTTTTTAAGAACATTTCTTCTCTTGGGGTCATCTTCATTTGACAAACACATCAAAAGTTAGGTCTCAGTGGATTTCAAAATAGTTTGATGATTTGACTGATCAACTTCTCAAAACCAAACTTCAAATCTTGATGAATGAATGATTGAGGACACTCACATAAGCTCATATATGCATAAAATAAAGAAATCCCTTGATTTAATTTGATCATAATTTGAGGTTGCTTCATGAGTAAGGCATAGTTGAATTAGGGTTTCCTTGGGAAAAAAGCTTCAAGCCCCTTAGTTTATCTTGATCAAATTGACAAATTGAGATACTTGGGAGGCATATATGGTGATTGAGAGCTTTGTGAACCATTTTCATGTCTGCCTTCATCTTCATCTGGCCACTTCAATGGGCATAGGGGCCTCCTAGGTGCCTTGGATCACTTGACTGCTTGTGCTTCGAAACAAACAAAGTTAGTGACATATTTTTGTGCTTTTGGTTAGTAAACAAAATAAGAAAAGCAATAATATACAATTCAAGCATGCTTGGTGGTGTCAAACTAACTCACACAAGTCCCAACCCAAGGGTAAGGAGCCAAGATGCTATGATCCTGGAGGCAAATGCAAATGAGCAATGTTATGATGCCATGAGGGATCTTAGGGTCAAAATTAGGGTCTTAGAGATGCCCCTATTTAAGGTCATTCTACACAGAGATATGAAGGTTAAAATCTTTGTTTCGACGAGGTAGAATGGGCTTAAATAATAACAAAGAGATGAATTTTGGTCCCTAAGAGACCTCATGATGCAAATGTATGTATGCAAACGTAAATACTCTGTGGGGATATATGTCCACAAAGGAAAAGAAATCAGGAGAAACTGAAAGTCCATAAGAGTGATACACTCATAAATGGGACAGAGACTCTGGGGACTTTACTGGGGAATAAAGGGGATAAAATGCGTGAGCAGGTCACGACTTGAAACTTACTGGGAGACACGAAGGGATTCCATGAAAATAAATCAATGGAAAGACTCGAGCTGACGCAAAGATGCATGTATTAGGGATATGCCAATACAACAAACTATCCTCAAAGGATACTTCGGAAAAAAATCTGGACTCGGGTGGGGAAATCCACTAACGGACTCAGCTGAGGAAAATGCAACGAGGTAATACCAACATCTGGGTAATAAACTTGAAGAGACATGTTATCGAAACACCGGTATAAGGGTGAGAGAACAACACGCTCAGGGAGAAAGAATATCTAAGACCGGTATGAGGGTGAGAGATATCGATCGCCCGAACATCTAAGGAAAACCTAAAAGGTATGCTTCAACTCAGGAAAATCTGACTCCATGGGGGACAAAAAGACATAATATGGAGCAGAAAGGAAGGAACACCAGGGATACCGGTTACTGGGCATATAATATGTGACCAACCAGGCGTGAATTGGGAACATATCCAAGACTTTCATCATCCGAAAAGGAGGGATGAAAAGCAAACTCAATTTACAGGATGGACATTCGATTCCATAAGGAAATATGAATCTTACTCTACTGGGGAAGAACAAAGGCTTCAACCGAAGAGCGCATGAGATATATTATCTATTACCGTCAAAATGTAGATAATATACTCGAATGGAAGATTATCCACAACCGGTTACTGGGTTAATAAAGGATAAATCGAACGAAAAGAAAGGACATTGGGATACCGGTTACTGGGTATAAAATGATGACCAATCAAAGGGGAGAAACAATCATTACCAAACAAGGGTAAAGGAAAGATGACTCGTTGGGGATACATTGACAAAAGCAATGATCTGAGAGATATATCACCGGTTACTAGGTAGTATACTCCAAAATGAAGGAATATCAATACCGAATATTTGGATAAAGATAACCAACAAAGAGGGGATTACATCTACCGGTTACTGGGTAGAAAACTGCATAAGAGAGTAACCTTTATCGATTAGGATGAACAACAATCGAGGTTTAACTCTGCACGGAACAAAATGGGGTTTACAACTACCGGTTACTTGGTAGAAAACCACAAAAGTAGGACTTAGCTGGGGAAGGAATCAACACATTTTCCTCGAAGTTCCAAAGCCAAACTAAGATCAGGTAGAGCCTTAGCTGGGGAAGCTACAAAGACACTGCCAGGGAGCTTAACACGGATAAGATTCATCATAGACACAACTCTACCGGGGAACTTATCAAAAGGGAAGGTATGAAACTCTGTGGGGAATAACCACCAAACAAAAGTTCCAATAACCATCACATTTCCTCATACTGCCGGAGAAACAATCTCTACCGAGGAGAAGAGAAACACCGCTCCACTGGGGATGGAAAATAGACATTTTCATCACCCGCTCTGCTAGGAGGAAACTATCCGAGAGGGAGGAAGCTACAATAATCAGGCTCCGATCAGGCAACTTCACTGGGGAACAATTGCTGATGACTGAACCGGGGACAACATGTAGGCGATCAGCTAGACATAACCTGTTGGTGACCAAACTGGGGAAGTCTAATGTGAGCAACCCTGCTGAGGATGAACGGAAGGAAAACCTGCTAGAGATCAGTGAATGCGAATCCGCCAGGGATAAGCTTCAAACCAACTTATTGAAAATTCCCCTCATGCTGGGATTTCCTGCTCACTCTGCGGGAGATTTCCAATATGAATGAGGGAAGACCAACTACCTCGAAAAAGACGGCATGTCAATTTATCAATCTATAAGGGATTTTAGGTCAATCCACACAAGGGATGACAACCATATAATTGATAAAATACAGATGCTAGATCCAGACTCACTAGGGAGCTAGAAGACCGAGACCAAGCTCCAGACTCTCTGGGGACTTTGGTGGTGTATCATCTTTCTCTATGCTCACTAGGGAGACAAACCTGAAAGATGATGAAGAGGATAACAGATATGCTAAGAATATGAACAAATGCCTTACCTTTTTGGAGATCATACTATCCTTGGGAGAGCACTGAAGACGTTTCAATTATCCTTTGAGTCATTGTGAATGTTCACTTTGCTTAAAAACAGTTTATAAAGACTTTATTTATTTAAAACAATGATATTCATCAATTAAAACATGCAAACATTTGTTGAACAGAAACAAAATAAGAGTGCAAGGAATTGGATAAAGGCTCAAATTTATTTGATGGAATGGTAGTCTGCAAATGGCAAGACTTCATGGATCTTTACAAATTTGAAATTGGTGATATATATTGGAAAAAGGCTGCATTGAACATAATGACCATTTCTCCACCAACTCTGAATCCCATGTATTCGAAGCTTCAGTTGATGATGACTAAGCGAGAATCTTTGACAAATGACAGTCGAAAAACAAAGTCTTGTTAGGATGCAGTTACTTGCCAAATCCCTAATTTTTGCCTAGATTGTCCTAGGGTGAGGTACTCACTCTAGCGGGATATATATTCATTTTTTATGTCTCTAACTTTTTCCTGGATCGCCTTTTCGGGTTTTCAATCCACTGAGACGCTCATTTTTGCCTAAATCGCCCTTTCGGGTTTTCAACTTAGCGAGCTATTCTGTTTTTATTTTAGGCGAAGTATTTCTTGACTGCATCTGAATTCACAAGACGAGTGAAATCCTCCCCATCCATAGTTGTAAGTATCAAAGCGCCACCTGAAAAGGCTCTCTTAACAACATATAGACCTTCATAGTTTGGAGTCCACTTGCCCCTGGAATCGGGCGCGAAAGACAAGACTTTCTTGAGCACGAGGTCACCTTCTCAGAACACACGAGGTTTGACCTTCTTGTCAAAGGCTTTCTTCATCCTTTGCTGATATAACTGACCATGGTACATGGCAGTTAATCTCTTCTCTTCAATTAAGTTCAACTGGTCATAACGACTCTGAACCTATTCAGCCTCAGTTAACTTGGCTTCCATCAAGACTCTCATTGATGGGATCTCAACCTCCACAGGGAGCACAACCTCTATGCCATAAACAAGAGAAAAAGGGGTTGCCCCTGTTGAAGTGCGGACAAATGTACGATAGTCATGCAAAGCAAATGGCAATATCTCATGCCAATCTTTGTATGTAACAACCATCTTCTGAATTCTCTTTTTGATGTTCTTATTAGCAGCTTCAACAACCCCGTTCATCTTGGATCTATAAAGGGAAGAATTATGATGTGCAATCTTGAACTCGCTACATAGCTCTTTCATCATCTTGTTGTTCAAGTTAGATCCATTATCAGTAATGATCTTGTCTGGCACACCATAACGACATATGACTTGATTCTTGATAAACTTCACAACCACCTGTCTGGTCACATTTGCATATGATGCCGCTATAACCCACTTGGTGAAGTAATCAATTGCTACGAGAATAAACCTGTGATTGTTGGATGCTTTTGGCTCTATCATGCCAATCATGTCAACTCCCCACATGGAGAAAGGCCATGGTGAGGAAATAACATTCAGAAGTGTCGGGGGGATATGAATCTTATCCGCATAAATATGACACTTGTGCCATTTCTTCACGTATTTGCAGCAGTCAGACTCCATTGTCAGCCAATAGTAGCCCGCTCTCAACATCTTCTTTGCCATGGCATGTCCATTGGAATGAGTACCAAATGAACCCTCATGGACCTCAGCCATCAACAGGTCTGCTTCGTGTCTATCCACGCATCTGAGCAGAACCATGTCAAAGTTCCTTTTGTAAAGCACATCGCCATTGAGGTAGAAACTACCACATAATCCCCTCAAAGTTTTCTTATCTTTAATAGATGCCCCGGACGGGTAAATCTGACTCTGCAGAAAACATTTGATTTCATGATACCATGGCTTATCATCTTTCACTTCTTCAACTGCAAATATATGAGCTGGTCTATCCAAGTGCATCACAGTAATATTGGGGACTTCATTTCAGAACTTCACCACAATCATCGAAGCAAGCGTAGCAAGAGCATCTGCCATCCGATTCTCATCTCAAGGAATATGATGGTAGTCAACCTCAGTAAAGAACGTTGAAATCCTCCTCGCATAATCTCTATATGGGATGAGGCCAGGCTGGTTCGTCTCCCATTCACCCTTAATTTGATTAACAACAAGGGTCGGATCACCATAAACATCAAGATGTTTGATCCTAAGATCAATACATTCTTCCAAACCCATGATACAGGCCTCATACTCCGCCATATTATTCGTGCAATTGAAAATTAGCGTTGTTGTAAAAGGAAAATGTGTGCCCTGAGGAGTAGTAATCACTGCCCCAATATCATTTCCATATTGATTTACAGCGCCATCAAACACCATGCTCCATCGGGAACCAGGCTCTGGCCCTTCATCGAGCGTAGGCTCATCGCAATCTTTAATTTTCAAATACAGAATCTCCTCATCAGGGAAGTCGTACTGAACAAACTGATAATCCTCAATTGGTTGATGTGCCAAGTGGTCAGCCAAGATACTACCTTTAATATCCTTCTGAGCTCGATACTCAATATCATACTCGGACAACAGCATCTGCCAACGAGAAATCCTCCCAATTAAAGCAGGCTTCTCAAAGATATACTTGATTGGATCCATTTTGGATATCAACCAAGTCGTATGATTTAACATATACTGGCGTAAACGCTTATCAGCCCAAGCCAAAGCACAACATGTCTTCTCAAGCATTGAGTATCCAGACTCACAAATAGTGAACTTCTTACTCAGATAGTAGATGGCATATTCTTTCTTCCCTGATTCATCTTGCTGACCCAATACACAACCCATAGAGTCTTCAAGAACAGTTAAGTACATAATCAAGGGTCTCCCTTCCACAGGCGGAGACAGAATCGGAGGCTCGGACAGATACTCTTTGATATTGTCAAAGGCCTTCTGGAAATCCTCGGTCCAATCATGACGCTGATCTTTCCGGAGGAGCTTGAATATTGGCGCACATGTGGAAGTCATGTGGGATATAAATCTGGAAATATAATTCAAGTGGCCAAGAAAACCTTGGACTTGCTTCTCAGATTTGGGCGCAGGCATCTCTTGTATTGCTTTGACCTTGGCAGGATTAACTTCAATACCTCTCTCACTGACAACAAAGCCCAATAACTTGCCGGAATGGGCCCCAAATGTACACTTGTCAGGATTCAGACGGGGTTTGTACTTCCTCAAATGCTGAAAAAGCTTCAACAAGTGCTCTACATGTTCAACTTCTGTTCTTGACTTCACAATCATATCATCAACATACACCTCAATCTCCTTGTGCATCATATCATGAAACAAGGTAGTCATAGCTCGTTGATACGTGGCTCCGGCATTCTTCAAACCGAAGGGCATCACTCGATAACAGAATGTTCCCCAAGGTGTGATGAATGTTGTCTTCTCCATATCCTCGGGTGCCATTTTAATCTGATTATAACCGGAAAATCTATCCATAAATGAGAAGACATTGAATTTAGCTGTATTGTCTACCAACATATCAATATGTGGTAGAGGAAAATCATCTTTCAGACTAGCTTTATTCAAGTCTCTATAGTCCACACACATTCGGACTTTTCCATCTTTCTTAGGCACGGGCACAATATTGGCCACCCATTAAGGATATGTAGAAGTCACCAGAAACCCCGCATCAATTTGCTTCTGAACTTCTTCTTTAATCTTCACTGCCATATCAGGATGAGTTCTTCTGAGCTTCTGCTTCACAGGCACGCACTCAGGCATGTCTTCATATGACCAGGCAAAGACGTTGACATATTCTCGTAGTAACTCAATCAACCCGTTCTTCACAGATTCTTCAAGGAGTTCCCCAATCTTCACTTCTCGAACACAATCTTCCGACCCCAAGTTGACTGTTTCCAGATTCTCAAGATGCGGCTGAATGATCTTCTCCTCGTGCTCAAGTAGACGGGTAATCTCGTCAGGAATCTCTTCAACATCATCTTCTTCGGCCTCAAATACAGGGAACTCAAAGTTGGGAGATGGTGTTGGATCATTATGTTCAATGGGTTTGATCAACCTGCATAATGATTTTGGATATAAAAGAGATTTTAGAATTCAAACTAGGCAAATCATTATCCAGATAAAAAGATTGATTTTATTCTCTCTTTTTTAGGTTTTTTTGGTGATCACCAATTTCATGCAAAAAAGCAAAAAGTGAAAATAATTTGGAAAAACAAACATTTAACATGTAATTATTGAATGAATATCATTGTATTTATGTGCCAACAATGTCATCACTTCTCCTTTTGGCATGGGAGAAGGGTTTTTAAACAAAAATGAACATTACGTGGACTTATGGATAACTGTTGGAACATCAACAGCGACCCAAAAAGGAATTATGACAAAGTTGCCAGAATCTTCCTGTGCATCATCCTCCACTACAACAGCAACCTCTTGGTCTTTGACAGTGTGGATGAAACCACCACTCTGAAACAAACCGTGCTTGTTGAAAGTTCCTGAAGAGTACCCTATGCCAGCCCGGGATTTATTGTCTTCCAACTTAATCATTTGTCCTAAACCAGTAGTTGCGCCATGCTCAATGGCCAACTTCGCATCATTGTAGGATGCAAATGAAGAAGTTCATTTCTTAGAGGGCTCAGCAATAGACAAGGCCTAGAACGGAGTCCCAACCTCATCCTCAGCATCAATATAAGAAAAGGAAGACAAATGGCTTACCAAGAGAGTCTTCTCTCCCCCTACCACCACCAACTTCTTGTTCTTCACGAACTTTAACTTTTGGTGTAGGGTGGATGTCACGGCGCCAGCAACGTGAATCCATGGTCTGCCTAACAAACAGCTATATGATGGGTGGATATCCATGACCTGGAATGTGATCTGGAAATCACTAGGTCCTATCTTGATTGGGAGCTCAACCTCGTCAATCACAGTCTTTCTGGATCCATCAAAAGCTTTTACAACCACTCCACTCTGCCTCATGGGAGGCCCCTGGTATGACAATTTAGTCAGAGTGGATTTTGGCAACACATTCAGCGATGATCCTGTGTCTACCAGCATATTAGACAGGGTATCATCATTGCAGTTCATAGAGATGTATAGTGCCAAATTGTGGTCTTTTCCCTCCTCGGGGAGATCAGCATCGCAGAAGCTCAAATTGTTACAAGCAGTAATGTTTGCAACAATGATATCAAACTGTTCTATTGTGACATCGTGATCCACGTATGCCACGTCCAACACCTTCTGCAAAGCTTCACGGTGTGGTTCGGAGTTCATCAACAAACACAACACAGAGATCTTTGAAGGCGTTTGTAGCAGCTGATCTACAACATTATACTCGCTCCTCTTGATGAGCCTCAGCATCTCATCACAATCCTGTTTTAACATGCCATTCTGGCCAACAAGGATAGGAGCTCTCACAACAGCGGCAGGTCTATTAACAACAAGTTCCGGATTCGGAGAAGAAGAAGAATTCCCCACAGGACGGGCAGCACTATCAACAACATTAGTTCTTCTGGTGTCAGCCTAGGGTTTCGGCGGCGCCGAAAAAACACGACCACTGCGGGTCAAACCATTGACATCAGAGATACTTGTAACAGAAGTGGAGGGCAGAGGCACCTCCTTCTCATCTTCTAATGCAACTGCATTATATCGATAAGGAACAGCCTTGTCGGAAGAGTATGGAACAGGGCCAGCTGGCTTAATAATGAGAGTAGGAGAGGCCTTCTGCTTGCTGTCATCATATCTGATGACAACAGGCTCAGGTATTCTGAAAACAGGGGATATAACATTAACTTCATCCTCAACACGATTCTGAAGTATCTCGATCACACCCTGATCCAGCATTTCTTGGATGTCTTTCCTGACTTGACGACATCCCCTCTCATTGACAGTGCATACACGGTAGTTGTCATGGTCATGCTCATAGTGAATGTATTCACATAATAGTCTATGCATCTCGACCAAAGATTGTCTGATATGGCTGACATATCTGACCTTGTATTTACCAGGGCAACCTTGAACCATGTTAACAGCAGATTTCCCATGCTCGGGCAATGGATTCTTCTTAACATTATGACCTACGTCCTCGAAAAACAAAATACCGCTTCTAACAAGGTCCTGAACCTTGGTCTTGAGAGGGTAACAGTTCACCATATCATGTCCGGGAGCACCAGAATGATAAACACAGTGAAGCTCGGGCTTGTACCACCACTGAGGGTTAGTCGGTACAGTAGGTGGGTCACGCGGAGTAATCAGCTTCCTTTCAATCAGTGAAGGATATATATATGCATAAGTCATTGAATAGGATCGAAAGTGACCCTCTTCCTATCATAGTTAATGTTGGTTTGATTGTTGTTCCGAGGCTGGTAGGCCTGCTGTTGCGGAAGGTGCTGTTGCTATTGATACTGTTGATGTTGTTGTTGCTGGTTCTGATGCTGATAATGTTGATTTTCTCTGAATGCAGGTGCTATATGAGCCTCCTGGTGCTGGTTACTGGCAGGAGGCACAGTCTTCCTCTTCATAGAGGGTCTTCTTTGTTTGACATGGGAGGACACAGCATGTGCCTCTCCATCTTTCTTCTTGGCAAACGCCCCATAACGTTTAGCTGAAGAGCCTTCTTCTCTGGTCAAGCGTCCTTCCCTGACTCCCTCTTCTAGTCGCATCCCCATATTCACCATCTCGGTGAAGTCAGAAGGAGCGCTAGCGATCATCCGCTCGTAGTAGAAAGAGCTTAAAGTCTTGAGAAAGATCTTCATCATTTCTTTCTCTTCGAGCGGGGGCACGATCTGTGCAGCCAATTCATGCCACCTCTGGGCGTACTCCTTGAATTTTTCTTTCTCCTTTTGGGACATAGCCCTTAGTTGGTCCCTATCGGGAGGCATATCAACGTTGTACTTGTACTGCTTGACGAAAGCTTCGCCAAGGTCGTTGAAGGAGCGAATATTCACACTATCCAAGCCCATATACCATCTCAATGCGGCACCTGAGAGGTTGTCCTGGAAGTTGTGGATGAGGAGTTGATCGTTGTTAGTCTGAGTCGACATCTTGCATGCGTACATCACAGGATGGCTGAGCGGGCAAGTGTTTCCTTTGTACTTTTCAAAGTCAGGCACTTTGAATTTGATAGGAATCTTGACATTTGGCACAAGGCACATCTCAGCAGCAGATTTGCCGAAGAGGTCTTTCCCTCTTAGAGTTTTAAAATCCTTACGCAGCTCAAGGAATTGATCATTCATAGAGTCCATCTTCTCGTACACATCTGGGCCCTCAGATGGCTCAGAATGATAAATGGTGTCATCAACTCTCGGCAAAGTATGCACAACTGGAGGTGGCACAGCAAGGACCGGGCTAGATGCCGGCAGAGAAGCAAATGTAGGGGCGAGACCCTCTGGAACAAAATTAGCGGGCATCCCCTAGGGAAACCCGACTGGTATAGAAGACGGAGCAAAGTGAGCACTGGCAGCAGGCACGGTAGAGGAAGCAACCTCTGAGATGACCTTCCTCTGGGAAGGGTTCGAAGGTATTGGAGAAGACTGGCTTTGGGCGGCCAAGAATGACTCCATCAGGGCAATCAATCTTGCCACTTCCTCCTTGAGTTCTCTGTTTCCTTGCTCGAGGTGATCCATTAGCTTTGATGAGTTGGCTCTGGTGTAGTACCGATGCGTTAGCTTGTCTTTAAAATAAATGAAGAACACAGAGTTAGACCACTAAACAAGAAGCCCTGAACAAAACCTACTTAATCACATCATGCATGCAATGCTTGTGCATATGATTTTATCTTTATCAGAGGAACTTTTACATATCTATTTGTAAATATTTGGAAATATTAATACATAGGATGTCAAACTCCTTAACTCTTTCAAGTCGGGTTGTCTGAAAATGTACTTCTTCGTATTCCTTCTTTGCTTATCCATGTCTGAAAATTTGTAAATAGACCTCTTAAGTCCCTTGAAAATTTTCTCATTGTTGATGATATGGATGTGTATGAATGCATGAATTCATGGATGCAACAATCACACTCAAAGATCAAGCAAGTTACACCACACAAAGGTCACGGGATGGATCAAGTCATCCTAAATATAAATCATCCATTTTGGTGGATTATGGTTTACACCTTATCAACACCCAAGTTCCATTGATAATAAGGATATACGAGAACGGATCAACCACGAATCAAGGGTTTGTTGCAAGTCACGGGCATGGAGTCTTGGTTAAGAACCACCCAAAGGGAGTGTACTATGGTTAAACCTGACAATCATGTTCTAAAAGTGGTTTCCATAGTCATCATCCCATCTTTCGGATATTATCGAATAAACGACTACTCATATTCCAAAAATATTCTCAAGAGAGACTCTTATGAGTGTAGTATCGCGTAACAATCGTATCAAATCTTACACTTGAACGACCTTCGCACTATGTCCTAGAATAGGCCAAGATGGGCTAGGTAATCTAAGGTCCTTGGCTTCTAAGGCATATATTGGAAAGAGTAATTCCTAACCACGACTACTCGTGTGATATTATTGATCCCAACATAACCTCCACCAAGTGAATGGACTTGCAAAATTATTAATTTATTTTGTCAAATTATTAATTTCTATATCACATTGAAAAATTATATGTTTAATGAGTAGTTGATCAAATAAACATTCTACATATCTAATAATAAACTCAAAAGAATATATCACTACGATTAAAAGCTAAAATTATAGTGAAAGGTTGTTTGACATGCGAAAATGGCGTTACTGGGTATCGAACTCATGACCTTTATACTTTTCGCTACGCTTATTTAAAACAATTGTGGTTACAGGTAGTGCATTTTCCAGTTTTCTACCACGGGCACTATACCGCGGTTGTAAATAACTCACATACAATCATGTCCTATCTAACAACGGTTGTTCAACCATTATTATAGGTATTTCGTAATCGTGATTATAGCTATTTTCGTAGTAGTGTTTGCATCCAATCCTAAATTTGTGGAGTAAATTTAAATTAAAACTTAATGTAAACACATTCTTTGAACTTATTTTGTGCGCCTTTCATCATATCATTTTCATCTTTTTTTTCCTATTTTGCGGTAAAGCCCTAAGAGAAGATGGACACACATGCTTGTTTTTTCATAATCATGTTGAAATGTACAAAATCATTTGTTTAACACTTGAAAAAAATTATATATGTATGATTTAGAAACAATTCAAGTATGTGAAATTTAATAATTATAAATATATTTGATTTATAATATATACTTAAATATAAATTACATACTAAATATTACTCTTTTAAGTGTTATATTGATATTTATTTAGGACTTTTTCTGTAAGAAAAATCATATTGAATGATAGTTAATACTTCAAATATCATAAGAGGTATAATTAACTTATTTGTAGATAAAATGATTTGGTGTAAAAAAATCATGAATTTAAATTTATGCTGCATGTATTTGTAAAAAAAAAAATTGTGTAAATAAAATGTTAAAAATATCAAGTATATGTTTTCATTGTAAATTTTTGTGCAAAAATTTATTAAATTTAAAATGATTTATCTCATTTATATGTGCATTTTAGTATCAAAATATTGTTTCTTTCTCATCTTAATTTTAAAAGTAATTTAAATATATTTTATAATATCAAAAGTTGACAAATACTTATGAAAAAAAGTTACACGAAATATTAATTACTTTGATTTGTTTATTTTATATTGTGATTCTTGTTTGGAAATATCATATGAAACTAACACATATCATTTATTATGCATATAATTGTGATGCAATGAAAATATTTATTTTAAGAGAATATAATAAATTATAATGTGTTATATTTAAGTTTATATTTTGTACATGACTTACATGTTAAAACACCTCAATGAAATAAAAGTTATACAATGTACTAACATGACAAAGTCTCATGGTTTTGTTGAAATTTACTAAATACTATCAAGATACGAAAATAAATTCATAGACATAATTATGTGGATTCAAACTCTACGTAAAAGATTGAATATTCACAAAATTTATTAAAGTGGGAAGATCTTGCAATTATTTGAGGAAACAGTTGACAAGGATTATGGTGTCTTTGAGTATAATATTGAAAAGAATAAAAGCATCATTAGGAATGTGGAATAAGCCTATATTTAACGAATCATAGATAGTAGAAACTCAATTTACAATTGATTAACATCAAGTCTCGAGTTCAATAATGAAAGTAGATTATTAGAGTGATTGAATTACTTGACAATAGATATATCATAAGGTGTAAAAGTATTTGGACCATAAGAATAAAAGTGGTAGAATGAGGTTTTCCTCTTAATAGACATATATCATGTGTGTTACTAGAATGCATAATTATGAATCCATTTTTGATATTGTCTATTTATATGATAGTGAAGTCATATCGTTTCATAGAGTTTAAGATTTGAGTCTTAAGTTTTCATGTGTGAGTTATGCACATTTTTTCTAATGAATAATTGGTTCATAACTAATCACTCAATCTATTAGTGGATGAGTGAAAGTTTAACTTACTAAGTAATTGTTCAAATCGTAAGATACTTTTATTTGAAACTATGAATTTTTCTAATTAATGGATTTAGATATATCTTTAAAATGATATGGGATTGTTGGTGATATTTCTAAAATATTTATTAGATGAGTGTTAAATATTAAACTTATTTAATCATTCTTTTGAATTAGGAATGGTTATATTGATGAAGCGGTTGTGCCTTTTAATATAAAATTTATATTTAAGTCATTCATTTATTTTTCAGTGCACGAGAATAAATGAGGGAACTTTATTATGTAACATATAATTGATCGATATGCTTAATGTGAATGTGCAATTCATGTTAAGATTTTCAAAGTATCTTGAAAGAGATTCACTAATTTACCAATTTGTCTCCAATTTTCCTAAATCGATGGGACATATCAAACATAAAAGTTAGTGTAAACAAACACTTTGAATTTTTTTTGTTCAACTTTCATCATACCATTTTAATCTTTTTTTTTTATTTGTACAAACTAAATTGCACAAAACATAATAGGGGTCTTTTTTCATGTTTTTACTAGAGAAAAACTATCATTAATGTTATAATTGTTGGATCATCAATTCTTTATGGGTTCACACAATGGAGCATTTGTTCATTGGGGTCTCTATTTATGAGTGTAAGACCCCAATTTTGGTCCTAAGATCCCTCATGGCATCATAACATTGCATTTGCATAGCCTCAAGGATCATAAGCATCTTGGTTCCCTTTGCCTTTGGGTGGGGTCTCTCTTGTGAGTGGTTTGAGATCACCAAGCATGCTTGAATTGTATATAATTGCTTTTCTCATTTTTATTTATTAACCAAAAGCACAAAAATATGTCACTAACATTTCTTGTTTGTAGCTTGAGCAATGATAAGGTTTAAAAGCTTCTAGGAGATCCTTTGTGCAATGATAAGACCAAGAGAAGACAAAGGCAAGCATGGAAATGGTTCCAAAAGCTCTCATCCATCAAATATGCCTCCCTAGTATCTCAATTCATCATGTTTGATCAAAGCAAGTCAAAGGATTTGAGGTTTGTTTCCCAAGGAAACCCTAATTCATCTGTTCATCAACTATGCCTTGCTCATGAAGCAACCTCAGCCCATGGTCAAATACAATCAAGGGAAGCTCTTTAATTCATCATTTCATGCATATTTGAACTTATTTGAGTATCCTCAATCATCAATTCATCAATATATGAGTTGTGGATTTGAGAAGTTGATCAGTCAATTCATCTGACTATTTTGGAATGCACTGAGACCTAACCTTTTGTGTGTTAGTCAAATGGAGATGATCCCAAGAGAAAAAATGTTCTTAAGGACAATATGAACAACCTTCATGTTCATCAAAATTGGATTTGAAGCTTGGAAGATCATCATCTATTCCAAGACATTATAGGTCATTTTGACTGAAACCCTAATTTTGGGTCAACTTCCCAAGAACATAACTCATTCATTTTTTATGATTTTGAGGTGGAACCAAATGAATTGGAAAGCTTACTGTGTCTACTTCAAATTTTATGTTGAGAAATATTTCAAAATCTCAAAAGAAATACATGTGATAATGCGAAACATTATAGGTCACTTTGGGGCAAATGCATTGAAATGAAAAAAAGTCCAACTTCAAGTGCCCATAATTTCTTCATCAAAAATCCAAATGATGCAAAATTTAAGTCCAAATGGATTGTCTTGAAAAGATCTAAAATTTTATCATTTGGAGCTTACATCATTGAGACAGAAGGGCTTGAACATTGGCCAAATTTGGAAACTTTGCTTATGAATGTTTTGCACCTTACACTTTAAACTCAAAATTCACTAATTTCCAAGGCCCAATTGAAATTTTGATCAACATATCATTTGTTCCTTATGCAACAAGCTCTCTAACCATTACTCATAAGGTGGCATTTGGAGTTTGGAAGCCCCATTTCCGAAGGCATGAAGATTATGTGCATTTTGTGAATTTCAATTCAAATTGCCATGCATGAGCTATTTACACTTCTTGTACACGTCCATTTGCAATCCACATGAGCTCAGCAGGTCATTCCAATCTTCATTGGGCCTTCCACATGATCACACAAGCCCATGCAAGGAGAAATCCATTTGCCATGCACACGAGTAAACTCACTTGTTCAGCCATTTCCAGCTATAAATACATGTGTTATGCTTCATAATTTTCCAACCTAAGGGCGCATGAAATGCTGCAAGAGTGAATCCTCAACCATACCAAAGGAACTAGGTTCATCTTTCTTCAAAAATTCAGATCTGAAATTCAATTGCATTTGGTTGAATTCTCAGATCAAAAGTTCCTAAACCTTCATCATTTGATCCATTGAAGTTCTGTTTTGCAAAAGGAACCAAGGAAAGGGACTCAAAGCTTCACAATCCAAAGGTGTGAATCAATTGGTTTTTGCTTCGAATCTCTTTGTTCCTTGATCTATTGGCCTTGATATTGTGTTGTCTGAAGTCCTCTCTATATAGGCATCATTGTTGTATGCTTAATTTTTGAAATCGAGCAAGTTCATGATGAACACCTGTAGCAACCTAAAAAATACAGTGTGCGAAAAAACAACTGGCGAGAAAGAAATGACAGAAGAGTCGCCACCGTGCGTTATTCGTCCCAAAGGAGGGAAAGGAAACGCTCGAAGTAAACCTGAAAAAGGAAAGGACAAGACGGGGTCTCGCAACCAAATCTTGGGTTCGGGAGTCGGTTATGCGAAGGGAAGGTAT
Source organism: Lathyrus oleraceus (assembly GCF_024323335.1). Classification (NCBI taxonomy): domain Eukaryota; kingdom Viridiplantae; phylum Streptophyta; class Magnoliopsida; order Fabales; family Fabaceae; genus Lathyrus; species Lathyrus oleraceus. The sequence goes on along the minus strand of NC_066584.1, from coordinate 267,045,979 downwards.
TAGCACCCCTACGCATCTGTAGTACTCTACGGAATCCACTTTTGTAGTTCTTGTCTAAAGGGTGTGAGTTTATCTTGTGCTGTTTACCAAAAAAAGGGTTAAATGAAAATGACTCGCGCGGATGTCGTATCCACTGCATACGTATCTCATCTGAATATGAGAATCAGAGTCTTCGTAGCTCGGCTGACCTATGGGTTGGGGGGATGTGTGCTCGCTAAGACATCGCGTCTTATGCCTACGTATCTCATTTGGAATGAGAATCAGAGCAAGCCGTAGTTCGGCTAACTACGGGGTTATGGATTGGGTTTTGGACGAACGACGTTACTACGCAATCTACCGGATGCTCGACCTTTGGAGACTTACTCACCTGTAGTAGAAGGAGTAAACGTGTGTTTAGGAGAAGAAAAATCAATAAAGGGTTAGGGTTTGGTGAACTCATGCAAAAAGGCAGTCCTTGACGAAGGAACCTGTAAAAAAACACACAAAAAACATTGCCTCCTATCGAGGTCTTCCAGCTAGGAAAGCAGTAAAATGCGGGAAAAATGTAAAAGTACCATGCGGATAAAGATCCGAAGTAACAACAGTTAGAGGAATGGGAAACCCATGGATCCTTCCAAGCTAAACATCATCAAAGAAAGTGAGTTAGTACAGGTAATCGGAATGAAACCTCCAGGGGGTATCCCACAAATAAAGTGGAAAACCATGCAAGTTATCCCTGCAAAAGTCATGTGAGCCCTCACAAAAACTCAACAAACAGGTTAGAGACAAAAAAAATAGGGTAATCAAGGGTTGCCCCCAAATCAAAATGTAACCACATGAATCATGCCGTTAAAATTCACAAAAAAGACATGCATCAAAAGGGTATCAAATTCACCCATAATACCTCATACATTTAGAGCATTCAAATTAAAGGCATAAAGATGATGGATATAGGGCAAACCTAATTGGAGAGCTTGATTGAAATTGAGTTGCACCCGTGAGGTTTACAAAACAATCTTTAGGGTTTATGTGAGGCAGAGGTGATTTTGTGCAGTTGAGTTCCCTTCAGGGTTTGGAGGCTGCTTTGAACTCTGTTAGCTCTTCTCTCACTATCTTTTTCCTCAGGGTAATATGAATAGAATCCCTATTTGTTTCACTGAAACTCTAGTATTTATAGCCTAATATTGGTAGCTTAGTGGGCTTTTGAGATAGGTCCAAGTCTGAGATTTTTTCTTTTATTTATTTATTTATTTATTATTATTTTTATTTATTTATTTACTTATTTTTATTTTTTTATTTTTTCGTTTTATTTTTCGTTTTATTTTTTTTATTTTTTTTATTTTTTATTTTTATTTTATTTTTTTTTATATTTTTTTTCATATCTTTTTTTTTTTAAATAAAGTTTCTTGGATCTAATTCTGATTGACATGATGAAATGCAATGTATCTAATGTTAAATGACCTAAAAATGAATGCATGCATGAGGTGTAAAGCGTATGCTTCCAGGAAAAATGAAGGGTAAATTTTGGGGTATTACAGCTGCCCCTATTCAATCAACTGGAGACCTGGAAAGAAGATAGCAGCGGCTTTCGTGCTTTCGAGGTATCAAGGGATTGAATACAATAAAAGCCCAAAAATTTGCACTGAAGTGAAGTGAAGTAACAATGTCTGTCAGAATCGGCAAAGAGGTGGTCTTGAAAGAAGAATCTGTCTGGTACGGTGAGAGTCAGTCTGAATACTGAAAAAGAATGTTAACTTGGATACCAAAATAAATGGTAACACAGAAGGAATCACATTCAGAGGATTTGGCGGCACATGCACCTTATCAGCATAAATCTGGCATTTATGACACTTCCGAGCATATTTGAAGCAATCTGATTCCATGGTCATCCAATAATAACCCGCTCTCAACAATTTCTTAGCCATTGCATGTCCGCCGGCATGAGTACCGAAGGAACCTTCATGAACTTCCTGCATTAACATGTCCGCCTCGTGTCTGTCCACGCATCTGAGCAAAACCATGTTGAAGTTCCTCTTATACAGCACATCATCTTTGTTCAAGAAGAAACTGCCTGCCAATCTTCTCAAAGTCTTTCTGTCATTGTTGGATGCCCCTGCAGGGTACTCTTGATTCTTCAGAAAGCACTTGATATCGTGATACCAGGGCTTGTCATCGACTACCAGTTCAACAGCAAACACATACGCGGCCCTGTCAAGGCGCATCACATCGATCCTGGGAGCATGGTTCAAACGAATTACCTTGATCATGGAGGATAGAGTAGCAAGTGCGTCTGCCATCTGGTTCTCATCACGAGGTATATGATACAATTTTACTGTTGTGAAGAAAGTCAACAGTCTTCTCGTGTAATCTCTATAGGGGACCAGAGTGGGCTGGAGAGTATTCCAATCACCATTCACTTGATTGATCACCAGAGCTGAATCTCCGAAGATGTCCAGAGTCTTGATTCTCAGATCAATGGCTTTCTCAATACCCAAGATACAGGCCTCGTACTCAGCTTCATTATTTGTGCACTCAAAAGTCAAACGAGCGGTGAAAGGCATGTGGGCACCTTTCGGAGTAGTAATGACAGCGCCAATTCCACTTCCTCTAGCATTGATAGCCCCATCAAACAACAAAGTCCACTTTTCGTTTGGATCAGGTCCCTCCTCAACAACTGGCTCTTCACAGTCTTTCATCTTGAGGAACATGATGTCTTCATCTGGAAAATCAAACTTCATCGGCTCATAATCATCAATCGGCTGCTGAGCAAGATAGTCTGACAGAATACTCCCTTTGATGGCTTTCTGGGATGTATACTGGATATCATACTCTGTCAGTACGATTTGCCAACGAGCCACCCTTCCGGCGAGAGCTGGCTTCTCGAATATGTATTTGACTGGATCCATCTTGGAGATCAGTAGGGTTGTGTGAGACAGCATGTATTGTCTCAATCGCTTAGCAGCCCATGCAAGTGCACAACATGTCTTCTCAAGCATTGAGTATCTCGACTCGCAATCTGTGAACTTCTTACTCAAGTAGTAGATGGCATGTTCTTTCCTACCTGTCTCGTCGTGTTAACCGAGAACACAACCCATAGAATTGTCAAGTACTGTCAAGTACATAATCAGCGGTCTCCCTGGGACTGGAGGCATAAGGATAGGAGGATTCTGCAAATACTCTTTTATCTTCTCGAAAGCCCTTTGACAATCTTCATTCCACCTGATAGCCTGATCTTTCCTCAGCAATTTGAAAATTGGCTCACACGTGGTTGTTAGGTGAGAGATGAACCTTGCAATGTAGTTCAACCTCCCTAAGAAACTACGGACTTGCTTCTCTGTTCTTGGCTCAAGAATTTACTATATTGCTTTCACTTTGTCAGGATCCACCTCAATCCCTTTTCCGCTAACAATAAAACCCAAAAATTTTCCCGATCTCACCCCGAAAATGCACTTGTTCGGATTAAGTCTCAGTTTGAATTTCCTTAACCGTTCAAACAATTTCTGCAGATTCACCAAATGTTCTTCTTCTGTCTGAGATTTGGCAATCATATCGTCCATATAAACCTCGATTTCATGATGAATCGTATCATGGAACAGAGTCACCATAGCTCGTTGATATGTAGCTCCGGCATTTTTCAGACCAAACGACATCACCTTGTAGCAGAAGGTGCCCCATGGGGTTATGAATGTTGTCTTCTCCATGTCTTCTGGTGCCATCTTAATTTGATTATAGCCAGAAAAGCCATCCATGAAGGAAAATACCGAGAACTGAGCTGTATTATCCACCAAAACGTCGATGTGAGGTAATGGGAAATCATCTTTAGGGCTAGCTCTGTTCAGATCCCGATAGTCGACACACATCCGTACCTTTCCATCCTTCTTAGGTACTGGGACGATGTTTGCAACCCATGGCGGATAATTGGTGACTGCTAGAAACCCTACATCCAACTGCTTTTGCACTTCTTCCTTTATCTTGACAGCCATCTCTGGTCTTGTTCTTCTGAGCTTCTTCTTGACCGGAGGACAACCTTCTTTGAGAGGCAAGCGGTGTACCACGAAGTCTGTGTCCAGCACGGGCATGTCCTGATAAGACCAGGCGAAGATGTCAACGTATTCTTGCAGCAATTCAATCAGCCCTTTCTTCACATCATCTCCCAAAGCAGCCCCTATCTTGATTTCTCTCTTGGCGTCCTCGAGGCCGAGATTAATCACTTCAGTAGGCTCTTGATACGGTTGAATGACCCTTTCTTCCTGTTTTAAGAACCTGGCAAGTTCTTCAGGGAGTTCACAGTCTTCATCACCCTCTTTTTCAGCTTGAAAGATTGGATTTTCAAAGTCGAAGCGAGCCATAGCAGAACCGTTATCAATAGGATTCGGTGACGTGCATCTGCATGAGTGATGGTATGTGCTTATGAGTGTGAAAGAAAAAAGTGGAAACTAAACAAAACATTGCCATTTTTTTTTTTGAAAAACTACAAAAATAGAAAGACAGGGAACGAAATATTTGAATGCAAAAAGACGTCCTTTATTCATGATAAAAAATTCAAGTGTCACATAGATGAGCCCTACGATGAGTCATTACGCCCTGGGCGGAACGTAAGACTTGGACATGCATGAATAAACAAAGAAAATTACTCCTTCAGAAAAGTGACTTGGACAATCTCCTTAGAAGACCAATTATTGAGAACTTCACCCGGGATCCTCGGACGCACCCAGTTGTCGATGTCACAATCACTATCCCCACCCTCTTCATTGATTGCTGATACCTGGCCATACTGAAAGATGCCAGCGCTGGAGAAAGTAATCGGCCCCTGACGAGTCTGAGGCGTTGAAGTACACACATCTGAAACATCGGAATCAAGTTCAATTAGTACATCAGAATCAAACGCCATGTTTGGAATATCAGCGACAACATCATCATGGATCACAGAATCAGTAGGAACAACATCTGCGAATTCATCAGTAGCATCTTCAAACACTTCTCCCTCAACCCCTTCCGCAGACTCTTGGACAGACAAATCTTCAACCTGGAGGATACCTTTGTCGAGCAAGACCTGGATACCCTGTTGTAGCTTCAAACAACCTCCACTTTGAGTGGCACAATCCAAACAACCCTTCCCACAACCGGGGAAAACATCGGCCTTCAACAAGTAGCCCTCAACTTCAACACATCCTTAATGGACTTGGCTTTTCCTTCCATCATATTAATGTTTGCACCACCATGCTGCGGCATGGGATTGTTGACGACATTAGGAGTCGGTGCAAGGTTGATGGCTTTTGAATCTATGAGGTCCTGAACTACGTGCTTAAAAGCTTTGCAGTTCTCAATGTTATGGCCAGGTGCCCCAGAGTGGAAGCTACACCTAGCGTTGGCGTCGTAACCCACCGGAAGTCTACCAACAGGAGGAGCCAGAGTGCACAATTGCACAAGTTGTAGTTGTTGAAGACTAGAAAGCAATTGAGTGTACGACATTGGAAGGGTGTCGAAACGCCGGTCCATCATCCTTTGCCTCTGTTGATAGGCGGGTCTGTTACCCGGTTGTTGATGTTGTTGGTACTGAGCTGGTTGAAGTTGTGGTTGTTGTTGTTGTAGTGGTGCTGCAGCTGGAATGGTCACAGCCGCAACATACGATTGTTGATGATAATTCTGGAAATTGTTCCTTCTAACACCTCTGTTCTGATAGGAAGTCAAAGAATTCACTCCCCCCTCTCTCTACTTATGCCCTCCAATGAACGACTTTTTTACCCCTGATGAAGATCCAACTTCATTTTGGATCTTGCAGGTCTTCAGGTAATTCTCCACCCTCTCTCCGGTAGAGACCACATCAACAAAGTTGGAGGCATTGCACCCCACCAGACGCTCCAGATAAGGTCCAGGCAGCGTATTCATGAACATGTTGGCCATTTCCTTTTCCAACATAGGAGGCTGAACACGGGAAGCTATCTCCCTCCAGCGTTGAGCGTATTCCCTGAAGCACTCATTGCTTTTAAGAGACAGATTCTGAAGTTGAGTTCTGTCCGGAGCCATGTCTGCATTATACTGATACTGCTTTACGAAAGCCTCCGCCAAATCCCTCCAGCAGCGGATATGGGCTCTGTCCAGCCTCATATACCATTCCAAGGATGCCCTAGCTAGGCTATCCTGGAAAAAGTACATAAGCAACTTTTCATCGTCAGAGTATGCAACCATTTTACGGAAGTAGGCTTGCACATGGGTCTTCGGGCAAGAGTTACCGCCGTATTTGTCGAATATCGGGACCTTGAATTTCGGTGGCACTCTCACACCTAGGACCATCCCCAAGTCAGCAACATCTACTCCCAGAGGATTCTGTCCTTCCACAGCTTTCAGCCTCTCCTCTAATCTTCTAAACATGGGGTCCATGTCATGGCCCATGCCAAAGTCTTCCTGAAGTAGGGGGAATTGATCGGCCTGATCATCATGGACGAGCTGTTGATCAAGGTTGACATGTGGGATCGGGATAGGCCCCGGTCCATTGAGTCCATTAACCTCTCCAGCTGGAGGATCATCCAATGTCTCTGGTTGAGTAGCGGCGGGATTCCTCTGCATCATCTGTCTGAGCTCTTGCTGTCCCTGAGCCACCCCTTGAACCACATCCATGAATTGGGTCATGCGGATCCTCATCTCAGCGAGCTCTGCTTGTACACCTTCCATTGCTCTCTGGTGGTTTCTGCGGGTACCGTACCGGTGAATGCCTGAGTCAACTATCCTGCTAGTGGAACACCAAACAACTGAGAACACTGTGGCAGTACCTGCTATGCAAGACATGTTGATGGATATGCAAATGTAATGACATGTTTATCAGTTCCAAAGGGTATTCTAGCCCCTTGATTCCAGTCTCACATTTGATAAGAAGAAAAACCCCGACTAGAATCAAGAAGAAGATATGAACCCCTGGGAATAGATAAACATGTGTTAAATGATGTGATGCAAAATGATGTGAATGCAGTCCAGTGACATAGGAATCAGGATTGCTGGATCCGCTTGAATATCTGTTGGGTTGCACTGTCTGAAGAGAAACCCACTGAAGAATATAATACAAGATCAGAACTCTGCTCCAGAAAACCGGGTTAGTTGGAGGTTAAGGTTTCCTGAATTTAGCCCGCCCCTCACTGGTAGGTTCTAAGAACAGAAGTTCGTCAACTTCATCCCTTCAGTCGCGAATAATACGTTTACCACTGAAGGTTTGGCATTATTACGGGATAAAAGACCTCCATTGACTCCCCTCAACATGACATCCTAATAGCAAGTTCCCTGTCTCGGGGTCTTCGGTTTGATCAGCGAGAATGCGCCACCAGAGCTAACATAATCACGTCTTGGAGGAGAGGCCTTGACTGAGTTCTCGGGAAATGGTCACCAGAGTCGACGATTTCTAGAGGAACATCCTGCCGTTACGGAACACCCGTAAGACATAATATATTCAAAAGAAACCTCGTCTGGGTGTGGTTCTTCACGAACGACTTAACGTAGCAACACGCCACGCAAGCCTCATGATTATCCACTCTAAAACCTGTGTGTACACTCAAGCCTGGGTAATGGGCTTATCTCTCATAGAACACCCCATCCCAACAAACAAACAAACAGATCCAACAGATACAACAGATGCATGCAAGCAGGTAAGCAAATAAATGTACAAAAGCATGAACACCCAATAAACAAGAAATCACACAAGCTAGGAGGGACTCGCTTAGGGAAGATGGACCAGCAAGAGGTCAACTTCTTAGTGTCCCCAGTGGAGTCGCCAGCTGTAGCAACCTGAAAAATACAGTGTGCGAAAAAACAACCGGCGAGAAAGAAATGACAGAAGAGTCGCCACCGTGCGTTATTCGTCCCAAAGGAGGGAAAGGAAACGCTCGAAGTAAACCTGAAAAAGGAAAGGACAAGACGGTGTCTCGCAACCAAATCTTGGGTTCGGAAGTCGGTTATGCGAAGGGAAGGTATTAGCACCCCTACGCATTCGTAGTACTCTACGGGATCCACTTTTGTAGTTCTTGTCTAAAGGGTGTGAGTTTATCTTGTGCTGTTTACCAAAAAAAAGGGTTAAATGAAAATGACTCGCGCGGATGTCGCATCCACTGCATACGTATCTCATCTGAATATGAGAATCAGAGTCTTCGTAGCTCGGCTGACCTATGGGTTGGGGGGATATGTGTTCGCTAAGACATCGCGTCTTATGCCTACGTATCTCATCTGGAATGAGAATCAGAGCAAGCCGTAGTTCGGCTAACTACGGGGTTATGGATTGGGTTTTGGACGAACGACGTTACTACGCAATCTACCGGATGCTCGACCTTTGGAGACTTACTCACTTGTAGTAGAAGGAGTAAACGTGTGTTTAGGAGAAGAAAAATCAATAAAGGGTTAGGGTTTGGTGAACTCATGCAAAAAGGCAGTCCTTGACGAAGGAACCTTTAAAAAAAAACACACAAAAACATTGCCTCCTATCGAGGTCTTCCAGTTAGGAAAGCAGTAAAATGCGGGAAAAATGTAAAAGTACCACGCGGATAAAGATCCGAAGTAACAGCAGTTAGAGGAATGGGAAACCCAGGGATCCTTCCAAGCTAAACATCATCAAAGAAAGTGAGTCAGTACAGGTAATCGGAATGAAACCTCCAGGGGGTATCCCACAAATAAAGTGGAAAACCACGCAAGTTATCCCTGCAAAAGTCATGTGAGCCCTCACAAAAACTCAACAAACAGGTTAGAGACAAAAAAAATAGGGTAATCAAGGGTTGCCCCCAAATCAAAATGTAACCACATGAATCATGCCGTTAAAATTCACAAAAAAGACATGCATCAAAAGGGTATCAAATTCATCCATAATACCTCATACATTTAGAGCATTCAAATTAAAGGCATAAAGATGATGGATATAGGGAAAACCTAATTGAAGAGCTTGATTGAAATTGAGTTGCACCCATGAGGTTTACAAAACAATCTTTAGGGTTTATGTGAGGCAGAGGTGATTCTGTGCAGTTGAGTTCCCTTCAGGGTTTGGAGGCTGCTCTGAACTCTGTTAGCTCTTCTCTCACTATCTTTTTCCTCAGGGTAATAGGAATAGAATCCCTATTTGTTTCACTGAAATTCTAGTATTTATAGCCTAATATTGGTAGCTTAGTGGGCTTTTGAGAGAGGTCCAAGTCTGAGATTTTTTCTTTTATTTATTTATTTATTTATTTATTTATTTATTTATTTTTATTTATTTATTTATTTATTTATTTATTTATTTATTTATTTATTTATTTTTATATCTTTTTTCATATCTTTTTTTTTTTAAAATAAAGTTTCTTGGATCTAATTCTGATTGACATGATGAAATGCAATGTATCTAATGTTAAATGACCTAAAAATGAATGCATGCATGAGGTGTAAAGCGTATGCTTCCAGGAAAAATGAAGGGTAAATTTTGGGGTATTACAACACCATCAAGCTTTCATCTCTGATTTCTCTCTTAATAGAGATCTAGAGTGGAAGTGAGTGGTATAGAAGTGATGTACATCACTTCACCTTTCGAACGGTGCCTAGATCGGCCATTTTGGTGAGCATTTGGACCTCTGTGTTTTTTGGCCCTCGCCGGAGCTCACCGGAGAAGACGGTGGCGCTGGCCACCGTCTCATTGCCAGATCACATGTAGACTGTTTGATCATGTTTCTAGTTTGAATCGTGGCCCTTGGATGATATGACTTTATTGAATTCATTGTGTTTCTCATTGACCTTGGACTATGGTGCGCGCGTAGCTCGTGACCATCAGATCCTCCACGTCAATTAATGAGGATCCATCCAACGCTTCCTGATTTTTGCTATTTTCCAATTTCTGATTTTATTTTTATTTATTTATTTTTATTTATTTCCTTTTATTTCAAAAATTCATATCTCTTTTATTATTGGTCCAAAAAGTGTGGGACCAATTGCATTATTTCTCTTTTTAATTCTAGTTTCTAAAAATGATTTTTAATATTTTTTATTTTGTCATTTGATATTTTTTAGTAATTTTCTCTTTTCTGGTTATTTTTAATTTATTTTAAATAGTTTTTTATATTCAAAAAATACAAAAATATTTTCTTAGCCTATTTGAATGATGATGGATCTATGAAAAATATTCTCATCAATTTATTAATTGATTTGAGGTTTATTTGAGATTTTAGTTCAATTAGTTTATTTTTATTCATTTTTAATTGATTAAAAATAGTTTCTGACTTTTAAAAATGCTGAAATTTTTTGTCAAACTTTGTTTGACCTTGTTGAACTTGGGATAATTCACTTGGACCTTTTAAAGTTGATTTGAAGTGAATTTGAAGTTTGACCTTTCTTTAATATTGTAATTCAAGTTTATTTTCAAATATTAAAAATGCCAAAAATATGTTGTTTATTTCTTGACCTCCAATCTTCATCCCACTTCTGTTTTTAGAGTTTGACCTTGATCCTCATTATCTTTGGTCAACATTTATGGATTGGTACATTCCATTTTTACTTAAGGCACCTTATGTTCTTCATTTCCATTATCCATCTCCTTCTTCTTCTTCTTCTTCTTCTTCTTCTTTTCTTTTGATCAATGAGTTAAAGGTTGATAAGTTAGCATTGATTAGGGAGGTTTAATCTTCCTTGATTCAAATCTAATTCATCTTGATCAAATGATCAAGTGAATGGCTTTGCATTAGGATAGGTTGTCTTCTAAATCATGCAAACGACTTAAACCAATACAAGATCATTTCTCTTCTTCTTTTTGGCATGGCAAGTTGTTGGAACTTGGTTCACTAATCAAGACTTCTAACTTGTGTTGTTGTCTACATTATTATTGACCGGCCTCAGATAGTTGTGACTTCTACATAAGTCCAATTACGATTGCTTAACATAGCGCTAAATTTGCCTTATGGCACACTAATTACTAACATTAACCATTAACAATTAACATTTACTTTTTGCTCTTTACTTTTATGCAATTTACTATTCTTGTACATATTATTCATTTGCTTTTCCTTTTGCTCACTTGAGCACATGTTTATGTTAATGCAATTTGCCTTTTGCTCACTTGAGCACATAATTGTGTATATATCATTGTGTTTGTGTTTTGATTGTTATGGACCAATGCATAGAAATGGACAAATGGACTTAGACTTTAGGAATTCCCCTAAGCAAATTTGGAGTCAAAGAGAAACTAGGCATTGAGCCTTTAGAGTGCTATAAAAGTCAAAGAGCAACTAGGCATTGGGCCTTTAGAATGTTATAAATGTTGAAGAGGATTTTGAAATGACCAATCTCTAAAACTCCTTTTTATCATTCTTGATTGTTTGATGGAACTTTTTAATGTGTGTGTTCTTGTGCTAGGGATTCCAATATTGATCCTAAGTGTGGAACCATTGCCATGTTCACCCAAAGTGAAAGAGACAAGATGCATTGAGGATCTCTTAAGAGACTTGTTTGATTGTTGCTTGAGCTTACTATTATTTTGCTTGCATATTCCAAAGGATGGGAGCTACTTGGATCATCAATATGATCTCAAGAGGGGAACTCCATTTGTGGTCTTGTTTCTTATCCCTTATCTCTTGTATGATTAGGATTTTAGCCATTCTTCTTCTTCCCTCCACTCTAACCCAAGCCAAAACTTTTTGTGCAAACATTTAACACTTGTTTTCAAACATTAGAACCTTAAGCCTTATGCTTTTGATTTTCAAACTTTCTTTTCTTAAACACTTATTTTGAATTGAATCTCTAAGTCAACTTGGACCATGTTTTGTAAATACTCTTCATTGGTAAATATAACCCATTCAACTGTTTTTTTGTGGTTTCAAAGGCCACTTTCTTAAGTAAATTTTTTCATAACCTTTAGCTATTAGGTTTGAGTTATCCTTGAGGTAGATGTAATACTCACTTATATCCTTAGTGATGGGCAATGAGTCTTCCATGCTTATTATAGGGTTAACCCCTCACTAGCATGTTGAAGCTACCCTCATATGGTGGATTTGTGGTTTTAGGTTGAATTTTCTCCCTTGGATAACAAAAGACCTTAAGGCTTTTGGACCAACCAATTCACCAACTCATTTTGAGATTTTTACCTCGAACTACGAGGTTTTGATCCTAATCTTTTTTAAGATGGTACGTAGGCAATGGGTTTATCCATTCAAACACAAAAATTGTAAATAAATTGTATATTCTTTTCTCATCTCCCCAATCATGTTTGCACAAAATACTTTTCACAAATACCAACCTACCTTACAACAAGTACGAAAAGGGCTCCCTAGGAGTACCTAGGATGTTTTGGTTGCTTAAAACCTTCCCATTGCATAACCAACCCCCTTACCCAAATCTCAGACATTTTTTACTAGTTTTTGATTCGATAAAACTTTTAGGTTTTTGTTCGCTTTCTAACCATTCCTTTGGATAAATAGAAGTGCGGTGGCGACTCAACTTGTATGGTTTACCTTAGATTTAGTCAATATCTCTAATGGTAACGAATACCCCGCTACAATGAGAAACATAAATTGTGAGAGATAAATCAAATAGTGTAGCGGTGTATTCGTTACCTTTAGATTTATTGACTAAATTAAAAGTAAATCATACAATTCGAGTCGCCACCGCACTTCTATTTATCCAAAGGAAAGGTTAGAAAGCGAACAAAAACCGAGAAGTTTTATCAAATCAAAAACTAATAAAAATGTCAGAGATCTGGGTAAGGGGGTTGGTTATGCAATGGGAAGGTTTTAAGCACCCAAAACATCCTTAGTACTCTAAGGGAGCCCTTTTTACAAATGTTGCATGGTAGGTTGGTATTTGTGAAAAAAATTATGCAAACATGATTGGGGAGATGAGAAAAGAATATACAAATTATTTACAATTTTGTGTTTGAATGGATAAACCCATTGCCTACGTACCATCTTAAAAAGGTAGGATCAAAACCTCGTAGTTCGGGGTAAAAATCTCAAAAGAAGTTGGTGAATTGATTGGTCAAAAGCCTTAAAGTCTTTTGTTATCAAAGGGAGAAAACTCAACCCAAAACCACAAATCCACCATGTGAGGAGAGCTTCAACATGCTACTGAGGGGTTAACCATATAATAAGCATGGAAGACTTATAATCCAACACTAAGGATATAGGTGAGTATTATATCAACCTCTATGATAATTCAAACCTAATACCTAATGTTTATGAAAAGCTTTAACACAAATGGCCATTGGAACCATAAAACAATTTGAGTGAGTTGGATTTACCAATTAGAAGTATTCACAAAAAGGAAGTCAAAGTTGACTTAAAGTTCAATTCAAAATAAGTATTATGAAAAAAAAATTGAAAAAAATCAAAGGCATAGTGCCTAGGTTTCTAATTTTGAAAGTAATGCTAATGTTTGCACAAAAATAGTTTGGCTTGGGTTAGAGTGGAGAGAAGAAGAGAAGGTTAGGTCCTAAACATGCAAGGATGAGGGAAGAGAAATAAAACCACTTGGAGTTCCCTTCTTGAGATCATAAAGATGATCCAAGTTGATCCTTTCCTTTGGACTTAGCAAGCAATAAGCAATTAACTCAAGCAATCAAGCAAATATTCAATCAAGCTCTTAGGAATCTTCCAATTGGCTTTTGTCTCTCTTATCTTGGATGCTCATGATAATGGTCCTTCTAAGTAGCTCAAGTTTGGTATCCCTATCACAAGAAGACACAAATCAAAAAGTTGCACAATGCAATAAAAAGAATGGACAAGAGTGAGTTTAGAATTAGGGGTCCTTTCAATTCATCTTCAAGATTAAGCATTCTAAAGGCATGAGGCCTAGTTGCTCTTCAATATATTAGCATTCTAAAGGCATGAGGCCTAGTTGCTCTTTAAACTCCATTTAGCATAGGTAAGGTCCTAAATCTAAGTCCTTTCTCCATTTGCATTGGGTTCACACAAACAAAACAAAACAAGCACAAGGCAATAGTATATACACAATAATATGCTCAAATGAGCAAAAGGAAAATTGCATAAGCATAAACATGAGCTCAAGTGAGCAAAGGGCAAAGACAAATGAATTAATGAGCAAGAAATTAAATTGCATTAAAGTAAATTCCAAGAATTAAATGCTTCAATTAAAAGTTAGTGATTAGTAGTTAGTGTTAGTGTGCCATAAGACAATTTAGCGCTATGTTAAGCAATCGTAAGTGGACTAATGTAGTAGTCACATCTATCTGAGGCCGGTCAATAAAACTATAGGCAAATAAATACAAGTTAGAGATCATGACTAGTAAGCCAAGCTCCTACAACTTGCCATGCCAAAAGAAAAGAAGAATGATCTTGTATGGATTTAGGTTTTTTGCTTGACCAAGAAGCAATCTATCTTTATGCAAAGCAATTCACTTGATCTTTGATCAAGATGAATTTGATTTGGATCAAAGAAGGTTAAGCCTCTCATATGTCAAGGCTAACCACCAATCATTAACTCATTGGTCAAAAGGAAAAAGAAGAAGAAGAAGAAGAAGATGGAAATGGAATGTATACAATTGAAATTCAAATGACATAAGCAAAATACATTGATCAAACATGAATGGAATCAACATCAATCAATGGTAAACAGAAGTGAGATGAAGCTTAGAAGTCAAGAAATAACAAAAATATTTTTGGTATTTTTTTGGAATTAAAATAATACTTGAGATAAAATAAACAAATAAAGGTCAAACTTCAAATCCAATTCAAATCAACTTGGAAAAGTCCAATTGGATCATCATAAGTCTAACATGGTCAAACAAGGTTTGACAAAAAATTTCATCATTTTTTGGAAAACAGAAACTAATTTTAAATAATTAAAAATGAAGAAAAATAATATAACTGAACTAAAATCTCAAATAAATCTCAAATCAATTAAGAAATTGAGGAGAATATTTTTCATAGATCCATCATCATCCAAAGATGTTAAGAAAATATTTTTGGCATTTTTGAATATTGAAAAGTATTTTAAATGAATTAAAAACAATCAAAAATGAAATAATTCACAAAAAATATTAAATGGAATCACAAAAATAATAAAAATCATTTTTAGAAACTAGAATTTAAGAGAAATTTTTTGCAATTGGTCCCATATTTTTGTGATTCCAAATAAAGAAGTTATGAATTTTTAAAATAAAATGGAATAAAAGAAATTAAAATGGAAAATCAGAAAATAGCAAAAATCCACAGCGCTTGGATCCCACTTCATTAATTGACGTGGCTGATCACAAGGCTGGCAGATGTGCGCGCATGATGGACCTTGGTCAATAGAGAAACACATTGCATTAAATAAAATCAATCAAACCAAGAGCCAGGATTAGATCTGGGAGAGTGAATACAAGGGCTCAGGTTCAAACGCGTGGGGACAGTGGTGGAAACCACTGTCTTCTCCAGCGAGAAGGCCAGTTCCGGCCACCTGTTGCAGGTTTTCAAACCTCAACAAAAACACGCGATCTATACATCATTCGAAAGTTGGGGTGATGTACATCACCCCTATAACCTTAATTTCTACTCAAGATCCCTATAGAGAAAGAAATCTAAGATAGAAAAATGAGGTGTTCAATCTGAACTTGCTCAATTCACAAAATTAAAAGCACAAATCAATTGCCTCTCATATGAGGACTTCAGAGGTACCAACCAAACCAAATAATGTTCAATAACAAGGGAGATTCGAAGGAAAACAATTGGAGAATCAACCTTTAAAGTGCAGCTTTTCATTGCTTGATCCAATCCAAATCTTCAATGCAGCTTGATCTTGAGGTAATAAGGAAGCAAGGCTGAGGAACTGTAAGTCAAAGATCAACCAATGAAGTTGAAATTTGAGCTTGAAAAAATGAAGAGAAAAATCAGAATTCCTTTAATGGAGGGTTGGGGATTCAGTTGTGCAGAGCGTCAGGCACCTTTAGGTTAAGATTTGAAGTGAACCAAGCATTCGATTTATAGCCAAGGTTGATGCAAGCAAGGAGAAAACTCGTGTGTGCATGAGCTTGGGTCCTCCATGCATGGGCCTGTACAGGCGCATGTGAGGCTCAAAACCAATTGCATTTGAGTGTTGAACACTAATGAATGAAGTTTGGACGTGCAAATAGCAAGGCAATGTGGTATGCAAGAAGATTTCCCATGTTATGCATAATTGAACCCAAAACTTCACCTCTTCGAAAATGCCATTTGGAAAATTGAAACATAGGCATGTGGGTAATGGCTGGAAAGGTCTTAACATAAGAAACAAATGTTATGTTGATCAAAAGTACATTTGGAGTGTGGAAAATATTGAAAACTGGCCATGAAGTTCAATGTACAAATAATGTATATGGAAATTTGCCAAAATGGACCAACTTCAAGCCCTTCTGTTTCAATGATGCAAGTCTCAAATGACAAAACCTCCAACATAAAAGTTGTAGATTTTTTCAAGAAAATAAATTTGGACTTGAATTTTGCATCATTTGTATTTTTGATGAGAAATTTATGGGCACTTGAATTTGGACTTTTTCACATTTCAATGACTTTGGTCCAAAGTGACCTATAATGTTTTGTATTATCACATGTATTTCTTTTAGGATTATAAAATTTTTCCCAACATAACAATTGAATTAGACATCTTAAACTTTCCAATGCACTTGGTCCCACCTCAAAATCATTAAAAATGAATGAGTTAGGTTCTTGGGAAGTTAACCCAAAATTAGGGTTTCAGTCAAAATGACCTATAATGTTTTGAAATGAATGACAAGCTTCCATGTATCAAATGGATTTTTGATGAACATGAAATTTGTTCATATGGTTCTTAAGAAATTTTTTTATCTTGGGGGAATCTTCATTTGACAAACACATCAAAAGTTAGGTCTCAGTGGATTTCAAAATAGTTAGATGATTTGACTGATCAACTTCTCAAAACCAAACTTCAAACCTTGATGAATGAATGGTTGAGGACACTCACATAAGCTCATATATGCATAAAATGATGAGTGAAATAACTTCTCTTGATTTAATTTGATCATAGGTTGAGGTTGCTTCATGAGCAAGGCACGGTCAATGCACAGTTGAATTAGGGTTTCCTTGGGAAACAAGCCTCAAGCCCCTCGGTTTATCTTGATCAAATTTACAAATTGAGATATTTGGGAGTCATATATGATGATTGAGAGCTTTGTGAACCATTGTCATGCTTGCCTTCATCTTCATTTGGCCACTTCAATGGGCATAGGGGCCTCCTAGGTGCCTTGGATCACTTGACTGCTTGTGCTTAAAAAAAACAAAGTTAGTGACATATTTTTGTGCTTTTGGTTAGTAAACAAAATAAGAAAAGCAATAATATACAATTCAAGCATGCTTTGTGGTCTCAAACCAACTCACACAAGTCCCAACCCCAAGGTAAGGAGCCAAGATGTTATGATCCTTGAGGCAGATGTAAATGAGCAATGTTATGATACCATGAGGGATCTTAGGGTCAAAATTAGGGTCTTACAAATAGACTTAAGGTGATAGCTTTCTCAACACTCCCCCTCATACGTGATAGGTTTCTCAACATTAAAGGTATTTTAATAATTTAATAATTACTGAAAATATTGAGCTTAAGAGCGGAAAAATAAAATATGATTTATTTAAGTTATTAGAAATAATTAAATAATTTTGATTATTTAGTAATAATTAAAGAAGATAGAATTATTAGAAATAATTCACATTTTTGAGGATTTTTATTAAATAAATATTTAATTAAAAAATTTATTTTAAAAAAATAAAGTGTTATATTATATTTGAAAAATAAAGTTTTTGAAATAAAGATATGAGCATCAGATTTATTTGGGGGGGTGAGTGTGAAGGTGTAAGTCCAATTGGGATTTGGAATAAAAATTATCTTATTATATATTCCAAAAGAGAGAAGCTAAATTTTACGTAAAAAGAAAATTAAAAAGTTGGGAGCTGCTGATAAGAGAATTGGGATTGCACAATTCTTTGGGAACCTAACGTAGAACAAGGAAAATATGTAATTTCGAGGCAGGGAGAATTTCTTTACTGATGATTGATTATAGGAAGTCAGTGTGGTGAGGGGTCCTTACCCTTCCATCAGTGTTAGGGTTTATGCTCTGTTTCCTTTATTTGATGTGTTTGGCTAAATAAAATTGGGGGAAAACCTTAATGGCATTGATTGATAAATGCTTAGTTTCTTTGTTTATAGTGATGACCAAAAGAGATTTGGAATACATGTCATATGGTCACCGATAATGATTTTGTTGATGCATAAACATATTTGCTTGATATGAATATAGGTTTGGTTGAATATGTGTTTTACTTTGTGCGGGTTGTATCCTTTTAGAGTTTTGTGAAAATCACATTTGTGATATTTTGAGGTGAATAGATAATTATGAGTTGTGATAATTGTGTTTTACTGAGCAACCTCACTTGGTCTCTTTTTTTCAATTCCCTGAAATTATAGGATCGATCATTTTTCCATAAAGTCAAAAATCAGAAAAATTGGAATTTATCAAAAATAGAAAATTTTATGTAGACATAGAAGGGGATTGATCGTCTTATGTCATGCATAACTTGAGTTTGGGTAGAAATTATCACAACTGAAATGAATAGAACTAGAGTTTCGTAACTTCGCTTGAAGTGCGGTTAAGTGCATTTAAATAAGGGTTTAAAGAACTTTCAAACCGGAGAGTTTCATAATTTTATCATAAATTTATAATATTTTGTGTTATTTTGAAGTGAAACAATTTTCGAGTTAAGTCTAGAGATTAGAAAAATCCTTTAGCAATATAAGGAATTAAACATAATTATAAATAACTTAAAATTCAGTTAGTGATATGTTTCTAGATTTGAGAATTAGGGATTCTGAAATTTGTGTTTTGGGTTGATTTGAAATGATTATTGAAAAATGGTAACCGTTTACTTGATCTCGTTTGTAACAATGTTTATCGGTTTTTTTTTATTTTGATAAATGGATCACCAATTTCAAAATATAATTTTGGGTTGGGTTTTAAAGTTTAGATTAATTTGGATAGGAATTTGATTCATGGTTATTGGTTATTTTGCACACCCCTATATATATATATATATATATATATATATATATATATATATATATATATATATATATATATATATATATATATATATATATATATATATATATATATATAAATAAGTTAAGATCAATTTACTTTAAATCATAATCTTTAAATTGAATCTGATGTAATAGTTAATTAAATAAAAATCTTAATTAATCATTAAATCATATTAAATTTAAAGATTATGATTTGAACTAAGGTAAAAAAATTTACTCTTGAAATAAGTTGATCCCATATATATATATATATATATATATATATATATATATATATATATATATATATATATATAGGAGTGTGCAAAATAACCAATAACCATGAATCAAATTCCTATCCAAATTAATCTAAACTTTAAAACCCAACCCAAAATTATATTTTGAAATTGGTGATCCATTTATCAAAATAAAAAAAAAACCGATAACCATTGTTACAAACGAGATCAAGTAAACGGTTATGATTTTTCAATAATCATTTCAAATCAACCCAAAACACAAATTTCAGAATCCCTAATTCTCAAAAATCCAAACTTTTTTCATCTTTTTTTCTCTTCATCATTCTTCAAATTTCAAACCTGCATCGTCTGATTTTTCAGAAGCTGAAACAAAGATTGTCCGGTGTATCTTCTACCAAATCCCTACCCTAATCTTTTCTTCTCAAACCCTTCAACTTGCAACTCAAAATTACGATTTTAGGGTTTCATGGAATCATCTCAATCAAAGCTTTGAAGTAAGTCTCTCGACGACGACATGGATTCCCCTAAGAGCTACAGTGTGAGTATCATCTTACTTTCCAGCACAGTGCCTTTATTCTTTCTGTGTTATCGGAGTGATTTTGAAAATACCAAATTCAATATTATGAGTATAATGCAATTGTTGAATGATTTTTATGTTAATTGGTATTGTTTCGTGGTTTTTGGTTTGTGAGATGTTCGGTGTCGATTTAAAGCTAGGTTGTTGGATTTGGTAACATGTTTCTATTATCGGTGGAGACATGGGATGAATGATTTGGAAGGGAACTTATCTTTTATGGTATTGTTGCTTACTTGAGATGGTTAAATTATGCTCTTTGTTGAATTGGACTTGTTTCATCTGTTATTGGAGTTTACTTGTCATATGAAAGCTTGTTCTTCTTAGAATTTGTCTTATGTATGTTAGATCACTGTTTTTCTCTAAACCTTTTGATCTTTTCATCTTCATTTTGAAAGATAACTATTCAATTACATAAATTCAAAGTTCAATTTGGATTTGTTTTATGTCGTATGTGTTGGCTGGAAGAATTCAAGTCGCTTTTCCATGTCCCTTTGTGAGGGGAAATACTGTTCAGCTTGAAAATGTATTGGGAAAGTTTCTGATTGACATTAATTTCATTCCTTTTGTAAGACTAATAATATCTATAGTACACATCGATCGAAAGATTTTCAAGTGGAAATGACAATTGTAACATGGTTCACCATCACTAGTGCAATCTTTGTCTATGCCTTTGATGTTTGGAATTGATTTCCCATAGACATAGAAATGGTATAACATAAAATTTATTTGTCATATTTTTGTGTCGATCTTTTGCAGACCTTCATATTGGGTGGAACACATGTCATTGGACAATGAATCATGATTAGATCCACCCGACATAAGAGTCTGACCTGTTACTGGACTTGTAGTTGCTGACTACTTTGCCGCATGATACTTTGTTTGGGCTATTTTAATTGCTAACTTGGCACGCATTGGTTATGAAAAAATTAAGATGTATGACTATTGGTTAACAGTTTGTGTTTCTTAATAAATGTGTAGAAGGTAAAAGTTTTCATTACAATATTCAACTTACAATCTACTGTTACATTGAAAAACAGTTTGAAATCCTTTACTGTGTGTTCACACCAAAAGATATGCTATGTACCGTTACATTGAACTTTGTTAAAATTTTAAGCAGCAATTTTGATGCAGTATGTTTGTGTCCAATGCGAGTTGCTTGATGCAGTTACCATGTGATGTAGTAAGTTGTTTACAATGTGTTGTCATGCAGTAGGTTTGTTGACAGAAAAATAGACCACAAAAATCGAAAGCATGTCAAATGGTGTGAATGTTCATGCCTTTTTAGGATATTTGTTCATGGACCTCACACCATAAGGATTGATGTCAATAACATTGTGACTGGTCATTAAAAAGACCATGAGGTGGTTCACAAACTTTACTATAAAACATAAATTGGAGTTGTGGATAAATGTAAATGTTTGTTTTAAAATAAAGTCAATTGTGTGTTTTTTTATTGTGTTTTTTTTATCATAATTTGTTTTCCTATTTTTAACAGAATCAAGATGACTAATGTTGGTACAACTTATGCAACATCCGAGAATACAGTTTCAACCCCTCCACCTACAATCTCTAATGAAATGCCACCTCCTCACACTAAGAAGCGAAGGAATCGTTCAGAGGTTTGGAAGCATTTCATTGTATCGTCGGAAGAAGAACAAAAAGCTTCGTGCAAATACTGTGACACAAAAATTTAGTATAATAATGGAACTAGTTCCATGCATGCTCTTGTATCGAGATGCCTTGTTTACAAGAGGCAAAGGACATTGTCTTGTACGACAAGTGTTGAAGAACATGTTGGCTCTCCTTTAATTGTAAAGTTTGACCAAGAAGCCATTAGAAGAGCAATGTTTAAGATGTTCATAAACATGGAGATTCCTTTTCAGAAAGTTGAACATGAGTCTTTTCATGAATTTATGAGTCTCGCATCACCAAGATTTCAGATTTGTTCACGCACAACACTAGCGCGTGATGTCTTGAAACTATGGGATAGTGAAAGAATGATTTTGAAAATTTTTCTCTCTCTGAATTGTCGAAGAGTTTGTCTCACTACTGATATGTGGACTTCTTCTTGTCAAAAATTGAGTTATATGTGTGTGACAGCCTATTTCATTGATAATAATTGGCACTTACAGAAGAAGATTTTAACTTTTTGTCAAGTCACAAGTCATACAGGGGATGCTATTTGTGCAACAATGGAGATGTGCTTGAACAGTTGGGGGTTAAACCGTGTGCTTAGTTTTACAGTTGATAATGCTTCATCTAATGACGTTGGGGTTGAGCGTCTCAAGAGAAGGCTTTTGTCTAGGAATAGTTTAGTTATGAGTGGAAACCATTTTCATATGCGGTGTTGTGTGCATATATTGAATTTAGTTGTAAAAGAAGGTTTGAAAGACATTGATGGCTCTATTGGTAGAATTCGTCATGCTGTGTGGTATGCTAGATCTTTTCCTGCAAGGCTTGCTAAATTCAAGGCATGTATTGTTGAGGAAAGCATGGATTATAAAGGTTTAGTTTGGCTAGATGTTGAGACTCGTTGGAACTCAACATACTTGATGTTAGTATCCGCATCAAAACATGAGAGGACCTTTGAAGAATTAAGTTTTCGAGATAAAAAGTATGTGAGTGAGTTGACAAAGAAGGGGAAAGGTGTTCCGACAGAAGAAGATTGGAAGCATATTAACTTAATCATCCCATTCTTGAAGTTATTTTATGATGCTACCTTACACATATCGGGGTCATCTTATTTGACAAGCAATATTTATATGTTTGAGATCCTGGGTTTTGGAAAGAGCATTGTGGATATGTGTGCGTCTGAAGATGAGCATCTACGTTTAGTAGCTCAAAAAATGAAGAAGAATTATGATAAATATTGGGGAAATCATGAGAAGCTTAACATGTTGTTGTTGATTGCTCTAGTATTCGACCCTAGGCGCAAGATTAGATTGGTCGATTGGATGGTAAGGCGATATTATAATAAGGATGATGCTGACGCCTTGAAAGCAAATTTAGAGTCTAGCTTGAAATCTATATATGAGGAATATTGTGTTGGATTTATGCCTCCTCAAGGTAATTCAGATGAGTTGCAATTTTTTGGTGGTTTTAGTGATCCTTATGGAACTGATGAGTTCTATATTTCAGAAGGGTGTGACAATGCGGATAATGAGTTAACTACTTATCTTGGAGAGAAGTTAGAGCATAACATGGAGATAAATGTTCTAGAGTGGTGGAAAGTGAACTCTGGCCGATATCCCATCCTTTCAAACATTGCAAGAGACATGCCGGCTATACCTATAAGCACAGTGGCTTTTGAATCTGTATTCAGTACAGGAGAAAGGGTGCTTGATCCATATCGCAGCTCATTAACACCTACAACAGTCGAAGCGTTGATATGCACCCAAGATTGGCTCAAAGGAACATCTTCTTCCTTGATTACAAATGAAGATTTTGATATTCTTGAGAGATTTGAGCAACGTATGATAACTAAGTATATTCGCTAATGTATTATTATTTATTATACTTGAGGCATAATGAAATCTCTTTATATGTTTTATGGAATTACTTTATACGGAAGATGGTGCTAGCTGTTCAACCTCTTCAACTTCTGTTACACTCGAAGATGATTTAACGGTAAAGAATTCTAAAGTTTGTTTTTGCATATTCTACTCAATTTATTATATGTGCATTTTCTGCACTTGTGGGTTTATGTTGTTGCGTGATTTGTTTTGACTTAATGTGCTACTGAATCTTCCCTTACACGGGTCTCATATTTTTGTACTTTAAACTAGGATCCTTAACTTGAATGTATTCTTTTTTGAGATAATGAGTTTGAGTTAGATTTTGTTCAAGACATGGTCTTAGAAATCGGATCGTCCATGTCTTAAAATGTAAAATATACTTGTAATTTCACTGTTTTCACTTTTGAATATGCTAACATTCTTGTAATTTCATTTTATTTTATGCAGCATTAAGCTTATTGCATAAGAAGCTGATTAATTGCTTATGGAACTAGAAGTGAAAAAACATAAAGATTCTTCATGTTTCATATTTTGTTATATTCATAGTGTAGGTTGAAGAATTTTATTGTTGTTAATTAGTCTAGTAACAAATTCAATGAAATTATTTCTGTTTTTAATCAATATATTATTTGTGGAGATTATGATATTGTTTGTGGAGATTATAAGAGTTAAATTTAAAGCAGTTTTTTTAAATAACTATTTTTAACATAAACTAAGTTTAAAACTAGTTGAAATAAAAAGGCAAGTTAAAGAAATTAAAATTATTTTTGCCATAAAATTATTCTTTTTAAACCTGATTTATTTTTATAATTTTTTTAAATTGTTTTTTTTTATAAAATTGTTTTTTTTTATAAAACTGTTTTTTTACAGAAAATAAAAAACTGGTTTGAAAAATACCGATTTAAAACACTTTTTTTAAAATTGATTTTTTTTCTATCTTATAGGTAATTACTTAATTTTGATTTTTCAGATTGAAATTTAAAAATAGTGATTGATTTCAAGAGCGATTGGATAGAGTTAAGAAGTTGTTGGAATGAAAATTAAATTTGAGGGAAATTTGGTTTTAAAATTGATCCAAACAAAAATTAATTTTTTTTAGTACAAACCGGTTATTAACCAAACCGATCCAAACATAAACCGATTTTAAAAATATAAACCGGTTTTATCAAAGTGGTTTTAAAAACCAAATTGATCCATATATTTGATTCAATTTGGTTATGGTTTTGAACCATGCGATATATATATATATATATATATATATATATATATATATATATATATATATATATATAGATATATATATATATATATATATATATATATATATATATATATATATATATATAATATATATATATATATATATATATATATATATATATATATATATATATATATATATATATATATATATATAGATATATATATATATAATATTATATATATATATATATATTATAATATATATATATATATATATATATATATATATATATATATATATATATATATATATATATATATAGATATATATATATATATATATATATATATATATATATATATATATATATATATATATATATATATATCATTTTGAAATATAATAATTAAATCATACATAAATAATACATAGTAAAATATTGCAACATGTGATAGTTTTTTTGGCCTGTTTACTTTTTGCTGGCTTTTGTTTTATGCTTTGTAAGCTGGCTTGTGATTTTTTCTAGTTTTGTTTTAAAATATGATTATGTTCGTACCCTGATTCCTTATATAATGCTTGCGTTAGGTTTCATATATACTACAACATTTCTCCAGACACTACACATTTTATATTCATTTCTAGCTAATGGCCTTGCCCATATTTTCATCTCCTTCATTTACTTTTAACAAAACCTTTTTTCCCAAAAATAGGTCATTATCTCTAGCAATATGGAACTCCAATTCCCCTCTTCCAATTCAATGCAAGACAACATCTGAAGTCGCAAATGATCATCATAATGAAGCAATTTCTAGACGATCTTTTACATACCAGCCTTCAATCTGGACAAATGATTATATACAATCATTAAATAGTGAATATAAGTTATGATTATTTAATACTTAATTTTACATTTATTTATTTATATATCATCCATGCATTTACTAATCATTGTATGTTTACCACGAAAAAATCTCTAACAATTAGTACTTCATTAATTAAATTTATGCAGGAAGAAAGTTATGCAGAGAAATGTGGAGTGTTAAGGGAAGAAGTGAGAATGATGTTCAACAAAATAGAAAATGAGGTTGATCAATTGGAGTTTATTGATGTAATCCAAAGACTTGGAGTGGCTTACCCTTTCAATAATGAAATAAGGAACATATTGGACATTATTTACAACAATCAAACATCAAAGTTGGAGAAGAATTTACATGCCGTAGCACTCAAGTTTAGACTCTTGAGACAACATCATTATGACATATCTACAGGTTAATTAATATTTTAACTTAAAAGAAAATTTCAATGATATTACTATCAGAGTTTTAAAAAACAGTAGGGTGACAGCGAAAACGGTATTGATAGATGTTGATACCAATAATGTTATGTCTTGAAGAATAAATTGTATTTAATTCAGTGCGAGGACCGTAATCAATATTACAAAATTTATACAAATCAAAATAGCAAAAGTATTTATACAACCGTGACTGTTTTATTGCGACTTTGGATGCAAAATAAGAGATCATAATGATATAAATTTGTATATTAAGTTAAAGCTATAATTTTTTGTTGCAGATGTTTTTGATTGCTTTCAAGATGAAATTTGTGGTTTTAAGAAAAACCAAATACTTGATGTTGAGGGAATGTTGTCAATGTATGAAGCCTCATTTCATTCATTTGAAGACGAGATTATATTAGACAAAGCAAGAGATTTCACATCAAAGTTTCTCAAAGATTTTTTGAATCAAAATGGAGATAGTCATTTGTCACTTCAAATAAGTCATGCTTTGGAGCTTCCGCTACATTGGAGAGTTCCTCGATGGGAGGCTCGTTGTTTTATCAATATATACGAAAAACAACAAAATAAGAATAATGTTTTGCTTCACTTTGCTAAATTGGATTTCAACATTCTTCAAAGCATCTATCAAGAAGAACTTAAGTATACGTCGAGGTAACAAAAGTTCATTTTTTAATTTCTATAGATTTGATACATCAATTATTCATTTAAATTAGATAATAAATTTTTATTTATAATAGTGACATCTGGAGATATAGTATCGTTTATTAATGTTTAAATTTTCTACTATTTTTTAAGATGGTGGAAAGGAACTGAAATTGAAGAAAAGCTGAAATTTGTTAGGGATAGGCTTGTTGAGAACTTTGTTTGGAACGTGGGAATGAGTTTCAATGCAGAATTTGAATATTTTCGAAAAGTTCTAACAAAGGTTAATACTTTAATTACCATAATTGATGATGTTTATGATGTTTATGGAACCTTGGAAGAACTAGAGCTCTTCACAGAAGCAGTTGACAGGTAATATTATTATTCCAAAATAATTTTTATTATTTTTCCATTTTAAATAGTGAATAACTATCAATATTTTATTTTGTTTTTATTTTAGATGGGATCTAAATGCCATAGATTCTCTACCAGACTACATGCAAATATGCTATCATACTCTCTATGACTTTGTCAAAGAAGTTGAAGTTGAAATATTGAACAAAACTGGGCACTCTATCGCTCCATACCTCAAAAAAGAAGTAAGGGTTTCTTTTATTGTTTAATGGTGATAAATTTTAAATCATGGATGTTTTGCATGTTCTGAAAGACACTGATTATATATATATATTTGGTATAAGATTATGTGCTTATGATTATTACGTTTCATAGTGGACAGGTCTATGTAAATCATACTTAATTGAAGCAAAGTGGTATCATAGTGGATATACTCCAACCTTTGAGGAATACATAGAGAATGCATGGATATCTATAAGTGCACCTCTTATGCTTGTTCATGGTTACTTTGTGATACCAAATGCATTCAAAATGGAAGACTTGTATCATTTAGAAGAAAACTCGGAAATAATTCGATATTCATCAATGATTTTACGCCTTGCTAATGACCTTGGAACATCTAAAGTATGTTTTCAATTTTAATCTTATTCTTTAATTTTTTCTAAACACAATATTTTAAGAAGTAAATTTTTAGTTATACATAAGTTTTAGTTGACTATCAGTATCTTTGATATAATTTGGTTAATTTTTTTGAATAAAATTATTATTAAAAAGAAACATTAAAAGAATAAAACCCACTGAAAAAACTATTGAAAATAAAAGCTTTACACCATTTATACGAAGTAAAAATGTAATCGAATCTTTAATATTTCACTAATTTTTTTTTTTGTTTTGAAGCGTGAAAATGTGACAGGTGATATTCCAAAATCAATTCAATCTTATGTGATCGAAACGGGCGCTTCTGAAGCAGAGGCTCGCGAGCATATAAAGTCCATAATGGATACAATTTGGAAGAAAATGAATAAAGAAGCTTGTAATTCAGTTTTTTCTAAAAGTTTCATAGATATTTCGATAAATCTGGGTAGAATGGCATTATTCATGTACCAGCATGGAGATGGTCATACCATTCAAGATCCAGAACATCAGAATCGTATTCAATCATTAATTTGGCAGCCTATTCCTATAATATCTAAGCAATATTAATGGTTAAACAATAGTTTTGATGTGCTTTTAGCCATCACAATAGCTATCTGTTTGTAAATTTTATATGTAATATGTTTTAAAATCAATAAATGAATAAATTACAACTTCTAGTCATTCATTTGTGTGTCTAAGAGTATTTGTTGGAGTTAATCTTCGACTAAAAAAGACATTGAACCCAGTGGATAGTAAGATGCACACTCGCAAAAAGTTGTGAGACGTTGAATATCCAAATCATATAAAACACACTTGCAAACACGTATACGTAGTCACATATTCACATGTCCAATGATTGGTAAGAGGGACATTTTTTATCATTGCCTAATTTGTATCAAGATCAACAACTCGGATTGGGGTCGTAAACAGTTTAAAAGAAATGATTGTTGGTTCGACGATAAAGACTTTATTAGGTTTGTGGAGAAGGAGTGGAAGAGCATAAAAGTTGATGGAAGAAGTGACTTTGTCATGAAAGAGAAACTCAAAAAGCTTAAAGGGAGTATGAGGAGATGGAATGCAAATGTTTTTGGTAGACTTAACTTGGAGATTGAAGAGAATAAGGTAGTTTGTGGTTGTATGTGCTCTGTCTACAACCACAGGCGACTGGCCATGGTAAAAAGGTTGTAGCGTGCAACATACAATATGATAAACTCATCTCCTATGACATGTTAACTAAGCGCAATTTATAAGGTATATCATTAAACAAACCTTAACAACAACATACAACTTTTATTAACGACATACTAACTCTTATCAACAACAACATACTTAACAACATACAACTTTTATTAACAACATACCTTAACAATATACAACTTTTATTAACAAAAATAAAATCATTAGCAACATATCTTAAACAACATACAACATACAACTTTTATTACTAACAACATATTGTTGGTGTAAGCCCTAGAAGTCAAAATTTTTGGTACTTATATCGAATTATTTATTAATAATAAAAGACTTTTTCTTTATTATGTTTGTTTAATCAATTTCCTAGAATAGCTAATCCGTTTAATTTGTCAAGTGTGACTTGATCATGAGATCTCATTAAATATAAGGACACTATTCTTAAAAGTATATGTAGTCGAGCTTTGTTGAGAAGTGAGATAACATTAAAGCATTAAGACTATTATGTATATACACCGATGATCACATCTCATGGATTATGGATAAAGAGTTATCAAGTCTTAAACATAGGTATGAATATTAGGAGTAATATTTATATTCGATTGACCCGCTATGAGAATAATACATAGAATGTTATGCAAAGTGTCATAAGTTATTCTTACAGTGATAATGGTGTATACCATCCTTCGACCTGAAATCACTATGGACCCTAGATGTAGATTTGAGTGTTTTATTGTTGATCAAACATTGTCCGTAATTGGATGTTCATAAAGACAGTTGATGGGTACTCCACGAAGCATGTTAAGGGACATGAGTGACCTAGATGGAATTTGCTCATCCTGCGTAATGTGATAAATGTCTAAGGACCCAATATTGAAATGGACAAGGATGACACTGTCTATGCATTGTGTTCAATATAGACATAAGGGGAAAAGGGTAAATTTTACACACAAGTATTATCACAAAAAGGGATTTGTCATATCACATGACATTTTAATGTTTTGGGTAGTAGTGATGTGTTGCTATATACCGCTTACTGTTTATTATGTTAAATACGTGATTTAATATAATTGAAAATCTCTCGAAAACCTATAGGGTCACACACAAAAGGACGGATTGATGAGAGATAGAGTAAAAAAGAAA
Organism: Lathyrus oleraceus; assembly: GCF_024323335.1. Lineage (NCBI taxonomy): Eukaryota > Viridiplantae > Streptophyta > Magnoliopsida > Fabales > Fabaceae > Lathyrus > Lathyrus oleraceus. Next base: position 267,016,179 of record NC_066584.1, on the reverse strand, counting down.
CACGTTAAGGTACAATGCACTTAAGTGAATTGTATAACATCGTAACGTACGGTGCACTTAAGTAGAATACGAGATATGGTAAGATACTACGCGCTTAAGTGATTTTCGGCATACCATAAGATATGGGTCATATACAGGTAAATGGGTTTTTTATCTTGCAACCCACACAAGTGGTTCTATAAATAGAACCCTTGTGCGGAAGCATTTCACTTGATGAAATTTCGTTTCTCTCTCTCTCACTCAAAACCTTCATTCGTAGCAGCTAGCACCGAGACTGAAGAAATGTGTTTTTGTGGACTGAGTAGAGGCATTGTCACCCTTTAACGCTCGTGATCACTCCTTATATCTGCATCAAAGGTTTCAATCGCCACAAGAGGTAACGATTTCTATCACTAATCATGCATATTTGTAAGGATCACTAAAGGAAATTTTTTAATTTCCGCTATGTTTTGGATCATAATTTTCCTTCACATACAACTTTTATCACTAATCATGCATATTTGTAAGGATCACTAAAGGTTTCAAAGCTCCAGCAAAGAACAATGAAACACATCATGAATTTTGGCATGTGAAGGGAGCTCCAACTTATAAGCTACAGGTCCGACACGGGCTGAGATGCGAAATGGACCATAAAAACGCTTGTTAAGCTTATTGAACTTGGCTGCAGACAGCGACCCTTGTCGATAAGGTTGAAGCTTAACATGAACCCAATTATCAACGTCAAAGTGCAACTCTCTACGCTTCCCATCGGCTATAGATTTCATTCTAAGTTGAGCTTTTTCCAGATTCTTTTTCAACATCTCCAGTATTTCTTCTCTAGTCAATAATAAATCATTACTAGCATCAACAGTGGAGGAACCAGCAACATAGCTAGGAATAGTAGGAGGAGGTTTACCATAGACAACCTGATAAGGAGTGATTCCTGCTGCAGTGTGATAGGAGGTATTATAGTGATATTCTGCCCAAGGTAAGTATCTGTGCCAAAGTGATGGTTTGTGATGAACAAAGGCCCTTAAGTACTGTTCTATTGTTCGATTAGTGACTTCTGTTTGGCCATCAGTTTGGGGATGATAAGCCGAGCTCATCCTCAAAAGTGTGCCACTGAATTTGAAGAGGTCTGACCAAAACTTGCTAATGAAAATAGGATCACGGTCCGAGACGATACTTTTTGGTAAGCCATGCAATTTACACACCATATTAACAAAAAGCTCAGCCACTTTATAAGCTGTGTAGTGTGATGGAAGAGCGCCTAAGTGAACATACTTAGAAAACCTGTCAACTACAACCAATAGGACAGAATAACCTCCCGAAACGGGCAAACCAGTAACAAAATCAAGTGATATATCCTCCCAAACATGAGCAGGGATGGGCAATGGTTGCAAGAGACCCCCTGGTTTTTGAGTAGAGTACTTAGTTTGCTGGCAAACTAAGCAGGCAGAAATGAAGGAAGTGATATCTTTGCGCATGGAGTCCCAAGTGAAGTTGGCAGAAAGTCTCTTCAAAGTTTTGACTATGCCAGCATGTCCTCCAATTGGAGTCTCATGGAATTCCTTCATAAGCAACATTTTGAAACGAGAATTGGAGGGAATCCAAATTCTGCCCTTCTGCAACAATAAGCCATTAGCAACGGTAAAGCCGGGCATACTAGCAGGATCAGCTGCGTATTTTTGGTACATTTCCAGGTACACATCAGATTGATGAAGGTCTTGTTTAAGCTCCTGAATAAAGATGAATTGTGGGGTGGACAACATTTGTAACTCCGCACTCCTTGACTCAAAACAACGAGACAAAGCGTCGGCCACCACATTGGTTTTCCCCGCTTTATACTGAATGTCATAATGATAACCTAATAGTTTGGACAAATAAAACTGCTGCTCAGGGGTTTGAATAACTTGTGTGAGTAGCTCCTTAAGACTACGATGATCCGTTTGGATGACAAAGTAGTGACCCAACAAATATTGACGCCAACGCTTAACAGCACACGTGATAGCATGTAATTCACGTATATAAGTAGAAGCCTTAGAGAGTCTAGGACAGAACAACTTACTGAAGTAGGCGATGGGATGGTCATCTTGCAACAAAACAACTCCCATGGCATACCCCGAAGCATCGGTTTGAACTATGAAAGGCTTTCCAAAATCTGGCAGAGACAAGACTGGAGCAGAAGCAAGTGCCTGTTTCAAGGTGTCAAAAGCGCTTTGTGCTATAGTCGACCACTCAAAGGCATTTGTCTTCAACAGGGAAGTGAGGGGGTGTGCTAAACTAGCGTAGGAGCGCACAAAACGGCGATAAAACCCCGACAAGCCAAGGAAACCGCGTAAGCTCTTAACTGTTTTAGGAGTGGGCCAATCCAAAACTCCTTGGATTTTGAGGGGATCAGGAGCAACGGTGCCTGCAGTGACAATGTGACCAAGGTAGGCAATTTGGGATTGGCAGAAAGTGCATTTTGATGGTTTCAAGTGGAATTCATGCTTCTCAAGTATAGAGAAAACTTGAGTCAAATGTTCCAAATGGCTCTCCATTGTTTCACTGAAAACCAATATATCATCAAAAAATACAATTACTGATTTTCGCAGTAAAGGCCTGAAAATGTCGTTCATTGTTGCTTGGAACGTAGACGGTGCGTTGCAGAGTCCAAAAGGCATGACACGATATTCATAGTGACCATCATGCGTGCGAAAGGCGGTCTTGTGGATATCTTGCGGAGCAACCCGTATTTGGTGAAACCCAGAAGTTAAATCCAACTTAGAGAATACCTGGGCGCTGCCTAACTCATCAAGCAACTCATCTATGGTGGGAAGAGGGAACCTGTCACGCACTGTGATAGTGTTCAATGCTCTGTAATCTACACACATTCGCCAGGTCCCATCCTTCTTCTTAAGCAACAGTACAGGCGAGGAGAAAGGGCTGGTGCTTGGTTGAATCCAACCAGTACTGAGAAATTTAGAAACCTGAGCTTCGATTTCCAATTTCTGGGAATGGGGGTAACGATAAGGACGCACATTGACAGGAGTTGATTGTGGAATGAGGGGAATTGTATGGTCAGTGGTGCGTGGGGGTGGGAGAGAAGATGGTTCTGCAAATAGCTTGGCATGATGAGTGATTAGGGTTTGGAATTGGGGAGGAAGGAGAGATAGGGATGTGTTAGGTGAGTCAGTTTGATTGGGTGGATTATCTGTGGTTGAAAGTCCAGAAATGCGTAAGGAGAATAGTTGGGCCTCAGGATTGTGACGGGTTAATTTGTGAAATGAATGCAAGCCCACGGTGGGGGTAGGTGCGAGGCCTTGTAGTTCAACACAGGAGTTGTTATGAAAGAAACACATGGTGAGATTATTGTAATTCATCAGCACCGGCCCAAGTTGTCTAAGCCACTGTGCCCCTAAAACCAGATCAGCACCTCGTAACCCCAATACGTACAAGTCCACTGAGAAAGTGTGATCCTGAATTACAATAGACACCCCAGGACACACATGAGTGCAATGCAATTCTTGGCCACTACCCACTAATACCCTAAATGGATCAATTGGGTCAAGAGTCAAGCCCAAAGTCTTAGCGATAGTCTCTTGCACAAAATTGTGCGTGCTTCCTCCATCCACAAGCACATGGACTGTTTGTGGCCCGATTCGGCCCACTACCCGAAAGGTGTCAGCAGCGTGGTCACCAGAGAGAGCATGCAAGCTCAACTGTGCTGCGGTGGTAGTTGATTCAACCCGTGGATCATCATCCGAATTCAACTGTGTAGCTGCCTGTTCAAGGTCACCGGCATCAACTGAAGCTTCATCGCTGTTAGCTAATAATAGAAAAACGCGAGCACCGCATTTATGGGAACGGGACCATCGTTGGTCACAGTTGAAACATAGTCCCTTCTCTCGTCGCCCATCCATCTCAACACTAGAGAGATGGCGGAAACGCGGCTTCACCGGAGGAGTAGGGAGAATCCCAGGAGAGGATTTGACCGTCGGGGTCACATCGGTGGCTGTTTTAACCGTAGGGCGCCAATTTGACGGTGGTTGCCACGGAGTGCTCTGCCGTTGACGCGAGGCACGCGCAATATCGTGAAGTTTATCCTCTTGTAAACGAGCCAACCCGGCAGCTTGAGCAATGGTGGTTGGTTGAAGAGCCAAAATTTCACGGCGAATTTCTGTTTTTAGGCCGGAGACAAAACAACTCAGAAGATCGGCGGCAGAGAGACCTTCTAAGCGATTGGCAATGGCTTCAAACTCTGTAAGGTAAGCAGCGACGGTGGTTGATTGAGTTAACTTGAATAAATTTCCCCGAGGATCGTCGAATGCGGTGGGAGCAAACCGAGTTTCCAAGGCGGTGAGAAACTGTGGCCATGACACAATCTGGTGGTTACGATACATCCATTGATACCATGCGAGGGCAGCCCCGTCGAGGTAGAACGAGGCGATGGTAATGCGCTCTTCATCAGGAGTCTGGTGATAAGTGAAGAATTGGGAGATTTTGAAGATCCACCCATGGGTGTCGGTGCCGTCGAAGCGAGGAACGTCAAGTTTCAGGCGAGGACGGTTGGAAGATTCTGAGGAGGAGCGACCCGAAGCCGGGGACGACGACGGCTCCGTTAACCGTTTGCTCAGAGCTTCAAATTGGGTGGTGAGGAAGGAGATTTGACGGGCTAGTTCATCCACACGGTCAGGTGGAGGAGGAGGAGGGCGATTGTTGGTCATTGGAGGAGAGGACACACAATGAAAGCACCAATGTTATATCTCAGTATTATAAGGCCTGAGTACCTCCTCAAGAAAAGATAGAGAGAGAATGCAGTTGGAATATATTTCATTCATATCTTTGAAATGGTGAATACAACCAAATATAAAGGAATGCAAACAGAATCCACTAACAGATTTGACAGCAATGCAAAATATAACAAACTAGTAGTGAGTCATCCATTCTAGAAGCAATTAGGATATTTTATTTGTAGACTATATGATCCTTATATTTAGAAGGCAGCTTCTTGGTACGCATGGGCCTTCTCACAGTATCATTCACAGACCCATCTTCTGCAGTGGCAACAGGCCCAATTCCAACATTAGTATCAATAGGAACTGGGCTCATAACAATATATATATATATATATATATATATATATATATATATATATATATATATATATATATATATATATATATATATATATATATATAAATAATTCATTAAAGCATAGAATTGCATATTTCTCAACTCTTGGTCTTTTCGTCGATCTCGATTGGTAATCTATACTATCCTGTATTTATTTTGACACTCATGATACAATTTTACACATTCGGCTTCTTTATGGACGACTTGCTACCTTTTAACTTAAGGGTGGTGACTCGGTTTATTGTTTTGAGCGTTTATGCTTCACCACATGTATTAATAAGCATGTACTATGATATGATTTAACATCTTTATTAGTTCTAACAATCTTATGTATCTGTTAATATTTCAACACCAAACTTTATAACAAATAAAAGATATCAACTTAAAAGTATCAAGATTCTGTTGTTTTTTAATGTGGCAACTTCTGAAAATATCAAATTATATCAAGGGGTATGATAACACCATATCACACCCACGACGTCTAGAGTGTGAATAATCCAAGACCGTATTTATCAACTTAAAGTCTAACGTATGATTATAATAGTCTAAAATAACCCCTTTATTTTTTATTATTTTTGTGCAACTATCTCTCTTTCCCTTAGAATTTGGTCAAATCGATTCATTTAAACTTAGGGTTGATCACATAAACTAATATAACATTGTCTTTATAAATATTTAAACACGTTAATTATCTACAGAGACTTCAAATGTTACTTCATTAATACCTATATTCCAATACAAGGAGAAACACGTTGGACCTTATTGAAATGACAAGAATATTCTATTCTATCACTTATTATACCACAGCATCCCTAGAATTATTTATTCTACTAACTTATTATCACTATTTGAGTTTAGTTTTGTCATAAGTGTACCGAAAATGCGTTCGAAAACGCTTGCATATAGGTGTATTATATTATTGTTTCAGGAGCTTTGTAGTACTATGCACACACATTCACGAGCTTTATGACATTAAATTAATGTAGATTGAAAATGGTCATTTAGTATATAAATATAACATTTAATAGAACTATGATAATACCTAAGGTTGTTTTACGGTGTAGATTTGGATTCAGAGTAAAGAATATTATATGGATATTGGGTCCTATAAAACATAATTTAGAAATATAGTTTTGGCTGGTTCCATTCATTATTGATTGCCTACTCAATTAAAAGTGGTAAACAATACAGTAGTCACATGTTCGGACTAAAAAACTAACAAGATTTTACCAATAATATTCTTAATTACTTAGGGGTAATTTTGACAATAATTCTTCTTTTACCTATAATATCCTTAATTATTTATTACATTTATTTTATTTTATTTTCTCTATGTAACAATTATTTAAGGATAATTTTAACAAAAGTGCAATTAATATTATCTTGAACTTTTCAAGTGACAATTAAAAAGAAACAATTTTTTTCCAAAAAAAATGACACGTATAAAGAAACGAAGGGAGTATTCAATTTTCCCTTCCTAGTAAACTTAACGAAATTGAATTGCAATGCCTAATTTGGATCGAGCTCCGTGACAAAAACTTTAGCATCCAAGATTCACGTGTTTTGGTGCTTAAAAACTTAATTATACATAAATAAAATAAATTAATCCCATTTATCAAAAATTAAAAAAATATATATAATTCGTCAGAAACTAAGCATCTCACGTTGTTATCTTAGTGATAGCTACTAATGGTAGCTTCAGAAGGATAAAACTTGAGGTATGTGTTAGTTTTATTGAATTTTATGGTGAGCGTCAATTGTACTTATAAAAAGTATAATGAATATGAGAGCATGTTCGTTTAGAATTGCAAGAGATTTTATAGAATCAGTGAATGATCCTCCTCAATCCTGGATTTGAGGCATTTTCAAAAATAGTTTTTTAGTTTTTGAAAATTGAAAAACTAAAAACTCAATTTTTGAAAAAATTGGTTTTTAAAACTGTTTAAGTTTTTAGTTTTAAAAACTAAAAAATCAAAACATGAAAAAACTGTTTTACTTTTGAATTTCTAAAACACCAAAAATGAAAGCATACCTGTAAATATGACGTTTGCACTAGTCTGATTATGATACAAGAAACACAATGTTTACAAGCTTATAGACTTAATATCTTGGAATAAGGTTTACAACTTAATAAAACCAAACTTTATACCTTATGATATGAAATGAGGCTTTATTTTGGTGCACATACAAAGACTCAAAAGACAAACCCTAACCCTAGGTATCTTCGGAACTTTCACGCCTTGCACACCTCCAAAGTTAGGTTTGAGTCTGCTTAAAATAGAAATGCAATTCTAGGCTTTTCATCTTGTAAATCTGTATTTAATTTTGTCTAGAATCTTTGCATAATTTGTTGGATAAGATTGATTCCATAAATATTCCCAACAGAAAGATAGGATTTGGTTTAATTCAAAATCAAATGTAAATCACATTTAAATATGATTTGATCTTCACAGTTTTCTAACAAATCATATAATCATATTTCTAAATAAAAGCAATAAAATCTAACTAAATCTTCAACATAAAATTTGTCCCAAAACGCAGCAATCTAGCTTGTTAAGCAATGCCCACATGTCGTACCATTATAATGTGACATCGCATCCACCATGTGTCTCCTCCCCACCAGTACATCAAAATTCATTCATGTCCATAACTTGTAGATCTTCCGATGTAGAGTGAATCTTGAATAAAAATCATCCTGCAATACCATTTGTTTGTTGCAGAAGATCAGATGTTGTATCTAACAATAACATTTGACTTGTTGATGGAGACCAGTTGTCGTACCAAAATATTGGAACATCGTGTTCCACATATTACACCAGACCATCCAAAATGATTCTTCTTCATATAAGACTTTTTTGTAGAGTAGTTCTTGGACCAAAACTTCCTTGAAGGTACATTCAAACAAATCTTCTTTGATTGAAACAACTATGAATCTTTTCTAGTTAATTCAGGATTATCAACACAACCTTCTTCCAAAAGAAAATTTGTGGAACATCTGAAGAGGTCAGCACCTCTATACTTGTGATGAATATCAGAACCCAAACCTTAAGCTTATTGATTAACTAGTTCCGTTAAAAACTTTAGCCAAATAACTATTGCTACTAGTTCTGTCATTCACTTTAGCAACCCGCTCTTGCTTAAATGGTTATCTCATGCACTTAAGCAAACAATCCTTCTTGGCAATAAACTCAAATGCTTGACCACATGCTGGAACATCTTGTTCCATATGTTTCTTGAAATGCATCTTGTACATATGTTATTTTTCCTAATACAACCAATCCAAAAGGAACAACAATCGACTCCTTTGGAAAATTTTGGGAAAATCAACTACAAGACGTGCTCTTCATGAAATTACACCAGCAACACATTATATCACCCAATAAAATCATCAGAGAAAAAAGCAGCAGCAATACAAGTATCACAAAAATCAGGTGATTTCTACACATCATGATATCAACTCCATTACTCCCACTTTTTACCATAATATGGAAAAGGCTCGAAAAGAACATTTATCTTCAGATAATAACATATCAGATTCATCAATTGGTACACATATGTTTATACATCCATCTCAACATTAAACTTATGACTGATCCCCAAACTCAATCTCATTCATCAACAAGTTCAAATCATTTCTTCAGCAATTGATAATTTTGAAGCTTTAAAATTCAAAACACACCACTACTTCAACAATAAAATATTTTGCAGATTTTTCTTCTTCTTCAGTTCCCCTTTCCTTGGTCAAACACTTGAAAAAATAGGGAACCTTGATTCTGTCAAATGAATTTAAAGTTGAAGATGATAGTTTCACAAACTTTCCTCTACCATGCACCTTCTAAATTCCTTTATCATTTTTTCACACCTCATACCATCACTAATAAGAATGTTTGTGATTTCTTATCAATTAAGGGTTTATTCTCCTAGCTTCCTTTCAGCTTCAAACCTTCTTTGAAGCACACTTGTTTTAGACTAGAAAGTCACAATATCCATGTGAACAGAGGTGACGTATACATGAAATATCTCCTTAAGGAGGACACAATGTCTTGGACCTTTGCTTCATCATTTGTCTCAGAATCCCTTATTTGAACAAACTTGTTATCCACTTCAGACAGCAACATGTCACACATGTTTTCTGGCACACCCAGATTAACATCTTCATTATCCTCTTTGACGACATCATTGATCATTTGGTTGCTCCAAAACAGTTGAGTGCAACTTCTTTTAGCATATGTACCTTGAGAACCACATTAGTAGTTCTTCTCTTGAAAAACAGGAAAGAAACTTACATCTTCTACCAAACGTAACTCAAGATCAGATTTCATCGAATGAACAACATGCTTCACCATGTTTTATGACAAGTCATTGACACACATGAGAGCTTACTCAAGATTATCTTTATATTTTACAAGGGGTAAGTACTTCCACTTTAACACATTATCCTCATAAAGGAAAGACAAGTTACACAGGCCAACTTCCTTCGTAACACCTTCATGGTCTGGTTCAAACCCATCACGAACTTCATTATTCTTATAGATATAACCATCATCAGCACTGATAGAGTCATTAACAATATTATCAATAATATTACTCACATATTTCTTCACTTGATCCTTTCCTTGAAAAGCCTTGTCATGAGACTTGGTCAAATTGGTAATAGGAAAGTATTCAACTTCTACATTACAGTTCCTATTGAAGAAGGTACATTATTTATCCATCTGGTTAAGTTTGAGCTTCAGGATACATGACAGTCTAGGTCTTAACCCGGTGGCTCCAAAATTATCGGCATCGCATAAACTCTTATCTTCTCCAGCAGGTAGCATAAGGTTACCTGATTATCAGTAAAAACTTGCTTCATAGCAAGACCACTAAGATCAACATGTTCATCATTAAGGGGAGTCATATCATCTATATATTGTGTGTTCTTGGTAAACAATACATACTCCTTCTTGTTAACAACATAAACCAGAAGTACACTTTCAACCTTACTTATCACATCTTCATACCATGTCTCCACGTCTTTTACTGGATGGTCAACGGTACCAACCTCGACATTTTCATGATCATCATTCTTCTTATGTATTTGAGACTGTGTCAACATGTCAGAGAGGATGTCTGACACATCGTTATTACCATCTGAACTACTCAATTGTGTTTCTTGAGAATCTTCACTAGAAGAAATTATAATTTCATGATGATTCTCCATAGACCTATACATGTGAGGGACATTATTCACAACTCCACCAACAGCTAGATCAAATTTTTCAACATTTGAAATTTTATGGAAAGCAATATATGGAACATATTTATTGACATACATCCCGAGACTAGTCGTCAAGATACTACGAGTAACACCAATTCCAAATTCACCAAACTCACTATCATGATTTTGGTTAATAAGTACTCCAGACATATTAGAAGGAATGCCATGATTCCTCTTCTTCTCCAATTCCTTCTTTTGAACAACTACTAGTTTGTAAATGTTGAAAGAACCTCCAGCATGACCATCAACCTGCTTTTTAATGACAAACCACTGCATGAGTCTCGTAAAGTCCATATGTGGTAAATCAGAAGTATGAGAAAGATGTTGACCTATCTAGTAATACATCTTGGTTAACTTCTCAAGGTGGTAAGCTTCATAGTTACTTCCTTCATCAGAATTGAGATCAATACATATGTGACATATCTTTCTTCTATAATCCTCAAGCTTTATGTGCCACATCTTAGTTTCAGTTTCTAATATATCTTCCATGATTTCGGAAATATGATATTCAACAATCTTCTCAGTAGTGGAAGCCACCATTTTCATCTTTACAAGTTTCTTACTCTTATGGCTATCACAAGGAACATAAAAGTTTCTTTATCCAATCATCTTTCTAATGCATCTAAGATACTGATCCTCACAAGATAACTTCCAAGGATATTAGACTTGCCAAACCAACCTTGTTGATGTTGTCTTTGACACTTATCATTCCATTGAGAATACTGTAGCGGGGGTATTCGTTACCTTTAAATTTATTGACTAAATCAAAAGTAAATCATACAATTCGAGTCGCCACCGGACTTCTATTTATCCAAAGGAAAGGTTAGAAAGTGAACAAAAACCGAGAAGTTTTATCAAATAAAAAACTAATAAAAATGTCAGAGATCTGGGTAAGGGGGTTGGTTATGCAATGGGAAGGTTTTAAGCACCCAAAACATCCTTAGTACTCTAAGGGAGTCCTTTTTGCAAATTTTGTATGGTAGGTTGGTATTTGTGAAAATATTTGTGCAAACATGATTGGGGAGATGAGAAAAGAATATACAAATTTATATTTACAATTTTGTTGTTTGAATGGATAAACCCATTGCCTACGTACCATCACAAAAGGTAGGATCAAAGCCTCGTAGTTCGGGGTAAAAATCTCAAAATAAGTTGGTGAATTGATTGGTCAAAAGCCTTAAGGTCTTTTGTTATCAAAGGGAGAAAACTCAACCTAAACCACAATCCACCATGTGAGGGGAGCTTACACATACTAGTGAGGGATCCACCCTATAATAAGTATGGAAGACTTATAGTCCAATCACTAAGGATACAGGTGAGGTTTATATCAACCACTATGATAACTCAAACCTAATAGCTAATGTTTGTGAAAAGCTTTGGCAAAGGTGGCCATTGGAACCACAAAAACAATTTGAGTGAGTTGTATTTACAAATTAGTAGTATTCACAAAATAAAGTCAAAGTTGACTTAAGATTCAATTCAAAATAAGTATTATGAAAAGAGTTTGAAAAATCAAAGACAAAATGCCTAGGTTTCTAGTTTTGAAAATAATGTCAATGTTTGCACAAAATGAGTTTGGCTTGGGTTAGAGTGAAGAGAAGAAGAGAAGGGCTAGTTCCTAAACATGCAAATATGAGGGAAGAGAATAAAACCCTTGGAGTTCCTTTCTTGAGATTATAAAGATGAACCAAGTTGCTCCTTTCCTTTGGACTTACCAAGCAACAAGCAATTAACTCAAGCAATCAAGTAAATATTCAATCAAGCTCCTAGGATCTTCCAATGTGGACTTGTTTCTCTCAACTTAGATGCTCATGACAATGGTCCTTCTAATTAGCCCAAGTTTAGGGTCCCTATCACACAAGAACAAACAAATCAAAAAGTTCCACAATGCAATAAAAAGAATGGACAAGAGTGAGTTTAGAATAGGGGTCCTTTCAATTCAACTTTCAAGATTAAGCATTCTAAAGGCATGAGGCCTAGTTGCTCTTCAATCATTTTAGCATTCTAAAGGCATGAGGCCTAGTTGCTCTTGAAACTCCATTTAGCATAGGTAAGGTCCTAATTCTAAGTCCTTTCTCCTTTTTGCATTGGGTTCACACAAACAAAAACAAAATAAGCACAAGGCAATAGTATATAGACAATAATGTGCTCAAGTGAGCAAAAGGCAAATGGCATAAGCATAAACACGAGCTCAAGTGAGCAAAGGGCAAAAGACTATATGAATAAATGAGCAAGAAATTAAATTGCATTAAAGTAAATTGCAAGAATTAAATGCTTGAATTAAAAGATAGTCATTAGTAGTTAGTGTTAGTGTTCCATAAGGCAATTTAGTGCTATGTTAAGCAATCGTAAATGGACTAATGTAATAGTCACACCTATCTGAGGCCGGTCAATAAAACTAAAGGCAAATAAACACAAGTTAGAGACCATGACTAGTAAGCCAAGCTCCTACAACTTGCCATGCCAAAAGAAAAGAAGGATGACCTTGTATGGATTTCAGGTTTTTTGCTTGACCAAGAAGCAACCTATCTTTGACACAAAGCAATTCACTTGATCTTTGATCAAGATAAATTTGATTTGGATCAAAGAAGGTTAAGCCTCTCATATGTCAAGGCTAACCACAAATCATTAACTCATTGGTCAAAAGAAAAAGAAGAAGATGAAGATGGAAATGGAATGAACAAAAATGAGAAATCAAATGACATAATCAAAACACATTGACCAAACATGAATGGAATCAACGTCAATCAATGGTAAACAAAAGTGAAATGAAGATTAGAAGTCAAGAAAGGTCAAACATATTTTTTGTATTTTTTGGAATAAAATATTACATAAAATAAAATGAACAAATAAAGGTCAAACTTCAAATCCAATTCAAATCAACTTGGATAAGTCCAATTGGATTATCATAAGTCTAACATGGTCAAACTAGGTTTGACAAATTTTCTCAACATTTTTTTAAAACAGAAACTAATTTTAAACAATTAAAATTGAAGAAAAATAACATAATTGGACTAAAATCTCAAATAAATCTCAAATCAATTAAGAAATTGATGAGAATATTTTTCATAGACTTATCATTATCCAAAGATGTTAAGAAAATATTTTTGGCATTTTTGAATATCTAAAACTATTTTAAATGAATTAAAAACAATCCGAAATGAAATAATTTACAAAAAATATTAAATGGAATCACAAAAATAATTAAAAATCATTTTATAAAACTAGAATTTAAGAGAAATTTTTTGCAATTGGTCCCATATTTTTGTGATTCCAAATAAAGAAGTTATGAATTTTTGAAAATAAATGGAATAAAAGAAATTAAAACAGAAATTAAGAAATTAGAAAAAAAACCACAGCGCTTGGATCAGCGCTCATTAATTGACGTGGCTGATCACAAGGCTCTCAAGTGCGCGCTCATCATACACCTTGGTCAAACGCATGGTACACAACATTAAATGAAGTCACACAAAGCAACAGTCAAGATTAGATCTGGATATCATCATCCAACGACCAAGGTTTGAACGCGTGGCGACGGTGGTGGAAACCACCGTCTTCTCCGGTGAGAAAGGTCAGTCCGGCCACCAGTTACAGGTTTTGAAACCTCAACTAAAACACGCGATCCATACACCAAATTAAAGCCGGGTGATGTACATCACCCCTGTAACCTTAGTTTTTGCTCAAGATCCTTATAGAAGAAGAAACTTGAGGTTGAAAAACAAGGTGTTCAATATGAAGTTCACGAATTCATAAAATTAAAGCCACCACTAGCTTGCCTCTCATATGAGGACTTCAGAAATGAAAACTAACACAAGCAATACGCAATAATCAGTGAGATTCGAAGCAAAACAGTTGAGGTATAAACCTTTGTATAGCAGCTTTTGTAAGCACAATTCAACCAATCCTTTGCTTGCAGCTTGATCCTGATGCTTGGTATGAGAGCTAGGCTTAGGAATTAGTGATGATAATCAACTGATGTTGTTGAAAATCACACTTGAAAAATGAAAGTGAAAACTCAAATTCCTTTGGTGAGAGGGTGGGAAATGACTTCAGCAGGGATTCAGGCGCCTTCAGGTTACCATTTGAGTGAAGAAAGCATTCTATTTATAGATGAAAGTGCAAGGCAAGGGTGAGCAAACTCGTGTGCATGAACTTGGGTCCTCCATGCATGGGCCTGTACAGGCGCATGTGAGGCCCAAAACCACTTGCAAATGAATGATGAACATCAACCCAATTGAATTGGACGTGCAGATTGTAGGGCATTAGCTTGTGTATCAAGATTTCACTTGGATTCCATAAATGACCACAAATATTCATCTCTTCGAAAATCACATTTGGAAAATCCAAACATAAGCATGTGGGTAATGGTTGGAAAGGTCTTGACATAAGGAACAAAAGCTATGTTGAACAAAAATCCATTTGGAGTTTGGAAAATATTTAAAACTAGCCATGAAGTTCATTGTACAAAACATGCATTTGGAAAATTTGCCAAAAAGGACCAACTTCAAGCCCTTCTGTTTCAATGATGCAAGACTCAAATGAAAAAACCTCCAACATCAAAGTTGTAGAACTTTTAAAGAAAATAAATTTGTACTCAAATTTTGCATCATTTGGATTTTTAATGAGAAAGTTATGAGCACTTGAAGTTGGACTTTTTCAAGATTCAATGGCTTTGGTCCTAAGTGACCTATAATGTTTTGTATTATCATATGTACTTCTTTTAGGATTATGAAATTTTATCCAACATAAAATTTGAATTATACATCTTAAAATTTCCAATGAACTTGGTCTAGCCTCAAAATCATAAAATATGAAGGAGTTAGGTCCTTGGGAAGTTGACCCAAAATTAGGGTTTCAGTCAAAATGACCTATAATGTTTTGAAATGAATAATGACATTCCAAATCTCAAATTAATTTTTGATGAACATGAAAGTTGTTCACATTGTTCTTAAGAACATGTTTTATCTTGGGGTAATCATCATTTGACAAACACATCAAAAGTTAGGTCTCAGTGGATTTCAAAATAGTCAGATGAATTGACTGATCAACTTCTCAAGTCCAAACTTCAAATCTTGATGAATAAATGATTGAGGATACTCACATAGGCTCATATATGCATAGAATGATGAATTAAATAACTTCCCTTGATTGTATTTGATCATAGGTTGAGGTTGCTTCATGAGCAAGGCATAGTCAATGCAAAGTTGAATTAGGGTTTCCTTGGGAAACAATCCTCAAGCCCTTTGGTTTATCTTGATCAAATTGACAAATTGAGATACTTGGGAGACATATATGATCATTGAGAGCTTTGGGAACCATTGTCATGCTTGCTTTCATCTTCATCTGGCCATTTCATTGGGTATAGGAGCCTCCTAGGAGCCTTGGATCACATGACTGCTTGAGCTTCAAAACAAAACAAGTTAGTGACATATTTTTGTGCTTTTGGTTGGTAAGCAAAATGAGAAAATCAATAATATACAATTCAAGCATGCTTGATGGTCTCAAACCACTCACACAAGTCCCAACCCAAGGGTTAAGGAGCCACACATGCTATGATCCTTGAGACAATGCAAAATGAGCAATGATATGATGTCATGAGGGATCTTAAGGTCAAAATTAGGGTCTTACAAATACCAACGTTCATAGTCTAGTTTCATATAATACAACTTACAGTAGTACAAGGGAATGGAGGAGAAATACATAATAAGTTGATACTACTATTTGATCTGATGCTAAAACATGTTACTTGACATTTTGCATTCTGGTTTTTGAATAAGAGCAATACATATTTTTCTTTGAATTTGATTGCTCATCAGTTTGCATAAGAATCTTTGCAAAATCTGTTGGATAAGATTTGTTTTATAAATATCTCCAACAAAAAGATGTGATTTGGTTTGATTCAAAATCAAATTTAAATCACATTTAAATATGATTTAACCTTCATAGCTATCCAATAATCATATAATCATATTTCTAAATAAAAGCAATAAAATCTAACTAAATCTTCAATCGAAAATTTGTCTCAAAACACAACAATTTGATCTGTTAAGTAAAGCCCATATGTCGTACCCACATGTTGTGACATCGCATCCATCATGTATCCCTTATGTACCAGCACATCAAAATTCATTCCTTTCCATAACTTGTAGATCTTCTGATGTAGAGTAAATCTTGGATAGAAACCATCATGCAATACCATCTGTCTATTACAAGAGATTAGATGTTGCAGCAAACGTTAACATCTATCTTGTTGATGGATACCAGATGTCGTACCAAACATGTTGGAACACCGTGTTTCACATGTTATTCAAGAGCATCTAAAATGACTCTTCTTCATATAAGACTTCTTTGTAGAGTAGTTGTGGGTCCAAACCTTCCTTAAAGGCACATTCAATTAAAGGATTATCAACACAACCTTCTTCCCGAAAGAAAAACTCTAGAACATTTGAAGATACCAACACCTTAACACTTATGAAGGATATCAGAAACCAAACCATTGGCAATTTGCTTAACTAGTTCTGTCAAGCGCTTTAGCGAAACAACTCTTGTTACTAGTTCCGTCAAGCACTTTAGCAACAAACTCTTGCTTAATTAGTTCTATCAAGCACTTTAGTCAACAACCCTTCTTGGCAAAAAATTCGATGCTAGACCATATGCTGGAACTTCTTATTCCACGTGGATCTTGAAATACATCTTGTACATAGTCTTCTGATGTTGCTGCAAATCCAAAAGGAATAACAATATATATATATATATATATATATATATATATATATATATATATATATATATATATATATATATATATATATATATATATATATATATATATAAAAAAGTGAGTTCAACTTATATTAAGAGTAAGTTTTTTTAGTTTATTCCAAATCAATAGTCTTCTAAAAGTGAGTTATTAAAAGATACTCCACAATTTGACTATTAATTCTTTTAATCTTATGAATATACAATAAGTAATTAAATGTGGAGAGAAAAAAAGAATTAATGATTAATATGTGGAATAAATTTTAATAACTTACTCTTCATATATATATATATATATATATATATATATATATATATATATATATATATATATATATATATATATATATATATATATATATATATATATATATATATATATATAACCGTCCCAATCAATTTGGAGGCCATGTTCTATTTTAAAATTAAATATTTAATAGATGAAAATATAATAAATTAAAATATAAATATTTTATTTAATTGTAAATAAAATTAAATATATAGAGACAAAAATGATAAAAAAATACTATGTAGAAATTTGATTTATCAAAGTTTAGTTATTCGCGGTTTTCTTCTCTTACCATCTTCGATTTATAAAAAAAATTCATACCATTTAATAAAAGAAAAAAATTCTTTAAACAATTTCCACAATATTAATAAGGAAGTGTTTTATTTAATAAAAAAATCAATAATATAAAATTATAAATGTTTAAAGTCTTACAACTACTATTTCAAATTTATTAATGTAGGGATTCACAAAGATACAAAAATATATATATTTCCAAACTTACATCTCAAAAAAATTCATAGATCTATAAAATATATTAATAAATAAAATTGATAAGATTAATTGCGATATTAAATTTTAAATAAATTTAAATGTAATTTATTTAGATTATAGATTGCTGGATATATATGCTTCAATATATTAATAAAAGAAAATATTTATTAAATTAATAGCAACATTAAATTAAATGTAAAAACAATGTGGTGACGTTTTTTTATAAAAGTAAAAATATACATAAGACGAAGGAATCAAACCCAGATTGTATTAGTACCCAAATGAAATAGCCACCACTCAACTACGCTATAATAATATCTAGAAATGGAATTAGTGATATATATCCGTTAGTGTTATACTTATATTGATCATATCTATCAAATTCGATGCCCTAAAAAATCGGAGGGCCTGTGCGGTAGCACTCCTCGCACCCCCACAGGGCCGACCCTCTATGTTATTGAGTATTCATTATAATATAATAATAAAATTATTAATAAATGAGTTTAATTGTTATGCATTATCACTATAATATATTTTGCACCATCAATATATCATAATCATTTAAATATATTATTTTAAAGAAAATTAAAGTACAAGTTAAATATTTGAAATAATTCAATATTTGTAATTAATTGATAGATTAAAATATTTTTATACCATTAATTCATTTCAATTAAGTTCTTAAAAAATTAAGAAAATTAGGGAATGTTAAGTTTTATAATTGCCTTATATCCGATTTATTTTGTTTAAATAATTTTAATACTCCTTCCGATTTATAAAAAGCGTTCAATTTGCTTTTTTTTTGTTTTGTCACAAAATAAATATGTATTTACAATATCAATATTATATTTATTAATTTTTATATTATTCTTATTTTTTATTTCACTTACTCCATTAATAAAGTAAAAATATTTTAATAAATAATTTTAATTGTATTATTAAAAGCAATATATCAAAAAAAAATATTTAGAATCACGTATAATTTAAATAAAACACAGGTTATAAGTAGAAAGGAGTACAAAGTTAGTTTTTTTTTTCATTATTAAAAAATTAGTGTGCGATAAGTGTAAAAAAAATAATATCAATGTATCACAACTTTTATATAAACTATTTTATATATAATAAAAATCAAAATTAAACATTAATAAAAAATTGACAATCATGATTAATTGATGTATAAAAAATCTTTATAGTTTCAATTCATGTAATTAAATTTCTTACTAATAAACAATTTAATTAACATCACATCCGATTGGACCCGATCCGTTTGCATAAAAGAGATAATTTATTAGTAGGTTTTAATTTAACAAGTTCAAATTTATCCACCTCTATTAGCAACTATAGTCACCAACATATATTACGCAAAAAATAATCTAAGGAATAAACTTCACTCATTTTCTCTCTATTTTTATACTAAAAACAATCTTATTAAAAACGAGTTAAATATTTATTATGATGAGACAAGGAGACCACCTGTTTTTCTTTAACCTACTCCGTGAATTCCGCCTAGATTCCACTATTATGTTGTATTTCTTTTTCAAATACGAATCTTTCTTAAACATCGTTACACAATATCCCCCTAAGATAAAGGAGCTGTTTTTAATGAATAACATGTGACATGCTTTTTCAAAAACGAATCTTTCTCCTAAATTTTTAACTCAAAAATTAAATTGAAATCATTTTATGCCAAATACAAGTCTAAGAAAATGAAAGTTCGATCATGATAATGTTCATCCAAGAAGATGCTTACCAAGACGGTGATGATTTATGGTCCTGACAATCAAGACACTTGTATCCGATTCTCACTCTCAAGCAGTCGCCCGCCATCAAATTAAATCGAACAATCTTCTATATAAAATGCCGGATCACATGGGGATTGTTTTAATTGTCCATATTATATAAAGTCCAACATGATTTATTATAGGTATTCTCTCACTCACTCCCTTAAATTACTTTATCACTTATTCACTCACTTAGACGTTAGAGTGTTAACCTTGCAGATCCACCATCACTCTGTTATATTGAAAATTCATTCTACAACACCAAAATTTAATATATTCGATCTCTACATATTACAACTATCTATGTCAGTACCTCCTATTTGAGATGAGGGAACTTTGGGAGACCTTGGCTCACCTTCTGGTAACATAAGAAGACAAAAAGTTCATTTGTTAAGTCCCATTCACCCAAAAAATCAAAGATACCATGTTCGGTATGAAAGAAGTGTTTGGAATGTAGAAGATGTGAGTAACGTGGGTAATAGTTCTACATTGATTGAAAATATGAGACTTAAACATTTATAAGTGAGAGAATCCACACATATATAACCTTAATGGAGGAAAAACTATGATTAAAGATGTACTCTATGTACCTGGAATGAAGTGTAATTTGCTAAGTGTTATACAACCGGTCAAAAAAAAATTTCTTGGTGATTATGAAATATGGAGCCTTGGAACTGTTTGACACTCAAAATAATTTGGTCTTGAAATCTCCCTTGTCGAAGAACGGGACATTTAAGACCATGATCAATTCGACTGAAGTACAATGTCTTAAAATTATTGTTGAAGACATGCATTGTTGATTGTGGCATGTTCCCGATGCTAGAAGAAGGAAGCTTGATGACAAGAGTGAACCTATAGTTCTGATAGGATAATATAAAACTGGTGCATACAGGTTATTCAATCCAATTAATCAGAAGATCGTCATGATTCGAGATATTGTGATTGATGAAAATTCTGGATGGGATTGGAATACTGATACAATTGACAATGCATTTATGAGCTATGATTTCGACGAAGAAAATAATGATGTCGAAGTCGAAGATATTATCAATATTCAAGTCGAAGCAGTTCATGACATGCCTGAAACAGCCGAAGTCGAAGATGGTTTAGCTAGTACTAGTCAAATACCTCAAAGAACTAGAGTTTATCCGACAAGACTTCAAGATTATGAAGTGACTGGTAATGATGAAGTCACACCAGATGGATAATTAGTTCATTTTTCCTTACTTGCAGGTGCTGAACCAATCAACTATAGCGAAACCTTAAACGATAAACAATGGAAGTCAGCTATGGTCGAAGAGTTACAAGCAATCGAAATAAACAACACATGGGAGTTAGTTAGATTTCCAACACATACAAACGCTATCAAAGTTAAGTGGGTGTTCAAGTTGAAGCACAATGTTGATGGGTCGATAGCAAGGCATAAGGCGAGATTGTTATCTCTAGGTTTCCTTCAGAGAGAAGGAGTCAACTACTCTGAAGTATACACACCAGTATCCAAATTGGAGATTGTTCGACTAGTAGTTGCCTTGGCATGCAATCAAGGCTAGTTGACATTTCACTTAGATGTGAAATCATCACTTTTGAATGGTCCCTTAGACAAATAAGTCCATGTCATACAACTTATTGGTTTTATGATTCAGGAGGAAACAAGGAAAGTATACAAGTTGCACAAAGCGCTCTATGGCCTCAAGCAAAAACATATGATGTGGAACAAGAAGATCAACTCATACTTAGTTAATTTGGGATTCATCAAATACAAATATGAGTATGGTGCCTATGTTCAGGTTGTGGTGCTACATCAAAGAAATTATGTCAAAGAGATACTCAAGAGATTCCAAATGGATGATTCGACTCCTACATTTTCACATGTCGAACCAAACTTGAAGTTAGAGAAGCATGGAAACGAAGACAAAGTCGATGCAAGTTTGTTCAAAAAAATTATCGGATCTCTGAGATATGTGTGCATTAGTCGACCAGGCATAGGTTTCTTAGTCGGACTAATGAGTGATACATGAGTGAACCAAGGATATCACACATGAAGGCTGCAAGAAGAATCCTGAGATACTTAAAAGGATCGATAAACAATGGAATTCTATTTCGATGAGACTCTGAAAGCAAAGAAGCTTTGGTTACTTTCTATTCAAATGTTGATTGGTGTGGAGATAAGGAAGATCGAAGAAGCACAACTGGTTATTTCTTTAAAGTGTTTGATGCCCCAATCTCATGCTGCTCAAGAAAGCAACCTGCGGTGACATTGTCATCGTGTGAGGCTGAATATATAGCAGAATTCTATGAAGTGTGTTAAGCAATTTGAATCAGACATGTGCTTGAAGAAATAATAGTTTAAGTGAAGAAACCTCTGGTGTTGCAGATCGACAACAAGTTAGCCATAAATCTTGCGAAGAATCTAGTTTTCCAGGGAAGGAGTAAGCACATTGAAGCTAGATTTCATTTCCTTAAGGAGAAGATAAATCGAGGTGAACTTGAAGTGAGACATTGCTCGAGTGAAGCACAGTTGACCGACATTTTCACCAAAGGATTGAAGATTGATAGATGGTTGAATTTGAAAAAGAAATTAGGAATAATTCAGATTGACTATGATTAGCATATGTTCGACAACTTGAATTATTGGGGTGGGGGGGGGGGGGGGGGGGGGGGGGGGGGGGGGGGGGTTATATCGAGATATAAGATACAACCCAAAATGTGTGTGGCTCAAGGCCAAAGTCAATTAGGATTTAGGGTTTGTTACACTACAAGAAAAAAAAGAAGTTTTAAGATGTTTTTTTGTAGCTGTTGCGACGATTTAAACCGCCACATTCGCAGGCTACAACGGTTGCAAAACCGTGTGTTGCCGGCCTATTATGTGACGATTTAGGAAACCGTCAAGCCACCCGGCTTTAATAATTGCGACCTTAACAACATTTAACCGTCGTTAATTTTATGATTTGTTATTATTCAAAATCCACGTGTAAAACCTCAAGTATTTCCACATATAAAACCGCAAGTATTTGTTATTATTCAAAATCCACGTGTAAAACCGCAAGTATTTCCACATATAAATTCAGGCACGTAAATTTTCAAGAAATTTTAAATCTGCAACTAATATATTTTTAGAATTAAAAAATTATATTTATTTGTTACCTAACTTCGTGACTATTTTATAATACGTGATGAAATCTTTTATATACTAACTCTATCATTACTCATTAATATATTATAACTCTATTTTACAGATGCCAATATCTTAGAGAGTCCATACACACCATGGCTTCCACTGATTTGTTATTCATAATAAGAAGCAATGCCAATCACCTTCAAAAGAGATGGAAGAACAAACTTCATTCCTTGAGCGTTAAGTTGAGACATCATTGCACGAGCCGCAGATTTCGGATGCTTCCAGAATTGCAGCTACTTGATCAGAGAAAGAAACCAAAAGTAGTGGTAGCATATGGATCATGATCACAAACTTAAAGAAAAGTATATGTGAATATTCTAATCAATTACTTCAAATCTTGGTTTACATTTTAATTCAGTAAGTTACATCAAAACTTATATAACATATCATAAGCTCAAAACTTGGTTAACATTTTACACTTGTTAAGAGTTCGATAAGTTTATTGTAATATGCTTTCTATAGAAACAAATATGTTAACGTCAGAAAAATACTATCAAAAGACAATTGTACCTGTGAAACGTTCTTAAAATGACTGGCATTATCCATAACGTCAAGCTGAATTCTAGTTACATTTAGAATTCCTTCTACAATCTGAAGGAACAAAAATGAAATGTCATATATAGGATTCTTACCAAAATACCAGTTCTGCTTCTGTAGAAGAACTAATATGAAATAATATATTTTGGTTAAATTACATGTTCTGCATCCTTCAGGTACAAAGATCCTACAATGACATCAACAACAATTTGGTCATAGAAATCATCTTCCAACAATGTTTGATACCATTGGCTTGATCCATATGTTCATAACATTTCGGCCGCTGGCTGACAGACTCGACCGGCACCAAGAACCAAAACTTCAGCCTTCATTTTTGAATCAGATTCCTTCATGCTGTTCTCTTGAAATTTGACAAGCCTAAGTGAGAATTTAATTTTTTTGTTAGATTAGCAAGAGTGGTTAAAGAATCAATGATTTGATCTAGTACAACTTTATCATCTACACCATGGTTGTAAAAATTGGGATTTCGATAAAGATCGTTAGGATATGGAAAAAACGTAAATCGTAGGATCTTAACTAGGATCATAAGATCCCAATAAATAGGCAAAATTAAAGAAAACGTAAATCGTAGGATCGTAACTCGAATAGTAACATAAAATTCTCATTAACTTAATCATAATAAAAAATATTCAATTAAAAGAAACATAACTTCCTTAATTATAATATTCATAACAACAACTCAAAACATAATAGTTTCAAACACATTCCAAACTTCGTCATCTTAACTCAAATATTATCTAATATATATCATTTAACAAATCTTTCAAGACATTCTCATCTTCAAGGCAAGAATCCTTTTCTTCTCCATCAAACTCATCATTAAGGTTATGAATCTCCAATTCATTTTCAGCAGTGGCAATTCATTTTCATTCCCTCCTTCAGCAGTTGCAGCATCAATTTCATTCCCTCCTTCAATAGTGGTAACTTCAAAATCATCATTTTCTATAGTAAAACCTAAAATTTCTTTTTCAAAATCTTCATCATTATTGACAATCCATTCATTATCAGGCTCAATGTCATCAAACTTATACTCTTTTATTTTTCTGTTTTTCTTCTTCTTGGCCAATTTTGAATTGGTCATAACAAAAATTACACCATTCGTCGTCTTTTGCTTAAGCCGATTTCTCCTCTTCGTGTGAGCCTAATAGAATCAAACTTAATAAATATATATCAAGTGATAGAGTATTTTCAAAACTGAAATTTTAATATAAAGTTTACCATTTCGAAAGCACTCCAATTTCTCTCACATCTGGATGAACTACAAGTTAAGCCTAACACGCGAATTGCAAACGCTTGAAGCTTTGGATGCTCGTCCCCATATGACTCCCACGATTGGGCTGGAGTTTTGGTTTTGAATGCACCCATTGCAATCGAACTACCAAAGAATTTTTCTTTTTTCTTAAAATCCTCAACTTGTGCATCAATTTTGCTAATTTCACCAACATCTTCCACCATTCTTTGCAAACAATCATACAATACACGCTTAACTTTATAGTCGACTTTAAAATCAACACCGTAGTGTAGTTGAGGATTAAGGTGGTATCCTGCAGCATGTAGAGGTCTATGGAGTTTTTTATCCCATGTTTCATCAATAATATCTCATAAAGGCTTGAAACTAAATTATAGAGAAAAATAGTGAGTTAGTTGCGCTACAGAGCTAGAAAGGGGCAGTAAAGGACAACACAACCGAAAATATGTATATGGCAAAACAATATATTTACCTTTTTTATACATCATTGAAGTTGGTTTGAATTTTTTCTTTGGCTTCAGTCGTTGCTTCGTAGATAAGTCCCATAGTTGGCTTTTCATCCGAATCAACTAGTCGAAGAACCTTGATTAATGGAAAAACACCTTTCAAACAAATGACAATATTTTTCCAAAACTCTTTATCTGTTACATCTTCTTCAATTTTATTTCCTTCGATCAAGAAGTTGCAAACTGAGTTACAACTGGCCTCACCAAATCTTTTCTTTTGGTGAAGTGTTGCAACAACGAAATGAGAGAAGATTTAGAATAGAAATATTGAGTTACCTTCTTGCCATTTGCAGTTGTATCATGATGAATTGTGGTCTTTTTTTCAAAATCTTCTAACATCAGGTTAATGCAATGTGCTGCACATGGTGTCCCATATAATTTCTTTATTTTTTTCCATTAACATAGCTCCAACAACTTTGTAGTTTTCTGTGTTGTCGGTCATGTTCTGAACTATATTTTCTTTCCCTACTTCTTCCATTATATGATTAATCATCTCGAATATCTTATCAACTATTTTCAATATATGCGAAGCATCAATCGACTTCAAAAAAATAGCACCTTTAGTGTTGTTTACTAAGAAGTTCAAGATTCTTCTTCTTCTTTTATCAGTCCATCCATCGCTCATAATTGTGCACCCTGTTTTTTTACAAATGAGTTTGTGTTCTTTAATGTCCTTTGTTGTCTCCTCCATTTTTTGTTTCAAATACTTGGTTCTGATTTCATGATATGAGGGCGGCTTAAATCCAAGACCATGCCTAGATACCATCTCCAACATGCTCTGAAATTTTTCACTTGTTGCCACATTAAATGCAATGGCATTGTTGTAGAAGAAGGAAGTAATTTCTGGACACGCTTCTTGTCTCAATTTTTTCTTGAAAATATTGTTAATTATGGCTTGAGTGCTCCTCTTCTTGGAAAGATTTGTTGGTATAGCGTTTGAGTCATCCTGTACAGGCCTTTTCCCTCTTACACATTCAACATCTGTATCATCATCAGATTTTTTATTGTGATTGATTTGCAATGCTTTAACAATCTCCCATTGTAGCGGGGTATTCGTTACCATTAGAGATATTGACTAAATCCAAGGTAAATCATACAAGTCGAGTCGTCACCGCACTTCTATTTATCCAAAGGAAAGGTTAGAAAGCGAACAAAAACCTAAAAGTTTTATCGAATCAAAAACTAGTAAAAATGTCAGAGATCTGGGTAAGGGGGTTGGTTATGCAATGGGAAGGTGTTAGGCACCCAAAGCATCCTAGGTACTCCTAGGGAGCCCTTTTCACATTTGTTGTAAGGTTGTTGTTTTTTTTTTTTGTGAAAATTTATTTGTGCAAACATGATTGAAGGGATGAGAAAAGAATATACAAATTTATTTACATTTTGTGTTTGAATGGATGAACCCACTGCCTACGTACCATCTTAAAAAAAGATTAGGATCAAAACCTCGTAGTTCGGGGTAAAAAAAATTCAAAAAAAGTTGGTGAATTGATTGGTCCAAAAACCTTAAGGTCTTTTGTTATCAAAGGGAGAAAACTCAACCTAAAATCACAAATCCACCATGTGAGGATAGCTTCAACATGCTAGTGAGGGGTTAACCCTATAATAAGCATGGAAGACTCATTGTCCATCACTAAGGATAAAGGTGAGTATTATATCTACCTCAAGGATAATTCAAACCTAATAGCTAATGGTTATAAAAAAAGGTTTTGATTAAGAAGGTGGCCATTGAAACCACAAAAAGTATTTGAATGGGTTATATTTATCAATTAAAAGTATTTACAAAAATATGGTTAAAGTGGATTAAAAGGTTTAATTCAGAATAAGTGTTATGAAAAATAAGTTTTGAAAATCAAAAGCATAAGGCTTAGGTTTCTAATGTTGAAAACAAAAGTTATTGTTTGCACAAAAAGTTTTGGCTTGGGTTAGAATGGGGAGAAAAAAAAAGGAAGGGTTAAATTCCTAAACATACAAGAGATAAGGGAAAAGAAAATAAAACCACATTAGGAGTTCCCCTCTTGAGATCATATTGATGATCCAAGTAGCTCCTATCCTTTGGAATAAGCAGTCACAAACAAATATCTCAAGCCATTAAGCACAGGTAATCGGAATAAACCTCCAGGTGGTATCCCACAAATAAAGTGGAACACCAGGCCATCTCTACAAGAGTCATGTGAGCCCTCACAAAAAAACTCAACAAACAGGTTAGAGAAACAAGATAGGATAATCAAGAGTTGCCCCCAAATCAAAATGTAACCACATGAATCATGCCATTAAAATTCACAAAAAAAGGTCACAAAAAGCAACCAAGGGCAGGAGGCCTAAACCTCTTGTCAAACACATACATTAAAAGGGTATCAAAAAATTTCAGGTTGAAAGTATAAAGTAGTGGAAATAGGGCATACCTGATTGGGGAGGATCGATTGAAATTGAGTTGCACCCGTGAGGTTTGCAGAGCAATCTGAAGGTTTGCCTCTGAAAGTTGCCCTGAACTCTGTTAGCTCTTCTCTCACTTTCTTTTTCCTGCCAGGGTAATAGGAATGGTCTCCTTTTGTTTCACTAAAACTCTGAATTTATAACCTGGTTTTTGTGGACCTGTGGGCTCAAATGAGATAGGCCCAAGTCCAATTTTTCTTTTGTTATATTTTATTTATTTATTTATTTATATTATTATTATTATTATTATTTTTTCTTTTTTTTTTTTCGTTTTTTTTTAGTAAACAAAAGTAAGAGAAACACTGATGTATAATTCAAGCATGCTTGGTGATCTCAAACTAATCACAAGGAGTCCCACCCAAAGGCAAAGGGAACTAAGATGCTCATGATCCTTGAGGCTATGCAAATGCAATGTTATGATGCCATGAGGGATCTTAGGGTCAAAATTGGGGTCTTACACCCATATCTGAACCTTCAATTCATCTAGTACATAAATACATACACAAGCATTGACTTGTGTACCAGCCAAATGATGTTTCAACCTATAAACTCCTCCAATAAGTACTTTTGCATAGTAATTGCATTTTATTTTTCTTGTTCCTCCATCAACATAAACTCCATGCTTCCATGCTATATCAGTTATACTCGTCATATTATTTTGAACTCTGGGAGGTGCATATGATGAGGCCCCAACAATCAGAATTGAGGAAGAAATGGTGATTTTTTTTTGGAAAAGCTATGTTCCTAAGGAAGATGTATTGGAGTGCAAGGATGGAAAAGATGAGAAGAAAAGAATGATTTGATTTGAATTTATAGAGGAAATAGATGAAGATAAGAAACTCAATCATCATATGATTAATCGTTATAGAAGAATTAGATGAAGAGGTATTGGAGTTCCAATGGTTTTGGAGGCTGGGAAGCTTTCATGATAATTATTTTTCAGTTCTCAAAACGCGTATTTAACATATCCCAAGTTCCAAAACCCTAAAAAAAGAGCGTTTTCGTTAGGGTAAAATGGGTCAGTTTTGGGGTCGGGTTTAAACGGATCCGAAATGGGTCAAAAGGTTCCAAAATGGACCCTAAAATAAATTATTGAGATCTTACGATCCCACACTTTCATAATGTTCCTCTACGTTTTCAGCACTCCTTCCATTTTCATGATCTTTATGCCAATTAAAGCGGTGGTCGGTTGCTGGAGCATATGATCATACGCTTTTGGGAGTTAAAGCATGGTCATAACAACCATGATCTGCATCAATCTTTCAAAAAAACATGTTATTCAAATATTAATCATAAGTTCACTAGGACGATACAAAAACAATAATCATAATTTCCATTTAAAAAACTAGAGCAGAAGTTTGATATGGCTAATAACAAACCAGCCAAGACTCCAATGCACCCAACTTGCACTCTGGGTAAGGATGTAAAAAGTAAAAAGATAGAGCAAAAGGTATACATAGGTATGATTGTTTCTCTCCTATACTTATCTGCTTCTACACCTGATATCTTGTTTAGTGTATATTTGTGGGCCATATTCCAATAAGATCCTAGAAAATCCCACTTAACAATTGTTAAGAGGATCTTTAGATATCTAGGTACTACTAACCTTGGCTTATTTTATAAGAAATCAGAAGATTACAAGTTAGTAGGTTATGTGATGCTGATTATGCTGGATATAGACTTGAAAGAAAAAGTACTAGTGGAAGTTGTCAATTTTTGGGTGACAATCTAATCTCATGATCCAACAAAATACAATCAACCATTGCACTATTGACAACAAAAGCTGATTACATTGCAACAACTAGTTGTAGCACAAAGATTCTTTGGATGAAGAGTCAATTAGAAGATTATCAACTAAAAGAGGGTAACACTTCTATATTCTATGGTAAGACTTGTGCTATTCATTTATCCAAGAATTCCATTTTAAACTTTAGGGCTAAACACATTGAGATAAAGCATCACTTCATCAGAGACTATGTTCAGAAGGGAATTTTAGATTTTAAAATTATTGAAACAGATAAATAATGGGTTGTTATCTTTACGAAACCCCTTGTTGAAGATAAATTTGCCTTTATTTTGAAATTTTCGAAAATGGGAAATTGTCCAGATTAAAAGTAAAATCTTAATGTGTGTAGCCTCTGGATAGTTAAAATGTAATTTTGGGAAACTTGACTCTGAACCAGTTAGCTCTCTGAAGTGAGAAGGTTCTCTGGGCCAGAAGGTCCTAAGTCATAAACCCTTTGGGAGTTTCTTCCTTCTGCACTTTAAGTTTATTAATGGTTTAAATCAAGTACTTTTGTTTTTTACTATGAGGTGTGACGGTTGTCAAAATTATATCCTCCAGTCACTAAAAACACTTGATTGACCCTTAGGAATTATTTTTTGGGGTAAAACAAAAATTATATCCTTCAGTCACTAAAAACACTTGATTGGGCCTGACACAAAAAGCAAACATCCACAGAAACAGTGGCCTGCTGCGGCCACCCGTAGCAGGGGACCTGGCACCAGACCTCTAAAATAGTGGCCTGCTACGGCCACCCGTAGCACAGGCTACGAGCCATAGCAGGCGTGCATGGAAAAAGTCCAATTTTGAATTTTCTTTATCATTCGTAAGTGAGGGGCAGTTTGGTTAATTGTAAGGCAGACATGGTGGAATTTTGTGGATCTATTTGAAGAAAGAAAGTACTTTTCTATAAGAGGGCAAATTTTCAGACAAGAAAGGACCTTTGCATAGAACAAGAATTAATACGATTCAGAATTAAACAAATCAAGGTTTCGGGAGAAACGCGATCTTTCATGAGCGGAAGCAATTGAAGATTAAAGTTCATTTGAATACTTGTAATGTCTCTGTTTTATATTTTGATTTGCTTGAATATTATGAGTAGCTAAACCCCCCAATGTTATGGGGTGTCCCTTGAAATTCTAGTTAACAGACTTTGGATGCCACACTGGTTGTTATGACATCCAATTCTGCACAGACAGGGATTATGCAGAACTTAACCGTAAGTGCAGTAAATAACACAAGTAATTGTTCACCCAGTTCAGTCCAACATGACCTACATCTGGGGGCTACCAAGCCAGGGAGGAAATCCACTATTAGTAGTATCAATTCAAAGCTAAACTCACCCGTTTACAACTTATCACTTAATCCCTACCCAATGCAATTTCAATCTTAACCTAAGATCAGAGTTCCTACTCACTCCCCCTCAATCACCTCAGTGATATTAAAGACACTTTGAAGTCACACTTCAAAAACAACTCTTGATTATGCTTCACAGCTTAAATCAAGATACCCAGCACTCACGCTTAAAAGCTTTGAGTGACACAACACTTACAACTCAATGAACACCCTATGCCAAAGCAATCATTTACTTGATAATGGCTTGGCTTACAAGATACGTCGAATACTAGACTCACAAAAATACAGCAGTGAAGTATGATGGACACACAAAATCTTCACGCCTCAAAATCCCCGAAACTGAATGAAGGAACGCCTTCCTTTTTATATTGCAGCATCCTGGGCTTTTGCACCTGTATTCTCCTGAATTTAAGGTCACACAAGTTCCCATAAATTCAACATTTAGGTTACTAACAAATAGGCTATTTGTTAAGTTCATTGAATGTAGATTGGTTGTTGATTTCCTGGTTTTTCTCTAAGCTGTTGACTTCCTAAAGAATAGCCTGAGAAAAAGCTGAAACAGAAAACTGAACAACCTACAATATAGCATATGCTGTCAGGCATGAATGTCACGACATTCAGCTTGACATCAAGGTCCATATGCTGAGTCTGTTTTTCCAGAAAACAGACTGTACAATTTTGCTGACCTGTACATGATCAAAATGACCATACTACAGTAACAGCTTACATTAATAAATGTCAAAGTGTCCAACTTAACATTTACACATTTGGCCTTAAGTTAGTTTTGTTATTCTCTTGAAGAACAAACTAAGTTACATGCTGAAGTATAACAGAACACCACTCTGTCTAATCTTCAGCAGCTGCTTTCAATGAGGAATGTCATAACATCCAGTTTGACATTCAATCAGTAGGCCTTATGCCAGGTCTGGTTCTTCCTTGATAACCAGACTGCACTTAAATACTAAGTTCTAACAGAACTCCTGCTGTTCTATTCCTTAGTATCTGTTAACAGGTATGAGTGTCATAACATTCAGTTTGACATTCAATAAATCCTGTGTTAGCTAGTCCTGCAGTAACTACAATGTAGTCACACATACATGTTATGACATCAGTCAAGACATTAGTGTTTTACCATATAATGCAACCAATTAAACACCTACAAACTCCCCCTTTGGCAAATTTTTGGCTAAAACACTTTGATCCCCATAACAGAGTTCATAGCAGCGGAATAATACTAGCTAATACACTCAGAGTGGCAGCACACTCACACACATGGAAGTTAAATAACAACTTCACACAGCAGCACACACACAGTTGCTGCAGGGGAGGGAATCTTCAGATCTGTCATGAGAGTCTGTTGTAGAGACCCAGGGGTAGTGGTGGTGGTTATTACTCCCCCTTTTTGTCAAAAATGTTGCCAAAGCCAACAACATAGCCAGAGCACAATGACAGAGTTCCAGACTTGATTTTACTTCACAGTTTCAACCAAGTTAACATCCCCTTGATCTTGCTTCACAACTTCGATCAAGTAATCACCCACTTTTGCTTTACAGTAGGTACCACCATATCAGATGCCCTGATTTTGTTTCTGACATCCAGAACCACTCCTGCATGAACAGCATCCTTGAACTCCTGCAGGTACATTGACCTTCTCACAGTAGGGTGTCTCCTTACCCTCTTGTATCCACCCTTGTTATAAGTAGCATAGCTATGATCTGGTGCCCAATCATAACTTAGTACAAATTGTTTAATAGACAGAGATATTAAACAATTTATTCCCAACATCAGTGGTTGCTATAAGGTCTCAGAGAGACATATTCCCAGTTTGCTCCTTAAGTTTTCTAACTGAGTAGCATCCAGAGCCTTTGTAAATATGTCAGCCAGTTGAAGATCCGTGGCTACATGTTCCAAAGTGATCACCTTGTCTTCCACCAGATCTCTGATGAAGTGGTGCCTAATGTCAATATGCTTGGTCCTGTTGTGTTGGATGGGATTCTTGGAGATATTGATGGCACTGAGATTATCACAGAACAATGTCATGACATTTTGAGAGACATTGTACTCAGTGAGCATCTGTTTCATCCAAACCAGTTGGGAGCAACTGCTTCCAGCAGCTATGTATTCAGCCTCTGCAGTGGACAGAGAGACACAATTCTGCTTCTTGCTGAACCATGATATGAGGTTTTCTCCTAAGAAGAAACATCCACCTGATGTGCTTTTTCTGTCATAAGCACTTCCAGCCCAATCAGCATCACAGTACCCAGATAGGACAGGCTCAGACCCATGTGAATACAGCATCCCATAGTCACACGTCCCATTGATGTACTTGAGAATCCTTTTGACTTGATTCAAATGGCTCACCTTGGGCTCTGCTTGGTATCTGGCACACACTCCAACTGCATAAGAAATGTCAGGTCTACTTGCAGTTAGATACAGCAGACTACCTATCATGCTTCTGTACAGGCATTGATCAACACTAGGCCCTCCATCATCTTTGGTTAACTTCAGATGAGTAGGAGCAGGAGTCCTCTTGTGCCTGGCATTATCCATACCAAACTTCTTAACTATGTTCTTGGCATACTTGCTTTGGGAGAGAAACATAGAGTCCTCCATTTGGTTTACTTGCATTCCAAGGAAATAGGTCAGTTCTCCCACTAGACTCATTTCAAACTCAGACTGCATCTGGTGAACAAATTTTTTAACCATTTGTTCTGACATTCCACCAAAGACTATGTCATCAACATAGATTTGAGCTATCATGATTTTGCCTTCTTCATCCTTCACAAACAAGGTTTTATCTATGCCACCCTTTCTGTATCCATTTGAGGTCAGAAATTCGGTTAACCTTTCATACCAAGCTCTGGGTGCTTGCTTCAACCCATACAAGGCTTTCTTCAACTTGTATACATGCTCAGGTTGGTTAGGATCACAGAACCCTTTGGGTTGTTCCACATAGACTTCTTCATTCAGGTAGCCATTCAAGAATGCACTCTTCACATCCATTTGGAATAGCTTAAACTTCAGGATGCAAGCTACCCCCAACAGCAATCTGATGGACTCAAGTCTAGCCACAGGAGCAAAAGTCTCATCAAAGTCTACCCCTTCAACTTGAGTGTATCCTTGAGCTACTAGTCTTGCTTTATTTCTAGTAATTACTCCTTTCTCATCAGATTTGTTTTTGTAGATCCACTTGGTACCAATGATGTTGGACCCTTCAGGTCTTGGAACTAGCTCCCATACTTCATGCCTTGTGAACTGCTCGAGTTCCTCTTGCATGGCAATGATCCAGTATTCATCGGTCAGGGCTTCTTTCACATTCTTTGGTTCAACCTTGGAAACAAAGCAGGAATTTGAAGTTATTCCTCTTGACCTGGTAGTTACACCACTAGTGGGATCCCCTATGATAAGATCCTTAGGGTGGTCTTTCTGAATTCTGATAGATGGCACTTTGGTGGTTGCATCTACTTCACATTCAGGAGGAGGTTCCTGTACTTCTTTAGACTTGACTGGAGTGTCAGTTGAACTATCAAGGAATGTTTCAACATCCTCCATGACATCGGTTCCTTCCTCTTTGTCATCCACAATAACATTTATGGATTCCATCAGGACATTGGTCCTGTAGTTGAACACTCTGTAGGCTCTACTGTTAGTGGAGTATCCCAGGAATATACCTTCATCACTTTTGGGATCTAGCTTCCTTCTCTGTTCACGATCTGTGAGAATGTAGCATTTACTTCCAAAGATATGAAAGTACTTCACAGTGGGTTTTCTGCCCTTCCATATTTCATACAGAGTGGAGGAGGTTCCTTTTCTCAAGGTGACTCTGTTGTGAACATAGCACGCGGTATTCATTGCTTCAGCCCAAAAGTGCATGGGGAGCTTCTTTGCATGAATCATTGCTCTGGCAGATTCTTGAATAATTCTATTTTTTCTTTCAACTATTCCATTCTGCTGAGGAGTTATAGGAGAGGAGAACTCATGGCTTATTCCTTCAGACGAGCAAAACTCATCAAACTTGGAATTCTTGAACTCAGTACCATGATCACTTCTAATCCGGACCACACAACTGTCCTTTTCCCTTTGAAGTCTTATGCACAGATCTTTGAAGACATCAAATGTATCTGACTTCTCTCTGATGAAGCTTATCCACGTGTATCTGGAATGGTCATCAACCACCACGTAAGCATACTTCTTCCCACCAAGACTTTCAACCTGCATAGGTCCCATTAGGTCCATGTGCAACAGTTCCAGAACTCTGGAGGTTGTGGAATGTCCCAGCTTTGGGTGTGACATCTTGGTTTGCTTGCCCACCTGGCATTCTCCACAGACTCTTCCTTCATCAATCAGAAGCTTTGGAATTCCTCTGACTGCTTCCTTGGATATGATCTTCTTCATTCCCCGTAAGTGGAGATGTCCAAGTCTTCTATGCCACAGCTTCACCTCCTGTTCTTCCTTGGCTGATGAGCATGTTGTGGAAAAGTTAGAGAGTTCAGGTTCCCACAGGTAGCAGTTGTCTTTGGACCTGATTCCTCTCATAACTTCCTGATTGTCACCATTTGTCACAATGCACAGCTCCTTAGTAAACTGAACATGAAAACCTTGATCACACAGCTGACTTATGCTGATGAGGTTTGCAGTTAGTCCTCTTACTAACAACATATTGTTCAGTTTTGGCACTCCAGAACAGTCCATTTTGCCCACACCTCTTATTTTTCCTTTGGCACCATCACCAAAGGTCACAAAGCTGGTAGTGTGAGGTTGAATATCTACCAGTAGATTTTCCATACCAGTCATATGTCTTGAGCATCCACTGTCAAAGTACCAGTCTTCTCTGGAATAAGCCCTTAGAGCAGTGTGTGCTATCCTAGCATACCATTGTTGCTTCTTAATGGGAACACATCGCTTATGTGTTTTGTGCTTAGGTCTGACATGCGAGGCTCTGTTAGGGAAACCATGAATCCAGTAGCAGAAGGCTTTTATATGTCCAAGCCTACCACAGTGGTGACACCTCCAATTCTGGTATTTCCTCTTCTGATGATCATTCATCCTAGATCCTCGATGTTGAGACATTGGCTTTGACTTCTGCTTGTACTTATGAACTTTAGCCTTTGGGCGTTTGTGTTCGGTTGAGGATCTTTTCCCAAATCCTAGGCCAGATTTGGTTCCAGATTGCTGTCCCACCTTGAGAATCTCTTCCAAGGTGTCAGTTCCCTTATTCATCATTCTGATGGATTTAGTCATCTGGTTCAGCTTGGAGGTCAGCAGGGCTATTTCACCATTTAGACCCTCTATGACAAACAGTTGCTTTTGTCTCTCATCTTCCAATTCCTTGATGAGTTTCTTCTGCTTTTCTCCTTGTGCACGCACCTCTGCACTGGTGGAACACAACTTCTTATAGGCTGCAGCAAGTTCATCAAAAGACAGTTCATCTGCACTTGAGTCATCATCAGAGGCACAAACACTGGTTAGTGCAGTGACATGTTTGGCAGATTCTCCTTCAGATTCACTTTCAGAATCTCCTTCAGACCATGTGATAGTTAGCCCCTTATTTTGCAATTTGAGGTAAGTAGGGCATTCAGCTCTGACGTGTCCATACCCTTCACAACCATGACACTGGATCCCCTTGCCATGGTTGAACCTCTCATCAGAAGTTGATCTGTTCTTAATGTCAGACGGGATGTTCTTGACATTAGATCTACCTCTTTGATCAATCTTCTTCACGAACTTGTTGAACTGCCTCCCAAGCATGGCTAAGGCTTCTGATATACTTTCATCACCTCCAGTATATCCTGCTTCTGGCTCCTCTTCAGCATTAGATACAAAAGCTATGCTTTTGTTCTTCTTCTCAGCATACTCACCCAAGCCCATTTCAAAGGTTTGGAGGGAACCAATGAGCTCATCCACCTTCATGTTGCATATGTCCTGCGCCTCCTCTATGGCTGTGACCTTCATAGCAAATCTCTTAGGCAAGGACCTGAGAATCTTTCTTACAAGTTTCTCTTCAGCCATTTTCTCACCTAGTCCACCAGAGGTGTTTGCAATTTCAAGAATATTCATGTGAAAGTCATGAATAGTCTCATCCTCTTTCATCCTCAGATTTTCAAACTTGGTGGTCAGCATCTGAAGTTTGGACATCTTCACCTTGGAAGTACCTTCATGAGTTACCTTGAGGGTATCCCAAACTTCCTTAGCTAGTTCACAGTGGTGTACCAGCCTGAAGATGTTCTTGCTGATTCCATTGAACAATGCATTCAAGGCCTTGGAATTTCCAAGAGCTAACGCCTCTTGCTCCTTGTCCCACTCTTCTTCAGGAATCTGCACACTGACTCCATCTTCACCTGTCCTCATTGGATGTTCCCATCCTTTGTTGACAGCTCTCCAGACTTTGCTGTCTAGAGACCTTAAGAAGGCTATCATCCGAGGCTTCCAGTCATCATAATTAGATCCATCCAACATGGGTGGTCTGTTTGAGTGTCCTAAATCCTTGTCCATGGTACTAGAAAGTAACTTCCCTAGATCTCACCCAGAAATTCACAGGCAGGGTGCCTGCTCTGATGCCAATTGAAATTCTAGTTAACAGACTTTGGATGTCACACTGGTTGTTATGACATCCAATTCTGCACAGACAGGGATTATGCAGAACTTAACCATAAGTGCAGTAAATAACACAAGTAATTGTTCACCCAGTTCAGTCCAACATGACCTACATCTGGGGGCTATCAAGCCAGGGAGGAAATCCACTATTAGTAGTATCAATTCAAAGCTAAACTCACCCGTTTACAACTTATCACTTAATCCCTACCCAATGCAATTTCAATCTTAACCTAAGATCAGAGTTCCTACTCACTCCCCCTCAATCACCTCAGTGATATTAAAGACACTTTGAAGTCACACTTCAAAAACAACTCTTGATTATGCTTCACAGCTTAAATCAAGATACACAGCACTCACGCTTAAAAGCTTTGAGTGACACAACACTTACAACTCAATGAACACCCTATGCCAAAGCAATCATCTACTTGATAATGGCTTGGCTTACAAGATACGTCTAATACTAGACTCACAAAAATACAGCAGTGAAGTATGATGGACACACAAAATCTTCACGCCTCAAAATCCCCGGAACTGAATGAAGGAACACCTTCCTTTTTATATTGCAGCATCCTGGGCTTTTGCACCTGTATTCTCCTGAATTTAAGGTCACACAAGTTCCCATAAATTCAACATTTAGGTTACTAACAAATAGGCTATTTGTTAGGTTCATTGAATGTAGATTGGTTGTTGATTTCCTGGTTTTTCTCTAAGCTGTTGACTTCCTAAAGAATAGCCTGAGAAAAAGCTGAAACAGAAAACTGAACAACCTACAATATAGCATATGCTGTCAGGCATGAATGTCACGACATTCAGCTTGACATCAAGGTCCATATGCTGAGTCTGTTTTTCCAGAAAACAGACTGTACAATTTTGCTGACCTGTACATGATCAAAATGACCATACTACAGTAACAGCTTACATTAATAAATGTCAAAGTGTCCAACTTAACATTTACACATTTGGCCTTAAGTTAGTTTTGTTATTCTCTTGAAGAACAAACTAAGTTACATGCTGAAGTATAACAGAACACCACTCTGTCTAATCTTCAGCAGCTGCTTTCAATGAGGAATGTCATAACATCCAGTTTGACATTCAATCAGTAGGCCTTATGCCAGGTCTGGTTCTTCCTTGATAACCAGACTGCACTTAAATACTAAGTTCTAATAGAACTCCTGCTGTTCTATTCCTTAGTATCTGTTAACATGTATGAGTGTCACAACATCCAGTTTGACATTCAATAAATCCTGTGTTAGCTAGTCCTGCAGTAACTACAATGTAGTCACACATACATGTTATGACATCAGTCAAGACATTAGTGTTTTACCATATAATGCAGCCAATTAAACACCTACATCCCTGATTTGAATTTGTAATGACTTTGAGTTTACATTTGCAATAACAATATTCTTTTTCATAATTACCTTAATATTTTGATGTGTTTAATGCTTTCTCTTTTGAAACAAAAGCAAAGAAAAAGCAATACTAACTTCTAATCAACTAACAACTGAAAGACCCTAATTTTGACCCTAAGATCCCTCATGGCATCATGTTATTGCACAAGTGCATTGTCTCAAGGATCATAGCATGTTTGGCTCCTTAACCCTAGGGTTGGGACTTGTTTGAGTGATTTGAGATCACCAAGCATGCTTGTATTGTATGTTATTTCTTTTCTTATTTGATTACTAACCAAAATCACAAAAATATGTCACTAACTCTTTTTGTTTTGAAGCTCAAGTGATCATGGCTCCACAATGCTCCAAGGAGGCTCCTAAACCCAATGCAATGGCTAGATGAAGATGAGCAAAAGCATGAGAGTGGTCCACAAAGTTATTAATCATCATATATGTGTCCTAAGTATCTCAATTTTCCAATTTGATCAAGATAACCCAAAGGGCTTGAAGATTGTTTCCCAAGGAAACCCTAATTTCACTGTGCTTTGACTATGCCTTGCCCATGAAGCAATATCAACCTCTGATCAAATTTAATCAAGGGAAGTTCTTTAATTTATAATTTTATGCATATATGAGCCTATTTGAGGCCCCTCAATCATTTATTCATCAAGATTGGAAGTTTGACTTTGAAAAGTTGACCAGTCAAGTCATCTGACTAAGCTGAGGTTCAAGGAGCTATAACGTTTGATGTGTTTGTCAAATGAAGATGACCCCAAAAGAAAAAAGGTTCCTAAGAACCATGTGAACAACTTTAATGTTCATCAAAAATACATTTGAAGCTTTTAAGGTCATCATTCATTTCAAAAACGTATAGGTCATTTTGACTAAAACCCTAATTTTAGGTCACCTTGCCAAGGGCATAACTTTCTCAATTTTTATGATTTTGAGGTGGTACCAAAGGCATTGGAAATGTTGAGATGTCTAATTCAAATGTTATGTCAGACAAAATTTCATAATCCTAAAGGAAATTCATGTGTCATTGCAAAACATTATAGGTCATCTTTGACCTAATTCATTGAATTTGAAAAAGTACCCAACTTCAAATGTCCATAACTCTGTCATAGAAATTCCAAATGATGCAAACTTTGAGTCTAAATTGACTATCGTGAAAAGCTCTACAACTTCGATGTTGGAAATTTGTTCATTTGAAGCTTGTATCATAAGGACAAAGAGGCTTAACCAAGCTTACTTTTGGTTGATTTTTTCAAAGTGATTTGAACATGTTTTACACTTGAACTTTCCAAGCCAGTTTTGATCAATTTTCACATGTCAAATGGTTTTTTTCCCAACATGACTTTTATTCCTTATTTCAAGAAATTTCCAACCTTTACTCACAATAGTCATTTGGATCTACCATTTGGGAGATTCAAATTTTTCTTCATTTATGTGCATTTTTGATATTTTATGTTAAAACTTGAGATGCAAGCCTCTTCCATTCCATGTGCATGACCACATGCTTTCCTTCTGATCTCAGCAAGCTCCTTCAGCCATTCATGGGCCTCTCACACGTCCACAAAGGCCCATGCATCCAAAATTGCAATTCCCATGCACATGAGCAAAGTGTGAATTCAGATGCATTTACCTATAAATAAGGGCTTCCTCCCCTTCATTTGATAACCTTTTGGAGATCCCACATGCTGCTGAACTAAAATCACAACCCTCACCAAAGGAATCACTCACCATTTTCAATATTTTCGAGCTTGAAATACAACAACACTAGTTGAGTTTCAAAGCTAGACCATTCATCTTCCCTATATTCAGAGATAAAAAAGGAGCAAAAGGTTTGAAGAATTCGTGGCCAGGAACTCACCATTTTGAAGGTATAAGCTCAAACCGTTTGGATCTGAAACTCACAATTCAATGTAGTATTCTTGTGTTTTTGTGGTTCTCTAAAGTCCTCATACTTGAGGCAAGCTTTTGGTGCATTCAATTTTCCATTTCAAGATCAATCCGTGTGGACACCATGATTTTCTCTTTCATCTTTCTCTCAATATAAGAAGAATAAGAGGAATCTAATGGTATAGTGATGATCTACATCACATGGGCTTCATTTCCATGCCCTTGTTTTTCATTTTTGATAAGATTCATTTTCCTGCAATTCTTGCCGGATTCTGTTTGGCTGACTGGAGTAGATGGTGGTTTCCACCGCCACCACCATGTGTACTGGTCCCAACCTTTGGATCTCTCTCTCACGATCTAATCTCGTGTGTCCATTCTAATTACTTGTTTTAATTCATTGTGTTGCGTTGTTGACTTGAGTGTATCATGCATCCTTAGATCCGGACCGTGTACCATTGCCACGTCAATTAATGAAATGGATCCGGTGACACAGCTTTTTTCGTTTATTTCATTTTTCTCTTTATTTTATCTTAATTTATTCTATTTTCAATAATTCATAAAAAAAATCATATGAGGTCAGAAAAATATGAGACCAACTTTAAAAATTTTCTTGAAAAATCTAGTTTCATCTTATGATTTTTAATTATTTTTGTGACCTCATTTGATATTTTGCATGAATTATTTGGTTTTTAATGATTTTAATTCATTTTAAAATACTTTCTGACTTTAGAAAAATACAAAAATATTTTCATAGAATCTATGGATCATGATAAGTAAATGAAAAATAGTCTTAACAATTTCTTGTTTGTTTTGAGATTATTTGAGATTTTAATTTATATTATGCTATTTTTGGTTGTTTTTAATTGATTTTAATTGCTTTCTGGCTTTAAAAGTTTGTGAGAAAATTAGTCAAAGTTTGTTTGACTATGTTGAACCTATGAAAATTTAATTGGACTTATTGAAGTTGTTTTTAAATTAAATTTGAGGTTCAAGTTTGTTTCTTTATTTTTTATTTGTATTTTCTTTTAATTCAAAAATTACCAAAAAAATATTATTGACTTGTTATATTCATTCCTCTTCTGTTTGGTGTTGATCAAGGTTGAATTGATTCAACTTTGATCAAATTCATTGGATCTTGCGGTTTGAGAATCCTTAAGGATCATCACCTAGAGAGATGAATGAATTTGATCAAGGACGAGTTATCCCTTGATCAATTGGGATTGGTTGTTGTCTTCTAACCCCCATCCCTTTCGTCTTCATCCTTTTCTTTCCCTCAATGGCCAATGAGTTAAAGTCTTGAGGTTGGTCTTGACAAATAGAAGTTTAATCTTCTTTGATCCAAACCAAACTCAACTTGATCCATGATCAAGTGAGTTATTTTGTGTCAAAGATAGGTTACTTCTTGGTCAAGCAAATAACCAAAAGTCAATACAAGGCCCTTCCCCTCTTGTTTGGCATGGCAAGTTTATGGAGTTTGGCTTACTAGTCATGGCCTCTAACTTGTGTTCTTTGCCTATATTTTTATTGACCGGCCTCAGATAGGTGTGGCTACTACATTAGTCCACTTACGATTGCTTAACATAGCGCTACATTGTCTTATGACAAGCTAACATAACTCTACTAACTACTAAGTTTAATTTGAGCTTTTAAATTCTTGTCATTTACTTTTAATGTCATTTATTTCTTACTCATTATTCATCTTGATTTGCATTTTGCTCACTTGAGCACATATTTATGTTTATGTCATTTTTCTTTTGCTCATTTGAGCCCATTATTGTATATAAATATATTGCTATTTTGTGTTGTTTTGTGTTTGGTTTGATGTGAACCAAAATACAAAAGGAGAAAGGACTTAGAATTAGGATTCACCCATGCTTAAAGGAGTTCAAGAGAAACTAGGCCTCATGCCTTTAGAATGCAAAATGTGTTGAAGAGCAACTAGGCCTCATGCCTTTAGAATGCTAAAATCAAAGTTGACCTCAAAGGAATTTTCCTCAAACTTATTCTTTGTCCATTCCCTTTATTATGTTGTGAGCCTTCTAATGTGTGCTTTTGGTGTGATAGGAGTCTCATCTTAAGATTGGGAAAAGAGGACCATTGTCATGAGTAGCCAAGTTAAGAGCCAAGCCAAATGGAGATCTTAGGAGCTTGAATCCAAATTATTGATTTCTTACTTTGTGTGCTAAATCCAAAGGAAAGGAGCATCTTGAGTCATCTCTATGACTCCAAGAAAAGGAACTCCAAGGGTTATCTCTCCCTTTTTATCTTTGAATGCTTTAGGAATAGCCCTTCTCTCATATCTCCCCTCTAACCAAGCTAAAAATCATTTTCAAAAACTTTGACTTTATTTCAAATTAGAAACCTAGGCCTTAGGCCTTTGACTTTTCAAACCACTTTCATAAAAACTCATTATAAATAAACTTTAACCCAACTTTGACCTCATTTTGTAAATAAAACTTGTAAATATAACCCATTTCAAGTTGTTTTTGTGGTTCCAATGGCCACTTGTTAAACTCATTT
Organism: Lathyrus oleraceus; assembly: GCF_024323335.1. NCBI lineage: Eukaryota > Viridiplantae > Streptophyta > Magnoliopsida > Fabales > Fabaceae > Lathyrus > Lathyrus oleraceus. The sequence continues at coordinate 266,973,034 of NC_066584.1, read as the reverse complement.
CAAAAACATTAGTCATAGGTTTGAGTTATCATAGTGGTTGATGTAAATCTCACCTCGTACTTAGTGTTGGATTATAAGCCTTCCATGCTTATTATAGGGTTACCCCCTCACTAGCATGTTGAAGCCTTCCTCACATGGTGGATTGTTGGTTTAGGTTGAGTTTTCTCCCTTCGATAACAAAAGACCTTAAGGCTTTTGATTAAAATCAATTCACCAATCTTTGAAATTTTTACCATGAACTACGAGGTTTTGATCCTCCTTTATGATGGTACGTAGGCAATGGGTTCATCCATTCAAACAATAAAATTTGTAAATATAATCTATTCTCTTCTCATCCCTCCAATCTTTTGCATAAATCTTTTCACAAATACCAACCTACAACACATATTTGCAAAAAGGGTTCCCTTAGAGTACTAAGGATGTTTTGTATGTTTATGTTTATTTGTGGCATATTTTTGTGCAAATTTGGGATGAATGTATTGTTTGTAATGTATGAATTGCTTGATATATTAATTACTTGTATGCTTGGTGGTTTCTTGTGAGACGAGTTATATACTCGAACTCGAGTGCACTTATGATAAGAGAATGGCATAGTCTTGTTGACTTGTGTGGAGTTATTCCTTAACAAGTTAACTTGCAAGTCCATTCACTTGGTGGAGGTCTTATTGGGATCACTAATGTCACACGAGTAGTCGTGGTTAGGTATTACTCTTTCCAATATGAACCCTAGAAACCAAGGAGCTTAGATACCTAGCCCATCTTGGCCTATTTTAGGACGTAGTGCAAAGGTCGTTCAAGTGTAAGACTTGATGCGATTGTTACGCGATACTACACTCATAAGAGTCCCTCTCAAGAATATTTTTGGAGGACGAGTAGTCGTTTTATCCGATAATATCCGAAAGATGGAATGATGACTATGGGAACCTTTTAGAATATGATTGTCAGGTTTAACCATAGTACACTCTCGTTGGGTGGTTCTTAACTGAGACTCCATGCTTGTGACTTACAACAAACTCGTGATTCGCGATCGATCCGTTCTCGTATATCCTCAAAATCAATGGAACATGGGTGTTGATAAGGTGTAAACCATAATCCACCAAAATGGATGATTGATATTGACGATGACTTGAGCCATCCTGTGACCTTTGTGTGGTGTGACTTGCTTGATCCTTGATTGTGTTTGTTGCATCCATGCATCCATGCATTCATCCGCATTCATGTAATCGACAATAAGATATTTGTAAGGAACTTAAAAGGTCTATTTGCAAATTTTCAGACATGGATAAGAAAAGAAGGAATACGAAGAAGTACAGTTTCAGACAACCCGACTTGAGAGAGTTAAGGCGTCTGACATCCTATGTATTGGAGCCCTTGAAGTTCAAAGCTCTCCATGGGAAGCTTCTAGCTATCCTCTCTACCAAGGTGGATAAGGGTCTGATGAGTGTGTTGGTGCAGTTCTACGATCCTCTGTATCAGTGCTTCACTTTTCCTTATTTCTAGCTTTTTCCTACATTGGAGGAGTACGCTTATCATGTGGGTACACCTATTCTTGACCGATTGTCGTTCAGTGGTTTTGAGAATATTCCGCCTTCTCAAGAGATTACTGACATGCTTCACGTGGAGGTATCCGACATTGTTGCCAATATGACTACCAAGGGTGGAATCAAGGTCTCCCGTCTGATTTTCTGATTTCCAAAGCTACCTTGTTTCGGAAGGCCATGAGTAAGGAAGCTTTTGAAGCCATATCTGCACTCCTCATCTATGGGCTAATGTTATTTCCCAATATCGACCACTTCGTGGATGTGAACGCTATTAGGATTTTCTCTTCTCTTAATCTCGTTCCGACTCTGTTGGGTGACACTTATTTCTCTTTGCATATGAGGAATGCAAAGGGTGGTGGTTCCATTGTATGTTGTCTGCCTCTGTTGTACAAGTGGTTTATTTCGCACTTGCCTCAGACGCTTGCCTTCAAGGAGAACAAAGGATGTCTACGGTGGTCCACGAGACTTATGTCTCTCACTAATGATGATATCTCTTGGTATAATCATGTTTATGATGGCATTCAGATTATAGATTCTTGTGGTTAGTTCTCCAATGTACCTCTTCTTGGTACATGTGGTGGAATTAACTACAACCCTGCTTTGGCTCACCGTCAGCTTGGATTCCCCTTAAAGGATAAACCTAACAACATTTCGTAGGAAGGATTATTCTTTCAAGAGGGTAAAGATCCCAAAAACCTGAAGGATAGTATCTTCAACGCTTGACGCAAGGTTCATAGGAAAGAGAGGAATGAGCTTGGTCCGAGGAACTGTGTTGCTTTGGAGCCTTACACCTCTTGGGTAAGGAAGAGAGCCCTCGAGTACCGCATTCCGTATGAGTATCCGAGAACTACCCCTACGGTTATGGTTGGGCCTTCAACCCTCCCTAATCAAGGAGTAGAGGAGTTGAGAGATGAAGACCGTTCGCGTGCTTGGGTTCGTGAGCGTGAGGAGCTTCTTCAACAACTCAAGGAGAAGGATGCATTGATCGAGTTTCTAGAGCATCAGGTTGTTGATGAGCCCATTGATGTGGTTACTTCTCTCCTGCCTCACTCGTCTAGGTTTTGGAAGAAGAGATATGATTAGCTCTCCAAAGAGAAGGCCGACATGGAAGCAGCTTATGAGATAGAGGTGAAGAAGCTTCGTGCGAATTATCTTCCGATCTCGAAGGCCTTAGACGACTGCTTCTAGGGCTCCATAGGATGTTTATTCTCCCTTTCTCTTGTATTGTATTTGGTTACCGAGACTGTACTACTTCTTTGGTGTAAAAATTTTCCAAATATTATATTACTATGAGTATTCCACATATATCTCAAAAGTTCAATATTTTCAAAATATTTGCAAATAGATCCTTATAAAGATCCTCCGATAAAAAAACTAAAGCATATGCATTGCATGCATCATATGCATAAGCATGTTTTGGTTCCGAGCTCCTGATACAGTGGTCTAACTCTTTGCTCTTCATTTATTTTGAAGACAAGATGACGCATCCATACCACACTCGCCCAAACGTCAAGGCGATGGACGAACAAATAGAGAACAAAAACAGAGAACTCAAAGAAGAAGTCAGCCGGTTATCTGCTCTAGTGGAGTCTCTGCTCCAAGCTCAAAAGCAAGCTGTAAATGTGCAAGCGTCTACGTCCAATCAAGCACCTGAAGTAGCTCCTACCTCTGTACCAGCCCCTGCTGTGAGATCAGTCAATGTTATGCCTTCCGGTTACCCTTGGGGGATGCCCCATAATTTCATGGCCGAAGCATATCATCCGCAAGTGCAAGTTCAACCGGCATCTTGCCCGGTCCTTGTGGTGCCACCCCTGGTGGTTAATTCTGTTCCTATTCCAGCTCCTATTCCTCAAGTCCGTGTTGACGAGACTATCTACCATTCTGAGGCCCTTGAGAACTCGGATGTGTATGACAAATTAGACGAGATGAGAGACCAGTTCTCTGACTTGAGGAAGGAAATGAAGGCCCTTCGAGGGAAGTTCAAGGTCCCTGACTTTGAAAAATACAAAGGGAATAGCTGTCCGCTCAGCCATTTGGTCATGTATGCTAGAAAAATGTCTACACATACCTATAATGATCAACTACTCATCCATTATTTTCAAGACAGCCTGTCTGGCGCTGCCTTGAAATGGTATATGGGTCTTGACTGTGGCTCTGTGCACACTTTCAATAACCTCGGTGAGGCTTTCGTAAGGCAATACAGGTACAACATGGATATGGCTCCGGAAAGAGATCAGCTGAGGGCGATGTCCCAAAAAGATAAGGAAACCTTCAAGGAGTATGCCCAGAGATGGAGGGAATTGGCAGCTCAGATAGTGCCACCATTGGAGGAGAAGGAGATGACAAAGATCTTTTTGAAGACCATGAGCTCTTTCTATTATGAGCGAATGATTGATAGTTCTCCCTCGGACTTTACCAAAATGGTAAATATGGGGATGAGGCTAGAAGAGGGAGTCCGTGAAGGACATTTGTCCCGTGATGATAATTCTTCGGCAAAGAAATATGGAGGATTTGCCAGAAAGAAGGAAGGGGAGACTCATACTGTTTCTTCCCATAGTAAAAGAAGACCCTCTATGAGGAGGAAGGAAGTTCGACCAGTCGTCAACCAACACCAGGTGGCTCAGATAACACCTGTTTTCAGAGAATCTCAACAAACACAATAACAATCTCGTCAACAACAACAGGCTTACCAGCCTCGCAATAACAACAACAATAACACCAATAATTATGAGAGGAAGAGGGTAACTTTTACCCTGATTCCTATGACTTACGCTGAACTGTATCCTTCCTTGATTGATAGGAAGTTGGTAACTCCACGTGATCCTCCTGTTGTGCCAACCAATCCTCAATGGTGGTACAAGCCTGAACTTCATTGTGTGTATCATTCCGGCGCACCCGGACATGATGTGGAGAACTGCTTCCCGTTGAAGATGAAGGTGCAAGACCTTGTGAGGAGTGGGATACTATCCTTTGAGGATACATGCCCTAATGTTAAGAAGAACCCGTTGCCCGAGCATGGGAAGGCGGCTGTCAACATGGTCCAAGGTTGTCCTGGCAAGTATAAGGTCCTTTATGTGAATGATATAAGGCAGTCCCTGGTGGAAATGCATAGGTTGTTCTGTGAGTAAAGTCACTATGAACACGATCACGATAGGTGCCATGTGTGCACTGTCAATGAAAGAGGATGCCGCAAGATAAGAAGGGACATCCAAGAGATGCTAGACCAAGGGACGATCGAGATACTTCAAAATCGTGATGAGGATGAAGTTGATGTTATTACCCCTGTGTTCAATATTCCTGATCCTGTTGTCATCAAGTATGATGGCAGCAAAAGGAAGGTGGTGCGAACTCTTGTGATAAAGCCAGTGGCCCTGTCCCGTATGTGTAAGATAAAGCGGTCCCGTACTGTTACAATGTTGTTATGCTTGAAGATGGGAAGGAGGTTTCATTGCCCTCTACCTCTATTGTAAGCATATCCAATGTTAGTGGAGTGACACGTAGTGGTCGTGTTTTCTTGGCTCAGCCGAAATCCCACGAAAACGTCGTGAAGAGGGATGTTGTTAGTTCTGCCGGTCCCGTGGGAACTTCTTCTTCAAATCATTCCATTCCTGCTGTGAAGGGTGTTGACCCTGTTGTTGTCAAAATTGATAAAGCTCCCATCCCAGTTGGCCAGTCTAACATATTGAAAGAGGATGGTGATGAGATATTGAGGCTCATCAAGAGGAGCGAGTACAACGTTGTGGAGCAGTTGCTTCAAACTCCATCAAAGATATTTGTCCTATCTTTGTTGATGAATTCCGAGCCACACCGTGAAGCGTTGCAAAGGGTGCTGGACGTGGCATATGTGGATCATGATGTCACGATTGAACAGTTTGATAACATTGTTGCAAATTTAACTGCCTGCAACAATTTGAGCTTCTGCGATGATGATTTTCCCGAGGAGGGAAAAGACCATAATTTGGCCTTACATATCTCTATGAACTGTAAAGACGATGCCCTGTCCAACGTGTTGGTGCACACAGGGTCATCACTTAATGTAATGCCAAAGTCCACTCTCTCCAAACTTTCATATCAGGGCCCCCCATGAGGCAGAGTGAAGTGGTAGTAAAAGCTTTTGATGGATCGCGCAAGACCGTGATCGGTGAATTAGACCTCCCGATCAAAATTAGACCTAGTGATTTCCAGATCACTTTCCAAGTTATGGACATACATCCGTCGTACAACTGCTTACTTGGTAGACCATGGATTCACGAGGCAGGTGCCGTGACATCCACCCTACACCAAAAGTTGAAGTTCGTTAAGAACAAGAAGTTGGTGGTGATAGGAGGAGAGAAGGCTCTCTTGGTCATCCATTTATCTTCCTTTTCCTACATCGACGTTGAGGATGAGGTTGGAACTCCATTCCAAGCCTTATCTATTGCTGAGCCTTCTAGGAAAGGACTTTCTTCATTTGTCTCCTACAATGACGCGAAGTTGGCCATCGAGCGTGGCGCAACTGATGGTTTGGGGAAAATGATAAAGATGGGAGATAATAAATCCCGGGCTGGTATAGGGTATTCTTTCGGTGCTTCTAATGATCTTGGGTTGTTTCAGAGTGGAGGCTTCATCTACACCAATGGAGATTACGAAGCTGCTACCATCATTGAAGAAGATGAAGAGGAAGACCTCGACAACTTTGTCATACCTGGTGGGAACTGCAATAATTGGGTCGTTGTTGATGTTCCAACAATTATCCATAAGTCAACTTAATATGTTCATTCTTGTTTAAAAACCCTTCTCCTATGCAAATGTTTGTTTTCCAAATTATTGGCATAATTTGTTAATACAATGATGTTCATTCAATAATCGCATGTTAAATGTTTGTTTTCGAAATTATTTTTCATTTTTGCTTTTCGCATGAAATTGGGGATCACGATAAAACCCTAAAAAAAAAAGAGAATAAAATCAATTTTTTCATCTGCATAATAATTTTCCTGGTTTGAATTCTGAAATCTCTTTTATACCCAAAATCATTATGCAGGTTGATCAAACCCATTGAACATAATGATCCAACACCATCTCCCAACTTTGAGTTCCCTGTATTTGAGGCAGAAGAAGATGATGTTGAAGAGATTCCTAATGAGATTACCCGTCTGCTTGAGTACGAGTAGAAGACCATTCAGCCACATCTTGAGAATCTGGAAACAGTCAACTTGGGGTCTGAGGACTGCATTCGTGAAGTGAAGATTGGGGCACTCCTTGAAGAGTCTGTCAAGAAAGGGTTGATTGAGTTACTACGAGAATATGTCGACGTCTTTGCCTAGTCGTATGAAGACATGCCTGGTCTAGATACTGATATCGTGCAACATTTCTTGCCATTGAAGTCTGAGTGTGTGCCTGTGAAGCAAAAGCTCAGAAGAACTCATCCTGATATGGCAGTGAAGACTAAAGAAGAAGTTCAGAAGCAAATTGATGTGGGGTTTCTGGTGAATTCTACATATCCTCAATGGGTGGCCAATATTGTGCCTGTACCTAAAAAAGACGGAAAAGTCCGAATGTGCGTAGATTACCGTGACTTGACTAAAGCTAGCCCAAAAGATGATATCCTCTACCACACATTGATATGTTGGTAGACAATACGGCTAAATTCAATGTCTTTTCATTTATGGACGGATTTTCCGGTTATAATCAGATTAAAATGGCACCCGAGCTCTTGCTGTCCCTGAGCCACCCCTTGAACCACATCCATGAATTGATTCATGCGGATTTTCATCTCGGCGAACTCTGCCTATAGGCTTTCCATTACTCTCTGTTGGTTTCTGCGGGTACCGTACAGGTGAATGCCTGGGTCAGCTATCCTGCTGATGGAACACCAAACAAACTGAGAACACTATGGCGGTACCTGTTATGCAAGACATGCTAATGAATATGTAAATGCAATGACATGTTTATCAATTCCAAAGGTATTCTACCCCCTTGATTCCAGTCTCTCAATAGATAAACGATGTAAAAAAAAGACTAAGTCGTTGATGAGAACCAAGAAAATTCCGACTAGAATCAAGTAGAAGATATAAAACCCTCGAAATGGATAAACATGTGGGAATGATTATGAATGCAAAATGATGTGATGCAAAATGATGTGAATGTAGTGCAGTGGCATGGGAATCAGGATCATTGTATCTGCTTGAACATCTGTCAGGTTGCACTGTCTGGAGAGAAATTAAGAGCACACCAAACAAAGGTCATGGGATGGATCATGTTATCCTTAATATCAACCACCCATTTAGGTGGATTATGGTTTACACCTTATCAACACCCAAGTTTCATTGATATTAAGGATACCTGATCGGATCAACCATGAATCAAGGGTTTGTTCTAAGTCACGAGCATGGAGTTTAGGTTAAGAACCACCCAAAAGGAGTGTACTAAGGTTTAAACCTGCCAAACATGTTCTACAAAAGGTTCCCATAGTCATAATCCCATCTTTCGGATATTATCGGAGGAACGACTACTCGTATTCCAAAAATATTCTCAAGAGAGACTCTTATGAGTGTAGTAACAATCGTATCAAATCTTACACTTGAACGACTTTCGCACTACGTCCTACGAATAGGCCAAGATGGGTTTGGTAAACTAAGGTCCTCGGCTTCTAAGGTCCATATTGGAAAAAGTAATGTCTAACCACAACTTACTTGTGTGACATTATTGATCTCAACATGACCTCCACAAAGTGAATGGGCTTGCAAGTCAACTTGCTAAGGAATAACTCCACACAAGTCGACAAGACTATGCCATTCTCCTATCCTAAGTGCACTCGAGTTCGGGTATAGAACTCATCTCACAAAGATCACCAAGCAGCCATAGCCAGCCAACAGATACAACAATGATATGTACACAATGCAATAAGGTAAAACAGGTAAATAAATAACTGTACAAAAGCATGAACACCCAATAAACAAACAAACTACAAAAGCTAGGAGGGACTCGCTTAGGGAAACCGTTTCCCCAGCAGAGTCGTCAGTTGTCGCAACCTGAAAAATTACAGTGTGCGAAAAAACAACCGGCGAAAGAAAATGACAGAAGAGTCGCCACCGTGCGTTATTTATCCCAAAGGAGGGAAAGGAAACGCTCGAAGTAAACTTGGAAAAAGGAATGGAAAAGACAAGGTCTCGCAACCAAATCTTGGGTTCGGGATTCGGTTATGAGAAGGGAAGGTATTAGCACCCCTACGCATCCGTAGTACTCTACGGGATCCACTTTTGTAGTTCTTGTCTAAAGGGTGTGAGTTTATCTTGTGTTGTTTACTAAAAAAGGGGTTAAATGAAAATGACTCTCGCGGATGTCGCATCCACTGCATACGTATCTCATTTGAATATGAGAATCAGAGTCTTCGTAGCTCGGCTGACCTATGGGTTTGGGGGATGTGTGCTCGCTAAGACATCGCGTCTTATGCCTACGTATCTCATCTGGAATGAGAATCAGAGCAAGCCGTAGTTCGGCTAACTACGGGGTTATGGATTGGGTTTTGGATGAACGACGTTACTACGCAATCTACCGGATGCTCGACCTTTGGAGACTTACTCACCTGTAGTAGAAGGAGTAAACGTGTGTTTAGGAGAAGAAAAATCAATGAAGGGTTAGGGTTTGGTAAACTCATGCAAAAAGGCAGTCCTTGACGAAGGAACTTGTTGTCGCATTACGCGAAAAACCGGCGGGAAAACGAAACAACAGAGCCGCCACCATGCGTTATTTATCCTAAAAGAGGGAAAGGAAACGCTCGAAGTAAACCTGGAAAAGACATGGTTTCGCGACCAGAGAAAGATAGGATCGGGAGTCGGTTATGCGAAGGGAAGGTATTAGCATCCCTACACATCCGTCGTACTCGACGGGATCCACGCTCAAAAGGAAGGATAAAGGTTGCTAAAAACTGCTCAAACAAACACACACAAAGGCTGGAAGGAGACACAGAAACGACAAAAGAAACTAACTCGGCAAGATATCGCATCCTGGGCCTACGTAGTCTGTCAGGCACAAACATCAGAGTCGACGTAGTTCGGGACAGGGGAAACGTGCTCGCTAGGATGTCGCATCCTATGCATACGTATCTTCTCGGACTAAAGAAGAATCAGAGCACTCGTAGCTCGGCTAACGCACGCCAAACAAAACCACACAGGAAACCGACTGCCAATCGCTGGACTTACGTCAGACTCCACACAAACAGGCAAACATGGAAACCGAATGCCAATCGCTGGACTTACATCAGACTCCGAACCAACAAACACACACAGGAAACCAACTGCCAATCGTTGGACTTACGTCAGACTCCAACAAGCAAATAAGACACAGGAAACCAACTGCCAATCGTTGGACTTACGTCAGACTCCAACCAGAAAAGGAGAAACAACTCACACAAACAAAACAAAAGGGCGCCCGGAGAGATCAACTCATCTCCTGCCTACGTACCTCATCTGGTATGAGGATCAGGGCGACGTAGTTCCCCTACGCAGGGAAAGAACTTCTAACCTAACCAGAGACTGGGAAATGACAAACTAGAAGGGAGACTAAGTCGAGCCTAATAGTTATCATGTAAATTCACCATGGTCCTAGGTTGAAGTTTCTACCTAACTTGCACAGGGAGCAAGCTATCTTAAACAGCACAAACAGTCATACAGAAGCACAAAGCAGGCACACACACTATATACAAACAGAGTGGGCTCATACAAGGCTAGGCTTTAGTCAAGGGGTCATGTCAACCTCGACAAACAAGCCACTGTAACAGGGTGGTGTTAGCTCTTAACCCTAACATTGAGAGTTAGGGTGAAGCAGATGAAATGGGAAGTGAAGATAAGACTTCACAGCTCTTATCCCTGGCCTGGGAGAGCTTCAGACAAATGAAAGTGAGGGAGTCCAGAATGTGGGACTCTACTCCACATGACTGACACAACAAGGATCTTGGGTTAATATCCACAATGCATCAACACATGGTGTGTGAGCAAAGTGGATGACACACTGAATAGCAGGAGATGGACTACACATCTCTTCTATATGCTAATTGCCTTATCAAAGGACTTTTCCTGCTTGGCACGAAGATAAACAAACACAAGCATTGCCTCTTAAGGAGGACTTCAGACAGGTGCCTGCTCAAGTAACAGGACAGGTCTTCCAGACTACATGAAGTCAGAGAAATTATACCTCAATGCTTAAGCAACCAAGCCAAAGAAAAAGCAAGTTCAAAATAACTTAGGCAACTTATGTACCTGAAAACAATCTAACTCAATCAGTATACAAGTCAAAAAATCAAAGAGACAACCAATAGTCAACAGTCAACAGACATAGTCAAACAAGCAATGCAACAATGTGCATGGCACAAGCTCAACTCAAATGAGCTACAATCAACCTACAAAACAAGTCGAGATTAGTCAACATCAACCAAATAATCCAACTCAAGCAAATGAATCAATCTTCTTATGGCCATGTGCTTCTTAACCTGAAAACAAAGCTCAAACATAAGCACAAACCACTAGGACAAGGCCTAGGGTCAAAGGGGGAGAAATAATTCAAAACAGAACATGAATTTCAACATGAATCAACCTCAATCAATTAAGAACATCATCCGAAAGGTCTCATGTCAATAGCATTCACCAAATTCATTTCACAAACCAATCATGGCAAGGTATGCAAGTTGAAAGCACATTGAGACAACAGAATAAACAAATGCACATTAATTCCAAAATAATTCAATTAATCTCAAGAAAAATCATGGCTAAACAGAACAAACAACATGATCAACACACCAAAAATCAAGGCATTTAGACATGATTAGGCATGGAAATCAAATTCATCAAGTCAAGGCAATCAAAACAAGCCCTAAGAAGACACCAAATGCTACATCAACTTAGCACAAGCCTAAAACAAAATTGGAACATGTTAAAGACCTCAAACCAAAGCCACAACAAACTTCATTATGTCTAGAAACAATGTGCAAAATTTCACATTCATAGGATAAACAACCAGCATTTCACAAATCATTGAAGTTCAAGACTATTCAAAAGTTCACAAATGACAATCCAGAAAGAAAAATCTCAAACAAATCAGAAATGAATCCAAAAATTCCCAGAAAATTCATGATCATTCACAACATGCATAGCAAGCATCCTACATGAAATCAAGGCATTTGGAATTTATTTGGCATGGCAAAGAAATTAATCAAATTGAGCAAGAAAAGGTGTGACACACATTGTCACACCTACATTAACATGACCATATCTCAGCAACCATAAATGATAAAATTGCAAACTCAACACCAAAATGTCCATCAAGATGTCTAGTTTAAGCATGTCAAATTTCATAATCATTGGATTAAAACTCATCATTTCACAAAGCATATGGCAAGCAAGGTACAAAAAGCATACATGTTAACATTCCCTAGGCCAAACAATTTTCCATCTAGGAACAATTTGTGGAAAAATGCTCATAAAAAACTAGAAACAATGAGGAGAATGATGCAAAAAATACCACATTATTTGGATCAATATTTATTTAGTTATGAATTTTTAAAGTGGAGGAAAAAAATTAAAAATCATGAAGAACATAGTATGAATGGCATGGAATAAAATGTGAATGTCATTTTGGATTTGTCATGAGCCAGGAATCGAACTAAGTAGGATTTTGAATTGAGGCACGCTATCATGTGAAACGCACCGTTTCACTTAATCTACGTGGCCAGGCGAAACAATGAAGACCAATCAATTAGCCACGCATGCAACAGCTGGACCAATACATGTCCATAAACACATAAACACATGCAAACAAGCGCTGGAATGGATCAAACGAAATCTGGAAACGCAAACCCTAACAACTTCATACGCATTCATCATGTTCTTCATGCTCAAGAACAAAAGTGCACAGAAATACAAAATACGCACATCATCATGTTCATCTCTCATCATACATCAACAATCCATATCTAATTTAACCTAATTCAACATATATTCAAAGATTCGAAGCCATGAAGTTTCACATGTCAAACTTAAAATCACCATAACTAACACAATACTTCATGGAATTTAGTGATCTAAAGCTCAGTTTGCTCAGTGTTCAAAGATCTACAACTATCACCTATCAATTTCATGAATTAAGGGAATCAAATTCTGACCTTGTTGAAGATGCAGAAGTGGAATTGGTTGATTCAGGCCTTGAACAGCTCAAACAGATGCTCCAATGCTCTTGTATGATTGAATGGATGAAAGTTTGTGACTTAATCTTGCAAGATCTGGCCAGAATTTCCAACTGCCATGGATGAATGCAAGCTTCGAGCTGCTTCAAATCTGAATGAATTGTGATGGTTCTTGCTTCAAACATGCGCCATAATCCTTCCAGATGATGATTTGATCAATGGATGATGAATTGGTTTGAAGAAAATTGCAAAAGTTTGAGAGAGAAAATTTGAAGAAAATTGTAGATCTGAAATTGTGATGTTGCCAATGCAGAAATCTGTTATGATTTGGCTTATATATGAGCTCCTAATCAAGCTGTTAATCATGTTTAGCCATGTGGTAATTGGATTAGTGAGAATGGAGTGTTTTGGCAAATTTGCAATTGCACCCTTATGCATGAAAGCCAATGGAACAGTACACGAAATGGCTTTGAATTCACTTGAAAAACCAATTTGGAGCCAAATGCAAGTGTTAAAATGTGAAAACAATGCATTATTTTCAAATTATAATTTTCCCTCCAAAATTCAAATGAAAAACCAAAAAAATATGTGATGAGAATGCATGGCATGTGATGCATGTTTTGGATAGTAGAGCTTAAGAGAAAAATGTTGCAAAAAGAACCATCTCATTTGGACATTTGGTGTGAAAGTTATGCATGTTTGAAGTTCCATGTTCATTTGACCATGATTGATCCATATCTCTTCAACCATACGTGCGGAATTCATGATCTTGGACTTTTTGGAAATGGGAGAGAAAGATCTTCAACTTTCATGTTGGACAAAATTTCATTTGAAGCTTTCTTGATGATGTAATCTTGAGGAGAAAACCTTTCCATTTTTGGCAATTCCAAGTTATAGATCACTTACTATTTTTGGAAAGTTTTGATCTGACCTCAAATTCTTCAATGTTGATGTTTGAAATGTCAAATGAGACTTATTCCCACATGAATGAGGTATCTCTAACCATCTCCCACCTTCAAATCCATGATTGAACTGACAGTTGACTTTTGTTGACTTTCTAGGGTTTCAGATGATTTGCATCTTGACTGATGAGCTCTGAACATCCAATGCTTGACCACATCACTTCAAAATGATCCCTAGGTCATATGAACTTATTGAACCAACCCTAGGGCTTTGATTCCATAGGAAATGCACTTGCTTGCTTGCACAACTGAATCTCCTAACCAGTCTTGATTGATGACATGTGATGGACTATGCAAATGTTAATGCAATGTTAATGACCTAAAATGAAAATGTATGTACAAATGGGAGGTGCAAATTTGAGGTGCTACATCTGTAAAAAAAAAATAAACACACAAAAACATTGCCTCCTATCAAGGTCTTCCAGCTAGGAAAACAGTAAAATGCGGGAAAAATGTAAAAGTACCACGCAGATAAAGATCTGAAGTAACAACAATTAGAGGAATGGGAAACCCAGGGATCCTTCCAAGCTAAACACCATCAAAGAAAGTGAGTCAGTACAGGTAATCGAAATGAAACCTCCAGGCGGTATCCCATAAATAAAGTGGAAAACCATGCAAGTTATCCCTGCAAAAGTCATGTGAGCCCTCACAAAAAACTCAACAAACAGGTTAGAGACAAAAAAATAGGGTAATCAAGGGTTGCCCCCAAATCAAAATGTAACCACATGAATCATGCCATTAAAATTCACAAAAAAGACATGCATCAAAAGGGTATCAAATTCACCCATAATACCTCAAACATCCAGAGTATTCAAATTCAAAGCTCAAAGGTAATGGGAATAAGGGCAAACCTGATTGGAGAGCTTGATTGAAATTGAGTTGCACCCGTGAGGTTTACAAAATAATCTTTAGGGTTTATGTGAGGCAGAGGTGATTCTGTGCAGTTGAGTTCCCTTCAGGGTTTAGAGGCTGCTCTGAACTCCGTTAGCTCTTCTCTCACTATCTTTTTTCCAGACAGGGTAATAGGAATGGAATCGATTTTTGTTTCACTGAAACTCTGAATTTATAACCTGATTTTTGTGGACCTGTGGGCTCAAATGAGAGAGGTCCAAGTCCAAGATTTTTTCTTTTATTTGTTTATTTATTTATTTATATTTTTTTTTTTAGTTTTTCATTTTTTTTTCGTTTTTTTTTTCCAAAACACGTGGGCTTCGCCTAGCGAGCATGACAGCTCATGAACAAACCTTTGCTCCTTCAAGATTAACATTTTGACTGACGAATAGACCCCTGTTGGAAGTAACTCAAGTCTTTCCCTTGTGTTGACTAATCATCTAAATAGAGCCCACAAAGTGTCCTGGATGATGTTCAAGCTTCTTGGATCCGATTCCGATTGCCATGATGAAATGCAAATGCTAAATGACCTAAAAATGAATGCATGCATGAGGTGTAAAGCGTATGCTTCCAGGAAAAATGAAGGGTAAATTTTGGGGTATTACAGCTGCCCCTATTCAATCAACTGGAGACCTGGAAAGAAGATAGCAGCGGCTTTCGTGCTTTCGATGTATCAAGGGATTGAATACAATAAAAGCCCGAAAACTTGCACTGAAGTGAAGTGAAGTAACAATGCCTGTCAGAATCGGCAAAGAGGTGGTCTTGAAAGAAGAATCCGTCTGGTACGGTGAGTGTCAGTCTGAATACCGAAAAAGAATGTTAACTTGGATACCAAAATAAATGGTAACACAGAAATAACCATGGCCTGAATGCCGCTCGCCAGTCTGAATACTGGAAATGACTTCGATCTGAACATCGGAAGATATGAGATTATTAATATCGGTCTGAACACCGAGGGGCTGGCCTGAATGCCACAAGTTGCGTCGACCTGAATGTCGGAAACTTCTTCGATCTGAACATCGGAAAACTGGCCTGAACGCCTCTTCGGTCTGAATACCGGAAGCTGGCCTGAACGCCACAAGTTGCATCGACCTGAATGTCGGAAACTTCTTCGATCTGAACATCGGAAAACTGGCCTGAACGCCACAAGTTGCATCGACCTGAACGTCGGAAACTTCTTCGATCTGAACATCGGAAAACTGGCCTGAACGCCTCAAGTTGCATCGACCTGAATGTCGGAAACTTCTTTGATCTGAACATCGGAAAACTGGCCTGAACGCCACAAGTTGCATTGACCTGAACGTCGAAAACTTCTTCGATCTGAATATCGGAAAACTGGCCTGAAGGCCACAAGTTACTTCGACCTGAATGTCGGAAACTTCTTCGATCTGAACATCGGAAAACTGGTCTGAACACCACTTCGGTCTGAATACCGGAAACTTCATGCCTGTCAGCATCGGCAGAAATAGGGAACGATAATAGAGGCGGCGCATGGGCCAATGACACTTGCTGGGGATAACAAAGGTAAGTCATGAACAATCTTCAGTCTAAGTACTGGAAACAACTTCTGGCTTATCACTTGGGATACCGAGAATGTTTTATGCTTACATGCGTATGTTTGAATTTTTCAATGGTGTAATGCTCCATGAAAATGGAAATGCTACGCGATTTGGGAGGATGCAATGAAATATGATTCTACATGCAGGGATGCGAAATGCTGGGTAGAATGCCAAGCTGAGGCAAGGGGATTTGCTGGGAAATGATCACCATCTTCTGGACCTTGGCAAGGCTGCTGGAGATTCACAGCACAAAGAATTCTGTGGGGAAATGATCTGCCACACGGTGTTCTAGCAATGACGAAATACCGAGATTCTAACTGGGGAGAGAACGACACTGAAAACCTGCTATTGGGGAAAGCAATAGTGGTTCTGGCAACCATAACCTACGAGAGAGACGACTTAGCAGGGGAAGAAAACACCGATACGGTACCGAGGTTCTGCTTCAAGGAAAGAAATAATGGATCTGGCATTGGGATTATCGATCTGGCCTCGAACACTGAGGAGCAGCCGCTTCTGCTGGGAAGATACAGTCTGACACTGTCAACTCCGCTGGGGGTATATAGTCTGACACTGTCAACTCTACTGGGGAGTGTATAATCTGAAACCACCGCTTGGGGGGAGGTACAATGGTGAAAACCTGTTGGGGATTGAAGAATCCAACGCTCTGATCAGCTCTGCAGGGATAAGATACCGAATTCGTCTGTTGGGGAAAACATTCACGATCATCTGCAGGGGATTTTAAGGAAATGCCCCGAGGGTACCTGTTCTGAATAGACGATCCAAAGCACTTAAAATTTACAGCAATTTTAAATGTTTATTAAGCATGTACCTGTAAAGCTCTTATGTGTCATGATGCAATGTTTATCAAAAAATTCGGACGTCATTTTTGCAAACAAAACAGAAAAATGAAAATGAAAATGAAAACAAAGATATACTGAATAACATGATTTTATTGATTAAACGGCCTCTGAATAGGCATTTACATCAAGAAGCAATCCCTGGAAATAGGTAATCGCACAACAGATAAAAACAGACATTAATCTAATGGCAATGTGAAATGGATTTCTATTGGGTTCCAATTCTGCTATGACTTGCTCGTCTTCAAGATCCTCCAGATGATCAGCTTTCTGAAAGAGTGATTGGACTGTTTCCTATCCTTCAAAAGTTTCCAGTCATTGACACGAGATGAGATTCAGAACTACTCAGAACACAATCATTCGCTTAATCCCTAACTTTTTCCTGGATCGCCTTTTTCGGGTTTTCAATCCACCGAGATACCCATTTTTGCCTAAGTTGCCTTTTTAGGTTTTCAACTTACCGGATGTACAATCTTTTCACTTTTAATCCCTAATTTTTGCCTGAACCTTTTTCATTTTCTTGGTTCGCCGGGATGCCTATTTTTGCCAGGACTACTCTTTTTATTGTCTAGCGTGTCTATTTCATGCGAAGTATTTTTTAACTGCGTCTGAGTTCACCGGGGAAGTGAAGTTTTCACCATCCATCGTTGCAAGCATTAAGGCCCCACCATCAAAAACCTTGGTGACAATATACGGTCCATCATAGTTAGGAGTCCACTTGCCCCTGTGATCTATCTGAGGAGGAAGGATCCTTTTCAACACCAAATCTCCGACCTGGAAGCATCGAGGATGCACTTTCTGATCAAAGGCTCTCTTCATCCGACTTTGATACAACTGCCCATGACAAATGGCTGCCATTCTCTTCTCTTCGATAAGACTCAACTCATTGAACCTTGTCCGAATCCATTCAGCTTCGTCTAACTTGACATCCAACAGGACTCTTAGAGAAGGAATCTCCACTTCAACAGGTAGGACTGCTTCCATACCATACACAAGGGAGTAAGGGGTTGCCCCGGTCGATGTACATACTGAAGTACGATACCCATGCAAGGCTAAGGGTAGCATCTCATGCCAATCTCTGTACGTAACGACCATCTTCTGCACAATCTTCTTTATGTTCTTATTTGCCGCCTCAACAGCGTCGTTCATCTTAGGGAGGTAAGGGGAAGAATTGTGATGCTGAATGTTGAAGTTCTGGCACAACTCCTTCATCATTTTTTTGTTGAGATTAGAACCATTATCAGTAATGATTCTTTCGGGAATCCCATAGTGACAAATGATTTCTTTCTTGATGAATCGGGCAAACACATGTCTGGTGACCTTCGCAAATGACGCTGCTTCGACCCACTTGGTGAAATAGTCGACGGCAACAAGGATGAAGCGATGCCCATTGGAAGCGGTCGGCTCAATCTTTCCAATCATATCGATGCCCCACATAGCGAAAGGCCACAGCGAAGACATCACATTCAAAGGATTCGGCAGCACATGCACCTTATCAGCGTAAATCTGGCATTTATGGCACTTCCGAGCATATTTGAAACAATCAGATTCCATGGTCATCCAGTAATAACCTGCTCTCAACAATTTCTTAGCCATTGCATGTCCGTCGGCATGAGTACCGAAGGAGCCTTCATGAACTTCCTGCATTAACATGTCTGCTTCGTGTCTGTCCACGCCTCTGAGCAAAACCATGTCAAAGTTCCTCTTATACAGAACATCATCTTTGTTCAAGAAGAAACTGCCCGCCAATCTTCTCAAAGTCTTTCTATCATTGTTGGATGCCCCTGCAGGGTACTCTTGATTCTTCAGAAAGCACTTGATGTCGTGATACCAGGGCTTGTCATCAACTACCAGTTCAGCATCAAACACATACGCGGCCCTATCAAAGCGCATCACATCGATCCTGGAAGCGCGGTTCCACTGAATCACGTTGATCATGGAGGATAGAGTAGCAAGAGCATCTGTCATCTGGTTCTCATCACGAGGTATATGGTACAACTTTACTGTTGTGAAGAAAGTCAACAGTCTTCTCGTGTAATCTCTGTAAGGGACCAGAGTAGGCTGGAGAGTGTTCCATTCACCATTCACTTGATTGATTACCAAAGCTGAATCTCCGAAGATGTCCAAAGTATTGATTCTCAAATTAATAGCTTGCTCAATACCCAAGATACAGGCTTCATACTCAACTTCATTATTGGTGCACTCGAAAGTCAGACGAGTGGGGAAAGGCATGTGGGCACCTTTCGGAGTTGTAATGACAACACCAATTCCACTTCCTCTGACGTTGACGGCCCCATCAAACATTAAAGTCCACTTTTCGTCTGGATCAGGTCCCTCTTCAACAACTGGCTCTTCACAGTCTTTCATCTTAAGGAACATGATGTCTTCATCCGGAAAATCAAACTTCATCGGCTCATAATCTTCAACCGGCTGTTGAGAAAGATAGTCTGACAGAATACTCCCCTTGATGGCTTTCTGGGAAGTATACTGGATGTCGTACTCTGTCAGTACCATTTGCCAACGAGAAACTCTTCCGGTGAGAGCTGGCTTCTCAAATATATACTTGACTGGATCCATTTTAGAGATCAGTAAGGTTATGTGAGACATCATGTATTGTCTCAATCGCTTCGCAGCCCATGCAAGTGCACAACATGTTTTTTCAAGCATTGAGTATCTCGACTCGCAATCGGTGAATTTCTTACTCAGGTAGTAGATGGCATGCTCTTTCCTACCTGTCTCGTCGTGTTGACCGAGAATACAACCCATGGAATTGTCTAGTACTATCAAATACATAATCAGCGGTCTCCCTGGGACCGGAGGCACAAGGATAGGAGGATTATGCAAATACTCTTATATCTTCTCGAATGCCCTTTGACAATCATCATTCCACCTGATAGCTTGATCTTTTCTCAACAATTTCAATATTGGCTCACACGTGGCTGTTAGGTGAGAGATGAACCTTGCAATGTAGTTCAACCTCCCTAAGAAACCACAGACTTGTTTCTCTGTTCTTGGCTCAGGCATTTCCTGTATCGCTTTCACTTTAGCCGGATCCACCTCAATCCCTTTTCCGCTAACAACAAAACCCAGTAGTTTTCCAGATCTCACCCCAAAAGTACACTTGTTCGGATTAAGCCTCAGCTTGAATTTCCTCAAACGCTCAAACAGTTTCTGACACTTCACCAAATGTTCTTCTTCTATCTGAGATTTGGCAATCATATCATCAACATAAACCTCAATTTCATGATGAATCATATCATGGAACAGAGTCACCATCGCTCGCTGATATGTTGCTCCGGCATTTTTCAGACCAAACGACATCACCTTGTAGCAGAAGGTGCCCCATGGGGTTATGAATGTTGTCTTCTCCATGTCTTCTGGTGCCATCTTAATTTGATTATAGCCAGAAAAGCCATCCATGAAGGAGAATACCGAGAACTGAGTCGTGTTATCCACAAAAACGTCAATGTGAGGTAAGGGGAAATCATCTTTAGGACTAGCCCTGTTCAGATCCCGGTAGTCAACACACATCCGTACCTTTCCATCCTTCTTAGGTACTGGAACGATATTTGCAACCCATGGCGGACAATTTGTGACTGCTAGAAACCCTGCATCCAACTGTTTTTGCACTTCTTCCTTTATCTTGACATCCATCTCTGGTCTTGTTCTTCTGAGCTTCTGCTTGACCGGAGGAAAACCTTCTTTGAGCGGCAAGCGATGTACCACGATGTCTGTGTCAAGCCCTGGCATGTCCTGATAAGACCAAGCGAAGATGTCAACATACTCTTGCAGCAATTCAATCAACCCATTCTTCATATTGTCTTCCAAAGCAGCCCCTATCTTGATTTCTCTCTTGGCGTCCTCGGTGCCGAGATTAATCACTTCAACAGACTCTTGATGCGGTTGAATGACCCTTTCCTCTTGTTTTAATAACCTGGTAAGTTCTTCAGGGAGTTCACAGTCTTCATCACCCTCTTCTTCAGCTTGAAAGATTGGATTTTCAAAGTCGAAGCGAGCCATAGCAGAACCATTATCAATAGGATCCGGTGATGTGCATCTGCATGAGTGATGGTATGTGCTTATGAGTGTGAAAAAAAAAGAAAAAAAAGTGGAAACTAAACAAAACATTGCCATTTTTTTTTTGAAAAACTGCAAAAATAGAAAGACAGGGAACGAAATATTTGAATGCAAAAAGACGTCCTTTATTTATGATAAAAAATGCAAGTGTCACATAGATGAGCCCTACAATGAGTCATTACGCCCTGGCGGAACGTAAGACTTGGATATGCATGAATAAACAAAGAAAATTACTCCTCCAGACAAGTGGCTTGGACAATCTCCTCAGAAGACCAATTGTTGAGAACTTCACCCGGGATCCTCGGACGCACCCAGTTATTGATGTCGCAATCACTATCCCCATCTTCATTGTTGACCGCAAAGACTAATTTGACTTCTCATTCAACCATGTTAACGTTGGCTCCACCATGCTAGGGCATGGGATTGTTGACGACATTAGGAGTTGGTGCGAAGTTAACGGCCTTTGAATCAATGAGGTCCTGAACTACGTGCTTAAAAGCTTTGCAGTTCTCAATATTATGGCCAGGTGCCCTAGAGTGGAAGCTACACCTAGCGTTGGCGTCGTAACCCGCTGGAAGCCTACCAACAGGAGGAGCCAGAGTGCGCAACTGCACAAGTTATAGTTGTTGAGGACT
The DNA here is from genome assembly GCF_024323335.1 of Lathyrus oleraceus. Lineage (NCBI taxonomy): Eukaryota > Viridiplantae > Streptophyta > Magnoliopsida > Fabales > Fabaceae > Lathyrus > Lathyrus oleraceus. Next base: position 266,951,357 of record NC_066584.1, on the reverse strand, counting down.
AGAAAGCAACTGAGCGTACGACATTGAAAGAGTGTCGAAACGCCGGTCCATCGTCCTTGGCCTCGGTTGATAGGCGGGTCTGTAACCCGGTTGTTGTGGTTGGTACTGAGCTGGTTGACACTATGGTTGTTGTTGTTGTAGTGGTGCTGCAGCTGGAATGGTCACAGCCGCAACATACGGTTGCTGATGATAGTTCTGAAAGTTATTCCTCCGGTTATCCCTGTTCTGATAAGAAGATATGGCACTTGCATCTAGGGGTGGTAAAATGGATGGATTGGATGGATATGGATTGGATCGTTAATAGATGGATCAAAATAATCCATTAGCCCATTAACAATCCAATAATTTTTTTTTAAAAATATCCAATCCAATCCATCCATTATCATATTTTTAGTGGATGGATATCCATCCATCCATTTTTTTTTGAATTTTATTTTTTTTGAAAAAATCAGAATAAAACATAATCAGTTTTTTTTTCGAGAAAAATCATTTTTTTCAAAAAAAAAATATTTTTGTATTTTTGAAAAAAATAATTTAAAAATCGTTTTTTTTTTCGAAAAAAAATATTTTTTTTATATTCGTAAAAAAATAAAATTTTCGAAAATAAAATCAAAATTTGGTATTTTTCAAAAAAAAAAAATTTTAAATTTTTGAAAAAAACCGATTTTTTGTATTTTCAAAAAAAATAAATTTATTTTTATTTTTCAAAAAAAATTGATTTTTTTTTCGAAAAATAAATATTTTATATTTTAAAAAATAAATAAATTAATATTTGAAAAAAATTATTTTTTTAAAATTAAATAAAAAAATCCATTGGATCATTAAAATGTGTTGGATGGATTGGATCAATCCATTCTTATAAATGGATGGATTGGATCAATCCATTAACTTAATTTTTATGTAGTGGATGGATTGAATGGATTTTTTGATGGATGGATTGGATGGATTTTGTATTAATGGATCCAATTGCCACCCCTACTTGCATCCCCTTCTCTCCTCTTCTGTCCCTGAATGAACGACTTCTTCACCCCTGATGAGGATTCACCTCCACTCTGGGTCTTGTATGTCCTTAGGTAATTCTCCACCCTCTCTCCGATAGAGACTACATCAGCAAAATTGGAGGCATTGCAACCCACCAGGCGCTCCAAATAAGGTCCTGGCAGAGTGTTCATGAACATGTTAGCCATTTCCTTTTCCAACATAGGAGGTTGAACACGGGAAGCTGTTTCTCTCCACGAAATGGATAAACATGTGTGAATGATTATGAATGCAAAATGATGTGATGCAAAATGATGTGAATGCAGTGTAGTGGCATGGGAATCAGGATTGTTGTATCTGCTTGAACATCTGTCAGGTTGCACTTTCTGGAGAGAAATTAAGAGCACACCAAACAAAGGTCATGGGATGGATCATGTTATCCTTAATATCAACCACCCATTTTGGTGGATTATGGTTTACACCTTATCAACACCCAAGTTTCATTGATATTAAGGATACCTGATCGGATCAACCATGAATAAAGGGTTTGTTCCAAGTCACGAGCATGGAGTTTAGGTTAAGAACCACCCAAAAGGAGTGTACTAAGGTTTAAACCTGCCAAACATGTTCTACAAAAGGTTCCCATAGTCATAATCCCATCTTTCGGATATTATCGGAGGAACGACTACTCGTATTCCAAAAATATTCTCAAGAGAGACTCTTATGAGTGTAGTATCGCGTAACAATCGTATCAAATCTTACACTTGAACGACTTTCGCACTACGTCCTACGAATAGGCCAAGATGGGTTTGGTAAACTAAGGTCCTCGGCTTCTAAGGTCCATATGGGAAAAAGTAATGTCTAACCACAACTTACTTGTGTGACATTATTAATCTCAACATGACCTCCACCAAGTGAATGGGCTTGCAAGTCAACTTGCTAAGGAATAACTCCACACAAGTCGACAAGACTATGCCATTCTCCTATCCTAAGTGCACTCGAGTTCGGGTATAGAACTCATCTCACAAAAATCACCAAGCCGCCATAGCCAGCCAACAGATACAACAATGATATGTACACAATGCAATAAGGTAAAGCAGGTAAATAAATAACTGTACAAAAGCATGAACACCCAATAAACAAACAAACTACAAAAGCTAGGAGGGACTCGCTTAGGGAAACCGTTTACCCAGCAGAGTCGTCAGCTGTCGCAACCTGAAAAAATACAGTGTGCGAAAAAACAACCGGCGAAAGAAAATGACAGAAGAGTCGCCACCATGCGTTATTTATCCCAAAGGAGGGAAAGGAAACGCTCGAAGTAAACCTGGAAAAAGGAAAGGAAAAGACAAGGTCTCGCAACCAAATCTTGGGTTCGGGAGTCGGTTATGTGAATGGAAGGTATTAGCACCCCTACGCATCCGTAGTACTCTACGGGATCCACTTTTGTAGTTCTTGTCTAAAGGGTGTGAGTTTATCTTGTGATGTTTACTAAAAAAGGGGTTAAATGAAAATGACTCGCGCGGATGTCGCATCCACTGCATACGTATCTCATATGAATATGAGAATCAGAGTCTTCGTAGCTCGGCTGACCTATGGGGTTGGGGGATGTGTGTTCGCTAAGACATCGCGTCTTATGCCTACGTATCTCATCTGGAATGAGAATCAGAGCAAGCCGTAGTTCGGCTAACTACGGGGTTATGGATTGGGTTTTGGACGAACGATGTTACTACGCAATCTACCGGATGCTCGACCTTTGGAGACTTACTCACCTGTAGTAGAAGGAGTAAACGTGTGTTTAGGAGAAGAAAAATCAATGAAGGGTTAGGGTTTGGTAAACTCATGCAAAAAGGCTGCCCTTGACGAGGGAACCTGTATAAAAAAAATAAACACACAAAAACATTGCCTCCTATCGAGGTCTTCCAGCTAGGAAAACAGTAAAATGCGGGAAAAATGTAAAAGTACCACGCGGATAAAGATCCTAAGTAACATCAATTAGAGGAATGGGAAACCCAGGGATCCTTCCAAGCTAAACACCATCAAAGAAAGTGAGTCAGTACAGGTAATCGGATGAAACCTCCAGGCGGTATCCCACAAATAAAATGGAAAACCACGCAAGTTATCCCTGCAAAAGTCATGTGAGCCCTCACAAAAAACTCAACAAACAGGTTAGAGACAAAAAAATAGGGTAATCAAGGGTTGCCCCCAAATCAAAACGTAACCACATGAATCATGCCATTAAAATTCACAAAAAAGACATGCATCAAAAGGGTATCAAATTCACCCATAATACCTCAAACATTCAGAGTATTCAAATTCAAAGCTCAAAGGTAATGGGAATAAGGGCAAACCTGATTGGAGAGCTTGATTGAAATTGAGTTGCACCCGTGAGGTTTACAAAACAATCTTTAGGGTTTATGTGAGGCAGAGGTGATTCTGTGCAGTTGAGTTCCCTTCAGGGTTTGGAGGCTGCTCTGAACTCCGTTAGCTCTTCTCTCACTATCTTTTTCCCCAGGGTTCTTCTCTCACTATCTTTTTCCCAGACAGGGTAATAGGAATGGAATCGATTTTTGTTTCACTGAAACTCTGAATTTATAACCTAATTTTTGTGGACCTGTGGGCTCAAATGAGAGAGGTCCAAGTCCAAGATTTTTTCTTTTATTTATTTATTTATATTTTTTTTTGTTTTTTTGTTTTTTTTTTGTTTTTTTTTCAAAACACGTGGGCTTCGCCTAGCGAGCATGACAACTCATGAACAAACCTTTGCTCCTTTAAGATTAACGTTTTGACTGACGAATAGACCTCTGTTGGAAGTAACTCAAGTCTTTCCCTTGTGTTGACTGATCATCTAAATAGAGCCCACAAAGTGTCCTAGATGATGTTCAAGCTTCTTGGATCCGATTCCGATTGCCATGATGAAATGCAAATGCTAAATGACCTAAAAATGAATGCATGCATGAGGTGTAAAGCGTATGCTTCCAGGAAAAATGAAGGGTAAATTTTGGGGTATTACAATTACCTTTAGATTTATTGACTAAATCAAAAGTAAACCATACAAGTCGAGTCGCCACCGCACTTCTATTTATCCAGAGGAAAGGTTAGAAAGCGAACAAAAACCGAGAAGTTTTATCGAATCAAAAACTAATAAAAATGTCAGAGATCGGGGTAAGGGGGTTGGTTATGCAATGGGAAGGTGTTAAGCACCCAAAACATCCCAGGTACTCCTAGAGAGCCCTTTTCACACTTGTTGTAAGGTTGGTATTTTTTTGTGAAAATTGGTTTGTGCAAACATGATTGGGGAGATGAGAAGAGAATATACAAGTTATTTACAATTTTGTGTTTGAATGGATAAATCCATTGCCTACGTACCATCTTAAAAAATATTAGGATCAAAACCTCGTAGTTCGGGGTAAAAATCTCAAAACAAGTTGGTGAATTGATTGGTCCAAAAGCCTTAAGGTCTTTTGTTATCCAAGGGAGAAAACTCAACCTAAAAACCACAAATCCACCATGTGAGGATAGCTTCAACATGCTAGTGAGGGGTTAACCCTATAATAAGCATGGAAGACTCATTGTCCATCACTAAGGATATAGGTGAGCATTATATCTACCTCAAGGATAACTCGAACCTAATAGCTAAAGGTTATGAAAAGTTTTTGATAAGAAAGTGGCCATTGAAACCACAAAAGCATTTGAATGAGTTATATTTACCAATGAAAAGTATTTACAAATTATGGTCAAAGTTGACTCAAAGATTCAATTCAAAATAAGTGTTATGAAAAGAAAGTTTGAAAATCAAAAGCATAATGCTAAGGTTTCTAATGCTTGAAAACAAGTGTTAATGTTTGCACAAAAGTTTTGGCTTGGGTTAGAGTGGAGGGAAGAAGAAGAATGGCTAAAGTCCTAATCATACAAGAGATGAAGGAGAAGAAATAAGACCACAAATGGTGTTCCTTTCTTGAGATCATATTGATGATCCAAGTAGCTCCCATCCTTTGGAATAAGTAAGCAAATAAGTGTGTACTCAAGCAATCAATCAAGCAAGCAAAGCTCTTAGGAATCTTCCAATGGCTCTTGTATCTCTCTCTTTTGAAGCACATGACAATGATTCTTCAATTTGGTTCAAATAGGAATCCCTAGCACAAAAGCACACGCATCAAAAAGTTCCATGAAGTAAATCAAGAATGGACAAGAGTGAGTTTAGAGATTTGGTCCTTCTAATCCATCTTCAACATTAAGGCCTTTTTACTCCATTTTGCATAGGGAATATCCTAGAATATAAGTCCTTTTTGTCCATTTTTGTATTTGGTCCACAACAATAAAAACAAAAGCACAAGCACAATAATATATACACAATTATGTGCTGAAGTGAGCAAAAGGAAAATTCCATTAACATAAACATGTGCTCAAATGAGCAAAAGGCAAAAGCAAATGGATAATATGTACAAGAATAGTAAATTGCATAAATGTAAAGTGCAAGGATTAAATGTTAATGGTTAATGGTTAGTGTTAGAGTTAGTGTGCCATAAGGCAATTTAGCGTTATGTTAAGAAATCGTAATTGGACTTCTGTAGAAGTCACAACTATCAGAGGCCGGTCAATAATAATGTAGGCAACAACATAAGTTAGAGATTTTGATTAGTGAATCAAACTCCTACAACTTGCCATGCGAAAAGAAGATGAGAAATGATCTTGTATTGATTTAGGTTCTTTGCTTGATTAGGAAGCAACTTATCCTTAATGCAAAGCCATTCACTCAATCCATGATCAAGTTGAATTAGATTTGAATTAAGGAAGGTTAAACCTCCCATGTATCAAGGCTAACCACCAATCTTTAACTCATTGATCAAAAAAGAAAAAAAAGAAGAAGGAGAAGATGAATAATAAAGTGCATAAATGAAATGAGGTAATCAACAAGCATTGACCAAAGATAGAGGAGATCAAGGTCAAACAATAGTAAACAGAATCAAAATGAAGATTAGAAGTCAAGAAACAAATAAAATATTTTTGGTATTTTTCAAAACTAAAATAATACTTGAATTAAAATAATAAATAAAGGTCAAACTTCAAATTCACTTTAAATCAACTTTGAAGAGTCCAAGTGAATTATCCTAAGTTCAACAAGGTCAAACAAAGTTTGACAATTTTTTTATAGCATTTTTAGAAGTCAGAAACTATTTTTAATCAATTAAAAATGCATAAAAATAACCTAATTGAATTAAAATCTCAAATAAATCTCAAATCAATTAATAAATTGATGAGAATATTTTTCATAGATCTATCATCATTCAAAGAGGTTGGAAAAATATTTTTGTATTTTTTGGATATCAAAAACTATTTTAAATGAATTAAAAATAACCAGAAAAGAGAAAATTCCTAAAAAATATCAAATGATAAAATAAAAAATATTAAAAATCATTTTTAGAAACTAGAAATTAAAAGAAGAATAATGCAATTGGTCTCACATTTTTTGGACGAATAATGAAGGAGATATGATTTTTTGAAATGAAAATAGAATTAAAGAAATAAAAGAAAATGAAATGAGAAAATAAAAAAATGTGGAAAAACGTGGAGCGTTGGATGAAGCTCATTAATTGAGCTGGCACATCACATGGCTCCTGAGCGCGCGCCTACCAAACACGTGAGTGAATGCATCACACACGGTCTTTAATTAAGTCATAACATGGAACGACTAAGATTAAATCTCGAAAACAAAATGCACGGCGATGACTCATTCTGGAGACCAGACGGTGGTGTACACCACCGTCTTCTCCGGCCAGACCTCCGGCGTCGGCCAGAAGTTGCAGAGATTAAAAGTTAACCAAATGCCACGATCCAGGTATCAAATGAAAGCTAGGGTATTGTACATCACCCCTGTACCAACCAAATTCACTCTAGACATTCATGGAGAAAGAAATCAGAGGTTGAATTTTATGGATTTCAACTGAAACTTGATGGAATTCAACAATTCAAAGCACAAATCAAATGCCTCTATGGAGAGGACTTCAGACAACCCAGCAACAACAAGAAATATGCAATATATAAGTAGATTCGAAGAAAACAAATTCTGAAGTAAACCTGTGAAATGAAGAGCTTGAGAGCACGATCTCTTGATGCTTATGCTTGCAGTGTGTTATATGGATCAAGGTGAGCAAGGCTTAGAAATTGTAGATCTAAAAATCAATCAAGGAAATTGAAGTTTAGATCTGAATTTTTTTTGAAAGAAAGAGTTTAGTTCCTTTGAGTATGGTTGAGGTGTGATTCATGCAGCATGAAGTGTAAGGTGCAAAACATGTACATGTGAAAATTTCAAAAATGGCCAATCTTCAAGCCCTTCTGTTTCAATGATGCAAATTTCAAATGACAAAACCTTAAGCATAAAAGTTGTATATATTTTCAAGAAACTCAATTTGGACTTAAAGTTTGCATCATTTGGATTTTTTATGAAGAAGTTAGGCACTTGAAGTTGGACTTTTTCACATTTCAATGCCTTTGGTCCAAAGTGACCTATAATGTTTTGCATTATCACATGTATTTATTTTAGGATTTTGAAATTTTGTTCAAATAACAATTTAAGAATAAATATTAAGCTTTCCAATGAATTTGATCCCACCTCAAAATCATGAAAAATGAATGATTTATGTCCTTGGGAAGTTGACCCAAAATTAGTGTTTCAGTCAAAATGACGTATAATGCCTTGAAATGGATGATGACCTTCCATGTTTCAAATAAATTTTTGATGAACATGAAAGTTGTTCATATGGTTCTTAAGAACATTGTTTCACTTGGGGTCATATTCATTTGACAAACACATTAAAAGTTAGGTCTCAGTGTACTTCAAAATAGTCAGATGAATTGACTGATCAACTTCTCAAGTCCATACCTCAAATCTTGATGAATTGATGATTGAGGACACTCAAATAAGCTCAAATATGCATGAAATGCTGAATTAAAGAAATTAACTTGATTGCATTTGATCATGGGTTGAGGTTGCTTCATGAGCAAGGCATGGTTGATGAATAGATGGATTAGGGTTTCCTTGGGAAACAAGCCTCAAACCCCTTGGTTTGATTTGATCAAAATGATGAATTGAGATACTTAGGAGGAATATTTGATGGATTAGAGATTTGTGGAGCCATTTCCATACTTTCTTTCATCTTCACCTAGCCCTATCAATGAGCATAGAATCTCCTAGAAGCTTTGGATCTTGTGACTGCTCAAGCTACAAACAAAAGATGTTAGTGACATATTTTTGTTCTTTTGGTTAGTAAACAAAATGAGAAAAGCAATAATATACAATTCAAGAATGCTTGGTGATCTCAAACCAACTCAAAAAAGTTCCCACCCTAGGGTAAGAGCCAAGATGCTTATGATCCTTGAGGCAAGATGCAAATGCAATGTTATGATGCCATGGGGGATCTTAGGGTCAAAATTAGGGTCTTACAGATGCCCCTATTTAAGGTTCTTCTAGTCGGAGATATGAAGGTTAAAATCTTCGTCTCGACGAGGTAGAATGGGCTTAAATAATAACAAAGAGACGAATTTTGGTCCCTAAGAGACCTCATGATGAAAATGTATGTATGCAAAAGGTAATACTCCGTGGAGATATGTGTCAACAAAGAATAAAAGAAATCAGGAGAAACTGACAATCCATATGAGTAATATACTCATAATTGGGACAGAGACTCTGGGGACTCTAATGGGGGATAAAGGGAATAAAATGCGTGAGCAGGTCACGACTTAAAACTTGCTGGGGCACGAAAGGATTTCCATGAAAAAAAATCAATGGAAAGACTCGAGCTGACTCAGAGATGCATGTATTGGGGAATATGCCAATACAACAAGGTTATCACAAAGGATACTTCGGATAAAAATCCGAACTCAAATGGGGAAAATCCACTAAGGGACCTCGCTGGGGAATGTCCGAAGAGGACTCATCTGAGGAAACAATAGAATGAGGTATTACCGGTTACTGGGTAATAAGCTCAAGGGGACATGTGATCAAAACCGGTATGAGGGTTAGAGAACAACACGCTTGGGGAGAATAAATATCTAAGACCGGTATGAGGGTGAGAGATATCAAACATCCAAAATAATCTGAGGAACACCTAAAAAGGTATATTTCGACTCAGGAAATCTGACTCCACAAGGGACAAAAAGTCATAGGAGGGAGCAGAAAAGGAAGGAACACTAGGGATACCGGTTACTGGGTATATAATAGGTGACCAGCCGAGCGTGAATTGGGGAATATTTCCAAGACACTCATCATCCGAAAGGAGGGCTGAAAAAGCAAACTCGATTACAGGATGGACATTCCATAAGGAAATACGAATCTTACTCGTCTGGGGAAGAACAAAAGACTTCGACCAAAGAGCGCATGAGATATATTATCTATTACCGTCAGAACGTAGATAATATACTCGCATGGAAGATTATCCACAACCGGTTACTGGGTTAATAAAGGATAAATCGACCGAAAGGAAAGGAAATCGGGATACCGAATACTAGGTATAAAATGATGACCAATCCAAGGGAGAAACAATCGTTACCAATCAAAGGTAAATGAAAGATGACTCGCCGGGGATAAATTGTATTATCAGAGCAATTATCCAAGAGATATATCACCGGTTACTGGGAGATATACTCAAAAAGTGAAGGAGTACCAATACCGAATATTGGATAAAGATAACCAACAAGGAGGGGATTACATCTACCAGATACTAGGTAGAAAACCACACTAGAGTAACCGCCATCGGTTAGGATGAACGAAATAAGGTTATCTCTATAAGGGGATAAAAAAATAGGGTTTACAACTATCGGTATGAGGGTAGAAAACCAAAGAAATAGGACTTACAACTACCGGTTACTGGGTAGAAGGCCACAAACTCCGCCGGGGAAAAGATGGACAATTACTGGTTACTGAGCAATCATTCATCTGAATTGCAGGGAAGTGCAGGGGACAAATAAAAGGAGTCAATCTAGGAACAAACTAGAGAGACACAATGAAGCAAGACCCAACCCAATGAGGATATAACTCAGGGGAGTAATTCCATCCTAGTACATATTTTGGGAGGAAACTAAAATAACAGTCATCCACGAGGTCACAACTCAGTGGGGAATATGGAAGAAAGGATAGACACTTTCTGCCTATGGGGCTGACTTCTATATGGAGAGATCAGACACAAACATTTGCTTGGGGAAATATGTATCACCAAATAGCAAGAGACAACAATCAAAGATATATATGGAAAAAATGCAACATGAATATCTGAATGTCAAAATTATGCACGTATATGCGTGGTTTATGTATGATGTGTAAAGGCAAATTGTCATACAACATACAATCATAGGTTTCAATGATGACAAATGACCACGATGGATGAATCGGCATTGTCGATTCCACCTCTACAAAACAAATGCAACATATCACCTATCATATCCTTTTCTATGCTCATCTAAAACTGCTATATTTCATACAACATATGTGGATAAAATGTGGTCATGACAAAATGCATGAAAACCACAAAACTATGAATCTTTGCAGATTTACAGGGTTTGAGTCGACCGCAAGGGTCAGCGCATGAGCCACGGGTCAGCGCATAACATAGACCAGTTGGTGACTGGTCAGCGCATGGTGGCTTGAGTCGACCACAGGTCGGCGCATGGCATAGTGCAGTTGGCCACGGGTCAGCGCATGGAAGACTTGAGTCGACCACAGGGTCGGCGCATGAAACTTTCATTTTCCCACGGGTCAGCGCACGCCGACCTATGGTCGACACATACTGAAGCATTCTTCAGCCTGTCCAAAATTGCAGGCCATGCATCAACGCATAGACCTGCTATGGTCGACCGCTCGTGCCCAAATTCAGTTTTTGATTATTTTCCACTCTGTTTGAAAAGCTGTTATTTTTGGTCGGTAAGTTGGTTACTATATATAGAAGTTTAGTTACTTGTATCAACCAACATTTGTCAATTTGATTCAAGTGTTCAAAGAAACAAGAAAAAGTGAAATAGGTGTCCAAGATTCATCATCTTCATCTTCAACATCTCACAACACATCAACTACACACAACCATTTTTGAAGTGCTATGTGATTGGTTAAAGGTGATAAGGTTCGAAGCCGTGATTGGGGAATCCGGTTCGGGTTGAAGCTTGTGACAGGTTTTTTCTTGAATAAAATCGTTGGGGTTTTGTCCTCCAAGACTGGTTTGTGTTTGGGGTTTTTTGGACGAATTTCTTCATCAATTTTCAGCTGAGCGAAGGTGATTGAGAAGAGGAAGTCTTCGTCAATTTATTAGGGGATTCAGTGATATTGAAGGGAAGAATTCGAGTTCGATTTGTTGTAGTTGAGATCAGTCGGGCCGAGGGTTTGAAGAACTGAGGGTTATTCAAGAAAGGGGCTGGAATCGGAGGTCTATCAACAACAATCGAAGGGCTTGATTCATCTTGAATCAAGGAACAAGGAGTGGAAGCAACATTCAACATCTTGAGAGTTCTGTTGTATATTTGCTTTGCAATCCTTGTATAAACGGTTAAATTCAATAGGTGATATCTATTAAATCATCTCAATTCTAGTTTTAGAATTGAGGGCAGACGTACCCCGAAGCGAGGACGACGGGGGAACTGCCTCATCAAATCTTTATCTTCTCTAATTTTCTGCATAATTGTTTTAGCTTAAAAATTAAGTGATTCTGGTATAAACACTTTTGTCAAACCTTGATGTTAATTGAGTAAGAGGTTAAAACTATATTTTTGAATCCAAAGTACAATAGAATATTGTACTAGATTAATTGAAAGCACTTACTCAACATAAATATTACTTGGAGTGTTTTTGCACACCAAGTGTTTGATAATTTGCCTAAACCAAAATTATCTTAGTTGTGTATCTAGTTTGGTTTGCTCTTTGAATCATTGGAACTAGGAATCCTAGCTAGTAAAACAAATCATTGATAGTGTGACGAGTGTAGTGATTCGTATTCTACATTATCACTAATCCATAGGCTTGACGCATATCCGGTTTTCCAATAACGGTTCGTTTTAGACTATATTTTCCTCTGCCGCTTCCGCACTTAAAACAAATTTTCAAAACCAATTTTAATTGGTAGCGCCGACTCAATTTTTAATTGGGATCTATTCAACCCCCCCGTCTAGATCCGTGCCATAGTCTAACATGATGAATGCTGACAAACAGACATATCTAACACAACCAGGTCCAAGAATCGATGCACAAACGTCCGACACTACATCTCAAAAGAGAAAGCCAGGCCCACTGGAGAACATCCAATTTGATGGGGGCGATAGATACCGGGAACAAAGATCTTTGCAGGGAAAGGAGAACCAATCACTCCTGCTGGGGAAGGGATCAACACATCTTCCTTAGAAGTTCCAACGTCTAACTGCAATCAGGTAAAGTCTTGGCTGGGGAATCTAACCACAGATAAAATCCGCCGTAGAAGCGACCCTACTGGTGAAATTATCAAAGAGAGAAATGAAACTCTGTGAGGAATGACCGCAAATCAAAAGTTCCAAAACCTACGAATTTCCTTGCACTGCTGGATAAATCATTCCTTCTGTGGAAAAGAGAACACTACTCCGCTGGGGATGGAAAGATAAAGCTTTTTCATCACCCACTCTGATCGGGAGGAAACCACAAACGGGATTTGATCAGACAATTCCACTAGGGAAACACTGTTGATGACTGAACCGGGGATTACCCGTAGGCAAATCTACTGGGGAGTAAAAGTGGGATCAACCCTGCTGAGGATGGTCGAGGAGCAAATCTGATGGAGATCAAAGTAGACAAATCCGCAGGGGGAAAGTTACAAACCAAACTTGATGATAATTCCGCTTATGCTGTGGATTTCTTGCTCACTCTAGCGGAGATATTTCTAACTTGAAGTGAGGGAAAACCAACTTCTTCGGAAAGATTAGCATATTCAATTTATCAATCTATAAGGGATTTTAGGTCAATCCACGCAAGGGATGACAACCATATAATTGATAACACAAATGCTAAATCCAGCCTCATTGGGAGCTAGGAGATTAGGACCAGACTCCCAAACTCTCTGGGGATTTTGTTGGATTTAAATTCCTTCTGCACTTGCGGAGGAGACAACCTGAAGAGGTTACAAGTATGCTGGGAATATGAACAAGTATCTTACCCTTTTGGATATCATGCCATCCTTGGGAGAGCATTGAAGACATCACAAGTATCCTTTTTGCCATTGTGAATGTTCACTTTGTTTAAAACAATTTATGAAAATTTTAAAACAATGATATTTATCAATTAAAACATGCAAAATATTTGTTGAATAGAAACAAATAAGAGTGCAAAGAATTGGATAAAGGCTCCAATTCATTTGATGGAATGGTAGTCTGCAAATGGCAAGACTCCATGGATCTTTACAAATTTGAAATTGGTGATATATATTGGAAAAAGGCTACATTGAACATAATGACCATTTCTCCACCAACTCTGAATCCGATGTATTTGAAGCTTCAGTTAACGATGACTGAGCGAGAATCTTTGACAGATGACAGTTGTAGAACAAAGTCTTGTCAGGATGCAATTACTTGCCAAATCCCTAATTTTTGCCTAGATTGCCCCAGGGTGAGGTACTCAATCTAGCGGGATACATATTCATTTTTTATGTCTCTAATTTTTGCCTGGATCACCCTTTCGGGTTTTCAATCCACCAAGACGCTCATTTTTGCCTAAGCCGCCCTTTTGGGTTTTCAACTTAGCGAGCTATTCTGTTTTACTTTAGGCGAAGTATTTCTTGACTGCATCTGAATTCACAGGACGAGTGAAATCCTCCTCATCCATAGTTGTAAGTATCAAAGCACCGCCTGAAAAGGCTCTCTTAACAGCATATGGACCTTCATAGTTTGGAGTCCACTTGCCCTTGGAATCGGGCGCGAAAGATAAAACTTTCTTGAGCACGAGGTCACCTTCTCGGAACACACGAGGCTTGACCTGCTTATCAAAGGCTTTCTTCATCCTCTGCTGATATAACTGACCATGGCACATGGCAGTTAATCTCTTCTCTTCAATTAAATTCAGTTGGTCATAACGACTCTGAACCCATTCAGCATCAGTCAACTTGGCTTCCATCAAGACTCTCATTGATGGGATCTCCACCTCTACTGGGACCACAACCTCCATGCCATATACAAGGGAGAAAGGGGTTGCCCCTGTTGAAGTGCGGACAAATGTACGATACCCATGCAAAGTGAATGGCAGCATCTCATGCCAATCTTTGTACGTAACAACCATCTTCTGGACAATTTTCTTGATATTCTTATTAGCAGCTTCAACATCCCCTTTCATCTTGGGTCTATAAGGAGAAGAATTATGATGTGCAATCTTGAACTCGCTACACAGCTCTTTCATCATCTTATTGTTCAAGTTAGATCCATTATCAGTAATGATCTTATCTGGCACACCATAACAGCATATGAGTTGATTCTTGATAAACTTCACAACCACCTGCCTGGTCACGTTTGCATATGACGCCGCTTCAACCCACTTGGTGAAGTAATCAATTGCTACGAGAATAAACTTGTGACCGTTGGACGCTTTCGGCTCTATCATACCAATCATGTCAATTCCCCACATGGAGAAAGTTCATGGTGATGAAATCACATTTAGAAGTGTCAAGGGAATATGAATCTTATCCGCATAAATCTGAAACTTGTGGCATTTCTTCACGTATTTACAGCAGTCAGACTCCATTGTCAGCCAATAGTAGCCTGCTCTCAACATCTTTCTAGCCATGGCATGTCGATTGGAATGAGTACCAAATGAACCCTCATGGACCTCAGTCATTAACGGGTCTACTTCGTTTCTATCCACGCATCTGAGCAGAACCATGTCAAAATTCCTTTTATAAAGCACATCGCCATTGAGGTAGAAACTGGCTGATAATCTCCTCAAAGTCTTCCTATCTTTCACAGATGTCCCAAGCGGGTAAATCTGACTTTGCAGAAAACACTTGATATCATAATACCATGGCTTATCATCCTGCACCTCCTCTACTGCAAATACATGAGTTGGTCTATCCAAGCGCATCACAGTGATATTGGGAACCTCATTCCAGAGTCTCACCACAATCATCGAAGCAAGTGTAGCAAGTGCAGCAAGTGCATCTGCCATCCGATTCTCATCTCAAGGAATATGATGGAAGTCAACCTCAGTAGAGAATGTTGAAATCCTCCTCGCATAGTCTCTATATGGGATGAGGCCAGGATGATTCGTCTCCCATTCACCCTTAATTTGATTAACAACAAGGGCCGACTCACAATAAATATAGAGATGCTTGATCCTAAGATCAATACATTCTTCCAATCCCATAATACATGCCTTATACTCTGCCATATTATTCGTGCATTTGAAAGTTAGACTTGCTGTAAAAGGAAAATGTGTGCCCTAAGTAGTAATAATCACTGCCCCAATACCATTTCCATATTGATTAACAACGCCATCAAACACCATGCTCCAACGGGATCCAGGCTCTGGCCCTTCATCGAGCGTAGGCTCATCGCAATCTTTCATTTTCAAATACAGAATCTCCTCATCCGGGAAGTCATACTGAACTGACTGATAGTCCTCCATTGGTTGATGTGCCAAATGGTCAGCAAAGATACTACCTTTAATAGCCCTCTGAGCTTGATACTCAATATCATACTCAGATAACAACATCTGCCAACGGGAAATCCTCCTAGTTAAAGCAGGCTTCTCAAAGATATACTTGATTGGATCCATTTTAGATATCAACCAAGTCGTATGATTTAACATATACTGGCGTAAGCGCTTAGTAGCCCAAGCCAAAGCACAACATGTTTTCTCAAGCATTGAGTATCGAGACTCACAATCGGTGAACTTCTTACTCAGGTAGTAGATAACATATTCTTTCTTCCCTGATTCGTCTTGCTGACCAAGGACATAACCCATAGAGTCTTCAAGAACTATCTAATACATAATCAAGGGTCTCTCTTCCACAGGTGGAGATAGAATTAGAGGCTCAGACAGATACTCTTTGATACTGTCAAAGGCTCTTTGGCAATCCTCGGTCCAATCATGACGCTGATCTTTCCGGAGGAGCTTGAATATTGGCGCACATGTGGTAGTCATATGGGATATAAATCTGGAGATATAATTCAAGCGGCCAAGAAAACCTCAGACTTGCTTCTCAATTTTGGGCGCATGCATCTCTTGTATTGCTTTGACCTTGGCATGATTAACCTCAATACCTCTCTCGCTAACAATAAAGCCCAATAACTTGCCGGAATGGACTCCAAATGTACACTTGTTAGGATTCAGATGAAGCTTATACTTCCTCAAACGCTGAAATAGCTTCAACAAGTGCTCTACATGTTCAACTTCCGTTCTTGACTTCGCAATCATATCATCAACATATACCTCAATCTCCTTGTGCATCATGTCATGAAAAAAGGTAGTCATAGCTCGTTGATACGTGGCTCCGACGTTCTTCAAACCGAAGGGCATCACTCGATAACATAATGTTCCCCAAGGTGTGATGAATGTTGTCTTCTCCATATCCTCGGGTGCGATTTTGATCTCATTATATCCGGAAAATCCGTCCATAAACGAGAAGACATTGAATTTAGCCGTATTATCTACCAACATATCAATATGTGGTAGAGGGAAATCATCTTTCGGACTAGCCTTATTCAAATCTCTATAGTCCACACACATTCGGACTTTTCCATCTTTCTTAGGCACGGGAAAAATATTGGCCACCCATTGAGGATATGTAGAAGTCACCAAAAACCCCGCATAAATTTTCTTCTGAACTTCTTCTTTGATCTTCACTGCCATGTCAGGATGAGTTCATCTGAGCTTCTGCTTCACAGGCACACACTCAGGATTCAAAGGCAGGAAATGTTGCACGATATCAGTATCCAGACCAGGAATGTCTTCATATGACCAGGCAAAGGCGTCGACGTACTCTCGTAGCAACTCAATCAACCCCTTCTTAACAAATTCTTCCAGGTGTTCCCCAATCTTCACTTCTCGCACACAATCTTCAGACCCCAAGTTGACTGTTTCCAGATTCTCAAGATGTGGCTGAATGATCTTCTCTTCGTGCTCAAGTAGACGGTTGATCTCGTCAGGAATCTCTTCAGCATCATCTTCTTCTGCCTCAAATACAGGGAATTCAAAGTTGGGAGATGGTGTTGGATCATTATGTTCAATGAGTTTGATCAACCTGTATAATGATTTTTGATATAAAGAGATTTTAGAATTCAAACAAGACAAATCATTATGCAGATGAAAAGATTGATTTTATTCTATTTTTAAGGATTTATGTGATCACCAATTTCATGCAAAAAGCAAAAAGTGAAAATAATTGGAAAAACAAACATTTAACATGAATTTATTGAATGAAAATATCATTGTATTTATGAGCCAACAATTTCATCACTCCTCCTTTTGGCATGGGAGAAGGGTTTTTAAACAAAATGAACATTACGTTGACTTATGGACAACTGTTGGAACATCAACATCGACCCAGTTATTGCAGACCTCTCCAGGGATGACAAAGTTGCCAGAATCCTCCCCTACATCTTATTCCATAATAGCAGCAGCTTCCTCGTCTTGGACGGCGTGGATGAACCCACAACTCTGAAACATCCCATGCTTGTTGAAAGTTCCAGAAGAATACCCTATGCCAGCCCGGGATTTATTATCTTCCATCTTGATCATTTGTCCCAAACCAGTAGTTGTGCCATGCTCAATGGCCAACTTAGCATCATTGTAGGACGCAAATGAAGAAGTTCCTTTCTTAGTAGGCTCAGCAATAGATAAAGCTTGGAACGTCGTTCAAACTTCATCCTCAGCATCTATATAAGAAAAGGAAGACATATGGCTAACCAGGAGAGCCTTTTCTCCCCCTACCACCACCAGCTTTTTGTTCTTGACAAACTTCAATTTTTGGTGTAGGGTGGATGTCACGACGCCTGCCTCGTGAATCCATGGTCTGCCCAACAGACAGCTATATGATGGGTGGATATCCATGACCTGAAAAGTGATATGGAAATCACTTGGTCCAATCTTGACTGGGAGTTCAACTTCTCCAATCACAATTTTGCGGGATCCATCAAAAGCTTTAACCACTACTCCAATCTGCCTCTTGGGAGGCCCCTAGGATGACAATCTAGCCAGAGTGGATTTTGGCAACACATTCAGTGATGATCCAGTGTCTACCAGCACATTAGACATGGTATCATCCTTGTAGCTCATAGATATATGAAGTTCCAAATTGTGGTATCTTCCCTCCTCAGGGAGATCAACATCACAAAAACTCAAATTGTTACAAGAGGTAATGTTTGCAACAATACTATCAATTTGTTCTATTGTGACGTCATGGTCTACATACGCCACATCCAACACCTTCTGCAGAGCTTCACGGTGTGGTTCTAAGTTCATAAGCAAAGATAACACAGAGATCTTTGACGGTGTTTGTAGAAGCTGATCTACAACATTGTATTCACTCCTCTTGATGAGCCTTAGCATCTCATCACAGTCTTCTTTCATGGTGCCATTCTGGCCAGTAGTGACAGGAGTTCTTACAACAGTGGCAGGTTTACTAGCAACAAATGCCGGATTCGGAGCAATAACAACATTTCTAACCAAGCGCACATCATAATCAGCAACATCAACCCTTCGGACGTCAGCCCGGGGTTTCGGCGGAGCCGAGAAAACACGACCGCTACGGGTCAGGCCGCTGACATCGACAATATTAACAACAGAGGTAGAACGCAGGGGCACCTCCTTCCCATCTTCCAATGCCACAACATTGTAACAATAGGGGACAGCTTTATCGGAAGAATATGGCACAAGGCCTGCTGGTTTAATTATCAGAGAGGGAGAAGCCTTTTGTTTGCTGCCATCGTATCGGATGACAATAAGCTCTGGGATCCGAAATGTAAGAACAAAAATAGTTCTACAACAGATTCCAGGATTTTGATGATAACAAAGGATGAAACCAAAAATGGCACTCTAACGAAAAGTTTCTAAGTGTGCAGGACTCTGAACAAGAACAAAGGAATCTGATCGCTTTATCAGATACAGAATCAATCAGATACAAAGTACCAGAAGATCAAAAGCATGTGAAGAAGAAGCGCGCTCTAGAAGTTCTGACTCTGAGCAAAACAGCATAGCAGAATATCAGAAGCTCTCAACTTCCTCTTGAATCAACGCTGAGGATCTAATAGAACAGGACTATCAGAAGCTCTAATGTCACATCTCAAAGATCTCAGATTAACAGAGTAACACAGACTCTGACGAAACATTTCCTTATCCAAAAAGAGTAACGGAAACTACAACTTCAAATGGAAAGAAATTATTTTTGGAAAGAAGTTATTCAGGGAGACAAACTTGTTTTGGCAAGAAACACAGAAGTTATGGCATTAAAATCTCATCAAAGACAAAATATCTGCCATCACTACAACGGTCCCTTCACCTCTATATAAAGGACGGCAAACTTCATTGAGAGATACACCTGAACGCACAGAAATATTCCACTCTCTCTCTTAGTCTTTCACGAGTTTTTTCTCATAACGTGAAACCTTTTACTTGCTCAAATTGCTGTAATATTTGCTTTATTCTAGAAGCACTCTAGATTACAAACTCTGTTTTGCCTAAATTGTTTTTGATTGTTCCTCAAGTGACTCTGCGCAGTCTGTATACTTGGGAGGACTAAGAGATCTTTCTCTTAGACGTTGGTTGTAATAATCTTTCAAGATTAGTGGATTAAGTCCTTTTTGAAGGTGAAATCACCTTGGCCGGGTGGACTGGTGTAGCTTTGTGTTATAAGCGAACCAATATAAAATCCTGTGTGTTCTTATTCTGAAAAAGCGCTTATTTTCCAAAACAATTCAAACCCCCCTTTCTTGTTTTTCTCACCTTCAATTGGTATCAGAGCTTCGGATCTGTTATTCATTTTTCAATCAAACACTTAACAGTGTAGAGAGATCCAGAACAAGAAAAACTATGGCCCACACAAATGAAAGAGACAGTTACAATGCTAAGCCTCCTGTCTTTGATGGAGAGAAATTCGATTACTAGAAAGATAGAATAGAAAGTTTCTTTCTAGGCTATGACGCTGACCTCTGGGACATTGTCACAGATGGATACAAACCTCCTATAACAGATGCTGGAGTTGAAGTTCCCAGAAGTAAGATGTCAGACGATCAGAAGCGAGAATTCAAGAATCGTCACAAAGCCAGAACGATACTTCTCAATGCCATATCTTACAACGAGTATGAAAAAATTACCAATAGAGAAACATCTAAAGACATACTCGACTCCCTGAGGATGACTCATGAAGGAAACTCTCAGGTCAAAGAAACAAAGGCTCTGGCTCTAATCCAGAAATACGAAGCCTTCAAAATGGAGGATGACGAAGCCATAGAGGTAATGTTCTCTAGATTCCAAACTCTTATTGCAGGACTCAAAGTTCTAAACAAAGGATACACAACTGCAGACCATGTCAAAAAGATAGTCAGAAGCTTGCTAGAGAAGTGGAGACCCATGGTCACTGCCTTAAAGCTTTCAAAGGATCTGAACAACATCAGTCTTGAAGAGCTTGTCAGTTCACTCAGAAGTCATGAGATAGAACTAGAGGAAGATGAACCTCAGAAGAAGAACAAGTCTGTAGCATTAAAGTCCAGATCTGAAAGACGCAAATCTGACAAAAACAAAGCATTCCAGGCCGAAACAGAAGATGCTGATGACTCTGAACAGGAAGATTCTGATGATGAAGAAGAATTGTCCCTCCTAACTAGAAGAGTTAAACAACTCTGGAAAAAGAGGAACAATAACTTCAGGAGACCAAGACCCAGAGGGGATCGATCAGAAGCAACCTCAAAAGGTAAAACTAACAAAGATGTTACTTGTTATGAATGTAAAGAAACAGGTCACTACAGGAACGAATGCCCCGAGTTAAAGAAAGACAGCTCCAGAAAAGAGAGCTTCAAGAAAAACTCCCTCAGAACCAAGAAGGGATTGATGGCCACCTGGGATGATAGTGAATCTGACTCATCAGAATCTGACTCTGATGAACAGGCCAACGTGGCATTCATGGCTACCACATCCAGGAGCACTTCAGATGAAGAATCTGAATCAGAAGAGGTATTTTCTGAATTCTCTCGAGCTGACCTAGAATCATGCTTGTCTGAAACTCTTAGCTCATATCAGAAACTAAAACAAAAATTTAAAGCAATAAAAGGCTATCTTGAAGAAAAATTTGAAGAATGTGGCAAACTTGAGATGACAATTCTAGAACTAAAAGATGAAAACAAAGTTTTAACATCACTAAGAGATGTAACAAAGAAAAATTGTTTAAAACTAGAAGAAGCGTTATCTCAAGCTCCATGAACTTCAAACACGATAATTTATAAATACGAAAAAGCCTTTCAAAAGTTTCTGAAAAATGGGATAGGAAGGAGTGTAATGGCATCCATGATTTATGGAGTCAGTCAGAACAATAGAAGAGGAATTGGGTATGATCCTAAGGAAGATAAAACTTCTACTAGTGATCAACCTAAATCTCAATTTTCATATCACTATACACACACACAAGAGCAAAAATTTGATAATGCTAGAAAACCCAAGGTAATAAGAAACTCTGGGAAAACTAATCATAAAGGACCCAAGAGACTCTAGGTACCAAAAGATAAGATTGTTTATGTTGCAGATATCTTACGCAGCAAAGTTCAAACACCAGTCATGGTACCTGGACTTTGGATGCTCGCGACACATGACGGGAAGAAAGTCTATGTTCCAAAGCCTGGAACTTAAAGACGCTGGATTCGTAGGTTTCAGAGGAGATCAGAAAGGAAGGATCAGAGGCTCCAGAACTATTGGTAATGGTACTCTTCCCTCTATATCTGATGTCCTTTACATAGAAGGATTAATGCATAACCTATTATCCATAAGTCAATTAAGTGATAACGGTTATGATGTAATCTTTAATCAAAAAACATGTAAAGCCATAAATCAAAACAATGGTTCTGTCCTATTCACAGGCAAGAGGAAAAACAATCTTTATAAAATTAATCTGTCTGATTTAAAAGAACAAAATGTGAAGTGTCTGATGTCCGTTCACGAAGAGCAATGGGTATGGCATAGACGCTTGGGCCACATTAGCATGAGGAAATTATCTCAGCTAAATAAACTCGAGTTAGTCAGAGGCCTACCTAAACTGGAGTTCTCTTCAGATGCTCTATGTGAAGCATGTCAGAAAGGAAAATTTTCAAAAACATCTTTCAAAAAAAAACTATTGTTACTACCTCTAAGCCTCTGGAACTTCTTCACATTGATTTATTTGGTCCTGTGAAAACAACACCAGTCAATGGAAAGAAGTATGGACTAATCATTGTTGACGATTTCAGTCGCTGGACATGGGTGAAATTCCTAAAGCACAAGAGTGAGTCCCACTCTGTATTCACTAGCTTCTGTTCCAAAGTGCAAAAAGAATTTGACCCTAAAATCGTAAGAGTCAGAAGTGATCATGGTGGGGAATTTGAAAACAATTTTTTTGAGGAATTATTTGACTCTAATGGAATATCCCATGATTTCTTCTGCCCTAGAACTCCACAACAAAATGGAGTTGTAGAGAGGAAGAATAGGTCACTCCAAGAGATGGCAAGAACTATGATCAATGAAACAAATATGGCTAAGCACTTTTAGGCCGAAGCTGTAAATACAACGTGTTATATTCAGAATAGAATCTCCATAAGACCCATTCTGGAAAAGACTCCCTATGAACTGTGTAAAGGAAGAAAACCAAACATTTCATATTTTCATCCTTTTGGATGCTCTTGTTTTATTTTAAACACTAAAGAACATCTGAACAAGTTTGATTCCAAAGCACATAAAGGTATTATGTTAGGATACTCAGAACGCTCTAAAGGCTACAGAGTATACAATACAGAAACCAAAACTGTGGAAGAATCAATTCATGTCAGATTTGACGATAAGCTTGACCCTGAAAAGTCAAAGCTGGTTGAGAATTTTGCAGATTTAGAAATCACTCTTGGAGGATCTGACAAAACTCCAGAAGCAACTGCCATTCAAAATCCTGAGGAAATTATCTTCCATTAATCCCAAAGAAAGCTAAAAGTCGCCTCAACATATCTGAAGAATTGATTCTGGGTAACAAGGACGAACCTGTCAGAACCAGATCTACCTTCAAGACCTCTGAAGAGACTCCTCTGGGACTAGTGTCTCTAATCGAGCCTACGTCCTGTGATGAGGAACTTCAAGATAACGACTGGGTTCTAGCCATGCAAGAAGAGCTAGATCAATTCACAAAGAACGATGTCTGGGATCTTGTTCCTAAACCCAGAGGCACTCACGTTATCGGAACCAGATGGGTATTCAGAAACAAGCTGAATGAGAAAGAAGAAGTCGTCAGAAACAAAGCTCGACTGGTGGCTCAAGGTTACAGTCAACAAGAAGGTATTGACTACAATGAAACCTTTGCTCCAGTCGCCAGGTTAGAATCTATTCGTCTTCTTGTATCTTTCGCTATAAATCATTCTATCAAATTATATCAAATGGATGTCAAGAGCGCATTCCTTAATGGTTATATATCAGAAGAAGTGTATGTCAACCAACCTCCAGGTTTTGAAAATCCAAATTATCCAGAACATGTTTTTAGACTTAAAAAATCCTTATATGGACTTAAACAAGCTCCCAGAGCTTGGTATGAACGTTTAAGTAACTTTCTTCTGGAACATAATTTTATCAGAGGGAAAGTTGACTCCACACTCTTCTGTAAAAACCTTAACAATGATCTCATTATATGCCAAATATACGTTGATGATATCATTTTTGGTTCAGATAACGCCTCTGTTTGTCAAGAATTCTCTGAGTTAATGCAGGCAGAATTTGAAATGAGCTTAATGCAAGAACTAAAGTTCTTTCTAGGAATTCAAATTAACCAAACTTCAGAAGTCACGTACGTTCATCAAAGCAAATACATAAAAGATGTTCTGAAAAAATTTGACATAGCTGAATTTAACTCTGCAAAGACTCCCATGCATCCAACGTGCATTCTTGAAAAGGAAGAAATCAGTAAAAAGGTTTGTCAGAAGCTCTATTGTGGTATGATAGACTCTCTTCTCTATCTGACAGCTACTCGACCTGATATTCTCTTTAGTGTTTGTCTCTGTGCCAGATTTCAATCAGATCCTAGAGAAACTCACTTAATAGCAGTTAAGAGAATTCTCAAATATCTGAAAGGAACTCCTAACCTGGGCCTGATATATGAGAAAACATCAGAGTATAAACTCTCTGGTTATTGTGATGCAGATTACGCAGGAGATAGATTGGAACGTAAAAGCACATCTGGAAATTGTCAGCTCTTGGGAAACAATCTGATATCCTGGGCAAGCAAAAGGCAATCAACTATCGCCCTGTCCACGGCAGAAGCAAAATACATCTCAGCATCACTGTGCACTACTCAGATGCTCTGGATGAAGAATCAGTTAGAAGATCTACAAATCTTCGAGAGTAACATTCCTATCTTTTGTGATAATACTGCTGCCATTTGCTTAAGTAAGAATCCCATTTTGCACTCCAGAGCTAAGCACATTGAAATAAAACATCATTTTATCAGAGACTATGTTCAGAAAGGGATAGTAACATTGAAGTTCATTGATACAGATCATCAATGGGCAGATATCTTTACTAAACCCTTAGCTGAAGATAGATTCCTCTTTATCTTAGAAAATCTGAACATTCAAAACTGCCCTGAATAAAATGTGCCTCTGAGGTTGTTAAATGAGACTCTGACATAATCAAATGGATTCAGCCTCTGACTCTGATACTTCTACTTATTTAGAAGTTATTTGAGTTGGAAATCTCCAGGAACCAATCCTTTGGTATTCCTGAAGATCAGATAAATCAAAACACGTGGAGTATCTTGCGTCTGACCTTGGAACTTCTAGACAGCTGTCTAGCAGTAATCAAGGAACAATCTCTTGAGATCTCCTCGAGCAGTGTGCTGACTGTTGGGATTAGACATCATTTATGAGCTATAATCATTTCTCCCTCTAAACGTGCTAACTTGGTTTTTGTGCTAAAAACTTTGATTTTTGTGTCGTTTTGCATGCGCCCAAATTTGGGTATTTAAACACTTTTTTTTCTCACTTTGCACACATTTCACTCTCACTCACTCCTTAAACCCCAGTTCTCTCAAGGCATTTCTGCAAGCAGTTCATCTTCATCTCAGTTCCTAATCAACACCATGGATGCTCAACAACAAGCTGTGTTCAACTACTCTCAGCAAATGGACTCAAGCAATCAAGTTCGAAGCACAAGCAACCCTACTCCAATGTTTACAGGCGTAGTTCCAACACCAGTATACAATGAGCCTCACATTCTTGATCGTGAGCCCCATATCCACCTTGAAACACCTTTTGACAAACTGGAAGTGCTGTGTGAATCCTTGGTGGATTTTGATAACATGAGAAGAAATGGCGTAGACCTCACCGAAGAACTTCGCAAACAAGGTTGGGGAAACTATTTTCAACGCCTCTACGGTCCAGTTTACCCAAATCTCATTAAAGAATTCTGGAGATTTGCTGATGCTGACGATAACTTCATCATCTCCTATGTTCTGGGAGTAAAGGTGGTGATAACTGAAAAGTCCATCGCTGCTCTTCTAAGCATGGAGAAAGATGGAGGCAGAAGAATTTACAACATCAACCCCAGGGCGAAATACATATCTCAAGAAATCAATCCAACAATCTTCAAACAAAATGAAAAAGGCAACCCCTCAAAGAACAAGGAACTACTTCAGAACCTCCGGGTTTGGCTGAAAATCATTCTGGGTACAATCCATCATCACCCAGCGTCAAATTCATCAGATTACATTAATACAGATCAGAAATGTATTCTGTACTGCATTCATAAAGGTCTGAAGCTATGCCTCCCAACACTTCTCTTCAAATATCTCAGAGATTCTGTACGAGAGACCAGAAATCACATGAAGCCCAGAACTTACATTCCTCTGGGAAGACTCATCTCAGATGTACTGATAGAAAGTGGTCTCGTGGACCATCTGGTAAAGCTCAGGCTCATGGAAGACATGGCAATAGACACTGGAAAGCCTCTGAACTCCAGGAATCTGAAGAGCATGGGGATTCTGAAGAAGGTCAACATTAGACCTACTTTGGACACCTCTTGGGAAGCCTTAAAAGATCAGAGGAAAATTTCCCATGGTCTATATCTGTTCTCCAAGGAAGAACCCAAAGAGGCAATTCTCCACTATCTCCAAGGTCTGAAGGATGAAGGAGTGGATATCTCAGAATTCAAGTTGAGCGAACTGCCAGATAAAGCTCCCAACTTCATGAGGCATATAAGAGGTCCATCTGAGAAGACATCGAAGGCAAAGAAAGCGAAGCTAGGAGAACCCTCTGAATCAAGACCTCCAGCACCTCTGCATGAGTCTTCTGGTAAGTCTGCCTCTCCTGCTTCTTCTGTACAGCAACTTGCTTCTTCTATTCCTCTACCAACACCTCTATACACCCCATCTGAAACCCCTCCTTCAACGACCAGAACATCTCAACCACTCACAAAATTTAACCTCGCCAATACCTCTTTACCCCTATCTGAAGCTGAACAAATGAATGAAACAACCTCCTCATCTTCAGCCCCAGAATCACCTCCTTACTCTATCATCTCATCTGACACAGAATTCTATGACCCCTCTTCTCCCACTCTAGCCCAACTTCAGACTCAAAACCGTGCCTCACAACAACCACAACAATCTCCACCTGAATCTGAAGTAACCTCACCACCCACAGAACAACCAACCATCACTCCCTCTGACGTTCAACCTTCTGACCCCAACACCTCTGACATTACCCCTCCAAACACTTCCGCTGAACCTCAAACTCTCAACCTAAGCCCTCCCCCTTCCTCACCTCCACCATCTGAACCTGAACACTCCCTGCCAACCCAAGAAGAGGCAATTATGCTGTTTGCAGAAGCATCAGTGGAAAAGGTCAAGTCTCTGACCTTCAACTCTGGCATCAGTGATGATCCTTCCTCTGTTAGGACACACTGGAACAGAGTTATTGGCTGGATGACCTTTGAGGCCTTCAAGCTGAAAAACCTTTCTGAGCAAGTCCGAAACGACTTCATCAGAGACGCTGAGGCAAGACTACAGGAGCGCTTAGCCAGAGAAGCTGAGGAAGAAGCCAGAAGGGAAGCAGAAGAAAGAGCAAGACAAGAAGAACTTCAAAGGGTAAAGGAAGCTGAAGCCAAAGCTCTAGCTGATGTTGCTGCTGCTAAAGCTGAAGCAAAAGCTGCTGCTGAAGCTGAAGCTAAAGCCGCTGCTGAAGCTGAAGCTCTCCGTACTGAAGAACAAAATGCTCGGACTCAGGGGGAGTCCTCTACATTTTCCCCTCTGGTTCTCAAGACCCTTGAGGAGCTTCAGAAAGAGCAGAAGGAAGTCCGAGCCAGATTGGATCAACAGGACACAGTCAACGCCAACATCCAGAATCTGCTGACCCAACTGCTTTAGAGGATGCCTCCTCCTCCCAACCCTTAGGCACCTAGGATTATTTCTTGCTTGTTGCTTTTTTTGTCTCTGCTTGTTTTCCGCTTTCATCTCTGATGTTTTTGCTCTTATCTGGATATATATATATATATATATATATATATATATATATATATATATATATATATATATATATATATATGTGTGTGTGTGTGTGTGTGTGTGTGTGTGTGTTTTCTTCCTGTTTTGTTTAAGTCTTTTCGATTCTGACAAAAAGGGGGAAAATCAAACAGCTCTGATGAAAAATTGTCTAAATTCTTAAGTACTCTGCAAACATACTATTCAATAAAAATCTATCTAACACTCTTTGACTTAGAAAGTTGCAGAAAGGTATCTAGAAACTTCATTGCTTGGAAGCTCTGGTAAGAACTTCTGAACTCCCTAGCCTATCTCAGGGGGAGCTCACTTCTATCTGATCTGATAAACTCTTATATCTGAATGTTTCATCTGTCATTTAAGTTTGTTTTGTCATCATCAAAAAGGTGGAGATTGTAAGAACAAAAATAGTTCTACAACAGATTCCAGGATTTTGATGATAACAAAGGATGAAACCAAAAATGGAACTCTAACGAAAAGTTTCTAAGTGTGCAGGACTCTGAACAAGAACAAAGGAATCTGATGGCTTTATCAGATACAGAATCAATCAGATACAAAGTACCAGAAGATCAGAAGCATGTGAAGAAGAAGCGCGCTATAGAAGTTCTGACTCTGAGCAAAACAACATAGCAGAATATCAGAAGCTCTCAACTTCCTCTTGAATCAACGCTGAGGATCTAATAGAACAGGACTATCAGAAGCTCTAATGTCACATCTCAAAGATCTCCGATTAACAGAGTAACGCAGACTTTGACGAAACATTTCCTTATCCAGAAAGAGTAACGAAAACTACAACTTCAAATGGAAAGAAATTATTTTTGGAAAGAAGTTATTCAGGGAGACAAACTTGTTTTGGCAAGAAACACAGAAGTTATGACATTAAACTCTCATCAAAGACAAAATATCTGCCATCACTACAACGGTCCCTTCACCTCTATATACAGGACGACAAACTTCATTAAGAGATACACCTGAACGCACAGAAATATTCCACTCTCTCTCTTAGTCTTTCACGAGTTTTTTCTCATAACGTGAAACCTTTTACTTGCTCAAATTGCTGTAATATTTGCTTTATCCTAGAAGCACTCTAGATTACAAACTCTGTTTTGCCTAAATTGTTTTTGATTGTTCCTCAAGTGACTCTGCGCAGTCTGTATACTTGGGAGGACTAAGAGATCTTTCTCTTAGACGTTGGTTGTAATAATCTTTCAAGATTAGTGGATTAAGTCCTTTTTGAAGGCGAAATCACCTTGGCCGGGTGGACTGGAGTAGCTTTGTGTTATAAGCGAACCAGTATAAAATCCTGTGTGTTCTTATTCTGAAAAAGCGCTTATTTTCCCAAACAATTCAAACCCCCCTTTCTTGTTTTTCTCACCTTCACGAAATACAAGAGATATCACATTAACTTCATCATCACCATCGCGATTCTAAAGTATTTCAATTACACCTTCATCCAGCATTTCTTGGATGTCTTTACGGACTTCGCGACATCCCCTGTGATTGACAGTGCAAACTTGGCATCTGTCATGGTTGTGCTCTTAGTGACTGTATTCACACAACAGTCTGTGCATCTCGACCAAAGATTGTCGAATATGGCTGACATATTTGACCTTATATTTACCAGGGCAGCCCTGGACCATGTTGACAGAGGATTTCCCATGCTCGGGAAATGGGTTCTTCTTCACATTGGGACCTATGTCCTTGAAACACAAGATGCCACTTCTCACAAGGTCTTGAACCTTGGTCTTCAGCGGGTAACAGTTTTCCACGTCATGTCCGGGGGCACCAGAATGATAAACATAGTGTAGCTTAGACTTATACCACAACTGAGGGTTGGTAGGTATAACCGGTGGGTCGCATGGAGTAATCAGCTTCCTCTCTATCAAAGAGGGATATAGCTCTGCGTAGGTCATAGGAATAGGATCAAAGGTGACCCTCTTCCTCTCATAGTTGGTATTAGTCTGATTGTTGTTTCGAGGCTGGTAGGCCTGCTGTTGAGGACGGTGTTGTTGTTGTCGATATTGTTGATGTTGCTGTTGCTGGTTATTATTGTGCTGATAGTGCTGATTTTCCCTGAAACCAGGTGCTATGTGAGCCACCTGATGCTGATTACCGGCGGGACACACGGTCTTCCTCCTTACTGACGGTCTTCTTGATTTAATATGGGAGGTCACAGCACGTGCCTCGCCATCTTTCTTCTTTCCAAACGCCCCATATCGTTTGGCAGAAGAGCCTTCTTCTCTGGTCAGGCGCCCTTCCCTGACTCCTTCCTCCAAACGCATCCCCATGTTCACCATCTCGGTGAAATCAGAAGGAGCGCTGGCAATCATCCGCTCATAATAAAATGAGCTCAAGGCCTTCAGGAAGATCTTGGTCATTTCTTTCTCTTCCAGCGGAGGCACAATCTGTGCTGCTAGCTCTCGCCACCTTTGGGCGTATTCTTTGAAAGTTTCATTGTCTTTCTGGGACATGGCTCTCAATTGATCCCTATCGGGAGCCATATCCATATTATACTTGTATTGCTTGATGAAAGCTTCGCCAAGGTCGTTGAAGGATCGGATGTTCGCGCTGTCCAAGCCCATATACCATCTTAGGGCAGCACCGGACAAACTGTCCTGGAAATAGTGAATAAGAAGTTGATCATTGTTGGTCTGAGTCGACATCTTCCTTTTATACATAACCAGGTGGCTGAGAGGGCAAGTATTTCCCTTGTACTTTTCAAAGTCAGACACTTTGAATTTTACAGGGATTTTAACATCTGGAACCAGGCAGA
This sequence comes from Lathyrus oleraceus, assembly GCF_024323335.1. Taxonomy (NCBI): domain Eukaryota; kingdom Viridiplantae; phylum Streptophyta; class Magnoliopsida; order Fabales; family Fabaceae; genus Lathyrus; species Lathyrus oleraceus. Next base: position 266,920,913 of record NC_066584.1, on the reverse strand, counting down.
GTTCAGCAGCATACTTGCCAAAGAGGTCCTTTCCTCTGAGAGTTTTGAGTTCCTTGCGGAGCTCAAGAAACTGATCATTCATTGCATCCATCTTTTCATAGACATCTGGGCCCTCAGACGGCTCAGAGTGGTAGATGGTGTCGTCTACTCTTGGCATAGTATGCACGATAGGAGGTGGAACGGTGAGGACCGGGCTAGATGCCGACGGAGAAGAAAATATGGGGGCAAGACCCTCAGGAACAAAGTAAGTAGGCATCCCCCAGGGAAACCCGGCTGGTATAGTAGTTGGTGCAAAGTGGGCGCTGGCCGCAAGCACTGCTGAAGAGGCAATCTCAGAGATGACTGTCCTCTGGAGAGGAGTTGAAGGCATTGGAGACGACTGGCTTTGGGCAGCCATGAAAGACTCCATCAGGGCAGTAAATCTGGCCACTTCCTCCTTGAGTTCACGATTCTCTTGCTCTAGATGATCCATCGGTCTTAAAGCGGTTGCTCGAGTGTAGTACCGGTGAGTCAGCTTGTCTTCAAAATAAATGAAGAACATAGAGTTAGACCATTGAACAAGAAGCCTGGAGCAAAATCTGCTTATGCACATGATGCATGCAATGCTTTTGCATATGATTTGTTTTATTTATCAGAGGAACTTTAGAGTCCTATTTCCAAATATTGAAAATATTAATCATTTAGACATAATTGGAAACATCATATCAATCATATCTGGAAATTTTTTTTACACCAAAGAAGTACAATCTTGGTAACCAAATACAATACAAGAGAGAAGGAAAATGAACATCCTATGGAACCCTAGAAACAATCATCTTAAGTTCTGGAGACTGGAAGATAAGCTGCACGAAGCCTCTTCACCTCCCTCTCATAGGCTGCCTCCATATCCTCCTTCTTTTTGGTGAGTCGATCATACTTCCTCTTCCAAAACTTGGAAGACTGAGGAAGAAGAGAAGTCACCACATCATCAGGCTCGTCGATAACCTGGTGCTCGAGAAACTCTATCAAAGCATCCTTCTCTCTAAGGTGCTGAAGTAGCTCCTCGCGTTCACGGATCCAAGCACGTGGACGGTCTTCTTCTCTCAACTCCTCTACTCCTTGGTCAGGGAAGGTTGAAGGCCCAGCCACTATCAAAGGTGTAGGTCTTGGATACTCATAAGGCATGAGGTACTCGGAAGCTCTCCTCCTAACCCAAGATGTATAGGGTTCCAAAGCAATACAGTTTTTCGGACCAAGCTCTTTCCTTCCCTTCCTTTGCATCTTGCGCCAAGCGTGGACCATCGTGCCCTTCAAGCCTTGGGGATCTTTACCCTCCTGGAAGAACACACCTTCTAACAGAATGTTATTAGGTTTATCCTTTAGGGGGAACCTAAGCTGACGACGTGCCAAAATAGGGTTGTAGTTAATCCCACCACATGTACCAAGAAGATGCACATTGGAGAATTCACCATAAGAGTCGATAATCTGCACACCATCATATACACGGTTGTACCAAAAGATATCATCATTAGTGAGAGACATAAGTCTTGTGGACCACCGTAGACAACCTTTGTTCTCCTTGAAGGCGACCGTCTGCGGCAAGTGCGAAATAAACCACTTTTAACAGTAGGGGAAAACAACACACAATGGTACCTCCACCCTTTGCATTCCTCATATGCAAAGAAAAGTAAGTGTCACCCAACAGAGTCGGAACATGATTAAGAGTAGAGAAAATCCTAATAACGTTCACATCCACAAACTTGTAGATGTTGGGGAATAACACTAGCCCATAGATGAGAAGTACAAATATGGCCTCAAAGGCATTCTCACTCATGGCCTTCCCATACAAAGTAGCTTGAGCAATGAGGAACTCAGAAGGGAGACCTTGAATTCCACCTTTGGTAGTCATATGAGCACCAACCAGAGATTCATCTATATACAACAGATCAACAATCTCTTGAGAAGTAGGAACCCTCTCTAAGCCACTGAACGACAACTGATCCAGGATAGGTAAACCCACAAGATAGGCATACTCCTCAAACATGGGCAAAAGCTGGAAATCCGGAAATGTGAAGCACCGGTACAAGGGATCATAGAACTGCACCAATACAATCATCAAACCTTCGTCCACTTGAGTAGCCAGAATAGATAGAAGCTTCCCATGAAGAGCCTTGAAATCCAAGGGATCTAATACATAGGATGTAAAATTCCTTAGCTCTTTCAAGTCAGGTTGTCTGAAACTGTACTTCTTCGTATTCCTTCTTTGTCTATCCATGTCTGAAAATTTGCAAATAGACCTCTTAAGTTCCTTGAAAATTTTCTCATTATTGATGATATGGATGCAATTGGGTGCATGAATGCATGGATGCAACAATCACACTCAAGGATCAAGCAAAGCACACCACACAAAGGTCATGGGATGGATCAAGTCATCCTTAATATCAATCATCCATTTTGGTGGATTATGGTTTACACCTTATCAACACCCAAGTTCCATTGATACTAAGGATACAAGAACGGATCAACCATGAATCAAGGGTTTGTTGCGAGTCACGAGCATGGAGTCTCGGTTAAGAACCACCCAAAGGGAGTATACTAGGGTTTAAACCTGCCAAACATGTTCTACAAGAGGTTCCCATAGCCATCATCCCATCTTTCGGATATTATCGGATAAACGACTACTCGTATTCAAAAAATATTCTCAAGAGAGACTCTTATGAGTGTAGTATCGCGTAACAATCGTATCAAATCTTACACTTGAACGACCTTCGCACTACGTCCTAAGAATAGGCCAAGATGGGCTTGGTAAACTAAGGTCATTGGCTTCTAAGGTCTATATTGGAAAGAGTAATTCCTAACCACGACTACTCGTGTGGCATTATTGATCCCAACATGACCTCCACCAAGTGAATGGGCTTGCAAGTCAACTTGCTAAGGAATAACTCCACACAAGTCAACAAGACTATGCCATTCTCCTATTCTAGGTGCACTCGAGTTCGGGTATAGAACTCATCTCACAAAGATCACCAAGCATACAAGCAATTAATATATCAAGCAATTCAATCATTACATACAATACAGTAATCCCAAATTGCACAAAAAATATGTCACAAAATAATATACAATACAATACAACAAATATGAAAAGTAGGCAAAACCCACTAGGCAAATGTCCCCAAAAGAGTCGCCACTTTTCTGTAGCGGGGTATTCGTTACCTTTAGATTTATTGACTAAATCAAAAGTAAACCATACAAGTCGAGTCGCCACCGCACTTCTATTTATCCAAAGGAAAGATTAGAAAGCAAACAAAAATCGAGAAGTTTTATCGAATCAAAAACTAATAAAAATATCAGAGATCGGGGTAAGGGGGTTGGTTATGCAATGGGAAGGTGTTAAGCACCCAAAACATCCTAGGTACTCCTAGGGAGCCCTTTTCACACTTGTTGTAAGGTTGGTATTTTTGTGTGAAAATTGGTTTATGCAAACATGATTGGGGAGATGAGAAGAGAATATACAAGTTATTTACAATTTTGTGTTTAAATGGATAAACCCATTGCCTACGTACCATCTTAAAAAAGATTAGGATCAAAACCTCGTAGTTCGGGGTAAAAATCTCAAAACAAGTTGGTGAATTTATTGGTCCAAAAGCCTTAAGGTCTTTTGTTATCCAAGGGAGAAAACTCAACCTAAAATCCACAAATCCACCATGTAAGGATAGCTTCAACATGCTAGTGAGGGGTTAACCCTATAATAAGCATGGAAGACTCACTGTCCATCACTAAGGATATAGGTGAGCATTATATCTACCTCAAGGATAACTCGAACCTAATAGCTAAAGGTTATGAAAAGTTTTTGATAAGAAAGTGGCCATTGAAACCACAAAAGCATTTGAATGAGTTATATTTACCAATGAAAAGTATTTACAAAATATGGTCAAAGTTGACTTAAAGATTCAATTCAAAATAAGTGTTATGAAAAGAAAGTTTGAAAATCAAAAGCATAATGCTTAGGTTTCTAATGTTTGAAAACAAGTGTTAATGTTTGCACAAAAGTTTTGGCTTGGGTTAGAGTGGAGGGAATAAGAAGAATGGCTAAAGTCCTAATCATACAAGAGATGAAGGAGAAGAAATAAGACCACAAATGGAGTTCCTTTCTTGAGATCATATTGATGATCCAAGTAGCTCCCATCCTTTGGAATAAGTAAGCAAATAAGTGTATACTCAAGCAATCAATCAAGCAAGCAAAGCTCTTAGGAATCTTCCAATGGCTCTTGTATCTCTCTCTTTTGAAGCACATGACAATGATTCTTCAATTTGGTTCAAATAGGAATCCCTTCCACAAAAGCACACATATCAAAATGTTCCTTGAAGTAAATCAAGAATGGACAAGAGTGAGTTTAGAGATTTGGTCCTTCTAATCCATCTTCAACATTAAGGCCTTTTTACTCCATTTTGCGTAGGGAATGTCCTAGAATCTAAGTCCTTTTTGTCCATTTTTGCATTTGGTCCACAACAATCAAAACAAAAGCACAAGCACAATAATATATACACAATTATGTGCTCAAGTTAGCAAAAGGCAAATCGTATTAACATAAACATGTGCTCAAATGAGCAAAAGGCAAAAGCAAATGGACAATATGTACAAGAATAGTAAATTGCATAAATGTAAAGTGAAAGAATTAAATGTTAATGGTTAATGGTTAGTGTTAGAGTTAGTGTGCCATAAGGCAATTTAACGCTATGTTAAGCAATCATAATTGGACTTACGTAGAAGTCACAACTATCTTAGGTCGGTCAATAATAATGTAGGCAACAACACAAGTTAGACATTTTGATTAGTGAATCAAACTCCTACAATTTGCCAAGCCAAAAGAAGATGAGAAATGATCTTGTATTGATTTAGGTTCTTTGCTTGATTAGGAAGCAACCTATCCTTAATGCAAAGCCATTCACTTGATCCATGATCAAGTTGAATTAGATTTGAATCAAGGAAGGTTAAACCTCCCATGTATCAAAGCTAACCACCAATCTTTAACTCATTGATCAAAAAAGAAAAAGAAGAAGAAGAAGATGATGATGAATAATAAAGTGCATAAATGAAATGAGGTAATCAACAAGCATTGACCAAAGATAGAGGAGATCAAGGTCAAACAATAGTAAACAGAAGCAAAATGAAGATTAGAAGTCAAGAAACAAATAAAATATTTTTGGTATTTTTCAAAAGTAAAATAATACTTGAATTAAAATAATAAAGAAAGGTCAAACTTCAAATTCACTTCAAATCAACTTTGAAAAGTCCAAGTGAATTATCCTAAGTTCAACAAGGTCAAACAAAGTTTGACAATTTTTTTATAGCATTTTTAGAAGTCAGAAACTATTTTTAATCAATTAAAAATGCATAAAAATAACCTAATTGAATTAAAATCTCAAATAAATCTCAAATCAATTAATAAATTGATGATAATATTTTTCATAGATCTATCATCATTCAAAGAGGTTAGAAAAATATTTTTATATTTTTTGAATATTAAAAACTATTTTAAATGAAATAAAAATAACCAGAAAAGAGAAAATTCCTAAAAAATATCAAATGATAAAATAAAAAATATTAAAAATCATTTTTAGAAACTAGAAATTAAAAAAAGAATAATGCAATTGGTCTCACATTTTTTGGACCAATAATGAAGGAGATATGATTTTTTGAAATGAAAATAAAATTAAAGAAATAAAAGAAAATGAAATCAGAAAATAAAAAAATGTGGAAAAACGTGGAGCGTTGGATGAAGCTCATTAATTGAGCTGGCACATCACATGGCTCCTGAGCTCGCGCCTACAAAACACGTGAGTCAATGCATCACACACGTCCTTTAATTAAGTCATAACATGGAACGACTAAGATTAAATCTGGAAAACAAAATGCACGTCCATGATTCATTCTGGAGACCAGACGGTGGTGTACACCACTGTCTTCTCCGGCAAGACCTCCGGCGCCGGCCAGAAGTTGCAGAGATTAAAAGTTCACCAAATGCCACGATCCAGGTATCAAATGAAAGTTGGGGTGATGTACATCACCCCTGTACCAACCAAATTCACTCTAGACTTTCATGGAGAAATAAATCAGAGGTTGAATTTTATGGAGTTCAACTGAAACTTGATGGAATTCAACAATTCAAAGCACAAATCAAATGCCTCTATGGAGAGGACTTCAGACAACCCAGCAACAACAAGAAATATGCAATATATAAGTAGATTCGAAGAAAACAAATTCTGAAGTAAACCTCTGAAATGAAGAGCTTGAGAGCACGATCTCTTGATGCTTATGCTTGTAGTGTGTTCTATGGATCAAGGTGAGCAAGACTTAGGAACTGTAGATCTAAAAATCAATCAAGGAAATTGAAGTTTAGATCTAAATTTTTTTGGAAAGAAAGAGGTGATTTCCTTTGAGTATGGTTGAGGTGTGATTCATGCAGCATGTAAGGCGCCATTAGGTTATGGAAATGAGAAGCATTGGCCCTTTATTTATAGCAACTGATGGCTGATATGCATGAACAAAGCATTGCATGGAATGAAAGGGCCTCTATGCATGGGCCTGTACAGGCGCATGGAGGGCCCAATTCCACTTGGATTTGCAAGCTTAACATCAGCAGATATAATTTGGACGTGCAGATGGTGTGTAATCAACTCATGCAATGCAATTTCAAATGGTTTCCAAAATTGTACCAACTTGTTCATCTCTTCGAAAATGGCATTTCCAAAAATGAAAGATAGCCTTATGGGTAATGGTTGGAAAGCTTTTTGCATGAGGATCAATTGTTATGTTGACCAAAACGTAATTTGACATTTGGAAATTCGTGAAAATTGATCATGAAGTGTAAGGTGCAAAACATGTACATGTGAAAATTTCAAAAATGGCCAAACTTCAAGCCCACCTGTTTCATTGATGCAAGTTCCAAATGACAAAACCTTAAACATCAAAGTTGTAGATATTTTCAAGACAATCAATTTTGACTTAAATTTCGCATAATTTGGATTTTTGATGAAGAAGTTATGGGCACTTGAAGTTGGACATTTTCACATTTCAATGCCTTTGGTCCAAAGTGTCCTATAATGTTTTTCATTATCAAATGTATTTATTTTAGGATTTTGAAATTTTTTTAAACATAACAATTTAATTAGAAATCTTAATGTTTCCAATGCATTTGATCCCACCTCAAAATCATGAAAAATAAATGAGTTATGGCCTTGGGAAGTTGACCCAAAATTAGGGTTTCAGTCAAAATGACCTATAATGTCTTGAAATGGATGATGACTTTCCAAGCTTGAAATCAATTTTTTATGAACATGAACGTTGCTCATATGGTTCTTAAGAACATTTGTTCTCTTGGGGTCATCTTCATTTGGCAAACACATTAAAAGGTAGGTCTCAGTGTACTCAAAACAGTCAGATGAATTGACTAATCAACTTCTCAAGTCCATACCTCAAATCTTGATGAATTTATGATTGAGGACACTCAAATAAGCTCAAATATGCATGAAATGATGAATTAAAGAACTTCCCTTGATTTCATTTGATCATGGGTTGAGGTTGCTTCATGAGCAAGGCACAGTTGATGAACAGATGGATTAGGGTTTCCTTGGGAAACAAGCCTCAAACTCCTTGGTTTGCTTTGATCAAAATGATGAATTGAGATACTTGGGAGGCATATTTGATGGATGAGAGCTTTGGGGAGCCATTGCCATACTTGCTTTCATCTTCACATAGCCCTATCAATGAGCATAGAATCTCCTAGAAGCTTTGGATCTTATGACTGCTCAAGCTACAAACAAAAGATGTTAGTGACATATTTTTGTGCTTTTGATTAGTAAACAAAATTAAAAAAGCAATAATATACAATTCAAGCATGCTTGGTGATCTCAAACCAACTCAAAAAAGTTCCCACCCTAGGGTAAGAGCCAAGATGCTTATGATCCTTGAGGCAAGATGCAAATGCAATGTTATGATGCCATGAGGGATCTTAGGGTCAAAATTGGGGTCTTACAGCTTGAATTCGAACAAGTGTACATTTGGAGTCCGTTCCGGCAAGTTATTGGGCTTTATTGTCAGTGAGAGAGGTATTGAAGTTGATCCTGCCAAGGTCAAAGCAATACAAGAGATGCCTGCGCCCAAAATTGAGAAGCAAGTACGAGGTTTTCTTAGACTCTTGAATTACATTCCAAGATTTATATCCCACATGATTGCCACATGTGCACCTATATTCAAGATCCTCCGGAAAGATTAGCGTCATGATTGGACCGAGGATTGCCAAAAGGCCTTTGACAGTATCAAAGAGTATCTGTCCGAACCTCCTATTCCGTCTCCTCCCGTTGAAGGGAGACCATTGGTTATGTACTTGACTTTGCTTGATGATTCCATGGGTTGTGTCCTTCGTCAACAAGATGAATCAGGAAAGAAAGAATATGCAATATACTACTTGAGTAAGAAGTTCATCGACTGTGAGTGTCGGTACTCAATGCTTGAGAAGACATGTTGTGCTTTGGTATGGGCTGCTAAGCGTTTACGCCAGTAAATGATGAATCATACAACTTGGTTGATATCCAAAATGGACCCGATCAAGTATATCTTTGAGAAGCCTGCTTTAACTGGGAGAATTGCCTGTTGGCAGATGCTGTTATCTGAGTATGATATTGAGTATCGAGCTCAAAAAACTATTAAAGGTAGTATCTTGGTTGACCATTTGTCGCATCAACCAATTGAAGATTATCAGTATCTGCAATACAACTTCCCTGATGAGGAGATTTTGTATTTGAAAATGAAAGATCATGATGAGCCTACACTCGATGAAGGGCCAGAGCCTGGTTCCCAATGGGGTATGATGTTCGATGGTGCTGTCAATCAGTATGGAAATGGCATTGGGGAAGTGATTATTACTCCTCAAGGCACACATTTTCCTTTTATAGCAAGGCTAACTTTCAAATGCACGAATAATATGGCGGAGTATTAGGCCTGTATTATGGGTTTGGAAGAATGTGTTGTTCTTAGGATCAAACATCTTGATGTTTATGGCGATTCGGCCCTTATTGTTAATCAGATTAAGGGTGAATGTGAGACGAATCAACCTGGCCTCATCCCATATAGAGATTATGCGAGGAGGATTTCAACTTTCTTTGCTAAAGTTGACTTCCATCATATTCCTCGAGATGAGAATCGGATGGCGAATGCACTCGCTACGCTTGCTTCAATGATTGTTGTCAATTATTGGAATGATGTCCCAAAGATTATCGTGATGCACTTGGATAGACCGGCTCACGTGTTTGCAGTTGAGGAGGTGAAAGATGATAGGCCATGGTATTATGATATCAAGTGCTATCTCCAAAGTCAAACTTACCCACCTGGGGTATCTGTTAAAGTTAAGAAGACTTTGAGGAGATTATCTGGCAGTTTCTACCTTAATGGTGATGTGCTTTACAAGAGAAATATGAACATGGTTCTGCTCAGATGCATGGATAGACACGAAGCAGACCTGTTGATGACTGAAGTCCATGAGGGTTCATTTGGTACTCATTCCAATGGACATGCCATGGCAAAAAAGATGTTGAGAGCAGGCTATTATTGGCTGACAATGGAGTCTAATTGCTGCAAATATGTAAAGAAATGCCACAAGTGTCAGATTTATGCGAACAAGATTCATGTTCCCCCGACACTTCTGAATGTTATTTCCTCACCATGGCCTTTCTCCATGTGGGGAATTGACATGATTGGCATGATTGAGCCTAAAGCGTTAAACGGTCACCGTTTTATTCTCGTAGCCATTGATTACTTCACCAAGTGGGTTGAAGCGGCATGGTATGCGAATGTGACCAGGCAGGTGGTTGTGAGGTTTATCAAGAACTAACTCATATGCCGATATGGGGTGCCAGACAAGATCATCACTGATAATGGATCTAACTTGAAAAATAAGATGATGAAAAAGTTGTGTAGCGAGTTCAAGATTTCACATCATAATTCTTCTCCCTATAGACCTAAGATGAATGGGGCTGTTGAAGCTGCTAACAAGAACATCAAGAAGATCATTCAGAGGATGGTTGTTACATACAAAGATTGACATGAGATGCTGCCATTTGCTTTGCATGGCTATCGTACATCCGTCCGCACTTCAATAGGGGCAACCCCTTTCTCCCTTGTATATGGCATGGAGGCTGTGCTCCTCGTAGAGGTCGGGATCCCATCAATGAGAGTCTTGATGGAAGCCAAGTTGACTGAGGCTAAATGGGTCCAGATTCGTTATGACCAACTAAATTTGATTGAAGAGAAGAGATTAACTGCCATGTGCCATGGTCAGTTATATCAACAAAGGATGAAGAAAGCCTTTGATAAGAAGGTCAAGCCTCGTGTGTTCTGAGAAGGTGACCTCGTGCTCAAGAAAGTCTTGCCTTTCGCGCCCGATTCTAGGGGCAAGTGGACTCCAAACTATGAAGGACCATACATTGTCAAGAGAGCCTTTTCAGGCGGTGCTTTGTTGCTCACAACTATGGATGGGGAGGATTTCACTCGTCCTATGAATTCAGATGCAGTCAAGAAATACTTCGCCTAAAAAATAAAAACAGAATAGCTCGCTAAGTTGAAAACTCGAAAGGGTGGCTTAGGCAAAAATGAGCATCTCAGTGGATTGAAAACCCGAAAGGGCGATCCAGGCAAAAGTTTGAGACATAAAAAAAAATATCCCTCTAGATTGAGTACCTCACCCTGGGGTAATCTAGGCAAAACTTAGGGATTTTGCAAGTAATTGCATCCTGACAGGACTTTGTTCCACAACTGTCATCTGTCAAAGATTCTCGCTCAGTCATCATCAACTGAAGTCTCGAACACGGTGGATTCAAAGTTGGTGGAGAAACGGACATTATGTTCAATGTATCCTTTTCTATGTATATCACCAATTCCAAATTTGTAAAGATCTATGAAGTCTCTCCATTTGCCGACTACCATTCTCTTAAATAAGTTTGAGCCTTTATCCAATTCTTTGCACTCTTATTTGTTTCTGTTTAACAAATTTTCGCATGTTTTAATTGATGAATATCAGTGTTTTAAACAAATAAAGTTTTCATGAATAAACTGTTTTAAACAAAGTGAACATTCACAATGACAGAAAGGATAAGTGGAATGTCCTCAGTGCTTTCCCAAGGATAGTATGATCACCAAAGAGTAAGACATTTGTTCATATTCTGGCATTCTTGCTCCTTATATCTTCTCCATCAGCTTTCAAGTTGTCTCCTCAACCGAGCGCAGAAAGAATAATACATCATCAGCTTCCCAGACAGTCTGGTATGAGAAGTTCTCTTCGATGACAGTGGATTGATCTGTCTTATAGATTGTTTTCCCCTAGCAGGTTTTTGGATGTTCATCCAGTACATTCCCGGTAGTTTGTTTGTGTATACATACTTGGTTATCCCACGGAATTTTAGCAATCCATGATTGGTATATGGTTGATCTGTGAATGATCCCTTCTTTTCCAAATTTTTGCCTCGATATTTTAGAGATGTGTATCCCTCTATATCAGGCACTAGCATTTGTGCTTTATCATTTGTATGGTTGTCATCCCTTGTGTGGACTGACCTAAAATCCCTTATAGAATGATAAAAGTTGATATGCTTTAAATGGAGAATTTTCCTTGTCTCATTATCCTGACTATTTACCCACGAGGGAGGTTGTCTTTCCCCAGCATGAATAATAATCTCCAACGGAGTAAGCAGGTGTTCCCTGTAGAGCTACCCTTTCCAGATAATTGTCTCCTCAGCAGGAAGTTGCCTAGTGCAATTGACGAAGGGCTTATTTCCCATTTCATTTATTTTGAAAAGAGGTATCCCCGATATGTCGCTTGTTGATGAAGGATTCATTTCCAATTTCTCCAACGAGGGTAATTTCCTTAAGAGCATTTACAACTTGTCCCCAGTAGGGTTTCCAGATCAGAGTTTGATGTTTGTATCTCCTCTGAGTTTGAAGATTTCTTCTAGCATTAAGAGCTGGTGTTGGAAATGTTTATTCCCTTTCATAGTGGAACAAAATATTATTATCCCCCTTTGCAGAGTTTCCTCTCCGGCAGATAAAAGAGAGTGTTTTGGTTGATGTACATCTGATTGGTGGTTGTTTCCCATGGAGTTTTACATTATTCCTTAGTAATCTCCCCCAGTAGAGGTTCTTCTTCGGCGGATCTTATTGTTATTAAACCACCTGTCCTCCAAGAGAGTTGATGGAAGCTCCCTGACAGATTTTCTGTATCTTCCTTATGTTAGGATTGTTTGCTCTTGGAAGACTTCTCCTGTGCAGAGTATTATCTCCTGCAATTGGAAGCTTTGACTTTGCCTATCCCCATCTATGGTTAAAGTCTTCCCTTGTTTACTCTTATTCCAAAGATAATCCCCATCAGAGTTGAGTTCTCTGTTTGATTATTTTTCTTCTGTTGGTCCTGAATATATCTTCTTTGTATCCTCAGCAAGTGTAGTTTTGGGATAGGGTTTGATATCCCCGATGATTTATTTTCATCCTTCTCAGGTTATTCCCGAGCTGAGTTCTCCAGTAGGCTTCGTCCTTCTTGTCGAGACGTTTGCCGAGTGTCTGTTCGTGATTCTTGGACTTGTTTGTGTTAGACGTGTCTGTTTGTCAGCATTAATTATACACAAATCATGCATATACATGCATAATGATAGCATTCATATATTCATGATGCATTCTTTTCCATATACCTTTGCTTGTTATCTCCTGCTATTTGTGAAATGTTCTTCCCCAAGCAGATGTTTATGTCTGATTTCTCCATATAGAGTCAGCCCCATAGGCAGAAAGTGTTTATCTTGCCTTCTTTCTTCCCCACTGAGTTATGTCCTCATGGATGATTATTGTTTCAGTTTCCTCCCCAGTTGTGCATCGGGATGAAATTACTCCCCTGAGTTATATCCTCATCGGGTTGAGTCTTGTTTGATTGAGTCCTTCTAGTTTATTCCTAGATTGATTCCTTTCATGTTATCCCCTGCAGTTCCCTGTGGTTCAGTTGTTCAATTACTCAGTAACCAGTAATTGTTCATCCTTTCCCCAACGGATTTTGTTGCTTTCTACCCAGTAACCTGTAGTTGTAAGTCCTATTTCTATGGTTTCTACCCAGTAACCGGTAGATGTAATCCCCTATTGGTTGGTTATCTTTACCCAGTAGTCTGTATTGATATTCCTTTATTTTTTGAGTATACCACCCAGTAGCCGGTGATATATCTCTTGGATAATTGCTTTTGTCAGGCAATTTATCCCTAACGAGTCATCTTTCATTTACCCTTGTTTGGTGATGATTGTTTCTCCTTCTGATTGGTCACCATTTTATACCCAGTAACCGGTATCCCGATGTCCTTTCTTTTCGGTCGATTTATCCTTTATTAACCCAATAACCGGTTGCGGATAATCTTCCATGCGAGTATGTTATCTATGTTTTATCCATATAACGGTAGTAAATAATATATCTCATGCGCCCTTCGGTCGAAGTCTTTTCCTTCCCCAGTCGAGTAAGATTCGTATTTCCTTGTGGAATCGAATGTCCATCCTGTAAGTCGAGTTTGCTTTTTCAGCCCTCCTTTTGGATGATGAGTGTCTTGGATATGTTCCCAATTCACGCCTGTTTGGTCACCTATTATATACCCAGTAACCGGTATCACTGGTGTTCCTTCCTTCTGCTCCCTATTATGACTTTTTGTCTCCTGTGGATTCAGATTTTTCCTGAGTCGAGATGTGCCTTTTGGGTCCTCCTCAGGTGTTTCAGATGATTGATATCTTTCCCCCTTATACCGGTCTTAGATATTCTTTCCCCTGAGCGTGTTGTTCTCTCACCCAGTAACCGGTGTTTTGATAACATGTCTCTATTTGAGTTTATTACCCAGTAACCGGTAATATCTCGTTGTTTCTTCCTCAGCTGAGTCCTTTGTGGACATCCCTGTATGAGTCTGGATTTTATCCGATGTATCCTTTGTGGATAGTTTTGCTATATTAGCATATTCCCTAATACATGCATCTTTGCGTCAACTCGAGTCTTTCCATCGATTTATTTTTGTGGAATCCCTTCGTGTCTCCCAGCAAGTTTTCAAGTCGTGACCTGCTCACACATTTTTACCTTATTTCCCCGGAGTCTCTGTATCCCTAGTGAGTGTGATACTCCTATGGATCTTCAGTTTCTACCGATTTCTTTTCCTTTGTGGAAATTATTCACCATGAAGATTTTATTTTCGCATGCATACATTCTTATCATGAGGTCTCTTAGGGACCAAAATTCGTCTCTTTGTTATTATTTAAGCTCATTATATCTCGTCGAGACGAAGATTTTAACCTTCATATCTCCGACTAGAATGACCTTAAATAGGGGCATCTGTAAGACCCTAATTTTGACCCTATGATCCCTCATGGCATCATGTTATTGCACAAGTGCATTGTCTCAAGGATCATAGCATGTTTGGCTCCTTAACCCTAGGGTTGGGACTTGTTTGAGTGATTTGAGATCACCAAGCATGCTTGTATTGTATGTTATTGCTTTTCTTATTTGATTACTAACCAAAAGCACAAAAATATGCCACTGACTCTTTTTATTTTGATGCTTAAGTGATCATGTGCTCCACAATGCTCCTAAGCCCAATGCAATGTCTAGATGAAGATAAGAAAAAGCGTGACAATGGTCCACAAAGTTCCTAATCATCATATATGTCTCCCAAGTATCTCAATTTTCCAATTTGATCAAGATAACCCAAAGGGCTTGAAGATTGTTTCCCAAGGAAACCCTAATTTCACCGTGCTTTGACTGTGCCTTGCCCATGAAGCAATCTCAACCTTTGATCAAATTTAATCAAGGGAAGTTCTTTCATTTATCATTTTATGCGTATATGAGCCTATTTCAGGCCCCTCAATCATTTATTCATCAAGATTGGAAGTTTGACTTTGAAAAGTTGACCAGTCAAGTCATCTGACTAAGCTGAGGTACAATGAACTATAACGTTTGATGTGTTTGTAAAATGAAGATGACCCCAAAAGAAAAAAGGTTCCTAAGAACCATATGAACAACTTTCATGTTCATCAAAATCCATTTTAAGCTTGGAAGGTCATCATTGATATAGGTCATTTTGACTGAAACCTTAATTTTGGGTCAACTTTCCAAGGGCATAACTTTCTCAATTTTTATGCTTTTGAGGTGGTACCAAAGTCATTGGCAAGCTTGAGATGTATAATTCAAATGTTATGTTGGATAAAATTTCATAATCCAAAAGGAAATACATTTTCCAATGCAAAACATTATAGGTCATCTTTTACCTAATTCATTGAATTTGAAAAAGTACCCAACTTCAAATGCCCATAACTCTGTCATAGAAAATCCAAATGATGCAAAATTTGAGTCTAAATTTACTATATTGAAAAGATATACAACTTTGATGTTGGATATGTTTTCATTTGAAGTTGTATCATGAGGACAGAGGGGCTTAACCAAGCTTACTTTTGGTTGATTTTTTCAAAATGATTTGAACATGTTTTACACTTGAAATTTCCAAGATATTTTTGATCAATTTGCACATGTGAAATGGTTTTTTTGCTAACATGACTTTTATTCCTTATTTCAAGGACTTTCCAACCATTACTCACAATAGTCATTTGGATCTACCATTTTGGAGATTCAAAATTTTCTTCATTTATGTGCATTTTTGATATTTTATGTTAAAACTTGAGATGCAAGCCTCTTCCATTCTATGTGCATGACAACATGCTTTACTTATGATCTCAGCAAGCTCCTTCAACCATTCATGGGCCTCTCACACGTCCACAATGGCCCATGCATTCAAAATTGCAATTCCCATGCACATGAGCAAAGTGTGAATTTAGATGCATTTACCTATAAATAAGGGCTTCCTCCCCTTCATTTGATAACCTTTTGGAGATCCTACATGTTGCTGAACTAAAATTACAACCCTCACCAAAGGAATCACTCACTATTTTCAATATTTTCGAGCTTGAAATTCAGGAACATTAGTTGAGTTTCAAAGCTAGATTCCTTAGCCTATATTCAGAGATAAAAAAGGAGCAATTTTTTTGAAGAATTCGTGGCCAGAAACTCACCATTTTGAAGGTATAAGCTCAAACTGTTTGGATCTGAAACTCACAATTCAATGTAGTATTCTTGTGTTTTTGTGGTTCTCTGAAGTCCTCATACTTGAGGCAAACTTTTGGTGCATTCAATTTTCCATTTCAAGATCAATCTGTGTGGACACCATGATTTTCTCTTTCATCTTTCTCTCAATATAGGAAGAATGAGAGGAATCTAATGGTACAGTGATGATCTGCACCACATGAGCTTCATTTCCATGCCCTTGTTTCTCATTTTTGATAAGATTCATTTTCCTGCAATTCTGGCGGATTTTGTTTGGCTGACTAGAGAAGATGGTGGTTTCCACCGCCACCACCACGTGTACTGGTCCTAGCATTTGGATCTCTCTCTCACGATCTAATCTCGTGCATCCATTCTAATTACTTGTTTTAATTCATTGTGTTGTGTTGTTGACTTGAGTTTATCATGCATCCTCAGATCTGGACCGTGTACCATTGCCGCGTCAATTAATGAAATGGATCCGGTGGCTCAGCTTTTTTCGTGTATTTCATTTTTCTCTTTATTTTATTTTAATTCATTCTATTTTCAATAATTCATAAAAAATCATATGAGGTCAAAAAAATATGAGACCAACTTAAAAAATTTTCTTGAAAAATATAGTTTCATCTTATGATTTTTAATTATTTTTGTGACCTCATTTGATATTTTTAATGAATTATTTGGATTTTAATGATTTTAATTCATTTTAAAATACTTTCTGACTCTAGAAAAATACAAAAATATTTTCATAGCATCTATGGATCATGATAAGTCAACGAAAATAGTCTCAAAAATTTCTTGTTTGTTTTGAGATTTTAATTCATATTATGCTATTTTTGGTTGTTTTTAATTGATTTTAATTGCTTTCTGGCTTTAAAAATTTGTGAGAAAATTAGTCAAAGTTTGTTTGACTATGTTGAACCTATGAAAATTTAATTGGACTTATTGAAGTTGTTTTTGAATTAAATTTGATGTTCAACTTTGTTTGTTTATTTTTTATTTGTATTTTCTTTTAATTCCAAAATTAGCAAAAAAATATTATTGACTTCTTGACTTGTTATATTCATTCCTCTTATGTTTGGTGTTGATCAAGGTTGAATTGATTCAACTTTGATCAAATTCATTGGATCTTGTGGTTTAAGAATCCTTAAGGATCATCACCTAGAGAGATGAATCAATTTGATCAAGGATGAGTTATCCCTTGATCAATTGGGATTGGTTGTTGTCTTCTAACCCCCCTCCCTTTCATCTTCATCCTTTTCTTTCCCTCAATGACCAATGAGTTAAAGTCTTGAGGTTGGTCTTGACAAATAGAAGTTTAATCTTCTTTGATCCAAACCAAACTCAACTTGATCCATGATCAAGTGAGTTATTTTGTGTCAAAGATAGGTTACTTCTTGGTCAAGCAAATAACCAAAAGTCAATACAAGACCCTTCCCCTATTGTTTGGCATGGCAAGTTTACGGAGCTTGGCTTTCTAGTTATGGCCTCTAACTTGTGTTCTTTGCCTATATTCTTATTGACCGGCCTCAGATAGGTATGGCTACTACATTAGTACACTTATGATTGCTTAACATAGCGCTACATTATCTTATGACAAGCTAACATAACTCTATTAACTACTAAGTTTAATTTGAGCTTTTAAATTCTTTTCATTTACTTTTAATGTCATTTATTTCTTGCTCATTATTCATCTTGATTTGCATTTTGCTCACATGAGCACATATTTTATGTTTATGTCATTTTTCTTTTGCTCATTTGAGCCCATTATTGTATATAAATATATTGCTATTTTATATTGTTTTGTGTTTGTTTTGATGTGAACCAAAATAAAAAAGGAGAAAGGACTTAGAATGAGGATTCACCCATGCTTAAAGGAGTTCAAGAGCAACTAGGCCTCATGCCTTTAGAATGCTAAAATTCAAAGTTGACCTCAAAGGACTTTTCCTCAAACTTATTCTTTGTCCATTCCCTTTATTATGTTGTGAGCCTTTTAATGTGTGCTTTTGGTCTGATAGGAGTCTCATCTTAAGATTGGGAAAAGAGGACCATTTCCATGAGTAGCCAAGTTAAGAGCCAAGCCAAATGGAGATCATAGGAGCTTGAATCCAAATTATTGATTACTTACTTTGTGTGCTAAATCCAAAGGAAATGAGCATCTTGAGTTATCACTATGACTCCAAGAAAAGGAACTCCAAGGGTTATCTCTCCATTTTTATATTTGAATGCTTTATGAATAGCCCTTCTCTCATCTCTCCCCTCTAGCCAAGCCAAAAATCATTTTCAAAAACTTTGACTTCATTTCAAATTAGAAATCTAGGCCTTAGGCCTTTGACTTTTCAAAACCACTTTCATAAATATTCATTGTAAATAAACTTTAACCCAACTTTGACCTCATTTTGTAAATAAAACTTGTAAATATAACCCATTTCAAGTTGTTTTTGTGGTTCCAATGGCCACTTGTTAAACTCTTTTCAAAAACATTAGTCATAGGTTTGAATTATCATCGTGGTTGATGTAAATCTCACATCGTCCTTAGTGTTGGATTATAAGCCTTCCATGCTTATTATAGGGTTACCCCCTCACTAGCATGTTGAAGCCTTCCTCACATGGTGGATTGTTGGTTTAGGTTGAGTTTTCTCCCTTTGATAACAAAAGACCTTAAGGCTTTTGATTAAAATCAATTCACCAATGTTTGAAATTTTTACCACGAACTACGAGGTTTTGATCCTCCTTTGTGATGGTACGTAGGCAATGGGTTCATCCATTCAAACAATAAAATTTGTAAATATAATCTATTATATTCTCATCCCTCCAATCTTTTGCACAAATCTTTTCACAAATACCAGCCTACAACACATATTTGCAACAAGGGTTCCCTTAGAGTACTAAGAATGTTTTGGGTGCGTAAAACCTTCCCATTTCATAACCAACCCCTCTTACCTAGATCTTTGACATTTTTATTAGTTTTTGATTTGAAAAACTTCTTACTTGGCTTTTGTTCGCTTTTTAGCCTTTCCTTTGGATAAATGAAAGTGCGGTGGCGACTCGAATTGTATGTTGACTTTTGGTTTAGACAATAAACCTAAAGGTAACGAAAACCCCGCTACAACAACTAACATTTAATTTCAAGTCATTTACTTTACTTCAAGTCATTCAAATTGTTTACTTTAATGTTATTTTTACTTTGATCACTTGGAGCATATTTTGTAATATATTGTGTTTGTATATACTTGTTTGTTTATGTGGTATTTTGACCTTAATGTACATAATAAGAACAAAAAACCTAAAAAACATCTTGTGTGGACTGTTAGTTTGATCTGAGACTTTTGGGCTTAGAATTTAGGCAACACTCCCTACGCAAAGGACTTGGCTAATGCCAACTTTCATGAAACCAAGTGCTTGTGAAGTGAATATTTGTCTGATATAATTTTGAAGAACCATTTTAGTTCATCTGTAACATGATTATAATGAAGTTGTTATTTTGAACCTATGCCTAATGCCATCTTTGAAGTAATCTGATACATGGGCAATTTTAAAGAAGATCGTGGAGTTGCTAAGCTTGTATGTGGCTATCTTTATTTGATTCCTTGCTCTACAACTTGCTATTGATGTATTGTTTGTTGCTTGATTCTAAAGTCCAAGGGAAATTTGGGTTTCTATATGACATTCTTGTCTATTGGATTACAGTCTGTTGGTCTGATCTTTTTGACTCTCAACTATTAATTTTGTGCTTAGGATTAGTCTCTTCATCTCCTCCCCACTTCTTTAATTTCAAAATCTCTCCCTACTTTTAAATATCTTCTTTGATTGTATCTATTTTTTTTCTAAACTTTGATCATATTACAAATTAGAAACCTATGCCTTATGCCATTGCCTTTTGAAACTTTTTCTTAATCAAACTTGTAAATAAACTTAACTATACTTGACTTAAACTTTCAAAAGCCAAAATAACTAACACTCATCTAAACCATTTTTAGGCCCTTGTGTCTTTGCAAAACTTAAATTTTTGTTAAAAGCAATTCACTCTCTTTAAAATTGATACCACAAACTACGAGGTTTTTGGATCCCTCATTTTATGTTGGTACGTAGGCACAAGTCTGAAGGTCTTGTCAAACGCAAAAATATAATTAATGAATTCTCTTCTCATCCCCCACTCTATTTATTGCAAACATCATTTGTACAAAAAACACATATGCACACAAAAAGGGCTCCCTAGGAGTACATATGACACTTTGGGTGCTAACACCTTCTCTTTGTATAACCATCCCCCTTACCTATAATCTCTGGCATTTTATTAGTTTTGATTTGAAAACTTATTATCTTTTTTTTGGGTTTTGTTCGTACTTTTCCCTTTTCACTTGGAAACAATAAAAGCGCGATGGCGACTCTGGTTTTATTGATGTCTAGCTTATCCATAGCTTGATAGTCATGAATTTACCGCTACAGAAATTAAGTGGCGACTCTACTGAGGAGTAGTCTCCAGTGGGTTTAGCCTAATTTTTGTATGTATATAATTGTATATTTGATATATGTTTATTTGTTAGTATAATATAATCTGCTTGTTGTGCTTGGTAATCTCTGAGTGGTCAGATAAATTCTAACCCAATAGGAAGATGGTATAGTCATGTTCGACTTGTGTGGAGTAGTCCTTAAAAAGTTGGCTTGAGATCCATATACTCAGTGGAGACCCTTTTTGAGTTAGGAATGTCACACAAGTTATTTGTGGTTAGGAATTACTATCTCTGATTTAGGGTATGAGAAGCTAAGGACCGTAGAACATTTAATCCATCTTGGCCTATTTAGGACGTAGTGCGGAGTCTGTTCAAGTCCAGACTTGATCACATTTGTTACACGATGCTACACTCAGACGAGTTTCTCTTGAGAATATTATGGGTTGATGAGTGTAAGACCCCAATTTTGGCCCTAAGATCCCTCATGGCATCATAACATTGCATTTGTAAAGCCTCAAGGATCATAAGCATCCTGGTTCCCTTTGCCTTTGGGTGGGACCTCTTGTGAGTGGTTTGAGATCACCAAGCATGCTTGAATTGTAAATATAATCTATTCTTTTCTCATCTCCCCAATCCTTTGCACATAATTTTCCCAAATACCAACCTACAACACATATTTGCAAAAAAGAGGTTCCCTTAGAGTACTAAGGATGTTTTGGGTGCGTAAAACCTTCCCATTTCATAACCAACCCCTTACCCACATCTCTGACATTTTTATTAGTTTTTGATTTGATAAAACTTCTTACTTGGCTTTTGTTCTCTTTTTAGCCTTTCCTTTGGACAAATAAAAGTGTGGTGGCGACTCGAATTGTATGTTTACTTTTGGTTTAGTCAATAGACCTAAAGGTAACGAATACCCCATTACAAGGACAAATTTTCAATTGTGCAAATAACATTCCATTTTGCTATAAATAGAGACCCTCTGTGCTCATTTCAAGGGACCTTTGCATGCCAACTTTACCTCCACACTTCAAACCCTCACATTTGAAAGGAAAACCTGAGAATTTTCATTTGAAAACTGAGTTTGAATCTCACTGTTTGGAGATTCAAAAACTCCAGGATCCAAAGCTTTGTACCAATCCTAAGCCACTTCTGCAAGCTACTTGAGCAAGATCAAACACAAATTGAAGCAAGAGAGATCAAGTTCTACACAACATTGAAGGTATTTTCTAGATTTTTTCTTCTCTTCGATTCTCACTCAATTCTCATCAATTCTATTGGATCTTTGGTTGTCTGAAGTCCTACCAATGTAGGCAAGAAGATTGAGTTGCTTTCAGGTCAAATCGAAGCAACTCAGTTGACACACCTCAAGATTGAGTTCCTTTGGACAAATAAAAGTGCGGTGGCGACTCGAATTGTATGTTTACTTTTGGTTTAGTCAATAGACCTAAAGGTAACGAATACCCCGCTACAGAAAAGTGGAGACTCTGCTGGGGAGACAATCTTTCCTAGTGGGTTTAGCCTACTTTTTGCTTGTATGTGTTGTGTGTTTATATTTATTTGTGACATATTTTTGGGCAAATTTGGAATGACTGTATTGATTGTAATGTATGAACTGTTTGATATACTAATTGCTTGTATGCTTGGTGGTTTCTTGTGAGATGAGTTTTATACCTGAACTCGAGTGCACTTATGATAGGAGAATGGCATAGTCTTGTTGACTTGTGTGGAGTTATTCCTTAGCAAGTTGACTTGCAAGCCCATTCACTTGGTGGAGGTCTTGTTGGGATCAATAATGTCACACGAGTAGTCGTGGTTAGGCATTACGCTTTCCAATATAAACCTTAGAAGCCAAGGACCTTAGATACCTAGCCCATCCTGGCCTATTTTTGGACGTAGTGCGAAGGTCATTCAAGTGTAAGATTTGATACGATTGTTATACGATACTACACTCATAAGAGTCTGTCTTGAGAATATTTATGGAATATGAGTAGTCGTTTTATCCGATAATATCCGAAAATGAGATGATGACTATGGGGACCTCTTTTAGAACGTGATTGTCAGGTTTAACCATAGTACATTCCCTTTGGGTGGTTCTTAACCGAGACTCCATGCTCGTGACTTGCAACAAACCCTTGATTCGCGGTTGATCCGTTCTCGTATATCCTCAATATCAATGGAACTTGGGTGTTGATAAGATGTAAACCATAATCCACCAAAATGGATGATTGATATATGTAACACCCCAAAATTTGCCCTCCTTATTCACGCATTCATTTTTAGGTCATTTAACATTAGATACATTGCATTTCATCATGTCAATCGGGATTAGCTCCAAGAAGCTTGAACATCATCCAGGACACTTTGTGGGTTCTATTTAGATGATCAGTCAACACAAGGGAAAGACTTGAGTTACTTCCAACAGGGGTCTATTCGTCAGTCAAAACGTTAATCTTGAAGGAGCAAAGGTTTGTTCATGAGCCGTCATGCTCGCTAGGCGAAGCCCACGTCTTATTAAAAAAAACGAAACGAAAAAAAAACGAAAAACGAAAAAAATAAATAAAAATAAAAAAATAAATAAAAAAATAAAATAAATAAATAAAAAAAAAGAAAAAATCTCAGACTTGGACCTCTCTCAAAACCCCACTAAGCTACCAATATTAGGCTATAAATACTAGAGCTTTCATTGAAACAAAACCCTGGACAAAACCTGGAGAGAAACTTAGACAGAGAGAGTGAGAATTAATCTGCAGCAACCTCCAGGCAACTCTGAAAGGTTCATTCTGACTCACACACTTTCAGCTCAAGCAAAACCTAACATTGGTTTGCAAATCCAGCCTTGCCATTTGATTTCAACCGATCTCTCCAATCAGGTTTGCCCTTATTCCCATTACCTTTGTGCTTTGAAGTTGAATACTCTGAATGTTTGAGGTATGATGGATGAATTTCATTAGGTTTTTGCCCACGGGTTCATAATTATGTATGAATGTATAAATAATGACTTGAATGCTTAATCGTTTAATTTCTGAAGTGTATGCCACAGGGTTTGAGGTTTCTGAAACCATACTGTTATCCATGAAAAATACAAAACCCGCAGGCGCTCGCTAGCACCTTCGCTAGGCGAGCACGCAACGATGCTTCGCCAAGCCTTCGCTAGGCGAGACAGTAGCGATCGCGACAGTAGCATTTGCTTTTTTCTGTTTTGCTCTAATCTGACTTACGTTTGTCATAGCATGTTTTCTCCTAATCCTTATCGTGTTTCACTAACCCTTTTGTTGAGTTTTTGTGAAGGCTCACATGACTTTTGTAGGGATAGCTCGCTGGATATTCCACTTTGCTTGTGGGATACCATTTGGGAGATTTATTCTGATTGCCTTGTTGGCACGTTTACTTTATACATGTTTGTTTTGTATGTGTTCGTATCCCCACAGGTAGCGTGGTTCCTTCGTCAAGGACTTCCTTTTTGCATGAGCATCCTTAACCCTACCAACTCATTGATTTTTCTTCTCCTAAGAACACGTTAACTCCTGCTACTACAGGCGAGTAAGTCTCCAAAGGTCGAGCATCCGGTAGATTGCGTAGTAACGTCGTTTGTTCAAAACCTAATCCATAACCCCGTAGTTAGCCGAACTACGACTTGCTCTGATTCTCATTCCAAATGAGATACGTAGGCATAAGACGCGATGTCTTAGTGAGCACAATTACCCTTAACCCCTAGGTAGCCGAGCTACGAAGACTCTGATTCTGATATTCAAATGAGATACGTATACAGTGGATGCGACATCCGTGCGAGTCATTTTCTTTTGACCCCTTTTTTTTAGTAAATAACACATTAGATAAACCCACACCCTTTAGACAAGAACTACAAAAGTGGATCCCGTAGAGTACTACGGATGCGTAGGTGTGCTAATACCTTCCCTTCGCATAATCGACTGCCGAACCCAAGATTTGGTTGCGAGACCATGTCTTGTCCTTTCCTTTTTCCAGGTTTACTTCGAGCGTTTCCTTTCCCTCCTTTGGGATAAATAACGCACGGTGGCGACTCTACTGTCTTTCTTCGCCGGTTGTTTTTTTTCGCATTCCATTTTTCAGGTTGCGACAGCTGGCGACTCTGCTGGGGACCCAGTTTCCCTAAGCGAGTCCCTCCTAGCCTTTGTAGGTTGTTTGTTTATTGGGTGTTTATTCTTTTGTACAGTTATTTATCTTTCAACATTTACCCGCTTTATTGCATTGTGTACATATGACTGCTGTATCTGCTGGTTCTGTTTGTGAGATGAGTTCTATACCCGAACTCGAGTGCATTTAGGATAGGAGAATGGCATAGTCTTGTTGACTTGCGTGGAGTTATTCCTTAGCAAGTTGACTTGCAAGCCCATTCACTTGGTGGAGGTCATGTTTGGATCAATAATGTCACACAAGTAAGTTGTGGTTAGACATTACTTTTTCCAATATAGACCTTAGAAGCCAAGGACCTTAGTTTACCAAACCCATCTTGGCCTATTCGTAGGATGTAGTGCGAAAGTCGTTCAAGTGTAAGATTTGATACGATTGTTACGCGATACTACACTCATAAGAGTCTCTCTTGAGAATATTTTTGGAATACGAGTAGTCGTTCCTCCGATAATATCCGAAAGATGGGATTATGACTATGGGAACCTTTTGTAGAACATGTTTGGCAGGTTTAAACCTTAGTACACTCCTTTGGGTGGTTCTTAACCTAAACTCCATGCTCGTGACTTGCAACAAACCCTTGATTCATGGTTGATCCGTTCAGGTATCCTTAATATCAATGAAACTTGGGTGTTGATAAGGTGTAAACCATAATCCACCAAAAATGGATGGTTGATATTAAGGATAACATGATCCATCCCATGACCTTTGTTTGGTGTGCTTTGCTTGATCCTCTTAATTTCTCTCCAGGCAGTGCAACCTGACAGATGTTCAAGCGGATGCAGCAATTCTGATTGACATGCCATTGCATTGCATAACATCATCTTCATATTTGCATCCAACATCTCATGCTTATTCATTTGCAGGTTATTCCCTTTATAAGGGGGGGCCTTAAAATCGAATAAGCAGTGCATCACATACCATACATACTAACCCTTGTTTGTTTTGCAGGTGTCACCGCAGTGTCTAATGTTTGTTCCCTGTTGCAGGCAGTTATTGGTCCCATGCGAGTTCACAGGTACATGACAAAGGAAAACCGTCCACGACTAGCAATGGACCAGATACAGAAAGAACTGGCTGATATGCGTGAAAGGATGGATCAGTTCATTACATTGATGACTGGTATGGCAGAAGGCCAGGCGAAGCTGAAGGAATTGGTTGAGCAATTGAGGCCCGATCCAGAGGTGGAAATACCAAGTGCTGAGGGGAACCCTGGTAACCCTGGGAACCCTGGGAATGCTGATAACCCTGTGAGCACTGGAAACGCGGATAACGCAATTGTTGATGGAAACCCGGGTAATGTTGGCAACACGGGAAATGTTGGGAATGGTATTGGCGGAAGGTACAATGTGAATCAAGGGATTCAGATTAACGGGCGCCCCGTTGCTGAAGATTGTCAATATGATCAATTTTCTTTGCACGAAGAGGCCCTCGAGACCACTCGCCGTATGGATGAGCTTGCTGAGAAGCTCAAATCTTTGGAGTCTCAAAAATCCTTAGGTTTTGATGTCACCAATCTTGGTCTGGTTCAGGGAGTAAGGATCCCTCACAAGTTCAAACCCCCTACTTTTGAGAAATACAACGGGGCTTTTTGCCCACGCACTCATCTCCAATCTTATCTGGGAAGGTTAGGAGCTCACACTGAAGATGAAAAGCTGTGGATGTACTATTTTGAAGACAGTTTAACTGGAGCTTCTCGTGAATGGTATTCTCATTTGTCTCGTACTACCATCAAGAACTGGAAAGACTTGGAAGAGGCTTTTGTCTAGCAATATCAACACAACTTGGACATGGCTCCAAATCGGACCTTGTTGCAAGGAATGTCTCAGACTGCCAAGGAAACCTTTAGAGAATATGCTCAGCGTTGGAGACAGATTGCTGCATCCGTCCAACCCCCTATGTCTGAAAGGGAGATGGCGGACATGTTCATGAACACTCTTCAAGGCAATTATATCGAGAGATTGACTGCTTGCCCGTCAATCAGCTTTGCAGAGATAGTGATTGCTGGAGAAAGGATCGGGAGTCTGTTGAAGATGGGCTGAATTCAAGACAACAGTGCTTCCAACTCATCAGTTCCCAAGAAACCGTTTGCTGGTAACGGTCAGCGAAGAAGAGAAGGTGAGACGAGCGTTGTATATGCCGGCAGAGGCAGGGGCAGAGGACGCCCTAATTATTATCAAGATCAAGTGGCCGCAGTCACTATTCCAACACCTGTTCCTCAACCGCAGTATCATCCGCAACAGCAACCCAGGTACAACAATCAACAACAAGGAGGTAATCCGGGTCAGCAGAGACCCTATCAACAACGTCCAAGGCAGGAGGATCGGGTCATTGAGCCAATCCCAATGCCTTATTCTGTATTACTTCCCAAGCAGATTGACATGAATCTGGTTACGTTGAGAACTCTGGCCCCACCGGTCGATCCCAACAATCTACCTAGAGGTTATGATGTCAACGCCAAATGTGTTTTTCACTCCAAAGCACCTCGGCGTTTTGAGAGATGCCCAGGCCATCAATTTTTCTCCGGTGCCTAATGTTATCCAAAACCCGATGCCAGCTTACGGCGGGCAGAGGATTAATGCTGTTGATAGTGGGGAAACTTTGAATTTGGTTTCTGATGTGACTAAAGTGAAGACTTCGCTATCGGTGGTCAAAGACCGACTCTTGAAAGGACGGATTTTCCCAGGGCTGTGGGGAAGAGTGTAGAAATTGTCAAGACGCCGAGAACGGATGTGATAGTTTGAGAAGGGGTATTCAGCAACTGATAGATGAAGGTTGTCTCCAGTTCGATCCGACTCGTCCAGTGAAGAATGATGTGTCGACAGTAACGTTTTATTTCAACCTGAAGAAATATATGTTCCCGAGAGACCCGCTCCGACAACAATATATTTCCCAGAAAGTCCAGCACCAATTTAATCTGACAACCCTCAACCGACTTTGATTGGTCTGGTCACCATCACGGTACCAGGACCTGTTCTGTATGAGAAAGACAGTGCTATCCCGTGGCACTATGGGGCTGATATCTACTGCCAGGGGCAGAAAGTTAACGAAGAAGACATTGACATTGGTAGCTCCGCTGTAGACAATGTTGGAGGAATTGGTGGCTTCACTCGCAGTGGATGCCTATTTGCACCATCAATATTGCGCACAAATGCTGAAGCTGAGGCAGCTGCCAAGGCTAAAGGAAAACAGGTATCCACCGAAGAGGTTACTACCGAGGAAGCTCCTCCTAAGACCGCATTCGAGAAGGAAGTCGATGAGTTTATGAGAATTATCAAGAAAAGTGACTACGAGGTAGTCGACCAGCTAAATCAGACACCCTCAAAGATCTCCATTCTCTCACTATTGATGTGCTCTAAGGCACACAGAGCAGCCTTGTTGAAAGTACTGAATATGGCTTATGTTCCCCTAGAGATAATTGTTGACCAGCTGGAGTCGGTAGTTTCGAATGTACACACTAGCCATGCGCTAGGTTTCACCGATTATGACCTAACATCTGAGGGCAGGAATCACAATAAAGCCTTGCATATCACAATGGAATGCAAAGGGACGGTGCTTTCCCATGTTTTGGTTGATACAGGTTCTTCTCTGAATGTTCTCCCAAAGAAAGCCTTAACGAAGTTGGATTGCGATGACACCACCCTGAGGCCGAGTAATTTAGTTGTAAGGGCTTTTGATGGCTCTAAGCGAGCTGTTTGTGGCGAAGTTGAGTTACCAGTTAAGATTGGACCGCAGGTATTCAAGAGTACCTTTTATGTGATGGATATCTAGCCTGCCTATAGCTATCTGCTAGGTCGACCCTGGATTCATGCTGCCGGTGTTGTTACTTCTACTCTCCACCAGAAGCTCAAATATGGACTAGAAGGTCAGATCGTCACCGTCTGTGGTGAAGGGGATATTTTTGTTAGCCACCTGTCTACATTTAAGTATGTGGAGATGGATGGCGAGATGCATGAGATGCTGTGTCAGGGCTTCGAAGCCATAAACATCAGTGAGGTCGCGCCCGAAACTGTCTTTTCACCTGAGTCTGAGAAGGTCGGAACTTCTATCTCTTCATACAAGCAAGCTATTGAAGTGGTTAAGGCTGGTAATGCCCAAGGCTGGGGCAAATTTGTGGAGCCAATCATAAAAGAAGACAAGTTTGGATTGGGGTATACTCCGGGGTCTCAGAAGAATGAAGCCGATACTTTCTCCAGCGGGGGTTTGGTTTCTCCCCACACCGTCAATGCTGCAGATGAAGACAAGGCTGACAGCGACTATGACTTAGATAGCTGGATTCGCCCGTGTGTCCCAGGAGAAAAGCTCGAGAATTGGTCGTCTGAAAAAGTCGTCCAGTTTACTCTACTGAAGGAGTAATTTTTATTGTTTTCCTTTTATCACATGCATAACAAAGTCTTACACTTTGACCAAGGTGTAATGACTCATTTGTAGGGCCATCCATTTAGTTACATTTCGCAATTATTTTCATCATCAATAAAGGACAGCTTTTGCAAACAATTTTGTGTTCTCTTTCTTTCAATTATTTTTACTTTTACAAAAACGGAAATGTTTCTTTTTCGTTTTTCTTTCCAAAAAAACACCTCGTAAAACTGATCACCCGGATCTCACTGCTAACGAAACTGCTATGGCCAAGTATGACTTCGACAATCCTATCTATCAAGCCGAAGAAGGGGTTGAGGAAGATTGTGAATTGCCTGAGGAGTTAGCCAGGTTATTGAAACAGGAGGACCGGGCTATCACACCTTATCAGGACGTGGTTGAGACCATCAACATTGGTACCGAAGACGACAAGAAAGAGATCAAGACCGGGGCCAGTCTACAGGCCGAGAGGAAAAGACCGTTGATCATGTACTTGTCTGTGTTAGAAAGGTCAATGGGTTGTGTGCTCGGTCAGCATAACGAGTCAGGTCGAAAAGAGCATGCAATATACTACCTTAGCAAAAAATTTATCGACTGTGAACAAAGATACTCACTGCTCGAGAAAACTTGCCGCGCTTTGGCATGGGCTGCTCGCCGACTAAGACAGTATATGTCGACTCACACGACTCTATTGATATCAAAGATGGATCAAGTCAAGTATATTTTTGAAAAGCCAGCAGGGTTGCTAGGTGGCAAATGATGCTGATAGAGTATGACATCCAATACACTTCACAAAAAGCCATCAAAGGAAGTGTCTTGTCAGACTATCTTGCCGCGCAACCGATTGATGATTACCAACCTATGAGGTTCGACTTTCCTGATGAGGACATCATGTTTCTCAAATCGAAAGATTGCGAGGAACCACTCCCGGAGAAGGAGCCTGACCCTGAATCCAAATGGATTATGATGTTTGATGGGGCGGTCAACGTCAATGGTCGCGGAGTTGGTGCAATGTTGATCACACCGGAGGGGGTTCATATGCCATTTTGTGCCAGAATAACTTTTCCCTGCACCAACAATGAAGCCAGACGAAGCAGAATGGGTCCGTTCTCGATACAATCAGCTAAGCCTAGTTGAGGAAAAGAGACTAGAAGCTATATGCCATGGCCTGCTATATCAGAGACGGACGAAGATAGCGTTTGATCAGAAAGTGCGCCCTCAGGAGTATCGAGTCGGCGAATTGGTACTCAAAAGAATTCTTCCTCCCAACACAGATCACAGGGGCAAATGGACACCGAACAACGAGGGTCCAGACGTGGTTAAAAGAGTTTTCTCTGGCAGAGCTCTGATGCTAATAACCATGGATGGCGAAGACTTCCCGTCCCCTGTCAACTTAGACGCAGTTAAAAAATACTTCGCATAAAATAGACCCGCTGGACAGTAAAGAGAATAGTCCAGGCAAAAAAGGGGCATCCCGACGAACCAAAAAAAAGAATGAAGAGGTTCGGGCAAAAATTAGGGATATAAAAAAAAATGTACACCCGGTGAGTCGAAAACCCGAAAGGGCGGCTCAGGCAAAAAAGGGTATCCCGGTGGATTGAAAACCCGAAAGGGCGGTCCACGCATAAGTTAGGGAATAAGCGAATAACTACGATCTGAGTTCATCCGTGTTATATCACCGTTTCATTCAATCCGGCAATCTTCGAAGGTAAAAGATCGACTAATTATCCACTTCAGAAAGTAAGATGAGCAGAGCGTCTTGAGGACATACGAGCCATAGCAAAGTCGAAACTCGGTGGGACCCCGTTTCCACATTGCCATTAGGATAGTTTCTCTTGTTCAATTTATAGCGATCGCCTCTTTCCGGGGATCAGCTTCCTGATGTACTCGCCTATTCCTGGCACAAATTTTTCAACCAACAAAAGTCGAATAATTCAGTTAAAAAGCCTCTTTACTTTTCATTTATCAGTTTGTTTGCAAAAGATGTCTGAATTCTTGAGGAAACATATTGCATCTGAATGTAATGGTGGCTTTTGCAGATGACTTATGCAGGAAAACAGTCAAAATTGCTTTGAATGTGCTTAATCCCGGACGATGAATTTAAACCGAGTAATTCCCCGGGGCATACGTGTATTTTTTGGTTACAAGTCACAGGAACCGGATGCCAAGTCATGAATCCTCACCCCCAAGCGGTTGACAAAGCCTCTCCTCTGCAGAGCAGGTTCCCCAGTAGAGTTGACAGTATCCAAACTGTATATCCCCAGTAGAGTTGACAGTATCCAGACTGTATATCCCCAGTGGAGTCGACAGTGCCAGACTGTATCTTCCCAACAACAGCGGAGTAGTCACATACCCAATAGAAAAGAGGGTGGTGTTCCCAGTGTTCATCTCGTCCCCATCAGAAATTTTTTTAACAGATTTGTTTTAATCCCCAGCCTGAGGACGATTAGCAAGTTCATATCCCCAACAAAGGTCGATTTCTACGACATTTCCCCAGGAAGTACTTTCCTCACAGACTCTCCTCGCAGAGCCTCGCCAAGCAAAGTTTCCATAGTTGATACTTCCCCAGCAAGGTCAACTTTTCAAAAAAGGCCGATTTATTTTCGGTGGCTCCACAGTCCCGATAGACGGATCGTTCCCCACAGAGCATTCAAGGATTGATACAGCGATCCGCTCCCTGCCAGAGTTGCTTCCCCAAGCAGATTTATTTTTTCTTTTGCACCATGCATAACATTTGCATTTGCATTTGCATGCATATCAAACATACACATAAGCTGATAAACAGGTTCTTCAAAGCAGACTGAAAAATTACTTTACAACCAAAGTCATGAGATTCGGCCAGAGGATCAAGTGTGTGTGTGACCCAGCATGAGGGTCATTTCGAAGATTCAGCCTGAGAATGGTTTTCCAGAGATCCAGCCTGAGGGTCACTTCGAAGATTCAGCCAGAGAGTCGACTACGAGCGTTATTTCCCCAGCAAGCCAGCTGGAGGAATAGATTGACAGCTGAACAGAAAATCAACCTATAAGAGGATCCATCCCGCGGATCGCATTAAAAAAAAGTCTAATCGAAGAGTCGTTATAACATGTTCTAGCTTGAAGAATATGTACGAAGCCCAAAAGTGGGATATTCTCGAAGCTACATATCTAACATGAAGACTGTAGATTTCGAAAGAGGGTCAACCAGCGCATGCCCCAGATGCGAGATCCTGATGATGGGAATTTATCATCAAAACAATCCAGATCTAGCCAGAAGATCAAAGTCAGGTCTAGCCCGAAGACCGAAAAATAGATAGATTCAGCCAGAGAATCAAAGAAAATAGATTCAGCCAGAGAATCGAAACAATTCAGATCTAGCCCGAAGACCGGAAATAGATTCAGCCAGAGTATCAAAACAATTCAGATCTAACCAGAAGATCGAAGTAGATTCAGCCAGAGAATCAAAGAAAATAGATTCAGCCAGAGAATCGAAACAACGGAGATCTAGCAAGAAGATCGAAGAAAATCTAGCCAGAAGATCGAAGAAGATCTAGCCAGAAGATTGAAACCGTATCCAACCCGAAAATCAAAATTAACATCCAACCAGAGGAATAAATTGAGTATAGATTCAGCCAGAGGATCGAAACTCCAGATTAAGTCAGAAGACTGAGTCAGATTCAGCCAGAGGATCGGAAGAGAAATAAACAGCGCGGTGTATTTCAGCATTTTTGTGGTGTTCTCGAAGCTCAAATTTTCGGTCTTTCTTTGGTATTCAATCACAGCTCACCCTGTTTGTCTGATAAGCTGTTCACTTTCATCCTGCTCGGGTTAGCTGATGACTGAACAGGGGCAGCTGTAACACCCTAAAATTTGCCTTCCTTATTCACGCATTAATTTTTAGGTCATTTAACATTAGATACATTGCATTTCATCATGTCAATCGGGATTAGCTCCAAGAAGCTTGAACATCATCCAGGACACTTTGTGGGTTCTTTTTAGATGATCAGTCAACACAAGGGAAAGACTTGAGTTACTTCCAACAGGGGTCTATTCGTCAGCCAAAACATTAATCTTGAAGAAGTAAAGGTTTGTTCATGAGCTGTCATGCTCGCTAGGCAAAGCCCACGTGTTATTAAAAAAAATGAAAAACGAAAAAAAAAACGAAAAACGGAAAAAAAAAACTTAAATAAATAAATAAATAAAATAAATAAATAAAAAAAAGAAAAAATCTCAGACTTGGACCTCTCTCAAAAGCCCACTAAGCTACCAATATTAGGCTATAAATACTAGAGTTTTCATTGAAACAAAACCTTAGACAAAACCTGGAGAGAAACCTAGACAGAGAGAGTGAGAATTAATCTGCAGCAACCTCCACGCAACTCAAAAAGGTTCATTCTGACTCACACACTTTCAGCTCAAGCAAACCCTAACATTGGTTTGCAAATCCAGCCGTGCCATTTGATTTCAACCGATCTCTCCAATCAGGTTTGCCCTTATTCCCATTACCTTTGTGCTTTGAAGTTGAATACTCTAAATGTTTGAGGTATGATGGATGAATTTCATTAGGTTTTTGCCCACGGGTTCATAATTATGTATGAATGTATAAATAATGACTTGAATGCTTAATCGTTTAATTTCTGAAGTGTATGCCACAGGGTTTGAGGTTTCTGAAACCATACTGTTATCCATGAAAAATACAAAACCCGCAGGCGCTCGCTAGGACCTTCGCTAGGCGAGCATGCAGCGACGCTTCGCCAAGCCTTCGCTAGGCGAGACAGTAGCGATCACGACAGTAGCACTTGCTTTTTTCTATTTTGCTCTAATCTGACTTACGTTTGTCATAGCATGTTTTCTCCTAATCCTTATCGTGTTTCACTAACCCTTTTGTTGAGTTTTTGTGAAGGCTCACATGACTTTTGTAGGGATAGCTCGCTGGAAATTCCACTTTGCTTGTGGGATACCATTTGGGAGATTTATTCTGATTGCCTTGTTGGCACGTTTACTTTATACATGTTTGTTTTGTATGTGTTCATATCCCCACAGGTAGCGCGGTTCCTTCGTCAAGGACTGCCTTTTTGCATGAGCATCCCTAAGAACACGTTAACTCCTTCTACTACAGGAGAGTAAGTCTCCAAAGGTCGAGCATCCGGTAGATTGCGTAGTAACGTCGTTCGTCCAAAACCCAATCCATAACCTCGTAGTTAGCCGAACTACGGCTTGCTCTGATTCTTATTCCAGATGAGATACGTAGGCATAAGACGTGATGTCTTAGCGAGCACAATTACCCTTAACCCCTAGGTAGCCGAGCTACAAAGACTCTGATTCTCATATTCAGATGAGATACGTATGCAGTGGATGCGACATCTGTGCGAGTCATTTTCTTTTGACCCCTTTTTTTTTAGTAAATAACACATTAGATAAACCCACACCCTTTAGACAAGAACTACAAAAGTGGATCCCGTAGAGTACTACGGATGCGTAGGGGTGCTAATACCTTCCCTTCGCATAATCGACTCCCGAACCCAAGATTTGGTTGCGAGACCCTGTCTTGTCCTTTCCTTTTTCCAGGTTTACTTCGAGCGTTTCCTTTCCCTCCTTTGGGATAAATAACGCACGGTGGCGACTCTCTTGTCTTTCTTCGCCGGTTGTTTTTTTTCGCATTCCATTTTTTAGGTTGCGACAATATTGAGGATGACTTGAGCCATCCCGTGACCTTTGTGTGGTGTGACTTGCTTGATCCTTGAGTGTGATTGTTGCATCCATGCTTTCATGCATTCATTGGCATCCATATCATCAACAATGAAAATTTTAAGGAACTTAAGAGGTCTATTTGCAAATTTTCAGACATGGATAAGCAAAGAAGGAATACGAAGAAGTACAGTTTCAAACAACCCGACTTGAAAGAGTTAATGAGTTTGACATCTTATGTATTAGAACCTTTGGAGTTAAAACCTCGCCATGGGAATCTCTTGTCTATTCTTTCTACTCAGGTGGATAAAGGTCTGATGAGTGTGTTGGTGCAGTTCTACGATCCTCTGTATCGGTGTTTCACTTTTCCAGATTTCCAGCTTTTGCCTACACTTGAGGAGTATGCCTATCATGTGGGTATACCTATCTTGGATCAGTTTCCGTTCAGTCGCTTGGAGAGGGTTCCTTCTTCTCAAGAGATTGCTGACATGTTTCACATAGATGTATCTAACATTGTTGCTCATATGACTACCAAAGATGGAATTCAAGGTCTCCCATCTGATTTTCTCATTGCCCAAGCTACTCTGTTTGGGAAGGCCATGAGTGAGGACGCCTTTGAAGCCATATTTGTACTTCTCATTTATGGGCTAGTGTTATTTCCCAACATCGACAATTTTGTGGATGTGAACGCTTTTAGGATTTTCTATTCTCTTAATCCCGTTCCGACTCTGTTGGGTGACACTTATTTCTCTTTGCATATGAGGAATGCAAAAGGTGGTGGTGCCATTGTGTGCTGTTTTCCTCTGTTGTACAAGTGGTTTATTTTGCACTTGCCTCAGACGCTCTCCTTCAAGGAAAACAAGGGATGTCTATGGTGGTCCACGAGACTTATGTCTCTCACTAATGATGATATCTTTTGGTAAAACCGTGTGTATGATGGCTTCCAGATTATTGACTCTTGTGGTGAATTCTCCAATGTGCCTCTTCTTGGTACATGTGGTGGGATTAACTACAACCCTGTTTTGGCTCGCCATCAGCTTGGGTTCCCCTTAAAGGATAAATCTAATAACATTCTGTTGGAAGGTGTATTCTTTCAAGAGGGTAAAGATCCCCAGAACATGAAGGGCAGGATGGTCCACGCTTGGCGCAAAGTTCATATGAAGGGAAGGAAGGAGCTTGGTTCGAAGAATTGCATTGCGTTGGAACCCTACACCGCTTGGGTGAGGAAGAGAGATCTTGAGTACCGCATGCCATATGATTATCCGAGACCTACCCCTATGGTTATGGTTGGGCCATTAACCCTCCCTAACCAAGGAGTATAGGAATTGAGAGATGAAGATCGGTCGCGTGCTTGGGTTCGTGAGCGAGAGGAACTTCTTCAGCAACACAGAGATAAGGATGCAGTGATAGAGTTTCTAGAGCATCAGGTTATTGATGAGCCTGATGATGTGGTTACTTCTCTTCTTCCTCAGTCATCCAGGTTTTGGAAGAGGAAGTATGATCGGCTCGCCAAGGAGAAGGCCGACATGGAAGCAGCTTATGAGAGAGAGGTGAAGAGGCTTCGTGCCGCTTATCTTCCGATTTCGAGGGCTTTGGACGATTGTTTCTAGGGCTCCATAGGATGTTTATTCTCCTTTTCTCTTGTATTGTATTTGGTTACCAAAACTGTACTACTTCATTGGTGTAAAAAATTTCCAAATATTGTTGCTAGGAGTATTCCATATATGTCTTAAAAGATTAATATTTTCAAGTATTTGTGAATAGATCTCTATAAAGTTCCTCAAATAAAAATAAACCATATGCACAAACATTACATGCATCATATGCATATGCAGGTTTTGTTCAGAACTCTTGATCAGTGGTTTAACTCTTTGCTCTTCATTTACTTTGAAGACAAGCTGACGCACCGGTATAACACAAGAGCTAATCATCCAAGGATAATGGAGCACTTAGAGCAAGAGAACCGGGAACTGAAAGAAGAGATTTCTAGGTTGACTGCCACGATGGAGTCACTCCTGCAATTCCTCCCTAGAGGATGGTTATTTCTGAGGTTGCTACCTCCACTGTGCCTGCTGCAACGGCCCACTTTGCTCCTTCTATTCCAGTCGGGTTCCCTTGGGGAATGCCTGCCAATTTTGTGCCCGAGGGTTTTGCTCCTACTTTTGCTTCTCTGGCGGCATCTAGCCCGGTCCTTTCTGTGCCACCTCCCGTTGTGCACACCCTACCCCGAGTTGAAGACACCATCTATCACTTCGAGCCATCTGAGGGCCTGGATGTTTATGAAAAGATGGACGAGATGAAAGACAATTTCCTTGAGCTGCGCAAGGAACTAAAGACTCTGAGAGGTTGGTAAAAGTGCTGCTGAGTTGTGCCTAGTCCCCAACATGAAGATCCCTATTAAATTGGAAGTACCTGACTTTGAGAAATACAAGGAAAACACATGCCCGCTCAGCCGTCTTGTGATGTATGCTCGCAAGATGTCAACACAGACAGATAACGACCAGCTTCTCATTCACTACTTCCAGGACAGTCTGTCTGGTGCTACGCTTCGGTGGTACATGGGATTGGAGAGTGCGAACATCCGCTCTTTCAACGATCTTGGCGAGGCCTTCGTCAAGCATTACAAATATAATGTGGATATGGCTCCTGACAGGGACCAGTTGAGGGAGATGTCGCAGAAGGACAAGGAGACCTTCAAGGAGTACAAATATAAGAGAAAGAGATGACAAAGATCTTTTTGAAGACTTTGAGCTCTTTCTACTATGAAAGAATGATTGACAGTGCTCCCTCATACTTCACCGAGATGATGAATATGGGGATGAGATTGGAAGAAGGGGTCCGTGAGGGACGTTTGTCTAGGGATGACAGCTCTTCAACAAAGAGGTATGGGGGCTTTGCTAAGAAGAAGGAGGGAGAGACACATGTTGTGTCATCTCACATTAAAAGAAGACCCTTTGTGAAGAGGAAGAACGTGCGTCCTACCGTTAACCAACACCAGGGGGGTCATATAGCACCTGACTTTTGAGAAGTTCATCAACAACAACGACAATAACAACAACAACATCGTCAACAACAACAGGCCTACCAGCCTCGAAACAACAATAACATCAGCACCAGCACCAGCAACTACGAGAGGAAGAGGGTCAGTTTTGATCCAATTCCAATGACATATGTTGAACTCTATCCTTCTTTGATCGATAGAAAGCTGATCACTCCACGAGACCCTCCCGCTGTACCAACCAATCCTCAGTGGTGGTATAAGCCTGAACTACACTATGTATATCATTCCGGTGCTCCCGGAGATGACGTGGAGAATTGTTACCCACTGAAGACCAAGGTGCAAGACCTCGTAAGAAGTGGTATATTGTTTTTTGAGGACGTAGGTCATAATGTGAAGAAAAACCCATTGCCCGAGCATGAGAAAGCTGCTGTTAATATGGTCCAGGGATGCCCTGGTAAATATAAAGTCTTGTATGTTAATGACATAAGGCAATCTTTGGTCGAGATGCATAAGCTGTTGTGTGAACACAACCATTATGAGCATGACCATGATAGGTGCCAGGTGGACCACGATGAGCCACACCGTGAAGCTTTGCAAAGGGTGTTGGATGTGGCATTTGTGGACCACGATGTCACAATAGAGCAGTTTGTTAGCATTGTTGCAAACATAACCGTTTGCAACAATTTGAACTTTTGTGATGCTGATCTTCCCGAGAAGGGAAAAGACCACAATTTGGCTCTACACATTTCAATGAACTGTAAGGATGATGCCTTATCCAATGTGTTAGTGGACACAGGATCATCGCTCAATGTATTGCCAAAATCCACTCTGGCTAAACTTTCTTACTAGGGGCCTCCCATGAGGCAGAGTGGAGTGGTTGTTAAGGCGTTTGATGGATCGCGCAAAACCGTGATCGGTGAATTAGAACTCCCGATCAAGATTGGACCTAGTGATTTCCATATCACTTTCCAGGTCATGGATATTCATCCGTCTTACAGCTGTTTGCTTGGCAGACCATGGATTCACGAGGCAGGTGTCGTGACATCCACCCTGCACCAAAAGTTGAAGTTTGTGAAGAATAAGAAGTTGGTGGTGATAGGGGGAGAGAAGCCTCTCTTGGTCAGTCATTTATCTTCCTTTTCCTATATTGATGCTGAGGATGAGGTTGGGACTCCGTTCCAAGCCTTATCTATTGCTGAGCCTTCAAGGAAAGGACTTTCTTCATTTGTCTCCTACAACGATGCAAAGTTGGCCATTGAGCATGGTGCAACTACTGGTTTGGGGCAAATGATCAAGTTGGAAGATAACAAATCCTGAGCTGGCATAGGGTATTCTTCCGGTGTTTCCAATGAACGTGGGTTGTTCCAAAGTGGAGGTTTCATCCACACAGTTGAAGATCAGGAAGCTGCTGCCGTTATTGAAGATGATGAAGAGGAAGACCTTGGCAACTTTGTTATACCTGGCGGAATATGCAATAATTGGGTCGCTGTTGATATTCCAACAGTTATCCACAAGTCAACATAACGTGTTCATTTTGTTTGCAAACCCTTCTCCCATGCCAAAGGGAGAAATGATGACATTGTTGGCATATTTGATTAATACAATGATATTCATTCAATAATCACATGTTAAATGTTTGTTTTTCCAAATTATTTTTCCTTTTTGCTTTTTGTATGAAATTGGTGATCACCATAAAACCCTAAAAAAGAGTATAAAATCAATCTTTTCATCTGCATAATGATTTTCCTTGCTTGAATTCTGAAATCTCTTTTATACTCAAAATCATTATGCAGGTTGATCAAACCCATTGAACATAATGATCCAACACCATTTCCCAACTTTGAGTTCCCTGTATTTGAGGCAGAAGAAGATGATGTTGAAGA
Source organism: Lathyrus oleraceus (assembly GCF_024323335.1). Taxonomy (NCBI): domain Eukaryota; kingdom Viridiplantae; phylum Streptophyta; class Magnoliopsida; order Fabales; family Fabaceae; genus Lathyrus; species Lathyrus oleraceus. The sequence continues at coordinate 266,881,250 of NC_066584.1, read as the reverse complement.
GATTCTTGATGAGATTACCCGTCTGCTTGAGCACGAGGAGAAGATCATACAACCGCATCTTGAGAATTTGGAAACAGTCAACTTGGGGTCTGAAGACTGCATCCGTGAAGTGAAGATTGGGGCACTCCTAGAAGAGTCTATGAAGAAGGGGTTGATTGAGTTGCTACGAGAATATGTCAACGTCTTTGCCTGGTCGTATGAAGACATGCCTGGTCTAGATACTGATATCGTGCAACATTTCCTGCCGTTGAAGCCTGAGTGTGTGCCTGTGAAGCAGAAGCTTAGAAGAACTCATAAGCAAATTGATGTGGGGTTTCTAGTGAATTCTACATATCCTCAATGGGTGGCCAATATTGTGCATGTGCCTAAGAAAGATGGAAAAGTCTGAATGTGTGTGGACTACCGTGACTTGGATAAAGCTAGTCCAAGAGATGATTTCCCTCTACCACACAATGATATGTTGGTAGACAATACAACTAAATTTAATGTCTTCTCATTTATGGACGGATTTTCCGGTTATAACAAGATTAAAATGGCACCCGAGGATATGGAGAAGACAACATTCATCACACCTTAGGGAACAATCTATTATCGAGTGATGCCCTTCGATTTGAAGAACGCCGGAGCCACATATCAACGCACTATGACTACCTTGTTTCATGATATGATGCACACGGAGATTGAGGTGTATGTTGATGATATGATTGCAAAGTCGAAAATGGAAGTTGAACATGTACAACACTTGTTGAAGCTTTTCCAGCGTTTGAGGAAATACAAACTCCGCCTGAATCCGAACAAGTGTACATTTGGAGTCCGTTCCGGCAAGTTATTGGGCTTTATTGTCAGCGAGAGAGCTATTGAAGTTGATCTTGGCAAGGTCAAAGCAATACAGGAGATGCCTGCGCCCAAAACTGAGAAGCAAGTCCGAGGGTTTCTTGGCCGCTTGAATTACATTTCGAGATTTATATCCCACATGACTGCCACATGTACGCCTATATTCAAGCTCCTCCGGAAAGATCAGCGTCATGATTGGACCGAGGATTGCCAAAAGGCCTTTGACAGTATCAAAGAGTATCTGTCTGAGCCTTCGATTCTGTCTCCGCCTATTGAAGGGAGACCATTGATTATGTACTTGACAGTGCTTGATGATTCCATGGGTTGTGTCTTTGGTCAACAAGATGAATCAGGGAAGAAAGAACATGCGATATACTACTTGAGTAAGAAGTTCAGTGATTGTGAGTCTCGGTACTCACCGCTTGAGAAGACATGATGTGCTTTGGCTTGGGCTGCTAAACACTTATGCCAGTATATGTTGAATCATACAACTTGGTTGATATTCAAAATGGATCCAATCAAGTATATCTTTGAGAAGCCTGCTTTAACTGGGAGAATTTCCCGTTGACAGATGTTGTTATCTGAGTATGATATTGAGTATCAAGCTCAAAAAGCTATTTAAGGTAGTATCTTAGCTGTCCACTTGGCACATCAACCAATTGAAGATTATCAGTCTGTGCAGTACGACTTTCCTGATGAGGAGATTCTGTATTTGAAGATGAAAGATTATGATGAGCTTACACTCAATATTGAAATGGTATTGGGGCAGTGATTATCACTCCTCAAGGCACACATCTTCCTTTTACAGCAAGGTTAACTTTAAAATGCACGAATAATATGGCGGAATATGAGGCCTGTATTATGGGTTTGGAAGAATGTATTGATCTTAGGATCAAACATCTTGACGTTTATGGTGATTCGGCCCTTGTTGTTAATCATATTAAGGGTGAATGGGAGACGAATCAGCCTGGCCTCATCCCATATAGAGATTATGCGAGGAGGATTTCAACTTTCTTTACTAAGGTTGCCGTCCATCACATTCCTCGAGATGAGAATCGGATAGCAGATGCTCTTGCTACGCTTGCTTCAATGATTGTTGTCAAGTATTGGAACGAAGTCCCCAATATCACTATGATGCGCTTGGAGAGACCAGCTCATGTATTTGCAGTAGAAGAAGTGAAGGATGATAAGCCATGGTATTATGATATCAAGTGCTTTCTCCAATGTCAGATTTACCCACCTGGGGCATCTGTTAAAGACAAGAAGACTTTGAGGAGACTATCTGGCAGTTTCTACCTCATTGGTGATGTGCTTTACAAAAGGAATTTTGACATGGTTCTCAGATGCATGGATAGACACGAAGCAGACATGTTGCTGACTGAAGTCCATGAAGGTTCATTTGGTACTCATTCCAATGGACATGCCATGGCAAAGAATATGTTGAGAGCAGGCTACTATTGGCTGACAATGGAATCCGACTGCTTCAAATATGTGAAGAAATGCCACAAATGTCAGATTTATGCGGATAAGATTCATATTCCCCCGACACTTCTGAATGTTATTTCCTCACCATGGCCTTTCTCCATGTGGGGAATTGACATGATTAGCATGATTGAACCAAAGGCGTCAAACAATCACCGTTTTATTCTCGTAGGTATTGATTACTTCACCAAGTGGGTTGAAGCGGCATCGTATGCGAATGTGATCAGGCAGGTGGTCGTGAAGTTTATCAAGAACCAACTCATATGCCGATATGGTGTGCCAGACAAGATCGTTACTGATAATGGATCTAACTTGAACAATAAGATGATGAAAGAGTTGTGTAGCGAGTTCAAGATTGCACATCATAATTCTTCTCCCTATAGACCTAAGATGAATGGGGTTGTTGAAGCTGCTAACAAGAACATCAAGAAGATTATTCAGAAGATGGTTGTTACGTGCAAAGATTGGCATGAGATGCTGCCATTTGCTTTACATGGCTATCTTACATCTGTCCGCACTTCAACAGGGGCAACTCCTTTCTCTCTTGTATATGGCATGGAGGTTGTGCTTCCCGTAGAGGTTGAGATCCCATCAATGAGAGTCTTGATGGAAGCCAAGTTGACTGAGGTTGAATGGGTTCAGAGTCGTTATGACCAACTGAATTTAATTGAAGAGAAGAGATTAACTGCCATGTGCCATGGTTAGTTATATCAGTAAAGGATGAAGAAAGCCTTTGATAATAAGGTCAAGCCTCGTGTGTTTCGAGAAGGTGACCTCGTGCTCAAGAAAGTTTTGTCTTTTGCGCCCGATTCCAAGGGCAAGTGGACTCCAAACTTTGAAGGTCCATATGCTGTTAAGAAAGCCTTTTCAGGCGATGCTTTATTGCTTACAACTATGGATGGGGAGGATTTCACTCATCCTGTGAATTCAGATACAGCTAAGATATACTTCGCCTAAAAATAAAAACAGAATAACTCGCTAAGTTGAAAACCCGAAAGAGAGGCTTAGGCAAAAATGAGTGTCTCGTTGGATTGAAAATCCAAAAGGGCGGTCCAGGGAAAAGTTAGAGACATAAAAAAATGAATATTTATCCCCCTAGATGGAGTACCTCACCCTAGGGCAATCTAGGCAAAAATTAGGGATTTGGCAAGTAACTGCATCCTGACAAGAGTTTGTTCTTCAAGTGTCTTCTGTCAAAGATTCTCGCTCAGTCATCGTCAACTGAAGTTTCAAATACATTGGATTCAGAGTTGGTGGAGAAATGGTCATTATGTTCAATGTAGCCCTTTTTCCAAAATATATCACCAATTTCAAATTTTGTAAAGATCCATGGAGTCTCGCCATTTGCGGACTACCATTCTATTAAATAAATTTGAGCCTTTATCCAATTCTTGGCACTCTTATTTGTTTCTGTTTAACAAATGTTTGCATGTTTTAATTGATAAATATCATTGTTTTAAACAAGTAAAGTTTTTATAAACTGTTTTTAAACAAAGTGAACATTCACAATGATTAAAAGGATAGTTGGAACGTCTTCAATGCTCTCCCAAGGATAATACGATTTCCAAAAGGGTAGGACATTTGTTCATACTAATGACATGTTTATATCCACTTCATCAGCTTTCAAGTTGTCCCCTCAGAGAGCGCAGAAAGAACAAAACATTATCAACTCCCCAGAGAGTCTGGAGTTTTGGCCTCGATCTTTTAGAGATGTGTATACCTCTACATCAAGCGCTAGCATTCGTGTTTTATCAATTATATGGTTGTCATCCCTTGTGTGGACTAACCTTAAATCCCTTATAGATTGATAAAAGTTGATATGCTATCTATTCAAGAGGAAGTTTGTCTCTCCCCAGTATGAGTAGAAGTCTTCAGCGGAGTGAGCATGTGTTCCCAGCATAGCTATTTTTCAGATATCTCCTCAACAATTGTTGCCTAGAGCAGTTGGTGAAGGGTTTGTTCCCCTTTTTTCACCCCCAACATGGCATGTGTGGACAAAGGATTTGTTTCCAATTCCCTCAGCCAAGACAGTTCCTCCGGGAATGCTTCTTGTTTATCCCAAGTAGGGTTGTCAGCAGACTATCCCCAGTATGGTCGCTTACAGTCCATCCCCAGTAGAGTTGCCTGATCCGAGCTTGATAATTTGTATCCCCTCCGTGGTTGAAGATCTCTTCCGGTATTGGACGACGATGAGGAAGATGTGTTATTTCCTTCCCCAGCAGAGCAATGGTTCTTTCTTCCCTCAGCAGAGTTGGTTTCTCCAGTAGTTAGAAGGGAGTGTTTGATTGATGAGTATCTGTTTGGCGTTTGTTCCCCACAGAGTTTTACATCATTCCTCGATAAGTTCCCCAATAGAGTCCTTCTACGACGTATCTTATTAACATCCAGGCACCTGTTCCCGAGGATTGTTGGAAGATCCCTGACAGTGACTCTGCATGTTCCCCAGCTGAGACTTTGCCTATCCCCAGCAGTGGTCTATGACTCTTGGTATTTGATGCATCCCCACCAGAATTGATTTCACCTGTAGGCCTGGCCTCTCTCTTTTGAGATGTTATACCGGATGTCCGTTCGTGGCTCTAAAGCCTGTTTGTGTTAGATATGCCTGTTTGTCAACATTAACCATACATAAACCATGCATATACATGCACAATTATAGCATTCAGATATTCATGTTGCATACTTTTCCATATATCTTTGCTTGTTATCTCCTGCTATTAGTGAAATGTTCTTCCCCAAGCAGACGTTTGTGTATGATCTCTCCATTTAGAGTCAGCCTCATAGGCAGAAAGTGTCTATCTTTCCTTCTTTATTCCCCACTGAGTTATGTCCTTGTGGATGATTATTGCTTCAGTTTCCTCCCGAATTATGTATCGGGATGGAATTACTCCCCTGAGTTATATCCTCATCGGGTTGATTATTGTTTGATTGTGTCTTTCTAGTTTGTTCCTAGATTGACTCCTTTACTGTTATTCCCCTGCAGTTCCCTGTGGTTTAGTTGTTCAATTGCTCAGTAACCAGTAATTGTTCATCCTTTCCCCAGTGGATCTTTGTGGCCTTCTACCTAGTAACCGGTAGTTTTAAGTCCTACTTCTGTGGTTTTCTACCCAGTAACCGCTAGATGTAATCCCCTCTTTGTTGGTTATCTTTATCCAATATTCATTATTGATATTCCTTCGTTTTTGAGTATACCACCCAATAATAGGTGATATATCTCTGGATAATTGCTTCTGTTAAGAAATTCATCCCCCGCCGAGTCATCTTTCATTTACCCTTGTTTGGTAATGACTGTTTCTCCTTCTGATTGGTCATCATTTTATACCCAGTAACCGGTATCCCGATGTTCCTTTCTTTTCGGTCGATTTACCCTTTTTTAACCGAGTAACCGGTTGTGGATAATCTTCCATGCGAGTATGTTATCTATGTTTTGAAGCTAATAGATAATATATCTCATGCACTCTTCAGTCGAAGTCTTTTTCTTCCCGAGTTGAGTAAGATTCATATTTCCTTGTGGAATCGAATGCCCATCCTGTAAGTCGAGTTTTCTTTTTCAGCCCTCCTTTCGGATGATGAGTGTCTTGGATATGTTCCCAATTCACGCTTGGTTGGTCACCTATTATATGCCCAGTAACCGGTATCTCTGGTGTTCCTTCCTTCTGCTCCCTATTATGACTTTTTGTCCCCTATGGAGTCAGATTTTCCTGAGTTGAGATGTGCTTTTTAGGTCCTCCTCAGATGTTTCAGATGATTGATATCTCTCACCCTTATACCGGTCTTAGATATTCTTTCTCCCTGAGCATGTTGTCCTCTCACCCAGTAACTGATGATTTGATAATGTGTCTCCCTTTTGAGTTTATTACCCGGTAGCCGATAATATCTCATTGTTTCTTCCTTAGTTGAGTCCTTTGTGGGCATCCCCGTATGAGTCCGGATTTTTATCCGAAGTATTCTTTGTGGATAGTTTTGCTGTATTGGCATATTCCCCAATAAATGGATCTTTGCGTCAGCTCGAGTCTTTCCATTGATCTATTTTCAAGGAATCCCTTCGTGTCTCTCAGCAAGTTTTCAAGTTGTGACCTGCTCACGCATTTTACCCTATTTTCCCCCCTAGAGTCTCTGTCTCCTTAGTGAGTGTGTTACTCCTATGGACTTTTCGATTTCTTCTTATTTCTGTTCCTTCGTGGCAATTATACACCATGAAGATTTTATTTTACATGCATACATTTGCATCACGAGGTCTCTTAGGGACCAAAATTCGTCTCTTTGTAATTATTTAAGCCCATTCTACCTCGTCGAGACGAAGATTTTAACCTTCATATCTCCGGCTAGAATGACCTTAAATAGGGGCATCTGTAAGACCCTAATTTTGACCCTAAGATCCCTCATGGCATCATATCATTTGCTCATTGCCTTGCCTCAAGGATCATAGCATGCATGGCTCCTTAACCCTAGGGGTGGGACTTGTGTAAGTGGTTTGAGACCACCAAGCATGCTTGTATTCTATATTATTGCTTTTCTTATTTTTGATTACTAACCAAAAGAACAAAAATATGTCACTAACTCTTTTTGTTTTGAAGCTTAAGTGATCATGTGCTCCCATGCTCCTAGGAGGCTCCTAAGCTCAATGAAGTGGCTAGATGAATGTGAAAGCAAGCATGACAATGGTCCACAAATCTCTTAATCATCATATATGCCTCCCAAGTATCTCAGTTTTCCAATTTGATCAAGATAACCCAAAGGGCTTGAGGATTGTTTCCCAAGGAAACCCTAATTTAACTATGCTTTGACTGTGCCCTACTGATGAAGCAACCTCAACCTATGATCAAATTCAATCAAGGGAAGTTCTTTCATTTATTATTTTATGCATATATGAGCCTCTGTGAGTATCCTCAGTCATTCATTCATCAAGATTTGAAGTTTGACCATGAGAAGTTGACCAGTCAAGTCATCTGACTAAACTGAGGATCACTAAGACACAACGTTTGATGTGTTTGTCAAATAAAGATGACCCCAAGAGAAAACATGTTCTTGAGAACCATATGAACAACTTTCATGTTCATCAAAAATATATTTGAAACTTGGAAGGTCATCATTCATTTCAAAACATTATAGGTCATTTTGACTGAAACCCTAATTTTGGGTCAACTTCCAAAGGACCTAACTTCCTTATTTTTTATGATTTCGAGGTGAGACCAAATGCATTAAAAATATTAAGATATCTACTTCAAATGTTATGTTGGACAAAATCTCATAATCCCAAATGAAACACATGTGATAATACAAAACATTATAGGTCTCTTTGGACCAAAGCCATTGAATTTGAAAAATGACCAACTTCAAGTGTCCATAACATGCTCATGAAAAATCCAAATGATGAAAAATGTAAGTCCAAATTGATCATCTTGAAAATATATACAACTTTGATGTTGTAGGGTTTTCCATTTAAGGCTTGCATCATTGAAACAGAAGGGTTTGAAGTTGCTCGGTTTTGGCAAAAAAATTCAAAGGGAACCTAAACATGTTTTGTACCCTAAACTTCACAGCCAAATTTCATAAATTTCCAAACTCCAAATGGATTTTTTCCCAACATAACTTTTGTTGCTTATTCCAAAAGCTTTCTAACCATTACTCACATGACTATTTTTGGATTTTCCATGTGGGAGTTTCGAAGAGCTTATGGTTTATGTTCAATTTTGGAATTCACATCATAACTTGAAATGCAAGCAAATGCCAGGCCTTGTGCATGTCCAATTCACTTCAATATGACTTTAGCATGCATTTCCATTCATTCTTGGGCTTTGCACGCGCCTGTACAAGCCCATGCATGGAAGGTCCAATTTTCATGCACACGAGCAAAACACCACATTGCATCAAGTTCATCTATACATAGAGGCTCTTGCTCATTCAAAATTCAACCTGAAGGAGATCTGAAAAGCTGCAGAATTCAAAACCAAACCCTCACTCAGAGGAATTTCAGTTTTCATTTTTCAATTTCAAGCTTGAATTTAAACATCATTAGTTAATCTTCAAGTCTTAATTCCTTAGCCTTGCATCATCATTACATCTCCAAATCAAAATTGGATCAAGAACTTGAGCAAATCATGCTGTTTGAAGCTCCATTTCAAAGGTATATCACCAAACTATTTTGATTTGGATCTTGCTATACCATGTGAATTACTTTGGTTTGAACTGTTTTCTGAAGTCCTCATGCATAGTGGTGGTCTTAATTTCATGAATCGTGCCATTTCAATTTGTGCATCATAATCTTCAATCTCATGTTTCTCTTTAAATAGGAACATTGATGAGAATCCGTGGTTACAGGGGTGATGTACATCACCCCAGCTTCATTTTGATACCTTGCTTGTTTATTTTTATTAAGTTTTTAATCCCTGTGCGTGGTGGCCGGAGTTGGTTGTCTGGCCAGAGAAAATGGTGGTTTCCACCACCATCCCCACGTGGGAGCTTCTGGTCCATCAGATCTGGTTGAAACGTTATAATCCTAACCTTTGATTGTGTTGACCTATTTTAAATCCTTATGTTGCACGCTTGACCAAGGATTATCGTGCATCAGCGCTTGTAAGCCCTCAAATCATGGCCACGTCATTTAATGAATGATCCAAGCGCGCTGGTTTTTTCCTATTTTCTATTTTCTGTTTTAATTTCATTTATTTCCTTTTATTTTCAAAAATTCATAAATATTTTATTTGAAGTCACAAAAATATGAGACCAATGCCGAATTTTTTCTTGAAAAATCAAGTTTCATATTTTTATTTTTAATTCTTTTTGTGACTTCATTTAATATTTTTTGTGAATTATTTGGTTTTTAATTGTTTTTAATTCATTTTTAATACTTTTTGATATCTGAAAAATCCAAAAATATTTTCTTAACACATATGGATCATGATAAGTCAATGAAAAATAGTCTCATTAATTTCTTAATTGATTTGAGATTTATTTAAGATTTTAATTGATTTGTCTTATTTTTCATTGTTTTCAATTGTTTTAAAATAGTTTCTGATTTCAAAAATTATTGAAATTTTTTGTCAAAGCTTGTTTGACCATATTAGACCTATGAGAATTTAATTGGACTTGTTCAAGTTGATTTAAATTGAATTTGAGGTTTGACCATATTTTGTTTATTTTATTTTACATTTTATTTTAATTCAAAAAATACCAAAAAAATATGTTTGACTTGTTGACTTCTAATCTTCATTTCTCTTCTGTTTAACATTGGTTGATGATGATTTGGTTCACTTTTGACCAATTGTGTTTGACGCTTTATTTCTTTTTCCATTCATTACATCTTCATCTCATTTCTTTTTATTTTGGCCAATGAATTAATGTCTTATGGTTGATCTTGACATATGAGAGGTTTAACCTTCTTTGATCCAAATAAAACTCAACTTGATCCATGATCAAGTGAGTTGCTTTGTGTCTAAGATAGGTTGCTTCTTGGTCAAGCAAAAAACCTAAAGTCCATACAAGGCCTTTCCTCTTTTCTTTTGGCATGTATAAGTTTTTGGAGCTTGGCTTACTAGTCATGATCTCTAACTTGTGTTTATTTGCACATAGTTTTATTGACCGACCTCAGATAGGTGTGACTACTACATTAGTCAATTTAAGATTGCTTAAGATAGCGCTAAATTGTCTTATGACAAACTAACATTACCATACTAATTACTAACTTTAATTTGAGCATTTAATTCATTGCAATTTACTTTAATGCAATTTACTTTCTTGCTCATTTATTCATATTGCTTTTCCCTTTGCTCACTTGAGCACATATTTTATGTTTATGTCATTTTACTTTTCCTCATTTGAGCTCATTATTGTATATAAATATATTATTGTCTTGTGGTTGTTTTGTCTTTGTTTGTGTAAACCCAATGCAAAAAGGAGAAAGGACTTAGAATTAGGACTTACCTATGCTTAAAGGAGTTCAAGAGCAACTAGGCCTCATGCCTTTAGAATGCTAAATTTGTTGAAGAGAAACCAGGATCCAAAGCTTTGTACCAATCCTAAGCCACTTTTGCAAGCTACTTGAGCAAGATCAAACACAAATTGAAGCAAGAGAGATCAAGTTATGCACAACATTGAAGGTATTTTCCAGATTTTTTGTTCTCTTCGATTCTCACTCAATTCTCATCAATTCTCTTGGATCTTTGGTTGTCTAAAGTCCTACCAATGTAGGCAAGAAGATTGAGTTGCTTTCAGGTCAAATCGAAGCAACTCAGTTGACACACCTTAAAATTCAACTCCATATATCTCTCTATATATTTAGAGTTAGTTAAAATTGAGGTGATATTCGTGATCTACGCCATTTTATCTTTCAGATCACATCCTCCTTTTTCATTTATGATATGGTGATAAATGGACAAGTTCGGCCAAGGTCACCTAAGAAGACGACCGACGCTTTGCTCCAACAATGATGTGGCAAGGTCCAGAGCCATTAGATGGATTCAAAATGTTTTAATCCTGAGCATCCATTGTGATTACCATTGGTATAGCGCGCTGACTCGTGTGTTTGGTGGAACGCGCGTTTCAGACCACTTGATCTGCCACCTCAATTAATGAGGGAGATCAAGTGGTCCATGTTTTTTTGATCTTCTGATTTTAATTTTTATTTCTTTGATTTTCATTAATTCATATTAATTTTAATATTGATCCAAAAAATATGAGAGTTTCACCAATTTTTTTAAAATAAAATCCTCTTTCATATTTTGAATTAAAATTATTATTTGGATCATTATTAATATTTTTCACGATTTAATTGATTTTGTGAATATTTTTAATTGTTTAAAAATACTTTTAAGTTTCCAAAAATTATGAAATTTTTTCTCCAAGGTCCTTTGACCTTGTTTGACCTATGATAAACCTCATGGCTATTTCTTTGGTGTTTTTATGAGGTTTTAGGAAATTGACCAACCATATTTAATTTAATGTATCCTTTTTAGTATTTTTAATTGAATAAATGCCAAATAAATTGTGTAGAGCCATTTTGATTGTTGTGAGTTTGACTTGTGTTGTTGGGCCTTTGTCAAGGTTGTTTTGACTTTGTTAAGTTAAGATCATTGGAAGGGGATTGATGGAATGTACATTCCATCTCCCAAAATGAATGAATGATCTTAATTTGGTAAAAGTCCTCCTTTGTCCAATTTGAGTTTTATCCATTTCCCCTCCCTCTTCATCTCATTCCCCTTCTTTATGCATTCATGTCATAGACCTATGATATCTCTATATCCTAAGGCTAGTTGATTGCAAAATCAACACAAGTATGGATGAGATTAGGCCCCCACTTTTTCATATTCTTTTTGTGTGTGGTATGTTTCATGAGCATAGTCCATTATACTATGTCTCTAACATGCATTAACACCAAAATTCTATTGCCCAACCTCAAATACTTGTGACTTCTACATAAGTCCAATTACAATTGCTTAACATAGTGCTAAATTTTGACACAAAAGGCATAACATTCTAGTTAGTGAGATTGTAAGTGTCCCCTCTTTCATGGTATTGTGTGGAAACTTGGCCTTTTTTTCCTTCCTTTGGAAGATGTCATGGTTCAAGGATCCATGCTTGTGATAAGTGGGTTGAGTGTTCTCCAAAGAATGACTTAAAACAAAACAAAAGCAATACTAACTCCTAACTCATTAACAACTAACATTTAATTTCAAGTCCTTTACTTTTAATGCACTTTATTTTTAAGCTTTATTCATTTGCCATTATTTATACCATTCTAATTGTTTATGTTAATGTCATTTTCACTTTGTCCAGTTGGATCATATTTTGTGATATATTTTATTTGTGTATATTATGTTTGTTTATGTGGTCTTTGACCATTAATGTACATAATAAGAACAAAAACCCTAAAAAAATATCTTGTGTGGACTGTTGGTTTGATCCGAGACTATTGGACTTAGAATTTAGGCAACACTCCCTATGCAAAGGACTTGGCTAATGCCAACTTTCATGTAACCAAGTGCTTGTCAATTGAAACTTCATCTGATACATCCTTGAAGATCCATTTGAGTTCATCTCCAACACGATCATTGTGAAGCTGTTATTTTGAACCTGTGACTTATGCATTATGAAATTCATCTACTACAAGGGCATAATTGAAAAAGATTATGGAGTTGCTAATCTTGGATGTGGCTATCTTTATTTGTTGCCTTGCTCTTCAAGTTGATATTTTATGCATTGTTTGTTGCTTGATTCTAATGTCCAAGGGAATTTGGGTTTCTATATGATATTTTTGTCTATTGGATTGCAGCCCATTTGTCAGATCTCTTCAACTCTCAACTTTTAAATTTACGCTTAGGATTATTCTCTCCATCTCTTCCCCATTTCTTTAATTTCAAAATCTCTCCCTCCTTTTAAAAAAACTTCTTTCCTTATGCTTGTTTTTCTTAAACTTAGACCATATTGCAAACTAGAAACTTTGGCCTTATGCCATTGCATTTTCAGACTTCTTTTCTTAACCAAACTTGTAAATATACTTAATTATACTTGACTTAAAATTTTCAAAAGCCAAAAAGAATGAACTCATTCAAACAATTTTTAGGCCTTTGTGCCTTTCAAACCTAACTTTTGTTAAAAGTAATGCATCCACTTTGAAATTTATACCACGAACTACAAGGTTTTGATCCCTCATTTTTATGTTGGTACGTAGGCACAAGTCTGAAGGTCTTGTCAAACACAAAAATATAATTAATGAATTCTTTTCTTATCCCCTCATTTTATTTTCTTGCTAACATCATTTGTACAAAAACACATATGCACACAAGAAAGGGCTCCCTTGGAGTACCTAGGACACTTTGGGTGCTAACACTTTCCCTCTATGTAACCAACCCCCTTACTTGTAATCTCTGGCATTTTACTATTTTTGATTTGAAAACTTCTTACTTTTGGGTTTTGTTCGTACTTTTCCCTTTTCCCTTGGAAACAATAAAAGCGCGGTGGCGACTCTTGTTATTTGATGTCTTGCCTATCCATAGCTTGATGATCATGAATTTATCGCTACAGAAATTAAGTGGCGACTCTGCTGGATAGTAGTCTCTAGTGGGTTTAGCCTACTTTTGTGTGTGTATATAATTGTATATTTGATGTATGTATATATTTGTTTATTTTATATAATCTGCTTGTTGTGCTTGGTGAGCTCTGAGTGGTGAGATAAGTTCTAACCCGAACTTGAGTCCAATTAAGATAGGAGGATGGTATAGTCACGTTCGACTTGTGTGGAGTAGTTCTTCACAAGTTGGCTTGAGACACATCCACTCAGTGGATACCCTTTTGAATTTGGAAATGTCACACAAGTATTTGTGGTTAGGCATTACTATCTCTGATTTAGGGTCCGAGATGTTGAGGACTGTAGAACATTTAACCCCTCTTGGCCTATTTTAGGAGGTAGTGTGGAGACTATTCAAGTGTAGACTTAATCATAATTGTTACGCGATACTACACTCAGACGAGTTTCTCTGGAGACTATTATAGGTTGAGGAGTCAGTCATCCTAACCTGTAATATCCGATAGATGGAATTAAGACTCTAGGAACTTTTTATCACATGATCTACAGGTTTTTATCCTTAGTTCACTCCTTTGGGATGGTTCTTACCCAAACTCCATGCTCGTGACTCACAATAAACCCTTGATTCTTGGTTGATCCAATCAAGTCTTGTCAATATCTATGGAACTTGGGTGTTGATAAGGTGAAAACCATAAAAATCCACCAAAATGGATGATTGATCTTGACAATGACTTGATTCATCCCTTGACCTTTGTTTGTTTGCCTTGTGTGTGATCCCTTATTTGTGATTGTTGCATTCAGGCATTCATGTGCATCATAATACTCATCACACAAAAATTTCAAAGAACTGAGGTGTTATTTGCAAATATTTTCAGACCATGGATTCTGGACAAAGGAACACTAAGAAGTACAGTTTTAGATGACCCCACTTGAAAGAATTAAGGAACTAGCATCTTTTGTATTAGATCCCTTGGACTTTAAAATACGCCATGGGAAGCTTCTATCTATCTTGTCTACTGATGTGGTTGAAGGACTTTTAAGTGTGTTAGTGCAGTTCTATGATCCTCTCTACCGTTGCTTCACTTTTCCCGATTATCAGCTAGTGCCTACGTTGGATGAGTATGCCCATCTCTTGGGAATACCTATTTCTAGCAAAGTTCCTTTTAGTGGATTGGAAGAGATTCACATATCTCATCTAATTGCTGAAGCTCTTCACTTGAAGCAGTCTGTGAAGGAGAAGAGCGATCCAAAATGCAGCAGAAATTAAAAAATTTCTCCTTTAGTGATCCTTATGAATGGGCATGATCAGTGATAGAATCGTTATCTCTTGTGGCGATTGAAACCTTTGATGCAGATCTATTGAGCGATCAAGAACATTGAATAGTGACAACACCTCTACTCAGTGTAGCGGGGTATTCGTTACCATTAGAGATATTGACTAAATCCAAGGTAAACCATACAAGTCGAGTCGCCACCGCACTTCTATTTATCCAAAGGAATGGTTAGAAAGCGAATAAAAACCTAAAAGTTTTATCGAATCAAAAACTAGTAAAAATGTCAGAGATCTGGGTAAGGGGGTTCGTTATGCAATGAGAAGGTTTTAAGCACCCAAAACATCATAGGTACTCATAGGGAGCCCTTTTCATAAGTGTTGTTCTAGTCTAAAGGGTGTAGGTATATCTAAAGTACTATTTACTAAAAGGAAGGTTAGAAGAAAATGACTCGCAAGGATGTCGCATCCACTGCCTACGTATCTCATCTGAGTATGAGAATCAGAGTCTTCGTAGCTCGGCTACCTATGGGTTAAAGAGAAGTGTGCTCGGTAAGACGTCGCGTCTTATGCCTACGTATCTCATCTGGAATGAGAATCAGAGCAAAACGTAGTTTGCCTAACTACGGGTTAAGGATTGCCATCTGAACATGGACTTACAAAAGAGGACACCAGCTGTGTCAAAGGAGGGTGGGCAATGTGTTCAACGTCCTAGCAGTAGGTGTCGCAGCTCGCTGAATCGAGTCTTAGGCAGTTACTTCTTTGCAATAGAACGGACTAACATGCCACAAGATCGGAGACGCACGGAAGGTCAAAAAGTGGGGAAGCTCTGCTCTAGAGTTGTCATGCAATATGGACCTATGTGTTAGGATTTACAAAGGGGAACATCTACCTAATGTTAGCATGCAAAGAATAAGGGAATTCTACCTATGTTATCATACAAAGGGTTCTACCTAATGGGTGCTATCTAAACGGAACAAGAGTCGACGAATGGAGTGCGGAGAGGAGTTACGGACAAGGGTAGATGGCGATGCCGGAGGCAATCGACTTACAGGTAGATGGCGATGCCTGAGGCAATCGACTTACAAGAGGATGAATGAATGCATGCTGGTTCTGTTATGTTTTGAAAATGATTACTCGACGTTGGATCGAGCTTTTGATCTTATTTTGAAATGGTTATCGGATGTTCGTTTTAATTCTTGTATTAACAGGTGACTAAAGAAATACAGAAATAAATATTATACACTTTATGGGAGAGGGGTACATTTGTTATGAATGGGGATTGTTCATGGCAAACAAACAATAAGAATATATGCCTCATACATCATACAAGTAGGCAACAGTTATCAATCAGATTGGATAAATAAACAATATATAATCAAACCAAAGAATCAAATAATGGAGCATTTAAGCAATGCATGGGAGTATGAACATGTTAAATAATCAAGCAATAGAAAGCATGAATGAGAGAAACAAGTATAAAAGATAACAGATGAATCAAACAGATGAAAACATGCACACGAAGGGTCCACTGAATAAGTTAATCAGGAAATGAGGTAAGGACCAAATAAAATCAAGGTAAAAGGCCTCTAATACATGGCATATGAGATGAACAAGGGAGGATCAAAAGATCTTTTCAATTGCCATAAGCAATCCTTAAGTCAAGCATCGATCATAAAGAAGTCAACTGAAAACTCAAGTCAATTTAAGAAATAACAAATAAATAGCAAATTAATCAAGAAAATTATGAAAAATTAAAATAAATAAGGTGGGGTTAGGACATCATCATCCCCCAAAAATATTTTTAAAATAATGAAAATTGGCACGTGAATTAATTAAAACAAAACATAGGTCAAACGAAAAGTCAATTAATAAGACTAGGTTAGAAATAAATCAAGAATAAATAGTAAGTTAATCAAGAAAATTATGAAAAATTAAAATAATTAAGGTGGGGTCCGGACATCATCATCCCCCAAAAATATTTTAAAAATAACGAAAATTGGTACATAAGTTAATTAAAATAAAACCGAGGTCACACCAAAAGTCAATTAATGAGACTAGGTTAGAAGTAAATCAAGAATAAATAGTAAATTTATCAAGAAAATTATGAAAAATTAAAATAAATAAGTTGGGGTCAGGACATCATCATCCCTCAAAAAGATTTTAAAAATAACGAAAATTGGTACATAAATTAATTAAAATAAAACCGAGGTCACATTAAAAGTCAACCAACCAAACTAGGTCAAAAGTAAATCCAAAATAAGTTGAAATTGTGAAATAAAATTCCAAGAAAAGGTCAGGTTGACCATGAAACAGTGGTCAACCTTCATCCCAAAAATCAAATGCTAACAATAAATTTAAGTCATAAAAATAAAATCAATAAAGAAAAGTGTGTTAAAATGGACTAGTTAGAATAAATAATTAAGATAAAATATTAATATTAAAAAAATACGAAAATAAAAATTATATAAAATTAAATAAAACGTGAAGAAAAGTGAAGAATATTTTTGGGTAAAGTTATGGACGAAGAAAATATTTTAAATAAGAAAAAGAAATATGAAAATGGAAGGATTAATGGTGATGAGCATGGTAAGCAAGCGTAGATATATCAAAACATGGCCATGGAAGAGATGATTACCTAATGGAAAATAGAAGTGGAATGAAATCTGATATGTGATGAAGCTTTTCCTCCTCGCCACGAAATTCTAATGCTCCTTTAGGGTTAGGGTTTCAGCTTCTTAAATAGGGTGGATTAGGTGTTCTCATGGGCTTTTTAATAAGTGATTTATCCATAAGAATAAAAGTGTGAAGTGTGGTGTAAAATGTTGTTATTTTGGGCCAAACTTAAGTGAATGGATGTCCAATGCATGGCCAAAAGAGGTCAAAAACGTGACTGGTTTGTGCAGCATGCTTAGAAAATCTGATTGGGCCAGCCATGCCCAAAGTCTGCCTAGAAAATCAAGTCATGATGCCCACTTTAAATGAATGTATCTCTCAAACCATGGATCCAAATGAGATGATTCCAAAAGGATTTGAAAGAAGATATGGCAAGGTATAATTGTTGTGAATAAAGTATTTTCAAATAATTCCTTGAAGTGCAAGAAAACTGGCCAAGAAGTCTTGACAAATTTTGAAGATTTTGGACTTAGAAATTTTTCTAAGTGTCCTAAAAAAATGTCTCACTTTGACTAAGCATAACATTCTCAATTCTAATCCAAATGGAGAAAATTTTATATTTCTAGAAACTTTGGAACAAGAGGAACAACTTTCATGTTGGAGAAATTTTCAAATGGAGCTTTTATTTTGATGCAAAATGGGCTTAAAGTGAGTGCAACGATCATGAAAACTTGCCCTAAATGGAAAGTCAACCATTTCCAAATTAAGTAACTTTTCCAATTCCTGATTAAATGATAAAGAGCTGATTTTTTGTATGTAAACCCTTGTGGAAATATGGAGGGCCATGGAAAAGAGTTTCACCCAATGAATTAGAAATAAACTGATTTTATACCAAACCCTAGTTTTAGGGCAAAATGATCAGGAACTGATTGCACTGATTGCCAATGGATCTTTCTGAGATAATTGTGAATCTTCCTAGGCCAAGATGCCTCTCTAATCATGACATGGATGAGCTCCTCTAGTTCCAACCAAACATTGCCTGTTGCAGGTTGCCATGAAACCCTAATTTCTGATTAAATCTAGATGAACACTATGATAGCTTTGAATCCTTCACTGATGAATTGAGGACCATAATAAGATACTTGGACCCTCCTGAGACCCTTGAGACTTGTATACTTTGAAAATGAAGTCCGATTCTCAATCTTGTTTTGTGTGGGCTCCTTCTGTTAAGGAGTGACCGATCAAAACCTGATTTTCATGTCACTAATGCAGTATGCAATGAGTATGACCTAACATGATGCTAATGAAGTGTAAAACATAATCCCATGCTACCAGGAAAAATGAAGGGTAAATTTTGGGGTATTACAGCTGCCCCTATTCAATCAACTGGAAACCCGAAAGGAAGATAGCAACGGCTTTCTCACTTTCGAGGTATCAAGTGATTGAATACGATAAAAGCCCGAAAATTTACACTGAAGTGAAAAAATGAAGTAAGAATGCTTGTCAGAATCGGCCAAGAGGTGGTCTGGGAAAAGAATCAATATGGTACAGTGAGAGTCGGTCTGAACACCGAAACAAGGAATGTTAGCCTGAATACAAAAATAAATGATAACACAGAAATAACCATGGCCTGAATGCCATTCATCAATCTGAATACTGGAAATGACTTCGATCTGAGCATCGAACGATACTTGATTATCAAACATCGGTATGAACACCGGGAAACTGGCCTGAATGCCACTTCGGTCTGAATACCGGAAAACTGGCCTGAATGCCACAAGTTTCATCGACCTGAATGTCGGAAACTTCTTCGATCTGAACATCGGAAGATATTAGATTATCAAACATCGGTCTGAACACTAGGAAACTGGCCTGAGTGCCACTTCAGTCCGAATACCGGAAAACTGGCCTGAATGCCACAAGTTGCATCGACCCTAATGTCAGAAACTTCTTCGATCTGAACATCGGAAAACTGGCCTGAATTCCACTTCGGTCTGAATACCGGAAACTTGGCCTGAATGCCACAAGTTGCGTCGACCTGAACATCAGAAACTTCTTCGATCTGAACATCGGAAAGCTGGCCTGAATGCCACTTCGGTCTGAATACCGGAAACTTGGCCTGAATGCCACAAGTTGCGTCGACCTGAACGTCAGAAACTTCTTCGATCTGAACATCAGAAAACTGGCCTGAATGCCACTTCGGTGTGAATACCGGAAACTTTCATGCCTGTCAACATCGGCAAAAATAGGGAAAATGATAATTGAGGCGACGCGTGGGCCAACGACCCCTGTTGGGAATAATAAATATAAGTCATGAACAATCTTCAGTCTGAGTACTGGAAACAACTTCTGGCTTATCACTTGGGATACCAAGAATGCCTTATGCTTTACATGCGTATGTTTGAATTTTTCAATGGCGTAATGCTCCATGAAAATGGAAATGCTACGCAATTTGGGAGGATGCAATGCAATATGATTCTACATTCAGGGATGCGAAATTCTTGATTAGAAAGATCGCCAAGCTGAGGCAAGGAATTCTGCTGGGGAAATGATCACCATCTTCTGGACCCTAGAAAGGCTGTTGGCGATGCACAGCACAAAGAACTCTGTGGGGAAATGACCCGCCACACGGTGTTCTGGCAAATAACAAAATACAGTGGCTCTGACTGGGGAGAGAATGACACTGAAAACTTGTTGCTGAGGAAAGCGATAGTGGTTCTGGAAACCATAATCTGCGAGAGAGACGACTCAACAGGGGGAAGCAAACACCGATACGGTACCGAGATTCTCCTTCAA
This sequence comes from Lathyrus oleraceus, assembly GCF_024323335.1. Classification (NCBI taxonomy): domain Eukaryota; kingdom Viridiplantae; phylum Streptophyta; class Magnoliopsida; order Fabales; family Fabaceae; genus Lathyrus; species Lathyrus oleraceus. The sequence goes on along the minus strand of NC_066584.1, from coordinate 266,861,232 downwards.
GGAAAGAGACCATGGGTCTAGCGTCGAGATCATCGATCTGTCCTCGAACTCTGAGGAGCAGCCGCTTCTGCTGGGAAGATACAGTCTGGCACTGTCAACTCCGCTGAGGATATACAGTCAAACACAGTCAACTCCGCCGGGGATATACAGTCAGACACTATCGACTCTACTGGTGAATGTATAATCTGAAACAAATGCTTGGGGAACTACATCAGTGAGAGCCTGCTGGGGATTGAAGAATCCAACGCTCGGACCAGCTCTGCAGGGATAAGATACCAAATTCCAACTGTTGAGGAAAAACATCCGCGATCATTTGATGGGGACCTTAAGGAAATGCCCTGAGTGTACCTGTTCTGAATAGACGATCCAAAACACTTAAAATTTACAGCAATTTTCAATGTTTATTAAACACGTACCTGTAAAGCTCTTATGTTTCATGATGCAATGTTTATCCAAAATTTGGACGTCATTTTTGCAAACAAAACAGTAAAATGAAAATGAACACAAAGATGTACTGAATAACATGATTTTATTGATTGAGTGGCCTCTGAATAGGCATTTATGTCAGGAAGCAATCCCTGGAAAGAGGTAATTGCACAACAGATGAAAACAAAAATTAATCTAATGGCAATGTGAAATGGATTTCTATCGAGTTCCAATTCTGCTATGATTCGCTCATCTTCAAGATCCTCCAGATGATCAGCTTTCCGAGAAAAGGTGATTGAACTGTTTCCTATCCTTCGGAAGTTTCCGGTTATCGACACGAGATGAGATTCAGAACTACTCAGAATGCAGTCATTCGCTTAATCCCTAACTTTTGCCTGGATCGCTCTTTTGGGTTTTCAATCCACCGAGATACCCATTTTTTCCTAAGTTGCCTTTTTCAGGTTTTCAATTTACCGGGTGTACAATCTTTTCATTTTTAATCCCTAACTTTTGCCCGAACCTTTTTTCATTTTTTTGGTTCGCCGGGATGCCCATTTTTTTGCCTGGACTATTCTTTTTATCGCTCAGCGGGTCTATTTTATGCGAAGTATTTTTTAACTGTGTCTGAGTTCACAGGGGAAGTGAAGTTTTCACCATCCATAGTTGCAAGCATTAAGGCTCCACCATCAAAAACCTTGGTGACAATATACGGTCCATCATAGTTAGGAGTCCACTTGCCCCTGTGATCTGTCTGAGGAGGAAGGATCCTTTTCAACACCAAATCTCCGACTTGGAAGCATCGAGGACGCACTTTCTGATCAAAGGCTCTCTTCATCCGACTCTGATACAATTGCCCATGACAAATGGCTGCCATTCGCTTCTCTTTGATAAGACTCAACTCATTAAACCTTGTCTGAATCCATTCAGCTTCGTCTAACTTGACATCCAATATGACTCTTAGAGAAGGAATCTCCACTTCAACAGGTAGGACTGCTTCCATACCATACACAAGGGAATAAGGGGTTGCCCCGGTCGATGTACGTACTGAAGTACGGTACCCATGCAGGGCAAAGGGTAGCATCTCATGCTAATCTCTGTACGTAACGACCATCTTCATCACAATCTTCTTTATGTTCTTATTTGCTGCCTCAATAGCACCGTCCATCTTAGGACGATAAGGGGAATAGTTATGATGTTGAATGTTGAAGTTCTTGCACAACTCCTTCATCATTTTGTTATTGAGGTTCGAACCATTGGCAGTAATGATTCTTTCGGGAATCCCATAACGACAAATGATCTCTTTCTTAATGAATCGGGCAACCACATGTCTGGTGACCTTCGCAAATGACGCTGCTTCGACCCACTTGGTGAAATAGTCGATGCCAACAAGGATGAAGCGATGCCCATTGGAAGCAGTCGGCTCAATCTTTCCAATCATATCAATGCCCCACATAGCGAACGACCATGGCGAAGACATCACATTCAGAGGATTTTGCGGCACATGCACCTTATCAGCATAAATCTGGCATTTATGACACTTTCGAGCATATTTGAAACAATCAGATTCCATAGTCATCCAGTAATAACCCGCTCTCAACAATTTCTTAGCCATTGCATGTCCGCCGACATGAGTACCGAAGGAGCCTTCATGAACTTCTTGCATTAACATGTCCGCTTCTAGTCTATCCACGCATCTGAGCAAAACCATGTCGAAGTTCCTTTTATACATCACATCGTCTTTGTTCAAGAAGAAATTGCCTGCCAATCTTCTCAAAGTCTTTCTATCATTGTTGGATTCCCCTACAGGGTACTCTTGACTCTTCAGAAAGCACTTGATGTCGTGGTACCAGGGCTTGTCATCAACTACCAGTTCAGCAACAAACACATACGCGGCCCTATCAAGGCGCATAACATCGATCCTGGGAGTATAGTTCCACCGAATCACCTTGATCATGGAGGACAGGGTAGCAAGAGCATTTTCCATCTGGTTCTCATCACGAGGTATATGATACATCCTTACTATTGTGAAGAAAGTCAACAGTCTTCTCGTGTAGTCTTTGTAGGGGACCAGATTAGGCTGGAGAGTATTCCAGTCACCATTCACTTGATTTATCACTAGAGCTGAATCTCCGAAGATGTCCAGAGTCTTGATTCTCAAATCAATGGCTTGCTCGATACCCAAGATACAGGCTTCATACTCAGCTTCATTATTGGTGCACTCGAAAGTCAGACGAGCGGTGAAAGGCATGTGAGCACCTTTCGGAGTGGTAATGACAGCACCAATTCCACTTCCTTTGGCATTGATGGCCCCATCAAACATTAAAGTCCACTTTTCATCCGGATCAGGTCCCTCCTCAACAACTGGCTCTTCATAGTATTTCATCTTGAGGAACATGATGTCTTCATCTGGAAAATCAAACCTCATCAGCTCATAATCATCAATCGGCTGCTGAGCAAGATAGTCTGATAGAATAGTCCCTTTGATGGCTTTCTGGGATGTATACTGGATGTCGTACTCTGTCAGTACCATTCGCCAATGAGAAACCCTTCCGGTGAGAGCTGGCTTCTCAAATATATACTTGAATGGATCCATTTTGGAGATCAGTAAGGTCGTGTGAGTCAGCATGTATTATCTCAATCGCTTAGCAGCCCATGCAAGTGCACAACATGTGTTTTCAAGCATTGAGTATCTCGACTCGCAATCTGTGAATTTTTTACTCAGGTAGTAGATGACATGCTCTATCCTACCTGTCTCATCGTGTTGACCGAGAACACAACCCATGGAATTATCAAGTACTGTCAAATACATAATCAGCGGTCTCCCTGGGACTGGAGGCATAAGGATTGGAGGATTCTACAAATACTCTTTTATCTTCTCGAAAGCCCTTTGGCAATCATCATTCCACCCGATAGCCTGATTTTTCCTCAACAACTTGAATATTAGCTCACACGTGGCTGTTAGGTGAGAGATGAACCTTGCAATGTAGTTCAACCTTCCTAAGAAACCACAGACTTGTTTTTCTGTTCTTGGCTCACGCATTTCTTGTATCCCTTTCACTTTGGCCGGATCCACCTCAATCCCTTTTTCACTAACAATAAAACCCAGCAGTTTTCCAGATCTCACCTCGAAAGTACACTTGTTCGGATTCAGCCTCAGCTTGAATTTCCTCAAACGCTCAAACAGTTTCCTCAAATTCAACAGATGTTCTTCTTCCGTCTGAGATTTGGAAATCATATCATCAACATAAACCTCGATTTCATGATGAATCATATCATGGAAAAGGGTTATCATAGCTCGTTGATATGTTGTCCCAGCATTTTTCAGACCAAACGACATCACCTTGTAGCAGAAGGTGCCCCATGGGGTTATGAAAGTTGTCTTCTCCATGTCTTCTGGTGCCATCTTAATTTGATTATAGCTAGAAAAGCCATCCATGAAGGAGAATACCGAGAACTGAGCCGTGTTATCCACCAAAACATCGATGTGAGGTAATGGGAAATCATCTTTAGGACTAGCTCTGTTCAGATCCCGTAGTCAAAACACACCGTACCTTTTCATCCTTTTTAGGCACTGGAACGATATTTGCAACCCGTGGCGGATAATTTGTAACCGCTAGAAACCCTGCATCCAACTGGTTTTGCACTTCTTCCTTTATCTTGACAGCCATCTCTGGTCTTGTTCTTCTGAGCTTCTGCTTGACCGGAGGACAATCCTCTTTGAGAGGCAAACGGTGTACCACAATGTCTGTGTCAAGCCCTGGCATGTCCTGATAAGACCAAGCGAAGATGTCAACATAATCTTGCAGCAATTCAATCAGCCCCTTCTTCACATTATCTTCCAAAGCAACCCCTATCTTGATTTCTCTCTTGACGTCCTCGGTGCCGAGATTAATCACTTCAGTAGACTCTTGATGCGGTTGAATGACCCTTTCCTCCTTTTTTAATAACCTGGAAAGTTCTTCAGGGAGTTCACATTCTTCATCACCCTCTTCTTCAGCTTGAAAGATTGGATATTCAAAGTCGAAGCGAGCCATAGCAGAATTGTTATCAATAGGATCCGGTGACATGCATCTGCATGAGTGATGGTATGTGCTTATGAGTGTGAACAAGAAGTTGAAACTAAACAAAACATTGCCAAATGTATTTTTTTGATTTTTGAAAAATGCAAAATTAGAAAGACATTGAACAAAATATTTGAATGCAAAAAGACGTCCTTTATTTATGATAAAAAATGCAGGTATCCACATAGATGAGCCCTACAAGAGTCATTACGCCTTGGGTGGAACATAAGACTTGGATATGCATGAATAAACAAAGAAAATTACTCTTTAAGAAGAGTGACTTGGATAATCTCTTCAGAAGACCAGTTGAGGAGAACTTCACCCGGGACCCTTGGACGCACCCAGTTGTCAATGTCGCAATCACTATCCCCATCTTCTTCGTTGATTGCAGAGATCTGGCCGTCCTGAATGATGCCAGCACTGGAGAAAGTAATCGGCCCCTGACGAGTCTCAGGCATTGAAGTTGTAGAAGCAACAACATTAGAAAAATTAATTACATCATTGGGAATCACAAAATCAGCAGGAACAACATTTGTAAATTCTACAGCATCTTCAGGAAAGAGAGGATCAACATCTGCATTCTCAACAACCCCTTCAACAGACCTTTGGGCAGATAAGTCTTCAGCTTGGAGGATACCATCGTCAAGAAAGGCCTGGATACCCTGCTGCAGCTTCACACAACCCCCACTCTATGCAACACAACCCAAACAACTGCTCCCACAGCCGGGGAAAACATCTTCCTTTAACAAGTATTCTTTGATTTCTAACAGCGGAGTCTTCAGCTTCAACACCTCCTCGACTAGTTTGGTTTCTCCTTCAACCATGTTAACATTTGCTCTACCATGTTGCGGTATAGGATTGTTGACAACATTAGGAGTCGGCCCAAAGTTAATGGCCTTTGAATCAATAAGGTCCTGAACTACGTGCTTAAAAGCTTTGCAGTTCTCAATAGTGTGGCCAGGTGCCCCAGAGTGGAAATTACACCTAGCATTGGCGTCATAACCCACTGGAAGCCTGCCAACGGGAGGAGCCAAAGTGCGTAACTGCACAAGTTGCAAATGTCGAAGGTTGGGAAGCAACTGGGCATACGACATCAGAAGAGTGTCGAAACGCCTATCCATCATCCTCTGTCTCTGTTGATAAGCAAGTCTATTTTACCCTGTTGTTGTTGGTATTGATTTTGTTGACGTTGAGGTTGTTGTTGTTGCACTGGTGCTGCAGCCGGAATGGTCACTGCTGCAATATAAGGTTGTTGATGGTAATTCTGAAAGTTATTCCTCTGGTTACCCCTGTTCTGATAAGAAGATATGGCATTTGCATCCTCTTCTCTCCTCTTCTGTCCTCCTAAGAACGGCTTCTTTGACCCTGAAGATGATCCAACCCCATTTTGGATCTTACATGTCTTCAAGTAGTTCTCCACCCTCTCACCGGTAGAGACCACATCAGCAAAATTCGAGGCGTTGCAACCCACCAGACGCTCCAAATAAGATCCAGGCAGTGTGTTCATAAACATGTTGGCCATCTCTTTTTCCAACATCGGAGGCTGAACATGGGAAGCCAACTCTCTCCAGCGTTGAGCATACTCTTTGAAGCACTCGTTGCTCTTGAGAGACAGATTCTGATGCTGAGTCCGGTCAGGTTCCATATCCGCATTGTACTGATATTGCTTCACAAAGGCCTCAGCCAAGTCTCTCCAGCAGCGAATATGGGCTCTGTCCAGCCTCATATACCACTCCAAGGATGCCCCAGCTAGGCTGTCCTGGAAGAAGTACATGAGCAGCTTCTCATAATCAGAATACGCGATCATCTTGCGGAAGTAAGCTTGTACATGAGTCTTCGGGCAAGAGTTGCCATTGTACTTATCAAACACGGGGACTTTGAATTTTGGCGGAAGTCTCACGCCTGGGACCAGCCCCTAGTCAGCAACATCCACACCAAGAGCATTCTACCCTTCCACAGCTTTCAACCTCTCTTCCAGTCTCCGAAACATAGGGTCCATACCATGGCCCATGCCAAAGTTCTCCTGAAGAAGGGGGAATTGATCCTCCTGATCATCATGGATGGGTTGTTGACCAAGGTTGCCATGTGGGATTGGGATAGGCCCCAGGCCATTGGGTCCATTAGCCTCTCCAGCGGGAGGATCAGCCACAACCTCCGGTTGAGTAGTAGGGGGATTCCCCTGTACCAACAATCTAATCTCCTGTTGTCCCTGAGCCACTCCTTGGACCACTTCCATGAACTGATTCATGCGAATCCTCATCTCAGCGAGCTCTGCTTGTAAACCTTCCATCGCTCTCTATTGATTCCTTCGGGTACCATATCGGTGAATGCCTGAGTCAGCTATCCTAATGATCGAATACCAAACAAGATGAGAACACTGTGGCGGTACTTGTTATGCAAGACATGCTAAATAATATGCAAATGCAATGACATGTTTATCAATTTCAAATGGCATTCTACCCTTTGATTCCAGTCTCACATTAGATAAACAATGTAAGAAAACCCCGACTAGAATCAAGAAGAAGCTATAAACCCCTAGGAATAGATAAACATGATGCATGCAATGCTTATGATTTAATTTTTATATCAGAGGAACTTTAGAGTCTTATTTGCAAATTTTGGAAATATTAAATGTTTATCACATACGGAAATATCACGCAAATTACTATTTGGAAATGTTTTTACGCCAAAGAAGTACAGTCTTGGTAACCAAATACAATACAAGAGAGAAGGAAAATGAACATCCTATAGATCCCTAGAAGCAATCGTCCAAAGCCCTCGAGACCGGAAGATAAGCTGCACGAAGCCTCTTCACCTCCCTCTCATAGGTTGCCTCTATATATGCCTTCTCTTTGGCGAGTCGATCATACTTCCTCTTCCAAAACTTGGAAGACTGAGGAAGTAGAGAAGTCAATGCGTCATCAGGATCATCAATAACCTGGTGCTCAAGGAACTCTATCAAAGCATCCTTCTATATGATCTACTGAAGCAACTCCTCTCGTTCACGAATCCAAGCACGCGAACGATCTTCGTCTCTCAACTCCTCTACTCCTTGGCTAGGGAGGGTTGAAGGCCCAGCCACAACCAAAGGTGTGGGTCTTGGATACTCATAAGGCATGAAGTACTCGGAAGCTCTCCTCCTAACCCAAGAGGTATAGGGTTCCAAAGCGATACAGTTCTTTGGACCTAGCTCCTTCCTTCCTTTCTTATGGATCTTGCGCCAAGCGCAGACCATCCTGCCCTTCAAGCCTTGGGGATCTTTACCCTCCTGAAAGAACACACCCTCTAACAGAATGTTATTGGGTTTATCCATTAGGGGGAACCCAAGCTGACGACGTGCCAAAATAAGGTTGTAGTTAATTCCACCGCATGTACCAAGAAGAGGTACATTGGAGAATTCACCACAAGAGTCGATAATTTGCACACCATCATATACACGTATGTACCAAAAGATATCATCATTAGTGAGAGAATAAGTCTCGTGGACCACCGTAGACATCCTTTGTTCTCCTTGAAGTCGAGCGTCTGAGGCAAGTGCGAAATAAACCACTTGTACAACAGAGGCAAACAGCACACAATGGTACCACCGCCCTTTGCATTCCTCATATGCAAAGAGAAATAAGTGTCACCCAACAGAGTATGAACGTGATTAAGAGTAGAGAAAGTCCTAATGGCGTTCACATCCACAAACTTGTCGATGTTGGGGAATAACACTAGCCCATTGATGAGAAGTACAAATATGGCCTCAAAGGCGTCCTCACTCATGGCCTTCCCAAACATAGTGGCTTGATCAATGAGGAAATCAGACGGGAGACCTTGAATTCCACCTTTGGTAGTCATATGAGCACCAATAATAGATTCATCTATACGCAACAGATCATCAATCTCTTGAGAAGAAAGAACTCTCTCAAAGCCACTGAACGACAACTGGTCTAGGATAGGTATGCCTACAAGATAAGCATACTCCTCAAGCGTCGACAAAAGCTGGAAATCCGGAAAAGTAAAGCAATGGTACAAGGGATCATAGAACTGCACCAACACACTCATTAGACCTTCATCCACTTGAGTAGCCAGAATAGACAGAAGCTTCCCATGACGAGCCTTGAATTCCAAGGGATCTAATACATAGGATGTCAAACTCCTTAACTCTTTCAAGTTGGGTTGTCTGAAACTGTACTTCTTCGTATTCCTTCTTTGCTTATCCATGTCTGAAAATTTGCAAATAGACCTCTTAAGTTTCTTGAAAATTTTCTCATTGTTGATGATATGGATGTGAATGAATGCATGAATGCATGGATGCAACAATCACACTCAAGGATCAAGTAAATCGCACCACACAAAGGTCATGGGATGGATCAAGTCATCCTTAATATCAATCATCCATTTTGGTGGATTATGGTTTACACCTTATCAACACCCAAGTTCCATTGATATTAAGGATACACAAGAACGGATCAACCACGAATCAAGGGTTTGTTGCGAGTCGCGAGCATGGAGTCTCGGTTAAGAACCACCCAAAGGGAGTGTACTATGGTTAAACCTGAAAATCATGTTCTACAAGAGGTTCCCATAGTCATCATCCCATCTTTCGGATATTATCGGATAAACGAATACTCGTATTCTAAAAATATTCTCAAGAGAGACTCTTATGAGTGTAGTATCGCGTAACAATCGTATAAAATCTTACACTTGAACGATCTTCGCACGACGTCCTAAAAATAGGCCAAGATGGGCGTGGTAAACTAAGGTCCTTGGCTTCTAAGGCATATATTGGAAAGAGTAATGCCTAACCACGACTACTCGCGTGACATTATTGATCCCAACATAAGCTCCACCAAGTGAATGGGCTTGCAAGTCAACTTGCTAAGGAATAACTCCACACAAGTCAACAAGACTATGCCATTCTCCTATCCTAAGTGCACTCGAGTTCGGGTATAGAACTCATCTCACGAAGATCACCAAGCATACAAGGAATTAATATTCAAACAATTCAATCATTACATACAATACAGTAATCCCAAATTGCATAAAAATATGTCACAAAGCAATATACCATACAATACAACAAATATGAAAAGTAGGCAAAACCCACTAGGCAAATGATAGTCCCCAACAGAGTCGCCACTTTTCTTTAGCGGGGTATTCGTTACCATTAGAGATATTGACTAAATCCAAGGTAAAGCATACAAGTCGAGTCGCCACCGACCTTCTATTTATCCAAAGGAATGGTTAGAAAGCGAACAAAAACCTAAAAGTTTTATCGAATCAAAAACTAGTAAAAATGTCAGAGATCTGGGTAAGGGGATTGGTTATGCAATGGGAAGGTTTTAAGCACCCAAAACACCCTAGGTACTCCTAGGGAGCCCTTTTCATAAGTGTTGTTCTAGTCTAAAGGGTGCAGGTATATCTAAAGTACTCTTTACTAAAAGGAACGTTAAAAGAAAATGACTCGCAAGGATGTCGCATCCACTGCCTACGTATCTCATCTGAGTATGAGAATCACAGTCTTCGTAGCTCAGCTACCTATGGGTTAAAGAGAAGTGTGCTCGGTAAGACGCCGCGTCTTATGCCTACGTATCTCATCTGGAATGAGAATCAGAGCAAAATATAGTTTGGCTAACTACGGGTTAAGGATTGCCATCTGAACATGGACTTACAAAAGAGGACACCAACTGTGTCAAAGGAGGGTGGGAAGTGTGTTAAATGTCCTAGCAGTAGGTGTCGTAGCTCGCTGAATCGAGTCTTAGGCAGTTACCTCTTTGCAACAGAACGGACTGACATGCCACAAGATCGGAGACGCACAGAAGGTCTAAAAGTGGGGAAGCTCTGCTCTAGAGTTGTCATGCAATATGACCCTATGTGTTAGGATTTACAAAGGAGAACATCTACCTAATATTAGCATGCAAAGAATAAGGGAATTCTACCTATGTTATCATACAAAGGGTTCTACCTAATGGGTGCTACCTAAATGGAACAAGAGTCGACGGATGGAGCGCGGAAACGAGTTACAGATAAGGGTAGATACCGATGCCGGAGGCAATCGACTTACAGGTAGATGGCGGTGCCTAAGGCAATCGACTTACAAGAGGATGGATGAATGCGTGCTGGTTCTGTTAAGTTTTGAAAATGATTACTCGATGTTGGATCGAGCTTTTGATCTTATTTTGAAATGGTTATCAGATGTTCGTTTTAATTCTTGTATTAACAGGTGACTAAAGAAATAAAGAAATAAATATTATACACTTTATGGGAGAGGGGTACATTTGTTATGAATGGGGATTGTTCATGGCAAACAAACAATAAGAATATATGCCTCATACATCATATAAGTAGGCAACAGTTATCAATCAGATCGGATAAATAGACAATATATAATCAAACCAAAGAATCAAATAATGGAGCATTTAAACAATGCATGGGAGTATGAACATGTTAAATAATCAAGCAATAGAAAGCATGAATGAGAGAAACAAGTATAAAAGATAACAGATGAATCAAACAGATAAAAATATGCACACGAAGGGTCCACTGAATAATTTAATCAGGAAATGAGGTAAGGACCAAATAAAATCAAGGTAAAATGCCTCTTATACATGGCATATAAGATGAACGAGGGAGGATCAAAAGATCTCTTCAATTGCCATAAACAATCCCTAAGTCAAACATCGATCATAAAGAAGTCAACTGAAAATTCAAGTCAACTTCAAAAATAACAAATAAATAGCAAATTAATCAAGAACATTATGAAAAATTATACTAATTAAGGTGGGGTAAGGACATCATCATCCCTCAAAAAGATTTTAAAAATAATGAAAATTGGCATGTGAATTAATTAAAACAAAACACAGGTCAAACCAAAAGTCAATTAATAAGACTAGCTTAGAAATAAATTAAGAATAAATAGTAAGTTAATCAAGAAAATTATGAAAAATTAAAGTGAATAAGGTGGGGTCAGGACATCATCATCCCCCAAAAATATTTTAAAAATAACGAAAATTGGTTTATAAATTAATTAAAATAAAACCGAGGTCACACAAAAAGTCAATTAATGAGACTAGGTTAGAAATAAATCAAGAATAAATAGTAAATTAATCATGAAAATTATGAAAAATTAAAATAAATTATATGGGGTCAGGACATCATCATCCCCCAAAAAGATTTTAAAAATAACGAAAATTGGTACATAAATAAGTTAAAATAAAACCAAGGTCACATTAAAAGTCAACCAACCAAACTAGGTCAAAAATAAATCCAAAATAAATTGAAAATTTAAAATAAAATTCCAAGAAAAGGTCAGGTTGACCATGAGACAGTGGTCAACCTTCATCCCAAAAATAAAATGCTAACAATTGCTTTAAGTCATAAAAATAAAATCAATAAAAAAAGTGTGTTAAAATGGACCAGTTAGAATAAATAATTAAAATAAAATATTAATATTAAAAAAATACGAAAATAAAAATTATATAAAATTAAGTAAAACATTAAGAAAAGTAAAGAATATTTTTTGGTAATTTTATGGACGAAGAAAATATTTTAAATAAGAAAAAGAAATATGAAAATGGAAGGATTAATGGTGATGAGCATGGTAAGCAAGTGTAGATATATCAAAACATGGCCATGGAAGATATGATTACCTAATGGAAAATAGAAGTGGAATGGAATCTGATATGTGATGAAGTTTTGCCTCCTTGCCACGAAATTCCAATGCTCCTTTAGGTTTAGGGTTTCAGCTTCTTAAATAGGGTGGATTAGGTGTTCTCATGGGCTTTTAATAAGTGATTTATCCATAAGATTAAAAGTGTGAAGTGAGGTGTAAAATGTTGTTATTTTGGGCCAAACTTAAGTGAATGGATGTCCAATGCATGGCCAAAAGAGGTCAAAAACGTGACTGGTTTGTGCAGCATGCTTAGAAAATCTGATTGGGCCAGCCAGGCCCAAAATCTGCCTAGAAAATCAAGTCATGGTGCCCACTTTAAATGAATGTATCTCTCAAACCATGGACCCAAATGAGATGATTCCAAAAGGATGTGAAAGAGGACATGGAAAGGTACAATTATCGTGAATAAAGTATTTTCAAATAATGCATTGAAGTGCAAGAAAACTGGCCAAGAAGTCTTGACAAATTTTGAAGATTTTGGACTTAGAAATTTTTCTAAGTGTCCTAAAAAAATGTCTCACTTTGACTAAGTATAACATTCTCAATTCTAATCCAAATGGAGAAAATTTTATATTTCTAGAAAGCTTGGAACAAGAGGAACAACGTTCATGTTGGAGAAATTTTCAAATGGAGCTTTTATTTTGATGCAAAATGGGCTTAAAGTGAGTGCAACGATCATGAAAACTTGCCCTAAATGGAAAGTCAACCATTTCCAAATTAAGTAACTTTTCCAATTCCTGATTAAATGATGAATCCATGATCCAACCTTGATCAAATTTCACATGCAGGATCCCCTAGGCATGGATTTTGAGATTCCACTCTCAAAATGTCAGGAGTTGACTTTTCTGGCCCCACAATTGACTTTTCCCAAACTGTCTGATTCCCGATTCCATTGATCAATTGAAGCACTTCTAGCTCAAATAAAGAGCTAATTTTTTGTATGTAGACCCTTCTGGACATATGGAGGGCCATGGAAAAGAGTTTCACCCAAAGAATTAGAAATAAACTGATTTTATACCAAACCCTAGTTTTAGGGCAAAATGATCAGGAACTGATTGCACTGATTGCCAATGGATCTTTCTGAGATAATTGTGAATCCTCCTAGGCCAAGATGCCTCTCTAATCATGACATGTATGAGCTCCTCTACTTCCAGCCAAACATTTCCTATTGCAGGTAGCCATGAAACCCTAATTTCTGATTAAATCCAGATAAACACTCTGATAGCTTTGAATCCTTCACTGATGAACTGAGGACCATAATAAGATACTTGGAACCCCCTGAGACCCTTGAGACTTGTATACTTAGAAAATGAAGTCTGATTCTCAATCTTGCTTTGTGTGGGCTCCTTCTGTTAAGGAGTGATCGATCAAAACCTGATTTCCATTTCACTAATGCAGTATGCAATGAGTATGACCTAACATGATGCTAATGAAGTGTAAAACATAATCCCATGCTTCCAGGAAATATGAAGGGTAAATTTTGGGGTATTACACTCAGTCCACACGAAAGGATTCCTTCAATCTCAGTGCTAGCTGCTACGAATGAAGGCATTGAGTGAGTGAGTGAGTGAGTGTGAGTGTGTGAGAGAGAGAGAGAGACGAAATTACAATTGCACAAATGCTTCTGCACAAGGGTTCTATTTATAGAACCACTTGTGTAGGCTGCAAGCTAAAAAACCCACTTAAGTGTATGTGGCCCATATATTAAAATATGCGAAAATCACTTAAGCGCGTGGTACCTTACCATATTTCGTATTCTACTTAAGTACATTGTATCTTACGATGTTCTACAATTCACTTAAGTGCACCGTACCTTACGGTGTTCCTTAGTTACTCTATCTCTCATCAATCCGTCCTTTTGTGTGTGACCCTGTAGGTTTTCGCGACATTGGAAATTATATTAAATCACGTATTTAACATAATAAACAGTGAGCGGCATCTAGTAACACATCACTGCTACCCAAGACACGAAAAAGTCATGTGACCTGACAAATCCTTTTGTGATAATACTTATGTGTATAATTAACCTTTTGCCCCTATGTCTATATTGAACACAAGGCATAGGCCGTGTCATCCTTGTCCAGTTCAATATTGGGCCCGTAGACATTTATCTTGTTACGCAGGATGGGCAAATTCCATCTAGGTCACTCATGTCCCTCAGCATGCTTCATGGAGTACCCATCAATTATCTTAATGGCCATCCAGTTACGGACAACGTTTGATCAGTAATAAGGCACTCGACTCTACATCTATGGTCCATAGTGGTTTCAGTTTAAAGGGTGGTATACATCATTATCACCATGAGAATAACTTATGACACTTAGAATAACATTTTATATAGTATTCTCATAGCGGGTCAATCCAGTATAAATATTACTCTTAATGTTAATACTTATGTTTAAGACTTGATAACTCCTTATCCATGATCCATGAGATGTGATCTGTAAGACCCCAATTTTGACCCTAAGATCCCTCATGCAATTCCATCATATGCATTAGCATTGGGATCATACCTTGGCATCCTCCTTACCTCTTTTTTTCATTGGGTTTGTTTTGGGAGAGATCACCGAGAACTATGTGATTGCATCATACTTGTATATTATCATTTTCCAAACCAAAATACCAAAAATATGTCTTTGCATTTGCCTAACTCTTTTGTAGGTAGGGCATGATTTCCATTGATCTATCAAGTCCACATCTAGGGTTTGAGACTCTCATGAACAAAGAGCACAACCATAGATTGATCCAAGAAGGTTGTGATGAGCATCATATATGAGTACCATTCATTACTACTTGTTATATTGATCAAGTTTTCTTCAAGAGTTTGAGGGTGATTTGCCTTGGAAACCCTAGTTTGACTGGGTATCTTGAGTAACTTCTCCAACAAGCTATATCACCAATTGATAAAATTACTCAAGAGACACTTCAAAATTCATCATCTTATGCACATATGATCTACCATGAGCCTATAAAGTCAAGAGATTTAAAGGTTAGCAAGTTGGTTGATGGTGGTTGGCCAGATGAATTCATCTGATCAAAACTAGGTCTCCCTATCTCCTATCCCCTACAATTTTCACCATATTGTAGCGGATTATTCGTTACCATTAGAGATATTGACTAAATCTAAGGTAAACCATACAAGTCGAGTCGCCACCGCACTTCTATTTATCCAAAGGAATGGTTAGAAAGCGAACAAAAACCTAAAAGTTTTATGGAATCAAAAACTAGTAAAAATGTCAGAGATCGGGGTAAGGGGGTTGGTTATGCAACGGGAAGGTTTTAAGCACCCAAGACATCCTAGGTACTCCTAGGGAGCCCTTTTCACATTTGTTGTAAGGTTGGTATTTTGTGAAAATCTGTTTGTGCAAACATGATTGAAAAGATGAGAAGAGAATATACAAGTTATTTACATTTTGTGTTTGGATGGATAAACCCATTGCCTATGTACCATCTTAAAGAAGATTAGGATCAAAACCTCGTAGTTCGGGGTAAAAATCTCAAAATGAATTGGTGAATTGATTTGGTCCAAAAGCCTTAAGGTCTTTTGTTATTAAAGGGAGAAAACTCAACCTAAAACCACAAATCCATCATGTGAGGATAGCTTCAACATGCTAGTGATGGGTTAACCCTATAATAAGCATGGAAGACTCATTGTCCATCACTAAGGATATAGGTGAGTATTACATCTACCTCAAGGATAACTCAAACCTAATAGCTAAAGGTTATGAAAATTTTTGATTAAGGAAGTGGCAATTGAAACCACAAAAGCATTTGAATGAGTTATATTTACCAATGAAAAGTATGTACAAAATATGGTCAAAGTTGACTTAGAAGTTCAATTCGAAATAAGTGTTATGAAAAGAAAGTTTGAAAATTAAAAGCATAAGGCTTAGGTTTCTAATGTTTGAAAAGGAGTGTTAAATGTTTGCACAAAAGTTTTGGCTTGGGTTAGAGTGGAGGGAAGAAGAAGAATGGCTAAAGTCCTAATCATACAAGAGATGAAGGATAAGAAACAAGACCACAAATGGAGTTCCTCTCTTGAGATCATATTGATGATCCAAGTAGCTCCCATCCTTTGGAATATGCAAGAAAAATAATAGTGAGCTCAAGCAATCAACACAAATCAACACAAATCAAAACAAGCTCCTTAGAAGATCCTCAATGTATCTTGTGTCTTTCACTTTGGATGAACATGGCAATGGTTCTTCAATTTGAGCTCTCATAGAATTCCCTAGCACAAAAGCACACACATCAAAAGTTCCATGAAGTAAATCAAGAATGGACAAGAGTGAGTTCAGAGATTTGGTTCTTCTAATCCATCTTCAACATTGAGATCCTTTTCCTCCAATTTGCATAGGGAAAATCCTAGAAACTAAGTCCATTTGCCCATTCCTTTGCATTTGGTCCACAACAATCAAAACAAAACACAAGCACAATAATATATACACAATTATGTGCTCAAGTGAGCAAAAGGCAAATTGCATTAGCATAAACATGTGCTCAAATGAGCAAAGGGGGAAAAGCAAATGAATAATATATACAAGAATAGTAAATTGCATAAATGTAAAGAGCAAGAAGTAAATGTTAATGGTTAATGGTTAGTGTTAGTAGTTAGTGTGCCATAAGGCAAATTTAGCGTTATGTTAAGCAATCGTAATTGGACTTATGTAGAAGTCACAACTATCTGAGGTCGGTCAATAATAATGTAGGCAACAATACAAGTTAGAGGTCTTGATTAGTGAATCAAACTCCAACAACTTGCCATGCCAAAAAGAAGATGAGAAATGATCTTGTATTGGTTTAAGTCCTTTGCATGATTTAGAAAGCAATCTATCCTTAATGCAAAGCCATTCACTTGATCATTTGATCAAGATGAATTAGATTTGAATCAAGGAAGATTAAACCTCCCTAATCAATGCTAACCATCAACCTTTAACTCATTGATCAAAAAAGAAAAGACGAAGAAGAAGAAGAATTATAAATGAAGAATTAAAGTGCATTAAATGAAATGGAATGTACCAATCAACAAATGTTGACCAAAGATAGGGAAGATCAAGGTGAAACCATAGAAAACAGAAGCAAGATGAAAATTGGAAGTCAAGAAATAAACAAAATATTTTTGGCATTTTTAATATTTAAAAATAAACTTGAATTAAAATATTAAAGGAAGGTCAAACTTCAAACTCACTTCAAATCAACTTTGAAAAGTCCAAGTGAATTATCCCAAGTTCAACAAGGTCAAACAAAGTTTGACAAAAAATTTCAGCATTTTTAAAAGTCATAAACTATTTTTAATCAATTAAAATTGCATAAAAATAACCTAATTGAACTAAAATCTCAAATAAATCTCAAATCAGTTAATAAATTGATGAGAATATTTTTCATAGATCTATCATCATTCAAAGATGTTGAGAAAATATTTTTGTATTTTTTGAATATCAAAAACTATTTAAAATGAATTAAAAATAACCAGAAAAGAGAAAATTACTAAAAAAATAGCAAATGACAAAATAAAAAAAAATAAAAATCATTTTTGGAAACTAGAAATTAAGAGAGAAATAATGCAATTGGTCCCATAATTTTTGGACCAATAATGAAAGAGATATGGATTTTAGAAAATGAAATGGAATTAAAAAATGAAATAGAAAATAAAATCAGAATTAAAATAAATGGAAAAGCAAGAGCCCTTGGATCTGAGCTCATTAATTGAGCTGGCAGATCCAAGCATCCATAAGCGCGCGTCCACTGTGTTCCACAGTCAATGCCACCACACGCTGAATTAAAATAAGTCATAAGTTTGGACTGCTGAGATTAGATCTGGAAATAAACATGGACGACCACGATTGAATCTGGAGACCAGACGGTGGGCAGCGCCACTATCTTCTCCGGCTAACTCTGGTGGAGATCAAAAATTGCAGGTCAAAAAATGTTAACTAAAATACACGATCCAGGCATCATTCGAAAGGTGGAGTGATGTACATCACTCCTATGCCACTCAATTCCACTCTAGATCCCTATTAAGAGAGAATTCAGAGATGGAACTTTGGTGGTGTTTAACTGAACTTTCTCGATTTCAACAATTAAGAACACAATAATGATGCCTCTATACAGAGGACTTCAGACAACACAAGATCAAGGGAAATGGAGCACTATGCGAGGAGATTCTAAGCAAAATGCAGTTGAGCAAAACCTTTGGATTGTGAAGAATTGAGTCACTCTCTTTTATTCCTTTTGCAAACAGAAGCTTCAATGGATCAAGGAGGAGAGGCTTAAGAAGTTTAGATCCTAAAAATCAATCAATGCAATTGAATTTAAGATCTGAAATTTTTAGAGAAAAATGATATTTGTTCCTTTGGTATGGATGGGGATTCAATTCAGCAGGGATTTAGGTGCCATTAGGTTGAAGAATTGTGAAGCTATGGCATGATATTTATAGATGGAGAGAGCTTTAGGCAATGCTGAATGTGTGACTTCAAATTTGCATGAATGGAATTGAATTAAATGGACGTGTAATTTAGATGCAATCAGCTCATGCATGGCAATTGAATTAAGTTTTCCCAAAATGCACTAAAAGTTCTCCTCTTCGAAAATGATGCTTCCAAACTCCAAATGCAACCTTATGAGTAATGGTTAGAAAGCTTGTTGCATAAGGAACAAATGCTATGTTGATCAAAACTCCAATTTGGCCTTGGAAATTAGTGAAATTTGAGCTTGAAGTGTAGGGTGCAAAACATGCATATGTGAAGTTTCCAAATTTGGCCAATGTTCAAACCCCTCTGTCTCAATGATGCAAGCTCCAAATGATAAAACCCTCAACATGGATGTTGTAAATCTTTTCAAGAAAATCAATTTGGACTTAAATTTTTCATCATTTGGATTTTTAATGAAGAAGTTATGGGCACTTGAAGTTGGACTTTTTAAACATTTCAATGCATTTGGTCCAAAGTGACCTATAATGTTTTGCATTATCACATGTATTTCTTTTGAGATTTTGCAATTTTTCTCAATATAACATTTGAAGTAGGCACAATAAGCTTTCCAATGCATTATGTCTCACCTTAAAATCATGAAAAATGAATGAGTTATGTTCTTGGGAAGTTGACCCAAAATTAGTGTTTCAATCAAAATGACCTATAATGTCTTGGAATGGATGAGGTCTCACCTTAAAATCAAATTTTGATGAACATGAAAGTTGTTCATATTGTCCTTAAGAACATTTGTTCTCTTGGGGCCATCTCCATTTGACCAACACATAAAAAGTTAGGTCTCAGTGTATTTTAAAATAGTTAGATGAATTGACTGATCAACTTTCTCAAGTCCACAACTCATATCTTGATGAATTGATGATTGAGGGCACTCAAATAAGTTCAAATATGCATGAAATGATGAATTAAAGAACTTACCTTGATTTCATTTGACCATGGGTTGAGTTTGCTTCAAGAGCAAGGCACAGTTGATGAACAAATGAATTAGGGTTTCCTTGGGAAACAAGCCTCAAACCCCTTGACTTGCTTGATCAAAATGATGAATTGAGATACTTGGGAGGCATATTTGATGGATGAGAGCTTTGGGAACCATTACCATGCTTTCTTTCATCTTCTCTTGACCATATCATTGCACAAAGGATCTACTAGAAGCTTTGGATCTTGTGACTGCTCAAGCTACAAACAAGGGATGTTAGTGACATATTTGTGTGCTTTTGGTTAGTAAATAAAATGAGAAAAGAAATAATATACAATTCAAGCATGCTTGGTGATCTCAAACCACTCACAAGAGAGATCCCACCTAAAGAGAAGGAGCCAAGATGCTTATGATCCTTGAGGCTATTGAAATGCCATGTTATGATGCCATGAGGGATCTTGGGGCCAAAATTAGGGTCTTACACATATGAAAATGATTCCAAGATAAAACTTACTCTAAATGACATTCCAAACAACTTTCATGTTGAGACCTAGAGCTAGTTGTGCTTTGAAAATCATTTTCTATGTTGAAACATTATAGGTCATTTTGTCTAAACCCTAATTTGAAAGTCAACTTCCCAAGGCCATAACTTGCTCGATTTTTATGAGATGAAAGATTTCCAAGTTTAAAAATCAAATTCAAGAGGTCTAATTCAACTTTTATGTTTGGAGTGGGATATAATTCAACTTTTTTGAGCATGTGATATGAGGTTACATTATAGGTCAGTTTTGACCTATACCATTGATCAAGTGATTTTTCCAAACTTCAAAAATGCATAACTATATCATTTTAAATCCAAATAACATGAAATTGGTGACCATTTTGAAGGTATTTGAGAGAGATACGACTTTTATGAAGACACGTTTCTCATTTGAAGCTCCTATAAAACGTTAAGCAAGGTGGAATATTGAGACATATGGCCTGACACCTAGAAAAAATTTGATATGTCAAAATTTTCCAAAATTCCACCTAAAATATCTCCAAGTTCCAAGCTCCAAATGAAAAAGTGTTCAACATCAAACTTGTTCCTCTTTATCCCACCTTTCCAAAGAGCAAGAATTCATCCATTTTGGATAAGAAATGAATAGGTTGCACATGGCTTGAACGTGGTATCATCATTTGGCAAGATTAAAATTCAAACATCCATGCACAATTGCCTAGCATTCCAACATGACTTCAGCCTTTCTTACACTCAATTATGGATTAGATAGAGTGATTTCATGGGCCTGCACACGCCCATGCACTCATGCATCAGACATTGCTAAATTTGGAAGTTCACATCAAGTGTGCAAATATCAATTGAATTGGCTATAAATAAAGCTCCATATGCTCAGAATTTCTCACACATTCGTGCCAGCTTTGATCCCAAACCTCTAACCCTCTCATTCCAAAGGATAATCCTAATAATTTCACTTGAAATTGAGTTTGAATTCTCACTGTTTTGAGATTTAAAACTCCAGGGGTCCAAGATCTTTTGAGCATTCAATTCTTATTCTGCAAGCATTTGGAGTGAATCAAGCACGAGCCAAGGCAAGAACAGCTGAATCCAGACCTACATTGAAGGTATTTTCCAGAAATTTTAATCTCTTCGATTCTCTCTCAATCTTGCTCAATTCTCTTAATTCTTTGGTTGTCTGAAGTGCTACCAATGTAGGCAAGAAGAATGAGTTTCTTTGAGGCCAAATGGAAGCAACTCAGTTCATGTACCTCAAATTTGAACTCCATGTATCTCTCAATATACTTGGAGTTAGGATAAATTGAGGTCAGATTCGTGCTCAGTGCCATTTTTACTTTGAAATCATGTCCTTCTTTTTAATTTTGGTGATGGTTATGACTGAACCAGTCCAGCCAAGGTCGTCGGAGAAGAAGATCGGCCTTTGGACGCCGGTGGTGAGTTGGCGTGTTCAGATCGATATGATTCTCTTGAAATGAAATAATCTTGTGCGTTGGTTTGAATTACCTTTCCTGTGGCGCGCTGGCTCAGGCGTAACGTGGATTGCGGCCTTGTGACCACTTGATTTGCCCCCTCAATTAATGAGGGAGATCAAGTGGTCCACATTTTTTCTGATCATGTAATTTTCATTTTAATCCTTTTACTTTCATTAATTCATATTAATTTTAATATTGATCCAAAAAATATAAGAGTTTCACCAAAAATTTTGAAAAAATTTCCTCTTTCATATTCTGAATTAAAATTATTTTTTGGATCATTATTAATATTTTTCATGATTTAATTGATTTTTCATTTGTTTTTAATTGTTTAAAAATACTTTTAAATGTCCAAAAATTCTGAGTTTTTTTCTCCAAGGTCGTTTGACCTTGTTTGACCTTTGATAAATCCCATGGCCATTTATTTGGTGTTTTGATGAGGTTTTAGGAATTAGATAAACCTTATTTAATTTAAATGCCTTATTTTAGTATTTTTAATTTGAATAAATGCCAAATAAATTTGTTGACCACTTGTGATGACTTGTTTGAGTTTGATTAATGTTGTTGAGCCTTGGTCAAGGTTGATTTGACTTTGTCAAATTAATATCATTGGATTTAGGGGATTGATGGAATGTACATTCCATCTCCCAAAATGAATGGATGATATTAATTTGGTAAAATTCCTCCTTTTACCAATTTGTGTTTTGATCCATTCCCCTCCCATTTCATCTCATTCCCCTTCTTCATTCATTCATTCCATTTGGTCTATGATATCTCAAAATCCTCAGGCTAGTTGATTGAAAAATAAACATAAGTATGTATGAGATTAGGCCACCTCTTTTGCATATTCTTTTTTGTGTGTGGTATGTTTCATGAGCATAGTCCATTATACTATGTCTCTAACATGCACTAGCACCCAAATTCTATTGCCCGACCTCAAATAGTTGTGACTTCTACATAAGTCTAATTACGATTGCTTAACATAGAGCTAAATTTGTGACATAAAAGGCATAAGCATTCTAGTTAGTGAGATTGTAAGTCTCCCCTCTTTCATGGTATTTTGTGGAAACTTGGCATTTTTTCCTTCCTTTGGAAGATGTCTTGGTTCAAGGATCCATGCTTGTGATAAGTGGGTTGAGTGTTCTCCAAAGAATATCTTAAAATGAAAAGCAAAAACAAAACATTACTAACTTCTAACCTATTAACTACTCATTTTTAATTTCAAGCCCTTTACTTTATTGCCATTTAATTCTAGCTTTTATACATTTGTCATGGTTCATATCATTCTAATTGTTTATGTTAATGCAATTTTCACTTTGTCCACTTGGACCATATTGTGTGATATATTTTATTTGTATACTTTGTTTGTTTGTGTGGTCTTTGACCATTAATGTACATAATAACAACAAAAAACCCTAAAAAACTTCTAAGTGGACTGTTGGCTTGATCTTGGACAAATGGACTTAGAATTTAGGCAACATTCTTATGCTAAAGGACTTGGCTAATGCCAACTTATTGAGAAACCAAGTGCTTGCAATTTAAAACTTCATTAGATCCTCCTGAGTTCATCTGCAATATGATCATTGTGAAGTTGTTATTTTGAACCCGTGACTTGTGAAATTCATCTGTTACATGGGCTATTTTGAAGAAGATCATGGAATGGATAAGCTTGGATGTGGCCATATTTATTTGATGCCTTGCTCTTCAAGATAATGCAATTTTGCATTTGTGTGTTGCTTGATTCTAAAAAAGTACAAGGGAATTATGGGTTTCTATTGACACTTTTGTCTATTGGATTGCTACCCATTTGGTCATATCTTTTCATCTCTAAACTTTTAATTTTATGCATAGGATAGTCTCTTCATCTTCTTCTCACTTCTTTAATTTCAAAATCTCTCCCTCTCTTTTTCAAAATCTTCTTTGATTGAACTTACTTTGTTCTAAACTTTGACCACTTTGCAAAAAGATAGAAACTTTGGCCTTATGCCATTGCATTTTTCAAACTTCTTTTCTTAAATCAAACTTTTAAATAAACTTAATTATACTTGACTTAAACTTTCAAAAAAATCCAAAAAGAACTAACTCATTCAAACCATCTTTAGGCCTTTGTGCCTTTCAACTTAATTTTTGTTAAAAGCAATGCATCCATTTTGTAATTTGTATCACAAACTACGAGGTTTTGATCCCTCATATTTATGTTCGTACGTAGGCACAAGACCGAAGGTCTTGTCAAAGAAAAAAATATAATTAATGAATTCTTTTCACATCCCCCCATTCTATTTGTTTGTAAACATCATTTTTGTACCAAATACATATGCATACAAAAAGGGCGCCCTAGGAGTACCTAGGACACTTTGGGTGCTAACATCTTCCCTTTGTGTAACCAACCCCCTTACCTGTAATCTCTGACATTTTATTAGTTTTGATTTGAAAACTTCTTACTTTTGGGTTTTGTTCGTACTTTTTTCTGTTTTCCCTTGGAAACAATAAAAGCGCGGTGGCGACTCTTGTTATTTGATCTCTAACTTATCCATAGCTTGATGATCATGAATTTACCGCTACAGAAATTAAGTGGCGACTCTGCTGGGGAGTAGTCTCCAGTGGGTTTAGCCTACTTTGTGTGTGTATATATTTGTATATATGTGATGTTTGTATATATGTATGTGTGATATAATCTGCTTGTTGTGCTTGGTGATCTCTGAGTGGTGAGATAAGTTCTAACCCGAACTTGAGTGCAATTAACATATGAGGGTGGTATAGTCATGTTGGACTTGTGTGGAGTAGTCATTAACAAGTTGGCTTGAGACCCATCTGCTTAGTGGAGACTCTTTTGGATTTGGAAATGTCACACAAGTATTTGTCGTTAGGCATTACAATTTCTAATTTGGGTCTGAGAAGCTGAGGACCGTAGAACATTTACCCCCTTTTGGCCTATTTAGGACGTAGTGCGGAAACTGTTCAAGTGTAAACTTGATAATAGTTATAATGCGATACTACACTCATACGAGTTTCTCTTGAGAATATTATGGGTCGATGAGTTAGTCATCTTAACCTCTAATATCCGATAGTTGGAATTAAGACTCTGGGAAATTTTTAGAACATGATCTACAGTTTTTTATCCTTAGTTCACTCCTTTAGAATGGTTCTTACCCAGACTCCATGCTCGTGACTCGCAACAAACCCCTGATTCTTGGTTGATCCAATCAAGTCTTGTCAATATCAATGGAACTTGGGTGTTGATAAGGTGTAAACCATAATCCACCAAAATGGATGATTGATCTTGACAATTACTTGATTCATCCATTGACCTTTGTTTTCCTTGTGTGTGATCCCTTATTTGTGATTGTTGCATTCATGCATTCATGCGCATCATAACATTCATCACACGAAAATTTCAAGGAACTAAGGCATCATTTGCAAATATTTTCAGACCATGGATTATGGGTGAAGGAACACTAAGAAGTACAGTTTCAGATGTCCCGACTTGAAAGAGTTAAGGAAGCTAGCATCTTTTGTATTAGATCCCTTAGACATCAAACAACGTCATGAGAAGCTTTTGTCTATCTTGTCTGCTGATGTGGTTGAAGGACTCTTGAGTGTGCTAGTGATGTTCTATGATCCTCTCTAATGTTGTTTCACTTTCCCATATTTTCAGCTTGTGCCTACCTTGAAGGAGTATTCTCATCTTTTAGGGATACCTATTTCTAGTAGAGTGACTTTAAGTGGATTGGAGGAGATTCCCCGATCTAGTATTATTGTTGAAGCTCTTCACTTGAAGAAGTCTGAGATAGAGGCTCATTGGGTGAAGAAAGGAGGGTTATTTGGGTTGCCATCTTAGTTCCTTATCAAAGAAGTTACTGCCTTTGCTCAAGTCGATAGTGTGGATGCTTTTGAATCTATCTTTGTGTTGCTCATTTATGGATTAATTTTGTTCCCTAACATTGACAGTAATATGTATTTCTCTTTTCATCTAAGGAAATCTAAGGGTTGTGGAACTATTGTCTGTTGTATTCCTCTTCTGTACAAGTGGTTTATTTCACACTTGCGTCAGACACCTGCTTTTGTGGAGAACAAACAATGTCTAAGGTGGTCTCAGACACTCATGTCTCTCACTAATGATGATATAGTTTGGTATAACCCATCTTTAAGCAGTTTGGAGATTATTGATAGTTGTGGTGACTTCTCTAATGTTCCTCTCATTGGTACACAAGGAGGAATTAACTACAACCCTGCTTTGGCTCGTCGTCAATTTGGGTTCCCCTTGAGAGACAAGCCTAATAACACTTTGTTAGAAGGTCTTTTCTATCAAGAGGGTAAAGATCCCCAACATTTGAAGCAGAAGATTGTGCATGTTTGGCATAATGAGCATAGGAAAGGAAGATTCGAGCTTGGTCTGCGCAATTGTGTAGCATTAGAAGCTTACACTCCCTGGGTAAAAAAGAGAGCTATGAAGTTGAAGATGCCTTATCCTTGTGAAAGACCTATGTCTATGGTTGTGGTTGAGCCATTAACTCTCCCTATACAAGATATAGAGGAGTTGGAAGACGCACTCGCCAAGATGAAGCAAGATAAGGATATATGGGAAGAGAGTTTCCGTGCTTTGAGCAAGAAGCATGAAGAGTTGCAGTTGGAGTCTAAGGACAAAGATGCACTTATTTAGCTACTTGAAGTCCGAGTGACGAAGAGACAGAGGGAGTCGGAGGTTTCATCTCCTAGCATGCCTCAGCCTTCCGTTGCTTGGAAGAAGATTGTGACCTGCTTATCCTCGAGAAGACTCAGATGAAGGCTTCTTTTGAGACCGAGATTCATCGCATTCGAAGAAAGTACGCGCCTACAGCCAAATCTTCTGACATTGTTGTTAGCGATCCTTGGGATGACTAGTCTCCTTTACTCTTGTATTTTTCATTTGGTTTCTGAAATTGTACTCAATGTAATCCTTCCAATTTATATAAATAAAAAGAGATTTTTGGTCATATCCAAATTGTTGCAATTGCCATTTAAATATATATATTTGAAAATTATATAGTAAGTTCCTTGAAAATAAAAAAAATAAAAAAATCAAGCATTGCATATCATGCATCATTTGCATAAGCAGGTTTTTGCCAGATGTCTGATTGGTGTTTCTTCTGTGCTTTAGCCAAGCTGACTCACCAGTACAATACCCGAGCCAATCATTTGAGAATTATAGAGCACTTAGAGCAAGAGAACAAAGAGTTGAAGGAAGAAATCGCCCTCCTGAATTCCATGATGGAGTCAGTTCTTGCTGCCCAAAGTCAATCTTCTCCAACACCTGCGACTCCTCCTGCGAGGACAGTTACTTCAGAGGTGACTACCTTTACCATGCCTACTGCTACCGCCCACTTCGCGCCGAATATGCCTTCCAGATTCCCGTGGGGAATGCCGCCCAACTTTTTGCCCGAAGGCTTTGCGCCTACTTTTGCTTCCATGTCGGCATCCAGCCCGATCATGTCGGGCCACCTCCCCTTGTGCACACCTTACCTCGCATAGAGGATACCATCTATCATTCCGAGCCGTCTGAGGCTCCGGATGTTTATGAGAAGATGGATGAAATGAAAGATCAGTTTCTTGAGCTGCGCAAGGAATTGAAGACGCTGAGAGGTAAAGACTTGTTTGGCTAGAGTGTTGCTGAGTTGTGCTTAGTGACCAACGTCAAGATCCCGGTGAAGTTCAAAGTGCATGACTTTGAAAAGTATAAGGGGAATTCTTGTCCGCTCAGTCATCTTGTGATGTACGCCTACAAGATGTCTACATAGACTGATAATGACCAACTACTGATTCACTACTTCCAAGATAGTTTGACTGCTGCTACGTTCCGTTGGTACATGGGATTGGACAGTACTAGCATTCACACTTTCAATAACTTGGGAGAGGCTTTCATCAAGCAGTATAAATATAATGTGGACATGGCGCTTGTAGCGGGGTATTCGTTACCTTTAGATTTATTAACTAAATCAAAAGAAAATCATACAATTCGAGTCGCCACCGCACTTCTATTTATCCAAAGGAAAGGTTAGAAAGCAAACAAAAACCGAGAAGTTTTATCGAATCAAAAACTAATAAAAATGTCAGAGATCGGGGTAAGGGGGTTGGTTATGCAATGGGAAGGTTTTAAGTACCCAAAACATCCCAGGTACTCCTAGGGAGCCCTTTTTACAATTGTTGTAAGGTAGGTTGTTATTTTGTGAAAAAATTATATGTGCAAACATGATTAGGGGGACGATAGGAGAATGTACAAATTATTTACAATTTTGTGTTTGAATGGATAAACCCACTGCCTATGTACCATCTTAAAAAAGATTAGGATCAAAACCTCGTAGTTCGGGGTAAAAATCTCAAAAGAAGTTGGTGAATTGATTGGTCTAAAAGCCTTAAGGTCTTTTGTTATCCAAGGGAGAAAACTTAACCTAAAACCACAAATCCATCATGTGAGGATAAATTCAACATTCTAATGAGGGGTTAACCCTGTAATAAGCATGGAAGACTCATTGTCCATCACGAAGGATATAGGTGAGTATTATATCTATCTCAAGGATAACTCAAACCTAATAGCTAAAGGTTATGAAATTTTTTTGATAAGTAGTGGCCATTGAAACCAAAAAACATTTGAAGGAGTTCTATTTACCAATGAAAAGTATTTACAAAATATGGTCAAACTTGACTTAAAGATTCAATTCAAAATAAGTTTTATGAAAATAAAGTTTGAAAATCAAAAGCATAATGCTTAGGTTTCTAATGTTTGAAAGCAAATGTTAATGTTTGCACAAAAGTTTTAAAAATCAAGCATTGCATATCATGCATCATTTGCATAAGCAGGTTTTTGCCAGATGTCTGATTGGTGTTTCTTCTGTGCTTTAGCCAAGCTGACTCACCAGTACAATACCCGAGCCAGTCATTTGAGAATTATGGAGCACTTAGAGCAAGAGAACAAAGAGTTGAAGGACGAAATCGCCCTCCTGAATTCCATGATGGAGTCAGTTCTTGCTGCCCAAAGTCAATATTCTCCAACACCTGCGACTCCTCCTGCGAGGACAGTTACTTCAGAGGTGACTACCTTTACCATGCCTACTGCTACCGCCCACTTCGCGCCGAATATGCCTTCCAGATTCCCGTGGGGAATGCCGCCCAACTTTTTTCCCGAAGGCTTTGCGCCTACTTTTGCTTCCATGTCGGCATCCAGCCCGATCATGTCGGGCCACCTCCCCTTGTGCACACCTTACCTCGCATAGAGGATACCATCTATCATTCCGAGCCATCTGAGGCTCCGGATGTTTATGAGAAGATGAATGAAATGAAAGATCAATTTCTTGAGTTGCGCAAGGAATTGAAGACGCTGAGAGGTAAATACTTGTTTGGCTAGAGTGTTGCTAAGTTGTGCTTAGTGACCAACGTCAAGATCCCGGTGAAGTTCAAAGTGCATGACTTTGAAAAGTATAAGGGGAATTCTTGTCCGCTCAGTCATCTTGTGATGTACACCTACAAGATGTCTAGTTAGACTGATAATGATCAACTACTGATTCACAACTTCCAAGATAGTTTGACTGCTGCTACGTTCCGTTGGTACATGGGATTGGGCAGTGCTAGCATTCACACTTTCAATGACTTGGGATAGGCTTTCATCAAGCAGTATAAATATAATGTGGACATGGCACTTGTAGCGGGGTATTCGTTACCTTTAGATTTATTAACTAAATCAAAAGTAAATCATACAATTCGAGTCGCCACCGCACTTCTATTTATCCAAAGGAAAGGTTAGAAAGCGAACAAAAACCGAGAAGTTTTATCGAATCAAAAACTAGTAAAAATGTCAGAGATCGGGGTAAGGGGGTTGGTTATACAATGGGAAGGTTTTAAGTACCCAAAACATCCCAGGTACTCCTAGGGAGCCCTTTTTACAATTGTTGTAAGGTAGGTTGTTATTTTGTGAAAAAATTATATGTGCAAACATGATTAGGGGGACGAGAGGAGAATGTACAAATTATTTACAATTTTGTGTTTGAATGGATAAACCCACTGCCTATGTACCATCTTAAAAAATATTAGGATCAAAATCTCGTAGTTCGGGGTAAAAATCTCAAAAGAAGTTGGTGAATTGATTGGTCTAAAAGCCTTAAGGTCTTTTGTTATCCAAGGGAGAAAACTTAACCTAAAACCACAAATCCATCATGTGAGGATAGCTTCGACATTCTAATGAGGGGTTAACCCTATAATAAGCATGGAAGACTCATTGTCCATCACGAAGGATATAGGTGAGTATTATATCTATCTCAAGGATAACTCAAACCTAATAGCTAAAGGTTATGAAAACTTTTTGATAAGTAGTGGCCATTGAAACCAAAAAACATTTGAATGAGTTCTATTTACCAATGAAAAGTATTTACAAAATATGGTCAAACTTGACTTAAAGATTCAATTCAAAATAAGTGTTATGAAAAGAAAGTTTGAAAATCAAAAGCATAATGCTTAGGTTTCTAATGTTTGAAAGCAAATGTTAATGTTTGCACAAAAGTTTTAGCTTGAGTTAGAGTGGAGGGAAGAAGAAGAATGGCTAAGTCCTAAACATACAAGAGATAAAGGAAGAGAAATAAGACCACAAATGGAGTTCCCTTCTTGAGATCATATTGATGATCCAAGTAGCTCCCATCCTTTGGAATATACAAGCAAATAAGTGTATACTCAAGCAATCAATCAATCAAATAAGCTCTTAGGAATCTTCCAATGGCTTTTGTATCTCTCACTTTGGATTCTCATGACTATGATTCTTCAATTTGGCTCAAATAGCAATCCCTAGCAGAAAAACACACACATCAAAAAGTTCTATAATGCAAACAAAGAATGGACTAGAGTGAGTTTAGAAATTAGGTCCTTCCAATTCATCTTCAACATTATGGCCTTTTTACGCTATTTTTGCATAGGGAATGTCCTAGAATCTAAGTCATTTTGTCCATTTGCATTTGGTTCACAATAATCAAAACAAAACACAAGCACAATAGTATATACACAATTATGTGCTCAAGTGAGCAAAAGGAAAATTGCATCAACATAAACATGTGCTCAAATGAGCAAAGGGCAAAAGCAAATGAATAATATGGACAAGAATATTAAATTGCATAAATGTAAAGTGCAAGAATTAAATGTTAATGGTCAATTGTTAGTGTTAGTGTGCCATAAGGAAATTTAGCACTATGTTAAGCAATCGTAAGTGGAGTAATGTAGTAGTCACACCTATTTGAGGCCGGTCAATAAAAATATAGGCAACAACCACAAGTTAGAGATCTTGATGAGTGAATCAAGCTCCTACAACTTGCCATGCCAAAAGAAAGTGTGAAATGATTTTGTATTGATTTAGGTTTCATGCTTTATTAGGAAGCAACCTATCCTTAATGCAAAGCCATTCACTTGATACTTTGATCAAGATGAATTAGATTTGAATCAAGGAAGGTTAAACCTCCCATACATCAAGGCTAACCACCAATCTTTAACTCATTGATCAAAAAAAGAAAAAGATGAAGAAAGAGATGAATACGAATGAACATTAATGGAAATTCAAATGAAGTAATCAACATACATTGACCAAAGATAGATGAAATCAAGGTCAAACAATAGTAAATAGAAGCAAAATGAAACTTAGAAGTCAAGAAACAAATAAAATATTTTTGAGATTTTTCAAACTTAAAATAATACTTGAATTAAAATAAACAATTAAAGGTCAAATTTCAAATCCATTTCAAATCAACTTTGAAAAGTCCAAATGGATCATCCTAAGTTCAACAAGGTCAAACAAAGTTTGACAAAAAAAATTCAGCATTTTTAGAAACCAGAAACTATTTTTAATCAATTAAAAATGCATAAAAATAACCTAATTGAATTAAAATCTCAAATCAATTGATAAATTGATGAGAATATTTTTCATAGATCCATCATCATTCAAAGAGGTTGAGAAAATATTTTTGCATTTTTTGAATATCAAAAACTATTTAAAATGAATTAAAAATAACCAGAAAAGAGAAAATTCATAAAAAATATCAAATGATAAAATAAAAAATATTAAAAATCATTTTTAGAAACTAGAAATTAAAAGAGAAATAATGCAATTGGTCTCACATTTTTTGGAATTAAAATGAATGAGATATGATTTTTTGAAATGAAATTAAATAAAATGAGAAAAAATAAAATGCAAATGATAAAATAAAATGAAAATTAAATCAGCAATAAAAAAAGAGAAAAAATGTGATGCGTTGGATCCAAGCTCATTAATTGAGCTGGCGCATCAGACGACTCACAAGCGCGCATCTACCAAACACTTAAGTCAATGAGAAGCATGTGGACATTAAAAGAGTCATAACAAAGGAAGGTCCAGATTAGATCTGGAAATTAAATCCAACGACCATGGTTTGATCTGGCAAACAGACGGCGGTGTACACCACCGTCTTCTCCGGCGAGGCCAGAGGTTCCGGCGAGAGTTGAAGAGAAAAAACCTTCACTAAATGAGGTGATCTATACAACAATGGAAAGGTGGGGTGATGTACATCACCCCTGTGCCATCTATTTTCACTCTAGATCACAATGGTAAGAGAAATCAGAGGTGGAAAATTATGGTGTTCATCTTGAACTTAGTGGAATTTCAAAATTAAAAGCATAAATGAATTGCCTCTGATGAGAGGACTTCAGCCAATCTAGTAAATGCAAGAAACAAGCTATAAACAATGAGTTTCGAAGAAGATAAGTTTGTGTAGCAACCTCTGAATGTGGATCTGGAAGGCAAGATATCTCTTAGCTATTGCTTGCAGTGTGATCTAGAGGTGAGTATGAAGCAAGGTCAAGGAATTATGAGTCTGAAAATCAACCAATGTAGTTGAAATTCAGATTTGAAATTTTGAAAAGCAAGTGAAAATTCCTTTAGGTATGACTATGGAGGGAGTTGTGCAGCATAACAGGCGCCTTCAGGTTATCAAATTATGAAGCCTAGCACACTTATTTATAGCAAATGGTAGCTGCAAGCATGAGCAAAGTGTGTGCATGAATGATAAGGGCCTCCATGCATGGGCCTGTACAGACGCATGGAGGGCCCAAATCTAATTGGAATAGCAAGCTTAACATCAGCAAATAGGTTTTGGACGTGCAAATGAGATGTATTTGGCTCATGCATAAAGTTTGAATCAAGTTTCCAAAAATGTACCAAAATGTTCTCCTCTTCGAAAATGCCTTCTCCAAAAATAGAACATGGCCTTATCAGTAATGGTTGGAAAACCCTCTATATGAGGATCAATTGTTATGTTTAACAAAACTTCATTTGGAATTGGGAAATTGATGAAAATTGATCATAAAGTGCAAGGTGCAAAACATGTGTATGTGAAAATTTCCAAAATAGGCCAACTTCAAGCCCTTCTGTTTCAATGATGCAAGCTCCAAATGACCAAACCTTCAACATCAAAGTTGTATACTTTTTCAATACAATAAATTTGGACTTAAATTTTGCATCATTTGGATTTTTTTTGAGAAAGTTATGGGCACTTGAAGTTAGAGTTTTTCACATTTCAATGCCTTTGGTCCAAAGTGACCTATAATGTTTTGCATTATCACCTGTATTTATTTTAGGATTATGAAAATTTGTTCCACATAACAAATGAAGCAGACATCTTAAAATTTCCAATGCATTTGATCCCACCTCAAAATCATAAAAAATGAGTGCGTTATGTCCTTGGGAAGTTGACCTAAAATTAGGGTTTCAGTCAAAATGACCTATAATGTTTGGAAATGGATGATGCCCTTAAATGCTATAAATCAATTTTTAATGAACATTAAAGTTGTTCATATGGTTCTTAATAACATTTTTTCTCTTCGGGTAATCTCCATTTGACAAACACCTTAAAAGTTAGGTCTCAGTGGACTTCAAAATAGTCAGATGAATTTGACTGATCAACTTCTCAAGTCCAAGTCTCAAATATTGATGAATTGATGATTGAGGACACTCAAATAAGCTCAAATATGCATGAAATTATTAATTTATGAACTTCCCTTGATTTTATTTGATCATGGGTTGAGGTTGTTTCATGAGCAAGGCATAGTTGATGCAGAGATGAATTAGGGTTTCCTTGGGAAACAATCCTCAACCCCTTTGGTTTGCTTTGATCAAAATGATGAATTGAGATACTTGGGAGGAAGATATGATGGATGAGGGCCTTTTGAACCATTGTCATGCTTGCTTTCATCTTCATCTGGCCATATTAATGAGCATAGGGTTTCCTAGGAGCTGTGGATCTTATGATTGCTCAAGCTACAAAACAAAAGATGTTAGTGACATATTTTTGTGCTTTTGGTTACTAAGAAAAAATAAGAAAAGCATTAATATACAATTCAATCATGCTTGGTGGTCTCAAACTAACTCACAAGTGTTCCCACCCAAAGGTTAGGAGCCAAGATGCTATGATCCTTGAGGCAAGATGCAAATGCAATGTTATGATACCATGAGGGATCTTAGGGTCAAAATTGGGGTCTTACAGATGCCCCTATTTAAGGTCATTCTAGCCGGAGATATGAAGG
This sequence comes from Lathyrus oleraceus, assembly GCF_024323335.1. Taxonomy (NCBI): domain Eukaryota; kingdom Viridiplantae; phylum Streptophyta; class Magnoliopsida; order Fabales; family Fabaceae; genus Lathyrus; species Lathyrus oleraceus. The sequence continues at coordinate 266,827,137 of NC_066584.1, read as the reverse complement.
TTAAAATCTTCGTCTCGACGAGGTAGAATGGGCTTAAATAATAACAGAGAGACGAATTTTGGTCCCTAAGAGACCTCATGATGCAAATGTATGTATGCAAAAGGTAATACTCCGTGGGGATATGTGTTTACAAAGGCAAAGAAATCAGAAGAAACTGAAAATCCATATGAGTAATACACTCATAAATGGGACAGAGACTCTGGGGGATTAAAGGGGAGAAAAATGCATGAGCAGGTCATGACTTAAAACTTGCTGAGAGACACGATAGGGTTTCCATGAAAATAAATCAATGGAAAGACTCGAGCGGACGCAAAGATGCATGTATTCGGGAATATGCCAATACAGCAAAATTATCCATAAAGGATACTTCGGATAAAAATCCTTACTCAGGTTGGGAAGATCCACCAAGGGGCTCCGATGGGGAATGTCCAAAGGGGACTCAGCTGAGGAAGCAACAAAATGCGGTATTACCGGTTACTGGGTAATAAGCTCAAAGAGACACGTGATTAAAACACTGGCATAAGGGTGAGGAAAGCAACATGCTCGGGGAGAATGAATATCTAAGACCGGTATAAGGGTGAGAGATATCAATCATCCAAAACATTTGAGGAAGACCCGGAAAGGTATATTTCAACTCAGGAAAATCTGACTCCACAGGGGACAAAAGTCATAATAGGGAGCAGAAAGGAAGGAACCCCAGGGATATCGGTTACTGGGTATATAATAGTTAACCAACCAAGTGTGAATTGGGGAATGTTTCCAAAACACTCATCATCCAAAAGGAGGGCTGAAAAAGCAAACTCAATTACAGGATGGATATTCGATTCCATAAGGAAATACGAATCTTACTCGACTGGGGAAGAAAAGGACTTCGACTAAAGAGCGCACGAGATTCGTTATCTATTACCGTCAGAATGTAGATAACATACTCTCATGGAAGATTATCCATAACCGGATACGGGGTTAATAAAGGATAAATCGACCGAAAAGAAAGGACATCAGGATATCGACTACTGGGCATAATATGATGACCAATCAAAGGGGAGAAACGATCATTACCAACAAGAGGGGTAAATGAAAGATGACTCGCCGGGGATACATTGCTTTATCAGAGCAATTATCCAAGCGATATATCACCTAGTTACTGGGAGATACACTCGAAAGGTGGAGGAATGTCGATACCGAATATTGGATAAAGATAACCGTCAAAGAGGAGATTACATCAACCAATTACTGGGTGGAAAACCACAGAAGAGTAACCGCCATCGGTTAGGATGGACAGAATCAAGGTTAACTCTTCAAGGGGATAAAATAGGGTTTACAACTACCGATATGAGGGTAGAAAAACAACGGAGACTCCGTCGGGGAAAAGATGGACAATCACCAGTTACTGGGCAATCATTCATCTAAACTATGGGGAAGTGCAAAGGGAAATAACAAGAGGAGTCAAACTAGGAACGAACTAGAGAGACACAACGGAACAGGACTCAACCCGATGAGGATATAACTCAGGAGAGTAATTCCATCCCAATACATAATTTGGGAGGAAACATAAATAATAATTATCCACGAGGACAAAGCTCAGTGGGAAAGAATGGAAGGAAGGATAGCTACTTTCTGCCTAGGGGGCTGACTCTATATGGAGAGATCAGACACAAACATCTTCTTGGGGAAATATGTATCACCAAGTAGCAGGAGACGACAAACAAAGATATATGGCAAAGAATGCAACATGAATATCTGAATGTTGTAGCTATGCATGTATATGTGTGGTTTATGTATGATGAATGTTGACAAACAGACATATCTAACACAACCAGGTCCAGGAATTAATGGACAAACATCCGGTACTACATATCGAAAGAGAAAACCAGGCCCACTAGGAGGACTCCCAACCTGACGGCGCAACAGATACCAGGAAACAGACGACCTCTGCAAGGGAAAGAGAACCAGTCACTCCACTAGGAGGATATCAACATATCTTCCTCAAAAATTCTAACTCCAAACTGTAATCAGGCAAAGCCTCAGCTGAGGAATCTAAACACGGATAAAATCTGTCGTAGAAGCAACTCTACTGGGGGGAAGTTATCCAAGGGAAGGATGAAACTCTGTGGGGAAAAATTACCAAACAGCAGTTCCACATCCAACACATTTCCTCATACTACAGGAGAAACTATCTCTGCCGAGGAGGAAAGAAACACCACTCCGTTGGGGATAGGAAATAAACATTTTCAACACCCGCTCTGCTCAGGAGGAAAATAACCAACAGGCTCTGATCAGACAACTCCACTGGGGACACACTGCTGACGACCGTACTGAGGAGTAAAAGTGGAATCAACCCTGCTGAGGAAGATCGAGGAGCAAATCTGTTGGAGACTAAAGTAGACAAGTCCACAGGGGGAAAGCTACAAACCAAACCTGTTGAGAATTTCGCTCATGTCGGGGATTTCCTTCCTCCTCTACGGGAGAGATCCAATCTGAATGAGGGAAGACCAACTTTCCTCGAAAAGATAGCATGCCAAATTTACCAATTTACAAGGGATTTTAAGTCTATCCACTCAATTGATGACAAGCATATAATTGATAACGCAAATGCTAAAAACAACCTCACTAGGGAGCTAGCAAACTGAGACCAACTTCCAGATTCTCTGGGGATTTGGTGGGGCTTAACTTTCTTCTGCGCTCGCGGAGGAGACAACCTGAAAGATAACAAAGAGGACACAAGTATGCTAGGAATATGAATAAATGTCTTACCCTTTCGGAGATCATACTATCCTTGGGAGAGCACTGAAGATGTCCCAATTATCCTTTTTGTCATTGTGAATGTTCACATTGTTTAAAAACAATTTATGAAAATTTTATTTATTTAAAACAATTATATTTATCAATTAAAACGTGCAAATATTTGTTGAACAGAGACAAATAAGAGTGCAAAGAATCGGATAAATGCTCAAATTTATTTAATAGAATGGTAGTCTGCAAATGGCAAGACTCCATGGATGTTTACAAATTTGAAATTGGTGATATATATTGGAAAAGGGCTACATTGAACATAATGACCATTTCTCACCAACTCTGAATCCGATGTATTTGAAGCCTCAGTTGACGATGACTGAGCAAAATTCTTTAACAGAAGATGGCTGTAGAACAAAGTCTTGTCAGGATGCAATTACTTCCCAAATCCCTAATTTTTGCCTAGATTGCCCCAAAGTGAGGTATGATGCGTGCTTTTCGCAAGTATACGAACGCGTCAGAGTAATATAAAAGATTGGTGAATCTGCAGAGACCAAGTGTCAATCTATCGTTATATATTGTTATGGTATTTATCTAAGGTAATCGAAATAGGGGTTTTTTAAAGTGTGTAGTGAAGAGTTAAGTATTAAATTTAATTTGATTAATAAAGACCGGCTCGAATGTAATTCACATAATCAATTAATAATCCAAGTACTTGCTAATAGAACTACTTATGGGCAGTGTTTCCTACTTTGAAAAGAACCAATTTAACGGGAACTGTCGCTTTCGCGTATTCAAAACCGAGTTGTACTCCCTAATCAAACCCTCTTATTGTCACTTATAAAAAGGCACACATTTCATTAGATTTGTAAACCTATTTTTAAGAAATATAGTATCTTGACTAAGTTGAAAATTATTTTAACTTGGATTTCTTAACCAAAAGAGGTTCTCACGAACTAGACTCTAAACTTACAAACGCGTCCGAAAATAGTTTTAAAATCACTTTTCTTCTTAAGTTAAAAACTCCTAATGAACTAAACAAAGCGCTTTCGCTGTTTTTGAAATAGTTAAAAACAAGTAAATATAAAAAGACGTTGGACGGCTTTCGATCTTACCCAACGGAAATTAAGTGGGGGAAAACTTAAGTTGAAAGCTAAAATAGCCCTTAAGTGTGCGAGTGCGGAAAGTAAGTAAAAGTAGTGCGAGTGCGGAAAATAAATGAAAGTAGTGCGAGTGCGGGAAATAAATAAAGTAAAGACAGTGCGAGAAATAAATAAAGTAGTGCGAGTGCGAGAAATAAATAAAGTAAAGACAGTGCGGGAAATAAATAAAGTAAAGACAGTGCGGGAAATAAATAAAGTAAAGACAGTGCGGAAAAATAAAGTGGATAAAGGCAAAGTAATAAAAACCTGCTCCAATCGGAGGGTTGAATAAAATGCGAAACAGAAATGAAAATGGCGACAGGATTAACTTCCTTCGAAAGTGCTCCAAACTCGATTACAGACTCTATTACACAATTGTGGTAACACCTCGATGTGAAGCGATTCCCACTTTAAAATACTGAATATATGCCTCAATTGTGGTTTCCATGTTCAAGTCGGGATGCAATGATAGGTACTAACTGAGTGAACTAAGGGTATCATGATGACACTTATCCGTAAACACGGAGATAAACTCCACTCCTATATTAACCAACCCATATTATCCCACAATACCTAGGCTTGCCTCTTCATCTCTTTTTGTGTCCTTTTCATTCAGGCACAATCACATTAAGCCCGTTATCCGTACATGCTTCATAGAAGAGTGACTTGTTAGTGATTATGATGTTGATTACCGGCGGGATGCACGGTCTTCCTCCTCACAGAGGGTCTTCTGGGTTTGACATGGGAGGTCACAACATGTGCCTCACCATCTTTCTTCTTTCCAAACGCTCCATATCGTTTGGCAGAAGAGCCTTCTTCTGTAGTCAGACGCCCTTCCCTAACTCCTTCCTCCAAACGCATCCTCATATTCACCATCTCTGTGAAGTCAGAAGGAGCGCTGGCAGTCATCCGCTCATAATAAAATGAGCTCAAGGTCTTTAGGAAGATCTTGGTCATTTCTTTTTCTTCCAGCGGAGGCACAATCTGTGCAGCTAATTCTCGCCACCTTTGGATGTACTCCTTGAAAGTTTCTTTGTCCTTCTGGGACATGGCTCTCAATTGATCGCTATCGGGAGCCATATCCACGTTATACTTGTATTGCTTGACGAAAGCTTCACCAAGGTCATTGAAGGATCGGATATTCGCACTGTCCAAGCCCATGTACCATCCCAGGGCAGCACCGGACAGGCTATCCTGGAAATAATGAATGAGGAGCTGATCATTGTCGGTTTGAGTCGACATTTTCCTTGCATACATAACCAAGTGGCTGAGCGGACAAGTGTTTCCCTTGTACTTTTCAAAGTCATGTACCTTGAACTTTACAGGGATTTTGACATTGGGAACTAGGCAGAGTTCAGCAGCAAACTTGCCAAAGAGGTCCTTCCCTCTGAGAGTTTTGAGTTCCTTGTGGAGCTCAAGAAACTTATCGTTCATAGCATCCATCATTTCATACACTTTTGGGCCCTCAGACGACTCAGAGTGGTAGGTGGTGTCGTCTACTCTTGGCATAGTATGCACGACCGGAGGTGGAATGGCGAGGACCAGGCTAGATGCCTGCGGAGAAGCAAACATGGAGGAGAGACCCTCAAGAACAAAATTTGCGGGCATCCCCCAGGGAAACCCTACTAGAATAGCAGTTGGCGCGAAGTGGGCGCTGGCAGCAGGCACTGTTGAAGAGGCAATCTCAGAGATGATTGTCCTCTTGGGAGGAGTTGAAGGCGTTGAAGATGACTGGCTTTGGGCGGCCATGAAAGACTCCATCAGGGAAGTCAATCTGGCCACTTCCTCCTTTAATTCTCTATTCTCTTGCTCCAAGTGATCCATCAGTTTTGAAGTGTTGGCTCTGGTGTAGTACCGGTGAGTCAACTTTTCTTCAAAATAAATGAAGAACACAGAGTTAGACCATTGAACTAGAAGCCTGGAGCAAAACCTGCTTATGCACATGATGCATACAATGCTTTATGTATATGATTTGTTTTATTTATCAGAGGAACTTTAGAGTCCTATTTGCAAATATTGAAAATATTAATTATTTAGACATATATGGAAATATCACATCAATAGTATCTGGAAAAGATTTTTACACCAAAGAAGTACAGTCTTGGTAACCAAATAATACAATATAAGAGAGAAGGAAATTGAAAATCCTACGGAACCCTAGAAATAATCATCTAAAGATCTGGAGACCGGAAGGTAAGTGTCGCAACCTGAAAAATACAGTGCGAAAAAAAACAACCGGCGAAAGAAAAAGACAGAAGAGTCGCCACCGTGCGTTATTTATCCCAAAGGAGGGAAAGGAAACGCTCGAAGTAAACCTGGAAAAAGGAAAGGACAAGACAGGGTCTCGCAACCAAATCTTGGGTTTGGGAGTCGATTATGCGAAGGGAAGGTATTAGCACCCCTACGCATCCGTAGTACTCTACGGGATCCACTTTTGTAGTTCTTGTCTAAAGGGTGTGAGTTTATCTTGTGTTGTTTACTAAAAAAGGGGTTAAATGAAAATGACTGCCCCAAAGTGAGGTATGATGCGTGCTTTTCGCCTAATTTTTGCGTAGATTGCCCCAAAGTGAGGTATGATGCGTGCTTTTCGCAAGTATACGAACGCGTCAGAGTAATATAAAAGATTGGTGAATTTGCAGAGACCAAGTGTCAATCTATCGTTATATAATGTTATGGTATTTATCTAAGGTAATCGAAATAGGGGTTTTTTAAAGTGTGCAGTGAAGAGTTAAGTATTAAATTTAATTTGATTAATAAAGACCGGCTCGAATGTAATTCACATAATCAATTAATAATCCAAGTACTTGCTAATAGAACTACTTATGGGCAGTGTTTCCTACTTTGAAAAGAACCAATTTAACGGGAACTGTCGCTTTCGCGTATTCAAAACCGAGTTGTACTCCCTAATCAAACCCTCTTATTGTCACTTATAAAAAGGCACACATTGCATTAGATTAGTAAACCTATTTTTAAGAAATATAGTATCTTGACTAAGTTAAAAATTATTTTAACTTGGATTTCTTAACCAAAAGAGGTTCTCACGAACCAGACTCTAAGCTTACAAACGCGTCCGAAAATAGTTTTAAAATCACTTTTCTTCTTAAGTTAAAAACTCCTAATGAACTAAACAAAGCGCTTTCGCTGTTTTTGAAATAGTTAAAAACAAGTAAGTTTAAAAAGACGTTGGACGGCTTTCGATCTTACCCAACGGAAATTAAGTGGGGGAAAACTTAAGTTGAAAGCTAAAGTAGCCCTTAAGTGTGCGAGTGCGGAAAGTAAGTAAAAGTAGTGCGAGTGCGGAAAATAAATGAAAGTAGTGCGAGTGCGGGAAATAAATAAAGTAAAGACAGTGCGAGAAATAAATAAAGTAGTGCGAGTGCGAGAAATAAATAAAGTAAAGACAGTGCGGGAAATAAATAAAGTAAAGACAGTGCGGGAAATAAATAAAGTAAAGACAGTGTGGAAAAATAAAGTGGATAAAGGCAAAGTAATAAAAACCTGCTCCAATCGGAGGGTTGAATAAAATGCGAAACAGAAATGAAAATGGCGACAGGATTAACTTCCTTCCAAAGTGCTCCAAACTCGATTACAGACTCTATTACACAATTGTGGTAACACCTCGATGTGAAGCGATTCCCACTTTAAAATACTGAATATATGCCTCAATTGTGGTTTCCAAGTTCAAGTCGGGATGCAATGATAGGTACTAACTGAGTGAACTAAGGGTATCATGATGACACTTATCCGTAAACACGGAGATAAACTCCACTCCTATATTAACCAACCCATATTATCCCACAATACCTAGGCTTGCCTCTTCATCTCTTTTTGTGTCCTTTTCATTCAGGCACAATCACATTAAGCCCGTTATCCGTACATGCTTCATAGAAGAGTGACCTGTTAGTGATTATGATGTTGATTACCGGCGAGACGCACGGTCTTCCTCCTCACAGAGGGTCTTCTGGGTTTGACATGGGAGGTCACAACATGTGCCTCACCATCTTTCTTCTTTCCAAACGCTCCATATCGTTTGGCAGAAGAGCCTTCTTCTGTAGTCAAACGCCCTTCCCTAACTCCTTCCTCCAAACGCATCCTCATATTCACCATCTCTGTGAAGTCAGAAGGAGCGCTGGCAGTCATCCGCTCATAATAAAATGAGCTCAAGGTCTTCAGGAAGATCTTGGTCATTTCTTTTTCTTCCAGCGGAGGCACAATCTGTGCAGCTAATTCTCGCCACCTTTGGATGTACTCCTTGAAAGTTTCTTTGTCCTTCTGGGACATGGCTCTCAATTGATCGCTATCGGGAGCCATATCCACGTTATACTTGTATTTCTTGACGAAAGCTTCGCCAAGGTCATTGAAGGATCGGATATTCGCACTGTCCAAGCCCATGTACCATCCCAGGGCAGCACCGGACAGGCTATCCTGGAAATAATGAATGAGGAGCTGATCATTGTCGGTCTGAGTCGACATTTTCCTTGCATACATAACCAAGTGGCTGAGCGGACAAGTGTTTCCCTTGTACTTTTCAAAGTCATGTACCTTGAACTTTACAGGGATTTTGACATTGGGAACTAGGCAGAGTTCAGCAGCAAACTTGCCAAAGAGGTCCTTCCCTCTGAGAGTTTTGAGTTCCTTGTGGAGCTCAAGAAACTTATCGTTCATAGCGTCCATCTTTTCATACACTTTTGGGCCCTCAGACGACTCAGAGTGGTAGGTGGTGTCGTCTACTCTTGGCATAGTATGCACGACCGGAGGTGGAATGGCGAGGACCGGGCTAGATGCCTGCGGAGAAGCAAACATGGAGGAGAGACCCTCAAGAACAAAATTTGCGGGCATCCCCCAGGGAAACCCTACTGGAATAGCAGTTGGCGCGAAGTGGGCGCTGGCAGTAGGCACTGTTGAAGAGGCAATCTCAGAGATGATTGTCCTCTTGGGAGGAGTTGAAGGCGTTGAAGATGACTGGCTTTGGGCGGCCATGAAAGACTCCATCAGGGCAGTCAATCTGGCCACTTCCTCCTTTAATTCTCTGTTCTCTTGCTCCTAGTGATCCATCAGTTTTGAAGTGTTGGCTCTGGTGTAGTACCGGTGAGTCAACTTTTCTTCAAAATAAATGAAGAACACAGAGTTTGACCATTGAACTAGAAGCCTGGAGCAAAACCTGCTTATGCACATGATGCATACAATGCTTTGTGTATATGATTTGTTTTATTTATCAGAGGAACTTTAGAGTCCTATTTGCAAATATTGAAAATATTAATTATTTAGACATATATGGAAATATCACATCAATAGTATCTGGAAAAGATTTTTACACCAAAGAAGTACAGTCTTGGTAACCAAATAATACAATATAAGAGAGAAGGAAAATGAAAATCCTATGGAACCCTAGAAATAATCATCTAAAGATCTGGAGACCGGAAGGTAAGTGTCGCAACTTGAAAAATACAGTGCGAAAAAAAAACAACCGGCGAAAGAAAAAGACAGAAGAGTCGCCACCGTGCGTTATTTATCCCAAAGGAGGGAAAGGAAACGCTCGAAGTAAACCTGAAAAAAGGAAAGGACAAGACAGGGTCTCGCAACCAAATCTTGGGTTCGGGAGTCGGTTATGCGAAGGGAAGGTATTAGCACCCCTACGCATCCGTAGTACTCTACGGGATCCACTTTTGTGTTTTTTGTCTAAAGGGTGTGGGTTTATCTTGTGCTGTTTACCAAAAAAAAAGGGTTAAATGAAAATGACTCGCGCGGATGTCGCATCCACTGCATACGTATCTCATCTGAATATGAGAATCAGAGTCTTCGTAGCTCGGCTGACCTATGGGTTGGGGGATGTGTGCTCGCTAAAACATCGCGTCTTATGCCTACGTATCTCATCTAGCCTGAGAATCAGAGCAAAACGTAGTTCGGCTAACTACGGGGTTATGGATTGGGTTTTGGAAGAACGACGTCACTACGCAATCTACCGGATGCTCGACCTTTGGAGACTTACTCGCCTGTAGTAGAAGGAGTAAACACGTTGCTTTGGGTTTTAGGAGAAGAAAAATCAATGAAGGGTTAGGGTTTGGGATGCTCAAGGGCAAAAAGGCAGTCCTTGATGAAGGAACCGCGCTACCTGCAGGGATACGAACACAAAACACAAAACATGTATCTTGAGGTAAACACAAAACATTGCCTCCTATCGAGGTCTTCCAGCTAGGAAAGCAGTAAAATGCGGGAAAAATGTAAAAGTACCACGCGGATAAAGATCCGAAGTAACAGCAATTAGAGGAATGGGAAACCCTGAGATCCTTCCAAGCTAATGCCATCAAAGAAAAGTGAGTCAGTACAGGTAATCGGAATGAACCTCCAGGGGTTATCCCACAAATAAAGTGGGAAACCACGCAAGTTATCCCTGCAAAAGTCATGTGAGCCCTCACAAAAATCCAACAAAAGGGTTAGTGAAACACCATAAGCATTTTTTTCATGAATAACAGTATGGTTTCAGAAACCTCAAACCCTGTGGCATACACTCAAAAGTTAAACGGTTAAACATTCAAGGCATTGTTTATACATTCATATACATATTAAACCCATGGGCAAAGGTAATGGGAATAATGGCAAACCTGATTGGAGAGCTTGATTGAAATTGAGTTGCACCCGTGAGGTTTACAAAACAATCTTCAGGGTTTATGTGAGGCAGAGGCGATTCTGTGTAGCTGAGTTCCCTTCGGGGTTTGGAGGCTGCTCTGAACTCCGTTAGGTCTTCTCTCACTATCTTTTTCCTCAGGGTTTTGTTCCAAGGAAACCTCATAGTATTTTGCTTCTCTTCCTTCTTCTCCTCTTCTGTGTTGTGTTTTTGTTTCAATGAAACTCTAGTATTTATAGGCTAATATTGGTATCTTAGTGGGCTTTTGAGAAAGGTCCAAGTCCAAAATTTTTTTATTATATTTTATTTATTTAATTATTTATTTAATTAATTAATTAATTAATTAATTAATTAATTAATTTTTTTTTTTTTTCGGATCTAATTCTAATTGACATGATGAAATGCAATATGAAATGCTAAATGAATGCATGAATGAGGAGGGTAAATTTTGGGGTGTTATAGCTGCCCTTATTCAATCATCAGCTAACCCGAGTAGGATGAAAGCGAACAGCTTATCAGACAAACGGGGTGAGCTGTGATTGAATACCAAAGACAGACCGAAAATTTGTGCTCCGAGAATACCATAAAAACGCGGAAATACACCGCGCTGTTTATTTTTCTTCCGATCCTCTGGCTGGATTTGAATCAGTCTTCTGGCTTAATCTGGAGTGTCGATCCTCTGGCTGAACCTATACTCAATTTAGTCCTCTGGTTGGATATTAATTTTGATCCCCGGGCTGGATACGAATTTGATCTTCTGGCTAAATCTTCTTCGATCTTCTGGCTAGATCTCCTCCGTTTCGATTCTCTGGCTGAATCTATTTCCGGTCTTCGGGCTAGACCTGACTTCGATCTTCTGGCTAGATCTTCTTCGATCTTCTGGCTAGATCTCCTCCGTTTCGATTCTCTGGCTGAATCTATTTCCTTTGATTCTCTGGCTGAATCTACTTCGATCTTCTGGCTAGATCTGAATTGTTTCGATTCTCTGGCTGAATCTATTTCCGGTCTTCAGGCTAGACCTGACTTCGATCTTCTGGCTAGATCTTCTTCGATCTTCTGGCTAGATCTCCTCCGTTTCGATTCTCTGGCTGAATCTACTTCGATCTTCTAGCTAGATCTGGATTGTTTTGATGATAAATTCCCATCATTAGGATCCCGCATCTGAGGCATGCGCTGGTTGACCTTCTTTTGAAATCTAAACCCAACCTTCATATTAGATATGCAGCTTCGAGAATATTCCGCTTTTGGGCTTCGTACATATTCTTCGGGCTAGAACATGTTGTAACGACTCCTCAATTAGACTTAGGCTTGCTGGGGAAATAAAGCTTGTAGGCGACTTCACTAGGGAATCTTCAAATTGAGCCTTAGGCTGGCTTACTGGAACACGATTCTCAGGCTGAATCTTCGAAATGACCCTCAGGCTGGATCACTGGAACACGATTCTCAGGCTGAATCTTCAAAATGACCCTCAGGCTGGATCACTGGAACACGATTCTCATGCTGAATCTTCGAAATGACCCTCAGGCTGGATCACTCACGCTTGATCCTCTGGTTGGATCTCATGACCTTGGTAGTAAAGTAATTATTCAGTCTGCTTGGAAGTACCTGTTTATCAGCTTATGTGTATGCTTGATATGATATGGATGCAAATGCAAATGTTATGCATGGTGTAAAAAGAAATCTGCTTGGGGAAGCAAACTCCGGTAGGGAACAGATCGCTGTATCAATCCTTGAATGCTCTGTGGGGAATGATCCGTCTGCCGGGACCAATGAGCCACCAAAAATAAATTGGCTGCTTGAAAAGTCGACCTTGCGGGGGCAGTATCAACTATGGAAACTTGGTTCGGCGAGGCTCTGTGAGGAGAGTCTGTGGGGAAAACACTTCCTGGGGAAATGTCGTAGGAAACGACCTTTGCTGGGGATATGAACTTGCTAATCATCCTCAAGCTGGGGATTAGAACAAATCTGTTAGAAATAATCTGCTGGGGATGAAATGAACACTGGGAACACCACCCTCTTGTCCGTTGGGCATGCAACCACTCCGCTGTTGCTAGGAAGATACAGTCTGACACTGTCAACTCTACTGGGGATAGATAGTCTGGATACTGGCAACTCTGTTGGGGAACATGCTCTGCTGAGGAACATGCTCTGCTGAGGATAGACAATCTGGATACTGTCAACTCTACTGGGGCTAGACAGTCTGTATACTGTCAACTCTGTTGGGGAACATGCTCTGCTGAGGAGAGACTTTGTCAACTGCTTGGGGGATGAGGATTCATGACTTGGCATCCGGTTCCTGTGACCTGCAACCAAAAATACACGTATGCCTCGGGGGAATTAATCGGTTTGAATTCACCGTTCGGGATTAAGCACATTCAAAGCAATTTTAAATGTTTTCCTGTGCAAATCATCTGCAAAAGCCACCATTATGTTCATATGCAATATGTTTTATCAAAAATTCGGACATTTTTGCAAACAAACTGATAAATGAAAAATAAAGAGGCTCTTTAACTGAATTATTCGACTCTTAATGGGGAGAAAATTTGTGCCAGGAATAGGCGAGGGTATCACGAAGCTGATCCCTGAAAAGAGGTGATCGCTATAAAAAAAGAACTATCCTAATGGAAAATGTGGAAACGGGGTCCCACTGAGTTTCGACTCTGCTATGGTTCGTATGTCCTCAAGACGCTCTGCTCATCTTGCTTTCTGAAGTGGATGATTAGTCGATCTTTAACCTTCGAAGATTGTCGGATTGAATGAAACGGTGATATAACACTGATGAACTCAGATCATAGTCATTCGCTTATTCCCTATCTTTTGCCTGGATCGCCCCCTTTTCGGGTTTTCAATCCACCGGGATACCCATTTTTGCCTGAGCCGCCCTTTTGGGTTTTCGAGTCACCGGGTGTACTCTTTTTTTTTATATATCCCTAATTTTTGCCCGAACCTCTTTATTCTTTTTTTTTGGTTCGTCGGGATACCCCTTTTTTGCCTGGACTATTCTTTTTACTGTCCAGCGGGTCTATTTTATGCGAAGTATTTTTTAACTGCGTCTGAGTTGACAGGGGACGGGAAGTCTTAGCCATCCATGGTTGTTAGCATCAGAGCTCCGCCAGAGAAAACCCTTTTAACCACGTATGGAGCCTCATAGCTCGGTGTCCATTTGCCCCTGTGATCTGTGTTGGGAGGAAGAAATCTTTTGAGTACCATTTCACCGACTTGATACCCTCGAGGGCGCACTTTTTAACCAAATGCTTTCTTCATTCGTCTTTGACCGAGATACGTCAGTTCTGGGTACGTAGTTCCAGCATAGAACCATTTCCCTGTTGGTTTGATTAATGACCAAAGCTGAATCCCCGTATACATCCGGGGTTTTAATCTGTATATTGATGGCTTTTTGTGAAGTGTATTGGATGTCATACTCTGTCAGTATCATTTGTCACCTAGTAACCTTTCCGGTAAGTGATGGCTTTTCAAAAATATACTTGACTGGATCCATTTTTGATATCAATAGAGTCGTGTGAGTCAACATATACTGTCTTAGTCGGCGAGCAGCCCATGCCAAAGCGCGACAAGTTTTCTCGAGCAATGAGTATCTTTGTTCACAGTCGGTAAACTTTTTCTAAGGTAGTATATTGCATGCTCTTTTCGACCTGACTCGTCATGCTGACCGAGCACACAACCCATTGACCTTTCTAACACAGTCAAGTACATGATCAACGGTCTTTCCTCTTGGCCTGTAGACTGTCCCCGATCTTGATCTCTTTCTTGTCGTCTTCGGTACCAACGTTGATGGTCTCAACCACCTCCTGATAAGGTGTAATAGCTCGGTCCTCCTGTTTCAACAATCTGGCTAACCCTTCAGGAAATTCACAAGCTTCCTCAGCCCCTTCTTCGGCTTGATAGATAGGATTGTCGAAGTCATACTTGGCCATAGCAGTGTCGTTAGCAGTGAGATCTGAGTGGTCGGCTCTGCATGATGGAGGATCATGCTTTACCTTAGAATGAGAGATTTTTTTTTTAAAAGAAAGGAAAAACGAAAAAAGAAACATTGCCATTTTTTTTTGTAAAAAGTAAAAAAACTGAAAGAAAGAGAACACAAAATTGTTTGCAAAAGCTGTCCTTTATTGATGATAAAAATAATTGCGAAATCTAACTAAATGGATGGCCCTACAAATGAGCCGTTACACCTTGGGCAAAGTGTAAGACTTTATTATTCATGTAATAAAAGAAAACAATAAAAATCACTCTTTCAGTAGAGTAACCCGAACGGTTTTTTCAGACGACCAATTGTCGAGCTTTTCTCCCGGGACACACGGGCGAATCCAGCTATCTAAGTCACAGTCGCTGTCAGCCTTGTCTTCATCTGCAGCAATGACGATGTGGGGAGAGACCAAACCCCCGCTGGAGAGAGTACCGGTTTCATTCTTCTGAGATCCCGGAGCATACCCCAATCCAAACTTGTCTTCTTTGATGACTGGCTCCACAAATTTTCCCCAGCCTTGGGCATTACCAGCTTCAACCACTTCGACAACATTAATCCCCTGCCCGTCGTGAGCCGGCATCGGGTTCTGGATAACATTAGGCACCGGAGCAAAATTGATAGCCTGGGCATCTCTCAAATCTTGTACCTTTAACTGGAGAGCCTTGCAATTAACTGTAGTATGGCCAGGTGCGTTGGAGTGAAAAGCACATCTGGCGTTGACATCATAACCTCTAGGCAAATTATTGGGATCGATTGGTGGGGCCAGAGTTCTCAATGTAACCAGATTCATGTCAATCAGCTTGGGAAGTAATACTGAATAAGGCATTGGGATTGGCTCGATGACCTGGTCCGTCTGCCTTGGACGTTGTTGATAGTGTCTCTGTTGACCCGGATTACCTACTTGTTGTTGATTGTTGTACCTGGGTTGTTGTTGCAGATGATATTGCGGTTGAGGAACTGGTGTTGGAATGGTGACTGCGGCCACTTGATCTTGATAATAATTAGGGCGTCCTTTACTCCTGCCTTTGCCGGCATACACAACGCTTGCCTCGCCTTCTTTTCTTTGCTGACCGTTACCAGTAAACGGTTTCTTGGAAGCACTATTGTCTTGAATTCGGCCCATCTTCAACAGACTCTCGATTCTTTCTCCAGCAATTACTATCTCTGCAAAGCTGATTGACGGGCAAGCAGCCATTCTCTCAATATAATTGCCTTGAAGAGTGTTCATGAACATGTCCGCCATCTCCCTTTCAGACATAGGGGGTTGGACGGATGCAGCAATCTGTCTCCAACACTGAGCATACTCTCTAAAGGTTTCCTTGGCAGTCTGGGACATACCTTGCAACAAGGTCCGATTTGGAGCCATGTCCAAGTTGTAGTGATATTGCTTGACAAAAGCCTCTGCCAAGTCTTTCCAGCTCTTGATGGTAGTACGAGACAAATAAGAATACCATTCACGAGAAGCTCCAGTTAGACTGTCTTCAAAATAGTACATCCACAGCTTTTCATCTTCCGTGTGAGCTCCTAACCTTCCCAAATAAGATTGGAGATGAGTGCGTGGGCAAGAAGCCCCGTTGTATTTCTCAAAAGTAGGGGGTTTGAACTTGTGAGGAATCCTTACTCCCTGAACCAGACCAAGATTTGTGACATCAAAGCCTAAGGAATTTTGAGACTCCAAAGATTTGAGCTTCTCAGCAAGCTCATCCATACGGTGAGTAGTCTCGAGGGCTTCGTCGTGCAAAGAAAATTGATCATACTGACAATCTTCAGTAACGGGGTGCCCGTTAATCCGAATTCCTTGATTCACATTGTATCTTCCACCAATACCATTCCCAACATTCCCCGTGTTGCCAACATTACCCGGGTTTCCATCAACATTTGCATTACCCGCGTTTCCAGTGTTCACAGGGTTATCAGCGTTCCCAGGGTTACCAGGGTTCCCAGGGTTACCAGGGTTCCCCTCAGCACTTGGTATTTCCACCTCTGGATCGGGCCTCGGTTGCCCAACCAATTCCCTTAGCTTTTCTTGACCTGCTGCCATACCAGTCATCAATGTCATGAACTGATCCATCCTTTCACGCATATCAGCCAGCTCTTTCTGTACTTGGTCCATCGCTAGTAGTGGACGGTTTTCCTTTGTCGGGTATCTGTGAACTCGCTTGGGACCAATAACTGCCTGATACAGGGAACAAACATTAGACACTGCGGTGACACCTGCAAAACAGACAAGGGTTAATATGCATGGTATGCGATGCACTGCTTGTTCAGTTTTAAGGCACCCCCGTTTTGAAAGGGAATACCCTGCAAATGAATAAGCATGAGATGTTGGATGCAAATATGCAAATGATGTTATGCAATGCAAAGGCATGTCAATCAGAATTGATGGATCCGCTTGAACATCTGTCAGGTTGCACTGTCTGGAGAGAAATTAAGAGCACACCAAACAAAGGTCATGGGATGGATCTTGTTATCCTTAATATCAACCACCCATTTTGGTGGATTATGGTTTACACCTTATCAACACCCGAGTTCCATTGATATTAAGGATACCTGATTGGATTAACCATGAATCAAGGGTTTGTTGCAAGTCACGAGCATGGAGTTTAGGTTAAGAACCACCCAAAAGGAGTGTACTAAGGTTTAAACCTGCCAAACATGTTCTACAAAAGGTTCCCATAGTCATAATCCCATCTTTCGGATATTATCAGAGGAATGACTACTCGTATTCCAACAATATTCTCAAGAGAGACTCTTATGAGTGTAGTATCGCGTAACAATCGTATCAAATCTCACACTTGAACGACTTTCGCACTACGTCCTACGAATAGGCCAAGATGGGTTTGGTAAACTAAGGTCCTTGGCTTCTTAGGTGTATATTGGAACAAGTAATGTCTAACCACAACTTACTTGTGTGACATCATTGATCTCAACATGACCTCCACCAAGTGAATGGGCTTGCAAGTCGACTCGCTAAGGAATACTCCACACAAGTTGACAGGACAATGCCATTCTCCTATCTTAAGTGCACTCGTGTTCTGGTATAGAACTCATCTCACAAAGATCACCAAGCAGCCATAGCCAACCAACAGATACAACAATGATATGTACACAATGCAATAAGGTAAAGCAGGTAAAAATATAACTGCACAAAAGCATGAACACCCAATAAACAAACTAACTACAAAAGCTAGGAGGGACTCGCTTAGGGCAGATGGACCAACAAGAGGTCAACTTCTTTCAGTCCCCAGCAGAGTCGCCAGCTGTCGCAACCTGAAAAATACAGTGCGAAAAAAAAACAACCGGCGAAAGAAAAAGACAGAAGAGTCGCCACCGTGCGTTATTTATCCCAAAGGAGGGAAAGGAAACGCTCGAATTAAACCTGGAAAAAGGAAAGGACAAGACAGGGTCTCGCAACCAAATCTTGGGTTCGGGAGTCGATTATGCGAAGGGAAGGTATTAGCACCCCTACGCATCCGTAGTACTCTACGGGATCCACTTTTGTAGTTCTTGTCTAAAGGGTGTGAGTTTATCTTGTGTTGTTTACTAAAAAAGGGGTTAAATGAAAATGATTGCCCCAAAGTGAGGTATGATGCGTGCTTTTCGCCTAATTTTTGCCTAGATTGCCCCAAAGTGAGGTATGATGCGTGCTTTTCGCAAGTATACGAACGCGTCAGAGTAATATAAAAGATTGGTGAATCTGCAGAGACCAAGTGTCAATCTATCGTTATATATTGTTATGGTATTTATCTAAGGTAATCGAAATAGGGGTTTTTTAAAGTGTGCAGTGAAGAGTTAAGTATTAAATTTAATTTGATTAATAAAGACCGGCTCAAATGTAATTCACATAATCAATTAATAATCCAAGTACTTGCTAATAGAACTACTTATGGGCAGTGTTTCCTACTTTGAAAAGAAACAATTTAACGGGAACTGTCGCTTTCGCGTATTCAAAACCGAGTTGTACTCCCTAATCAAACCCTCTTATTGTCACTTATAAAAAGGCACACATTGCATTAGATTACTAAACCTATTTTTAAGAAATATAGTATCTTGACTAAGTTGAAAATTATTTTAACTTGGATTTCTTAACCAAAAGAGGTTCTCACGAACCAGACTCTAAACTTACAAACGCGTCCGAAAATAGTTTTAAAATCACTTTTCTTCTTAAGTTAAAAACTCCTAATGAACTAAACAAAGCGCTTTCGCTGTTTTTGAAATAGTTAAAAACAAGTAAGTTTAAAAAGACGTTGGACGGCTTTCGATCTTACCCAACGGAAATTAAGTGGGGGAAAACTTAAGTTGAAAGCTAAAATAGTCCTTAAGTGTGCGAGTGCGGAAAGTAAGTAAAAGTAGTGCGAGTGCGGAAAATAAATGAAAGTAGTGCGAGTGCGGGAAATAAATAAAGTAAAGACAGTGCGAGAAATAAATAAAGTAGTGCGAGTGCGAGAAATAAATAAAGTAAAGACAGTGCGGGAAATAAATAAAGTAAAGACAGTGCGGGAAATAAATAAAGTAAAGACAGTGCGGAAAAATAAAGTGGATAAAGGCAAAGTAATAAAAACCTGCTCCAATCGGAGGGTTGAATAAAATGCGAAACAGAAATGAAAATGGCGACAGGATTAACTTCCTTCCAAAGTGCTCCAAACTCGATTACAGACTCTATTACACAATTGTGGTAACACCTCGATGTGAAGCGATTCCCACTTTAAAATACTGAATATATGCCTCAATTGTGGTTTCCAAGTTCAAGTCGGGATGCAATGATAGGTACTAACTGAGTGAACTAAGGGTATCATGATGACACTTATTCGTAAACACGGAGATAAAATCCACTCCTATATTAACCAACCCATATTATCCCACAATACCTAGGCTTGCCTCTTCATCTCTTTTTGTGTCCTTTTCATTCAGGCGCAATCACATTAAGCCCGTTATCCGTACATGCTTCATAGAAGAGTGACCTGTTAGTGATTATGATGTTGATTACCGGCGGGACGCGCGGTCTTCCTCCTCACAGAGGGTCTTCTGGGTTTGACATGGGAGGTCACAACATGTGCCTCACCATCTTTCTTCTTTCCAAACGCTCCATATCGTTTGGCAGAAGAGCCTTCTTCTCTAGTCAGGCCCCCTCCATAACTCCTTCCTCCAAACG
The DNA here is from genome assembly GCF_024323335.1 of Lathyrus oleraceus. Lineage (NCBI taxonomy): Eukaryota > Viridiplantae > Streptophyta > Magnoliopsida > Fabales > Fabaceae > Lathyrus > Lathyrus oleraceus. The sequence goes on along the minus strand of NC_066584.1, from coordinate 266,807,500 downwards.
CATCCTCATATTCACCATCTCTGTGAAGTCAGAAGGAGCGCTGGCAGTCATCCGCTCATAATAAAATGAGCTCAAGGTCTTCAGGAAGATCTTGGTCATTTCTTTTTCTTCCAGCGGAGGCACAATCTGTGCAGCTAATTCTCACCACCTTTGGGCGTACTCCTTTAAAGTTTCTTTGTCCTTCTGGGACATGGCTCTCAATTGATCGCTATCGGGAGCCATATCCACGTTATACTTGTATTGCTTGACGAAAGCTTCGCCAAGGTCATTCAAGGATCGGATATTCGCACTGTCCAAGCCCATGTACCATCCCAGGGCAGCACCGGACAGGTTATCCTGGAAATAATGAATGAGGAGCTGATCATTGTCGGTCTGAGTCGACATTTTCCTTGCATACATAACCAAGTCGCTGAGCGGACAAGTGTTTCCCTTGTACTTTTCAAAGTCATGTACCTTGAACTTTACAGGGATTTTGACATTGGGAACTAGGCAGAGTTCAGCAGCAAACTTGCCAAAGAGGTCCTTCCCTCTGAGAGTTTTGAGTTCCTTGTGGAGCTCAAGAAACTTATCGTTCATATCATCCATCTTTTCATACACTTTTGGGCCCTCAGACGACTCAGAGTGGTAGATGGTGTCGTCTACTCTTGGCATAGTATGCACGACCGAAGGTGGAATGGCGAGGACCGGGCTAGATGCCTGCGGAGAAGCAAACGTGGAGGAGAGACCCTCAGGAACAAAATTTGCGGGCATCCCCCAGGGAAACCCTGCTGGAATAGCAGTTGGCGCGAAGTGGGCGCTGGCAGCAGGCACTGTTGAAGAGGCAATCTCAGAGATGATTGTCCTCTGGGGAGGAGTTGAAGGCGTTGAAGATGACTGGCTTTGGGCAGCCATGAAAGACTCCATCAGGGCAGTCAATCTGGCCACTTCCTCCTTTAATTCTCTGTTCTCTTGCTCCAAGTGATCCATCAGTCTTGAAGTGTTGGCTCTGGTGTAGTACCGGTGAGTCAACTTTTCTTCAAAATAAATGAAGAACACAGAGTTAGACCATTGAACTAGAAGCCTGGAGCAAAACCTGCTTATGCACATGATGCATACAATGCTTTGTGTATATGATTTGTTTTATTTATCAGAGGAACTTTAGAGTCCTATTTGCAAATATTGAAAATATTAATTATTTAGACATATATGGAAATATCACATCAATAGTATCTGGAAAATATTTTTACACCAAAGAAGTACAGTCTTGGTAACCAAATAATACAATATAAGAGAGAAGGAAAATGAAAATCCTATGGAACCCTAGAAATAATCATCTAAAGATCTGGAGACCGGAAGGTAAGTGTCGCAACCTGAAAAATACAGTGCGAAAAAAAAACAACCGGCGAAAGAAAAAGACAGAAGAGTCGCCACCGTGCGTTATTTATCCCAAAGGAGGGAAAGGAAACGCTCGAAGTAAACCTGAAAAAAGGAAAGGACAAGACAGGGTCCCGCAACCAAATCTTGGGTTCGGGAGTCGGTTATGCGAAGGGAAGGTATTAGCACCCCTACGCATCCGTAGTACTCTACGGGATCCACTTTTGTGTTTTTTGTCTAAAGGGTGTGGGTTTATCTTGTGCTGTTTACCAAAAAAAAGGGTTAAATGAAAATGACTCGCGCGGATGTCGCATCCACTGCATACGTATCTCATCTGAATATGAGAATCAGAGTCTTCGTAGCTCGGCTGACCTATGGGTTGGGGGATGTGTGCTCGCTAAGACATCGCGTCTTATGCCTACGTATCTCATCTGGCCTGAGAATCAGAGCAAAACGTAGTTCGGCTAACTACGGGGTTATGGATTGGGTTTTGGAAGAACGACGTCACTACGCAATCTACCGGATGCTCGACCTTTGGAGACTTACTCGCCTGTAGTAGAAGGAGTAAACGCGTTGCTTTGGGTTTTAGGAGAAGAAAAATCAATGAAGGGTTAGGGTTTGGGATGCTCAAGGGCAAAAAGGCAGTCCTTGATGAAGGAACCGCGCTACCTGCAGGGATACGAACACAAAACACAAAACATGTATCTTGAGGTAAACACAAAACATTTCCTCCTATCGAGGTCTTCCAGCTAGGAAAGCAGTAAAATGCGGGAAAAATGTAAAAGTACCACGTGGATAAAGATCCGAAGTAACAGCAATTAGAGGAATGGGAAACCCTGAGATCCTTCTAAGCTAATGCCATCAAAGAAAAGTGAGTCAGTACAGGTAATCGGAATGAACCTCCAGGGGTTATCCCACAAATAAAGTGGGAAACCACGCAAGTTATCCCTGCAAAAGTCATGTGAGCCCTCACAAAAATCCAACAAAAGGGTTAGTGAAACACCATAAGCATTTTTTTCATGAATAACAGTATGGTTTCAGAAACCTCAAACCCTGTGGCATACACTCAAAAGTTAAACGGTTAAACATTCAAGGCATTGTTTATACATTCATATACATATTAAACCCATGGGCAAAGGTAATGGGAATAATGGCAAACCTGATTGGAGAGCTTGATTGAAATTGAGTTGCACCCGTGAGGTTTACAAAACAATCTTCAGGGTTTATGTGAGGCAGAGGCGATTCTGTGTAGCTGAGTTCCCTTCGGGGTTTGGAGGCTGCTCTGAACTCCGTTAGGTCTTCTCTCACTATCTTTTTCCTCAGGGTTTTGTTCCAAGGAAACCTCAGAGTATTTTGCTTCTCTTCCTTCTTCTCCTCTTCTGTGTTGTGTTTTTGTTTCAATGAAACTCTAGTATTTATAGGCTAATATTGGTAGCTTAGTGGGCTTTTGAGAAAGGTCCAAGTCCAAAAAATAATTATTATATTTTATTTATTTAATTATTTAATTAATTAATTAATTAATTAATTAATTAATTAAAATTTTTTATTATTATTTTTTTTTTTCGTTTTTTTTTCGTTTTTATTTTTATTTTTTTATTTTTTTTTTCGGATCTAATTCTGATTGACATGATGAAATGCAATATGAAATGCTAAATGAATGCATGAATGAGGAGGGCAAATTTTGGGGTGTTACAGTAAGCTGCACGAAGCCTCTTCACTTCCCTCTCGTAGGCTGCCTCCATATCTGCCTTCTCTTTGGCGAGTCGATCGTACTTCCTCTTCCAGAACTTGGAAGACCGAGGAAGAAGAGAAGTCACCACATCATCAGGCTCATCAAGAACCCGATGCTCAAGAAACTCTATCAAATCATCCTTATCTTTGAGATGCTGAAGTAGCTCCTCTCGTTCACGGATCCAAGCACGCGAACGGTCTTCGTCTCTCAACTCCTCTACTCCTTGGTTAGGGAGAGTTGAAGGCTCTGCCATAACCAAAGGTGTAGGTCTCGGATACTCGTAGGGAATAAGGTACTCGGAAGCTCTCCTCCTCACCGACCAGGCATAAGGTTCCAAAGCAATACAATTCTTCAGACCAAGCTCTTTCCTTCCCTTCCTATGGATCTTGCGTCAAGCGTGAACCATCCTACCTTTCAGGCCTCGGGGATCTTTACCCTCATGAAAGAATACACCTTCTAACAGAATGTTATTGGCTTTATCCTTTAAGGGGAACCCAAGCTGACGACGTGCCAAAATATGGTTGTAGTTAATCCCACCACATGTACCAAGAAGAGGCACATTGGAGAATTCACCATAAGAGTCAATAATCTGCAGACCATCATATACACGGTTGTACCAAAAGATATCATCATTAGTAAGAGACATAAGCCTCGTGGACCACCGCAGACATCCTTTGTTCTCCTTGAAGGCGACCGTCTGCGGCCAGTGTGAAATAAACCACTTATACAACAGAGGCAAACAACACACAATGGTGCCACCACCCTTTGCATTCCTCATATGCAAAGAGAAATAAGTGTCACCCAACAGAGTCGGAACGGGATTAAGAGTAGAGAAAATCCTAATTGCGTTCACATCCACAAACTTGTCGAAGTTGGGGAATAACACTAGCCCATATATGAGAAGTACAAATATGGCCTCAAAGGCGTTCTCGCTCATGGCCTTCCCATACAAAGTAGCTTGAGCAATGAGGAACTCAGAAGGGAGACCTTGAATTCCATCTTTAGTAGTCATATGAGCACCAACCAGAGATTCATCTATATGCAACATATCAGCAATCTATTGAGAAGTAGAAACCCTCTCTAAGCCACTGAACGACACTTGATCTAGGATAGGTATACCCACAAGATAGGCATACTCCTCAAGCGTAGGCAAAAGCTGGAAATCCAGGAATGTGAAGCAACGGTACAAGGGATCATAGAACTGCACCAATACACTCATCAGACCTTCGTCCACCTGAGTATCCAGAATAGATAGAAGCTTCCCATGACGAGCCTTGAACTCCAAGGGATCTAATACATAGGATGTCAAACTCCTTAACTCTTTCAAGTCGGGTTGTCTGAAACTGTACTTCTTTGTATTCCTTCTTTGTCTATCCATGTCTGAAAATTTGCAAATAGACCTCTTAAGTTCCTTGAAAAATTTCTCAATATTGATGATATGGATGCAAATGGGTGCATGAATGCATGGATGCAACAATCACACTCAAGGATCAAGCAAAGCACACCACACAAAGGTCATGGGATGGATCGAGTCATCCTTAATATCAATCATCCATTTTGGTGGATTATGGTTTGCACCTTATCATCACCCAAGTTCCATTGATATTAAGGACATACAAGAACGGATCAACCATGAATCAAGGGTTTGTTGCAAGTCACGAGCATGAAGTCTTGGTTAAGAACCACCCAAAGGGAGTGTACTATGGTTTAAACCTGCCAAACATGTTCTACAAGAGGTTCCCATAGTCATCATCCCATCTTTCGGATATTATCGGATAAACGACTACTCATATTCCAAAAATATTCTCAAGAGAGACTCTTATGAGTGTAGTATCGTGTAACAATCGTATCAAATCTTACACTTGAATGACCTTCGCACTACGTCCTAAAAATTAGGCCAAGATGGGCTTGGTAAACTAAGGTCCTTGGCTTCTAAGGTCTATATTGGAAGAAGTAATGCCTAACCACGACTACTCGTGTGACATTATTGATCTCAACATGACCTCCACCAAGTGAATGGGCTTGCAAGTCAACTTGCTAAGGAATAACTCCACACGAGTTGACAAGACTATGCCATTCTCCTATCCTAAGTGCACTCGAGTTCGGGTATAGAACTCATCTCACAAAGATCACCAAGCATACAAGGAATTAATATATCAAGCAATTCAACCATTACATACAATACAGTAATCCCAAATTGCACAAAAACATGTCACAAAATAATATACACAATACAATACAACAAATGTAAAAAGTAGGCAAAACCCATTAGACAAATATCCCCAGCAGAGTTGCCACTTTTCTGTAGCGGGGTATTCATTACCTTTAGATTTATTAACTAAATCAAAAGTAAATCATACAATTCGAGTCGCCACCACACTTCTATTTATCCAAAGGAAAGGTTAGAAAGCGAACAAAAACCGAGATTTTTTATCGAATCAAAAACTAATAAAAATGTCAGAGATCGGGGTAAGGGGGTTGGTTATGCAATGGGAAGGTTTTAAGCACCCAAAACATCCTAGGTACTCCTAGGGAGCCCTTTTCACAATTGTTGTAAGGTAGGTTGGTATTTTATGAAAATATTATTTGTGCAAACATGATTGGGGGGATGAGAGGAGAATGTACAAATTATTTACAATTTTGTGTTTGAATGGATAAACCCACTACCTACGTACCATCTTAAAAAAGATTAGGATCAAAACCTCGTAGTTCGGGGTAAAAATCGAAAAAGAAGTTGGTGAAGTGATTGGTCCAAAATCCTTAAGGTCTTTTGTTATTCAAGGGAGAAAACTCAACCTAAAACCACAAATCCACCATGTGAGGATAACTTCAACATGCTAATGTGGGATTAACCCTATAATAAGCATGGAAGACTCATTGTCCATCACTAAGGATATAGGTGAGTATTATATCTATCTCAAGGATAACTCAAAACTAATAGCTAAAGGTTATGAAAACTTTTTTATAAGTAGTGGCCATTGAAACCACAAAACATTTGAATGAGTTCTATTTACCAATGAAAAGTATTTACTAAATATGGTCAAAGTTGACTTAAAGGTTCAATTCAAAATAAGTGTTATGAAAAGAATGTTTGAAAATCAAAAGCATAATGCTTAGGTTTCTAATGTTTGAAAGCAAATGTTAATGTTTGCACAAAAGTTTTGGCTTGGGTTAGAGTGGAGGGAAGAAGAAGAATGGCTAAGTCCTAAACATACAAGAGATGAAGGAAGAGAAATAAGACCACAAATGGAGTTCCCTTCTTGAGATCATATTGATGATCCAAGTAGCTCCCATCCTTTGGAATATGCAAGCAAATAAGTGTATACTCAAGCAATCAATCAATCAAATAAGCTCTTAGGAATCTTACAATGGCTTTTGTATCTCTCACTTTGGATTCTCATGACAATGGTTCTTCAATTTGGCTCAAATAGGAATCCCTAGCACAAAAACACACACATCAAAAAGTTCTATAACGCAAACATATAATGGACAAGAGTGAGTTTAGAAATTAGGTCCTTCCAATTCATCTTCAACATTAAGGCCTTTTTACTCCATTTTTGCATAGGGAATGTCCTAGAATCTAAGTCCTTTTGTCCATTTGCATTTGGTTTGCAACAATCAAAACAAAACACAATCACAATAGTATATACACAATTATGTGCTCAAGTGAGCAAAAGGCAAATTGCATTAACATAAACATGTGCTCAAATGAGCAAATGGAAAAAGCAAATGAGTAATATGGACAAGAATATTAAATTGCATAAATGTAAAGTGCAAGAATTAAATGTTAATGGTCAATTGTTAGTGTTAGTGTGCCATAAGGAAATTTAGCGCTATGTTAAGCAATCGTAAGTGGACTAACGTAGTAGTCACACCTATTTGAGGCCGGTCAATAAAAGTATAGGCAACAAACACAAGTTAGAGATCTTGATTAGTGAATCAAGCTCCTACAACTTGCCATGCCAAACGAAAGTGGGAAATGATTTTGTATTAATTTAGGTTTTCATGCTTGATTAGGAAGCAACATATCCTTAATGCAAAGCCATTCACTTGATACTTTGATCAAGATGAATTAGATTTGAATCAAGGAAGGTTAAACCTCCCATACATCAAGGCTAACCACCAATCTTTAACTCATTCATCAAAAAAAGAAAAAGATGAAGAAAGAGATGAATAAGAATGAACATTAATGGAAATTCAAATAAAGTAATCAACATACATTGACCAAAGATAGATGAAATCAAGGTCAAACAATAGTAAACAGAAGCAAAATGAAACTTAGAAGTCAAGAAACAAATAAAATATTTTTGAGATTTTTCAAACTTAAAATAATACTTGAATTAAAATAAACAATTAAAGGTCAAACTTCAAATCCATTTCAAATCAACTTTGAAAAGTCCAAATGGATCATCCTAAGTTCAACAAGGTCAAATAAAGTTTGACAAAAAAAATTCAGCATTTTTAGAAACCAGAAACTATTTTTAATCAATTAAAAATGCATAAAAATAACCTAATTGAATTAAAATCTCAAATAAATCTCAAAGCAATTGATAAATTGATGAGATTATTTTTCATAGATCCATCATCATTCAAAGAGGTTGGGAAAATATTTTTGTATTTTTTGAATATCAAAAACTATTTAAAATGAATTAAAAATAACCAGAAAAGAGAAAATTCCTAAAAAATATCAAATGATAAAATAAAAAATATTAAAAATCATTTTAGAAACTAGAAATTAACAGAGAAATAATGCAATTGGTCTCACATTTTTTGGAAATAAAATGAATGAGATATGAGTTTTTGAAATGAAATGGAATAAAAGAAATAAAATGAAAATTAAATCAGAAATAAGAAAAGAGAAAAAACGTGATGCGTTGGATTCAAGCTCATTAACTGAGCTGGCGCATCAGACGACTCACAAGCCCGCGTCTACCAAACACTTAAGTCAATGAGAAGCATGTGGACATTAAAAGAGTCATAACAAAGGAATGTCCATATTAGATCTGGAAATTAAATCCAACGGCCATGGTTTGATTTGGCAAACAGACGGTGGTGTACCCCACCGTCTTCTCCAGGGAGGCCAGAGATTCCGGCGAGAGTTGCAGAGAAAAAACCTTCACCAAATGAGGCGATCTATACAACAATGGAAAGCTGGGATGATGTACATCACCCCTATGCCATCTATTTTCACTCTAGATCTCCATGGTAAGAGAAATCAGAGGTGGGAAATTATTGTGTTCATCTTGAACTTAGTGGAATTTCAAAATTAAAAGCATAAATGAATTGCCTCTGATGAGAGGACTTCAGCCAACCCAGTAAATGCAAGAAACAAGCTATAAATAATGAGTTTCGAAGAAGATAAGTTTGTGTAGAAACCTCTAAAATGTGGATCTGGAAGGCACAAATTCTCTTAGCTATTGCTTGCAGTGTGATCTAGAGGTGAGGATGAAGCAAGGTCAAGGAATTATGAGTCTAAAAATCAACCAATGTAGTTGAAATTCAGATCTGAAATTTTGAAAAGCAAGTGAAAATTCCTTTAGGTATGGCTATGGAGGGAGTTGTGCAGTATAACAGGCGCCTTCATGTTATCAAATTATGAAGCCTAACACACTTATTTATAGCAAATGGAAGCTGCAAGCATGAGCAAAGTCTGTGCATGAATGATAAGGGCCTCCATCCATGGGCCTGTACAGGCGCATGGAGGACCCATATCTAATTGGAATAACAAGCTTAACATCAGCAAATAGGTTTTGGACGTGCAGATGAGATGTATTTGGCTCATGCATAAAGTTTGAATCAGGTTTCCAAAAATGTACCAAAATGTTCTCCTCTTCGAAAACTCCTTCTCCAAAAATAGAACATGGCCTTATGGGTAATGGTTGGAAAGCCCTTGACATGAGGATCAATTGTAATGTTGAACAAAACTTCATTTGGAATTGGGAAATTGATGAAAATTGATCATAAAGTGCAAGGTGCAAAACATGTGTATGTGAAAATTTCCAAAATGGGCCAACTTCAAGCCCTTCTGTTTCAATGATGCAAGCTCCAAATGACAAAACCTTCAACATCATTTGGATTTTTGATGAGAAAGTTATGGGCACTTGAAGTTGGACTTTTTCACATTTCAATGCCTTTGGTCCAAAGTGACCTATAGTGTTTTGCATTATCACATGTATTTCTTTTAGGATTATGAAAATTTGTTTTACATAAGAAATGAAGTAGACATCTTAAACTTTCCAATGCATTTGATCCCACCTCAAAATCATAAAAAATGAGTGAGTTATGTCCTTGGGAAGTTGACCTAAAATTAGGGTTTCAGTCAAAATGACCTATAATTTTTGGAAATGGATGATGACCTTCCAAGCTTCAAATAAATTTTTGATGAACATGAAAGTTGTTCATATGGTTCTTAAGAACATGTTTGATCTTGGGGTCATCTCCATTTGACAAACACCTTTAAAGTTAGGTCTCAGTGTACTTCAAAATAGTCAGATGAATTTGACTGATCAACTTCTCAAGTCCATGTCTCAAATCTTGATGAATTGATGATTGAGGACACTCAAATAAGCTCAAATATGCATGAAATGATGAATGGAAGAACTTCCCTTAATTGTATTTTATCATGGGTTGAGGTTGCTTCATGAGCAAGGCATAACTGATGCATAGATGAATTAGGGTTTCCTTAGGAAACAATCCTCAAGCCCTTTGGTTTGCTTTGATGAAAATGATGAATTGAGATACTTGGGAGGCATATATGATGGATGAGGGCCTTGTGAACCATTTTCATGCTTGCTTTCATCTTCATCTGGCCATATTAATGAGCATAGGGTCTCCTGGGAGCCTTGGATCTTATGATTGCTCAAGCTACAAAACAAAAGATGTTAGTGACATATTTTTGTGCTTTTGGTTAGTAAAAAAAATAAGAAAAGAAATAGTATACAATTCAAGCATGCTTGGTGGTCTCAAACCACCTCATAAGTGTTCCCACCCAAAGGTTAGGAGTCAAGATGCTATGATCCTTGAGGCAAGATGCAAATGCAATGTTATGATACCATGACGGATCTTAGGGTCAAAATTGGGGTCTTACAGCGCCTGATATAGACCAGCTGAGGTCTATGTCTCAGAAAGATAAAGAGACATTTAAGGAGTATGCGCAGCGATAGAGGGAGTTGGCTGCCCAGATCACTCCTCCTTTGGAGGAAAAAGATATGACAAATATCTTCATGAAAACTATGAGTTCATTTTACTATGAACGAATGATTGCTAGTGCCCCCAGTGACTTTACCGAAATGGTAAACATGGGGATGAGGCTTGAGGAAGGAGTCCGTGAGGGACGTTTGTCAAAAGATGAGGCGTCAACGAGCAAGAGATATGGTAGTAATTTCGGTAAGAAGAAAGACAGTGAGACGAATGCAATAAGCAGTGGGAGGCAGAGGAGGCCTCAAATCAGAAGGAACCCAACATCCCGTCAACATCATCATCATCAAGTATCCTCGGTAATTCCGGTATTTTCTAATCAGTAAGTAACACCAATTCAACAATAACAACGTCAACAACAACTACAACAAAGAACGAACACCTACAACAACAACAATACCAACAACAATCATCATCAATAAAACTTTGAGAGGAAGAAGGTCTCTTTTGACCCGATTCCTATGTCTTATGCAGAGTTGTATCCCTCGTTAGTTCTCAAGAACTTAATTCAACCGAGGAACCCACCGCAGATTCCAGAACCGCTTCCTTGGTGGTACAAACCTGAACTCCATTGTGATTTTCATCAAGGAGCACCCGGACATGATATTGAAAACTGCTATCCATTGAAGTATGAGGTTCATAAGCTTATGAAGAGTGGTATGGTGTCCTTCGAGGATAGTGCGCCAAATGTGAAAGAAAACCCGTTTCCCGCTCTTGGGAACTCTTCAGTGAATATGGTGGACAGTTTTCCTAGAGAATTCAAAGTTTTTGATGTACGTTTTATCAGGAGGTCCTTAGTGCAGATGCATAAGGATGTTTGATTGGTAAGTGAATGCGAGCACGACCATGATGGTTGTGCTGTTTGTAGTGTTAACCCGAGGGGTTGTGAGGTTGTGAAAAGGGACATCCAACGTCTGATGGATGAAGGCATGATCCAAATTTTTCAATCCCGTCATGTATATGACGATGTTAATGTCATACTGCCCGTTTTCAAGCAACAAGAGCAGTTGGTAATCTATTATGACTCCAGTAACAGTAACAATCAAAGATCAGTATCGCCGTTAGTAATACGGTTAGCGGGCCCAGTCCCATATTCATCTGATAAAGTTATGCCATACCAGTATAGTGATGATGCGTGCTTTTCGCAAGTATACGAACGCGTCAGAGTAATATAAAAGATTGTCGAATCCACTGAGACAATGTGTCAATCTATCGTTATCTATTGTTATGGTGTTTATCAAAGGCAATCAAAATAGGTGTTTTTGGAGTGTGCAATGAAAAGTAAAGTGTTGAATAAAGATTAATTAATAAAGACAGGGTCGAATGTAATTCACATAATCAATTGATAATCCAAGTACTTGCTAATAGAATTACTTATGGGCAATGTTTCCTACTTTGAAAAGAACTAATTTAACAAGAACTGTCGCTTTCGCGTATTCAAAACCGAGTTGTACTCCCTAATCAAACCCTCTTATTGTCACTTATAAAAAGGCGCACATTGCATTAGAGTAGTAAACCTATTTTTAAGAAATATAGTATCTTGGTTAAGTTGAAAAGTATTATAATCTGGATTTCTTAACCAAAAGAGGTTCTTACGAACCAGACTCTAAACTTATAAACGCGTCCGAAAATAGTTTTAAAATCTCTTTTCTTCTTAATGTTAAAATCTCCTAATGAACTAAACAAAGCGCTTTCGTTGTTTTTGAAATAGTTAAAAACAATTAAGTTTAAAAAGACATTGGACGACTTTCGATCTTACCCAACGGAATTGAAGTGCGGGAAAACTTAAGTTGAAACTTAAAATAGCCCTTAAGTGCTTCTACGAACAATTGTACGGATTATCGGTTCAATTACGATTCTTACATTCTAAACTTATAGATTTAGTTAGACATGGTAAAGTAAAAGTGCATTAAAGTAAATAAAAGTAGTGCGAGTGTGGAAAGTAAATAAAAGTAGTGCGAGTGCGGAAAGTAAATAATTTAAAGCGAGTGCGAGGAAATAAATAATTTAAAGCGATTGCGAGAAAATAAATAAAGTAAAGCGAGTGCGGGAAATAAATAAAGTAAAGCGAGGGTGGGAAATAAATAAAGTAAAGCGAGTGCGGGAAAATAAATAAGATAAAGATAAGTAATAAAAACCTGCTCCAATCGGAGGGTTGAATAAATTGCAAAGCGGAAATGAAAATGGCGGCAGGTTTAACTTCCTTCCAAAGTGCTCCAAACTCGATTACAGACTCTATCACAGACTCGATTATACAATTGTGGTAACACTCCAATACGAAGCGATTACCACTTTATAATACAAAATACATGGCTAAGTGAAACAAAGTTGCTCTGAGTTTGCCTCTGCTCTAAGTCTGGATGATTGTAAAAGTGATTTCGAGTTTCTATTTATAAGCAAGTAAAAAGATGGAAATGACAAGGATGCCCTTCAACTTGAAAATGGGAGGGAAAAACTTTCCTCTTGTGGCGCCCGCCACAAGGACATGGTGCCCGCCACAAGCACAAAATGAGGCGCCTTAGTGGAAGTAGTGGGGAACATGGAAGTTGAGCTTGGACACGTCATGGCAGGGTCTATGGCGCTAGCCATGGGGTACGCCACAAGTACAAAATGCTGAATTTTAGGGTTTTTAGCTCTTTTTCACTCCTTTTCTCGATCGGGGCTCCGCTTAAAGTAAAAACCTGAAAACAAAGGAAAACATAGCAATAACACAACAAAATGATAATAAAACAACTAGAATGCATGTGAAATCGAAGTCGAAAATACGGTAAATTTCAGTGTTATCAAGTGCTACAATGATGAAGAATGTTCAAGAGGTCCCATTACCTATGACTAGTTCAGTAGTGAGCATTGCTGATGTTACAAAGGTGACGTGCAGTGGTGGAGTGTTTGGGCCGGTGTTCCCAAAGGATAAAGAGGAAATAATTGTTGGTAAGAAAGTGGAAGTGCCTAGTGTAGACCCAGTTGGTTGTTCAAAAGATAAGTCTGGTGAATCCAGCAACTTGAAACCCAATGATGATGATGAGGTACTTCGTCTAATCAAAAGGAGCAAGTTCAATATGGTGGAGCAACTGCTCCAGACCCCCACAAAAATTTCAGTGTTGTCTCTGCTGATGATTTCCGAAGCGCACAAAGAAGCACTACAGAGAGTTCTTGAACAAGCATTCGTAGAACATGATGTTACTGTGGATCAGTTCAATCACATTGTGGCTAACATCACTTCTTGCAATAATCTCAGCTTTTACGACGAAGAACTTCATGGGGAGGGCAGAAACCATAACCTGGCTTTGCACATCTCAATGAATTGCAAGGAAGATGCTTTATCAAACGTGCTTGTTTACATCGGGTCGTCACTGAATGTGCTTCCGAAGTCAACTTTGTCAAAGCTATCTTATCAAGGAGCACCCATGAGATATAGCGGTGTAATTATCAAAGCCTTCGATGGTTCGCGAAAGTCGGTAATTGGTGAAGTGGACCTTCCAGTCAAGATAGGTCCGAGTGATTTTCAGATTACTTTTGAAGTAAAGGATATCCACCCGGCCTATAGTTGCTTATTGGGAAGGCCATGGATCCATGAGGCAGGAGTTGTTACCTCCACATTACACTAGAAGCTCAAATTTGTCAAGAATGGCAAGCTTGGGATTGTTGGCGAGGAGAAGGCACTGTTGGTAAGCCACCTGTCATCTTTCTCTTATGTTGAGGTTGAGGATGAGGTTGGAACTCCGTTCCAATCCTTATATATTGCTGCTGAAAAGAGAGTTGGGGCACCTATGTCCTCATTAAAAGATGCCCAGAAGATTATTGAGGAAGGTACTGTTGATCAGTGGGGGCGCATGGTAGAGGTCTCCGACAACAAGGGAATAACTGGTTTGGGGTTCCACAAAGGTTCATCTGCTGCAAGGTCTGAAGATATGCAACTTAGATTCCGTAGTGAAGGGTTCATTCATGGCAATGAACAACACTTAGTTGTTGTGCTAGGGGATGACGAAGAGGAAGACTGCACCAATTTTCGTGACGCATGGAAAGGCTTGCGACAATTGGACTGCTGTTGATATTCCTGTTATTTTGCATCGATCTAAGTAATTGCTTTTATGTTTTTAAAATCCTTCTCCTATGCCTAAGGGAGAAGTGAACATTGTTTGGGCATTTTCTAATTGATCATCAATAAATTTAATTCTATTCATCCACATCTAAGATGTTTGTTTTTACTTTTTGCTTTATTCTGAAAATGGTAATCACAAAATACATAAATAAATAATATAATTGCCCGTCTGCATAATATTTGGTCACAAATTCACTTACCTAAAATCAAAATATCAAATCATTATGCAGGTAGGTTCCTAACCCCATTGAATACAATGATCCTTCTCCTTTTCCAAATTTCGAATTCCCTATTTTTGAGGCCGATGAGGAAAGTGATGTAGAAGTGAGTGATGAGTTATCTCGTCTTCTTATGCAAGATGAAAAGACCATTCAGCCAATCGAAGAGCAGATTGAGCTAGTCAACTTGGGTTCCGAGGATGATTTGAAGGAAGTCAAGATTGGATCTCGCCTGTGTCCAGATGTTAAGAAGGGATTGATTGATCTTCTTCGAGAATATTCTGATGTGTTTGCTTGGTCCTATCAAGACATGCCTGGTTTAGATTCTGAGATTGTGGAGCATAGATTGCCGATGAAAGCAAAATGCCCGCCAGTCAAGCAGAAGTTGAGAAGAATGCATCCTGATATGGATGTGAAGATGAAAAAGGAAGTGCAGAAGCAAATTGATATCGGTTTCCTTGTGACCGTTGAGTATCCGCAATGGATGGCCAATATTGTGCTTGTACCGAAGAAAGATGGAAAAGTACGCATGTGTGTTGACTATAGAGATTTGAATAAAGCCAATCCGAAAGATGATTTCCCTCTGCCACACATTGATATGTTGGTAGATAATACTGCTAAATTCAAAGTCTTTTCATTTATGGATGGATTTTTCGGATATAATCAGATCCAGATGGCACCCGAAGATATGAAGAAGACCATATTCATTACACCCTGGGGAACATTCTGTTATAGAGTGATGCCTTTCGGTCTAAAGAATTCTGGTGCAACTTACCAATGAGCAATGACTACTCTTTTTCATGATATGATGCATAAAGAGATATAGGTTTATGTCGATGACATGATTTCTAAGTCGATTGATGAAGAGGAACATGTTGAGCATTTATTGAAGCTATTCCAGCGTTTGAGGAAGTATAAACTTCGCTTGAATCCCAATAAGTGTACTTTTGGTGTTCGTTCTGGTAAGTTGTTGGGCTTTATTATCAGCGAGAAGGGTATTGAAGTTGATCCTTCTAAGGTCAAAGCAATACAAGAGATACCTGCGCCCAAAACTGAGAAGCAAGTCAGAGCTTTTCTCGGCCGCTTGAATTATATTTCCAGATTCATTTCACACATGACTGCCACATGTGCACCTATATTCAAGCTTCTTCGGAAAGATCAGTCTTGTGATTAGACCAAAGACTGCCAGAAAGCTTTTGATAGTATCAAAGAATATTTGCTTGAATCTCCGATTTTGTCTCCACCTGTTGAAGGAAGACCGTTGATTATATATTTGACTATGCTAGAAGATAGTATGGGTTGTGTTCTAGGTCAACAATATGAGACTGGAAAGAAAGAATCTACAATTTACTACCTCAGTAAGAAATTCACCGACTGTGTGACTCGGTATTCGATGCTTAAGAAGACTTATTGCGCATTGGCTTGGGTTGCTAAGCGTCTGCATCAGTATATGTTGAATCATACCATTTTGTTGATATCCAAAATGGATCCAATCAAGTATATATTTGAGAAGCCAGCTTTAACTGGGAGAATTTCCCGTTGGCAGATGTTGTTATTAGAGTATGTATCGAATACCGATCTCAGAAAGCGATCAAAGGTAGTATCTTGGCTGACCATTTGGCTCACCAACCAATTAAAGATTACCAGTCAGTGCAGTATGATTTCCCCTGATGAAGAGATTTTGTACTTGAAAATGAAGGATTATGATGAACCATTGCTTAAAGAAGGGCCAGAACCTGGTTCCCGTAGGGGCATAGCATTTGATGGTGCTTATAAGACCCCAATTTTTACCCTAAGATCCCTCATGCAATTCCATCATGAGCATTAGCATTGGGATCATACATTGGCATCCTCCTTACCCCAATTTCATTGGGTTTGTTCTGGGAGAGATCACCAAGCACTTTGTGATTGTATCATACTTGTATTTTATCATTTCACTAACCAAAATACCAAAAATATATCTTTGCATTTGCCTAATTCTTTTGTAGGAAGGGCATGATTCCATTGATTCACCAAGTTCACATCTAGGGTTTGAGACCCTCATGAACAAAGAGCATAACCAAAAATTGATCCAAGAATGGTTATGAGCATCATATATGAATCCCAATGTTCTCTACATTTTATATTGATCAAGTTTTCTTCAAGATTTTGAGGGTGATTTGCCTTGGAAACCCTAGTTTGACTGGGTATCTTAAGTAAGTTCTCCATAAGCTATCTCACTAATTGATCAAATTTATCAAGGGATACTTCAAAATTCATCATCTTATGCATTATGATCTACCATGAGCCATGAAAGTCAAGAGAATTGGAAGTTAGCAAGTTGGTTGATGGTGGTTGGCCAGATGAATTAATTTAATCAAAACTGGGTCTCCCTAGACCCTATCTCCTACAATTTTCACCATATGAAAATTATTCCAAGAGAAAACTTACTATAAATGACATTCCAAACAACTTTCATGTTAAGACCTAAAGTTATTTTTTCTTTGAAAATCATTTTCTATGTTGAAACATTATAGGCCATTTTGTCTAAACCCTAATTTGAAAGTCAACTTCACAAGGCCATAACTTGCTCAATTTTTATGATATGAAATATTTCCAAGTTGCACAATCAAATTCAATGTGTCTACTTCAACCTTTATCTTTGGATTGGGAGCTAATTCAACTTTTTTGAGCATGTGATATAAGGTTACATTATAGGTCACTTTTGACCTATACCATTGACCAAGTGATTTTTCCAAACTTCAAAAATGAATAACTCTATCATTTCAAATCCAAATGACATGAAATTTGTGACCATTATGAAGTTCTTTGAGATAGCTACAACTTTGATGAAGACAACATTCTCATTTGAAGCTCATATAAAAATTTAAGCAAGGTGGAATATTGAGACATATAGCTTGACACTTAGAAAAAATTTGATATGTCAAAAATTTCCAAACTTCCCCCTCAAATTTCTTCATGATACAAACTCCAAATGGAAATGTGTTGAACATGAAATTTATGCCTCTTGATCTCACCTTTCCAAAGAGCTCAAACTCATTCATTTTGGACAAGGAATGCATAGGCTGCTCATGGCATGAACATGGTGTCATCACTTGGCAAGGATCAAACTTCAACCAAAATGTACACTTGCCTTGCAATCCAAGCTGAATTCAGATCATCTCACACTCATTTGTGGACTTTTGGAAATGATTTTATGGGCCTATGCATGCCCATGCACCCATGCATCATCAATGAACAAATTTGGAAAGAGAACTCAAGTGTGCAAAAAGCAATGGATTCAGCTATAAATAGAGCCTCATATGCTCGTCATTTCATACACATTCGCGCCAGCTTTGATCCCCATCTCTAACCCTCACATTGCAAAAGATAAACCTGAGAAATTCACTTGAATTTGAGTTTGAATTTCCACTATTTTGAAATTCAAATCTCCAAGAATCCACATCCTTTTGAGCATTCAATCCTTCTTCTGCAAGCATTTGAAGTGAGATCAAGCACGAGCCAAGGCAAGAATAGCTGAATCCAGAACGCCATTGAAGGTATTATCTAGAAATTTTAATCTCTTCGATTCTCTCAAATTCTTGCTCAATTCTATTGATTCTTCGGTTGTCTGAAGTCCTACCAATGTAGGCAAGAAGATTGAGTTGCTTTGAGGCCAAATCGAAGCAACTCAGTTCATGTACCTCAAATTTCAACTCCATGTATCTCTTGAGGCCAGATTCGAACTCAGTGCCATTTTTACTTTGAAATCATGTCCTTCTTTTTAATTTTGGTGATGGTTATGACTGAACCAGTCCGACGAGGTTCGTCGGAGAAGACAACCGGTCCTTGGCCGCCAGTGGTGGGCTGGATGGTTATGAGCAATAGGATCCATCAAATTTGTTTTAATCACGATCGTTCCTTTTGAATACCATGCCTATTGCGCGCTGCCTCATGTGCACGATGGAACACATGTTTTGATCCACTTGATTTGCCACCTCAATTAATGAGGGAGATCAAGTGGTCCACCTTTTTACTGATATTATAATTTTCATTTTAATTACATTATTTTTAATAATTCATATTAAATTCAATATTGATCCAAAAAATATGGGTCTTTCACCAAAAAAATTCAAATATTTTTCTCTTTCATATTCTGAATTAAAATTATTTTTTGGATCATTAATAATATTTTTCATGAACTAATTGATTTTGCATTTGTTTTTAATTATTTAAAGATATTTTTAAATGTCCAAAAATTATGAAATTTTTTCTCCAAGGTCCTTTGACCTTGTTTGACCTATGATAAATCTCATGGCCATTTCTTGTGTGTTTTGATGAGATTTTAGGAATTGGACAAACCATATTTAATTTAAATGCACTATTTTAGTATTTTAATTTGAATAAATGCCAAATAAATTTGTTGACCAATTGTGATGACTTGTTTATGTTTGACTCTTGTTGTTCGGCCTTGGTCAAGGTTGATTTGACTTTGTCAAATTAATATCATTGGATTTAGGGGATCGATGGAATGTACATTCCATCTCCCAAAATGCATGGATGATATTAATTTGGTAAAAGTCCTCCTTTGACCAATTTGTGTTTTGATCCATTCCCCTCCCACTTCATCTTATTCCCTTTCTTCATTCATTCATTCTATTTGGCCTATGATATCTCATAATCCTAAGGCTAGTTGATTGAAAAATTGACATGAGTATGGATGAGATTAAGCCACACCTTTTGCATATTCTTTTTGTGTATGGTATGTTTCATGTCTCTAACATGCATTAACACCAAAGTTTTATTGCCTGACCTTAAATAGTTGAGACTTCTACATAAGTCCAATTACGATTGCTTAACATAACGCTAAATTTGTGACATAAAAGGCCTAAGCATTCTAGTTAGTGAGATTGTAAGTCTCCCCTCTTTCATGGTATTGTGTGGAAACTTGGCCTTCTTTCCTTCCTTTGGCAGATGTTTTGGCTCAAGGATTCATGCTTGTGATAAGTGGGTTGAGTGTTCTCCAAAGAATGACTTCAAACAAAAAAAGCAAAAGTAAAACAATACTAATTTCTAACCTATTAATTACTAACTTTTAATTTCAAGCCATTTACTTTAATGTCATTTAATTTTTGTTTCTATTCATTTTCCATCGTTCATATCATTCTAATTGTTTATGTTAATGCAATTTTTACTTTGTCCACTTGGACCATATTGTGTGATATATTTTGTTTGTGTATACTTTGCTTGTTTGTGTGGTCTTTGACCATTAATGTACATAATAATAACAAAAACCCTAAAAGACTTTTGTGTGGATTGTTGGCTTGATCTTGGACAAATGGACATAGAATCTAGGCAACCTTCCTATGCTAAAGGACTTGGCCAATGCCAATTTGTTGAAGAACCAAGTGCTTGCAATTTAAAATTCATCTGATACATCTTTGAAGACATCTCTAAGTTCATTTGCAATATGATCATTGTGAAGCTATTATTTTGAACCTGTGTCTTGTGGAATTCATCTGTTGCATGGGCTATTTTGGAGAAGATCATAAATGGAAAAGCTTGGATGTGGCCATCTTTATTTGATGCCTTCCTGTTCAAGATAATATAATTGTGCATTTGTGTGTTGCTTGATTCTAAAAGTCCAAGGGAATTCTTGGTTTCTATTGACATTCTTATCTATTGGGTTGCTACCCATTTGGTCAAATCATATCAACTCTAAACTTTTAATTTTGTACATAGCATAGTCTCTTCATCTTCTCCTCATTTCTTTAATTTCAAAATCTCTCCCTCCATTTTTAAAAATGTTCTTTGATCACTTTGCAAAAGGATAGAAACTTTGGCCTTATGCCATTGCATTTTCAAACTTCTTTTCTTAAATCAAACTTGTAAATCATCTTAACTATACTTGACTTAAACTTTCAAAAAGCCAAAAAGAACTAACTCATTCAAACTATTTTTAGGCCTTTATGCCTTTCAAACATAAATTTTGTTAAAAGTAATGCATCCACTTTGAAATTTGTATCACGACCGAAGGTCTTGTCAAACACAAAAATATAATTAATGAATTCTTTTCTCACCCCCACACTCTATTTTTTCTCAAACATCACTTTATACCTAGTACATATGCACACAAAAAGGGCTCCCTAGGAGTACCTAGGACACTCTGGGTGCTAAGACCTTCCCTTTGTATAACCAACCCCCTTACCTGTAATTTATGACATTTTATTAGTTTTGATTTGAAAACTTCTTACTTTTAGGTTTTGTTCGTACTTTTTCCCTTTTCCCTTGGAAACAATAAAAGCGCGCTGGCAACTCTTGTTATTTGATCTCTAGCTTGTCAATAGCTTGATGATCATGAATTTACCGCTACAGAGCTGTTAATCAATATGGAAATGGCATTGGGGAAGTGATCATTACTCCTCAAGGCACACATCTACCATTTACAGCTAGATTGACTTTCAAGTGTACAAATAACGTGGTAGAATATGAAGCTTGCATTATGGTGCTTGAGGAGGCCATGAATCTTAGAATCAAGTATTTGGATGTCTTCAGTGATTCAGCTTTGGTTGTGAATCAGATCAAAGGAGAATGGGAGACGAATCAACCCGGTTTAATACCATATAGAGATTATGCGAGGAGGATCTCAACTTTCTTTACAAAGGTTGAATTTCATCATATTCCTCGAGATGAAAACCGGATGGCAGATGCTCTTGCAACGATGGCATCAATGATTGTAGTGAAGTATTGGAATGAAGTTCCCAATTTTTCTGTGATGCGTCTTGATAGGCCAGCTCGTGTGTTTGCTGTGGAAGAAGTCAAAGACGAGAAGCCGTGGTATTACGACATCAAATGTTTCCTCCAAAGTCAAATTTACCCGCCTGGGGCATCTTTGAAAGATAAGAAGACTTTTAAAAGATTAGCCGGCAATTTCTACTTGAACGGTGATATACTATACAAGAGAAATTTCGACATGGTTTTGCTCATATGCGTGGATAGACACGAAGCAAACTTGTTGATTAATGAAGTCCATGAAGGTTCCTTTGGTACTCATTCCAATGCACATGCAATGGAGAAGAAGATGTTGCGAGGAGTTTACTATTTGCTAACAATGAAATCTGACTGTTGCAAATTTGTGAAGAAGTGTCACACGTGTCAAATTTATGCTGATAAAATTCATGTTCCTCTGACACTATTGAATGTTATCTCATCCCCATGGCCCTTCTCCATGTAGGGTATTGATATGATTGGGATGATTGAGCCCAAAGCTTCGAATGGACATCGTTTCATTTTGGTGGCAATTGACTACTTCACAAAATGGGTTGAAGCGACATCGTATGCAAATGTAACCAAGCAAGTTATTGTGAGGTTTATCAAGAATCAGATCATGTGCCGTTATGGTGTGCCAAGTAAGATCATTACTAACAAGGGATCAAACTTAAATGACAATATGGTGGAAGCTCTTTGCAAGGATTTCAAGATTGCACATCATAATTCTTCTCCCTATAGACCCAAGATGAATGGGGTTGTTGAAGCTGCAAACAAGAACATCAAGAAGATTATTCAAAAGATGGTTGTCACGTACAAGGATTGGCATGAGATGCTCCCGTTTGCTTTGCATGGGTATCGTACATCTGTCCACACTTCAACAGGGGCAACCCCTTTCTCTCTTGTGTATGGTATGGAAGTAGTGCTCCCTGTAACACCCTTCTAAAATACCCCAAATATTTAATTAAAATAGCAATATATATCAATCAGAGTAATTATGCAATTAAGGGTGTCACACAATCATTTCACACCATTCACCAAATAACTGTCATGCTCTTTTATTAATTCAAAACATAAAGCATTTGCATAATACGCAGCGGATAGAAATCAAATCAATCATGCAAAACATGTAACTCATTACATGTAAAATTTATTCAACAAGGTAAAACATCCCGTCCCGAATGTTACATCTATCAGAGCATGACCCGCTAAGGAGACTACACTAGACTCAAAGCACTAGCTTCTACTCAATCACTGCTCGTTACCTGAAAAATAGTTGTAAGGGTGAGTTCCTCAATCGATATAAAAAGCATTATAAAATATCATGCAATGTTAAGTAATTTAACACATTTCATCACCCTAATCATAACACCCATTCAGTAACGGCACATCAACTCAAACATCATACTCAACACCAACATAAAGCACACGTATAATCTCAATTCATACTCAACACCAACACAAAACACACGTATAATGATGGAATACATCCATTCATATTATACGCCATACATACATTATGCAATGAGACTCCATGCATGCGGTACCGACTATTCGTGAACATATAGTTCACCTCACCGATCAAATCCAGATACGGCTACCAAGCCCACTAGTCCCACTCATTTGAGACCTAGTGACTCACTCACTAATTCCTCACCACGGAAATTAGCTACCACCAACTCACTAATTCCTCACTATGGGAATTAGCTACCACCATACAGACTACAAGATGCATGCTAAATCACCTAGCAATGCAAAATCATCAACAATAATCCACAATGATTTACTCACTAATTCCTCGCCATGGGAATTAGCTACCACCATAAAGGCCACAATATGCATGCTAATTCACCTAGCAATGCAACATCATTAACAACAATCCACAATGGACATATGCTCACACTCTAAGCCATAAAACAGTCCATTCACCAACACATGCATAATATATACTTTCACAACATTATGCATATTTTCACACATCATCAGCACATGTATCAAAACATCATATCATGTCAAATAATTAATCACAGCATTAGCACACTCCACTAATACCTATACTGCTCAAAACAGCGGGAATTAATCCCTATTACATCATACGCCAATATAGGCCAAACACCAATTATGCACACATTATTCAAATATTAATTTTTCCAATTTCCAACAGTGTTAACCGGTTAACGCCCTAGGTTAACCGGTTAACGCAACACAGAACACGCTTTCTGGCAAAACTCAACAGTGTTAACCGGTTAACGCCCTGGGTTAACCGGTTAACGCAGACAGAACAGCAATATTTTCACAACTCACAACAGTGTTAACCGGTTAACGCCCTGGGTTAACCGGTTAACGCAAGCAAAACAACAATACTTCACAATTCCTAACAGTGTTAACCGGTTAACACCCTGGGTTAACCGGTTAACGCAAGACAGAAAGCTGTTCCTGCGCTAACACGAAGCAGAATGCATAATTCTCCGCATTTTCCGCCGTTGGAGGACTTCCGGACCTCCGATTCCGATTCCGTAAAACGCTATACGTTCGGGAAATCACAACTCACACAAATACAGATTCAATTACAGCTTTCACATCATCTATTCATCACAATTTTTCAACATTCATAATCCAATTAGGGTCAAATCAACGGCTTATCACTACCCATTACATGTTAACCCATAATACCCATTAACCGACGATAAACCCCCCTTACCTGAGTTAATCCGGCGAATCTTTTAGCCTCAAGCTCTTCTCTTCTCCAACCTTCTTCCTCTTGCTCTGCCTCTTTGCCCTTTTCCTCTTTTCAGCCGCTTCTCTGCTTTCACGTGAAAACTCTTTTTACCAAAATGGAACTCTTTTTTCCTTATTTCCAACTTATATATATTTTCCAATAATTATTATTCCAATAATAATAATAATAATAATATTCCAATAATTCCAATTATTTAATTAAATTAATAAATATAATATTAACTTAAATTAAATAATTATCTTATTTTTATCGGGGTGTTACAACTCTCCCCCACTAAAAGAGTTTTCGTCCTCGAAAACATACCTCAAGCGAATAACTCCGGATAAGACTCCTTCATCTGACTCTCAAGTTCCCAAGTCACATTGCCACCTGCTGGTCCTCCCCAAGCTACCTTTACCAAAACAATCTCTTTACCCCGCAACTGCTTCAATTCTCGATCCTCGATCCTCATAGGTGATGTTTCAACAGTCAGGTTATCTCTCACCTGTACATCATCTATTTGGACTACATGCGACGGATCAGGAATGTACCTCCTCAACTGAGACACATGAAAAACCTCATGCAAATTCGCAAGTGACGGCGGTAAAGCGATACGATAGGCTACCTCTCCTATCCTCTCCAAAATCTGATAAGGACCAATAAATCGAGGTGTCAACTTCTTCGACTTCAAAGCTCGACCAACCCCAGTTATCGGAGTAACACGAAGAAACACATGATCTCCCTCTTGAAACTCAAGTGACTTCCTCCTCTTGTCGTGATAACTCTTCTGACGACTCTGAGCAATTCTCATCTTCTCCTGAATCATCTTAATCTTTTCCGTAGTCTGTTGAACAATCTCCGGTCCAACCACAACACTCTCACCGGACTCGTACCAACATAAAGGCGTCCGACATCTCCTATCATACAAAGCTTCAAACGGTGCCATACCAATGCTCGAATGAAAACTATTGTTGTAGGTAAACTCAATCAAAGGTAAATAACAATTCCAAGCACCTCCCTTTTCCACAACACAAGCTCTCAAAAGATCCTCCAGTGACTGAATCGTCCTCTCAGTCTGACCATCAGTCTGCGGATGATATGCAGAACTCAATCTCAGCTTAGTTCCCAAAGCCTTCTGCAAACCTTCCCAAAACTTCGATGTAAATCTAGGATCTCTGTCCGAAACAATACTCGACGGAATACCATGCAAACTTACAATCTTCTCAATATACAACTCGGCTAATCTCTCTAGCGGATAATCCATTCTGATCGGAATGAAATGAGCCGATTTCGTCAATCTATCTACAATCACCCAAATAGCTTCAAAATTCTTACTTGTCCTCGGTAAACCAGAAACAAAATCCATACTGATACTATCCCACTTCCACTCTGGAATAGCCAACGGTTGCATTAGCCCAGACGGCTTCTGATGCTCAATCTTCGACTTCTGACAAGTCAAACAAGAATAAACAAAACTCGCAATTTCTCTTTTCATTCCCGGCCACCAAAATAATTTTTTCAAATCATGATACATCTTCGTAGCCCCAGGATGAATACTCAGGCCACTACGATGTCCTTCCTCAAGAATACTCTTCTTAAGTTCGGTAACATCCGGAATACACACCCGATTACCAAATTTCAAAACACCATTCTCATCCAGAATACCACTCGTTAACTTCAACATTCCCAGTTTAACACTATTGTGAGTACTCTCACACACCAAACTCAAGTCTCTAAACTGCTCAATTAAATCCAATTCCTTAACCATTAACATAGACATATGCAATGATTTCCGACTCAATGCATCAGCCACTACGTTTGCTTTACCCGGATGGTAATTCAAACCAAAGTCATAATCCTTCAGAAACTCTAACCATCTCCTCTGTCTCATATTCAGCTCTTTCTGATCAAACAAATACTTTAAACTTTTATGGTCACTGAAAACCTCAAATCTTGACCCGTACAAGTAATGCCTCCATAACTTCAGAACAAATACCACAGCTGCCAACTCTAAATCGTGTGTCGGATAGTTCCTCTCGTGAACCCTAAGTTGTCTCGAAGCATAAGCTATAACCTGCTTATTCTGCATCAACACACCACCCAAGCCCAACAATGAAGCATCACAGTAAACCTCAAATGATTCCGACGAACTCGGTAATATCAGAATAGGAGCAGTAGTCAACCTTCTCTTTAACTCTTGGAAACCTTCTTCACATTTTGAGTCCCAAACAAACGCTTGCCCCTTTCTAGTCAACATCGTCAACGGTAACGCCAACTTAGAAAATCCCTCAATGAATTTCCTATAATAACCAGCCAAACCAAGAAAACTCCTTATCTCAGAAACTGACTTCGGAGCTTCCCACTTAGATACCGCTTCTATCTTAGAAGGATCAACAGCAACACCATCTCTTGAAATCACATGACCAAGAAAACTAACCTCTTTTAACCAAAATTCACACTTGGACAGTTTAGCAAATAACTTCTTTTCTCGTAGAACTCCTAAAACCATTCTCAAATGCTCAGAATGCTCTTCTTCCGATTTCGAATACACCAAAATATCGTCAATAAACACCACAACAAACTTGTCTAGATACGGATGGAAAATCCTATTCATATACTCCATAAATACTCCAGGCGCATTAGTCACACCAAAAGGCATTACAGAATACTCATAATGTCCATACCTTGTTCTGAAAGCAGTCTTCTGAATATCCTCAGTTTTCACACGTATCTGATGATACCCAGATCTCAAATCTATTTTGCTGAACACACTCGCACCAACCAACTGATCCATCAAATCATCAATCCTCGGCAAAGGATACCGATTCTTGATCGTCACTTTATTCAGTTGCCTGTAGTCCACACACAACCTCATAGTACCTTCTTTCTTCTTAACCAATAACACTGGTGCACCCCACGGTGACACACTCGGACGAATAAATTTCTTATCCAACAGATCTTCCAACTGACTCTTCAGTTCAGTTAACTCAACAGCAGACATACGGTACGGAGCCATCGACACCGGCCTAGTACCAGGTACCAAATCAATCGAGAACTCAACTTCACGCTCTGGCGGTAATTCATTCACTTCTTCCGGGAACACATCAGGAAAATCACACACCACAGCTAGGTCGCAAATCACCAGTTTATCTTTAGCCTCCAAAGTCGCTAACAGCATAAACAACTCTGCCCCATCTTCTACTGCCTCATTCACCTGCCTCGCTAATAGAAACAAATCCTTTCCTTCCTCAATCTCAGGAAAGATCACAGTCTTATCAAAACAGTTGATATAAACTCGGTTACCCACCAACCAGTTGATACCCAGAATAACATCCATCTGCACTAGTGGAAGACACACTAGGTCTATTCCAAAGTCTCTACCAAAAATACTCAAAGGACAATTTAAACAAACTGAAGTAGTAGTCACTGAACCCTTCGCAGGAGTATCAATCACCATACTTCCATGCATCTCAGATATCTCTAACTTAAGTTTCACAGCACAATCCAAAGATATAAAGGAATGAGTCGCACCTGTGTCAATAATAGCTACAAGAGGAAAGCCATTAATATAACACGTACCTCGGATCAAACGATCATCTGCAGAAGTCTCAGAACCCGATAAAGCAAAGACCTTGCCTCCCGACTGGTTCTCTCTCTTCGGTTTAGGACACTGTGGGCTAATATGACCCAACTCTCCACAGTTGAAACAAGTCACAGTCTTCGACCGGCACTCTGCAGCCAAATGACCACCTTTGCCACACTTGAAACACTTCCTCTCAGCACTGGTACACTCATGGACACGATGTCCAGCCTGACCACATCTGTAACACTTAGCAGGGGCACTAGAGTCTCCCCCACTAGGCCTCTTCATTCCACTCTGTCTCTGGAAACCTTTGCCAGCTGCATACGGTTTCCCACGATCATTCTGATTCTTGCCTTTCCTATCAACCCTCTGCTGATGGCTTTCCGCTCTGGCCTTGGTATCCTGTTCAAAAATCCTGCAACAGTCAACCAAATCAGAAAACACTCTAATCCGCTGATATCCAATAGCCTGCTTGATCTCGGGACGCAACCCGTTCTCAAACTTCACACATTTTGAAAATTCCCCAGTAGCCTCATCATAGGGAGTGTAATACTTCGACAGCTCTGTGAACTTAGCAACATACTCAGTAACAGACCGGTTGCCCTGCTTCAATTCCAAGAACTCTATCTCTTTCTTTCCTCTGACATCCTCTGGAAAGTACTTCCTCAGGAATCTCTCTCTGAACACAGCCCAAGTGATCTCAGCATTCCCAGCAGATTCCAACTCAGTGCGGGTAGCAACCCACCAATCATCTGCTTCTTCTGACAGCATATGCGTACCGAACCTGACCTTCTGGTTATCGGCACACTCAGTCACTCGGAAGATCCTCTCGATCTCCTTCAACCACTTCTGAGCACCATCTGGATCGTATGCTCCCTTGAACATTGGAGGATTGTTCTTCTGGAACTCACTCAGTTGATGAGCAGCTCCCATTCCCACAACATTCGGATTTCCTCCAAGTACTCCAGCTAGCATACCCAGAGCCTCAGCAATCGCAGCATCGTCTCTACCTCTTCCAGCCATCTCTATTCTGAAAACCCAATCAAGCTAAAACAATAAGTACTGATAGGGTTACACAACACCTATCCCGTACAGGGAAAACCGAATAATTACGACTCGACTCGACCGACTATGCTCTGATACCACTAATGTAACACCCTTCTAAAATACCCCAAATATTTAATTAAAATAGCAATATATATCAATCAGAGTAATTATGCAATTAAGGGTGTCACACAATCATTTCACACCATTCACCAAATAACTGTCATGCTCTTTTATTAATTCAAAACATAAAGCATTTGCATAATACGCAGCGGATAGAAATCAAATCAATCATGCAAAACATGTAACTCATTACATGTAAAATTTATTCAACAAGGTAAAACATCCCGTCCCGAATGTTACATCTATCAGAGCATGACCCGCTAAGGAGACTACACTAGACTCCAAGCACTAGCTTCTACTCAATCACTGCTCGTTACCTGAAAAATAGTTGTAAGGGTGAGTTCCTCAATCGATATAAAAAGCATTATAAAATATCATGCAATGTTAAGTAATTTAACACATTTCATCACCCTAATCATAACACCCATTCAGTAACGGCACATCAACTCAAACATCATACTCAACACCAACATAAAGCACACGTATAATCTCAATTCATACTCAACACCAACACAAAACACACGTATAATATTGGAATACATCCATTCATATTATACGCCATACATACATTATGCAATGAGACTCCATGCATGCGGTACCGACTATTCGTGAACATATAGTTCACCTCACCGATCAAATCCAGATACGGCTACCAAGCCCACTAGTCCCACTCATTTGAGACCTAGTGACTCACTCACTAATTCCTCACCACGGAAATTAGCTACCACCAACTCACTAATTCCTCACTATGGGAATTAGCTACCACCATACAGACTACAAGATGCATGCTAAATCACCTAGCAATGCAAAATCATCAACAATAATCCACAATGATTTACTCACTAATTCCTCGCCATGGGAATTAGCTACCACCATAAAGGCCACAATATGCATGCTAATTCACCTAGCAATGCAACATCATTAACAACAATCCACAATGGACATATGCTCACACTCTAAGCCATAAAACAGTCCATTCACCAACACATGCATAATATATACTTTCACAACATTATGCATATTTTCACACATCATCAGCACATGTATCAAAACATCATATCATGTCAAATAATTAATCACAGTATTAGCACACTCCACTAATACCTATACTGCTCAAAACAGCGGGAATTAATCCCTATTACATCATACGCCAATATAGGCCAAACACCAATTATGCACACATTATTCAAATGTTAATTTTTCCAATTTCCAACAGTGTTAACCGGTTAACGCCCTGGGTTAACCGGTTAACGCAACACAGAACACGCTTTCTGGCAAAACTCAACAGTGTTAACCGGTTAACGCCCTGGGTTAACCGGTTAACGCAGACAGAACAACAATATTTTCACAACTCACAACAGTGTTAACCGGTTAACGCCCTGGGTTAACCGGTTAACGCAAGCAAAACAGCAATACTTCACAATTCCTAACAGTGTTAACCGGTTAACACCCTGGGTTAACCGGTTAACGCAAGACAGAAAGCTGTTCCTGCGCTAACACGAAGCAGAATGCAGAATTCTCCGCATTTTCCGCCGTTGGAGGACTTCCGGACCTCCGATTCCGATTCCGTAAAACGCTATACGTTCGGGAAATCACAACTCACACAAATACAGATTCAATTACAGCTTTCACATCATCTATTCATCACAATTTTTCAACATTCATAATCCAATTAGGGTCAAATCAACGGCTTATCACTACCCATTACATGTTAACCCATAATACCCATTAACCGACGATAAACCCCCCTTACCTGAGTTAATCCGGCGAATCTCTTAGCCTCAAGCTCTTCTCTTCTCCAGCCTTC
Source organism: Lathyrus oleraceus (assembly GCF_024323335.1). NCBI lineage: Eukaryota > Viridiplantae > Streptophyta > Magnoliopsida > Fabales > Fabaceae > Lathyrus > Lathyrus oleraceus. The sequence goes on along the minus strand of NC_066584.1, from coordinate 266,776,875 downwards.
TTCCTCTTGCTCTGCCTCTTTGCCCTTTTCCTCTTTTCAGCCGCTTCTCTGCTTTCACGTGAAAACTCTTTTTACCAAAATGGAACTCTTTTTTCCTTATTTCCAACTTATATATATTTTCCAATAATTATTATTCCAATAATAATAATAATAATAATAATAATATTCCAATAATTCCAATTATTTAATTAAATTAATAAATATAATATTAACTTAAATTAAATAATTATCTTATTTTTATCGGGGTGTTACACTCCCCGTAGAGGTTGAGATTCCTTCATTGCGTTTGCTTATGGAAGCCAAGTTGACTGAGGCTGAATAGTGTCAGACCAGGTTTGGCCAGTTGAATTTGATAGAAGAGAATAGATTGACTGCCATGTGTCATGGTCAGTTATATCAGCAAACGATGAAGAAAGCTTTTGAAAAGAAGGTCAGACCTCGAGTGTTTAGAGAAGGTGACCTCGTGCTCAAGAAGATTTTGTCATTTAAACCAGATTCTAGAGGAAAATGGACTCCTAATTATGAAGGCCCATATGTTGTTAAGAGAGCCTTTTCAAGCGGTGCGTTGATTCTTACAACTATGGATGGTGAAGAGTTCACTCGTCCTATGAACGCAGATGCAGTCAAGAAATACTTTGCCTAAAAACTAAAAGAACAACTCGCTAAGTTAAAAACCCGAAAGAGAGGCTTATGAAAAAATGAGCGTCTCGGTGGATTGAAAAACCGAAAGGGCGATCTAGGCAAAAATTAGAGACATAAAAAACAGAATTTCCCGATAAGTTGAGTACCCCACCCTGGGGCAACTTATGCAAAAATTAGGGATTATGGCAAGTAACTGCAGTCTACTGACCTTCAGTGTTTTGAAGACTTGGTTGAGCATAAGGGTTGACATTGATTCATCACCCCGGTAGCGGTCAAGAGCACAATGGATATCAAGAGTTAGTAGAAGGATTAAGGATCATTCAAATTCAATGTAACCCTTTTCCATTGTAAATTTCCATTTTCAACTTTGATAAATCTATGGAGTCTTGTCATTTGCAGACTACCATTCCAATAAATAATGTTGATCTTTTATCCAATTGTTTCTACTCTTATTTACTTCAGCCAATAGTTTAAATTTTATTATGATCATTTTGAAAATTCAAAATGTTTAATCAAAGTCTCTTTTTCTTAAAAATATATGAAAGAAATATTTTTTCAAAGCAATTAAAAGGAATATCAACAACATTTCAATAGATAGCAAGTCCTTAAGTGAGAAACATCAGAGGTTCCCCAAGCAGTTAATTTTTTGGGTATCCCTGGATGTTTGTGTTGATTCAATTCCTCAGCGAAGTTCTTGATTTCCCTAGTAGAGTTTCGTTCTTTTTTCCCAACTGAGTTGGTTGATTCAGATGCCCTGCGGTGTGTTATTGTCCCGGACAGAGTTTCTGGCTTCCCCAACAGAATTTGTGTTTCCTCAACAGGGTTGATCTTCAGCGGATATGGTTGATTTCCCTAGTAGATCACTTTGGTTTCCCCACCAATCGCCATTCGACTTTCTCCCAGTCAGAGTTTACTCCTGGTTTCTAAGCAGCTTATTTTCCCCAGTAGGGTTGTCTCCCATTTTATGGTGTTGACCTAAAATTTCCTACAGATTTGAGGTTTCTTTCCTAGCAGATCTCCTCCTTCCCCAGTTAGGGTTGAGCCTTTTTGGATTTTTGATCTCTCTGTTCTCCAGCAGTTGTCTCCATATCTTGTGGATTGACCAAGGATCGTACCGATGATTCAAATTCTTTGCGACGCCTTTGTATCCTTTGTGATCGTGTTGTCAACATAATCATCATATATACATATACATACACATTCATATAATTTCATGATTTGCATTATCATATGTGATTGATTCATTCGAGCTTATTATTCTTTGTTATGGCGGTACTCTATCCCCATACAAATCTGGTGTCTGTCCTCCTTCAATTGTAGAGTGTCAGCTCCTTAAGCAGAAAGACTTTAACCTTTCTCCTTTTCCCCACTGAGTTTGTTTCCTCGTGGATGATTATTATTTCAGTTTCCTCCCTAGTTAATTATCTGGATGGAATCACTCCCCTTGGGTTATGTCCTCAATGGGTTGAGTCTTGTTTGACCGTTTCTTTCTAGTTCTTATCAAGATAAATACTTTAAGTCCCCTAAGAGTCTATTGCCCAGTAACTGGTAATATTCTTCTTAGTTTGCAGTTTGTTACTTCTTGCCCAATACCCGGCAGAAGTACCCCAGCTTTCCCAGCAGTAGAGTCCCCAATGGATCTGATTCCCCGGAAAGTATATCCTCGATATGTTCACCCTAACCGGGGACAGATATCTTTCTCTCCCCTGCTTGATTCTATCCTTGATATGTTCAACCTAACTGATGACGAATATTCTCTTCTTGGTACTCTACCCAGTAAAAAGGTAGTTGTAATCCCTATTCTTGTTTCCCAGAGAGTTAATCCATGATATGTTCATCCTAACCGATGACGGGTTTCCTTCTCTTTGCGGTCTTCTACCCAGTAATCGGTAGTTGTAAATCCTACTTTTTCTCCCTCCGCGGAGTTTATCCTTGATATGTTCACTTTAACTAGTGACAGATTCTCTCTCTTGGTATTCTATCCAGTAACTGATATATGTAATTCCTATTTTATCTCCTCGTAGAGTCTATCCTTGATATGTTCATCCTAACCGGTGACGGATTTTCTCTTTGATGGTCTTCTATCCAACATTCGATAGATGTGATTCCGACCTTTTTGCTCAGTTGGTATATCCTTGATATGTTCATCTTAACCAATGACGGGTATCCTCCTTGACAATCCCAAGCAAGTTTATCCTTGATATGTTCATCTTAACCGATGACGGATCTTCTTCCCTGTCAAGTTTATCCTTGATATGTTCATCCTAACCGATGATGGATACTCTCACCCTTTGGTCTTCTACCAAGTAACTGGTAGTTGTAAATCCTATTTTTCTGCAGTTTTCCCTAGTAAGGCTATTCTTACCCAGTAATCGGTAATGAATACTCCCTCTTGGATTCCTCAGCGAGTCATCCTTGATATGTTTATCCAAACCGATGACGGGTGTCCTCTCTGTCAGATCTTTATTATCTCCTTACCCAATAACAGGTAGTAAATAATAGATTTCTACTGCTCCTGTATTGAAGTTTATTTTCTCCCCAGTTGAGTTGAGTACTTTAGTTTTATCCTAACTTACTCGTATCCCCTTGTAGCGGGGTATTCGTTACCATTAGAGATGTTGACTAAATCCAAGGTAAATCATACAAGTCGAGTCACCACCACACTTCTATTTATCCAAAGGAATGGTTAGAAAGCGAAAAAAAACCTAAAAGTTTTATCGAATCAAAAACTAGTAAAAATGTAAGAGATCTGGGTAAGGGGGTGGGTTTGCAATGGGAAGGTATTAGGCACCCAAAGCATCCTAGGTACTCCTAGGGAGCCCTTTTCACATTTGTTGCAAAGGTTGTTGTTTGTTTTTTTTGAAAATTTATTTGTGCTAACATGATTGAAGGGATGAGAAAAGCGTGTATGTTTATCTAATGTACTACTTACTAAAAGAAGGGTCAAAAGAAAATGACTCGCACGGACGTCGCATCCACTGCATACGTATCTCATCTGAATGTGAGAATCAGAGTCTTCGTAGCTCGGCTACCTATGGGTTAAAGAGGATTGTGCTCGCTAAGACATCGCGTCTTATGCCTACGTATCTCATCTGGGATGAAAATCAGAGCAAAATGTAGTTCGACAACCTATGGGGTAAGCGTTGTGTTTTGGGGTGAACGACGTTACTACGCAATCTACCGGATGCTCGACCTTTGGAGACTTACTCGCCTGTAGTAGAAGGAGATAACGTGTTCTTAGGAGAAGAAAAATCAATGAGTTTGGGGTGTTTAGGGATGCTCATGCAAAAAGGCAGTCCTAGATGAAGGAACCGCGCTACCTTAAATGACATGCCACGAGAGGCTATACGAAACCTAAGAAATCGGTAACATGCGGGAAAAGTAAAGGGATCGAGAGATCTACCTTACGGATAAAGATCAGAAGTAACAACAATTAAAGAGATAAGAAACCCAGAGATCTCTCAAGCTAGCACCATCAAAGAAAGTGAGTCAGTACAGGTAATCGGAATAAACCTCCAGGTGGTATCCCACAAATAAAGTGGAACACCAGGCAAGCCATCTCTGCAAGAGTCATATGAGCCCTCATAAAACAAAACTCAACAAACAGGTTAGAGAAACAAGATAGGGTAATCAGGAGTTGCCCCTAAATCAAAATGTAACCACATGAATCATGCTATTAAAATTCACAAAAGCTCACAAAAAGCAACCAAGGGTAGGAGGCCTAAACCTCTTGTCCAACACATGCATCAAAAGGGTATCAAATTCACCCATAATACCTCATACATTCAGAGCATTCAAATTAAAAGCATAAAGTAATGGGAATAAGGCAAACCTGACTGGAGAGATCGAATGAAATTGAATTGCCCGGTTGGGTTTGCAAAGCAATCTGAGGGTTTATATGAGAGGGAATTGGTTCTTTGCCGATGAGTTCCCTTCAGTCTCTGGAGGTTGCTCTGAACTCTATTAGCTCTTGTCTCACTATCTTTTTCCCTGCCAGGGTCATAGGAATAGAATGGCCTTTTGTTTCACTGAAACTCTGAATTTATAACCTGATTTTTATGGACCTGTGGGCTCAAATGAGAGAGGCCCAAGTCCAAATTTGTTTTGTTATATTTTATTTATTTATTTATTTATTTATTATTTACTTTTTTTTTAATTTTTTTTTTAATTTTTTTTTTTAATTTTTTTTTTTCGTTTTTCGGTTTTTTTTTTTTTTTTTAAACACATGGGTTTTGCCTAGCGAGCATGACAGTTCAAGAAATTCCTCTGAGCGTAGGTGATTCTGGTGGCTTTTCTTGGGACTCGCTAGGCGACCCATTCTGCTCGCCTAGCGAGCATGACAGCTCATGAACAAACTTTTGCTCCTTCAAGATTAACATTTTGACTGACGAATAGACCCCCTTTGAACCTGTTGGAAGTATCTTAAGCCATTCCCTTGTGTTGACTGATCATCTAAATAGAACCCACAAAGTGTCTTGGATGATACTCAAGCTTCAAACAAAAGATGTTAGTGACACACTTTTGTGCTTTTGGTTAGTAAACAAAAGTAAGAGAAACAATGATGTATAATTCAAGCATGCTTGGTGATCTCAAACCAATCACAAGGAGTCCCACCCAAAGGCAAAGGGAGCCAAGATGCTAAAGATCCTTGAGGCAATGCAAATGCAATGTTATGATGCCATGAGGGATCTTAGGGTCAAAATTGGGGTCTTACAGATGCCCCTATTTAAGGTCATTCTAGTTGGAGAATTGAAGGTTAAAATCTTCGTCTCGACGGGGTAGAATGGGCTTAAATAATAACAAAGAGACGAATTTTGGTCCCTAAGAGACCTCATGATGCAAATCTAGGTATGAAAAATGGTAGCACTCTGTGGAGATATGCGTCCACAAAAGCAAAGAAATCGGAAGCCACTGATAATCCATATGAGCAATTCACTCCATGGGACCAAGACCCTGGGGACTCTCCTGGGGATAGAAAAGGGATAAAAATGCGCGAGCAGGTCACGACTCAAAGCGTGGGGAACAGAATTCCAAAGGGAAAAGATCCAATGGAAAGACTCGAGCTGACTCGAAGATGCATGTATTGGGGAATATGCCAATACAACAAAAAACTATCCACAGCGGATACTTCGGATAAAATCCGGATGAAAACAATCCACTAAGGGACTTCGCTGGGGATGTCCACAAGGACACTCCTAGGGAAGCAGCGGGACGAGGTATTACCGGTTACTAGGTAATAAGCTCAAGGAGACATGTGATCTGAACGCCAGGTATGAGGGTGAGAGATACAACATGCTCAGGAAGAGATGAATATCCAAGACCGGTATAAGGGTGAGAGATATCAAAACTTCAAAATGTCTGAGGAAAACCTAAAAGGTATACTTCAACTCAGGGATTCTGACTCCACAGGGGACAAAAAGTCATAATAGGGAGCAGAGAGGAAGGAACACCAGGGATACCAGTTACTGGGCATATAATAGGTGACCAACCAAGGCGTGAATTGGGGAATATTCCCAAAACACTCATCATCCAAAAGAGGGCTAAAAGCAAACTCGATTACAGGATGGATATTCGACTCCACAAAGGGGATACGAATCTTACTTGTAACACCCCAAAATTTGCCCTCCTTATTCACGCATTCATTTTTAGGTCATTTAACATTAGATACATTGCATTTCATCATGTCAATCGGGATTAGCTCCAAGAAGCTTGAACATCATCCAGGACACTTTGTGGGTTCTATTTAGATGATCAATCAACACAAGGGAAAGACTTGAGTTACTTCCAGCAGGGGTCTATTCGTCAGTCAAAACATTAATCTTGAAGGAGCAAAGGTTTGTTCATGAGCTGTCATGCTCGCTAGGCGAAGCCCACGTGTTATGCAAAAAAAAAAAACGAAAAACGAAAAAAAAGTAAATTTAAATAAATAAATAAGTAAAAATAAATAAAAATAAATAAATAAATAAATAAAAGAAAAAATCTCAAACTTGGACCTCTCTCAAAATCCCACTAAGCTATCAATATTAGGCTATAAATACTAGAGTTTTCATTGAAACAAGACCCTGGACAAAACCTGGAGAGAAACCTAGACAGAAAGAGTGAGAATTAATCTGCAGCAACCTCCAAGCAACTCTGAAAAGTTCATTCTGACTCACACACCTTCAGCTCAAGCAAACCCTAACATTGGTTTGCAAATCCAGCCGTGCCATTTGATTTCAACTGATCTCTCCAATCAGGTTTGCCCTTATTCCCATTACCTTTGTGCTTTGAAGTTGAATACTCTGAATGTTTGAGGTAAGATGGATGAATTTCATTAGGTTTTTTCCCACGGGTTCATAATTATGTATGAATGTATAAATAATTCCTTGAATGCTTAATCGTTTAATTTCTGAAGTGTATGCCACATGGTTTAAGGTTTCTGAAACCATACTGTTATCCATGAAAAAAATGCTTATCGTGTTTCACTAACCCTTTTGTTGAGTTTTTGTGAAGGCTCACATGACTTTTGCAGGGATAGCTCGCTGGATATTCCACTTTGCTTGTGGGATACCATTTGGGAGATTTATTCTGATTGCCTTGTTGGCACGTTTACTTTATACATGTTTGTTTTGTATGTGTTCGTATCCCCACAGGTAGCGCGGTTCCTTCGTCAAGGACTGCCTTTTTGCATGAGCATCCCTAACCCTACCAACTCATTGATTTTTCTTCTCCTAAGAACACGTTAACTCCTTCTACTACAAGCGAGTAAGTCTTCAAAGGTCGAGAATCCGGTAGATTGCGTAGTAACGTCGTTCGTCCAAAACCCAATCCATAACCTCGTAGTTATCCGAACTACGGCTTGCTCTAATTCTCATTCCAGATGAGATACGTAGGCATAAGACGCGATGTCTTAGCGAGCACAATTACCCTTAACCCCTAGGTAGCTGAGCTACGAAGACTCTGATTCTCATATTCAGATGAGATACGTATGCAGTGGATGCGACATCCGTGCGAGTCATTTTCTTTTGACCCCTTTTTTTTAGTAAATAACACATTAGATAAACCCACACCCTTTAGACAAGAACTACAAAAGTGGATCCCGTAGAGTACTACGGATGCGTAGGGGTGCTAATACCTTCCCTTCGCATAATCGACTCCCGAACCCAAGATTTGGTTGCGAAACCCTGTCTTGTCCTTTCCTTTTTCCAGGTTTACTTCTAGCGTTTCCTTTCCCTCCTTTGGGATAAATAACGCACGGTGGCGACTCTCCTGTCTTTCTTCGCCGGTTGTTTTTTTTCGCATTCCATTTTTCAGGTTGCGCCAGCTGGCGACTCTGCTGGGGACCCGGTTTCCCTAAGCGAGTCCCTCCTAGCTTTTGTAGGTTGTTTGTTTATTGGGTGTTTATTCTTTTGTACAGTTATTTATCTTTCAACATTTACCCGCTTTATTGCATTGTGTACATATGACTGTCGTATCTGCTGGTTCTGTTAGTGAGATAAGTTCTATACCCGAACTCGAGTGCACTTAGGATAGGAGAATGGCATAGTCTTGTTGACTTGTGTGGAGTTATTCCTTAGCAAGTTGACTTGCAAGCCCATTCACTTGGTGGAGGTCATGTTGGGATCAATAATGTCGCACAAGTAAGTTGTGGTTAGACATTACTTTTTCCAATATAGACCTTAGAAGCCAAGGACCTTAGTTTACCAAACCCATCTTGGCCTATTCGTAGGACGTAGTGCGAACGTCGTTCAAGTGTAAGATTTGATACGATTGTTACGCGATAATACACTCACAAGAGTCTCTCTTGAGAATATTTTTGGAATATGAGTAGTCGTTCCTCCGATAATATCCGAAAGATGGGATTATGACTATGGGAACCGTTTGTAGAACATGTTTGGCAAGTTTAAACCTTAGTACACTCCCTTTGGGTGGTTCTTAACCTAAACTCCATGCTCGTGACTTGCAACAAACCCTTGATTCATGGTTGATCCGTTCAGGTATCCTTAATATCAATGAAACTTGGGTGTTGATAAGGTGTAAACCATAATCCACCAAAAATGGATGGTTGATATTAAGGATAACATGATTCATCCCATGACCTTTGTTTGGTGTGCTTTGCTTGATCCTCTTAATTTCTCTCCAGGCAGTGCAACCTGACAGATGTTCAAGCGGATCCAGCAATTCTGATTGACATGCCATTGCATTGCATAACATCATTTGCATATTCACATCCAACATCTCATGCTTATTCATTTGCAGGGTATTCCCTTTTTAAGGGGGGCCTTAAAATCGAATAAGCAGTGCATCGCATACCATACATACTAACCCTTGTTTGTTTTGCAGGTGTCACCGCAGTGTCTAATGTTTGTTCCCTGTTGTAATCAGTTATTGGTCCCAAGCGAGTTCACAGGTACCCGACAAAGGAAAATCGTCCACGACTAGAAATGGACCAGATACAAAAAGAACTGGCTGATATGCGTGAAAGGATGGATCAGTTCATGACATTGATGACTGGTATGGAAGAAGGCCAGACGAAGCTGAAGGAATTGGTTGAGAAACCGAGGCCCGATCCAGAGGTGGAAATACCAAGTGCTGAGGGGAACACTGGTAACCCTGGTAACCCTGGGAACGCTGATAACCCTGTAAACACTAGAAACACGGGTAACGCAATTTTCTTTGCACGACAAGGCCCTTGAGACCACTCGTCGTATGGATGAGCTTGCTGAGAAGCTCAAATCTTTGGAGTCTCAAAATTCCTTAGGTTTTGATGTCACCAATCTTGGTCTGGTTCAAGAAGTAAGGATCCCTCACAAGTTCAAACCCCCTACTTTTGAGAAATACAATGGGGCTTCTTGCCCACGCACTCATCTCCAATCTTATCTGGGAAGGTTGGGAGCTCACACTGAAGATGAAAAGCTGTGGATGTACTATTTTGAAGACAGTTTAACTAGAGCTTCTCGTGAATGGTATTCTCATTTGTCTCGTACTACCATCAAGAGCTGGAAAGACTTGGCAGAGGCTTTTGTCAAGCAATATCAATACAACTTGGACATGGCTCCAAATCGGACCTTGTTGCAAGGAATGTCTCAGACTGCCAAGGAAACCTTTAGAGAATATGCTCAGCGTTGGAAACAGATTGCTGCATCCGTCCAACCCCCTATGTCTGAAAGGGAGATGGCGGACATGTTCATGAACACTCTTCAAGGCAATTATATCGAGAGATTGGTTGCTTGCCCGTCAATCAGCTTTCCAGAGATAGTGATTGCTGGAGAAAGGATCGAGAGTCTGTTGAAGATGGGTCGAATTCAAGACAACAGTGCTTCCAACTCATCAGTTCCCAAGAAACCGTTTGCTGGTAATGGTCAGCAAAGAAGAGAAGGTGAGACGAGCGTTGTATATGCCGGCAGAGGCAGGGGCAGAGGACGCCCTAATTATTATCAAGATCCAGTGGCCGCAGTCACTATTCCAACACCTGTTCCTCAACCGCAGTATCATCCGCAACAGCAACCCAGGTACAACAATCAACAACAAGGAGGTAATCCGGGTCAGCAGAGACCCTATCAACAACGTCCAAGGCAGGCGGACCGGGTCATTGAGCCAATCCCAATGCCTTATTCTGTATTACTTCCCAAGCTGATTGACATGAATCTGCTTACGTTGAGAACTTTGGCCCCACCGGTCGATCCCAACAATCTGCCTAGAGGTTATGATGTCAACGCCAAATGTGCTTTTCACTCCAATGCACCTGGCCATACTACGGATAATTGCAAGGATCTCCAGCTAAAGGTACAAGATTTGAGAGATGCCCAGGCCATCAATTTTTCTCCGGTGCCTAATGTTATCCAAAACCCAATGCACGCTCACGGCGGGCAGAGGATTAATGTTGTTGATAGTGGGGAAAATTTGAATTTGGTTTCTGATGTGACTAAAGTGAAGACTTCGCTATCGGTGGTCAAAGACCGACTCTTGAAAGGACGGATTTGCCCGGGTTGTGGGGAAGAGTGCAGAAATTGTCAAGACGCTGAGAACGGATGTGATAGTTTGAGAAGGGGTATTCAGCCACTAATAGATGAAGGTTGTCTTCAGTTCGATCAGACTCGTCCAGTGAAGAATGATGTGTCGACAGTAACGTTTTATTTCACTCCTGAAGAAATATATGTTCCCGAGAGACCCGCTCCGACAACAATATATTTCCCAGAAAGTCCAGCACCAATTTACTCTGACAACCCTCAACCGACTTTGATTGGTCTGGTCACCATCACGGTACCAGGACCTGTTCCGTATGAGAAAGACAATGCTATCACGGGGCACTATGGGGCTGATATCTACTGCCAGGGGCAGAAAGTTAACGAAGAAGACATTGACATTGGTAGCTCCGCTGTAGACAATGTTGGAGGAATTGGTGGCTTCACTCGCAGTGGATGCCTATTTGCACCATCAATATTGCGCACGTATCTTGAAGCTGAGGCAGCTGCCAAGGCTAAAGGAAAACAGGTATCCACCGAAGAGGTTACTACCGAGGAAGCTCCTCCTAAGACCGCATTCGAGAAGGAAGTGGATGAGTTTATGAGGATTATCAAGAAAAGTGACTACAAGGTAGTCGACCAGCTAAATCAGACACCCTCAAAGATCTTCATTCTCTCACTATTGATGTGCTCTGAGGCACACAGAGCAGCCTTGTTGAAAGTACTAAATATGGCTTATGTTCCCCCAAATATAACTGTTGACCAGCTGGAGTCGGTAGTTTCGAATGTACACACTAGCCATGCGCTAGGTTTCACCGATTATGACCTAACATCTGAGGGCAGGAATCACAACAAAGCCTTGTATATCACAATGGAATGCAAAGGGACGGTGCTTTCCCATGTTTTGGTTGATACATGTTCTTCTCTGAATGTTCTCCCAAAGAAAGCCTTAACGAAGTTGGATTGCGATGACGCCACCCTGAGGCTGAGTAATTTAGTTGTAAGGGCTTTTGATGGCTCTAAGCGAGCTGTTTGTGGCGAAGTTGAGTTGCCAGTTAAGATTGGACCGCAGGTATTCAAGAGTACCTTTTATGTGATGGATATTTAGCCTGCCTATACACCTCAGTTAACTTGGCTTCCATGAGCACACGCAATGAAGGAATCTCAACCTCTACGAGGAGCACTACTTCCATACCATATACAAGAGGGGAAGGGGTTGCCCCTATTGAAGTGCGGATGGATGTATGATACCCATGCAAAGCAAATGGGACCATCTCATGCCAATCCTTATACGTGACAACCATCATCTGGATAATCTTCTTGATGTTATTATTCACAGCTTCAACAACCCAATTCATCTTGGGTCTGTAGGGAGAAGAATTATGATGTGCAATCTTGAAGTCTTTACAAAGAGCTTCCACCATATTGTTATTCAAGTTTGATCCGTTATCAGTAAAGGTCTTACTTAGCACACCATACCGGTATATGATCTGATTCTTGATAAACCTTACAACAACTTGCTTGGTCACATTTGCATATGATGTCGGTTCAACCCATTTCGTGAAGTAGTCAATTGCTACTAAAATGAAACGATGTCCATTCGAAGCTTTGGGTTCAATCATCCCAATCATATCAATTCCCCACATGGAGAAGGGACATGGGGAAGAGATAACATTCAATAGTATCAGAGGAACATGAATCTTATCAGCATAAATTTGACACTTGTGGCACTTCTTCACGAATTTGCAACAGTCAGATTCCATTGTCAACCAATAGTAACCTGCCCACAACATCTTCTTCACCATTGCATGTCCATTGGAATGAGTACCAAAGGAACCTTCATGCACTTCAGGTCATCAACAAATCTGCTTCGTGTCTATCCACGCATCTGAGTAGAACCATGTCGAAGTTTCTCTTGTATAGTATATCACCATTCAAGTAGAAATTACCGGCTAATCTTCTCAAAGTCTTCTTATCTATCAAAGATTCCCCAGACGGATAAATCTTACTTTGGAGGAAACATTTGATGTCGTAATACCACGGCTTCTCGTCTTTAATCTCTTCAACAGTAAACACATGAGTTGGCCTATCAAGACGCATTACATATAAATTGGGAACTTCATTCCAATACTTCACTACAATCATTGATGCCAATGTTGCAAGAGCATTTGCCATCCGGTTTTCATCTCGAGGGATATGATGAAATTCAACCTTTGTAAAGAAAGTTGAAATCCTCCTCGCATAATCTTTATACGGTACTAAACCGTGTTGGTTTGTCTCCCATTCACCTTTGATCTGATTTCACAACCAAAGCCGAATCACCGAAGACATCCAAATACTTGATTCTGAGATTCATGGCCTCTTCAAGCCCCGTAATGCAAGCTTCATATTCCGCCATATTGTTTGTACACTTGAAAGTCAACCTAGCTGTAAATGGTAGATGCGTGCCTTGAGGAGTAATAATCACTGCCCCAATGCCATTTCCATATTGATTAACAGCTCAATCAAACACCATGCCCCAACGGGAACCAGGTTCTGGCCCTTCTTCAAGCAATGGTTCATCACAATCTCGCATTTTCACGTACAAAATCTCTTCATTAGGAAAATCATACTGCACTGACTTGTAATCTTCAATTGGTTGGTAAGCCAAATGGTCAGCCAAAATACTACCTTTGATCACTTTCTGAGATCGGTATTCGATATCATACTCTGATAGCAACATCTGCCAACGGGAAATTCTCCTAGTTAAAGCAGGCTTCTCAAATATATACTTGATTGGATCCATTTTGGATATCAACCAAGTAGTATGATTCAACATGTACTGAAGCAGACGCTTAGCAGCCCAAGCCAATGAGTAACAAGTCTTCTTAAGCATAGAATATCGAGTCTCACAGTCGGTGAATTTCTTACTGAGGTAGTAAATTGCAAATTCTTTCTTCCCAGTCTCATCTTGCTGACCAAGAACACAAGCCATACTATCTTCGAGCACAGTCAAATACATGATCAACAGTCTTCCTTCAATAGGTGGAGACAAAATCGGAGGTTCAAGCAAATATTCTTTAATACTGTCAAAAGCTTTTTGGCAATCTTCAGTCCAATCACAAGACTGATCTTTCCGAAGAAGCTTGAATATAGGTGCACATGTGTCAGTCATGTGGGAAATGAATCTGGAAATATAATTTAAGCGACCAAGAAAACCTTTGACTTGCTTCTCAGTTTTTGGCGCAGGCATCTCTTGTATTGCTTTAACCTTGGAAGGATCAACTTCAATACCCTTCTCACTGACAATAAAGCCCAACAACTTATCATAACGAACACCAAAAGTACACTTATTGGGATTCAAGTGGAGTTTCTATTTCCTCAAACGCTGGAATAGCTTCAACAAATGCTCAACATTTTCCTCTTCATCAGTTGATTTAGCAATCATGTCTTCGCCATACACTTCAATCTCTTTATGCATCATATCATGAAAAAGAGTAGTCATTGCTCTCTGGTAAGTTGCACCAGCATTTGTTAGACCGAAAGGCATCACTCTATAACAGAATGTTCCCCAGGGTGTAATGAATGTGGTCTCCTCCATATCTTCGGGTGTCGTCTTGATCTGATTATATCCCGAAAATCCATCCATAAACGAAAAGACTTTGAACTTAGCAGTATTGTCTACCAACATATAAATGTGTGGCAGAGGGAAATCATCTTTCGGACTGGCTTTATTCAAATCTCGATAGTCAACACACATGCAGACTTTTCCATCATTCTTTGGCACAGGCACAATATTGGCCACCCATTGCGGATACTCATCTGTTACAAGGAAACCGACATCAATCTGCTTTTGCACTTCCTCTTTGATCTTCACAGCCATATCAGGATGCGTTCTTCTCAACTTTTGCTTGACTGGCGGGCATTCTAGCTTTAACGGTCATCTATGCTCCACAATCTCAGAATCCAAACTAGAAATGTCTTGATAGGACCAAGAAAACACATCTAAATACTCTCGAAGAAGATCATCTTCGGAACCCAAGTTGACTAGCTCAATCTTCGCTTCAAACGGCTGAATAATCTGTTCATCTTGCTCAATAAGACGAGATAATTCATCACTCACTTGTACATCACTTTCCTCCTCTGCCTCAAACACAGGGAATTAAAAATTTGGAGAAGGAGAAGGATCATTGTATTGAATTGGGTTAGGAACCAACCTGCATAATGATTTGATATTTTGATTTTAGAGAAGTAAATTTGTGACCAAATATTATGCAGATGGACAATTATATTGTTTATTTATGTTTTTTTTTGTGATTACCGTTTTCAGGATAAAGCAAAAAGTAAAAAATAAACATCAAAGATGTGGATGAATAGAATTAATTTTATTAATGATCAATTTAAAATTCCCAAACAATGTTCACTTCTCCCTTAGGCATAGGTGAAAGATTTTAAAATATATAAGCAATTACTTAGATCGATGCAAAATAACAAGAATATCAACAACAATCCAATTGTTGCTTGTCTTTCCATACGTAACAAAGTTGGTGCAGTCTTCCCCTTTGCTATCCTCTAGCACAACAGCTAAGTGTTATTCATTGCCATAAATAAACCCTCTGCTACGGAAGCTGAGTTGCATGTCTTCAGATCTTGCGATTGATGAGCCTTTCTGGAACCCCAAACCGGTTCTCCCTTTGTTGTCAGAGACCTCTACCATGCGCCCCCACTGATCAACAATACCTTCTTCAACAATCTTTTGAGCATCTTTCAACGAGGACATAGGTGCCCCAACTCTCTTCTCAGCAACAATAGACGAGGCTTGGAACGGAGTTCTAACCTCATCATCTGCTTCAACATACGAGAAAGATGACAGATGGATAACCAACATCGCCTTCTCTCCTTCAACAATCACAAGTTTGCCATTCTTGACAAATTTCAATTTATGATGCAAAGTGGAGGCAACAACCCCTGCCTCATGAATCCATGGCCTTCCCAATAAACAGCTATAGGCCGGGTGGATATCCATTACTTGAAAAGTAATCTGAAAATCACTCGGACCTATCTTGACTGGAAGGTCCACTTCACCAATTCCTGTTTTGCGCGAACCATCAAAGGCTTTGACGATTACTCAACTGTACCTCATAGGCGCTCCTTGGTAAGATAGCTTTGACAAAGTTGACTTTGGAACCGATGTCATCAAGCACATTTGAAAAAGCATCTTCCTTACAGTTCATTGAAATATGCAAAGCTAGATTATGATTTCTTCCCTCCTCAGGGAGTTCTTCATCGCAGAAGCTCAGATTATTGCATGAAGTGATGTTAGCCACGACGTGATCAAACTGATCCACGGTAACATCATGCTCTACGTATGCTTTCTCAAGAACTCTCTGTAGTGCTTCTCTATGTGCTTCAGAATTCATCAGTAGAGATAACACTAAGATTTTTGAGGGGGTTTGGAGCAACTGCTTAACCATATTGAACTCGCTCCTCTTTATCAACCGGAGTACCTCATTGTCATCATTGGCTTTCAAGTTGCTGGATTCACCAGACTTATCTTTTGAACAGCCAACGGGATCTACATTAGGCACCTCCACCTTCTTACCAACAATCATTTCCTCTATGTTTTTTGGGAACACTGGCCCAAACACTCGACCACTGCGGGTCACCTTCGTTACATTGACAATACTCACTACTGAACTAGTCGCAGATAACAGGACCTCTTGAGCATTCTTTAACATTGTAGCATTGTACTGGTACGGTACAACCTTATCAGATGAATATGGGACTGGGCCCGCTAACTGTATTACCAACAACGATATTGATCTTTGACTGACGTTATTATTGTTGTTGCTATCATATTGAATTACCAACCTCTCTTGTTGTTTGAAAACAGGCACTCTGAAATTGACGTCGTCATCTATATGACGGGATTGAACAATTTGAATCATGCCTTCATCCATCAGACGTTGGATGTCTCTTTTCACTACAACACACCCTCTTGGGTTCACACTACAAATAACACAACCATCATGGTCATGTTCGTAGTCATTCACCAAACAAATATCTTTATGCATCTACACCAAGGATCTTCGGTTAAACCGGACATCATAAACCTTTTATTCTCCAGGAAAACCGTCCACCATATTCACTGAAGAGTTCCCATGAGCGGGAAAAGGGTTTGCTTTCACATTTGGCGCGCGGTCCTCAAAGGACACCGTACCACTCTTCATAAGCTTTTGAACCTCATACTTCAATGGATTGCAGTTTTCAATATTGTGTCTGGGTGCTCCCTGGTGAAAAGCACAACAGAGTTTAGGTTTATACCACCAAGGAAGTGGTTCTGGGATCTACGGTGGGTTCCTCGGTTGAATTAAGTTCTTGAGAACTAACGAGGGATACAGCTCTACATACGACATAGGAATCGGGTCAAAAGAGACCTTCTTCCTCTCTAAGTTCTGATGATGATGATTGTTGTTAGTATTGTTGTTGTTGTAGGTGTTTGTTCTTTGTTGCGGTTGTTGTTGTTGACGTTGATGTTGTTGTTGTTGAATTGATGTTGCTTGTTGATTAGAAAATATCAGAATTACTGATGACACTTGATGATGATAATGTTGACGGGGTGGTGGATTTCTTATGATCTGAGGCCTCCTCTGTCTCCCACTGATTACTGTGTTGGTCTCACTAGCCTTCTTCTTACCAAAGTTGCTACCATATCTCTTGCTTGTTGACGCCTCCTCTCTTGACAACAGTCCTTCACGGACTCCTTCCTCAAGTCTCATCCCCATTTTTACCATTTCTGTAAAATCACTGGGACCAATAGCGATCATGCATTCATAATAAAATGAACTCAGGGTTTTCAAGAAGATTTTCGTCATTTCTTTTTCCTCCAAAGGATGAGTGATCTGGGCAGCCAACTCCCTCCATCTTTGCGCGTACTCTTTAAATGTCTCTTTGTCCTTCTAAGACATAGACCTCAACTGGTCTCTATCCGGCGCCATGTCCACATTATACTTGTATTGCTTCACAAAAGCCTCTCCCAAGTCGTTGAAAGTGCGAATGCTTGCGCTATCCAACCCCATGTACCAACGGAGTGCAGCACCAGTCAGACTATCTTGGAAGTAGTGAATAAGCAATTGATCATTGTCAGTCTGAGTAGACATTTTGCGGGCGTACATCACAAGATGACTGAGCGGGGAAGAGTTCCCCTTATATTTTTCAAAGTCAGGCACTTTGAACTTCACCGAGATTTTGACGTTAGGCACTAAGCACAACTCATCAACACTCTTTCCAAAAAAATATTTACCTCTTAGCGTCTTCAATTTCTTGTGCAGCTCAAGAAACTGATCTTTCATCTCGTCCATCTTCTCATAAACATCTGGACCCTCAGACGGCTCGGAATGATAGATGGTATCCTCTACACGTGGCAAAGTATGCACAACGGGAGGTGGCACGGACATGACTGGGCTAGATGTCGGCATGGAAGCAAAGGTAGGCACAAAGCCTTCGGGCACAAAGTTGGGGGGCATTCCCCACGGGAATCCGGCAGGCATATTCGGCACGAAATGGGCGGTAGCAGCGGGCATGGTAGAGGTAGTCACCTCTGAAGTAACAGTCCTCGTGGGAGGAGTTACAGGTGTTGGAAAAGCTTCATTCTGAGCAGCAAGAACTAACTCCATCATGGCAGTCAGGCGGGCGATCTCGTCCTTCAGCTCTCTGTTCTCTTGCTCCAAATGTTCCATGATTTTCAGATGATTGGCTCGGGTGTTGTACCGGTGAGTCAGCTTGGCTAAAGCACAGAAGAAACACCAATCAGACATCTGGAGAAAACCTGCTGATGCAAATGATGCATGAAATGCAATTCTTGATTATTTTTTATTTCAATGAACTTACTATATCATTTGCAAATATATAATATTTAAATGG
The DNA here is from genome assembly GCF_024323335.1 of Lathyrus oleraceus. Lineage (NCBI taxonomy): Eukaryota > Viridiplantae > Streptophyta > Magnoliopsida > Fabales > Fabaceae > Lathyrus > Lathyrus oleraceus. The sequence goes on along the minus strand of NC_066584.1, from coordinate 266,758,387 downwards.
AAATTGCAACAATTTGATATGACTAAAAAACTCTTTTTATTTATATAAATTGGAAGGATTACACTGAGTATAATTTCAGAAACCAAAATAACATATACAAGAGAAAAGGAGACGAGTCATCCTAAGGATCCCTAATAACAATGTCGGAAGATCTGGATGAAGGCACGTACTTCCTTCGAATGTGAAGGATCTTGGTCTCAAAAGAAACCTTCATCTGAGTCATCTCGAGGACAAGCTGGTCAACGATCTTCTTCCAAGCGACGGAAGGTTGAGGCATGCTAGAAGATGAAACCTTTGGCTCTCTCTGTCTCTTCGTCACTCGGTCTTCAAGTAGCTCAATAAATGCGTCTTTGTCCTTAGACTCCAATTGCAACTCTTCATGCTTTTTGCTCAAAGCACGGAAATGCTCTTCCGTCATATCCTTCTCTTGCTTCATCTTAACGAGTGCGTCTTCCAACTCCCCTACATATTGGTTATGGAGAGTTAATGGCTGAACCACAACCATAGACATAGGTCTTTCGCTAGGATAAGGCATCTTCAACTCCATAGCTCTCTTCTTCACCCAAAGAGTGTAAGCTTCCAAAGCATGCACATTATGCCAAGCATGCACAATCTTCTGCTTCAAATGTTGGGGATCTTTACCCTCTTAATAGAAAATACCTTCTAACAAAGTGTTATTAGGTTTGTCTCTCAAGGGGAACCCAAGTTGACGACGAGCCAAAGCAGGGTTGTAGTTAATTCCTCCTTGTGTACCAATGAGAGGCACATTAGAGAATTCACCACAACTATCGATAATCTCCAAACTGCTTAAGGACGGATCATACCAAACTAAATCATCATTAGTGAGAGACATAAGTCTCTAAGACCACCTCAGACCTTATTTGTTCTCCACAAAAGCAGGCGTCTGAGGCAAGTGCGAAATAAACCACTTGTACAAAAGAGGAATACAACAAACAATCGTTCCACCACCCTTAGAATTCCTTATATGCAAAGAGAAATACATATCATCCAAGAAAGTAGGCATAAGATTCCCAATCACGAAAAGTCTAATGGCGTTAACATCAACAAAACCGTCAATGTTAGGGAACAAAGCTAATCCATAGATGAGCAACACGAAGATAGCTTCAAAAGCATCCACACTACCAGCTTGAGCAAGAGTAATAGCTTCCTTGATGAGGAAAATAGATGGAAACCCAAACAATCCTCCTTTCTTCACCCAATGAGCCTCTATCTCAGACTTCTTCAAGTGAAGAGCTTCAGCAATAATACTAGATCGGGGAATCTCCTTCAATCCACTAAAAGGTACTCTACTAGAAATAGGTATCCCCAAAAGATGAGAATACTCCTCCAAGGTAGGCACAAGCTGAAAATCTGGGAAAGTGAAACAATGGTAGAGAGGATCATAGAACTACCCTAGCACACTCAAAAGTCCTTCAACCACATCAGCAGACAAGATGGACAGAAGCTTCCCATGACGTTGTTTGAAGTCCAAGGGATCTAATACAAAAGATGCTAGCTTCCTTAACTCTTTCAAGTCGGGACATCTGAAACTGTACTTCTTAGTGTTCCTTCGTCCACAATCCATGTTCTGAAAATATTTGCAAATGATACCTTAGTTCCTTTAAATTTTCGTGTGATGAATGTTATGATACGCATGAATGCAACAATCACAAATAAGGGATCACACACAAGGCAAACAAAGGTCAAGGGATGAATCAAGTCATTGTCAAGATCAATCATCCATTTTGGTGGATTATGGTTTACACCTTATCAACACCCAAGTTCCATTGATATTGACAAGACTTGATTGGATCAACCAAGAATCAAGGGTTTGTTGTGAGTCACGAGCATGGAGTCTGGGTTAAGAACCATCATGTAGCGGGGTATTCGTTACCATTAGAGATATTGACTAAATCCAAGGTAAATCATACAAGTCGAGTCACCACTGCACTTCTATTTATCCAAAGGAATGGTTAGAAAGCGAACAAAAACCTAAAAGTTTTATCGAATAAAAAACTAGTAAAAATGTCAGAGATCTGGGTAAGGGGGTTGGTTATGCAATGGGAAGGTGTTAGGCACCCAAAGCATCCTAGGTACTCCTAGGGATCCCTTTTCACATTTATTGTAAGGTTGTTATTTTTTTTTGTGAAAATTAATTTGTGCAAACATGATTGAAGGGATGAGAAAAGAATATACAAATTTATTTACATTTTATGTTTGAATGGATGAACCCATTGCCTACGTACCATCTTAAAAAAAGATTAGGATCAAAACCTCGTAGTTCGGGGTAAAAAAATTCAAAAAAAAGTTGGTGAATTGATTGGTCCAAAAACCTTAAGGTCTTTTGTTATCAAAGGGAGAAAACTCAACCTAAAACCACAAATCCACCATGTGAGGATAGCTTCAACATGCTAGTGAGGGGTTAACCCTATAATAAGCATGGAAGACTCATTGTCCATCACTAAGGATAAAGGTGAGTATTATATCTACCTCAAGGATAACTCAAACCTAATAGCTAATGGTTATAAAAAAAGGTTTGATTAAGAAGGTGGCCATTGAAACCACAAAAAGTATTTGAATGGGTTATATTTACCAATTAAAAGTATTTACAAAAATATGGTTAAAGTGGATTAAAAGGTTCAATTCAGAATAAGTGTTATGAAAAATAAGTTTTGAAAATCAAAAGCATAAGGCTTAGGTTTCTAATGTTGAAAACAAAAGTTATTGTTTGCACAAAAAGTTTTGGCTTGGGTTAGAATGGGGAAAAAAAACAAAAAAAAAGGGTTAACTTCCTAAACATACAAGAGATAAGGGAAAGAAAATAAAAGCATATTAGGAGTTCCCCTCTTGAGATCATATTGATGATCCAAGTAGCTCCCATCCTTTGGAATAAGCAGTCACAAACAAATATCTCAAGCCATTAAGCACAGGTAATCGGAATAAACCTCCAGGGGGTATCCCACAAATAAAGTGGAACACCAGGCCATCTCTGCAAGAGTCATGTGAGCCCTCACAAAAAACTCAACAAACAGGTTAGAGAAACAAGATAGGGTAATCAAGAGTTGCCCCCAAATCAAAATGTAACCACATGAATCATGCCATTAAAATTCACAAAAAAAAGCTCACAAAAAGCAAGCAAGGGCAGGAGGCCTAAACCTCTTGTCAAACACATACATTAAAAGGGTATCAAAAAATTTCAGGTTGAAAGTATAAAGTAGTGGAAATAGGGTATACCTAATTGGGGAGGATCGATTGAAATTGAGTTGCACCCGTGAGGTTTACAGAGCAATCTGAGGGTTTTCCTCTGGAGGTTGCTCTGAACTCTGTCAGCTATTCTCTCACTTTCTTTTTCCTGCCAGGGTAATAGGAACGGAATCTTTGTTTCACTAAAACTCTGAATTTATAACCTGGTTTTTGTGGACCTGTGGGCTAAATGAGAGAGGCCCAAGTCCCAAAAATATTTTTTTGTTATATTTTATTTATTTATTTTTTTATTATATATTTATATTTTTTTTAGTAAACAAAAGTAAGAGAGACAATGATGTATAATTCAAGCATGCTTGGTGATCTCAAACCAATCACAAGGAGTCCCACCCAAAGGCAAAGGGAACCAAGATGCTCATGATCCTTGAGGCTATGCAAATGTAATGTTATGATGCCATGAGGGATCTTAGGGTCAAAATTGGGGTCTTACAGATGCCCCTATTTAAGGTCATTCTAGCCGGAGAAGTGAAGGTTAAAATCTTTGTTTCGACGAGGTAGAATGGGATTAAATAATAACAAAGAGACAAATTTTGGTCCCTAAGAGACCTCATGATGCAGATGTATGTATGCAAATAGTACGAACTCTGTGGGGATATGTGTCCACAAAGAAGAAAAGACATCCGGAGAAATTGACAATCCATATGAGAAATACACACAATGGGACAGAGACTCTGGGGACTCTTATGGGGATAGGAGAGGGAATAAAATGCGTGAGCAGGTCACGACTCAACCTTTGGGGAACAAAATTCCAAAGAGAAAATATCCAATGGAAAGACCCGAGTTGACTCAAAGGTGCATGTATTGGGGAATATGCCTATACAGCAAAAACTATCCACAACGGATACTTCGGATAAAAATCCGGATGAAACAATCCACTAAGGGACTTCGCTGGGGATGCCTAAAAGGACACTCCTGGGGAAGCAGCGGGACACAGTATTACCAGTTGCTGGGTAATAAGCTCAAGGAGACATGTGATCTGATCGCCGGTATGAGGGTGAGATACAACATACTCGGGAAGGATGAATATCTAAGACCGGTATAAGGGTGAGAGATATCAATCAACCAAATCATCTGAGGAAGACCTAAAAAGGTATATCTCAACTCAGGAAAATCTGACTCCATAGAGAACAAAAAGTCATAATAGGGAGCAGAGAGGAGGGAACACCAGGGATACCGGTTACTGGGCATATAATAGGTGACCAACCAAGGCGTGAATTGGGGAATATTCCCAAAACACTCATCATCCAAAATAGGGCTAAAAGCATACTCGATGATAGGATGGATATTCGACTCCGTAAAGGGGGTACGAGTCTTACTCGACTGGGGAAGAACAAAAGCTTCGACCAAAGAGTGCATGAGATATACTATCTATTACCGTCAGAACGTAGATAATATACTCGCATGGACGATTATCTACAACCGGTTACTGGGTTAGTAAAGGATAAATCAACCGAAAAGAAAAGGCATCGGGATACCGAAACTAGGTATATAATGATGACCAATCAAGGCGTGAATTGGGGAATATTCCCAAAACACTCATCTTCCAAAAAGAGGGCAAAAAGAAAACTCAATTATGGGATGGACATTCGACTCCGAAAAGGGGGTACGAATCTTACTCAACTGGGGAAGAACAAAAGGCTTCGACCAAAGAGTGCATGAGATATACTATCTATTACCGTCAGAACGTAGATAATATGCTCGCATGGACGATTATCCACAACCGGTTACTGGGTTAATAAAGGATACATCGACCGAAAAGAAAAGGCATCGGGATACCGTAACTAGGTATATAATGATGACCAATTCAAGGGAGGAACAATCGTTACTAACAACAACAACATAGACGAGAGATGACCCACTAGGGATAAATTGCGTAATTAGAGCAATTATCCATGAGATACATCACCGGTTACTGGGTGGTATACTAAAAAAGTAAGGAATGTCAATATCGAATTTTGTATAAAGATAACCAACAAGGAGGGAATTACATCTACCTGTATGAGGGTAGAGAACCACAAAAGAGAGTACCCGTCATCGGTTAGGATGAACAACAATCAAGGTTTAACTCTGCACGGGGACAAAATGGGGTTTACAACTACCGGTTACTGGGTAGTAGACCACAGAAATATGACTTACAACTACCGGTATGAGGGTAGAGAACCACAGACTCCGCCGGGATAATAATTACTAATTATTGAGCGATTATTCATTTACCACGGGGAAACAGGAAAAGAGTCTCAAGAGACCGATCTAGGATCAAACTCGATAGGCACACCAAATCAAGACTTGTCTCGGTGAGGATATAACTTAATGGGGAAAACCATCCCAGTATATGTGTTGGGAAGGAACAAAGAACTCTGCAAGGGATGAATCATCAATCATTCCAGCTGGGGACGAGAGTTATCACAGACAAGGTCCACCACACTAACAACTCTGCTGGGGAATCTATCCGAGGAGATAAAGGATTTATCGGGATCAACCACCAAATACCGCTCTTGCCCAAAGAGATCCAAGCTGCTGAGGAAGAAAGATTGCTACTCTGCTGAAGGGAAGAGAGGTGACTCTCAACAAGCAATCCACTTGGTAGGATAAACCACAAGGGGTTCCGGAGGGAGGAGATACAGTCATGCCAGGAATATGGACAAAAATCTTACCCTGTTGGGGATCGTACCACCCTTGGGAGAGCACTGAGGATCTCCTAAGTATCCTTTCGTCATTGTGAATGTTCACTTTGTTAAAAAAAAATTATAAAAAATTTGATCGCTTAAAACAATGATATTTTCTTAATCAAAGCATGCAAAACATTTGTTGAATAGAAACAGATAAGAGTGCCAATAATTGGACAAAATGCTCAAATTTATTTGATAGAATGGTAGTCTGCGAATGGCAATACTCCATAGATCTTTACAAATTTGAAATTGGTGATATATATTGGAAAGGGCTACATTGAACATAATGACCATTTCTCCACCAATTCTGAATCCGATGTATTTAAAGCTTTGGCTGATAATGAGCAAGGATCTCTGACAGACGACAGTTGTAGAACAAAGTCTTGTCAGGATGTAGTTACTTGCCAAATCCCTAATTTTTGCCTAGATTGCCCCAGGATGAGGTACTCAATCTAGTGAGATACATATATCATTATTATATATTTTTTGTGTCTCTAACTTTTGCTTGGACCGCCCTTTCGGGTTTTCAATCCACCGAGATGCTCATTTTTGCCTAAGCCGCCCTTTCGGGTTTTCAACATAGCGAGTTATTCTTCTTTTTATTTATTTATTTAGGCGAAGTACTTCTTGACTGCATCTGAATTCACAGGACGAGTGAAATCGTCCCCATCCATAGTTGTAAGTATCAAAGCACCGCCTGAAAAGGCTCTCTTAACAACATACGGACCCTCATAGTTCGGAGTCCACTTGCCCCTGGAATCGGGCGCGAAAGACAAAACTTTCTTGAGCACAAAGTCACCTTCTCGGAACACACGAGGCTTGACCTTCTTATCAAAATCTTTCTTCATCCTTTGTTGATATAACTGACCGTGGCACATGGCAGTCAATCTCTTCTCTTCAATCAAATTCAGCTTGTCATAACGACTCTGAACCCATTCAGCATCAGTCAACATGGCTTCGATCATATCGTCAATGTATACCTCAATCTCCTTGTGCATCATATCATGAAACAAGGTGGTCATAGCTCGTTGATACGTGGCTCCGGCGTTCTTCAAACCGAAGGGCATCACTCGATAACAGAATGTTCCCCAAGGTGTGATGAATGTTGTCTTCTCCATATCCTCGGGTGCCATCTTAATCTGATTATATCCGGAAAATCCATCCATAAACGAGAAGACATTGAATTTAGCTGTATCGTCTACCAACATATCAATGTGTGGTAGAGGGAAATCATCTTTCGGACTAGCTTTGTTCAAGTCTCTATAGTCCACACACATTCGGACTTTTCCATATTTCTTAGGCACGGGCACAATACTGGCCACCCATTGAGGATATGTAGAAGTCACCAGAAACCCCGCATCAATTTGCTTCTGAACTTCCTCTTTGATCTTCACTGCCATATCAAGATGAGTTCTTCTGAGCTTCTGCTTTACAGACACACACTCAGGCTTTAGAGGTAGGAAATGTTGCACAATATCAGTATCTAGACCAGGCATGTCTTCATATGACCAGGCAAAGACGTCAACATATTCTCGTAGCAACTTAATCAACCCCTTCTTTACAAATTCTTCCAGAAGTGCCCCAATCTTTACCTCTTGCACACAATCTTCAGACCCCAAGTTGACTGTTTCCAAATTCTCAAGATGCCGCTGAATGATCTTCTCTTCATGCTCAAGTAGTCGGGTGATCTCATCAGGAATCTCTTCAACATCATCTTCCTCTGCCTCAAATATAGGGAATTCAAAATTGGGAGATGGTGTTGGGTCATTATGTTTAATGGGTTTAGAAATCAACCTGCGTAATGATTTTGGATATGAAAAGCTTTAGAATTCAAACAAGGCAAATCATTATGCATATGAACAGATCGATTTTATTCTATTTTTTTTCTTTTAGGGTTTTATGTGATCACCAATTTCATGTGAAAAGCGAAAAGGGAAAATAAATGGAAAAACAAACATTTAACATGAATTTATTGAATGAAAATATCATGGCATTTTTGCGCCAATAATGTCATCACTCCTCTTTTTGGCATGGGAGAAGGGTTTTTAAACAAAGTGATCATTACGTTGACTTGTGGATGACTGTAGGAATATCGACAGCGACCCAATTGTTGCAGACCCCACCAGGGATGATGAAATTTCCAGAATCCTCTGTATCTTCTTTTAAAACGGCAACAGCCTCCTCATCTAGACCAGTGTGGATGAAACCTCCACTCTTGAATAACCCTTGCTTGTTGAAAGTACCAGAAGAAAAACCTATGCCAGCCCGGGACTCGTTGTCTTCTAACTCAATCATTTTTCCTAAACCAGTGGTTGCACCACGCTCAATGGCCAAATTTGCATCTTTGTAGGAAGCAAATGAAGGAGTTCTCTTCTCAATAGGCTCAGTTATAGATAAAGCTTGGAAAGGAGTTCCAATTTCAACCTCAGCATCTATATAAGAGAAGGAAGACAAATGGCTAACCAGGAGAGCCCTTTCTCCCCCTACCACCACCAGCTTCTTGTTCTTCACAAATTTCAGTTTCTGGTGTAGGGTGGACGTCACGGCGCCTGCCTCGTGAATCCATGGTCTGCCTAAGAGACAACTATACGATGGGTGAATGTCAATAACCTGGAAGGTAATCTAAAAATCAATTGGTCCGATCTTGATTGGGAGATCAAGTTCCCCAATCACAGTTTTGCGAGACCCATCGAAAGCCTTCACAACTACTCCACTCTACCTCATGGGAGATCCTTGATATGATAGCTTTGAGAGAGTGGACTTTGGCAATACGTTCAATGATGACCCAATGTCCACCAGTACATTGGACATGGCGTCGTCTCTACAATTCATAGATATGTGTAAAGCCAAGTTGTAGTCTCTTCCCTACTCATGGAGATCAGAGTCACAAAAGCTCAGGTTGTTATAAGCAGTAATATTTGCAACAATTTTATCGAATTGCTCCAAAGTGACATCATGATCCACATATGCCACATCCAACACCTTCTGCAGAGCCTCTCGGCGTGGTTCTGAATTTAAGAGTAAGGATAACACAGATATTTTGGATGACGTTTGTAGAAGTTGGTCTACGACATTGTACTCACTTTTCTTGATGAGCCTCAGCATCTCGTCACAGTCTTCATTCACATTGCCACTCGGGCCAACAAAAGTATGAGTTTTCAGTAAGGAGGAGGGCGTAACAGCAAGTGCCGGATTCGGAGAATTCACAGAGTTCCCAATCGGGCATTCAACAAAATCAGCATTAATTTGAGGCTTTAGTGGCGCTGAAAACACATGGCCACTACGGGTCAAACCGCTAACATCGGCAATATTCACAACAGAAGAAGAGGGCAAGGACACCTCTTTCCCATTCTCTACTGCTACGGCGTTGTAGCGAAAGGGAACTGCTTTTTTAGAAGAGTAAGGTATAGGACCAACAGGCTTAATGATCAGAGCGGGAGAAGCCTTCTGCTTTCTACCATTGTACTTGATGATAACAGGCTAGGGTATCTGGAACACCGGGGAGATCACATTGACCTCAGGCTCATTTTCATCAACACTCCTATTTTGAAGGATCTCAATGACTCCTTCGTCCAGCATTTCCTGAACATCCTTGCACACCTGGCAACAACCCAATCGGTTAACAGAGCAGACTCGGCATCTATCATGGTCATGCTCGTAATGACACTAGTCACATAGCAAACGATGCATCTGGACCAGAGATTGTCGGATATGACTGACATACTTGACTTTGTATTTTCCAGGGCACCCCTGGACCATGGTAACGGATTTCTCATGCTCGGGCAATGGTTTCTTCTTCAAATTAGGACCTACGTCCTCAAAACACAGAATTCCACACCTCATAAGGTCCTGAACCTTGGTCTTCAAACGGTAACAATTCTCCACGTCGTGGCCGGGAGCACCAAAATGGTAAACACAATGTAACTCGGGCTTATACCACCATTGGGGGTTAGCAGGTATTGCCGGTGGGTCTCTCGGAGTAATCAGCTTCCTCTCTATCAAAGAGGGATATAACTCTGCGTACGTCATAAGAATAGGATCGAAGGTGACTCTTTTCCTCTCGTAACTTGTATTGGTCTGATTACTGTTTTGAGGCTGGTAGGCCTGCTGTTGTTGCTGATATTGTTGATTGTCTCTGAAAACAGGTGCTATATGAGCCACCTGGTGTTGGTTACCGGCTGGACGCTCGGTCTTCCTTATCACAGAGGGTCTTCTTGGTCTCTCATGGGAGGTCACAGCATGTGCCTCTCCATCTTTCTTCTTTGCAAACGCCGCATAACGTTTGGCCGAAGAGCCTTCTTCTCTGGTTAATCGTCCTTCACGGACCCCTTCTTCTAGACGCGTCCCCATATTTATCATCTCGGTGAAGTCAGAAGGAGCGCTAGCAATCATCCGCTCATAATAAAAAGAACTTAAAGTCTTCAAAAAGATCTTAGTCATCTCCTTCTCTTCTAGCGGAGGCACGATCTGTGCTGCCACCTCTCGCCACCTCTGGGCATACTCCTTAAATGTTTCTTTATCCTTCTGGGACATGGCTCTCAATTGATCTCTATCGGGGGCCATATCCACGTTGTACTTGTACTGCTTGACGAAGGCCTCGCCAAGATCATTGAAGGATCGGATGTTCGCGCTGTTTATACCCATGTACCAACGCAAAGCGGCACCGGAGAGACTGTCCTGAAAGTAGTGGATGAGTAGTTGGTCATTATCTGTTTGAGTTGACATCTTCCAGGCATACATGACCAGGTGGCTGAAAGGACAAGTATTTCCTTTGTACTTTTCAAAGTCAGGGACCTTGAATTTCACAGGGATCTTCACATTTGGAACCAAGCAGAGTTCGGCAGCAGACTTGCCGAAAAGATCCTTCCCTCTGAGAGTTTTCAATTCCTTGCGAAGCTCAAGAAACTGATCTTTCATAGCATTCATCTTCTCATAAACATCTGGACCCTCAGACGGCTCAGAATGATAGATGGTGTCGTCTACCCTGGGCAAAGTATGCACGACAGGAGGAGGACAGGACCCTCAGGCATGAAATTGGGAGGCATCCCCCACGGGAACCCGGTTGGCATGGCTGTTGGAACAAAGTGCGTACTGGCAGCGGGCACAGTTGAGGAGACAATCTCGGAGATAACCGTCCTCTGGGAGGAGTTGAAGGTGTCGGAGAAGACTGGCTCTAGGCAGCCGTGAATGACTCCATTAGGGAAGTCAATCTGGCCACTTCCTCCTTCAGTTCACGGTTCTCTTGTTCTAGATGATCCATCAGTCTTGCAGAGTTGGCTCTAGTGTAGTACCGGTGAGTCAGCTTGTCTTCAAAATAAATGAAGGACACAAAGTTAGACCACAGGGCAAGGGACCGGAAACAAAACCTGCTTATGCATATGATGCATGCAATGCTTATGCATATGATTTATTTTTTATTTCAAAGGAACTTTAGAGTTTTATTTGCAAATTCTGGAAATATTAAGCATTTTATCACATATGGAAATATCTCATCAAATAATATCAGGGAAAAGAAGTGCAGCATCGTCAATCATATACAAGAGAAAAGGAAAATAATCATCCTATGCATCCCTAGAAACAATCATCTAAAGCTCGGGACACAGGAAGATAAGATGCGCGAAGCCTCTTCACCTCCCTCTCGTAGGCTGCCTCCATATCGGCCTTCTCTTTGGCGAGTCGATCATACTTCCTCTTCCAGAACTTAGAAGACTGAGGAAGTAGAGAAGTCTATACATCATCAGGGTCATCAATAACCTGATGCTCAAGAAACTCAATCAACGCATCCTTCTCCTTAATCTGTTGAAGCAACTCTTCACGTTCACGGATCCAGGCACGTGAATGGTCTTCGTCTCTCAACTCCTCTACTCCTTGATTAGGGAGGGTTGAAGGCCCAGCCATAATCATAGGTGTAGGTCTCGGATACTCGTAAGGCATGAGATACTCAGACGCCCTCTTCCTAACCAAAACAGTGTAAGGCTCCAAAGCGATGCAATTCTTAAGACCCAACTCTTTCCTTCCTTTCCTATGAATCTTGCACCAAGCGCGAACCATCCTAGCTTTCAAGCCTTGGGGATCTTTACCATCCTGAAAGAATACACCCTCTAACAGAATGTTATTGGGTTTATCCTTTAAGGGGAACCCAAGCTGCCGACGTGCCAAAACAGGATTGTAGTTAATAACACCACATGTACCAAGAAGAGGTACATTGGAGAATTCGCCACAAGAGTCAATAATCTGCACACCATCATACACACGGTTATACCAAGAGATATCATCATTAGTGAGAGACATGAGTCTCGTGGACCACCGTAGACATCCCTTATTCTCCTTGAAGGCGACCGTCTGCGGTAAGTGAGAAATAAACCACTTATACAACAGAGGCAAACAACACACAATGGCGCCACCACCCTTTGCATTCCTCATATGCAAATAGAAATAGGTATTGCCCAACAGAGTCGGAACGGGATTAAGAGTAGAGAAAATCCTAATAGCGTTCACATCCACAAACTTGTCGACGTTGGGGAATAATACCAATCCATAGATGAGAAGTACAAATATGGCTTCAAAGGCATCCTCACTCATGGCCTTCCCATATATAGTAGCTTGAGCAATGAGGAACTCAGAAGGGAGACCTTGAATTCCACCTTTGGTAGTCATATGAGCACCAACCAGAGATTCATCTATGTGTAACATGTCAGCTATCTCTTGAGAAGTGGGAACCCTTTCCAAGCCACTGAACGAAAACTGATCCAGAACAGGTATACCCACAAGATAAGCATACTCCTCAAGTGTAGGCAAAAGCTGAAAATCTGGAAACGTGAAGCAACGGTACAAAGGATCGTAAAACTGCACCAATACACTCATCAATCCTTCATCCACCTGAGTAGTCAGAAGAGGAAGTAGCTTCCCAAAACGAGCCTTGAAACCCAAGGGATCTAATACATAGGATGTCAGATTCCTTAACTCTTTGAAATCTGGTTGCCTGAAGTTGTACTTCTTTGTATTCCTTCTTTGTCTTTCCATGTCTGAAAATTTTGCAAATAAACCTCTTAAGTTCCTTGAAAATTTTCTTATTTATTGATGATATGGATGCAAATGGGGGCATGAATGCATGAATGCAATAATCACACTCAAGGATCAAGCAAAGCACACCAAACAAAGGTCATGGGATGGATCATGTTATCCTTAATATCAATCATCCATTTTGGTGGATTATGGTTTACACCTTATCAACACCCAAGTTCCATTGATATTAAGGATACCTGAACGGATCAACCATGAATCAAGGGTTTGTTGTAAGTCACAAGCATGGAGTTAGGTTAAGAACCACCCAAAAGGGAGTGTACTAAGGTTTAAACCTGCCAAACATGTTCTACAAAAGGTTCCCATAGTCACCATCCCATCTTTTGGATATTATCGGAGAAACGACTACTCGTATTCCAAAAATATTCTCAAGAGAGACTCTTATGAGTGTAGTATCGCGTAACAATCGTATCAAATCTTACACTTGAACGACTTTCGCACTATATCCTACGAATAGGCCAAGATGGGCTTGGTAAACTAAGGTCCTTGGCTTCTAAGGTCTATATTGGAAAAAGTAATGTCTAACCACAACTTACCTGTGTGACATTATTGATCCCAACATGACCTCCACCAAGTGAATGGACTTGCAAGTCAACTTGCTAAGGAATAACTCCACACAAGTCGACAAGACTATGCCATTCTCCTATCCTAAGTGCACTCGAGTTCGGGTATAGAACTCATCTCACGAAGATCACCAAGCATACAAGGAATTAATATTCAAACAATTCAATCATTACATACAATACAGTAATCCCAAATTGCACAAAAATATGTCACACAAAAAAATATACAATACAATACAACAAATATGAAAAGTAGGCAAAACCCACTAGGACGTATTATCTTCCCCAGCAGAGTCGCCATTTTTCTGTAGCGGGGTATTCGTTACCATTAGAGATATTGACTAAATCCAAGGTAAATCATACAAGTCGAGTCGCCACTGCACTTCTATTTATCCAAAGGAATGGTTAGAAAGCGAACAAAAACCTAAAAAATTTATCGAATCAAAAACTAGTAAAAATGTCAGAGATCTGGGTAAGGGGGTTGGTTATGCAATGGGAAGGTGTTAGGCACACAAAGCATCCTAGGTACTCCTAGGGAGCCCTTTTCACATTTGTTGTAAGGTTGTTGTTTTTTTTTGTGAAAATTTATTTGTGCAAACATGATTGAAGGGATGAGAAAAGAACATACAAATTTATTTACATTTTGTGTTTGAATGGATGAACCCATTGCCTACGTACCATCTTAAAAAAAGATTAGGATGAAAACCTCGTAGTTCGGGGTAAAAAAATCCAAAAAAAAATTGGTGAATTGATTGTTCCGAAAACCTTAAGGTCTTTTGTTATCAAAGGGAGAAAACTCAACCTAAAACCACAAATCCACCATGTGAGGATAGCTTCAACATGCTAGTGAGGGGTTAACCCTATAATAAGCATGGAAGACTCATTGTCCATCACTAAGGATAAAGGTGAGTATTATATCTACCTCAAGGATAACTCAAACCTAATAGCTAATGGTTATAAAAAAAGGTTTGATTAAGAAGGTGGCCATTGAAACCACAAAAAGTATTTGAATGGGTTATATTTACCAATTAAAAGTATTTACAAAAATATGGTTAAAGTGGATTAAAAGGTTCAATTCAGAATAAGTGTTATGAAAAATAAGTTTTGAAAATCAAAAGCATAAGGCTTAGGTTTCTAATGTTGAAAACAAAAGTTATTGTTTGCACAAAAAGTTTTGGCTTGGGTTAGAATGGGGAAAAAAACAAAAAAAAAGGGTTAAATTCCTAAACATACAAGAGATAAGGGAAAAGAAAATAAAACCACATTAGGAGTTCCCCTCTTGAGATCATATTGATGATCCAAGTAGCTCCCATCCTTTGGAATAAGCAGTCACAAAAAAATATCTCAAGCCATTAAGCACAGGTAATCGGAATAAACCTCCAGGGGGTATCCCATAAATAAAGTGGAACACCAGGCCATCTCTGCAAGAGTCATGTGAGCCCTCACAAAAAACTCAACAAACAGGTTAGAGAAACAAGATAGGGTAATCAAGAGTTGCCCCCAAATCAAAATGTAACCACATGAGTCATGCCATTAAAATTCACAAAAAAAAGCTCACAAAAAGCAACCAAGGGCAGGAGGCCTAAACCTCTTGTCAAACACATACATTAAAAGGGTATCAAAAAATTTCAAGTTGAAAGTATAAAGTAGTGGAAATAGGGCATACCTGATTGGGGATGATCGATTGAAATTGAGTTGCACCCGTGAGGTTTGCAGAGCAATCTGAGGGTTTGCCTCTGGAGGTTGCTCTGAACTCTGTCAGCTCTTCTCTCACTTTCTTTTTCCTGCTAGGGTAATAGGAATGGAATCTTTGTTTCACTGAAACTCTGAATTTATAACCTGGTTTTTGTGGACCTGTGGGCTCAAATGAGAGAGGCCCAAGTCCAAAAAAAAATTTTTTGTTATATTTTATTTATTTATTTATTTATTTTATTATTTTTATTATTTTTTTTAGTAAACAAAAGTAAGAGAACACAATGATGTATAATTCAAGCATGCTTGGTGATCTCAAACCAATCACAAGGAGTCCCACCCAAAGGCAAAGGGAACCAAGATGCTCATGATCCTTGAGGCTATGCAAATGTAATGTTATGATGCCATGAGGGATCTTAGGGTCAAAATTGGGGTCTTACACATCCCAAAGGAGGGAACTAAGGATAAAAACCTGTAGATCATGTTCTAAAAAGTACCCAGAGTCTTAATTCCATCTATCGGATATTACAAGTTAAGATGAGTGACTCATCGACCTATAATATTCTCAAGAGAAACTCGTCTGAGTGTATTATCGTGTAACAACTGTTATCAAGTCTACACTTAAACAATTTCCGCACTACGTCCTAAATAGGCCAAGGTGGGTTAAATGTTCTAAGGTCGTGAGCTTCTCAGACCCAATTAGAAATAGTAATGCCTAACCATAAATACTTATGTGACATTTCTAAACCCAAAGGAGTCTCCACTGAGCACATGGATCTCAAGCCAACTTGTTAAGGACTACTCCACACAAGTCGAATATGACTATACCATCCTCCTATCTTAATTGTACTCAAGTTCGGGTTAGACCTTATCTCACCACTCAGAGATCACCAAGCACAACAAGCAGATTATATCGCACATACATATATACAAATATATACACACAAAAAGTAGGCTAAACCCACTGGAGACTACTCCCCAGCAGAGTCGCCACATAATTTTTGTAGCGGTAAATTCATGATCATCAAGCTATTGACAAGCTAGAGATCAAATAACAAGAGTCGCCACCGCGCTTTTATTGTTTCCAAGGGAAAAGGGAAAAGTACAAACAAAACCCGAAATTAAGAAGTTTTCAAATCAAAACTAATAAAATGTCAGAGCTTACATGTAAGGGGGTTGGTTACACAGAGGGAAGGTGTTAGCACCCAAAGTGTCCTAGGTACTCCTAGGGAGCCCTTTTTGTGTGCATATGTACTTGGTATAAAGTGATGTTTACAAACAAATAAAATGGGGGGATGAGAAAATAATTCATTAATTATATTTATGTGTTTGACAAGACCTTCGGTCTTGTGCCTACGTACCAACATGAAAATGAGGGATCAAAACCACATAGTTCGTGATACAAATTTCAAAGTGGATGCATTGTTTTTAATCAAAATTAAGTTTGAAAAGCACAAAGGCCTAAAAATGGTGCGAATGAGTTAGTTCTTTTTGGCTTTTTTGAAATTTTAAGTCAACTATAGTTAAGTTTATTTTAAAGTTTGATTTAAGAAAAGAAGTTTTAAAATGCAATGGCATAAGGCCAAAGTTTCTATCTTTTTTGCAAAAGTGGCCTAAGTTTAGAACAAAAGTAGTTCACACAAAGGAGATTTTGAAAAATGGAGGGAGAGATTTTGAAATTAAAGAAATAGGGAAAAGGTGAAGAGACTACCCTATGTACGAAATTAAAATTATAGAGTTGAAAAGATCTGACGAAATGGGTAGCAATCCAATAGACAAGAATGTCAATCGAAACCCAGAATTCCCTTGGACTTTTGGATTCAAGCAACACACAAATGCACAATTATATTATCTTGAAGAGAAAGGCATCAAATAAAGATGGCCACATCCAAGCTTATCCATTCCATGATCTTTTTCAAAACATCCCATGCAACAGATGAATTCCACAAGTCACAGGTTCATAATAACAGCTTCTCAATGATCATGTTGCAGATGAACTTAGAGAGGTCTTCAAAGATGTATCAGATGCATTTTCAAATTGCAAGCACTTGGTTCTTCAATAAGTTGGCATTAGCCAAGTCCATTAGCTTAGGAAGGTTGCCTAGATTCTAAATCCATTTGTCCAAGATCAAGTCAACAGTCCACACAAAAGTCTTTTAGGGTTTTTGTTGTTACTATGTACATTAATGGTCAAAGACCACACAAACAAGCAAAGTATACACAAACAAAATATATCACACAATATGGTCCAAGTGGACAAAGTGAAAATTGCACTAACATAAACAATTATAATGATACGAACAATGACAAATGAAATAGAGTGCTAAAAGTAAATTTCATTAAGGTAAAGGCTTGAAATTAAAAGTTAGTAGTTAATAGGTTAGAAGTTAGTATTGTTTTGCTTTTGCTTTTCATCTTAAGACATTCTTTGGAGAACACTCAACCCACTTATCACAAGCATGAATCCTTGAGCCAAAATATCTTCCAAAGGAAGGAAAGAAGGCCAAGTTTCCACACAATACCATGAAAGAGGGGAGACTTACAATCTCACTAACTAGAATGCTTATGCCTTTTATGTCACAAATTTAGCTCTATGTTAAGCAATCGTAATTGGACTTATGTAGAAGTCACAACTATTTGAGGTCGGGCAATAGAACTTTGGTGTTAATGCATGTTAGAGACATAGTATAATGGACTATGCTCATGAAACATACCACACACAAAAAGAATATGCAAAAGGTGTGGTCTAATCTCATCCATACTCATGTCAATTTTTCAATCAACTAGCATTAGGACTTTGAGATGTCATAGGCCAAATGGAATGAATGAATGAAGAAAGGGAATAAGATGAAGTGGGAGTGGAATGGATCAAAACACAAATTGGTCAAAGGAGGACTTTTACCAAATTAATATCATCCATTCATTTTGGGAGATGGAATGTACATTCCATCAATCCCCTAAATCCAATGATATTAATTTGACAAAGTCAAAACAACCATGACCAAGGCCCAACAACAAGAGTCAAACATAAACAAGCATCACTTTTGCTCAACAAATTTATTTGGCATTTATTCAAATTAAAAATACTAAAATAGTGCATTTAAATTAAATATGGTTTGTCCAATTCCTAAAATCTCATCAAAACACCAAAGAAATGGCCATGAGATTTATCATAGGTCAAACAAGGTCAAAGGACCTTGGAGAAAACATTTCATGATTTTTGGACATTTAAAGATATTTTTAAACAATTAAAAAAATGCAAAATCAATTAATTCATGAAAAATATTAATAATTATCCTAAAAATAACTTTAATTTAGAATATGAAAGAGAATTTTTTTTGAAATTTTTTGGTGAAAGTCCCATATCTTTTGGATCAATATTGAATTTAATATGAATTATTGAAAATAATGTAATTAAAATGAAAATTAAAATATCAGAAAAAACGTGGACCACTTGATCTCCCTCATTAATTGAGGTAGCAAATCAAGTGGCCAGAAACACATGTTCCACCGTGTACATGAGTCAGCGCACCATAACATTGGTATTCAAAAGGACCGGTCGTGATTAAAACACATTACATGGATCCTGTGGTTGTGAGAGATGCCAACACATCGCCGAAGCTGTAGCTCCGATCTTCTTCATCGGTGGAACTCACCGGACTGGTCCACCGTCAACCATCACCCAAATTAAAAACAAGGACATGATTTCAAAGTAAAAATGGAACTGAGCTCGAATCTGGCCTCAATTCACTCTAACACCAAGTATATTGAGAGAAATATGGAGTTGAAATATGAGGTACAAGAACTGAGTTGCTTCGATTTGGCCTCAAAGCAACTCAATCTTCTTGCCTACATTGGTAGGACTTCAGACAACAAAAGAATCAATAGAATTGAAGAAGAATTTGAGAGAATCGAAGAGATCAAAATTTATGGAAAATACCTTCAATGGAGGTCTAGATTCAATTGATCTTGATCTTGCTTGTGCTTGATCTCACTCCAAATGCTTGCAGAAGAATGATTGAATGCTTAAAAGGTTGTGGATTCCTGGAGATTTGAATTTCAAAACAGTGGAAGTTCAACCTCAAATTCAAATGAATTTCTCAGGCTTATCCTTTGCAATGTGAGGGTTAGAGGTGGGGGATTAAATCTAGCATGAATGTCCCTTGATTGATGAGCATACGAGGCTCTATTTATAGCTGAAACCATTGATATTTGCACACTTGAAATCACTTTCCAAATTTGGTCATTGATGATGCATGGGTGCATGGGCGTGCATAGGCCCATAAAATCATTGCCATAAGTCCACAAATGAGTGTTAGATAGTCTGAATTCAGCTTGGATTGCAAGGCAAGTGTGCATTTTGATTTGAAGTTTGATCCTTGCCAAGTGATGACACCATGTTCATTCCATTCGCAGTCTATGCATTCCTTGTCCAAAATGAATGAATTTGAACTCTTTGGAAAGGTGAGAGCAAGAGTAACAACTTTCATGTTCAACACTTTTCCATTTGGAGTTTGTAACTTGGAGAAATTTGAGGTGGAAGTTTGGAAATATTTGACATATCAAAACTTTTCAAAGTGCCAAGCCATATGTTTCAGTATTCCACCTTGATTAACTTTTCATATGAGCTTCAAATGGGAAAAGTGTCTTCATCAAAGTTGTAGCTCTCTCAAGGACATTAAAAATGGTCACCAATTTAATGTCATTTGGATTTGAAATGATAGAGTTATGGATTTTGGAAGTTTGGAAAAATCACTTGATCAATGGTATAGGTCAAAGGTGACCTATAATGTAACCTCATATCACATGCTCAAAAAAGTTGAATTAGCTCCCACTCCAAACATAAAAGTTGAACTAGACACATTGAATTTCATTTTTCAACTTGTAAATATTTCATCTCATAAAAATTGAGCAAGTTATGGCCTTGGGAAGTTGACTTTCAAATTAGGGTTTAGACAAAATGACCTATAATTTGATCTACTTGTAAATATTTCATCTCATAAAAATTGAGCAAGTTATGGCCTTGGGAAGTTGACTTTCAAATTAGGGTTTAGACAAAATGACCTATAATGTTTCAACATAGAAAGTGATTTTCCAAGCAAAACTAGCTCTAGGTCTCAACATGAAAGTTGTTGGGAATGTGAATTAGAGTAATGTTTCTCTTGGAATAATTTTCATATGATGAAAAGTGTAGGAGATAGGGTCTAGGGAGACCCGGTTTTGATCAGATGAATTCATCTGGCCAACCACCATCAACCAACTTGCTAACTTCCAATTCTCTTGACTTTCCTGGCTCATAATAGATCATATATGCATAAGATGATGAAATTTGAAGTTTACCTTGAGAAATTTGATCAATTTGTGAGATAGCTTATTGTAGAAGTTACTCAAGTTACCCAGTCAAACTAGGGTTTCCAAGGCAAATCACCCTCAAACTCTTGAAGAAAACTTGATCAATATAACATGCAGAGAACATTCGTACTCATATATGATGTTCATAAACATTCTTGAATCAATTCTTGATTGTGCTCTTTGTTCATATTTTTGATATTTTGGTTAGTGAAATGATAAAATACAAGTATGATACAATCACAAAGTGCTTGGTGATCTCTCCAAAAACAAACCCAATGAAAGAGGGGTAAGGAGGATGCCCAGGTGTGATCCCAATGCTAATGCTTATGATGAAATTACATGAGGGATCTTAGGGTTAAAATTGGGGTCTTACAATATGGAATCTTATTCATGCGATCCCTTTCTTCCTTAGTTGAAGGGGATTGTGTTTTTGATAGACACAAGCCATGTTGCATAGGTCTGAATTCTTTATTGGAATCATGCATATTAAAGCGTCCTAGCACTTTGTCTATGTATGTACTCTGGCTTAGGCTAAGCAGTTTTTGTGATCTATCTCTATAGATCCTGATTCCTAATATATAGGTTGCTTCACCTAGGTCCTTCATAGAAAAGCTTTTCCCCAACACAGACTTTACTTGTTGCAGGGTAGGGACATCATTTCCAATGAGTAATATGTCATCTAGATATAATACCAGGAAAATGGTCATGCTCTTACTAACCTTCTTGTAGACACAAGGCTCATCTTCGTTCTTGATGAATCCATATTGTTTTACTGTTTCATCAAAATGAACATTCCAGCTTCTGGAAGTTTGCTTCAATCCATAGATTGATCTTTGTAACTTACATATCTTTTGGGCTTCTTCTGGTATGTCAAATCCTTGAGGTTGTGTCATGTACACATCCTCAATAAGATTACCATTAAGGAAAGCAATTTTGACATCCATCTGCCATATTTCACAATCATGATATGCAGCGATAGCAAGTAAAATCCGAACAGATTTAAGGATTGCAACTGGTGAAAAGGTTTCATCATAGTCAACCCCATGAATTTGTTTATATGCTTTTGTAACCAGTCTTGCCTGATAGGTATATACTTTACCATCCATGTCAGTCTTCTTTTTAAAGACCCACTTGTATCCTATAGGGTTAACTCCTATAGGAGGCTCTACCAAGGTCCAAACTTGGTTTGTGTACATGGAATCCATTTCAGATTTCATGGCTTCTAGCCACTTCTTAGACTCGGGACTAATTATGGCCTCTTGGTAGGTCACAGGCTCATCTTGATCCATGAGTAATACATCACCTTGATCAGTTATGAGATATCCATATCTCTCAGGTAGGTGACGTATCCTACTTGACCTACACTGGTCTTGTTCTACTTGAGCAGGTTGCTCTTCCACAACTACTTGAGTTTCCTGCTATAATTCCTCCATAGGTGTGTCAATGCTTTGTAATTCTTGAATTTCTTCAAGCTCTACTTTTCTTCCCACTGATTCCTTTGGAAATAAAATCCTTTTCTAGGAGAACTCCAGTTCGAGCGACAAACACTTTGTCCTCCGAAGGATTGTAGAAGTAATACCCTCTTGTTTCTTTAGGATACCCCACAAATAAGCATTTTTCATATTTGGGCTCAAGCTTAGTTGAAAATTTTCGTTTCACATAAACTTCGCAACCCCAAATCTTCATGTAAGACATATGTGGTTTCTTACCACTCCATATCTCATATGGTGTCTTCTCAACCTTTTTGGATGGAACACGGTTAAGTGTGTAAGTTGCTGTCAATAGTGCATGTCCCCAAAAGGAGTTCGGAAGATCGGCGTGACTCATCATAGATCGAAATAACAAGGTTCAAGAGTCCAGGAGTCCATTTTTATGGAGTTTGGAAAAGCATTTCTCATTTATGTGGCCTAATCGACAATGCCAAAGGTAAGTTGGATTTAACTCATTAGGTTTCATCCTTTAGGTATTAATGTTATAAATTAGCATTTCAAGATCAAAGACATATAATCCGTTGTTCATTTGTGCAGTAACGTAGAATATATCATTCAAATAAATGGAGCAACAATTGTTCTTTATTATAAATGAAAAACCAAACTTGTCTAAACAAGAAATGGAAATAATATTCCTGCTAATTGCAGGTACATAATAATAGTTCTCTAACTGAATTATTAAACCACTAGGTAAAGTCAATACATAAGTTCCTATGGCTAAAGCAGCAACCTTTGCTCCATTGTCAACTCGTAGGTCAACTTTACCTTTTGCCAAATCTCTACTCCTTTTTAGCCACTGCACATTGGTACATATGTGAGAACCGCATCCAATATCTAATACCCATGATGCAGAAGTAGATAAATTAATTTCAATAACAAAAATACCTGAAGTTGAAGTCTCTACTCCATTCTTCTTATCTTCTAGGTACTTTGGACAGTTTCTCTTCCAGTGTCCAGTCTTACCGCAATGGAAGCAGGTGCCTTCCTTTGCTATGCCTCCACTAGGCTTCAAAGCAGCAACAATGGGTTTGGGTTTGATAACTTCCTTGCCTTTCCCTTTATCACCCTGCTTGGTGGGTCTTTTGTTCTGTCTCTTTCCATTTTCAATCATCAGAATGGACGTCCCTTTTGACTTCAGATTCTTCTCAGCAGCTCTTAACATGGCTTGTAGTTCAGGAAGATATTTGTCCATATCTTTCATATTGAAATTTAGGACAAATTGACTGAATCTATCTTGCAATGATTGCAAGATCAAATCAGTCGCAAGTTCCTTTTCAAGGGGAAAACCCAACCTCTCAAGGTTCTCCACATACCCAATCATCTTGAGTACATGGGGACCTACAGGGGCTCCCTTAGCTAACTTGCCTTGAAAAATGGCTTTTGAAACATCAAACCTTTCATGCCTTGCTTGTTCTTGATAGAGCATCTTCAGGTGTTCGATCATATCGAACGCTGCCATATTCTCATGTTACTTTTGCAACTCTGAGTTCATGGTAGCGAGCATGAGGCAAGCAGTTTCATTGGCATCATCGACGTGCTTCTTATAAACATCTCTTTCTATCTTAGGTGAATGTAGCGGGGTATTCGTTACCATTAGAGATATTAACTAAATCCAAGGTAAACCATACAAGTCGAGTCGCCACCGCACTTCTATATATCCAAGGGAATGGTTAGAAAGCGAACAAAAACCTAAATTTTTTAACAAAAACTAGTAAAAGAGAGTCAGAGATCTGGGTAAGGGGGTTGGTTATGCAATGGGAAGGTGTTAGGCACCCAAAACATCCTAGGTACTCCTAGGGAGCCCTTTTCACACTTGTTGTAAGGTTGTTGTTTTGCGAAAGTTTATTTGTGCAAACATGATTGAAGAGATGAGAAAAGAATGTACAAGTTTGTTTACGTTTTGTGTTTGGATGGATAAAACCATTGCCTACGTACCATCTTTAAAAAAAAGATTAGGATCAAATCCTCGTAGTTCGGGGTAAAAATCTCGAAACAAGTTGGTGAATTGATTGGTCCAAAAACCTTAAGGTCTTTTGTTATCAAAGGGAGAAAACTCAACAAAACCACAAATCCACCATGTGAGGATAACTTCAACATGCTAGTGAGGGGTTAACCCTATAATAAACATGGAAGACTCATTGTCCATCACTAAGGATATAGGTGAGTATGACGTCTACCACAAGGATAACTCAAACCTAATAGCTAAAGGTTATGAAAATTTTGATTAAGGAAGTGGTCATTGGAACCACAAAAAGACATTTGAATGGGTTATATTTACCAATTAGAAGTATATACAAAAATGGTCAAAGTTGACTTAAAGATTCAATTCAAAATAAGTATTATGAAAAGAATGTTTGAAAATCAAAAGCATCAGGCTTAGGTTTCTAATGTTTGAAAAAAAGGGTTAAATGTTTGCACAAAAAGTTTTGGCTTGGGTTAGAGTGGAGAGAAGAAGAAGAAGGGCTAAAGTCCTAACATACAAGAGGTGAGGGGAAAGAGAACAAAACCACACAAAGAGTTCCTCTCTTGAGATCATATTGATGATCCAAGTAGCTCCCATCCCTTGGAATAAGAAATCATAAGCATAAATTCAAGCAATCAACAATCAATGAATCCTTGGAAAGACTCCTCAATGCCTCTTGAATCTCTCTCTCTTAGGAGCTCATGGTAATGGTTCCTCAATTAGGCTCAAGTTGGAAATCCTAGCACAAGAAAACACACATCAAAAAGTTCTATGATCAATCAAAGAATGGACAAGAGGGAGTTTTAGAAGTTGGTCCTTTCAATGTTCATCCTTAAGCTTTAAGCATTCTAAAGGCAGGAGGCCTAGTTGTTCTTTGACATTTATAGCACTCTAAAGGCTCAATGCCTAGTTGCTCTTCAAATTCCATTTGCTCGGGTAAGGTCCTAAATTCTAAGTCCATTTCTTTGCATTTGGTTCTCAACAATCAAAACAAAACACAAGCATAATAATATATATACAATTATGTGCTCAAGTGAGCAAAAGGCAAATTGCATTAACATAAACATGTGCTCAAGTGAGCAAAGAGAAAAGCAAATGGATAATATATGCAAGAATAGTAAATTGCATAAAAGTAAAGAACAAAAAGTAAATATTAATTGTCAATAGTTAGTGTTAGTAATTAGTGTGCGATAAGGCAAATTTAGCGCTATGTTAAGCAATCGTAATTGGACTTATGTAGAAGTCACAACTATCTGAGGCCGGTCAATAATAATATAGGCAACAACACAAGTTAGAAGTCTTGATTAGTGAACCAAGTTCCAACAACTTGTCATGCCAAAAAGAAGAAGAGAATTGATCTTGTATTGGTTTAAGCCTTTTTGCATGATTTTGAAAACAACCTATCCTTAATGCAAAGCCATTCACTTGATCATTTGATCAAGATGAATTAGATTTGAATCAAGGAAGATTAAGTCTCCTTAATCAATGCTAACTTATCAACCTTTAACTCATTGATCAAAAAGGAAGAAAGAAGAAGAAGTAAGAAGGAGATGAAGAAAGGATAATGAAAATGGAAAGATCAAAATGCATCAAGTGAAATAAGATGTACCAATCCATATGTATTGACTAAATGACATTGAAGGTCAATGCCAAACAATGAGAAATCAGAAGTGAGATGAAGATTGGAGATCAAACAATAAGCATAATATTTTTTTGCATTTTTAATATTAAAATAAACTTGAATTAAAAAGTAAAAGAAAGATCAAACTTCAAAATTACTTCAAATCAACCTTGAAAGGTCCAAGTAATTTATCCCAAGTTCAACAAGGTCAAATTGTTTGACAAAAAATTTCAGCATTTTTAAAAGTCAGAAACTATTTTTAATCAATTAAAAATGAATAAAAATAACCTATTTGAACTATAATCTCAAATAAATCTCAAATCAATTAAACAATTGATGAGAATATTTTTCATAGATCCATCATCATTCAAATAGGTTAGGAAAATATTTTTGTATTTTTTGAATATCAAAAACTATTAAAAATGGATTAAAAATAACCAGAAAAGAGAAAATTCACAAAAAATATCAAATGACAAAATCAAAAAAATTAAAAATCAAAATCAGAAACTAGAATTTATTTGGAGACTAATGCAATTGGTCCCATAATTTTTGGACCAATAATAAAAGAGATATGAATTTTTGAAATAAAACGGAATTAAAGAAAGTAAAATCAAAAAATGAAAAATAGCAAAAATCAGGAGACGTTGGATCACATTCATTAATTGACGTGGCCAATCTGATGGTCCTAAAGCGCGCGCTCATGGTGAGTCTAGGTCAATACAACCACACGCTGATTAAACAAAAGTCATAACATCTAATGGCTGGGATTGAATCTGGAGATGAGATCCAACGATCCAGATTCAAACTGGCAATAGGCGGCCACCGGAGCCACCTTCTTCTCCGGTGAGCTTCCAAATTTCGGCCAGATTTGCAGGTTTTCAAACCTTCACCATTTTGCACGATCCTTATACCAAAATGAAGCTGGGGTGATGTACATCACCCCTGTAACTTTAAATCACACTCAAGATTCCTATAGGTTAAGAAATCTGAGGTTGAAGATTTCGGTATGAAAAATGCAGATCAAAGAAAAACAAAATTGAAGCTACCACTAGCTTGCCTCTCAAGTGAGGACTTCAGAAAACACTTTGGCCAGGCAAATGGATCAATATATGATGAGTTTCGAAGAAAATACCAGTTGGAGAACAAACTTGAATTCTGGAGATTTGAGCTCAATTCCTTGCTTGCTTTGCCAAAACAGAAGATCAATGAGCTGAAGGATGAAGGTTTAGAAGCTCTAGATCCAAGGATTCAACCAGATGTAGTTGAATTTTGGATCTGAAAATTTTGAAGAAAAGTGAAATAGCTTCTTTGGTAATGGTTAGGGTTTCAGTTGTGCATCATCTTAGGTTGAGAATTGAATGAAGAGGAGCATGTATTTATAGCTGAGCTTGAAGCAATGCAAGGCAATACTCGTGTGCATGAGAATTGGGTCCTCCATGCATGGGCCTGTACAGGTGCATGTGAGGCCCAAAAGCTGATGCAAATGAATGCTGAACACAAACCAAGTTGAATTGGACGTGTAATTTGAATGGCATTTCCTTGTGTATCAAGATTTCATGTGAATTCCATATTTGGACCTAAATGTTCCTTTCTTCGAAAGTCCCATTTGAAAAACCCAAACATTGGCATGTGAGTAATTGTTGGAAAGGTTTTGATGTAAGGAACAATTGTTATGTTGGGAAAAAATCCATTTGAAGTGTGGAAATTGGTGAAATTGGAGTTTAAAGTGCAAGGTACAAAACATGCAAAGGCAATGTTTCTAAATTTGGCCAATGTTCAAGCTCTTCTGTTTTGATGATGCAAGCCTTAAATGAAAAAACCTCCAACATCAACGTTGTATATCGTTTCAAGACAATCAAAATGGACTTAAATTTTTCATCATTTGGATTTTTAATGAAAAAGTTATGGGCACTTGAAGTTGGACTTTTTTGCCTTTTAATGCATTTGGCCCAAAATGACCTATAATGTCTTGCATTATCACATGTATTTCCTTTGAGATTTTAAAATTTTGTTCAACATAAAATTTGAAGTAGGCATCTTACTATTTCCAATGAATTTGATCCCACCTCCAAAACATAAAAAATGAATGAGTTATGTCCTTGGGAATTTGACCCAAAATTAGGGTTTCAATCAAAATGACCTATAATGTATTGGAATGGGAGATGGCCTTCCAAGCTTCAAATAAATTTTTGATGAACATTAAAGTTTTTCATATTGTCCTTAAGAACAGTTTTGCCTTTGGAACCATCTCCATTTGACCAACCCATAAAAAGTTAGATCTCGGTGCATTTCAAAATAGTCAGATGAATTGACTGATCAACTTCTCAAGGTCATGACTCATATCTTGATGAATTGATGATTGAGAACACTCAAATAAGTTCAAATATACATAAATTATGAATTAAAGGACTTCCCTTGATTGCATTTGATCATGGGCTGAGGTTGCTTCAAGAGCAAGGCATTGTGGTGCACAGATGAACTAGGGTTTCCTTGGGGCACAAACCTCAAACCCTTTGACTTGCTTTGATCAAAATGATGGATTGAGATGCTAGGGAGACATATTTGATGGATGGGAACTTTGGGAACCATTACCATGCTTGCTTTCATCGCCTCTTGGCCATATCTTTGTACCAATGATCTCCTTGAAGCCTTTGACCTTGTGATTGCTCAAGCTACAAACAAAGGATGTTAGTGACATATTTTTGTGCTTTTGGTTAGTAAACAAAATAAGAAAAGCAATGATATACAATTCAAGCATGCTTGGTGATCTCAAATCATTCACAAGAAGTCCCACCCAAAGGCAAAGGGAACCAAGATGCTTATGATCCTTAAGGCAATGCAAGTGCAATGTTATGATGCCATGAGGGATCTTAGGGACAAAATTGGGGTCCTACAGATGCCCCTATTTAAGGTTATTCTATCCGGAGAAGTGAAGGTTAAAATCTTCGTCTCGATGGGGTAGAATGGGCTTAAATAATAATAAAGAGACGAATTTTGGTCCCTAAGAGACCTCATGATGCAGATGTATGCATGCAAATGGTAAAACTCTGTGGGGATAGGCGTCCACAAAAGAAAAAGAAATCCGGAGAAACTAAAAATCCAAAGGAGTAATACACTCACTAGCGAGAAAGAGACTCTGGGGGAGTAAAGGGTGAAACTGCGTGACCAGGTCACGACTTAAGCCTTGCTGAGAGACACGGAGAGAATCCATGAAATAAATCAATGGAAGGACTCGAGTTGACTCGAAGATGCATGTATTGGGGAATATGCCAATACATCCAAAAATTATCCGCGACGGATACTTCGGATAAGAATCCGGACTCGGGTGGGGATATCCACTAAGGACTCAACTGAGGAAGATCCCAACAGAAATCTCCTGGGGAAGCAACGGGATGAGGTATTACCGGTTACTGGGTAATAAGCTCAAAAAGACGTGTGATCTGAACACCGGTATAAGGGTGAGAGAATAACATGCCCCGGAAGAATGAATATCTAAGACCGGTATAAGGGTGAGAGATATCAATCTAAAAAGGTATATTTCAACTCAGGAAAATATGACTCCACAGGGGACAAAAAGTCATAACAGGGAGCAGAAGGAAGGAACACCAGGGATGCCGGTTACGTGGCATATAATAGGTGACCAACCAAAGCGTGAATTGCGGAATGTTCCCAAAACACTCATCATCCGAAAAAAGGGCAAAAAGCAAACTCGATTATGGGATGGACATTCGATTCCAAAACAGGGATACGAATCTTACTCAACTGGGGAAGAACAAAAGGCTTCGACCAAAGAGTGCACGAGATATATTATCTATTACCGTCAGAACGTAGATAATATACTCATATGGAAGATTATCCACAACCGGTTACTGGGTTATTAAAGGATAGATCGACCGAGAGAAAAGCGCATCGGGATACCGAAACTAGGTATATAATGATGACCAATCAAGGGGAGCAACAAACATTACCGACAACCGGTATAAAGAGATGACTTGGTGGGGATAAACTGCCTAATCAGAGCAATTATCCAAAAAGAAGGGAATATCAACACCAAATATTGGATAATGATAACCGTCGAGGAGGGGATTACATCTACCGGATACTGGGTAGAAAACAATGGAAGAGTAACCGTTATCGATTAGGATGAACAAAAAGGTTAACTCTGCAAAGGGGAGAAAATAGGGTTTACAACTACCGGTATAAGGGTAGAAAACCACAGAATCCGCCGAGGATAAGATGAATAATTACCGATTACTGAGCAATTATTCATTTATACCACGGGGAAACACAGGAAACAGTCACAAGAAGGCCAATTTAAGATCAAACCAAAAAGGCAAATTGAATCAAGACTCGTCCTAGTGAGGATATAACTCAATAGGGAAACCTATCCCAATATATGTGTTGGGAGGAAGCAAAAACAACCTTCGTCCACGAGGATATAACTCAGTGGGGAATGCGGAAGGAAAGATGAATACTTTCTCCTTAATGGGATGACTCTATATTGAGGATCAGACGCCGACATCTGCTTGGGGAATGTACTACCAACTAGCAGAGAATAACAAACAATGATATATGGCAAAGAATGCAACATGAATATCCGAATGTTTGAAAATTATATGCACACATGCGTGGTTTATGTATGATGAATGCTGACAAACAAACATTTCTAACACAAACAACTTCAAAGAAATAAGCACACAAACATCCGGTACTACATCTCAAGAGAGAAAGCCAGACTCCACGGAGAGTATCCAATGTGATGAGGGCAAGAGAAACCAAGAAGCAACAAAATCTCTGTAGGGGATGAATCATCAATCATTCCAGCTGGGGACAGGAGCTTATTGCACAGATTAAACCTGCCACATAAGCAACTCTACTAGGGAATCTATCCGAGGGATAAAGGGATTTTGGGGATCATCCACCAAGTACCGTATCCACCAAGGAGATCACATCTGCTGAGGAGGAAAGGTCGCTACCCCGCTGAAGGGGAGAGTGGTGAATGCCTCAACAAGCATTCCACTCAGTAGGATAGACCACAAAAGGCTCCGGAGGAAGAAGATACAGTCATGCCAGGAATATGAACAAATGTCTTACCCTGTTGGAGATCATACCATCCTTGGGAGAGCACTGAGGATCTTCTAAGTATCTTTTCGTCGTTCTGAATGTTCACTTTGTTTAAAAAACAAGTTATGAAAAATTTGTTTCTTCAAAACAATGATATTTTCTCAATTAAAACATGCAAAACATTTGTCGAATAGAAACAAATAAGAGTGCAAATAATTGGATAAAAGGCTCAAATTTATTTGATGGAATGCTAGTCTGCAAATGGCAAGACTCCATAGATCTTTACAAATTTGAGATTGGTGATATATATTGCAAAAGGGCTACATTGAACATAATGACCATTTCTCCACCAATTCTGAATCCGATGTATTTGAAGCTTCGGTTGATGACGAATGAGTAAGAATCTCTGACAGATGGCAGTTATATAACAAAGACTTGTCAGGATGCAGTTACTTGCCAACTCCCTAATTTTTTACTAGATTGCCCTAGGGTGAGGTACTCAATCTAGCGGGATACATATATTCATTTTTTATGTCTCTAACTTTTTCCTGGACCGCCCTTTCAGGTTTTCAATCCACCGAGACGCTCATTTTTGCCTAAGCCGCCCTTTCGGGTTTTCAACTTAGCGAGCTATTCTGTTTTTATTTTAGGCGAAGTATTTCTTGACTGCATCTGAATTCACAGGACGAGTGAAATCCTCCCCATCCATAGTTGTAGGTATCAAAGCACCACCTGAAAAGGCTCTCTTAACAACATATGGACCTTAATAGTTTGGAATCCACTTGCCCCTGGAATCGGGCGCGGAAGACAAGACTTTCTTGAGCACAAGGTCACCTTCTCGGTACATACGAGGCTTGACCTTCTTATCAAAGGATTTCTTCATTCTTTGTTGATATACCTGACCATGGCACATGGCAGTTAATCACTTCTCTTCTATGAAGTTCAGCTGGTCATAACGACTCTGAACCCATTCAACATCAGTCAACTTGGCCTCCATCAAGACTCTCATTGATGGGATCTCCACCTCTACTGGGAGTACAACCTCAATGCCATAAACAAGAGAGAAAGGGGTTTCCCCTGTTGAAGTGCGGACAGATGTGCGATATCCATGTAAAGCAAATGGCAACATCTCATGCCAATCCTTATACGTGACAACCATGTTCTGGATAATTTTCTTGATATTCTTATTAGCAGCTTCAACAGCCCCATTCATCTTGGGTCTATAAGGAGAAGAATTATGATGCGCAATCTTGAACTCACTACAGAGTTCTTTCATCATTTTATTGTTCAAGTTAGATCCATTATCAGTAATGATCTTATCTGGCACACCATAACGGCATATGAGTTGATTCTTGATAAACTTCACGACCACCTTCCTGGTCACATTTGCATACGATGTCGCTTCAACCCACTTGGTAAAGTAATCAATTGCGACGAGAATAAATTTGTGTCCGTTAGACGCTTTCGGCTCTATCATGCCAATCATATCAATTCCCCACATGGAGAAAGGCCATGGTGATGAAATCACATTCAGAAGTTGTCACAACCTGAAAAATACAATGCGCGAAAAAACAACCGGCGAAAGAAAATGACAGAAGAGTCGCCACCGTGCGTTATTCATCCCAAAGGAGGGAAAGTAAACGCTCGAAGTAAACCTGAAAAAGGAAAGGACAAGACGGGGTCTCGCAACCAAATCTTGGGTTCGGGAGTCGGTTATGAGAAGGGAAGGTATTAGCACCCCTACGCATCCGTAGTACTCTACGGGATCCACTTTTGTAGTTCTTGTCTAAAGGGTGTGAGTTTATCTTGTGCTGTTTACCAAAAAAAAGGGTTAAATGAAAATGACTCGCGCGGATGTCGCATCCACTGCATACGTATCTCATCTGAATATGAGAATCAGAGTCTTCGTAGCTCGGCTGACCTATGGGTTGGGGGGATGTGTGCTCGCTAAGACATCGCGTCTTATGCCTACGTATCTCATCTGGAATGAGAATCAGAGCAAGCCGTAGTTCGGCTAACTACGGGGTTATGGAGTGGGTTTTGGACGAACGACGTTACTACGCAATCTACCGGATGCTCGACCTTTGGAGACTTACTCACCTGTAGTAAAAGGAGTAAACGTGTGTTTAGGAGAAGAAAAATCAATGAAGGGTTAGGGTTTGGGATGCTCAAGGGCAAAAAGGCAGTCCTCGACGAAGGAACCGCGCTAGCTGTGGGGATACAAACACATACAAAACAAACATGTATAAAGTAAACATGCCAACAAGGGGCTAAGAAGTAAATAAACAAAAGAAAATAAATGCCTCCTATCGAGGTCTTCCAGCTAAGAAAGCGATAAAATGCGGAAAAAGAGGTAAAAGTACCACACGGATAAAGATCCGAAGTAACTACAATTAAAGGAGTAAGAAACCCAGGGATCTCTCAAGCTAATGCCATCAAAGAAAGGTGAGTCAGTACAGGTAATTAGAATGAACCTCCAGGGGGTATCCCACAAATAAAGTGGGAAAACCACGCAAACCATCTCTGCAAGAGTCTGTGAGCCCTCACAAAAACTCAACAAAAGGGTTAGTGAAACACGATAAGCATTTTTTTCATGGATAACAGTATGGTTTCAGAAACCTCAAACCCTGTGGCATGCATTTCAGAAATCATGTGATTAAACATTCAAGGCATAGGTTTCACCCATTCATGCATAATTAAACCCGTGGGCAAAAACATAATGAAATTCATCCATCATACCTCATACATTCAGATGATCCAAATTAAGAGCATAAAATCATGGGAATGAGGCAAACCTGATGGGAGAGACCGGTTGAAATCAAATGGCACGGTTGGGTTTGCAAGGCAATGTTAGGGTTTGCGTGAGATGAAAGTGTGTGAGTCAGATTGAATTTTTCAGAGCTGCCTGGGGGTTGCTCTGAGTTCTCTGTCGGGTTTCTCTCCAGGTTTTGTCAAGGGTTTTGTTTCAAGGAAACCTCAGAGTATTTTGCTTCTCTTCCTTTTTCTGTCTGATCTCCCTCTTTTATAACCTGATTTTCATGGCTTTGTGGGCTCAAATGAGAGAGGTCCAAGTCCAAGTTTTTTCTATTATATATATATATATATATATTTTTTTTTTAAATAAGGTTTCTTGGATCTAATTCTGATTGACATGATGAAATGCAATATGAAATGCTAAATGAATGCATGAATGAGGAGGGCAAATTTTGGGGTGTTACTGAAGTGTCGGGGGAATATGAATCTTATCCGCATAAATCTGTCACTTATGGCATTTCTTCACATATTTGCAGCAGTCAGACTCCATTGTCACCCAATAGTAGCCTACTCTCAACATCTTTCTAGTCATGGCATCTCCATTGGAATGAGCAGCACCATTCTGTTTTGATGATGCAAGCCTCGAATGGAAAAACCTCCAACATCAACGTTGTAGATCTTTTCAAGAAAATCAAAATGGACTTAGATTTTGCATCATTTGGATTTTTAATGAAAAAGTTATGGGCACTTGAAGTTGGACTTTTTTGCCTTTTAATGCATTTGGCCCAAAATGACCTATAATGTCTTGCATTATCACATGTATTTCCTTTGAGATTTTAAAATTTTGTTCAACATAAAATTTGAATTAGACATCTTAAGATTTCCAATGAATTTGATCCCACCTCCAAAACATAAAAAATGAATGAGTTATGTCCTTGGGAAGTTGACCCAAAATTAGGGTTTCAGTCAAAATGACCTATAATGTATTGGAATGGGAGATGGCCTTCCAAGCATGAAATAAATTTTTGATGAACATTAAAGTTGTTCATATTATCCTTAAGAACAGTTTTTCCTTTGGAACCATCTCCATTTGACCAACCCATAAAAGGTTAGGTCTCAGCGCATTTCAAAATAGTTAGATGAATTGACTGATCAACTTCTCAAGTTCATGACTCATATCTTGATGAATTGATGATTGAGAACACTCAAATAAGTTCAAATATGCATGAAATGATGAATTAAAGGACTTCCCTTGATTCCATTTGATCATGGGCTGAGGTTGCTTCAAGAGCAAGGCATTGTGGTGCACAGATGAACTAGGGTTTCCTTGGGGCACAAACCTCAAACCCTTTGACTTGCTTTGATCAAAATGATGGATTGAGATGCTAGGGAGACATATTTGATGGATGGGAACTTTGGGAACCATTACCATGCTTGCTTTCATCTCCTCTTGGCCATATCTTTGTACCAATGATCTCCTTGAAGCCTTTGACCTTGTGATTGCTCAAGCTACAAACAAAGGATGTTAGTGACATATTTTTGTGCTTTTGGTTAGTAAACAAAATAAGAAAAGCAATGATATACAATTCAAGCATGCTTGGTGATCTCAAACCACTCACAAGAAGTCCCACCCAAAGGCAAAGGGAACCAAGATGCTTATGATCCTTGAGGCAATGCAAGTGCAATGTTATGATGCCATGAGGGATATTAGGGACAAAATTGGGATCTTACAGTGAAGAACTAAGAGGTTTCTCTTTAGGAACATGTTTCTCCAAGACATACAACTTTCTATCATGTTTAAGGACAATCCTCAGATTTCGGTGTCAATCCAGAAAACTTGTCCTAGGCAATTTTTCCTTATCAAGGATTGATCATAAAATGTTGTTAGAGGTGTTTGTTGTCATGGTAATCTACATGAAAATAATGAAAATATAAGTATCAATGACATTTTTAATTAGGCCTTTAATTAAATATGCTCCCACTATTTTACTCAAAACAAGTGACCCTCACCATTTGATTCGGAAAATCCCGTTGGAAGATTTTCTAGTAGGTCGAGATCCACATTTCACTTTGTTTTAAGTCCGCGTAGGCGGATTACACAAAACTAGGTTATTTAGGTAGGAACTCCTTCTAATTGTATCTAATACAACTCTCGAATATTTTAGTTGGGTGAATAACTCCGTATTCTAATCCATCACATGGATGATTTCCAACTCTTGCTTCTAAACGTATATAATCTTATTATAATTTGTTTAGTTAAGTTTGACCCATTGTCTTAGCAATTGGATATTACAATTATCCCATCGCACCTTACTAATATAGAATATGCACCTCGCGTAGGCGAAACCTACATTATTCGATACCAGTGTTGATGAGTGCTAAAACATGGAAAGCATAAACTTAATATTTAATTTGTGGGAATTTGCATTTATTCTGATCTCACCGGATAATTTATCATATAAATCGTCTCTCACATGCATCAACATACATTCACATGCATCAACATACATAATGAAACAGTTATGACCCCTAGCGCAGTTGTTCTCCCAAGCCAATGAGAGAACCTGAGCTAATCTAATAACAATCTAAGCTTCTCCAAGCAAGATCTTCAAGGTTATCCTCCTTTGATATTTTATTATTCTCTTTCTTTATAACATTATATTATATAAAAGAAACACGTTTTACATACGAGGGAGTGAGATGAGAAAAAAAGTTACATTAAGAGATTAAAAGAGAGGCACAAAACGCATGTCGTATTTTAAAATCCCAAAACATAATAAAGGAAAACTAAGGCCATAACCGATCACCACAATACAATAATAATAAACACATTACTATTATTAATTTAAATTCTATTAATTAATTAAAACCAAATTAAATTTCGACGTCGTTTTCCGCATCAACACTTGATACTTTAAAGCACAACTCTTGCGCAATCACAACCCTAATCGCATAACTCTTTGACAACACAACTCTTGTGCCGTCATTAACCCTAATGCACCAATTTCAGACCGTCAAACACACCTCGATTTTTAATTCAGTATGATTGATCAACAAGTCATTGCTTCACCATACCAATGTCGGATCAAGAAGCAAATGACCATTGATCGCTCAAAGGAAAACAACCATTAAGTGTTTGAATGAATGAAATAGAAACAGTATATCATATATACCGTATTTTGCATCACGATTACTTATATCATATATATAACTTGATCGATCTCAATTGCATAACCTATGGACAATCGATGTATCGCTGCTTCACCATACTAACGTCGGATTCCGAAGCATAGTCAACATCAATCATCCAAATCGTAGACACATGATGCCAAATTTAATTACTCGTTTATTCTTTGATTCATTCTGTCTTTTAATCGTATTAATACAAAAAATATAGAAAATAAACAACTATCAGATGCATGGTTTTGTAAGTGGCTCTGATACCACTGAAGGAGAAGAGCGATCCAAAACGCAGCAGTGTCGCATTACGCGAAAAACCGGCGGGAAAACAAGAACAAAAGAGCCGCCACCGTGCGTTATTTATCCCAAAAGAGGGAAAGGAAACGCTCAGAGTAAACCTGGAAAAGACATGGTCTCGCGACCAGAGAGAATGGGATCGGGAGTCGGTTATGCGAAGGGAAGGTATTAGCACCCCTACGCATCCGTCGTACGGGATCCACGCACAATAGGAAGGAAAATGGTTGCTAAAAACACTGCTCAAAACACACACACACACACTGGCTGAAAGAGACACAAGAAAACAGACTGAAACTGACTCGGCAGGATGTCGCATCCTGGGCCTACTTAGTCTATCAAGCATAGACATCAGAGTCGAAGTAGTTCGGAACGGGGAAACGACACATGCTCGCTAGGATGTCGCATCCTATGTGTCATACCCCAAAAATTACCCATCATTTTTCCTAAAAAAAAAAAAAAAAAAAAAAAAAAAAAAAAGAATTTTTTTTTAATTAATTAATTAATTAATTAATTAATTAAATAATTAATTAAATAATTAAAATAAATAAATAAATAAAATATAACAAATTATTTTGGACTTGGGTCTCCCTCATTCCAAGCCCATTACCCACGAAATTAGTCTATAAATACTGAAGTTTCAGTAGGGGAGTTACACTTGGAATTTACCCTGGGAGATTTACTGGAGAAAGAAGGAAGAGAAGCAAAACACTCTGAGGTTTCCTTGGAACAAAACCTTGAGGAAAAAGAAAGAGAGAGAACAGAGAAGGACGGATAGAAATTTTGGCATAGGAACCCTGCCTACCCGGAGAATTCAGAGTAAAGAAACCCTGAAGGCAGCCCATCTGCACCGAAGCCATCGCCGTCCAATTCCCGCTGCCTAACTTATTCCGATACTACAAGTGGTCAATCCCTTCAACCTTGAATTGGCAAACAGGTTTGCGTATCTCTATTGTTTATACTTTCAATTGGCCATATCTACATATATAATGCATCATGATTAAATGTTGATATATAATTTGCTTTCGTATGGGAATTTAAATATGCCTGAATACCCTGAATGTTTGACCATGTTATTCCTGTGATAAAATGCCATAAAATTCAAAGTTCCTAACATGGGGCTGTTTTCAAATTCAAAATCCGTGGCCTTCGATAGGCGAGGCAGAGGCGAACGAGACAGTACCTGATTCTTCTAGTCTGTTTTTTTTATGTTTTTATCATAGCCATGCATTATTTATCCTATCCTATTTATTGTTATGATATTTCTCCGGTGTAATCTTCGATTGCACCCTGATTTGGTGTTCTGACATGTTTCTTTTTTTTGAGTTTCGTAAAGGTTCACATATCCCAGGAAAAGGTTATTGGCTAGGTATTCCACTTTATTTGTGGGATACCCTTGTGGAGTTTCACCCTAAATTAATTTTTTAATGTATTAATTTCTAATGTATTAATTTTTTAATATATTATTTTTAATAATTTTAATGTGGAGTTTCATCCTAATTATATAATTAATTGTAAAACTTTGCCTTTGAATAAGTGATCTTGGACCTCTCTTTGTCGCCTTACGATTACGATATTACGGTCATGTCCCGCGAACGTGGGGATACCCTTAGCAAAGACCCTTCGGTTAAATCATCATAAAATAAATTATAGTCCCTCGGATGTTGCCTTCGAATATACAACTTTGTCCCTCGATGACCCTCCGATGTTGCCTACGGTTAAATGATGATAGTCCCTTCGAATGCTAAGGTATCCTCATAACTGTTGCCTTCAATGACCAATCGATGACCCTACGATGACCCTTTTACATCCAAAGGATAAAACTACTTATTTCTCAATAATAAGGACAGTTTTACCCTCATAAGGATAGGAAATGCCCGTAAAGACCTTGGGTCGGTATAACTCTTAATTGCTGGCTCACAACTTAAAACATTTTTTTTGCACCTCACACCTTTCAAAATGCCTTTAGAAAATCACCACTTGGTATACATTCATACTAGAATCATTACCGAGTTATATTTTTTTAAACAATTTTCAAAACTAAAACGGGATAACCACTTTGTATACATTCATACAATAATCATTACAAAGTTAAATTCTCTTTTCAAAATAATTTTCCAAACAATTCACAAACACTTTTTTTCAGACAAAAATAATATAAGTGATCGAGCAATTAAGAGCCCATGGATAACCATGGATACAAAGGGTGCTAACACCTTCCCTTTGTATAATGTACCTCCCGAACCCAAAATCTAAATTAAGGTTTTTCCTGTTCTTTTCCACCTTTCCTTATTGGATAAAAGAAAAGTCGGTGGCGACTCTTGCTAACCGCGACATTGCGATTAAAACCACAAAAAAGTCCAGTTCACCGTATGACAGAACTGGCGACTCTACTGGGGACTCGGAATATTTAAAAAGAGAGGTTACCTTAAAAACAAGATCACTTATTCAATTTGTCTGATTTATTTTTAAGGGATTGCTTGGGTATGTTATGCTTGAGTGAAAGATCCTACACCCGGATCTAGTGTACCTTAGGTAAGTAGCAAGAGATCATCGCGACTGTCCGGCGTATACTGGAATGGTCAAAATGATGGCTACGGTTAATGTGGCACTTTGGATGTCCTGATGTTCCTCATGTTAGTTGAGGAAATATTTGGCATTCGCGTGGTGTCATAAAAGCATTAACCAGACCTTTAGAACCCTAATTGACTCATCCTGGCCATTAGAAAGTAGTGAGATAACTGGCTTCGGTTCCGACTGGAGTTGGTTGAGACTCGATACTACACTCTTTGAGATTGGACTTTAGGGAAGCTTCGGTCAACCACTTGGTGTTGCACTGAAGTGGACTTAAGGAAAGGTCAATGATTTGAGATCCTTCTAGAACCCGGTTACTATTCTAAGACAGGTTGAACCAACCAAACTTCAGTGGGGAGGGTATTTACCTATGGAACTCACGCAAGCCTTAAAACCTAGGAATGATTGTTGTGTGACTTGCTTGTGCTTGTTATTTATCTAACAACATGACATCATAACAACATAACATCATAACATCATGGCATTGTATTAACCATTTCAAGGATTTAGGGATTTAACTCTGCTAAAAAAAAGCTCTTTTTGTTAGTTTATGCAAAGTTAAATCCCGAAAGTCCTTGAAAACATTTCATACATTGCATTGCATCGCATAACAGGTATTCTAAAGGATCAGTGTTCTCACGATTTTCCAATCAAACAGATTCCAGCAGATTCAAACAGATTGAACAATGGCTCTCGAACAAACTGTCAAAGATCTCCAGGCCCAGAATGCTCAATTCCAGGAAATGATGCTGAGCTTATCTAAGGGGCAGGAAGAACTGAAAGCTCTTTTGATGGAGAAGAAGAAGGACCAGAAACCTGTGGGTTACATCAACCCGGGGAGAAGGCTTAAGGGACAGGTTACAGGAGTCAAGATTAGAATTCCGAAGGATTCAGAAGAAGAGACCGAGAATGATTCGGAAGATGAGAATCCTAATCTCGTCACTTCTGAGGACGACGATGAAGATTATGAACATGAACAGTACTCTCCGAAGGATGATAAGTACAAGTTGCTGGAAGAACGTATGCTAGCTATGGAGGGGCAGAAAGTGCCCGGTCTGGATTTCGAAAACTTGGGTCTGGTCTCTGATGTGGTCATTCCCCGCAAATTCAAGGTTCCCATTTTCACTAAGTATGATGGTGCCTCTTGTCCTCAGATGCATCTAAGGGCTTATGTGAGAAAGATTCAGCCGCACACTACTGATAAGAAACTGTGGATCCATTTCTTCCAAGAGAGTCTGTCTGGCACACAGTTAGAGTGGTATTATCAGCTTGAGAGCTCTAACATCCGCACATGGACTGATTTAGCAACAGCTTTCTACAAGCACTACCAGTATAATTCTGAGTTAGCGCCTACTCGGCTACAGCTACAAAATATGACTATGGGCTCTAAAGAAAGTTTCAAAGAATATGCTCAAAAGTGGAGAGATTTGGCTGGCAGAGTCAAACCCCCAATGACTGATCGAGAGTTAGTGGACATGTTCATGGGTACACTGACTGGCCCATTCTACAGCCATCTACTGGGAAGTTCCTCGTCAGGTTTCACTGAACTTATCTTGACAGGTGAACGGGTTGAAAGCGGCATTCGAAGTGGAAAGATACAGGCAGCTACTTCTACAAGCACCAAAAAGTCCTATCAGGGAAAGAATGAATCAAATGCTGTGTACAGTGAGAGGAAGCATAACAAGAAGAATCGTGACCATACTGTTGGGGCAGTTACAATTGCCGCACCGCCATCTCAGAACTTCCAACACAGACAAGACAGGTCGAGAAGACAGTTTACCAAGATCAATATGACTTTAACCCAAGCACTGCAGAGTATGTTAAAGGCCAATTTGATTACCCTCAGAGGCCCTCCTGCAAATCCCAACACTACTTCTCCTCGTTATAATCCCAACGCCAGGTGTGCCTATCACTCCGATAGCCCCGGGCATGATACGAATGATTGCTGGTTGTTGAAGAATAAGATTCAGGATATGATCGACGCTGGAGAAATTGAATTTGATCCTCCGGCGACCCCCAATGTCATCACAGCACCTATGCCTAATCATGACCAGAATGTTAATGTTGTGGACGATAATTCTCACGTTACTGACGTTGCTGATTTAGCATCTCCTCTCCTGATCGTTAAGAAGAATTTATTGCAAGCTGGTTTATTTCCAGGTTGTGCTGAAGATTGCGATCTCTGTGTACTCCGACCCAATGATTGTTTGAAGTTGAAGAACGGCATTCAACGGCTGATGGATGATCGTACAATTCTATTCGAAAGGGTTCCTAAGGTGGACAACTCTATTGAAGAGGTATCTGTGATTGCTAGGTTCAAAGCTCCAGTGAAGATTACCGCTACTAGAGTGCCTGTGAAGATTACCGCTGAGCCCAAAGTGGCTCCCCTGATTATTACCGCACCT
The DNA here is from genome assembly GCF_024323335.1 of Lathyrus oleraceus. Lineage (NCBI taxonomy): Eukaryota > Viridiplantae > Streptophyta > Magnoliopsida > Fabales > Fabaceae > Lathyrus > Lathyrus oleraceus. The sequence goes on along the minus strand of NC_066584.1, from coordinate 266,716,419 downwards.
GGCCCCGTGCCATATTCCTCCAGCAAAGCTATTCCGTGGAACTATAGAGGCGACGTTTACATCCATGGCATAAAGCAAGTTGGTAGTTTTGCTAATCCTAATGATATTGTGGGGACTAGTAAAGTTACTCGAAGTGGAAGGATCTACTCCCCAGAAATCTCACCTCCCGCTCCCGAAATTCGAGGAAAAAGACCAGTCAATCCTCCTCAGTCAGAGACATCGGTCGAAGTTACTTCTGAAGATGTTGCCAAACAGGAAATGGAAGAGATGCTGAAAATCATCCGTAAGAGCGATTTTGATGTAGTGGAACAATTGGGGCATACTCCGCCTAAAATCTCAATGTTGTCTTTATTGTTATCTTCTGAATCCCATGCCAATGCGTTGATGAAATTCTTGAAGACCGCTCATGTGCCTCAAGAAACATCCGTCGATCAATTCGAACATTATGTTGCTAATTTGACTGTTGACAATGGCCTAGGCTTTTCCGATGCTGACCTGACACCAGCGGGAAAGAATCACAATAAAGCTCTGCATATCTCCATCGAGTGCGAGGGGATCACCTTGGCTCACGTGTTGATCGACAACGGCTCTTCCTTGAATGTGCTCCCGAAAGCTGTACTCGATAAATTTGACTACAAAGGCATTGAACTGAAACCTAGTGATGTTGTGGTGCGTGCTTACGATGGTGCGAAGAGTGTTGTCTATGGTGAAGTGGTTCTCCCTATCAAGATAGGACCTCAAGTCTTCAACACTACCTTTCACGTGATGGACATTCGTCCCGCCTACTCCTGCTTGTTGGGGCGCCCTTGGATCCATGGGGCAGGTGCGGTAGCTTCGTCGCTTCATCAAAAGCTGAAGTATCCAATAGCAGGCATGGTTGTCACTGTATGTGGAGAAGAAGAGTATATTGTCAGTAGTGTGCAAGCCTTCAAATACGTCGAGATGGATGGTGAATTCTTTGAGACTCCTTCTCAGTCATTTGAAGTGGTTCCTCCACCCAGTCCTGTCCTTAAGCCAACTCCCCTTGTGCCCAAGGTTGTTCGTGCTCCCCCTGTCATGATCTCTCTGAAAGATGCTCAAGCCGCGATTGAAAATGGTGATCGTGCTGGTTGGGGTCAATTGATCAATGTACCGTACAAGTCTGATAAAGCTGGCCTGGGGTTTAACTCTGGAAAGATAGTCAAAAATCAGATTAATGCTATGGAAGATGCTGATAGTGATTGCGACTTGGATAGCTGGATTTTCCCAACAATTGGTGACGGACTCAACAATTGGAAGACTGAAGACATTATCCCGATTTCCTTTAGTCAGGAGTAATTGTTATTGTTTATTCTAGAATTGCAAATTTTAATTTTCTTTTACAATCAAACTTCTTAAAGCATTGTGTCTATGCCCGAGGCACAATGGCTAATTTGTTAGGGGTTTTGTCATTTTCATAAGCATATTTATATTCAATAAATCAATGGACGTTTTGCATTCAAATATTGCGCTCTTTGTCTTTCCTATTATCTTTCAAACGAGCTATGTTTTCTTACACACACGCACGTAACGAATTGCAGATCCCTATCCACTCTGGATCCTGATGATAATAGTTCTACTACTGTTCATTATGACTTTGAAAATCCGATCTACCGAGCCGAAGATGGAAGTGAGGAAGATTGTGAAGTACCTGAAGAACTTGCCAGAATGTTACTACAAGAAGAAAGGACTATACAGCCGCATGAGGAATCAATTGAAATTGTAAATCTGGGTACTGAAATAAACAAGAAAGAAGTCAGAGGTTTCTTGGGGCACTCGAATTACATTGCCCGATTCATTCCACACTTGACTGCTACCTGCAAACCCATCTTCAAATTACTGAGACAAAATCAAGAGATGGTATGGAATGATGAATGCCAAGAAGCTTATGACAAAATCAGGAAATATCGCCAAGAACCTCCAGTTCCGATGCCACCAGTTGAAGGAAGACCTTTAATTACGTATTTGACCGTGTTAGAAAATTCAATGAGGTGTGTTGGGGCAACATGACGAGTCTGGTCGAAAAGAGCATGCCATATATTGCCTTAGCAAAAGGTACCGACTGTGAAACAAGATACTCACAGCCCGAGAAAGCTTGCTGTGCTTTGGCCTGGGCTGCTCGCCGACTAAGACAGTATATGTTGAATCATACCACCTTATTGACTTCTAAGATGGATTCTATCAAATACCTATTTGAGAAACCTGCTGTCTCCTGAAAGAGTTAACACTGACAATGGTACTAATTTGAACAACAAGATGATTACTGAACTCTGCACGCAGTTCAAAATAAAACACCATAACTCTTCTCCGTACCGGCCAAAGATGAACGGCGCCGTGGGGACTGCTAACAATATCAAGAAGGTCATGCAAGAAATGACAGTAACATACAAAGACTGGCATGAGATGTTACCCTTTACTCTTTACGGTTATCGCACTTCAGTGCGCACTACGACAGGGGCAACTCCGTTCTCTTTAGTCTATGGAATGGAAGCCATCTTACTAGTGGAAGTTCAGATTCCCTCTCTAAGAATCATGAAAGAGGCGGGCTTAGATGAAGATGAATGGATTCAGACTCGACTCGATCAGATAAATCTGATTGATGAGAAGAGACTTGCGGCTGTTTGTCATGGGCAGATATATCAGAAATGCATGACCCAGGCATTTAACAAAAGAGTTAAGAGACAGGTGTACCAACTTGGCGACTTGGTGATCAAGCGTATCATTCTACCACAAGGTGATCCCAGAGGCAAATGGACTCCCACATACGAAGGGCCATTTGTAGTTAAGAAGGTATTCTCAGGTGGAGCCATGATACTCGCTACAATGGATGGTGAAGACTTCCCACATCCCGTGAACGCGGACATAGTTAAAAAATACTACGCATAAAAGAGACCCGCTAGATCGACGTATCTAGGCAAAAGTAAGGGCATCCCGGCGAACCAAAAGGGTTCGGGCAAAAATTAGGGATATATAAAAAAAATGTACACCCGGCAAGTCGAAAACCTGAAAAGGCGGCTTGGGCAAAAAAGGGTATCCTGGTGGACTGAAAACCTGAAAAGGCGGTCCAGGCAAAAATTAGGGATTAAAGCGTATGACTATGTCCCGTCCTCAGTCAACTTCATCCAAGTTCGAGGGACTGACCAAGCCAATCACTTCTATCCGACAGCAAGGGATGAGATGCTCGAAGACATAATGACAGTAGTAGGCTTAAAATCAATAGGACTTCTTCCACATAGCTTTCTCTTTGTTTTCGACAATTTCCTCTTACTAGGATTTCTGTCTCCTTGTACACAAATTGCCTGTTTATAGGCCTTCTTTCAAAATCAATACAACCTTCTTTCAAAAGATGCTTTTGTTTTTTCTTTTTCTGTTTTATTTGCGTAAACGTCCATTGATTTAATTTGAATTAATATATGCATTTGAATATGACCAATGTTTACCAAAATACATGCATAGAATAGCAATAGCAATTACTACCCGACTTCAGGATCGAGGAGAAGGTCTAACCATGCTTCCAATGAATCCGCTACCAATTCTATTCCCCCAGCAAGTCTGTTATTCCTCAGAAGAAATTAGCAGTATTCCCCGGCACAGCCAGTTACTCCCCAACAGAGGTCGGCATCATCAGACAGATTGATCATCTCATCCATCCTCAGCCAAGATCTGTGGAATATTTCTACCATCAGACAGAATCAAGAACCCCCTGCCGAGAAAGGGTCATCGTTACAAATATCTCCAATCAGTAGATGGGAATTTATTTTCCCCAGTAGAGTCCCCAAGCAGAACTTCTCATACGCATAACTCATTCATTACATCATTTCACAGCATACGCATGCATACAACATTCGCATTTATTTTAGCATAACACGAAACATCTCATACATCATGACATAGCATGAAGCTAACTTTTCTTTGCAGGTTATTTATCCTCCTGATATAGTCAAAATAAAAGGTTCATTCAGACAGACACCTTTATCAATCACATTCAAGATTCAGATACATATTTCAAATACAGTTCATGGGAACATTCATTCTGACAACACTTCGATATCCTCCTAACGATGGCATCTCTAAGCCCATCCCAGACATTTATTGCAAGTACAACATATACAGGTTATCAGATACAGCCTAACGTACGGTTCATTCTGATTCAGCCCAACATATGACTTCTTCAGCAACTCCAATGCGGTCTAACGTACGACCCATTTGGACCTTCAAATCCTCAGATGCTGCCTAGCGTACGGTACATTCAGGGGTGTAGTCTAGCGTACGACTACTTTCTTTTTCAGATGCAGCCTAACGGACGGCTCATTCTACAACTCGGATACGATCTAACGTACGATCCATTCTGAACTTCAACAACCCCAACGCGGTCTAACGTACGACCCGTTTGGATCTTACAACCCTCAGATGCTACCTAACGTACGGTACATTTCTGAAGTGTAGTCTGGCGTACGACTACCGCTTTCATCATCAGATGTAGTCTAACGTACGACTACCCCTTTCATCATCAGATCCTACCTAACATACGGTACATTTCTGAAGTGTAGTCTAACGTACGACTACCCCTTTCGTCATCAGATTCAGCCTAACGTACGGCTCATTCTGCAACTCAGATACGATCTAGCGTGTGGTCCATTCTGACCCTTTATCCCCAACAGCATATGACACACTCTGACTCCCCAGCGAAGTCGGCAGCCTAATGGATGACTCATTATACGATCTAACGTACGACCCAGTGTGGCACCCATGTCTTCAAATTGTCCTAATATACGGCGTGATCTGAAGCTTTCGTCATCAAACCTCCCGGATGGCATCTTTAAGACCATCTCCATCAAGACCAACTGTCGATTCTCTCAAGTGCAAATTTTTGGGGCATTCTAGTGTTCAATAATCTTCCACCTCCAGACCACGAATGGCATACACGCCATCCTAACTCTCTCGGTTCAAGAATATTGAACAGGGGCAGCTGTCATACCCCAAAAATTACCCATCATTTTTCCTAAAAAAAAAAAAAAAAAAAAAAAAAAAAAAAAAAAAGATTTTTTTTTTTTTAATTAATTAATTAATTAATTAATTAATTAATTAATTAATTAATTAAATAATTAAAATAAATAAATAAATAAAATATAACAAATTATTTTGGACTTGGGTCTCCCTCATTCCAAGCCCATTACCCACGAAATTAGTCTATAAATACTGAAGTTTCAGTAGGGGAGTTACACTTGGAATTTACCCTGGGAGATTTACTGGAGAAAGAAGGAAGAGAAGCAAAACACTCTGAGGTTTCCTTGGAACAAAACCTTGAGGAAAAAGAAAGAGAGAGAACAGAGAAGGACGGATAGAAATTTTGGCATAGGAACCCTGCCTACCCGGAGAATTCAGAGTAAAGAAACCCTGAAGGCAGCCCATCTGCACCGAAGCCATCGCCGTCCAATTCCCGCTGCCTAACTTATTCCGATACTACAAGTGGTCAATCCCTTCAACCTTGAATTGGCAAACAGGTTTGCGTATCTCTATTGTTTATACTTTCAATTGGCCATATCTACATATATAATGCATCATGATTAAATGTTGATATATAATTTGCTTTCGTATGGGAATTTAAATATGCCTGAATACCCTGAATGTTTGACCATGTTATTCCTGTGATAAAATGCCATAAAATTCAAAGTTCCTAACATGGGGCTGTTTTCAAATTCAAAATCCGTGGCCTTCGATAGGCGAGGCAGAGGCGAACGAGACAGTACCTGATTCTTCTAGTCTGTTTTTTTTATGTTTTTATCATAGCCATGCATTATTTATCCTATCCTATTTATTGTTATGATATTTCTCCGGTGTAATCTTCGATTGCACCCTGATTTGGTGTTCTGACATGTTTCTTTTTTTTGAGTTTCGTAAAGGTTCACATATCCCAGGAAAAGGTTATTGGCTAGGTATTCCACTTTATTTGTGGGATACCCTTGTGGAGTTTCACCCTAAATTAATTTTTTAATGTATTAATTTCTAATGTATTAATTTTTTAATATATTATTTTTAATAATTTTAATGTGGAGTTTCATCCTAATTATATAATTAATTGTAAAACTTTGCCTTTGAATAAGTGATCTTGGACCTCTCTTTGTCGCCTTACGATTACGATATTACGGTCATGTCCCGCGAACGTGGGGATACCCTTAGCAAAGACCCTTCGGTTAAATCATCATAAAATAAATTATAGTCCCTCGGATGTTGCCTTCGAATATACAACTTTGTCCCTCGATGACCCTCCGATGTTGCCTACGGTTAAATGATGATAGTCCCTTCGAATGCTAAGGTATCCTCATAACTGTTGCCTTCAATGACCAATCGATGACCCTACGATGACCCTTTTACATCCAAAGGATAAAACTACTTATTTCTCAATAATAAGGACAGTTTTACCCTCATAAGGATAGGAAATGCCCGTAAAGACCTTGGGTCGGTATAACTCTTAATTGCTGGCTCACAACTTAAAACATTTTTTTTGCACCTCACACCTTTCAAAATGCCTTTAGAAAATCACCACTTGGTATACATTCATACTAGAATCATTACCGAGTTATATTTTTCTAAACAATTTTCAAAACTAAAACGGGATAACCACTTTGTATACATTCATACAATAATCATTACAAAGTTAAATTCTCTTTTCAAAACAATTTTCCAAACAATTCACAAACACTTTTTTTCAGACAAAAATAATATAAGTGATCGAGCAATTAAGAGCCCATGGATAACCATGGATACAAAGGGTGCTAACACCTTCCCTTTGTATAATGTACCTCCCGAACCCAAAATCTAAATTAAGGTTTTTCCTGTTCTTTTCCACCTTTCCTTATTGGATAAAAGAAAAGTCGGTGGCGACTCTTGCTAACCGCGACATTGCGATTAAAACCACAAAAAAGTCCAGTTCACCGTATGACACTATGCATACGTATCTTCTTGGACGAAGAAGAATCAGAGCATTCGTAGCTCGGCTGACACGCACACAAACAAACACAGGCAAAGGCAAACGTGGAGCCCGAATGCCAATCACTGGACTTACATCAGCATCCGAACCAAAACACACACAAGAAGGCAAACATGGAGCCTGAATGCCAATCACTGGGCTTACATCAGCATCCGAACCAAACCAAACCACACTAGAACCCGAACGCCACTCGATGGACTTACATCAGCTTCCAAGCACACAACAACACACACAGCGGGGTTGAAGACACAAAGGTTGAAAAAGGAAAAGGGCGCCCGGAGAGATCAGCTCATCTCCTGCCTACGTATCTCATCTGGTATGAGAATCAGGGCGACGTAGTTCCCCTACGCAGGGAAAAAGGACGAACACGCGAACTAATAGGGAGACTAGAGCTCGAGCCTAATAGTTGCCACGCAAACAAAAAGAGACGCTGAGACGTCAGAAGGAACACAAAGGTTGAAAGGACAAACTAATAGGGAGACTAGAGCTCGAGCCTAATAGTTGCCAAACACACACAAAAAAAGAAAAAAGGCGCCCGGAGAGATCTGCTCATCTCTTGCCTACGTACCTCATCTGGTATGAGGATCAGGGCGACGTAGTTCCCCTACGGAGGGATACAGGACTAGCCTAACCAGATAACAGAGGGAGACACAACACTAGGGAGACTACGACTCGAGCCTAGATGTTGTCATGCAAAGTCGTCCCTAAGTTAAGGTTTCTAGCTAACTTGCACAGGAAGAAGAAGGGTCTCGATTGCAACTAGGGCAAGAGAAAGGGGAGGTCTCAATCGCAACGAGGGCGAGAGAAGAGAATTAGTGTTAGTTGTTAGTCAAACTCGACAAGACATCGCATCTCGTGCCTACGTATCTCATCTGGACATGAGAATCAGAGTTGCCATAGTTCGGCTAAACTATTCCCGTTGGTTTGTGTTTTTTAAGTGGACAACGTCACTGCGCAATCTACCTGATGCTCGACCTTTGGAGACTTACTCACCTGTAGTAGAAGGAGTTAACGTATCCCTAAGAGGGGATAATGTTTGTTTGTGTGTTAGGAAAGCTCAAGCAAGAAAGGAAGTCCTATACGAAGGAACCGTGCTACCTTAATTGACATGCAAACGAGACTACGCGGAGTCTAGCAAACCTAGGGGATACAATCACACCACACAAGCACATACAGCATGAAATAAACACACCAACAAGGGGCTTAAACATCAAGGTTAGGTTTTAGTCGAGGGGTCATATCAACCTCAACAAACAAACCACTGGAACTGGGTAGTGTTAGATCTTAACCTTGCCATTGAGGTGCTAAGGTGAAGTAGATGAAAGGTGAGTGAAGATAGGACTTCACAGCTCTTATCCCTGGCCTGGGAGAGCTTAAGACAAGAATGTGTGGGTTCAGAAAGTGGGAACCCTTCTACACATTTAAAACTGACTCAACTGTACACTTGTACAAGATCTTGGGTTTCTATCTGCAATGCATCAACACAGTGGTGTGAGCAAAGCAGATGACACACAGAATAGCAGGGGATAGGTTGCATATCCCTTGGGTTCTGCCAATTGCCTCTTCACTTAGGAGGTCTTTGACTCTATACAAGGACAAATGTAAACAGTCACAAACATTGCCTCTTAAGGAGGACTTCAGACAGGTGCCTGGCCAAGTAACAGGCCAGGTCTTCCAGACTACATGAAGATAAGAAGTTATACCTCAATGCAAATTGCTATTCAAGCAAAGCAAAGCAAAGTTCACAAGGAACTAAAAGCAACTAAAGGTACTTGATTTTGAAGAACTGATGAAACGGTGATGTATGGATGCCAAATGCTCGCAACAGCTGCTAGTTCAAACTTCCAATGATGAATGGAGGAAGATCCTGGCTCAGCAAGGCTTGAAATGATACATTCTTTGAACTTCCATGGATGAATGCTTAGAGAAACAGACCTTGAAGATGAAGTTACAGCTGGAGAATCAAGCTTGAAATGGACTCAAAGATGATGGTAGGTGATGTAGCAAACAAGGCAAGGTCGTGTGCTTGAAGTTTGTTGACAGAAATTGCAAAATAAAGGAAGATGAGAATTGAGAGAAAATGATTTTTTCTGTGTGATACTGTGGCTGCTAGCTTCAAATGAGCAGAAAATCACCTTATATACTTCTGTTTAAGGTTGCTTAGATGAGTGCTAATCACAATTTGGTTTTAATGAGAAATTTTGCTAATTGACCAATTTGCTTAAATGGTGAGGTGCAAAGGGCTTCAGCTCGAAAATGGGCTTGTAACACAACCAAAATATCATTTCTGAACTTATTTGAATGGCCAAAGTGGTTAAAAATGTTTAATTCAAAAGTTCACTTTTGCACCACACTTGAAATAATTCAAAGCCATTCCAAAAATGCCATTTTGATCTATGATGTTTTGGAAAATGAGGATTACATTTTTGGAAAGAGGAGGTCAAATGTGACTTGTTGCAAAAAACCCCACCCGATTTGGCCAAATGGTTTGAGAGATATGGCCTTTTGAAGTTCAAAAATTTCTGAAAATGAAATGATCATAACTTGCCAACCATACATGGGAATTGAGTTTTCTGGGACTTTTTGGAAATGGGAGAACAAGATCTTCAACTTTCATGTTGGGGAAAAATTCATTTGAAGCTTGTATCATGATGTAAGTTTAGGATCAAGAAGTTTCCATTTTTGGCAAATTCCAATTACAGGTCAAGTTTCTATTTTTGGAAATTTCTTGTCTGGCTTCAAAATCTTCCATGATGATGTTTGACATGTTATATGAGGCCTATATGGACATGAAGGAACCCTCTCAAACCAATTCCCACCTTGAAATCCATAAAATCAAGCCCAGTTGGCCAAGGTTGACTTTTTAGGGTTTCTGGTAAACTGTGCATTGACTGATGACTTCTGAACATCCAATCCTTGACCAAAACACTTCAAGAGGACCCCTAGGTCATGTGAACATGTTGGACCAACCCTAGGGCCTTGGCTCAATGAAAATTGCACTTGCTTGCTTGACTGACTGATCTCCTGATCAGTTTGACCTAATTCTTCTGACCGGCTTGCACTTGAGGCAAAAGGGACAATGCAATGCTATGCAGTGGACCATGTTAATGCTATGACCTAATATGAGAATGTATGTTCAATGATAGGTGCAAATTTGAGGTGCTACAAGCAGAAATAATTTTTTTTCTCCTTTAGTGATCCTTACGAATGGGCATGATCAGTGATAGAATCGTTACCTCTTGTGGCGATTGAAACCTTTGATGCAGAACTACAGAGCGATCACAAATGTTGAATAATGACAACTCCTCTACTCAGTCCACACGAACGAATTCCTTCAATCCCAGTGCTAGCTGCTACGAATGAAGGCTTTGAGTGAGTGAGAGAGAGAGAGAGAGAGAGAGAGAGAAACGGAATTACAACTACACAAATGCTTTTTCATAAGGGTTCTATTTATAGAACCACTTGTGTGGGATGCAAGCTAAAAAGCCCACTTAAGTGTATGTGGCCCACATCTTATAATATGCCAAAATCACTTAAGCGCGTGGTACCTTACCATATTTAGTATTCTACTAAAGTACATCATACCTTACGATGTTCTACAATTCACTTAAGTGCACCATACCTTACGGTGTTCCTTAGTTACTCTATCTCTCATCAATTCGTCCTTTTGTGTGTGAACCTGTAGGTTTTCGTGGCATTGGCAATTATATTAAATCACGTATTTAACATAATAAATAGTGAGCGGTATCTAGCAACACATCACTGCTACCCAAGATACGAAAATGTCATGTGATCTGACAAATCCTTTTGTGACAATACTTATGTGTATAATTACCCTTTTGCCCCTATGTCTATATTGAACACAAGGCATAGACCGTGTCATCCTTGTCTAGTTCAATATTGGGCCCGTAGATATTTATCCTATTACGCAGGATGGGCAAATTCCATCTAGGTCACTCATGTCCCTCAACATGCTTCGTGGAGTACCCATCAACTGTCTTTATGGTCATCCAGTTACGGACAACGTTTGATAAGCAATAAGGCACTCTACTCTACATCTATAGTCCATAGTGGTTTCAGGTCAAAGGGTGGTATACACCATTATCACCATGAGAACAACTTATGACACTTATCATAATATTTTATATAGTATTCTCATAGCGGGGCAATCCAGTATAAATATTACTCTCAATGTTCATACTTATGTTTAAGACTTGATAACTCCTTATCCATGATCCATGAGATGTGATCATCAGTCTATATACATAATAGTCTTAATTATTTAATGTTATCCCACTTCACAACAAAGCTCGACTACGGATACTTTAAGAATAGTGTCCTTATGTTTAATGGGATCTCATGATTAAGTCACACTTGATACATTAAATGGACTAGCTATTCTAGGGACTTGATTAAACAAACATAATAAAGAGAAAGCATTTTATTATTAATAAATAATTCGATACAAGTACCAAAAGTATTATCCTATAGGGCTTACACCAACAGTCTGAGATAGAGGCTCATTGAGTGAAGAAAGGATGACTGTTTGGATTGCCATCTGATTTCCTCATCAAGGAAGCTATTTCCTTTTCTCAAGTCGGTAGTGTGGATGCATTTGAAGCTATCTTGGTGTTGCTCATTTATGGTTTAGCTTTGTTCCCTGACATTGACGGTTTCGTTGATGTTAACGCCATTAGAATTTTCTTGATTAGGAATCATGTGCCTACTTTGTTAGGAGATATATACTTCTCTTTGCATGTAAGAAATTCTAAGGGTGGTGGAACTGTTGTTTGTTGCATTCCTCTTTTGTACAAGTGGTTTATTTCGCACTTGCCTCAGACGCCTGCTTTTGTGGAGAACAAACAATGTCTACGGTGGTCTCAGAGACTTATGTCTCTCACTAATGATGATAGAGTTTGGTATGACTCTTCTTTGAGCAGTTTGGAGATTATTGATTGTTGTGGTGAATTCTCTAATGTGCCTCTCATTGGAACACAAGGAGAAATTAACTACAACCCTACTTTGGCTCGTCGTCAACTTGGGTTCCCCTTGAGAGACAAACCTAATAACACTTTGTTAGAAGATCTTTTCTATCAAGAGGGTAAAGATCCCCAAATTTGAATCAGAAGATTGTGCATGCTTGGATAATGTGCATAGGAAAGGAAGATCCGAGCTTGGTCCACGCAATTGTGTACCTTTGGAAGCTTACACTCTTTGGGTGAAGAAGAGATCTTTAGAATTGAAGATGCCTTATCCTTCTGAGAGGCCTATGTCTATGGTTGTGGTTGAGCCATTAACTTTCCCTAACCAAGATGTAGAGGAGTCGGAAGACGCACTCGCCAAGATGAAGCGAGAGAATGATATGTGGGAAGAGTGGTTCCATGCTTTAAGTAAAAAGCATGAGGAGTTGCAGCTTGAGTCAAAGGAGTTTCATCTTCCTCTAGTATGCCTCAGCCTTCCGTTGCTTGGAAGAAGATTGTTGATTAGCTTGTCCTCGAGAAGACTCAGATGAAGGCTTCTTTTGAGACTGAGATCTGACGCATTTGAAGGAAGTATGCGCCTACAGTCAGATCTTCTGACATTGTTGTTAGGGATCCTTAGGATGACTAGTCTCCTTTTCTCTTGTATTTTTTATTGGGTTTCTGAATTTGTAATCAATGTAATCCTTCCAAATTATATGAATAAAAGAAATTTTTATGGTCAATCAAATTGTTACAATTGTTATTACTATATATTTGCAAATAAAATAGTATGTTCCTTGAAAATAAAAACAATCAAAACATTGCATTTCATGCATCATTTGCATAACAGGTTTTTCTTCCGCCAGATGTCTTATTGGTTATTCTTTTGTGCTCCAGCCAAGCTGACTCATCGATAAAATACTCGCGCCAATCACTCCAGAATCATGGAACATCTTGAGCAAGAGAATAGAGACTTGAAAGAGGAGATCACCCGCCTTACTGCCATGATGGAGTCAATTTTAGCTACGCAAAGCCAGACTTCTCCAACACCTACAACTCCTCCTCCTCAGAGGACTGACATTTCAAAGGTGGTTACCTCTACTGTTCCCGCAACTGCTGCTCATTTCACACCCAACATGCCTTCCAGATTCCCATGGGGAATGCCGCCAAACTTGGTGCCTGAAGGCTTTGCACCTGCCTTTGCTTCTATGCCGACATCTAGCCCAGTAATGTCAGTGCCACCGCCTGTCGTGCATACCTTGCCTCGTGTGGAAGACACCATTTATCATTCTGGGCCGTCTGAAGGCCCATATATGTATGTGAAAATGGATGAAATGAAAGATCAATTTCTTGAGTTGCACAAGGAGTTGAAAACATTGAGAGGAAATGACTTATTTGGGAAGAGTGCTGCTGAGGTGTGTCTAGTGCAAAATGTGAAGATTCAAGTGAAGTTCAAAGTATTTGACTTTGAAAAATACGAAGGGAACACATGTCCACTCAGTCATTTGGTGATGTATTCCCGCAAGATGTTTATGCAAACAGAAAATGATTAGTTGTTGATCCATTACTTTCAAGATAGTCTGACCGATGTTGCTCTGAGGTGGTACATGGGGTTGGATAGTGCAAGCATCTGCACTCTCAAGGACTTGGGCGATGCCTTTGTGAAGTAGTATAAATATAATATTGATATGGCTCCCGAGAGGGATCAATTGAGATAACTATCTCAGAAAGACAAGGAGACATTCAAGGAGTATGCTCAGAGATGGAGGGAGCTTGCTGCTCAGATTACCCCTCCTTTAGAGGAGAAGGAGATGACCAAAAAAATTTTGAGGACCCTTAGCTCATTTTATTATGAGAGGATGATTGCCAGTGCCCCCAATGATTTTATTGAAATGGTAAACATGGGGATGAGGCTGGAAGACGATGTCCGAGAAGGACGGTTTTCTAGGGAGGAGGTATTGTCCAGCAAAAGATACGGCGGCAGTTTTGGTAAGATGAAGGACAGTGAAGCCAATGCAATTTCCAGTGGGAGGAAAAGGAGGCCTCATATTATAATAAGTAAACTACCTCGTCAAAATCATCATCAAGTATCTTCCGTAATTCCTGTGTTTTCAGCAAATCAATCATCACCAATTCAACAACAATAATGTCAACAACAACAACCACATCAACGAACGAACACCTACAACAACAACAATACCAACAATCATTAGCAACAAAGTTATGAGAGGAAGAAGGTTTCTTTCGATCATATTCCAATGACATATGCAGAACTATATCCATCATTGGTTCTCAAGAACCTATCACAACCTAGAAATCCTCCGCAAATCCCTGAACCACTTCCCTGGTTGTACAAACAGAAACTCCATTGTGCTTTTCATCAAGGAGCCCCCAGACATGACGTTGATAATTATTATCCTCTCAAATATGAAGTTCAGAAGCTAGTTAAAAGTGGAATGGTTTCCTTTGAGGACCGTGCATCTAATGTGAAAGCTAACCCACTACCTGCCCATGGAAATTCATCTGTTAATATGATGGACAGTTATCCATGGGAGTTTAAGGTATTCGATGTCCACTTCATTAGAAGGTCCTTGGTGAGGATGCATAAGGACATTTGCTTGGTGAGCGATTATGAGCATGACCATGATGGTTGTGCTATCTGTAGTGTCAACCCAATGGGTTGTATGATTGTGAAGAGGGACATCCAGCGGTTGATGGATGAAGGCTTGATACAGATTGTTCAATCCCGTCACATAGATGATGATGTCAATGTAATAGTGCCAGTGTTCAAGACACCAGAGAGGGTGGTAATCCAATTTGATAGCATCAACAGTAACAATATCAGCAAGAGATTGGTATCACTGTTGGTCATACGGTTGGCGGGTCCAGTCCCGTAAACATCCGTTAAAGCTGTTCCTTATCAGTACAATGCAACTATGTTGAAATATGGTCAAGAGGTCCCATTGCCTACGACCAGTTCAGTCGTAAGCATTTCTGGTGTTACTAAGGTGACCTGCAGTGGTCGAGTGTTTGGGTCGGTGTTCCCAAAAGATGTAGAAGATTGTTCAGTTGGTAAGAAAGTGAAAGTGCCTGCAGTAGATCCAGTTAGTGCTCCAAAGCGTCAATCTGGTGAATCTAGCAATTTGAAGACTAACGATGATGATGAGTTACTTCGGTTGATAAAGAGAAGTGAGTTCAATGTGGTGGAGCAGTTGCTCCAAACCCCCTCAAAAATTTCAGTAATGTCTCTGCTAATGAATTCAGAAGCGCACAGAGAAGCACTGCAAATAGTTCTAGAGCAAGCTTTCATGGAACATGATGTTACGGTGGATCGGTTTGATCATATTGTAGCTAACATCACTTCCTGTAATAATCTCAATTTTTGTGATGAGGAACTCCCTGAGGAGGGTAGGAATCATAACTTGGCTTTGCATATCTCCATGAACTGCAAAGATGACGCTTTATCCAATGTACTAGTTGACACCGGATCGTCATTGAATGTGCTGCCAAAGTCAACCTTATCAAAGCTGTCATACCAAGGAGCGCCTATGAGATATTGTGGTGTAATCGTCAAAGCTTTTGACGGTTCGCGCAAGACGGTGATTGGTGAAGTGGACCTCCCAGTGAAGATAGGTCCGAGTGACTTCCAAATTACTTTTCAAGTAATGGATATCCACCCGACTTACAGTTGTTTGTTGGGAAGGCCATGGATCCACGAGGCAGAAGTTGTTACCTCCATGTTGCATCAGAAGCTCAAGTGTGTCAAGAACGGGAAGTTAGTCATTGTTGGCGGAGAAAAGGTACTGTTGGTTAGCCATCCGTCATCTTTCTCTTATGTTGAAGCTGAGGATGAGGTTGGAACTCCGTTCCAAGCCGTGTCTATTGCTGCTGAAAAGAGAGTTGGGGCACCTATGTCCTTGTTGAAAGATGCAAGGAAGATTGTTGAAGAAGGAATTGTTGATCAGTGGGGACGAGTTGGGGCATAAACTTAATATTTAATTTGTGGGAATTTGCATTTATTCTGATCTCACCGGATAATTTATCATATAAATCGTCTCTCACATGCATAAACATACATTCACATGCATCAACATACATAATGAAACAGTTATGACCCCTAGCGCAGTTGTTCTCCCAAGCCAATGAGAGAACCTGAGCTAATCTAATAACAATCTAAGCTTCTCCAAGCAAGATCTTCAAGGTTATCCTCCTTTGATATTTTATTCTTCTCTTTCTTTATAACATTATATTATATAAAAGAAACACGTTTTACATACGAGGGAGTGAGATGAGAAAAAAAGTTACATTAAGAGATTAAAAGAGAGGCACAAAACGCATGTCGTATTTTAAAATCCCAAAACATAATAAAGGAAAACTAAGGCCATAACCGATCACCACAATACAATAATAATAATAAACACATTACTATTATTAATTTAAATTCTATTAATTAATTAGAACCAAATTAAATTTCGACGTCGTTTTCCGCATCAACACTTGATACTTTAAAAGCACAACTCTTGCGCAATCACAACCCTAATCGCATAACTCTTTGACAACACAACTCTTGTGCCGTCATTAACCCTAATGCACCAATTTCAGACCGTCAAACACACCTCGATTTTTAATTCAGTATGATTGATCAACAAGTCATTGCTTCACCATACCAATGTCGGATCAAGAAGCAAATGACCATTGATCGCTCAAAGGAAAACAACCATTAAGTGTTTGAATGAATGAAATAGAAACAGTATATCATATATACCGTATTTTGCATCACGATTACTTATATCATATATATAACTTGATCGATCTCAATTGCATAACCTATGGACAATCGATGTATCGCTGCTTCACCATACTAACGTCGGATTCCGAAGCATAGTCAACATCAATCATCCAAATCGTAGACACATGATGCCAAATTTAATTACTCGTTTATTCTTTGATTCATTCTGTCTTTTAATCGTATTAATACAAAAAATATAGAAAATAAACAACTATCAGATGCATGGTTTTGTAAGTGGCTCTGATACCACTGAAGGAGAAGAGCGATCCAAAACGCAGCAGTGTCGCATTACGCGAAAAACCGGCGGGAAAACAAGAACAACAGAGCCGCCACCGTGCGTTATTTATCCCAAAAGAGGGAAAGGAAACGCTCAGAGCAAACCTGGAAAAGACATGGTCTCGCGACCAGAGAGAATGGGATCGGGAGTCGGTTATGCGAAGGGAAGGTATTAGCACCCCTACGCATCCGTCGTACTCGACGGGATCCACGCACAATAGGAAGGAAAATGGTTGCTAAAAACACTGCTCAAAACACACACACACACTGGCTGAAAGAGACACAAGAAAACAGACTGAAACTGACTCGGCAGGATGTCGCATCCTGGGCCTACTTAGTCTATCAAGCATAGACATCAGAGTCGAAGTAGTTCGGAATGGGGAAACGACACATGCTCGCTAGGATGTCGCATCCTATGCATACGTATCTTCTTGGACGAAGAAGAATCAGAGCATTCGTAGCTCGGCTGACACGCACACAAACAAACACAGGCAAAGGCAAACGTGGAGCCCGAATGCCAATCACTGGACTTACATCAGCATCCGAACCAAAACACACACAAGAAGGCAAACATGGAGCCTGAATGCCAATCACTGGGCTTACATCAGCATCCGAACTAAACAAAACCACACTGGAACCCGAACGCCACTCGATGGACTTACATCAGCTTCCAAGCACACAACAACACACACAGCGGGGTTGAAGACACAAAGGTTGAAAAAGGAAAAGGGCGCCCGGAGAGATCAGCTCATCTCCTGCCTACGTATCTCATCTGGTATGAGAATCAGGGCGACGTAGTTCCCCTACGCAGGGAAAAAGGACGAACACGAGAACTAATAGGGAGACTAGAGCTCGATCCTAATAGTTGCCACGCAAACAAAAAGAGACGTTGAGACGTCAGAAGGAACACAAAGGTTGAAAGGACAAACTAATAGGGAGACTAGAGCTCGAGCCTAATAGTTGCCAAACACACACAAAAAAAGAAAAAAGGCGCCCGGAGAGATCTGCTCATCTCCTGCCTACGTACCTCATCTAGTATGAGGATCAGGGCGACGTAGTTCCCCTACGGAGGGATACAGGACTAGCCTAACCAGATAACAGAGGGAGACACAACACTAGGGAGACTACGACTCGAGCCTAGATGTTGTCATGCAAAGTCGTCCCTAAGTTAAGGTTTCTAGCTAACTTGCACAGGAAGCAAGCCTATCCTAAACATGACTTGCACAGGTAGAAGAAGGGTCTCGATTGCAACTAGGGCAAGAGAAAGGGGAGGTCTCAATCGCAACGAGGGCGAGAGAAGAGAATTAGTGTTAGTTGTTAGTCAAACTCGACAAGACATCGCATCTCGTGCCTACGTATCTCATCTGGACATGAGAATCAGAGTTGCCGTAGTTTGGCTAAACTATTCCCGTTGGTTTGTGTTTTTTAAGTGGACAATGTCACTGCGCAATCTACCTGATGCTCGACCTTTGGAGACTTACTCACCTGTAGTAGAAGGAGTTAACGTATCCCTAAGAGGGGATAATGTTTGTTTGTGTGTTAGGAAAGCTCAAGCAAGAAAGGAAGTCCTATACGAAGGAATCGTGCTACCTTAATTGACATGCAAACGAGACTACGTGGAGTCTAGCAAACCTAGGGGATACAATCACACCATACAAGCACATACAGCATGAAATAAACACACCAACAAGGGGCTTAAACATCAAGGTTAGGTTTTAGTCGAGGGGTCATATCAACCTCAACAAACAAACCACTGGAACTGGGTAGTGTTAGCTCCTAACCTTGCCATTGAGGTGCTAAGGTGAAGCAGATGAAAGGTGAGTGAAGATAGGACTTCACAGCTCTTATCCCTGGCCTGGGAGAGCTTAAGACAAGAATGTGTGGGTTCAGAAAGTGGGAACCCTTCTACACATTTAAAACTGACTCAACTGTACACTTGTACAAGATCTTGGGTTTGTATCTGCAATGCATCAACACAGTGGTGTGAGCAAAGCAGATGACACACAGAATAGCAGGGGATAGGTTGCATATCCCTTGGGTTCTGCCAATTGCCTCTTCACTTAGGAGGTCTTTGACTCTATACAAGGACAAATGTAAACAGTCACAAACATTGCCTCTTAAGGAGGACTTCAGACAGGTGCCTGGCCAAGTAACAGGCCAGGTCTTCCAGACTACATGAAGATAAGAAGTTATACCTCAATGCAAATTGCTATTCAAGCAAAGAAAAGCAAAGTTCACAAGGAACTAAAAGCAACTAAAGGTACTTGATTTTGAAGAACTGATGAAACGGTGATGTATGGATGCCAAATGCTCGCAACAGCTGCTACTTCAAACTTCCAATGATGAATGGAGGAAGATCCTGGCTCAGCAAGGCTTGAAATGATACATTCTTTGAACTTCCATGGATGAATGCTTAGAGAAACAGACCTTGAAGATGAAGTTACAGCTGGAGAATCAAGCTTGAAATGGACTCAAAGATGATGGTAGGTGATGTAGCAAACAAGGCAAGGTCGTGTGCTTGAAGTTTGTTGACAGAAATTGCAAAATAAAGGAAGATGAGAATTGAGAGAAAATGATTTTTTCTGTGTGATACTGTGGCTGCTAGCTTCAAATGAGCAGAAAATCACCTTATATACTTCTGTTTAAGGTTGCTTAGATGAGTGCTAATCACAATTTGGTTTTAATGAGAAATTTTGCTAATTGACCAATTTGCTTAAATGGTGAGGTGCAAAGGGCTTCAGCTCGAAAATGGGCTTGTAACACAACCAAAATATCATTTCTGAACTTATTTGAATGGCCAAAGTGGTTAAAAATGTTTAATTCAAAAGTTCACTTTTGCACCACACTTGAAATAATTCAAAGCCATTCCAAAAATGCCATTTTTATCTATGATGTTTTGGTGAATGAGGATTACATTTTTGGAAAGAGGAGGTCAAATGTGACTTGTTGCAAAAAACCCCACCCGATTTGGCCAAATGGTTTGAGAGATATGGCCTTTTGAAGTTCAAAAATTTCTGAAAATGAAATGATCATAACTTGCCAACCATACATGGGAATTGAGTGTTCTTAGACTTTTTGGAAATGGGAGAACAAGATCTTCAACTTTCATGTTGGGCAAAAATTCATTTGAATATTGTATCATGATGTAAGTTTAGGATCAAGAAGTTTCCATTTTTGGCAAATTCCAATTACAGGTCAAGTTTCTATTTTTGGAAATTTCTTGTCTGGCTTCAAATTCTTTCATGATGATGTTTGACATGTTATATGAGGCCTATATGGACATGAAGGAACCCTCTCAAACCAATTCCCACCTTGAAATCCATAAAATCAAGCCCAGTTGGCCAAGGTTGACTTTTTAGGGTTTCTGGTAAATTGTGCATTGACTGATGACTTCTGAACATCCAATCCTTGACCAAAACACTTCAAGAGGACCCCTAGGTCATGTGAACATGTTGGACCAACCCTAGGGCCTTGGCTCAATGAAAATTGCACTTGCTTGCTTGACTGACTGATCTCCTGATCAGTTTGACCTAATTCTTCTGACCGGCTTGCACTTGAGGCAAAAGGGACAATGCAATGCTATGCAGTGGACCATGTTAATGCTATGACCTAATATGAGAATGTATGTTCAATGATAGGTGCAAATTTGAGGTGCTACAGCTGCCCCTATTCAATCAGCTGGGAACCCGAACGGATGATAGCAATGGCTGTCAGACTTTCAGGGTAAACAGGGATCGAATACCAAAGAACCGTAGAAATTTGCACCAACTGGATATGATATAAAAAGAACCACGCCATTTACCGATGACGACTGCACGACAACTTCAGAAAAGCAAAACCATTTACCGATGGTTAGAAACTGGAAACTTGATATTTACCGATATCAACTTCAGCGAGACCATTTACCGATGGCTGTTGGGAAAACAAACTTCTGAAAAGCGAAACCATTTACCGATGGTTAAAAGACTAGAAACTTGATATTTACCGATATCAACTTCAGCGAGACCATTTACCGATGGCTGCTGGGAAACAACTTCAGAAAAGCGAAACCATTTACCGATGGTTAAAAGACTGGAAACTTGATATTTACCGATATCAACTTCAGCGAGACCATTTACCGATGGCTGTTGGGAAACAACTTCAGAAAAGCGAAACCATTTACCGATGGTTAAAAGACTGGAAACTTGATATTTACCGATATCAACTTCAGCGAGACCATTTACCGATGGCTGCTGGGAAACAACTTTGATGTAAAAGGGAAGTAAGACCATTTACCGATGGTGGCTTCAAAGCAATTTTGATATTTACCGATATCAACTTCAACAAGACCATTTACCGATGGTTGCTGCAACTGGGAATTCGATATTTACCGATATCGAAGAGAACGGGGCCATTTACCGATGGCATCTCTGCTTGGAGAGGAACAAAATAATCTTTGTGGAATCAGACAAGATGTTTACCGACGATTCTTGGAGATCTTGATTTTATCAACCAGGAAACAAAGCATGGCCAGACATTTACCGATGACTGGGATGAGACTCGATGTTTACCGACATCGAAAGATGATGTTTACCGACATCCAAAGAAATGACCAGACATTTACCGATGACTGGGGAAAATTTTATTGGGAAGAGACAAACAAATATTCGCAACTGGAAACCAGATAGGACATTTACCGATGACTCTACTGGGGATCTCTAGCTGGGGATTTATCAGGCATTTACCGATGACTGAGGGAAAGACTCGATGTTTACCGACATCGAAAGATGATGTTTACCGACATCCAAAATAACCAGACATTTACCGATGACTGGGGTGAGACTCGATGTTTACCGACACCGAAACAATGGTGTTTACCGACACCAAAAAAGACCAGACATTTACTGATGACTGGGGTTTAGACTCGATGTTTACCGACACCGAAAGATGATGTTTACCGACATCAAAAATGACCAAACATTTACCGATGACTGGGGTGAGACTCGATGTTTACCGACACCGAAACAATGGTGTTTATCGACACCAAAAATGACCAGACATTTACCGATGACTGGAATGAGACTCGATGTTTACCGACACCGAAACAATGGTGTTTACCGACACCAAAAATGACCAGACATTTACCGATGACTGGAATGAGACTCGATGTTTACCGACACCGAAACAATGGTGTTTACCGACACCAAAAATGACCAGACATTTACCGATGACTGGAACTTAGACTCGATGTTTACCGACACCGAAATAATGGTGTTTACCGACACCAAAAAAAAGAAACACCCGCGGGTGTTGACATGACACTTACTGGTATCACAAGAATGACATCTTAAGATATGTCAAGGCAAGGCTGATCACTTGCTGGGGGTCTCACTGAGGAGAAACAAACTTTCCGTCACCAACGGGTGAGGAAATAAACCTCTGTGGGGATATCAATCCTGAGTACTGTCAGGAGCAACTGTAGTAGACGTGCTGTGCTGATGTTGAACAGAATGATCCGCCTCTGCCGGGGATACGGTCTGATGGGGTTTTGAACACATGAATGCATATGTTTGAATTTTTCTATGGCGTAATGCTCCATTTGAGATGGAAATGCTACGCAGTTTTGAGGATGCAATGATCACTACATGCAATGCAAGATGATGAAAACTCTGCCGGGGAATACACAGGACGACTGTGCTGAGAAACCTTCAATATAAATCTGTTGGGGGAAAACCAAGGCAACTGCCGGGGAACCATCAATACAACTCCGCTAGGGGAAGACAAGGCAACTCGCTAGGGATTAATGAAACAACCTTGCTACTGACAAAAGTAAAATTGCTGGGGATATCCCAATCAACCCACAGGTAGGATAAACTCCGCTTGGGGAAATAACTGCTTCGCTGGGGAAGATAAACCAGGCAACTTTCTGGGGATAAAGGCTCAAACAAACCTCAGGTATGATAAACTCTGCCTTGGGGAATATCTGTTACTCCGCTGGGGACGACCTACGAAATCCACATATAGAATCAACTCAGCTGGGGATGCGAAATATCAGTCTGCTTCGGAAATTCATCCGATCCACTGGTAGGATAACTCTGCTGGAGAAATATGTCAATGAAACCCGCTCCACTCGGGGAAGATAAACCAGGCAACTCTTTGGGGATAATGAACACAACCAAATCATCAACGGATGATCGGGAAAAACTCGACGTTTATCGACACCAACGGAGAGGAGGATACTTCACTCGGGAAGGGAGGACGACGTTACGAACATCGAAAGATGATGTTTACCGACATCAAAAGAAGACCAAACACTTACGCATGACTGGGAAATCACCGAAAGATGGTGTTTACCGACACCAAGGAAGACCAGACACTTACGCATGACTAGAAATCATTGAAAGATGGTGTTTACCGACACCAAAGAAATAACACACGCGGGTGCTGACGGGATAATGACATCTACAAGATGACAGGGCAAGGCTACACACTTGCAGGGGATTTCACTGGGGATCAAGGTCACGACAGCGAGCAGACAGGAAGGAACACCAAGAATACCGGGTTGTAGGCATGAAACAGGTGACCGACCAAAGCGTGAATTGGTTTGTGTTCCAAAACACTCAACATCCTGAAGAGGGCTAGAAAAGCGATCTTGTTAAAGGATGGACATCCGATTCCATAGGGAATACGAACCTTACTTAGCGGGAGAAAACAATCAAAAGATTGACCAAAGAGTGCATGAAATATATTATCTATAGCCGTCAAAATGTAGATAATACACTCGCATGGAAGATTATCCATAACCGGGTTGGAGGTTGTTAAATGGATAAACGACCGACAAGAAAGGCATCAGGGTACCAGGACTAAGTATGCAAAAGATGACCAATCAAAAAGGGATAAAGTTGCTAACTCGGAGCAAATACCCAAAGGCAGGGGAAGACCCAATGGGGACAATACTGCTTGATCAAGGCAAGTATCCAGAGGGGAAAAGAATATCAATACCGCAAAGAGGGGATTACATCTACCGGTTTGTAGGTAGAAAACCACAGAAAAGTAACCAGTCATCAATAGGATGAGCACAAAGGGTTAACTCTGCTAAGGAAGGAAAGTGGGATTTTACAACTACCAGTTAGTAGGTAGAAAACCACAAAGATAGGACTTACAACTACCGGTTTGTAGGTAGAAGCCACAAATTCCGCTGAGGATGAGATGAATGAGTGCCGGTTAGTGAGCGACTATTCATTTATGCCCCAGGGAAGCACGGGAGACAGCCAACAGGAAGCCAATTTAGGATCGATCCAAAAAGGCAGACTGAAACAAGACTCATCCTAATGAGGAAAGAACTCAATAGGGAAAACCCATCCCAATGTGTGTTGGGAGGGAACGGAAACAACCGTCATCCACGAGGATGTATCTCAGTGGGGAAATGGCAGGAAAGGATAGACACTTTCTGCTTAAGGGGTTGGCTCTACATGGAGAGATCAGACACACCCACATCTGCTAGGGGAAAATCTACTGGAGAGATTCTTATCACCAAACAGCAAGAGACAACAATCAACAGATACACGGCAACAGCTGCAACATGAGTATCCAAATGATATGATTATGCATGTATGCATTCTACCTAAAATGTATGATGAATGCTGACAAACAGACATGCTCAATACACAGATCCGGGAATCAACCATCCGGCACCACTCTTCAGAGGGAAAACCAAAGTCATCATCCTGCAGGGGAGGAAGAGCCACAAGAGGCTTCCGAAGGGATCGTCGGTCACAACCGGAGAGTAGCGTTTAATACACAGGCGGACGCGCCAGAACAACTCCTGCTGAAAATCAGATATACCAGGAAGCAACTCGATCTCTGATGAGGATAGATAGGCATAGAGAACGTTCATCATGCCAACGACTCCGCTCGGGGATCTACCTGAGGACATGATGGAGTGCTGGGTGTCAATCCACGAAATACCGAATCTTTGCAGAAAAGCACCCACGCCGGGGGGAGAGGAAGATTGCTCTGCTGGAGAGGCGAAAGTCAAAGTCTTCAGTAAACACTCTGCTAGGGGAACTGCCCCAGAATAATGTCCGAAACAGCAAACTTGCTAGGGATGCCCCACAATAGGGCTCAAACAGCACTCTACTGGGGATGCCCCACCATAGGTGCTAATAGGGACTTGGAAGAAAAATCTGCACTGCCGGGGATATGAAGATGAACAAACTTCAACCGACACTGCACCGAGCAACCTCGCTGAGGAGAAACCATGAAAATGTTCTGCAGGACAAAGATACAGTCATGCTCGAGATACGAACAATTGTCTTACCTGTTGGTAATCATACCGCCCTTGGGAGAGCACTGCGGATCTCCTAAGTATCCTCCCATCATCGTGAATGTTCACTTTGTTTAAGAACAATTTTGAAAAATTTGTTTATTTTGAAAACAATGATACTTTATCAATGAAAACATGCAAAACATTTGTTGAGTTGAAACAAATAAGAGTGCAAACAATTTGGATAAAAGCTCAAATTAATGTGATGGAATGGTAGTCTGCAAAGGGTGAGACTCCATAGATCTGTACAAGTTTGAAATCGGTGATATATATTGGAGAGGGCTACATTGAACATAATGACCTTTCCTCTACCATTCCGAATTTTCGATGTATTCGGAGCTTCAGTTGACGACGAATCGAGAATCCCTGACGGACGACAGATATAGAGCACAGTCTTGTCAAGATGCAGTTACTTGCCAAATCCCTAATTTTTGCCTAGATTGCCCCAGTGTGAGGTGATCAATCTAGCGGGATGCAAATTCTTTTTTTTTCAATGTCTCTAACTTTTGCCTGGATCGCCCTTTCGGGTTTTCAATCCACCGAGACGCTCCTTTTTTGCCTAACTCGCCCTTTGGGGTGTTCGACTTAGCGAGCTATTCTGCTTTTTTTGTTTAGGCGAAGTATTTCTTGACTGCATCAGAGTTCACAGGACGAGTGAACTTCTTCATCCATTGCTGTAAGTGTCAAAACATTGCCTGAAAAGGCTCTCTTGACAACATATGGACATTCATAGCTTGGGGGTTCACTTGCCCCTGGAATCGGGCACGAAAGACAAAACTTTCTTGAGCACACGGTCCTTTTCTCAGAACTCGAGACTTGACCTTCTTGTCGAATGCTTTCATCACTCTCTGCTGATATAACTAACCATGACACATGGCAGTTGATCTCTTCTTCTTGATCGAATTCAGCATCAGTCAACTTGGGACTTTGAGGGTGCTATTTTTCTTTTGTTTTCTTTTGATTTTGCTTTTGATTTCTTTTGATTTTGCTTTTGATTACTTTTGATTTTGATTTTTTTTATTTTGCACCCTCTTCTTTTTTGTGCTTGTTTTTTTTGATGCCCCAGTTGGCTGTTCTGCTGATTCTCGAGATGCAGCTGAGTGATCTTCTTTTCTTGCTCAAGAAGTCGGGAAATCTCGTCAGGAATCCCTTCAACATCATCTTCTTCCGCTTCGAATACAGGGAATTCAAAATTGGGAGATGACGTCTGATCACTATGTTCAATGGGTTTGAGAAACAACCTGCATAAAGATTTTGAGTATAAAAAGCACTTTGAAAATCAATCAAGACAATCGTTATGCAGATGAAAAGATTGCTTTTATTCTTGTTTTTAGGGTCTTTTGTGATCACCAATTTCATGCAAAAAGCGAAAAGGGAAAACAAATGGAAAAACAAATGTTTAACATGAATTTATTTGAATGAAAATATCATTGCACAAGATGTTGCCAACAATGTCATCACTTCTCCTTTTGGCATGGGAGGAGGGTTTTTAAACAAAGTGATTATTATTCTGACTTATGAACAACTGTAGGAAAGCCCACAGTGACCCAATTGTGATAGATCCCACCGGGGATGACAACTGTCAGTATCTCTTGCATCAGCAGCTTCTGCTTTCTGAACAACCCTTCTGAAGAAAAGTCGGCGCCAGCCCAGGACTTGTTATCTTCAAGCTTGATTAACACGGGGACCCAAGTCTTAAAAGTTCAGAATACCTGACTTCACGAGGTCTTGAACCTTCATCTTCAACTGAAAGCAACTATCCACATCATGACCAGGAGCACCCGAATGATACACACAATGCTGCTCAGGCCTATACCACCATCGAGGGTTGACGGGTATGGGCGGCGGGTCTCTGGGAGTAATCAAGTTCCGCTCTATCAAAGAGGGATACAACTCTGCGTAGGACATGGGGATTGGATCAAAAGTGATCTTCTTCCTCTCATTACTCGTACTGGCTTGATTTCCATTGTGAGGCTGGGAAGCCTGCTGCTGAGGACGATGTTGCTGAGATAGTCACAGCAGCGACCTGACGATGTGGTCCTCTGTTTGCACTCCTTCGACGGTGCACAGCATTTGTTTCACTTTCTCCCCTTTTGGGTGCCCCAGAGAATGTCTTCTTAGAACCGGAAGAACTTGAAGAGCAAGGATGGCGAACCGGAGCGCGGGTTGCTCTGACATTAACAGTCTCTGCAGCAAGAGGCCGTTCACAGATTCTGATCCCCCTCACATCATCACCCACGACATAATCATTGACGAGAATAGTGACAGCAACATTCTCATGAACGGGTACACCCACTGGTGAAGCACGGTGGACTGGTGGAATCACGGCTTCCAGTCTCTGGGCTAAGGCACGCAGCTCCTCTTGCCCCTGAACAACTCCTTGCATCATTGTCATGAACTGGGCCATGTTTGCCCTCATCTCGGCCAATTCTGCTTGAACCTGATCCATAATCTTCTAATGATTGAGTCTGGTTGAGTAACGGTGCGGACAACGATCAGCAATCCTGTCTCAGTCAGGAACCAAAGTGAGAAGTCCCTCCATACATGTCTATAACGCAAGAATGATATGTGCATGATATGCGTATGATGCGGATGCTATTTTATCATGAATGATCCTGAAAAGGATATGCGTATGCGAGTTAACTTTTTTCATGCATTATTATATTTTTGGAAAATAAACATGCTATGATGCAAATGATGGAGCCAAGACTGGCAGGCTGTGCATCTCAGAACACCGGATCGGAGCTTTGGCTTGAACTCTGATCACAAACATCTGAAACCCAAAGTCAATCTGATCAACTGGCATCTGAACCCACTCTGAGGAGCCAAAACACTATCTGAGCGAGTACCCTCAAATTCAGCCCAGGGATCCGAAATAAACGGAACCCGCTGATAAACCACGGACAAAACTCCGGCGTCCAGAAATATAACTCGTAGTCACTATCAGTACCAGGAGTCACCAACTGTACCTGTTAAAATGATCAATCCCGCCCCGCTCACGGGTGTCATCTAGGCCCGGGTAAGGTCGAGAGAAACGCAGCATAAATAACCTTTCGCAAAATATTATCATATACACACCTGAAGTATGCAACGATAATATCCCACCAGGGTCTGAACTGCTCGTGATATCAATGTTCCGCTAAATGGCGCAATACCACCTGCTTCCCATGAATCACTTTATTCCTAGGTTTCCTAGATTTCACTCATAGCCTGGGTATTGGGCCTTTTACCTCGAGTAACTCCCACCCCAAACAGAGAAACACAGCCAGATGAACAAATGAATATGAATGAATGCAAACGTAAATGCAAACAATAAATGCAAACAGTAAATGCAAATATATACAAATGAATGCAATAAATAAAGCAGCACAAAACAACCAAAACCCTAACCTAGAGAGCGCTAGGAGAGACTCGCTTAGGGAAGACGGACCAGCACAGGTCAACTTCTCTAATTTCCCCAGCAGAGTCGCCAGCTGTCGCATTACGCGAAAAACCGGCGGGAAAACAAGAACAACAGAGCCGCCACCGTGCGTTATTTATCCCAAAAGAGGG
This sequence comes from Lathyrus oleraceus, assembly GCF_024323335.1. Taxonomy (NCBI): domain Eukaryota; kingdom Viridiplantae; phylum Streptophyta; class Magnoliopsida; order Fabales; family Fabaceae; genus Lathyrus; species Lathyrus oleraceus. The sequence goes on along the minus strand of NC_066584.1, from coordinate 266,687,527 downwards.
AAAGGAAACGCTCAGAGTAAACCTGGAAAAGACATGGTCTCGCGACCAGAGAGAATGGGATCGGGAGTCGGTTATGCGAAGGGAAGGTATTAGCACCCCTACGCATCTGTCGTACTCGACGGGATCCACGCACAATAGGAAGGAAAATGGTTGCTAAAAACACTGCTCAAAACACACACACACACACTGGCTGAAAGAGACACAAGAAAACAGACTGAAACTGACTCGGCAGGATGTCGCATCCTGGGCCTACTTAGTCTATCAAGCATAGACATCAGAGTCGAAGTAGTTCGGAACGGGGAAACGACACATGCTCGCTAGGATGTCGCATCCTATGCATACGTATCTTCTTGGACGAAGAAGAATCAGAGCATTCGTAGCTCGGCTGACACGCACACAAACAAACACAGGCAAAGGCAAACGTGGAGCCCGAATGCCAATCACTGGACTTACATCAGCATCCGAACCAAAACACACACAAGAAGGCAAACATGGAGCCTGAATGCCAATCACTGGGCTTACATCAGCATCCGAACCAAACAAAACCACACTGGAACCCGAACGCCACTCGATGGACTTACATCAGCTTCCAAGCACACAACAACACACACAGCGGGGTTGAAGACACAAAGGTTGAAAAAGGAAAAGGGCGCCCGGAGAGATCAGCTCATCTCCTGCCTACGTATCTCATCTGGTATGAGAATCAGGGCGACGTAGTTCCCCTACGCAGGGAAAAAGGACGAACACGCGAACTAATAGGGAGACTAGAGATCGAGCCTAATAGTTGCCACGCAAACAAAAAGAGACGCTGAGACGTCAGAAGGAACACAAAGGTTGAAAGGACAAACTAATAGGGAGACTAGAGCTCGAGCCTAATAGTTGCCAAACACACACAAAAAAAGAAAAAAGGCGCCCGGAGAGATCTGCTCATCTCCTGCCTACGTACCTCATCTGGTATGAGGATCAGGGCGACGTAGTTCCCCTACGGAGGGATACAGGACTAGCCTAACCAGATAACAGAGGGAGACACAACACTAGGGAGACTACGACTCGAGCCTAGATGTTGTCATGCAAAGTCGTCCCTAAGTTAAGGTTTCTAGCTAACTTGCACAGGAAGCAAGCCTATCCTAAACATGACTTGTACAGGAAGAAGAAGGGTCTCGATTGCAACTAGGGCAAGAGAAAGGGGAGGTCTCAATCGCAACGAGGGCGAGAGAAGAGAATTAGTGTTAGTTGTTAGTCAAACTCGACAAGACATCGCATCTCGTGCCTACGTATCTCATCTGGACATGAGAATCAGAGTTGCCGTAGTTCGGCTAAACTATTCCCGTTGGTTTGTGTTTTTTAAGTGGACAACGTCACTGCGCAATCTACCTGATGCTCGACCTTTGGAGACTTACTCACCTGTAGTAGAAGGAGTTAACGTATCCCTAAGAGGGGATAATGTTTGTTTGTGTGTTAGGAAAGCTCAAGCAAGAAAGGAAGTCCTATACGAAGGAACCGTGCTACCTTAATTGACATGCAAACGAGACTACGCGGAGTCTAGCAAACCTAGGGGATACAATCACACCACACAAGCACATACAGCATGAAATAAACACACCAACAAGGGGCTTAAACATCAAGGTTAGGTTTTAGTCGAGGGGTCATATCAACCTCAACAAACAAACCACTGGAACTGGGTAGTGTTAGATCTTAACCTTGCCATTGAGGTGCTAAGGTGAAGCAGATGAAAGGTGAGTGAAGATAGGACTTCACAGCTCTTATCCCTGGCCTGGGAGAGCTTAAGACAAGAATGTGTGGGTTCAGAAAGTGGGAACCCTTCTACACATTTAAAACTGACTCAACTGTACACTTGTACAAGATCTTGGGTTTGTATCTGCAATGCATCAACACAGTGGTGTGAGCAAAGTAGATGACACACAGAATAGCAGGGGATAGGTTGCATATCCCTTGGGTTCTGCCAATTGCCTCTTCACTTAGGAGGTCTTTGACTCTATACAAGGACAAATGTAAACAGTCACAAACATTGCCTCTTAAGGAGGACTTCAGACAGGTGCCTGGCCAAGTAACAGGCCAGGTCTTCCAGACTACATGAAGATAAGAAGTTATACCTCAATGCAAATTGCTATTCAAGCAAAGCAAAGCAAAGTTCACAAGGAACTAAAAGCAACTAAAGGTACTTGATTTTGAAGAACTGATGAAACGGTGATGTATGGATGCCAAATGCTCGCAACAGCTGCTACTTCAAACTTCCAATGATGAATGGAGGAAGATCCTGGCTCAGCAAGGCTTGAAATGATACATTCTTTGAACTGCCATGGATGAATGCTTAGAGAAACAGACCTTGAAGATGAAGTTACAACTGGAGAATCAAGCTTGAAATGGACTCAAAGATTATGGTAGGTGATGTAGCAAACAAGGCAAGGTCGTGTGCTTGAAGTTTGTTGACAGAAATTGCAAAATAAAGGAAGATGAGATTTGAGAGAAAATGATTTTTTCTGTGTGATACTGTGGCTGCTAGCTTCAAATGAGCAGAAAATCACCTTATATACTTCTGTTTAAGGTTGCTTAGATGAGTGCTAATCACAATTTGGTTTTAATGAGAAATTTTGCTAATTGACCAATTTGCTTAAATGGTGAGGTGCAAAGGGCTGCAGCTCGAAAATGGGCTTGTAACACAACCAAAATATCATTTCTGAACTTATTTGAATGGCCAAAGTGGTTAAAAATGTTTAATTCAAAAGTTCACTTTTGCACCACACTTGAAATAATTCAAAGCCATTCCAAAAATGCCATTTTGATCTATGATGTTTTGGTGAATGAGGATTACATTTTTGGAAAGAGGAGGTCAAATGTGACTTGTTGCAAAAAACCCCACCCGATTTGGCCAAATGGTTTGAGAGATATGGCCTTTTGAAGTTCAAAAATTTCTGAAAATGAAATGATCATAACTTGCCAACCATACATGGGAATTGAGTGTTCTTGGACGTTTTGGAAATGGGAGAACAAGATCTTCAACTTTCATGTTGGGCAAAAATTCATTTGAATCTTGTATCATGATGTAAGTTTAGGATCAAGAAGTTTCCATTTTTGGCAAATTCCAATTACAGGTCAAGTTTCTATTTTTGGAAATTTCTTGTCTGGCTTCAAATTCTTCCATGATGATGTTTGACATGTTATATGAGGCCTATATGGACATGAAGGAACCCTCTCAAACCAATTCCCACCTTGAAATCCATAAAATCAAGCCCAGTTGGCCAAGGTTGACTTTTTAGGGTTTCTGGTAAACTGTGCATTGACTGATGACTTCTGAACATCCAATCCTTGACCAAAACACTTCAAGAGGACCCCTAGGTCATGTGAACATGTTGGACCAACCCTAGGGCCTTGGCTCAATGAAAATTTCACTTGCTTGCTTGACTGACTGATCTCCTGATCAGTTTGACCTAATTCTTCTGACCGGCTTGCACTTGAGGCAAAAGGGACAATGCAATGCTATGCAGTGGACCATGTTAATGCTATGACCTAATATGAGAATGTATGTTCAATGATAGGTGCAAATTTGAGGTGCTACAAGCAGAAATAATTTTTTTTCTCCTTTAGTGATCCTTACGAATGGGCATGATCAGTGATAGAATCGTTACCTCTTGTGGCGATTGAAACCTTTGATGCAGAACTACAGAGCGATCACAAATGTTGAATAATGACAACTCCTCTACTCAGTCCACACGAACGAATTCCTTCAATCCCAGTGCTAGCTGCTACGAATGAAGGCTTTGAGTGAGTGAGAGAGAGAGAGAGAGAGAGAGAAACGGAATTACAACTACACAAATGCTTTTTCATAAGGGTTCTATTTATAGAACCACTTGTGTGGGATGCAAGCTAAAAAGCCCACTTAAGTGTATGTGGCCCACATCTTATAATATGCCAAAATCACTTAAGCGCGTGGTACCTTACCATATTTAGTATTCTACTTAAGTACATCATACCTTACGATGTTCTACAATTCACTTAAGTGCACCATACCTTACGGTGTTCCTTAGTTACTCTATCTCTCATCAATTCGTCCTTTTGTGTGTGAACCTGTAGGTTTTCGTGGCATTGGCAATTATATTAAATCACGTATTTAACATAATAAATAGTGAGCGGTATCTAGCAACACATCACTGCTACCCAAGATACGAAAATGTCATGTGATCTGACAAATCCTTTTGTGACAATACTTATGTGTATAATCACCCTTTTGCCCCTATGTCTATATTGAACACAAGGCATAGACCGTGTCATCCTTGTCTAGTTCAATATTTGGCCCGTAGATATTTATCCTATTACGCAGGATGGGCAAATTCCATCTAGGTCACTCATGTCCCTCAACATGCTTCGTGGAGTACCCATCAACTGTCTTTATGGTCATCCAGTTACGGACAACGTTTGATAAGCAATAAGGCACTCTACTCTACATCTATAGTCCATAGTGGTTTCAGGTCAAAGGGTGGTATACACCATTATCACCATGAGAACAACTTATGACACTTATCATAATATTTTATATAGTATTCTCATAGCGGGGCAATCCAGTATAAATATTACTCTCAATGTTCATACTTATGTTTAAGACTTGATAACTCCTTATACATGATCCATGAGATGTGATCATCAGTCTATATACATAATAGTCTTAATTATTTAATGTTATCCCACTTCACAACAAAGCTCGACTACGGATACTTTAAGAATAGTGTCCTTATGTTTAATGGGATCTCATGATTAAGTCACACTTGAAACATTAAATGGACTAGCTATTCTAGGGACTTAATTAAACAAACATAATAAAGAGAAAGCATTTTATTATTAATAAATAATTCGATACAAGTACCAAAAGTATTATCCTATAGGGCTTACACCAACAGTCTGAGATAGAGGCTCATTGAGTGAAGAAAGGATGATTGTTTGGATTGCCATCTGATTTCCTCATCAAGGAAGCTATTTCCTTTTCTCAAGTCGGTAGTGTGGATGCATTTGAAGCTATCTTGGTGTTGCTCATTTATGGTTTAGCTTTGTTCCCTGACATTGACGGTTTCGTTGATGTTAACGCCATTAGAATTTTCTTGATTAGGAATCATGTGCCTACTTTGTTAGGAGATATATACTTCTCTTTGCATGTAAGAAATTCTAAGGGTGGTGGAACTGTTGTTTGTTGCATTCCTCTTTTGTACAAGTGGTTTATTTCGCACTTGCCTCAGACGCCTGCTTTTGTGGAGAACAAACAATGTCTACGGTGGTCTCAGAGACTTATGTCTCTCACTAATGATGATAGAGTTTGGTATGACTCTTCTTTGAGCAGTTTGGAGATTATTGATTGTTGTGGTGAATTCTCTAATGTGCCTCTCATTGGTACACAAGGAGAAATTAACTACAACCCTACTTTGGCTCGTCGTCAACTTGGGTTCCCCTTGAGAGACAAACCTAATAACACTTTGTTAGAAGATCTTTTCTATCAAGAGGGTAAAGATCCCCAAATTTGAATCAGAAGATTGTGCATGCTTGGATAATGTGCATAGGAAAGGAAGATCCGAGCTTGGTCCACGCAATTGTGTACCTTTGGAAGCTTACACTCTTTGGGTGAAGAAGAGATCTTTAGAATTGAAGATGCCTTATCCTTCTGAGAGGCCTATGTCTATGGTTGTGGTTGAGCCATTAACTTTCCCTAACCAAGATGTAGAGGAGTCGGAAGACGCACTCGCCAAGATGAAGTGAGAGAATGATATGTGGGAAGAGTGGTTCCATGCTTTGAGTAAAAAGCATGAGGAGTTGGAGCTTGAGTCAAAGGAGTTTCATCTTCCTCTAGTATGCCTCAGCCTTCCGTTGCTTGGAAGAAGATTGTTGATTAGCTTGTCCTCGAGAAGACTCAGATGAAGGCTTCTTTTGAGACTGAGATCTGACGCATTTGAAGGAAGTATGCGCCTACAGTCAGATCTTCTGACATTGTTGTTAGGGATCCTTAGGATGACTAGTCTCTGTAAGACCCCAATTTTGGGCCCTAAGATCCCTCATGGCCCATATCATTCATATCATAGCCTCAAGGATCATTGCATGCCTTTGTCCCCTCCTAGTGGGTAGATTGCCTTGTGGGTTTGTTTTCTTGATCACCAAGCATACTTTGCATTTGTATATCTTTGCCTTTCATATGTTTATCATTCAAAAAGTACAAAAATATTGTCTGTTTAACCTTGTTGCTTGCAGATAAAGTAATCATCAGCAATTAGGTCAAAGTCAGTCATTGATCAGTCAAAGCAATGGATGGTGGCCATTCTTGCAGAATTTGGGCACCATGATCATTAATCAAAGGTTCATACAACTTGAGACATCATTTGAAGTCAAGTTCTCAAGCAAATAGGGTTTGGAATTCATCAGAAGAAGTTCAATCAGTCCAAAACCCTAGAAAAGTCAAACTTGGTCAACAGTTGATTTAATCAGAGATTTGATGGATAGAATTGATTTGAAGGAGTTCATTCATGCTTGTATAAGCCTCATATATCATGTCAAACCTCATCATGGAAGAAAAACAAGTGAAATCAGAAATTTTCCAGAAATAGAAAGTGGACCTGTAATTTCAACTGCCAAAAATGGAAACTTCTTGATCTTAAACTTACATCATGATACAAGCTCCAAATGAATTTTTTCCCAACATGAAAGTTGAAGATCTTGTCTTCCCATTTTCAAAAAGTCCAAGAACATCAAAATCCCATGTGTGGTTGTCAAGATATGATCAAATCATTTTCACCAATTTTTGAACTTCAACAAGCCATATCTCTCAAACCATAAGGCCAAATTTGGTGGGGTTTTTTCCTACAAACCACATTTTTCATCCTCTTTCCAAAAATATAAATTTCATGACCTAAAACCTTACCATTCAAAATGGCATTTTTGGACCTTTTGCATTTAAATTCAAAGTTTGACCAAACTTTGACTTTTTGAGTTTTTGACTTTTTCTTGATTTGGTCAATTGGGAAATGCTTTAAACCATATTTGAAACTTGCCTCAAGCCATAAACCATCATCATACCACCATTTTCCCATCATTTTGAATCAAAATGCAAAATGGACAAAATTGGCAATTGGCTTCATTTGAACAAATCAAGTACAGCAGGTCTGCAGCACACAAAAGATGCAATTGGCAAGGTCATTTACAGCATTTCCAAGCCCAACTCGGGTACAGCTTTGCACCTCCAATTCCACATTCTTCCACTTAGCAAAAGTGCAAATGAGTGCATTAACACTAAACCAGCTTAACACATCATTAGCTGACCTTAAACAGATGATATAAAGCCTTGTTTCTGCACAAATGAACCCTAATTTTGACAGCCACCACACAGAAAATACACTCTCACTCTCATCTTGCATTTTTGCAAAAGCACATTTTCGGTAAAACCCTTGAAGAAACTGGAGCAAGCCCTGGTTCATCCATAATCCAAACAATATTTTGAAGCTTTTGGAACAACCATTTCTCAACTGGAACTTCATCTGCAGAATCTGTTTTCTCCAAGCATCTCAAATGGCAGCTCGAGTTATGTCTGTTTCCAAGCAAGATGGAGCCAAACCTCTTCAAGATTCCATCATTGTATAGCATAGAGAGGAACTGTTTCAGCTTCAAACCTCCAAACAGACACTGTTCCATTGATTTCCTCCAAACAAGTGAGTTTTTCGATTACCTTGTCTTGTCAAATAATGATATGCTTTAGATAGTTCACATGATGCTGATTCTAATGAGTGTTCATTTGCTTGAAATGGTTGGTCATGCTGAGAGAAATATGAGTTTTCATTTTTATGCTTGAATGTTTTTTCTTTCGATTTGCTGTGATGCTGCATTTTTCCTGAAAACCATGAATGGATTGTGTATGTGTGATGCATGAGGATTGCACTACTGTACTCATATTTTAATTCTGGGCATGATGAATTTTCGAGCTTATGGTGATGATGAGTTTATGCTTGCTGTTCAAACCTATGCTGCCCAGAATTTCCAGGATTACTGTTTGCTTGGTTATTGGTTAAAGTTTGCTTGATGTTCCATTGGCCATGTTGTTCATTATGTCTGTCTGAAATTGCCTGTGTGAATGTTGAGCATTGATGTTGAATGAAACCCTGCTGCTATTATTGGTATATGCTGTTGTTCATGATTTGTGGTATAATGATGATGACATGATGTTGATGAACCAAGTTGCAACCTTAAACCCTAATTCTGTCCAGATTTCCTCATGATGAATGTGTGTTTGGATGATTTTGTTGCTTATGATTAATTTCCATGGCCATGTTGCTTGTTTTGTTTGGTTTGATGATGCTGAACTTGGTTGATGATCATGAAACTGAACATGAAATGCTGCTTGCTTGATGTTTGTTTTAATTGAGTTCATGATGATAAACATTATTGATGAAGCATGCTGCTGTTAAACATTACCCTGCACCAGAAATCTTCATGCTCATGTTGTTTTGCTGTTATGCTATGAAGAATGTTGATAGCTGCTATGATATTACATTGTTTTGGTCTGCTATTGAATTTACCAATACCATGCTGCTGTCTTGAACTGGCCCATGAAAATCCATATGATTTGTTGGTCATGCTGATTAAACCTTACTTGCTAAATCCATGCTGATGTATGCTGTTATGTGTTTTGCTCGAAACCTTTCAGATGATGATGCTTGCTTTTGTTTTGCAACTGTATTTTTTGACCAGAAAATTCCCATAGTTATGTGTGTTTTGCTGATTAATTAATGATGCTTCATGGCCATGGTTATGTGTTAATGTGGTGGTTCATGTGGATGATGAATGTGAAGATGCTGCATATGCCATGTTATTGGTTGCTTGCTATTGTTTTGATGAACATGATGATGATGAATATGTCAATGCTGGCTGTTTCGAAACTACCCTGTCCAGGATTTTTCCCATGTTTATGTGTGGTATGCTGACTGATTACTTGCTGCTACACATTGCCAAATTCGATGCTTACAATGCTGAAACCATGTTGCTGCTTGTTTGAAACTCTAGGAACATGTCCAGAAATCCACCTTGATTCATATTATGTTTGCTTGTGTTGAATGCTGTTTGTTTATTTCATTTGGTTACATGTTGATGATTACACGATGCCATGCTGTTGCCTTGCTGCTGTTTGAAACCTCATGACCATGTGAAGCATTTTGTATGCTGTTGTTTGGTTGCAGTATGAGTATTCCCAATGCCATGTTATTGTATGACTTTGTTTGAAGATTGTTTTTATGATGATAAACACATACATGTTGCTGTTGAAGCTCTAGAGCTATTTCCCATATTGTCTTGTTAATGCTGTTAGCCATGCTGCAAATTGATGATGATTTTTGATGTGTGAATTTCAAACCTTGCTGTTGGCCTGCTTGCTGCATGAACCATTTATGCCTTGCTTTTGAATGGTGCTTGTTTCGAATGTTATTTATTAAAGATGATGAACATGCTTGAAATTCCATGACGCTGTTGTTTTCAAACTTATGCCATGAGAAATAGGTTGTGTGCTGTTGTTGGTTAATGATACATGAGTTTGAATGCTGTTGTGGCTGGTCGATTTTTGTGTTGCTGCTGAGTACCACTGCTATGCTGTTATGTGCTGCTGTTTTGATTACATGATGATGAATTCATACTGCTGTTGTTCAAACTCATACTCTGCCCAGATTTTTCCCACAATGCCATGTTGTTGCTGTTGTTTGTGTGTTGTATGAACCTCACCATTGCCATGTTAGTGGTTGGTTTGTTCGAATTTCAATTGATATTGAGCTTGGGGATGATGTTTGAATGCTATGCTGTTTGTTGGTTGTTGTTCATGAACTTAAGTTTGAAGCATGCCTGGCTGTTAAAACCCTAGGGTTTTAGAACCCAGCTTTTGAACTCATCTGGCTGAGTTACTGTTCCATTGGCAACAGCCAATGAGAACATTTCATTTTGTTTGCCAAAGCTGTGCGTTTCAATTAGTGAAATCCATAATTACATCTTTGCCACCCGTTGACTTATGTTTGACCATCATGCCATGCCTTGTGTTCATACTTCACCCATAATTTCATCAATCTTCACAAATTAATTTCTCATTCATTTTTATTCCAAAAATCTTGAAATTTTTTCCTCATATTCATGAATGTGTCCTTCATTTTATGGTGAATTTTAATTAATTTTTCATTGGCTGGATTTTAATTGATAAATATTTTCTTGACATGTATGCCAAAATAATACCTTGTGCCATTCTCTTTGTGAAATTGTCATATTGCATCCATTGCCTTTGAAATTTTTTGTGGTAAAACTAGACACATTGATCTTCATTTCCATATAAAGTTTGTGGATTTCTCATTTGTGGTTTGATAGATATGAATTTTTGAATTAGGGTGTGACAATTTGTGTCACACCAATGATATGCAAATGTATGATTTTTGTTCACATGCTTCCCCTTATCCAAATCACTTGAAATTTTGCATGAATGATCCCTTGTATGTCTAATTGATGTATGAATTTTCTTGGAATTAATCTTGCTGTTTTCCATTTGATTGAGAATTTTCTTCCATATGTGGTCATTTGTTGACTTTTTGTGCTATGCCTTGCCAAATCTTTTGTGAAATCCTCAAATCATATTGTATGTCCATGAAATTTCATATGTGATAACTAGACATCTCAAGCTTTGCATTGGTGTTAATCTCATTCATTTCTCTTCTGTTTTCAAATTGATATGATTTTTTGAAGTTGACCCATGCTTGTTGACTTTCACCATGCTTACTTGAATTTGATTTGAATTCATGATTTTATTTGACTACCTTCCTCTCATCCAAATGCCATGAAATTTGACATGCTAGCTATGTTAGATGTTAGGATTGAGTGTGATTTATTTCATAATTTTTGAAAATGTTTGAGTTGACTTTTGAATGAAGTCTTTGCTGTTGACTTTTGCATGCTTCCTTTGCTATGCTTTGCATTCTTTTGCATATGAAATGACTTTGATGCATGATATAAGTTTGAATCCAATTGTGTTTACTTTCCTACATGATTGAATTTGACTTTGATTGAATATTGTTTGCTGCCTTGGCCTTTTTCTTTCATTTTTGACCCTAGGCTAGTCCTAGTGGTCTTCTGAGCTTATGTTGAGTTCATCAGTTTCAGGTTGAGCACTAATGCCTTGAGGATCATTCAAATATTTGTTTGAGTTGAATTATATGATGTGCTAATCCTTGTTTTGTAGGTGACTCATATGCTTGAGTCTTTGTGCCTTGCACAATTGGTCCCACTGTGTGACTATTGGTTCATTTCCTTTTGGTTTTGACTGTTGACTTGTTTACTAATGAGTTTGACTTTTTCAGGTGCTTTAGTTGCCTAAGTTCTTTGAACTTGATTGCTTGCTTTGCTTTTTAGCATTTGCTTTGAGGTATAAATACTTCTTCTTCATGTAGTCTGGAGACCCGGTCTGTTATTTGACCGGGCAAATTGTCTGAAGTCCTCCTTAAGAGGCAATGCCTGTGTTTGTTTAAATTTGTCCTAAGCAGGAAAAGTCCTTCAAGTAAGGCAATTGGTGGAAGGTAGGGATAAGCAATCTATCCCCCACTATTCAGTGTGTCCTCTCTTTGCTCCCATTACATGGTTGAAGCAAATGAGATAAATACCCAAGATCTAATTGAGTCAATAATGTGGAGAGAGTTCCTACTTTCTGAACTCCCACACTTTCTTTGATGCTCTCTCTGATTTGAGATGGAAGCAATGAGGCACACCCCTCATTTCCTATTCATCTGCTTCACCTGAGTCCCTCAATGGCCAGGTTAAGAGCAACCTTCACCCATTACAGTGGACTTTTAAAGTCAAACCCTCTTGTGTGAGCCCCCCATTGTTTGGCTATAGAGTGTGTTGTTTGATATTCATTGCTTGATTAATTGCTTCATGTGCACTTGTTTGCCTATATGTTATGCATTTATCATCATCATCAATTGCCATTAGTGCATGATCATATCATTTGTCTCTGTGACTTTTGTTATTGTTGTTTACCCATTGAGGACAATTGTAAGTCCATTGCTTTGGCATTTGCTCCTGTGATATGGAAGGATAGAGTGTAAGACCTCATTGGTCACTCATATCTTCTGTTTTATCTGTTTGTATGTGAGGATACAGTTATAAGTCCCTGTAAGTTGGCATCTGTTATCCTGTGATCATAATTTGATCTGTTTGATTTGTATGTGAGGTTACAGTTGTAAGTCCCTGTAAGTTGGCATCTGCTTTCCTGTGATCATAGTTTGTTCACCTGTTTGTGTGAGAGGTTGCAATTATAAGTCCCTGTAAGTTGGCATTTGCATTCCTGTGATCATATTGTTGCTTTTGTTCTTGTATGTGAGGATCCATTGTAAGTCCCTGTGATGTGGCATTGGATTTCCTGTGAGCATACTGTGGAGTTAACCTAAGTCCAGATAAATTGGCAGTTGACTTCCATATTTCATCTTTGTTCTTTTCTTTTGAGGAGATCGGTGTAAGTCCATTGAGTGGCATCTGATATCCTGTTCTGTTTTAGGAGACTGGTGTAAATTCATCTATTGGTATCCGGTATCCATTTTTATTTATTTGCCTGTGGAGATCGGTGTAAGTCCATTGAGTGGCATCTGACATCCCATTTTGTTTTAGGAAATTGGTATAAGACCAGTGATTGGCATCCGATATCCGCTTTTGCTTGTTTGTTTGTTATTATTAATTGTATTCCAAAGGATACACTTGAATCATCTCCCATATGATTTCAAGAAGTGAACCGCCTGAGAAGTTTTACTATCCATCCCTCATCCATTCATCATTCATTATGTCCTAAACCTTTTCACACTTTATCTTTTAAACTTGACATAAGTGTTGTGCAAACATCTTCATGTTTTTCAAACTAAAAACCTGGACTCAAGTCCTTGACTTTTTTTCAAAACTCCATTTCATAATACTTATTTGAATTGATCTTAATCATACTTTGACTCCATTTTCATAATCATAATCAGTAACTTCACTCATTCACTTGTTTTGGCTTTGTCCATTAATGTTTTCATACATGAGCTATAGGTTTGATTTATCTTAGTGGTTGATGTTAATCTCACCTTCTGTCTTTAGTGATTGAATTGTAAGTCTTCCTTGCCTATTATAGGGTTAACCCCTCTCTGGCAAGTTGAAGCTGTTCTCACATGGTGGACGTTGTTGTTTGTCTAAGGTTGAGTTTTCTCCCGTGGATAACGTAAGACCTAGGGTTTGTGTTTAAAATTGAACCTAACCCACTTTTGGAAATCTTCTAGCCGAACTACGGCGTTCTGATCCTTACCTTTGATGGAAGGTACGTAGGCAACGGGTTCATCCGTTCGAACCCAATAATAAATAAAAACTTGTACATTCTTTTCTCACCATCCCAATCATGTTTGCACAATCTTTATGTCATAACAAATAATAATTTTTGCATAACAAGTGTGAAAAGGGCTCCCTAGGAGTACCTAGGACGTGATGGGTGCCTAACACCTTCCCATTGCGTAATTTACCCCTTACCCAGAATCTCTGATCTTTTTTATTAGTTTTCTACGTGTAAAACTTCTTAGGCTTTTGTTCGCTTTTTAGCCAGTCCTTTGGATAAATAAAAGTGCGGTGGCGACTCGAAAATTTCACGTATCTCCTAGCTTATGGTTTAATCGATAGATCATATAGCGACGAATACACCGCTACAGAAAAGTGGCGACTCTGCTGGGGACACATCGCATCCCTGGTTGTATTGCTTACTTTTCACCCTTGTTGTGATATATGTTATTATTTGTTATCTGACATATCTTTGTACAATTTGGGATGAATGTATTGATTGTAATGTGTGAATTGCTTGATATACATTTGCTGTTTGCTTTGGTGATCTGTGAGATGAGTTCTATACCCGAACTCGAGTGCTCTCTAGGATAGGAGAATGGCATAGTCTTGTTGACTGGTGTGGAGTAGTCCTTAGCCAGTTGACTTGCGAGTCCATTCACTTGGTGGAGGTCATGTTGAACTAATAATGTCACACAAGTTATTTGTGGTTAGGCATTATTCTTTCAATCATGTTCCGCAGAAGCCAAGGACCTTAGTTTACCAAACCCATCTTGGCCTATTTTTAGGACCGTAGTGCGGAGGTCGTTCAGATGTCAGTTCTGATACGATTGTTACGCGATACTACACTCATAAGAGTTTCTCTTGAGAATATTCTTGGAATACGAGTATTCGTTCCTCCGAAAATGTTCGAAAGATGGAACGATGATTATGGGAACCTCTGGTAGAACATGTCTGGCAGGTTTAAACCCTAGTACACTCCCTTTGGGTGGTTCTTAACCGAGACCCCATGCTCGTGACTCTCAACAAACCCGTGATTCGTGGTTGAGTCGTTCAAACATTGTTAATATCAATGGATCCCGGATCAGGTGTAAAACCTAAAATCCACCAAAGCGGCTGGTTGATATTAAGAATGTTAGAGCCGGTTCGTGTACCGTTAATATCAATGGAACTTGGGTGTCGATAAGGTGAAAACCTAAATCCACCAAAATGGATGATTGATATTAGGGATACATAGAGCTTTCCCACGACCTTTGTTTGGCGTGCCTTGCTTGATCCTTGAGTGTGATTGTTGCATTCATACATTCATGCATTCATCCGCATCCATATCATCAGAAAAAGAAAATTTTCAAGGAACTCAAAGGAGTTTATTTGCAAAAATTTTCAAAACATGAAAAAACCGGGAAAATTTTTTTTTTTCACCTGATATATCTGATGAGATATTCTCATGTATGATCAAAATGCTTAATATTTCAAAGTTTGCAAATAAAACCCTCGGGTTCTTTTGATAAAAAACAAGCATATGCATAAACACTTCATGCATCATTCGCATAAGCAGGTGTTTTGTTCCGGTCTCCCGTCCTGTGGTTTGACCCTGCGATCTTCATTTATTTTGAAGACGCATTTTGCTCGTATTATACCAGAGCCAACTCTTCCAGATTGATGGATCATCCTGAGCTAGAGAATTGTGAATTCAGAGAGGATTTTGCCAGCCTAAGTGCTTTTGATGGATTTATTCCTGTTGATGGATTTATTCCTATTGATGGATTTATTCCTAGATAATCGATCCCGGGCTGGCATTGGCTATGGTTCTGGGGCATGCAATGAGCAAGGTTTGTTCACAAGTGGAGGATTCATCCATGCTGATCAACCTGCAGAAGAGGAAGCTGCTGCTATCATTGAAGAAGAAGATGCAGAAGACTTGGACAATTTTGTTATTCCTGGTGGTGTCTGCCACAATTGGGTCGCTGTGGATGTTCCTACAGTTATCCATAGATCAGAGTAATTGTTCATTTTGTTTAAAACCCTTCTCCCATGCCAAAAGGAGAAGTGATGACATTGTTGGCAAAGCATATATACAATGATGTTTTCATTCAATTTTTGCATTGTTAAACATTTGTTTTTCCTTTGTTTTCACTTTTTGCTTTCTTTATGAAATCAGTGATCACAAAAAACCATAAAAACAAAAATAAAAGCTGTAAAAGCAACATTCTTTCATCTGCATAATGATTTGCTTGTTTAAATGCTGAAGTTTTTTTTCTTAACCAAAATCATTATGCAGGTTGATCTTAAAACCCATTGAACATAATGATCCAACGCCATCTCCCAATTTTGAATACCCTGTATTTGAGGCAGAGGAAGATGACGTTGAGGAGATCCCTGATGAGATCACCCGTCTCCTTGAGCACGAAGAGAAGATCATTCAGCCGCATCTCGAAGACTTGGAAACAGTCAACTTGGGGTCTGAAGATTGTGAGCGCCTGGTGAAGATTGGGGCACTTCTTGAAGAGTCTGTTAAGGAAGATTTGATCAGCTTGCTACGAGAATATTCAGATATCTTTGCGTGGTCCTATGAAGACATGCCGGGTTTAGATACAGATATTGTGCAACATTTCCTGCCTTTGAAGCCTGAGTGCGTGCCTGTGAAGCAGAAGCTCAGAAGAACTCATCCAGATATGGCAGTGAAGATCAAAGAGGAAGTTCAGAAGCAAATTGATGCGGGGTTTCTGGTGACTTCGACATATCCTCTATGGGTGGCCAATATTGTGCCTGTTCCTAAGAAGGACGGAAAAGTCCGTATGTGCGTTGATTACAGAGATTTGAATAAAGCTAGCCCAAAAGACGATTTTCCTCTACCACACATTGACATGTTGGTAGACAATACAGCTAAATTCAAAGTCTTTTCCTTTATGGACGGATTTTCCGGATATAATCAAATCAAGATGGCACCAGAGGATATGGAGAAGACAACATTCATCACACCTTGGGGAACATTCTGTTATCGAGTGATGCCCTTCGGTTTGAAGAACGCCGGAGCCACGTATCAACGAGCTATGACTACCTTGTTTCATGACATGATGCACAAGGAGATAGAAGTCTATGTTGATGATATGATTGCTAAGTCCCGAACGGAAGTTGAGCATATTGAGCATTTGTTGAAGCTTTTTCAGCGTTTGAGGAAATTCCAGCTTCGTCTGAATCCGAACAAATGTACTTTTGGAGTCCGTTCCGGAAAGTTGTTGGGTTTTGTGGTAAGCGAAAGAGGTATTGAGGTTGATCCTGCAAAGGTCAAAGCAATACAAGAGATGCCCGTACCCAAAACTGAGAAGCAAGTCCGAGGTTTTCTTGGCCGCTTGAACTATATTTCCAGATTTATATCCCACATGACTGCCACATGTGCGCCGATATTCAAGCTCCTCCGGAAAGATCAGTCTCATGATTGGACCGAAGATTGCCAGAAAGCTTTCGACAGTATCAAAGATTATCTGTCCGAACCTCCGATTTTGTCTCCGCCTGTGGAAGGAAGACCTCTGATTATGTACTTAACAGTTCTTGAAGACTCGATGGGTTGTGTACTCGGTCAACAAGATGAATCAGGGAAGAAGGAGTTTGCTATATACTACCTCAGTAAGAAGTTTACTGATTGTGAGTCTCGATACTCTATGCTTGAGAAGACGTGCTGTGCTTTAGCTTGGGCAGCTAAGCGTTTGCGCCAGTACATGATAAATCATACAACTTGGTTGATATCCAGAATGGATCCAATTAAGTATATCTTCGAGAAGCCTGCTTTAACTGGGAGGATTGCCCGTTGGCAGATGCTGTTGTCTGAGTATGATATTGAGTATCGAGTTCAAAAAGCTATCAAAGGTAGTATCTTGGCTGACCACCTAGCGCACCAGCCAATTGAAGATCATCAGTCTGTTCAGTATGACTTCCCTGATGAGGAAATTCTGTATTTGAAGATGAAAGATTGTGATGAGCCTACACTTGATGAAGGTCCAGAACCTGGTTCCAGATGGACGATGGTGTTTGATGGCGCTGTTAATCAATATGGAAATGGAATTGGGGCAGTAATTGTTAATCCCCAGGGTTCGCACATTCCATTTACAGCAAGGCTAACTTTCAAATGCACGAATAATATGGCGGAGTACGAAGCCTGTATTATGGGACTTGAAGAATGCATTGACTTGAGAATCAAATATCTTGATGTCTATGGTGATTCAGCTTTGGTTGTCAATCAGATCAAAGGTGAATGGGAGACAAACCAACCAGGTCTCATTCCGTACAGAGATTATGCAAGGAGAATTTCAACTTTCTTCACAGAAGTTGAATTTTATCATATTCCTCGAGAGGATAACCGAATGGCAGATGCCCTTGCTACGCTTGCTTCCATGATTGTTGTCAGATGGTGGAATGATGTTCCCAACATTACTGTGATGCGCTTGGACAGACCCGCTCACATATTTGCAATCGAAGAAGTAAAAGATGACAAGCCTTGGTACTTTGATATCAAGAATTTCCTCCAGAACCAGGCCTACCCGCCTGGGGCATCTGTGAAAGATAGGAAAACTTTGAGAAGGTTGTCAGGCAGTTTTTACCTCAGTGGAGAAGTGCTGTACAAGAGAAATTTTGATATGGTTTTGCTCAGATGCGTGGATAGACACGAAGCAAACCTGTTGATGACTGAGGTCCATGAGGGTTCATTTGGTACTCATTCCAATGGACATGCCATGGCTAAGAAGATGTTGAGAGCAGGCTACTATTGGCTGACAATGGAGTCTGACTGTTGCAAGTATGTGAAGAAATGTCACAAGTGTCAAATTTATGCGGATAAGATTCATATTCCTCCGACACTCCTGAATGTGATTTCATCACCATGGCCTTTCTCTATGTGGGGAATTGACATGATCGGCATGATTGAGCCGAAAGCGTCCAATGGACACCGGTTTATTCTCGTAGCAATTGATTACTTCACCAAATGGGTTGAAGCCGCTTCATACGCGAATGTAACCAGACAGGTGGTCGTGAAGTTTATCAAGAATCAGTTGATTTGCCGTTATGGTGTGCCAGAGAGGATCATTACTGATAATGGATCCAATCTGAATAATAAGATGATGGATGAGTTGTGCGCTGAATTCAAGATTGCACACCATAACTCCTCTCCTTACAGACCTAAGATGAATGGGGCTGTTGAAGCTGCTAACAAGAATATCAAGAGAATTATCCAGAAGATGACTGTCACTTACAAAGATTGGCATGAGATGCTGCCATTTGCTTTGCATGGATATCGTACGTCTGTACGCACTTCAACAGGGGCAACCCCTTTCTCTCTTGTTTATGGCATGGAAGCCGTTCTCCCAGTAGAGGTGGAGATCCCATCAATGCGAGTCTTGATGGAAGCCAAGTTGACAGACGCTGAATGGATTCAGAGTCGATATGACCAACTGAATTTGATTGAAGAGAAGCGATTAACTGCCATGTGCCATGGTCAGTTGTATCAGCAGAGAATGAAGAAAGCATTCGACAAGAAGGTCAAGCCTCGCGTGTTCCGAGAAGGTGACCCCGTGCTCAAGAAAGTTTTGTCTTTCGCGCCAGATTCCAGGGGCAAGTGGACTCCAAACTACGAGGGTCCATATGTTGTTAAGAGAGCCTTTTCAGGCGGAGCTTTGATGCTTACAACAATGGATGGGGAGGATTTCACTCGTCCTGTGAATTCAGATGCAGTTAAGAGATACTTTGCCTAAAAAGAAAAAAGTATATGCAAATGAAAAAAGAATGAAAAAACAGAATAGCTCGCTAAGTTGAAAACCCGAAAGGGCGGCTTAGGCAAAAATGAGCGTCTCGGTGGAGAACCCGCAAGGGTAATCCAGGCAAAAATTAGAGACTTTGAAAAAAAAGAGATATATTTGCATCCCGCTAGATTGAGTACCTCACTCTGGGGCAATCTAGGCAAAAATTAGGGATTTGGCAAGTAACTGCATCCTGACAAGACTTTCTGTTCACCAGTCGTCATCTCGTCAGAAGATTCTCGATTCGTCGTCAACTGAAGCTTCGGATACATCGAGATTCAAATTGGTAGAGAAAGGATCATTATGTTCAATGTAGCCCTCTTCCAATATATATCACTGATTTCAAATTTGTACAGATCTATGGAGTCTTGCCATTTGCAGACTACCATTCTATCAAATCAATTTGAGCTTTTTATCCAATTTATTTGCACTCTTATTTGTTTCAATTCAACAAATGTTTTGCATGTTTTAAATTGATAAAATGTCATTGTTTTAAACAAATCAAATTTTTCAAAATTTTTGTTTTAAACAAAGTGAACATTCACAAGATTGAAAGGATACTCAAGAATATCTCAGTGCTCTCCCGAGGGTGGCATGATTCCCAACAGGTAAGACATTGGTTCATATTCCTGGTTTGGTGGTATCTTCTTTCTTCAGATCTTTGTTGGGGTTGTTCCTCAAGCAGAGTATTTGTTGGGGTTGTTCCCCAGTACAGTCGCAAGTAAGTGTTGTTGAAGACTTCGTTCTCTCCAGCAGCAGGTTTTCCCCCAGCATGGGTGTTTTCTTTTAGAAGTTTCGGTGGTTGATGGTTTATCACCTTGGTGCCCCGTCACTTTCTCCAGTGGGTCGCACGCCCCAGACTTTATTTGTCTCCTCAGCACAGTCATGAGCATAATTGATTGATTGATACTCCCCTCGGAGTCGCGAGTAAAGTTGTTATTAACATCCCCACCAGGGTTGCAAGTGGAGTTGTTACCGCTTTTCCCCATGCAGTGTGCCAGCAGGATTTGTCTGTTTCCTCAGCACGATCGCTTTCTTTTTGAAAATTTGGTAAGTCAGTGGTTTGATACCCGGTACTTTACCTCTTCCCCGGCGAAGTCGTCTGCGGAATTGTCGCTATCTCTCCATCAGAGTTATTCTCTCCAGCAGAGCAGGATTTATTTTCCTACTCAGTGGTTGTTTGGGTTGACATCCCAGTTTTGCAATCATCTTTTCCTCAGCTTAGTCTGCGGAATGTTTGTTGTGGCAGTTTCGCCTGTTGAATACTCCTTCATCCCCAGTATGGTCGGATGATGGCTTTGGCCTCCAGTGAACGGATTTATGTCCTGACGGTTTGTGATCCTCAGTAGAGTGGCTTATATTGCAGAATCTACTTGTTGTGATCAATTTGCTGTGTATATTCCCCAAGTGGAGTGGTTTGTTGCAGAATCTGCTTGTTTGATCTGTCCTCCCTCAGTGGTTTGTTCCCAAGAGAGTAGCCGACAGTTTTTCCCCAGTAGAGTTGCTTATGCAGTTAGATTCTATCTGGATGATATCATTCTCCCTCAGTGGGTTGTTCCCCAGCGGAGTTATGTGGATTTGCTTCTACAGCAGTTTGTGCTTGTGCAATGCACTTGTTGTTTCTCAGTTGACACTGGAATCCTCTGCAGATATACTTTGGGATTTCTCTTGTTCCCCTACAGATGTGTCTTGGTGGCTGTTTTGCCCGTTGTGACTTTCTGTACCCTGATTGGGTCGTTTCCTGATATCTCTGATCCTCTGCTTCTTCAGCAGTACCCGCAGATCTTTGCTTTACAGCATGTGGATCTCCGCAGATTGGCTCTCCAGTTGGTTTATTTCCCCTGGAATTATAATACCGGACGTTTTGTTCCTGAACCTGTTTGTGTTAGAACTGTCCGTTTTGTCAGCATTCATCAAACATCAATCACGCATATTCATGCATATTCATAAACATTTAGATATTCATGTTGCATTTCTTGCCATATATCTTTTGTTTGTCGTGTCTCCTGCTATGGTGATATAGATCTCTTTACAGATCTCCCCAAGCAGATGTCGGGTGTTATAAATCTCTCCATATAGAGTTAACCCCATAAGCAGAAAATGAGTCTGTCCTTTCCTTCTGCAGTTCCCCACTGAGATATACCCTCGTGGATGACGGTTTCTTCCGTTTCCTCCCAACACATATATTGGGATGGATTTTCCTATTTGAGTTATATCCTCATTAGAACGTGTCTTTATTCAGTCTGTCTTTTCGGATTATTCCCGAATTGACTATTTGTCAAAAACCTTGTTCTTCCCAGTGGGTTGTTCCCCAGCGGAATGTTTTTGGGCCTCTGCCTACAAACCAGCAGTTGTAAGTCCTATCTTTCCTGGCTTTCTTGACAGAATTTGTGGTTATACACCTTTTATTCTCCAGCCAGAGTTTTGGTTTTCTACCTCATACCTGGTAGTTGTAAATCCTATTTTCCTGCTCTTCAGCAGTTTGTGGTTTGTTACAAACCCTATTTTGGTTTCCCGTGCGGATTTGTGATTTGTTCTATCCCCACGTGGAGTTGTTGGTCTTCTACCCCGTATTCGGTAGATGTAAACCCTAATTTTGTGGTTATCTTCATTCAATATTTGATGATGATTTTCCTTTGCTTGTATAAGTTGCTCAGATCAGCACTTATATCTCCAGCAAGTCTTTTGTGGATAATTGCCGTATGATAGCAATTTTATCCCCAGTGGGTCCTTTCACCGTTTGCTAGTGATTTGTTCCCCGGATCATTGATTGTATACCAATGCATCCCCAGCTAGTCTTCTGTCGATAATTGCCGGATGCTTGCAATTTATCCTCAGCAGATCGCCTTTCATTTACCCTTTTGTCGGTAATGTCTGTTGCTCCTTTCGATTGGTTATCATTATATACCTAATTTGGTATCCCGATGCCTTTCTGTTCGGTCGATTTATCCTTTGTTAACCCAGTAACCGGTTGTGGATAATCTTCCATGCGAGTATATTATTCACGGTCTGCCGGTAATGAATAATATATCTCATGCACTCTTCAGTCGAAGCCTTTTGTGTTTCCCCAGTCGAGTAAGATTCGTTATTTCCCTTTGCGGAGTCGAATATTCTTGTTGTTGGATAATTGCCGGATGCTTGCAATTTATCCTTTGAGTTGTCTTTCGTTTACCCGGATGCTTGGTATCGATTGTTTCTCTTTGTGGTTAGTCACCTATTATATACCCAGTAACCGGTATCTCTGGTGTCTTTTCCTTTCGAGTGTATTATTCACGGTCTGCCGGTAATGAATAATATTTCTCATGCGCTCTTTAGTTGGAATCCTTTGTTGATTTTCCCCGACTGAGCAAGATTCGTATTCTTTGTAGAATCGAATAGCCATCCTTTAACCAGTTTGTGTTTTGGATGATGAGTGTTTTGGAAGTGAAAACCAATTCACGTTCTCGGTAGATCACCTATTATATACCCAGTAACCGGTATCTCTGGTGTTTCTTACCATGCGAGTTTATTATCTACGTTCTGACGGTAATAGATAATATATCTCATGCGAGTATCTTATCCACGGTCTGCCGGTAATGGATATTATATCTCATGCACTCTTTGGGTTTGTGTCCCCAGTTGAGTAAGATTCGTTTTCCCGTTGTGGATTCGAATGCCCATCCTGTAAGTCGATTTGCTTTTTCAAGCCCTCCTTTCAGATGATGAGTGTTTTGGAAGTGAAAACCAATTCACGTGTCGGTAGGTCACCTATTATATACCCAGTAACCGGTATCCCTGGTGTTTCTTGCCATGCGAGTGTATTATTCACGGTCTGCCGGTAATGAATAATATGTCTCATGCGCTCTTTGGTTGGAGTCCTTTGTTGATCTTCCCCAGTCGAGTAAGATTCGCATTCTTTGTAGAATCGAATGTCCATCCTTTAACCAGTTTGTGTTCAGGATGATGAGTGTTTTGGAAGTGAAAACCAATTCACGTTTCGGTAGATCACCTATTATATACCCAGTAACCGGTATCCCTGGTGTTTCTTGCCATGCGAGTGTATTATTCACGGTCTGCCGGTAATGAATAACATGTCTCATCTGAGTATTCTATCCACGTTCTGACGGTAATGGATATTATATCTCGTTCGCTCTTGAATCAATCTTTTGGTTGTTTTCCCCTCAGAGTAAGATTCATTTTCCTTGTGGAATTGAATGTCCATCCTATAAACAAGTTTGCTTTTCTAGCTCTCTTCAGGATGATGAGTGTTTTGGAAGTGAAATCCAATTCACGCTTTGGTCGGTCACCTGTTATATACCCAGTAACCGGTATCCTTGGTGTTCCCTCCTTTCTGCTCCCTATTATGACTTCGGTCCCCCTGCGGAGTCAGATTTTCCTGAGTTTGTTACCCGTATGCTTGGTAACATCTCATTTTCTTTGTTAATTCCCCCAGTGGAGTTTTCTTTTGCTTCTCCTCAGGAGTCAGCTTGTGTCTCTCCAATGGATTTATTTTCCATTTGGAATTCTTTTCCCAGTGTGAGTTCCTCACTTCCCAGTGAGTTCTCCAGTCTGTTTTCTGTTTTTCTAATCAGAGTCGTGTTTTGATCACGTTATGTCAGTTTTGTTTTTCCCCAGTTTAGAGTCGTGTATTGTTCACATTTCTTTTATTATCCCCATAGAGTCTTGTTAGAGTCTCTGTTCCTGGTGAGTGTACTACTCCGATGGATCGTCTTTTTCTTCTGTGTGAATCATATTCCCCACAGAGTTTGTGTCTTTTGCAAGCATACATTTGCATCATGAGGTCTCTTAGGGACCAAAATTTGTCTCATTACTGTTATTTAAGTCCATTCTACCGCGTCGAGATGAAGATTTCTAAACTTCACTTCTCCGGCTAGAATGACCTTAAATAGGGGCATCTGTAAGACCCCAATTTTGGGCCCTAAGATCCCTCATGGCCCATATCATTCATATCATAGCCTCAAGGATCATTGCATGCCTTTGTCCCCTCCTAGTGGGTAGATTGCCTTGTGGGTTTGTTTTCTTGATCACCAAGCATACTTTGCATTTGTATATCTTTGCCTTTCATATGTTTATCATTCAAAAAGTACAAAAATATTGTCTGTTTAACCTTGTTGCTTGCAGATAAAGTAATCATCAGCAATTAGGTCAAAGTCAGTCATTGATCAGTCAAAGCAATGGATGGTGGCCATTCTTGCAGAATTTGGGCACCATGATCATTAATCAAAGGTTCATACAACTTGAGACATCATTTGAAGTCAAGTTCTCAAGCAAATAGGGTTTGGAATTCATCAGAAGAAGTTCAATCAGTCCAAAACCCTAGAAAAGTCAAACTTGGTCAACAGTTGATTTAATCAGAGATTTGATGGATAGAATTGATTTGAAGGAGTTCATTCATGCTTGTATAAGCCTCATATATCATGTCAAACCTCATCATGGAAGAAAAACAAGTGAAATCAGAAATTTTCCAGAAATAGAAAGTGGACCTGTAATTTCAACTGCCAAAAATGGAAACTTCTTGATCTTAAACTTACATCATGATACAAGCTCCAAATGAATTTTTGCCCAACATGAAAGTTGAAGATCTTGTCTTCCCATTTTCAAAAAGTCCAAGAACATCAAAATCCCATGTGTGGTTGTCAAGATATGATCAAATCATTTTCACCAATTTTTGAACTTCAACAAGCCATATCTCTCAAACCATAAGGCCAAATTTGGTGGGGTTTTTTCCTACAAACCACATTTTTCATCCTCTTTCCAAAAATATAAATTTCATGACCTAAAACCTTACCATTCAAAATGGCATTTTTGGACCTTTTGCATTTAAATTCAAAGTTTGACCAAACTTTGACTTTTTGAGTTTTTGACTTTTTCTTGATTTGGTCAATTGGGAAATGCTTTAAACCATATTTGAAACTTGCCTCAAGCCATAAACCATCATCATACCACCATTTTCCCATCATTTTGAATCAAAATGCAAAATGGACAAAATTGGCAATTGGCTTCATTTGAACAAATCAAGTACAGCAGGTCTGCAGCACACAAAAGATGCAATTGGCAAGGTCATTTACAGCATTTCCAAGCCCAACTCGGGTACAGCTTTGCACCTCCAATTCCACATTCTTCCACTTAGCAAAAGTGCAAATGAGTGCATTAACACTAAACCAGCTTAACACATCATTAGCTGACCTTAAACAGATGATATAAAGCCTTGTTTCTGCACAAATGAACCCTAATTTTGACAGCCACCACACAGAAAATACAGTCTCACTCTCATCTTGCATTTTTGCAAAAGCACATTTTCGGTAAAACCCTTGAAGAAACTGGAGCAAGCCCTGGTTCATCCATAATCCAAACAATATTTTGAAGCTTTTGGAACAACCATTTCTCAACTGGAACTTCATCTGCAGAATCTGTTTTCTCCAAGCATCTCAAATGGCAGCTCGAGTTATGTCTGTTTCCAAGCAAGATGGAGCCAAACCTCTTCAAGATTCCATCATTGTATAGCATAGAGAGGAACTGTTTCAGCTTCAAACCTCCAAACAGACACTGTTCCATTGATTTCCTCCAAACAAGTGAGTTTTTCGATTACCTTGTCTTGTCAAATAATGATATGCTTTAGATAGTTCACATGATGCTGATTCTAATGAGTGTTCATTTGCTTGAAATGGTTGGTCATGCTGAGAGAAATATGAGTTTTCATTTTTATGCTTGAATGTTTTTTCTTTCGATTTGCTGTGATGCTGCGTTTTTCCTGAAAACCATGAATGGATTGTGTATGTGTGATGCATGAGGATTGCACTACTGTACTCATATTTTAATTCTGGGCATGATGAATTTTCGAGCTTATGGTGATGATGAGTTTATGCTTGCTGTTCAAACCTATGCTGCCCAGAATTTCCAGGATTACTGTTTGCTTGGTTATTGGTTAAAGTTTGCTTGATGTTCCATTGGCCATGTTGTTCATTATGTCTGTCTGAAATTGCCTGTGTGAATGTTGAGCATTGATGTTGAATGAAACCCTGCTGCTATTATTGGTATATGCTGTTGTTCATGATTTGTGGTATAATGATGATGACATGATGTTGATGAACCAAGTTGCAACCTTAAACCCTAATTCTGTCCAGATTTCCTCATGATGAATGTGTGTTTGGATGATTTTGTTGCTTATGATTAATTTCCATGGCCATGTTGCTTGTTTTGTTTGGTTTGATGATGCTGAACTTGGTTGATGATCATGAAACTGAACATGAAATGCTGCTTGCTTGATGTTTGTTTTAATTGAGTTCATGATGATAAACATTATTGATGAAGCATGCTGCTGTTAAACATTACCCTGCACCAGAAATCTTCATGCTCATGTTGTTTTGCTGTTATGCTATGAAGAATGTTGATAGCTGCTATGATATTACATTGTTTTGGTCTGCTATTGAATTTACCAATACCATGCTGCTGTCTTGAACTGGCCCATGAAAATCCATATGATTTGTTGGTCATGCTGATTAAACCTTACTTGCTAAATCCATGCTGATGTATGCTGTTATGTGTTTTGCTCGAAACCTTTCAGATGATGATGCTTGCTTTTGTTTTGCAACTGTATTTTTTGACCAGAAAATTCCCATAGTTATGTGTGTTTTGCTGATTAATTAATGATGCTTCATGGCCATGGTTATGTGTTAATGTGGTGGTTCATGTGGATGATAAATGTGAAGATGCTGCATATGCCATGTTGTTGGTTGCTTGCTATTGTTTTGATGAACATGATGATGATGAATATGTCAATGCTGGCTGTTTCGAAACTACCCTGTCCAGGATTTTTCCCATGTTTATGTGTGGTATGCTGACTGATTACTTGCTGCTACACATTGCCAAATTCGATGCTTACAATGCTGAAACCATGTTGCTGCTTGTTTGAAACTCTAGGAACATGTCCAGAAATCCACCTTGATTCATATTATGTTTGCTTGTGTTGAATGCTGTTTGTTTATTTCATTTGGTTACATGTTGATGATTACACGATGCCATGCTGTTGCCTTGCTGCTGTTTGAAACCTCATGACCATGTGAAGCATTTTGTATGCTGTTGTTTGGTTGCAGTATGAGTATTCCCAATGCCATGTTATTGTATGACTTTGTTTGAAGATTGTTTTTATGATGATAAACACATACATGTTGCTGTTGAAGCTCTAGAGCTATTTCCCATATTGTCTTGTTAATGCTGTTAGCCATGCTGCAAATTGATGATGATTTTTGATGTGTGAATTTCAAACCTTGCTGTTGGCCTGCTTGCTGCATGAACCATTTATGCCTTGCTTTTGAATGGTGCTTGTTTCGAATGTTATTTATTAAAGATGATGAACATGCTTGAAATTCCATGATGCTGTTGTTTTCAAACTTATGCCATGAGAAATAGGTTGTGTGCTGTTGTTGGTTAATGATACATGAGTTTGAATGCTGTTGTGGCTGGTCGATTTTTGTGTTGCTGCTGAGTACCACTGCTATGCTGTTATGTGCTGCTGTTTTGATTACATGATGATGAATTCATACTGTTGTTGTTCAAACTCATACTCTGCCCAGATTTTTCCCACAATGCCATGTTGTTGCTGTTGTTTGTGTGTTGTATGAACCTCACCATTGCCATGTTAGTGGTTGGTTTGTTCGAATTTCAATTGATATTGAGCTTGGGGATGATGTTTGAATGCTATGCTGTTTGTTGGTTGTTGTTCATGAACTTAAGTTTGAAGCATGCCTGGCTGTTAAAACCCTAGGGTTTTAGAACCCAGCTTTTGAACTCATCTGGCTGAGTTACTGTTCCATTGGCAACAGCCAATGAGAACATTTCATTTTGTTTGCCAAAGCTGTGCGTTTCAATTAGTGAAATCCATAATTACATCTTTGCCACCCGTTGACTTATGTTTGACCATCATGCCATGCCTTGTGTTCATACTTCACCCATAATTTCATCAATCTTCACAAATTAATTTCTCATTCATTTTTATTCCAAAAATCTTGAAATTTTTTCCTCATATTCATGAATGTGTCCTTCATTTTATGGTGAATTTTAATTAATTTTTCATTGGCTGGATTTTAATTGATAAATATTTTCTTGACATGTATGCCAAAATAATACCTTGTGCCATTCTCTTTGTGAAATTGTCATATTGCATCCATTGCCTTTGAAATTTTTTGTGGTAAAACTAGACACATTGATCTTCATTTCCATATAAAGTTTGTGGATTTCTCATTTGTGGTTTGATAGATATGAATTTTTGAATTAGGGTGTGACAATTTGTGTCACACCAATGATATGCAAATGTATGATTTTTGTTCACATGCTTCCCCTTATCCAAATCACTTGAAATTTTGCATGAATGATCCCTTGTATGTCTAATTGATGTATGAATTTTCTTGGAATTAATCTTGCTGTTTTCCATTTGATTGAGAATTTTCTTCCATATGTGGTCATTTGTTGACTTTTTGTGCTATGCCTTGCCAAATCTTTTGTGAAATCCTCAAATCATATTGTATGTCCATGAAATTTCATATGTGATAACTAGACATCTCAAGCTTTGCATTGGTGTTAATCTCATTCATTTCTCTTCTGTTTTCAAATTGATATGATTTTTTGAAGTTGACCCATGCTTGTTGACTTTCACCATGCTTACTTGAATTTGATTTGAATTCATGATTTTATTTGACTACCTTCCTCTCATCCAAATGCGATGAAATTTGACATGCTAGCTATGTTAGATGTTAGGATTGAGTGTGATTTATTTCATAATTTTTGAAAATGTTTGAGTTGACTTTTGAATGAAGTCTTTGCTGTTGACTTTTGCATGCTTCCTTTGCTATGCTTTGCATTCTTTTGCATATGAAATGACTTTGATGCATGATATAAGTTTGAATCCAATTGTGTTTACTTTCCTACATGATTGAATTTGACTTTGATTGAATATTGTTTGCTGCCTTGGCCTTTTTCTTTCATTTTTGACCCTAGGCTAGTCCTAGTGGTCTTCTGAGCTTATGTTGAGTTCATCAGTTTCAGGTTGAGCACTAATGCCTTGAGGATCATTCAAATATTTGTTTGAGTTGACTTATATGATGTGCTAATCCTTGTTTTGTAGGTGACTCATATGCTTGAGTCTTTGTGCCTTGCACAATTGGTCCCACTGTGTGACTATTGGTTCATTTCCTTTTGGTTTTGACTGTTGACTTGTTTACTAATGAGTTTGACTTTTTCAGGTGCTTTAGTTGCCTAAGTTCTTTGAACTTGATTGCTTGCTTTGCTTTTTAGCATTTGCTTTGAGGTATAAATACTTCTTCTTCATGTAGTCTGGAGACCCGGTCTGTTATTTGACCGGGCAAATTGTCTGAAGTCCTCCTTAAGAGGCAATGCCTGTGTTTGTTTAAATTTGTCCTAAGCAGGAAAAGTCCTTCAAGTAAGGCAATTGGTGGAAGGTAGGGATAAGCAATCTATCCCCCACTATTCAGTGTGTCCTCTCTTTGCTCCCATTACATGGTTGAAGCAAATGAGATAAATACCCAAGATCTAATTGAGTCAATAATGTGGAGAGAGTTCCTACTTTCTGAACTCCCACACTTTCTTTGATGCTCTCTCTGATTTGAGATGGAAGCAATGAGGCACACCCCTCATTTCCTATTCATCTGCTTCACCTGAGTCCCTCAATGGCCAGGTTAAGAGCAACCTTCACCCATTACAGTGGACTTTTAAAGTCAAACCCTCTTGTGTGAGCCCCCCATTGTTTGGCTATAGAGTGTGTTGTTTGATATTCATTGCTTGATTAATTGCTTCATGTGCACTTGTTTGCCTATATGTTATGCATTTATCATCATCATCAATTGCCATTAGTGCATGATCATATCATTTGTCTCTGTGACTTTTGTTATTGTTGTTTACCCATTGAGGACAATTGTAAGTCCATTGCTTTGGCATTTGCTCCTGTGATATGGAAGGATAGAGTGTAAGACCTCATTGGTCACTCATATCTTCTGTTTTATCTGTTTGTATGTGAGGATACAGTTATAAGTCCCTGTAAGTTGGCATCTGTTATCCTGTGATCATAATTTGATCTGTTTGATTTGTATGTGAGGTTACAGTTGTAAGTCCCTGTAAGTTGGCATCTGCTTTCCTGTGATCATAGTTTGTTCACCTGTTTGTGTGAGAGGTTGCAATTATAAGTCCCTGTAAGTTGGCATTTGCATTCCTGTGATCATATTGTTGCTTTTGTTCTTGTATGTGAGGATCCATTGTAAGTCCCTGTGATGTGGCATTGGATTTCCTGTGAGCATACTGTGGAGTTAACCTAAGTCCAGATAAATTGGCAGTTGACTTCCATATTTCATCTTTGTTCTTTTCTTTTGAGGAGATCGGTGTAAGTCCATTGAGTGGCATCTGATATCCTGTTCTGTTTTAGGAGACTGGTGTAAATTCATCTATTGGTATCCGGTATCCATTTTTATTTATTTGCCTGTGGAGATCGGTGTAAGTCCATTGAGTGGCATCTGACATCCCATTTTGTTTTAGGAAATTGGTATAAGACCAGTGATTGGCATCCGATATCCGCTTTTGCTTGTTTGTTTGTTATTATTAATTGTATTCCAAAGGATACACTTGAATC
The DNA here is from genome assembly GCF_024323335.1 of Lathyrus oleraceus. Taxonomy (NCBI): domain Eukaryota; kingdom Viridiplantae; phylum Streptophyta; class Magnoliopsida; order Fabales; family Fabaceae; genus Lathyrus; species Lathyrus oleraceus. The sequence continues at coordinate 266,656,747 of NC_066584.1, read as the reverse complement.
ATCTCCCATATGATTTCAAGAAGTGAACCGCCTGAGAAGTTTTACTATCCATCCCTCATCCATTCATCATTCATTATGTCCTAAAGCTTTTCACACTTTATCTTTTAAACTTGACATAAGTGTTGTGCAAACATCTTCATGTTTTTCAAACTAAAAACCTGGACTCAAGTCCTTGACTTTTTTTCAAAACTCCATTTCATAATACTTATTTGAATTGATCTTAATCATACTTTGACTCCATTTTCATAATCATAATCAGTAACTTCACTCATTCACTTGTTTTGGCTTTGTCCATTAATGTTTTCATACATGAGCTATAGGTTTGATTTATCTTAGTGGTTGATGTTAATCTCACCTTCTGTCTTTAGTGATTGAATTGTAAGTCTTCCTTGCCTATTATAGGGTTAACCCCTCTCTGGCAAGTTGAAGCTGTTCTCACATGGTGGACGTTGTTGTTTGTCTAAGGTTGAGTTTTCTCCCGTGGATAACGTAAGACCTAGGGTTTGTGTTTAAAATTGAACCTAACCCACTTTTGGAAATCTTCTAGCCGAACTACGGCGTTCTGATCCTTACCTTTGATGGAAGGTACGTAGGCAACGGGTTCATCCGTTCGAACCCAATAATAAATAAAAACTTGTACATTCTTTTCTCACCATCCCAATCATGTTTGCACAATCTTTATGTCATAACAAATAATAATTTTTGCATAACAAGTGTGAAAAGGGCTCCCTAGGAGTACCTAGGACGTGATGGGTGCCTAACACCTTCCCATTGCGTAATTTACCCCTTACCCAGAATCTCTGATCTTTTTTATTAGTTTTCTACGTGTAAAACTTCTTAGGCTTTTGTTCGCTTTTTAGCCAGTCCTTTGGATAAATAAAAGTGCGGTGGCGACTCGAAAATTTCACGTATCTCCTAGCTTATGGTTTAATCGATAGATCATATAGCGACGAATACACCGCTACAGTCTCCTTTTCTCTTGTATTTTTTATTGGGTTTCTGAATTTGTAATCAATGTAATCCTTCCAAATTATATGAATAAAAGAAATTTTTATGGTCAATCAAATTGTTACAATTGTTATTACTATATATTTGCAAATAAAATAGTATGTTCCTTGAAAATAAAAACAATCAAAACATTGCATTTCATGCATCATTTGCATAACAGGTTTTTCTTCCGCCAGATGTCTTATTAATTATTCTTTTGTGCTCCAGCCAAGCTGACTCATCGATAAAATACTCGCGCCAATCACTCCAGAATCATGGAACATCTTGAGCAAGAGAATAGAGACTTGAAAGAGGAGATCACCCGCCTTACTGCCATGATGGAGTCAATTTTAGCTACGCAAAGCCAGACTTCTCCAACACCTACAACTCCTCCTCCTCAGAGGACTGACATTTCAAAGGTGGTTACCTCTACTGTTCCCGCAACTGCTGCTCATTTCACACCCAACATGCCTTCCAGATTCCCATGGGGAATGCCGCCAAACTTGGTGCCTGAAGGCTTTGCGCCTGCCTTTGCTTCTATGCCGACATCTAGCCCAGTAATGTCAGTGCCACCGCCTGTCGTGCATACCTTGCCTCGTGTGGAAGACACCATTTATCATTCTGGGCCGTCTGAAGGCCCATATATGTATGTGAAAATGGATGAAATGAAAGATCAATTTCTTGAGTTGCACAAGGAGTTGAAAACATTGAGAGGAAATGACTTATTTGGGAAGAGTGCTGCTGAGGTGTGTCTAGTGCAAAATGTGAAGATTCAAGTGAAGTTCAAAGTATTTGACTTTGAAAAATACGAAGGGAACACATGTCCACTCAGTCATTTGGTGATGTATTCCCGTAAGATGGTTATGCAAATAGAAAATGATTAGTTGTTGATCCATTACTTTCAAGATAGTCTGACCGATGTTGCTCTGAGGTGGTACATGGGGTTGGATAGTGCAAGCATCTGCACTCTCAAGGATTTGGGCGATGCCTTTGTGAAGTAGTATAAATATAATATTGATATGGCTCCCGAGAGGGATCAATTGAGATAACTATCTCAGAAAGACAAGGAGACATTCAAGGAGTATGCTCAGAGATGGAGGGAGCTTGCTGCTCAGATTACCCCTCCTTTAGAGGAGAAGGAGATGACCAAAAAAATTTTGAGGACCCTTAGCTCATTTTATTATGAGAGGATGATTGCCAGTGCCCCCAATGATTTTATTGAAATGGTAAACATGGGGATGAGGTTGGAAGAAGATGTCCGAGAAGGACGGTTTTCTAGGGAGGAGGTATTGTCCAGCAAAAGATACGGCGGCAGTTTTGGTAAGATGAAGGACAGTGAAGCCAATGCAATTTCCAGTGGGAGGAAAAGGAGGCCTCATATTATAATAAGTAAACTACCTCGTCAAAATCATCATCAAGTATCTTCCGTAATTCCTGTGTTTTCAGCAAATCAATCATCACCAATTCAACAACAATAATGTCAACAACAACAACCACATCAACGAACGAACACCTACAACAACAACAATACCAACAATCATTAGCAACAAAGTTATGAGAGGAAGAAGGTTTATTTCGATCATATTCCAATGACATATGCAGAACTATATCCATCATTGGTTCTCAAGAACCTATCACAACCTAGAAATCCTCCGCAAATCCCTGAACCACTTCCCTGGTTGTACAAACAGAAACTCCATTGTGCTTTTCATCAAGGAGCCCCCAGACATGACGTTGATAATTATTATCCTCTCAAATATGAAGTTCAGAAGCTAGTTAAAAGTGGAATGGTTTCCTTTGAGGACCGTGCATCTAATGTGAAAGCTAACCCACTACCTGCCCATGGAAATTCATCTGTTAATATGATGGACAGTTATCCATGGGAGTTTAAGGTATTCGATGTCCACTTCATTAGAAGGTCCTTGGTGAGGATGCATAAGGACATTTGCTTGGTGAGCGATTATGAGCATGACCATGATGGTTGTGCTATCTGTAGTGTCAACCCAATGGGTTGTATGATTGTGAAGAGGGACATCCAGCGGTTGATGGATGAAGGCTTGATACAGATTGTTCAATCCCGTCACATAGATGATGATGTCAATGTAATAGTGCCAGTGTTCAAGACACCAGAGAGGGTGGTAATCCAATTTGATAGCATCAACAGTAACAGTATCAGCAAGAGATTGGTATCACTGTTGGTCATACGGTTGGCGGGTCCAGTCCCGTAAACATCCGTTAAAGCTGTTCGTTATCAGTACAATGCAACTATGTTGAAATATGGTCAAGAGGTCCCATTGCCTACGACCAGTTCAGTCGTAAGCATTTCTGGTGTTACTAAGGTGACCTGCAGTGGTCGAGTGTTTGGGTCGGTGTTCCCAAAAGATGTAGAAGATTGTTCAGTTGGTAAGAAAGTGAAAGTGCCTGCAGTAGATCCAGTTAGTGCTCCAAAGCGTCAATCTGGTGAATCTAGCAATTTGAAGACTAACGATGATGATGAGTTACTTCGATTGATAAAGAGAAGTGAGTTCAATGTGGTGGAGCAGTTGCTCCAAACCCCCTCAAAAATTTCAGTAATGTCTCTGCTAATGAATTCAGAAGCGCACAGAGAAGCACTGCAAATAGTTCTAGAGCAAGCTTTCATGGAACATGATGTTACGGTGGATCGGCTTGATCATATTGTAGCTAACATCACTTCCTGTAATAATCTCAATTTTTGTGATGAGGAACTCCCTGAGGAGGGTAGGAATCATAACTTGGCTTTGCATATCTCCATGAACTGCAAAGATGACGCTTTATCCAATGTACTAGTTGACACCGGATCGTCATTGAATGTGCTGCCAAAGTCAACCTTATCAAAGCTGTCATACCAAGGAGCGCCTATGAGATATAGTGGTGTAATCGTCAAAGCTTTTGACGGTTCGCGCAAGACGGTGATTGGTGAAGTGGACCTCCCAGTGAAGATAGGTCCGAGTGACTTCCAAATTACTTTTCAAGTAATGGATATCCACCCGACTTACAGTTGTTTGTTGGGAAGGCCATGGATCCACGAGGCAGAAGTTGTTACCTCCATGTTGCATCAGAAGCTCAAGTGTGTCAAGAACGGGAAGTTAGTCATTGTTGGCGGAGAAAAGGTACTGTTGGTTAGCCATCCGTCATCTTTCTCTTATGTTGAAGCTGAGGATGAGGTTGGAACTCCGTTCCAAGCCGTGTCTATTGCTGCTGAAAAGAGAGTTGGGGCACCTATGTCCTTGTTGAAAGATGCAAGGAAGATTGTTGAAGAAGGAATTGTTGATCAGTGGGGACGAGTGGTAGAGGTCTCCGATAATAAGAACAAAACCGTTTTGGGTTTTCAGCAAGGTTCTTCAGCTGTTAGATTAGAGGATATGCAACTCAGTTTCCATAGCGGAGGGTTCATTCATGGCAATGAACAACACTTAGCTGCTGTGCTAGAGGATGTCGAAGAGGAAGACTACACCAATTTTGTGATGTATGGAAAAGCTTGCAACAATTGGACTATTGTCGATATTCCTATTATTATGCATCTATCTAAGTAATTGCTTTTATTTGTTTTTGAAAATCCTTCTCCTATGCCTAAGGGAGATGTGAACATTGTTTGGGCATTTTCAAATTTGATCATTAATAAAATATAAGTGTACTCATCCATATTTATGATGTTTTATTTTTTACTTTCTGCTTTATTATGAAAATGGTAATCACAAAAAACATAAATAAACAATATAATTGTCCATCTGTATAATATTTGGTCACATATTCACTTCTCTAAAATCAAAATATCAAATCGTTATGCAGGTTGGTTTCTAACCCCATTGAATACAATTACCGTTCTCCTTCTCCAAATTTTGAATTCCCCGTGTTTGAGGCTAAGGAGGAAATTGATAAAGAAGTGAGTGATGAATCGTTTCGTCTTATTGAGCATGAAGGAAAAGACATTCAACCATTCCAAGAGCAGATTGAACTAGTCAACTTGGGTTCCGAGGATGATGTGAAGGAAGTCAATATTGGGTCTCGACTGTGTCCAGATGTTAAGAAGGGGTTGATTGATCTTCTCCGAGAGTATTCAAATGTGTTCTCTTGATCCTATCCAGACATGCCTGGTTTGGATTCTAAGATTGTGGAGCATAGATTATCGTTGAAGCCAGAATGCCCTCCAGTCAAGCAGAAGTTGACAAGAACTCATCCTGATATGGTAGTGAAAATCAAAGAAGAAGTGCAAAAGCAGATTGATGTCGGTTTCCTTGTGACCACTAAGTATCCGCAATGGGTGGCCAATATTGTGCCTGTTCCAAAGAAGGATGGAAAAGTCTGTATGTGCATTGATTATAGAGATTTGAATAAAGCTAGTCCGGAATATGATTTCCCTCTGCCACACATTGATATGTTGGTAGACAATACAGCTAAATTCAAAGTCTTTTCGTTTATGGACAGATTTTCCGGATATAATCAGATCAAGATGGCACCCGAAGATATGGAGAAGACCACATTCATTACACCTTGGGGAACATTCTGTTATAGAGTGATGCCTTTCGGTTTGAAGAATGCTGGTGAAACTTACCAAAGAGCAACGACTACTCTTTTTCATGATATGATGCATAAAGAGATTGAAGTCTATGTTTATGATATGATTGCTAAATCAATTGATAAAGAGGAACATGTTGAGCATTTGTTGAAGTTATTCCAGCGTTTGAGGAAGTATAAACTCCGCTTGAATCCCAATAAGTCTACTTTTGGTGTTCGTTATGGTAAGTTGTTGGGCTGTATTGTCAGCGAGAAAGGTATTGAAGTTGATCTTGTCAAGGTCAAAGCAATACAAGTGAATCTTGTGCCCAAAACTAAGAAGCAAGTCAGAGGATTTCTCGGTCGCTTGAATTATATCTCAAGATTCATTTCACACATGACTGCCACATGTGCGCCTATATTTAAGCTCCTTCGGAAAGATCAGTCATGTGATTGGACCAAAGATTGCCAAAAAGCTTTCGACAATATCAAGGAATATCTGCTTAAGCCTCCAATTTTGTCTCCGCCTATTGAAGGAAGACTGTTGATCATGTATTTGACTGTGCTTGAAGATAGTATAGGTTGTGTTCTTGGTCAGCAAGATGAGACTGGAAAGAAAGATTTTGTAATCTACTACCTCATTAAGAAGTTCACCGATTGTGAGACTCGGTATTCTATGCTAGAGAAGTTTTGTTGCGCATTGGCTTGGGCTGCTAAGTGTCTGCGTCAATACATGTTGAATCATACCACATGGTTGATATCCAAAATGGATCTAATCAAGTACGTATTGGAGAAGTCTGCTTTAACAGGGAGAATTGCCCATTGGCAGATGTTGTTATCAGAGTATGGCTCATCAACCGATTAAAGATTATCATTCAATGCAACAAGATTGTCCCAATGAAGAAATCTTATACTTGAAAATGAAAGACTGTGTTGAACCATTACTTGAAGAAGGGCCAGAACCTCGTTCCCGTTGGGGCATGGTATTTGATGGAGCTGTTAATCAATATGGCAATGGCATTGAGGCAGTAATCATTACTCCTAAAGGCACGCATTTTCTGCTTACAACTAGATTGACTTTCAAGTGTACAAATAATATGGCAGAATATGAAGCTTGCATTATGGGACTCGAAGAGGCCATTGATCTCAGAATCAAGCATTTAGATTTCTTTGGAGATTCAGCGTTGGTTGTGAATCAAATCAAAGGAAAATGGGAGAGGAATCAACCCGGTTTGATACCATATAAAGATTATGCGAGGAGGATTACAACTTTCTTTATAAAGGTTGAGTTTCATCATATCCCTCGAGATGAAAATCGGATGGCAGATGCTCTTGCAATATTGACATCAATGATTGTAGTAAACTATTGGGTTGAGGTTCCCAATTTGATTGTGATGCATCTTGATAGGCCAGCTCATGTGTTTGCTGTTAAAGAGATCAAAGACGAGAAGCCATGGTATTATGACATCAAGTGTTTCATCCAAAGTCATATTAACCCGCCTAGGGCATCTTTGAAGGATAAGAAAACCTTGAGAAGTTTAGCCAGCAATTTCTACCTAAATGGTGATGTGCTTTACAAGAGAGACTTTGATATGGTTCTGCTCAGATGCGTGGATAGACACAAAGCAGACTTATTGATGACTGAAGTCCATGAAGGTTCCTTTGGTACTCATTCCAATGGAAAACAAATGGAAAAGAAGATGTTCCGAGAAGGTTACTATTGGCTGATAATGGAATCTGACTGTTGCAAGTTTGTGAAGAAATGCCACAAGTGTCAAATATATGCGGATAAAATTTATGTTCCTCCGACACTGTTAAACGTTATTTCATCCCCATGGCCCTTCTCCATGTGGGGAATTGATATGATTGGCATGATTGAGCCCAAAGCTTCGAATGGACATCGTTTCATTTTAGTGGTAATTGATTACTTCACAAAATGGGTTGAAGCGACATCATATGCAAATATGACAAAGCAGGTTGTTGTAAGGTTTATCAAGAATCAGATCATATGTCGTTATGGTGTGCCAAGTAAGATCATTACTAATAATGGATCGAACTTGAATAATAATATGGTAGAAGCTCTTTGCAAATATTTCAATATTGTGCATCATAATTCTTCTCCATACATACCCAAGATGAACGGGGTTGTTGAAGCTGCAAACAAGAACATCAAGAAGATTATACAGAAGATGGTTGTGACATATAAGGATTGGCATGAAATGCTCCCATTTGCTTTGCACGGGTATCGTACATCCATCAGCACTTCAACAGGGGCAACCCCTTTCTCACTTGTTTATGGTATGGAAGACGTGCTCCCCATAGAGGTTGAGATCCCATCCTTGCCTGTGCTCATGGAAGCCAAGTTGGCTGAGGTTGAATGGTGTCAGACCAGGTATGATCAGTTGAATTTGATAGAAGAGAAGAGATTGACTGCCATGTGTCATGGTCAGTTGGACCAACAAAGAAAGAAGAAAGCTTTTGATAAGAAGGTCATACCTCGCGTATTTAGAGAAGGTGATCTTGTGCTCAAGAAAATTCTATCTTTCAAACCAGATTTTAGGGAAAAATGGACTCCTAATTATGAAGGCCCATATGTTGTTAAGAGAGCCTTTCCAGGCGGTGCTTTGATTCTTACAACTATGGATGGTGAAGATTTAACTCGTCATATAAACACAGATGCAGTACTTAAATACTTCGCCTAAAAAGAAAAGAACAACTGGCTAAGTTGAAAACCCGAAAGGGCGGCGTAGGCAAAAAAAAAGCGTCTTGGTGGATTGAAAACCCGAAAGGGAGATCCAGGCAAAAGTTAGAGAAATAAAACAGAAAAGAATTATCCCGATAAATTGAGTACCCCAGCTTGGGGAAATTTATGCAAAAAGTTGGGATTATGGTAAGTAACTGCACCATGCCGATCTTCAGTGTTGAAGATATTTTGAGCATAACGGTCGATGTCGATTCATGATACCCAACAACAGTCAAGAGCATAGTGGATATCAAGAGTTGGTAGAAGGAATGGTTTATCATTGTATTCAATATACCATTTTTCCATGTAAATTACAATTTTCAACTTTGTAAAGATCTATGGAGTCTTGTCATTTACAAACTACCATTCTATTAATTAAAGTTGAACTTTTATCCAATTGTTTCTACTCTTCTTTACTTTAGCCAATAGATTTAAATTTTGTTATGATCATTTTTGAAATTCAAATATTTAAGTCAAAATCATTTTTCTTAAACATATAAAAGCATGAATTTTAAGCAATCATTTTCAAAGGAATATCAACAGTGGTTCAAAAGCAGTAGGCTCATTTCTCTTTTGTCCCTGATACGTTGGTTTTTCCGCACAATCCTGTTCACCATATCCCCAGTAAGTAGCCAGCTGAGTTGATTGATTAGTCCCTTGCAGAGTTTAGTGTCCATTCCCCAGCCGATTGTGTTCTCTAGTAGAATGAGAACGGGTTTCCTCAGTAGTTTGCATGGTTGCGGCAGAACTTCGGTTTCCCCACCAATCTCCATCAGATTCGCTCCCAGTCAGAGTTTTCTCCTAGTTCTTGAGCCGCTATTTGTGTTTATCCCCTGCATGGTTGTCTCCCATTCAATATGGTGTTGACCTAAAATTCCCCGCAGGCGCGATAATGGTTTTTCCCTGTAGATCTCCTCCTTCCCCAGCTAGGTTTGAGCCTTTGGGATGTTGATCTCTCACTTTTCTCTAGAAGTTGTCTCCCAGCCTTTGGGATGTTGATCTCTCTCTTTTCTCTAGCAGTTGTCTCCCTCTTTTGTGGATCGACCGAGAATTGTATCGATGATTCAAATCTGCGACACCTTTGTATCCTTTGCGATCATTTTGTCATCATAATCATCATACCCAACAAGTGTGATGATGCAATAATGAAATCATATGAGCTTATATATATATATATATATATATATATATATATATATATATATATATATATATATATATATATATATATATATATATATATATATAAGCTCATATAATTTCATTATTGCATCATCACACTTGTTGATTTATTCATGTGATCTTGATTCTCTATTATGGCGGTACTTTATCCCCATACGAGCTGGTTGTATGTCCTCCTTCAATTGTAGGGTGTCAGCCCTTTAAGGAGAAAGACTTTAACATTTCTCTTTTCCCCACTGAGTTATTTTCTCGTGGATGATTATTATTTCAGCCTCCTCCCGAGTTGATTCTCTGGATGGAACCACTCCCCTTTAGTTATATCCTCATTGGGTTGAGTCTTGATTGACCGTTTCTTTCTAGATCTTGCCTAGATATATGCTTTGGGTCCCCTAAGAGTTTATTACCCAGTAACTGGTAATATTCTTCTTAGTTTGCAGTTTATTACTTCTGGCCTAATACTCGGCAAAAAGCAACCCTTTTCTCCCTAGCGGATTCATTTTTATGTGTCCCTAGGAAGTATATCCTTGATATGTTCATCCTAACCGGTGATGGATATTTTCTTTCCATGTTTTGAGTTTATCCTTGATATGTTCATCTTAATCGGTGACGGATATTCTCATTTTTGGTATTCTACCTAGTGAAAAGGTAGTTGTAATCCCTATTTTGCTCCCCAGAGAGTTAATCCTTGATATGTTCATCTTAACCGATGACATGTTTTCTTCTCTTTGTGGTGTTCTATCCAGTAATTGATAGATGTAATTTCTATCTCTTTCTCGTAGAGTCTATCCTTGATATGTTCATCCTAACCGGTGACGGATTTTCTCTTTGAGGGTAGTCTATCCAGCATTCGATAGATGTAATTCCTACTTTTTTGTTCAGTTGGTTTATCCCCAGTGAGTTTCCCTTTACGGAATTCATTATACTCCTGCGGACCTTCGGTCTCTCTGATTCCTTTTCCTTTGTGGAAATATCTCCAACAAAAAGTTTATTTTACATTCATATTATATACATCACGAGATCTCTTAGGGACCAAAATTAGTTTTTATATGTAGTTATTTAAGCCCATTCTACTGAGTCGATATGAAGATTTTAACCTTCACCTCCTCAATTAGAATGTCCTTAAATAGGGGCAGCTGTAAGACCCCAATTTTGACCCTAAGATCCCTCATAAAATTTCATCATATACATAAGCATTGGGATCATACCTTGGCATCCTCCTTACCCCTCTTTCATTGGGTTTGTTTTGGGAGAGATCACCAAGCACTATATGATTGTATCATACTTTTATATTACCATTTTTACTAACCAAAATATATATTTGCATATTCCTAACTCTTTTGTAGGTAGGGCATGATCACCATTGATCTATCATGTTCACATCTAGGGTTTGAGACCCTCATGGCTAAGAGCACAACCAAGGATTGATCGACAATGTCTCTAAGCATCATGTATGAGTCCCAATGTTCTCTACATGTTATTTTCATCAATATTTCTTCAAGATTTTGGAGTTGGTTTTCCTTGGAAACCCTAATTTATCTAGGTATCTTGAGTAACTTCTACAACAAGCTTCCTCACCAATTGATAAAATTTCCCAAGGTAAACTTCAAATTCTATTATCTTATGCATATATGATATACCATGACCTAAGAGTTCAAGAGAATTGCAAGCTAGCAAGTTGGTTGATGGTGGTTGGCCAAATGAATTCATCTGATCAAAACCGGGTCTCCCTAGACCCTATCTTCTACATTTTGCATCATATGAAAATGACTCCAAGAGAAATGTTTCTCTAACTGACATTCCAAACAACTATCATGTTAAGGTCTAGAGCTAATTTTTCTTGGAAAGTCATTTTTTATGTTGAAACATTATAGGTCATTTTGTCTAAACCTTAATTTGAAAGTCAACTTTCCAAAATCATAACTTGCTCAATTTGTATGAGATGAAAAATTTCCAAGTTGCACATCAAATTCAAGATGTATACTTCAACTTTGATGTTTGGAGTGAGAGCTAAATCAACTTTTATGAGCATGTGATATGAGGATACATTATAGGTCATTTTGGACCAATACCATTGAACAACTGATTTTCCTCAACATCAAAAATGCACAGCTCACTCATTCTAAATCCAAATGATGTCAAATTTATGACAATTGTGAAGGTCTTTGAAATAGATACAACTTTTATGAAGACATGTTTCTCATTTGGAGCTCACATAAAAAGTTAATCAAGGTGGAATAATGAAGTATATGACTTGACACTTAGAAAAAATTTCAACATGTTGAAATTTCCAAACTCCCACCTCAAAATTCACCATGATACAAGTTCCAAATGGAAAAGTGTTAAACATAATAGTTGTTGCTCTTGATCTAAGCTTTCCAAAGAGTCCTAATTCATTCATTTTGGATGAAGTTTAAGGGATATGCGCATGGTGTAAACATAGTTGTATCAGTTGGCAAGGTTCAAACTTCAAGTGATCTCATAACTTTGCCTTGCCATTCAAGCTTCATTCAGACGTCAACATAGTTGATTTTGGACTTAATTGAGTTGCATCATTGGCTTGTACACGCCCATGCAAGCATGAACATGGCATTGCTAAAATTGGACAAATTTTCAAGTGTGCAAATAACATTCAATTTTGCTATAAATAGAGACCCTCAAAGCTCATTTCAAGGGACCTTTGCGCGTCAGCTTTCCCTCCACACTTCAAACCCTCACATTTGAAAGGAAAACCTGAGAATTGAGTTTGAAAATTGAGTTTGAATCTCACTGTTTAGAGATTCAAAAACTCCAGGATCCAAAGCTTTGTACCAATCCTAACCTACTTCTGCAAGATACTTGAGCAAGATCAAACATAAATTGAAGCAAGAAAGATAAAGTTCTGCACAGCATTGAAGGTATTTTTCAGATTTTTTCTTCTCTTCAATTCTCACTCAACTCTCATCAATTCTCTTGGATCTTTGGTTGTCTTAAGTCCTACCAATGTAGGAAAGAAGATTGAGTTGCTTTGAGGTCAAATTAAAGCAACTCAGTTGACACACCTGAAAATTCAACTCCATCTCTCTCTCTCTCTCTCTCTCTCTCTCTCTCTATATATATATATATATATATATATATATATATATATATATATATATAGAGAGAGAGAGAGAGAGAGAGAGAGAGAGAGAGAGAGAGTTAGTTAAAATTGAGGTGATATCCGTGATCTACGTCATTTTATCTTTCAGATCATGTCCTCCTTTTTCATTTATGATATGGTGATGAATGGACCAGTCCGGCCAAGGTCGCCTGAGAAGACGATTGGCGCATTGCTCCGGCAATGATGTGACAAGGTCCATAGCTATTATATGGATTTAAAATGTTTTAATCCTGAGTGCCCGTTGTGATTACCATTGGTATAGCGCGCTGACTCTTGTGTTTGGTGGAACGCGCATTTCAGACCACTTGATCTGCCACCTCAATTAATGAGGGAGATCAAGTGGTCCACGTTTTTTTGATCTTCTGATTTAAATTTGTATTCCTTTAATTTTCATTAATTCATATTAATTTTAATATTGATCCAAAAAATATGATAGTTTCACCAAAAAAATTTAAATAAAATCCTCTTTCATATTTTGAATTAAAATTATTTTTTGGATCATTATTAATATTTTTCATGATTTAATTGAATTTGTGAATATTTTTAATTGTTTAAAAATACTTTTAAGTTTCCAAAAATTCTGAATTTTTTTCTCCAAGGTCCTTTGACTTTGTTTGACATATGATAAACCTCATGGCAGTTTTTTTGGTGTTTTAATGAGGTTTTAGGAAATTGACCAACCATATTTAATTTAATATATTATTTTTAGTATTTTTAATTGACTAAATGCCAAATAAATTGTGTAGAGTCATTTTCATTGACTTTGTGAGTTTGACTTGTGTTGTTGGGCCTTGGTGAAGGTTGATTTGACTTTGTTATGTTAAGATCATTGGATTTAGGGGATTGATGGAATGTACATTCCATCTCCCAAAATGAATGAATGATCTTAATTTGGTAAAAGTCCTCCTTTGTCCAATTTGAGTTTTATCCATTTCCCCTCCCTCTTCATCTCATTCCCTTTCTTTATGAATTCATTTCATAGACATATAATATCTCTATATCCTAAGGCTAGTTGATTGCAAAATCAACACAAGTATGGATGAGATTAGGCCCCCACTTTTGCATTTTTTTTTTGTGTGGTATGTTTCATGAGCATAGTTCATTATACTATGTCTCTAACATGCATTAACACCAAAATTCTATTTCCCGACCTCAAATAGTTGTGACTTCTACATAAGTCCAATTACAATTGCTTAACATAGCGCTAAATTTTGACACAAAAGGCATAGCATTCTAGTTAGTGAGATTGTAAGTCTCCCATCATTCATGGTATTGTGTGGAAACTTGGCCTTTTTTCCTTCCTTTGGAAGATGTCTTGGTTCAAGGATCCATGTTTGTGATAAGTGGGTTGAGTGTTCTCCAAAGAATGACTTAAACCAAAACAAATGCAAGACTAACGCCTACCTCATTAACAACTAACATTTCATTTCAAGACTTTTACTTTTAATGCACTTTATTTTTAAGCTTTATTCATTTGCCATTATTCATACCATTCTAATTGTTTATGTTAATGTCATTTTCACTTTGTCCACTTGGACCATATTTTGTGATATATTTTATTTGTGTATATTGTGTTTGTTTATGTGGTGTTTGACCATTAATGTACATAATAAGAACAAAAGCCCTAACAAATATCTTGTGTGGACTGTTGGTTTGATCTAAAACTATTGGACTTAGAATTTAGGAAACACTCCCTATGCATAGGACTTGGCCAATCGCAACTTTCATGTAACCAAGTGCTTGTGAATTAAAACTTCATCTGATGCATCCTTGAAGACCCCTTTGAGTTCATCTGCAACATGATCATTGTGAAGCTGTTATTTGAAATTGTGACTTATGCATTATGAAATTCATCTGCTACAAGGGTAAAATTGAAGAAGATCATGGAGTTGCTAAGCTTGGATGTGGCTATCTTTATTTGATACCTTGCTATTCAAGTTGATATTTTGTGCATTATTTGTTGCTTGATTCTAATGGCCAAGGGAATTTGGGTTTCTATATGACATTTTTGTCTATTGGACTGCAGCCCATTGGTCAGATCTTTTCAACTCTAAACTTTTAAATTTATGCTTAGGATTAGTCTCTCCATCTCCTCCCCATTTATTTAATTTCAAAATATTTCCCTCCTTTTAGAAAAACTTCTTTGCTTGTGCTTGTTTTTCTTAAACTTAGACCATATTGCAAACTAAAAACTTTGGCCTTATGCCATTGAATTTTCAAACTTATTTTTTTAACCAAACTTGTAAATATACTTATTATACTTGACTTAAAATTTTCAAAAGCCAAAAAGAATTAACTCATTCAAATCATTTTTAGGCCTTTGTGCCTTTCAAACCTAACTTTTGTTAAAAGGAATGCATCCACTTTGAAATTTATACCACGAACAACGAGGTTTTGATCCCTCATTTTTATGTTGGTACGTAGGCACAAGTCCGAAGGTCTTGTAAAACACAAAAATATAATTAATGAATTCTTTTCTCATCCCCTCATTCTATTTGCTTGCTAACATCATTTGTACAAAAACACATATGCACACAAGAAAGGGCTCCGTAGGAGTACCTAGGACACTTTGGGTGCTAACACCTTGCCTCTGTGTAACCAACCCCTTACCTGTAATCTTTTACATTTTATTAGTTTTGATTTGAAAACTTCTTATTTTTGGGTTTTGTTCGTACTTTTCCCTTTTCTCTTGGAAACAATAAAAGCACGGTGGTGACTCTTGTTATTTGATGCCTTGCTTATCCATAGCTTGATGATCATGAATTTACCGCTACAGTCCTATATCAATATAATGCTACCATGTTGGAGAATGGTCAAGAGGTTCCTTTACCTATGACCAGTTCGGTTGTGAGCATTACTGATGTTACCAAGGTGATCCGCAATGGTCGTGTGTTTGGGCCGGTGTTCCCAAAAAACATAGAGGATGTATCTGTTAATAAGAAGGTTGATGTACAAGTGGTAGAGTCTGTTAGCGCTCCAAGGTGTCAGTCTGGTACATCCAGCGGCTTGAAGCCTAAGAATGATGATGAGGTGCTTAGATTGATGAAGAATAGCGAGTTCAATGTGGTGGAGCAGCTGCTCCAAACTCCCTCAAAGATCTCAGTACTGTCTTTGTTAATGAACTCAGAAGCACATAGAGAAGCATTGAAGAAGGTATTAGAGCAAGCTTACGTGGAACGTGATGTTACGGTGGATCAGTTTGATCATATTGTGGCTAACATGACTTCCTGCAACAATCTCAGTTTCTGTGATGAAGAACTCCCCGAGGAGGGTAGAAATCACAACTTGGTTCTGCATATCTCAATGAATTGCAAAGATGATGCTCTTTCGAATGTATTGGTAGACACCAGGTCCTCATTGAATGTACTTCCGAAATCGACTTTGTCAAAGTTATCATACCAAGGAGCTCCGATGAGATATAGTGGTGTGATCGTCAAAGCAATTGACGGTTCTGGCAAAACTGTAATTGGCAAAGTGGACCTTCCATAGATGATAGGTCTGAGTGACTTCCAAATTACTTTTCAAGTAATGGATATCCACCCGACCTAGAGTTGTCTATTGGGAAGCCATGGATTCATGAGGCAGAAGTTGTTACTTCAACGTTGCATCAGAACCTGAAATTTGTCAAGAATGGTAAGTTGGTTATTATTGGTGAGGAGAAGGTATTGTTGGTCAGCCACATGTCATCTTTCTCTTACGTAAAAGCTGAGGATGAGGTTGGAACTCCGTTCCAAGCCTTATCTATTGCTGAAGAAAAGAGAGTTGGGGCACCCATGTGCTCATTCAAAGATGCACTGAAAATTGTTGAAGATGGTCAGTCTGATCAGTGGGGACAGATGATAGAAGTCTCCGACAACAAGAGCAGAGCCGGTTTGGGTTCCAACAAAGTTCATCAGTGGTTAGAGTTGAAGATATGCAACTCAATTTCCATAGCTCAGGGTTCATTCATCGAAATGAACAACACTTAGTTGATGTGATAGAGGGTGATGAAGATGAAGATTGCACCAATTTTGTGACGCATGAAAAGGCTTGCAACAATTGGATAGTCGTTGATATTCCTATTATTATGCATCGATATAAGTAATTGCTTTTATTTGTTTTTGAAAATCCTTCAACTATGCCTAAGGGAGAAGCGAACATTGTTTGGCATTTTCGAATTCTGATCATCAATAAAATATAATTTTATTCATCCACATCTATGATGTTTTATTTTGGGTTAAATACACTTTACCCCCCTGTAATGTTAGCGAGTTTAGGATTACCCCCCTGGTAAAGTTATTTTTTCAATACCCCCCTTATGTTATGTAGATTCCTTCATAGAACCCCCTAATATCCAGGTGGCATGGAATCTTGGTTTTTTATTTCAGACGTGGCTTTTTAATTTTTTTATTTTCACATGTGAATCTTCATTAGGTCTCCAGCATGGCATAAACTAGAAATTAGGGTTCCAAATCCATCCCTCTCTCTCTTCGTGAAATCCATCCCTATCCCAAATCCATCCCTCTCTCTCTTCGTGAAATCCATCCCTACCCCAAATCCATCCCTCTCTTCATCTTCGTCCGTGTCCCCTTCATCTGGGTTATGGGTGGCAGCAAGGCATCTTCCACGAGTGAAGTTGGAAACGGCTTCCCAAGATGTGGATGCAATGAAACCATGAAGTTGTTCGTCTCCAAGTCAATTGAAAACCCCGGTCGCAAATTTTGGAAATGCAGGAATTATATGGTGAGCAATTTTGAAGCATTTTATTATTTTGAGTTTGATTTCGAAATTAATTGTTGGTGGTGTTTGTCTCAAATTGCAGAATGGGTGCGGTTTATTTTTGTGGGATGATTTGGTCAGTGAGTTTGCAGTGAAAGAAACCAATCCGTCCGGATGCCGCCAATGTGAAGTCAACAAGGCTTATTTGATTGAATTTGCTAAAGAGATTGTTGAGGAGATAGATTGCAGAGTCGGAAAGCTTAACAAGTTAGAAAAACTGAAGAAAAAGATTGCAATGGAAAAGAGGAAAAATTTATGGTTAATGTTTGTAATTGGTCTGTCATGGATGTTGATAGCAGCTATGGTTAAGTTAGTCTAATGAGTCTGTCATGTAATTGTTATGTCATTAGTGTTTTTCAGCAATGTAATGTTGAACTTGTAATGTGTTCATCAATGAAATGTAATCTGTTCATCAATCTTAAACTGTCAGTGCAGCATCATTATTTGATTAAACTTTCAGCATTCAATCTACCAATAATGACAGAAAAAAGTTATATCATAATGAAAGAGCAAAATTGCAAAATCATCAGAAAACTACAGAACAATTTTATAGTCAGTAATTCTAAAGAGAATATGACATAGTAAACATATAAATAAATTGAAATATATTAATGTAGTCTATCTCTTAAACTTTTTCAGTGCAGAATTCAAGGTGAATGTAATTAAATACTTTGGCTTTTTCTTTAGGTCCTGCAGAATTCATGGTTTTGTTGTAAGATTAGTGCACAGACTAGCCATGGCTCTCTGCAAAATTCATGTGCAATGAAAATGCAGAGATTGAGGATGAGATAGTTTGAGAGGATATGTGATTGAGAGGATTTATGGATTCTGAAATCGATCTTCTGGCCAAATTAAGGTGTTCTCCAATTTATAGATGATGAAAGAGTTAACAGAGTTAACTCTGTTAACTTGGATCAAAGCAAAGTTCGTTAGATGTGATTCACATTGTTAGTTTTAGGGCAATGTGATATGTTAGAATCAGTTGAAATCATTAGAACCGTTAGTTAGTTAGGTTTATAACTGTTAATGTTAGTTAATTAATTGTTACTACTGGAAAATTCATGTAGCAGGTCAGATTGAAGTTGTGTGGTGGCTGCTAAAAAAGATGGCATGCTAGTGCAGGTATACTTTCAATAGGTTTTGTTAGTTTTTGAATTGACAAATGCAAATTATCAGGTATGCTGTAGGGTGTTAGCTTTGGTAGGATTCGATGATGAGCTATTAGTGCATGTTGGATATGGTTAACTCAGTTGCAAAGCAATTGCAATGTGAATCCTGTTGAACTGGTTAGATCTATTAGGTTTTGTTAACTTTGAACTGCTCATGTCTTTTATTATGCCATGCTAGCTGCTTGGACTTACGTTGTTGAATACATTAGATGTTTTGTATCGTTGCTACTGATATGCTTTTACTGCTGCTTGTATAAGTGGGCAGAAATGTGTTGTTTTATTATTTTACACCTTCGAGAACAGCTTCAAGAATGTAACCTATAAGTGGGGAGAAAAGTTGAAATCTGCAGGCTAATGTGACAGACTAGCCATTGTGTTTTATAGACAATACACACCAATAATGTTAAACTGATACATTAGAATTGATCATCACAGTAAGTGCATATGTTTGTTACAAAAGGATTACAAAATACATGTCTTCAAAGATCAGTTGGCATTACAAAAGAGTTTTCCAAAAGGATTACAAAATACATAGCAGAAACATAATAATCAGTCCCTCATTTTGAAGTGGGTATGTCTTCATTTTCTGGTAGGGTAATTGGTTTGTCACTAGATATTCCTTCACCTGTTATGGGTCTTTTAAACCAACTCAACTTGATCCTCTCACTTTGCCTTCTTTTGATGATAGGTTTTTTTTCAACCCTTTTTCTGGATTGTTTTGTGATTGAGGCAGCCACACTAGATCCTGTTTGACTCATAATAGTTGGAACAGGCATATCAGTTGGAGGCTGTGGATCAGTTGGAACAGGCACATTTGTTGGAACAGTCATATCAGTTGCAGTTGGGGCAGGCATATCAGATGCAGTTGGCATATCATTTGCAGTTGGCATACCAGTTGCAGTTGGCACATGTCCTTTTTTAGGTTTTCTCTACAATGTAAGACACAATGTATGGTTGTCATCACAATGCATATCACAATGAAGAATGTAAGACAGAATGTAGAATGTAAGACAAAATGTATATCATAATGAATTACCTTTCTTTTAAGTGCATTGGGATCCTGAGTGGTAGCCTTACAAGTCATAGCATTGTGACCAAAATTATCACATTTGGTGCACTTATATGCAACACCAGATCTTCTCTTCCTTGCACCATCCTCTCCACTTTCTCTTATCCTAATCTTCTTAGGTCTACCAGGACCATTTTTATATGCAGGTGGTAGAGGTGGTTCCATCTCAACTTCTGGCCACATATCTTGACCATTGATTGGACTTACTGAAAATCCATAACATAGTGCAAACTTTTCTCTTGTGTAACAAGCATCAACAAATTCATCAGGGTTTTGCTTTCTATAACTCAGAGCAGCTACAACATGCCTACATGGAATTCCTACTAATTCCCAAAAATTACAACTACATGACCTTTTAGCAATGTCAACAATAAATTCATGTGTGTTGTAACTATGTGTAACCTGAAAAGTCTCAGCAATTGACCATGTTGGCAACCAATGACCACTATTGAACACCTCATTATCTAACCTTCTCCTAGGTATTGGCATCACCTTATGTGGCCAATTTTCTAGTTTACTTGCAGAGGTGGATAACCTATTCATCAGATATTTTCTTATCCACTCACACATTGTGAGTATAGGTTTGTCCCTAGCAGCTAGAATGGTAGCATTAAAAGACTCTGAGATATTATTCATCAATGTATCACATTTAGGGTAAAAAGAAAAGGCATGCTTACACCAGCTTTTGGTAGGAACAACCATCAACCAAGTCCAAGCATTGGGATCTGCATTCTTCAATTCATTCATCTTTTGGACCCATGCCTGATAGTATGTGGCTTTAGCAGCTCCCATCATTAAATCTCTAATAAGGGCTCCTCCACCAAACCTTTTCTTGAAATTAGCATACAAGTGCCTAAGACATAATCTATGCTCAATAGTATCAGACAATTCTTCAAATACAGCCACAAGTCCCTGATATAAAATAGAAATTTTTTCAACATTTAGAGAATAGAATAATTTGCAACAGAAAGATAGAGTTAAATACATACCTTCTGTTGATCAGAGATAAATACATATCTTCTATCCTGACCAATGTCCTCCATTAGTAGTTGTATAAACCATCTCCAACTATCCTTTGTTTCATTTTCAACCACACCAAATGCCAAAGGGAAGTATTGATCATTAGCATCCCTGCCTACAGCAATAAGTAACTGTCCACCATACTTGGTCTTTAAGTGACATCCATCAACCCCCACAAATGGTCTGCATCCATGAATAAAGCCTTTCTTACAGCCATCAAAACAGAAATAAAATGACCCAAACCTTGGTTGTATGGATGGACTAGGTCTTTCTACATTTATCTTCACAGTGTTGCCATGGTTTACCCTTCTTAGTTCTTCTGCATACCTCCATATGGAAGCATACTGATTGTCAGCATCACCTTCAATTATCTTCTTGGCAATTAGCTTAGCCCTCCATGCTTTTGCAACAGTAATACCCACAGAATATGTTTGCCTCATATCTTGGATGATGTCTCTTATCCTGACTGTATCAGAAGTTTGCATCCTCTTTACCACATGCTTGGCCACCCACTTTGAGCTAGCAGACTTGTTGTTCAAAACCCTAGCACATGTGTGCTTATGTACAAGTGTTTTTATAGCAAAAGTCTCCTTGTGGCCCACCTTAGAGCATAAGACTAAAAACCCACATTTATGCTTACACACCACCCTTACCCTATCTCCCTCATTTTTCACAAAAGAAATTTCCCTCCCATTAAGCACTGACCACTCACGGATAGCTGCCCTAAAGTCATCAAGTGTGTTGAATTCCATACCCCACTTGAATATAAAGTCTTTGTTTAGATGCTCTTTCCTAAACCTAGCATACTTGGGCCTTTCTTCATCACAAGAATCATCTGGGTCAGAACTATTCAACTCATCACTATAGTATACATCATCTGAATCCATACTCTTATTGGGCTCCTCCTTACTGTTATTGGGCTCCTCCCTAATAGGCTTAGTAACATCTATTCCTTCAAAACCATCAAACTCCTCCCTAATAGGCTTAGTAACATCTATTCCTTCAAAACCATCAAACTCCTCCCTAATAGGCTTAGTAACATCTATTCCTTCAAAACCATCAAAGTAAGCAGTAGCTCTTTCATCTTCACTGTCATCTAACCCCTCTACCTTCTCCTCATCTAACCGAACAATTCCATTATCAGGGGGGTGGTCATCATCATTCACACATTTAGGTTCCCTATCAGCAGGGTCCATGTTCCCAGTACTATGTTCAACATACAAATCTCCTTTCACATTCATTGCACTAAAGTATAGACCAAAATCATCAACAGCATCATCATCTTTCCTAATCAGAAAAAAACCATCTTGAATTTCTAAAACTTTTGTCCATACCCTAACACAATCAGCCTTATACCCTAACCTACTCAACAACTTCTCAATGTTATCCATGTTCCAATTTGAAACATGTATCCCATTAACTGTCGTATCCGTACCCCCTCTGTATATAATTTCTTCTTCAAAAACCCTGTAAAATTCACCCCCATGGTGGAGTGTAACACTAAAGTGTTGTGAATCCTGTCAATATATTATACCCACATGTCAAAGATTGTTGATTTCAAAATTTTACCCTACGACATTGATGAACTTCAAATTTTTACTAACCTCGGACTTTGGACACTTCACTGAGCTCGTCTTCACTGAGCTGGATCGCTTCTTCGTATTCGCTGAGGTTGTCTTCATCTTCGTCTTCACTGAGCTGGATAGCTTCTTCGTATTCGCTGAGGTTGTCTTCATCTTCGTCTTCACTGCGGTCGTCTTTCTCGTTTGCTTCGTTCCCTGCATTCTTCTTCTTCGTCTTCGTCTTCCCTTGGAAATTTCGTCTTCGTCTTCCCTGCTATGTTCAGAACCCTAATTTTCTAAGGGGGTATTTGAAATTAAAAAGTGTAAAATGACACATAATCACTTTAACAAAACTAAAAATATGCCAGGTGTAGGACCTCTTATTAGATTCCATGCCACCTGGATATTAGGGGGTTCTATGAAGGAATCTACATAACATAAGGGGGGGTTTACAAAAAATATTTTTACAGGGGGGTAATCCTAAACTCGCTAACATTACAGGGGGGAAAAGTGTATTTAACCCTTTTATTTTTAATTTTTGCTTTATTCTAAAAATGGTAATCACAAAAAAAAATATATAATTGTCTATCTGCATAATATTTGGTCACAATTCACTTCTCTAAAATCAAAATATCAAATCATTATGCAGGTTGGTTTCTAACTCCATTGAATACAATGATCCTTCTACTTCTCCAAATTTTGATTTTCCTGTGTTTGAGGCTGAGAAGGAAAGTGATGAAGAAGTATCTGATGAATTATCTCATCTTCTTGAGCACGGGGGAAAAGCCATTCAGCCATTCGAAGTGTAGATTGAGTTAGTCAACTTACTTTCTGAGGATGATGTGAAGGAAGTCAAGATTGGATCTCGACTGTGTCTTGAAGTTAAGAAGGGGTTGATTGATCTTCTCCGAGTGTATTCAGATGTGTTTTCCTAGTCCTATTAAGACATTCCTGGGTTGGATTATGAGATTGTGGAACATAGATTTCCGTTGAAGCTAGGATGCCCGCCAGTCAAGCAAAAGTTGAGGAGAACTCATCTGGATATGGCAGTGAAGATCAAAGAAGAAGTGCAGAAGCAGATTGACGCCAGTTTCCTGGTGACCACTGAGTATCTACAATGGGTGGCCAATATTGTACCTTTTCCGAAGAAGGATGGAAAAGTCCGTATGTGTGTTAATTATAGTTTGAAAGATGATTTCCCTTTGCCACACATTGATATGTTGGCAGACAATACAGCTAAATTCAAAGTCTTTTCGTTGATGGACGGATTATCTGGTTATAATCATATCAAGATGGCACTCGAAGATATGGAGAAGACCATATTCATTACACCTTGGGAACATTCTGTTATAGAGTGATGCCTTTCAGTTTAAAGAATGTTGATGAACTTACCAGAGAGCAATGACTACTCTTTTCCATGATATGATGCATAAAGAGATTGAAGTATACGTTAATGATATGATTGCTAAATCTATTGATGAAGAGGAACATGTTGAGCATTTGTTAAAGTTTTTCCAGCATTTGAGGAAGTATAAACTCCGATTGAATCCCAATAAGTGTACTTTTGGTGTTCGTTCTGGTATATTGTTTGGATTTATCATCAATGAGAAGGGTAATGAGGTTGATCCTTCCAAGGTCAAAGCAATACAAGAGATGCATGCGCCCAAAACTGAGAAGCATGTTAGAGGTTTTCTCGGCCGCTTGAATTGTATCTCAAGATTCATTTCACACATGACTATCACGTGTGCACCTATATTTAAGCTTCTTCGTAAAGATCGGTCTTGTGATTAGACCGAAGACTTCTAGAAAGCTTTTGTAAGTATTAAGGAATATCAACTCGAACCTCCGATTCTGTCTCCACCTGTTGAAGGAAGACCATTGCTCATATATTTGATTGTGCTTGAAGATAGTATGGGTTGTGTTCTAGGTCAGCAAGATGATACTGGAAAGAAAGAATATGATAGTTACTACCTCAGTAAGAAGTTCACCTACTGTGAGACTTAGTATTCTATGCTAGAGAAGACTTGTTGCACATTGGCTTGGGCTGCTAAGCATCTGAGTCAATATATGTTGAATCATACCACTTGGTTGATATCCAAAATGGATCCAATCAAGTATATATTTGAGAATCCTGCTTTAACTCGGAGGATTTCTCGTTGGCAGATGTTGTTATCAGAGTATGATATTGAATACCGATCTCAGAAAGCAATTAAAGGTAGTGTCTTGGCTGACCATTTGGCTCACCAACCAATTGAAGATTACTAGTCAGTGCAGTATGATTTTCCTGATGAAGAGATCTTGTACCTGAAAATGAAAGATTGTGATGAACCATTGCTTGAAGAAGGGCCAGAACCTGGTTCCCGTTGGGCATGGTATTTGATGGAGTTGTTAATCAGTATGGTAATGGCATTGGGGCACTGATTATTACTCCTCAAGGCACGCATTTTTTGTTTACAGCTAGATTGAGTTTCAAGTGTACAAATAATATGGCAAAGTATAAAGCTTGCATTATGGGGCTTGAAGAGGCCATTGATCTCAGAATCAAACACTTGGACCTCTATGGAGATTCAACTTTGGTTCAAAATCAAATCAAAGGTGAATAGGAGACGACTCAACCCCGTTTGATACCATATAGAGATTACGCAAGGAGGATTTCAAATTTATTTATAAAGGTTGATTTTCATCATATCCCTCGGGATGAAAACCGAATGGCAGATGTTCTTGCAACGTTAGCTTCAATGATCGTAGTAAAATATTGGAATGAGGTTACTAGTCTAACTGTGATGCGTCTTGATAGGACAACTCACGTGTTTGCTGTTGAAGAATTCAAAGATGAGAAGTTGTGGTACTACGACATCAAGTGTTTCCTCCAAAGTCAGATTTACCCGTTTGGGGCATCTTTGAAAGATAAGAAGACTTTGAGAAGATTAGCTGGAAACTTCTAACTGAATGGTGAGGTGCTTTACAAGAAAAACTTTGATATGGTTTTTCTCAGATGCGTGGATACACACAAAGCAAACCTGTTAATGGCTGAAGTCCATGAAGGTTCCTTTGGTACTCATTCCAATGGACATGCAATGGCAAAGAAGATGTTGCGAGCAGGTTACTATTGGTTGACAATGGAATCTGACTGTTGCAAGTTTGTGAAGAAGTGCCACAAGTGTCAAATATATGCGGATAAGATTCACGTTCCTCTGACACTGTTCAACGTCATTTCCTCTCCATGGCCCTTATCCATGTGGGGAATTGATATGATTGGCATGATTGAGCCCAAAGCATCGAATGAACATCGTTTCATTTTGGTGGCTATTGACTACTTCACAAAATGGGTTGAAGCGGCATCGGATGCACATGTAACCAAGCAAGTAGCTGTGAGGTTTATTAAGAATCAGATTATATGTCATTATGGTGTGCCAAGTAAGATCATTACTGATAATGGATCGAACTTGAACAATAATATGGTGGAAGCTCTTTGCAAAGACTTCAAGATTGCACCCATAATTTTTCTCCCTATAGACCTAACATGAATGGGGCTGTTGAAGCTGCAAATAAGAACATCAAGAAGATCGTGTAGAAAATGGTTGTAATGTATAAGGATTGGAATGAGATGCTCCCATTTTCCTTGCACAGGTATCGTACATCCATCCTCACTTCAACAGGGGAAACCCCTTTCTCACTTGTTTATGGCATGGAAGTTGTGCTCCCCGTAGAGGTTGAGATCCCAT
Organism: Lathyrus oleraceus; assembly: GCF_024323335.1. Classification (NCBI taxonomy): domain Eukaryota; kingdom Viridiplantae; phylum Streptophyta; class Magnoliopsida; order Fabales; family Fabaceae; genus Lathyrus; species Lathyrus oleraceus. The sequence continues at coordinate 266,630,881 of NC_066584.1, read as the reverse complement.
CATTGCGTGTTTTGATGGAAGCCAAGTTGATTGAGGTTGAATGGTGTCAAACCAGGTATGATCAGCTGAATTTGATTGAAGAGAAGAGGTTGACTGCCATGTGTCATGGTCAGCTATATCAGCAAAGAATGAAGAAAGCTTTTGATAAGAAGGTCAGACCTCATGTTTTTAGAGAAGGTGACCTTGTGCTCAAGAAGATCCTATCATTCAAACCAGATACTAGGAGCAAATAGACTCCTAATTATGACGGCTCACATGTTGTTAAGAGAGACTTTTCAGGAGGTGCTTTGATCCTTACAACTATGGATGGTGAAGAGTTCACGCATCATGTGAACGCCGACGCAATCAAGAAATATTTCGCCTAAAAAAAAGAATAGCTCGCTAACTTGAAAACCCGAAAGGGTGGCTTAGGAAAAAATGAGCATCTCCGTGGATTGAAGACCCGAAAGAGCGATCCAAGCAAAAGTTAGAGACATAAAACAGAAAGAGTTACCCCAAATCGAGTACCCCATCTAGGGGAAATTTATGCAAAAATTAGGGATTATGGCAAGTAACTGCATCATGTTGATCTTCAGTTTTGAAGACTTTCTTAAGCACATTGTCGGATTCTGATCCCTAGTAGCAGTCAAGAGTACAATGGATATCAAGAGTTGGCAGGAGGATTAGTGATCATTGTATTCAATGTAATCTTTTTCCATGTAAATTACCATTTTCAACTTTGTAAATATCTATGGAGTCTTGTCATTTACAAATTACCATTCTATTGAATAAATTTGAGCTTTTATCCCATTGCTTCTACTCTTATCAAATTCATCCAAATAGTTTTAAATTTTATTATGATCATTTTGAAAATTAGAATTTCAATTAAAACATCTTCTTTCTTAAACATATAAAAGTAGTAATTTTAAGCTATTGATTTCATTTAAAAGGAATATCAACAGCGGTTTGAAAGCAGTAAGCCCTAAATATAGAGCATTGTTGGTTCTCCCCAAAGCAGTAGGTGTGATTCCTCTTTCACCCTCAACAACATGTTTAGTGCCCGATGTTTGTTGATTTCCCCAGACCATTAATTCGCCGTTATCCCCAGTGGAGTTTAAGATCGTTCTCCAGCTGAGTGTGGACATTTCGTTACGACAATTGGCACGACATCGGAAGAACTTTGGTTTTTCCACAAGTCGCCATCGGATTCGCTCCCAGTCAGAGTTCTCTCCTGGTTTCTGAGCAGCTATTTGTATTTGATTCCCCTACAGGGTTGTCTCCCATTTGATATGGTGTTGACCTAAAATTCTCGGCCGAATTGGTAGCAGTTCCTCAGTAGATCTCCTCCTTTCTTCCCCAGATAGGGTTGAACCTTTGGGATGTTAATCTCTCTTCTCCAGCAGTTGTATCCCTCTTTAGTGGATTGGCCGAGAATTGTATCGATGATTTAAATCTGCGACATATTTGTACCCATTGTGATCGTTTTGTCAGCATAATCATCATATACATATACATATATATATACATATACATATACATATACATATACATATATTCATATGACTGCATTATTGCACCTGTTGATTCATTCTTATGATTTTTATCCTCTGTCATAGTGGTACTTTATTCCCATCCAGGTTTGGTGTGTTTGTCCTCCTTCAATTGTAGAGTGTCAGCCCCTTAAGCAAAAAGACTTTGACCTTTCTGTAATACCCCAATTTTGACCCTAAGATCCCTCGTACAATTTCATCATATGCATTAGCATTGAGATCATACCTTGGCATTCTCTTTACCCCTCTTTCATTGGGTTTGTTTTGGGAGAGATCACCAAGCACTATGTGATTGTATCATACTTATATTTTATCATTTTTACTAACCAAAATACAAAAATATGTCTTCGCATTTGCCTAACTTTTTGTAGGTAGGGCATGATCCCCATTGATCTATCAAGTTCATATCTAGGGTTTGAGACCCTCATGACTAAGAGCACAACCATGAATTGATCCAAGAATGATTATGAGCATCATATATGAGCCCCAATGATCTCTACATGTCATATTGATCAAGTTCTCTTCAAGAGTTTGAGGGTGATTTGCCTTGGAAACCCTAGTTTGACTGGTATCTTGAGTAACTTCTCCAACAAGCTATCTTACCAATTGATCAAATTTCTCTAGGGACACTTCAAAATTAACCATCTTATGCATATATGATATACCATGAACCAAGAAAGTTAAAATAATTGAAGGTTAGCAAGTTGGTTGATGGTGGTTGGCCAGATGAATTCATCTGATCAACACTGGGTCTCCCTAGACCCTAATACCTACAATTTTCACCGTATGAAAATTATTCCAAGAGAAAACTTACTCTAAATTATATTCCAAATAACTTTCATGTTGAGACCTATAGCTACTTTTTCTTGGAAAATCATTTTCTATATTGAAACATTAAAAGTCATTTTTTCTAAACCCTAATTTGAAAGTCAACTTCCCAAGGCCATAACTTTCTCATTTTTTATGAGATGAAATATTTCCATGTTTCAAAATCAAGATTCAATATGTCTACTTCAACTTTGATGTTTGGAGTTAGAGCTAATTTAACTTTTATGAGCATGTGATATGAGGTTACATTATAGGTCATTTTTGACCTATACCATTGAACAAGTGATTTTTCCAAACTTCAAGAATGCATAACTCTATCTATCCAAATCCAAATGAAATTATATTTGGGACCGTTTTGAAGGTATTTGAAATAGCTACAACTTTGATGAAGACACTTTTCTCATTTGAAGCTCACATAAAAAGTTTAGCGAGGTGGAATATTGAGATATATGGCTTGACACTTAGAAAATGTTTCAACATGTTGAAATTTCCAAACTTCAACCTCCAAATTATCCATGTTCCAAGCTCCAAATGAAAACGTGTTGAACATCAAACTTGTTCCCCTTGATCCAAGCATTCCAAAGAACCCGAGTTCATGCATTTTGGATGAGGTTTGCTAGGTCTGCACATGGCTTTAACAGGGCTGCATAATTGGAAAGAATCAAACTTCAAAACATCAGTTCACTTTGCCTTTCCTATCAAGCTTCCATTCAGACTTAAATTGGAATCATTTTGGACCTTTTTTCATTGCATCATGGGCCTGTACATACCCATGCACTCGTGCCATCAACATTGCTAATTTTGGACAAATTTTTGAAGTGTGCAAATATCATTCGTTCTCGCTATAAATACATGACCTCTGTGCTCATTTGAATCACACCTTACGCGTCAACTTTTACCCCCATTTGAAACCCTCACATTCTAAAGGAAAACCTGAGAAATTTCAATTTGAAATTTGAGTTTGAATCTCAATTGTTGGAGATTCAAAAACTCCAGGATCCAAAGCCTTGCAATCTCACCAATCACTTCCTGCTACCTTCTCAAGTGTGATCAGATCGTGTTTAGAGCAAGCAACATCAAGAACTGCATAGCATTGAAGGTAATTTTCAGAAAACTTTATCTCTTCGATTCTCACTCAATTCTACTCAATTCTCTTGGATCTTTGGTTATTTGAAGTCCTACCAATGTAAGTAAGAAGATTGAGTTGCTTAGAGGTCAAATCGAAGAAACTCAGTTGACACACCTCAAAATTCAACTCCTCATATCTTTCTATATATGTGGAGTTAGTTAAAATTGAGGTCAGATTCATGCTCTACGCCATTTTTTCTTTCAGATCACGTCCTCCTTTTTCATTTATGTGATGGTGATGACTGAACCAGTCCGGTGAGCCTCGCCTGAGAAGGTGATCGGAGGTCCAGCGTCGGTGGTGTGCTGGACAGATTCTGAGCCACATGATCATTTCAAAATGTTTTAATCTCAGGTGTCCATTGTGATTACCATCCCTGCAGCGCGCTGACTCGTGTGTTTGGTGGAATGCGCGTTTCAGTCCACTTGATTTTCCACCTCAATTAATGAGGGTGATCAAGTGGCTCACGTTTTTTCACTTTTTCTGATATTTGTTTTATTCCTTTTATTTTCATTATTTCTTATTAATTTTAATATTGATCCAAAAAATATGGGAGTTTCACCAAAAAATTTAAAATAATTTCTTCTTTCATATTTTGAATTAAAATTATTTTTTGGATCATTATTAATATTTTTCATGATTTAATTGATTTTGTGTTTGTTTTTAATTGTTTAAAAATACTTTTAAGTTTCCAAAAACTCTGAAATTTTTTCTCCATGGTCCTTTGACCTTGCTTGACCTATGATAAATCTCATTGCCATTTCTTTGGTGTTTTGATGAGGTTTTAGGAATTTGACAAACCATATGTGATTTAAATGTATTATTTTAAAAATTTTAATTTGAATAAATGCCAAATAATTTTGTTGACCAATTGTGGTGACTTGCTTGAGTTTGACTCTTGTTGTTGGGCCTTGGTCAAGGTTGATTTGACTTTGTCAAGTTAATATCATTGGATTTAGGGGAATGATGGAATGTACATTCCATCTCTCAAAATGAATGGATGATATTAATTTGGTAAAAGTCCTCCTCTGACCAATTTGAGTTTTGATTTATTCCCCTCCCACTTCATCCCATTCCCCTTCTTTATGCATTCATCTCAATTGGCCTATGATATCTCAAAGTCCTAAGGCTAGTTGATTGAAAAATCAACATAAGTATGAATGATATTATGCCACCTCTTTTGCATATTCTTTTTGTGTGTGGTATGTTTCATGAGCATAATCCATTATACTATGTCTCTAACATGCATTAGCACCAAAATTCTATTGCCCGACCCCAAATAGTTGGGACTTCTACATAAGTCCAATTACAATTGCTTAACATAGCGCTAAATTTGTGACACAAAAGGCATAGTATTCTAGTTAGTGAGAGTGTAAGTCTCCCCTCTTTCATGGTATTGTGTGGAAACTTGGCCTTTTTTCCTTCCTTTGGAAGATGTCTTGGTTCAAGGATCCATGCTTGTGATAAGTGGGTTGAGTGTTCTCCAAAGAATGACTTAAAAAATGAAAAGCAAAAGCAAAACAATACTAACTTCTAACTCATTAACAACTAACTTTTAATTTCAAGCCATTTACTTTAATGTCATTTAATTTTAGTCTTTATTCATTTGCCATTATTCATACCATTCTAATTGTTTATGTTAATGCAATTTTCACTTTGTCCACTTGCACCATTTTGTGTGATATATTTTGTTTGTGTATACTTTGTTTGTTTGTGTGGTCTTTGAACAATAATGTATATAATAACAACAAAAACCCTAAAAAACTTTTGTGTGGATTGTTGGCTTGATCTTGGACAAATGGACTTAGAATCTAGGCAACATACATATGCTAAAGGAATTGGCCAATGCCAAGTTTTGTGAAACCAAGTGCTTGCAATTTGCAACTTCATCTGATACATCATTGAAGATCACTCTGAATTCATCTGCAACATGATCATTGTGAAGCTATTGTTTTGAACCTGTGACTTGTGGAATTCATCTGTTACATGGGCTAATTTGAAGAAGATCATGGAGTGGTTAAAGCTTGGATGTGGCTATCTTTATTTGATGCCTTTGCTCTTCAAGATAAAATAATTGTGCATTTGTGTGTTGCTTGATTCTAAATGTCCAAGGGAATTCTGCGTTTCTATTGACATTCTTGTCTATTGGATTGCTACCTATTGGTCAGATCTTTTCAACTCTTAACTTTTAATTTTATGCATAGGATTATTCTCTTCATCTTCTTCTCATTTCTTTAATTTCAAAATCTCTCCCTCCCTTTTCAAAATCTTCTTTGATTGAACCTATTTTGTTCTAAACTTTGACCACTTTGCAAAAAGATAGAAACTTCGGCCTTATGCCATTGCATTTTCAAACTTCTTTTCTTAAATCAAATTTGTAAATAAAGTTAATTATACATGACTTAAACTTTCAAAAATCCAAAAAGAACTAACCCCATTCAAACCAATTTTAGGCCTTTGTGCCTTTTAAACTTAATTTTCGTTAAAAATAATTCACTCACTTTGTAATTTATATCACGAACTATGAGGTTTTGATCCCTCTTTTTTATGTTGGTACGTAGGCACAAGTCCGAAAGTCTTGTCAAACATAAAAATATAATTAATTGAATTATTTTTTCATCCCCCCATTTTATTTGTTTGTAAACACCCCTTTGTACAAAATACATATGCATACAAAAAAGGGCTCCCTAGGAGTACCTAGGATACTTTGGGTGCTAATACCTTCCCTCTGTGTAACCAACCCCCTGACCTGTAATCTCTGACATTTTATTAGTTTTGATTTGAAAAATTCTTACTTTTGGGTTTTGTTCGTACTTTTCCCCTTTCCCTTGGAAACAATAAAAGCGCGGTGGAGACTCTTGTTATTTGATCTCTAGTTTATCCATAGCTTGATGATCATGAATTTACCGCTACAGAAATTAAGTGGCGACTCTGCTGGGGAGTAGTCTCCAGTGGGTTTAGCCTACTTTTTTATGTGTATATAATTGTATATATGTGATGTTTGTATATATGTATGTGGGATATAATATTCTTGTTGTGCTTGGTGATCTCTGAGTGGTGAGATAAGTTCTAACTCGAACTTGAGTGCAATTAAGATAGGAGGATGGTATAGTCATCTTCGACTTGTGTGGAGTAGTCCTTAACAAGTTGGCTTGAGATCCATCTGCTCAGTGGAGACTCTTTTACATTTGGAAATGTCACACAAGTATTTGTGGTTAGGCATTACTATCTCTAATCTGGGTCTGAGAAGCTGAGGATCTTAGAACATTTAACCCCTCTTGACCTATTTAGGACATAGTGAGGAGACTGTTCAAGTGTAGACTTGATAACAGTTGTTACATGATACTACACTCAGACGAGTTTCTCTTGAGAATATTATGGGTCAATGAGTCAGTCATATTAACTAGTAATATCCGATAGATGGAATTAAGACTTTGGGAAGTTTTTAGAACATGATCTACAGGTTTTTATCCTTATTTCACTCCTTTGGGATGGTTCTTACCCAGACTCCACGCTCGTGACGTACAACAAACCATTGATTCTTGGTTGATCCAATCAAGTCTTGTTAATATCAATGGAACTTGGGTGTTGATAAGGTGCAAACCATAATCCACCAAAATTGATGATTGATCTTGACAATGACTTGATTCATCCCTTGACCTTTGTTTGTTTGCCTTGTGTGGGATCCCTTATCTGTGATTGTTGCATTCATGCATTCATGTGCATCATAACATTCATCACACGAAAATTTCAAGGAACTGAGGTGTTATTTGTAAATATTTTTAGACCATGGATTGTGGACGAAGGAACACTAAGAAGTACAGTTCCATATGTCCCGACTTGAAAGAGTTAAGGAAGCTAGCATCTTTTGTATTAGATCCCTTGGACTTCAAACAACGTCATGGGAAGCTTCTATCTATCTTGTCTATCGATGTGGTTGAAGGACTTTTGAGTGTGCTAGTGTAATTCTATGATCCTCTCTATCGTTGTTTCACTTTCCCATATTATCAGATCATGCATACATTGGAGGAGTATGCCCATCTCTTGGGGATACCTGTTTCTAGTAGAGTGCCTTTTAGTGGATTGGAGGAGATTCCCGATCTAATCTTATTGTTGAAGCTCTTCATTTGAAGAAGTCTGAGATATAGGCTCATTGGGTGAAGAAAGGAAGGTTATATGGGTTTTCCTTTTATTTCCTCATCAAGGAAGCTACTGCTTTTGCTCAAGCTGGTAGTGTGGACGCTTTTGAAGCTATCTTTGTGTTGCTCATTTATGGATTAGCTTTGTTCCCTAACATTGACGGTTTTATTGATGTTAATGCCATTAGACTTTTCTTGATTGGAAATCTTGTGCCTACTTTATTGGGTGATATGTATTTCTCTTTGCATCTAAAGAATTCTAAGGGTGGTGGAACTATTGTCTGTTGCATTCCTCTTTTGTACAAGTGGTTTATTTTGCACTTGCCTCAGACACCTGCTTTTGTGGAGAACAAACAATTTCTACGGTGGCTCAGAGACTTATGTCTCTCACTAATGATGATATAGTTTGGTATGATCCTTTTTTGAGAAGTTTGGAGATTATTGTAAGTTGTGGTGAATTCTCTAATGTGCGTCTCATTGGTACACAAGGAGGAATTAACTACAATTCTGCTTTGGCTCGTCGACAACTTGGGTTCCCCTTGAGAGACAAACCTAATAACACTTTGTTAGAAGGTCTTTTCTATCAAGAGGTTAAAGATCCCTAACATTTGAAGAAGAAGATTGTGCATGCTTGGCATAATGTACATAGGAAAGGAAGATCCGAGCTTGGTCCGCGCAATTGTGTAGCTTTGGAAGCTTACACTCTTTGGGTGAAAAAGAGAGCTTTGGAGTTGAAGATGCCTTTTGAGACCGACATCCGTCGCATTCGAAGGAATTACGCGCCTTCAGCTAGGTCTTCTGACATTGTTGTTAGGATCCTTAGGATGACTAGTCTCCTTTTCTCTTGTTTTTTTTCATTGGGTTTCTGAAGTTGTACTCAGTGTAATCCTTCCAATTATATAAATGAAAAGAGATTTTTGGTAATATAAAAGTTATTTCAAATGTTGATATATATATATATATATATATATATATATATATTTACAAATGATATAGTAAGTTCCCCGAAAATAAATAAAAAATAATAAACAAGCATTGCATTTCATGCATCATTTGCATAAGCAGGTTTCCTTTTCGCCAGATGTCTCATTGGTGTTTCTTTTGTGCTTTAGCAAAGCTGAATCATCTGTATAATACCCGCGCCAATCATCTCAAAATCATGGAGAATTTGGAACAAGAGAATAGAGACTGAAGGACGAGATCGTCCGCCTGACTGCCATGATGGAGTCAGTTCTTGCTGCTCAAGGTCAAGCTTGTCCAACACCTGCAACTCCTCCTACGAGGATTGCTGTTTCAGAGGTGGCTACCTCTACCATGCTTGTTGCTGCCGCCCACTTCGCGCTTACTATGCCTGCTGGATTCTCGTGGTGAATGCCTTCCAACTTCATGCCTGAAGGCTTTGCGCCTACTTTTGCTTCCATGTCGGCATCTAGCTCAGTCGTGTCCGTGCCACCTCCCGTTGTGCACATCTTACCTCGTGTAGAGGACACCATTTATCACTCCGATCCGTCTGAGGGTTCAGATGTTTATGATAAAATGGATGAAATGAAGGATCAGTTTCTTGAGTTGCGCAAGGAATTGAAGACGTTAAGGGGTAAAGACTTGTTTGGAAAGAGAGCTATTGAGTTGTGTTTAGTGCCCAACGTCAAGATCCCGGTGAAGTTCAAAGTGCCTGACTTTGAAAAGTATAAGGGGAGCACTTGTCCGCTCAGTCATCTAGTGATGTATGCTCGCAAGATGTCTACTCAGAGCGACAATGATCAACTGCTAATTCACTACTTCCAAGACATTCTTACCAGCGCTGCACTCAGATGGTATATGGGATTGGACAGTGCTAGCATTCGCACTTTCAATGACTTGGAAGAGGCGTTTATCAAGCAGTATAAGTATAACGTGGACATGGCGCTTGATAGAGACCAACTGAGGTCTATGTCTCAGCAGGATAAGGAGACATTCAAAGAGTATGCACAGAGATGGAGGGAATTGGTTGCCCAGATCACTCCTCCAAAGGAGGAAAAAGAGATGACAAATATCTTTCTGAAAACTCTGAGTTCATTTTATTATGAACGAATGATTGCTAGTGCCCCCAGTGGCTTTAACGAAATGGTAAACATGGGGATGAGGCTTGAGGAAGGGGTCCGAGAAGGACGTTTATCCAAGGATGAAGCCTCAACGAGCAAGAGATATGGGAGCAATTTTGGGAAGAAAAAGGATAGTGAAGCAAATGCAATAAGCAGTGGAAGTCAGAGGAGGCCTCAGATCAGAAGGAATCTACCACCCCGTCAACATCATCATCAAGTATCTTCGGTTATCCTTATGTTTTCTAATCATCAATCAACACCAGTTCAACAACAACAACGTCAACAACAACAACCGCAACAACGAACAAACACCTACAACAACAACAATACCAACAATCATCATCAACAAAACTTCGAGAGGAAGAAGGTCTCTTTCGACCCGATTCTTATGTCTTATGCAGAATTGTATCCCTCTTTGGTTCTCAAGAACCTACTTCAACCGAGAAACTCGCCACAAGTTCCAGAACCACTTCCATGGTGGTATAAGCCTGAACTCCGTTGTGTTTTTCATCAAGGGGCACCCGGACACGACATTCAAAATTGCCATCCACTCAAGTATGAGGTCCAAAAATTGATGAAGAGTGGAATGGTTTCCTTTGAGGACCGTGCGCTGAATGTGAAAGCAAACCCTTTGCCCGCTCATGGGAACTCTTCTGTGAATACGGTGGACGGTTGTCCTGAAGAATTTAAGCTTTTTGATGTGTGGTTTATCTGAAGATCCTTGGTGCAGATGCATAAGGATATTTGTTTGGTGAGTGGTTGTGAACATGACCATGATGGTTGTGTTGTCTGTAGTGTTAACCCGAGGGGTTGCAAAGTTGTGAAAAGGGACATCCAATGACTAATGGATGAAGGCATGATTCAAATCGTTCAGTCCCGTCATGTAGATGACGATGTGAATGTCATAGTGCCTGTTTTCAAGCAGCCTGAGAGGTTGGTAATCCAGTATGATAGCAGTAACAACATTCAAAGATCAGTATCTCTGTTGGTAATACGGTTAGCGGGCCCGGTCCCGTATTCATCTGATAAAGTTGTGTCGTATAAGTATAATGCTACAATGATAGAAGATGGTCAAGATGTCTTGTTGCCTACGACTAGCTCTGTGGTGAGCATTGCTGATGTTACCTAGGTGACCCACAGTGGTCGAGTGTTTGGGCATGTGTTCCCAAAAGATAAAGAGGAATCAGCTGTTGGAAAAAAGGTGGAGGTGCCTATTGTAGATCCGGATGGTGTTTCAAAGGGTAAGTCTAGTGAATCCAGCGATTTGAAAGGAAACGATGATGATGAGGTACTTCGGTTAATCAAGAAGAGCGAGTTTAATGTGGTGGAGAAGCTGCTCCAAACCCCCTCAAAAATCTCAGTGTTGTCTCTGCTCATGAATTCTGAAGCGCACAGAGAAGCACTGCAGAGTGTTCTGGAACAAGCGTTTGTAGAACATGATGTTACGGTGGATCAATTTGATCATATTGTGGCTAACATCACTTCCTGCAACGATCTCAGTTTTTGTGATGAAGAACTCCCTAAGGAGGGTAGGAATCATAATCTGGCTTTGCACATTTATATGAATTGCAAAGAGGATGCTTTGTCAAATGTGCTTGTTGACACCGGGTCGTCACTAAATGTGCTGTTGAAGTCAACTTTGTCAAACTTATCATATCAAGGAGCGCCTATCAGGTATAGCGGTGTAACCAACAAAGCTTTTGACGGTTCGCGCAAGACAGTAATTGGTGAAGTGGACCTTTCAGTCAAGATAGGTCCGAGTGATTTTCAAATTACTTTTCAAGTAATGGATATCCACCCGGCCTACAGTTGTTTATTGGGAAGGCCATGGATTCACGAGGCGAGACCTGTTACTTCCATATTGCAGCAGAAGATCAAATTTGTGAAGAATGGAAAGCTTGTGATTGTTGGCATTGAGAAGGCGTTATTGGTTAGCCACCTGTCATCTTTCTCTTATGTTGAGGCTGAGGATGAGGTTGGGACTCTGTTCCAAGCCTTATCTAGTGTTGTTGAAAAGAGAGTTGGGGCACCTATGTCCTCATTAAGAGATGCTAAAAAGATTGTTGAAGAAGGAGATGTTGATCAGTGGGGGCGCATGGTGGAGGTCTCCGACAACAAAGGCAGAACCGGTTTGGGGTTCCAGAAAGGATCGTCAATTGCAAGGTCTGAAGATATGCAACTTAGCTTCTGTAGCGGAGGGTTCATTCATGGAAATGAACAACACTTAACTGTTGTGCTAGAGGATGACGAAGAGGAAGACTGCACCAATTTTGTGACGCATGGAAGGACGTGCAACAATTGGACTGCTGTTGATATTCCTATTATTTTGCATCGATCTAAGTAATTGATTTTATATGTTTTTAAAATCCTTCTCCTATGCCTAAGGGATAAGTGAACATTGTTTGGGCATTTTTAAATTGATCATTAATAAAATTAATTCTATTCATCCACATGTAGGATGTTTGTTTTTACTTTTTGTTTTATTCTGAAAATGGTAATCACAAAAAACATAAATAAATAATATAATTATCCATATGCATAAAATTTGTTCACAAATTCACTTCTCTAAAATCCCAAAATATCAAATCATTATGCAGGTTGGTTTCTAACCCCATTGAATACAATGATCCTTTTCCTTCTCCAAATTTTGAATTCCTTGTGTTTGAGGCCGAGGAGGAAAGTGATGTAGAAGTGAGTGATGAATTATATCGTCTCCTTGAGCATGATGAAAGAATTATTCAGCCGTTTGAGGAGCAGATTGAGCTAGTCAACTTGGGTTCCGAGGATAATGTGAAGGAAGTCAAGATTGGGTCTCCCCTGTGTCCAGATGTTAAGAAGGGGTTGATTGATCATCTTCGAGAGTATTCAATGTGTTTGCTTGGTCCTATCAATACATGCCTGGTTTGGATTCTGAGATTGTGGAGCATAGATTGTCGTTGAAGCCAGAATGCCCGCCAGTCAAGCAGAAGTTGAGAAGAACGCACCCTGATATGGCTGCGAAGATCAAAGAGGAAGTGCAAAAGCAGATTGATGACGGTTTCCTTGTGACCGCTGAGTATCCGTAATGGGTGGCCAATATTATGCCCGTGCCGAAGAAAGATGGAAAAGTTTGCTTGTGTGTCGATTATAGAGATTTGAATAAAGCCAGTCTGAAAGATGATTTCCCTCTTCCGCACATTGATATGTTGGTAGACAATACTGCTAAATTCAAAGTCTTTTCGTTTATGGATGGATTTTCCGAGTATAATCAGATCAAGATGGCACCCGAAGACATGGAGAAGACCACATTCATTACGCCTTGGGGAACATTCTATTATAGAGTGATGCCTTTCGATTTGAAGAATGTTCGTGCAACTTACCAAAGAGCAATGACTACTCTTTTTCATGAGATGATGCATAAAGAGATTGAAGTTCATGTCGATGACATGATTGCTATTTGTTGAAGTTATTCCAGCGTTTAAGGAAGTATAAGCTCCCTTTGAATCCCAATAAGTGTACTTTCGGTGTTCGTTCTGGTAAGTTGTTGGGCTTTATTGTCAACGAGAAGGATATTGAAGTTGATCCTACCAAGGTCAAAGCAATACAAGAGATGCCTGCGCCCAAAACTAAGAAGCAAGTCAGAGGTTTTCTTGGCCGCATGAATTATATCTCCAAATTCATTTCACACATGACTGCCACGTGTGCGCCTATATTCAAGCTTCTTTGGAAGGATCAGTCTTGTGATTGGACTGAAGAATGCCAGAAAGCTTTTGATAGTATCAAGGAATATTTGCTTGAGCCTCCGATTTTGACTTCGCCTATTGAAGGAAGACCGTTGATCATGTATTTGACTATGCTCGAAGATAGTATGGGTTGTATTCTTGGTCAGCAATATAAAACTGGAAAGAAAGAATTTAAAATATACTACCTCAGTAAGAAGTTCACCGACTGTGAGACTCGGTATTCTATGCTTGAGAAGACTTGTTGCGCATTGGCTTGGGCTGCTAAGTGCCTGCGTCAGTATATGTTGAATCATACTATAGCGGGAAATTCATGATCATCAAGCTATTGACAAGCTAGAGATCAATTAACAAGAGTCGCCACCGTGATTTTATTGTTTCCAAGGAAAAAGGGAAAATATGCGAACAAAACCCAAATAGTAAGAAGTTTTCAAATAAAAACTAATAAAAGTCAGAGATCGCAGGTAAGGGGGTTGGTTACACAGAGGGAAGGTGTTAGCACCCAAAGTGTCCTAGGTACTCCTAGGGAGCCCTTTTTGTGTGCATATGTATTTTGTACAAAGTGATGTTTACAGATAAATAGAATGGGGGGGGGGGGGGCGGGGGGAGGGTGAGAAAAGAATTGATTGATTACATTTATTTGTGTGTTTGACAAGACCTTCGATCTCGTGCCTACGTACCAACATATAAATGAGGGATCAAAACCTCGTAGTTCGTGCTAGAAATTTCAAAGCGAGTATGTTGTTTTTAACAAAAATTAAGCTTGAAAGGCACAAAGGCCTGAAAATAGTTTGAATGAGTTAGTTCTTTTTGGCTTTTTGAAAGTTTAAGTCAAGTATGATTAAGTTCATTTACAAGTTTGATTTAAGAAAATAAATTTGAAAATGCAATGGCATAAGGCCAAAGTTTCTACTTTTTTTTTAAAGTGGTCAAAGTTTTAGAACAAAAATAGTTCACACAAAGAAGGTTTTGAAAATGGAGGGAGAGATTTTTAAATAAAAGAAATAGGTAGAAGATGAAGAGACTACCCTATGTACAAAAATTTAAAAGTTTAAAGTTGAAAATATCTAACCAAATGGGAGCAAACCAATAGACAAGTATGTCAATAGAAACCCAGAATTCCCTTGGACTTGTTAGAATCAAGCAATACACAAATACACAATTATATCAATCTTGAAGAGCAAAGGCATCAAATAAAGATGGCCTCATCCAAGCTTATCCACTTCATGATCTTCTTCAAAATAGTCTATGTAGCAGATGAATTCCACAAGTCACAGGTTCAACATAATAGCTTAACAAGGATCAATGTTACAGATGATTCAGGAGAGATCTTGAATGATGTATCAGATGAATCCAAATTTGCAAGTTCTTAGTCTTTCAACAAATTAGCATTGGCCAAGTCCATTAGCAAAGGAATGTTGCCTAAATTCTAAGTCCAATTGGGGAGATCAAAACAACAGTCCACTCAAATTGTCTTTTAGGGTTTTTGTTATTATTATGTGCATTAATGGTCAAAGACCAATCAAACAAACAAAGCAAGAAAGTATATCACACAATATGGTCCATGTGGACAAAGTGAAAATTGCATAAACATAAACAATTAGGATGATATGTACAATGACAAATGATAATAGAGCAATAAAAATAAATTGCATTCGAAGTAAAAGCTTGAAAGTAAAAGTTAATGGTTAGTAAGTTAGTAGTTAGTTTTGTTTTGCTTTTTAATTTCAAGACATTCTTTGGAGAATACTCAACTCAATTTCCACAAGCATGGATCCTTGAACTAAAACATCTTCTAAAGGAAGGAAAGAAGGCCAAGTTTCCACACAATACCATGGAAGAGGGGAGACTTACAATCGCACTAATTAGAATGCTTATGCCTTTTATGTCACAAATTTAGCGCTATGTTAAGCAATCGTAATTGGACTTATGTAGAAGTTACAACTATTTGAGGTCAGGCAATAAACTTCTGGGGTTAATGCATGTTGGAGACATAGTATTAAGAACTATGCTCATTAGACATACCACACACAAAAATATGCAAAAGGTGTGGCCTAATCTCATCCATGCTCATGTTAATTTTTCAATCAACTAGCATTAGAATTTTGAGATGTCATTGGCCAATGAAAATGAATGGATGAAGAAGGGGAATTACATGAAGAGGGAATGGGATGAATGAGATCACAAATTGGTCAAAGGAGGACTTTTACCAAATTAATATTATTCATTCATTTTGGGAGATGGAATGTACATTCCATCAATCCCCTAAATCCAATAATATTAATTTGACAAAGTCAAATCAACCTTGACCAAGGCCCAACAATAGATGAGAAACTCCAACAAGTCAATTCAAATGGTCAACACAATTTAAATGGAATTTATTCAATTAAAAATATTAAAATAATACATTAAATTCAAATATGTTTTGTCCAAATCCTAAAATCACATCAAAACACCAAATAAATGGCCATGTGTTTTATCATAGGTCAAACAAGGTCAAAGGACCTTGGATAAGAAAAATCATAATTTTTGGACACTTAAAAATATTTTTAAATAATTAAAAACAAATGAAAAATCAAATAATTCATGAAAAATATTAATAATGATCCAAAAAATAATTTTAACTCAGAATATGAAAGAGAAAAATATTTGAAATTTTTTGGTGAAAGTCCCATATTTTTTTAATCAATATTGAATTTAATATGAATTGTTGAAGAAAATGAAATAAAAAGGAAAATCAGAAATTGCAAAAATACGTGGACCATCAGATCTCCCTCATTAATTGAGGTGGCAGATCTGATGATCCACAGTGCGCGCGTTCCACCAATGCACGAGTCCACTGCGCTGTAAACTTGGTAATCATAATGCACGACTAAGATTAGAACACAGGAGTTGGATCACATGGTCTAGACCTCAAGCACATTATCACCGGAGCCAGAGCTCCGGTTGTCTTCTTCGGCGAGCTTCGTCAGACTGGTCATCATCAACCATCACCAAAATTTCAAACAGGGACATGATTTTAAAGAGAAAACATCACTGAGCACGAATATCACCTCCATTTCTTCCAATTCCAACTATATTGAGAGATATGTGGAATTAAAAAATGAGGTTCATGATCTGAGTTGCTTCGATTCAGCATTAAAACAACTCAAACACCTTGCCTACATTGGTAGGACTTCAGCCAACACAATAATCAAGAGAATTGAGCAAGAAACAAGGAGAACCAAAGAGATCAAATTTTCTACAAAATACCTTCAATGGAGGTCTGAGCTTGCTAGATCTTGATCTGAATTGTGCTTTGCTTCACTTCAATTGCTTGCAGAAGAGGAAAGGAATGGCTTAGAATCAATGGACTCCTGGAGAATTGAATTCCAAAATAGTGGAGATTCAAGCTCAAATTCAACTGAATTTCTCAGGTTTATCCTCTTAGTATGAAGGGTTTTTTGTGGGGAATCAAAGCTTGCGCAATGTGTGTCTATTCTGAGTTATTGAGCTTCAATTTATAGAGAAATCAAGTGATAATTGCACACTCCTTCAAGTTTCCAAAATTGGAAAAATGATGTAAACAAGCTGCATGGGCGCGCATAGGCCCATCAAATGATTGTTCAAAAGTCCATAATGAAGTTCATATGCATTGGAGGTGGATTGGATTGCAAGGCAATTGAGCATTGTTGTTTGAAGTTTGATCCATGACACATGATACCTGCCTGTTTAAGCCATGCGCAGCCTATGCATTTCTCATCCAAAATGTATAAACTTTAGCTCTTTGGAAAGGTGAGATCAAGAGGAACAAGTTTGATGTTGAACACTCTTTCATTTGGACCTTGGAACTTGGATATATTTGAGGTGGAAGTTTGGAAAAATTTGACATATTGAAAAATTTCTAAGTGTCAAGCCATATGTCTCAATATTCCACCTTGCTTAACTTTTTATGGGAGCTTCAAATAAGAAACGTGTCTTCATAAAAGTTGTATCTCTTTCAAAGACCTTCAAAACAATAAGAAATTTCATGTCATTTGGATTTGAAATGATAGAGTTATGCATTTTTGAAGTGTGGCAAAATCACTTGATCAATGGCATAGGTCAAAACTGACCTATAATGTAGCATCATATCACATGTGCAAAAAAGTTGAATTAGCTCCCACTCCAAATATCAAAGTTGAATTAGAAACATTTAATTTGATTGTGCAACTTGGAAATCTTTCATTTCATAAAAATTGAGCAAGTTATGGCCTTGGGAAATTGACTTTCAAATTAGGGTTTAGACAAAATGACCTATAATGTTTCAACATAGAAAATGATTTTCTAAGCAAAACTAGATCTAGGTCTCAACATTAAAGTTGTTTATAATATCATTTAGAGTAAGTTTTATCTTGGAATCATTTTCATATGGTTAAAAGTGTAGGAGATAGGGTCTAGGGAGACCCAGTTTTGATCAGATGAATTCATCTGGCCAACCACCATCAACCAACTTGCTAACTTCCAATTCTCTTTACTTGCTTGGATCATGGTAGATAATATATGCATAAGATGATGAATTTTTAAGTGTACCTTGAGAAATTTGATCAATTGGTGAGATAGCTTGTTAGAGAAATTACTCAAGATACCCAGTCAAACTAGAGTTTCCAAGGCAAATCACCCTCAAACTCTTGAAGCAAACTTGACCAATATAACATGTAGAAACAATTGGGACTCATATATGATGCTCATAACCATTCTTGAATAAATTCTTGATTTTTCTCTTTTGTTCATGAGGGTCTCAAACCCTAGATGTGATCAATGAATCAAGGAAATCATGTCCCTTACCTACAAAAGAGTTAGACAACTAAAAGACATATTTTTTGGTATTTTGGTTAGTAAAATGATAAAATACAAGTATGATATAATCACAGAGTGCTTGGTGTATCTCTCTCACCAACCAATTGAAGATTACCAGTCAGTGCAGTATGATTTTCCTGATGAAGAGACTTTGTACTTAAAAATAAAAGATTGTGATGAACCATTGCTTGAAGAAGGGCCAGAACCTGGTTCCTGTTAGGGCATGGTATTTGATGGAGCTGTTAATCAATATGGAAATGGCATTGGGGAAGTGATTATTACTCCTCAAGGCACGCATCTACCGTTTACAGCTAGATTGACTTTCAAGTGTACAAACAATATGGAAGAATATGAAGCTTGCATTATGGGGCTTGAAGAGGCCATGGATCTTAGAATCAAGTATTTGGATGTCTTCGGAGATTCCGCTTCGGTTGTGAATCAAATCAAAGGAGAATAGGAGACAAATCAACCCGGTTTAATACCATATAGAGATTATGCAAGGAGAATTTCAACTTTCTTTACAAAAGTTGAGTTTCATGATATCCCTCGAGATGAAAACCGGATGGCAGATGCTCTTGCAACGTTGGCGTCAATGATTGTAGTAAATTTTGGAATGAAGTTCACAATTTGAATGTAATGCGTCTTGATAGACCAGCTCATGTGTTTGCTGTGGAAGAAGTCAAAGATAAGAAGCTGTGCTATTACGACATCAAATGTTTCCTCCAAGTCAGATTTACCCGTCAGGGGCATCTTTGAAAGATAAGAAGACTTTGAGAAGATTAGCCGGCAATTTCTACTTGAATGGTGATATATTGTACAAGAGAAACTTCGACATGGTTTTGCTCTGATGCATGGATAGACACGACACAGACTTGTTGATGATTGAAGTGCTTGAAGGTTCTTTTGGTACTCATTCTAATGGACATGCAATGCAAAAAAGATGTTGCGAGCAGGTTACTATTGGCTGACACTGGAATCTGTCTGTTGCAAGTTTGTAAAGAAATGCTACAAGTGTCAAATATATGCTGATATGATTCATGTTCCTCCGACACTATTGAATGTTATCTCTTCCCCATGGCCCTTCTCCATGTGTGGAATTGATCTGATTAGGATGATTGAGCCCAAAGCTTCGAATGGACATCGTTTCATTTTGGTGGAAATTGACTACTTCACAAGGTGGGTCAAAGTGGCATCGTATGTGAATGTAACCAAGCAAGTTGTTGTAAGGTTTATCAAGAATTAGATCATATGTCGTTATGGTGTGCCAAGAAAGATCATTACTGATAATGGTTCGAACTTGAATAACAATATGGTGGAAGCTCTTTGCAAAGACTTCAAGATTGCACATCATAATTCTTCTCATTACAGACCCAAGATTAATGGGGTTGTTGAAGCTGCGAATAAGAACATTAAGAAGATTATTCAGAAGATGGTTGTCACATATAAAGATTGGCATGAGATGCTCCCATTTGCTTTGCATGGGTACCGTACATCCATCTGCACTTCAACAGGGGAAACCCCTTTTTCTCTTGTATATGGTATGGAAGTAGTACTCCCCGAAGAGGTTGAGATTCCTTCATTACGTGTGCTCATGGAAGCCAAGTTGACTTAGGTTGAATGGTGTCAGACCAGGTTTGACCAGCAGAGTTTAATTGAAGAGAAGCGATTGACTGCCATGTGTCATGGTCAGTTATATCAATAGAGGATGAAGAAAGCTTTTGATAAGAAGGTCAGACCTCGAGTGTTCAGAGAAAGTGACCTTGTGCTCAAGAAGATCTTGTCATTCAAACCAGATTCTATGGGAAAATGGACTCCTAATTATGAAGGCCCATATGTTGTCAAGAGTGCCTTTTCAGGCGGCGCTTTGATTCTCACAACTATGGATGGTAAAGAGTTCACTCGTCTTGTGAACGCAGATGCAGTCAAGAAATACTTCACCTAAAAAGAAAGAAAAGAACAGCTCGCTAAGCTGAAAACCCGAAAGGGCGGCTTAAGCAAAAATGAGCGTCTCGGTGGATTGAAAACCCGAAAGGGTGAGCCTGGCAAAAGTTAGAGACATCCAACAGAATGAATTTCCCGATAAGTTGAGTACCCCACCTTGGGGCAACTTATGCAAAAATTAGGGATTATGGCAAGTAACTGCATTCTTATGACCTTCAGTGTTTTGAAGACTTGGTTAAGCACAAGGGTTGACATCAATTCATAATCCCAGTATCGGCCAAGAGCACAGTGGACATCAAGGGTTGGTAGAAGGATGAAGGATCATTTGTATTCAATGTAACCCTTTTCCATGAAAATGACCATTTTCAACTTTGTAAAAATCTATGGAGTCTTGTCATTTACGGACTACCATCCCAATAAATAAAGTTAAGCTTTTGTCCAATTGTTTCTAATTTTATTTACTTCAGCCAATAGTTTAAATTTTATTATGATCATTTTGGAAGTTTAAAATTTTTAATCAAAATCTTATTTTCGTAAAACATATAAAAATAAGAAATTTTCAGATCAAATTAAAAGGAAGTATCGACAGCACTTCAAAGAGCAACAAGTCCTTAAGTGCGAAACATCAGAGGTTCCCCAAGCAGTTAACCCTTCGGGTATCCGTAGTTGTTTGTGTTGATCCGGTTCCCCTACGATGTGTTTGTTCCCTAGCAGAGTTCTGATTCTTTTCTCCGGCTAAGTTGGTTGATTCAGTACCTTGCAGCGTGTTATTTCCCCGGCAGTGTTTTTGTCTTCCCCAACGGAATTCGCGTTTCTTCAGCAGGGTTGATCTTCAGCAAAGTAAGATATTTTTCCCCAGTAGATCGCGTTGGTTTCCCCACCAGTCTCCATCCAAATTGCTCCCAGACAGAGTTCTCTCCTGGTTTCTGAGCAGCTGTTTTGTATTTATCTTTTGTATGGTTGTCTCTCATTTGATGTGGCATTGACCTAAACTCCCTGCAAGCTCGATAACTTCTCCTCAACTTAGGTTTGAGCCTTTGGGTGGTTGATCTCTCTATTCTCCAACAGTTGTCTCCATATTTTATGGATTGACCGAGGATTGTACCGATGACTCAAATTCTTAGCGACACCTTTGTATCCTTCGTGATCATTTTGTCTGCATAATCATCATATACATATATATACGTATACAAGCATATAATTTCATAATTTACATATTGGCACCATCATATTTGATTGATTTGTCGATTTGAGATTCTCATTCTCTGTATGATGGTACTTTATCCCCATACAAGTTCGGTGTTTGTCCTTCTTCAATTGTAGAGTGTCAGCCCCTTAGGCAAAAAGACTTTAACCTTTCTCCTCTTTCCCACTGAGTTTGTTTCCTCGTGGATGATTATTATTTTAGTTTCCTCCCCAGTTGATTATCTGGATGAAATTACTCCCCTTTAGTTATGCCCTCATTGGGTTGAGTCTTGGTTGACTCTTTCTTTCTAGCTCTTACCTAGATAGATGCCTTGAGTCTCCTAAGAGATTATTACCCAGTAACTGGTAATATACTTCTTAGTTTGTAGTTTGTCACTTCTTGCCCAATACTCGGCAAAAGTATCCCAGTTTTCCCAGCAGTGGAATCCCTGGTGGATTCATTTGTTTCTGATTCCCCATGAAGGAAATCCTTGATATGTTCATCCTAACCGATGACAGATATCTTTCTTTCCCCTGCTTGAGTATATCCTTGATATGTTCATCCTAACCGATGACGGATATTCTCATCTTTGGTATTCTACCCAGTAAAAAGGTAGTTGTAATCCATATTGCGTTTCCCAGAGAGTTAATCCTTGATATGTTCATCCTAATCGATGATGGGTTTACTTCTCTTTGTGGTCTTCTACCCAATAACTAGTAGTTGTAAATCCTACTTTTCCCCTGTGCAGAGTTTATCCTTGATATGTTCACTTTAACCAGTGATAGATTCTCTCTCATGGTATTTTATCCAGTAACTGATAGATGTAATTCCTATTTTTCTCCCATTCGCAGAGTCTATCCTGGATATGTTCATCCTAACCGGTGACGGATTTTATCTTTGATGGTTTTCTATCTAGCATTCGATAGATGTAATTCCTACCTTTTGTTCAGTTGGTATATCCTTGATATGTTCATCCTAACCGATGACGGGTATCCTCCTTAACATTCCCAGGCAAGTCTATCCTTCATATGTTTATCTTAACCGGTGATGGATTTTCTTCCTTGTTGAGTTTATCCTTGATATGTTCATCCTAACCGATGCCGGATATTCTCACCTTTGGTCCTCTGCCCAATAACTGGTAGTTGTAAATCCTATTTTCCTGCAGTTTTCCCCAGCAACGTTATTCTTACCCAGTAACCAGTAAAGAATATTCGTTCCTGGAGGTTCTCAGTGAATCATCCTTGATATGTTCATCCTAACCGGTGACGGATGTCCTCTCTGTCAGATCTTTATTATCTCCTTACCCAGTAACAGGTAGTGGATAATGGATTTCTGCTCCTCCTGTATTGAAGTTTATTTCTTCCCAAGTCGAGTTAAGTGTGAGTTTCGTTAGTGAAATTGCTTTTCCTGCATGATTGAAGTATTTCAGTTTTTTCCTGACTTACTCGTATCCGCTGCAGATGTTGATATTTCCCCGGCTGAGTCTTTCCATTTTGTATGGAATTCCTCGAGTCCCTCAGTAGTTTTAAGTCGTAGCTTGGCCTACGCATAACTCCTTTTTCCCCTAGAGTCTCCGTCTCCCCAGTGAGTTTTCCTTATGGAATGCATTATACTCCTGCGGACTTTCGGTCTCTCTGATTTCTTTTCCTTTGTGGAAATATTTCCCCACAAATAATTTACTTTTGCATTCATGCAATTTTGACCCTAAGATCCCTCATGCAATTTCATCATATGCATTAGCATTGGGATCAAACCTTGGTATTCTCTTTACCCCTCTTTCATTGGGTTTGTTTTGGGAGAGATCACCAAGTACTATGTGATTGTATCATACTTGTATTGTATCATTTTTACTAACCAAAATACAAAAATATGTCTTTGCATTTTCCTAACTTTCTATAGGTAGGGCATGATCCCCATTGATCTATCAAGTTCATATCTAGGGTTTAAGACCCCCTCATGACAAAGAGAACAACCGTGAATTGATCCAAGAATGGTTATGAGCATCATATATGAGTCCCAATGATATCTACATGTCATATTTATCAAGTTCTCTTCAAGAGTTTGAGGGTGATTTGCCTTGGAAACCCGAGTTTGACTGGGTATCTTGAGTAATTTCTCCAACAAGCTATCTTGCAAATTGATAAAATTTCTCAAGGGACACTTCAAAATTCATCATCTTATGCATATATGATATACCATGAACCAAGAAAGTCAAAAGAATTAAAGGTTAGCAAGTTGGTTAATGGTGGTTGGCCAGATGAATTCATCTAATCAAAACTGGGTCTCCCTAGACCCTGTCTCCTGCAATTTTCACCGTATGAAAATTATTCCAAGAGAAAACATACTCTAAATGACATTACAAACAACTTTCATGTTGAGACCTAGATCTATTTTTGCATGGAAAATCATTTTCTATGTTGAAACATTATAGGTCATTTTGTCTAAACCCTAATTTGAAAGTCAACTTCCAGAGGCCATAACTTGCTCATTTTTTATGAGATGAAAGATTTACAAGTTGAAAAATCAAATTCAAGATTTCTACTTCAACTTTTATGTTTGTAGTGGGAGCTAATTCAACTTTTATGAGCATGTGATATGAGGTTACATTATAGGTCATTTTTGACGAATACCATTGAACAAATGATTTTTCCAAACTTCAAGAATGCATAACTCTATCATTCCAAATCCAAATGACATTAAATTGGTGACCTTTTTGAAGTTATTTGAAATATCTACAACTTTTATGAAGACACATTTCTCATTTGAAGCTCACATAAAAAGTTAAGCAAGGTGGAATATTGAGATATATGGCTTGACACTTAGAAAATATTTCAACATGTTGAAATTTCCAATTTCCACCTCCAAATTCTCCATGTTCCAAGCTCCAAATAAAAACGTGTTGAACATCAAACTTGTTCCCCTTGATCCAAGCATTCCAAAGAACCTGAGTTCATGCATTTTGGATGAGGTTTCCTAGGTCTGCGCATGGCTTTAACAGGGCTGCATAATTGGAAAGAATCAAACTTCAAAACATCAGTTCA
This sequence comes from Lathyrus oleraceus, assembly GCF_024323335.1. NCBI lineage: Eukaryota > Viridiplantae > Streptophyta > Magnoliopsida > Fabales > Fabaceae > Lathyrus > Lathyrus oleraceus. Next base: position 266,606,473 of record NC_066584.1, on the reverse strand, counting down.
CTTTGCCTTTCCAATCAAGCTTCCATTCAGACTTAAATTGGAATCATTTTGGACCTTTTTTCATTGCATCATGGGCCTGTACATGCCCATGCACTCGTGCCATCAACATTGTTAATTTTGGACAAATTTTTGAAGTGTGCAAATATCTTTCATTCATATTAATTTTAATATTGATCCAAAATATATGGGAGTTTCACCAAAAAATTTCAAATAACTTCTTCATTCATATTTTGAATTAAAATTATTTTTTGGATCATTATTAATATTTTCATGATTTAATTGATTTTGTGTTTGTTTTTAATTGTTTAAAAATACTTTTAAGTTTCCAAAAATTCTGAAATTTTTTCTCCAAGGCCCTTTAACCTTGTTTGACCAATGATAAATCTCATGGCCATTTCTTTGGTGTTTTGATAAGGTTTTAGGAATTTGACAAACCATATGTGATTTAAATGTATAATTTTAGTATTTTTAATTTGAATAAATGCCAAATAATTGTGTTGACCAATTGTGATGATTTGCTTGAGTTTGACTCTTGTTGTTGGGGCTTGGTCAAGGTTGATTTGACTTTGTCAAGTTAATATAATTGGATTTAGGGGATTGATGAAATGTACATTCCATCTCCCAAAATGAATGGATGATATTAATTTGGTAAAAGTCCTCCTTTGACCAATTTGAGTTATGATCTATTCCCCTCCCACTTCATCTTATTCCCCTTCTTTATGCATTCATCTCATTTGGCCTATGATATCTCAAAGTCCTAAGGCTAGTTGATTGAAAAATCAACATATGTATGGATGAGATTAGGCCACCTCTTTTGCATATTCTTTTTGTGTGTGGTAAGTTTCATGAGCATAATCCATTATACTATGTCTCTAACATGCATTAGCACCAAAAATTTATTGCCCGACCTTAAATAGTTGTGACTTCTACATAAGTCCAATTACGATTGCTTATCATGGCGCTAAATTTGTGACACAAAAGTCATAGTATTCTAGTTAGTGAGATTGTAAGTCTCCTCTCTTTCATGGTATTGTGTGGAAACCTGGCCTTTTTTCCTCTCTTTGGAAGATGTCTTGGTTCGAGGATCCATGCTTGTGATAAGTGGGTTGAGTATTCTCCAAAGAATGACTTAAAAAATGAAAAGCAAAAGAAAAATAATACTAACTTTTAACAACTAACTTTTAATTTCAAGCCATTTACATTAATGTCATTTAATTTTAGTCTTTATTCATTTGCCATTATTCATACAATTCTAATTGTTTATGTTAATGCAATTTTCACTTTGTCCACTTGGACCATTATCTTGTTTGTGTATACTTTGTTTGTTTCTATGGTCTTTGAACAACAATGTACATAATAACAACAAAAACCCTAAAAAACTTTTGTGTAGACTGTTGGCTTGATCTTGGACAAATGGACTTAGAATCTAGGCAACATACCTATGCTAAAGGACTTCGCCAAATGCCAAGTTTTGTGAAACCAAGTGCTTGAAATTTGAAACTTCATCTGATACATCATCCAAGATCCCTCTGAGTTCATCTGCAACATGATCATTGTGAAGCTATTATTTTGAACCTGTGACTTGTGGAATTCATCTGTTACATGGTCTAATTTGAAGAAGATCATGGAGTGGTTAAAGCATGGATGTGGCTATCTTTATTTGATGCCTTTTCTCTTCAAGATAAAATAATTGTGCATTTGTGTGTTGCTTGATTCTAAATGTCCAAGGGAATTCTGGGTTTCTATCGACATTCTTGTCTATTGGATTGCTACCTATTGGTCAGATCTTTTCAACTCTTAACTTTTAATTTTGTGCATAGGATTAGTCTCTTCATCTTCTTCCCGTTTCTTTAATTTCAAAATCTCTCTCTCCCTTTTCAAAATCTTCTTTGATTGAACCTATTTTGTTCTAAACTTTGACCACTTTGCAAAAAGATAGAAACTTTGGCCTTATGCCATTGCATTTTCAAACTTTTTTTCGTAAATCAAATTTGTACATCAACTTAATTATACTTGACTTAAACTTTCAAAAAGCCAAAAAGAACTAACCCATTCAAACCATTTTTAGGCCTTTGTGCCTTTTGAACTTAATTTTGATAAAAATAATTCACTCACTTTGAAATTTATATCACGAATTACGAGGTTTTGATCCCTCATTTTTATGTTAGTACGTAGGCACAAGTTCTAAAGTCTTGTCAAACACAAAAATATAATTAATTGAATTCTTTTCTCATCCGCCCATTCTATTTGTTTGTAAACATCCATTTGTACAAAATACATATGCACACAAAAAAGGGCTCCCTAGGAGTACCTAGGACACTTTGGGTGTTAATACCTTCCCTTTGTGTAACCAACCCCGTTACCTATAATCTCTGACATTTTTTTAGTTTTGATTTGAAAACTTCTTACTTTTGGGTTTTGTTCGTACTTTTCCCTTTTCCATTGGAAACAATAAAAGCGCGGTGGCGACTCTTGTTATTTGATCTCTGGTTTATCCATAGCTTGATGATCATGAATTTGCCGCTACACTTTCTCCTTTCCCCACTGAGTTATTTCCTCTTGGATGATTATTATTTCAGCTTCCTCTCCAGTTGATTATCTGGATGGAATTACTCCCCATGAGTTATATCCTTATTGGGTTGAGTCTTGATTGACCGTTTCTTTCTAGATCTTGCCTAGATAGATATTTTTTTGGTGCTCTAAGAGTCTGTTACCTAGTAATTGGTAATATTCTTCTTAGTTGGCAATTTGTTACTTCTTGCCCAGTACCCAACAAAAGTAACCTTATTCTCCCCAGCAGATTCGTTTTTACGTTTCCCCAGGAAGTGTATCCTTGACATTTCATCCTAACCGGTGACGGATACTTGCTTCTCCTGCTTTGAGTCTATCCTTGATATGTTCATCCTGATCGGTGGCGGATATTCTCAACTATGGTTTTCTACCCAATAAAAAGGTAGTTGTAATCCCTATTTGGTTCCTAGAGAGTTAATCCTTGATATGTTCATCCTAACTGATAACAGGTTTCCTTCTCTTTGCGGTCTTCTGCTCAGTAACCGGTAGTTGTAAATCCTGCTTTTTATCCCCTTGCAGAGTTTATCCTTGATATCTTCGCCTTAACTAGTGACGGATATCCTCTTTGTGGTTTTCTATGCATTAACTGATAGATGTAATCCCTAGTCTTCCCCTTGGAGTCTATCCTTGATATGTTCATCCTAACTGGTGACGGATATTCTCTTTGATGGTATTCTATCCAAAATTCGATAGATGTAATTCCTCCTTTTTTGTTCAGGTGGTTTATCCTTGATATGTTCATCTCAACCGATGACGGGTATCCTCCTTAAAACCCCCGAGCAAGTCTATCCTTGATATGTTCACCATAACCAGTGACGGATTTTCTTTCCTTTGAGTCTATCCTTGATATGTTCATCTTAACCGGTGACGGATATTCTCTCCCTTTGGTCTTCTGCCCAGTAACCGGTAGTTGTAAATCCTATTTTTCATCATTTCCCCAGCAAGTCTTTTCTTACCCAGTAACCGGTAATGAATTCACCTCCTAGAGGCCCTCAATAAGTCATCCTTGATATGTTTACCCTAACCGATAACAGATGTTCTCCATGTCAGATTTTATTATCTCCGTACCTAGTAACTGGTAGTGGATAATATATTTATGCACCTCCTGTGTTGAAGATTGTTTCTTCCCCAGTTGAGTTAAGTGTGTATTTCCTTAGTGGAATCGCTTTTCCTGCATGGTTCGAATATTTCAGTTTTATTCTGATCTATTTGTTTCCCCTGCAGATGTTCTTTCCTCCGTATCCCCAGTGAGTTTTCCTTACGAAATGCATTACGCTCCTGTGGACTTTCAGTCTCTCTGAATTCTTTTCCTTTGTGGAGAGTTTATTTTTAGCATTCATATGCAACATGAGGTCTCTTAGGGACCAAAATTTATTTTTATATGTTGTTATTTAAGCCCATTCTACTGAGTCGGTATGGAGATTTTAACCTTCACCTCCTCAGTTAGAATGTTCTTAAATAGGGGAAGCTGTAAGACCCCAACTTTGACCCTAAGACCCCTCATGCTATCTCATCATATGCATTAGCATTGGGATCATACCTTAGCATTCTCTTTTCCCCCTCATCCATTGGGTTTGTATTGGGAGAGATCACGAAGCACCATGTGATTGTATCATTCTTTGTATTTTATCATCTCCTAACCAGAATACCAAAAATATGTATTTGCATTTGCCTAACTCTTTTGTAGGTAGGGCACTTGATCACCTTTGATCTATCATGTTCACATCTAGGGTTTAAGACCCTCATTGTTAGAACTCAACCAAATAATGATCCATATTGGCTCTAGGCATCATATATGAGTCCCTATGATCTTTACATGTTATTTTGATCAAGAATGCTTCAAGAGTTTGGGATTGGTTTTCCTTAGAAACCCTAGTTCATCTAGGTATCTTGTGTAACTTCTTCACCAAGCTTCTTCACCAATTGATCAAATATTTAAAGGGACACTTAAAATTTCATCATATTATGCATATATGATCTCCCATGAGTCCCAAAAGTCAAGAGAATGTCAAGCTAGCAAGATGGTTCATGGTGGTTGACTAGAGGAATTCATCTAATCAAAACCAGGGTCCCCTAGACCCTATCTCCTACAATTTTCATCATATGAAAGCGATTCCAAGGGAAACGTTACTCTAAATTACATTACAAACAACTTTCATGTTTAGGTATAGAGCTAGTTTTTCTTGTAAAGTCATTTTTTATGTTGAAAGATTATAGGTCATTTTCTTTAAACCCTAGTTTGGAGGTCAACTTCCCAAGGCCATAACTTGCTCAATTTTTATGATATGAAAGATTTCCAAGTTTCACAATCAAATTAAAGGCTTCTAATTAAACTTTGATGTCTGGAGGAATATCTAATTAAACTTTTATGAGCATGTGATATGAGGATACATTATAGGTCATTTTGGACCAATACCATTAAACAAGTGATTTTCCTCAACTTCAAAAACACATATCTCATTCATCCCAAATTCAAATGAGGTCACATTTGTGACCATTTTTAAGGTTTTTGAAAGAGATACAACTTTGATGAAGACATTATTCTTATTTGAAGCTCACATAAAAAGTTAACTAAGGTGGAATAATTGAACATATGGCTTGACACTTAGAAAATATTTTGACATGTTGAAATTTCCAAACTTCCACCTCAATTTTCATCATGATACAAGTTTCGAATGGAAAAGTGTTCAACATAATAATTGTTCCCCTTGATCTAACCTTTCCAAAGAGTCCAAATTCATTCATTTTGGACAAGGTTTGAGGGGTCTACGTATAGTCTGAACATGGCTGCATCATTTGGTAAGGATCAATCTTCCAACAGCTACACACTTTTGCCTCGCACTCCAATTCATATTCAGACTCAATTTCATGTAATTGTGGACTTAATTGAGTAGCTTCATGGGCCTGTACACGCCCATGCAAGCATGCATCATGCAATTGCCAAAGTTGGAAACATTTTGAAAGGTGTAAATAACACTTGCTTGAGCTATAAATAAGAGGCCCTTGCATCACATTTGAGGACCCTTGCGCGCCGGCTTTGCCTCCCATACTTGAAACCCTCACATTTGAAAGGAAAACCTGAGAATTCTCATTTGAAATTTGAGTTTGAATCTCACTGTTTGGAGATTCAAAAACTCCAGGACCCAAAGCTTTGTACCAATCCTAAGCCACTTCTGCAAGCTTCCTAAGCAAGATCAAGCACGAATTGAAGCAAGAGAGATCATGTTTTGCACAACATTGAAGCTATTTTCAATATTTTTTCTTCTCTTAGATTCTCCCAAAATTCTCATCAATTCTCTTGGATATTTGGTTGTCTAAAGTCCTACCAATGTAGGCAAGAAGATTGAGTTGCTTTCAGGCCAAATCAAAACAACTCAGTTCATGTACCTCAAATTTCAACTCCATGTATCTCTCAATATATATGGAGTTAGGTTGACTTGAGATCATATTCGTGATCAGTGCCATTTTTTCTTTAAGATCATGTCCTTTTTTTTCATTTCTGTGATGGTGATGAGAGAACCAGTCCGGCCAAGGTCGCTTGAGAAGACGACTAGTGGTTTGCTACGACGGTGTGCTGGATAAGTTCTGAGCCATATGATCAATCCTTTGTGTTTTAATCTTGAGTTTCCTTTTTGATTACCAACTGTGTGGCGCGCAGACTTGAGTGTACCATGTAATGCGTGTTTTCATCCACTTGATATGCCACCTCAATTAAAGAGGGAGATCAAGTGGTCCATGTTTTTTTTATTAATTGACTTTCACTTTATTTGTTTTATTTTCATTAATTCATATTAAATTTAATATTGATCCAAAAAATACGAGAGTTTCACCAAAAAAATTTAAATAAATTCCTCTTTCATTTTCTGAATTAAAATTATTTTTTGGATCATTATTAATATTTTTCATGATTTAATTGATTTTGTGAATATTTTTAATTGATTAAAAATACTTTTAGGTTTCCAAAAATTCTGAAATTTTTTTCTCCAAGGTCCTTCCTTTGACCTTGTTTGACCTATGATAAATCTCATGGCGATTTCTTTGGTGTTTTGATGAGGTTTTAGGAAATTAACCAGCCATAATTTAATTTAATGCATATTTTTATTATTTTTAATTGATTAAATGCCAAATAAATTGTGTAGAGCCATTTTTATTTGACTTTGTGAGTTTGACTTGTGTTGTTAGGCCTTTGTCATGGTTGATTTGACTTTGCTAGGTTAAGATTATTGGATTTAGGGGATTGATGGAATGCACATTCCATCTCCAAAAATGAATGAATGATCTTAATTTGGTAAAAGTCCTCCTTTGACCAATTTGTGTTTGATCTATTTCCCCTCCCTCTTCATCTCATTCCCCTTCTTTATTCATTCATGTCATTGACCAATAATATCTTTATATCTTAAGGCTAGTTGATTGCAAAATCAAGATGAGTATGGATGAGATTAGATCCCCCACTTTGCATATTCTTTTTGTGTGTGGTATGTTTCATGAGCATAGTCCATTATACCATGTCTCTAACATGCATTAATACCAAAATTCTATTGCCCGACCTCAAATAGTTGTGACTTCTACATAAGTCCAATTATGATTTCTTAACATAGAGCTAAATTTTGACACAAAAGGCATATCATTCTAGTTAGTGAGATTTTAAGTCTCCCCTCTTTCATGGTATTGTGTGGAAACTTGGCCTTTTTTCCTTCCTTTGGAAGATGTCTTGGTTCAAGGATCCATGCTTGTGATAAGTGGGTTGAGTGTTCTCCAAAGAACTACTTAAACAAAAGCAAAGCAAAAGCAATACTAACTTCTAATCAACTAACAACTAACATTTAAATTCAAGTCATTTACTTTTAATGCACTTTAATTTTAAGCTTTATTCATTTGCCATTATTCATACCATTCAAGTTGTTTACTTTAATATCATGTTTACTTTGTCCACTTGGACCATATTTTGTGATATATTGTGTTTTGTATATACTTGTTTGTTTGTGTGGTCTTTTGACCTTAATGTACATAATAAGAACAAAAAACCTAAAAAATATCTTGTATGGACTGTCGGTTTGATCTGAGACTTTTGGACTTAGAATTTAGGCAACACACCCTATGCAAAGGACTTGGCCAATGCCAACTTTCGAGAAACCAAGTGCTTGTGAAGTGAACATTCATCTGATATAATATTGAAGATCCATTTGAGTTCATCTGTAACAGGATTATAGTGAAGTTGTTATTTTGAACCTGTGGCTAATGCCATCTTTGAAGTCATCTGATACATGGGCAATTTTGAAGAAGATCATAGAGTTGCTAAGCTTGGATGTGGCTGTCTTTATTTGATGCCTTGCTCTTCAACTTTCTATTGATGTATTATTTGTTGCTTGATTCTAAAGTCCAAGGGAAATTTGGGTTTCTATATGACATTTTTGTCTATTGGATTGCAGTCCGTTGGTCATATCTTTTCAACTCTCAACTTTTAATTTTGTGCTTAGGATTCATCTCTTCATCTCCTCCCCACTTCTTTAATTTCAAAATCTCTCCCTCTTTTTAAAAATCTTCATTGATTGTATCTGTTTTTTTCTAAACTTTGACCATATTGCAAATTAGAAACCTTGACCTTATGCCATTGCCTTTTCAAACTTATTCTTAATCAAACTTGTAAATAGACTTAACTATACTTGACTTAAACTTTCAAAATCCAAAAGAACTAACATTCATCTAAACCATTTTTAGACCCTTGTGTCTTTGCAAAACTTAATTTTTTGTTAAAAGCAATGCACTCACTTTGAAATTGATACCACAAACTATGAGGTTTTGATTCCTCATTCTATGTTGGTATGTAGGGACAAGTACGAAGGTTTTGTCAAACGCAAAAATATAATTAATGAATTCTCTTCTCATCCCCCACTCTATTTATTGCAAACATCATTTGTACAAAAAACACATATGCACACAAAAAGGGCTCCCTAGGAGTACCTAGGACACTTTGGGTGCTAAAACCTTTCGTCTGTGTAACCAACCCCCTTACTTGTAATCTCTGGCATTTTATTAGTTTTGATTTGAAAACTTCTTATCTTTTTTTGGGTTTTGTTCGTACTTTTTCCTTTTCCCTTTTCCCTTTGAAACAATAAAAGCACGGTGGCGACTCTGGTTTTTTTGACGTCTAGCTTATCCATAGCTTGATGGTCATAAATTTACCGCTACAACGCCTGACATCAAAAACTTTGAAATTCCCGGACAGTCGTCCACCATGTTGACATAAGTGTTACCATGAGCTTCTGAACTTCATATTTTAGTGGATAACAATTCTCTATATCATGACCAGGGGATCCCTGGTGAAAAGCACAATAAAGATTAGGCTTGAACCACCATGGCAGTGGCTCAGGAATTTGCAGAGGGTTTATTGGCTGAATGAGGTTGTTAGTTCTTTTTGTCTTTTGAAATTTAAGTCAATATGACTAAGTATATTTACAAGTTTGATTTAATAAAAAAGATTGAAAATTCAATGGCATAAGGCCAAAGTTTCTAATCATTAAAATATGTCTAAGTTTGAAATCACAAACAAATAAAGTTTTTGAAAAGAGGGAGAGATTTTGAAATTAAAGAAGTGGGAGGAGATGAAGAGACTTCCCTAAGCAAAAATTTATAAGTTAAGAGTTGAAAAGATCTTACCAATGGATGCAATCCAACAGACAAGAATTTCATATAGAATCCCATTTTCCTTTGTACTTTAATTAAGCAATAAGCAATAATAAATGAGTAATATCCAAGCAATTATATGAAGGCCATGGCATCAAATAAAGATAGCCAGAATATCCAACCAAGCCATCCAATAGATAGCAATCTTTAGTATATTCCCATGTAGCAGATGAACTATTCTTTGATCAACTAAGAACAAAACATCAGACATAGACAATAATAACAAAATAATAATTAAGCATAGAGACTGAGTAACAGATGAATCCAAGGCATCCAAGGCCTTGTATCAGATGAAAGCACAAGCAGAGATAGCTCAGTCTTAAATGTTGGCAATGGCCAGGTTCTTTAGCACAGGGAATGTTGCCTAATTCTAAGTCCAAAAGCTCAAATCAAGTCCCAACAGTCCACCAAATTTTTTTTAGGGATTTGTTGTTATTAGGTCTTTTAGAGTCCTAAGACCACAAACAAAATCAAAATACACAAACAAATATGTACAATCACAAGATATGGCTCAAGTGAGCAAAGTGAAAATGACTTGGAATATAACAAGTTGCATGAAATGTAAATGGCAATGAATGATAAATGACTGAAATTTAAATTGCATAAAGTAAATGACTTGAAAGTAAAAGCATAATGAATAAGAGTTAGTCAATGGTTAGTCAAATGTTAGTGTTGAGTTTTAATTGATTAAGTCATTCTTTGGAGAATACTCAACCATTCATTCACAAGTATGAATCCTTAAACCAAGGCATCTTCCATGAGAAGGGCTCCAACATGGATAATTCAACAAGTATGCCACTAGCTCTCATGAAAGGAAAAAAGGTCAAGTTTCCACACAATGCCATAAAGAATGCGAGACTTACAATATCACTTACTAGAATGTTATGCTTTGAGGGTCAAATTTAGCTCTATGTTAAGCAATCGTAATTGGACTTATGTAGAAGTCACAACTATCTGAGGCCGAACAATAAAAATATAGGTGTTAATGCATGTTAGAGATTTAGTACAAAGAACCAAACTCCTAAAATATACCACACACTAAAAGAAAATAGGAGGGACATATCTCAGTCAGACTTGTATTGATTCATCTGACACAAGGTCATTGATGAATCAATTAGCATTTAGACATTATAGATTTCATTGGTCAAATTAGGGAATGGGGAAGAATAGGGATGAAGATGAAGAGGGAAGGGGAAATAGAAACAAAACTTGATCATGAGAGGAATTTCATCTGATCAATATCATCTATTCAATTTGGAAGATGAAAAGTACATTTCATCAATCCCCTAAATCCAATGGTTTTGATCAAACAAAAGTCAAATCAACCATGACCAAGGCCCAAACAGAAAGTCCAACATCACAAGACCATAAAAATGGCTCAATATAAATTTTAAGTAATTATTCAATTGAAAATCAATTTAAAAATGAATTAAAATCCATTTTTATTTGGTCAAAACCTCAAATCCCTTCAAAACACCAAATAAATGGCCAAGGGATTTATCCTATGTCAAACAAGGTAAAATGACCTTAGACAAAAAAAATCATGATTTTTTTAAAGTCAGAAGTATTTTAAAACAATTAAAAATATGCATAAAAATATTTAATTCATTAAAAACACCAAAATTCATTCAAAAAATAATTCTAATTCAGAATATGGAAGAGAAAAATATTTAAATATTTTTCGTGAAAGTCCCATATTTTTTGGATTAAAAATGAAATTTCTATGAATAAAATAAAATAAAGGAATTAAATGAAAATTCAGAAAATAAAAAGAAATTGGAAAAAACTTGGGCCATCGGATCTCTCTCATTAATTGAGGTGGCAGATCTGAGGGGCCAAGCGCGTGCGTTCCACTAAAGCTCCTAGTCAACGCGTAACACCAAAGGTAATCAGATCACATGGGTGAGATTATAGTGTGGATGTGAGATCAGATGGATGGAACCTTGCCAACACATCACCGGAGGCCTAGCTCTGATCATCTTCTCTGGTGGACCTTACTAGACTGGTCCACCATAAACCACCGCTAAAATGAAAAGTAAGGACATGGTTTTAAAGGGAAAATGCTCAGGAGCTCGAATCTGACCTCCATTTCATCTAATTCCAAGTATATTGAAAGATACATGGATTTCAAATTTGAGGTTCATGATCTGAGTTGCTTCAATTTGACCTCAAAGTAACTCAATCTTGTTACCTACATTGGTAGGACTTCAGCCAACAAAAAATCAAAGAGAATGGTAAAGAATGGAGAGAGAATCGAAGGCTCAAACCTTCTGAAAAATCACCTTCTGGTAGCTTCAAATTAGCTTGATCTTGATCTAAATTCACTTGGTTCTTCCTTCTCTTGCTTGCAGTGACCAACTGAGATGAAAAATGCAATGAATCCTTGGAGTTTGAACCTCAAAATAGAAGGTGAAATTCAAACTCGACTTCAAATAAATCCTCAAGGTATTCTATGGTGTAGGGTTCTGGGATCTCTTGGAAAAGCTTGGGCAATGTGTGTGTATCCTTTCTGAAGCAATGAACTTGTTTATATAGGCAATGGGATTCATTTTTGCACCCTTTTAAAATTTTCCAAAATTAGTAACATTGGTGCATTGATGTGTAAGACCCCAATTTTGGCCCTAAGATCCCTCATGGCATCATAACATTGCATTTGCATAGCCTCAAGAATCTTCAGCATCTTGGTTCCCTTTGCCTTTGGGTGGGATCTCTTGTGAGTGGTTTGAGATCACCAAGCATGCTTGAATTGTATATCATTGCTTTTCTCATTTTGTTTACTAACCAAAAGCACAAAAATATGTCACTAAAATCTTTTGTTTTGTAGCTTGAGCAATCACAAGGTCCACAGCTTCAAGGAGATCATTAGTACAAAGACATGGTCAAGAGGAGATGATAGAAAGCATGGAAATGGTTCCCAAAGCTCTAATCCATCAAATATGCCTCCCTAGTACCTCAATGCATCATTTTGATCAAAGAAAGACAAAGGGTTTAAGGTTTGTTCTTTAGAAAAACCCTAAGTCATCTGTGCATCACAATGCCTTGCTCATGAAGCAACCTCAGCCCATGATCAAATACAATCAAGGGAAGTTCTTTAATTCATCATTTCATGCATATTTGAACTTATTTGAGTGTCCTCAATCATCAATTCATCTAGATATGAGGCATGGACTTGAGAAGTTGATCAGTCAATTCATCTGACTATTTTGAAATACACTGAGACCAAACTTTTTATGTGTTGGTCAAATGGAGATGGTTCCAAAATAAAATATATTCTTAAGGACAATATGAACAACTTTCATGTTCATCAAAAATTTATTTGAAGCTTGGAAGACCATCTTCCATTCCAATACATTATAGGTCATTTTGACTGAAACCCTAATTGTAAGTCAACTTCCCAAGGACATAACTCATTCATTTTTTATGATTTTGAGGTGGTATCAAATGCATTGGAAATATTAACATGTCTAATTCAAATGTTATGTTGAACAAAATTTCAAAATCTCAAAGGAAATACATGTGATAATGCAAGAAATTATAGGTCCTTTTTGACCAAATGCATTAAAAGTCAAAAAAGTCCAACTTCAAGTGCCCATAACTCTTTCATCAAAAATCCAAATGATGCAAAATTTGAGTCCATTTTTATTGTATTGACATATCTACAACTTTGATGTTGGAGGGTTTTCCATTTGAGGCTTGCATCATCAAAACAGAACGGCTTGAAAGTTGGCCAATTTTAGAAACCTTGCCTTAACATATCTTGCACCTTGCACTTTAAACTCATATTTCATGAATTTCCACACTTCAAATGAGTTTTTGTCCAACATAACATTTGTTCCTTATACAATGATCTTTCCAACCATTACCCATATGCCTATGTTTGGATTTTCTAAATGGTACTTTCGAAGAGATGATTGTTTAGGTACAAATGAGGAATTCACTTGAAAACTTGGTGCATAAGCAATTGCCTTACAAAGTCATACGTCCAATTCCATTTGGCTGATGCTCAGAATTCATTTGGCATTGTTTTTGGGCCTTGTGCATGGTCATGCAAGCCCATGCAATGAAGCTTCACATGCCACGCACACGGATCATTTCACACTCTCCTTGCCACTTCCTCTATAAATAGAGACTTCATTCCACTCATTTCACACGCCTAATTCAACCTGAAATGCTACAGAATTCTTTCCATAGCCATCACTAAAGAAGCAATTGCATTTTCTTCAATTTTTTCAGATCCAAAATTCAACTTCACCTAGTTGAATTCTTGGATCTTGAGCTTCTAAGCCTTCATCATTCATCTCATTGAACTTCTGTTTTAGTAAATCAAGCAAGGCATCATGCTCAAAGTACCAGAACTCAAGCTTACACTCCAACTGGTATTTCCTTCGATTCTCATCATCCATGGACCTATTTTCTTGGATCTTGTGTTGGCTGAAGTCCTCTCAATAGAGGCACCATGTTTATGCTTTTAATTTCTGAAATTCATTGAGTTCATGATGAACACCAGATTTTTCAACTTCTGATTTCTCAAACCATAGAAATCTAGAATGAAAATGGATGGTATAGGGATGATGTACATCATCCCAGCTTTCTAATGATGTATAGATCGCACGATTTGGTTAAGGTTTGAATCTCTGTAAATCTGGCCGGAAACTGCATGCTCACCGTAGAAGACGATGTTTCCGGTGGCTGCCTCATTGCCAGATTTAATCTGGACTGTGTGATGGTGTTTCCAGATTCGATCCCATGCGTCCAATGTTATGACCTTTTTAAATGCATCCTGCGCTTCAGTTGACCAAGGCACATGGTAGGCGCGCATCTCTAGAGCGTGTGATCTGCCAGCTCAATTAATGAGCTCAGATCTAACGCTCCATGTTTTTTTTGCATTTTTATTTTCTGATTTTTATTTTCTTTAATTCCTTTTATTTCAAAAATCAATATCTCTTTCATTTTTAATCCAAAAATTATGGGACCAATTGCATTATTTCCCAAATAATTTCTATTTTCTATTTCTGATTTTTAATATTTTTTACTTTGACATTTGATATTTTTCATGATTTTTCTCTTTTTTGGTTATTTTTAATTCATTTTAAATAGTTTTTGATATTCAAAAAATACAAAAATATTTTCCTAACCTATTTGAATAATGATGGATCTATGAAAAATATTCTCATCAATTTTTAAATTGATTTGAGAGTTATTTGAGATTTTAATTCAATTAGGTTATTTTTATTCATTTTTAATTGGTTAAAAATAGTTTCTGACTTTTAAAAATGCTGAAATTTTTTGTCAAACTTTGTTTGACCTTGTTGAACTTAGGATAAATTACTTGGACCTTTCAAGGTTGATTTGAAGTGATTTTGAAGTTTGACCTTTCCATTTTATTTTTAATTCAAGTTTAATTAAATATTAAAAAATGCCAAAATAGTTTATTCATTTCTTGACTCCCAATCTTCATCTCACTTCTGTTTTTTGATTGTTTGACCTTGACTTTCAATGTTATTGGTCAACATATGAAGATTGGTACATTGTATTTCATTTAATGCACTTTAATTTTGCCATTTCCATTTCTCTTATCCATCTTCTCCTTCTTCTTCTTCTACTTCTTTTCTTCTTGATCAATGAGTTGAAGGTTGATAAGTTAACATTGGTTAGGGAGATTTAATCTTACTTGATTCAAATCTAATTCATCTTGATCAATTGATCAAGTGAATGGCTTTGCATTAAGGATAGGTTGTCTTCTAAATCATGCAAAAGGCTTAAACCAATACAAGATCAATTCTCATTTTCTTTTTAGCATGACAAGTTTTTGGGACTTGGTTCACTAATCAAGACTCCTAACTTGTGTTTGTTGCCTACATTATTATTGACCGGCCTCAGATAGTTGTGACTCCTACATAAGTCCAATTACGATTGCTTAACATAGCGCTCAATTTGCCTTATGGCACACTAACTACTAACACTAACTATTAACAATTAACATTTACTTTATGCACTTTACTTTTATGCAATTTACTATTCTTGCACATATTATCCATTTGCTTTTCTCTTTGCTCGCTTGAGCACATGTTTATGTTAATGCCATTTGCCTTTTGCTCACTTGAGCACATAATTGTGTATATATTATTATGCTTGTGTTTTTGTTTTGATTGTTGTGGACCAAATGCAAAGAAATGGACTTAGTTTATAGGACTTTCCCTATGCAAAGAAATGGAGAATTGGACTTAGATTCTAGGACCTTCCTTATGCAAAATTGGAGTAAAAGGATCTTAATGATGAAGATGGGTTAGAAGAACCAAATCTCTAAACTCACTCTTGTCCATTCTTGTTTTACTTCATGGAATCTTTGATATGTGTGCTTTTGTGATAGGAGTTTCCATTTGAGCTTGATTGGAGGACCATTGCCATGTGCATCCAAGTGGAAGATACAAGATACATTGAGGATATCTTGTGAGACTTATTTGATTGCTTATGCTTTGTGGTTGCTTATTCCAAAGGATGGGAGCTACTTGGATCATCAATATGATCTCAAGAGAGGAACTCCTAGTGTGGTTTCATTTCTTATCCCTCACCTTTTTTTTTTGCTTAGGACTTAGCCATTCTTCTTCATCTCTCCACTCTAACCCAAGCCAAAACTGTTTGTGCAAACATTTAACTATTGTTTTCAAACATTAGAAACCTAAGCCTTATGCTTTTGATTTTCAAACTTTCTTTTCACAATACTTATTTTGAATTAAATCTTTAAGTCAACTTTGACTATTTTGGTACATACTTATAATTGGTAAATATAACCCATTCAAATTTCTTTTTGTGGTTCCAATGGCCACTTCCTAATCAAATTTTCCATAACCTTTAGCTATTAGGTTTGAGTTATCTTTGTGGTAGATGTAATACTCACCTATATCCTTAGTGATGGACAATGAGTCTTCCATGCTTATTATAGGGTTAACCCCTCACTAGCAGGTTGAAGCTATCCTCACATGGTGGATTTGTGGTTTGGTTGAGTTTTCTCCCTTTGATAACAAAAGACCTTAAGGCTTTTGGACCAATCAATTCACCAACTTGTTTTGAGATTTTTACCCCGAACTACGAGGTTTTGATCCTAATCTTTTTTTTAAGATGGTACGTAGGCAATGGGTTTATCCCTCCAAACACAAAATGTAAATAATTTGTATATTCTCTTCTCATCTCTTCAATCATGTTTGCACAAACAAATTTTCACAATACAGACAACCTTTGCAACAAGTATGAAAAGGGCTCCCTAGGAGTACCTAAGATGTTTTGGGTGCCTAACACCTTCCCATTGCATAACCAACGCCCTTACCCAGATCTCTGTTCCTTTTACTAGTTTTTGTTAAAACTATTAGGTTTTTGTTCGCTTTCTAACCATTCCTTTGGATAAATAGAAGTGCGGTGGCGACTCGACTTTGTATGATTTACCTTGGATTTAGTCAATATCTCTAATGGTAACGAATACCCCGCTACAGAAAAGTGGCGACTCCACTGGGGATGAATTTACCTAGTGGGTTTTGCCAACTTTTCATGCTTGTTGTATTGTTTTGTTTTGTGACATATTTTTGTGCAATTTGGGATTACTGTATTGTGTGTAATGATTGATTTGCTTGATATTAATTCCTTGTATGCTTGGTGATCTTTATGAGATGAGTCTTATACCCAGACTCGAGTGCACTTAGGATAGGAGAATGGCGTAGTCTTGTTGACTTGTGTGGAGTTATTCCTTAGCAAGTTGACTTGCAAGTCCATTCACTTGGTGGAGGTCATGTTGAGATCAATAATGTCACACAAGCAAGTTGTGGTTAGACATTACTCTTTCCAATATAGACCTTAGAAGCCAAGGACCTTAGTTTACCAAGCCCATCTTGGCCTATTCTTAGGATGTATTGCGAAATTCGTTCAAGTGTAAGATTTGATACGATTGTTACGCGATACTACACTCATAAGAGTTTCTCTTGAGAATATTTTTGGAATACGAGTAGTCGTTTCTCCGATAATATCCGAAAGATGGGATGATGACTATGGGAACCTCTTGTAGAACATGTTTGGCAGGTTAAACCCTAGTACACTCCCTTTGGGTGGTCCTTAACCAAGACTCCATGCTCGTGACTTACAACAAACCCTTGATTCATGGTTGATCCGTTCATGAATCCTTAATATCAATGGAACTTGGGTGTTGATAAGGTGTAAACCATAATCCACCAAAATGGATGATTGATATTAAGGATAACATGATCCATCCCATGATCTTTGTTTGGTGTGCTTTGCTTGATCCTTGAGTGTGATTGTTGCATTCATGCATTCATGCACCCATTTGCATCCATATCATCAAATAATGAAGAAAATTTTCAAGAAACTTAAGGGGTTTATTTGCAAAATTTTCAGACATGGAAAGACAAAGAAGGAATACAAAGAAGTACAGCTTCAGACAACCAGACTTGAAAGAGTTAAGGAATCTGACATCCTATGTATTAGATCCTTTAGGTTTCAAAGCTCATTTTGGGAAACTTCTTCCTATTCTGACTACTTAGGTGGATGAATGGTTGATGAGTGTATTGGTACAGTTTTATGATCCCTTGTACCGTTGCTTCACTTTTCCGGATTTTCAGCTTTTACCTACGCTTGAGGAGTATGCCTATCTTATGGGTATACCTATTTTAGACCAGTTGTCGTTCAGTGGCTTGGAAAGTATTCCTACTTCTCAAGAGATAGCTGATATGTTGCACATGGAAGAATCTCTGGTTGGTGCTCATATGACTACCAAAGGTGGAATTCAAGGTCTCCCTTCTGAGTTCCTCATTGATCAAGCTACTATATATGGGAAGGCCATGAGTGAGGATGCCTTTGAAGCCATATTTGTACTTCTCATCTATGGATTGGTATTGTTCCCCAACATCGACAAGTTTGTGGATGTGAACGCTATTAGGATCTTTTCTACTCTTAATCCCGTTCCGACTCTGTTGGGTGATACCTATTTCTCTTTGCATATGAGGAATGCAAAGGGTGGTGGTGCCATTGTGTGCTGTTTTCCTCTGCTGTATAAGTGGTTTATTTCTCACTTACCGTAGACGGTCGCCTTCAAGGAGAACAAGGGATGTCTACGGTGGTCCACGAGACTTATGTCTCTCACTAATGATGATATCTCTTGGTATAACCGTGTGTATGATGTTGTGAAGATTATCGACTCATGTGGTGAATTCTCCAATGTACCTCTTCTTGGTACATGTGGTGGGATTAACTACAACCCTGTTTTGGCGCGTCGTCAGCTTGGGTTCCCCCTAAAGGATAAACCTAATAACATTTTGTTAGAGGGTGTGTTCTTTCAAGAGGGTAAAGATCCTCAAGGCTTGAAGGGCAGAATGGTCCGTGCTTCACTACGCCAAAAAGGTTTTTTAACAGCGCATCTTAGACAGCGCTTTTAAAAGAAAGCGCTGTCTAAGGTTAAAATAAAAATAAAACACGGAAAATGTTCTAAAAAAATAATGAAAGCGCTGTCTAAGGGGGGGGTCTTAGACAGCGCTTTTAGAAAGCGCTGTCTAAGACCCCCCCTTAGACAGCGCTTTTAGAAAGCGCTTTTAAATATAGACCTTAGTCAGCGCTTTTGAGAAAGCACTGTTTAAAGTCTTTCAATTAAAAAAAAAATTAAAACCAAAAGCTCTTTCAGTTTTTTTTTTAAATATTAGATAAACTTAAAGAGCATTATTTTAGCTAAACTAGTTTTGATTTTTGTTAACAAAATATATGTAAAGTACTATATATATACATGTTAACTATGCTATGTGTACACATGTTCTCATGCCATGTGTGTTTGTCCCTTGAAGAAGAAGTAAAAGCAACCCAACCCAAGCCACCTCTCCTCAGAAGATAGATAGATAGATATCTCTTTCTATTCTCTCTTCTCCCCCCAAAACCAAGAAATTCTCAAACCCTAATTTTCAATTTTGTTTCCCAGCTCTAAATGTCTCATACCTCTCAAACCCTAATGCCTCTTGATTCCGAAGAACCACCTTCGTCAACCCCAATTCCCTCTCCCCCTAATCCATCCCCAAATTCTACTTCCACCGCTCTTCATATCTCCTTCAACCAAGACTCCGGTTGTTTCGCCGTTGGCACCGATCAAGGCTTCCGAATCTATAATTGTGACCCCTTTCGTGAAATATTCCGACGTGATTTCGGTCACGGCGGAGGAATCGGTTTGGTTCACATGTTGTTTCGATGCAATATTCTTGCTTTCGTTGGCGGGGGATCGGACCCTCGGTATCCGGCTGATAGGGTGATGATCTGGGATGATCATCAGTCGCGGTGTATTGGAGAGTTGTCGTTTCGATCGGAGGTGAAAGGTATTCGTCTGAGGAGGGATAGAATTGTTGTTGTTTTGGGGCATAAGATTTTTGTTTATAATTTCTCTGATCTTAAGGTTCTTCATCAAATTGAGACTATTGCGAACCCTAAGGGTCTCTGTGAGGTTTCACATCATTTGGAAACTATGGTGTTGGCTTGTCCTGGGTTGCAGAAAGGTCAGATTAGGGTTGAACATTATGCTTCCAAGAGAACCAAGTTCATCCTGGCACATGATTCTAGAATTGCTTGTTTCAATATAACCCAAGATGGACTTTTACTTGCTACTGCAAGCTCCAAGGGGACTCTCATTAGGATTTTCAATACCTTGGACGGTTCTTTGCTCCAAGAGGTTGATCTCACTTTTTTCATTTTCATATTCTTCTACTATATATATAGAAGGATTTCCATAAAAACTTACTTTTTAAAGTTTCTTAAAAGTGCTAGCATTTTCCTATATAGAAATATGATTATTATTTTGTTGTTTTGTTTTGTTTTTTTTATGTGAGTGTTTAGTTTATTTTTCAAAATCTCTTTTTTAGGTTAAAATACTGCTCGAACTTTAGGTTGAGGTTCATTTGGGGCCGATTGTTTTGAATAGTTGGTTAGGTTTTTTGTTTGTTTATTTATGTGATGAGTTCAATTGTTTTTAAAGTTTGAATGGTAATAATGATTTCAGGTACGAAGAGGTGCTGACCGAGCTGAGATATATAGCCTTGCCTTTTCTCCCACGGCTCAGTGGTTAGCTGTCTCGAGTGACAAGGGAACTGTTCATGTATTCAACCTGAAGGTTGATTCGGGATTGTTGGGGCACGAGAGATCACATACTACATCTGAGTCTAGTCCTATTAGTCCATCGGCAGCTTTGTCTCTCTCATTTATTAGAGGTTTGTGCATTTGTCCACTGTGGGTTATTCATTCATTAGTTATAGTGTATGGGTATTAAGTTTTTGTTCAGTAAATATAGAACAACCAGAGCAACATGTGTAGTTGTAGTATTACAGGGTTTTGTTTGGTCTGGAAATTTAGATTTTTTATTGAACAAGCTGTTGCTGACAATTCTCTTAATTCTGTATGTTTTGTAGGTGTATTGCCTAAGTATTTTAGCTCAGAATGGTCCGTGGCTCAATTTCGCTTGCAAGAAGGTTTACAGTATAATGTTGCCTTTGGCCATCAGAAAAATACAATTGTAATACTCGGCATGGATGGCAGGTATTACTGCAATAGATCATATCTGTGCCTTTTTAATCCTGTCATTGCCTTCATATTTTTTTAGGCGTTCCTTAGAGATGTTAGGAACATTCAGATAGAACTAGCACGGTGGAAGTATGATTTGAAAAATGAAAACTGAACTTTTAGAATTTACTTATATACCTGTAGATTACCCTCTAAAATTGATAGAGGCTCATGGAATCGTTACTGTTTGTGGCAATGGTAGTCTTAACAGAGAAATCAGATTAATCGGTAGAGTCAACCTTCAGTATATAAAGAATTGTGCTTCTTTTTTCTTTTAGGTTTTAAGTTTCAATTCAAATGCTTCTTCAATATTAGCATCAAACAAATAGCTGCATGGTTATATTTTAACATTGTTTATATTTGTAATTTCTACGCGCCTTATACTTTGCAACACAACTTATAAAAGAATACTAAGTTTCAAACTTTATTCCTGTCCCTGATCAAGAAACTAAAAGTTTAGACACACAGACTCATTTACCCAATTGCACTTAATTCTTTTTTAATACATGGTTTGGGTTTTTGTAAAGATACAGTGAAAAACATAAGCTTAAAATCTTGAAAGATGAAAGAATGGAGTAAATCTTGAAACAAATATTGGGGTCAAATTTTAGATGATCAACTCTTACAATATTGATGCATCGAATTCATAGTTCATGACTTGCTCTTGTATATCTTGAAACTAATATAAAATTGGGTCAAATTTTTGATGATCAACTCTTACCGTATTTGTTGTTAATGACTTGCTCTTTCTTGTGATTAAAACATCTGATGCAATTGTTTATTGAACTATTAATGCAGTTTCTATCGGTGTCAGTTTGATTCTGCAGCCGGTGGGGAGATGACACAACTTGAATATTACAATTTCCTAAAGCCAGAAGAGACATTCTAGTATATGCTTGCATGAGTACATGATTATGTATATATCTTTGTTGGCACTTGCTGTGAATACCATTTGCATTTCTATTCCCTGCCTTATTTATAATAACTTTATTGTAAATAGAGGTTATGCAAAGCCACTAATGCCATCCAATTCCCTTTGTTGCCGTGTACAACATATATTTAAGCTCGGTTATGTCAATCCAAATTATTTCCCGAGGTTTACAGTCTGAAAATAATTGCGTTAGGAGTGCTTGTTTTGTTATCCATACTATTTTCAGAAAATTATAGGTTTTCGTATACCTTAGACAGCGCTTTTGTAAAAAGCGCTGTCTAAGGGGGGGATTAGAAAGCGCTTTAGGCAAAAGCGCTGTCTAAGGGGGGGGCTTAGACAGCGCTTTTTGAAAAGCGCTGTCTAAGGTATACCTAAAAAAATTAAAATATGAGGGTCTTAGAAAGCGCTTTTGGCCAAAGCGCTGTCTAAGGGGGTGGGGCTTAGACAGCGCTTTTCAAAAGCGCTGTCTAAGGTATACCTAAAAAATTTAAAATAAGAGGGTCTTATAAAGCGCTTTTGGCCAAAGCGCTGTCTAAGGGGGGGGGGGGGGGGGGGGGGGCTTAGACAGCGCTTTTAAGATTTAAAAAAGCGCTGTCTAAACCTTTAGCAGCGGAGGTTTAGACAGCGCTTTAAAGCGCTGTCTAAGGCTAAAAAAAGCGCTGTCTAAGGTCTTGTTTGTTGTAGTGCTTGGCGCAAGATTCATAGGAAAGGAAGAAAAGAGTTGGGTCCCCAGAATTGCATCGCTTTGGAGCCTTACACTGCTTGGGTTAGGAAGAGAGTGTCTGAGTATATCATGCCTTACGAGTATCCAAGACCTACACCTTTGGTTATGGTTGGGCCTTCAACCCTCCCTAACCAAGGAGTAGAGGAGTTGAGAAATGAAGACCTATCACGTGCCTGGATTCGTGAAAGGGAAGAGTTACTTCAGTAGATTAAGGAGAAGGATGCTTTGATTGAGTTCCTCGAGCATCAAGTTATTGATGATCCTAATGATGCATGGACTTCTCTACTTCCTCAGTCTTCCAAGTTTTGGAAGAGGAAGTATGATCGTCTCGCCAAGGAGAAGGCAGATATGGAGGCAGCCTACGAGAGGGAGGTGAAGAGGCTTCGCGCATCTTATCTTCCTGTGTCCCGAGCTTTAGATGATTGTTTCTAGGGATCCATAGGATGATTATTTTCCTTTTCTCTTGTATATGATTGACAATGCTGTACTTCTTTTCCCTGATATTATTTGATGTGATATTTCCATATGCGATAAATGTTAAATGTTCCCAAAATTTGAAAATAAAACCCTAAAGTTCCTCTGAAATATAAGAATAAATCATGTGCACAAGTATTGCATGCATCATGTGCATAAGCATGTTTTGTTTCCGGTCTCTTGTCCTGTGGGCTAACTCTGTGTTCTTCATTTATTTTGAAGACAAGCTGACTCACCGGTACTACACTAGAGCCAACACTTCAAGACTGATGGATCACCTAGAGCAAGAGAACCGTGAGATGAAAGAGGAAGTGGCCAGATTAAGTGCCTTGATGGAATCATTCTTGGCTGCCCAGAGCCAGTCTCCTCTGATGCCTTCTCTGAATCATTCTTGGAATCATTCCTCAATCGTGCCTGCAGCCAGTGCATATTTTGCTCCAGCGGCCATGCCAGTCGGATTCCCGTGGGGGATGCCTCCCAATTTAATGCCTGAGGGTCCTGCTCCAACCTTTGCTTCTATGCCGACATCTAGCCCGGTCCTTGTTGTTCCTCCTCCTGTCGTGCATACCATGCCTAGGGTAGACGACACCATCTATCATTCTGAGCCATCTGAGGGCCCAGATGTCTATGAGAAGATGGACGCTATGAATGATCAATTTCTTGAGCTTCGCAAGGAATTGAAAACTCTTCGAGGAAAGGATCTTTTCGACAAGTCTGCTGCCGAACTCTGCTTGGTCCCCAATGTGAAGATCCCTGTGAAATTCAAGGTCCCTGACTTTGAAAAGTATAAGGGAAATACTTGTCCTCTCAGCCACCTGGTCATGTATGCCAGGAAAATGTCAACTCAAATCGATAATGATCAGTTGCTCATCCACTACTTTCAGGACAGTCTGTCCGGTGCCGCCCTGCGTTGGTATATGGGTTTAGACAGTGCGAACGTCCGATCCTTCAATGACCTTGGCGAGGCCTTCGTCAAGCAGTACAAGTATAATATGGATATGGCTCCGGATAGGGATCAATTAAGGGCCATGCTCCAGAAGGACAAGGAAACATTCAAAGAGTACGCCCAGAGGTGGCGAGAGTTGGCAGCACAAATCGTGCCTCCGCTAGAAGAGAAGTAAATGACCAAGATCTTTTTGAAGACCTTGAGTTCATTCTATTATGAGCGGATGATTGCTAGCGCTCCTTCTAACTTCACCGAGATGGTGAATGTGGGGATGCGTCTAGAAGAAGGGGTTAGAGAAGGACGTCTAACCAAAGAAGAAGGCTCATCTGCCAAACGTTATGGGACGTTTGCAAAGAAGAAAGATGGAGAGGCACATGTTGTGACTTCCCATGTGAAATCTAGAAGACCCTCTATGAGGAGGAAGACCGGGCGTCCCGCCGGTAACCAGCACCAGGTGGCTCATATAGCACCTGTTTTCAGACACAATCAACATTATCAGCAACATAGCAACAATTAACAATCACATCCGCAATATCAGCAACAACAGCACCGTCCGCAACAGCATGCCTACCAGCCTCGAAACAGTAATCAAACCAGCACGAGTTACGAGAGGAAAAGGGTCACCTTTGATCCTATTCCAATGACGTATGCAGAATTATATCCCTCTTTGATAGAGAGGAAGTTGATTACTCCGAGAGACCCACCGGCTATACCTGCTAACCCCCAGTGGCGGTATAAACCCGAGTTACATTGTGTCTACCATTCTGGTGCTTCCGCCCATGACGTGGAGAATTGTTACCCTTTGAAGACCAAGGTTCAAGACCTTGTGAGGTGTGGCATTCTGTGTTTTGAGGACGTAGGTCCTAATGTAAAGAAGAACCCATTACCCGAGCATGGGAAATCTAGTAACATGGTCCAGGGCTGCCCTGGCAAGTACAAAGTCAAATATGTCAGTCATATTCGACAGTCTCTTGTCGAAATGCATCGTCTGCTATGTGATTACAGTCATTATGAGCACGACCATGATAGATGCCAAGTATGCTCTGTTAACCAATTGGGTTGTCGCCAGGTGCGCAAGGATATTCAAGAAATGCTGGATGAAGGAGTCATTGAGATTCTTCAGAATAGGAATGTTGATGAAGATGAGCTTGAAGTCAATGTGATTTCCCCAGTATTCCGGATGCCCGAGCCTGTTATCATCAAGTATGATGGTAGCAAGCAGAAGGCTTCTCCTGTTCTTATCATTAAGCCTGCTGGTCCAGTGTCGTATTCTTCCGAAAAAGCAATTCCCTTCCGTTACAATGTTGTTGCTGTAGAAGATGGGAAAGAGGTGTCCTTGCCATCTTCCTTTGTTAATATCGCAGATGTTAGTGGTTTGACCCGCAGCGGTCGTGTGTTTTCAGCACCTCCCAAGCCCCAGGCTAATGCTGATTTTGCTGAACGCCCGATTGGGAATGTTGTGAGCACTCCGAATCCAGCACCTGTTGTTAAGCCCTCCTCTACATTGATAACTCCTACTTCTGTTGGCCCGAGTGGCAATGTGAAAGAAGACTGCGATGAGATGCTAAGGCTCATCAAGAAAAGTGAGTACAATATTGTAGACCAGCTTCTACAAACACCATCCAAGATATCTGTGTTATCATTACTTCTGAATTCAGAACCACATAGAGAGGCACTGCAGAAGGTATTGGATGTGGCATATGTAGATCATGATGTCACAATAGAAAAATTTGATAGCATTGTTGCAAACATTACTGCTTGTAACAATTTGAGTTTCTGTGACTCTGATCTCCCTGAGGAGGGAAGAGACCACAACTTGGCTTTACATATATCTATGAACTACAAAGACGACGCCATGTCCAATGTGCTGGTAGACACTGGGTCATCGCTAAACGTATTGCCAAAAACCACTCTCTCAAAACTGTCATATCAAGGGCCTCCCATGAGGCAGAGTGGAATAGTTGTGAAAGCTTTCGATGGGTCGCGTAAAACAGTGATTGGGGAAGTTGATCTCCCAGTCAAAATCGAACCGAGTGATTTCCAGATTACCTTCCAGGTTATGGATATTCACCCATCGTATAGTTGTCTCTTAGGCAGACCATGGATTCATGAGGCAGGCGCCGTGACATCCACCCTACACCAGAAAATGAAATTCGTGAAGAACAAGAAGCTGGTGGTCGTAGGGGGAGAAAAGGCTCTCCTGGTTAGCCATTTGCCTTCCTTCTCATATATAGATGCTGAGGATGAAGTTGGAACTCCTTTCTGTCGCAACCTACCTGCAAAAAAAACAACCGGCGAAAAAGAAAAGACAGAAGAGTCGCCACCATGAGTTATTTATCCCAAAGGAGGGAAAGGAAACGCTCGAAGTAAACCTGGGAGAAAGGAAAGAAAAAGACAAGGTCTCGCAACCAAATCTTGGGTTCGGGAGTCGATTATGCGAAGGGAAGGTATTAGCACCCCTACGCATCCGTAGTACTCTACGGGATCCACTCTTGTAGTTCTTGTCTAAAGGGTGTGGGTTATCTAATGTACTATTTACTAAAAAAAAGGGGTCAAAAGGAAATGACTCGCACGGATGTCGCATCCACTGCATACGTATCCCATCTGAATATGAGAATCAGAATCTTCGTAGCTCGGCTACCTATGGGTTAGGGGGGAGTGTGTGCTCGCTAAGACGTCGCGTCTTATGCCTACGTATCTCATCTGGAATGAGAATCAGAGCAAGCCGTAGTTCGACTAACTACGGGTTAAGTTTTGGGATGAACGACGTTACTACGCAATCTACCGGATGCTTGACCTTTGGAGACTTACTCGCCTGTAGTAGAAAGAGTAAACGTGTTCTTAGGAGAAGAAAAATCAATGAGTTTGTTTGTGTTTTAGGGATGCTCATGCAAAAAGGGTAATGAGGATAAGACCTCATAGCTCTTAACCCTGGACAAGGTGAGCTCATGACAAAAAGTGGGGGTTCAGAAAGGTGGAACCCTCTCCACTGACTGACCGGACAAAAGATCTAGGGTTTTTGTTCTGAAGCATCGACACGTAGTGTGATCTTAAAGAACGACGCACTGAATAACGGGGGGTTGACTATTGATCCCTTTTATCCGTCAATTGCCTCTTCATGGAGGTCTTTAGGCAAACAGTAGTAAAATGCGGGAAAGATAAAGGGGGTTAAGAGATCTACCACACGGATAAAGATCCGAAGCAACAACAAATAAAGAGATAAGAAACCCAGAGATCTCTCAAGCTAGCACCATCAAAGAAAGCGAGTCAGTACAGGTAATCGGGATAAACCTCCAGGTGGTATCCCACAAATAAAGTCATATGAGCCCTCACAAAACAAAACTCAACAAACAGGTTAGAGAAACAAGATAGGGTAATCAAGAGTTGCCCCCAAATCAAAATGTAACCACATTAATCATGCCATTAAAATTCACAAAAATCTCACAAAAAGCAACCAAGGGTAGGAGGCCTAAACCTCTTGCCAAACACATGTATCAAAAGGGTATCAAAATTCAAAGTCAGGGGGCAAGGATCCACACATCAAGGCATGACATACATACTAAAACATGTGCCCACATGCAAAACCTAACGATAATACCTCATACATTCAGAGCATTCAAATTGAAAGCATAGAGTAATGGAGATAGGGCAAACCTGATTGGAAAGATCGAATGAAATTGAATTGCCCGGTTGAGTTTGCAAAGCAATCTGAGGGTTTATATAAGATGGGATTGGCTCTTTGCAGATGAGTTCCTTTTACTCTCTGGAGGCTGCTCTGAACTCTGTTAGCTCTTCTCTCACTATCTTTTTCTAGCCAGGGTAATAGGAATAGAATGGCCTTTTGTTTCACTGAAACTCTGAATTTATAACCTAATTTTTGTGGACCTGTGGGCTCAAATGAGAGAGGCCCAAGTCCAAAAATTTTCTGTTATATTTTTTTTTTTTTTTTTTTTTTTTTTCGTTTATTTTTATTTATTTTTTTTTAAAACACGTGGGCTTCGCCTAGCGAGCATGACAGTTCAAGAAATTCCTCTGAGCGTAGGTGATTTTGGTGGCTTTTCTTGGGACTCGCTAGGCGACCCATTCTGCTCACCTAGCGAGCATGACAGCTCATGAACAAACATTTGCTCCTTCAAGATTAACGTTTTGACTGACGAATAGACCCCATTTGAACCTGTTGGAAGTAACTCAAGTCTTTCCCTTGTGTTGACTGATCATCTAAATAGAACCCACAAAGTGTCCTGGATGATGTTCAAGCTTCTTGGAGCTAATCCCGATTGACATGATGAAATGCAATGTATCTAATTCTGATTGATAATGATGAAATGCAATGTGAAATGTTAAATGACCTAAAAATGAATGCATGAATGAGGAGGGAAAATTTTGGGGTGTTACAGCTGCCCCTATTCAGTCATAAGCTAACCCGAGCAAGATGAAAGCGAACAGCTTATCAGACAAACAGGGTAAGCTGTGATTAAATACCAAAGACAGACCGAAAATTTGCGCTCTGAGAACACCACAAAAATGCTGAAATACACCGCGCTGTTTATTTCTCTTCCGATCCTCTGGCTGAATCTGAATCAGTCTTTTGACTTAACCTGGAGTTTCGATCCTCTGGCTGAATCTATACTCAATTTAGTCCTCTGGTTGGATATTAATTTTGATCCTCGGGCTGGATACGATTTTGATCCTCGGGCTGGATACGATTTTGATCCTCGGGCTGGATACGATTTTGATCCTCGGGCTGGATCTATTCTCTTCGATTCTCTGGCTGAATCTATTTCCGGTCTTCGGGCTAGACCTGACTTCGACCTTCTGCTAGATCTACTTCGTTTTGATGATAAATTCCCATCATCAGGATCTCGCATCTGAGGCATGCGCTGGTTGACCCTCTTTCGAAATCTACACCCAACCTTCATGTTAGATATGCAGCTCCGAGAATACTCCACTTTTGGGCTTCGTACATATTCTTCAGGCTAGAACATGCTGTAACGACTCTTCAATTAGACTTTTGTTTTTAAATTGAAATCCGCGGGCTGGACCCTCTTGTAGATTGATTTTTTGTTGAACTGTCAATCTACTCCTCTAGCTGGTTTGCTGGGGAAATAACGCTTGTAGGCGATTCTCTGGCTGAATCTTCAAATTGAACCTCAGGTTGGCTCATTGGAAAACGATTCTCAGGCTGAATCTTCGAAATGACCCTCATGCTGGATCACACACACTTGATCCTCTGGTTGAATCTCATGACTTTGGTTGTAAAGCAATTCTTCGGTCTGCTTTGAAGAACCTGTTTATCAGCTTATATGTATGCTTGATATGCATGCAAATGCAAATGTTATGCATGGTGTAAAAAGAAATCTGCTTGGGGAAGCAAGCTCCGGTAGGGAACGGATCGCTGTATCAATCCTTGAATGCGCTGTGGGGAACGATCCGTCTGCCGGGACCGGGGAGCCACCGAAAATAAATCAGCTTTTTTCTGGAAAGTTGACCTTGCTGGGGAAGTATCAACTATGGAAACTTTGTTTGGCGAGGCTCTGTAAGGAGAGTCTGTGGGGAAAGCACTTCCTGGGGAAATGTCGTAGGAATCGACCTTTGCTGGGAATATGAACTTGCTAATCGTCCTCAGGCGGAGGATCAAAACAAATCTGTTAAAAATAAATCTGCTGGGGAATGAGATGAACACTGGGGACACCACCCTCTTGTTTGTTGGGTATGCAACTACTCCGCTGTTGCTGGGGATACAAGGTGCAACTCTACTGGGGGGACATGCTCTGCTGAGGAGAGACTTTATCAACCGCTTGGGGATGAGGATTCATGACTTGGCATCCGGTTCCTGTGACCTGCAAACACACACGTATGTCCCGGGGGAATTGCTCAGTTTGAATTCACCTTCCGGGATTAAGCACATTCAAAGCAATTTTAAGTGTTTTCCTATGCAAATCATCTGTAAAAGCCGCCATTATGTTCAAATGCAATATGTTTCATCAAGAATTCAGACATCTTTTGCAAACAAACTGATAAATGAAAAATAAAGAGGCTATTTAGCTGAATTATTCGACTTTTATTGGTTGAAAAATTTGTGCCAGGAATACGCGAGTACATCAGGAAGTTGATCTGTGAAAAGAGGCGATCGCTATAAATTGAACAAAAGAAACCTATCTTAATGGAAATGTGGATACAGGGTCCCACTGAGTTTCAACTCTTCTATGGCTCGTATGACCTCAAGACGCTTTGCTCATCTTGCCTTCTAAAGTGGATGATTAGTCGATCTTTAACCTTCGAGGATCGCCGGATTGAATGAAACGGTGATATAACACGGATGAACTCAGATTGCAGTCATTCGCTTATTCCCTAACTTTTGCCTGGATCGCCCTTTTGGGTTTTCAATCCACCAGGATACCCTTTTTTGCCTGAGCCGCCCTTTCGGGTTTTCGACTCACCGGGTGTACATTTTTTTATTATTTTTTTTATATCTCTAATTTTTGCCCGAACCTCTTTGTTCTGTTTTTTTTTTGGTTCGTCGGGATACCCTTTTTTGCCTGGACTCTTTTTCTTTTTACTGTCCAGCGGGTCTATTTTATGCGAAGTATTATTTTATTTTTAAACTGCGTCTGAGTTCACAGGGGAAGTGAAGTTTTCGTCATCCATGGTTGTTAGCATCAAAGCTCCGCCAGAGAAAACTCTTTTAACCACGTATGGACCCTCATAGTTCGGTGTCCATTTTCCCCTGTGATCTGTGTTGGGAGGAAGAATTCTTTTGAGTACCAATTCACTGACTTGATAATCCCAAGGGCGCACTTTCTGATTAAACGCTCTCTTCATCCGTACCTGATATAGTTGGCCATGGCATATAGCTGTCAGTCTCTTAGATGATTGTATCGGGAATTGACCCATTCTGCTTCGTCCAGCTTAACATCAAGGGTTTTAATCCGTAGGTTGATGGCTTCCTCAAGTCCCAAGATACAAGCTTCGTATTCGGCTTCATTGTTGGTGCAGGGAAAAGTTATTCGGGCACAAAATGGCATATGAACTCCCTCCGGCGTGATCAACACTACACCAACTCTGCGACCATTGACGTTGACCGCCCCATCAAACATCATAATCCATTTGGATTCAGGGTCAGGCCCCTTCTCCGGGAGTGGTTCCTCGCAATCTTTCGATTTGAGAAACATGATGTCCTCATCAGGAAAGTCGAACCTCATAGGTTGGTAATCATCAATCGGTTGCTCTGCAAGATAGTCTGACAAGACACTTCCTTTGATGGTTTTTTGTGAGGTGTATTGGATGCCATACTCTGTCAGTATCATTTGCCACCTAGCAACCTTTCCGGTAAGCGCTGGCTTTTCAAAAATATACTTGACTGGACCCAACTTTGATATCAATAGAGTCGTGTGAGTCAACATATACTGTCTTAGTCGGCGAGCAGCCCATGCCAAAGCGCAGCAAGTTTTCTCGAACAGTGAGTATCTTTGTTCATAGTCGGTAAACTTTTTGCTAAGGTAGTATATTGCCTGCTCTTTTCGACCTGACTCGTCATGCTGACCGAGCACACAACCCATTAACCTTTCTAACACAGTCAAGTACATGATCCTTTATCTTTCCCGCATTTTACCGCTTTCTTTGATTTTCATCGCCATGTCAGGATGAGTTCGGCGTAACTTCTGCTTCACCGGCGGCATATCTTCATTCAACGGTAACCTGTGCACAACGATGTCTGTATCCAAACCTGGCATATCTTGATAGAACCAAGCAAAGATGTCGACGTGCTCACGAAGCATACTGATCAACTGTTCTTTCACCTCGGCCTGTAGACTGGCCCCGATCTTGATCTCTTTCTTGTCGTCTTCGGTGCCAATGTTGACGGTCTCAATCACCTCCTGATAAGGTGTAATAGCTCGGTCCTCCTGTTTCAACAACCTGGCTAACTCTTCAGGCAATTCACAATCTTCCTCAACCCCTTCTCCGGCTTGATAGATAGGATTGTCGAAGTCATACTTAGCCATAGCAATGTCGTTAGCAGTGAGATCCAGGTGGTCATCTCTGCACGATGGAGGATCATGCGAGATTTTTTTTTTGGAAAGGAAAGAAAACGAAAAAAAGAAACATTGCCATTTTTTATTGTTTTTCGGTAAAAGTAGAAAATAACTGAAAGAAAGAGAACACAAAATTGTTTGCAAAAGCTGTCCTTTATTGATGATAAAAATAATTGTGAAATGTGACTAAATGGATGGCCCTACAGATGAGTCATTACACCTTGGGCAAAGTGTAATACTTTATTATGCATGTAAAAAGGAAAACAATAAAAAATACTCTTTCAGTGGAGTAACCCGGACGAATTTTTCAGACGACCAATTGTTGAGCTTTTCTCCCGGGACACACGGTCAAATCCAGCTATCTAGGTCACAGTCGCTGTCAGCCTTGTCTTCATCTGCAGCATTGATGATGTGGGGAGAAACCAAACCCCCGTTGGAGAAAGTACCGGCTTCATTCTTCTGAGACTCCGGAGTAAACGCCAATCCAAATTTGTCTTCTTTGATGACTGGCTCCACAAATTTGCCCCAGCCTTGGACATTACCAGCTTTAACCACTTCAACAGCTTGCTTGTATGAAGAGATAGAAGTCCCGACCTTCTCAGACTTAGGTGAAAAGACAGCTTCGGGCGCGATCTCACTGATGTTTATGGCTTCGAAGCCCTGACACAGCATCTCATGCATCTCGCCATCCATCTCCACATACTTAAACGTAGACAGGTGGCTAACAAAAATATCCTCTTCACCACAGACAGTGACGACTTGACCTTCTAGTTCATATTTGAGCTTCTGGTGGAAGGTAGAAGTAACAACACCGGCAGCATGAATCCAGGGCCGACCTAGTAGACAGCTATAGGCAGGCTGGATATCCATCACATAAAAGATGCTCTTGAACACCTACGGTCCAATCTTAACTGGCAACTCAACTTCAGCAAGAACAGCTCTCTTAGAGCCATCAAAAACCCGCACAACTAAGTTACTTGGCCTCAGGATGATGCCATCGCAATCCAACTTCATTAAGGCTTTCTTTGGAAGAACATTCAGAGAAGAGCCTGTATCAACCAAAACATGGGAAAGCACCACCCCTTTGCATTCCATTGTGATATGCAAGGCTTTATTGTGATTCCTGCCCTCAGATGTCAGGTCATAGTCGGTGAAACCTAGCCCATGGCCAGCGTTTACATTTGAAACTACCGACTCCAGCTGGTTAACAGTTATCTCTGGTGGAACATAGGCCATATTCAGTACTTTCAACAAGGCTGATCTGTGAGCCTCAGAGCACATCAATAATGAGAGAATGGAGATCTTTGAGGGTGTCTGATTTAGCTGGTCGAGTACCTTGTAATCACTTTTCTTGATAATCCTCATAAACTCATCCACTTCCTTCTCGAATGCGGTCTTAGGAGGAGCTTCCTCAGTAGTAACCTCTTCGGTGGCTACTTGTTTTCCTTTAGCCTTGGCAGCTTCCTCAACTTCAGTATTCGTGCCTAATGTTGATGATGCAAACAGGCGTCCACTGCGAGTGAAGCCACCAACTCCTCCAACATTGTCTACAGCGGAGCTACCAATGTCAATGT
Source organism: Lathyrus oleraceus (assembly GCF_024323335.1). NCBI lineage: Eukaryota > Viridiplantae > Streptophyta > Magnoliopsida > Fabales > Fabaceae > Lathyrus > Lathyrus oleraceus. Next base: position 266,572,947 of record NC_066584.1, on the reverse strand, counting down.
CTTCCCTGTTAACTTTCTGCCCCTGGCAGTAGATATCAGCCCCATAGTGCCACGGGATAGCACTGTCTTTCTCATACGGAAGAGGTCCTGGTACCGTGATGGTGACCGGACTAACCAAAGCCGGTTGAGGGCTGTCAGAGTAAATTGTAACTAGTGCTGGAGTTTCGATGTTTACCTTTGTTGGTTATGAACTTTCTGGGAAATAAATTATTGTCGGAGCGGGTCTCTCGGGAACATATATTTCTTCAGGAATGAAATAAAACGTCATTGTCGACACATCATTCTTCACTGGACGGGTCTGATCGAACTGAAGACAACCTTCATCTATCAGTTGCTGAATACCCCTTCTCAAACTGTCACATCCGTTCTCGGCAGCTTGACAATTTCTGCACTCTCCCCCACAGCCCAGGAAAATCTGTCCTTTCAAAAGTCGGTATTTGACCACCGATAGTGAAGTCTTCACTTTAGTCACATCAGAAACCAAATTCAAAATTTCCCCGCTATCAACAACATTAATCCTTTGCCCGCCGTGGGCTGGCATCGGGTTTTGGATAACATTAGGCACCGGAGAAAAATTGATAACCTGGGCATCTCTCAAATCTTGTACCTTTAGCTGGAGAGCCTTGCAATTATCTGTAGTATGCCCAGGTGCGTTGGAGTGAAAATCATATCTGGCGTTGACATCACAACCTCTGGGCAAATTATTCGGATCGATTGGTGGAGCCAGAGTTCTTAACGTAACCAGATTCAAGTCAATCAGCCTGGGGAGTAATACAGAATAAGGCATTGGGATTGGCTCAATGACCCGGTCCGTCTGCCTTGGACGTTATTGATAGTGTCTCTGCTGACCCGGATTACCTCCTTGTTGTTGATTGTTGTACATGGGTTGCTGTTGAGGATGATACTGCGGTTGCTGTTGCGGTTGAGGAGTAGGTGTAGGAATAGTGACTGCGGCCACTTGATCTTGATAAGAATTAGGGCGTCCTCTGCCCCTGCCTCTGTCGGCATACATAATGCTTGTCTCGCCTTCTCTTCTTCGCTAACCGTTACCAACAAACGGTTTCTTGGGAGCACTATTGTCTTGAATTTTGCCCATCTTCAACAGACTCTCGATTCTTTCTGCAGCAACTACTATCTCTGCAAAGCTGATTGACGGGCAAGCAGCCAATCTCTCAATATAATTGCCTTGAAGAGTGTTCATGAACATATCCGCCATCTCCCTTTCAGACATAGGGGGTTGGACGGACGCAGCAATTTGTCTCCAACGCTGAGCAGATTCTCTAAAGGTTTCCTTGGCAGTCTGAGACATTCCTTGCAACAAGGTCCGATTTGGAGCCATGTCCAAGTTGTATTGATATTGCTTGACAAAAGCCTCTGCCAAGTCTTTCCAGCTCTTGATGGTAGTACGAGACAAATGAGAATATCATTCACGAGAAGCTCCAGTTAGATTGTCTTCAAAGTAGTACATCCACAACTTTTCATCTTCCGTGTGAGCTCCCAACCTTCCCAAATAAGATTGGAGATGAGTGCGTGGGCAAGAAGCCCCGTTGTATTTCTCAAAAGTAGGGGGTTTGAACTTGTGAGGAATCCTTACTCCCTGAACCAGACCAAGATTTGTGACATCAAAACCTAAGGAATTTTGAGACTCCAAAGATTTGAGCTTCTCAGCAAGCTCATCCATACGGCGAGTGGTCTCATGGGCTTCGTCGTGCACAAAGAATTGATCATACTGATACTCTTCAGTAACGGGGTGCCCGTTAATCCGAATTCCTTGATTCACATTGTACCTTCCGCCAATACCATTTCCGACATTCCCCGTGTTGCCAACATCACCCGGTTTTCCATCAGCATTTGCATTACCCGCATTACCAGTGTTCACAGGGTTATCAGCGTTCCCAGGGTTACCAAGGTTTCCCTCAGCATTTGGTATCTCCACCTCTGGATCGGGCCTCGGTTTCTCAACCAATTCCCTCAGCTTTTCCTGGCCTTCTGCCATACCATTCATCAGTGTCATGAACTGATCCATCCTTTCACGTATATCAGCCAGCTCCTTCTGTACCTGGTCCATCGCTAGTTGCGGACGATTTTCCTTTGTCGGGTACCTATGGACTCGCTTGGGACCAATAATGCCTGAAACAGGGAACAAACTTTAGACACTGCGGTGACACCTGCAAAACAGACAAGGGTTAATATGCATGGTATGTGATGCGCTGCTTATTCAATTTTAAGGCGCCCCCCTTTGAAAGGGAATACCCTGCAAATGAATAAGCATGAGATGTTGGATGCAAATATGCAGATGATGTTATGCAATGCAAAGGCATGTCAATCAGGATTGCTGTATCTGCTTGAACATCTGTCGGGTTGCACTGTCTGAAGAGAAACCCACTGAGGAATATAATACAAGATCACAACTCTGCTCCAGAAAACCGGGTTGGTTGGAGGTTAAAGTTTCCTGAATTTAGCCCGCCCCTCACTGGTAGGTTCTAAGAACAGAAGTTTGTCAACTTTGGCCCTTCAGTCGAGAATAATACATTTACCACTTAAGGTTTGGCATTATTACGGGATAAAAGACCTCCACTGACTCCTCTCAACAGGACATCCTAATAGCAAGTTCCCAGTCTCGGGGTCCTCGGATTGATCAGCGAGAATGCCCCCACCAAAGCTACCATAATCACATCTCGGAGGAGAGGCCTCGACTGAGTTCTCGGGAAATGGTCACCAGAGTCGACGATTTCTAGAGGAACATCATGCTGTTATGGAACATCCGTAGGACAGAACATATCCAAAAGAAACCTCGTCTGGGTGTGGGTTTTCATGAACGACTTAACGTAGCAACACACCACGCAAGCCTCATGACTATCCACTCTAAAACCTGTGTGTACACTCAAGCCTGGGTAATGGGCTTATCTCTCATAGAACATCTCATCCCAAAAACAGAACCAGCAGATATAGCAATCATATGTACACAATGCAATAAGATAAGGCAGGTAAATAAATAACTGTACAAAAGCATGAACACCCAATAAACAAACAACCTACAAAAGCTAGGAGGGACTCGCTTAGGGAAACCGGTCCCCAGCAGAGTCGCCAGCTGTCGCAACCTACCTGCGAAAAAAAACAACCGGAGAAAAAGAAAAGACAGAAGAGTCGCCACCGTGCGTTATTTATCCCAAAGGAGGGAAAGGAAACGCTCGAAGTAAACCTGGGAGAAAGGAAAGGAAAAGACAAGGTCTCGCAACCAAATCTTGGGTTCGGGAGTCGATTATACGAAGGGAAGGTATTAGCACCCCTACGCATCCGTAGTACTCTACGGGATCCACTCTTGTAGTTCTTGTCTAAAGGGCGTGCGTTATCTAATGTATTATTTACTAAAAAAAAAAGGGGTCAAAAGGAAATGACTCGCACGGATTTCGCATCCACTGCATACGTATCCCATCTGAATATGAGAATCAGAGTCTTCGTAGCTCGGCTACCTATGGGTTAGGGGGGAGTGTGTGCTCGCTAAGACGTCGCGTCTTATGCCTACGTATCTCATCTGGAATGAGAATCATTGCAAGCCGTAGTTCGGCTAACTACAGGTTAAGTTTTGGGATGAACGACGTTACTACGCAATCTACCGGATGCTCGACCTTTGGAGACTTACTCGCCTGTAGTAGAAGGAGTAAATGTGTTCTTAGGAGAAGAAAAATCAATGAGTTTGTTTGTGTTTTAGGGATGCTCATGCAAAAAGGGTAATAAGGATAAGACCTCATAGCTCTTAACCCTGGACAAGGTGAGCTCATGACAAAAAGTGGGGGTTCAGAAAGGTGGAACCCTCTCCACTGACTGACCGGACAAAAGATCTGGGGTTTTTGTTCTGAAGCATCGACACGTAGTGTGATCTTAAAGAACGACGCATTGAATAACGAGGGGTTGACTATTGATCCCTTTTATCCGTCAATTACCTCTTCATGGAGGTCTTTAGGCAAACAGTAGTAAAATGCGGGAAAGATAAAGGGGGTTAAGAGATCTACTACACGGATAAAGATCCGAAGCAACAGCAAATAAAGAGATAAGAAACCCAGAGATCTCTCAAGCTAGCACCATCAAAGAAAGCGAGTCAGTACAGGTAATCGGGATAAACCTCCAGGTGGTATCCCACGAATAAAGTGGAACACCAAGCAAGCCATCTCTGCAAGAGTCATATGAGCCCTCACAAAACAAAACTCAACAAACAGGTTAGAGAAACAAGATAGGGTAATCAAGAGTTTCCCCCAAATCAAAATGTAACCACATGAATCATGCCATTAAAATTCACAAAAAGAAACCAAGGGTAGGAGGCCTAAACCTCTTGCCAAACACATGTATCAAAAGGGTATCAAAATTCAAAGTCAGGGGGCAAGGATCCACACATCAAGGCATGACATACATACTAAAACATGTGCCCACATGCAAAACCTAACGATAATACCTCATACATTCATAGCATTCAAATTGAAAGCATACAGTAATGGAGATAGGGTAAACCTGATTGGAGAGATCGAATGAAATTGAATTACCCGATTGAGTTTGCAAAGCAATCTGAGGGTTTATATGAGATGGGATTGGCTCTTTGCAGATGAGTTCATTTTAGTCTCTGGAGGCTGCTCTGAACTCTGTTAGCTCTTCTCTCACTATCTTTTTCCAGCCAGGGTAATAGGAATAGAATGGCCTTTTGTTTCACTGAAACTCTGAATTTATAACCTGATTTTTGTGGACCTGTGGGCTTAAATGATAGAGACCCAAGTCCAAAATTTTTCTGTTATATTTTATTTATTTATTTATTTATTTATTATTATTATTAATTTTTTGTTTTTTTTGGTTTTTTTTTTTTTAAAAACACGTGGGCTTCTCCTAGAGAGCATGACAGTTCAAGAAATTCCTCTGAGCGTAGGTGATTCTGGTGGCTTTTCTTGGGACTCGCTAGGCGACCCATTCTGCTCGCCTAGCGAGCATAACAGCTCATGAACAAACTTTTGCTCCTTCAAGATTAACGTTTTGACTGACGAATAGACCCCATTTGAAACTGTTGGAAGTAACTCAAGTCTTTCCCTTGTGTTGACTGATCATCTAAATAGAACCCACAAAGTGTCCTGGATGATGTTCAAGTTTTTGGAGCTAATCCCGATTGACATGATGAAATGCAATATATCTAATTCTGATTGATAATGATGAAATGCAATATGAAATGTTAAATGACCTAAAAATGAATGCATGAATGAGGAGGGCAAATTTTGGGGTGTTACACTTTCCAAGCTTTATCTATAGCTGAGCCTATTGAGAAGAGAAGTCCTTCATTTGCTTCCTATAGAGATGCAAAGTTGGCCATTGAGTGTGGCACAACTGCTGGTTTAGGAAAAATGATTGAGCTAGAAGACAATAAGTCTCGGGCTGGCATAGGCTTTTCTTCTGGGGTCTTCAACACTAAAGGGTTATTCAAGAGTGGAGGTTTCATCCACGCTGGTCAGGATGAAGAAGTTGCTGCTGTTTTGGAAGAAGATACAGAGGATTCTGGCAATTTCGTCATCCCTGGAGGGGTCTGCAACAATTGGGTCGCTGTGGATATTCCTACAGTTATCCACAAGTCCACGTAATGATCACTTTGTTTAAAAACCCTTCTCCCATGCCAAAAGGAGGAGTGATGACATTGTTGGCGCATAAATACAATGATATTTTCATTCAATAAATGCATGTTAAATGTTTGTTTTTCCAATTATTTTCCCTTTTTTCTTTTTACATGAAATTGGTGACCACATAAAACCTAAAAAAAAAATTAAAAAAAAGAAACAAAATAAAATCAATCTTTTCATCTGCATAATGATTTGCCTTGTTTAATTTCTAAAAGCTTTTCATTGAACATAATGATCGAACACCATCTCCCAATTTTGAGTTCCCTGTATTTGAAGCGGAAGAAGATGATGTTGAAGAGATTCCTGACGAGATTACCCGTCTACTTGAGCATGAAGAGAAGATCATTCAGCCGCATCTCGAGAATCTGGAAACAGTCAACTTGGGGTATGAGGATTGTGTTCGTGAAGTGAAGATTAGGGCACTCCTTGAAGAATCTATTAAGAAGGGGTTGATTGAATTGCTACGAGAATATGTTGACGTCTTCGCTTAGTCGTATGAAGACATGCCAGGTCTAGATACTGATATTATGCAACATTTCTTACCTTTGAAGCCTGAGTGCGTGCCTGTGAAGCAGAAGCTTAGAAGAACTCATCCTGATATGGCAGTGAAAATCAAAGAGGAAGTTCATAAGCAAATTGATGCGGGGTTTCTGGTGACTTCTACATATCCTCAATGGGTGGCCAATATTGTGCCCGTGCCAAAGAAAGATGGAAAAGTCTGGATGTGTGTGGACTACAGAGACTTGAATAAAGCTAGTCCGAAAGATGATTTTCCTCTACCACATGTTGATATGTTGGTAGACAATACAACTAAATTCAATGTCTTCTCATTTACGCATGGATTTTCCGGATATAACCAGATCAAGATGGCCCCAAGGATATGGAGAAGACAACATTCATCACACCTTGGGGAACATTCTGTTATCGAGTGATGCCCTTCGGTTTGAAGAACGCAGGAGCCACGTATCAACGAGCTATGACCACCTTGTTTCATGATATGATGCACAAGGAGATCGAGGTGTATGTTGATGATATGATTGCTAAGTCAAGAACGGAAGTTGAACATGTAGAGCATTTGTTGAAGCTTTTCCAACGTTTGAGGAAATATAAGCTTCGTCTGAATCCCAACAAGTGTACATTTGGAGTCCGTTCTGGCAAGTTATTGGGCTTTATTGTCAGTGAAAGAGGTATTGAGGTTGATCCTGCGAAGGTCAAAGCTATACAAGAGATGCCTGCGCCCAAAACTGAGAAACAAGTCTGAGGTTTTCTTGGCCGCTTGAATTACATTTCTAGATTCATATCCCACATGACTGCCACATGTGCGCCGATATTCAAGCTCCTCCAGAAAGATCAGTCTCATGATTGGACCGAGGATTGTCAGAAAGCTTTTGACAGTATTAAAGAGTATCTGTCTGAACCTCTGATTCTATCTCCGCCTGTGGAAGGAATACCTTTGATCATGTATCTGACTGTTCTTGAAGACTCAATGGGTTGTGTCCTCGGTCAGCAAGACGAATCAGGGAAGAAGGAGTATGCTATTTACTACCTGAGTAAGAAGTTCACTGATTGTGAGTCTCGATACTCAATGCTTTAGAAGACATGATGTGCTTTGGCTTGGGCTGCTAAGCGCCTACGCCAGTATATGATAAATCATACGACTTGGTTGATATCCCGAATGGATCCAATTAAGTACATCTTCGAGAAGCCTGCTTTAACTGGGAGATTTGCCCGTTGGAAGATGTTGTTGTCTGAGTATGATATTGAGTATCGAGCTCAGAAGGCTATTAAAGGTAGTATCTTGGCTGACCATTTGACACATCAGCCGATCGAGGATTATCAGTCAGTTCAGTATGACTTCCCGGATGAGGAAATTCTGTATTTGAAAGTGAAAGATTGCGATGAGCCTACACTCGATGAAGGGCCAGAGCCTGGTTCCAGATGGAGTATGGTGTTTGATGGCGCTGTAAATCAGTATGGAAATGGTATTGGGGCAGTGATTATTACTCCTCAGGGCATGCATATTCCTTTTACAGCAAGGCTAACTTTCAAATGCACGAATAATATGGCTGAGTACGAGGTCTGTATTATGGGATTGGAGGAGTGCATTGATCTAAGGGTCAAGCATCTTGACGTATATGGTGATTCGGCCCTCGTTGTTAATCAGATTAAGGGTGAATGGGAAACGAATCAGCCTGGCCTCATTCCATATAGAGACTATGCAAGGAGGATTTCAACGTTCTTTACTGAGGTTGACTTTCACCATATTCCTCGAGATGAGAACCGGATGGCAGATGCTCTTGCTACACTTGCTTCGATGATTGTGGTTAAACTTTGGAATGAAGTTCCCAATATCACCGTGATGCGCTTGGACAGACCAGCTCATGTGTTTGTGGTAGAAGAGGTGAAAGATGACAAGCCATGGTATTATGACATCAAGTGTTTCCTTCAGAACCAGAGTTACCCGCCTGAGGCATCTGTAAAAGATAGGAAGACTTTGAGATGAATGTCCGGCAATTTCTACCTCAACGGCGACGTACTTTATAAGAGAAATTTTGACATGGTTCTGCTCAGATGCGTGGATAGACACGAAGCAGACCTGTTGATGACTGAAGTCCATGAGGGTTCATTTGGTACTCATTCCAATGGACATGCCATGGATAGAAAGATGTTGAGAGCAGGCTACTATTGGCTGACAATGGAGTCTGACTGCTGCAAATATGTGAAGAAATGCCATAAGTGTCAGATCTATGCGGACAAGATTCATATTCCCCCGACACTTCTGAATGTGATTTCATCACCATGGCCTTTCTCCATGGGGGGAATTGACATGATTGGCATGATAGAGCCAAAAGCATCTAATGGACACAGATTTATTCTCGTAGCTATTGATTACTTCACCAAATGGGTTGAAGCGGCATCAGATGCAAATGTGACCAGGCAGGTGGTCGTGAAGTTTATCAAGAATCAACTCATATACCGTTATGGTGTGCCAGATAAGATCATTACTGATAATGGATCTAACTTGAATAACAAAATGATGAAAGAGTTGTGTAGTGAGTTCAAGATTGCACGCCATAATTCTTCTCCTTACAGACCTAAGATGAATGAGGCTGTTGAAGCTACTAATAAGAATATCAAGAAGATTATCCAGAAAATGGTGGTCACGTATAAGGATTGGCATGAGATATTGCCATTCGCTTTACATGGATATCGCACGTCTGTCCGCACTTCAACAGGGGCAACCCCTTTCTCTCTTGTTTATGGCATAGAGGCTGTACTCCCAGTAGAGGTGGAGATCCCATCAATGAGGGTCTTGATGGAAGCCAAGTTGACTGATGCTGAATGGGTTCAGAGTCGTTATGACCAGCTGAATTTGATAGAAGAGAAGAGATTGACTGCCATGTGCCATGGTCAGTTGTATCAGCAGAGAATGAAGAAACCTTTTGATAAGAAGGTCAAACCTCGTGTGTTCCGAGAAGGTGACCTTGTGCTCAAGAAAGTCTTGTCTTTCGCGCCCGATTCCAGGGGCAAGTGGACTCTAAACTATGAAGGTCTGTATGTTGTTAAGAGAGCCTTTTCAGGCGGTGCATTGATACTTACAACTATGGATGGAGAGGATTTCACTCGTCCTGTGAATTCAGATGTGGTCAAGAAATACTTCGCCTAAAAATAAAAACAGAATAGCTCGCTAAGTTGAAAACCCGAAAGGGCGGCTTAGGAAAAAATGAGCGTCTCAGTGGATTGAAAACCCGAAAGGACGATCCATGCAAAAGTTAGAGACATAAAAAAATGAATATTTGTATCCTGCTAGATTGAGTACCTCATCCTGGGGCAATCTAGGCAAAAATTAGGGATTTGGAAAGTAACTGCATCCTGACAAGACTTTGCTTTTCAGCCGTCATCTGTCGGAATCTCGCTCAGTCATCTTCAACCAAAGCTTCAAATACATCGAATTCAGAATTGGTGGAGAAATGGTCATTATGTTCAATGTAGCCCTTTTCTAATATATATCACCAATTTCAAACTTGTAAAGATCTATGGAGTCTTGCATTTGCAGACTACCATTCCATCAAATAAATTTGAGCCTTTTATCCAATTATTTGCACTCTTATTTGTTTCTATTCAACAAACGTTTTGCATGCCTTTAATTGAGAAAATATCATTGTTTTGAAAAAAAAATGAATTTTTCATAACTTGTTTTTAAACAAGGTGAACATTCACAATGATGAAAAGGATACTTAGGAGATCCTCAGTGCTCTCCCAAGGATGATATGATCTCCAACAGGTAAGACATTTGTTCATATTCCTGGCATGCCTGTATCTTCTTTCTCTGGAACCCGAGTAGTATGCTTGTTGAGATATTTACCACTCTCCCCTTCAGCGAGGTAGCACCCTTTTCTCCTCAGCGGATGTGACCCCCTTGGTGGGTACGATAGTTGGTGGTTGATCCCCAGAGTCCCTTTATCCCTCGGATTGATTCCCCATTAGAGTTGTTTATGTGGCAGATTCTACTTATGCAATAAACTCTTTTCCCCAGTTGTGACTGATGATTCATCCCCTGCAGAGGTATTGTTGTTTCTTGGCATCTCTGATCCCCGGCAGATTGGATACTCTCCGGTGATTTTGGCTTTCTGTCTTGAGATGTAGTACCGGATGTCTGTTCTCCTTGGAGCTGTTTGTGTTAGAAATGTCTGTCTGTCAGCATTCATCAAGCATAAACCACGCATGTGTGCATATATATTTTTCAAACATTTGGATATTCATATTGCATTTTTTGCCATATATCTTTGTTTGTTATTCCTCTGCTAGTTGGTAATACATTTCCCAAGAAAGTTGTCGGTGTCTGATCCCTCAATATAGAGAGTCAGCACCTTAAGCAGAAAGTGTTTATCTTTCCTTCCGCATTCCCCACTGAGTTATATCCTCGTGGACGACGGTTGTTTTCGCTTCCTCCCAACACATATATTGGGATGGGCTTCCCTATTGAGTTATATCCTCATTAGGACGAGTTTTGATTCATTTTGCCTCTTTGGTTTGATCCTAAATTGGCCTCTTGTGACTGTCTTCTGTGTTTCCCTGTGGCATAAATGAATAATTGCTCAGTAATCGGTAATCATTCATCTTATCCCCGACGGAGCCTGTGGTTTACTACCCTTATACCGGTATTTGTAAACCCTATTTTCTCCCCTTTGCAGAGTTAACTTTTTTGTTCATCCTAAGTGGATGACGGTTACTTTTCCATGGTTTCCAACCCAGTATCCGGTAGGTGTAATCCCCTCCTTGGTGATTATCTTCATTCACTATTCGGTGTTGATATTCCCTATTTTGCCTGGATAATTGCCCTGATTATGCAATTTATCCCCAGCAACTCATCTCGTTTACCCTGTTGTTGGTAACGATTGTTTCTCTCCTGAATGGGTCATCATTATATACCTAATTTCAGTATCCCGATGCCTTTTCTTTTCGGTCGATTTATCCTTTATTAACCCAGTAACCGGTTGTGGATAATCTTCCATGCGAGTATATTATCTATGTTTTGACGGTAATAAATAATATATCTCATGCACTCGTTGGTCGAAGCCTTTTGTTCTTCCCCAGTTGAGTAAGATTCGCATCCCTATTTCGGAATCGAATGTCCATCCCTTAATCGAGTTTGCTTTTTGCCCTCTTTTCGGATTATGAGTGTTTGGGAATATTCCCCAATTCACGCTTTGGTCGATCACCTATTATATGCCCAGTAACCGGTATCCCTGGTGTTCCTTCCTTCTGCTCCCTATTATGACTTTTTGTCCCCTGTGGAGTCAAATTTTCCTGAGTCGAAATATACCTTTTTAGGTCTTCCTCAGATGATTTGGTTGATTGATATCTCTCACCCTTATACCGGTCTTAGATATTCATTCTTCCTGAGCATGTTGTTCTCTCACCCTTATACCGGTGTTCAGATCACACGTCTCTTTGAGCTTATTACCCAGTAACCGGTAATACCTCATCCCGTTGTTTCCCCAGGAGATTCCTTTTTGGATATCCCCAGTGAGGTCCCTTAGTGGATTATCCTCACCTGAGTCCGGATTATTATCTGATGTATCCATTGTGGATAATGTTGTTGTGTTGGCATATTCCCCAACACATGCACCTTCGAGTCAGCTCGATGTCTTTCCATTGGATTTACTCCCTTTGGAATTCTGTCCCCCAAGCTTTGAGTCGTGCCCTGCTCACACAGTTCCTTCTTATCCTCATGAGAGTCCCCGGAGTTTCTGTCCCGTTGGGCGTACTACTCAGATGGATTGTCAAATCCTCCTGATCTTTTCCTTTGTGGATACATATCTCCACAGAGTATTACCTTTTTGCATACATACATTTGCATCATGAGGTCTCTTAGGGACCAAAATTTGTCTTTTTGTTATTATTTAAGCCCATTCTACCTCGTCGAAACGAAGATTTTAACCTTCACTTCTCCGGCTAGAATGACCTTAAATAGGGGCATCTGTAATACCCCAATTTTGGCCCTAAGATCTCTCATGGCATCATAACATTGCATTTGCATAGCCTCAAGGATCTTCAGCATCTTGGTTCCCTTTGCCTTTGGGTGGGATCTCTTGTGAGTGGTTTGAGATCACCAAGCATGCTTGAATTGTATATCATTGCTTTTCTCATTTTGTTTACTAACCAAAAGCACAAAAATATGTCACTAACATCTTTTGTTTTGTAGCTTGAGCAATCATAAGGTCCACAGCTTCAAGGAGATCATTAGTACAAAGACATGGTCAAGAGGAGATGATAGCAAGCATGGCAATGGTTTCCAAAGCTCTCATCCATCAAATATGCCTCCCTAGTACCTCAATGCATCATTTTGATCAAAGCAAGACAAAGGGTTTAAGGTTTGTTCTTCAGAAAAACCCTAAGTCATCTGTGCATCACAATGCCTTGCTCATGAAGCAACCTCAGCCCATGATCAAATACAATCAAGGGAAGTTCTTTAATTCATCATTTCATGTATATTTGAACTTATTTGAGTGTCCTCAATCATCAATTCATCAAGATATGAGGCATGGACTTGAGAAGTTGATCAGTCAATTTATAGACTATTTTGAAATGCACTGAGACCTAACTTTTTATGTGTTGGTCAAATGGAGATGGTTCCAAAAGCAAACATGTTCTTAAGGACAATATGCACAACTTTCATGTTCATCAAAAATTGATTTTAAGCTTGGAAGGCCATCTGCCATTCCAATACAATATAGGTTATTTTGACTGAAACCCTAATTGTGGGTCAACTTCCCAAGGACATAACTCATTCATTTTTTATGATTTTGAGGTGGGATCAAATGCATTGGAAAGCTTACGATGTCTACTTCAAATTTTATGTTTAATACAATTTTAAAATCGCAATGGAAATATATGTGATAATGCAATACATTATAGGTCCTTTTTGACCAAATGCATTAAAAGTCAAAAAAGTCCAACTTCAAGTGCTCATAACTCTTTCATCAAAAATCCAAATAATGCAACATTTGAGTCCGTTTTGATTGTCTTGAAACGATCTACAACTTTGACGTTGGAGGTTTTTCCATTTGAGGCTTGCATCATCAAAACAGAAGGGCTTGAACGTTGGCCAATTTTAGAAACCTTGCCATAACATATCTTGCACCTTGCACTTTAATCTCAAATTTCATGAATTTCCACACTTCAAATGAGTTTTTGTCCAACTCAACATTTGTTCCTTATAAAACGACCTTTCCAACCATTACCCATATGCCTATGTTTGGATTTTCTAAATGGTACTTTCGAAGAGATGGTGCATAAGCAATTGCCTTGCAAAGTCACACGTCCAATTCCATTTGGCTGATGCTCAAAATTCATTTGGAATTGTTTTTGGGCCTTGTGCATGATCATGCAAGCCCATGCAATGAAGCTTCACATGCCATGCACACGGATCATTTCACACTCTCCTTGCCACTTCCTCTATAAATAGAGACTTCATTCCACTCATTTCACACGCCTAATTCAACCAGAAATGCTGCAGAATTCTTTCCATAGCCATCACTAAAGAAGCAATTGCATTTTCTTCAATTTTTTCAGATCCAAAATTCAACTTCATCTGGTTGAATTCTTGGATCTTGAGCTTCTAAGCCTTCATCATTCATCTCATTGAAACTTCTGTTTTAGCAAAGCAAGCAAGGCATCATGCTCAAAGTACCAAAACTCAAGCTTACACTCCAACTGGTATTTCCTTCGATTCTCATCATCCATGGACCTATTTGCTTGGATCTTGTGTTGGCTGAAGTCCTCTCAATAGAGGCACCATGTTTATGCTTTTAATTTCTGAAATTCATTGAGTTCATGATGAACACCAGATTTTTCAACTTCTGATTTCTTAAACCATAGAAATCTAGAATGAAAATGGATGGTATAGGGATGATGTACATCATCCCAGCTTTCGAATGATGTATAGATCGCACGATTTGGTTAAGGTTTGAATCTCTGTAAATCTGGCCGGAAACTGCATGCTCAACGGAGAAGACGGTGGCTCCGGTGGCTGCCTCATTGCCATATTTAATCTGGACCGTGTGATGGTGTTTCCAGATTCGATTCCATTCGTCCAATGTTATGACCTTTTTAAATGCATCATGCGCTTCAGTTGACCAAGGCACATGGTAGGTGCGCATCTCTGGAGCGTGTGATCTGCCAGCTCAATTAATGAGCTCAGATCTAACGCTCCATGTTTTTTTTGCATTTTTATTTTCTGATTTTTATTTTCTTTAATTCCTTTTATTTCAAAAATCAATATCTCTTTCATTTTTAATCCAAAAATTATGGGACCAATTGCATTATTTCCCAAACAATTTCTAGTTTCTATTTCGGATTTTTAATATTTTTTATTTTAACATTTGATATTTTTCATGATTTTTCTCTTTTTTGGTTATTTTTAATTAATTTTAAATAGTTTTTGATATTCAAAAAATACAAAAATATTTTCCTAACCTATTTGAATAATGATGGATCTATGAAAAATATTCTCATCAATTTTTAAATTGATTTGAGAGTTATTTGAGATTTTAATTCAATTAAGTTATTTTTATTCATTTTTAATTGGTTAAAAATAGTTTCTGACTTTTAAAAATGCTGAATTTTTTTGTCAAACTTTGTTTGACCTTGTTGAACTTAGGATAAATTACTTGGACCTTTCAAGGTTGATTTGAAGTGATTTTGAAGTTTGACCTTTCCATTTTATTTTTAATTCAAGTTTAATTAAATATTAAAAAATGCCAAAATAGTTTATTCTTTTCTTGACTCCCAATCTTCATCTCACTTCTGTTTTTTGATTGTTTGACCTTGACTTTCAATAACATATGAAGATTGGTACATTGTATTTCATTTAATGCACTTTAATTTTGCCATTTCCATTTCTCTTATCCATCTTCTCCTTCTTCTTCTTCTACTTCTTTTCTTCTTGATTAATGAGTTGAAGGTTGATAAGTTAACATTGGTTAGGAAGATTTAATCTTCCTTGATTCAAATCTAATTCATCTTGATCAATTGATCAAGTGAATGGCTTTGCATTAAGGATAGGTTGTCTTCTAAATCATGCAAAAGGCTTAAACCAATACAAGATCAATTCTCATTTTCTTTTTGGCATGACAAGTTTTTGGGACTTGGTTCACTAATCAAGACTCTTAACTTGTGTTTGTTGCCTACATTATTATTGACCGGCCTCAGATAGTTGTGACTCCTACATAAGTCCAATTACGATTGCTTAACATAGCGCTAAATTTGCCTTATGGCACACTAACTACTAACACTAACTATTAACAATTAACATTTACTTTATGCACTTTACTTTTATGCAATTTACTATTCTTGCACATATTATCCATTTGCTTTTCTCTTTGCTCGCTTGAGCACATGTTTATGTTAATGCCATTTGCCTTTTGCTCACTTGAACACATAATTGTGTATATATTATTATGCTTGTGTTTTTGTTTTGATTGTTGTGGACCAAATGCAAAGAAATGGACTTAGTTTATAGGACTTTCCCTATGCAAAGAAATGGAGAATAGGACTTAGATTCTAGGACCTTCCTTATGCAAAATTGGAGTAAAAGGATCTTAATGATGAAGATGGGTTAGAAGAACCAAATCTCTAAACTCACTCTTGTCCATTCTTGTTTTACTTCATGGAATCTTTGATATGTGTGCTTTTGTGATAGGAGTTTCCATTTGAGCTTGATTGGAGGACCATTGCCATGTGCATCCAAGTGGAAGATACAAGATACATTGAGGATATCTTGTGAGACTTATTTGATTGCTTATGCTTTGTGGTTGCTTATTCCAAAGGATGGGAGCTACTTGGATCTTAAATATGATCTCAAGAGAGGAACTCCTAGTGTGGTTTCATTTCTTATCCCTCACCTTTTTGTTTTGCTTAGGACTTAGCCATTCTTCTTCATCTCTCCACTCTAACCCAAGCCAAAACTGTTTGTGCAAACATTTAACTATTGTTTTCAAACATTAGAAACCTAAGCCTTATGCTTTTGATTTTCAAACTTTCTTTTCACAATACTTATTTTGAATTAAATCTTTAAGTCAACTTTGACTATTTTGGTACATACTTATAATTGGTAAATATAACCCATTCAAATTTCTTTTTGTGGTTCCAATGGCCACTTCCTAATCAAATTTTCCATAATCTTTAGCTATTAGGTTTGAGTTATCTTTGTGGTAGATGTAATACTCACCTATATCCTTAGTGATGGACAATGAGTCTTCCATGCTTATTATAGGGTTAACCCCTCACTAGCAGGTTGAAGTTATCCTCACATGGTGGATTTGTGGTTTGGTTGAGTTTTCTCCCTTTGATAACAAAATACCTTAAGGCTTTTGGACCAATCAATTCACCAACTTGTTTTGAGATTTTTACCCTGAACTACGGGGTTTTGATCCTAATCTTTTTTTTAAGATGGTACGTAGGCAATGGGTTTATCCATCCAAACACAAAATATAAATAATTTGTATATTCTCTTCTCATCTCTTCAATCATGTTTGCACAAACAAATTTTCACAATACAAACAACCTTTGCAACAAGTATGAAAAGGGCTCCCTAGGAGTACCTAGGATGTTTTGGGTGCCTAACACCTTCCCATTGCATAACCAACCCCCTTACCCGGATCTCTATTTCTTTTACTAGTTTTTGTTAAAACTATTAGGTTTTTGTTCGCTTTCTAACCATTCCTTTGGATAAATAGAAGTGCGGTGGCGACTCGACTTTGTATGATTTACCTTGGATTTAGTCAATATCTCTAATGGTAACGAATACCCCGCTACAGGATGCATGGGAACTAATTTGAGCCTAATTCATGATGCAACTCAACTCCAATTCATGCACAATGAGTACATAAACATTAACATGTAAGCATGCAATAAGAAATGATTGATTGAATTCAAAACTTTCCAAAACAAACCTAGGAAAGGAACCATGCACAAGTCTCTCAAATCTTATGCAAATGAAGTAATCTTGGACTTTTTGGAAATGTGACATAAAGGGGAACGACTTAGATGTTGAACACTTTCCCATTTGAAGCTTGGGTCATGATGAATTTTCAGGTGGAAGTTTGAGAAATCAAACATGGTTGAAAATTTTCTAAGTCCCAAGTCAAATGACAACTTCTTCCACCTTGAATAACTTTTGCTATGAGTTTCTAATGAAAATGGCTCCTTCATCAAAGTTGTATCTATTTCAATCCTATTAAATTTGGTCACACATTTGACATAATTTGGATTTGGCATGAGGTAGTTATGCATTTTAGAAGTTGAGGAGAATTGCTTGTTCATTGATGATGGCCCAAAATGACCTATAATCTTTCCTCTTGGAACATGTCCTTTAAAGTTGAATTTTACATTTCTCAAAGAATAAAAGTTGGATAGTACATATTGAATTTGACCATGAAACTTGAATGGACTTCATCTCATAAAAATTGAGCAAGTTATAGTCCTTGGAAGTTGACCTCCTAACTAGGGCACAAACAAAATGACCTATAATATTTCACCATAAAAATTGACTTTATAAGAAAAAATAGATCTTGATGTCAACATGAAAGTTGTTTGTAATGTAATAAAGAGTAACTTTACTCTTGGAATAATTTGCATATGACAAAAATCATAGCAGATAGGGTCTAGGGAACCCCAGTTTTGACTAGTTGACTTTCTCTAGTCAACCTCTTTGGACCAACTTGCAAACTTGAAGTTCTATTGATATTTTGGACTTATGGAGGATAATATATGCTTTATATTATGTATAATAAAGTATACCTTGATATCTTTGACCAATTTTTGAAGAAACTTGTTGGGGAAGTCACACAAGATATCTAATGAATTAGGGCTTCCAAGGCAAACAAGCTTCAAACTCTTGATGAATTCTTGATTAAAATGATAAATAAAGATCATTGGGATCCATATATTATGTTTATAACCAATGTGAATCTTTCCTTGATTGATCTCTTGCACTAAGGGTCTAAAATCCTAGTTATGAGCTTTATGAGGCATTGGTGGATGCACACACTACCAATAAAAGAAACAAAGTTATACATAGACATATTTTTTTGTATTTTTGGTTAGTAAAAAAAGAAAAATAAAGTATGATACAATCAAATGTCCTTGGTGAGCTCTCCCAATTCAAATCCAATAAATGAGGGATAAGGAGGATGTCAAGGTGTGATCCCAAAGTCAATGCAACTGATGAGATAGCATGAGGGATCTTAGGGTCAAAATTTGGGTCTTCCAATAGTATCCATAAGAATAGATGTCTGGTTATCTTCTAGACTACAAATAATTTTCATATAGTTACTAATTAATACACATAAATAAAAGAATATTAAAAAGTACAAGAAATACTTACTTTTGGGGAAAGGATCCTTGGCCTTTTACCAATAAAATTACATTTGATTGCATTGTATCTCTCAATCGCTCTACACATGTTATTAAAAATTAAATACGGATAAAAATTATTCAAAACGAAAAGTAAAATTTGAATAAAAACGAATACTACTTACCCAGACAAAGCGTTTTTAGCATAACTTCATTAAGGGGAATGTGCATGTAGCAAAGCATAACTAAAATTATTTGCCTCGGGGATATAGTAACTAGTTACCAAGATTATTGAATAAACATTCAGAATAATTAATAATATGTATAAAATTGATTTATAAATGAAAACACAAATTAATATATACTTACGTATGGTAAAACGAGGCCAAATAATATTCTTTATTCTCTTCTATCAACCTGTCTTTTAATTAAACCTTGATATTGTTTGTTACCGAACCACCATGAAGGCTAATGCAATTTGGATCTACGATATAATACTTTCTTAAACCCCTTTCGACACACATCTCATGCAGGTACTTGCAAGAGTCAAATGTTTATTGTTAAAGTACGAGAATGTATGAATATAAATAGAAATGATCAACATAAAAATTATACTTACGAGCACCATAATTGTAATATTGTAACGTCTAGGCATTCATCCCCCTTCAAATATTCCTTAATAGTAGACTTTGGAAGCATGTAATACTGATTTGGAACATGCCTTAATTGAATATTCTCGCAAATATCTAGAAGACTCTCTACTATTATTTTTAGTCTATGTATGTTATCTATTTGTTGTGGTGTGGTTTCTTTATTGTCCTAGTGGACAAAACAACTTTTTTTTTGTACCACCCATTATTTTCTCTTGAATGTCCAACTGATTTGAATTTATTTGGTTGAGTAAACCCAATGAACTCAATCTCTGTATCATAAAAACAACAAAAATTAAAACGCAAACAATAATAACAACAACATAGAACAATTTTTTTTTAACTTATACTTATACATCCAGCACATCGTGGATACATTTCACGGATATCCGTTCATATACCTCATCATTCACCTTCTTTCGCTCCACCTCAGCCAACCTCTCTCGTTCCTCTTGCTCCTTCTAGAACCGCTCCCACACATGCTGCTACAACCTCTCAATCTTCTCCTGCAACACCCTCTCACGCTCCACTATCTGCACCCTTCAATATTCCTCCTGATTCCACTTCTCTCTTTCCTCGACCAACTTAACAACAATTATCTCTTCAATCTCTTCCTTACTGTGTACTACTCTAGTTTATTGAGACCATCCACAAAAGTTCTTGAAGCCAATGCCTCTCCCGAGACCACGAACACGCCCATGATGCTCCTCGGTTCCAATCGCTTCAACCAAGATGTCATGTCGATCTTCTAGAACGAAAAGGCTGACTTTGTATTTTTCAACCAATACATCCTACAACACATATAAAATTTCATCTTTACCAAGTTGATTTAACCAAAATAAATAAATTGTTGAAAAAAGAATCTACTTACAATCTTTTCAGCAACTTCGCGTGTAAGCTCTAAAGGGAACTCACCGCGTTTTCTTTGACATGCCCTCTTCCATTTCTCATGGCGTGATGGTGGAGATGCAGAGTGCTAAAGGCTTATAAAATCACCCAACTCTTATTCCCTTTGTTTTCTTTTTTCTTCAATCATCTTCTTTTCAAGTTTCTCATATCCACCACGATACAATTTATGTGGATAGACATTTCTAGATCTATTAAGCTTTCCTTTTTTTCTCTTAGCCAAGAATTCGGGAATGATGTGAGACTTTAGAAATTCCTCCCAACAATCCTGATCAATATATGAATACATCAGGTTGAAGGATTTTCTTTACTTTTAGCTATTGGATGAGTAATATAATCATGGGTGAGTTGTGTCTTAAAGCCCCTCCAACGCTCACCAACATATGTAAGCACCTTCTTTTTCAACTTACTATCATCTAGACTAACATTAAAAACTTCCTATATTTACATAATAGAGTTGTTATCAATATTAAATAAAAAACTAAATGATGATACATACTTGTAAAACAAATCATTAAATTCAATATAAATACCGTAATATGGGTCCATAATTTGTTTTTCAAATCATTGTCAACATCGTGCCAACTATCCAACAATATACTCATTTTACTTCTACCTTGTAATACAACGTAATTTGTAAAATCCTTAGCATGTTCACCATAAGCCTTATTGGCTACAACATCAACTCTAACCGGGTAGCGAATACCATTTTTGTGGGCTTTTTTCACCTTGGTATACATCGTGGCACCTTTAGTTTTTCTTTTTTATTTTGTATTTGTAGAGGTAGTTATATGAGTCGTGGAGGTTGAATTCATCGAGACACCAACATCTTCTAGGTGAGTCGTTGATGTTGTATGGGAGTTGTTTGTCGTATCGGCCATGACTATCTAAATAAATAAAAATAGTAGAGACAACATTTCAGTGATACTAACACTAATGCAAGTGAAAAAATAATGCAAGGGTAACAAATGGAGAGACATCATTTCAGTGAAAAACAAATGCAGTTAGGCCATGACTTATGAGATATAAACAAAATTTAAAAATAATGATCAAGAGAAACCATTTCCGTGATACTAAACAAATTTACTCATGTTGTATGAGAATATAAATGATATTTGTGTTGATATAAACCATTTCAGTGACATGAACTAAAACCATTTTAGTAATATAAATAAAAAGGTGATAAAAAAATACCTCAAATGTGATGATGAAAATTCAGTTAAGGTTGGAAATAGAGATGGTGTTCGTATTTTAATGAGAGTGGCAATGAAAATAGACAACAGTTGGAAGAGGTTTGATGAGAGAGTGACGATGAAAATCACCTAGGGTTTCTGTGCAGAGAATGACGGTGAAGTTAGAGCGTTGATATGTGAACAAAAAGTTAAAGACTAGTTCTTTGAATTATTTCATGCAAATCAATATCATGTTAGTTTTTTTTTACAGAAAACCAATGTGTACTCATGTATTAAAAATAAAAGAAAAAGAAAAAGCGGTATAGCGTTTTTCTTGCTAAAAACATTAAAAGGTTAACCCCTTTGATGCTAGTCAAAAAAGGTCCTAAATGATTTGTTAGAATGTTTGTGGTCGGTATAGGTTTCATATCCACCAATGTTAGTGGTCCAAGGTTTCTCAAAGGTTTTCTATTTTTTATGTTGTTCATCATGCATATCGCTCTCCTCCTACTGTTTGGTCTTAGGTCCTATTTATATGAAAACCTGGCCTTCCCCTTTGAATATTGAAGAGAGGTGCTTTAAATAGTTAATTAATAACTATTATTCATTTGTAATCGACTCCTTATTAACCGTTCTATAACAGACTCATCATTAACCGTTCTGTAACGGACTTGTCCCTTGGAATTCCATAACGACTCTGATTGGGACGAACCTTTCAGAGTTCGGTAAACCAAATCGGGGATGTGTGTAGAAATTGGTATCCGGCATATTAATAAAATCATGTCATGTACATATTTCCCGACTTGGAGCTATATACCGCTCATATCAAAATCAAAGAAGTATAATCGGTCCTAAATTCCCGAGATGTACATAAGCCCTCAAAGCATGAGGCTTGTAAGGGTGATAAGCCTGTAAGGATGAAGTGTTTTGATTTTTATCCTGTGTCTCCTAAACTTGACATAAATGCATTTTAATCATGTAAGCTCATAAATCTGTGATCTTGATGCATACTTGTGATGCTTTACTAAAGTTGGAAAAAATTACAATGGAAAAGCCGAAAATCTTTAGTGGGCTCTCTATCTATGATCATCGTGGAACCCGATGGATTCTTCACATGAGAAGTCGGAGAGCTCCAGTGGGTTCTTGACCCATGGTCATTTTAGAACTCGGTAGGTTCAAGACACAGAGAAGTCGGAGAGCCCAGCGGAATCTCGACCCATCGTCGTTGTAGAACCCAGTGGATTCTTAACACGAGAAGTCAGAGAGCCCCTGTGGGTTCTCGACCCATGGTCGTTGTAGAACTGATTAGGTTCAAGACATGGAGAAGTCAGAGAAAACCAGTGAGATCTTGACCCTTTGCCATTGTAAAACGTGGTAGGTTCAAGACATTAAGAAGCCAGAGAGCCCTAGTGGGATCTGGATCCTTTGCCGTTGTAGAACCTGATAGGTTAAAGACATAGAGAAGTCGGAGAGCCCTAGTGGGATATCGACCATTTACCGTTGTAGAATCTGGTAGGTTCAAGACATGGAGAAATCGGAGATCCCCAGTGGATCTCGATCCTTTGTCGTTGTAGAACCCGGTTGGCTCAAAACATGGAGAAGTTGGAGAGCCTTAGTGGGATCTCGGTCATTTGTCGTTGTAGAACCCGATAGGTTGAAGACATGGAGAAGTCGGAGAGCCCTAGTTGGATCTCAACCCCTTTGAGGTTTTGTTTTATCGTTAATCATCCTTTAAGGCTTTTGATATCTTATTCTTCCCTTTTCCATATAATGTTTAAGCCTTGCCGAGGTTTTTTATTTCTTTATTCCTGTTCTTAAGGCGTTTTATTATGTTTAATTCATAACCTAATATTAATGGTTAGGAATAGTCTTCAATCTAACCTCATAGTCTCATGCGAGTCTTAGCTTATTAATGTATGTATTGTAGCGATGTATATCTATATTTACACCATATGAATTTCATATTGATCTTTTTGTTTTGGTCAGGGGTTCTATTTGACGTTACCCGACTACATCCGATTATGCCAGAGGCTTTAAGTCGCTTGGACTTCATTTAGGCTATAGACTTTATTAAATGTTACATGACCTCATCCGATTATGCCAGAGGCTTTAAGTTGCTTGGACTTCAGTTAGGCCAAAGGTTTTATTAAACTTTACCCAGCCGTAATCGATTATGCCAGAAGCTTTAAGTTGGTTGGACTTTAGTTAGGCCGGAGGTTTTATTAAACGTTACCCCGCCGTAGCCGATTATGCTAGATGCTTTAAGTTGCTTAGACTTCAGTTAAGCCAGAGATTTTATTAAAAGTTACCCGACCGCATCCGATTATGCCTATTGTGGAGATCTTCGTCGTTCTTGGACCCCACTTTTATTGGGGAGCAAGTCTCTATCCGATCTTTGTTTCTATAACTACCCTGCATAATTTTATAAGTTTAGAAAAGAGAATGTGTCTCCCGCCTTCGTAGGAGAAATGAGCGAAACGCATTTGCTTAATGTAAGAAAAGAGAATGTGTCTCTCGCCTTCGTAGGGGAAATGAGCGAAACACTTGCTTAATGTAAGTTCTAAATTAATTTACAAACAACATGATCAAGTCGGACAATTTAAAAAGTTAGTGACCGGATAGCTAGTAGGATTTAGATTTTGAGCTACATCTTAGGTTACACCTTTTTAGCAATCTCCTCTTATGAATGAAGTGCCTACTATTCTTTTGTGACTTTGCAAGTTGTCTTTCATTTCAATATTGGATAGCTGGGATTCTTCAAGATTAACTGCATATCTCCCATTGATATTTGTGCATGGGATTAGCTGTAGATTTCGCATTGATATTTGTTCACGGGTGACGGTTTTTGATATCCATATTATCCAATTAAACGCTGTCAACGACCTTATCTACAACCATTAAATATAGCATATAAGGGAGATTCCTTAGAAGTAACAGTGGCATGTAAATTGTGTAACCATTCGTTTCAATAAGGTGAAGTTTGTCGTGAAGCACGAGGATGAGGGATTCACAATATCATTCCTTAAAGTATACCTTCTAACTGTATTCAAAATTTCACTGTAATTGTAGACAAATCTCGTGACAGATTTAGCTTGTTCAATTACTGCACTAATCCACTCAAGATTCCCAAAATCTTCAAGTATCAAATCCATGCAATGAGCTGCAGAAGGGCTCCAATAAATATTAGGAAAAGCATCAGTAAGCCTTTTCCCAGCAACAACATACTGTTCTTCTCCTTATGTGATCAATTGCACAACTTTCCCGACCCCAACTTCTTCCACTACTTGTTTTATCAACTCGTATAAAAACTCCGGTGATGTCGATATCTCAGTCGCATCCAAGGATTTCAGAAATACTATGCCTTCAGGATAATAAGCCATAAAACTTATCAGTATTCTACCAGCTTCTGTAGTCCATTGATCAACCAAATTGGAACAGCCAGTCCCGTCCCATGTCATCTTGCATCTATCTACCATTTTTCACATCTTCCACATGGTTCTTAAGGACCCAGCACGAAGTTCATGATGCGAGGGACATTGAAAAGTCGACCCCCCGGAAGCAATTGCTTAAACCATTTGCTTAAAACATATCTAGATTTGCAGTTACTATTTGATAGAGCATAAAGTTGCCGCTAGCTGTGGCTCAGATATTGCAAGTCCAAATTCCCTTGTACAGTGCGTTTATGAATTAGGAACGTGGTTATTGTGGTTTGTTCCTTAAAATATGGGGACAAGGTCCTATGCGATGTGGTATGCTAACAACATCTCTTGTTTAGCGACTTATGCATATTTCCATAATGAATCATTCGTTCATTGAAGTGGGTGACAAGGGGATCCACGTGTCGTCAATAAAGTTATTAAAATCAAAGATATCAAACTGAAATTGAATTTTTTATTGTCCAATAATATTTTTTGAAAAAAAAAATCAAAATATCACTCATTTTAAATTAAGTATTAAAATATCACATTTTACATTATTGTTTGTCCGGAGCCGTCCGGACCGGACGACAATGTATTATAAAAATATCATTGAATGGATGATACAATTGTA
Organism: Lathyrus oleraceus; assembly: GCF_024323335.1. Classification (NCBI taxonomy): domain Eukaryota; kingdom Viridiplantae; phylum Streptophyta; class Magnoliopsida; order Fabales; family Fabaceae; genus Lathyrus; species Lathyrus oleraceus. Next base: position 266,547,660 of record NC_066584.1, on the reverse strand, counting down.
AAAAAAAAAGTTACGTCCTTTGAATAGACCGCAGTGTTGTAAGAAAATATTTAATTTTAACTATAAATAATATAATTTTTATAATTTTTAATAATATTAATTGATTAAGATTATTTATATTTAAGAAGTGTTAAAATAATTAAAATAAAAATAATTATTATAATTAAAATTATAATAAAAAGAAAATAATTAATAATTAAAAAGAAGTACATTAAACCTCTATCTAGTTTTGATTTTGACCCAATTGATAAAAGCAATGGTGGATTCCACATGTAGGAGCTTGTTTAATTCGGATCTTCTATGATTTTCACTAATATTTGTTGGTTGAATAGAAGGTCCCGCGTCATTTCTAGGATTCATAAATTCAGCGACAATATCATCACTAAACTCATCCATCGTCGCCATCGTCGACGCACTGCCATAACTTAATCTTATTCCCTCGTTATTCCAATTTGGTTGGGTGGTAGGTGGCATTGAGTTATTCATGTAAGGGGTGTAGGATTGATGGTCTTGGGATGAGTTAAGGATGAAGGTTTGTGAGTGGTAAAAATGCATTTGTGGTTTGGGAATTTGGTAGTTATGTTCCTGTGGGATAGGTTGTGAGAATGAGTATTGGTTATAGTGAGAGCTGGATGGTGTATATACTATAGACATTATTGGTAAGTGCAACATACTATAGACTGGGATCACTATTTGCTGAAAGGGGTGCAAAGTGGAGTGCAGTTTTGAATTTTGGACAAACATTTACAGACAATTGCGTTAAGGTGATGAAAGAAGAAACAACAAAATCCAACACACATCAGGTAAGAATTTTTTACTACAATCAAAACACTTTCAGTGTGAAGGGGACAATGGACCACTGTGAGGGGAAGCATATGAGATATTACAAGGTCAATCTAATAAATTATTGGTATGACTGTGGAAAATTTTAGACATACCGTGTCCCTTGTTCACATGCTATCGATGCATGTTCTGTGATGCGCCATGACGCATACGCTATTTTGTCCAATGTTTACAAGGTTACAAACCTATTTGGGGTTACAACACAAGCTTTCCAATGCTAGCATATGATGAATATTGACTTATTTATGAAGGATATCAAACTTTCCATAATCCAAGAATGCGGAGGAACAAGAAAGGTAGCTCAATTAGCACATGTATTAAACGGAAATGGACACGACTGATAAGTTGGAAAGAAGATGTTCCATGTGTCATCTTCCTGGTCATAGCTGAACTTGATGTCCCAATATTGGAACTAGTAATAATTAATTTTTTATTTTGTTATCAAGTATCATTTTCAGATTTCCGTCAAGTTTCTCAATTATTTTAACCATTACTCATTAAGTACCAAATATAAATAACAAGAAACCAGATATCATAAAACGAACAATAGTAGGTCTAAATAAACGACACATACAGTAGATATCAAGAGAGATAAAAATACTTAACGACAATATTTAAACACAATATTTCTAACTGATTACAACAATCAAAATGATATCATTTAGTCCAAACATCATTTCCCTCGCATCCTTATTATTTTTAATTCGCACTCATCCAATGCAGAGCATCCTGTCTCTCAATACTTCTAATTTTTTCGCCTTCAGGTATGTCTCCATCTAACCAACGAATCAACTTCATATATAGTTGGCCAAAACTACAGATGTTCCAAAAGAACATCTCCATCAGTGGTTTGTCTTTAAAAAAAATCACATTCTCTTTGCGATGACGATACATGTTAGAATTATTACAAGAAAATGAGAATAGATGTGAAAAAGTAGATCATATCACACCTCTATTTGTATAAAATCTGCCACATGAAGTTGTACTTAAATAATAAAATAATTAAAACATCCACCAATTGCAGTGACGTAGTTGTACTTAAATAATAAAATAATCAAAGTATTCGTCCATTGCAGTGACAGTGCTATACTTAAATAATAAAACAATCAAAGCATCTTCCATTACAATGATGAAATTGTACTTAAATAATAAAATAACGAAAGTATCCGCTCATTCCAATGAAAGAACTGTACATAAATAATAAAATAATAAAAACTCCGGCCTATTGCAGTGACGAAATTGTACTTTTTAAATTAAATAATTGTTTACATATAAATCAATTTAAATTATTTGAATTTTTTTATAATAATTAAAATCTAATTATCATATTTCGTTACTAATTAAAATCTAAAGAATAATTTAATTAAATTAATTTCGTACATAAAAAAAATTTAAATTATTTTATTATATCTACAAAACTAATTAATATATATTCATTAATAATTTTTATATTTATTTTTAATATATTAAATAATACATATTTATTATTTATATTAATTATATTTATTATTAGTATTAGTTATATTTATTATTAATATTTTTTTATTAACATTATTAATTTTATACAGTACAACATCTGAGGAACTTAGATTCCTCAAACTAATCAAACTCTTGCTTGAGAGACTTAGTGTCTCCTCGGGCATAATTATTTCCAATAAATCACAACTAAGAGGCGTGCCTCATGTTAAGCCCTAGAGACTAGATTTAGGTTTACTAGTGTGATCGATGGAGGTCTATCCTGAAATATTGAGCATCTCGCCTGAGGAAATCAACATATATTATCGCCTAAGAGACACAACATAAAGTATCATCCAAGAGACTTAACATAAAATCTCATATGAGGGACTCAATATAAAGTCTCGTATGAGCGATTCGACATAGAGTCTCGCTTGAAGGACCCAACATATAGTCTTGGTAGGTAGGCTCGTATGAGAGAATTTCCTACAGGCATAAGCTCCTCGTGTGCAAGGTTTATTAAACATTTCCCCTTTACCAAGCTCTCGTGTCTGAGGGATTATGTAGTGTTTTATTTTTACTGGGCCCTAAGGAGGGGTAGCTTATATGGAAGGCCATTAAGAAGGCAAGAGACGAGGCGCCTATAGGCGTCTAACGAAGCCATCAGTCACCGAAAATGGGCTATGCGGTCGCCAAGAATGGACTTAGAGGTCACCGAGATGCGACAATACATCCTGCTTGATTGGGCTTCTATTGTCCTGATCGCCTAGTAGACGTGGGTGATGAAATAGATCCATAAATGACTAAGGAGAGTCATTCAAGAGAGGGAACCATTTCCTCCATGTTTTTAGAAAGACTAAGTCTTCCTTTGACCACTTCCTTAGTTATAAAGGTGGGGCATAATCGCCCACTAACTTTACAATATAGGCCTAAGAGAGCCTCTATAAATATCTTCCCTAGAAGGGAGAAAAGAGATCCTAAAGTCATACACACATATTACTACTTAGAGAGCACTACTCTCCTAGTAGCCCGAACTCCGTCAATTTAACTGTCCTCCTACAACTCAGCAGCGTTAGCCACCAACAGAGTATCTCAACTCACGTGAATTGGTCCTTCAAAAAACATCAAAAACCACCGTATATGGCTACTCGCTGCCGTGGGCTAACCCTCACCCCTAAAACTGTAATATACCTACTAGGACCTCTAAGTCTCCCTGCCCTTCTAGAAAAAACACATACATCCTTTACTTTTTGGATAGTACAAAGCTTTTTTAAAATTTGAAGTGCACGAAATCTTAAAACTTTGTATGGAATAAGAGTAAGTTTTTAGAGACAAATCATAGAAATTGAGCTTTGTCTTTTTTTTCTTTTCTTGCACACTTTATTTGATCATAAGTTTTCCACACAATTTTTCCCAACGGAGAAAAATACTTATCATCATTGATGATATAATAGGACAATATTTGAGTCATACCAAATTTCCTAGACGCCAGTTGACGTTTGTAAAGGAAAAATCTAGTTTCTTTTCTAGTGAGACCAGAAGGAAACTTTCGACCAGCCAAATAATCTGTAAAGATAACTGTATATTCAATTTGGGTTTGAGTAATAAAACACCAAACTATTCAATTTGGGTTTGAGTAATAAAACACCAAACTATGGAGTAAATCAATAGTGGTGAGGAACTAATTGAAATGTTGTTTAAAAGAATACTTGAGATCAACTAGACTATCAATATCATTTAGATGAATAAGCCTCTCATAATATCGAATTTCACTAAGAAAAAATATGATAAAATTCTCGATTTGGAATAAGTGATTGGCATTAAGTCCGAATAGTAAAAGTCGGAAAAGACCCCTTATATCCCGTGAATATGTATACACATCGGCTTATAAATACTTGCTATATTATGACCCTCGTAACTTAATCTAACCAAATAAATAAATGGTTTCCCCATCGAAATGGATTTAGAACAAATAAAAGAATGACGATGTCAAAATAAAAGAAATATTATATGTTAGTTGTATGAAAAATGTGAAAACTTCTTTTTGATATTTTGATGATAATTTTACAATTGTAATAGTTAAAATTTAAACTCCCTCATTTGAACTATTATTTGAAGTTACAAAGTCGAGTTCTATGATCTAACAATTCATGAACTAAATATAAATAACTAGTTTGAATAAAATTACATTTAAATTTGTTGATTAAATTAAAGAAGGTATGAAATTGTTTTGATCAAGGTGATTTTTTTGATGCAACACATAGCAAATTCCATTGTGAGAGTTTTGGCACAAGGAAATATTTAACAAACATTTGTTAAAGACTACATTGAAGATTTAATGGTACCAAGCATTGGATTACCCTTAGTAGGTTGGTTATTATTTCCCTTAAATACAATATTAAGATCTTTAATCAATCTCTCCATGGCTTTGGCTGGCAAAATAAGTGGTATAACCAAACCTTTTTCTCCTTTAGCGTTCTTAAAAGGTATATAAAAGCTAGAAATACCAGGAAGGGAAGTATCGCTAGCTGGTCCATCGTATACAACTTTACCCCAACCAAAATCAACATCTCTAAATCCAGCATGTGTTAGATCAGACACAAAAACCAAACCAGTTGTAGTAAAATGTGGTCGACCCTTGATAACCATTAAATCTGCCAAAGAATGCATATACTCTTTAGTGACATTAGCTTTTGATTTCTTGACTAAATTCAATACATATTCCAACGGATTTTCAATCAATTTTCTTACTGTTGTAACCGCTACTGGATTCCCCACAATGTTGCCATAGTAACCATATGGTAATTGTAGGTTAACAGATTTGCTTCGTGCATCGACTATGCTCATCATACGAACTTCTTCATCTGGGTTTTGCTGTAACGTTGTTGTACGACAACGCCAAAGGAAGGAGGTGATGATTTCAAATTTTGAGTATTGTTGTAGTTCGTTGGGTGGAAGGAGAGAGCGGATTGTGGCTACCTCGATGGGACCAAAGAAGAAAGTGTGTTGGGCCATGTTGTTTAGTGATATGAGGGTTCCTTTGTTATCGGGTGCTTGTTCGAATTCACGACGAATACATGCCACTCTTGGTGGGTCTCTTGCGTTTAGAAGCTCTCGACACCATACTGGTAAGATTGAAGGTTCGCTCTTCTCACGAAATATTTCTGCTAAAGCATTCATGAATTGAACTATACCTGATGCATCAGTCATTGTATGGTTCCTACGAAGAGCAAAAATGAAACAACCACACTTGAGTCGAGTTACCTACACAAGGTTACAGTTCAAGTAACTAAATATTGAATGAAAGGATGATGAATAATTATAGAATAAATGAATGATGAATGATTATAGAATAAATGAATGATGAATGATTATAGATTTATTATGATTAGTTAATTGATTCGAATTGACAATGTAAACTTTTACACATACATTCACTTAAAAAATTGTAACATAATGCATTTTTATTATGCTTAACTAGATCGTAAGGATAGGGTGATTGGTTCTCCCACTAGTAGGAATAAGAAGACTAGTTCTTCATGTTAGTAGGAAGAAACAATTTCTTCCTTGGGAGAGTGGCAAATATCGACCCTTTCAAGGACACATTGCGTGATACATAAGTATTCAGTTATCTCTTAATGCAAATGAAAATGGGTCGGGAAGACCTTCCAATATGTGTGATGGGTCAGATCGGGTGGACCATGACCCACCACGTCCCTTAAGTGTAACTCAGAAGGAGAGTCTCTCAAGCATATCTCATAGGGAAAGTCCCTAAAGCATAACTCAGAGGGCAAGTCTCTCGAGCGTTACTTGTGGAAGCGCATGTTAAACTGAATGCTTTAGTATGATGAGATTTTTATTGGGAAAACGTGATCATCGTGGGTGGTTGATTTATCTTGATGCTTTAATTTGGCTCATACTTCCCTGCAACCTACTAGAAGATGTAGTCCAATAGCTTGACAATGATGCCTATTCAACCTAGGCATTTGGTATATTAAATAGAGGAATAACAACTACTTTCTTTACTTTTGCATACACATTAATCATATTTTATGAGCAATCCATCTTCATCAACTCTTTCTTCTCCCAGTTCGGTTCTTCCATTCACCACCATCATGAAACACTAGTCATGTCTTAACTTTTTCTTTCTACATTTATCTTCTCTTTTTTTTATGGGAATATCGATTATCATAGAGTTAGATGAGAGTAACTAGTTTATTAAACTCTTCACTCACTAAGAAGTTGTGAAAATGTTGATAAAATGTGTCGAGAATCCAAGGCGGTTGAACAGAACAATTATTTATAAACTTGTATAACTATGCATGCTTAGTAGTTACAATAGTTGTTTCAATTCTAGTAGTCATAGTGATACCATTTTACCATATTCTTTCCCATGAAGGATAAACTTATTGATGGCAACCAGATCCTCAAAACGTTTATGAATTGAAGACTTAAAAACTATGTGTATAACTTATGAAAAGGTGGATTACTTTCGTACGAGTATAAACCTATTTGGTTTGGGAGATGAGGAAGATTTCATCTTGGATACTTGCTTTGAAGAGGAGTGGGTTAACATGGTCACCTCTGCGATATCAGAAGAAGATTTTTTTACACACACCTCCCCCGTCGTTTATCACTTAGAGGTCATAATTCCCTTCATAGTCTTCGATTCAGGGGTCCTAAGACCATCAACGTCGTCCCTTTTTAGATATAACCAATATTTGGGCCTTCATGAGGAAATTTGAAATTAATTATTGTTGTTTAAAGGTCAAGCCTACAGTAGGCATTTTCTTTTCTTTTTGTGGTACTAAGAAAACGATCAAGGGTGGTTGGTTGACCTTAGGCTCCCTAAGGATTCTTTTCAACCCTCACCCAAACAACTACAGAAATTGGAAGGATGTGTGTGTAATAATGAGGAGCGAGATAATACATCTACGGTAATATACTGGGAAGAAGCCGACTACTCATTAACCTTGTATTGGGAGGAACAACCTGGGGCCATAAACGACTTTAATCTTGGTTATTAAACCATCACTAAGATGAAAGTCATCAAAACCCTGTATAACTTTCACATTATGTGCTCCGATTAAATAGGTGTTGTTTAATCAATGTGAAGACTAGGAGAGGAAAATTGATTAATATTTGCATAAGGTTGGTCTTTATCTATAAATTTTGTAGTTGGATCATTTTATTTACCTAATGTTTATTTTCTTATTTCCATATAGGATGTCCTCACGTAACGTTGTTGAGAGGGAAACACACCATGCAAGAAAAAATTGAGCGGGGCAAGAAGTGGTCTTATGATCTTAAAAGTCATTGTGGAGGTGTGCTGGTCAGATTAAAGGAAAGGCATGTTGAAAGGGAAACCATTCATTATCTCAGACCTATAAAGAATTTATAGTTAGGAGAGGTTGAAGGGTTTCATCTGTGATTCAGGGTCATAAAGGAAAAGGTATCAAACTTGTGGAAACATGTTTTGTAGGATATTTAAAGAAGTGATCAAAGCCAAAAGATGAAAAGAAGAGTTTTCCTCTGATAAAGTACTTTTGATGATGACAACTTAAAGGATCCTTTGATGGTAACTTAAAGATACAACCTTTGAGTGAATCAAGTATGACAAGCGGCTAAATATGAAAACAAACAAATTAGGGTTTTTGTGATCACTAAAAACATCCTCTGATGATGGCATTAAACTTGAAAGTACCCTAAGCCTCGTCTCCAAGAGGACTCAAGCGAGTGTCTATATGATTGTCTTATTTGGAATGTCTCGAAGCTTCAGGGTGTGAAAGTAAAATCTCTCCCAGTTGAGTCTGAGTGAATCATGTTTTTTAAAAACCCAAGGTCTTTTTCAATAAGTTATATAGCTAAATCACACACACACACATACATACACACACACACACACACACTTAAAAGTATTTTGAATCTCTGAAAAAGTTCAAGGCCTAGCCAAGTCATTAGGAAACTGTATACTCTCTTTTAAAGGCTTCTTTGAACTATACAGTCAAATAGGGCCTTGAGCCAATCGATTGTAAATACTTTTTGAACTGTACAATCGATTGGATAATTAAGCTAATTGATTGGAGAATGCATAAATGAATAACCAAACTATTAGGACAATAAATTAATGAGTTTTAAGGGATCTCTATTAAATCTTCCCATATTGGGAAAACATAATCGAGTAAAATTGGGCTTATAATCGATTGGGACAAGAATCCAATCAATTGAGACAATAATTTTGGCCCATGGATCTTTTCCCTCTTATGCCAATATCAAGTCTATAAATAGAGGCCTTTATCTTCACATTTGCACATTGATAAACGTGAGTCTTCTATCTAACTTCTCACTCTCTTTATCTAAAATACTTTCTACTTTCTCTCACTTTAATTAAGCCATAGCGTTTTGAGAAAGTCTTTGTGTTTGGTGAGGAAATTTGTATTTTATAAATGGGGTTATTGTAAATTCCCCGAGGAGTGTTTTTCTATAGGTTGAATAATTTATCCTTAAGGGAGTGCTTGTGTGGGTTCAGAACCTAAACCAATTAAAAACTTTTTTTGGGGAATTACGTTCTTAAGTTGCCATTTTAGATCGTAAGCCCAACCCAATTTTAGAGCTTACTTCATTTCGAGATCTTCCCTGTTTAAAATCTAAAATTTATTCGTGGTTAGACAATTTAAAACCCCAGTTTGATTTGTAAGCTCAACCTAGTTTAAAAGCTTGCTTCAGTTTGAGATCAACTTGATTTAAAATCTCATTGTGGTTCATGGTTAGCTTGGTAAAAACCCTTGTTCGATTTGTGAGTTAAGACTACTTAAATGCTCATCTTGGTTTGAGATAAGTGTGTGGAAATTATAATTTTATCTTGGGGACTAACCGCTTTAAGTTTCTATTTTGGATGAAGACTAACTAGTTCATTTCACTGTTTGAAAGGAAGACTAACCGCTTCAATTCTTTGTTTGTAAAGAAGACTAACCACTTCTCTCTATTGTTTTTTTTTTGGTTGGAAGTAAGCGTAAAACTTAATATTCCCTTGTATAAGGGGGTTCAAGAGTTTAACCTAGTAAAAGCTCTTAGGATTACAAAATTATTGATTACTCTCAAAATATAATTTCCATTGTCATTCTCTTACCCTTAAATCTTTAATTTCTGCATATTTACTCTCCGATACTATCTTTCAAATATTTTGATCAAATATTTTTTAAACTCTAATAATAATAAAATAAATGTTTTCAAAATATAGTTTTATAAAATGCATAATTCACCGCCTCCCCCCATTTGTATGGACTCAAATGTCTAACACAACTTTTAGTGATCACGATTTTCAAGATGATGATGGTGGGACCATGATGGATCTCTCATAAGAGTAACCTCTTTACAAGGATCCTTTAAAGAGCACAACGACACTCTCCCTTTAAAACACAAACTTTGATGCGATGAGTTTTCTGAGCGATCACTTCATTTTCTCTAATGATTTTCCCAATAACCATAAAATTGAGATTCATTTGAGGTCTAAAGAGATATCTAACTTGATGGAGACCCATCTATTATGGGGTCTTATGTTAGAACATCTTATGTTAGGTTTATCATGGACCAGAAGGCCAAACTGAACACAGTAAGGCAGACACTCACTCAAACCTAAAAATCATTGAACTCCACAAATGGAATGTGCGATGAGGCACATTTATCCTTAACTGAAATAAAATATTATTAGAAAAAAAGAAGAAGACGCTAATATGTTTGGAAAAAAGCTTCACAAGTAGAAAGCAAGATCAAATCCTCGAAGGATTCTCTCAAGGAAAAAACTCTCCTCAAGAAGAAGATGTAAGATGACATATAAGAAAGGAAAAGGTGGTCAATGTTGATGATAAATTATTTGAGAGGGCCCAATTAGGTGGATATTCCTCAATCATGACCTAGATTTGATCTAGCTTGACTTGTGCAAAGTCATAAATGTTTGTTAGGTTATGGATGAGGTGGGTGAGCTGAATTAGGAAATAGTCCCCCTACTGAGGAGGAGAACATCCCTTCTCTGGAGGCTAATCCTATCAACAAGGATGGGTGAGTTCAAGAAGAAGATAAACCACTTTTAGTACTAAGGCATAATCCTGAGGTATGTTCCTTATTGGGGCTTAGGCCAAGTTTCTTGCTAATGTGGAGATGATTCCTTGCTTGACATTAAGTGAGTAGCCTAATAAGGAACTAAGGACTCCTTCTAAGGATCCAAAAAAATTCTAATAAGATGGAAAGAATTCATTATCATAATCCAACCAAATTGCCTAATGAGGCGGTAATTATTCCTTTTTATAATCCAACATAATAGCCTAAATAAGCCGGAAAGGGATCCTTTTTAAGATCCAATAAAATTTTAATATGGGGAGCCGAGGAATCCATTTTAGGATCCAACATAATATCCTAAAAAGGGGAAATGAATCATTTAAGGATTCAACAAAATTGCCTAATGAGGTGGAAAATATTCTATTTTAAAATCCGACGAAAAAGAGGAATCAGGAAAGCACGAAGAGGCATCCTTTCAGTTGCTGGACTTCCTTAACTATGGTGGGGATCCTCATATAAATGATGCCTTGAATTTATCAGGTTTTCCTTTAATTCCCTTTATGGATAGCAGTAAAACCATGAACTTAGAAACCTGGACCCCAAAAGAACAATTTGAAGGGTTTGGGCGCATTTTATACTTCTTGACATATTTCATAATTTATTCTAGATCATTGTAGTTACTACCTTCCTCATTTGTCTTCGCAACCATACCATCCATGTTAGCCTCTAGGTTATGTCCAATATGAGTAGAAAAAACTAACCTCGTCATCCTTTGATAAGTGATGCCTACATTCTCTAATATGAAAGGCAAGATGTTGTAATAATATAGTGGCGGTTATTGGATATGAATGTACTCTTGAAAACATACATATGGTCCCTTTTTATTTGGTTGTAGATGGATAAGGCGTCCATGAAGTTCATAGTCTTTTACCCTGGTGATTTATCGATCAACCTATCCACGTTTAGAAATAGTTAAGGGTCTTTTGGACATGCCAGGTTCAGACCATTGAAATTTATGCACATTCTCAACTTGTGATACAACTTCCCAACTAGCACCATGTTCACCAACAAAGTTAGATATTTTATTTCAGTTATGAAACTAGCTTTTTTCAATTTCCCCACTTCTTCATTGATGGTTACTCATTTCTCCTTTCCTACTTTGCATTTTCTTTGCACTACTGACTTCATAGATGGCAAGACAATGACATATAACTTTAGTGTCAATTCCTTGAATATTAGAAGGAGTCTGGGTGTATAATCAATGTTCTTCTGAAATAGGGAGACTGGTTCCCTTTCCTCGGCTTCTATCATTAAGGTTCCCAACTTGGTGGTGTCGTATTCCTAGGGCCTAATCTGGACCTCCTTCAGATGTTATATAGGCATAAACCACTATTTTATATGTTCTACCAATGGGTCTAAATCCACAAAGTTCACCCCACGAATGCTTGGTTACAGTGTAATGACTATTGCCATTATTGCTTTCCCAATCCTCTAATTGTCTTGGTAACATCGATGGGAGGTTTCTTGATCAAATATGATAACGCTAACATGCCCATTTTGTAAAGGATATTTCTTTCTCAAATAGAGTGTCGATGGGGCAGCCCTTAAAAGATTAAAAGTGGGCCTTCTGATGAGGTATCTACAACGAGATAACTTACTTTTATCATTGTGACAATCTCCTTCAATTCAAACACAATTTTAAGAGTAATATAAAATTTCAATTAAACATTTTCACTGTAGAAACTGACCAAGGAACCACTAAATGATCGAAGGTCGTCTGAATCTAGTTTTAGTATCTCGATCTCTTCCTAATACAAGACGTCAACTAAACTTCATGGATCTACTAGTACTCGTTGGATCTCACAACCGTTGCAATTTAGATTTATCACCAAAGGGTCATTTTCATGAGGTACCTCGTGATATCTTTATAGGGGAATGTGATATTAACATCCAAATCATCTTATGGGTCAGGCATGAGTATGGAGGGAAAGTCCTCCACTCATGACTTGGAGGGCATATCGTATACTGGAGAGCTTGATTCTCCACCCTCACTGAACCCTCCCGCTATCGTATTAAGAGTGTAGTGGACTAGAATATCCTCATCTTTTCTATCCTCATCTTTATCTTTCTTGGATATGACGATTTTACATTGCTCTCTACCATGATCTCTAGACCTTACTCATGCTTTCAGAGAACTTCCTCTGACAATCTTTTTCAAATGGCCTTCCATAATAAGTCTCATCATCTTTCTCTTGAGCAGGTAGCAATCGTGTGATGACCCTTGGTTACAAAATATCATGTGATATATAGTCAACATCTTTGTTACGATCATAGTACTATGTATACGATTTATGACATAAATTTTAAGAGATTAAAATTCAAAGAAAATATTTTAAGACTAAATTTTTTTTATTATTTTAAAACAAATATATATATATATATATATATATATATATATATATATATATATATATATATATATATATATATATATATATATAAGCAAAATATTAGTATTTCAAACTTTTTGTATTTTATTCTATATTCACTTGCTATGACGTAGGTTATATTCACGATGTGATTTTACTTTTTTTACATTTTATAGATCGAGGCATATGACTCAATTCAATTGAACACGGACAAATTTTTATAAAGATCACAATTTATCACTGAATCATCCATTTCAATTAGTAATTGTATTTCAACGTTAGCTCAGTTTTTATAATATTAAAAGTTATAACTAAATTTATGCAACGTCTAAGAAACAGATAGATCTCAGAACAATTCTATACCTGAATAAGCATCAATGGAGCGTTAAGCATATTTATAGAACCACGAACATCATAAAGAAGCTCATCCAAATAAGGAAATGGAGGAAGAAGAACATCACCAAAATCTTTCAAACTAACATCAGCATCAGCTTCGATGAACAAAACACCTTCTCCAGTGCAATCAACCATAAGTTTCCTACCAACACCTTCTCTCAACCTACCTGCTAATGGATAATAAAACACAAGCGTTTCCACAAGTGCTTTTCGAATAACATCAACAGGGTCTTTCCCTGCCATATTTGGATCATAGTTGTAAAATTGTATAGCAGGAACATGAAAACGTAGAGCCTCTTGGTCATCTATGTCGGAGAGAAGTTTGGTTTCATGAGGTGTGGGTTTCGATGGAGTGACCAATTCAGGAGTGCGCCTCTTCACCGTGAATAAGAGAGATTGAATCATAATTGTTAACTAACGAGGATGGTTAATATTAAAGGGTACTTAATTTAAAAATGGTTTTTGATGGTATGGTGTATGCAATTAGTGTATGTGGAGATGGTGTATATATAACATAATGAAACGGAGAAGCTCATCTTTTACTTCATAAAATTGAAACTTCACATTTTTGTTATAAGCAATAGTTTATTAAAAGGAGGACAAGTGGTACTACAACATGATATAGAAATGAATATAGTCAATTTTGCTGATCTAAGAAGGATAGAAAGTCTCAATGACTTAATCATTTCCAATAGACTTAGATATTATATATTCATCATAATCCTTGAAATAATAAGGGTTTAACTCCTATCCAATTGTCAGGCTAGAAATCGATGTTCTCTCCATTTACAACAAATTAAAATTAAAATGCAATAACCATTTGTAAATGATAAATCAACAAAAACAATAACAAAATTAAAAAGTCTTGTATGTTGGGGAGTCCGAAAGAGTCGGGAGGACTAATAGAACTAATGCTCTAGAACTACAAAAGAGAGAGACACCACATTTTAACCCAAAACTTTAAGGTGTTAAATAAATGCTTTATGACCACAAGAGAGGGAGACACCATAAAAAAACATGTTTTTTTAGGATTCCACGATGAATGGTTCGTTCATATAACTCGTCTTTCGAAGATAACCCGTGTGAATTCTATTTCATCGGTTTCTACACCGGTGTTATTGTCAATCCACTTGCACTTAAATAAATGCATTTTAAAAGTAACATAATCAATCTCCATAATCTCCTCAATGACCCGAAAGTACACTCTAGATGTTAGTACAAGACTCTTATCTTTCGAACTAGAGAAGTACATGGATACAACTTCAACCATAACCCCACTATTTTGCACGGTACTACTATCATCCTTTGATTTTGTATAGTATGAATATTTATTAATGTCGTATGCACTCCAAGTTATTAGATTAAACTTAGGCATATGTGACATCCATTTAATTATCTCGGATGCACTACTCTCTTTAGAAACCCTTTCATTAAATCAATTTATGAAATTTTTTTATGGTCTGTCAATAATATTTTTCACTCATCCGAGGGAAATTATCCTTGATAATACTTTTGGTAATGGTCAAGTAAGGTTGAACTTCACTAATATTTTTCAATATATACAAATGTGATTGAAGAACTACGTATCGGTCTAATGTCTTAACATTTAGAACTTGAATAACTCTACCATCATATCTTCCATCATGACGAGTCTCAGGAATTCCTATAGAGTTTGCTTCGGAAAAATAGTTTATACAAAACTCAATAGCTTCTACTGTGATCTACCATTCAATGATCGAAGCTTCCAGATGGTGATGATTCTTTGTATATCCTTTAAAAGTCTTCATGTATCGCTCTACCGGATACATCCACCGTAAATAAATTGGACCATAAATTATGATTTCCCTTACTAGATGAACAATTAAGTGAACCATAATGTCAAAAAATGATGGAGGGAGAAACATCTCTAATAGACATAAGATAATTGGAGCCTCATGTTCCAACTCGTCTAAATTTACAGGTTTAATGATTTTACTACACATAGTATTGAAGAATAAGCACAATCTAGTTATAGTTACCCTTACATTTTTTGGTAGAATGCCACGAATAACCACTGGTAGAATTTGTTGCATCAAGACATGACAATAATGAGATTTTAAGCCAACTTATTTGAGATCATTCATTGACACATGTTTATTCATATTTGATGAGTACTCTTGGGGAACTTTGATAACTTACAAACAATCGCAATTTTGTTTTCTTTTTTAGAAAGAGTGTAACATTCAAGGGGAAAATATGTTCTATTTCCCATATCTTGTGAGGAAAACTCTTGTCGTATACCCATCAACACCATATCTTCATGGGATTTCTTAGTGTTCTAATTAGACTATCACATACATTTTTCTCCACATGCATGACATCAAAATAATGTCTTACATCGAGGCTAGACCAGTATGGAAGATCAAAGAATAACAACCTCGTTTTCCAAATATTTTTCTCCACGAGCCCTTTTCGTTTCTTTCCAAAGACAACATTAATGTGTTGTTGTCTTTTATAAACATCCTTCCCAATTAAGGGCTTTGGAGTGATACCAAACTCTTGATTTCCATTAACCTACTGTATGGATGATTAGGTCTTAGAAATTTTGTATTCATAAGGTAAACAGTTTTTTTCCATTTTTTAACTGGTGGAAGCATGTATTATCTTCATATATTGGACACGTTTTATGTCCCTTAACACTGTTCCCAAACAAATTACTGTATGCAGAAAATTGATTGATTGTGAAAAACAACATGGCATGCAGCTTAAAGTTATCATCACCTTTATACGCATCATCAACATCAATACGCCTTCCTCCCTCAAAATTCTTAAATCTTCAATCAATGCGTTAAATAAACATTTATGTTGTTCCCTGATTATTTTAGACCCGAGATCATCATTGATAACATCATATATTTACGCTTCATGCACAACAATAGAGATACGTTATAAATTATTAGAAGAACAGACCATGAAGTATGGTTATTACTCAAATTACTAAACGGGATCATCCAGACGATGGCAAGTTCAGGCCTAAGGTTTCTTGACTCAAGGGAAAAATCTGGAAACAACATATCAATTTTCCTCCATTGCAATGAATCAGCTACGTGGAAATTTTTTCCATCACATAATCTTTCGTTTACATGCCATCTTGTATTGTTTGTGTCATTTACATTAGCAAGCAGACTCTTGATCCTTTGAGTTATCAGTAGGTACCACATCACTTTGGAAGGAACACTTATTCTAGTTACACCATTATCATCTTCAGAACCATTGTCCTTCTTCTTGTAGCATGACTCCTCACACCTCAGACACTTCTTCAAGTTTTCATACTCTTTTATATATAATATGCAATCATTACAACGTGCATGTATTTTGAAATAGTTCAAACTCATTGAACACAATATCTTCTTGGCCTCATAACTACGGTTCAACGTGTTACCTTATGAAAGTATTTCTTGCAACAATTCAAGCAATTCAATAAAAAATTTATCTGTCCACCCACCTCTTTCCTTAAGAGTAAATACTCTTAACACAACTGACAATCTTGTAAATTTTTGCATCCCGGATATAATGATTTTTCCATGTCACTTTTCAAAGTATCTACCACTGGGATTTTCTTAAAAGCGTCTAGTATAATATCACAAATCATATCTTCTAGAATATCATTCATAAATTCATCATATTTAACTATATGTGACACAAGTCTTTTTTTATCACTTCACCATGCTATACACATTCAATGTGATTTTGAATAATTTCATCACAACCATAATGATTGAATATTACAACCATTAAATGTTTTTGCGTATTTCGTAAAATTTTACAACGACACCAGAAAATCTCATTATCGTTAGGAAGGTATTTTTCCGCGAACTCAAGAAATTGAATCAATCTATTCTCATATTAATTACTTAATCTATTGGCTCTATCCAACTAGGATCCATAATAACATACAGCTTCTAAAAGTAAAAAAAAAAAAAAAGAACATTCCAAAATAATACAACAATAAAAATAAACTACAAGTACCTGAAAAACAATACATTACATTATACCCCCAGTCTCAAAAACCATGACAATAACAACAACAACAACAACAACAACAACAACAATAACAATAACAAGGATGACAACACTATCAACAACGACGACGACGACAA